>NC_081407.1:802341540-807141540 GCF_030272615.1 Cryptomeria japonica
CCTAATGATGTGACTTCTCGGTTGGAATGTACACATTCAACTAAAGTTGATATTGTGTTTTCCCAAGACGAGTTGCCTTCTTTGGAAATTAAAAATCAACGTGAGCCTCTCACGATCATTGTCCTTATCAATGGTAGTGTTATAAAATAAATTTTAGCGGATAATGGATTAGGTGTCGATTTGTGTAGCATTGACTTCTTGTGTAAAATTAATGTGGAAGCTTCTCTTATTCAACTTGATTCTCTTTCTATTCGTGGCTTTGATAATGTTGTCAAGGATACATTAGGCACAATTACCTTGCCTATTAAGGTAGGTTGCTACAACTATCCATGTTATGCCCAACACTCTCACATATAACTGTCTTCTAGGTAGACTTTGGATTCATGCCATGCAAGCGGTCCCTTCTACTCTTCATCACAAAATTAAGTTCATCTATGAAAATGAGATGTATAATTTGGAAGTTGATAAGAACTTACAAAGTTGTTTGCACATGAACACACAATATCAAATTTCTTTAATTTCTTCAATTATTTCTCCAATACAAACAAATATTCCATCTCCTACTAAAGATGCTCCTTCACCTAAATAGGTCCTCTTGGAGGATGATTGGGGGTCATTAGAGTTCAAACCCTCTTTTATTAGAGAATACAAAATTCCCAATCTTGAGACTCGAGCTTCAAAGAAGCCTAGTGTGTCATTTGTTCAAGCTTCTTTCTTCTCCTAACATTTGTTTGGATGTTTATTGGGGATATTTAAACTTTAATCCAATTCAAATTAAGAGTGAACCCTCTTCTTGTGACATTTTTGAAACTCCTACACTTGATTTGGGAAAACACTGTGAAGTTGGCTTCAAAATGCTTTATAAACATGGATACAATGGACAAAATTTAGGATGTGTGCAACAAAGTTACAAGGCTCATGGGAAATCTACATCACACTTTTCCAAGGAAGGTTTAAGTTTATAACCTTCTCCTTTGTTGACATACCCTCCCCCATTGTCTAGTACATCCATGTCTTCCACTTAAAACTTTTCATTACAACAAGAAAGTATTTTGTCAGACCTTCTTCGCACTAAGTTTATTTGCCTTCTTTGACCCAAACAAAGAAGGAAACATAGTCAAGAACTTGAGAATTATTCTTTTTGTATTTATCATTAAATCCATGGCCATTCCACTAATGAATATCAAGGTTTGCATATTAAAATTCAACAATTCATTGATTCTAGTTTCACTCAACTAACAACGACAATGAATGGCATCTTTGTCACCACCATTCTAAATAGCATTTATGACCTATTATGTTGCTCTTCACTACATGCAATTGGAAGCTTATATTTTGGGGGCTCACTGTCATTCACGGTTGTACAATTTCAAGTGGAATCATTCTTAGTGAGCAACATAGTAGACTATTTATTCTTGTCTCCATGCTTGGGGGGCAATAATAGTCTTTCAATCATTCCTCGTATCTAAGGATTCACGTTTCCTTTGTTGAGTTGTATTTTTATAAATTGATGTCCTTTCCTAAATAGAATTATCCTTCATGCGAGTATATGTATGTTTCTTGGTTAGGACCTATTCCTTGTTTGAAACGGTATGTCTTTTATAAATGATATCTACTTTGAAAGTGTGCAAGTATTTGCTAAGAATATACTTTTTCCTAGCAACATGGAATGTGTCTATTCTTGTTCTCCTTTCCTTTTTCAGAGATACCATCTTTATTAAATATCTCCTCTCTATTATGAGGTAGACATATTTAGTCAAAGATCTATTCTTACTTTAACATTGCATCTCTCAAAAGGATTTCTTTACACTCTTTGCGAGATATCTCTTTTACAACTATCTCTTCCTTGCGTAAAAGAGTTGTGTCCTCTTTAGCTGTACATTGTTTCCTAAAGGATATCTCCTTGGAGATGAAGGTGTTTATCCTTTTTCCTTTCTACCTTGAGATATCAACATAGGGTTATGTTGACATCTTAGGGGGGGGGCATATATGTGGCCTCCTTGTTGCTCATTTGCAATTTTTGGATCTCCTCACAGATGATGTTTTGTTTGGTCATCCTTGTTGCAGTGTCTTGGTAACACCCTTTCCAATTGTTTTCATTGTAATAAGAAAAATTTGCTTGACAAAATTCCTTCCATTTTCAAGATGAGTTGACTAGCATAATGCAACTTACCAAAACTTTTGACTCTCCTTGCACTGTATTTTAGGATGATTTGACTGGCATAACACAACTTTTTAGAACTTTTGCCTCTCCTTGCACCATATTTCGAGACAATTTTACTAGCATAACATAACCTTCTAGACCTTTTGACACTCTCTACATCATATTTCAAGATGAGTTGACTAACATAATACAACTTGATAGACCTTTTGATTCTCCTTGCATCATATTTCAAGATTAGTTGATTAGAATAACACCTTGCTAGACCTTTTGATTCTCCTTGCATCTTATTTTAGGATGAGTTGAGCAACATATTACAACTTTCTAGACCTTTTCACACCTCCTTGCACCGTATCCTTGAATGATTCGATTAGAATAACACAACTTGCTAGAACTTTTGAGTCTCCTTGCCTTTTCACATGGATCACACAACACAACATAATGTGTTGTCCTATATAATTTGTGCCTCTTCATGGATTATCTAGCATAACATAGCTTGCCAACCCATGGAATCCATGTTACTTTTCTCTTTTCCCCATCAACCCATAACATAACACACTTTGCTAGCATTGGATCATGGTCATTTCTACTTTCAATTGGCATACATCCTTGTTCTTTTGTTAACTCCACTTGTGCTCTTGCAATAACATGTCGAGAATGACATTAATGGTCAAGACATTTTGACATCGAGGTCTCTCCAACTAATTGACTTGAAAACTTTTGTTTTATTACCAACGTTGTTTTCTTTGTGTATATTTGAAGGTTACTTGCAAGGATTGATAAGATGTTATGCTCGAGGGTTTGCTCATCTCTTAATGTTATCTTATCCCTAGTTTGTCTTGCTCTCAAAATGTTATTTCTCTTCACTTTTACTTTATTGTGAGTAATACTCTACTAAAGTGAGGGCTAAATGTAACATCGTAAATTCTACACCTTAAATTAGGGTGTCCAATTTCACACTCTCCTAGCACTCATTTTAGTGTTTTCCATGCCTCCATGCATTATAAGACCTCTATTGATTTAAATTAACATTTAATTTAATATTATGAGTCCTATTCCACTTTAATACATCAACACTTTATTATTTGGGCCCTTATTTTAAGCGTGCCCTTTATCTTATTTTGTTTCATGCTTATATGGGTCCTATGTCATTTGAAAGTTCAATGCACCTTTTCCCCATCTAAATACTATAAATTTTCATATACATTAAATTTATAGTATTAAGGCCCTATTATCTCGTGACTTTAAAAATCCGAGCCTAATTTATTATGACAATGTTGCCCCAAGTACCAATGTCTAACGCTTTTTGGCTAAAATTTTGGGAGGATAATATGTCGGTCTTGCCATTTCTAGAATTATCCGCGATGCAAAAATATGATAATTCTAAGTGGACCAAAAGGTGATTTTACTATGAGATCCTTATATAAGACATCATTCCCTACAATTCATCATCCATAAGTTTCATTCTGAGAGCAATTATTCCAGTTAAAGAGAAAATTTGAGTCTAAAGAGCAAAAAACTACATCAAGTCATCTTCAATTATGTTTTCATGGTGATTTCATGATGGATTTTATGATGTTTTATCATGTTATTACAACAATACATGGGTGACTTATCCTAAGATAATTGCATCATTAAGTGAAGGTATAATCATTTTAATTTCTATGCAAGCATTTCCAATTTCAAATCTATCCTCCGACCTTTCAAGGCACACTTCCATTTTAATTTCAATTCAATTATAAGGTTAATTCCAAACTTGAAGTTTGACCTAGGCAAACCTCTATCAAATAACACAATTTTCCTACTGTTTATATGCAGATGACATGATTTGGAGATAACAAATATAGATTCGAGAAGAGTAGACAAATATGCACAAAACTAAATTTTGCAGAGGCGTAAAAGTGAGGACAAGGTCAAACCAAGCACCATTGTCTAATACTTTTTTGACGAAACTACAGGGAAACACTTAGAACAACACCTTGATCCCTAAAACATATTTGTTGGCTGCATCTAACACTCCAGGGAAAGGGCATTTTTCTTGGACAATGGTGCCCCAAGAACCATTGTCTTGCACATCAGTGTCCAACATTTAGACACAAGTTCCTCTCTGCATCCCCTTTTTAGAACTACACTTTATGTCTGCATATCTTATTTGAATTTGTTTGTGCATGCTAACTATTCTCAATTTCACTTATTTAACCCTAGTTCTTCATATTCAATTTGCATCATTTCCATAATTCATTTTTATCTTAATTAAGGAATATTGAATTCATCTTGTGTTCAAAACTTTTCAAAAGATTTGAGTTTGAGCCTATTGAGTTCATTCTCCTTCTAATGTAATAATTGTGAAACAGGTTAAGTTTGCATGCATACATTAGTGAGCCCTATTTCCACCCATCACACATGTTGTCTTAAACTATTCCAACAACTTATAATAGACAATTGAATACCCAATTCTTTAGATAAGTCTATTATCCAATAATTGTTCTCTAGCCTAAAAATATCAAAGATGAAGAATACATTAATGACATATTAACATTAATTTTTATGCCATGAGATCTCTTCACAAATTGATACTTTACATTGAACCAGAGTAACATAATCATTAATGCTAACTATATAGAGAAAAAAATCAACACATTTTATGAGAACATACAATACAGTGTTCTCCAATCACTTTCTTGCTAATTTCACATTATATTTTTTGCAACTACTTAACTAATACAATAATAACCAACTAATAACTACCTTAATACAAACTTTGCAAAGAGTGAGAGGGTTACAAACACCAACAACAATAAATTTCTACCATTTTTGCTACCACTAGCTTCCTATGCTAAACCAAATGCCATGCAAATTTAGCATTTGTATTCTCTATGTTTCATTGAACCATTTACCAACCTTAGTTCTATAGCTAGTTATCAAAATCATTTATACTTTTCCCTAAGTATTTTGATAAATACCACATACCATAGAAAGTATTAATTATATTGTACAAATTCTCTACTTATGCTAGACATCTTACTCTCTCCTATGTGCTATTGCTAGAATAATCTATTCATTTTTTCTCAACTTGTACATATATGGTTCATGTTTTTTGAATATTGATATTACTACCGTATTTATTAATGCCCATGTTTACAATTATCATCATTTAAATTTAAAGTTAGACATTCATTTGTATGAACTATGACCTCCTATAACACATCCTTCTAATATTTTTCATCTCCAAATTAGTAGTAATCACCACAACATTGGTAGAAACTCGATGCAATGTATCTCTTATTTCATTTCATTTGACTTTAGGCATGCGTAGTATTGCTTTGATTTGATTTTAATATCAACTTTTACATTTTAAAATTTCATTTCATTTGATTTTTAAGATATGGGGCATACTTATTAGTTCTCGTTAGGGTAAGAATACTATTTGCATCAATTAGACGCAACTTGTTTTACTTATTTAGCCAATCATAAATTACAATTAAAAATATGTGTGACAATCCTATAGTGTGTAGTATTCGATAATTTAAGACATGTCATTTATCTATTTTCCTATTGGTTCATAGTAGGAATAGTTAATGCATGAATGCAATTATTGCTTAAATTTCATTGCATTTCTAATGCATTAAAATCTCTCGATAAAATTTTAACTATATCAATAATGCAAGTCTTATTCAAATATTAATACAAGATTCAAACTTCAACTCTTTGAATGCTTTGTTGTTATTTGAATTGCATTGAATCTTATTAAATAGCTACCATAATAGTCCTTCTATATTGCAAGGTGATAGAGTGCAAATTAATATAAAAATTAATTGTCTTTAATGAAATCTTCTTTTATAAAATTGCATTGTTGACTTTTTTTTTTGGAAAAAAATCACACTAAAAATAATTATGCATTAAATATGCTTAAATTATATGGTTGCAAAACTTGAATCACACTCAACATGTTTTTGAAGTACCTGATAACTTGTGTCTTCTAATTCACGACGAGTCCAAAAAGAGCTAATGCGATCCAAATTTTCACTTATTGATATAAAGGAGTGCTACCCTCATGGTAGCATTTCATTTATATAAAACTAAAACTAAAAATTGGTTCACACATATTGTAGTTGTGTGTAATTATCTAACATTATTTTATCATTTCCATGCAAAAAACAACTAACAATAATTTAAACAATCGATACTATTAATGATTCATAATTATTATAATAATGTTCTATATGCAATCTAATAGCCGCCAACATTCACTCCAACTACAAATTCAACTATCAAATTTAATTCTGAACTATTTAAACTTTCAATTATATGTTTTTTATAATTTTATTGGACAAAAATAATTTAATAAAGAGACATTGAATGAACTATAAAATAATCTTTTTGTCCTTCTTTTTCACTACATACAAACTAATCAATAAAAAAAACGTAAATTAGTCACGTTAAAAAGTTACTGCAGATTATAGTAGGTTCCTGAGTATTAAAAATAAAATAAAAAATATAATAATAGGTGTGCACCTGGTTTTTTGGGGGCCTGCAAGACAACACACAAACATCAAATGCACCCATGAAACATTATATGAAGAAATCTAAATAAAGAAAACATGTTCATCAAATCAAATTGCTCAAAATTGTCTCATGGTCCTCTATCTCCAAGGATCTTCAAGATTCAAGGTGGCCCTCACTTGGAAGAGCACTTGATCTTTAAGATGACAACCTAAAGAACGAGATTGAAGGACATGATCTAGGATCAAAATGGATACAAAAAAGATCCTAGTGATGAGAAGAAAAGCTATTGATATGATATGCAAAATGGAGGTGTATTTCCAAATTGAAAGATTAACTGATCTAATTAAGCTAAGATGGAGATGATATGAGAATGCTATGAAATTGATATGTAATTAAGCTAAATGATAATCTAAAGCATGATATAATCTAAACTATAATGCAATTAAGATGGCCTAGATGCTTGAAGATGAACAATTGGAGCTCTTTGATAACCTACACAACAAAACAACTACAATATGGATGCAAAAGAAGATGGGTCATTAGATTGAAGAAATGGGCTCTATTTTATAGAGAAAATAGAGAAATGGATGGTTGAGATTGAGTAATCTCAACAAGGGCTAGGATTGAAAGTTATCAATCCATGGGGGGAATTCAATCCAATCCCAAGTTGACAAATGTCACCTTGAGATGGCTTGAGAGGATGCTAAGCAAATATTATATGCTAAGTAAGCATTAGGGGTAACCTCAAGAGATGACATCACTGGATAATGCCATTATCCAGGGGAGCATGCTATTGTCCAAGAGGTAAACTCTTGTGCAAAGTTGAGGGATGGCCAAAGGGACAACCATCATGGGCTAGGATGATGTCTTGTAAGTGGCATTAAATGCTCTTTGAAGACTTTGGAGGTTAACTTGTTGAAAGTTAGACAACCTTACAAGTTTAGAAGACTCAACAAGTTAACTTGTTGAAGAAGGTAGAGTCTTCATCACATTTAGAAGACTTTTTTCCAAATTTGGAGAAGTGACTCCCCAAAATTTATGGATGTGACATGATTAGAAGAATTAGGCTAATTAATGAGGGGTTAGAGGGGTTTTAAAAGAATATTAACATGCTAATAGAAAATGTAGGATAATGCAAGTGGAGGGAAATAGGTATTTTTAGATAAAATAAAATATTTATTTTAGCCAAAAGGGATGCAACTTGCATTTGTAGGATTTTGCAAGTGGGGGGACTATTCATAAATAAATAATGATTTATTTAAATACAAAGGGATTTTAATCAAATGTAAATTCAATTAAAAGGGAAAAGGGGTTTTAACTAAATAAATAAGATTTATTCAATTAAATGGCTAGAGGAAACTTAATCAAACCTTGGTTTAATTAATAGGTTAGGCTAGAAGAGATGGACTTTAATGAAATCTTTAATTTGATTAACAGGCTGATTGGAAGGATAGGGATATTAATTAAACCTCAGTCTAATTAATAGACGACTAAATGATGATTAAACGAATACAATTCATTTAATTAGTTGTGCAAGTTTTAGGCGTCTACAATACTTTTATGATGTAATAAGCCTCTTGGAAAAAATATTTAGTGCATAGTTTATTTTTCAACATTGAGACCTATGCAATTAATCTTTTTTATTTAGTTGGCTATAATAAATTTGTGTAAGTTAAAAAATTAACGACCCAGTGACATGTACATCATTGAAAAATTGAAGCTGTACAAAATGTGGTCTAATCTTTCGACGACAAAACTTTTATCAGTTGTAGGAGAATGCAAGTGGGAGGGATTTTTAGGATGCATCATGTTAATATAAATTTATTTAAACGTGTGCAACTTGCATTTGGATAGATATTTAAATGAATATTCATTTATTTAAATGTGAGAGAGATTTAATTAAATGTGAAAGGAGGATTTAATTAAACAAATAGGCTTAAGAGAACTCTAGAAGGAAGTCATTAAAGGCTTGAAGACTTTGAGGGAAACCATTAAAGGCTTAAGAAGACTCTAGAAGGAAATCATTAAAGGCTTGACGATTTTGAAGGAAGCCATTATCAAGTGGGTGCGATTAAATAGAACTTTAAATAAATAATTCATTTATTTAAAATAGTGGTGCAACTTGCATTTGTAGGAGAATGCAAGTGGACGAGGATCTAAAAAAATATTCATTTATTTAAATGTGTGTGCAACTTGCCTTTTTAGGAAAAGGCAAGTGGGTGAAGGATAAAAGGGATTTAAATAAAAGTTTATTTATTTAAAAGTGCAGGGAGGGATTAATTAAATAAATATGTTTTATTTATTTAATTAATTATCTTCATTTGATTAAATGAATTAAATCAAATAATTTATTTAATTAATAGAAGAAGAGGGCTAGGGTGAATTAATTAAATATTTAATTAATTGTTGATCGATGGTTAAATAATCAAATAAATACTAAGTATTCATTTAATTAAGTAGACAGATTTATGTGTCTACAATTTTCATAATTCATTTTAAACTCAATTAAGGAATACTCAATTCACCTTGTGTTCAGTCCTTTTCAAAAGATTCGAGTTTGAGCCTATTGAGTTCATTCTCCTAATGTAATCATTGTGAAATAGGTTAAGTTTGCATGCATACATTAGTGAGCCCTATTTCCACCCATTACACACTCTATCTTAAACTATTCCAACAATTTATAATGGACAATTGATACCCAATTCTTTAGATAAGTCTGTTATTCAATAGTTGTTCTCCAGCCTAAAAATATCATGCATGAAGGATACATTAAAGACACATTAACATTAATTTTTATGCCATGAGATCTCTTCACAAATTGATACTTTACATTGAACCAGAGCAACATAATTATTAATGCTAACTATATAGAGAAAAAATCAACACACTTTATAAGAACATATAATACAATGTTCTCCAATCACTTTCTTACTAATTACACACTATATTTTTTGCAACTACCTAACTACTACAACAATAACCAAGGGGAGAAGAAAGAGGAGCAGTGTTCGGGCTGTAAGGCTATCTCTGAAGATCTTATGGGTGTTTAGAAAAAGTTGGAGCACCTAGAGTCCTATGTCAACAAGATTGGGAAATTCGCCGTCAAAGTTATGCACTTGTCTGCTACCTCTTTGTGCTTGCTTCAATAGGACAAAACGGACCTAGAAGGGATGGGCAGGGACACCACTAAGAAACTGTTTCAGTTCCTGGCTGATGAATGGACTAGGCTCATGCTCTCCAAGCACATTGATGCTAATAATTAAGTTGTATGGTTGTTTTCCTTCCTTTTTGCTTTAGTTTCTGTCACTAGAACGCTGGTTTCCATAGTAATACTGCTACTCTTAACATTTATTATTGTTATGACATTATGATGGGTTACTGCTGGTTATGGCGCTTATTGGACAAGATTGGTTTCAATCTTGGGTTATCCAATAACGACAAACAGTTTTTGTTTTTGATTATTAGAGTGGGGGTTGGCTGACTGCCGCGTTTTTGCAGTGTGTGTGCTGGTAATGGTTTGTCTGTTTCTCTCAGGTCAGCCCCCGATTTTGGCTGCTTTCTAATAAAAAACAATAACCAACTAATAACTACCTTAATACAAACTTTGCAAAGAGTGAGAGGGTTACAAACACAAACAACAATAAATTTCTACCATTTTTGCTACCACTAGTTTCCTATGCTAAACTAATGTCATGCAAATTTAGCATTTGTATTCTCTATGTTTCGTTGAACCATTTACCAACTTTAGTTCTATAGCTGGTTATCAAAATCATTTATACTTTTCCCTAAGTATTTTGATAAACTCCACATACCATAGAAAGTATTAATTATATTGTACAAATTCTCTACTTATGCTAGATATCTTACTCTCTCCCATGTGCTATTGCTAGAATAATCTATTCATCTTTTCTTGACTTGTACATATATGGTTCATGTTTTTTGAATATTGACATTACTATCTTATTTATTAATGCTCATGTTTACAATTATCATCATTTAAATTTAAAGTTAGACATTCATTTGTATGAACTTTGACCTCCTATAACATATCCTTCTAATATTTTTCATCTCCAAATTAGTAGTAATCACCATAACATTAGTAGAAACTCGATGCAATATATCTTTTATTTCATTTCATTTGACTTTAGGTATGCATAGTATTGCTTTGATTTGATTTTAATATCGACTTTTACATTGTTAAATTTCATTTGATTTGATTTAAGATATGGGGCATACTTATTGGTTCTCATTAAGGTAAGAATACTACTTGCAGCAATTAGACACAACTTGTTTTACTTATTTAGCCAATCATAAATTACAAATAAAAAAAACGTGTGACAATCCTATAGTGTGTAGTATTCAATAATTTAAGACATGTCATTTATCTATTTTCCCATTGATTCATAATGAGAATAGTTAATGCATAAATGAAACTATTACTTAAATTTCATTGCATTTCTAATGCATTAAATTCTCGTGATAAAATTTTAACTATATCAATAATGCAAGTCTTATTCAAATATTAATACAAGATTCAAACTTCAACTCTTTGAATGCTTTGTTGTTATTTGAATGGCATTAAATCTTATTGTAGCTATATCATAACAATCCTTCTATATTGCAAGGTGGTAGAGTGCAAATTAATATAAAAATTAGTTGTCTTCAATGAAATCCTTTTTAAAAAAATCATGCTAAAAAATAATTCTGCGTTAAATATACTTGATTATATGTTCACAAAACTTAAATCACACATAACATGCTTTTGAAGTACCCGATAACTTGTATCTTCTAATTCACCACAAGTCCAAAAAGAGCTAATGTGATCCAAATTTTCACTTATTAATATAAAGGAGTGCTACCCTCATAGTAGCATTTTATTGATATAAAACTAAAACTAAAAGTTGATTCACACATATTGTAGTTGTGTGTAATTATCTAACATCATTTTATCATTTCCATGCAAAAAATAAGTAGCAAGAATTTAAATCATCTATACTATTACTAACTCACAAATATTATTACAATAATGCTCTATAGGCAATCCAATAGCCACCAACCTTGACTCCAACTACAATTTCAACTACCAAATTTAATTATATATATTTTTATATTCAATTGTCATGTTCTATTGAACAAAAACAATTTAATAAAGAGATGTTGAATGAACTATAAAATAATCTTTCTTTTCTTCTTTTCCAATACATACAAACTAATCAATAAAAAACTAGCAAGTACACCTTAGTGTGCGATGGGTACACCAATGAGTTGGGAAATATCAATTTGGAAAATTTTTGGTCTATTTTTTGCAAAAATTGCGTAGGGCATGATGTCAATTGTTAGGACAAAAAATTAATTGTCTTCAATGAAATCCTCTTTATTTAAATTGTATTGTGGACTTTTTTTATAGAAAAAAATCACCCTAAAAATAATTATGCATTAAATATACTTAATTATATGTTTGCATCACACTCAACATGCTTTTGAAGTACCATAACTTGTATCTTTTAATTCACAAGAAGTCCAAAAAGAGCTAATGAGATCCAATTTTTCACTAATTAATATAAAAGAGTGCTACCCTCATGGTAGCATTTTATTGATATAAAACTAAAACTAAAAATTGATTCACACTTATCATAGTTGTGTGTAATTATCTAACGTCAAATTATCAGCCTTCACTCCAACTACAATTTCAACTATCAAATTTAATTTTAAACTATTTAAATTTTCAATTATATGTTTTTTTTAATATTCTATTATCATATTCTATTGAACAAAAATAATTTAATAAAGAAACCCTGAATGAACTATAAAATAATCTTTCTATCCTTTTTTCCACTACATACAAACTCAATACAAAAACATAAATTAATCACGTTAAAAAGTTACTGCAGATTATAATACGTTCCTGAGTACTAAAAAAAATAGGTTTCTGATGTAATAAGCCTCTTGGAAAAAATATTTAATGCAGAGTTTGTTTTTCAATATTAAGACCTCGTAATTAATCTTTTTCATTTAGTTGGCTATAATAAATTTGTGTGAGTTAAAAAATTAACGACTCAGTGACATGTACGTCAGTGAAAAATTGAAGCTGTGTAAAATGTGGTCTAATTTTTCGGCGGCAACACTTTTATCAGTTGTAGCACACGTCTTTCCAAGCAAATGTTAAAATCTAAAGCATCTCTTCACCGAACCAAGCGCACGTTTCCTCCGGCCAATCAACACCGACCACGTTTCTAATATAAGCCGACGTGTACACGCAAAAATCTACGTACGCCGCAGCACTATTATAAATAAACAGTTGCACAGATTAAACCAGTTGAAAAGCCACCAGGGCATCTCTAAAGTACAACGAACGTTAGAACAATTCTGGATTTTTTAATCTTGCAGAAACGAAATTATCGCCGGGGTTCAGGTCGTCTCAGTCTGCAATCAAAATTTCCCCATTCTTGATTACCCGTTCATTTTCAAATTTTACCTTAGTCTACAGGCATAAAAATCCCATTTCAGCGAAGTCCAAAATCGCGGAAAATAGCATAAAATCGCCTTTATTTGTTCTCGTATCCGTGAATCCTCTCCGAAGTTTAAAGTCCAGGGAATTTATAGATTCAGATTGATTATTTTGACAGCTAGGGTTTTAAAATTCTCGAACCTCGCTGCTGTGGGGAGCTTAAATCGATTCCTAGGGTTTAGAGCTTTCATTTTACCTGAATCGGCATGTTTTTTCCATGGATCCTATTTGAAATCTAAAATCTATGCATCTCTCGTCTTCGGAAGGACATGATTCGACGGCTAGGGTTTTGAATTCGGTCGAAATTCGCGGCTTATGAGGGTTTAAATCGACGGTTAGGGTTTTAATATTTATTCTTTAGATGCTCAGATGAAGAGAACTTTCAGCGCTCGATTTGATGGAATGCCCGAGAGTATCGACGGTTCGCCGTCCAGCTCGAGGTCCGTGACGGAAACCGTCAATGGATCGCACAATTTTGTTATACAGGGTTACTCTCTGGCCAAAGGCATGGGCGTTGGACGGCACATTGCAAGCGAGACTTTTACAGTGGGAGGTTACCAGTGGGCGATTTATTTTTACCCCGATGGGAAAAATGCCGAAGATAACTCTCTGTACGTGTCAGTTTTTATTGCCCTGGCCAGCGAGGGAACTGACGTTCGTGCTCTTTTTGAATTGACGCTGGTTGATCAGAGTGGCAAGGGCAAGAACAAAGTTCACAGTCATTTTGATCGGGCTCTCGAGAGCGGGCCTTATACTTTGAAGTATCGGGGAAGCATGTGGTAAGTATTTAACTTTGTTTTTTAGAGTTTTCGTTTCCTTATTTTTGTAAAGTTTTGAAACTATACTTTTAAATTTCGCCGACTTATTGAGTTTAATCAAGCAGAGCTTGAATTTGTCTTTCCCGCTTTTTCGCCAGATCGTTCAATCCTAATTATAAGAGTTCATTTAAAACTTAGGCTTGTAACGTTCAGTCGAGTTTTGTTTACGTTTCTAACCCCTGTTTTATTCTCGTTTGAAACCCTAATTTTAGTAATTCATCTCAAGCAAAATTAATTTTTCATGTTTAATTTAGCTGCTCATGTTTGCATAGGAGTTTTAATATATATTTTTGTTTGTAAACCCTTATATGTCGAATTTGGCGAAAATTGTGTTAATCTGAGATTAAATTGCCATTAAATGGGTTTGCCACCGGCTCTACCCATGGAGTAAACATCAATTTAAAGCTTTAGCTGATCTCAAATTTTCATTTTCTGTTTATTTGTTGCCTTTATGTGTGGCTGCACCTTGTTTGGAAGAGAGTTTAAAAATTTGTTCGCAGAACACTAGCTTTGGTTTGTTCTGTGCTGCTTGGAGCTGGTGGAATTGATTGTTTTGACCAGTGGATACAGTAGCTCCTTAGGTGGACTTTTGGATGCCTATTGTTTTGTGCATTTATCTAATTCTTATGTGTTTCAATGCAGCCATCTACTTGTTGTGGACAATGACTTTTTGTGCTCAGCATTATTTGTCAAAGGACGATGGTTATTAGTTTTCAATTGTTGTTTTCTTTTTTTCTTTTCACAGGGGCTACAAACGGTTCTTTCGACGGGCTGTGCTTGAAACATCAGATTATCTTAAAGACGACTGCTTAAAAATAAATTGTACAGTGGGAGTTGTTGTTTCAGCCACAGAAGGACCTAGATTGCACTCTATATCTGTTCCTGAATCGGACTTAGGGATGCACTTTGGTGCACTGCTTGATAATCAAGAAGCCTCCGATGTGACTTTTGATGTAAGTGGGGAGAAATTTTATGCTCATAAACTTGTGTTGGCTGCACGTTCTCCGGTATTTAAAGCAAAATTTTTTGATTCTGCCGAGGAGGACAGCAATGAGGTTGCTATTGAGGACATGGATCCAAAGGTGTTCAAGGTAATCATTTTTAAAATTATTTTGCAAAATTATTTTAATGGAGGTTTGTTTGTATTAAGTTATTTTATTGCTTTACAGTTGATAATAGAATGTATATAAATGGAAAATGGTAAGCTATTCAGGTTGACTGATTTAGAGTCGTGGTTTGTGGGTACAGTCTACTTACCTTACACTGGGGCTGGTGTTTTCATGGTGTTTCAGGATTTCACTGTAAATAATTAATATATTATTCATTTTCATTTCTGTAATAGCTGACTTCTCTTGCATTTGTACTTGTGACAAAATACAGGCAATGCTGCATTTTGTTTACAGAGATACTCTTCCTGATGAAGAACCAATATCGCCTAGTTCATCATCTTCATCTTCAAAAGTAGAGACATTGGCAGAACATTTACTTGCTGCATCACATACTTATGGCTTAAAAAGACTAAGGCTACTATGTGAATCAAAATTATGTAAAGACATATCTGTGAATACTGTTGCATCTATTCTTGCTCTGGCGGATAGTTACAATGCCACTGAACTGAAAGCTGCATGCCTCAAATTTGCTGCAGAAAATCTTGCAGGTTTTAATTTCTTCCTTAATATTGATTTTTAATTTTAATGCATGCTTATTATGGGTTTAAAGAAACTTTAACTGGAAAATTCATTGCATGTTTTTTTTTTTTAACAACCATTCGTCATTGGCCATCCTTTATGACAACATTTGTGTTAACTTAATGGAATAACTAGTATATTGTTTTGTGAATATTCTGGATTAATATGGCTTTGGTAACAATTTCACGCAGCATTTGTGTAAGTTGATTGGAATGCTAACCTGTAGCTACAAATGAAAATAATCAAACTTTTTGAATTCATTTCTTAAGTTGATTAGAATGCTAACTAGTAACTACAGATGAAAATTAATTTCTTAATTTCATTGTTTTATGTAACTTTCACTAACTCTGACAAAACACATTCGTCTTGATTCACCCATTGTTTCTGTATTTAATTTGACAAAGCAGAACTGTTTTGTACAACTTTTAGGTTGTTAAGGTATGCTAAGTTTTTCTTGCAACCTTGGAATAGCTCATTTGGAAACAATGTAGTCTAAAGACACTCAGAAATTGCAACCAGTAAAGATTCTAACAACAGAAATGCACTTGAACTTTTTAAATTTTCTGTCTTTATGTAATTACATATGTTAAAAAGAATTTCTGCTTGTCCTAAACTTCTTACTGGTTGGATCCAGCATGTTCACCTGATACCTTTTGAAGTTTCCAAACTCCCTGTAAGTTGTCAGCTGAATTCCTGTTGATCCTGAACAGCCCTACCCTGCTGCCCTCTCTGCAAAAGTGACTGTTTCAGAGGGTTTTTGTCCTAAAAATTTTGCTGTCGAAATTCCTGTGGGTTTTTGAACCAAGTGCTAAAGTGTTGTAGCAGCATCATTTTCAAAATGAAGTTTTGGTTTATAATTTTCAATGGTACGCTCTCACTCCTGTAGCGCTTCCTATAATTTCTTTATCTATGAGATCCACAATCATAGGTAATTAATCCATAATAAGTGCAGCTAACTGGCAAACAACCTCCCCAATGGATGCAGACAAAAGTCAAGTGTCCAATGGAGGATAGCTAATTTCAACAGCTATATGCCCTCAGAAAATTACAACAGCAGCTAGTTATCAAAAAGAACACAACAAATAATTTTTCCTGCTTATTGAAAGTTACAGATTCGGAACATTCGTTATGAAAATGGATCCTTATCAACACATCAGATCACAGCATAGAGCCTGGCCTGGGAACAATTACACAGCAAAAAGAAAAATAAAATCAAAATCTCTCAACTACAATCATGGACATTAATGTGGAAGTCATTCCAAATTCAAGGGTCTGCCTTGTTCCTGTACACTGATTTTCTTCAGATTCCTTTCTGTTTACCGAACCAGGGTATTGATTTTAAAAGATTTTTTCTTACAATTATTGGTTTTCTTCCTTTATATATGGTCTGATTGCTTTCTGCTGGGCACGGCCAGTCTTCTTGAATTAGCTTATAGTCATTATGCTGGTCGTGGATTCTTATCTGGCCTTGTGTGGCTGTTTCAGTAGTCATTTGGTTTCAAAATATTCTATTTCTTGATAGGCAGTGTCTAAAAATAGTTCCTGGTTGCTGGGTGGTTACTGTAGCTGAGGGCACTGTAGTGATGCAATTGTAATGACTGTCACTTTCGTATTTTATATTTGTTATTTTGGAGATTGCAGCAGTCATTTCTTCCACTTGCTGGTTGACAAGGAATCTTAAGATTGTGACAGCTGTTGCACTTTTTTTTGATGGGTATGCACCTGTCATAATCTTACCAAGTTTCCTGTAGGGTTCTGTAGTAGTATTTATCTATTCCTGTACTATGTTGGACTGTTATAGCTATTTTCCTCTTTTTTTGGTGGGTTGGGTACCCCTGTCTTAATCTTATTAAGGTTTCTGGAGGGGGCTGCACTATTATTTATCAATTCTAGTGTTCCATAGGGATACATCCCCGTGATGGGGATGTTTCTGGGATGCTGGGACTTGGAGAAATGTACCCTCCACAGTCACCACCACCTCCGCCAACTCCGCTAGGGATGCCACTGGGTTGCTTACTATAATTACATACTTGTTGCAACCTTTAAATTTGTGAAAACTAGTTTGCCCTTGGCTCCCGTCCTTGAAACACCTGTGCCTTGCCATCAGGAACTCTGTGGAACTATGCTTTGGGCTGATAACATCACTATTTTAGATATCCAGTTAAAACTGCAGTATGCCCTGCCCATCTATATACCGGACAAGGATAATTTGAGGAGACTATAAAAAAAGAGAAACTCCTACCCCAGTGGGTGATCAGATTTGAAGAAAATGAAGGACAGCTAATGTTAAATGATGCAGGCAAAAGTCAGGTGTCAGATGGACAGTTAATTTGAGCGAGCTAATACACCTTTAAAAAGTAATACAAATAATTTTGCTTATTATTGAATGTCACAAATTCAGAATTTTCATCATGAAAATAGAACCTTGTCAAATAATCGGCTCATAGATGTATAGTGTTACAATATTTACACAAGAAAATCAAAACCTATAAACTATAGGCATGAACATTAACTTGGAAGGCAGTCCAAATTCAAGGGTTTGCCTCATTCCCCACACCGATTTTCTTCAGAATTTTTTCTATTAGCTCAGTTTTGCTTTTCTATTTTGAAATCTAATTATTCAGATATCAAAGATGTTTAACATGGATGAGAGAAAATCTGTACTGATTGCTCTTTAAACAATACTGAACTAATGAAGTTACTATCTCATGGAGTGCAGATGCTGAGGAGCTGTATACATCTTGTAATCATTGAGTTAAATTTAGGCCATGCAATTGTATTTTTTATTTTTGGTAGATTAATAGCAGCTAGGGGCTGCACCATTTAATCAAATTCATAAAGAGAGTTTACATCTGACTTCACTTCCCGTCCAGGAACATATCAAGACTGGACCAGAAAACTACCCATCCTCATACAAAATATAAAATCCAACCTTTTAACAGGCTGCACCACAGACCCATAACTCCTAAATAGACATTATTACATGATAAATAACAAAGAGCCCCCAAGCCCATTAACCAGCCAAATAATTATAGAACAAGTTTTACAACTCATGGTTGAAAGCCAACAGATCTCATTAACATGCTCCGTCAAGACACCAGATGAACAAACATGGTACCACCTACAAAATCACTAAACAAGATGCTCCTAAACTGACTATAACTGCCCTTGTGAGTTAAGCACCAAACCGCTGCCCTTTGGATATGGGAGCGAACTTGCCTCATTTTTCGTCCATTTGCACTACTGTCCAAGTACCTTCTTAAGCCTTACTACCAGTTTACTCCTCAGCATTCCTTGAGCCAATTTTTTGGCCTTTAGGAGGGGACAAACTATAATTCTCTTCAACCACAACCAACCCTAACATAGAAGGAGAATCAGTCTTAACACTGACCCTCCCCAGGAGGAGGAGATATAACAGAAGATCTCAATGTGTGTTGTGATTTCTTTGAAGGATCAATTGAATTCTGAAGATCTGAGACCTTAACTGGTCCTTCCAACAGCAAGGAAGGAACAACTCCCTTAACATTGTCTCCCCCATTAATAGGGACATCAACCATCATCTGCGAAGTGTGCTTGGTCTTGCGTGGTGAAGCCTTGTGAGGACCAACCTCATTTAGTTTCTGAGGACCATCAATGGTCTCACCATCCTGATCTGAATCTTCTTTTTCTATTGAGTGGTGCTGCAGGGTGACATCTTTCCACCATGAAGCTTGGTTGTCTTTACTCCGTCTAGCACATTGGGCAGCAACATGTCCACTGCAAAAACATCTGCGGCACCAGAAGGGAACACCTTCATAATCTAAAGACTGGATCCAACAACTGTTTTTAGAATTGAGATAAATCTCTGCAGGCAAATCTTTGTTGATGTCGATGTCCACCAGAATACGGGCATAGGTGGTATGGAAGAGATTTTCAGATCCCTCAACAACTACCAAGAATTTTCCCAACGAATTGCCAATAGCTTTAAAACATGAGTCAAACCAAAATTGAAAAGGTAGACTTGGAAGCCTTACCCAAAAAGGAATAGCAGAGAAGGATTTAGAACTTGGATTGAAAGAGGGATGCCAGGGTTTCAACATAAGCAAGTGTTGTTCGCAGTCCCATCGATGATCACATAGTACGATGTGACAGTCTTGAATATTATCAAAGATCACGATGAAGAAAGCCTGTGCACATGGATATATTTTGAGATCAATCACTAGAATGGGGCCCCAAGTATATGAGATCCATTGGTGAAGCATAGCCAGAGTTGGCCAAATTCTGCAGAATCTCCCGATCAAACCATGTTTTGAAAAATAATCAACATTCTCAGCCACCTCCTAGGTTGATATTCAAAGGTGAATCAGTGGGATGAAGAGCCAGAGACTCCCCTGGGAGTTCAGTGGCCTACGCTGGTGATAGTCCATTCCCCAAGCAATCTGACCTAGATTTCATACCAGACAGCCTGTGTGGAAGCTGATCCTTGATGACACCATTCCCCTTCAAGGCCCAAGATCTCCCTGTGTTCCTGATATCATTAGGCTGCTTGCACAAGCTTGCTGCTAAACCTTTGTGAACAAACAGATTCTTATTGGAGACTTTCCCATCAGGGCATCCCAACCCTATCGCAGGAGAGGCCCTCGAGTCATGGATGAGAGCTGTGCAACCACCTCACATGATGGGGGAATCCTCACCACAACCGTGAGAGCCACAGACAGGCCCTAGGGCACTGTCGTTGCAGACAGCAGTGGAGCAAACTGGGGCGGAGTGAGCAGGAGCAGCATCCAAATCATTGGCAGAATGCATAAAAACCCTAGATGCGCCCAGAGGAGGAGCCACATGCCACCACCTAGGAGGAATAGGAGCAGCCATCGCAGGCATAGCTGCAAGAACAAGCAGAAGCATCTGTGTTAGACAATGCAATTGTATTATGTTACATAAGATTTTGTAAGGCTATGTTACAGAAAAGCAAGATGAGTTCCAAAGTAGGTGAAAGGCATTTTGAGTTATTGCCTTAATAGTTTAAACAGTAATAATCATTAGCTGATTGGTTTTACATTTCTTGATTGGCTACCCACCTTTTTTGAATGAGATTAGAGATGGTTTCATGGGAGTAACAAACTGTAGAGAAACAATACACTAATGAATCCTCAGGCCAAGATTCCTTTATTATAATTGATGTTTCACACACTTGTAGTGAAGTCTTGTTTTAGGACCAATCTGTATAGTGACCTCTATGTGAGATTGCATTTGCAGAATGGTGAAATTGAATTGTTTTAATGCAACCTGTGAACTTCTTATTATGGTGTTAAAAATTTAACATGGCCTGCATATATTGCAGGGTAATTGCAACTATCTAAATTGATATTTCCCTATCATGCAAAAGTGCAAGTGAAGAATACATCATGTTTTGATTTATATTAGACAATGTATTTGGTGCTTGTTATAGGTATGGTTCTCATATACCACATTGGCAATGTGTTTGTGGGTAGATATACTATGAACCATTGTTTAAGTTTGTGTGCGTGCTGAATGCCGGTTATCCTCTCATTATCTATTTATTTTAGTAGGTAATATGGTCTTATCTCTTGCTGTGTCTCTAATGAATTAACTTCCTCTGTCTTTCATGCATGTAAATGACTATATAAAAATTACAGAAAGTTAAAACATTTAATAGTAAACAACAGAAGATTTACCAGCAAAGGGGTTTTATGATTGATAAATGATATCCTTTGATATTATATTTTGCTTTGTTTTGAAATTATGCCATTATAATCCAATGAAAATTGTATGTACAATAGAACCAAAAATTGCAAAAAAAAAATATTCAAGTACTTGTGGATTATCATAGTCTGTCATTTTTCTACCTAAAAAGTACTAGTCAATGGATTTTGACCCCTTTTTTAATGGTAATTGCGATTAAATCTTAAAAAATTGAGTGAAGCTCATTGGGTTATGGGTGAAATGCATTTTCGACTTCTTTTCAAAGATTTATCTGATGATTGCTAGCAACTTTTTTTTGCACTAGGGCTTTACATGCCTTATATCATTTTTTCAAGGGACTGGACTTCATTTATTTTGTGTTCGGGGACATAATTTGCAGAGGTAGGGCATTTTGCTCTTTCAATTTCTTCTTCCTATGCCAAATGACAAGGGTGGCCCATAGATTTTTATGGCAATATTTACTTTTGTTTGATGTAGTATTGTTTTTATGCCTCATATTTTTATGAATTAAAACAAACATAGACAATTAGTTACTTCCAAGATGAAAAATGAATTTAAAACCCTTTCTGGCCTACATAAACTAGACTTCCAACATTTCGTAGAAGCTTGACAGACATTTGGATTGAGCTAGTCTCTCTTTTACTTTTAACACCTTGAATTAAGTACACAAAACTTATCTTAATTTTATATTATTATTATTTGTTTGCACAGCCCAACTAAAACATTTTTGGATGTAACAAACATAATGTTCATATATATTTCAAAAACAACATCAACTAATCAATTTGCGGAGGGAAGAATTTTACATAGCAATCTATTGGTGTTGTTTACCCCTGTTGTGTGGCTTTTGAGAATTAATGGGCTCTGCCACCCAAACCTTGAAACACTATTTTTCCTTGTAGCACCCCTTTACCTTGCTAGGCTTCATCAATTTTTTCCTATAGGGGGTGTTAAAATATTCTAGCCCTACAGAAAGGTTCTCCATGGCCTAAAAGGTATCTTTTCCTTTCTACAGAGAATTATTTGCTGTTGTAAAAGGCTTATTATTCTTCTCAAAAGGACTTGTCTCTACTTGGTTTAGTTTCATTAGCTCTTTCTTTTGCTATAAAGGCAATGGTCCTCATAATTTGTAGAGTAAAAGGGATGAAGAATTTCATAAATCATGAGGACACCCTTCTCTATGACTGAGTTATTAATATTAGTGAATAGCTTAAATTTTCAACATTACTAAAATCACCTATGAGACCAAACAAAATGTTGAATGTCTATTAATATATAAATCATCAATCCTGAGCCATTGACTATGTATGCTGTTTTGAAACTTTGTACTTAGTTTGTAGGGTGATTTTGTACAAAGAAGATTATAATTGAAAATCTTAAAACTATTAGTATCTAGTTATCATTTGTGCGCTCTGCATATTAATGTAATAAGTGATATGAACTTAAATGAAAGAAATCTGGATTGCACAGTTCATGGACTAAACCCTCTATGCTATTGAAATGCTTTTAAATATAAAAAGCAGCAGGTTTCTCTTTTTGGGCATTTTTCTTTGTTTTCTGGAAATCCTATTTTTCCAGATTTTTGATGCTATGGCATGTACTGCTTATATGATTGACATACTGCTTAAAAATAATTTGTGGTCCTGTTTCCGACATTAATTTGTTTCATGGGTGACCAATTGAAAATTGATGTTCCCTTGGCTTCAGCTCATTGCATTTGTGTTTAAATTGCAACATATGGTAAAATGAGCTTCTTCTTAGGTTTATGGATATGCATTTATATCATCTAAACATCATTGGGATACTCAGTATTGGATACACAGCTCATATCATTGACTTTGGTGAATATTCTTGATTTTGTGAGTATGCTTGTTTCAACTCAATGCTGCAAAAGGTTGGCTTTATATAGGATTGAATCATAATGGCTTGCAATTGGAATTGACAGGGATCCATGTAGCTTGTGACTGGCTAGATCTTGTTGTCCTTCAAAATATTTATTTGATAACAAATCTTGCTATGATTTTTTTTTGATTGAGTTGTTGTTTAGTATGAGTTTTTGTACTATGCTGTTGCACAGACAATGTTTCTCATACTTGTTTGTATGCATTAGGAGGCATTTATGATGCTATGTCATGTACTGCTTAAATAATTTGTGGTCCTGTTTCCGACACTAATTTGTTTCATGGGTGACCAATTGAAAATTGATGTTCCCTTGGCTTTAGCTCATTGCATTTGTATTTAAATTGCAACATATGGTAAAATGAGCTTCTTCTTAGGTTTATGGGTATGCATTTATATCATCTAAACATCATTGGGTTACTCAGAATTGGATACACAGCTCATATCATTGACTGGGGTGAATATTCTTGATTTTGTGAGTATGCATTGTCTCAACTCAATGCTGCAAAAGGTTGGCTTTATACAAGATTGAATCATAATGGCTTGCAATTGGAATTGACAGGGATCCATGTAGCTTGTGACTGGCTAGATCTTGTTGTCCATCAAAATATTTATTTGATAACGAATCTTGCTCTGATGTTTTTTTGATTGAGCTGTTGTTTAGTATGAGTTTTTGTACTATGCTGTTGCGCAGACAATGTTTCTCGTACTTGTTTGTATGCATTAGGAGGCATTTATCATGCTTGTGATCTTTCAGTATGAATTTAAAATTGATCTAAATCAGAAAAGCTGAAGGAGTTATGTAAAGAAAATTTTCCATTGTTTGCATTTTGTACTTCTGATGGCCATATGGTTAGATGATTAGTAAGCCCTCATCTCAACACTTCGAATGATGTATTTCCCTTCATCAGTGGTATGGATTTTGATTGACACAACATTTGCTCACCTTCATGAGATACATTTAAGTCCAAGTTAGAATAAGTGCAGTTAAGCATTGAAACAATGGAATACTAAAAATTTGTTGAGCATGGAATTCTAAAAATGATTGAATAAATATGCAAAGGATTTTAGTGTTTCATAATTGGCAATATGGAATCATGTTTAGGTGGTAGTACAACACTGACAACAAGGCTTTTTGATTGGATCCAGAATCTTATTGCGTCATAGACCAGAAGAATGAGCTTTACAAATGCTAAAGAGTTTAATGTTTGGAATGTTATTTGTTTTGATCTGAGTAACAACTTGTTCCCTAGTTGTTGCAACTAGTCAGTAGGAGTCAGATATAACTTTTCTACTGTACTGAAGGCTCTCGAAATCTGTTTTTTAGTCTTGCTACAGGTTAATTTCTCTGCAAGCAAGACTATTAATAGGAGGATTTGAAATAAGATATTTGTTCGTTTATTTGTCGCAAATACGTTGCTTGTTAATATATGATAGGTTTCTTGTGAAATAGGTGGTGGCCATACTTCATATACTTTTACAGGTTTATGATGTTGATGAAGTGAGGTTGTACTCTGAATTCAATATGGTCTCCCCATTTTCTAGTATTAGCATTACCTATCTCTCTCCTCCGCACTTAATGTTCACATAAGAATTGTGGTGCTGCCTGTAGACCTGTTGTTTTTTTTGGTTAAAGGCTCAAATTTTTTGCCAAGTTAGTGAATTGAGAGTTATTCTTTTATTTTAATCTAGAAGCTTCTGGAATCCTATTTTGTTCATAGACTCGCTATTATTACTGTAAGTAAGAGTTATAAAATTTCACCTGGGATCATATCTAGAATATGTAATAAAACTGGATATATAACTGTTCTCGGAGATAAAATATTGTATTACTATGTTATCTTAGGTTATATTTTCTGATAATTTAAGTTTTTGTTGGATTTCTTTTTTACTTTTTCATGCTGTCAATTTCACCTTTGGCTGATTTTGCAATCATGTAACTTTTGTTGGATTTCTTTTCTGTCTTCCCCTAAATATTTATTCCTCCTATCTTCATTTATTTATCTTTATCTTCAACGAATTTTTCTTTTTGGGTTGTGAAAAACATTTTTTATTTCTTGTATATTAATTTTTGCCTTCAAAAAAGGTTTTTGAAATATATGAATTGGTTTCGATATCTAAGATATGTGTTCTGTTTGAGTGATTACAAACTTTGGTGCTGCCTGTAGACCTGTTTTTTTTTTTCTGTTAAGGCTCACAAATTTTGCCAAGTTCGTGAATTGAGAATTATTCTTTTATTTTAATCTACAAGCTTCTGGAATCCTATTTTGTTCATACACTCGCTATAACTACTGTAAATAAGAGTTATAAAGTTTCACCTGGGATCATATCTAGTATATGTAATAAAATTGGATATATAATGGTTCTTGGAGATAATAATGTATTACTATTTTATCTTAGGTTATGTTTTCCAATAATTTAAGTTTTTGTTGGATTTCTTTTTTACTTTTTTCATGCTGTCAATTTCACCCTAGGCTGATTTTGCAATTATGTAACTTTTGTTGGATTTCTTTTCTGTCTTCCCCTAAATATTTATTTCTCCTATCTTCATTTATTTATCTTTATCTTCAACGAATTTTTCTTTTTGGGTTGTGAAAAACATTTTTTATTTCTTCTATATTAATTTTTGCCTTAAAAAAAGGTTTTTGGAATATATGAATTGGTTTCGATATCTAAGATATGTGTTCTGTTCGAGTGATTACAAACTTTGATTAGAAATCCTTCTTTTTATGGAGGTCTGAGTGAATTCTCTTGTGAGCAGATGTGAGAACCCTCTCTGATTTTTCACAATTTTCTTTCTTTTTTTTTGGCAAAATTGAAATAACAGTAGCATACCCAGAGTAAAAGCATATAAACTGTAACTGACCCCTCCCACCCCTTGCCATGCACACACACACACACATTCCTAGAACAATTAATTAAACATTAAATTCAGATTTGGAAAGACAACCTACAGATTGCCCATAAATGAGTTTGGCCTGCGGCCACTAATAGAGATAATAAACAACAGAAACCGACCAAATATTCAATATGGGGGACCCCTTGATTAAGGGATGGTACAGAATGCTTGTATAGAATGGTATGGCTGTACTAGTAAAGTGATCGACCCTTTTAAAAGATGTTGCAGTTTCTCAAAAGGGAGAACAGAAGGAATAAATTTTCCTTTTCACCATCAGGCCTTTCCTAGGTATTGTGGGCTCAAGTCTTTTCTTCATATATTATGGCCCCTTTAGATATATCACCACCTTAATAATAACAATGACATTTGTGAAGTGGCTTTGGTACAACATAAAGCATTTAAAATATTCAATACTGAAAAATACTGAGGTGCTTTGCCACTGCAGGGTTTCCCCTCAATACTATATTTTGAATATTATAATAAAATTTTCATTTCACTCTAAATTGGTATATAACTGTAAATGGGAACTGCAAGCTTATTGCACAAATGTGATTCCATTAATGTGATTCCTTAATGGAATCACTTCAACTTGAAACCAAAATGGGTTTTGTTCTCCAGATTACTGCACCAAAACTCTTTTGCCCTCAGGTGTGCAGATGAAAAAAAATGCTCAAGCTCTGAATAAGGGTTTTGATAGCAACAATAATAGACCTTTTTCCTCAAGCCCAGCTCCTTTTATAATGATTTGTTTGCCATTTATAGCCTCTCAAGAAGTCTTTAGAAGTTCTTTCTCTTAATTTTAATATTCCAATATGCCTCTTGTCCTAGTGATGACAATTTAGGACCTTAAGAACATTAGTTTTCCACAATCCATAGTAATTAGTAGTGTTGCTTCTGGTTTAGACCCAAGAAGTTTAGAGATTTTTAAGGATTTAAAACTTGTTTCATGCACCCTTTATTAAATGAACCTTAAAGACACAATAACATCATCAAGTAGAAGCTAATTTGATCACATACACAAGTATACATCGATCACATAATTATAAACACAAATTATAGTTGAAGGAAATAGCACACTTATATATTTAAATATTGTCAAATGTATATAAAACTCATGGAATATGAAATCCATGACATCAAATGTTCCAAACAAATACCAAAACTATAACTAGACGTCTATGGCTCAAAGGAGCCTACATCTCTCCTAGGAAGGCATCGGGACTCGCCAAGTTTGCGGGGCCTGGGTCTCGTCGAGTCTTGGTTTGGACTTGAACAAGCCCAAGTCCAGGCCTCTGGGACTCGCCCAGGGTTACCCGGATTGGGGCTCACCGAGTCCTGGTGAGTACCAGAACTATGATTCTATGACTTAAAATAAGCTTGTAATTCAGGGGTCAATAAACCATTGAAGAACTTAATGTATAATGAGCAGCAATTGGACAAAACTGGATCGGGATAAGATTGTCGTTTATTGAAGAGCTGAACAATGTAGACTGAAAAGTACAGAAATTTGTTTTGGAAGGTGTATTGAGCTGGTTTATCAATTGTACTTCTTTTAAGAAGAGTACTACATATAATATAAAAATAAAAAAAATGCAAGAAATTATGAAAACACCCTATTGTCTGTAAAGGTGAATGCTTAAGAGAGGTTAATGGTGTTAAAATATAGCACAAGAACTGTAAAGCATTAACTAAAGCAGATGCAAGTGATAAAAGCAGACAGTTGAAGGGATTTAACAAAAATAAAATGTACTCTCATTGAGGAGAGACAAGGAAGAGGGACAGAGCTACTGTCTAGTTTTAAGGAGGAGCCCTGGCCTTGGGGTGTGGGGTGGAGTAATTTTAGTTATTAGAGTCTTAGAGTTGACGAGGGAAGAGGGAACTCCCCTTACAGCCAGGTGAAAACTGAGAAAACTAAAGTTTTTTCATAGGGCAAGAAGCTGTTCTCGTTCTTGTGACGAGTAGAAATTCAGGCTCCAGGTTGCTGAAAATAGTTTACAGTTGTCTATGGTTATACCAATATTAGTTGTCTTTCAAACGTATTTTGTGCTAACACTATTCAAATTAAACTGGAAGATGAATGCCATCAGACTGATAATTACAGAACTTTGTAGTTTGTAGTTTGTACTGATCAGTCTAAAGGCCACATTAACTGTTAAATGCATTTATGTATCACATTTGAGGTTGACGGAAGTATCTCGAAGCTTCTCACCGAATCTCTGGAAAGATGGTAGTAATTCCATACAGTCAATCTTAAAATAAGTCTATTTATATTAAAAGCTCATTATTTTTAACATCTTGTGAGTTATGTAGTTTGTGAGCCCTATCTTTTCAAGTGTGTATACAAACATGGTGTTGGCCGACTAGGATTTTAAGATGACAAATAACTAATGCCACTGTGAATAATATTAGGGTCATGAATTTTTTTGCAAGAAATTCTGAATAAAATACTCACTTCTGCTAAGAAACTTACAGTTGCTAAGAACTTTACAGTGATGGTGTAAACTGATTGATTGTGCTTGGAATTAGACTCTCATATGTGAGAATCTAAGGCAAATATCACAAGTAATAATGAATTATGTATTGTTGATTGGAGTTGAATTCTTTAAAAAAATAGTATGTTACTATAGAAGTTTTTTTTTGCTCTCATAATTCCTGGAAGGATCAGCTTTGTCAGGAATAACATCAAAAAGGCGGAAATCCACTTGTGGAAAAAAGTTGAGAAGCACAGTTGTCAAAACTCAGTATATCTAGGAGGTGACTGGAAGAAAAGATTATAGATTATAGTAATCAATGATTGCCGCTTTTCTATTTGGTCTATGATCCAATCATGAAAAGATCGTTATATATATTGTGTAACACAATTGTCAGTGTAGCAAGTCCCTCTGTCCTATTCAGTTTGTTTTCCAATAAATCTCTAATTCAAACTTGTACAACTGTTTTTGTTACAATATCTTAAGTTGGTAAAAGAAAAGTCAAGAGAAACATCAACTTTTTACACAATTTATCCACCTGACTTTTAAGCTAAGCTTCTTTGTAGATTGCAATTGATGCACATTGGGATGTCTTTCTGTTCTTTTATAGATGAGTTCTTATGCAATGTGTGTTTTGCCACTTAAAAGCCTATCTTTGTGATTGATTGTTGTAGTCAAGACGATTGTTGAATATGCATTTTATGGCAACTTTCAAGGCTAATGGCTGTTTTTGTTACAAATTTTGACTATGCCATCCTTAGCTTGGAGCAGGTTGGTTTCCTAGCTCATTTGAACTTCTGATTATTTGGAAGCATCTGATGTTATGGACTTTGAATATTCTTTGGTTAGAGTAATTTTTTGCCTATGTAGGGAATTCTGATGGCCCAGCAGTATGAGAGTTGAAAATCAGATGTGATACTAATTATTGGTAGTATAGGTAGTAATTATGGCCAGAATTGGAAGGTAGGATTAGATATGATGAAGCAGCAGAATGTGAGATATTGACAACGGAAACAGGAAAAGTGATATTGTCCATTAACCTGGGGAACTTTCCAACTGCAGGCACGTATAGTAGACTGCATCGTGTTTCTTACTGTATCCTGTTTTCTAAGTCAAGAGAGAAGGTCCCTGAGCTCACACCACAATTAGCCACAGCACATGCATGCTCAATGGTAAAACCTGGCCACTGACCCAAGGAATTCTCTAACTCCAATCAGAAATGGGCGACTGCATTGCTAAAAATAACTTACCACTTGCAAACTTTAAAAGCCCACGCAGTCACCTTTGTTTGGATCACAAATGGTTTGCCCTAGACTAGTGTATGTTGGCTAATAAGTGAACAGTAATAAATGCTTATGTGTTTATGTACTGATAATGGGCAAGGTTTAAGGTACCACAGTCTACATATGATTTGCACTAGGCAAAAGGGGAAAGAATCGCCCAGGATAGATAAGAAATAACATCATTGTGAGAACAAAAATACTGTAAGAAAAATCCACACCCAAAAATAATGAGACCATATAAACCCTCCAACAAGAAAGAAGTTATGAACCTAGGTTTATATAAAATGGCAAAATTATTCTTATTGTCAATAGAGGAAGAGGTACATAACATTGAGAGAACTATTTCTTTGTAAGATTTTTGTAATATTCTTTTATTTGTAAAGTGATGGCAAAAATCTGATGACTGCATGTGTGAGATCCAATGAGAGAATTATGAAAAAGAAATTTAAATTGTTTACTTGCTGAGGTGTTGGAGGTGTTTAATCAAAGCGATAAGGGGCAGTACATAATAATTTAATTGATCATATCCTGCTTCTCCCATTCCTAAAACAGATAATGGTATGGGTCAGAATCTCAGATATGAATGGATATAGCTCTCTATTATTAGTATTACTCTTTGAAAACCGGTTAACTCCGTGGTACAAATTTTCTCCAAAATTCTACTTAGGGAGGTTACTATAAGAGGTTTCTTTAAATTTTAACTTTGTTTGACAACATCTTGAATTCGTTTCTCTTAATCAGCAACTGAAATGAAGTTGGAAGAAAGCCTATTGTAGAGCCAAACAGTATAAGTACATCTTATGATCAAGATCCTGGGAAATATGTGGGGGACTGCACTCTGAGTTGCTGTATTGCAGTTCTGCTTCATGGAAGAAAATTAAAAATAAAAGAACAATAACAAAAATAACAGTTTATTAAACAAAAGACAAAATAGAACTAACAGAATAATGTTATTCTAATTCTTCTGCACCTGCTACTGTCTCAATCTAGATGAATCCTATCTATATCAAGCCTAATGTATTTATGCACCTATGAATAACAATGCTGCAGAATGCGAAGTAATCATTGCCTTGTGTGTTCACCAACTTCTCTGGTGATCAGTTTTGCTCTATACATATTCTTCTATTATTTTCAATGATATCCATATGAAATTTCTCTTGCCTAATACAATCAAATCTTTTATCTTTATGAATGTTAGTTTCATATGTCAGTTTCATATGTCAAACTTGCTTAGTTACTTTTTCTATTTCTTATTTTCATGCCCTGAAAGGTCAGAAAATAAGAAAAAATGCATTTTAATTACAGAGCCTGGGAATGAGTTGAGTTGTGCAATATTAAATGCACATTCAACACATCTGCCTTTAATGGAGCTTTCTTGTTGAGTAAATGAACATTCTGGATATTCAGCTGAATGGCAAGTCAAGAGTCATCCCATCCTTATGTCTTCATGTATTTATTATTTTAAGGATTCATACCATTTGTGTTATTTTTAATGTGCAATTCTTTTCGTATGTGATGCAGGTGTCATGCGTTCAAAGGGGTTTGAGTATCTAAAGGAAAAGTGCCCTTCACTTCAGTCAGAGCTTCTAAAAACAGTTGCCGGCTTTGAGGATGATTCAACTTCAAGTAGTGGAGGAAAGAGTAGGAGTGTGTGGGCGCAACTTTCTGATGGTACCGATATTAATGGAAGGAGAGTAAGATCAAGAATATAGCATTGAGAATTTTGATTGGCATGAGGAATCCTGTAAGAATAATTAACTTGAGACATTAACTAATACTGACTTTCTTTGGTTGTGTGCTTGTGCATACTGAGATGCCCATATACTGGATAAGTGAAATTCAATTTGGGAAATCATTGTAGCTGTTTTATGAAGATATGTCTCTGTATGTGCATTAATGTAAGAATGCAAAATTTCATGTTTATTGGTCTTTTTAATTAAAATGTTTGACTAAACTGAACCAAGGGAAATACAAAATTATGGTCATATGTTGATAACTATGTATCTACTAAAATGGTATATTAGAGTGTTTATATTAGTCGAAAAACTTGTGACTTGGCAAAACTCAGTCAGGGCCAAGTTTTACTTGATCATGGCAAACAGCGAAGATTTCCATACATAAAGAAATGCATATATTTACAAAATGATCTTAAAATACATAGATAAATTTGCTTTTAGAGAACTGATAAGTTGTTTTCTATGATAGAATAAAAAGCAAGTTTTATACACATCATAGTGTCATGTGATCGATAATTATGTATTCATATTAATGTTTTACAAGTTTCTTTGAAGCAAAAGTTTAAGTGGCTTTGTGGGTGCCCTTAAAATGGATGGGATTGATTCTGCTCGAGGAAGTCTATCTTCCTAAGGTATATCGTGGGCAATGCATCCAATGAAAGACCAATTGATCCTTTGGCATTGCCTTCTGACTACACCTGTGCTACTATATTGCTTGTTCTATTACTTCTCTATCAATTTCAGCCTACCTCCGTTCCTTGGAAAAGAGGGGGCTCCTCAGACTCATCCACATCATCAGTGATCCATCTGAATATGGATCTATTTCATCAAATTTAATGGTATTGTACCTTTATGATACACAAAATATAATGCAGGGATGGTTTGACCATGGAGACAATTATCAGGAGGAATGCTTAGGAAGAAGGTAAAGGCAAAAAGGAAACCAATGCTTATCAAGCTAACCATAAAAGGGATGATAAAATTTGAATGGGATCATTTAATGCCGAAGCAGAGTAGGTGATTTTGAAATGGGAGCCATTGCTCTCTGGGCACACTCTTGGCACCCAACAAGAACATTGTAGTGTTTACAGGAATAGTAGCAAGAGAGTTAAAAGAGCTCTGATGTGATTAAGCTATTTCTGAAATGTGATAAACTAGTTGCTAATTGCGGCTTTGTAAATTGTTTTAAGGTAGTTGTGTATATTTTAATGCGAATAGATCTGCTTGGGTAAGTCATCCCTTGTTCTTGGCAGTTTTTTGTTGTGTTTTAAGATTTTTTGGTGAAGCTTTCTCAATTGGGTTATCACGACAATATCATTGAAGGGAGCAACTCAATGGATGGACAAACATCTGTTTCCTAAAGGATGGTAGGAGGTACAAATATGCAGCACGAAGGGTGGTATTGGTATTATGGAAAGAATTGTTGAAGGAAGTGGAGAAATAAATTGAGTGTATGTTGCTAATGTCAAGGCACACACACAAGGGTGACAATGTAGGATAAATTAACATAGAGAGCACAAAAGAGGAGAAACTGAAGGAGTTACAAGAAATATTGGAATAGTATTAAGGAAATTAAGTTGGATGAGATGCTAAATGATTTGCCACCGATGCACATGGTCATTCCCTAGCCGTAATATTGCTAAACAAGGTGGCCTATAGGATGAATCTACTGGATAGTGAGGAGATGAGAAGACGAGTGGATGAGTTAATTAAAAATTAGACTATTCAAAGAAAGTGAGCTTGTGTGCAGTACCTAAGGTACTAGCATCAAAGATTGGAAAGTGGAGAGTCTGCACCATTCCATAGCGATTAACAAGATAACAGTAAAAATAATGGTTTTTGTTGTGGATGAATTGATCATAAAGGGGCTATTCAAAGAAAGTGAGCGTGTGTAGTACCTTAAGTGTTAGCATTGCTTCCAAAATGATTTACACAAGATAACGTTTAAATATTAGTTTCCATTGTTGTGTATGGAATGACTTTGGACAACCTTAGTGTAGCGGAATATTTCACCAAGATCGATTTGTCACTAGATTAGAATTAAGGAACTTGGCAAACAAAAGATAGCCTTAAAAACTAAATATGGGTTCTATTGCTGGCTAGTGATGCCATCTAGACTAATAAATGCTTCAAGCATCTTCATGAGATTGATGAACAAGGTACTCAAATTGTGTTTTGGAAGATTTGTGTTTTTACATTTGGTTGATATCTTGATTTTTAGTGTGACAAACGATATATTTTGTGAATAGAATCTACTTGTAAATCCTAAGAAGTGTAATTTTATGAGAATGAAATTGGTGTTCTTAGGGTTTGTAAAATCTCAAGAAGGCATAGGGATTGGCCAATGTTGAAGAATATGTTTAAAGCATGAAGCTTCAAGGGTTGATGAGTATTTATAGGAAATTTATTAGGACATGGAGTGTGTTGATCATAGAGACCACGAGGCGAGACAAGGAGTTCCACTAGGCAAAGTGTGAAAAACAAGCATTTCTAGCATTTGAAAGGAAGGTGACAAAATAGTTGGTATTGATGTTGCAAGGTCTTGATAAGCTCTTCATGTAGATTGTGACACTAATGGTGCAATTGGTGCAACATTGAATCAAGAAGGGAGGTCAGTTGCATACTAAAGTGAAAAGCACAATGATGCAAAGAGGTATTTGACTTATGACCAAGAGTGCAAGCATTGAGGAAATGGAGGCATTCTCTATTGCACCATGAGTTTGTATTTTGTTTAGATCTTTAAGTTTTGCATTTCATCAGTGACCAAGGTAAGTTGAATCAGAGAAGCACACTAAGTTGGTCAAGTATATGCAGAGTTACACATTTGTAGTCAATCATAGTAGTGTTAAGTCAAACAAGGTAGTAGAGGCATTGAGTTGGAGATGTACTCCGGTATGAGGTGCATGTGAGAGTCATGGATTTTTTCTAACTATAGGAACACTTTGCACAAGATGAGATTGGGCAAGGTGGACAAAATATGTGTGGTAGGATGGATTGTTGCTTAGGGGTGCAACGTATAAAGTGAAGGGACCAATCTATGAAAACCTCATAAATTAGAAGCCTAGTGGAGGATAGGGCTGTCATTTCAGCCTAAACAAGACAATGGCACAACTAAGTGAAGGATAATTTAGGCCACATGAAGATAGAGAGCAATAAGTTTGTGCAGCAATGAGGTTTGCCAACTAGCGAAAGGTAGAACTATAATAGGGGATTGTGGCAACCATTCTAAGTATAGGAGAGGCCATGGCAATGTGTAAGCATGGACTACTAAGAGCATGTAGCAGTCACGATTGCCACTCACCATTGTGTTAGATCAAAGAATGAAGTTTGGGGGACATTGCGAAAGAAGCTGGGCACTAATCTATAATTCAGCACAAACTACTTGTAACATGAGCCTAGGAGACTTGTTGAAGTGTTTGGTAGGGGAGAAGCCAAGACATTGTGATTTATAGACTCAGTTCAAGTGATTTTGTATATAACTTAATAAGTCATAGTATTGGTAAGAGCCCATTTCAACTTATCTATTGATGGAGTTTGCAGCGAATAACACAATTGGCAACAAATTGCATAATCTAAGGAAGAGCACAGAAAAGGAAGAGTTCATTGAAGAATGTGAGAAATTTACGAGTTGGCAGAGAGGTAGTTGGAGACAAGCAATGTATGATATAAAGAGCACAGAAACAAGGAGAGGTGATATGGAATTTCAGGTTGGAGACCAAGTATTAGGTCCACTTGCATAGAGAAAGGCTTAGGAAAGGTGCATACAAAAGTTGAAATAGAAGAAGATAGGGCCATCCTGAATTTTGCACAAATTTGCAAAGAACATGTGAAATAGATATCTTTGAAGGATTTGCCAATATTTAATGAGGTGAATGATGGGAATAAAAACAATGTAGAGTTGGATGCAAGAGGAATAGATTGGAGGTATGATATGGCAGAAAAAGCATGTGAAGAGATGGAACAAGGATTGGATGCTAGAGATGAGGATATGCCAAAAGGAATACAAAGAGTACTTGGTGAAGTGGAAGGGATGTGGGATGGATGATGAAACATTGCTGAGTACTTTAGAGTTGTGGCTGGATATTCCAAGAAAGTTGGTGTCGTGCATGGGCTAATGGTCAATTCGCCTCACTTGGGGAGAATAATGTGGGGGCATTGTTACTACGGAGAGAATAATTAAGGGGAGCCCCAAGGAAGGAAAGGTGGTGTGAAATGCTAGAGGGAAACAAAGGCCTCGTAAGCTAATTTTCAAGAGGATTGTAAAACAAGTCAAATAGGATCATTAATGATGAGGCAGGGTAGGTCAATTTGAAATGGAAGTGGCTGCGTACAACACTAAAAGTATATTCTTGGTGCCCAACAAGAAAATTGTGTAAGCTGATTGATAATTGTGGCATTGTAAATTATTTGTAGACATTCTGTATAGTGTAACGAAAATAGAAGTTACAGCTGGCAAAGTCGTCCCTCGTTCTTAGTGGTTTTTAATCATGTGTGGGGTTGTGTGGTTAGACTTCCTTCATAGAAGCTCTACTGCTTCTACAGCATAGGCAAATATTGTATTCCACAAAAATAAGATCATTTAGGTACTTATTTGTGTGAATAGCCTCAAATGTGCTCTGATTGCATTCACACCTAGAAGTGCTAGAAGGCTGTGTCAAAATGTAGATGGCATGCATTTGAAGATTGAGTTTTTTTGCACCACAATCTCATCAATTCTAAATGAGTTATACAATATCATAATGCCAAAAACTATACAATATCATAATTGCCAAAAACTAAAAAAGAAGGGGCCTTGACTACTTTCTCCCCTCTAGCTTTTTTTGACATTCACTTAAGATATAGTAGCGAGGGTGCAATACTATGAAAAATAATAAAATTGTGCTTTTCATCAGATTAAGCACCCAAGGGTGATTGTAGATGTATTTTAAATGAGTATATCAATGTAATGAGTGACACAATAGCACCAAATCTTCTCTATGTCTATCAATTGACATGTATACTGTTGTATTTTTAGTAACTTAGACCACATTCTGCACACCCACCTCCATGACTGCCTCATCTAAAATGTTGCTTGTGTTGAAATTCTTCATTGCATTAGAGACACCAGTTGACTTCAATAACATCAGCTGATCACTTGCAGCCACGGGGAAGTTAATTAGTGCAGCCTTCATGAAACCGTACTTTGTTTCTCCACCAAGACTTTTCTCTGTCCAAATCAAAAGAGATTGGTGGCTTAAATTCTATTCTTGTTCATGCAGTGAATTGACTCGCAATAAGGGCTCTGCTTGGATTGTGGAAGGATATTTTGTTGAAGTACCAAATATTGGCAATCACTATCCTTGTCTCATTCTATTTCACTTGATTCCACGTATAATACTTTGGAGGGAAGGTTAGGCTCTAGGAGTGTTATGTTGAACAAACAAACCATGCATATTAAATGTCATGCCGATGGTCAACTAAAACTACCTGAGGTAGAACAGTCCCATATTTGAGGATAAGCGCAAGAGCTAACTGCTTTCGTCTTTTTTGAAGAAGCACCCATTACAGTTGTCATTGCTGCTAAAGTCCTTTTCTTTTCTAAATTCATTCTCATATAAATACAGGCCCCACTTTTATCCGAAAGTCTTAACATCTCTTCTAGGGATTTTTAGAAGATGAAATTTAAGGTGGTTATACCTCTTATCATCTTGTGTCTATAATAATTACTACGAATAACCTGGCCTACTTGTTCTTCTAGGGTTCCATGCTTGCAAGTAGAGAACCTAACCTTGACACCAATTCTGCTTTCCGTTTACATATCTCAAACAAAAACTTTCAAACCCTAAAGCACTAAAAAATAAAAGATAATCAATATACAAATCCTATCAGCCCAACAGAAATTTCGAGGAATTCTGTCAACGTTTCAAGGAGTGAGCTAGAAGAATTGAAGTGTGAAAACGAGCTGATTTTTAACCTTTATCACTGTGGACTGGTTGGTGAGTTTTCAGGTCAAACCCTTAGATTGCTTGGCACGTTTTTCTCCAAAAATTGCTTTTGAATTTTTGGGGAGTGATTCAGGAGCAGTTTTTGCAAAGTTCTATAATCAGCGTTGTTTTGTTTAGTTCAAAATTGGAACGAATGGCTCAATCAAAAACTAAAGATCTGTAAGAAAATAATACCCAATTGATTTATATAGACTCTGTACTGGTGAGGATGATTTTTAACAAAATGACAAAATGGCTGGCAGCAAATTGTTAAGACAAAAGAGCTTAAATTAACGTCAGAATTATGCCTTCTCATACCAATGATCACCTTCTTAATTTTACTCTGTATCTTAGATTGGCCCATTCCATGCAATTTTCATTGTTTATTTTGAACGTCTCAATTGGAGCCTGAATAGTTTGATACCATAACATGCTATGCAATTCAATAGTCACTCGACAAGAATATTTTACTAGTGTCGTTGGAGAAAACTAATATGGTAGGTGGAATGACCACTGTGCCACTTAGGCAAGGTTTACTCTAATGCGAATTATTTTAAGAAAATAAGAAGTAAAGATTTTCATTAGTTTATTTGTAAGTATTAATATTTTATAAAATAGAAGGGATTTTGCTACCACTTGGTATGGTTATTAACATACATGGTTTGTGAATTTGGTTGAAAGAATCACATTTATTTACTCGAGTACGTGTGATCTTGTGATTTTTTTATATATGTTTCAAGTTTTTCTGTATGTCTAGGGTGATTTAGGGAGACTAAAATAATAAGTGCATGTTATATGTTTGCAAATGTATCATGATAATCTTTTTTAACAAATGTATTCATGATGTTAAATTATTAAAATGTTGCTCAAATTATATGTAAATAAGAGACCATTATAAATGGAAGAATGATTACATGTAAACGAGTCATGCTAGACTCTTATAAAATGTGTAAATTTCTTTGTTTAAGGTGTGGGTTGAATTAGGGAATAACATGGGCATTTTTGATTGTTTATGCTAACTGATTAATTTGTTCAACTGTTGTATAAATATAACGAGTCTCTATGTTTTCAAGGAGGTGCTTATAGGGCAATGAAGAATAAATAGTGTATTGTAAGATATAACACATCTAAGGTTGCATCACTTATGGCCAAAAGACTTTGAATGTTTATCTGTAGTGACACACAATCAAGGATACAGCAAAAAACAATACTAAATTCAAATCATAATCAAATTTATAAAGAGAAGTATAGACGTAGCATAGAGAAGAATCTTTTTAACATAATAAAAAAGCGTACATATCTTTGTATTGTTTGTAATTAAATTTCTTGAAACAGGAAGGAGTATCAGTAGAGAATATATGGTATTTGTTTTCTTTGTATACCAAACCTCATGAATGAGGTGTTTTTATTATTTGCAGGTAGATCGGATATACCAAATTTTTGATCAAACTTTTTGAAGCCGATCTCTTCCAGCAAATCCCTCGTTCTTATCTTGTCCTATGTGAATTATTTTTTGGTTGTTTAGTGGAAAAGTTGGATGAACAAATTTGTCGGTTAGATATTTATTTCTTTTCAAAGAAGTCATCTAGAGAGCATTATAACAAATTTTAGTCATCTAGAGAATATAATAACAAATTTTAGTGTTCTAGAGAATATAATAACAATTTGAATAAATGGCTTTAACGAGTGAAAAGTCGTTCAATCCTTTGATTGATCTTATACTTAATAAATCAAATCGTACATTTGATAGGATGCTTATTGTTCTTCCACTTATGTTTTATTCTCTTAATAACATTTTCAAAATATGCCTATCAAGAGAGATTTATTGAAAATATTTATTAAATTTTTGCTTTTTAGATTATGTTACATGGGTCGTTAGGTGCACCAAGTGTAATGAAATGAAACAAATTTGTGGAATACTTAATAGTTGGATTAGAATGATTTAATGTTTAATCATATTCTTGATGAGAAAGCAATCTTATTTACAAGTCCAAACCTCTAATGAATTTAGATGTGATACGACTCCTATCAGAATTTAATTGGGATTTTAGTCATATAGTTTTCATAAGCCCAAAACCTCCAATGAATTTAGAAGTGATGCAACTCTTATCAAAATTTTAGTGGGATTTTAGTCATGTAGTTTTTAACCAATCTTAAGATGACTTCAATGAATAGTCATCTTCTAACAATAGATCTCTACTTTGGCAATAATTGTAAGGTAAAAATCTTCCTCTATACTTGGTAATAATTGAAAGGTGTTCCATCCTTCTGGTTTTGTTCTCCACTATTAGGTTGGTTGATTCTTTCATCTTGTTCCACTTTTGTTGGTCTTTAAACATCTAAAGAAACATCTTCTATGTTTTTTTTTAATATAAAATTTATTTCAAATATAGATATGAAGATGCCCTATTTTTTCTTCAATTAAGTCATTTCCATTTCTTGGTGCGTGTCTTGTAGTGTCCTAAATGTTTTTTTTTTGAATTCATGGAAGTAAGCTTCTTAATTTAGCTCTAGAACAAGTGAGCTAGAGATATTTAGAAACCCTACTTATCTTTGACCTACATATCTTTAATATGCTTTGTTATCATGCTTCCTCTCAACCAATCCTTCCTCTTGCTTGCTTCGTTCATTTAGTTATCTCTAAAATGTCACATGTTTGCTTGTGACTTGAGCAAACAACTTCTCTTATGGGGATTAATTGCAAATTCAGAGATTGTCCTCACCATCCATTAAAAAATGATCATCATACTTTATCGGTTAGATAAATAGAATCCTCTATAAGCATGTTCTGAACTTGTCATGGTTGTCAACCCAGTAGTTATGATAAAGGATAAGTCAAATTAAACTAAACATCTACAACAAAGTTGCATCACATAGCTTCTTCATGCAAAACTCAAAGCATCATCTAGTTGCAAAGGAAAGAATTTAAAGGGCGTTGAGCTGCAACAAATCATTACTAGGCTAATGATTTTGTTAGAAATGGATAATTATATGAACCATAGTTATTGTCATTTAACTACTGTTTGGATTGCGGGGGCCTACCTTTCAAATGCTAATGATGCTTCTCTATCAGTCACTTGGGTACAAATTGTTTGCTCTTGACACAAGGGCACTGCTACTTGGTAGAAGATTACTAACAAAGATTTCTTTTCTTCCTTGGATGTCTTCCCTTAGGATGATGATGATTTATTAGCTTTTGATCTGGCTCTAAAGTGCTATAGGTTAGGCATGAAACCTCCTAACCTAATCTCATAGCTCATGTTGTCTTTGGCTTTAGATCAACTTCATATTACTCATGAGGGAAGGCCACATGTTGCCTTGACATTCTTTTGATCTTTTTTCACTATATTGATGAGGTATATATTGGTAAATCCCTTTTCCTTAACCTCATTTTGAGAATTTCAAAGATAATATCTCTTGGATTTTTGTTAGGAGGAATGGTCTTTCTAAATCGTTATCTCAAACTCATTCCAGAGTGTTGGGTGAGAGGCCAATTTGTAAAAGGCTTGGTATTGTCTAATTCAATATCCACTTTCAGGTCTAGAAAAAGCATTTCTCAAGCTCCCAAAATGACTTTGTTATAGTTTGGTAGTTTTTCATTCTTAGGGCTCTTTAGAGATACCCAGATAGAGCAACCCAGAATGATTGGGTCACTTCAGCAATGAAAAGAGACCTTCCCTAATGTTTACGTACCCACCTTCATTTGTTGAAATATTTGATTTGTTTCCAGGATGAATGAAACAAAAAAAAATCAATCTCCCCATTGACAGTTTTTGCAAGAATGCATTTGATGTTGACATAATCAAACAGGGTTGAGTTTACCAAAACCAAGAGAGGTTGGTTTGAAGGAATAATCATTTTACCATGGTAGCCTAGGGATGTCCTATTTTTCTCATTTTAAAGGAAATAATGACACCCATACCTAGATGCTAGTGGTAAGTCTACCTTGTTCAACTAATATCTTTCATTTTTTTAGCATAATTTATGGGGTTCGATGATCTTATGGGCTGTTATAAGTGTCCCAAAATGACGATGCATTTTTATGTGGCTTATGGTAGGCCTAAAATAATGAAAATAACCCTTTTATATGTTGTTATCCGTGATTACTAAGCATTCATGTCATGATTGTTGAAATTGCAAAAATGGCCATTAAATGGATTACCAAATGTAATTCATAAGTTCTATTAAAGTGCAATATATCATTAATCTATAACATGTTATTGTTCATAACTTAACCATTATAAATTGATTATACATTCAAATTGAAAATTTCAAAGTAAGAAGACAAGCACACAAGGAACAAATTAGATCAAATATCAACTTTTATAAATTAAAGTGTAGAATAATTGTGTCTGCACACATACAAAAATGAGATATATGCCAAATCAATAATTTTTTTACAACATATGCCATCTCAACATCTATATACAATATGCATGCCAAATAGATATATATCAATCCTTAAATGTCCACAAGTGACACTATATGTCTCTACCAAATCCTAAACTTGTGGCGGATCATCAAAATCAAGCCTCTTCAAAGTACCTTATGGCTTTGATGTTGATTGCATAATAAGAATTCAAACCATAAATTAGATTAATTATGTCAATGGTCGACAAGTTAGACTACTAAATAGAAACTTATATACTATAATTTAGAATTGTCAAATTAAGATCAAAAGCACTATATATTGAACTATAATCCTATCTCTAAAATTGAATTCTTGATTACCTTATCTCTTGGTCTTTTCCCCGAAAGGTGTTCTACATATGATGCTCCTCTAGGGCGATCAAGAGTACTAACATATCACAATGGTAGAGACTCTGTGACATTGCCAAAATGTGTAAAAGATTATAACAAGTAAAATAAATTGATACAAATTAATATCTAATTGTTGACAAAGAAACATACACTAAACATATATAGATATTTCTATCTAAACATATGTATCTACAATATAAAATAAGAACATACCTCTTGTGATGCTTCTTCAAATATTCTAGGAGTAGTCATCATGAATGTAAAACCAATAAGTTGTATAAAGAGACAAGAATGCAAGACTATCAATCTATGTACATGTATAATCATTTAATATGTTTGAAAAGTTAATGTCTAAATCATGCTATAGTAAGTTATATAAGTTCTTTAAACTATTAATTCAATTAAAATAGTGTTCAATTACCTTTCCTTAGTTAGGCGTTGTGTTGCCAAAGGTTGGAAAATGTTGCACCTCACCCAGAGTATCCTACAAAAGTAAAATAAGATCAAGAAATAAATTAATATATAATTTAATTAATAACATTTGAAATGATATGCATATATAATAAAATAAATTATAAACATGTATGTGCAAAAAAGTATACCATATAACTCTCTAGGCCAAATGAAATGGCTGAAATGGTACCATATTCAACCTATATGATGTCATCCTTAGAAAACAATTGTTAAATCGTAAATAAATATACACTAGTACTAATATCTCTTAACATATTAATTTAATATAAATTGCACTATGAAATTACTTTTTAAGTCTTACCACTAATTGATGTTAATAAGATCCAACATCCTCATCTCTAGCACCTGACGACTCTCTAGGATATGCTCTTAGCTCTGCTGTCTCATCTCATCCATCTGAAATACGATGGACCTCATAATCAGTTGTGTTGATGGGAGACTCAATAGGCACTGTCCAAGATGACCTAAATATATGTGTTTACTCATAGTGCAAGTATGGGGCAGAAAAATATGTGGAGAAGAGGAGGCTATACCAACATCAACCAATCCAATAGGTGTATCAATGTCCTATGACTAAGTGAATTGAGATCTTTGTGTGATAAATGGCCATTCAAAGAGTTTATGGCCAAGATTCTTTGTGACATTGTATCTACAATAATGTCTAGGTGTTACATCAGAGGTGGAGTAATAGGAGGGGGGGAAATAAATGGGCTTTGTACTACTCGATGTTCTTCAGGTCTATCTGAAGGTGTTCCATTGCCCACACCCTTGAAATGTCTCATATCAAAGTAGTTCACATGTTTACCCATGAAAAATTTAGCATATAGTTTTCAAAGAAAATAATGTAGGGCATCAAGATTGATTTTGGGTGGTTTACCAAAAACCATCCACTAGCAATCTAAACAATTATCTATGATACCCTAATGTGTGCACCATTTAATCGAATATTTGGGCTTACACACATCAACAGGTTGTCTAGTTCTAGGATTTACAAAAAGTTGGGTTGATTGTGCTTTGGAAATATCTAGTTCTTTGACTTGATTATACGATAAGCCATTGATATATTGTTGCTTCATGGACTCTCGCTACCCTACAAAGGAACTATGTTGGGTTTTGATGGTTTCGTGAGGTATTTTCTTTAAAGTGGTTGTCATTGATGAAAAGTGAGGGTGCTTGCAGTATAACTGGCAAATGTTATTCAATTTAGTCAAATTGCCATTAATCAAGTCTTGAATTGAAAGAGGGCTTTGTAGGGGAGGGTTTGGTGGTGGAGGAGGATTTGGATGGGTAGGGTTTGGGTTTTCAAACAATGATATACTTGATTGAAGTTAAACATTAAAAAAATAACAATTTTTTAGCTACAAACTGAAATTTATATAAAAAACTAATTTTTACTAAATTGTTAAAAACGAATGCTAAAACAAAAAAAATGAAGAAAAACAATGAGATTGACATACTTGGAAAGATCTAGTTGAAAATTTGATGATGCAAACAACATATATTACTTCTTTTCTGATATCCGTTTCTCTTCCTCGCTCTTCTTGTCATTGTCATGGGTATAAATTCCCTCTTTTAGCTCCATGTTTTAATTGACTATTGTCACAAATGATTACAAATATCTATTTCCTAACGTTTTTTCTTTTTCTTTTTAAATAAGTAAGTTTTAACCTATATATAATATAATATATAATATATACTATATACTATATACTATATACTATATACTATATACTATATACTATATACTATATACTATATACTATATACTATATACTTTATTATAATATTTATTATAATGTATATTATATATGATATAATATAACATATATTATACTACATAGTATGTAGTATATATATATATATATATATATATATATATATATATATATATATATATATATATATATATTATGATTCAATAAGAAACGAATACCAATTTCTAACAAATATCGATTTTCAATGGATATCCATTTTAATCCGATATCCTTACAAATATATATTTGTTTTAATTGGATATCCGTTAAAGATAGATATCCATATTAAATTGATATCCGTTCTACTTTGGCTCTTACCATAACAATATGTACTTGAATATGACCCAAGTAAAACGTCAAAATAGAATTTTGCATTTGTAACATCCTAAAATTGCATCCCTTGCAATTTTCGACTGCATTTGGGGTCTTCGCCTTAGTGTTTGCGCCCCTCGACTTGATCAAAGACCTGATTATGCTCATACATATCAAAAACCTCATACAACTTAGTAATGCACCCTACCTGCACCTTGATCCTGCCCCAAATTAGGGAAAAACTAGGGCGTGGCGACCTGTCCCCCTTAACTGGGGACCTATCTTGGACCACTCTCCTTGTCTTAGGTTAAATTTCAAGAGGGAAAATCCCCCCTATGTCGGCTCATGTCAGAAAATCAGTCAATTAATCCTATGGGCAAGTATATAAGAGAGATTTCCCCTCTCATTTGACATCTAATCTAACACAATCATTATCAAGCATCTGAGCATTCAAGCGTTCAAGAGCAAGTGAGCATTTTCAGTCTTCCTTCAAGCCTTGGAGTAGCAATAGAGTCAAGATTTCAAGCATTGAAGAGGAGATCATCATTCTACTTCATGAAATCATAATTCCATGTGGAGGCAAGCAAAACTTCACAAGGAGGTATAAGCATTTCATTTAAAAAAAAATCAACATCCCCCTCAAAGAGGAGGATTTCTATTTTCAGTCATTTCAATTACATTATTTCAACCACTTGGTTAATTACAAAACCGGGGTTTGACCTGAAGGCAAACCCCTATTCCCAACACATTTCCCTTTCGTTCTCTGTGCAGAAAGCAGGTGCACAACTGTACTTCTGGAGTTAAGCTTTATTTGCAAAGACGAAAAAACCCTTTTTGACATGTATAAAGTTTGGAGGATCAATTCGGGGGCGACCTGGTCCAGACACAGGATCCTTGCAGTTTTTGGCATATTTCGCAGAGTAAGTCCGAATCATCTCAAACTTCTCAGATCCAGGTGCACAAATGAATCCTGAATCTGTAGCTCGCTGTTTTCTCGTACTTTGTCTTCATTTCCAACACTTAGTCTTAATTCAACTAGTCAACTTACAAAAGAGGGTCAATTACATTCCAAACACAACCAATCTGCTTAGTATTTAGTCCTTACATCATTTAGGATTGGATCTAGTAGATTCATCCCCCTCTTTTGAATGTAAAGTCCCCCAAGTGAAAATCGAGCTTAGTGAATCCTCTCTTCCACGCGGAGAATTCGCTAAGCTCCCAATTTTCCACTTTAGAACATTCTTGGATAAATGAAAAATGTTTTTTTTTTCTTTTCATATTGCCACTTTTTGGACTCCCATGATCCTACACTCACCTTGGTTGCAACTGTATTTAACACTTTTGAGATTGTTGTTTCTGAATTTATGCATAAAGTCTCCACATTCATTTACTTTCCCTAAAAAAATCATCTATTCAGTTCTTTCAATATTTCCAATATTATGATTGATGGGCTCACTACCCATATACTTGGGAATGCAGATTTTCTTCTTCTTTGCTTTCCATCCTCGAAACATATTTTCCATTGAATTAGATAGTGGCGTTTGCCATTCTAGTTTATTCACGACATGTTTCCAACACTTTATTCATAGTGTAGTTATAAATGATTCAAAGTTTCTTCATTTTTCTTACATAAAACACACTGATAAGGTCCTTGAAAACCTATCTTCTTTAGTCTTTCTCTAGTTAAGATTCTTTCTCGCAATGCCAATTATGCAAAAACCCCTACCCTAGGCAAGTAGTTTTTATTAAAACACAAATTTCCTGGTCATTTTAATTTTTGTTGCATCCTTAAGTAATTTATATTCGATCCTAACATATTATTTCCATGTTTGGATCCACACCACAACTTTATCCTTTTCCTATCCTATAATACTCTCATATCCTTTAAAATGTTACCAAACAATTCCCATTGTTCCTCATTCAAATCCAAATCTACTGCTGATTTCCATACCCATTCTCGTTGTCCATTAATTTCCTTCTTCTCCACACAATCCCTTACTTTATTTCCCCATATTCTTATTGTAATTTTCTTTATGATTTCTAGTTGGCCCTCTCCTTTTAAGTTTTCATAGCCCTCCAAAGAGTCCTCCTAAAAGGATGCTCTTTGTCCATCTCTTGTGTTACACGTTATATGGTCATTAATAACTTGCCTACATGATACCATGAAATTCCATTTTGCTAACCCTCTCAAAGGGTCTTTAGTTTTTAGAATTCTTTCTTTATTTTGTGTCATTAGATACCTTTCTTGAAGGATCCTAACCCATTTTTCTATTTGATTTATAATACATACTCCAAATCAGTTTAGCACGGAAAGACTCATTCACAGTACTCCATTTCCTTAGTCTTGCTCCTCCAAAAAATCTGGGCTAACAAATTTTATCCCAATGCCAATAATGAGATTTGTTTTTTGTTTTTTACTACCATTCCAAAAGTACTTCCTCTTTTTTTTCTCTATTAAACTTAAAATTTTAGCTGAGAGTTTTAGGCACGACATAGAGTATATAGGAAGTGGTGAGATTACTGATTTTAACATCATAATTTTTCTTGCTAATGTTAGCTATTTTCCTTTCCAGTCTTCCAACTTTGTATTGTAGTTGTCTAACAATGTGTTCTAGAAATTTGAACGGCTAGGCCTTGCAAAAAGAGGGGTTCCCAGATATTTTCTTAGCAACTTTCCAAATTTGTTTCTTAATTTTTTTTCTATATCTCTTTGCTTGTATAATGGTGTGTTGAAGAAGAAAATATCTAATTTATTCTAATTAATTTTTTGACCAAGGGCTAAACAATAATTTTCTAGCTTTACCTTTATATTCGAGTTTCCGCGTTGTTTGCTTCCCCTAGGAGAATAGTGTCATCTACAAATTGTTGATATTTTGTGGCTTCCATATACCCTATGCAATTCTCACTCCCTTCCATTTTCATTCATCTCTAGCCCTATTAATGTTCCTCTCCAATACTTCAAACAAGATAATAAATAAAAAAAAGGGGACATAGGGTCTCCCTCTATTATTCTTTGAGGCATGGAAAATAAACCTTGAGGGATTCCATATACTAGGATAGAGAACCTTAGTGTTTCCATCCAACTTCTGATCCATTCAATCGATTCTTTGCATAAACCAACCTTTTCTAACACCTTCAAGAGGAAGTTTCTATCTACATAATCATACAATTTTTGAATATCCAATTTCACTACCATTCTATCTACTTTTTCTTTTTTATAGTATGAATCACTTCATGGGCTATTATAATACCTTCTACTATTGATCTTTGTGGAACAAATATACTTTTTTCTTAAAAAATAATAAGGGAGAGTACTAATGTTAGCCTATTTGCCATTACTTTGGATATTACCTTATACATTGTATTACAAAGGGAGATTGGTCCATAATCATCAAAAGATTCTGCTCCCTTATTTTTGGAATCAAGGTAATCAAAGTATTATTCAAATCTTTCAGCCTATATGTCTTTTTTCTTGATTCATCTACTACCTCGCAAAGGTCATTTTTGAAAATATCTAGATTCACTACCATTCAGTCTACTTTTTCTTTCTTGATAGTATGATTTGCTTCATGGGCTATTATAATACCTTTACTATTGATCCTTGCGGAACAAGGCTGCTTTTTTATTCAAAATAAATAAGGGACGATAATACTTTCAACCTATTTGCCATTACTTTGGATATTACCTTATACATTTTATTGCAAAGGGAGATTGGTCTATAATCATCAAAATATTTTGTTGTCTCATTTTTTGCAATCAAAGCAATCAAATTATTATTCAAACATTTCAGCATATGTGTCTTCTTTCTTGATTCCTCTCTTACCTCCCAAAGGTCATCTTTTAAAATTTCCCAAAAGGTTTGAAAAGAACTTACATGAAAACCATCTAGACTTGGAGCCTTATCCTTTCCAATTGGAAAACTAGATTTTTAACTTCCTCCATAGTTACCTGATTTTGTAGAGATGCATTGTGATTATTATTTAAAATTGTTGGAATATTGTGCAAAAAGTTCTTCATGGCCTCCCGTCCACTATCATTCCTTCCATTTAGCAGTTCCTAGTGTATGCATAAAATTGTGAGTGCAAAATGAAGAAAGTTAAAACGTCAAACTAAACAATTTAGGTGTCTACACCCAGAAATATCTTATTTCCTCTTCATTTATTTTTTTCAATTTTTTTTTAAAACTTCACCATCTCTATTTTTTATCTCTAAAATTCTATTTCTAGTACGCTTCATTTTTGTGAAGTTGTGAAAGAACTTAGTATTTTTATCCCCTTATTTTAACTGTTATTCGGAAGATTTTTGTCACTAATAAATCTCTTTCAAGATTTCTATATCTTTGATTCAAAGATCTTTCCCCGATAAAATTCATCTTCTCCATACCATTTTGAGTGAATTTTTCATGTAACGAAGTGTTTGTTGTTTCTCCTTTTTCCTCATGTGCCTTCTTTTCCTCAATGACATTTTCCATCAATTTAACATTCTTCTCATTATTCAATGCCTTTTCATTATCCTTTGAAACTGTTTTCTTTGATCCCATTTATCCCCTTAGGAAATCTTTGAAAAAATAATTTTTTTATCTTCGATCTCTAAAACTCCTGATGACTTAATTAATGCTGGTTGTAACTTGCTACCTTGACCTTCCTCTCTATTCATATGAATTTCCTTTGACGCTGCTACTTGCCTATTGGAATTTGGATTATTAGTCATCATATTCTCCCTTGCAGTTTGCTGACATTCCTTATGTAAAGGCTTTGTTTCTCTGTATTTTTTATTAGGATCATCAATTTCATCCACTTTGATCTTTGATTCCGTATTCCTTCATTTGTTCTAATTTCAATTTCTTTTGGAATTGGTGAACATGGTTTATAGTTGATAACAACTTTTGCATACATGTTGCAATCTTTTTCTTTAATTGGACTTCTTTTTTTTTATAAAGTAGCTCATGAGATTTCCTATTTGCTGCAAAGTCTCCCTATCCTAGTATTCTACTGGTAAATTGTAATTTTTATTTAAGTAGAATTTTTTTTTCCGCATTTCTTCTCTTATGAACTTAAAGTTTGAAACCTAGCTCTTTATATAAAAACCCATACCTACCATTAGGATCCATTGTTTAGAATCTATCCTTTGCATCTCTTTGTTTTTCACTCTACTAAGAAGAAACCATTAGCTAAGGTTTTCAATTTAACAACCTTTACTTGGTTCTCCTCACACCATGGATACTGGCCACCAGGGGTTCAGGGAGAGCTTGGCCTCTCTCTAGCCCATTTTATTATTCCTCCCATCCCCATTGATTTGCTTCTCTACTCTCCAATCTAAGCTTTTCCTGATAGCATTCAAAGAAATGTGACAATTTTTACAAAGGAAAACTTGTAGTTTGAAACTCTATTTTTCCTCCTCTCTATAGTATCACACCATCTTAGCGGAAATGCAAATATTTTAGATATTATTCATTTTATCCTTCACTTGAAGAACTAATTTATTTTTAAATTATTTTTCTAAAAATGAAATAATTTTTTTTTCCTACTTTTTAAAAATCTATTATTCATTAACTAATAATTTTATTTATTCATTGTGATTTCTTAGAGACATACGATGAAATTGAGTCTTACATCTTGTTCGCACTATAGGTTATGCCTCTTGACATAAAATCGAACATGATGTGGGTGATCGTACAATAGTGTGTCCCACTTTTAGGTCAAAGTAAGACATTGAAATGAGCATTTTCACCAAATTTCCACTTTTTGTCACCTATATAAAAATTGGACCACTTTGAATTTGAAGATGAAGTGAGATAGTGATTATAAATATTTACAAAAATTCAAGGCCTAAGGTGTAAAAGTCACTTTTAGGACCTTGAATAGGTATGACATTTCCATAAATTAAAAAAATAAAATCGAACAATGGTAATTTTCAAAAATGAGAAAAAAGGACCTTTGAATTGAAAGTATGACGAGAAGGAAGGTATTTTTAAGTTTTCACCTCTATTTGAGTTCAAAAAATGATGTCCCACAAATGGAACTCACTATTGTAGGTTCGTCCACATAAAAGATATAATTTAACTACAATATTTATATGCTATTTATTTTTTGACTAGTCATATCAAGGGATTCTATTAGGGTCCCCACCCATCCAAAAATAAACATAATACATACAAACTTTTAGAACTAGGACTCAATCTACATAATAGGCTTAAAGATTAGTGCATCACATTCCATGAAAAATGGTTGATTGCAGACCAAGACATGTTAATAAGAGATGGAAAGGGATGAAATAATGCACATAGTTCAAGCATAAATAAATAAAAATTTAAAAAGCTAAAAATTGAGACAAAGGAAAGAAAGAATGAATGAAAAGGAGGGGAAGAAATAAATTAAAAGTCTAATTGTAAAATTAGAACCATAAGATTACATAAGGTTGAAAAGAGACCCCATTATATATATATATATATAAACACACACACACACAATTTTTAAATGTATATCTATTTATATACAACTATTATTTAACTAGATATGAATGTAGAGATAAATAATCTTACTCAATATATATATATATATATATATATATATATATATATATATATATATATATATAGACACACACACACAATTTTTAAATGTATATCTATTTATATACAAATATTATTTAACTAGATATGAATGTAGAGATAAATAATCTTACTCAATATATATTAAATATAATTTTCAAATAAAGATTTATTTCCTCTTTAGTTTTTAGTTATTAAATAATTTTCACTCATATTGTAGTCTTTTTTCAATCTTATATAGTCTCATATTTCTCCTAATTTTGTATTTAATCATGTGGAGATGAGTTCTACAATGGTAACAAGTAGTGGAGTGTAATGGCTTGAACGTGTTAACAAAAAAAACTTACATTTGACTTTAAATTTGAAAGATATTTACATGTCAAAGTATTAATATTTGTTGTTTATTGGAAATATTAGGTTTATCATTACACTATTTTGACATGTAAATGATTGTCAAATTTAATGTTAAAGGTAAGAGTTTTTGTTAACACACTTATGCCATTACACTCCACCCTTTGTTTTTATTGTATAATGCCTCTTGACATTAACTTAATTAGTATAGATATCTTGAATTCATCTATTTAAAAATTGCGGAGAGATATCAATTTGGAATTATTTTATTTATTTAAGCATATTTTATTTTTCTTTTGAATTATGTCTACTCCAAACAAAGTCATAAATCTCATCGTATCTACATTGTTTACTTTTTTTTGTAATACAATTTAAAAAAAAATCTTCATACATTTAAATAATGAAATCGTAGATTAATTTAAAAATAAATATTTAATATTTATATGTCTATCTAAAAATATGTGATGTTTATTTTGGAAATATTATGCTTGTAACTAAATATTAATAATTGACATGTAAATGGTTGTCAAAGTTAAGATAAAATGTATCATTTTTTGTTAACACCACTCATGGCATTATACTTCATCCCTTTTGGTCATTAATTAAAATAAATATAACTATATGAAATATAAATGGATTCAATTTTTATTTCTCTCCTCCATCAAATCATTAATTTTAAAATACTTTTTAAAAAAATGTTTATAATGAGCAAAATGATAGTATAGTTGATATAGTATACATGTCTTAGATAAATCTATGTAGTCCGAAAGATATCCTTGTCAATTCTACTTATACATCACAATTTTTCAAAGATATTAAGACTTTGACAAAAAAATTCTTTACCGAACTTTACAGATTTGATATGTATACTAGTTATAATTATTTAATATAAAATATAATTAATTATTATAATAAAATGAATGTGTTTACAAAACTAATAATTAATAATTAAAATATATAATAAAAATTAAAAAATAAAACAAAATACAATTTAAATATTTAATACTATATCTATATATTTTTATGGTTGAATTGGAATTTTTTTATGTTGGACCACCTCCCCAAATCATAGATTATCAACTTTGTTCACCAAAAACAAACACATGGAGATAATAAACTTCAATGATGAAAGGTCATCCATGATGAAAATCCTCTAACCTTACTATGTAAATGTAACATATTTAACTATATAAACAATATATTATATTAAAATTTTAGAAACTTTAATGCTAATAATAAAACTATAATACCCATTCATTTCGTAATCAAACATGTACTTTATTGGAAGCTTACAAGTCACCCATAAAACAATGACATAAATTTTACCTTTATAAATAAAAGGTGTTGGGTGAAGTGACTTTTTGAAAAAATAAATAAATTAATGAATAAATCTAGAAGAACTATTTAGATTCATTCCATATAGCTAGGAATGGATGCACACCGTCCATTCCTTACTATTAAATAAAAAAGGTTACATTGTTTGCCATCAAAGAAGATGAAACATGTGAATCACTAGGTTGCTTGCACATTTCTAAGGTGTTAATTCCTTATCATAGAGTAAAAAATTGAAAAATTTCATGGAGAATCCAAATTACACAATAATATTTCTGTTTAACAAAAAAAATATTTTATAAAATTAATGAAATGATCTTAACTAAAAATGATTAATATGGTAATCTTCATCTTATAAACTAATTGGTTTGATAAATTCTATTAAAATCCTTCATTAGTTACATAGGTTATATTGATTAAAGGTAGGGGCCATAGCTCTGAAATTTAGACACAGAATAATAACTTTTCCTTATCGTGAAAAGTAAAACAATTGAGTTGTTGTACAAAAAAAGATAATTAAAAATGATGAGAAAAGTTCTCTTGGAAGGAACGAAAAGGTTGGTGAGGAGCCCTCATCACTCTTCAAATAATTGAGCCTCCTCTCTATATTTGTGGATATACACAAATCAATCATATTTGCAATGTATTAATTTACATAATTTTTTTTCTTCTTATTTTTTCTTATTATTAAATTTTTATTGGGAGTCCAAATCTACGAGCATGATAATTACCTGTAGGTCGCAACCTCTTTGACTAAGAGCTAACGACTGGAGGACATCCATTCACCCAAATTCGAAAATTATAATAATCAATAAATTATGTGAGTATAATTATAAATTTATTAAAATAAATCCCATTATAACTAGCACAAATATATATGTTGTTTTAAAAGAATTTAAAAAAAAAAAGATTTTTTTAATAAATTGGTTTATATGTATAATATAGAAATATAATTTAAATATAATATTTTTATATATTTAATTATAATTAGTATATTGGGTTGGGGTGTGATTCTTGCAATCTTAAAAAAATATATAGCTAGTTTTAGATATCTCAAATATTTGTATTAATAAATTAGAAAAAAATAAATTAGAATTTTTTTCTATTTTAAATTATTATTTTTATTTATGAATTATTTTATAATTTAAATGTTTTAAATGAAAATTTTCTAGATGTTTTTTATTATTAAAAATATTTTTGATTAAAAAGCAGTGTTCATTAGGGTGTCAAAAAATCAGAAGAAAGTTCAACATAAAATAAACAGATAAGAGTTGTCACTTGATATGATGTTCTTTATATGTAGTATGTCTTGTTTATAGAATAAATAAATAAAATTTGTAGAAATAAAAATAAATTATATATAATAAAATATAGATATGGAGATGTGTAATTAGAATGGTAATAAGGAATAGATTGTATTGGTGTGAGTGCGTTACACAATATTTTAACATTAAAAAAAAAAAAAGGGGTGGCAGTGCCACTTAATATATTTTATTTATATATTTCTTTAAAAAAGCTGATTCAAAGAGCTCCCGGAGAAAAGAACCAGAAAGAAAAAATCCGATCCTTGCTCGATAATACATAGAAAAGCTGTGAAGCTTATATCCGTAATATGCCAAAAAGATACAATATATCTCATAATGTCCAGAATACCAAATGCCACAAATCATCCCCAAGTATCGAATGCTTCTCGGAGTATGTTCAACAAGATGAAGTCCGAACCAAAACATCACAAAAGCTGTAGACATGTACATAGCAGCCCACATAATGCCTAACTTAAGCATTTATGCAACTTGAAGTCCACACACTTCATAGATGCCCAAATCGACATCCATTCACATCATTCAGATACAACAAATCCACAGAACCCTGCAATTATAATACCTCACATACAAACTTTTTATCATTATGAAAAGGACAACTGCACAACCATGTGCAATATTATCCTGTACACATGTCCTCCAAAATTAGTTTTCTAAGAGTTGGAAAAGAATCAAGATCACAATTCAGAACCATCATATTAAGCTCCACCTTGGAACTTCCCATATTTGCCAAATGATTTGCAACCCGGTTCCCTTCTCTATACACATGTGGAATGGTAAAATTTACAAATGTATCAATAAGAGCCCATGCTTGTTCAAGCAAATATCTTATTTGCCAATTGTCAATATTTCTCTTCATGCAAGCGTTGATAATAATAGTTGAGTCGCCTTTGATGTGAATATAAGAAAGGTTCAATTTTTTAACTAGTAGAATGCCTTCAAGCAAAGCATATGCCTCTGCAAAGTTGTTAGTACCCGGTGGAATGGAAACAAAATTTAAAGCAAAAACACACCCCGTGTGGCCCCTTATGCATACTCCTACTCCCGCATCACCCAGGTTCCCTTTAGAGGAGCCATCAAAATTCAATTTGAAATACGTTGAATCCGGAGGACACAATTTCACTTTATTTCTATCAATTTTACTAATTCTCACTCTCAGATAGCAAGGTGATACAGGAATAGAAATGCCCTTCCAACAATTAATAACTTGGCCATCCCAAGAAGTAAATTCCCTATTTGGATTGAAATGATTTGAAACATGAGCATTAACCAGTTCTGACACTGATTTTTCAATGTAATTGAGAACATCAGAAAGAGAAGATGTCCGCTTTCTAAAAATACGCTTATTTATTTCTCACCAAAGTGACCATACTATTGTGGATGGGATCACTTTCCAAATGCATGCAAAAAGAGAGGATGAGTATAAGATTGGCCAGGACTGGAACAAATCCCACACATTATTTGGAAGAGGGATGCTAAAGGAAAGTTTAGCAAGCACAAACATCCAACAATAATGAGCAAAATCACTTTGGAGGAGAAGATGATCTAACATTTCATTATGCTCACCACAAAGTACACAGGCAAATGGAGGTGCAATATTCAATTTATCAAGTCTCTCACTAGTAAGTATTCTCTTGTGTAAAGCAAGCCAAGCAAACATCCCTGCCTTGGGAAGAACACTTATTAAAAAAAATATAAATTTTTAAATATTATATTTATATATTAAATTTTATTTACTTATTAAAAAGTAATTAATTTTTAAACATAATATTTATATATAAAATTTAAATATTTGAATAATATTTTTTTACATTATAATTTAAATAATAGGATGGAAAGGCAACAAGACTTATTAGTTCCTCTTAAATGCGGGAATACTAATGCATCCATTGGATGCAATTTTTTAGTTATTTATTTAGCCAATCATTATATAAAATTATAATTTCTTTTACACAATAATCATATAGTTTATAATTATTTTCTTATTTAATAAATTTTAAAATGTCATTTATATGTTTTTCCTATTGATTTATGTTTGGATTCTTAATTGTTAGTTTGGTTGTCGCTTTATTATATAGTTTGGTGGTTGTTTGTTTCTTGGGGATCTTCGAGGTTTTGGGGTTCTAGTTTCTTGTTGTTATTGTTGTTGCCTTTCTTGATTTTTACAATTTGAGGTCTTTTCAAAAATTCTTTTTGCATTCATAACTTTGATAATAGTAAAAAAGATTATCTAATAGAAAATAATCAATGTATAAATAAAATTATTTATGTTTGGATTCAAACCTTCTTAATTGTTAGTTTGGTTGTCTCTTTATTATATAGTTTGGTTGTTTGTTTCTTGGGGACCTTTCAATTTTTGAGGCTCACTTTTTTGTTGGTTCCAATTTGTTGTTGTTGTTGTTGCCATTCTTGATGTTTATGATTTGGGGTCTTTTCAAAACTTCTTTTTGCATTCATAACTTAGATAATAATTAAAAAGATTATCTAATAGAAAATAATCAATGTATAAATAAAATTATTATTTAAATTTTATTACATTTTCAATACATTAAATACTTGTGATAAATTAAAATTTTATCAATGAAGTAAGTTTTATTCAAATGTTAATTAAGGATTACATTTCAATTCTATTATTATTTTGTTGTTGCTTGAATGAGATTGAATACAAGTTATAGCCATTATATTAGTCCTTCTAGCGGCAGGGTAAATCAATATGAAAATTAAGTATGTCTTAATGAAAAGATTGCATTGTTGACTTTTAAATCATTGATTTTTTATAAAAAAGACTCATTCTAAATATAATTGTGCACTAGATATACTTAATTATATGTTCATAAAATTGATTGACACTTCTCGAAATAGCATGCTATTATCTAATATAATTTTATTACTTTGCTAAATAAACAACTACCAAGAATTTAAGTAATCTATGATCAATGATGTATAATGACTACTATAGTACACCATTTATACAATCTAATAGTCACTAACCTTCACTCCAACTACAATTTCAACTATCAAATCACCAATGTAAACCACATACAATGTGGTCAAACACATTGTTGATAATAAAGTCATGATGCCACACTTTAATTTGGAGCTAATTAAGTTGACAACTAGACATATTCCAAAAACTCTATTGTCCTACATGATTAAAATAACCACTATTTAACAATATTTATCTCTATTAATACACAAGCTAATGAATAGCATGAATCAAACATAATGTGTCTCTTGTTTACAACAATTCTATTTGCATGTGTTGGGCTAAAAGCATATATGTTCCATCCTTTTGTTGTTTGTGAATTGGGGTGGTGGCGATATGTTTTGTAGTGGTTCTCGTAGATTTTATTGAACCCACAACAAGACTGAGAGGGGGGGGGGGTAAATCAGTCTAGATCTCCACAAAGTCGATCTATCAAATTTTAAGCAATATTTAACCATTCTATAATAATACTAAAAAATATCAACCATCAACACATGGACACCATATTTATGTGAAAAACCCAATAGGAGAAAGCCATGGTGAGAATCATACTAAAAATACAAATACAATTTAGTACAATGTTTTAGGCTCACTGCCAAGGAGCATCATGCACCTGATGGACTTGCAAGACTAAGATGTAATACCTTAGGGAAAGATACATAGAATTGCACAATTGAGGCTCACTACTTAAGGGAAAGATATAATGAGCTGCCAAGAGACTTGTCTTTTGGCAATGGAAAAAATAACATAACTGGTATGAGAAGAATCTCCTGATCATGAAATTATCATTGAACCTTTGTGTCAAGTGACCAATATCATGGCAAATTCATTTGGCATCAACCATTATCTCAGAACATTGTCACACCGAATATATCACCATTAAAGCTCTTCACAAACTAACTTTCACACATCCACAATATCAAATTTGCAAGTGCACATCATTCACATTCACTTCATGTCAATTCACACTCCTTAAATACAAGTTAGATCATTAAGAAAACCTAGTTGAAGGCCAACTGCAAACACAATATACAATATTGCATAAAGTAAGCCACCTAGACCAAAAACACCCAATGCGGTCCACTCTAGGGAAAAAAGGGGACCCAAATCCTTCACAACACATCCTTCTAAGTCAAATCCAATTTATCACACACACTAACACATCCTCCAGAGTCAACACCAAACATAATATGTACATAAGCAGTAAAACTCAACAACTAGTCGGCCCAAACATCTTCCAATGCAAATTACTTAATGTGGATCCCTACACACCACAGTCAAACCCATAACAATATTCTTACTCACCCTTCAATACATATATGGACCAAAAAGTATTCATCCAAACAAGATAATCCAACTGGGAACACTGAAAAACATAACACAACTAAACATACCAAGCACAAACCAACATAACTCACTCATGGAATAGAAATACCACTAGATTTATTGAACTAAAATACTGCACGAACCAAATAAACATTTCCACCAAAACATAACGCACGATTACACATATCCGAAGGCCACCAAGCACTTTCTAGACCAATCTGATAGACACCCTCACTATTAGAGAACAACAACAACAAACTTCTACAATCCACGAACTAGAAAACCAGATGCAACATCCATAGATCATAGACAATATATTCAAAACCACAAAGTATAACCCTCACCATTTGGAGGAATACAAATCATTCTACCACTAGAAAACTAAGTACTCTTTCCTGCATATTGAACTTGCCACAACTGTAACTTTCCGAAGATACTTCATCAACACAAATTCAACAACAACACCAAACAAAGAAACCTGCATCAAACTCAATAGTAACACCACAAACTCAACAACACTAGACATAAAAACTTGCAATAGTACAAGATCATATCCAGACTAGAATTAATCCAGAACAACAAGTTTAACATCAATGACAACATAACTCAGATTTCCAATAGATATATCATTTTTTCCCTCTTCATTTTCTTCCTCAATTATTTTTTTCTCTAGATGGTTCACATTTACGGGGTCGTAAGATGGATAAGAGGAATAAGGGTAAGGAAAAGTTTCTTGAGAAGATCCAAAATTAAAGGAAACATGGGGTTTTTAATGAAGAGATGATAACATCCTTCATGAAATTTATTGGAAAGGATATTAAATACATATTGATATTTGGTATTGGGTAATTATAATTTAAGAACTCACCAAGATCTGGATGGGCCTTTGAGTGTAGCGATTTTCTCCACAATGGCCAATCTCTTGCTCAACCTTGCACATACCAATGAGAGGTGGAATATTTTTTATGCAACTCAAACATTATCCTATGCCTTCTATATTTGGAATGTGGCAAGTATGTACCTAATTTATGATGGTATTGAAGATACGATTCACCAGAATGAGGTTTATTTCTACATATCCTTAATCATTTACATTCTTCCAAGAAACTGTAATTATATTTACAACATGTGGAGGAGGAACTGACTAAGGATTTGAAGGTGACACTTCCTACGTAAGCCATTTTGATCTTTTTGGCTATTGTGATAGTGAAGGCTAAGAGGATGTAGAGGTGATGGCTTTACCTTGTATTTCTATGCCTTATGTTGAATGTAATGTTGGTTTGATGGGTGACCTAGGGCCTACATAATTTTCCTTAGCTCCCAATATAGACTTTATGTTAAATTATAGTTTATTAGTTTCATAAGATGTAATAGTTTAATATTAATCCTTTCATATGTATTTTTTATTTGTTGGGTTGTGGTTTTGATGTTGTGATCTTTCGCCTACTGTTTGGGTGGGTGCTATACATTTTTTTGTATGATTGACAACTTGTTGGTTGGGTAATTTTGTAGATGGTATCAATTTTTTATGGATATGGAAGGTTTTTTTTGCCAAGGTCTAGGTGGATTAGTCCCTTTTTTGGTTCCTAGACCTGCCAAGTTTATTATTAAAAAATTATATTATATATTATTTAAATGTGATAATTAAAATAGAATATAATATTAAAAGTAATAATTTAAATGTTTATAAATAGAATTTTAAAAAATAATGTAGTTATGAATTTTATTGGGTCCAGATCCCTTTATAATAATGTTATTATATTTTGAGATAAAATTTTCAAGTATGCATGGTTGAAAATGTTCGGATCCAAGAACACTGAGAGGGGGGGGGGGGGGTGAATTAGTGTTCTGCCGGAATGGATAAATTTAACCCTATTAGCACAACAACTCAACAACCTATATACATAAAAGAAGATAACAATAAGTAATAATGCAACCACAAAGATGAACATCGTAACACCACATATTTATACATGGAAAACCTCATTGAGGAAAAACCACGGTGGGATTAGAGACCCACACTATCTATCCACTGATCTGATGAATAAATATTACATAAGGGGCCTACACATGCAGGAAGGCCAACAACCTTGAGCGCACAACTCATCACAAAAAGAGTCTCATTGACTACAAAAAACATCAGACTACAATCCATAATGAAGATTGAATTGCTTGAATAGAATCCCCTATGCCTAAGTACAGTTCCGGTTAAGCTCAATACCAGAGGTCTTAAACCTCTTACACAAACCCAATTCGATCACCTATGATTGACCAAATCCTCTACATATGATTACAACTTTATTTGCACATAGATAATCGCATAACATCTGTAACCATGATCTACAAAGAGATCTTACATCATATATATACCAACTCGGGACCTAAACAATTAGGTCGGCTACCTAAAAGATAATACAATAAATCCGTTACATAATCTCACAAACCAATGATAAACCAAGTCGGCCTAAGGCCGAAACAACATAAACCAATCAATAAATCCAACCGGTAATGCATCGGGAGCATCAACCAACACGTTACATAAACCAATCCATAACCTAACATAATAACATAGAATAGGTCTGGTGCTAAATGTAACACCACCAATCAAATGGAACATGAACATGATAACCATCAACATCCTGAGAACCTTCTAGAAGCCGCACCAACACCACTTGTTGAATCCATCAAAAGATCTTCCACGAAGCTCTGTCGGTAGAACCCTTACCGGTAACCAAAAGGCTTAATAGAACATGTGATAGCTTCTGGATCACCAAATCCTGAACCAACTGAATGTGATATGCATCGAATGACTGAACCAAACCAATTCCACCAATCTGAACATACCAGAGAAGATCTCCAGACCAACACCATAATCCAACCATTCTACTGGAACCCGGTAGACAACAAAACAACTAGTGTTGACATCAATGACAAACATCAATGCAACACATAATCAATTCCTCCAAATTGCCAACAATCTCCCCCTTTGGCATTGATGGCAACACTAGATGTGAAAAACATCCAAGTGCCAAGAAATGCCAAACAAGTCTCCCCCAAAGGAAGACATCTAACAATCTCCCCAAGATGGTATGACAATGAAGTTCTGAACCAATAGACCAAACTCCCCCCGTGAATGATATCCCTGTTAAGATTTGATCTCTTTGTTTTTCACATAAATATCTCTCCCCCTTTGACATCAATGCCATAAATCTGACATAAACATCAAAGAAAAATCATAATTCCTCTGAACCACACAGCTGACTACTCCCCCTGAGTAGTAGCACCAACACATCAATCCAGAATGAATGAATGATATCTCTGATAAATGCATACCGGAATGTTTCCAATCAACATCACTCAAGTCTGTACCGGAGGGGCAAAGACCCCGAATCTATCTCTGAAGTACTCAAATGATTCCTTAGGCAAAGGTTTAGTGAATATATTTGCAATTTGCTCTTTAGTGTTCATATAAACCAGTCTGACTTCATTTGCTTCCACCTTCTCCTTTAGAAAATTATACTTGATTGATATGTGCTTTGTCTTCGAATGAAATAACAGATTCTTTGATATGTCAACAACAACATAGTTATCACAGTGAATAACTACCAGTTCATTACAATCTACCCTTATATCCTTCAACATTTGCTTCATCCACATAATTTGTGTACAGTTAGTAGCAACAACATCATACTCAGCTTCAACAGTAGATAAAGAAGAACACGACTATGTCTTGTTGATCCATGAAACAAGTTTCTTTCTAAGATAGAAAACTCCACCGGATGTGCTTTTCTGGTCATCTATATCTCCAGCCCAATCTGCATATGTATATGCACATAGTGTAAAGACATCATAAAACATAAACCATACCCAGTTTTTCCTTGCAAATACCTGAAAATCCTAGTTACCGGAGCAATGATTCAATGCAATCAATTCCTTCCTTCTGAGAATATCCTTTGGAGACCAGTCTAGCCTTGTTCCAATAATATCAATGCAACACATAATCAATTTCTGCAAATTGCCAATAGAAAATAAAATATAAATGGCTCCTTAGTTTCATTAGGTAAACATAATTAAACATCAATTAACATAAGTCATATATGTGTGGGGTTTTCAAATGGAAATGTTACTACTTACTACAGTTGCCATTAGTTTTAGGTTCAAAGTCATTCTACATACTTTAGTCGGTTATTACTACCGAAACATTCAGTCGGTAAGTACAGAGCAGTCAGTTATAGAAGAAAGTAGTCACAGAGCTTAGTATACACTGAGTTGTCTACCGAGTAACACTCTATGTCTACCGAGCAACAATAATGATACAACAAGTTGATATACATCGAGTGAAACGTGTTACCAGATTCATTGAACCTAGACACACATGGGAAACATGTTACAAGATCGAGGAACAAAGAACCGTTATCACATTGGAAATTGCACTTAAATATTTTGTATGATTTTGAGGTCATCTATCCAATGAAATATTTTGTATAGGTATTCATTCGATAAATCATGTTTGTAAGATCGAAGCAATGAACAGATCATCGACATAAGAGATCTATTTATACAACATGAATTAAGGATCAAACAGAGAGAGATAAATATGAAGCAAGACATGTGTGATAGATAAGGAAGCACTGAGTATTGTGACTATCAGAGACACAAAGGTCACCGAGAAGGATTTCAGAGAACAGTCAAGGAATAGAGTAAACAAAAGGGTTTACCGAGTTACTTTATGGATTACCGAGGCATGCTATAAGCAAGGTAATCTCATTTTGAGCACATAGAATCTGCTATAACATTTCAGATGTAAAGTTGCAGATATTTGTAAAGATTTTATTGTAATATTTTGAGTTGTAAGAGAAACCTTTAACAGGGTAAAAGACTCTAACAAAGTCTATAAATTGTAAAGCCTCTAACCAGGTGCAACATTTAGTTTAAGTGTTGTACAATCCTTTAGCAAGGTAGATCTAAAGATCTTGATACTCCTAATAGGGTAAGCTATCAGAAATAGCTAAACATGTAGCTCTAATAGAGCAACCTTTATTATTGCAGTAGTGAAGTTGTAGGTGCCATCACCACCACAATTTTTCTCTCTAACCAAGAGTTTTTGCGTAACCAAAATATATGTGTTATGGAGTGAATCATGTATGATTGTTATTTATTTGTTTTAGCATTATATTATGTTACTGCAGTTTTTGGTTTATGCTTAATAGTAAAGTTATTGCTGAAGGAAGGATTTGAAGTACGGATTCACCCCTCCCCTCTCAGTACATTAGCTTTCCATATTGGGCCTAACAATTGGTATCAGAGCTTGAATCTTGGAAAAGGGTTTAACAGCCTAAAGAAAAAGATCTTATCAATGGAAGGCTATAAACAATCTCAGAGAATTGTGTATCTGCAAGAAGAGTTGGATCATACTAATCAAGTGATTGCAGACATGCAAAGACAAATGCAAAAATCATTGAAAGTCAGAAGAAGGTTATCTGATGATCTACAAGACTCAAAGAGCTGGTGGAACAAATTGAGACATCATCTGAGAACAGTATATCTGAAGAGACTGAAGAAATGATTGGAGAAATGAAAGAAAAGAACAAAGCACTGACTGATTAGCTAAAAGCAATGAAAAGAGGACATGAACATTACAACACACAGATGACTGAAAATATGGATGCATCGAGGACAGCCGAGGATAAAGTAAGAGATCTAGAAAGAGAAAAACAACAACTTGAAGCATTAGTATCTGAAAAGAATGATGAGATCACAAGGTTGACTGGGATTCAACAAAATCTGTCAGATCAATTGGGTTATGCACATCATGAAGCAAATCTAAAAGATGATGAGAATCAAGCATTGAAACTTGAAGTATCAAGGTTGACCGATGATCTTGAAGAAAAGAAGAAATCCAAAGAAACACTGAAGAAGAGTTATGAAGCATCAAAGATGTTGGATGAGCAACTGAATACAAGAAGACCCAACAAAGATGCAGGACTTGGTTACAAAGGAAAAGACTCTACTGAGAAGGGAATCCACACTACCGAGAGAGGAGAATCATCAAAGCAAGCTGGAAACAAGAAGAACATCAAAGGAAAGAAGCCTATTTGCAACTACTGTGGAAAACAAGGACATACTGCTAACATGTGCCAAATCAGAAAAGGTAAACAACCGAATGTCACTAGGTCTAATGGTTATTGTTACAATTGCAATAAATATGGTCACACATCTAACCAATGTAGGACAAAGTCTGCTAGCAATTATCAGAAGGCAAAATTCAAGGGATTTTGTAAAAACTGCAATAGATATGGACATAGTACCGAGCAGTGTTGGTTTAAGCAAAAGAACTATATGTGGTCTGCACACTGAGCAAATACTGGAAGCTACCGAACTCACACAGATCCTAACCGACAATATGCTGCAGTACCATGGGATTACAATACAAGGATATGGTGTGAATGCTGTGGAAGATATGGACATATAAGTGCCAATTGCTTTATAAGGTTTGGAATGAACAACTGAAGATCATGGAGAAATCCTGGTATGGCATGTTTTCATTGTCACAAAGTTGGACACTTGGCTAGAGATTGTAGAGATCAACCTAGAGGAGACACTAAGGAAATAAAAGGCAAATTACAGATGTTTTGGAAAAAGAAGGAAATTGTGTCAAATGAAGAAAGCACCTTATCTACCGAGTTAGGTGCACCTATTCCAAATTAATCGGTGAAGGTATGAAGGGACTACATTCTCTCAAGGTTAAATCTTAACAATTCCTATTTTATCATGTACTTAATTCAAAATCTGCATAACTAAAGATGCATTAGGAAATTTGAAATTTTTATCAAGTCTTTTGGAAGCTTGTCTAGTCGGTAAATGCAGGAAGTCTGGCTACTCGGTAAAAGCACAAAAAGAAAGGTAAATTGGTTTAGTGGAACCGAGTGTATTTAATGCTTTTTGACCTAACTGCACGAAGCCCAATAAGGTATATTGTGTACTTAAAGCTTTTATGCGGTCATTTTACACTTACCAAGTTTTCAAGAAAGCAGAGAAAAGCAATTCAAAGGTGATCAAACCTCCTCCGAAGTGAAATTCAAGGTATTTACATCAATCACAACGCATTATCAAGCTAGTTTACCGATCATATCAGTTGTGAATATCTGTTTTACATTTGCTAAGTGGGAAGCGTCTGCCGTTTAAAAGTTTTCAAACCCTAAGGATCTTTTGTTAAGTGATTATCCAAAATTTGAAATGGCACCTAAGATCTAGAAGCTTTTTGTTGTTGAGAACATTAAAAAGCCCTCACTGAAATACTCTTTAACTCCCAAAGTAGCATCTGAACCGGATGATAAAACTACACTTTCACTCATTCCGAATAGGGTTTTATTAGTTGAGGATGTCAGATTCTTCACTAAGTGTCGTGTTGAGGAACTAGGTCATGTTGAAATCAAGGACACATATGATGAATTGTGTACCGATGGAAAACTGGATAGCAAATTTGAACACATTAAAGTCAAGGGATTAACCGAAGCCCTAACCTACCCGCGTGTCTTCAAACCCCAATGGGTTAAATTTGTTTTGAGCAGAGTTCATGATGAATTCATGTGGTTAGAAGATCAACCATTCAAAATCACCAAGGAAATCATTCATTTGATCACCGGTTACCCTATTTTTGATCATGCCCGAGCTCAGAAAATGATATCACAAAAGGAACTGATCAATTTAATCGGAGTTGAATCTGATTGCAGAGGACTAAAACTGAACAATGTGACAGATGCATAGCTGAAATTTGCCATTAGCGTAATAGGTTATTGTTTCTTTCAATCGGCAAGGGAAAACAATGTACCCTGTGCAGCAGTCGATTTAGCATATAAAATTGTGAAGAAAGGAATGAAAATTGATCTATGCGAAGTATTGTTGAAAAACCTGTTTGAGAATCTAAACACCATAAGGAAGCCGAAGAAGAACAACTCGGCTAACACACTGAAGTTTGGATCACTTTTGGTATGCATGTTTTTCTATTTTGAGAAATTCTTTCCATTAGTCGATAATGTAGTTTGGGAGCTACACCGACCAATCATCCATCAAATCAATGACTTCATCAAACGACTAGGTGATAACTTTAATGATATTATGGATGATTACTTTAGCAAGTTTCAGGAAAAGATGCATAACAGGTATAGAATTCCACCCCAGTTAGTAGAGAAATACAAGGATGACATATGCTTTGAAGTAGACACCGACTACTGCTATGTCAATGTTGTGAAACCAAGAACTCAATCTTTGCCACCAATGGGTTATGAGATTGATTTTGACATCACACAACAACAGATAAATGCTTTTCTTACATTACCAAGGCATGCTATCGAGCTGAGATACGGTACATATGAAGAAGTTAAAGAGAAAGTTAAGATGAGTATTGTAGTACCCAAGGCTACAAGGAAAGCAACAAAAATGATCAAGGCATTAACAAAGAAATTTGGAGAAGGTTCTTCCTCCACACCTGTCAAGAGCACTCTAGTCATCATCGAGGAGGAATCTGAAGCCCAAGAGGAAGCTATTACATTGAGCACCGAGTTGCCTAAAGGGAAAATTTTGAAAAGGAAGAAACAGGATACATCAAAGGTATCACCGACTCCTTCAGTAAAGCGCCCAAACACAAGATCATCTGCAGTGTCATCGAGTAAGAAACCAAAGAATGTTGCCGCACCAAAGGTAACAAAAACTTATAAGAAATCTAATCGAAGACTCATTTTGACTAAAGAGTCTAGTGACACCGAATCTGAAGACAAAAGTAAATTTCAGATTGTCAAGAGTAAAAAGGAAGATGTACATAGTGTTGATAATTTCTGTGCAAATTTGAAGCAATATGGTGGATTTAGATCATTTAGATATGTAAAATATGACTCCAGATCTGATGTAGAAAAGAGACAAATTGAAGTAGCCGTAATCTGCACTCTTCTGAAATTTTGATTGATCCCATTGGAAGAAACTAATTCTCTTCCAAAAGAATTGTATTTACATATTGATAATAGGTGGAAATATGCCATGGACTCGAAAAAGAAGATGAGAGAAAAAAGTCTGGTACATCTCTTTCCAGACATGTCGATAGATGAAATAAGTGAACATCTGAAAAACTACCACACAAAATTTCTAGTCAAGCGAAGAGCCTTGAAATTGATGAATGGCCTTTATCTTGATGTAGAGAAGGAGACAAAGGAAAAATGGCAGGAAATCTTTCAAATCAAGAGTACTGATGAGCAAGTTGAAGTTGAAATAGCTGATATCACTGAGCAAGACCCTGTTGACACTATACAAATTGATGAGGATATCATGGACACGGAGGCACAAGAACAGGAAATGATAGAAGGTAATGCATATGCCAAACTGGTATCCAGTGATTCAGTTTTGGAACAAGTTCAGCCCTATCCTCCGGTCACTCATCCTGTTTCAACCGAGGCCCCTCAGGATACTGAACAAGGAACAGAGGTTCACAAGTCTACAGAAGGAGAAGCTACTTCTTAGGTCACCGGGGAACAAACTTCTCAAGCTCCTTCTAGCACTGAAAATATTACAACTGAGACCTCAAGCAAGGATTCACTGAAGGCTACATCAGAGGTTCAAGAAATTGACAAAAGTGTTGCCTCTACCGAGAAACCTACTGAGAGTCAACAAGCCTCCCAAGCCATTGTATTAGCTCAACCGGTGAAAGATAAAGAAAAGAAAATGAAAAAGCATAGTTTCAAATTAGATTTTTCAAAACCAATAGTGTTACCGAATGTAGACATATCCAAATTAAAAGGGCAAGCGCTTATTGAATTCGGTGAACTATGCAAAGCCAAAGCTAAACAAGAGAAGCAAATGGCTATTCAAAAGAAAAACAAAGTACTTCAGAAGGTCAAAGTACTATTAACAGATATGCTACCTGAAGCTACAGTGTCAAAAGATGCAGCCATCCATATTCAACAGGATGAACTCCTCAATCAGATCGAGACATCTGGAGTAGATGCATCTGAATATTTGAGCAAATTGAAGGACAAAGAGCTCACTGCAAAAATGATTGAAGAGGTACAGAAAGCCATTGCTATTGGCAAAGTAAAACTTGTCAAATTTATTGTTGAGTTGTCCCCTCAACTCAAGCATATTCTTTATTTATTTCAGAAACTCTGTACATTCTCTTTATTCATTAAAGATATCAAAAATAAAACAGAAGTGATTGAGAAAGAGATCACTGATCTCTCAAATAAGTTGACCACTGAGCCAAATTCTATTTAGCATTTCTATACAAAGTTACAAAAGCTCATGGCTCAACAATTGGAACTTAGGAATGAAGAGCACCAAATCAGGATGGACATTATGACTCTTCAAACCTTATTCATTCCACACTTGTCCTCCGTCCAAGAGCAGATCAACAAGGCTACCTCACTATCCACTCAACCAGAGGGAAGCACCTTAGATGGACCGATTTCACTGTTAGGCGACATTGCAACTCATAATTCACTCATGGATAGTGTCAAGGATGCCCTCTTTGCCGCTCTCACCGATGCAAGGACAAAGTATAAATCCATTTTTGACCAGTTTCCTCCACCGAATGGTAACTAAGTTTTGATGTTTGTCAAAAAGGGGGAGTATAGTATCAAAGTATCAAAGGGGGAGTGTAGTATACAAGGGGAGTTATACCAAGCAGAGTATCCAAATGCACAGTTGAATATGGCAGGGGAACAGTAACCATCGAGTAACCACCAAGAAGTAATCAAAGAGCAAAGAACAAGTGCGGTAAACACAGAACATTGATCACTGAGCATGCAAAATCAGAGTTATGTATAGTATATTGATAAGGGGAGTATATCTAAATATAATATTTTATTGACTAATGTATATACTGTCAGTTTAGTCAAATTTTTTAAGTATATAGATTTTGAGTCATGACTTTGAAAGAAGTTTTGTCAAACATCTCAACTAATGTCAAAAGGGGAGATTGTTACTACTTACTAGAGTTGCCATTAGTTTTAGGTTCAAAGTCATTCTACATACTTTAGTCGGTTATTACTACCGAAACATTCAGTCGGTAAGTACAGAGCAGTCGGTTATAGAAGAAAGTAGTCACAGAGCTTAGTATACACCGAGCTGTCTATTGAGTAACACTCTATGTCTACCGAGCAGCAATAATGATACACTGAGTTGATATACACCGAGTGAAACGTGTTACCAGATTCATTGAACCTAGACACACATGGGAAACATGTTACAAGATCGAGGAACAAAGAACCATTATCACATTGGAAATTGCACTTAAAGATTTTGTATGATTTTGAGGTCATCTATCCAATGAAATATTTTGTATAGGTATTCATTCAATAAATCATGTTTGTAAGATCGAAGCAATGAACAGATCACCGACATAAGAGATCTATTTATACAACATGAATTAAGGATCAAACAGAGAGAGAGAAATATGAAGCAAGACATGTGTGATAGATAAGGAAGCACTGAGTATTGTGACTGTCAGAGACATAAAGGTCACCGAGAAGGATTTCAGAGAACAGTCAAGGAACAGAGTAAACAAAAGGGTTTACCGAGTTACTTTATGGATTACCGAGGTATGCTATAAGCAAGGTAATCTCATTTTGAGCACATAGAATCTGCTATAACATTTCAGATGTAAAGTTGCAGATATTTGTAAAGATTTTATTGTAATATTTTGAGTTGTAAGAGAAACCTTTAACAGGGTAAAATACTCTAACAAAGTCTATAAATTGTAAAGCCTCTAACCAGGTGCAACATTTAGTTTAAGTGTTGTAAAATCCTTTAGCAAGGTAGATCTAAAGATCTTGATACTCCTAACAGGGTAAGCTATCAGAAATAGCTAAACATGTAGCTCTAACTGAGAAACCTTTATTATTGCAGTAGTGAAGTTGTGGGTGCCATCCCCACCACAATTTTTCTCTCTAACCAAGAGTTTCTGCGTAACCAAAATATGTGTTATGGAGTGAATCATGTATGATTATTATTTAGTTGTTTTAGCATTATATTATGTTACTGCAGTTTTTGGTTTATGCTTAATAGTAAAGTTATTGCTGAAGGAAGGATTTGAAGTATTGATTCACCCCTCCCCTCTCAGTACATTAGCTTTCCATATTGGGCCTAACAAGGAAAAGAAGAAGAAGAATGGATTAGACAATATCAAAGAAAAATTATAATGTCAAGTAGGTAATGCCTTGTATTATAGGAGCTAAGTTCTCAGTACTGGTTAACGGTTCTCCTTGTGGTTTCTTCTCATCTTCTCAAGGGGTGAGACAAGGAGATTCTTTAACCCCTTTCCTTTTCATCATACTTGCAGAAGGTTTAAGCAAGCCGATCTAGAATAAGAAGGAAATGGGTTTGTGGGAAGGTATTACAATCCATCAATCACAATTGTCTCTGACTCATAATATGTTTACAGATGACTCTTTACTCTTTGGGAAAGGTAACCTGAGGGAGGCCATAGCCATCAAGAACACTCTAGATGAATATTGCAAAGCCTTAGGGCAAAAGTTAAATATTTCTAAATCTAAAGTCTTTTTCTTCAACATTAAAAGACATATTAAAAAGGGAATTCAAAGATATCTGGGTTTTGTAGTTGTTGATACTCCTTGTAAATATTTGGGTATCCCTTTTTTCCAAGGTGATAACAAAGCAACATACTGGGGTAAAGTTCTCCAAAATATTAAAGACAAGATTGCATCTTGGAAGGTCCAATGGCTATCATTGGAGGGGAGAATCCTATTGGTTAAATCAGTCCTTAGTACATTCCAAATTATGTTATGTCAGTCCTCTTAGCTCCCAAAGGGGTCTTGGATGCCTTAAAGAAATGTTGAAGGGACTTCATTTGGAAGGGAAATTTGGATGAAAAGAGGAAAATAGCTTTGGTCTCCTGGAATAATATATGCAAACCAAAAGGCTATGGTGGTGTGGGTATCCATAATATGCATGAAAGAAATATTAGTTTAGGAGTGTAATGCCCTGCCAGGATTCCTAAAGGAAAACAACACAACTAGGCAACTAAAGGGTGAAATAATTAAAAAAAAAAAAAGACTAAGTGCATTAGCTACAACCATTGCACATTTAATAACACAACAGAAGTCTAACATATGATTTCCTAAGGGTTACCAACAAAGATTAATTCGTAGATTATATTAACACCATAGTTAATCCAATTATCCATTTAACTAGATAAATTAAATGCTTAAGTTAAAAACTACACATACATCTAAATTCCATAATGAAGAAATGAAAGTATTCCAATGTATCCAACTTCCATAAAACATTTTAACATAAGATCAAAGCAACTAAAATAACATACATTCCACTGACATACTATTACAATATCGACAAATACATGGCTTCCAATAATGCCACAGACTTACAAAGTTACAATATCAAGGTTACATAAAAGTCTGATACAATGACCACAAGGTCTCAACTTGAACAATGATCTCGAAAAAGAGTTGGTGCATGAACCATGAATAAAGAAACACTAGCGAAGCCTTTCCTCGCCTGAAGATATAATCCAGATCATCCGATGGGAAGTGGCACTACCACCCGACCAATGTGATCCCGAAATGGAACCACCCCACCATGCTAGGAGATAGTAGAAAGCCCTCAAGCAAGCAAAGTAAGACAAGTACGAAAGGACTACAAGACTCCGCAAACATCCATGTAACTCAACTCACAAAACACAAGTGACTCTAAGGAGAGAGTGTCATCGCATGTCTTACGGTGGATACCATGGTACAACCTCCATAGGTCCTGGCCCCCATCCTGGGTTTCTCCTGGTAACCTCTCTCGAGCCTCCGGTTCCATCTAAGTCTCATGCAGACCCTACCAATCCTTTCATGAAGACAAGGTGGTAAGTTTGCCATTCCAGGCTTTCTCGTAACATTATGAGCCTTGTACAAGCACTCACCTATGCATGAGGTACATTATCTTAATTAATATTTATCTCCCCCCCCCCCCCCCCCCATATATTATTAGGTTATCACTTTTTAACTGACTTTCGACGGGTTATCCTGTCAACCACTTCGGGCACGACCCCCACTCGAAAGCCACTCTCTCTCATAGAACACTAACAGTAAATGTCTCTCTCTACGAGAACTCTATGGTGAAATAGACAACCATAAACAATCCTGACAAAGCACAGGTGAAGGATACACAATCACTAACCCAAGATTGACCATTTGGACAAAAACACACAATGGCTCATATCAAAAAGGTTATACAACAACACCTAGTCAAGGAGAAATAATAACATAGGACACAATGACAATTCAACCAGAATACCAATGAAATTTAAGCTTGACTGAAAACACCATTTACACAAGATCCTAATACAGACAATCTTTTCTTAAAATAGCCAAAGCATAAATTATTTGCAATAAAGAAAATACAACTAGTTAATACAAATACATCCATCTTGTCATTTGTCCAAACATATTTAAAATAGAAATAATTCTCCTAATGTATTTTCAACATAATTATCAATTATATAAAAATTATAAGCTTTTTCTGAAACATTCAAAACTATAAACTGATTTTATGACTATGATATAATTTTATGCATACCTATATATATACATCGTATATATATATATATATAATATACTTATAATTATATATATCAACTCATAACCAGTAATTAAATAACATTTAAAATTATATAATAACCATAAAGAAAACACATATAATATATATATATATATATATATCGATTTATATACATATATATAAAATAGCACATAATTTATTCTATTTACCAACCCCTGGATATGAAACTCGAAACATCCATATCGCAGTACGCACAGGGGTAAGAAAATAATTAAAATTAAAAACATTATAATTTTCGGCCCTTGGCATGGTAGCCTAAGCTACCGCACGGTAGCCTATGCTACTGCCGGTAGCTAGTACTACCATCCGGTAGCACTGCTACCATCAGTAGTACTGTGTACTACCGCCGGTAGCGGATGCTACTGTAGGTAGTTTGCCACTAACTTATTTCTAAGAATTTCCCCTAATAATTTCCTCAATGTTCTAAAAATTACATTCTTCCCATAAACTAGAAATACACGTCAGGCATGGATTTTTTAAAACAAAACTCGAATTCACCAGAAGAGGGTTTGTATTCAACAATAATTTTACACACACACATCAATCAGAAAAAAATAGAAATATTTACTAAAAACCCACAACTAAGAATTCATCCAACCTGGTATAGATTTCCTGGAAGAAATCTGTAGAAGCGCCCTAACTTTTTCAATAAGCTTCCAATAAATTCCTTCACCTAAATTCCTGACCTGTTCTTATGTGTCTAAAACAATGACCTATTCCCCTATTTAAACTAAAATTCTAGGTTCAATAGCTTTTTCTCAAAAACCTAAATTTAGAATAAAAGTAATTTTATTTTCTTTTCCAATTTTATAACAAAAGATAAGCTAACATGCAATAATTAAAAATCATTATTCTTTCTTTTCTTTTCTTATGCAAATTAATTAATTTTCTAAATAAAGAATTAAAACAATACTTTAATTCCAATTAATTCTTTTATTCATTTATTTATTTATTTTTATTCTTTTATTTATTTAATTATTTATTTATTTAAAATTCAAGGAAACAATAATATAATTAATCTAATTTATTTTTCCATTTAAATAAAAATATATTTCTAATATCATGCAACTTGCAACTTAATTTAATAATTTCTTTTAATTAACTAAATTTATAATCTCAATGCATAAACAATACAATTATGAGATAATTCCATAAACTTAATTAATTAATTAATTAAATCCACTAAAACACTCAAATTAAACAAATCTCAAGCAATTACCCATAAAAAGATCAAACGACAAAATACGAAGGTCGAACAAACTAACAAGACGACCAACTGACAACACTCACACGAGTGTAATTGAGTAAAATAGGGTTAACTACTATCTCCTCCACTTCCATCGGAAAATATAAGGCACGCTCAGACCTGTGAAGCCAGGTGGAGATGATACCCCGTACCTACCCGGTACTTGTACCTGCAATATCCTGCATCACCGAACCACACATGCATATATATACAATATAGAAAACACGACATACACACCGATGAAGGAGAATCGCGACATTCCCTGTCTCACCAAAATGAGTGAAGGAAAATCATCCCCTTGCATCCAATACACTCGCAAACACACAACATATAATTTCACATTGCATAGATAAAGTAAAATGTCAGTACATAGCAATAATCCATAAAATGCCATAAATCACAAGTACTAAAATACTGCAAATAAATTATACATCTCATCTCCAGATAAAGCATAATGTCATAAAAATCTGAATAACATATCATGGTAATGTATCCACTGAAAACAACCAATAATAAAATATGAGTCTAATGAGTTCAAACAAGTAGGGGTACTACAGGGAGCCAAGTTGGCATGGAAGTATTATGAGAAACCTTCAACTCTTTGGGCCAGGATAATTATAATCAAGTATTTGGACTCGAATAATCTTGAACGAATACTCACGATGATGAACCCTTCAAAATGCTCTGCTATGTGGAATTTTATGGTGAAAAGCAGAGAGGTGTTATTACCTCACTTGTCCTGGGTAGTCAAATCATGGGACAAAGCTCTCTTTTGGTCGAATTCGTGGAATTGACATCCTCCAATCAAGTGCTCTCCACAACTATCTGAGGCACAATCAACATTGGAATATTTGTGGGGTTCAAAAGTGGCTGATTACGTCACTGAGGCTTCTTATAATGGTGTTTCTACTAAAGTCTGGAAAGATCTAACCAATGTCCCCATCTCTGAGGGGGAAAGAGCAGAGCTGTCTATTTTTTTGAGTAAGAGGGTGCTTTGTTTCAATACAACTAGTGATAGACTAATTTGGTCCAAAAGAAAAAGTGGTAGATATTCAGTTAGAGAGGGGTATCAAGCATTGATTGAAGGGAAGCATGCTATTCATAAGAGGGAGTATAAGTTTTGTTGGCATGATGCCATCCTCCCAAAGGCAGGGGCCTTCCTTTGGCTGGCCCTTAACAAAAAATTGCTAATAGGCGAGAAACTTTATAGATTAGGGATTTCTGGTAGATTTTTGTGTGTGTTGTGTGGTAAAGACAGGGAAGATACAAGTCATCTTTTTCTCTCGTGTGAGTTCACTCAGGAGTGCTGGACTTGGGTGTTGGAAAAGCTCAGATGGGAAGGTCCTCTCCTGAACTCCTTATCTTTGATGTTGGTCGGGTGGCCACTTCTTCACAGAGACTCCTTTCTTGTAGAAATATGGCGGATAACTCCTTTGTTTGTAGCTTGGGGAATTTGGTGGGAGAAAAATAAAAGGATTTTCAGGAAGGAGTTTTCTAAGGTTGGAGATGTGTGCGTGCAGATTGAAAAATCTATCTCAAAGAATGTAAATGCCTTTATAATGAGAACCAAGACTTTGTCTTCATTGTTCTCATCAAGTGATAATATCATTTTGAATAAGTGGAGGCAGATCTGTATCCCATTTAAGGGTGTGTTGATTGGGAAGATGCCAAAGGAGAAACGTTATAGGGAGGTCAAGTGGGAGAGGCCATCCAAATCATATATGAAGCTCAACTTCGATGGAGCATCTAGAAGGAACCCCGATAGATCGGGAGATGGTTGTGTGATTCGAGACCATGGTGGCCATATCAAGAAAGCATTGTTGGCCAGACTACCGGAAGGCTCAAATAACATGGTAGAGGCATCGATCCTACTAGAAGGGGTTAAGATGGAAATTAGTTTGGGGATCTCAAAGTTGCATATCGAGGGTGATTCCCAGATCATCACCTCGGCCATTGTTTCTAAGAAAGTTGTTAACTAGGATTTGTAATATTTCCTAGGGGAAGTGTGGAGACTTCTCCCAAGATTTCAAGCTTTCAAGGTTAGTCATTTCTTCAGAGAGGAAAACCAATTTGCAGATATCTTGGCCAACTTGGGGGTTAACTTGGATTCGGGTTTGAGGATATTGGATGGGATGGAGCTTACTGAAACAATTAAGGAACAAACAATCTCGGCTAAGTTGGCGAGGAAATTGAGAGTGCCAAGTAAGGTTTGGTTTTGTGTTCCCTCTACTGTTTTCACTAATGGTTAGAGAGGACAGGTACTGCTCTTTTGCCTAGGGATTGCCGTAACATGTGTTTCCATCTAATGTTTGTTCGTGTGTTGTGCCAAGCCTCGTCATTCAATCCGCATTGTTTTTAGTATTGGAGGTGGTGGCGGTACTTTCTTTTCTTCCCATCATTTAGAAATGACTAGGGGTACATGCGAGGTGCCTTGGCAGAAGACCGCTTTGCAGTCTTTGCATGTGTTGGTAGATTACCTATGGCGTTGGATTTTACAATGGTTGGGAGTCAACGACACCTGGATTTTCCAACACATTTGCAGAGCATTTTGTAGGATTGGCTAATCTTTCGACTAAGGAGTCACCAAAGGCAATCTTCATGGAATGAAGGGAGTCATAATTGCTATCAGTGTTGAGGGGTTTTAAAGGTGGTTGAACTGAGTAGCTTCTCATTCGGCTTGTTGTTTACATTTAGGTGCAGAGTGCCATTGCACTATGTCCATGGTGGTGTCTGTGGGTTGACAATGGACTACAAACCTCTCAACCTGCAAATCATGATACCCATCAAGTAGTGAGAGTTCCCTATTTCTTTGGGCTACCTCGGTCACCATTTTAGGGCCCCTTTCAATGTTTTGCCAAGGGTGATTGAGAGGGCGATCATATGCATAATTGGCGATGGGGTTCTCATTCCACAGGTGCCCAACTCCCTGTATCACTCATAGGTTGTTTCTGTGCTCCTCTCTAATGTCTTTGATGTTTTACTAGAGTATGAGATGATTCTAAAGATAGCTCCTAAGTGTGTCAAGGCGGAATTTGTAGATGGCGATGGGCTGGATTTGGCTATAAGCAAGTATAATCTTCATGGTTTTGCTGCTTGGATCGGTGGTTAATCCCAGTTCATTCCTTTGATAACAAGATGGAGATGGTGAGGCTGTTTAGACATCCTCAAAATTGGTCTCGAAGGTCAGGATCGTATCTATTTCCGAAGGGAGGTTCGTAACCTAGTTGGGGTCCTTCCCTCAAATGTTTTGGGGGATGCTTTTGCATTGTTTGATGTTGTGCTTCTTCTCATCCGATTCGCCTCAAACCGTCCGCCTATTCAATCAAGTGCCCCCCCCCCCCCCCCCCCCCCCGAGAAAGGGCAAGGCCAAGATGGTTGATGCAGGGGCGGCATCCGCGTCTTCTATTGTGTGATAGTTTGATGTTGGTCTCTTTTTGTATATGGATGGTGGTTTTTGATCTATATGGTCTACTCATACTAATGCAAATGTTTCTTCAGTTCGTTTTGTTGATGTATATGGTTTGTTGAAAGTGTTTGCTCCGACGATATGCAAATATGGTAGAGGTTTGTATACGGTCATCTGTAGAGGTTTGTAATTATCTCCTGCTGCATTTTGGGAGCTTTGGCTTGCAACGTATCCTTCTGATGTATCTTTTGTCTCATATAAATATAATATTTGGGTCTTTGACCTTTTACCTAAAAAAAATAAAAATAAAGAAAGAGATTACTTAACTTTATGAATGAAGTATAATTATCATTTGTTCAAGACAATAAGATTAGTATGTCTTGAAATCTAGAAATGCTATAAATAATCAGCTATACATTAGCTATATATTGGGTTATAATTAAAATATTCCTTTTGGATTTACGCTAGATCTGCTTCATAGTTATGGATCTAGTTTGAAACTACAAACTTGCCTTGAATCTAAAAACTTAGCTTTTAATGATCTTTAAATATTATGCATTGAATTCAAAAGTAGATTGCTAGATAATGATCTTAGGTTTTCCTATCAAGTAGCTGCTATTTAAAATACCTTGATAAACATGCACATGAATTGTAGAATGATTTTGAAGTAATTCATGTTTGCTAGGTTGAGTGTAAGATATGATAGATTACTTGCTTGATTTGAGTGTAAATGAAAATGATTTTTTAATTCTTAGATGATAGATGATGATATTTGATGATGAGCTTGAATGCAATAAATATATATTTTTACATAACGACAAAGTGTGAATATTTATAAAAAGTTTATATAGGATCAAAGTGCAAGGTGGCGTCGATTGGCTAAATTATTGACTATGACTTTGTTATTAAAAAGATCAGGATTGTTCTTTTGAGTATAGCCTCACAACTATAAAAAAAGACCTTTATCAAATGATTAGGTTGGATATGTGTTGATAGGATTGGATTATGGATAAGAATTGTATTAATGATCAAAATTAGATAGATAAGTCAAATGGTCTAAGAATGCATGTACATAAGCATAGAGCTAGGTGCAAGTAAGGCTAGGTATATGACACAACTATGTATAAAACGTAGCATCTAGGTTTATGACTAATCTTTTGTCACAAAAAAAATAGTTGTTTATGCTTTTATTTCTTAAGATTTGAGTTGTTATCTAGTAGGTTTCATGTTAATTTTCTTTCACAAAAGATTGATATATAAAGGTTTTTAATTTCAAATAGATGTTTAACTTTTATTTGTGCTACATGATACATATGTTTGTTATATAACTTGATAAAATTATTATAGACTAATTTCTTGTGTGAAATGACTACCTCATAAATGTTACATGATTACAATGTTTGTAGTATTTTATCATACAAAGTACCTACAATAGAAAGTAATGAGTTATATGTTGGGATGATATCACAATTATCATTAGCTTATGAAATATAATCACTTATAAATATATTGGTCATGATCTCACACAAGCCTCTAGGTAGTGATTGCTTTCTCTTTTGATAAATAGTTATCTTCTTAAAAGGGGTGATTGTGGTCCATGGTGGCATTGGACAATTCATTCGTGGGACTTAAGTCACTACATATGAAAATATTTTTAAATGAAATGTTACAAGAATTTTACACCTAGCCATTGATTTGAGAGTTCATCTCTTCATTATTTCTTTCGAGGTAGTTTGTGATTTTTCATAATCCTTTTCATGCCTCACATGGAACAACTTCTTAACTTTTTGTGCTATATTTCAACGTTCTTTGGTAGCATGGTAATTTTCATTGATTGTTCATTCATATTTCAAGGGTGATTACAAATTAGTTGTTTGCTATTTGTAATATAGTTTGTATGGAATTTGGGTCATTTTCCTACTTGTTCAATGTTATCTTTTTTCTACCACATGACTAGTCATCACACTGGGCCATTAATCTTTGATATTGATGCATTAATAACTATTTGAATATCCTTTGGGTAGTGTGACGCCTCTTGCATATGGATTCTCACATGCATATTTTGAGACATGATCTATATATCTATATTTATATATTTAATTCAGAATTTTTTTTGTATCACCATTCTTTTTGTAGTGGCATCAATATTGGATGTGGTTTAATAAGATTCTAATAATATTATTATAGTATGTTTATTATGTGGTTGTTATTTTAGTCAATTATGCACACGTGTGTTTGTGTGATTGTTTTAATTATAATGCTATAGTATTTCATTTGAGGAGATTGTATGTACTTTGGCTATTATATATATGCACATGTACACTTGACGAGCATTGAGTGGTTACAAGTATTGGGAATATTTCCACCCAGCTTCATAAATCTAATTTATTTCGTGATGGTGATTATGAGGAGATATCAAATTGACCATACCCAATTTACCTTACCCATCATTCTTGATGCGAGTATGATTTCTCATTATTATGTTCAACATTATACCCCAGGTAGCATGATTGGTAATATGACAAAAACCCTAATCCCCATGTATAAGAATAGTAAAAATAATCTAGATATTTATGTTAATTTATATTTTTTCATAAAAATTTAAATGCATAAAAGAGCTTTGTGATTTTTATCGTAATTTAATGATTGAAATTAAAATGTGGTTTATGAGTAATGTTAATTATGTATTTTGGGAGTCAAGGGTGAAACATATGCATTTAGGAATTAAAATAATCAAATATATTTTATTGTCAAAAAGTGAAAATAGGTTTTTGGGTAAATACGAAAATAAAAGTTTTTTTTTGCATTATTTCATTGGTGGGAAGAAAATGATGGCATGAGAAACCCTACATGTTGATTTTTTTTAAAAAATGATTGTGGGAGCTAGAGTGAATGAAATAAGTGAAATCAGTTGCATTAGGATAGGATTTGGAAGGGGATCTTACTGTTGGCATTCTACACTCTTATAAGAATAGTTGATGTTGTCATTGATGGCAACCAACTGACAACTCACCGACAATTGGTTTCTACATGCCCGACATCACAAACTTCATACACCGACAGACACCAGCACCGACAGACACTTACACCGACATTTAGATTACATCAGCAACAAAGCATACCGACACTCTAGCCGACATGGGATAAACTTTTGTTTATTATAATATAATTATCTTTTGTAAGCCGACATGGTATATTGTAAAAGACTCATATATGTATGAGATCTTATAAGTCATTTTTGGTGTGTAGTAGAAGACATGTATGGTAGATAATAATTGTTTAGTGACATCAAAGGTTTTGGTTATAGACTGAGCTTAAACCGGTATTGAACCTGGCATTAGAGATGCTGTTTTGAGCAATACATTGTATTGAATTTAATAATCCATTTTGTAGTCAATGTGACTCTTCATTGAGCAGTAAGTTCTAGGTTGTTGGCCTCCCTGCATGTGCAGGCCCCTTATTGTAAGTAGTATTTATTCATTGGCCAGTGAGTAAATATTGTGGGTCACAAATTCCACCGAGGTTTTTCCCACACCGGGTTTCCTCGTTAAAAATCTTGTGTTATGGTGTGTTTCTATGCTGTCTCTATTATTTTTGTTTACTGCAATAATTCTTATTTATTGGTACACTGTTTTGGGTTGCAAAGTTATAAATAAGTTTAAATATCCTGCTAACCGGTTAGACACTGATTCACCCCCCCCTCTTAGTGTCTTTGGGACTGTCATTGAATCTAACAATTGGTATCAGAGCTTGGTCTTCTATTTGCAAAAGCCTAACAACTTGAGGGAGATTCTGACACCGGTACAAATGGAGAACTTAAGAAAACAGTTGGAAGGAGCTCTTGAAGATTTTGATGCAAAAAAATTGAAGAATATCAAACTTGAAGATGATCCGAGGACTGCTAAGGAATTCATTAAAGGACTTCAAGAAAATCTGGTTATAGCACAAAATAAGATAAAGGAACTTCATGAGAAGATGCAGAATGATGATGATGAAAAAGAGACTCTTAGAGACATTGCAAATAAGTTGAGACAAGAAAACAATAATATGAAGAATGAAATGCAAGATATGACTATGAGGTTATGTAAGGATATTGAAGACAGGAAGAAGAATGAAGAAGACTTGACTAAGAGGCTTAATGATGCTGGAAATGAAAATTTGAGACTTAATGATATGCTAAAGACATATCTAATTCACATGCAACATGATAAAGATGAGCTTGTGAGACAAGTTGGAATTCTCGAAAATGAGTTGGTTACTGCAAATAAACACAAAGACAAATTCAAGAAAAGTTCAGAAGAACTTGATGACATGCTTAAAAGGCAGAAACCTGATGGAGATACAAATGGACTTGGATTTGAACATGGAGAAAGTTTCAGTACTGCAAACAATCAAGATCAAAACAAACCGGTAAGACAACCTAATGCTTATAAATTTAATGGGAAATGTTTCAATTGCAACAAATATGGTCACAGAGCAAACCAATGTAGATTTAGAAATAATCAGAATATAAACTCACCCACCGGCCAATGTTCCAAATGCAACAAAGTTGGTCATAATTCAAAAAATTGTAGAATGAATGTGAAATGCTATGTTTGTGGAAGATTTGGGCATTTATCTAATCAATGCAGATCACAAATCAGTCAAGGATATGGAAAGGCTATTCAGAGGAATAATGTAACTTGTTATGCATGCAATGAGATTGGACATATTGCAAAATTCTGTAGAAGCAAGAATGCACCGACGAACAATAAAGGATATAGTTTGAAGGGCAAAGAAAAGGTAGATAAAGCAAGAATTTTCAAAACAATGGATTAAGAAGAGTGATCTGGAAAACTGATGAAACCATCTCTACACTGCTAGAACAGAGTAATCCTCCACCGGTAGGAGATTCTTCATCTAACTGAGGAATAATCCTTAGGCGGTATTGGAATAAGTTGAAAATCATGCATTCCACCCTCGGTTGATGGTGAGAAGATACATTTCTTCTTTATCGATAGATGTGTTAAGTTTTCACTTAACTAGCGAGCATTTAATGCAGTTTTAAAGAACCTTTTTGGCTATAGAGCACCGTGAAACCCTCATTTAGAACTCACCGAGCATTCAAACAATTAGAGATCGTGAAATTGAGCAAGGGCATCCTAAGGCGAAGCTGCGAAGTAATTTTCAGGCATTCAGAAATTCGGATAAGAGGTATTTATCTTTGAAATGGCTTCCTCATCTTCTGTTCTGGAGTTTATTGCAAAACTTGTCATTGTGGAAAATGTCAAATGCCCTAGACCCGTATTTAAGATTATCCCCGAGATTGCAAAACAGGATGATTCTGTCGGAGCTTTTTTGAAAATTCTGAAGGGTGTAGCATTTGCAGAAGACCCTAGAATTTAAATACATTGCAACATAGAAAACCTAGGGACTGAGGATCTAAATAAAATATTCAATGAGGTTATTACCAATGGAAATGGTGTGATCAAACCCGAACATAAGATTGTGCAAGACTTAGGTTTTGTAGAGATTCTGAACATTTTTGAATTTCCAAAGGAAGTTGTCAGACTTGTATTGAGCAGAGTCCATGGAGAATTCGTATGGTTAGAGTTAGTTTGCAAGATAACCAAGGAAGCAATTAAGGCAGTTACTGGTTTACCTTCAACTGGCAGTAGACCTGATAAAAACAAGAAAATACCTAACAAGGGAGTTATGGAGTTAACCAAAGCCACATTTGATAATAGGTCACTTTGAGTGAATGATGTTAAGGATTTAAATGTGAGATATGTGAGTATGGTACCAGGATACAAATCAACTCATGCAAATAGACTAAATTCTATTTCTAGCCTTTGTATTCACAATGCAAATGAGATGGTGAACAATAATGCTAAGATTGATGTGTGTGAATGGCTTAAAGATGAATTAATTGACAATTTGAAGAAGATAAAGGGAGACAAGAAAGGTACTTTTCATTTTGGAAACCTATTAGTATGCCTAATGTTGTACTTTACTAAAGAGATACCCAACATAGGTCACAAGGATTTTGGTTATGACATCCCGGTAGGAAGACAGATACAAGATGCTTTCACCGGTATGGGCACTGATAGTGTTAAGAATATCACAGACTACTTCAAAACATTTCAAACCAAGATGAGAGCAAGAGAGAGACTACCACAGAGCATAATTGACAAATATGACAAGGAAATCTGTTTTGTCATTAAGAGAGATGAGACTTGGATGGAAGCAGTAAGCCCTAGAACTATTTGGGTTACTGAGATGGGTTATGAGGTTGACCTATCTATTATGGAAATATATGCTAAAGCTCTACTTGATGCACCAAGGGAGCCTTCTAAGAAATTCTTTGGAAATACAGAAACTATTGAGAGTAATATATCCATGCAGAAAAGGACAAAAAGAAGAGAAAAGTTTATCAGAGATGCCTCCAAGAAGGTCAGAGAAATCAAAGAAAATGTCATGAATATCAGTGGTATATCAACAAGTGAACTTGAAGGACTGCAACCTGAAGCACATGTTTCACCGGTTGTAAGATCCTCTGATAGTGATAGTGGTAAGGTTGCTGAGTTTAAAAGAGTAGAAAGGAAGAGAAAACCCTCATCGGTACCCTCTCCTTCACCTAAGAAAACTAGAACACTAAGGAAGAAACAATACGCAGTTAGGGAGCTAAGGAAGAAACTTATACTTAAGAAGAAATAGACACCGGTTACCCCCACACTGAATGATCTATTGAATGAGATTACAGAGGAAGGTAATTTATCTAATGTAATTAAATGGTATAATTCTTCTAATGATTTTGGCAAAAGTACAATTGAAGAAAGCATTTTTTTACACTTGGACATTTATAAGAAAGTATTGATAGAAGTGATTGATGAGATATCCAATGATTTATACATGAGATTGGAAGCAAAAAGGCTACCAGTGATGGAACTGGACAAAAAGTTGAAAGTTGAAGCACTCTTAGCTGTACATCTGGTAAATTCCAAGGAAGAAATAGATGAGATTATCTATGAAGCTAATCAATTAGTATTTGTTAGTGGACACCGACAAGTGAGCCCAATGGCTGGAAGGGTTAAAGAAATTGCAGATAAATGGGACATAATCTTTGTAGAGAAGGAAAAGAAAGAGGAAAGAAGCATACCTAAAATGGAGAAAACATTCAAGGTATATCAAAAGGACAAAGGAAAAGGTAAAGTAGGTGGTGTATCTTCCATAAAAATAACAGATAACATTCCTCCACCAACCCAGGACACCCCTCCATTAGCACCTTCATCACCGATCCATATAGCTAATCCACCGGATATAGCTACTGAAGGTTTAACCCATGATGTTACTAATCCGGAGTCGGAAGATACTCTTTACTATGAATGTAGATACTCAGGAGGTAAACATTGTTGTGGATAAAGAAACTTCAAAGGTTAAGGCAAACAGTGTTGAGGACAACAAGATTTTAGAGAAATCGGCACAAGCAGTTGACTCTCAGGAAACTGAGGTACCAGCTCAAACAAAGCAACCAAAGACTATGAAACAATCAGAGGACAAGATAGATAGCACATGGCCACCAGAATTTGAGGAACCGACAATGGTACTAACAGAGAAACAATTTGAGGCAGAGGTACATGTTGAGTCTGTAACACTGACAGTTGCAGAGAAGCCTAATCAGACTGAGAAAGCATTAAAGGTAGAGGTGCAGACATAGACAGATCCATCGGAAGATAATAAAAGAAAAGTGGATACATCTGATGGAAACAAAGAGGATATAGTGAAGGTGATTGGTCAGACATCTGTTGAAAAGAAACCTACAGTAGAACCAAGCACATCTACAGGTGAATTCAGACCCACTAATATTACAGAGGTACTTTTGGATTAAATTAAAAGGATTACTGATTGCAATGCCTTAGCATTTAAGGCAATTGATAACACTTTACCCATTCTAAAGATGATTGCACCCAATTGTAAGATATATCACATTAATGATTCTTTAGGTAAATTGGACACATTGTCCAAATTTATTGTTGATAATGTAATAACTATAGATAAGGTGAATGAGGATACAATAAAGGAGAGAGTTGACAAAGAGAAAAACACATTCTTTGAAAACACCGTAAAGAAATGTACCGATCATTTGGATACACTTTTACCGGTACTCAACTCTATAATTTTGGAATATAAGGAGTTATATAGGGAAGCAGGTAAACCTCACTGTTTAACAAAGGACATTGATGAGGAGATAAAAAAGATGCAAAAAGAAATTGATGACATTGCAGACAATATAATAGGTTCATCTGGACTTATATCAGTTTTTGAGCAGGAAATGGCAGTTTTTGAGGAGAAGTTGGAAAAACTTGAGAAAGAGAAGGCAAGAATAAGGTCTAATGCCCGTGAATTAAAGGATAAACTTGGTCTGAGGTTAGATAATCTTATTACTCGGAGAGGTGAAATATCTAAGGCAACAGTTCAAGGAGAATGATCACTGGAGCAACAAATGCACTATCTCACCAGTATGATCCAGTAGATAGAGGCAACTTTAACTGACAATAACAAGTTTATGCAGATTTTGAATATAATTTTGGTAGACATTTTTTAGATTGTAACCAACCAGTTACAGACTTTGAGGTAGCATTTTTGTACTCTTTTCATTATTTATGACATCACTTTTCATTGATGTCAAAGGGGGAGTAGTGGTGAGAAAAATACATGTACAAAGTAGATCACTTGCTTAGGGGGAGCACATCTTTTTGGATTTCAGTTTTGGATAACAATTTTGATTTTTCTCATGAGTGTTGCCATCAATGCCAAAGGGAGAGATTGTTGGCATTCTACACTCTTATGAGAATAGTTGATGTTGTCATTGATGGCAACCAACTAGAAACTCACTGACAATTGGTTTATACATGTCTGACATCACAAACTTATACACCGGTGGACACCGGCACCAACAGACACTTACATCGGCATTCAGATTACATTGGCAACAAAGCATACCGGCACTCTAGCCGACATGGGATAAAATTTTGTTTATTGTAATATAATTATCTTTTGTAAGCCGACATGTTATATTGTAAAAGACTCATATATGTATGAGATCTTATAAGTCATTTTTGGTGTGTAGTAGAAGCCATGTATGGTAGATAATAATTGTTTAGTGACAACAAAGGTTTTGGTTATAGAATGAGCTTAAACTGGTACTAAACCTGGCATTAGAGATGTTGTTTTGAGTAGTACATTGTATTGGATTTGATAATCCATTTTGTAGTTAGTGTGACTCTTCATTGAGTAGTGAGCTCTAGGCTATTGGCCTCCTTGCATGTGCAGGCCCCTTATTGTAAGTAGTATTTATTCATTGGCCAGTGAGTAAATATTATGGGTCACAAATCCCACCAAGGTTTTTCCCCCACCGGGTTTCCTCATTAAATATCTTATGTTATGGTGTGTTTCTATGCTGTCTCTATTATTTCTGTTTACTGCAATAATTCATATTTACCGGTACACTGTTTTGGGTTGCAAAGTTATAAATAAGTTTAAATATTCTGCTAACCGGTTAGACACTGATTCACCCCCCCTCTCAGTGTCTTTGGGACTGTCATTGAATCTAACACTTACTGCTGTAAGTAATCAAGTTTTCTTTTTGTGTGTAAAGAACTTCAAGTGTGAAATCTGAGAAAAAATTGAGGTAGAATATTTATTTCTCTTCCATTTCATGTTGTTTTTGTTTCTAATTGTTTGGAGAATGTTTAATATATTAGGAAAATAATTTTCATTATTTTTTTTTTTTGGCAAAAGTGGACAAGCCACAAATATATATTATATAATAATAGACTGGTTCAAGAGCTCTTGGAGGAAAGAACCGGCTAAGAAAACCTCCATTCCTCACTCAAGATTACAATGTATAAAAGGAGGCCAACATTAAGGGTGAAAACTACATACCTAGCTAAATAGAAGTATGCTACATCCGTAGAAACCTAGATGATGATCATAGTTTTACTCGAGTAACACCAAAAATATCAGTATATCCAAGGACTAATACAATCCAAACATTACAATTCAATACTGATCATGAGTTAATCAGCCTAAATAGACCATTCTGAGACCATAGTAAAAGCACCAGATATTCAATAATTCTTACATAGTGTATATTTACAAATATCGGCTCCCTTCTTCATACTTAGCAAAATTGGGCTACCGAACAAAGCTGAGAATAAGCATAAAATGTTTGCATTTTATAATTTATTTAATTGTTTGGCAAAATTTTATAGAATTTTCCAAACTATGTCATTATGTCATCCGATCTCTTGTAGAATGTTTAAAATACATGTTTTATGTTAAAAGAGCAGTTCTGGGCATTTCTATTGTTTAAATTTTGATTTCGTGAATTTTAAATTTTGATGAATTTTGAAGCTATTTCTATGCGGTTTTTTGAAATTTGTTAGTTTTTATGAAATTATGAAAATGGGAAAAAGAGATAATTGTGGTAAATTATAATGAATTATTATGTGAAAGTATTTCTATACTTTGCAAAAGGTAAAATTGGAATAATTTGTATCGTGTTGCATGGCAATGCCATGAATTGAGAAAAATGCATTATTATGTGGAAACTTGTGAAAAGTGAATTCTACCTTGTTTATGGTTTATTCCATGTTCATTGAGGAAGTGATGAGCTTAGGACTTAAGTACTAGAGATGTTATGGGAGTGGCTCCCAATGTGTCCATGGCCCAAAGTAGGACAAGAGAGGAAATCACTTGTGGGAGTCGATTAATCAACTGAAAACTAATGAAACATGGCTAATTAATTAACCAAGACAATGGTTTCATATTTCATGCCTTGAGTGCTTGTAAGGCTAAGGATGACTTGGGAAGATATTCTTGCTCTGGGAGAACGAGACTTGTATGATTGAGTATCTTCGTCTATATGAGAGGGTATTTGGTTGCATATGGTAGCCATCCCTTCGTACTTCATGTTAACATCCCCTAATCTTCTCTCTAGCATATAGTCCTAGTGTAGATTATGTAGCACCTGAAATATGTAGAATACCTTTTTTATGTTGGTGTTTACTACACTTTATTGGATATTGTGTATTCTCCATGTTTGATGTGAGTATAATCAATCCCTTGTGTATTATGTGAGTGTGTGCATGTTTGGGTTGTGTGATTATTTCCTAGCACAATTGAGTGGTCCTACGGGTTCCACATGATCAAGTGGCATTGTAACCACCATTGGAGACCATAGGTTATAGATTGGAGGTAGCATTGGACACTCTCTTACTCATCATTTCTTTATACTTTCTAGTTGGTTCATTTCAAGAGAATGTGTGATTCAAGAACATTTGAATCCTATGCAAATATAATTTGTAATCATGCTTATTGGACATCTATTGAAGAGGGAATTGTAATTTGAATATATGAGAATGGATTAGTTTAGTTGTGTGTATCAATGTTGGTACTATATGTTAGAATAGTGGTGTCAGTTGATTAATAAAAAGGACAAGAAACTAACATACCAATGAAACTTTTCGATATAAAGATTAACTAAGCTAAACTAATTAAAACAAGCTAATCTTTCAAAGTGTGTCTCATTGTTCTCTATCTCGTAGGATTCCTCAAGTCAATGGTTTCTCTCAGATCATTGAGCATCTAAACTTTGGAATGACAACTCCAAGAATGAGTGATAATGGATAAAAATGATCTATATTCAAGATGCACCTAAGATCTATAGGATTATAACAAAACCAGTTATGATGAAGATTATGCTATGATAAAGAAACTAACAAGCTATGCTAACATGATATATGATAAACATGATAAAATGCTATACTAATATGCTTCTAAATGATTAAGATGATGATTAGAAAAGAGATGCAATGCTTGATGAAATAGACTATAATCTGGATGCATGAAAACTTGGATATCAATAATGAGATAAATGAGGCCTATTTATAGAAGAAATGGGCAATTGGATGGTTAAGATTTAGTAATCTTAACAAGGGCTAGGATTGAATGATATTCAATCCATGTTTACAATTTTCACCAATGAAATGGTGACAATTGTCAACATGAGATGACTTGCGAGGAACGAGAAGAGGCGTTAAATTCTTGAGAAGACATGGTGGTTACCCTAGGGGCTAAGGTTAGGGTTGAGTTATTGGATAATCCTTTTGTCCAAAGGATAAACTCTTGTGCAAGGGTTAATGGATAGCCATTTTCAAAGCAATGAATGCTTGAAGAGACCCATGGGTTAAAGAAGGGTTAAGTTAGAGAGAAAGTCTCTAACCAGGGGTCAAGTTTGAGTTAACCATTAATGGTTATTGAAGACTTTTGAGGTTAACTTGTTGGAGACACAAAGCTTTTAATGGTTTGTGAAGACATTGAGGGTTTTTGAGAAGTGACCCTTAAGGATTGTGCAAATGTTTAGGAGAAGATTAGGCTTAATTAGAATGGATTTAGAAGAATCTAGAAGATGATTTAGACATGCAAGTGGATTTGTAGGAGGATGCAAGTGGGAGGATTTTGGATTTAATTTGAAATAAAATGATTTATTTCAAAAAGGTGGATTACAACTTGCATTGGAAGGATATGTAAATAAATATTGATTTATTTAAATGTGAGGGAGATTTTAATTAAATGTAAATTTAATTAAACGTGAAAGGGGGGGATATTAATTAAATAAATGTGATTTATTTAATTAAAGGTTGGAATGTGGTCAAATGCATTTATTAAATATGATTTAATTAATATAAGAATTGTTTTAAATAGGTGGTCAGATTTATACGTCTATAGGTACCAATCACAAAGATCTCTTATATTTCCTTTCAATATTGAATGTTGCAAATGGTTAAAATGAACTTAGGAACCTTTAATTTTTCTTAAAATGAACCCCTCTATTTTAGCAACAAATCCTATTTGAACATTGTTTTCACAGTCAAATTGCACCAAATATTCTAAGTGTTTTAGACTTGAAGGACTAGGCTTTTGGATTTTGGATTTCAATGAGTTTGTGAATGAGGTAAAGCTAAACCTTGACTCCCAATCCCCAAAAGCATCTTCATTTCTAAAATTCTCTAAATATGTCTAGCATTGGATGTTGGAATTTCACCTTAATGATTAAGCCATCTTGCGGTAGGTGGAAAGGCTTATCCTTAATCCCCAACCCCCAAAGTATAACTTTTAGGGTTGTACCATCGATAGTTATCAAACATCAAGCATCAAGATTTCTTACTTTAAATTTTGACCCATTTGTGAATGGGTAAGTTAGAACCCCAACACTCAAGCCCTGATGAACACCTTTCAAACTTCAGACATCAAAGTTTTGGAGTTTTTCAAACTTTAGGCATCAAATTTTTTCATTTTTGTCAAACTATAGACATCAAAGTTTTTGATTTTTTCAAACTTCAAACATTGAAGTTTCTAAGTTTTTTGAACTTTGGATGTTAAAGTTTTAAGTTGTTGAACATTGAACTTCAAGCTTTCTAATTTCTAGTTTCTTCTACTTTGTGAATAGGGTAAAACAAAACTTCGATCCCTGAACCCCAATAGGAAATCTAATGTTACTTAATCTAGTGGTAATTATTATCCTACCTTCGAACGGTCATAACTTCTAGCCGAGTGATCAAAAAGTGAAATTCTCTATATCATCAAAAAGAGATTGAATAGATCTAGAACCAATCTCATTAAACCCTACCTAGAACAATGGGTCACAATGGGTCTAAGAGACTCATGAAAGTTTAGACCCCAAATTCCACCCCAAAGACCTCCAAAAATGCAATTTTCTGAGACATAAAAATACCTTTAATATTAGACCCTTGTTAGTTCTCATCTCCCTATTGAGTAGAATTTCTTTTGATGATCTCAAATTGTTTGAACACATCCTTACTCTTTCAAATATCCCTTGTGGTTGAGCTTGGTCAGTAAAGTTTAGTCTTACGCTTGTTCCATCTTGCTTATGCATTGGTGGGGATTTCTCTCTCATCTTTATCTTTGTGGCCTTATATTTTTATGTGACACTATTATCAACATTGAAGTGTTGCTGGGACATGTGACCTTCTTATCTTCTATGTTGTGGTATGTTGATGTTAGTAATTCAAAACAAAGTTAATAAAAATTTCCTAGGTTAATTTGTTGTGACTATTTTATTTTGTTGCTAGAATTAGGATATGAAGCATTCTTTCTTATTTGGATAGTAACTATTTTATCCTTTTTTGGAGAAATTACCTTGGATGAATCTTGATTACTAGAGAATATAAAGAGAAAAGTAACCTTTATTGAAAGAGGAAGAGGAATAAATATATTTTTGGAAAATATAAGATGAATAATAAAGACCCTTGATTTTGAAGAGTGGAATGGGAGAAGTCCGTGTTGAGAAGTCTCATAGTGAGAGAAGATATTAATTATAGTAACTTTTGTAGTTCCTAGTAGTTTTATGTAATTTTATAAGCAATGTGTATTATGTTATAGGTAATTAATAAATTTATTATAGATTGGCATCATTAATTTCATCTTACACTATTGGAAAATGTACAAGGTCAATACCAAAGATTGTGAAGATCAATCTCTATCCAATAAACCAATCAAAGGATTAGATACAAGGCTTGGACAACTACAACATGAAAATATAAAACTTATATGCAAATCTGAAAATTAAATTACCTTAATGTGGAAAACGATGCTTAGATCCTTCTTCTTAAAGATGCCAAAAAAACAACCTACATATCATGCTTAATAATTATATCTTATGTAAACTTATAACAACAAAGAATAAATAATAACATCACCATAAGATAGCATAAATCCTTGCAAAAACTCCACCAAGTAGAGAGGCCAATTATACATTATCAACAATAAATGTGATTACAATACATCCAATTCCATTACCAATATGACAATGCATGTGTGCTTGCATGAAGATCCTTATGCCTCCCACCTATCCTTATTTCTCCAAATTAATTGTACATTCAACTATTCTTCAATTCATTATACATTCTACATCCAAAGAGCTAAATTGATAAAATGGAAGAGCTTCAAAACCACCAATAAAGGTTTCCAAATAAGTCTCATTCTAAATTACCACAACACTCCATGAAATTTGAATGGATGCACTAATTTTGGCTCCAATACTTTCCCTCCAATGTGGGCACCCAAACTTTCAAGATAAACATTATATTAGATGTAATAAATATTCAAAAACCAAGAGACACATGTTGTCTCTTCCAAAGCCGCACTCGAAGAAGCCTAAATGTCACTCATTTATCCACTTCCTAATTCATTAATTATCCCATTCTAGGCATCCACATGTGAGGAAAATGATGTTAAATAATTGTGTTCACAACCCAATTTTACTACTAATAGTGGAACCCTTCACCCTTTTTGAATGTATTACCAACAATAGTGAGAATAAATATTACAAAATGTTTTAGTAATATTATACTCTTGATAGATGCTTATGAATTTATTATATTTCTGATACTTTTGGTTGATGCTAGATGTTGCACATTGATGGTCGATACATTATGATTTTATGTGGATGATGATACACTTTGGATTATTATGATGATGGGACATATGTTTGGTTATTTATGTGCACTCATTATATGCGTGTTGTGGTTTATATCTGTTTATGATGGCATTGAGATATGTGCTAACCCTTCTTCATGCTTATATTGGATATGATGAGGTTATTGATGATGTTGTGCCTGGCCATGATTGTATTATTGTTGTGGATGTGAAAGGGACGATGTTATACCACTCATTTATGAGTAGGGTGTGATGTCACAATACTCTTTCACCTGTTTGATTATTTTATGTTATAAGCAAATATATATGTTGTATAGACGTTCAGTGTTTTGCAGGAATACAGGTACTAGACATCGACTCCACCTGGTTCCATAGGTTTGCGCGTGTCTTGGAAAGTTGATTGGAGGTGACATGAGGTCTTATCACACTCTAGGCTTAGTTGGTGTTGTGCCCATCCTAGCATTTTGGCTAGAGTTGCCTTGCTTGATGTCATGTGGTTTTTATTTATTTCATGATGGGTTGATTTTGTGAGGTGTGGTAATTTATTAATCATTTAATTGATTATTCATTATTATATAGTTTAATTGTGTTAAATGAATTATGATGGTAATTTGGATATTTATATAAACATATATTTAATTATTGAGAGCATATAACAAATTAATGTTGTTTTGTGGATTTATATTTAGTTAAGTATTTATGTTATTTGTGCATTTGATTTATTTGGGTTATTGATTTATTGGTTTTTTATTGTTTAATTATTTATTCATTTGCTTTATTGTTTATTTACTTACCCCTCATTCTTATTGGTCTTTGGGAGTGGTATTTGGAGATTAATATTATTTAATTGATTTTATCTCGATTTTTGTGAAGGGTTGGTAATAATAATATTATTTTTGGTTTCTAGGGTGTGATGAGGTATGACTAGGGAAAATTTGAAAGATATAGGGGAATAATATTGCTGGAAAGTTCCGCCTGGAAAGTTTCAGAATTTTGATTTTGGTTGGGAGAAGATGGACTTTGTGTATGTTTGAAGATTGGAGTTGAATTTCATTTTGCATGGTTGTTGTATGTGTGGGAGGAGTTGATGTTTTGTGGATTGTTTGGCTCCTTTATATTTGTCGTGCATTTTATTCTGCAAGTTTCTTGGTCCATTTCTTCAATCTCCAGGTTGGTGGTTCTGATCTGATTTGGTTTTTGCATTTTGTTTTAAGAGTTTGTATGCTTCGTGTTTGTTGGTGGAGTTTGTGCATTCTTGAAATCTCTGTGTTTTATCCATCTCTATGTTTGACAATTGGATGAAAGGCTTTACATGTTCTTTTTTGGAAGGATGTGGTTATGTTGATAACTTGTGACTTGTTCTTCCCCGTATCTGCTATTTGGGAGGCTTTGTATTGTTCTCTCCTTGGAGGCTAAGTTAATGTTGTGTCACTATGCGCTATGTTTTATATTTTGTGTTATCGAGAATTGAAGCAAAGAGTTTTATTTTGAAGATATCTATATGTTTGATATTGGTAGAATTATTTCCCATTTTATTGAGGTTAATCTTTTTTTTGTTGATTTGTGCCTTTCTGCATTTATGTTTAGAGTTGGAATTTATATTCAAGTCTTCCTTGGACTTGGTTATTTAATTTTTGGTTGCGTCTGAGTCATATTTGGTTCCTGTGTCATATACACTAAAACAATGGTTAAATGCACTATCTTAATCCTCATTTGCGCCATTCTAGTCACTGTATGCACCAGTCTGATTCATATAAGTGCTAGAATATTGTATAAATCCACCATTTTGAGTGTTAAATGTGTTGTTTCATATTCTATATGTGCTAATATGCACAAAAAAGGTGCTATTTTGAGTCATATATGCACTAGTATAATTTGTGAAAGAACCAAAAGATTTTGTATAGGTGCCAGAGAAAGGAATGAAAGGCCTAGAGTTTTATGTATATGCGTCGTCTTGTTGTTTTGTGTTTTCCAATTAATTTTATGAGTCTGTCAAACCAAAGGCTTGATTTAGGGATTTCTGTGATTCCCTGTGATGATTTCTAGTCTTTGATTTATTTGATTTTGAGTTTTGATATATGTTGCATTGTGGCTTTTGGAAGAGATTGTTATACCTTGCAGCGAATTACTGGAAATTATACTTTGGATGTATTATTATTGAGACTGTTGGTTCCAAGATTGGATTAATGTATGAGAATATGAATTATGGCATTATGGTATCAGATGTGATTATGGTTTAGTTCTTGATATGGAACCTTTGGATGGATGTATTATGTGATTCTTTGAGATCCTTCATATTTACGTTTATGTTTTACCCTAGGTATTAGGAACATGATAGGGGGAGTGGCTTCCAAGTGGGTGTTGGGGTCTAGAGAGAGACTGCTAGGATATCTCATTGGAAATTTTCTATAAGCAAGTGATAATCTTAATTAATTTATTTAGGGGTTTCGATATCTTTCACATTAACAAGATAAGAAAATGTTTGGCACCTCACTCATGGCCTAGAGTGCTAGTCCAGGCTTCGATGAGTTGAGAAGGCCTTGTTGGCATGGATAAAATCCCTTGTCTTCATGAAAGGTTGAGTTTGGTTCTACATGGGTATCACTCATTGAGGTCTAGAGAGAGACTGTTAGGAGATCCCTTGTTGATGGGTGTCGGGGTCTAGGACTGCCAAGATAACCCTTGTTGATAGCATGTGATGACACTCTTCCCTATATATGTCCTACTACATTAGCCTTGTGTTTTGATGGTGGCCTCTAGTGGTTTTGTGCTTTATGGTCGAGCCTTGTTTGTGCATTATGTTTATGTCTTATGATGTTGATCTTGTTGTGAGTTACTCTATTGTTTTATGTTCCTTGGATGTTAGGTGTTAGCCTAGGTTAGAGTGTGTGTGGGACCTTATGTCATTCTACAGAGCATGGGGGCTGGACCTTTTTGGTTCCACGTGGTTGGGTGGTTTGATGCCTTCTTCTATTGGGATTTTCTTTCTTGGATGTTTGTGTGTGTGATTGAAGATTCCTTATCTCTTCACTTCATTGTGTTATTGATTTATTGGAGTAGATGTGTACTATTTTCTATGATTGTAAGATATCATTGTAATATGTAACTTTTATATTTCCTCATGTAGATAAATATATGATTTGTTATTTGGAGTAGATAATGTATACTTGTATTGGTCATCTTAGCATGAGATGTAATATGTAATGTGTGACATGTAATGAAAGATTTATGTGGTTTCTTCTATTTAGAATGATTCTTGATTAAGTTATAGAGTTGTTATGGAATACCTAGTTGTTGGGAATAATGATTAGGGACATTTGGAATTGGCTCACTAAAATGAACTGATTGCATTAGAAGCGTTAAATATGTTATGAATTATGAATAAGAGTTAATGGGGTTAATGGATTCTTTCCTATGTGTTATGAGATGAAATGTTTATTAGGATAAGTAAAGGAAATCATGCATTAGTATTATTTGAGATTGTTCATATTTTAATGTTATGTTAAGTAATGACGTTGAGTTTCCCTTGGGAATGCAATTGAATGATGTAAGTTATTTCTGCTTGTGCATTTATGTTTAATGAGATCTTACTTAGATAATTTATGTGTTTATCTTGAAGTTTATGTGTTGTAATAGTTCTTTAAAAAAAAAATTATCTCTATTTTCTATTTAGTTGGTTATATTCTCTAGGGTATTCTTGGTGGGAACTACAATACACATGTATGTGTTGAATGAGTGTTGGGTTACTAAATTAGATTCTCTTTTATTAGACCCTTTGATTTAAAATACATCAAGTTGAATTAGAGAAAGGTGTGCTTATTGGGTTATGTTTAGGGAAGCTCTAAAAATGTTTTAGGTATGAGGAGATATCTTAACTATACATAGATATAAGAGATAAAATGGTGTCAGGGAGTATGTGTTGCATGGGAAAGAGTGTGTTGGTTGTCTTACAATATGATAATGTTGAGTAAAAGGTTTAGGAATTTCCTCCATTGAGTTTAAGATGGGTAGATGGAGGTTTGAGAGTGTATGTATTTTAGTGTCATTTTTTGGTAGAGTGCATGTGTGGGTTGTTAAGAAAAACTAGTTGTGGGTTGTGGGTTGTGAGTGAGTGTAGGTGAATATGCATTATTATTATTGTGATTTAATATTGTGTGATTCTTGTGAGAGGCCATTGTCTTTTAGGTTGTGGTTTTTATGTATGAAAATATGTCTACAAGAAGGAAGATTAGAGTGGTCATGGGAAAGGTTGTGAACTTTTATTTTATAGAGTAGAGATAATGGCTCATATGGAGAGGGATTTTGAAAGGTTCAGAGTAATATAGACAAGATTGGATGTGATGGAGATCAAGTACAATATAAATAATTATTATATATTTGAGTGAATGTGACAACAAATATAAAATAAGCGACATGATGGAGAAGAAGAATGTATTATTGGTAGAAGAGGAAAATACGGGTAATATTGAAAGACCTATGTTATATAACTTTATTTTATTTTTTGTAATGCCCACCAAAATACCCTAGAGAAAATAACTAATCTAACTAACAAATAGAGATAATTATTTTTAAAAACAACTACTAATACAACATAATTAATTCAATACACAATTGCATTAACCATTCATCTAGTAGATACACATATAATCTATCAATATAAACAAATGAACATGATACACAAGTGGAAAAAATCATAACAAATCAACATAAAATATTCTCCCTAGGGTATCTCAACGCCATTACTTAAGTAATGTAACATATCACCATCTCTATCATTCATCATAATCAATACTATTTAACATCTCTTTTCCAAGATTAGCCTATTACAATGCATAAGAATAATCCATTTACTTTAATCATCATGAATGCAACCTACCATTATCCAAATCCCTTTAATCCATTTAGGTTCATTTTAAAGCACCAATGTCGAGTGTTTCTAAACCCCTCTTATTCACCATTATTTCATCATCACTAATAACACCTACAAATTCTTAATCCATTTCCTTTCTATAATGATCATACCTGCATCATGATCCCCAAGGCATAACTTAACCAAGAGACAAGTACAACCAAGAAGTATTTCAAATCCCAATTTAAGAACATAAACAATCCATGTATCCAAATACAATCAAATGACATCCTTTATTTAAACCATAATCCATTTAATCCATTTCCAAGTTACATAGTAAACTTAAAAATCTTTACAACCATAAGTCCTATCACATGATAGAGTTACAAAATTATTTACATCAATACATAACCTTAATCAATAGCTACAACTTTCTCCCAATCTCATTATTACATTGCCATATGAATTACATTACATTAATTTGCTACAAGAACCAATCATACATTGAAGAGAAAGAATAATCCAATCCACACTCAAGCATCCAAAGAAGAACATCCCAGTGGAAGAAGGCATCAAACCACCCGGCCATGTGGAATCGAAGGAACCACCTCCCGTGCTACGAGATGACACAAGGTCCCTCACACACTCTAGACTTAGGTTGACACCTAATAACTAAAGAGACTATAATAACACAAGTTTCCACAACATAAGGAAATAGCATAAATCCAATAAACCAAATCATGTGACAAGGCTAATCATAAATCATAGAAACTCCCAGAGGTATACAACAATCAAGGCATAAGGAACACATACACATGTAGGGAAAGAGTGTCATCACATGCTATCCTCACATAGAAGGGAATAATGCCACACCCTAATAGTCATGTCTCTGCATGCTATCCTCACAAAGAAGGGATAATACCAAACCTTGATAGACATGTGGAGCCATCTCAACCAATGAGAGAATCAAGGGAGATTGACTTACTATCTCCATGGTCTTCCCAAGCTCATATAGAGTCTCTACTCAAGGGCCATGAGGTGGGGCACCATAACCGATTCATTATCTTATTTAGGTGAGTCCTAATTACCCAACCCAACTAATTAATTATTATGGTTATCACTTATTTAAATCAAGGAAAACCCCCAACATGTTCCTGGTGGTCTAGGCTTCAAGCATCCTTACAAGGAACCTCTTGACAACCTATTCTCTCTTGACCCCCGACCATCACGTGGAAGCCCACTCTCCCTAATCATGTTCCAAGACCTTAGGATAACACAATCACAATAATAGCAATGAGGCTCATACAAAGTAATCCACAATGTCATCAACATGAAGACACGCCAAACTGAAAAACATAGGCAAACAAAAATGCCAATATATAAAACAAGAGCCTCAACAATGATCAACACAAGCAATAAACATGAGTAAGACATAAATCCATCTTACTCAGCCATGAACAAATTAATTCCTCAACAATGATCTCATTGGAGCTATAATAGCATCTCCTCAATAGAAAGGTATACATCCTCTTACTGGAGCTACTCAATAATCCTCAATGGCATGGCATTTTACATCTTGCCAGAGACAAATACATAAGCAATTATCCAAAATAAAGACAGTACACAGATTTGAGATCCTCATTAGCATCATAAAAATCCTCTGGTATTAAAATAAAACTTATGAAAACTGACTCAAAAATTTGAAATCAACTCATAACAGGCTACAAAGTAGAATATCACTTTTATTAAATAGATTAGTGCATATGCAAAATACACCAACGCCTTTGTCAGATTTTACAATGATTATGACTAATAGTTTAGCGCATGTGATTAATTTTGTAGTGCTCCTGACATACATATTAGCACATATGATAAGAACAATAACACATATACAAATAAAAACAACACATATACCAATATAAATAACGCATAAACAATAAATTAGTGCTTTTGTGATTTTAGCGCATTCAAACAAAAGTATAGTGTATTTGACCTAGAATACACAAGTTTAAGATTTACGACAAGTCTATAACGTCAATAAGGTATAAAATCAACATCAAATTCACCCAAGATGAACACAAGATATAATATAACACAAGGAACTTCTTTAATGAGCAAGAAATTGAGCAAAACAAAATTGACAACTCCCAAAAATACACAGAAAGCCACTACTTCCAACCAATAATAGATAGGTAAACCTCAAGGTTCACAATAAAAACCAGGACTCGACAAGTTGACATTTAACCAGAACACAAGGGTCAACATGGCGATACAAGTGCAACATTCACAAACTATACAACCGAAGGGATCAAGAATATTCACAGAGACAAAAACAATCTCTAAATATCGTACATGGCAAAGTGAAGTAAGTAAATTGAATAGAGATATAATATAGCCCCAAAACATTATATTATGTGTAAATATAAATTTTATCTCACCACCATTTCCCAACACCCCCGCAAACAATCTTTTTGTAGAAAACACAGCGAAGACAATCTTTCCAGAAAACCAAATTGTAGAAGGTAAAATTTAACCAACCTGGAAAATAGTAGTGATGGAAAAGCTAAATTGATGAAGAGAAACCAAAATAAAACAAGCTCCAATCCTCCAAAATCCAAAGCCAAGCTCCCAAAACAATCCAGAACTCCAAAAGTGTAGACAATTTCTCAGAAAGCCAACGTCGACAATCACACAAGAAGGCAAATAAATAATAATGCATTAAAAAACTATACAACAAAATCGGCCAATCAAAATAATGCAAAATACTATATTCTATACCAACCCCCTTCCCAAATACGAGGTAAGAATATAAAATATTATTATTTACTTACCCCCAAAGCTCAACCAATAGTAATGCGGGGTAGGTAAGAATATAATATTTTAATTACCCAAATCTAGTAACAAGAGAATAATAATATAATAACCAAATAGGTAATAAATCAAAGCCCAATTAAATAAATCAAGGCAATATAAATAAATGGCACAACTAAATGTAAATCATAACCAACATTAGAAATAAATATTAAAAAATAATAAATAATCAATTAAACAATAAATCATTAAATCCACTAAATAAATATAAAGGCACCAATTAAATAAATCAAGACTTAATAAACATTAATCAAATAACATCAATAAATATCAAACCTCAACAATAAATTACCAATAATAATTAAATAACTAAACATATATAATAAATTAATTTCAACATTAATAAAATATATTAATTAAATAAATAATCAAATACTCACAGCATCTCAAGACAACCCAACATTGGGTCAAACATCATAACACAAGACTCTAACCACCAACTCAAGCCACAAAACTAACTGACAAGGATGACAACTTAAGCCTAGAGTGTATAGAGGGAACTCCTGCCATCTCCAACAACTTGCCATTGGGATAAAGACATGCTCAAACCTGTGGAACCGGGTGGAGTTGATGTCTGGTACTTGCAATCCCGCAACCACCAATAACCACAATACAACATATACAATATTGTATCATAAATGATCAAGCAAGTGATAGAGAATCGCACTGTTATATCATGCTCACAATGAGTGATATGACATCGTATCTATCACGAATACAATAGTAAGACAATCACAAACATCATAGCATCATCTCATCGAATATTGTCATGAAATGGGGTTAGTATAATCAAGATGCCATCATAAATCATGTGTACACATAGGCCAACAATGTAAATCCATCATTGTGATAATCCAAGATATGTCATCATCCATGAGAAGCATCAAATATCATGTGTCCATATAAATGTCTAGCATCAAAACATTATCAAAGAGTCTAAGCAAGTCTAATAATGCATGAGTCAAATGACGAATCAAGGAGGGACACTACATTTTTAGTATGGATGAAGGTAAAAAAGGATAAAAAGGTATTTTCATTCAAGAGGAAAGTTAAGATTATAAAAACAACCATCTAGTTAGAGAAATAAGAGAAGTTGAAGAAGAGAGAAAATCTATAACAATGAGTAGAGAGGGTGGTGTTATAGTAGAGGTTGGCAATGAGGAGAAGGAAAAAAAAGATTTTTTTTTTAATCTTTCATATGGTAGTAAGTTGTGATGAGAGTGTAGTGGCAAAATATCCTTTAGAGGAATTTAAGAGGATATTAAGAGATATGGTGTAGTATAACATCGATGCGATTATTGACATGTAGAATTTCCATGAGTGTGAGGAAGAAGTGGTGAGTGTAGGGGAAGGAAAATGAGGAGATGCTATTTTTTCTATGTTATTAGCTATATTAATTTGTATGTAGGTGAAATAGTGAGCTAAGAATGGAGGAGATATTGTTGATGGAGGATGATGTATAGTGGTGGTTGGAATGTCATAAAAGAAGAGGAGTGTAGAATTATTAGGTGTAGGTGGATAGTTAGTAGTGGGTTATATCCACAAGTAGAGGAAGGTATAAAAAACAAATAAATCTTGGCATATGATGAAAAAAGTTATACAATTAGAATAAAATTTAATGGTCATATTTATAGTAGAGGAGGACAATATTTGTCACAACTAAGTGTTGGAAGAGGCAGAAGAAGAATTCTTTCAATGTACCTATTATAGTAATGTAGTATGCATATTGCGTGCTTTTTGGAAGGGTAGTTCTGCCACTTAGCTCCACTTTGTGAGCACATTCCTTAGAAATTTTCTTACCCAATAAATTTTTATGCAAGAGCATTTGGTTCCACAAGGAGTTATATATCACATAGAATAATAGTTAGTTATGTTTTAGTTTTCTTTAGTTTTGCATTTTTTTAAATTTTTAATTTTTAATTTTTTATCAACCTTGTAGTTTTACTACAAAACTAAACCAAATTGGTACAAGCTAGTTTCTTATGTAAATGGACTACTTAAAAAATGCAACTAGAGTTATGTATTATGTTGTAGAATCACTATATCTATTGTTTGATAGTATTTTACCTTGGTGATAGGTTGTGGTAGGACTTGTTATAGATTTGAGTTATATGTTGGTTTGATTGGTTAATGTGATTACCATTTTTTTATGCAATATAATCACATAAATTTTTTGGCCATGATCTCATGTAAGCCTCCACAAATTTATTTTCCTTTGGATAACTATTTGTCTTTATAAAAGACATAATTTTCATCCTTAATTGTGTTAATGAGACTATATTGATTTCAAAAATATAGCCAATGTGTAAAGATTTTCAATGATATGTTCTAGGAATTTATTCTTGGTGGTTGATTTGGGGGTCATTTTTTTTATTAGATTTATTTTAGGATAATTTGGAATTTATCACAATCCTTTTCATGGCTTTTATGCAATTTTTTCTTATTTACTAGGCTATATTTGGGTATATTTTGATAGTGTGGCAATGCTCCTTAGTTGTTCATTCATTTTTAAAGGGTGATTAAATAAGTCATAAACCTATTCTATTGTGACAATAAAATATTTGACGATTCTCTAGGAAATATTGTTATACTCAACTTTTTTTGGATTATTGTTTTCTTTCTTGAGTAGGTGATTATAACTCTTGATTATTCCTAGTTTCTTTGTTGTTGGATATAGCATTTGAAGCATTATTTTTTGGTTTGATGATAGTTATTTCTCTTCTTTTAGGAGGAGAAATTTGGGATGAATCTTAAGATGACCTAGAGGGAATAATAAACTCTATTGAAAAGGAGAGAGGAAAGAAACTTTGTATAGAAAATTTAAGAAGAAAAAAGAAGAATTCTTAAATTTGAAGAGGGGAATGGGAAAAAGGTTAAGTTGAGAAGGTTTGTAGTGAGAGAAAGGTTTGGTTATATGATCTTTTACATTTTAAAGTGGTTTTATGTAACCTTGCAATAAAGTTGTCTAAGTCATAGGTATTTTATCAATTTACTTTAGGTAAATGCATTTTTACTTTTTTTTTGCATATGTATGTGATAAATGACTATAAAGATGCTTGATTAGGTCATATTTTATTAGACCCCTTTCTTTTGGAATCTTAAATGTATTAAGAGACTAATTAAAACTGGGTAGAAAATTAAAATTGGTATTTGGAGGATTCCTTTTTCACCATTACATTTCCCCTAGCTATTAGGTGTTTGTGAATATCTAAGAACCAATCATGAATCTATATGTTTACTCATTCATAGCTATGCATGATTAAATACAACAAACAAATAAACCTACAATCCATAGGGGACAAAGCTTCTCCCTCCATATTTCTTTCTTTCATATTTATTCTCTTATGATTGTTTAAGACACAAACAGAAGATTTAATTATTATCTTTTGACTTGTAAGATAGATAGAGTACAACAACAACAAAATTTGTGATCATGTATCCACCCATTTCAATTGATTACCCCATAGGATACAATTGATTAAATGATGATATTTTTTAGATATATTAAAATAAACACAAGCATATAGAAATACATTTATTATAGACTACATTAAGAGTTAATCGTACCCATACTCATGTGATAAATTAATGAAAAATGATAAGGATGTAAGTACATAAAATCATCTAAGCATAAAAACCCAACATATCTAAAGAATATATTATGGTAACCTTAATAATGGATTGGAGATACCTCGCATTCATGAGGCTCAAGGGATTGATCCTAGAAGGAGACTATCTAGAAGGATTCAAAAGAAGGATGGTACAAGGTGAATTTTTATGGGACCTCCAAAGGGATCTCGGTTGATTGCAGAGCATGATGCATCCTAGGGGACCATCAAGAAAGGATCATCATGTCAAAATATAAACCTCTAGGAAGGGGTACAAGCAATGAGGTTGAATTCCAAGCAACCTTCATGGCTTTGCAGTGTTCCTGGGGACATAAAGTGAATAGGATACACCTTGAATGTGACTCCCTCCGTGAGATAAATTCAATTAGGCAAGGGTAGACTCCAATTTGGTGGATTAGGAAGTGACTACATCCCATCATCAAACTACTTAGCGAGTTTGAATAATATAAGGTGAGCCACATGTATAGGAAAGACAATAGAGTGGCAAATGAGTTGGATAAGAATATTGCAGAGGTATGCAATGTGTGGAGGATGCAATCCTTATGATTGCAAGGATATATTTGAGGTTTGCTTCTTTAACAATTCGAAAGGGAAGTACAACAAGGACATCATGAAAATTGGTGGAGTTGTGATGGGATGGAAGTTTTAGTGAATCAACAATGAAGGTGATGGGAGGCTTAAGACATAAGCAATTGAAATTAATGCCTTTGAAACTATTTTAAGACCCATGTTGCTTGCTACATATCACAAAAATCTCTAGTAAATTGGGCACAATGGACACTCTTGTAAGGCTTGTCAACGGAAAACGACAGATGACATTTCTAGGTGAGGTGATAGAGAAGAGGATACATAAAGTGTAAATAAAACAAGCCATGGGTTGGTGATTCATGCTATTTAAATGGTGCTAGGGGAAGAATTACTTAATTCTAACCATATATATAGAGTAAAGTTTGATATCTTGGCCATGTTCTTGGTGTCATTCCTCAACACTAGCAGGTCCAAGGAGATGACAACAACCCTTTGTGAAAAATATAAATTGGAGGACATTTTTAGGAGAGATTGAGGATGTTTTAAATAATATGGAGGCTGGTGTTGGTGTTCCTTTGCCCAGAGACTACTATGTCGTTCATAGGCATGGTCATAGAGTGGATAGATTTTTGCTCATTTTTGTAGAGGATCCATCAGAATTGCTAAAGTCTAGAACAACCATGGTGAAGGGAGTGTTATCTCTAAATTTTATTCTAGGTCTAGCACCAGAGGAGGGACTAGGGTGGGTTCAAGATTTCATCAAAGAGGAGCATTTAGAGGATGCAAATGTAGGGGAGGTATAGATGATGGAGGAAAAGTCAAAAGTTGACAAAGGTGTGGAGGGTTGCTAGTGGCTATGGGCCTAATTGTCCATGGAAGTTGGGAAAAAAGAACCGTGTGCAAAAGCTCTAGGAGATGGTATCCAGTGAATTTTTTTTGCTCTTTTGTGTATATTTTGATGTTTTGATGGATACATAATGAGATGTCTATTGAAATCGTAATAACAAGGGTCTTTTTTGGTGATGTATGCAAATCAATATGCATTCTTTTGTATATAAATGATATAATACAACCACTACTATAATGTATAAGATGTGATAGTAAGGTTTAGTAGGCCTAATTGGGTGGTCAGGGATTCCCAAGCTTTGTATATCAGTGAGTTGGCATGGACACTTGTATTTTTTGTTAACTTATTTAAAATTAATACAAAGGTGTAGCCCCCTTAGGTTTAGTTTCATCGATAAAAAAATAAAATGGATTGGAGATAAAATCAAAGATTGGATCATTAACCCTATCATATATATAGTAATTGTAATTTTTTCCTTAACGGTTTAAAGAACTCGTTAAAGTATAATATTTTACTCTGTGTGGCATCCATGAGTACAAGCATATATTGCGGAGGATCAATAGATAAGTATGATCGAGACAATGGTGATGCAACCCTCCATTGCCAAGAATACTCATGAAAGTATAATAAATGATTGAATGACACCTCTACGAGTATGTAAGGACACACAAGGTAGGAACAATAAAACAAGTACAATCAATGACATGAAGCTTCACAAGATCAATAAGATCAACACATATTTTGATATGTTAAATGGAGAAAAAGAAAAATAGTGGGGAAAGTCCTGAAATATAGCAAGTATGATCATGTGATATAGATATAGGTAATAAAGTATGACAATAGATATTAATATAATAAGGAGAAAAATATGGTGCACACCAAATATAGGACTCATATGAAAATGTATTTATTGAAGTGAAATGTATGGTATAAAAATGATGAGCAATATCAACATGACAATATAATATAAGCTCAAAAAATAGGATCACACATAATATATGATAATGCGATATCAATAGATAAGGTAGGGAAATGGTATTATGCCCTTTAGCATAGGCATATGTAAGGATCAATGATAAAAACTCAAAGTAAGATATAACAATGTAAGATCAATTCATGTACACTCTATGAAGAAAGATATAATATGATCATGTAAGGTAGTAAACATATAATATAGCAATATGAGATCATCATGGTCATATAAGACTAAGACTTAAAGGTGTGAATGCATGATATATCAATATAGGCATCATAAAAGTGATATAAGATATAGCATGATGGAGCAATGTGAGATCTTTATACACCTAAAATTGACCATGTTCTAATGAAACATCTAGAATTACCACCTTTTTCCCTTTCAATACCATGCTAATTTCATTCTCATCATATCAACACTAATTAATTAGGTAAATTATATTTATTTAATTAATCAATATTTAACCTCTAGCAATCCTCCCATCATCACATCAATTAAATACATCATATTTATTTAAGTAAGCTATCATCCTACATCTATTTCCCTTAATTGATTAAATATTCTAATTATTTGATTAATTATCCTAAAACCTCAAATTTTAATCTAATTTCCCACTAATAGAACAATCATGTCCTATTCATAATTTTAAATTAAAATAAATACAAGTCATAGATCCAAAACAAATCCAATTCTAAATCCTAGCTATAAAATTAGTGAAACTAATCCTATCCACCCATCTCCAACTACCTTTAGTCCAAATTAAAACTAACTTAAATTAATACTAACCACTCATCTAATCAAACTAATACTAGTCATCATTCAATAATCACTAGAATTTAATCTCTCCCCCCTCTCAAATTCAAATTTTAAAATCCTCTCAAGCAACCAATCTATTGTCCATCCTAAATTATTCTCAACCCTCCTCATAAAATCTACAAATCAAACAATCCCCAAGACATATTTAGGAAGAAAATTGGATGCAACAAGGCTATGTTATAGGACTTGGCAATTACATCAGTTTCAACCATCAACCAGTCACTTGAAGCACACCACCAAAGGTTTATGTAGCAAGAAGTTTAATGCTTTTTATCATTACATTTTATTTTCTATATCAAATATGCACACTTTATTTAGAACGTTTTCATGTTTCATGCTTGTGTCTTATTTATTTCCCCTATATTTTAGTGTTCACATTTTAGAATGCTCTGTGGGACCATGCCTCAATCTAATTTTTACCCTTGTCTAGTGTTTTTTGAGGATTTTTTAAATTATTTTTATATCTATTTGATATTTTCTACTTTGGCATTTTTTGTGCTATCCAACTACATAATTACTTTTCTAAACAATGTATCCACATTTATCTGTGGCACATCTACACTCAAAAGACCTTAAATCCTGAACCATTTTTCAATGGAATAAGCATTCTACAAAGTTGATCAAGCGCTTTATAGAGTAACACATCTACAACACCTAGTGGCACAAGAACCTCAAGAGTGGTGCATGCACCCCATGCATAATTTTCCATCTTGTGGCATGAGTTCCTTTAAGACCTCAAAACCACTTTCATCATTTTTGCAACATGTTTTAGAATTTTTATAATATAAATTGCAAATATACAAATTTATTTAGTGTATTTGAAATCATTTTTGCATTTTTGCATCTCTTATGACATATCCAAAATTTTAAATTTATATTTTAATATTTCATTATATCTTCATTATGTAACGACATGCACAAATTTATAGTAATGTATATATGCATTATGTAATAGAGAAGGTGCTTCTGGTATATCATTTTCTCATGTTTTTTTTCGCTAGCAATCATCATTTGTAAGGGTCTATTTTGGTCTCTTTATGTCATTGTATAACCTCTTGTTATATTATCATGTGCTTGATTACCATTTGTGTGATTAAAATACTAAAATGTGTTGAAGGTTCATTTGACCAAGATATAATCTCAAACATCTTTTATGGGTATTTTCATTTATTTCACACATTTCATTTTGTATGGTCAATGAACTTATTTTCCATGTTTGTGTGACTTAGGAGTGTGCATGTTATTCTCTCACACTATAAAGAGGCCTTGGAAATTAAATAAATAAAATTCTTTTGTTACTTTTAATTCCCCTTAAAATGCTAATTTGTGTATACTCTTTCCTCATTTTGTAAGGCAATCTTGAAAAAAATAAAAAATAGTTATTCCTTTTGTGTTATTTTCTTTTTAGTGGGTCTATCTTGGATTTCATCACTAAGTGGTAAATTGAACCCATGTGTGTTTTAAAATAGTATAGAAATGAGGAAGAGAATTGAAAGACTCTCCCTTAGGAGTATATTTTTCATTTTGGGTTAAACTTGTAAGACAATGTATAGCTCACAAGTGAAGGAGAATAAGAGTATCCTCTCATACCAAGCCATTAGAAATATGATGATAATATTTTCACTTAATCATAAACCATTAAGAATCCTTGAGACTAAGGAAATCCTAGCGCTAGTTATCCTACAAACCAAATTCAAAAGAATATTGGTCATCCCCATGGAAAAAGAAAACCTCCATTAGATTATATCATATTAAAAACAAAGACATCATATTTTTATGCCTTATAAATTTAAGAGTCAAGCTCCCCCCTAGCTATAATAGTTAACACCTAACTAGGGGAACCTTCTAAACCAATAATCATACATGGTTGATCCCCATCTATAAAATCCACCAAGTCCACCATCTACCTATCCATTAAGTCCACCATCCACTTATCTTTCAATTAATTTAGCCCATCATCTAATAGACCTTCCATCTATCTAGGTTATTTCTAATATGAATATTTGAACTAGTCTCTCTAATCAAGCATCAATTGTTATAGCTCGTAATTCATTATACCCACCATCTAGCCATACAAATCCTAAATAGTTATACACCTAATCAATAACTTAAAATATCAATATCTTCAATAATTCATCAATCCTTATGGTCTATTATCCATTAGATCCTCTATTTATCCATATTAATCATAATCCCAATCCATCAACCCTCGTAGATCCTAACTCATACACCAATGAATCTCCTAATCCAAATACTTCATGTACCAATCCTCACCAAGAAGAAACTATTCTATCATAAGAGAGTCTATAATGCCAAAAATAAAGCCAAAATAAATATATTCTTGACTAAATCCACACTTAAAACAAGCACTCAACAACCTTATCTACTTACATAAACCCTGCACCACACAAAGCTTCAAAGCTTGAGCAAAAAATTGATGAATTTGATAAAATCAATCTACCCATTCCAACTAATTAATCCAATCAACCTGACATAGCTATGCAATATTTTTTTCAAGGGCTATTAACAAGAAATCATGGTCAAATAAATTAATTATAGGGGTGTGTCACACTGGGAACAAGCATGATCAATTTGAGGACATCCAAAATACCCTTAGCATTGGTGTTCCCACAAATCAACTCAAAGGCTAAGAAATATAACACACACCTTTCTAGTGATATATAAGCTCAATAAAATCCAAGATTGATAATCCTCATAAAATATAAAGGCATCCCACTTATTAATGCATGAAATTAAGAAATTACATTGAAGACCTAGTTGATCAAGGAGACATTTATCCCAAGGGAAATGTGCCCATATTGCAAGGTGAATATCAAGATCCTACTCTAACACGTGATAAAAAATTTACAAAACCAAGTAAAGGTCAAAGCACCCATTTTGATCTTATTGATCCCAACCAATAATGAAAACCATATTAATCCCCCATCGATCCTATTCAGGAATCAATATCCTATCCATCAAGCTAGATTACATTTGTTCAAATGGTTTGAAATTATCACAAATGAGGAAATTAGAAATCCTAATTTAGCTACAAAATATATAACAATATATTCACATATTTAGATTGCAAAGTCACAAATATCCCATTATAAATCAATTATCCAAAATCATGAATTATCAAGATAAAATATTAGGCATTCATGAACAAGGAATCCTTGAACCTATCCATGTTTATATAATCTAATAATTTAATGATATTTGTCGGTAGGAAAGATAGTTGATTAAGACACAATCACAAGGAACCTATTGCATCTTACTGCATCAAGTCTATGAAGCACAAAATTTAGAAGATATCATCTAGGATAGGGATACTATATATGGGTCATGTCCTATCCCACAAATATAAATATATTGTAAGATGTAAATGTTATAAGTAGAAGATATTAATGCATATTGTATAAATATATAGAAGAGTATAGAGAAAGATATATGATATGTAAGGAGATATAAGGATGCATATGATGTATTGAAATGACATGAATAATATAAATATTTTAAAGTTTCATATATAATATGTTATGTTATGTTCTTTGTATTATGTTAAGTGGTCAGTCTCCTATCTAAATCCAATCCCCATTTTCTTGATATGACTAAGTCTATGGCATAAACTACAACACTTAGAAAGTAGCTCCAACTCAAAACTTTAGTCTGAAGCATAAATTGCAACACTTAGAAAGTAGCTCCTACTTAAAACTTTGGTTTGTGTTCCCTATATTTTTTGCTAAAATTGGTTATGTTGTTAGTGTTATTGTGAGGATCCGGTTATTACTGAGATGGGGAGGGGGGGGGTGTGAATAAGTAATAGCAATAAACTGAAATCTTTTATCAATCTGAAAATACTTCTCAAAAATAGTTCATAACCAATACCGATACCTACTCAATCAATCACTTAAAGAAAATTTATTAAACTACTCATTCATATGTTCATCAACATGTAAGCAATGCAATGATATCAAATCAACCACCATATGAACACAAAGATTTTTCATGTGGAAACCCAAATGGGAAAAACCACGGTGGGAATTGGCACCCACAAAATTTGCACTCTTTCAAAATGCGCCCTATTAAAGGCCTAGCCTGGTTAGGAGCTTTACAATAATGCTTGGTTAAGAGCAGACCCTGTTATGAGTCACCCAGTGAAGGGATTTTAACCTCAGCCCTTTTAGGAGCTCTACCTTGTTACAAGTAACCTTGCTAAAGCATTTAAACTCAAGTTAATGAGTCACCCAGTGAAGGGATTTACAATATCAGGCTTGTTAGGACCTACCCGGTTAAGGGATTTTAATATTGTTGTAACTCTTAGGGAACAATAGGTAAATGATCTGATCACAACACTCTCTGCTTGCTAATACAGATCCATTTAAGCTCCAATCTATTTATCACATGCAGACATCTTAATTTGGTTCACAACACTCGCCTTCTCTAATCACCGACTCAAAATCTCTTCTCAAAATTGACCTAAATACACTTTTCAACTAGGTCGGTTACATAACCCTAGCAACATTTAAAACACGTTGAGTGTACATTTAGAGATCATCATTTCAGACCATTACAATAAATTTCAAGACAATTACAGTCGTTGAATGGTCATAACACATCACCGCACATCGATCTGATAAGCTGCCAAACCATTAACACATTCTGCTAAGCACTTCGTTGTTTCCCAAGAAATTTGATCCTTGTACGCACTCAGGTGTCTCTACCTAGCTCAAGGGAATGACACTTAGTCATTTCTATGTTTTTCCAACTTGACATTTATTATGTCTATCGACACCTCGGGTGTCATTTTGTAACCGTGCATGTGCACCTGTTGAGTGCACAAGTCCTAAGTCAAATCAAACTCTTATTTTGACTTAGTCATAGAATTAGTTATAATTTCCCATTTTCATGCTACACCCCTCCCCTATATATATGAGGGTTATTATTGTAATAAGGATCTTTTTTCCATCTTTGTTTATGCAACAAAACTCTGCCAAAGTGAAGATCAAATTGAGACTTGGTGTTCATTTTGTAAATTTGCAATTTAATCAAGAAAGAGAAGAACTTGGCATTCAAAATTTGTTTTGAGTTCAATCTTTTATGCGGTATGAATGTTCTTATGTCATTGATATCATATGTTCTTAAATTATTAAAGTTGGTTATAGTTTTTAGTGTTGAAAATTGAAGAACTTTTGAGTGTTTACAAGTAATCTTTGAGTTACTTTGGAAATTTAGAAATTGGGAATTAGTTGAGAATAAATTGCTTTAAGTCTTTGAGCTTATACAAGTCATCTTTGGAAGTTCTATTTAAAGGATAGAGAGTAGAGTCTTTGTGCTATACAAACTATTTGGCTAGAGTAGAATATCTTTTAATATATTTGTGAGTCTTTGAGCTGACAATATATTTGGGTTATAGTGGTTGATAGGAATCTTAGTACATAAAAAGAATCTTTGAGTTATTAAGTGTGCAAATTCCCATCCCTAGGTCATTTTCAAAAAATGAAAGTAATGGAAGACTTTGTTCTTTCATAGACACTTTTCTGTCCAAATTAGTTAGTATAATATTACTACAAGTTTTCAAAGCTATTTAAGTTAAGAGAAAATCTATTCTTAAAAGAGAATTGGATATAACTAGTTTTAAAAGAAGAGAACCACCTTGTTATTGTACCCCAAATTAGTGTAAAGTTAGCAAGTAGGAAAAATAGAAAATAGTTGCAGTAGAAAGGGGAGCCTTCCCTTATAATTAGGAGGAATTATGTCTTGCCTTCTGAGAGATATCATTCTGTGTGCTATCGTGAAACACACATTTTGTGAACCTTCATCAATTTATAAAATTTTCACCCAACAATACTCAATACCAATAGGGAAAAGGGGAGATGGTAGAAGTTATAGGTCATCACAAGGGGAAAGAGAAAAGATGCAAGGATTGATAAAATGAAAGATGAACTATTAGGGGAAGTAAAGTATGGATGTAAATAAAATATTGAAGGCTTGAGAAGAATGTATGAATAAAGTGGCAAGGGTTGATTTTTGTGTTTTTCATGTATTCCATTCTTTTGTAAAAAAAAAATACAAATAGAATGTAAATGGTTAAGGATTGAGGAAAATAATTTCTTGATACCAAAGGGGAGGAAACATGAATGAGGAGAAGGGAACCCATCGAGAATTGGTGAAGCACTGCACTTGATGTCTTCAAGGTAAGGTGATATTGAATTCACTAAGGTCTCACTACATATTTAGAACTAGGAAATGGGGAAAGAGGAAGGCTATGGAGCTCAAATTTTGATCCCATTTTTTTTGTGGTACTAAGTTAGAGGTATCCATAAAGGCTTGAGTTTAAAAAGGTAATAAATCTGGGTAAATAGAAGGTAAATGCAAGGAATTAGGGTTCTAATATTGGTGAATATGAGAAAGCTAAAGCCTACAATCCCAAACTATGTGGAAAAACTTTGAGGGAATTGTCTGACAGGGAACCAAGTAGAAAGAATATGAAAAATTTAAATGTACATAATTCTTAAAGGAAAATTGGGGAGAAAGAAATAAGGAAAAATATCACTGTGTTGAAACCTAAAACTTTAATTACCAAGAAAAAATAGGGTTTTAGGGGTTTGATGAAAAGGAAACCCCAATACCAAAGGAGGAGAAAATGAGATTGGGCTTAGAAAGATAAAATATCATAAGTGAAGAAATGAGGAAACTAATAGAGAATCCAAGAAGGATTGGGGGTTGGAAATGCAATATGTTGCATAAGCTTTAAGAATGATGGTAGGAGGAAACTTAAGAATTCATGCTTCAAGGTGAAGGAGAATAGAAGAGGAGTGGATGATGAAAGTTTAGGGAAATTTATGAAAAGGGAACTAGGTAATAGTAATTCCATAAACCTACACTAGATAAAGGACTTAGAAGAAAATGGGAGATCAAGTTTTAAGGAACAAAGGGAGAGTATGATAGCATAGGGAATACCCACAACTCAAAAAAAGGTAAAAAATAGACAAATGTCCTTAATAATTCAAATTTTTGGAACTTTGATACATTTAGGCACATGAAAATGATGTAAGGGAAGAAAATAACAACACTCATATTAAATTTGACTAAGGTCATCCATTGGAGAAATTTTTTGATTGGTTACTAGTGTTGGGCATGGAAAAGCATAAAAGAGGTCACCATACTTGGGAAATTTTGGATTGTTGGGGAAAGTTTAAACATAATTATTGGTATTGATCTTCATAGTAGAAAAGAATAAAAATAAATATACCCATCATCAACATGGTTGACCCATCCAAGCCCAACAACACCTGCATTGCCATGAAAAAAACTATTGGTATTAATTTGAATAAATTTAAATGAGACCATTTACTACATTTTGGTAAGTCAAATATAGAAAGGAGACATGTTAACATCCATGCAAAACTTGATATTAATGGCTCTTTATAGAATCTATAACCCTCTATAATATTCAAGAGGTGAGACTCTAGTGATTCTATTCCAACCAAATCTACTAGAAGATGCAAGTAGAACAAGCTCTTAGACCATATTGAGAAAACTAGCCTAATAAGGTGGTTGACTTATGCTAGCATTAGAAAAGGAGATCTAAAATTTTGTGTGAAGGCATGATATAATAAATTATATTTATAAATATATTAAAATTTAATATTGTGAATGAATGCATGATAAATCGAATTTACAAAGTTTGGAAACCTAGAATATTTTATTCAATTCTGTTATGGAACAAACTTGAGGTCTTTCAATTATAACCTTGCCATCTTTAATTGACACAATCTAAAGACTAAAAGAAAAATCTAGTGTTAATAAGGGTAGAGGATTATGATGCAAAACAATATCAAAGAGATTAATTGTGATGTAATATTATTTGGTATTGAATCCTTTGGAAAGATGGGGTGTGATGCATAAAGTAAGAGTTAGAATATAGAAAACTATTTAATTGGAGAAAATATATATGTATACTAGGCACCAATTATAATATAAAAACTTAAATATATGTATATCATTGTGCATAATATGTGTAAAGGCAAAGATAAGCTAAAGAAATTAAATTTGAATTACTAAAGACATTGATTAGGGTAAAAAGAAAATTGATAAATATATTGGTTACATTAAATTTAATTGAAACGGGTTATATTAATGAAAGCATGCTTATGTAAATAAAATATGAGTTGTATTAGCAATTGTATTGACTAGAAACCCTCCATCATACAAAAATGTGTAACACCTGACCAAGGAACCCTAGAGGATATGAGAAAAATATGCATAGAATACATGAAAATATTTTTTAAGAACTCAAGTTTGAACATACACATCTCGAACACATATTAAGCTTGAACCTCAAGATAAGTCAAATTGTTGTTTATTGACAATGCACAAGCAAAAGTCTAAACACTCGAAACTATGCCTGAATAAAGGGATAGATCTCTCAAACCATAGGAAAAGGTCACTAAGATGATCATGGTCGCACAAGACCATTCTCAAAGTTGTAAGATTCAAATCGACAAACAATACCATCTACTAGGCCCTAGGTGTCACCCATGAGTTTTGGCAAAATCCTAGTCGCAATTGAACACTCTTGACATCATCCAAGCTCACTTAAAAATAACTAAATACCACTTTTAGGTTTCCTTGATGTTGCTAGCTTCACAACACATCCAAAATTGGGTCAAATAGACACCTTAAGCACTCAGAAACCTCTCTGAACTAAACGACCAAACCTAGGCTCCTACCCTGGCAACAAGCATCCCAAAAGGACACTTGCATGTTTTGAGGATAGTAGTGAAGAAAAAAATGTTTCCTTTAATTGTGCATTGGTCCTTGACCCACTCGAGTGTCCTCAAGACTGGTGAACTCACGTTGTCATCCTCTGAGATGCACATCTACTTTAACTAGTGAGCTTCCTAGTTGAATAGTTCAGTCTCTCAGACACCTTGAACACTTTGGTGAAGTCAAAATATCCACACGAAACTTTTTTCAAGATTATTTATCAAAAAGAGGATAAATTGAGACAAGAATAGTGTCTCCAAGTCACTGGATGATGCCTATAGGGCTACTAAAAAATCAAGTAAATTTCAAACATAATCACTCCACCCAAACCTCCCAAAATATAGACTCCACAATACTCAAGGATGTCTAAACCTTCTATAGAATAGGTAGAGACACATTGGAACAACCTACAATTAGTATCGTTTGAGTCCAGAATGACTTTGATACACTAGAAACCATGCTAACTTGGAAAAGGTCTCATGACCATGATAGGATATGACTAAATCAACCAACAAGACTATGAAAATCATATCAATGTTAATTTAATAACACCAATATAAGTTTTCCTACAACATATCCATATATCAATAAGAAATGATAAAAATACAACTTCATAGGTTGTGCCTAATTCCAAAACCAAAGCAAGTAAAGTTATACTAATCAATAACAATATAATAGCATTACATCCAACTCCTCTTGGAGTGTTCATTACATACATAATCAATATTACAATACTAGATTAAATATACAAATAATTACAATCTTACAAGAAAAAGAGAATAAGAAGGAACAAGTGTTGAAGAAGATGGAAGAATGATCCAAGTCCATCACGATCCAAGTCCAATAGTCCCCAATGATGGTTTGCAACACCACATAATCATGTGGAGTCCTTAGGTCCACCCCACCATGCTCGTGGATATATTCACGTGGCCTAAATAGTCATACAAAGCATACAAGAGGGAGTAATAGGCTTACACAAGTTCAACATCCAACATGAGCAACTCAACCAAAACAAGAACCATAATGCAACATCAAGATAAGAAACACCATACATAACTTATCACCCCATCATGGAGCAACGGTCAAGTAAGAAGGATGTCCGGGCAACAAAAGAAAAGATCAAAAGAGAGAGGAAGAATCCTCAATTGGAAACAATAAAGTCAAGGAGGTATAATCAAGAGAAACACCAAAATTTCCTTTTGGCATGATTCACAATGTAAACCAAAATGCTCAACGACATTCTATTGGATGCTACTCAAACTAACAAGACCTAGATACTAGAGTGATAGTGTAGGGAGTAGCATCATGTGTGTTCATGAGGATGTACCAAACATAAATGAGAATTCTCTCATATGGATGAGAATGATGATCATGCAAGTCCCAATGTTGCATGTACAAGCATACCTCTCGAGGAAAGAACCAACATCTATATGTGTGGGCATGTCTTCCTAATACATTGTTGGCCTCATACTATCATTCAAGGCATGATTGGGGCAACCGATTATCTTATTTAATGTTTAACCAATCTCAAGTTTTTAATTATGTTTTTACATGATTAAGAGACTCTTCAATGTGATTGCATACATGCCTCTTATGGGTCAAATACGTGTTAGGAGCCACTTCTTAGACCCAATCTACTACCTAGAACTAAGCTCATCCCTTTCAATTGAATGAGGAATAAAAAATAAGCACTGCCATAATTCACTTACCATTTTCACATGTTTCCAATTCCAATTTCAAGACACCATTGCCCAATGAATCCTCAATTTACACATGTATATAGATGGCCACATGGCGAAAATACCATGAGGTTGGATCCAAAATTATCCCAAATCACAATTCTCATATATAAATATATCATTCCACATTATAATAACAACTCATAAACAAAAAAATCCACTTTTCGTCAATTTCTAATTTTGCCCAAAAATCAGTCCAAGAAGCTATCTGCCATTAATGGACCTCCAAAAACACATAAAATTCAAAGTGCCCATAATAAAAAATGAAAAGAGGCCCATTTGATTAAATATGCCCAACAACATAATTCCAAAATAAAATTCACTAAAAAATCATTCTAAACAAACTAAGGCAACATTTATTTTCACAAAACTAGGTTTTCAAATAAAAAAATGATATCTTTTAAATTAAACCATAAAATAATCTAATTTTAAAAGGAAGTATGTTTTTGATTAAAGTAAAAGAAGGTTTTGAAGGGGCCCCGAAACCCTTTACAAAAGGACCTTACAAGATAAAAGCATTAAGGAACCAGGAGGAACAAACATTAGGAAAACCAACAAAATAACTAGAAAATGCCAGCTAAAAGCCCCAAAAAACTAGCAAAAAAACAGCCAGACCTGACAGAAGGAACTAATTTATATTTTTCAGGGCATTAGCCAAGTTACTGCTAATCCCATACAGGTCTTTGATATTATCCCTCAGATTAGGGATATCCTTAGCAGAAGCAGCAACAACTTTCTTAACACTTGCTCTAGTTCTCTTTGTTGCTCCACCAGGGGTAGCTTCCCCACTTCCAATCTCGATTGCTTCTTCCTCCATGTCAAGGTCCACCACCAATTTGAGAGAGCTGGAGTTATCGAGGACCTTCGAAATATCCTCTAGGTTCTTTGTAACAGCAAACAGGATATTCGGGATAATACCCAGCAGGTTTTTCATCGCCACTTTCCCTTCTTCCAGATGGTCAATTTGAGCTGCCATTTTTTTAACTTTTTCCTCCATTTCCTACTTCCATAACTTCTGATTCCTATCATCTTACTTATTTTTATCGTCCATCTATTTCCCATTTTTTTCCAAATTCTTCAAAAGTTCATATGTCCATCTATCATAACCCAATCTAGCCTCAGTGAGTTTTTTATGGTTATCCAGGAATAACCCTTCACCAACACTTTCCTTATCCTCACTCAAATTATCCTTGGCCATATCCTTCTCGGGTTCCTTGTTCTTCTCCCTCTTAGAATTCAAATTTTTTTCCTCATTATCCTTATCCTCCAAATTCACCATAGGTTGGTTGTCGTTGCCTAAGCTAGCACCGTGAATTGGGCTATCATTGTCAGACTCGTTATCACCTTCTTCATACTCTGCACCCACATCCTCATCTTTCCAACTGTCCTCACCTTCTGATTCATCTATTTCCATTTCACTACCCTCTTTTCCAGTTTCCTTTGTTTCATTCTTTTCATCATGGGCTTTCATCCCAGTGGCACTCTTGCTTTTTTTTCTAGACGTAGCCTCCTCCTTGCTAGGTTCTCCTTCCTCCAGCTTTCTCTTTCCTTTCCCTAGAGAATCAAATAACCTCTTGTTTTTCTACATGGCAAGGATTTTACAATGCTCATAAATGAGCAACAGAAGCCCACAATGGAGCACCGGATTCGAGGGATTCTTGTTGTGTTTATTAAGTGACCTAGAAAGGGACCTGAAGAGATAGTAGGGCAGGGAGACCCTTTTCTCATGCCTGAAGTGGTTTAAAAACACAAAGTGATAAGTGTGGGCACTGGAAAAGCAGCCCTCAACAATTATGTATTCCATTATGGCATTCAAAACCCAGCCCCAGATTTTCTTGATATTGGAGTCTTCATAATAACCCCTTGTAGCTTTTTCGATTTTAGCCCTCTCCTTTTCCTTACGCGGGAACAAATTTACCGCATTATTGGAAACTTTAAGATCTCTAAAAAAATTGAGCCCTAAGTGGGGCATACCAGTCACAGTTGCAATGAGACCCGCATCCAATTTGAACCTAACACCATAGATTTTAAAGGACCCATTACTCTAATTTTTCAGAAATTTGGAGACTGTGAGATTAACCCTACCTTTGTCGTAATCAACCGACTTCTCCATGAAGCTTGTAAGGGATCCTTTTTCCAGCTTTGCCCAAACTTTCAGCATATCCTTCCATTTGGATGTGTTGTCTGGTTCCTCCCTCCTTAAATCACCTCCCATATTCAATTTCAAACTTTCACCTCTATTCGTCTGCAAACTCAAAACTTTCTCGAGATTTTGAAAAAGATGACCCACAAAGTGTGTGAGGTGATATTATATTTGATTGGGATCCTGCCCCTTTGCCAAGTAATCATTACCTTTCTGTCAATGCATAAGTTACTTATATCAACTATCATGATTATGCGGTCCTTCTTTCCCCATAAATCTATCCTTTTTGAGGAGCTCTTTAATACTCATATTAATGTCTTCCCCGTGCCAAATTGTTTGAGATTCGGAGTTAACGCCTAGGTTTGCTAGACAATCTGCCACCATATTTTTCTCTCTAAAGGCATGATCTATTATTATTTCTTTAAAACTAGCAATGATTTCCCTAGCTTTCAAAATAATGTTTTCAATGGACCACGATGGCTCAGTTTCCCCCTTCAAACACTAATAATATTAAGTGAGTCTCCCTCAAGCCATAATTTATCATGATTTAGGTTCTTAGCAATAATTAGAGTATTCAGCGTAGCTAAGGCTTCAGTGAAATGATTGGTTTGACTCCCCAAAGGACCAGCAACCGCCACTAGGCAACTTCCAACAAAATTCCTGACAATGCCCCCATAACCAGCTATACCTGGATTCCCCTTAGAAGCCCCATCAAAGTTGGCCTTTATCCATCCCTGAGGAGGAAAACACCAAGAAAGACCTTCTCTTCCCTTCTCCTTACTATATTTGGTAGTGGAAAGGTTCCACCTATCATTGAAGTCTTCTTTAGCAACTGGTCCATCATCAATACCATTGATGCATTCAAAGATACTCCTATAAATTTTATCCATCACTACTTCAGGGTTGGCACTTTTATCCCTAAAAATCATGTTGTTGCACTCTTTCCAGATATTTCAAATAACATTAGGGAAGGTAAGTTTCCAAAGCTCTACAATCTTTGGGTTGGAATTAGGGCAATGCCATTGCTGCCAGGATTCCCCAAGAGAGTTCGGAAAAACCCAACTCAGCTTCCACCTACTAAAAATAATTTTCCAAATTTCTTGGTTGAAAGTACACTGATGGAGAATATGGCAAGCATACTCTTCTTCCCTGCAACAAAGAGAATACCTATTAGGAAAAACAAATCCTTTCTTTTGAAGGTTGTCCATAGTTAATACCTTGTTTTGGATAAAGATCCAAAAAAAGATATTAACTTTAGGAACTAACTTCTTATTCCAAACTTTAGCCCAAATAGGAATTTCTTCCACAACTTTATTTTGGATAGCCACAGCCGAGGACACAAAATACTTCCCATCTGGGGTTTCCCTCCATATCAACCTATCCTCTTTATTGTCTCTCAGAATTTTAGAAGAAAGCACAATCTCAAGAAACTTTAACCGTGGATACTGCTGGCTAAAATCAATCCATTTCCCATTTCTCCAGTAATCTCTTACCAAACCCCCATACCTGCTTTTGAACCAATCTTTCCAATCATAAAGGATTGGAATTTCCTCCAGGGATTTATCCATAATCCATCTATCTTCCCAAAACCTTATACTTCTACCATTCCCCAGATTCCATATTCTACCAGCTGCAACCCAACTTTTGGCTGATTGAACTGCATTCCATATTGCAGAACCTTCAACAATGAAAGATTTATCTAAAAATTCTTCCTCAAAAGGTTGCATGTGAAGATATTTATTTCTCCAGATTAAATTCCACTCTCTTTCCTCCCCTTTCATTCTCCAAATTTGTTTAGCTAATAAGGCATTATTCATAGAGCTTATATTCCTTAAACCCAACCCCCCAGAGGCCTTAGCAGAGCAGATTTTATTCCAGGCAATAAGGGGAATTCTATTCTTGACTTCCACTCCCGACCAAAGAAACTTTTTTTGGATTCTTTTAATTGCTTCCGCAAACTTTCTAGGGATTTAAAACAAACTGAGGGCATAAATAGGCAAGTTTTGGAGAGTGGCTTTGAGCAACATAACCTTGCCCACTTGACTAAGGACTGCCCCTTTCCATCCTGCCAATTTAGAGTTGAATCTGTCAACCAACTTAATCCAAAAATTATCTGCAGACTTAATACAAATGGGAAGCCCCAAATAAGTAGAGGGAAGCTCAGCTATTTTGCAACCAAGAATTCTTTCAATCCTTAATTGTCTTTGGACAGGGGTATTGATAAAGAACAAAGAGCTCTTATCCCAATTAATTTTTTGACCAGAAGCAGATTCATAAATATTCATAACATTCTTCATATTTTTAGTTTCCCTAATGGTAGCTTCCCCCATAGTGATAGAGTCATCAACAAATTGTTCATGAGTACAAGTAAAATTGGAGGAAGAAGGTTTCAGACCTTTGAGATTGCCTTCTTCCACATTTTAAAAAATAAATCTACCCAAAGTTTCAGCTAAAATAGTAAACAAGATTGGGGAAATGGGATCCCCCTGTCTAAGACCTCTAGAGCTTTTGAAGAAACTTGAAGGGGATCCATTGACAATAACAGCAGAAGAGGAAGTTTCCATCAATTGAGAGCAAAGCTGGATAATTTTTTCTCCAAATCCAAAGGCTTTCATAATCCTTAAGAGAAACTGCTAATTCACTCTATCATAAGTTTTAGTCATATCTAACTTAAGAAAAAAACCTCAATTATTAGATGCCATTAGAGAATGAATATTTTCATGAACTAAAATAATGGAATCCAGAATCTGTCTACCGAGGACAAAACCATTTTGTTGGGTAGAGATAATTCTGGGAAGAATATCCAGCAGTCTAGAGGTAAGAACCTTAGATAAAATCTTGTAAACAGAGTTGCAGAGACTAATAGGTCTAAACTTATTAAGAGAATCAGCTCTAGAGATCTTCAGAATTAGGACAATGAAGGTCGCATTCAGTTCTTTTAGAAGCCTTCTAGAACCAAAGAATTCTTTAACTCCTTTACAGATATCAGTCTCCACAATATGCCAAAAGGATTAGAAAAAGAACATAGGGAATCCATCTGGTTCAAGAGACTTATCTCCCTGAAAAGAGAACACTGCCTTTTTGATTTCCTGACTAGAAGGAATTCAGGACAAATGTTTATTGTCTTCCTCAGTCAAGGTTGAAGGAATAGCTTGCAACAAGAGGTTTTGGTTACTGGTGTCTAGGTTATCCACTTCTCCCATAAGGGTGCTAAAATAGTCCAGAGCTTCCTTTCTTATATCATTATCCTCCGTTAATATCCCTCTATTACAGGATAACCTAGATATCCTATTAGTTGCCCTGTGCTTAAGAGCAGTTAAGTGAAAAAATCGGGTATTTTTATCACCTTCCTTCAAGTACAATGCTCTTGATCTTTGTCTCTAGAAAGTCTCTTCATTAGAAATAATGGTGTGGTATTTAGACAATAGACCATTTTCCACAGACCTCAACTCTTCAGAAAGCCCATCCGTTTGGATTTTATCTTGAACTTCTTTTATTTCAGTTTTAATTTGAATTATACTCTTGAAGATATCCCCAAAGATCTCTTTGTTCCAAATTTTGATTTTAGCCTTTATAATATTGAGCTTTTTAGCTATTCTAAATAGAGTCGTTCCCTCAACCTCAGAACTCCACCAATCTGCAACACAAGCTTCCAAAGAGGGATTGGATAACCACACTTTTTCAAATCTAAAAGGAAAATTTCTCTTAGCAAAAAAAGAATTGGCAGTGAAAGAAATAGGGTAATGATCAGAACCAATCTTGATAACAGACACCAAAGAACAACTATACTTTGATAACCACTCAGGATTAATTAAGGTTCTATCTAACCTAACTTGAATAAGATCAACTCTAGTTCTTCTATTAGTCCAGGTATAGTTAATCCCTTGGAGATCCACATCCATAAGAGCTTGATCATTAATGAAATCCATAAGATCTTCTTTACCATCAAGCTGCAAGGGAAGGCCTCCCATCTTCTCTTCCTCTTTTAGTGGAGTATTGAAATCTCCCATTATTATCCATCTTTTATCAGCAAAGTTAAGTCCATCTTCAGCAAGGCTTCTCCAATATTTAGCTCTCCCAAATTTGGTATTAAGCGCATAGACATTGGTTAAAACCTAGACAAAGTTATCCTTGATATGCTCAAGCTGTACAGAGTTCCTATTAAATTCAGAAATAATTTCCTTACCTTTAATAGTTTTTTGGTTCCAAAAGATCGTTGTTCCTCCAGAGGCTCCCTCCGAACTAGATCCTATAACTTCATTATTTTTAAATATTATAATCCTTTCCACTTTACCCTTACACATCTTAGTTTCCTGAACAAGGACCACATCCGGTTTATGATCTCTTATAATATTACGTAACACATCCTGCTTATGAGGGGCATTCAACCCTCTTATATTCCAGGAGATTATCTTCATACTTTAACCGGGGATAGGGCTGACTCGGTGGAACTCTATGTTCTATCAGCAGGGTTCTTCCAACTTTCTTGTTCCCTCTGATGTTTTAGAGAAGGTCTCCCCTGCTTTTTGTTTTGGCTTCCAACATCTGCCTTTTTCTTATTCTTGCTTCTAGTTGCTATACCTCCATTGGGTCCCTCCTTATTCGATATTCCCTCTTTCGTAACAAGAATCCTAAGATTTCCTTTCAGGACTTCCATTTCTGCACTATGTGATGGGGTTTTGCATTGAAACAGATTTGGGCTTCCATTGGTTAATAGCAACATAGGCTCAAGATCAGAAAGGTTAAAATCTTGTGCTTCATTGAAGTCTTCCTCACTTGTTTTTATATGAGATGATGCAGACACATCGTCATTGAGACTTTCCTCTACTTTCTCCTGACTGACTGGCCCTACCTCTTGGTCCTTTGGATCATTTTTATTATTTACCTCTATTCTTTGCTCATCTTCTTTAGCACTTTCTATTTGATTATTAGAACAGACACAAGCAAGTTTTTCATTATTACTATTCACATCCTTCTTCACCTCCTTTTCTAGCTCAATCACTTCCTTATCTGGATCACACTCTACTGATGAGTCTCCTTTTTTCTCTTTCGTTTGCCATTTCTGCTTCACACTACTATCATTCTTGTTGTTCTTACCCTTCTTAAGTGGACAAGATTTTGCCCAATGGCCCGATTTTTTGCAATGAAAGCAAGCAAACAAGAGCGATTCATATTCAATCGCTTGGGTCCATTTTCCTAATTTAGATATAATCTCAATAGGTTGGGGCATGTCCATCATTTGATTCACATTTACATAGATGCGAGCAAAAACTAACCTTGATTTAGCTACAGTCATTGGGTCCATCGAGAGAAGTTCTCCAAAAGGACTCGCTATCCCCTTAAAGGCTTCCTCATTCCAGAATTCCAACAGAAGGCCCAGGAGGCGAGTCCACACAGGCGCCGACACGAAAAAAGACTCGTCGAGAGAAAGGTTTGGAGCCCATTTCTGTAGAGCCAAAGTTGACTTGCCGAACATCCATGGGCCTTCACATAGAGCCTTATTCATATCTTCTTCAGAGTTAAAAGCAAAGGAAAAAAAACCCCTAGGCAATGCCGCCACATCCACTTGACCCTTGAGAACCCATTTCCTCCTTATAAAATTCCTAACAACGTCAATGTTAGGCCTAAAACCAATGAATCGTCTGACTAATGTCATGGCTAAACTAGAGACAGTCAGATCTACCAGCTTATCCGGAACAGAAATAGCAACCACCCCTGTAACTAGATCGGAAATATTTTTAACTTCCGGAAGCCCTATTTTAACCAGTGGCTTCACTCCAAAAAGCGAAGACCATTTTTTCCCTTACCTTTATCGTGTGGGTCCCCAGTTTTGGAATCTTTATCTTCCACTAATTTGACTGTCTCCTTGTCCTCTTCTGTACCTTGGGACGTCTGGAATCCTACCTGATTGCCAGTTCCACCCCCAGAAAGATTGCCTTCCCTAGGGAATCCGCCATTCCCAGTTTTGAAATTTGGGATTCCTGCTCGCCGTTCTCCTTCCCGCTTTGCACCCATTCTTGAATTTTTTTTTTAAAAGGAAGTATGTTCTATTTGATTCAACTAGTCATTTGTAACAAAGTTCAAACAATAAGATGGAGGAATAAGGGAGAAATTGAATTTCTCACCTCTCAAATTGTCAAAAACTTCAAAATGGAGATCAAATTCCACATACCAAAATTGAGAGCACAAAAATGGAGCGAGAAAGAAGTATTTCCCAAGCCAATTCCAATGAGCCAACCACCACAAAATTCCATCAAGAAAATCTCCCATGCCTATCAATTCAAAATACAAGTGTAGGGGTTTTTTGAGAGCTCCAAAAATGAGGAAATCTCCCATGCCTATCAATTCAAAATAAAAGTGTAAAAATCAGCACTTTTCCAATATAAAACCCAATTGGCTTTTTCCAAATAAAATATGTAAATGAATAAATACTTAATAAAAAATTTTACTCCCACATTCTTAAACTTGCCCCAATGAAATTCATGATAAAATAAATGTAAATACGTCCCATAAAATATTCCAAAAACATCAAATAACCATTAAATAATTAAAAGCCATATCAACATTAAATAAATTAAAATTTTAATTTAAATCCTCAAGTCCAAATTTAACCCCAACAATCATCCATATGCCCAATTGTGCAAATTCCAATTAAAATGAATACTCATAAGGCATATTTCATAATTAAATATTAAATTAGCTCAACAATATTAAATTGTCTTTAATATAAGTGTAGTCACATAAATCTGTCCACTTAATTAAATGAATACTTAGTATTTATTTGGTTATTTAACCATCAATTAATGAATTAATTAAATTAATATTTAATTAATTCATCTTAACCATCTTCTCCTATTAATTAAATAAATTATTCAATTTATTTGATTTAATTTACTTAACCAAATTCAGACCATTAATTAAATAAATAAATCATATTTGTTTAATTAAATCTTCTCTCACATTTAAATAAATTAATATTTATTTAAATCTCCCAAAATCCCACCTCTCACATTTAAATAAATTAACATTTATTTAAATCACCTTTATCCTCTACCCACTTGCATTTTCCTACAAATGCAAGTTGCACAATTATTTTAAATAAATTATTTATTTAAATCACCTTTATCCTCTATCCACTTGTATTTTCCTACAAAAGCAAGTTGCACAATTATTTTAAATAAATAATTTATTTAAATCACCTTTATCCTCCACCCACTTGTATTTTCCTACAAAAGCAAGTTGCACAACTATTTTAAATAAATTATTTATTTAAAATCCTATTTATCCTCACCCACTTGAAGCCTTTAATGGTTTCCTTTAAAGTCTTCAAACTTGATGGCTTTAAAGTCTTCAAACTTAATGGCTTCCCTTAAAGTCTTCTTAAGACTTTAATGGTTTTCCTTAAAGTCTTCAAGCCTTTAATGGTTTCCCTCAAAGTCTTCAAGCATTTTAATGCTTTATCTTCATTTTTCTCATTTAAATAAATTAATATTTATTTGAATATTTATCCAAATGCAAATTACACCATTTAATTGAAATAAATGATTTTATTTTAATTGAAAATACCAAAATTTCTCCCACTTGCATTTTCCTACAAAATCCACTTGCATGCCTAAACCCCTTCTAGAATTTTCTAATCACTTCTAAAATAACCTAACCCCTTCTCTAAACTTTGTCACATTCCTAAGCAAAAGGGAAGTCACTTCTCAAACCCTCAAAGTCTTTGATAACCATTAAAGGCTTTCAACCTTCAACCACTAAATGGCTCAAAGTCTTTGATAACCATTGAAGGTTTTCAACCTTCAACCACTTAATCCCGAATGTCTCCAATAACCATTAATGGTTACCTCAAACCCTCCCACATGGTTAAAACATTTGTTTTGACTCAACCTCTACCCAACCCAAAGGTCTCATCAGGCCATTAATGTTTTGACCATGATTATCTCTTAAACATTTGCACAAAGGTTTATCCTTGGATTAACTCTTAATCCAGTGGGTAATCTTAATTTGGACTTCACCCTTAGCCTCTAGATAACCATGAGGTCTTCTCAGGCCTTTAATGCCTCCAACCTCTTCTCTCAACCCAATCCTATGTTGACACTTGTCACCATTTTATTGGTGCCAATTGTGCACATGGATCCCCAACTTTCAAACTTGACCCTTGATTAAACCATTCAATCTTAACCCTTCATTTCCCCATTTCTTCTATAAATAGAACCCTTCTCCTCAAGCAAAAAAGAGGAAGCATTAGAGTATTGTTGTTATACAGGTATTAGCATAGAGCTTTTTCATAGCATCATTGTCTACACTTGCATAGCATTTGCTTATCATATTCAACCATCTTGAATCTCCATATGGCATCCATGGATAGTGCTAAAAGCTGAGAGCTACACTCATTTGGGACTTGGAGAGGAGAGGAACAAGGGAGGAGCAACTATGAGCATCTTGATTAGCTATTTTATTCTATGTTTATATGCTTTCTATTTCATGCTTAATATCTCTCTTGATATGCCTGTTTAGGATAATCTTTTGTTGCTAACACTAACGTTTGTTTCTTGTGCTCTTGTGTGTGTTGCCATCAAACAGATTTTCTAATCCTTTTTGCAGAGCATCAATAAGCATATTAAATGATGACAATACACAATTGACTTAGGGTAGCTAGACTTTACCAAAATGGTAACCGAAGGTGTAACCACATATAATTAGGCAAATCATCGAAATTAGGAACGATGACTAGAGCTAGGTAACGTTAATGGCTAGTGTGCTATCTCTTGTAACCATTGTTGGGGATATGGGCATGCTCAAACCTGTGAAGCCAGGTGGAGTCGATGCCATGTACTTGTATCAACCAAAAAATAACAAATACTCATGCATAGAAAATAAGGGTTTCACAAGCTAAGCCTTGTAAACTAGGAAATGACCTAACCTTCCAAACAAGACATCAAAGGAAGGAAGAACTCAATTGATCCAATGCAAAAGGGTTGAATGTAAATCAAGTTATTTTTCCTTTGTTTTATTGAAATTGATTTGGATGTATTTGAATGCTAGATCTAGGGTGAATAATGAATAATTAACAAGAAACAACATAAACAATGATCTACAAATGAGATACAGAGACACAAGGCTAAGACTACACAAAAGAATTAGAGTGGCACCTATGACAAGTTTGAATTGAAAGTGTGAGACCACGTGGCAATTTGCATCCCAATCCTTAATGTCAGATGTAGACAAATTGGGATGTTTCAGAATTACGATGTTGCACATGTTCTTTGAAGCTCATAAAAAATTCTCAAGATCATGGTTGATTTTTCATCCTAATCCTCTAATTTTCTCCACTGCAAAAGTCAGATTTGATCATTGTCTTTAGATCCTCTATTGGAATCTTCATTTGTGGTTCCTAGATCTGTCACCTACACACAAAAATAAGGAAAATGATGTTGTTGATAGGTATTTTCCTTAGGTCAAACCTTGGGTTTGGAATCAACCCTAATAGAATTGAAATTGTAATGGAAATATTGAAGTAAATGCTAAATGATATAACTTGGATTTGTTGTAATTGATGATGGATGGTGATGATGCAATACTCTTTAGATGTGATCACAAGTGTTGATGAAATAAAATGACTTGACATAACATGAACATGAATGACCTAATCAAGCACACATGCTTGCATGAAGATTAAAGTAGATTTTCTATTCTATGATGAAGAATATGGTGGGATAAAATTTTTCCTTGAATGCTTGATAGATGGATAGATGTCTTAGAGTGTTAGTTTTCTTAGCTGAAAATGAATAGGAAGAAGGCTCTTATATAGGGTTTCTAAGGTAATTTATCGATTAGGCCAACCAGATTGAGATACTGAGGACCAAAACCATCAAGGAGGGGAAGTGTACCAATCCATTTAAATTTGGTCCTATTTAAGGAGGACTAGGATGCCTCAAGCACCATGGTCCTAGGACCAGGATGCCCTAGGTGCCAAGGTCTTGGGACTAGGATACCTAGGGCGCCATGTTCCACCAAAAATAGGGCAAACAAACAGGAGATCATGGCACATGGCCCAAGGTATAGGTTTGATTCTCTATATAGACAAATGACATCAAATTCAAGGTGAAAAGGTCATAAATGTACCTAGGAGAGAGCTAAGATGAGACACACTAAAGTAGGGGCACAAAAGATGGTGTAGATTGTGTAGGGTTACAATTTACAATGCTACAATAATATAACTAAAACATATAAATTATCATTCTTTGAGCGGGGTCACATAATAACATCATTAGTACATCATAATATAACCATAGATCAAACCAACTATAGAAAATCTCAAATTCTAACATGTATATCATCAGTTGTGTCTATAAGAATTTAATCTTGTAAATGAAATAAAACAACATAAAACATGGTTTATTAACTCTAATCAACTAATCAAGTTTACATCACTTGTTTCATTATAATCATTAATCAAATCAACATTTATATCAACATCTCACATACAATAATTTTGAATCATGATATTAGTCTATCTCAATCATAAAAGCCATAATAGGTCTATATTACAGCATTGAAACAACCCAATAAGTCAAGTATCCAAATCAGTTATGCAATGGTTCTCACAACTAGGCATAAGAAAGAAAGGATGCATCTCAATGCAATAGTATAATCAAGATCAACATGAAGCAATCCAACACATCACTAGTCTAGAACAATAACATAACATGTATCAAAACAGAGCATAAGATAAAAACTCAAAGTCACATAATATCACCATGAAGAATCCAAAACAAAGTCAAAGCACCACAAAAATGATCCACATCTAAACTACAAATGGGACAACCACAAGCACAAAGCCAAGTCCACATCAAGAAGTATGCAATGTAGAAGAGGAAAAGAGAGAGGCATTACAAAATGTAGTATTTGTGAGTTGTATTAATACATACATGGACTATAAAACTAACCTCATAATAAAAATAATGTGGATCTTATCATTGAAGACATTGTCTATGAATTGACCACCCAAGAAAAATGAAGTTTCGATAACTATTATTTAGAAATATAATAAATATTTATGTACTATTAAATTTAATTCATATTAAGAAATTAGTTAAATCTTTTAATTGTCTAATTTATTATTGCATAGTTGAAATATGCACATTTAAGAATTTTTCCTTTTATTCTTGTACTCACTATAGCCTCATTCATAAGTCTGTTGTATGTTGTCCAGGTGTCTGATTGGAGAACTTTTCAATTTTTAAGTTAACAAAACCTAGTCTTAATGCTACCCCTTAGATAATTTGTTCCTAATTATCTAGACTTAATTTTGATTGATACCCATGTTGTACCTTCAAAATGATCACTTGTATGATTATTTCCACATTAGTTAATGCCTAATTTTAAATCCCTTGTGTCGACCTATTTCAAAAATTAACCAAGACTAATTAGCTTGACTATGAAACTTTCAAAATTGAATATTGACGATTACCTATCTAAAGATAAAATCCTAAGAAGTTATAATAGGGATCATACAACACCATTGAATTTAGGGGTATATTATCTCCCAACAATAATCTAAGAGTAGGTGTTTGGTGTGGTCTTCGACTAGAGAAAGCTAAAAAGATAATAGAAGAAAGGGAAATATGTTGAAGATTGTGCTCCAATTGCTAATGATTAGAAGAAGAACCTCTGCCTTTTGGAAAAGAACTGGGGTCTTATTGAAGACCGTAAGAAATAGGTTATTTTCTCTGATTTTTCTTATCGTTATGGTTGTGAATAGTTATAGGTTTCCTTTTGTTTGTGATGATATTATAAATACGTGTTACTATTAATTTCTGGCATGCGTGCCATATTTATGTCTGGTTGGTTAGTTAATGACTTTAGTAGTTATGGTTGGTTTAGATGCTTTGATATCACTTATCTATTTTTTATTATGTATGTTTGATGGTTGGTAGGTGCCACTAGTTATTTGTTCTAGTGGTTGTTTTGTGGTTGATTGTTATGTGCTCATATTGTATGAGATTGGGGCCCTTCTCTACTTACTTAATCAAAAACAATAATCTAAGAGTAATTAAAAAACACTTCCATACTAGGAACACTATTATATTTTGTATCATTTATTTAACATCCACTTATCATATCATTAGTCATCATGAATAATAATTACAAAGGAACTTGACTATGACTAATGGAAGTGAAGTGATTTACTCCTAGCAAAAAATATCCCAAAGGTGTTCCTAAATATTACCTTGGCCTTACAAAGTACTAAAGTAAAGGAGTGAAATTCAACGTAGGTGAAAGGTGGAAACATAAATGTAGATTTTAGACATGATTACATCTTTTCAAAGAGAAATCCTCATACCAATTCTATATATCTAATTTGTAGGACTCAAACATACATTTTTTCAAATAGATATGAAGTGTGTATGAATAATCCAATAAAATAAACATAAAAATAGATAATTAACAACACAATGTAATGATCTCATTGAAGGAGCCAAGTTATACATATCCTTGTTCATTTTATATAATCAATTAATTGTCTTGCACTTGTATCAACTAATTTATATTAGTTTAGCATTTGATTTTTTTAATATCCATTTATCTATCTTGGTTTAACATAAAAATAAGATACATGTTTAACTCTAGGGTTCCCATTTTTTCCTCTTCAATTATATTCAGTGTGTGAGTAAATATTGGTTTTGAGAAGAGCACAATTTTTTGGGTTAAATAGATTTAACGAGATTTGATCTATGAGCTAGTAAGCTATTTATGTTTTATGTCAAATCAAGATAGATAAAACATACCTATTACAATAAAACATACCTACATAATTCCTAGGGTAAATTTAATTAATCTATAGTGAGTAACATCCAACATAGAAATTATAGAATTGGGATTGTGGCAATAAATAAATGTGATTATAAATCAATTATAAATAAATGAATAAGGTACTTAGTTTTAGATTAATCCTAATTTAACTCTACAACCTATGATCACTAATTAACTAAGAAACCTATCATTTGGCATGCTTAGTCATATTTGTACATGTAGAAATGATTTTTGCATGCACATGTTTTATCTTTGTGTGTGGATTCAATTTTACTATTTGAAAACCTCTTATTTTTGTTCACATTGATATATAGACCTATAATAAATGACTAGCAATGTTGAAAAACATTTTATGAAGCTTGGAAAGTGATGATCTTCTCCTTGGTCAAGCCTCTACATCTAATTAAACAATTTTGATAAAATTGAAGGTACACTAAGAAATCATACAATATGCACATAAAATATGCTAAAAAACGTCATATTTAATCCTATAAGTAGGAAGTTTATCTAATTTATAGAAAATGTGGCTAAGTTTTAGTATATAAAATAACGCTTAGAAATGAATGAGAATGGAAGAAAGAATGAGACAACTACAAAACGAAGATAGCCAAAAATATAACATGGGAGAACCCTTTTTGAAAAAAGCTTATCCTTTAAAAGTGTTGAACTAGTATATTATGGGAAAAATAAATTATAATACGCTATCACTTGCTTATAGCTTAATATGAGACAAGCACTCTCAATAATAGAGCAATTTTAGCAACACAATAATGCGAAAAAAAAAAATGGTATAATCTTTATACCAATATATCAATCTATAGACTAAAGATCCTAAAATCCATTCATAATTTCCTCAAATCATGTACCAAAACCCTTAACCCAAAATGGGTGCCCAATTCTTCATTGTTTAAAACCAACATTCCCACATTTGTGAGGCCTCCAAAATAGAATGTAACTCCTCTTATAAGTTCTATTTAACCATTATGACATTATATGTTAGAAGAAACTACCAAGGGCTCCTTAGTGAGGCACTAATTACTCTTAGATATCACTACTATTAGCTGATGAAGATGGTAATCCAAATCCACTAAGTAATCCCCCAAATAGACCTCTTATAATAGTCATAAGACTAATAGTAGGGAGTTTCAACTATAAAATCTTTATGACCACCCAAGAAAAACACTATTTTCCATGTAGGTATAATTAATTGCAAGATTGTTAATATTAATGAATTATACTAGACCCAAGAGTTGCAAGGTGTATAAAACACCTAGTCCCCTAGTCCTAACAATCTAGTTGTGTTTATTTACTGATGTCATGTTAATATTAAGTTTTGGTTCTATGATGTTGAATGACGCCCCCAATGAATCTTAGATGATGGCTATATATGTCCTAGATGATCATAAAAAATCAAAGTTTATCCTCTAATAGGAACAACTTACTATGTGATTTGAATATTTCATGATTATGTCAATAAGTAATAACTATTGATAAAATTTGGCTAGATACCATTTTTAAATTAAATTTAAAAGTTTAGCGGTTGAATGCATACACATGTATTTGAACCAAGTTCATTTTCATGCTTATAAATTTAAAATAGATTCATTTCCATGATTACAAATTTGAATACGATTCACTTCCATGCCCTAATAATCAACCTAATATAATGGAGGGTAAGTTGTATATCATGGCCTATCCATTAGAATGTATGAGATCAAAATTAATGAAATCTCAAATAATTTTTTAAATTTTATATAGAAGTATACCTCTTATACAATAAAAATCGTACTCAGATAATATTCACTTTATAAGAACATGAATTTGAATCTCTAACCTATGATAATAATCTCATCATTAATTAAAAATAAATGAGAACAATAAAACCTTTTCTCTAAAGAAGAGTTTGAATTTAAGATTTTGTTAATAAGGAGGCAAAGTAAGATCAGTCGACCTTTTTTTGTATGTTGTAGTGCAATAGGTCATGCCCATTGTTTCCTTTGTAGCTTGCTAATCTATTCTTGTATACATGTTTTATGCCTTTTCTTATTATTAAAATATTTTATTTTAAAAAATTATTTAAGCATTTATAAGGGAGAAGACCTATTATTTGAGCACCCTAACTTCACATATATCAAAATCATACCTGAAGAATTTTGAATTAGATCTAAAATTTTATAGTAGCTTACTTGGAAAGCATTCGACTTAAACCTAAGGTTTTAGGTCCACATCATCAGGTGCATCAAGCATGTATGTTTATAAAAGGTATAAAAACATGGGTTTTAGAGCCTTCATGAATCGATGTAAACTATTACATGGTGTATTCAAACTTATTTGTATTAGAAACTAAATATTCTCCTAATCTTATCTATTTTAATACTAAACTGATTTATTTAATCCTAGTTTACAACATCTCTAACACCTAAAAATGTAAACAGACAACTAGAAAGTCAAATAATTTAATCCTATATACTAAAAATTATTTACCTCAATAAATTATTTCAATAATATTTTTTGTTAATTAAAATAATGATAGAAAATATAAACTAGTATCTCACCTCATTCCCCTAATTTCATTTCAATGAGTAGAGGATGCATCGAATGTTTGGTGTAGGAAAAATCTTAGGTATTGGCATGTTGATATTTTCCAACTAAGAAATGTAACCATTGTCATCAATATGATCATTTTATAGCAAGTCCTTTGAAGAAAAATGAATACAATGGGGTTGGTGGCTACTGCAACAAAGATAACTATTAATGGTAGTGATAAAGAGGTAGAGAACAACCCATGCAAAAACAATAGAGGAATGGAGTAGGGGTGAAAGCCCTAACCCTAACTCTTGTTTCACCTAATGTTAGAAAATATAACTTAGTATTTTGCCTAATTCCCCTAATTTCATTTCAATGAATAGAGGATGCATCCAATGTTTGGTGCAGGAAAAATCTTCGGTATTAGCATGTTGAGATCTTCCAACTAAGAAATGTAACATTTGTCATTAATATGATCAATTTCTAATAAGTCCCTTGAATAAAACTGAATACAATGGGGTTGGTGGCTACTGCAATTAAGATAATTATTAATGATAGTGAGAAAGAGGTAGAGACCAACCCATGCAAAAACAATATAGGAAATGGAGTAGGGGTGAAGAAAAAGGGCATGAGTGTGAGGGAATCATTGTTGCTTGATGTATTTATGTAGGCACACTTCATGGAGGTAGGATAACAAGTAAATGAATTAACTGATGATGATGGGGTTGGTTCATATTTCTTTTTTATCCTTTCACCCTATTTGTTGTATCAATCCTTACCCCAAAAAATATTATTGATAAAATGTAATTTTTTTTACAAAAAGACAGTCACCAAATTGTTAGAGAGATTACAAAATAAGTTGAACAATGTCATATAAACTAGCATCATAGTTGAACAACACATTTAAATTAACTTGAACTTAAATTGCAGCTAAACAACAACACATAAGCTATCTTGAACATGAAACAACCAGTTTGGGCCTAGAAAATACAATGTAGAAACTTAAATACTGAGTTTGAACTAAGAAAAATACATGAAACACTAATAAAACAACCTAGTAGCTCAAAAGATAATTGACAATTCCAAAATAACATGAGCAATAGCCCAAAGATGAGAAAATTAGAAGAACATAAAGGAGCTGCAATTTTTTTGCAAAAGAGGCTTAAGAACTTCGACTATACAAATCATTTTATTCTTGAGTAGTTGATCTATTTGACCTTTGATGCACTGGATTTAAAGTTCCATTTTCAAACACTTCCTAGAATCCACCTGCACTTGAGAGAAAAGAGATGTAAGACAATAAAATATGTCAGAGTAAAGTTTTCGATTACAAATTCCTAATGAGAAATGTGGTTATTAAAGATTTCTTTACATCAGACTCTCCAAACATGCAACAAGATAGTCTGTCGAACTCCATCAACAATAACATTATTTTGTAGCCCAATACCAAGTAAGGCTCCTTTCCAATTAGGAGTGTGATAAAAAATAGTAGGCAAATAGTGAAACATAGAGTTCCGTAATTTCTTAACAAACTGACATCCCCAAAAAGTGTGTCTCATAGTTTTAAATTTTTGGCAAAAAAGACAATTAGTGGATTGGATCATAATACACTTCAACCTGCCACCAATAGTCAACTTGCAATGAAGTATATTCCAAGCCATTAACTAAGCTTCTAAATTAATTATTGATTTCCAAATTTGAGCAGACACTTTTGCCCAATATTTTCACCGAATTTGCAATTCCATTTGATGTCCAGGTGAGATTTCATGGGCAAAGTAGGAAGCAACTGTAGATAAGTATTTTTCAACGAAAAAAGAAAGAAAGAGCAAGATGATGACCATAACCAATCTTTGAAAAATTTGCAATGAATTGGTGTACAAAACTTCATAGTAAGATCCATCAACACCAAAGATTCCACAAAGATTATAAATGATTTATATATGTTGTTCAAGTTAAATTGGGATTTAACAAGCTACCATGGTAACCAATTCAATGTATTAAAATCCCAAAGATCTCCAACCTAATTAATGCCTTTTTTGAATAGAAATCGAGATTGTTTTGGAAAGATTTAGACCAATGGTCACCCATGAAACAAGAAATGTTTCTTCCAACAAATAGATGAGGTGGAGAAGCTAAATCCATGTTGAAGAGATGTATCTCTCCATCTTAAGACACAAGTGATCTTTTGCTAAGCCTTCCAAATTGATTGGAGGGGTGGTGAGGCTTTAATAGAGAAAAATGGTGCATTAAGTATTTTATCTAACCAACCCATAGTTTTCCATTTACCTTTAATTGAGGCAAGATTAATTTTGTGTTGAACAAGAATTTTCCAAGGTTCTTCCCCTTTGATAACTCTAATTATTCATTTAGCTACTATGCAATTTGTCTACTCCAACTATAATAATAATAACTCTAATTGAAATCTCAACCCGAAGTTTGGACATTCATCTGGTAAAGTTACTATTTTGATGGCTAGTGTTCATTTAGTTATCAACCCAGGGACGTAAAACTTGAAATGGGTTTGCACTATATATGCACTAAGCTCCTTCAATGGCTATTTTGCATTGCTGCAGTAACTAACATTATGCGGAAAGGAAAGGCAAGAATTGAAATTATAGAAGGCTACAGGAAATCTTATAAAAACAATGCTGGAATGATCTAATATAAATAACAGAAATCACTCTGTTCTAGCTTGGCTACAGGAATAGTCAGCGGATCTATTTCCAATGGCTGCAGGAACAGTCAAGGCACGAACTTCTATTGCAACTAAAGAAAAACTAATTTCAATGAGCATAAACACAGGATCACTCACCAAGTGGGCCCCCTTGGATGAGTGATATCAAGCTTCTAGAAAAATACTTTTAGTAGATCAGAACAACATATCTTTTATTCATTGCTTCCTGAAAAATGATTACATGTTTTAAAAGAAAAACTCCAGAATGCTTATCAAAATTCTTTGATCTATTCCTTTCTATTATGTCTAACCTCTAAGAAAAAAGGAAGAGCTTATTAAAAAGAAAAGATCAACTACAATGGACAACTCAAATCACACCCAGAAGAAGAGGCGGATGATTGACTAATGAAGAAGATAACTAGAGCTTGGTTGCAGGAAACGTGGATCTAGACCGAACCACAGTCTTTGCATGCCGTAGCGATATTTTGTGAATTCAATTCCCACTAGAATTAAACTTCCATAGTGCTACTTGGCTTCTCCACTCATGTCGTACCTTGCGCTCGCTCGACTCCTCTTCAGCTTGATCTCCAGTTATTTCTTACGTGATTCTTCCTTCTTCAGGCGAGAAAGGAGAATATCCATTGTGGCATCATTTATTATCTACACTACAACAAAAACAACATACAAGGACATGCATACGTATTTTATTTAATTAATACATTCATTAATTCACATATGATATTACCCTAAATAATCCGCATAGCAACAGGAATAAATCATTTGGTTGCAGGAATAAATGGCATGGCTACAGGAATAGACTAGCAAAGTTCAAACATGATTTCATAATTTTAGGTTTAACTCATGGAATACATATAGTCAATTTACAATTCTTCACTACTACCATGAAAACCAAAAGATGTCAAAAACCTAAGAGTTTTGATGATAAAAACATGACAAAGTCTCAACTTATCATGCCCCCCAACTTTAAGAGTTTGTTGATCCTACAACAAAAGGAAAATTTCTGACTCTTGTTGTAACTCTTAAATCACCTATGGTGCCCTGGCCTGTCCCCCTTAAAGCCAAGTTCCAATAAAATCCTTTCATTTTTTCTAGCCTGGACCATCTAGTTGTTTCTTCTGTGATGACATCATAGTTCTGCTTTGTAAGCTGACATGCCAAAAGCGACCACATAAAGATTGGGGGTTGAAAGATCAATGGTAGCCAGTTGTTGGTTTTCTCCCTGCCTAACTGTATGTATCTGGGGGCTCTTTGCATGGTTGCATGAAAATTTTGTAGTGAATAAGGTTCTCCCCGTTTTAACTGTTCCGGTAGGTTATTCCAGTGCTGAGTTAACCCTTCTATTGCAGCTGTCCTGTCAGTCTGAATCAAATGCTCATATGCTTGATAGACTTCTTCTCTCATTGGAAGCACTAATTTTCTAACATCATCTCTTACCAGTAACTTCTGCCAATCATAATAAAGAACTCTTGGTGCTTTTGATTCCCTTCTTAATGGTAATGGACAGTCAAGCTCTAATTTTTCACACTCCTTGGCTTGTGCCCCCATGATAATCTCATTTTGGATCCATGGCATTAAAGCTTTGATATGGATATACCAAATATACAATAAAGGGTTCCACTCCATGTTTGAGGGTACATCATAGTTATGTAAGTATAATTCACATATAAAATTCTTCACAACAGGTGGAGAGGTTTGGTAAGCATAAAAGAATTCTTCAGATGTTTCTAAAGAGGGGTTAAGGTCCCTAACAATGTGGTTTAGTTTGAAGTTCAGATACCGCTCTTTCAAATGTACTGCATAAACTCTTGGAGGTGCCCTACACTGTGTCAACTTAGGAACCATGCCAGAAATTATTTCTACCTTAGCCTCTAATTCTTCAATTCTGTTATCTCTCTTTTCAATTTCTTTTTGTTGTTTATCAATAATCCTCTGCAACCTAGCCTTCTCTATTTCCCATTGTCTATAAAATGTTAAAGCAATAGATAAACTACTTAGGGATGAAGGAGGTCTAATAGGTACTACCTTAGACCGCGAGATTTCCTCAATAAACTCCTCAATCTGAGCTGGCATCTCTCCAATATTTTCATCAAGCTGCTATAGAATATCTTCAACAGTTTCTTCAAATTGTTGTGCCACAGAAGCAAGATTTGCTAGTTTATCCTCAACAACATTTTCTTGGGTTTCATCCTCTGTAGGGCTTCCTTCTTCTGAAGTTTCCACTATAATAAACTCTACCGGATTACCCCCAGGATGAATCTTTTGTGTCTTGCTACGTGTTCTTCTTACATAAACTTTTGGAATGGCTGTAGGAGTTGCTTCAGTTGCTGCAGGAGTTTTTATTTGTCCTACGCCTCTTGGCTGCAGGAGGAATATGAGTTGCCTATGGCTAGATCATAATTTCTTCATCCATTTCATCCCTTTCCATCTCTTTCCCTTTCCTTCGTAGAATTGGCAAATCTCTTCGAAGAGAAGTAGAGGGTTGTTCTTCACTTGATTTCGCTGTCTTTTCTTCCATAATAACCGAGGCTCCTTCAACAACAAGCAAACCCTCATCTGCAACAACTATGGGGGAAGAGGGTTCTGCAACATTTTCTTCCTCAACCAGCGGGTTATCTGCAACAGGGACATCTTCAACCCTAAATTACTGTATATCCTCAAATACACCCCATTCCATTTGTGAAACATCTCTCAGGGACCGCTGTACAAGTAGCTTAACCAATCTATGATGGCTAACAGAGCGATTTCCATTTTTTTGCGTCTCCTTAGCACTTGTAGAAATGAGGTGGTATAAGAAATTAGGAACATTCACTCGCCGGCCATGCCGCAAATGATTAAGTAATTTATAATGAGGTGAATGTAGATTTGAATATCGCCCTTCACATGTAATGTATTTCATAACATACAAAGCTACTTGAGGCCAATGTGCGGGTAGAGAAACCCTTCTAGTTCTTTGTTTGTCCGCCATTAAAGGTTCATCCGTGGGAATTGTGAACTCTTCCCTGGCACTCCTTACATCTTTTGATTCTAGAAAGAGTTCTCCTTCCTATGGCAACCCCGTTACTTTTGCTATTCGCTACTCTGTAGAAATAACCCTCAAACCTTTAACTGTAGCCTCTCCTTCATTAAAGGAATACATAAATTCTGCAACAATTTCTTCGTTATAATCCTTGATTTTCAAGAAATAATCCAACTAGCCGTGGTGTCTGAAATAATGCTCACAAAGAGAATCCTACAGCAACACTTCATGAACCGTCAGCTCATGATGAATTGGATCACCACCCATCTCTTACTCTACTATTTTTCTATCTCTGCAGCTTAACCAAAATATCAGACAGTCTTGCTAAATTGAAATTCCCTTACATATCTCAATTCTGGCGGCAGAGTTTATTATTCACTTGCGTGAAATAATAACATAATAAGTAATGATGGGAAAAAATCAATTCGGAGTACCAAAAAGGACTGATAATTAATCACTTTGGAAACCGAACCATGAAGCACCCCCCCAACTTAACCTAGCACGTGTCCGCACAAGCTGACAAGATTTTGGGTAGTGGAGCGGATTTAAACAGGATATAATCATAATGAATGAATAAATGCATAATTAAAATAAAACACAATACACACGTACTTGCAATTGTAGGAAAATGATGGTGAAATGAAATGAAATGACAAGTAAGAATGTGGGATCGAATGTCGTGGATGGGATTTTATGTACAGAGAAGAATATTCTCATATAATATAGAAATATTTTATTATGAAGTGGCAAATATGTTCACTGTAGAGGCTGTAGGAACTTTACCTTTATTACCTTGCTCAATTGCAACATGAAGCTCATGAGTTGATGCAGGCTCATTGTCAGTTGCTGTAGGAACCTTGTCAGTTGCTACAGGAACCTTTATGTCACTTTGTGGAGTAAATTGTTACAGGAACTCTTCTTTAGTAGCTGGCTTATGATATAGACGTAGTCAATGACCATTTACTAAGAGTTTCAATCGAATAGTATCAATTGTGGACAAATGAATAGCTCTATTCTGGAAAACTTCTTCTATCTCATATGGACCTAACCACCTTATTTGAAGCTTTCCCATAGCATCTTTATATCTGGAATCATACAGTAGAGCCCAGTCACCAAATTTGAATTTCTTTTCCCTGATATATTTATCATACCATTTTGCTCTTTGATTTTGAATCAATTTTGTCAGTTGAACAACTATCTTTCTCCATTCATCTAGAGCATTTAATTGTTGAATGCGTTCTTTCTGTGCTTCAGACAATGTCATATTTAATTGCAAAGTTGTCCTCGGGGTTTTATGCTCAAATTCAATAGGCATCATTGTTGTTTTTCCATAAACCATCTCAAAAGGTGTGAAACCAATTGGTGTTTTCCAAGTTGTTCTATATGCCCAAATTGCTTCTGAAAGCCGGTGAGACCAATCTTTCTTGTGAACAGACAATGTTTTTGTAAGAATAGCCTCAAGCTCTCTATTTGTAACTTCTACTTGTCCATTAGCCTATGGATGATATGGAGTAGATTTTATGTGCCTTATATTGTATTCATTGACCAAATTTTTTATCAATGTTGAAGTAAATTGAGGTCCCTGGTCTAAGACAGTTTCCCTTGGTACTCCATATCTTGTAAATATCTCTTCATAAAGAAACTTAGCTACCTTATTATCTCTTGCATGTGTCATGGCACGAGCTTCTACCCATTTTGTTACATAGTCTGTACATACCAAGATATAAGATCTGCCATTAGAAGGTGGATCAATTGGGCCAACAAAATCTAATCCCCACTTGTCAAATGGTGCAACTGATATTTGAGGATATAGTGGATCTCATCAGATTTTGTAGGTCTTCCCATTTGCTGACATCTGTCACATTTCCGTGTGTACCTACTTGCATCCTTATGTAATATGGGCCAATAATATCCTGTATTGAGTATTTTCAGTGTTGTTCTTTTGGCAGCAAAATGACCTCCACATGGCTCATCATGATATGCATGTAGGATGTCATATGTTTCATCTTCTCTGACACATCTTCACATGACTTGGTCAGGTCCAGTATAAAATAGACAATCAACAATCCATGAGAAGTTAAAACTTTTCTCAAGTAGCAACCTTCTTTCCTTAGGAGAGAAATAAATTGGTATCTTAGCTGCAGCTAAATAGTTGGCAATATTAGCATGCCAAGGAGTGTAAGCTTGAATGAGAAACAAATGTTCATCTAGAAAAGTGTCATCGATTATTGTAGAATCTTCTTGCAATTGAAGACGTGAAAGGTAATCTACAACCACATTAGACTTCCCTGATTTATCAACAACTATGATATCAAATTCCTGCATCAACAATAACCAGCAAGCTAATCTACCAGTGATTGATGGCTTATTCATGAGATATCTAATTGCAGTATGATCTGTATGCACAAATATGGGATATCCTGTGATATAGTGTCTAAATTTGTTAAGTGCATATATGACAGCTAGCATTTCCTTTTCAGTAACTATGTAATTCAATTCAGGTCCCTGCAAATTCTTGCTAATATAATATATTGCATTTTCCAATTTGTCAATTATTTGTCCTAGCACTGCTCCTATTGCATAATCAGATGCATCTGTATGGATTTGGAATGGTAGAGACCAATTTGGCCCTTTAAGAACTGGTGCTTGAGTCAAAGCATGCTTAAGCTTTAAGAAAGCTTCATTGCATGCTGGGGTCCATTTAAATTATGCATCTTTAGTAAGCAGTGAATATAAGGGACTTGCAATTTTACTGAAATCGTTGATAAACCGTCTGTAGTATCTAGCATGACCAAGAAAACTTCTTACATCTTTTTGCTTCACAGGGTCATTAATATGTTGAATGACCTCAATCTTTGCTGGATCCACCTAGATGCCTTGTACAAATATATGATGGCCAAGGACTATTCCTTCTTCCATCATGATGAAATACTTCTCACTGTTTAAAGACAAATTGTAGTCTTCACATCGCTGCAAAACTTTCTTCAGATTACCCAATGCTTGATCGAATTCATAACCATAAGTTGTAAAGTCATCCATGTAAATTTCCATAATATCTTGAGAAATATCAGATAAGATACTGATCATTGCTCTTTGAAAAGTAGCTGGAGCATTACACAACCCAAAAGGAAGAACCAAATATGCATACATTCCCCATGGGCAAGTAAATGTTGTCTTCTCTTGATCCTCGGGGGCTATTTGGATCTGATTGTAGCCACTAAATCCATCAAGGAATGAAAAATATCTCTTACCAACTAGAGAATCTAATACCTAATCTACAAATGGCAATGGAAAATGATCTTTTCTTGTTTCTAAGTTTAGAGCTCTATAATCAACACATACCCTCCATTTTCCTCCTTTTTTAGGGACTATCACCAGAGGTGATACCCATTGACTGTCAGAGATAGGATAGATAAACCTAGCTTTTAACAATTTCTATAATTTTTCTTTAACTATCTCCTTCAAAGCAGGATTGATTCTTCTTTGAGGTTGTCTGAGTGGGAAACACTCATCCTTTATATAAATATAGTGGGTACAAACTACTAGATCAATCCCATTCATATCCTTGTAATCCCATGCAAAAGCATTTTTATGAAGTTTCAGCAAGTCCACAAGGCCCTCTTTTTGAGTATTTGATAGATCTCTATTGATATTCAAATATTTATTCCATTCCACCTCTATCTTAATAGTAAGATCAATCTGGTTTATATCAGAAAAATGAGAAGAAGATAATTCATGCGGCAACAGAGTATGCAATATATCAATGGTTGCAGGAAAGTCCAAACCTGCAATATTTGGAACCAATTCCTGCAATTTTTGCTCTTCTATAAATTCATTTATCAGGATTTTATAAATAATTGATTCCTCATCATATAATTGCATGAGTGGTCCTCGATTAATCATCATAAGGTGATTAATAGAGTCAATTTCTTCAGATTCTTCTCCCAAGATAGGCCAAATGGCTTGTTGCTGTTCAAGCTGGGGTTGTGCTGGAGAATACAAGGCTAATGTTTTTGTAGAACTCCCATCTGAAATAGTCATATCCCCTGATCTACACCCAATATATGCATCAGCTGTGGCAAGCCAAGGTCTACCCAAAATGACCGGATATCCTCCTAATGTTGCCTTTGGAGATAAAATCATAAAGTCTGCACGATATTCCCAGGAATCTAGAATAACCACTACATCCTCTATGATACCATCAGGTCTCACTGTAGAGCCATCAACAAGCTATAGAACTGTGGGTGTAGGCCTTAAACTATTGATCTCAAGATGTTTCATTACTTCCCTTGTCATTACATTAATGGCTGCCCCTAAATCAATCAAAACATTTTTTGCTTGACTGCCATTAATGACTATACTCACAACAGGACTACCTGGATCAGAATACTTTGGGATGGCAATCTTACCTAACATAATATCAGTCAGTTGACCCATAACATGCACTGTTTGTGGATCCTTTTTCTTCCTGCGAGGTTTTTTTAGACATGCTTCTCTCAATGCCTTGCCATATATGGGAACATCCTTTATTGCTTGCAATAATGGAATTTTAACACAAATGTGCTTCAGTTGATCAATAATATCAAAGCTTTGTTGTTGTTTAGTGGGGACTTCTTTCTCTTGCAATCTATGGGGAAACGGTGGCAATATTTGATTCTAGGGTATTGTATCTGTTGGATTAGAGATTTCTTGCTCCTCCTGTACCTCAGTGATAACTGGATGAGAGGGTTTAGGTAAAGTTGTTCCAAATCGGAGGTGAATGTCATCTAGTGATAAAGAATAGGCTGGGTACTGATTAACATCAGCTGAATAAGCTTGTTGTTGTTGTTGAGACTTGATATTTGGATTTGGCAACGGTTGAGTAGGCAACTGTGTTGGTTTAGGCAGTGCAGCAGTAGCTACAAGAGAAGGCATTAAAGCAAGAGGTTGTGGTTGCTAAATAGGTGGCTAATAACTAGAAGATTGAGCTAGCCATGGTTGGCTTCCCCTCCATTGAGAAGTAGGTTGCCAATTCCCTTGAAACTGGTTTCCTTGGCCCTGAGGTGTGTACCAGTTCCCCTGTGGCTGCTGCCACTATGGCTGCTGCCACTGTGGCTGCTGCCACTATGGCATTTGATTAGCAAAATGCTACCCTTTGCCTTGTGAACCATACCAATTTTGGTAGTTACAAAGATTTTGAGAATACTGTGGTTTCCATTGGTTATTTGGTGCATAATAATTTCCACTATAACTAGAAAAAGAAAGTGGATCGGGTGGCATACCTTGTCTTTGAAAATTTGGTCTTCTTTGAGCAACATAGAAGACTTGCTCGTCCTCACCTTGAATTGGCTTGAATTCAAGTACCTCCAATGTTTGCAACCATCTTACATCTGCAATCTTTCTTTTGTTGTTTATAATGAGGACAAAATTCTGCAAGGAATGCATCAGCTTCCTCATACTTCTTCTTAGCTGCCAGTGTATCCAACTGGGTAGCCATATTGTTTATAATGTCCTCCTTGAAATCCTTTAATAGATGACTAAGTTCCATTCTAGAAACTCCAATTCCAAATGCTGATAATGGTGCCCCTGGTTTAAATCTCCTATTCTTCTTAGAAGTAGATCTAGAATACTTCTTGCAAATTTGTCCTATTTCAGCCCAAGTGGATTGTGTAATGTCACCTCCTCCCATAAGATCTAAGGAATCAGTTCATTCATCACTGATTCCCCTCAAAAATATCAATTTGAGGGAATCTTCATTGGGAGTGCTATGGTTGGACTTTTTGACACTAAACAGAAACCTTTCCAAGTAATGTTCAAGACTCTCATCTTCAGTTTGTGTCATTCTAAAGATATCATCCCCACGACAATTAATACCTCTACAATAATCTTTGTATTTTGCAAGAAACAATCGTTTCATCTCATCCCATGTATTGATTGTGCTACTACCCAAGCTCATAAACCATCTCAAGGATGACTCCTTCAAAGTGGCAGGAAACTTTTTGAGTCTATGGGCATCTGTAGTATAGTCAAAACTCCTACAGAGAACATCAAACTCAAACAGAAATGTGTCTGGATCCTCTGTCACCAATCCATAGAATTTAGGGAGTGAAGATGTTGGAATGTTCTTGAGATTAGTGTTATCATGCTAATCATAGATGGGAAACTCAAACATTGGACCTGGTGGTGGTGGTGGATTATTCCCACCAGGAGGAGGGTTCCCCTGCATTAGACTTGTGGGGGTTGTTACAATAGGAAATTCTTCTTCTTGAAGACCAAAAAGGAATTGAAGACTACCTTCTAGAAATTCAGATTCAGGGTGATTCAAATTCTGTGGAGCTTGGTAAAGTTCAGCAAAAGGATTTATATCTGGGAAATTATCTTCTGCATGGTTAGGATGAGTGGGCAGAAATCTACCTCTGGGGTCTCTTCTTCTCCTATGCATGCAGATTCATGAAATTTTCAAACAATAAGGAATCTCAAAAACAATTAACTGGAAACAATAATAACCATAAAAGGTTTTTAGTTTGACACCATCCTCAGCAACGACGCCAAAAATGTCTACTCCAACTATAATAATAATAACTCTAATTGAACTCTCAACCCAAAGTTTGGACATTCATCTGGTAAAGTTACTATTTTCATGGCTAGTGTTCATTTAGTTATCAACCCAGGGACGTAAAACTTGAAATGGGTCTACACTATATATGCACTAAGCTCCTTCAATGGCTATTTTGCATTGCTACAATAACTAACATTATGCGGAAAGGAAAGGCAAGAATTGAAATTATAGAAGGCTACAGGAAAGCTTATAAAAACAATGTTGGAATGATCTAATATAAATAATAGAAATCACTTTGTTCTGGATTGGCTGCAGGAACAGTCGGTGGATCTATTTCCAGTGGCTGCAGGAACACTCAGTGGATCTATTTCCAATGGCTGCAAGAACAGTCAAGGCACGAACTTCTACTGCAACTAAAGAAGAACTAATTTCAATGAGCATAAACATAGGATCACTCACCAAGTGGGCCCCTTGGATGAGTGATATCAAGCTTCCAAAAAAATACTTTTAGCAGATCATAACAACATATCTTTTATTCATTGCTTCCTGAAAATGATTACATGTTTTAAAAGAAAAACTCTAGAATGCTTATCAAAATTCTCTTCTCTATTCCTTTCTATTCTGTCTAACCTCTAAGAAAAAAGGAAGAGCTTATTAAAAAGCAAAGATCAACTACAATGGACAACTCAAATCATGCCCAAAAGAAGAGGCGGATGATTGACTGATGAAGAAGATAACTAGAGCTTGGCTGCAGGAAACGTGGATCTAGACCGAACCACAGTCTTTACATGTCTTAGTGATATTTTGCGAATTCAATACCCACTAGAGTTAAACTTCCGTAGTGCTACTTGGCTGCTCTGCTCATGTCGTACCTTGCGCTCACTCGGCTCCTCTTTAGCTTGATCTCTAGTTATTTCTTATGTGATTCTTCCTTCTTCAGACGAGAAAGGAGAATATCCACTGCGACATCATTTATTATCTGCACTACAACAAAAACAACATACAAGGACATGCATATGTATTTTATTTAATTAAAAAATTCATTAATTCACATATGATATTACCCTAAATAATCCGCATAGCAACAGGAACAAATCATTTGGCTGCAGGAATAAATGGCATGGTTGTAGGAATAGACCGACAAAGTTCAAACATGATTTCATAAGTTCAGGTTTAACTCATGGAATACATATAGTCAATTTACAATACTTCACTACTACCATGTAAACCAAAAGATATCAAAAACCTAAGAGTTTTGATGATAAAAACATGACAAAGTCTCAACTTATCACAATTCGCTTGAGTTTTTAGATTGATTAACCCCAAACCACCTTTATTATTAGGTTGAATGCAATTGTAACATGCTACAAATTTGAAAGAGATAATATTTCAAATAATTAACCATTTCAAATATAACCATTAACATAAACATAGCAAGTAACATAAAGAAAGAATTTTGAAAAAAAAAAACAGGAAACAAGAATAACGATAACTGAAAGATTAATTATATTGAACTAAAATTAAGCATACATGTAAGATTAAGAAATAAATAACTTTGCATGATATTAAAGAGAGAAAGGGTTTAGAGAGTACTTTGCATCTGATTCTAAGTTCTAAACTTCAACACTCTGTCATTATACTGGTTTACACTATAAGCATGAATTAACGCACTGTCAATGATCTCACCCTTCTCGGTAATAAGTCTAGGTTCTAGGAGTTCAACTGAACTCAAAATGGAACTAAGGCCCAACTTTTGTGTTAGCATTCAATGGATATATTTTTAATACTCTAAAGTGTTATTGTTAATTTCTTTCTCATTTAAGAATGCAATGTTTTATGATGCATTAACTGAATCCCTAGCTTGGGAAGTTAGGGGGCATGAGAGCCACCAATTGTACTTACAATTCCCAAGTATGGAATATAACCTACTGGACATGTCTCTGTTGTCTGGCCTCTTAAGAATGACCTCCCAATAGTGATTCTATTTGCATCATGTACAATAGTGCTCTTCTACCCACGACCTTCCTAGGCTAGGTTATAGGTTAGTTTTATAACTAGGAGGGGTAGTTTCAATCAGATAGTGTATTAGACATTGTTGTTTGGATTGATCGTGTTTAGGCAAATCTGAGGAAGCTCTATTAAGGTGTCAACAATGTTCTAAATACGAGACTTGCAAGTTTCTGAATCTAAAATTGAGGGACATCGTTGGTATAATTGTTTTCAGATTATTACGCAGTTTAAGAATTCAAATCTATATATTATACATATATCAGTATGCAGTATTATACCCCCATGCTTACATACACACACACCCATGTATATGCACGTACTTATACACATTGTATATATATGTAAGTATGTATATAACACTACACACACCCTTATTCTCTTAGTTTGTAAGAAAATAATGATACAAGATAATCAACCCCTTTCTTTCCATAACTCAAATAGAATGGACTGTTCCCTACAAGAGTTTGATACATTAATCCAACACTGATATAATGATGAGCCAGTAGTTCCATTAAGGAACTTAGATATCTATAGTTTTCCCAAAATCTTTTATAAAGGAAGCAGGGTTTTGTTGTTCAATGAAGCTAACAATATAGTTACAACAGAAGATAATGTCTATATTTCCTTAGAATTTGCAAATTGTTCAAACCCTTTTCTAGCATCGAAAGTATAGGTTCTTTTATAACTTCACATTTACATCAGACTTGTAGAAACCGCTATGTAGGCTCTTATACACACATATTTATATATACTTAATGTATATACAAATATATATGTATAAAAACATAGTACATCTTCTCATTTTGAGAGGAACAAAATAAATAAATGCAGTCACAACTACGTAAGGACTTCTATATGAATTAAGAGCAGATTCGAAGTGAAATTACTTCCTAATTTATAATATAACAACCAATAATTCTAGTTAGCTATAGAATAATGCAGTTGTGGAGTGTATATTTCCTTTACCATTTTCAAACTGTCCAACCCTTCCTTTATTCAAACAATAATAATTATGATTTCTTACAAATGCTAAATATACAATACGTATTGTAATTGATAGCATAAGGGTTAACCCTTACCCATTTTCAAACTCTTTCAACATTCAACTAAAGAATGCAATTTACCCCAAAACAATATCAAGACATAATAAGAAAAAATTTCTACATTTTGTGACTTCCTCTTTCTATTTATTTTTTTTGAAACTAGAATGATAAAAGAAGAAGAATAGTCAATTTTGTAGGGCTACATGACCTGAGAAAGTAGAATCCGTCAGATAATGTACCCAAATGCCCTTTCCAAACAAAACCCTAGATATTTTGAAATGGCTGAGCCGAAATCTGGTAAAACTACGGAGTAAAACCCTTATTCTTAGTCATCTAAGAAGAAGAAGAGAATGAAGTGTCGTCCTTTCTCTTTTTTTTTTCTTTCCTCGTTTATGTATTTGCCAAAATGATTATCCTGCTTGCTACACCCTAATACTAGACGAAATTCTCAAACCGCCCAAGGAATCACGCAGGCATGCTTATTTCCTCACGTGATCTGCATTTTTCCTTCCTCGTGAAGCTTCTCCTTCATGCGATAAGCATTCTTGGCACTCAAAACATGCTTCCCGTGAAAAATATCTTTTCCCATTGATATCGTATGAAATAAAGGATATATATATATATATATATATATATATATATATATATATATATATATATATATATATATATATAAATAATGTACTTTCCAAATTCCTTTTCAAATGATATCGAAATGTATAAGGGAGTATTGTTCATGCGTTTAATCTCTCTCTCTTTTTTTAACTTGCTTTCTCTATTTTTTATCAAACCTCCTTATACCCGATAAAATCATGAGGCAAGGTGGAGCAATGTTTTATGGTTTAATTTAAAACTTATATCTCTCTCAATATTGTCATAATATTTTTTTTTAAGCCAATCACCTAGCAACTTTAGGAGGGACAAACTTCATATCTCCCCTTCACATAACCTTCACTTGATATAGAGTTGCCAATTTAAATTTGGAAATTAATAATTTATTTTATTAAAAAATAAACATTGCCATACAAATGATAAATTGATTAAATATACATATTTATTTATATTTATATATATGCGACCCATACACCCTACGAATACATATATATATATATATATATATATATATATATATATATATATATATATATATGTATATATGTGTGTGTATATATGTATGTATGTATATATATACACATATATGCATACATATATATATATATACATATGTATATATGTATAACTTGATTAATAATTAATGACATAATAAATTATTAATAATAATTAATAATTACCTTGAGAAGCGACAAGCCCTAAGGTTATAAACCCTAAATACTTTGCACTGACCTTCTAGGTTACCTAGCGCACTGGCTAACAAGGTCTGACAAGGTCAACATAGGTTTACTTGGCTAGGTTAAGGTTTTCAAATGACATTGAGTCCTTTCCTTCCTTTCACCTCCCGACCTGATGATACTTTCCGTCCTTTCGTGGAGGATGACGGTCTCCTGCACACACTTGGCCCACGAAAATCGGTTAGATCCAAATCTTGCCTAGTTCTGACAATTAATAATTCATGACAAAAGTAAAACATGATATCATATTGTTAACTACAATTTCATCAATTTAATTAATCAAAGTACATCAAATCATCATAGAAAGCATAATTATCATCATTTACATATGCATAGTCATCTGAACATATCCATCAATTAAAGCATGAAACTAGGCACAGTGTACATCTTACAAGTATATCAAAAATGCACTAGGGTTAACATGTATCAGGGTGTAAACTACACAAAATCAACTATAGCACAAGTGGGATGTAACAACAATGAGCCTAATAAGTGGCTATGAATCCCCTCTTGTCATCCCATTTTGTCCATTAAAAAATGTTGAATAATTTCAATTAAATCCTCATAACCTTTATTGGAAGGTATCCAATAGGTTGAGTAATAAACATGAGTGACCAGAAAGCAACTTGGATTCTTCTAGCTAAAGAGAGGAATTTGTTTCCCCAATTAAACAACTCTATACTAGCTCCACATATCAAGTAAAGAAACACCTAGACCAAAAGGTATTCCAAGATACCTTATGATTTCAGTGTGTTTATTTTATTTATACTCATGTGGTATCCAATGAGGAATAGGCACATCCTGAATCATCAAGAATTCAGACCTACCATGGGCAAGCTTGGATCAAAAAATAGTATATCCAAGGGGTCTACCAATGTGCACTGGTCTTATCCAGCTAATCATATTGTATTGCATAATAGATAGGAATATAGTTTATTCTTGTCACATTGTTTCTCTCTTGTTATTGTGATTTCCATTAGGCCTCTAGATCTTGGGTGGCTACCTTCATAGCTCATTCTTACAAAAAGCATAGATTCCAAAAATATCATTTTTGAAAATCAATCTATTGATCTTATGTGGGAGCTATACCACTTAAAATTCAGAGGGAGATTAATCAAATAATCTCCCCAATTGTTGGTTATAATTTTTTCTTTCAATTTTGGCATATAGAGTCATTTTCATAATTATCTTAGAAGGAAAAACTTGTTAGCCAACATCCTGAAATAGGAAATATAAAAATGTGTTGGACACATAAATGAGTTTTAAAAGGGAGCTACACATGCTGGTATGTGTGTGACACATCATAGGGCATCCTGGATTATAGATAAGTTGGGTGTCACTTTTTGGGTGGTTTTAGCTCATGTTTTTGTAATACCATTTGACAGTTTTGTGTATTGTATCTCCTATATATTAGGTGTAATTTGTTGGTGATACTCCCATGAGAAGATTGCTTTGGTTTTATATTGCAATTTTTTGTTTATTTATGAATAATATAAGGTTGTGATTTTTGGAGTGTGGAGTTTTTCTCCCGAAAGGATTTCCCCCACCTAAATTACTATGTTGTGGTATGCATGCTATTTATATTCATTTATTTTAAGTTTTTATAACTATTGTAAAGATCTTGAGGGGAGGGTAATGTAAAAATTTAATAGATCTTTACATTAGTTACAAAAACTTAAAATAAATAAACATAAATAGCATGCATAACACAACATAGTAATTCCAACTAGAGATAGTATCTTCCTTTTTTCCTTTGGGCAGAAATTTGATTATTTTGCCATTAATGATAGGACCTATAGATCCTTTTTTGAAGGCCTCCAAATATAAACAATAAAAATACTCTTTAATGTGGTGCCACATTGCTTGGTAGAATTCCATAGGGAGACCATCGTTGTCTGGACTTTTATAAGGGGCCATAGTAAAGAGAGCAGTTCCAAGCTCATTTAAAGAAAGAATTTTGTCCAGATATCTATAGATTATACTCAAAATCTATTCAGTTAGGAATATGAACTTTAACAATATCTTCAAGAGCCTCTTGAATATCTTTCCATTGGTCATCTTTAAAGAGATATTCATAAAATTGTTTGAATGTGCTGTAAATTTCAATGGGATTAGTAAGAAGGGCACCAAATTCATCCCTTATAGCACATATTCTTTCTTTTTTATGCTTATAATTATGATAATTAAAAAAATATTTAGTGCCTTTGTATCCTTCTTTTATCCAATACAAGCTAGATATGATTTTAGCCCCTTGACCTTTGTAGTTGTCAAGTTTGTATAGTTGATTTTTAGTAGTAACAGTAGAAGTTTGAAGGTTAATGTTGCTAGGATCAACACTAAGAAGTTTTCTAGTATTAGCAAATTTCCTTGAAGATATTTTTCCTTGCATTTTAGTTGCTAGGCCACTTTTTTGCCAAACAAATTAAGGAAATTAGTGCATTGAGAAATGACAACACACCGCATTGAATTATGAGTAGATTTAAAAAAGGACTTCATGGACGGAGATGGCCCATGTACAGGGAGCTGTGAAGGCCGAGCTAGGGTTTTGATGCCCTAACTCACGAGCATAGCTGCAGTTGATGCAGAGGAGGAGGAGGGTGAAGGGAGTCAGGGGAGAACGGAGGGGGGAGCGCCTGCGGGAGGAGGGGTTTCTGCGGTGGTCGCCGGGGGGAGTTTTGGTCTGCGGGGGTGCTGGGTTTCGGCCAGCTAAGTGCGGTGGGTTCCCCATGGGTCTCCTGGGGGGTTGGGGGGTCTCATTTGGCCTCATTGGTAGAGCAGCTTGGTAGGGGGTGTTTCTTGAAGGGCTGCACTTTCTCAAGGGGTTTTTGGGTTTGATCTTTGGTGGTCTTTTGTCGCCCTATAATTCTTCTTGCGATCCGATGTCAGGCTTTGGTGGTGAGGCCTCACAGGTGGCCCCAGCCATGGACTTCCGAGCGGCGGTGGGATCAAAACCCTCACTTCAGAATATGAAGACATTTTCCAATAATCTTTTCGCCTCAGATATGGGGTCTGGAAGTGCTGGAAGCTCTCGCCCCATGAATATTAATGGGTGTCTCGAGCAATGCAGTGAAAGGCCGAAGCTAGTTATTCCCCCTGAGATGATAGCTGCAGATGTAGAGTACTTTTCAAACCACTCGCTTTACATCAAATTTTTTGGAATAAGGGTCTCCCTGCAGTTCTTGGAAAACTGGGCGCAGAGGACTTGGGCACCGGATGGGGAAATGGAGATTGTGCTGCTGGCGAACAACTATTTCATGGTTACTTTCAGCTGTATGGAGGATCGCAATAGGATCTTTGAAGGAGGCCCGTATTTTTACAACCAGGTGGGGTTGTTTATCAAACCTTGGCATGCGGGGTTTAACCCCTCAGAGGAGCTCCCAAACAGGGTTCTTGTGTGGGTTCACTTACCACAGTTTCTAGTGGAGTGTTGTTGGGAGGAGGTGTTACGGATGTTGGCCAATCTGCTTGGGAAACCAATGGGATCCTCATCGCAAAGCCTAGGGAGAAAGGTAATGACCTTTTCACACATCTGTGTTGAAATTGATCTTAGTAAACCTTTACCAGATGCTATAGATATGTGTGTCGGCTCTTACTCTTGGGTCTAGTAGTTAGATTATGAGACCTTACCTTTTCGTTGTCATTTGTGCCATGAGTATGGTCATTTACAACGTAAGTGCCCTAGATTTAAACTAGTGGTGCACCAACCTCAACAACAGGCCCAAAGCCAAGATAGGGCTGATAAAGGAAAAGCCAATATATCGGTCGAGGTTGTGGGTGCTGATGGTTTTGCTCCAGTTAAGACAAAGAATAGTAATCATGGCCAGAAGAGGTCCCTTCAGGAGAAACAGGAGGAGGATACCTTTAACAGATTTGTAGCATTGGACGACCTCAGTCAATAGGAAGTGAATCTGGGGTTAACCCCACTGGACCAAGGTGCTTCAGGGGGGGTCCAGAAAGAGTTATGGAGGATTTTACCCAGGCCTTGCTAGGGACTGGAAGTCAACTAATGCAAACGGAGCAGATTGCAGGGGCTGAGGTGGGACTCACTCTTGTCTCGGTGGTGAACTTGGTGGGGGGCGAGGGCTCCCCAATTGCTCTGAAAACGGAACCTGCTGGAGCTAAAACTAATAAGTTCTCTACTCATTTGGGTCTTCATCAGAAAGATATTAAGAAGAATGCTTTGGAGAAAATCTCAAAGGCCAGCAGAAAGAAGGATTTGGATAAAATCAAATTGATGGGAGAGAATTTCGTTGAGTCAGGGTCAATAAAGACTTTGGATTCTCACTTTTCCAATCCTCCTAAATGATTGTGCTTTCATGGAATGTGAGGGGCTTGAACAGTGGCCCTAGACAAAAAGTTGTTCGGGATTTGATTAGGAATCATTCACCTGATGTCCTATTTTTACAAGAAACTAAACTCTCAGTGGAGAGTATGATGGGGTTGGTGCCGAAGCTATGGGGGCGAGGTGAGTGTCAGTGTATTGGGGCTGCTGGGTCCTTTGGGGGAGTGGCATGTCTGTGGAATCCTTCAAAGATTCGCCCTGTCTGGTGGGTGGCTTCTAGATCATCGTTATCCAAGGTTGCCTCAAGTCTTGAGACCAGAGACCCTATCTTGTTTTCTAATATCTATGCTCCCACTGATTTTCTGGGCAAGCAAAACCTTTGGTCTCATATTTCTTGTACGCGAAGGTTGGTCCCTTTTCATCCTTGGATTTTGGTGGGAGACTCTAATGCTATCACTGAGTTGAGTGAGAAGAAGGGGGGAGTCATGCCGCTGGATCCCTCTTCTTATCTCTTTCAGGATAGTATAGCCTCCCTGCATCTGGTTGACATTAAGCCTAGCAATGGTTTGTTCACTTGGAACAATAGGAGAGTGGGGGAGTTTTGGATTACTGAAAGGCTGGATAGATTCCTGGTTTCCAATTCTTGGGTTGGTGGGGGGTGGTCCACAATCTCTGAGATTCTTGACTGGAGAGGGTCTGACCATTGGCCTATCAAGCTGGTCTCTTCTTCAGCCCGGGTTGCTTGCTCTTCCTCCTTCAAATTCCAACTTATTTGGCTTCGGGATCCCGCTCTGCATGCTCTAGTTGAGCTATGGTGGAGTAAGGGGAGGCCGGCCTTTGGCACTGCCATGTTTACTTTTGTCAAGCAGCTGTAGTTTGTTAAGTTTCAGCTTAAACAGTGGAATAGGCAGGGCTTCGGGAACATTTCTCATGCTAAGAAAGCTGCCCAAATAGTGTTAAATGGCATTACCAGCAAAATCAGAGAGCAAGGCTTGTCTGAAGCCTTGCTTAGGGAGGAGGACAGGGTTCTCAAGGCTCTAGAGGAATGGGAACTCATGGAAGAAATTTACTAGAAACAGAGAGCTCGCATTGATTGGCTTCAAGCGGGTGATAAGAACACTGCTTTCTTTTTCAACTCTACGAAGGCGAGACACCATGGGAACTCCATCTCTGCTCTGGTCAATGATAGAGGGGAGTTGTTATTATCTTTGCAAGAGATTTCTAGGGAGGCTCTTCAGTATTTCTGATCCCTCTTCAGTGAGGATTCTCAGGGGGATTTGGTGGAGGAGAACCAGGTCCTTGCTTGCATTCCTCCTCTTGTGTCTAGGGAGATGAATGAGCAGCTTATGGGTCCTATTTTGTTGGAAGAACTTGAGCGGATTATTTTTCACATGAGGAAAGGAAAAGCACTAGAACCGGATGGGTTTCTAGTTGAATTCTTTCTGTTAGGGTTTCAAGCAGATCCGAAGCAAATATGAACTAACAATTATATGCAGATTTAAATACAAAAAGATAAATAAATAAAACAGGACATAGATAACACAGAGATTTAACGTGGTTCACCCAGAATGGGTTACGTCCACCATACATAGTCGTCCAATCTTTCTTATTATCCAGCAAAAATAGTACATCAACCTTACAATGCCTTAAGCATCCCAGCCGCTTATAACATGTGTTTTTAGGGCAACAAACAAAGTCGGCCTTTTTAGGGTTTTATTACAATGTCAGTTTTCATCAACGAAAAACGACAAAAAAAAATTTTCTCGGGGGTTGCCGCCCCTGAACCCCTGCCCGGGGCCCAACCTGGCCCCGAACCCCGACAAGGATACGTGCTGAGTGTACAGTACTTTGTTGATTAGTCGCCACATTTCAACAATCTCCCACTTAGAGACTGATCAGGCTCCACACCGAACAATCTCCCACTTGGAGACTCATACTACATGACACCAATATACATGCAACATCCGCTGGATAAAACACTAGGACTTGACTGGTATAAATTCCACAATTATCAATCAAGAAGACCAATAGAAACTAATGAAGAAATTAGCTTCTCCTGTGGAACTGCCTTTGTGAACATATCAGCAGGATTCTCACTTGTGTGAATCTTCTCAAGCCATAACTGACCCTCCTCCAAAACAGTCCGGATGAAGTGGTACCTGAGCTGAATGTGCTTTGTCCTTGAATGAAAAGCAGAGTTCTTTGCAAGATGAATGGCACTCTAGCTATCAGTATACAATGGGCTATCCTCTTGTGTCTGACCCAATTCCTTCAGAAAACATTGCAACCAAATCATCTCCTTGCTGGATTCTGTAGCAGCAACATACTCAGCTTTAGTGGTTGAAAGTGCAACAACCTTTTGCAGCCTAGAAATCCAACTGACTGCAGTTCCCCCAATAGTAAAAACATACCATGTAGTACTCCTTCGTGAATCAATATCACCCACCCGATCAGAGTCATCAAATCCACTCAGAGCAGCATTAGATCCTTTGAAACATAATGCCTTCATAGTAGTTCCTTTCAAATACCGAAGAATCCATTTCACAGCATTCCAATGTTCCATACCCGGATTACTCATAAACCTGCTCACAACTCCCACTGCATGTGCAATATCTGGCCTTGTGCATACCATTGCATACATCAGACTGCCAAAAACTAATGAATATGGGATGTTAGACATTTTATTAACCTCTTCCTATGTCTTTGGGCACATCTCCTTAGTCAATTTGAAATGACTAGCGAAAGGTGTACTAACTGCTTTTGCATCCTGCATGTTAAATCTTTTCAACACCTTCTTTATAAACTCACTTTGGGACAAATTCAAGATTCTATTTTTCCTGTCCCATGTAATCCTCATACCGAGAATTTTCTTAGCTGCACCCAAATCCTTCATAGCAAATGACCTGGCTAATTTCTGTTTAAGATCATTTATATGTTGCATGTTAGACCCAGCAACAAGCATGTCATCAACATAAAGCAATAGGATAATATAACTGCCATTATCAAATCTCTTAAAATAAACACAATGATCAGAATGACATCTATGATAACCGTGTTCAGCCATGAAACTATCAAATTTTAAATACCATTGTCGGGGTGCTTGCTTTAGGCCATACAAACTTTTCTTCAACCTGCACACCAAGTTCTCCTTACCTTTGACCTCATATCCCTGTGGTTGCAACATGTAAATTTCCTCCTCCAAATCTCCATGGAGAAAAGTTGTTTTGACATCTAATTGTTCAAGATGTAAATCATCTGCAGCCATAAGACTAAGTACAGTTCTAATTGAAGTCATTTTTACAACTGGAGAAAATATTTCATCATAATCTATACCCTTTTTCTGTGCAAAACCTTGTACCACAAGTCTGGCCTTATATCTTTTCTGACCTCCTCCCTCCTCCTTTAGCCGATAAACCCATTTGTTAAGCAAGGCTCGTTTTTCTGTAGGTAAAGGGACTAAGTCCCAAGTCTTATTTTTCATCAAGGAGTCCATCTCCTCTTTCATGCCTAGCTCCCACTGTTGTTTGGCATCTACCTGCATTGCTTCTTCATATTCTTCTGGTTCACCAGAATCCGTTAATAAAATAGAATACAAAGAAGGAGAAAATCTTTCAGGGGGTCTACTTGTCCTCGTAGAATGTCTAACACTTGCAGGAGTTTGTTAGACAATCTGTTTGTTGCTGAGCATCAGGTACCTGTGGCATTTCATTTTCAGGAATCTCATCCAACACCACATATTCTTGTTTGTCCTGTTCATGTTTCTTTTCCTGCATCTATTCTTTATACATAACCTTCTCATTAAATATAACATCTCTACTTCTAATTATTTTCTTATTTTCAAAATCCCATAACCGATAGCCATATTCATCTATCCCATATCCAATGAAGGTACATTTCTGTGATTTAGCATCAAGCTTGGTTCTATTTTCTTTATCAACATGGACAAAAGCTTCGCAACCAAAAGTTTTTAGAAAATAATAATTTACCTTTTTACCAGTCCATGCCTCCTCTGGAATACCACCATCCAAAGGGGTTGAAGATCCTCTATTTATCAAATAGACAGCAGTATGTACAACATCTGCCCAAAAATGTAAGGGCAATCCAGCATGCAATCTCATGCTCCTCGCACGTTCCATGATAGTCCTATTCATTCTCTCTGACACACCATTTTCCTGTGGAGTTCCTGGAACTATCTTCTACTTTCGAATCCCATTTAAGGAACAGTAATCTTCAAATGCTTTGCTGCAATACTCACCTCCATTATCCGATCTGAGACACTTCAACTTTTTTCCTGTCTCATTCTCAACCAAAGCTTTCCATTTCTTAAAAGTTTCAAAAACATCTGATTTTTGTTTTAGGAAATATACCCATGTTTTTCTGGTTGAGTCATCAATAAAAATAACATAATAACAAGAGCCACCAAGAGATGATACCTAAGTCGGTCCCCATACATCTGAATGTACAAGCTCTAACTTCTCACTCTTCCTCTCTTTCCCAACCTTGAGAAATCTGACTCTTTTCTGTTTACCATAAACACAGTTTTCACAGAACTCTAAATCAATCTTCTTTAGTCCTGGCAATAGATTTTTGGAGTGAAGGATTTTCATCCCTTTCTCACTCATGTGCCCAAGCCTATGGTGCCACATTATCGAATCTATTCTTGCAACATTTATTGTTGTTGTCCCTGTAGTAACTTTATCTGTAGTAGCTAAGGTAGAGTAAGTGTTACCAGTACACAGATATAATGTGCCTACCTTCACACCTTTAGCTACTACTAATGATCTTTTAGTGACCTTCCACATATTGTCTGAGAAGGTAACTATGCAACCTTCACTACCTAGTTGCCCTACAGAAATTAAATTTCTTCTTAAATTAGGAACATGTCTTACCTCCTACAGAAACCAGTCATTACCATTCTGCAACTTGATCTTTATCTTTCCTTTTCCAACAATTTGATAGGGCTCATCATCACCCAAATATACCTGTCCAAAATCACCTTGAACATAATCTAGAAAATATTTTCTATGGGGTGTAGCATGAAATGAAGCCCCAGAATCTATTACCCAGGAATCATTAACATTATCCAAACATAAGATTAAAGCATCTTGTAAAGTATTACTTGCAATATTAGCTTCCTTACTGTCATTCTCATTTTTGTCTCCTTTGTTTTTCCGAGACCAACAGTCTTTCTTTAGATGACCAGGCTTTCCGCAGTACCAGCAATCTTTCTTTCCTCTAGATTGAGAGCATCCTTTCTTTGACTTCCCTCGTGACTTCTCATTCCCAGGGCCTTTTCCTCTTTCCTTTGATCTTCCTCTGTTCTCCACATTTAAAACACTACCCAATGATGTTGGAGTCTCACTTGTGCTTTTCCTTCGCATTTCCTCACTTAGGATAACACCAACAATATCATCAAATACCAAAATATTTTTACCAGAGACAGAGTTACTTACAGCCATAACCAAGCTATTACAGCTTTCTGGCAAAGAACATAAAATCAAGAGAGCCCTAACCTCTTCTGCAAAGGTAATTTTTACCGAAGACAATTGACTGGTCATTGTATTAAATTCATTTAAGTGCTCTGCTACAGATCCTCCCTCACTCATTTTCAAATTAAACAAATGCTTCATAAGAAATACCTTATTCGAAGCCGAGGTTTTCTCATACAACATAGCCAATGTTGCCATCAAATCTACAGTCATTTTTTCTTTTGTTATATTGAATGCTATAGACGACGCAAGGCACAATCGAATGGTTCCCAGTGCCTTTCTATCTAAAATGTCCCACTCTTCATCTGATATTGTGGTCGGTTTCTTTGCCTTTCCTTCCAATGGCCGCCACAAATCCTTTTGATACAGGTAATCCTCCATCTGCATTTTCCATAACTGATAATTCTGGCCGTTAAACTTTTCGACCTTGAATTTGGAATCCTCCATTGCTCCCACTTAAATCTGAAAGTCCTGCCAATTTACAGAAAACCTCGCTCTGATACCAATTGTTAGGGTTTCAAGTAGATCCGAAGCAAATATGAACTAACAATTATATGTAGATTTAAATACAAAAAGATAAAGAAATAAAATAGGACACAGATAACATAGAGATTTAACGTGGTTCACCCAGAATGGGTTACTTCCACCATACACAGTCGTCCAATCTTTCTTATTATCCAGCAAAAATAGTACATCAACCTTACAATGCCTTAAGCATCCCAGCCACTTATAACATGCGTTTTTAGGGCAACAAACAAAGTCGGCCTTTTTAGGGTTTTATTACAATGTCAGTTTTCATCAACGAAAAACGGCAAAAAAAAAATTTCTCGGGGGCTGCCGCCCCTGAACCCCTGCCCGGGGCCCAGCCCAGCCCTGGACCCCAGCGAGGATACGTGCTGAGTGTACAGTACTTTGCTGATCAGTCGCCACATTTCAAAACTTTCAAGAGTTCTGGGACATCATCAAATTGGACTTACTCGAGGTAGTCCAAGAGTCCTAGAGGAACAAACAGATGCTTTGGGCCTTGAATGCGACCTTCATTGCGCTAATCCCTAAGTGTGAGGGAGCCGACAGGTTAGGCTAGTTCCGCCCCATATCTCTCTACAATGTGATATACAAGATCATTTCCAAGTTGATAGCAGAGAGGCTGAAGAAGTGTCTGGGGGCTGTTATCTCAGAGGAACAAAGCGGGTTTGTGGAAGGACGTCAAATTTTAGATGGTGTGGTTATTGCTACAGAGACCATTCACTCTATGGCATCCTCCAAGGAAAAAGCTATGTTTATCAAGTTGGATATGCCTAAGGCTTATGATAGAGTTCGTTGGTCCTTCCTTCTGAAGATCCTCAGGTCTTTTGGCTTTGCTGAGGAATAGAGCCAATGGGTTATGAGTTGTGTCACGTCCACCTCTTTCTCAGTGCTTATTAATGGTGATCACACGGAGCTGTTTGGTGCGACTAGGGACCTTCGCCAGGGGGACCCCCTCTCCCCTTACCTTTTCATTCTCCTGGCTGAGGGTCTGGGGAGGTTGATCAAGCATGATGTGGGTCTAGGTAGTATTCAGGGCTGGAGTTGGGGTAATGATCTGCAGCCTCAGTCCCATTTGCAGTTTGTTGATGAAACGGCCTTGATGGGTCTTGCTTGGATCAGAGAAGCTACTAATTTGCGGAAGGTTTTGGATGTCTATCTGATGGCCTTGGGTCAGTTGATCAATGAAGATAAGTCTTCTATTCTTTTCTTCAACACCCCTGGAGCTATTCAAAGGAGGATTGCCCTTATCTTGAGGTTTCAAGTGGGTACTCTGCCCATGACTTATCTGGGTATTCCTATCTCTCCTGGTAATCCTCCTCAGGAGTCATGGCAGAGTATCTTGGATAAATTTCACTCGAGGGTGGAACATTGGACGCATGGATGGTTATCTTTCGTTGGGAGGGTACAACTGATTCAGTCGGTGGTTTAGACTCTTCCGATCTATCATTGTATGCTTCAAGTGGCTCCTATGTGGTTGTTGAAAGGATTAGATTCTTTGGCTAGGAAATTCTTATGGGCAGGCAATCTATCCTCCTCCAAATGGAGTTTGGTTAATTGGGACCTGGTGTGTAGCCCGAAACAGTCAGGGGGGCTTGGTTTACGGCAGGCTATGTTATTCGAGGAGGCTTTGGCGGATAAACTGTATTGGAGGTGGTGCGTCGAGAAGGACCGTGGGTGGGCTAAGCTATTGGCTTACAAGTATATGCAGAGGATCCCAGTTCAGGAGGTTCCAAGATATCTGCTTGAGGGAAAAGGCTCAATGATTTGGTATACTCTCAAGAAGGGGGCATCTCTCATTAAGGAGGGACTCTTTTGGATCTATAGGAGGGGGGAGGAGGTCCTTTTCTGGAACGACTCTCGAGATGGGTACCCCCCATCCTTATGCAGTTTCCCAATCTTGGGAACCTTAGCCAAATATTCCTGGAGGTAGGGTGGTCAAGGGTGAGTGACTTCAAGGAGGTTCACCAGTGTGGGCGGTTGGAGATGGAGAGGTGGAAGGCTCCTAGTGAGTGGTCGGTCGTTGGGATGGAGGAAGAGTGTGCTGAGCTACAAGGCATTCTAGCGAGTAGACACTATAGTGCTCTCAAGGGTAGGGATGGACTTTCCTGGTATCTGAATCCTAAAGGCATCTATACTATTGCTAGTGGTTACCGGCTTCTTTTGAACAGAAGATTGGAGGGTAGAGAGGTGCACTGGTGGAAACAGGCTTGGAACAGTTTCTCCTGGCCAAAGTGCAATTGCTTCGCTTGGACTCTGGCCTTGAATAGATGCCTAACTTGGGATAATATTCGCAAGAGGGGATTCTTGGGGCCCTCTATTTGTTCTTTGTGTGGCAACAGGGAAGAAGACTCCTCACATTTGTTCTTCAGATGTCCCTTCTCTATGCTTATTTGGCACTACTGGTGGAGGGTGTGGAAGTGTCTGTGTGTCCATGTCGATTCTCTGGTGGAATTTTGGTGCAGTATGGGCAGACCACCTATGTTGTCCTCCTTCCTTCAGATGGTTTGGTACATTGGGCCCATCTTCATACTCTGGCAGATTTGGCTTGAGAGGAACAGAAGGATCTTTCAGGAGTCCAGACTGTTAGTGCAGCAAGCTTGGAATAGAACCATGGTTATGATTCGAGAGACGGTGGAAGCGAAGTGTGAGGTTAATCTCCCTTTGAACAAAGATGAGGTGGACATTGTGAGCAAGTTGGGTCGGCATGAGCTATGTCTGGCCTCTGCTTGTGTCAGATAAGGTAGATGTGCTAGGAAGAAGGTCCAAAGGGTTGGAAAGTGGAGCCCCCCTCAGGATGAGATTATTAAGATTAACATTGATGGCTCCTCCAGGGGTAACCCAGGCCCAGCTGGGGTAGGGGGGATAGGTCAGAATTGTATGGGTGAGGTGGTCTTCATCTTTTCAGTGCATAAAGGGAGGCAATCCAATAATTATATGGAGGGTCTTGCTGTTCTCTATACCCTAGAGCGAGCTTGGGAGTTGGGTTGCAGGAAGGTTATCTGTGAATCGGATTCACAAATTATTGTTCATTTGTTGACTGAGCAGAAGATGAGTGGGACTCATTGGCAGCTGGTAGAGATTGTGCATCAGATTCTTCATATTAGCTCCCTAATGGAGCAGGTGTCTTTCATCCACATTTCCCGGGAATGGAATAGAGCGGCAGATTGTTTGGCTAAGTGGGCCTCAGAACATGATAGTGAGTGGAAGCTTGAAGGCTGGGAGCATCTCTCCCTAGATTATTGTCAAGCCTTGTGGCAGATTCTTGGTGAGGACATGGAGAGTTATGATGTTAACTGAGCTTGGTCTAGGCCTAGGGTTCTTGTTTTGAAGGGCCTTGGGGCACTGGTCCTACTTGTAATTTTTTGGGTCTGATCTTTAATAAAGTTTTTACCCCTTTTATTTAAAAAAGAAATGACAACACACCACCAATCAATCCAAGAGTCTCCTTCACTAGGTTTAGGTAGGGAATTCCAAATCCCTTAAAGAGAAGCCAAACAAGTAGGATTATGTAAGTGAGAAATATTCAACTTAAAAGGGAAAGAATTCTCAACGAGTGAGTTTTGGGAAAGGCCAATGCTGCACACAATGGGAAAATGATCTGAAAGGGTAGAAGAATGCTCTGCTTGAATATACAAATCCAATGAATCATAAACCATGGAGAGGCTAGATGAAACATAAAATCTATCCAACCTACTTATTTTTCTATTTTCTCCCATTTTGCAATTGGACCATGTCTACCAATTTTTATAATGACTAGAAAATTTATCATGAATAGGGTCAATCACACCCAAACAGTTATGAAAAAATAGCCAACTGCCAAATTCATCCTTGCTAAGATTTGATAGTTTATTCTAGCTGCAATCTTGTGGTTGTTATACCATGTTAAAGTCACCACCTAAGATCCAATTAGCATTAGGTAAGTTATTGGCCATCCAATCCCAAAGTTGAATTTTCTATTTAGAGAAATTGGAAGCATAAATAGAGAAAAATCCAATGAGCCGACTATTGATGAAAATAAGAACCCATGCACAAGTGTGGGAGGGATCTTCACCCTTATCAATGATAAATTTTCAAAACCATGTTGACATTCCAAGAACAACATCATCTTTGCCATCCAAATGAGATGTATGCAAAAAAGTGGCATCTTTCCAGACATTGTGCAAGACAACTTTAAGTTTAGTGTCAGTAATTTTCACTTCTTGAAGAAATAAAATATCAGGTTTCCATTTCATGACCATCTCTTTAAATTTATATTTGTAGTGAGGGAGGGAAATTCCTCTGACATTCTAGGAAGGAGTTCAAAATGCATTAAGTGGGATAGAAAAGTCATCACATTGAGCTAACACACTAAAACTATTATCGAGAGTAAGTTCTTGTTCCTTGATTTCTTGACTTCTAGATGTGGAAGAAGGGGATCTAGATCTTTGATGAACATGAGATGTGGGAGTTGAGGAGCCACAAAAGCATGGTTGGGGGGAGGAATGATGGGAGGGGGAAGAGGATGGCTTGAGACAAGGATGAGGAGAAGAAGATATTTATTAACAAGAAGAACAAGAAATAGGGGTAGAGGAAGACCCCAAAGGATCTTTTCTCTTTCAAACTAGTCTCCAACCATCAAACATGACAATATCCTTAACAAAGGGATAGACTCATCAGGAACACTAGAATGGATGGAAGGATTGGAAGGAGAAGGGGATATATTGTTAGTGGAAAGAGCAGAACAAGGGAGGGTGTGGTTGTTAGATGGTGAGATATGGGGTGTCTAGATCAATTTGCTTCTTCTGATGGGACAATCGTGGATTAGTTGGCCTTCCTTTTTTATAGTAAAAAAAAGGTATTTGGTTTCTTCAAATAAAATATTGGATGGTCTGGTTCAAACCCCGGGCCAATGGATTTGATGCTTTTAGGTACAAGATTTTATGCAAGCCCTGGGATGAACCCTTAAACTTGAGAATTTGTCAGAACTATGTTTACACTTGATAACTCTACCTATTTGTGCCACAATGTCCTTTAAGAATGGTTTAAATGCCAAATTGAGGAGGGATAGTTCAAACCACATAGGATAATGAGAGCGGGAAGGTCCACCAGGATGAAAGTTAAAAGTCCAAGCTTGTAGGTAACAATTTTTCACACAAATTACCCAAGTATCGTTTATTGTAAAATGGATTGAGCATGATCTGCCAATTTAAGCATGCACAAAACATATCCTTTGCCAAGGCCTTGTAAAGCCTCTATCTCCCAACCCTAACTTTCCTAGTTAAATCTTGCCCATTTGTAAAAATATGCTTCAGAAGGGATGCCTTCATTGAAGAATAAAATTACAATCCTATTTTGGCATTCATTAATAACATATATAACATCATCAAAAAGTTGTATTTCTAAAAATTTACCCTTATTAGCTTGTTGTCATTCCTTTGGTGACGATTCCTCCATTTCTTTGCCAGATCCATCAACATCAACCACGTTTACATCATGATGTTCTCCATTTTACTTCTAATTTTTTTTTATCCATGACATCCTATGTTTTTAGCCTAGCACTACCCCCAATCATCCTTGCCATAGTTTTGAGGCACATTGAAGCCTCTCACTCATGTAGATGCACATAATAGAAATACTAGGGTTTCATTCTGCATCTAGGGTTTCATTCTACGTCTAGATATTTCTTAGGGTTTTGTTCTATCATGATCTCTTAAATGTTGCTATTCCTAAATATTAAACTCTTTGCAGTTCATTTTTGCTTATGGTTCAATCCTTGCTCATTTTATAATGAATTGATCAAGTCATATGTTAAATATATTATTTGGGAGCATATTTCACTCTACTTAGTTTGATCTTTAAAATAAAAGAAAATCATAGTCTAGTCTATTGGACTTTTACAATACTTTTTAGTAACCAAATAATTTTTCTATAAAATTCAATACTCAATTATTATTTTTAATTGACTCTGAGCATACAACTAATTTTGTACAATATTTTTTAACACTCAATTCATGGTTTACATTGAATCTTACATCAAATCTCATGGGTGGATGATGCTCAAATGTAAGAAATGACATGCACAAAGAAAATAATGTATAAGCTAAATAAGAGATATAAGAGGTAACTTAGATAAGCAAGAAAAAAACATAAAAGTAGGTGATAATGAAGAAGGACATGAGGTAGTAGAGAAGCCTATGTTGGAGGGGAAGAGTGAACTAAATTACAAATATATAAATAATAGAATTCACAACAAATATGATTGTTTTGTAGAGAAGAGACCTAAGCCAAAATTAACAATAATGCACAAAATTCACTCACAACCTTTAGATTATGAATTGAAGGAGAAATCTCCACATCTAGGAGATGTGAGAGTTAGGATAGGTGGGTGGGTCAACAATGATTACACACATTTTGTGATTGTTTTAGGGCTACAATTTAATAGATGATTATATTTAAAACCAAGCTATGAAATAAAAAATGTTGATATTCTTATAAGTGTGAAGTTTGTCAATTGTGAAAAATATTGGCCACTTTAATGGAACATTCAATTTAGCACTTGCTTGGAACACTATGTGTGTTAAAGATTGATATAGAAAGAAAATAATTTAATATTAGCCTAGTTGCTTGGTACCTAGAATATGAGTGCTATATTGTAATAACCCACCATAATTAACTCAAAAAAATTGACCATTCTTTTTTTTTTGTGTGTGTTTAATTTAATCATTATGTTTGATTCAATTGCATACTCTGGGCATCCATCCATTTGGATTAGGCATTTATCCATCCGGGATGAGCATCTAACCATACAAGTTAGGCATTTGTCCATACGAGACATCAGTTTTCATCTATCCAATATAGGATAGGCATCTACCCATACGGGGTAGGCATCTATCCAATCGGGACAGGGGGTGCTCTGGCCAGAGACTTAGACTCATCGGGACCATTCAGGTCCCGAGCCCCTCACTAAGTACTACACTCTTCTAACAGAAGTGCACCAAGGTCGTCGTCCTTAGGAGTAATTAAACAACATAATACAAGCTTGAATTCTGCCTCGGAATTTGGCTTAAAGCCTCGGGAAGTCAAGTGAATCCATACGGGATTCCTTCCGAGTATGCATTGAATTACTTTTTCCAATTTAATTATCTTATCTTTCAAAATAGGATTCTTGCTCAATCTTTCTTTTACCAAGCCTAGACCCCACCCACGAACACCTGAGTACGAGGGACAACTTCGTCCCAAGACTGCCTACATACCCGCTTCGACACGGGATCAAGGCATAAAGTATGTAGTTCTATTTTCTACTCTATGGTTTGATGTAAACTAATTAGTGGGTACGTAACCCTTTCTAGGGTCAATGTCCCAGACAGTTTCTCTACGGTTGCTACCCATGATGGTAGCGCTTTAAGAAAAGGCTCAAGATGGCCTATTGCTTGTGGCCTAAAACAACTAGATCTTAATTCTTATCATGAGCGTCACCCTTGACCAATTGTCAATCAACAACAATCTTCGAGATTAAAACAATTTCATAAAAGCATTTCACTCAACATCCCTATAGGGGTTTACTATAGTTTAACTGAGCGGATGAATGATTGTTTAGAATTATCTTATTAAATTATCGATCCAAGGGGGATTACTCGCCCCTTGGATTTTAACTTCCAAGTGTCCCTTATTACTCCTCGACGATTTATAGGGACGATGCCACAAACGTCGTTGATGTAGCTTTATTAGGCGTTAAGTGCAGTAGTTCAACACGATAACATTACTCGTAAGCGTGACCCAGAGGCACTGTATATACCGAATGCTAGTAGGTTTTGGTTTTCCAACTTCCTTTATTTAATTTTCTAACTTATGATAAACATCGTGCTTGAAAAATAATTATGAATTTAGACATTGCAAAGCTCAATTACTTGAAATAACTACTTGATGAATTACATGGAATAAAAACCATAACTAACATTATTTATTATTCAAAATTTCAAAAATATAACTTTGCATAACAATGACCATCATGAAACTTGCATATTAATAATTACATGTGTACTTGCATGAAAAACGTCAATAAATGTAATTAATCTATAAGTAATTTGCATGTTATACGAATAGTGCAACTTGCATGAAAACGTCAATAAATGTAATTAATCTATAAGTAATTTGCATGTTATAAGAATAGTGTAACTTGCGTGCATGATTAAGCAACCCAAAAATAGTGATTAATTTCGGCATTCGATTCAAATCATATTAATGTGAATTAATTGCTAAAGGCCAACTAAGTGCCCAATGGATCTTAAATGGAATGAATAACTCTAATTAAAGAATTTGATACAATATAATTTACAACTATGAAATTTACCAAGGATAATTTAATCATGAATTTACTACACAATAATCCCCAATATTTATAAGCTTTTCTAAGTTAAATTCAACAACTCAAAATTTATACTAAGGAAAGAATTAACATTTCCTAAATTGCAATTATTAACAATTAAACTTAAAATTTAAACAAAAATAATTATTAGCAATTAATCTTGAAATTTACCCCCAAGGTAATTACTAAAAATTCTAAATTGCAAAAAAAAAACTACTTACAAAAATAAAATATGCGAATTTCTTTTTTTTTGTATTGTTTTAATGGTAATTAGGAGGGAGTGGGGACCGCGGGTCCCATCACCCCTGTGGTCCTGCATGCGCAGGCCCGTAGGGTTGAGGGGACATCGTGGTCCCTTCCACTCCCCTACGGCCACTGTCGTGACAGTGACCGCAGGGGTAGTGGGGGGTACCACTGTCCCCTCCGACGGTTACAATAACCGCCGCCCCTATACGCCTCCGTAATCCTTCGAATATTTTTTGAAAACCGTGCCATTACTATTACATGCAACATTAATATATTTTAACGTTTGGAATAATTTTAATATAATGCAACATTAATAAATTTTAACATTTGACACAACTTAATATATATATATAGATATATATATATATATATATATAGATATATATATATATATAGATATATATATATATATATATATATATAGAGAGAGAGAGAGAGAGAGAGAGAGAGAGATAGTTTACATTTTCAATTATTTAATGACATCCTTATATATAAACAAAGAGGGTATTCATTTATGAAAATAAGAACATGAATAAAACATAATTTAAACAATTGTTTTAGATTTGATTTTTACAGTAAACAGGAGGTTAACATTTACACAGAGAGAGAGAGAGAGAGAGAGAGAGAGAGAGAGAGAGAGAGAGAGAGAGAGAGAGAGAGAGAGAGAGAGAGAGAGAGAGAGAGAGAGAGAGAGAGAGAGAGAGAGAGCTTATTCCAGCATTCACAGGGAGGAGGTTTATTTCCAGATTTCACAAGGGAATTGTTTATTTCCAGAATTCATTTTCTAGTATTCACAGGAGGATTTTATTCAACGGATATTCACAGAGTTTCAACCAATATTCACAGAGAGATTTTATTCAACTCATTCCATAGATATTTTATTCAACTCATTTCACAGAGATTTTATTCAACTCATTTCACAAAGATTTTATTCAACTCATTTCACGGAGATTTTATTCAACTCATTTCACACAGAGATTTTATTCAACTCATTTCACAGAGATTTTATTCAACTCATTTCACGAAGATTTTATTCAACTCATTTCACGGAGAGATTTTATTCAACTCATTTCACAGAGATTTTATTCAACTCATTTCACAGAGATTTTATTCAACTCATTTCACAGAGATTTTATTCAACTCATTTCACAAAGAGATTTTATTTTAATTAATATTCATAGAGAGATTTGTTTAACTAATAATCACAGAAAAGAATTATTTATCTAATAATCTTAGAGAGATTTAAAGAATGAGACTCAGATTTTCATTCGAAGAACTAGAGAATTGAAAAGATTCAATCATACAGGGAAGAAATTTAATCTCAGAATGAGAGATTTTAAACAAATGAAAGAACATGATTTTCTTTTTTGCTAAAATCTTTGGAAAAAAAACAAGATCATGTGCACATCTTCTTAAGGAAAATAAAATAAATAAATAACTATCCTTTGCATGCACTATATGAAAGCATTATCATTATTATTTATTTCCAAATAAAAGATTTGAAATCTAATAAAAGAATTTCTTTATATAAAGGAAGATCTATAACTATTTTTGATATTACTAATTCCTCATAGTAAATGTAAAGAAAAACAACAAGGAGATAACCTGATTTAGCGAGCTTGATGTTGAATCCATTAGCTACCCTTATGATCCTTCCTTGCAACTTGAGGGAAATTCTTCAAACCACAACTTAAAATTCCTACAATGAAAATGAGACTACCAAAAAGATCTACCTCTAAAGCTTGGGAAATTTCCTTCAAAACATAATCAACTCCCTTCTTTGAAACTTGCATATAATTTTATAAGAAAATTCCCTCCTTCCCACTATCTAGAAAATTTTAATTAAAAAGGAGATTCTTTCCCAATTTTGGACTTCATGCAAATTGATTAGACTTAGTGGAGGAGTTACATGCAAGGTGGTGGAGAATCCTCTAGAAGCTTCTTATTCTTCCAACAATATGTGCCATAATTGATGTGGAAAATAAATAAATAAAAATAATGTATATTTTCCATGTGTGTGTGTGTGTTATTATTTTTTATTCTTTTTATAACATTTATTCAATAATTTAAATAGCTTATCCAGAAAAATATAATAGAATTGTATTTTAAATCCAAAAGTGATAAAGGAGGGTTGTGACATATATGACATGGTATTTATGTAGTTTATATTATTTCTTTATTTATTGAACTTTATTTATTGTTGGTTCAAATTTTATCTATAGATGGTAACAAGCTCTTTGAGAGGAGGTAATTTGGATAGAAGAATGTTAAACCTGATTTATACTATTTATAAAATGACGATTCTAAATTATTCATGCATTACCTCTTGGTATTAAGTCTACTCAAGAGATTGGCTTCTTATGGGAACATCCACTATATGGGGACAATATTCCTAATGCCCCAATACACTGGTCCTTTTAAAATTTATTTTGAAACACAATTTAACATCCATAAAGAAATAATAACTTGTAGTTATGGATTGTTTGGTTGCAAGTTTGAGGGCTCAAAAAGGAGCATGTTGAATATTATCCATAATAAATTATAATACAATGGAGTCTTGTAAGAATCTAGTGATCCAAAACTTCTTTTTTTTTTTAAGTAAAATTTATATAACAATTAAAACATGCACTTTACCTCCTTAAATTAACTTTCTAAAACAAGTCAATGTCTTAATTATAACTTGTTTATTCTCTTTCTATCTTTCTCTTCTACTTTTTAACTATTTACAAGTTTCTTCCAAATAAGACACTAGATATGGCTACTCTCTCATGTAATATACATATTTTTCATCTACAATGGTTTATTTTATTCTCTAAATTACCATGTTCATCCCTTATAGATGGTTTCTTTATAAATTATTTTCATGCTACCATCATTACTATAACATGCATGCACTGCACCCTTGTTGAACCTAGTTCAATTGTTCATTGAAATATTGGAATGGAATCAAGGTGTGGGACCTTGTTATTTGAGGCCAAACCTCTAGTTATAGAATTGCTTATTTGTTTGATATAGCTTTGAGGAATGAACATGATCATATTGTTGCTTTTTATAGAGGAAATGATAGAAAATAACATAAAACTAAACTCTAAATCATAAAAGGAGGTGACACACTAAACTTTTTTTTGACTTCTAAGTAACTGATAAGTATGCAAATGACCACTAAGCTAAAATATAGTATACATAACTCAAAACTTGATATGTTTTTTCATAAGTATTACATTATAAAGTTTAAATATAATGAAACATTTAGAAGGAGTTGAGAATATCTTTTAGAGGTTTAAATGATATCTTATCACAACTAAATCCTTGCACAACTAGATAAATATAAATTATGACACAAAATACATATATTTTTGCATGGAGGTAACAAAAATTGGACTAGAAATATAAGATAAATTAATATTTTCATAAGACATAGAAAAAATAAATATTATCTGTAATGTTGGAAAAAAAGGTGAATGATGGAGATATAGAGCAAAGCCTTTCTTCCCTCTAAGGAGAGATGAAATTTTCACTTTGGATTTTCCTTCAAACACTTTTTCCACATTAAATTGGAAGAGGGGGGAAGATACACTAGATTCAACCTCTAGAGAAAGGGATTGAATTCTGAGTGATGATAAGTGAATCCCCTCTTTTGAGATTGAGATTTGAATTGATTGAATTGCGTACTTATGATCAAGTGTAAAAGTGACAAATATCTTATTATAACGCAAGATAGAAGCATAGTATGAACCTGTGCACCTGGATCTAGCAATAATATGTCGAAATGAAGTTGCCCTACAAATTTGGGAAAACGTTGCCCAGACCGTGGCGGGAATGTACATGGTCCTCCAAAAAATCCGCAAAATGAAAAGGGTTTTTCCACCTCTGCAAATGGAGCCTGAATATGAAAGTACAATTGCACACTTGCAACCTACACATAAAAAAGAGAGGGAAAGGTGTTGGGATTGGGGGTTTGCCTTCAGGTCAAACCTCGATTTTGGAATTAACCAAATGATGAAAGAAAGTAATTGCAAGTGAATGTAAATGAAAGGCTGAAATGTAAATCACCTCAAGGGAGGTTGTAGATAGATTTTCTTATGTGGAATTAAATTTTGGAATGAATCTCCTCTTTAATGGTTGAATCCTTGACTTGAATGCAACACCTATCCTTGAAAGAAGACTTGAGAATACTCAATACTAGAAAAGAATGCTTGAATTCTCTTGAATGCTTGAATGTGTGATCTCATGTATCTGTGTTATGCTAAAATGGAAGGGGAAATGCAACTTAAATACTCATCAATTAGGGTTAATTGACATATTTTCTATCGCAGACCGATACTGGGGGAGTTTTCCCACTCAATGTGCAACCTCGAGAGCACAAATGGGGCAGCGGATAGGGGCACCACGCCCCTGTCCTACCCTTTTTTGTAGGATGAGATGCAGTTGGGCAGTGCGGAGGGAAAGCAAGGTGCAGTTCTTAGGTGGTGAGCAAGTCTCCGGTCTCCGATTTGGCTTAGGGATTTAAATCGCGTGCGTGAGAACCCTAATGTGGACAATAATTGCAAGGGTCGCAATTTCATGACACTACATTATCATAGGATCACATAAACTATTTTTATAATTTGACACGATATATAGCTCTTGAGAAAGTAAAATCTGCTTAATTTATTAATTTAAAGGTTGAAATAAATTTAGTACAATCCTGATAATAATAGTACTTTTTGAATCAATTTTTACAATGTTATTCGTTTAAAACACTAAGTTACAATCTTAGCAAAAAACTAAGAAGAACTATCTCTAATTAACCTAAGTGTCCCTTTTCTCTATGTAATAACAAGAGATAATATAGGAAATGACATAAAACAATGAATTGTTTACTTGTTTTGACGTGGTAGTTTGACCTTGAGAATTGATTTTCCTTGTTTAACTCCTTGAAAAACTACAAATAGGTGTTGGTGGAAAAAGGTCCTTGAATTTTTCAAACTCCTTTTTCCTTTGCATGTTCCTATATTTTCTCCTCAACCACCTAAATTCTTGAAAGATGATCAAACTACTCATAGTATTGTCATAACTACCCCAAACTAACTTTCATCCTCTTTGACTTCCTTTTAAAGCCTTCAAACTATCACTAGTAATGCATATAGGACATGCATTTTCATTGAACTTGAATTGAACAAAGTCTTCTTGAGGCATAGGATAAGGTCTCTTCATCATGATAGTCATCTCTTTGTTGTTATTTATTGTTGACTAGCCTTCTTCCCACTATAATGACTTAAACAACCTTTTTCACTATAGACGCCATGTTTGATGTTCTATGAATTGTTCACATGAACTTTGTCATAGATTGTCATTTATTGTTAATGTCACTCAACTATCATGCATTATTCACTTGTCACTAAGTAATATTCCATTACTTTTTAAACCACCCTATCATTTTAGACAAAACTATCATATATAATCTCGTTAAAGCTTGAAAGTGCTTCTATATGTTGTCATGGGTAACTATTTTCTCATATGAATTATAATGAATCCTATAAATTTTATCATTTGAAGGCCACCATGGAATATCCTTGCACTTTTTCCCTCCACATGATAGTTAAGGTTTAGAAAAATCTTTTCATATTCTACCTTTATCATTATAACATTTACAATTTATGTCTATCATTTATATGAGCTTATTATTAGGATTTATCTTTATCTTCTCCTTAACTTTAATGTTGTCATTATCCTTCTTATCGAACTCCTAAACTATAATTTTCTTACACTTAATGATCCACCCTTGAAGAAAGTAGAAAAACTAATATAATCAAAGCCTTTGCAGATAGTATCATCACCATCATTTAAAATTTCACACTACACATGCTTCTTTTCTCCTTGAACACTAGCATTGCCCTTAGCACCAACCTTGGCCTTAGACTTAGAATTCAAATGATCTTCAACTAGCTATTGGATTTTATCTTCAAAATTGGTAACTCTCAAACAAACTTGCAAAAGTTATTTTTGCCACATTTAAGCATTCATGGATTGCCCCTTCCCATCAAGTCTATATTGTGTGAGTCACATGTTTTATACATTTTACTTATATAGTTATGATTTCTTCCATGGTTTCCACCATATGCTATATGGGGACAACTTTTACCATAGGTTTAATTGAAGAAAAAGAGAGCATGAATATCCTAACTATTACTCACACTTTGAAGCAATACCATTATCAATATCTTATCCCATAGTTTGACAAACACCCACTATATTGATGGTAGCCACTATGATGTATTTATAAACCATGTTTAGTTTTAATGAAGCTCTTCATGGTCTTTGTCATGGTTATACCTTTCTTACATAAATTTCACCTTGATCCTTTAACACTTTAGTCTTTACTACTTATTGGCATTTAAAGAATGCCTCTTTTGTACACCATTTATTAGGCTTAACTACCCTTACAACCTTCACACTATTGCTTTTGTGCATGAACATGCTATTAGGGATTCAATATATATTTCGTAGGAGTCACATCTTGTATTTCATGAAATAAATACAAACTTCATCACAACATACCACTATCATTTGTCATGGAATGCTACCATTGCTCACAGGTCTAGGCCTTAGGACTATCACACAATTTATTTACTATGTTTTTTCATACATAGTCCTCTTTCGTATTTGTAAGTTGTCTCTTAGTCACTAGGTTGTCTGTTAGTCACTTTTCTATAGTTGGAAGACCATTACCCTATATACCTTTACATTAGTGATAAGAACACGCCAAAATGATTATTTATAACATGGCAAACCATCATGTCGCCCGTTTATCATAAAATAATATTTTTCATTTAATCTCCTTGTTGTGCTCATAGTCTCTTGTCACTATCCACTGAGGTACATGCAAGGTCTAAAATTAACAACACTACCATGACAATATACCATTCCCTGCCCATCAAGACTACACCTTCATATATTTGCCATGAACCTTGTATTGGTCTATTGCATGTTTTTCATATATGTACCTTCATAGGAATGTCATAAAAGTTTACCACGTTATCCTATTTAACTTAGAACTATTCGTTGGGGTTTGATAGGTTCATGTGCAACCTCATTCTCAAGATGGCCTTATTTACACCAAGCCAAGAGTAAGGGAATATCAAAACAAGTGTTCTCAATTTGATCGATATTCTAAAATTTAAAGTGAATTGTATTGTTGGAATTTGATTATATAGTCTTCACTAATTATCTTTCATTGTCATTATTAACCCTTCAACACTATCTTGACTAATCACACTATTATCCTATTGTTCTCGATTGCGGAGATCATAGTGATGAACTCTTTAAATGCCTTGACCACTTTTGCACTCCATTCTTTGACCTCGCTATCATCTATCTTCAAATTAAGTTACTTCTTTCATATTTTTGTTTTCTTAATTATCTTCCACTTGCCATCTTCTATGAAGCGTCATACCATAATTTAAAATTCCTTTGAAGGATTGTCATAGTGGTCTATCACTATTCTTGGGCTATAAATGTTAGGTTGACTACCTATAAGATGTATTCCAACTTCATGTTTATACCTTCTACCATCTTAGGTCTTTGCCATCATCGTCCTTCATGCCAAGACATTTTTCTTACCACTGAAACCCTTGTTCACACAACCTATATTTATCAACATTGTCATACCACCTTTTATTATCATGCATTGCCTTCTATAATCCATTATTTGAACTATCACTACCATATCAAATTTTAGTATCATTAAATGTTCTTCAAAATTGAGAAAGATCTTCAAGGTGAAAATGATCAATGAACAATACATTTCTCTCAACGGGTCTTTAAAATCAGGGAATTCATAAGCAGGTGATGATATTTTAATGTTATACATGTTTAATAGGTAATGATGACCTTTATTGATTAAAATGCCATATTCCACACCATCCCTATAAGCTTCAAGTAGATCTTCTCTTGTAACATTGCACTGGGCGGCTATGAAACTTACAACTCTATTTATAGGAACACAAGATTCCCCATCAACACCCTTATTTGACAATAGATCTTATTAAGAGGCATGATATACTTTTTGCTGAAATATTTCTCATATCTTCTTCATAGACCAATAAGATTTTGACAAGTAAATAGGATTTAGGTCTTTCGTGTATAAATGATGTCAATGGGTTTTCACAACACTCAAAACATAACTCATAGCTTTGTACCACCAATGAGACTTATTCTTCACTAGTTTGGTTTGGAATTTCACTAAACTCAAAAATAGACTGCACACAACTTCAACAAAGTCTAAATCCATAATAATATAATGCATATTTCAAGGCATACTTGATGGAATATACAAATAAAATGTGTGAGCCTTGAATGTGGGTGAAAAGTATGAATGCCTAGAACTCCTCCAATGCTAAGCTACATACCAAATCTTCCTCCAAATTATACAATGTGTGTGAGACTAGAGTAGAAAGTGCCAACTCTATGCCAAAAATGAGAGCTCCTTCAATGCCAACACAACAAAAACCCTAAATTTTTCATGTAACATGTGAGAAAATATTTCAAGAGAAGATAAAACCTAATTTTTCTCTCTCTTGGCATGAGAACAACAAAATTTGAAGTTGCATTCTTTTGTTCCTTGGTGCCTACAACTATAATCAATCTTCTATGAATCATTTTGAACATAACTTAATATCTACAAAGGCTTAAACTCCAAAATTACAACATTGACAACCTTATCAATAACTACCTAAGAATTATTTAGATCAAGATGATAAAAATATCAACAATTACTAGTGAAAATGTTTCTCCATAAATCTTGAAAGCAGCATTAGTTGGCTTATTGATGAGATTTTTGGTTTACCTAAATCATGAAGAGCATGCAAGGATAAAATATGATTTAACGCTACCACAATGCTTATATGATCAGTTATCTATATTTTCCAAGAGCTATAACAATATGAATAATGTAGGATTAGAGTCATGAATTTACATAAGACCATTAAAAATAATTATTTTATTTGACTTTTAAGCACTAAATAGGTATTCCTATTATGATAAATATCTATGACTACATATGCATAGAATTTTTTATTTAAAAAACCCCAAAAAGTGAGGATGTAAACATAAAAGTCAAAGGGGCTCTTTACAAGAAATACAATTTTTTTTATGATACCAAATAATATTATAGAAGTGTCTCAGTAATATGTTTATTTTTTGAATCAAACAAAGGATGCCATTTTCATTTTGTTCTCGCATGGTAATAAAAGAATTTTGTGTTTTAGCTTAAAAACAAACAAACATAATGAGTTATCTATTATTAAAAATAGAAATAGTGGATAAAATGTTTAGACGTTTTATCAATTTTGGGACAAGTGAGTTGTATTGAAAAATCAAGACTTATATCTACAACCAATAAACAATTTAAATAACTTCTCATATTGGATAAATTTTTTATTTAACTTTGAGCACTAAACAAACATTCTTGTTATGATTTTTTTTATGACTGTGCATGAATTATAGTTAGATTTTTAATTAAAAAAAGTAGGGCTCGATAAACATGATAAAAGTTGAAGGATTGCTTTACAAGCTAATACAATTTAAAATGATTCCTAATAATATTTTAGAAGTGTCTTAGTAATATGTTTGTTTTTGGAACAAATAAAGGTTATAATTATCATTTTTGTTCTTCTATGGTAATAAAAGACTTTTGTGTTTTAGCTTAAAAACAAATAAATAGAAAAAGTCATCTATTATCAAAAAAAAAAATTGGAAAGTTTGTTGAGAGATTCCTTTCACTTGTTTGATGCACTAAGGATGGCGTTGGAGGGGAGTGGTGTAGAGGTTGTGGTCGTGTCGAGCTAGGGCATTCGACCCTAGCTCATGTTCAGGGTTGGGCGACTGTGCATGCGTGGAGAGGGGAGTGTGTGTTGTGCGGGGGGTTTTGTCTGCTAGCAGGCTGTCTGATGACCTGTTTCCCTGTCGAGTGTGGGTTTTAGAGGTGGTTGGGGTAGGCTTGGGTGCGGTGTTGGATTTCATTCTCCTTTTGTGGTTTCTTTTTTAGTGGAGGTTGTCTTTGGGGATTGCTTTTTTGGTGGTTTGGGTGTAGGTGTTGTGCGGGGTTCTTCCCCACTTTGGATCGGAGATTTGGCTTGCATGTAGGTCTAAGCATGGCCACTCAAGCAACCACTGGAGAACCTTTAGGTATTGCAAAGGGTATGGATTTTTGTGCAGCGTTTGGAACCAAGATGCTTTCACAAGAAATGATGATTTTTAATAACAACTTATTTTCTCCTGATGCGGAGGGTGATGGGCTTGGACCGCCTAGCGGTTCCTGTATTCTGAAAGTTAATGGCTGTCTGGAACATTCAAAGGAGAGACTGAGGCTATTCATTCAATCAGAATGGATTGCCGAGGAGGTAACTTATTATTTGCAACATTTTTTATTGTGTAAGTTTTTGGGAATGAGGGTTTCATTGTAACTTTTGGAAACTTGGGCTCAACGGATTTGGGCGCTAGAGGGAGAGATGGATATTATGCTACTGGCAAATAACTACTTCATGGTTACCTTTAGTTGCATGGCAGATCGTAAAAAGGTTTTTGAAGGTGGTTCCTACTTTCATAACTAGAATGGATTGTTCATGAAACCATGGCATGTTGGCTTCAACCCCTTAGAGGAGTTTCCAAATTGTGTGTCAGTTTGGGTTCGACTCCTTAGATTCCCAGTTGAGTGTTGGTGGGAGGACATTTTGTGTATGGTGGCCTCACTATTGGGGAAATCGGTTGGGGCTTCTCAACAAACTCGAATACAAAAGGTAATGACTTTCGCTCGCATATGCGTTGAAATTGATTTAAGTAAGCCATTTCCAGATTCCATGGATATTTGTGTTGGGTCTTATTCTTGGGTGCAACAGCTATACTATGAATCCCTTCCTTTTACATGTTGGTTATGCCACTCACAAAGCTGGTTCCCACTTTTTGGTACATCCTGATTTTTGCTAAAATCATACATTTTTTGGAAAATATAATTATTTAAGCTTTAAGAGGTCCCATTTGAAGTAATTAATTGAAGAGAGTTAGATCAAAGGCTCTTAGATCAAAATTTATTGGATAGAACCTCTCTACTTCTAAATCATAATTGCAATGGAGTCTCCTTTGCATCTATCAAATGCTGATAAAAAACCAATTTTACATTAGCTTTTGAGGGGTCAAACGAATTCATTTAGAAGTTTTGTTTTCTTAAAGATTTAGTCCTTATTATAAGCTTTCCAAATAGTATAATTTTTAATATATTTAAGTTTATTAATATATTTTTATTTTATTTTTTATGAATGTAGGTTTTTCACCGAACATGAACTTCTTTGTTCAATGCATTGGGAAAAATAGCAAACTAATTCAAAAAAATTCTGAAAAATATCTATGCCCTAGGTATTGATGTCTTCTTTCTAACAAAAAAATAAAACTTAATTTTGATATATATAGAGCAAGTTATGTGTTCAAACGTACACTTATATCTAAATTATAATTAGTCGGACTTCAAAACTTAATAAAATAAAAAATATTCAATATATCACTATCAAACCAACTACATGCCCTGGGTATTGATGTTACAAACCAAAATTTAAAAGAGATAAGTTTTTATCATTTATAGAAAAAAATTTATACATTTCGGGATGCACATCACTCTTAAAAAATGTTGTTTCCTGTAAAAAACTACTTTTGAGGGAAATGGAAAAATCAATAAAATTTTATTCAAAAAAATTTGAATAAAATATATTTAGAATCTACAAAAAGGATGTTACAAATCACTAGTTTACATCATCTTCAAATTCTTAACGATTTAAAAGATATAGGTTTCGGAAAGTGAAGGTTTTTTGCAAAATGTTCATCTAAGTGTCAAAGTTGGTCAAAAAGTGGGAACCAGTATTGTGAGTTCACCCCAATGTGGATATTTGTGTTGGGTCTTATTCTTGGGTGCAACAGCTAGACTATGAATCCCTTCCTTTTACATGTTGGTTATGCCATGAATTCTGAGGGTGTTGCAGGGGATGATGGATTTGTTCCTGTCAAGGCCCATAACAAGAACAGGGGTCAAATGAGAACCTTGAAGGAGAGATTGGAAGAAGATGCATTCAATAGATTTGAAGCCTTGGATGATCTTAGTCAGCAGGAAGTTATTCCGGGATTGATGAGTTTGGAACAAAATACTCTGGCAGCAAGTTAGGAGAGGATTATTCCAGATGCTTCTCAGAACCCACATGTTGGTAGTGCATTGCAAATGGAAATGGATTCCCAATAGGAGTCATAGGAGAAAGTGAATCATATTTCAGAAGTGACTATGGATGAGGGGGGTAATCCCCTTTCAATTTTAAAATTAGGGCATGATGTGACGAAGAGAATCAAGACATCTCTCCAATTGGGTATTCATCAGAAGGACATGAAAAAAGGGCCAACTGACAAAGGACCTAAGCCAGGCAGAAAGAAGGATTTGGAGAAGATAAAATTGATGGGGGGAAACTTGGTTGAGTCAGGGTCAGTTAAGACTTTGGATTCTCATTTTTTGAATCTCCCAAAATGATAGTGCTCTCTTGGAACGTTACGGGCTTGAACAGTGACCCTCGACAAAAAGTTGTTCGCTATTTGGTAAGAAGGAATTCGTTGGATGTTCTTTTTCTGCAAGAGACAAAATTATTAGTGCATAGTATGACTGAACTACTTCCTAAACTATGGGGGAGAGGAGATTGCCAGTGTATTAGGCCTATTGGTTTGTCAGGGGGGGTGGCCTATTTATGGAACCCGACCAAGGTTCACCCTGTTTGGTGGATGTCATCTAAATCTTCCTTGTCAATGATTGCAACCAGTCTTGAGACATGGCAATCTATTCTTTTCTCCAATATTTATGTGCCTACAAACTTACAGGGTAAGCAAATGTTGTGGTCTCATATCACCTTTATTCATAGTGCGACACCCTACCACCCATGGATTATGGCGGGTCATTCCAATGCCATCTTGGAGTTGGTTGAGAAGAGAGGGGGAGCTATGCAGTTGGAGAAGTTGGCCTTACTAATGCATGAAAGCATTTGGTCTTTACATCTAGTGGACATTAAGCCTAGAAATGGCCAATTTACATGGAATAATAAGAGGATTGGGGATGATTGCATTGCAGAGAGGCTTGATCATTTTCTGGTTTCTTGCTTCTGGGTTGGTGGTGGTTGGTCTACGTATACTAAGATCTTAGACTGGAGGGGGTTGGATCACTGGCCAATTAAACTCTCTGCCTACTCTGATCGGATCTCTCGATCTCCCTCTTTCAAGTTTCAGCTTATGTGGTTGTGGGACCCATCTCTATATGACTATGTGGCAGAGTGGTGGTGGAGGGGAAGACCCACCTTTGACATTGCGATGTTCACCTTCACCAAGTTGTTGCAATATGTGAAGTACCAACTTTAACGTTGGAATCATCAATGTTTTAGCAATATCTTCCAGGCTAAAGTAGTCGCCCAAGCAGAGTTGGATGGTATTACTAGACAGATAAGAGAGTTTGATTTGTTTGAGGCCCTCAGTAGAGAGGAAGCTAAGACAATGAAACATTTGGAGGAATGTGAGCTATGTGAAAAAATTTACTGGAAGCAAAGGGCAAGGATCAAATGGTTGCAAGAAGGTGATAACAATATTGCTTTCTTCTTTCAGTCAGATTAAGCCAAATGTCACGACAATTCTATCCCTTCTCGTCAACAATAGGGGTGATCAGGTGGCTTTGTTGCAGGAGATGTCTCGAGAGATGGTTTAGTAGTTTGCTTCCCTATTTAGGGAAGATGCTCAAGGGGGTTCAGTGGAGGATGCCCAGGTCCTCTCTTGCATACCTTCTTTGGTCTCTAGGGAGATGAATGCGCATCTTATGGTTCTTGTCTCTCTGGAGGAACTTGAGAGAGTTGTTTTTTAGATGAAGAAAGGGAAAGCCCCAGGCCCTGATGGCTTCCCCATTGAATTTTTCCAGGAATTTTAGGATATAATCAAGATGGACTTAATGGAGGTGGTTCAAGAGTCCCAGAGGAACAAATAGATGCTCCATGCTTTGAACTCCACTTTCCTTGTGCTTATTCCCAAGTATGAAGGTGATGATTAGTTAAGTCAATTTCATCTTATTTCTCTGTGCAACGTCATTTACAAAATCATCTCTAAGATGATAGCTGAGAGGTTGAAAAATGGCTGAAATATCTAATTTCAGAAGAGCAGAGTGGTTTTGTGGAGGGTAGGCAAATTCTTGATGGGGTGGTCATTGCTACAAAAACTATTCATTCTATGGCAACTTCCAAGGAAAAAGCCATGTTTATCAAGCTTGATATGGCAAAGGCTTATGATAGAGTGTAATGGTCCTTTATCAGGAAAGTTCTTGGAGCCTTTGGTTTTGATGAGGAGTGGATCCTTTGGGTTATGAGTTGTGTGACTTCAACCTCTTTCTCTATTTTGATTAATGGTGAGTTCATTGAGCTCTTTAGTGCCTCTAGGGGTCAGAGGCAGGGGGACCCCCTTTCCCCTTACCTCTTCATTTTGCTTGCTAAAGGACTAGGAAGACTAATGATGAAGAGTGTGGAGAGAGGTATTATCCATGGATGGAGATGGGGAGATGGTGTGGCTTCGCAATCGCACCTCTAGTTTGTGGATGACACTGCTCTGATGGGATTGGCTAAGATAAGAGAAGCTACGAATTTGTGCAAGGTTTTGGATATCTATCTTGCAACATCTTGTCAGTTAATTATTGAGGATAAATCTTCCATCTTCTTTTTCAACAAACCTGGAACTATTTAGTTGAGGATTGCACAGATTTTGAGGTTCCAAATTGGTTCACTTCCCATGAAATACCTGGGTATTCCCATCTCTGTGGGGAATCTCCCTCGGGACTCTTGGCAGTACATCATCGATAATTTTCACCAGAAGGTGAATCTATGGACTAATAGGTGGTTGTCTTTTGCTGGGCGGATTCAGTTACTCAATTCGGTGGTTCAAGATCTCCCCACTTATAGATGTCTGATCCAAGTGGCTCCTGCTAGCTTTGTTAAGGATTTGGATGCTTTGGCAAGGCAATTCATGTGGGTTGGTAATTTGTTAGGCTCAAAGCGGAGCCTTGTTAAATGGGAAATAGTGTGTAGTCTGAAGCAATTAGGGGGATTGGGTTTAAGGCATGCTACTTTATCTGGGCAGGCATTGGCTGCAAAGTTGTACTGGAGATGGTGTGTGGAACAGGACCAAGTCTAGGTTAGGATTCTTGCACATAAGTATCTTCCTGGGGTTCTAAAGGAAGACATCCCTGGATACCCTGTGACTGGGAAGGGGTCCGTGATATGGAATACGCTTAAGAAGGGAGTTGATCTAGTTAAGGAAGGCCTATTCTAGATTTGCAAAAAAGGGAAGGAGACTCTTTTCTGGTCTGATTCTTGGGATGGATTTCCTCCCATTATTTCACAATACCCCAATTTGACAAATTTATGTCAACATTTCTAGGAGGCAGGTTGGTCTAGAGTTAGTGATTTCAAGTCTTATTATCAAGATGGGAAGTTGGAGATGGCAAAGTGAAAGGATCCCAGAGACTGGCCTATGGTTGGTTTGCAGGAGGAACATGATGAGCTGTATGGTATTTATGTTAGGGGTCCCACAGATATTGAGAGGGGGGGGTGAATCAGTATCTAACTGGTAATAAGAATTACTTAACTTAAAACATGCAGAACATAATATAACAGTGTACCGGTATGCAAGAAATAATGCAATAAACAGAATCAAGAACATCCACATGAAAAGTACACCATAACACAGGATTTTAATGAGGAAACTTGGTGTGGGAAAAACCTCGGTGGGATTTGTGACCCACAATATTCACTCACTAGCCAGTAAGAGAATATTACTTATAATAGGGGCCTGCACATGCAGGAAGGCCAACTGCCTAGAGCTCACTGCTCAATGGGAAGTCACACTGACTTACAAATAAGGATTATACTAATCCAATAACTTGTAGTGCTTTACAATAGCATCTTCAATGCTAGATTCAGTACCGGTTCCTGCTCTGTTCTTTACATATACCCTTTGATCTATATTTCGCACATTAGGTCTGCCTAATATTTTCCTTTATACTTCTACATCACTTGTACAAATGTCTACAATGATCTCCTTTATATATAAGAGTCATTTTACAATTTTCCAAGTCAGCTTACAATAATAAACAAAATATTGTATAACAAAATCCTGTCGGCCTCTGTGCTGATATACTTCTTGTCTTCTGTGTCGGTGCCGGTGTCCTGAGTGCCGGTGTTGAGTGTGATCTGCTGATACCGGTATAATGTCTTTGTCGGTGCCATGGGATTGCAAGGTTGCCATCAATGACAAAACCTTCAATCACATACAATGTCTCATTGGAGTGTGCATATGCCAACAATCTCCCCCTTTGGCATTGATGGCAACACTCATGAGAAATTTCAAAAAGTATCCAAAAATGTGTAGTCCAAAAAATGTTACCAAAAATTTGAGAGCTCCCTCTGAGCATATGATTCTTGTGTTTTGAATTTTCTCATCCCACTACTCCCCCTTTGGCATCAATGACAAAGGTTGTCAGGATGTCAGTAGAGTTTGTAGTTTCAACTATCCAAAACCTCAACCTTGTAGCTGGGTAGTTATAATCTGAAAAAGATCTCCCAAAAACAAGTTTATACTATCCATAAACTTCTTACTATCCTTTATTGATGTCTCAGTTCTCTTCAGTGTACCGGTGAGATGTTGCAAATGCTCTGCTGATGTTTTGCTTCCTTGTGTTAACGCCTCAGAAATTTCCTTTCGCAGAGATGCTAGATAGTCCAATCTTGGACTTAGTTTAGATCTCAAATGTTTTGCCTTATTTATTATTCTTTCTTTCTCTTTTTCCAATTTGAGTAGTTCTTCCTCAAAATTTGATATCTTTTCCTCAAAAACTGATAGTGTATCAAGTGAGTTGACAAAATTATCTGCAAGTTTATTGATCTCATCCTGTACCTTTCTCATTTTCTTATCTATATCTATAGTCAAAAAGTTTGTTTTACAGGTATCTTTGTACAAATTTTTGTACTCTTTTAATAAATTACATAGTTCTGGTAGAAGTGTGTCAAAATCTCTATTACACTTCTTTATTTGTTCATCAAAGAATTTCTGTTTTTCAACTTCTACTTTATCCTTCACTGACTCTTCCTTTATTTTCTCAATGTTTTCTAAGATATATTTACACAGTGTATCCAATTGTCCTAAAGAATCTTTGTTATCTATATTACAGTTGGGAGCTATTACCTTCAAAATTGGTATGGAATCATCAATTGCTTTGTAAGATCGTGAGTTGCAGTCGGTTATTTTCTTGATTGAATCTAGTAGCACCTCAATCACATTTGTTGATTTGTATGCTGATGATGATCCAACAATCTGAGTACCGGTGGAAGTAACCAAGCTTGTTTTGACCTCTGGTAGGTCTGTTTGTGTCTGCATTTCTTTAAGCACTAGTTTTCCTACTTCACTGGTTGCCGGTGGCACTGTTTCCTTATGTACCTTTCTGGTTGATGTTGTTTCGGAGCCTTTAGTTCTATTTGTTTCTCAGTATGTTGAATTGCCTCAGTCTGTGACTCAGCCTCTTCCTTTTTCTCTTTATCTTCTGCTGGTTTCTCAGTTTCCCCTGCTACCGGAGGCTCACTAGCCATCTCTGACTTATCAGTTGTATCTTTGTCTACTACTATGTTGATCTTCTGAGTATCAACATCCATAGTGTATAGGACTTCAGAATTAGGATTATTATCCTCTACATACATACTTTCAGCTGGCGGTTGATCTTCAGTAGTTGTTGTTTTCACCGGTGGAGTATTTAAAGAAGGAGGGGGTAAGTTGTCTTTAACTTTGATGCTTGGCGGTCCACCAACTTTTCCTTTCCCCTTGTATCTGTCTTTCTGATAAACCTTTATAGGTTTGGGATTCCTGTACTCTTCTTGTTTTTCTTTCTCAACCAGGAATATATCCCATCCATCTTCTGTTTCCTCTGTCACCTCGTTTACTCTTCCTACCATTAGTGAAATATGTCGGTGTGCAGTAGAGAATACTAACCGGTTTGCTTGAGCAATTAAATCATCAATTTCTTGTGGAGAGTTTACCGGATATACAACAAGTAACTTTTCAATTTTTATTTTCTTATCTAATTCTATCACTGCTTATCTTCTTGCCTCAAGTCTTTTGAATAATTCATTAGGAATTTCATTGACTACTTCCATCAAAAATTTCTTGTATATATCCATTTGTAATATAACACTATTTTCAACTTGCTCTTTTTCATCAGCTGATAGAGTGTCATATATTTTCTCTATATTCTTCAGTTTACCTTTCTCTATGATTTCATTTAGCAGTATATTACTAGGGGCCAAGTCTCTGTTTGTCCTCTTCTTCTTCTTGGGTGTCAGTTTCTTCTTTGGTGTGGCCTTTCTTACCGGAGATCTCACTACTTGTTGCTTTTGCCTTGTCCTCCTAGGTGAAGGTGTGGTTGCCGATGAGGGATCTATTTTTCTTACAAGTCTTTTAAAAGTTGTAGGCATGTCACTTCTTGAAGAAGTACCTATCGGTGATAGGTGAGTTTCAGGCTGTGGAGCTGCTAACTCATCCTCTGTTATGTCGGTTTTCTTCAATACATCTTCTTTAATGGCTTTTGCTTGTCTGGACCCTTTCCTTACAACTACCTCAACCTTTTTCACCCTTTTCTTTGATTGAATTTGTCTTTCAATATTCTTTGCACTACCAAATACTTCTTCCTTTGGCTCTCTGGGGGCTTCCAGAAGTGCTTTGCCATATGTTTCAACTATGTGATCATCTGTTTCATATCCCATCTCGGTTACCCAAAGATGACAAAGCATATATCATGTTTTTATTTGTCTACAATTTTCTGAGATAACCTTACTCTTTTCTTCATTTTGGTCTTTAATGCTTGGAAAAAGTCATGAATATTGTTTTCCTTGTTCTCACCCATGTTATTGAATAGTTCAGTCAATTGTTTTCCTACTGGTATGTCATATCCAAATTCTTTGTAACCTATACCGGGAACCTATTTTGTTATGTGTAGCATTAGGCATACTAACAGATTTCCAAATCTGAAAGTTCCTCTCTTGTCCTTCTTGATCTTTCCAAGATTGTCAATTAATTCATCCTTTAACCACTCACATATGTCAATTTTTGCATTATCTGTGACCATGTCATAAGCACTCTTAATGCATAAACTTGAAACTGAATTAAGTCTATTAGCATGAGTAGCTTTATAACCTAATATCATACTAATGAATCTCACATTGATGTCTGTTACATCATTAACCCTTAGAGACCTCTTGTCAAATGTTGCACCAGTTAGGTTTATAACTAGGTCATTGGAAACCTTCTTGGTTTTATCTAGTCTTTTACCGATGGTCGGTAACCCTGTGACAACTTTCATAGCTTCCTTGGTGATCTAACTCTGCATGTACCCTGCTTAAAACTATCCTAATCACATCCTTTGGAAATTCAGGAATGCTAAGGATCTTTGTAAATCCTAGGGTCTCAATGATTTTGTGTTCATCCTTTACATTGCCGGTATTATCACATATCACGGTTTTATACATGGTTTTAATTTTCTCATCTCCTAACTCTTCAATGTTGCAGTGGATGTACATTCTGGGGTCTTCAGCATAGACAACTCCCTTAGGAATTTGAGAAAAAACACCTAAGGTATCATCCTTCTTTGCTATCTCGGGAACTAACTGAAATATAGGCCTAGGTCTTTTTATTACTTCACCAACAGTAGGGTTTGCTATGTATTCAATTGCAGAGGTGGATGCCATGATTAAATACCTTTTACTGCCTTGGATGGATGATTGCTTGGAGTGTGCTTGCTTCTTGCTTGAAATGCCTTAGCTCGGAGTCTTCACACTCTCTGAAAATTTGAAATCTCGGTGAAATGAAATGGAGCCAAAACCTTAACTTTATAGTGTCTTTTCGCCATCTACCACATTAATTGCATGCCGATTAAGTATTCACTTAACATTGTTTGCCGGTAATAAGTAATTTTCAACTTCTTATCTCTAACCGAGGGAATAATTAGCACATGTATCAATAGATTGCTAAACCCTCAAGGAAATTTTCTTCAATTAGATGAAGAACTTCCTGTCGGTGGAGCACTACTCTGTCCTTCCGGTGAAGCATCACTCTGTCCTGCCAGTGAAGCATTGGTTTGTTCTACCGGTGGAGGAGTATTCCCAATATTTAGATCAGCAATTTCTAATCCATTGTTTTGAGAATTCTTGCTTAACCTCTTCAACTTTTTCTTTACCTTTCAAGCTAGAACTTTTGTTGTCTATCAGTGTTCCTTTACTTCTACAGAATTTAGCAATATACCCAATCTTGTTACATGCATAACAAGTTACATTATTCTTCTGAATAGCTTTCCCATAACCTATGTCGGTTTGTGTTCTGCATTGATTTGATAAATGTCCAAATCTTCCACAAACATAACATCTCACATTCATTCTGCAGTTTTCAGAGTTGTGACCAACTTTGTTGCATTTAGAACATAGACCGGTGGGTGTGTTGATATTCTGATAATTTCTAGATCTACATTCATTTTCTCTATGACCATACTTATTACAGTTAAAGCATTTTCCATTGAACTTGTAAGCATTAGGTTGTCTTACCGGTTTGCTGTGATCCTGAGTATTTGCAGTACCAGAGCTTTCACCAACTTCAAAGCCAATTCCAGAAGTGTCACCTTTAGGTTTTTTATTCTTCAACAAGGTGTCAAGTTCCTCTAAGCTTTTCTTGAATTTTTCTTTGTGTTGATTTCCAGTTTTCAGTTCTCTTTCTAAGATTTCTTTTTGTCTCATCAGTTCATTTGAGTCATTCTGAGTATGCGTCAGATCTGTCTTCAACATGTCATTTTCATAGCTAAGTCTTGTGTTATGATTTGCTGCATCACTTAGTCTTCTGGTCAATTCTTCTTCCTGTCCTCAATCTCTTTGCAAAATCTCATAGTCATATCCTACATTTCATTTTTTGTTGTCATGTTCTCTTGTTTCAACTTGCTTATCATATCATTAAGTGATTCCTTTTCATCATTCTCATTTTGCAATTTTTCACAAAGTTCTCTTCTCTTATTTCTTGCAACAGTAAAATTTTCTTGAAGTGCCTGAATGATATCCTGAGCTGCCCTTAAATCATCTTCTAGTTTGATATTTTTCAATTTCTCTGCATCATAATCTGTAAGAGCTCCTTCAAGTTGCTTCATCAAATTTTCCATTTTTACCGATGTCAAGATCTTCCTCAAGCTATTAGGCTTCTGAAAATAGAGGATTGGGCTCTGATACCAATTGTTAGGGGTCCCACAGATACTGAGAGGGGGGGGGTGAATCAGTATCTAACCGGTAATAAGAATTACTTAACTTAAAACATGCAGAACATAATATAACAGTGTACCGGTATGCAAGAAATAATGCAATAAACAGAATCAAGAACATCCACATGAAAAGTACACCATAACACAGGATTTTAATGAGGAAACCCGGTGTGGGAAAAACCTCGGTGGGATTTGTGACCCACAATATTCACTCACTGGCCAATAAGAGAATATTACTTACAATAGGGGCCTGCAAATGCAAGAAGGCCAACTGCCTAGAGCTCACTCCTCAATGGGAAGTCACACTGACTTACAAATAAGGATTATACTAATCCAATAACTTGTCCTGCTTTACAATAGCATCTTCAGTGCTAGATTTAGTATCGGTTCCTACTCTGTTCTTTACATATACCCTTTGACCTATATTTCGCACATTAGGTCTGCCTAATATTTTCCTTTATACTTCTACATCACTCATACAAATGTCTACAATGATCTCCTTTATATATAAGAGTCATTTTACAATTTGCCAAGTAGGCTTACAATAATAAACAAAATATTATATAACAAAATCCTGTTGGCCTCTGTGCCGGTATACTTCTTTTCTTCTGTGCCGGTGCCGGTGTCCTGAGTGCCGGTGTTGAGTGTGATCTGCTGATGCCGGTATAATGTCTTTGCCGGTGCCATGGGATTGCAAGGTTGCCATCAATGAAAAAACCTTCAATCACATACAATGTCTCATTGGAGTGTGCATATGCCAACAATTAGTGGGATGAGAAAATTCGAAAGACAGGAATCATATGCTTAGGGGGAGCTCTCACATTTTTGGTAACATTTTTGGACTACACATTTTTTGATACTTTTTGAAATTTCTCATGAGTGTTGCCATCAATGCCAAAGGGGGAGATTGTTGGCATATGCACACTCCAATGAGACATTGTATGTGATTGAAGGTTTTGTCATTGATGGCAACCTTGCAATCCTATGGCACCGGCAAAGACATTATACCGGCATTAGCAGATCACACTCAACACCGGCACTTAGGACACCGGCACTAGCATAGAAGAAAAGAAGTATACCGGCACAGAGGCCGACATGATTTTGTTATACAATAATTGCAGGAGGAACATGATGAGCTATATGGTATTTAAACTAGTAGGAATTGTAACTCCATCTAGGAGAAGGATACTCTGGCTTGGCTCCCAAATCCCAAGGGCACTTTTACGGTTGCTAGTGGGTACTAGAAACTTCTATCGCAGCAATTGACTGGTGTTGGTGTAAATAATTATTCAACATGGATATTATTACACCTTACTTAAGTTTACTTAGGATAATGCATTTCATAGTAGTTTGGGTATGAGACACTTGGGTGTCTGTGCCACATTGGGATAGTGCACGTGTAGGATAATTTCCACCTTTTATGGTGTTGATCTTGTTACTACTTTATCATATCCACTTATTATGGAGTGATAATTCCACCTTCAGTGGGTGATCCACCTCATGTGGAATATTTTATTGTTTCTCCTACCTACCGCACCTATTTCCTACCTACCCTTGCTCCTTAATAGGCCACATGTCATGTTTGTGTCCTCACATATCCATATTGCCTTGCCTATATATGCAGGCTCATATTCATTGTATGTAACGATTGATGATCCAGTTGATCAGTATTTTCATCTTGATAGACTATAGTTTATTCCTATCATCTATTTGTTCTCTCTTATTTGTACTTTCCATTGCCTCTAGATCTTAGCAAAATCTCACAAATGGGGATGAGGTCCAGTGGTGGAAATATGTCCGGAATATGTTTTCTTGGCCTAAGTGCAATTTCTTTATGTGGATGCTTGCCTTGAACATATGTTTAACCTGGGACAATATTCAGAAGCGTGGTTTTCAAGGTCCTTCTAAGTGTGTTCTATTTGGTACTAGCGAGGAGGAATCTTCACATTTGTTTTTCAGGTGCCCTTTCTCTTCCTAGATTTGGCATTCGTGGTGGAGTGTATGTAAACATCCTTGTGTCCATGTCTCATCCCTGGTGGACTTTTGGAGAAGATGGGGTAAGCCTCCTACCTTGGTTCCTTTCCTTCAGATTGTGTGGAGTATCGGACCTACTTTCATTTTGTGGCAAATTTGGCTGGAGAGAAATAGAAGATTTTTTCAGGGAGAATGCCTTGTTGTCTCCCAAGTTTGGTAGAGAATTATGGGCATGATTCAGGAGATAGTGGAAGCAAAGTGTGAGGTGATGTTTCCTTTCAATATAGAGGATGCTAATATTGTGGAAAGATCGAGCCTTAAGGGTTTGACTCCATCTTCTGTGTGTGTTAGAAGAGGTAGAAGGGTGAAGAAGAAGGTTCAAAGGGAGGATAAATGGATGCCTCCTCCTGAAGATATTTTGAAGATCAATACTGACGGTTCGTCGCGAGGTAATCTTGGTCCTGCAAGGATTGGTGGAGTAGGAAGAGATTGGACAGGTAAGGCTGTGTTCTTCTTTTCTATTTATCAAGGGCATAATGCTAATAATTTTATGGAGGGTCTTGCTATTCTTCATGCCCTTGAACGAGATTTTTCCCTGGGGTGGCATAAGGTTATCTGTGAATCGGATTCCCAGATTATTGCCAATATGCTAATTATCAAGAAGGTGATTGGTGTGAACTGACAGCTTGCTTTGGTTTTTCAACAAATATTGTAGATTAGTTCGAGGATGAAACTTGTGACTTTTTTCCACATTCCACATGAGTGGTATAAGGCTGCTGATTGTCTGGCTAAGTGGGCCTTTGATAAGGATGGTAACTAGAAGGTGGAGGGGTGGGGGAACCTTTCTCCCGACTTTCACCAGGAGTTTGAGAGGATCTTGGTGGAGGAGAAGAATGGTTATGAGGCTGGGTAATGATGAGCTTTGCTTTTGGAGCCTGGGGCTCTGGATTGTATTTGTAATGTTGTTGTTGGGGAATTAATAAAGTTTTTACCCCTTAATTCAAAAAAAATAAAAATAAAATTGTGAATATTTTTTTTTAGATATTTCATGAATTTTGGGAGATGTGAGTGGTATGGAAAGATTAAGACACATATCTATGGCTGTTTAATACAATAATCAATAAACAATTTTTCTTATTAGATAAAAAATAAAGTAGTTTTTGGCCTTTATAAGGCTAGTAGCTTGGTTGAAAAAATCCCTAATTCTTTAGCACAAAGAGATTTTTTACGTAGTAGAGATTCATTAGCGTTGTTTATAAAGTGTGGTGTGACTAGATCTTTGCAATGACTGATAAATCTAAAGACAAGGATTCATCTCATAGGCGAATTCAATAATAGTGTCTATAAATATCATGACAAATATCTTGAGTTAAGAAAGCAATATAAAACTTAAGTAGAAGAATACAAGGAAATGAGGGAAAAGTAGTGTCGAGATTGAAAGATGATACAATTAAGTTGTAGTTAATTATGTACAAAATAAAAGTTAGTTTTATGGATGTTACCACTCCAACATTTTGTCAATAACAAATAATTTCAAAACACCATGGAATGCGATATAGGCAATGTCTTTTGCTTCTTTACAAGCCTAAAGAAAATAATTCTTCTTTTGTGTCATAAAATAATGGTGAATGTAGTGAGGCTCACACGGCTTTGGTCTTTGTCTTTAATAACCTATTTAAATTGGTTGTATGTCAAATGCTGATCGAGATACCATTTAAAGTTTTAAGGATATGCTTACATATAAAATCTATATTAATATTTGAATTTAATGGTTGACATTTGTATTAAAAGCAATTTATGTACCAAATGAAAAGCTTTACATCTTTTTGTCTTGTAGGTATTTTAGTATCTAATAGTTGGAGCCTTTAAAAAGAACATTGTTAATAACACATTTCTTGAAAGAGAACAAAACACTTATTACAAATAAAGGTTTCTACATGTGATAGGTTGAGAACTTATAATGATCTTCATAAAATAATTTTTTATTCGGGTTAGATTATAAGTTGTACATAATAGTTGCATATATTGTACAAACTCAAATCATTCAATGTGATGGCAAAGACATAATACTTTTATTAATTGTATAATAGTCTAATTAATATTGTTTTGTACAATGAACTAGACTCAATTGTATCTCATGTAGAATTAAATTTTGATTGCTATTACCTATATTTTTGGGGGAAAGGACTCAATAGATGATCATGTACCAAAAATTCATATGGTGCCATGCAATTAGACCCCTAAATTGGTATATTAAAAAGATCACTAGTCGATAAAGTAATATACTAGTAAAAATTTATTAAGGAACAAATCCATGTGCACATATACATGTGTAACTAACCCTTTACAAGTCACATAAAAAACAACCAATCATATGGTGCCACATAAGACAATTTGTAATACATGCCTTGGTGCACATGTTTCAACCTAACTTTTATTCTACAATGGTTTTGGACAACTTAACGAAGATATAGTCGAATACATTGTCGATATCTAGTGTATATGGTGAAAATGGATAACAACAATATAATATTGAAAGACTAAATGGATTCGACCACAAAACCCTAGCCTAATAACACCAAAGATCCACATTAACATATGAAGATTACCTAAGACAATGCAAATCAAATGAAAGCACAAAGATTATACCATCACATGTCCAATAGGGTTTTGGATGTCCATTCTTCCTATCTCCATTGATCTTGCTTGATATATTTGCTCTCAGATTTTATATGTGCACAAGAGCTCAACAGAGAACGGAAATGTGGTTGCATGTAGGATCGCATATGAAAGTTCAAAAGCATAGTGTAGTCAAGTAGTCCACCCAGGGTTTGATAATGAAGGAAGCATCTCCTTATATAGAAGACACTATAAGAAATGGAGGGATAAGATTGAGAGGTGTAAAAGAGGTCGGCTATGATTAGAGGGTAGGTAGAGGAAATAATAAAATAATGAAAGAGGTAGGTAGTGTAGGAATTAAGAGATGAATGACATGTGTCATGGGTAGAAAAGGTTAATTAATTAATTAAATAAATAAGATTTATTTAATTAATAGAAGAAGTGGGATCAATTAAATAAATAAAATATTTATTTAATTTAAGAAAAAGATAATTTAAATAAATAAATGTATTTATTTAAATGAGAAATAAGGCTAGAAGAGGATAAATGAATTAATTAAATAATTAAGGATTTATTTAATTAATAGAAGAATTAGGCTTAAAATAATTAAATAAATAAAGATATTTATTTAATTAGACATGACAATTTTAGGTGTCTACATTTTGCCCCTCTTTGAGACAATGCGACTTGTCGCGTTGTTTCAAAGAAGATAAGATGAACTGATACAAAGTTGCCCCAATATGGGAATGATATGCCCCCTCGAGAGATTGGATGAAAATGTCTGGAAAGATCACAGACAATCTCTCGATAAGAAAGAAAGGCGAGGATGGACTGACCGGATATAATAGAGTGACAAAGTCACGAGATAAAGAAGACTGACTCGGGATATGAGGGCTAGGGCTAGGGCTAGGGCTAGGGCTAGGGTAGTCTATAAGATAGACCATGAGGGAAATACATCCTCATTGTCATCCACACATCCAAGAGATCAGAGTGCAGAGCGAAATAGAGTAGCAGCAGTCAACAGCGATGGCAATGGTTCACAGATTCGATCGTGTTCGCCGATTTCAGAGGCCAGCTGAGGCAGGAGAGCCGATGAGTACCACAAAACCTCCTTCTACTTTGTTGTATTAATTGTTGTCACTAATGCATGTCAAGTAGAGCAATAAATGCGCTTTAGGTATGTCAAAAAGTGTAAAAAATGTCGAGGCGCATCTGTGTTAGTGCCAGGCGCATCTGGGTTGGCTAGGCGCGTCTGGGTTGGCTAGGCGTGTCTGGGTTGGCTAGGCGCGTCTGTGTTTGTGCCAGGTGTGTCTGTGCCGGCAAAGGCGTATGTGTAGGATGCGATCGCATCTGTGTTTTTCAGGCACGTCTGTGCAGATCATAGACACGTCTGTGTATTTCAGGCGCGTTTGTGTAGAGCAGACGCGTTTATGCAGGCTCTAAGCGCGTTTGTGAAATGAAAGCGTGTTTATGTCGTCAAGGACAAATCGGCAGTTCTGTGATGAACATACGCTATCGATTGGATAAGCTGCTGAGAGGATTCACTCAAGTAGGTCCTCTAGGGAAGATGTAGGATAGGTCTAGGCACTTTGTGATGAACAGTGAGTACCAAGACATAGTACTTTGTGATGAACATGGAGTACTAAAATATGAGCAACACTTTGTGATGAACAATGAGTGCAAATGTGAGTAGCACTTTGTGATAAACAGTGAGTGCAAAACATGTAGTACTTTGTGATGAACAGGGAGTACCACTAGGATAATCAGCAACACTTTGTGATGAACAGTGAGTGTCACTAGAATAGAGTACCATACGCACTTAGATGAAAAGTAGCATTTTGTGATGAATAGGGAATGCCACTATGACTGACATGATTGATTTGCTTGACCGCGGGAGTATTTGCCTATGTTGGAGTCACAGGAGAGATTCCCATCGACTCAGAGGTTGCGACCAGAGTTGACATTCAAGGACAGAGTTGCTATTGAGGGTATGGGTTTACGCCACATTTTGTATGTGCCTAAGTTTCGGGTGAACATGGGTTTGCTGACTGCGCTGGTTGAGAGATGGCACTCAGAGACTTGTATGTTTCATTTACCGATGGGTGAGATGACAATCACCTTGGAGGATGTATACCGGATTCTGAGGATACCGATCGATGGGGAGTTAGTACCCTATGATCGAGATGGAGACAGGGATGCCCTGAGGCGAGTATTTCGAGACCCAGGACTGGATATGAGGGCAGGACATGTCACATGGGACACGATGATAGTGACAGGACTAGCATTACCAGCAGTACTAGCAGGAGTGATTAGTGGGTTCCTATGTCCAGATAGGGCGACACGAGGGTTGGCTATGTAGCCATATGTATTTTGACATCATTGTATCATGACACTTATGATTTTTGATATATATATATATACAAGATGATTCATCTTTGCGGCAGTTATATGCATGTGTACCTATGTGATGCTTTTATGATGTATGTTTCTATGTGATGGTTATGATATGGATGCAAATATGTACATGATGAAATGCAATATTTTTTTTTGTTCTTTTATGTTTTTAATATGTTATGCCAATGCAAATGTGAATGTATGAAACGCAAATGAATATGATAATGCAAATGATTATTTACATGATGAAAATGTAAAATATGTGTTGTGTGCAGGATGTGATGCAATTGTGATATCTATATGTATGTACGAAATGCAATATTTTTTTGGTGTGTCATTATACTCAGTCATGTGATAGCGGGCTACATGGACTCAAGAAGGATGATGGAAGTCAATCAAGAAAGGGGGATGAAAGATAGAAGATATGGAAGATCTTCTTGTGCATTATCATCATTGAGCTTTATTATGGCAAGTAGGTTATGACAATCGAGGCATATGTTCGACCCAGAAAGTCATTGTACCCGTTTGCATGGAGATAAGACAGTCACAAATAAGGAATACCCCAGTTCATACTAGACTCTCAGTGTCCTCATATCCTTGGACAAGTCATAGCATTACTAAGAGATAATCCACAGACAACAAAGAAAAATAGGTGACGATACCCCATCCTCGCCTTTCTAGTTAGAGACATCCTGGAGATAAAATCTCTAGTCAAAGACATCCTAGAAAAGCTAAAAGACATGTCACCAAAAAATAAAATCAAAAGAAAACCAAGACTCGACACCAACATCCACTGTAGTCCTCAAGTTTAGTGTCTCTTGTCACTTGTATAAGTCTTATTTGATTGTGGTCACAATGTTTACTTTCACAAAAAGGATAGATAACACTGAACCATAATGTTGTCTGAGTCTGTTGAAAGATTTGATTTGTTGAAGCCCATTGTTGTTGTTGTGTCTCATCTGAAACTGGCTAAATCCATGAAACTGATACTTTATTGCGGAGAAGATGAAACTTGATTGCGGATTGGCGATGCAAATGTTGCTTTATTGTCGATTGTGCGCGGATAGACTGAAGAAAACTGTACTCCTCAAAACATGTGATGCTCTCAGTTCCACACCCATCACTAGACGTAGGATTTGCCTTAGCCACAGATAGGATCTGATTTATTATGGATAGAAAGAGGTGAAAAGGAATGATTATTATGAATGGCTAACCAATTTGAGGTAGGTCAATAACAAGCCATGATGGGAATGGGTAAGTTTATTATGAATGAATAGGTTGCAAGTAAGTGAAAGGGTGAAAGTGCATCCTGAAGGAGGGAGGAGCAATGTCTCTACGCATGGCACTGGTGACCCAGTTTTCACCATGGTACTTGCCCAGGGCGCCACCGAAGTGGTTTTCACCATTGGACGAAATTATTTCTCTTTACTTTTTTCGATTTTTCAATGTTTTTTGTGTCACAAGGTGCCTGTTTGCCAGGTTTTCACCAAGTAATGATTTTTTGTTTTATGATTTTTTTGTATTTTTGAATTTTTTGATTTTTTTTTTTTTTTGTATTTTTTTTGTATTTTTGACATTGGGATACTCTGAAGAGCTATGTGTAAAACTTGCGAAGATGCATGTTGTTGATAGGATCCTCCAAAGGTTCACCCTCTGTAGTTGAGAGCTGATATGCCCTAGATCCATATGTTGTTGTGATAATGTAAGGACCAAGCTAGTTTGGTTCGAACTTGCCCTTCTTCTCTTTGTCTTGCTGATTTTTGGGGTTTTCTCTGAGAACCAAATCACCTACCTCAAATGTGTGAGGCTTGACTTTGTGATTGTAGTTGTGACTCATTCGTTGTTGATAAGCCTTGAGATGATTAAAAGCAGTTTGTCTTCATTCATCCAATAGTTCAAGTTCTTGTAAGCGAGAGACCCTATAGTCTTCATCACTGATGATGTTTTGCAAGGAGACTCATAAAGAGGGTAACTCAACATCAATAGGCAAGATAGCTTCAACACCGTAGACAAGTGAATAAGGTGTAGCTCCTGTAGGTGTGCGGACACTTGTGTGGTAGGCCCAAAGTGCGGGATTTAGCTGGATATGCCAATTGCGGCCAGCGTCGTTGACTATCTTTTTTAAGATTTTAAGGATTGTTTTATTAGACGCTTCAGCTTGACCGTTACCTTGGGGGTAATAAGGTGTGGAGAAACGATGGGAAATATGGAAGCGATCACAAAGTTCACAAACATCCTGATTTTTGAAGGGATGCCTGTTATCGGTGATAACAGAAATAGGAATACCGTATCAAAAAATGATATAGTTGAGAATGAAGGTAGCAATTTGTTTTCTAGTGACTTGCGTGAGAGGCACGACTTTGATCCATTTTGTGAAATATTCTATGGCAGTGATAATGAATTTATGACCATTGGAAGGAGGGTGAATCTTGCCTATGAGATCGAGTCCCCACTGACAAAAAGGCTAAGGAGTCGCAATCGGTTGAAGTTCTTGTGCTGGCGCATGGATGAGGTCTCCATGAAGTTGACATTGCTTACATTTCCTGACAAACTGATATGAGTCTTTTTCCATACTGGGCCAGTAATATCCAGTCCTGATGAGTTTCTTGGCTAAGGTAGGACCACTAGAATGTGGACCACATATCCCTTCATGTACTTCACGTAACGCAATCTGAGCTTCGTCACTTTCTAAACATCTAAGAAGAGTGCCATCTAGACCTTGACAGTATAGGACATTAGCTAAAATGACGTATCGAGAGGATTGGAGAATGAAAGTGCGACGTTGGTTATTGGATAGATCAGGAGGTAGGGTATTGTCACGAAGGTATGTGAAAATGGAACCATATAACTGGGAATTAGGACCAACAACACATAACATCTCAGTAGGAGTGATTTCATATGAGGGAACCAAAAGGTTATCCACCAAGAACTCATAGCGGGTCTCATTCGGAGGTAGATCGATCAGTGAAGCAATTGTAGCCATGACATCTGCGGCTCGATTCTGCTCTCTTGGTATCTGCTCAAAGTCTATCTTTGTGAAATGTTGTTTCAGGTCATCTACCATTCTTTTGTAAGGCATTAATTTCTCATCCTTTGTTTGGTAGTCATCAGTTGCTTGACGAATTACAAGTTGAGAGTCCCCAAAAACACGAAGTTCTTGGATCTTCCACTGAACTGCTATTCGTAATCCAGTTGTTAACGCCTCGTATTCTGCTATGTTATTAGTGCAGGGAAATGATAATCGATATGATTTTGGTATAGAATCCCCTTGAGGAGTTATGAAGAGGATGCTAGCTCCTGCCCCATGCTGTGTGTATGAGCCGTCAAAGTATAGTTGCCATGGTTTTGCATGTGACACTATTAAAATGGATTCATCTGGAAATTCTGAAATTAGAGGAACATCATCTATCATGGGAGCATCCGCTAACTGATCTGCAATAGCTTGTCCTTTTATTGCTTTTCTGTCCACATACTCAATGTTGAATTCACTTAGGAGCATCACCCATTTGGCTAGTCGCCCAGTAAGTGTTGCTTTATTAAGAAGGTATTTCAATGGATCGATCCTTGCAACCAACTTAGTCTTATGAGTTAGCATGTAATGTCATAATTTCTGTGAAGCAAAGACCACGACGAGACATGTGCACTCAATTGGTGTGTAGTTTAGCTCATATCCCACCAATGTGCGACTGATATAGTATACTGCCTTTTCTTTGCCCTCGGCAAGTTGTTGTGCTAAGAGTGCCCCTAGTGCTGTTGAAGTAGCTGATATGTATAGTAATAAAGGCTAATCTGGAACTGGTGGCATCAAAACTGGCGAATTCAGAAGATAATCTTTGAGTATCTGGAAAGCCTGTTGACAGTTATCATCCCATTTGAATCTGATGTTTTTATGTAGCAAGTGCTGAAAGGGATTACATTTATCTACAAGTTGTGCTATGAATCTTCGTATGGACTGGAGTCTCCCTTGTAAAGATTGAAGCTGACTGATGTTTCGTGGTGGTTGCATCTCTAGGATGGCCTTGACTTTTGTTGGATCAACTTTGATTCCTCTTTTTGATACAACGAATCCTAGGAGCTTCCCGAAGGTTACTCCAAAGACACATTTCTTGGGGTTTAATCTTACTTTGTATTTTTCCAACTGATCAAAGATGATTGAAAGTATGTCCAAATGTGTATCTCTGTCTACTAATTTGCCCAAGAGGTCGTCAACATAATCCTCCACAGTAACGTGCATGAGATCATGAAAGATAGTAGTCATGGCTCTTTGATATGTAGCACCTGCATTTTTTAGCCCAAAGGGCATGACATTCCAGTAGAAGGTTCCCCAAGGACAAGTGAATGTTGTTTTGTGCTGGTCTTCGGATGCAATTTTTATTTGATTGTAACCAAAGAATCCATCCATCAAGGATAACATCGCATGACCTGCTGTGAGATCGACAATCAGGTCAATATTTGGTAATGGAAAATCATCCTTCGGACAAGCTTTGTTGATGTTTCTGAAATCTGTACATATTCTGATGCTACGGTCTGGTTTACTGACAGGCACTAAGTTGGAGATCCATTTAGGATAATCAATCGGGCATATGAATCTGACATCCAATAATTTCTCAAGTTCTGCTTTGACTAGTAATGCCACTTGTGGATGCATCTTTCTTAATTTCTGTTTCACTGGTTTTGCCCCCGGTTTAACTGTCAAATGGTGCATTACCAAATCTGGATCCAATCCAGGCATATCAGTGTATGACCATGCAAAGTTGATTTGTCGTTCCGTGAAGAAACTTATGAATTTTGACCTTTCTGACTCTGTCAAAGATTGAGCCAAGAATATGTTGTGTGGAACTTCTTCTGTACCAATGTTTGTTTTGATAGTCTCCTCTACCAACATGGATGACTTTTCCTCATATGATGCTGGGAGAATGTCGAGCCTTCCATCTTCGGGTGCCTCGGAGAGGTTTTCGCCCTCAGATTTGTCCTTTCTTTTTACTTTTTTGGGGTCAGACAACGCCACAATGTGGTTTTCGCCATAAGATCCTTGGTTTGTTTTTATTTTTATATTTTTGCGACTGGAAGGTTCGACACCCTCACCAAAATATGCCACGCTGTTGAGTTCTATAGCGTATCCCGCTTTATGGTCCCCAGGGGGAATATCCTCTCATATGTCAAGGTAGTCAATAAGGGCTTCATCATTTTGGAATGTGTCAAACTGTGCAGGTCCTTCATGGTCCCAGTCAATAAGTTGGTGGTGGACAAGGGGAAGGCCTTTGATGTCTTCTAAGTTAGTGGGGCTAAGAGTGAAGATGCAGTTATATTCAGGTATGTCGAGGTAGTTATCGAGGTCATCGTTGGCACTCTCCTCATCAGTCTCGATCGTGAACGAATCCAAATTATCATCACTAGTAGCACATTCTGGGACAGGTGTTCTCATTCTACGTGATTTCAACCTAGAGCCTAGAGACAAGGATTGTGTGGAATCCTCTGGGGTTGTTTCTTGACCAACTTTGAATTTCCTATTAAATTCCTCTTCTTCCGTTGGTTCACTTGGTTCTCTAAATGTCTCGATGAGCTCATAGTCACTAGAGGATTTGTCTGAACCCCATTCCCATTCATTGGAGTCTGTGGAATAGCGATTCTCTTGTTGAATTTTGGCAGCTTTGATTTGTAATGCTTCTTTTGTCTTTTGAGTATGGACCTTGGAAGTCATGAAGCCAAGTCCTTTTGAGCGTTCCTTTTTTAATGTCATTTCAGGTTGTAAAGGTTCAATGATGCCTTCCTTTCTTAACCCAAGAGGACTTTTGCCATTGTACCCAAATTTTTGTAGAATCTTGAACCCTTTGCCATACTTCTCACATGGTAAACTGATGTGATCTTATGTATCATTTTCAAGGTCTTTGTAAAGCATTTTGTATAAGTCTTCTTCTTCTAGTTCACCCCATTTTTTGAAGATTGTAGGATCCCATTCAAGTGTAATGATAGATACCCGCTTAGTAGGATGTGGTCATCCATATTCTTTTGGTGAATTCATGACTTGTTGTAAGTACATGGTCTGATTCAAAGTGTATTCACCCATGCCCTTGTCCTGGAATTTCCTTTTAAGCTCACCTTGTTTTGATGTCGAAGGTTTTAATGATTTAGGATCAATGTACGCAGAAGAAGGAACAGCTTCGCGATTACTTGGAATGATCGTCTCAGTTTTCGATCTCAAGTTATTACAATATATGAATGGATTAGGATCACCATTAACTGTTATTTCAACTCCATTGTGGGGAAAGTTAATGCATTGGTGATATTTAGATGGGGCTGCCCTCATTTCATGAATCCAAGGACGTCCTAGCAATATGTTGTATGTGAGCTCCAGGTCTAGAACTTGACAAACCACATCCTTTGTAACCGGCCCAACTCTGAGAGGTAAGGTGACTGTGCCTTTGGATGAACGCTCTTCGTCATCATATGCCTTGATGGTAATTTTGTTTGTAGCATTCACAACTTTATTAGAATATCCCAATTATTTAATAGTGCTCAATGTACAAATATTTAGACCTACTCCTCCATCTATCAGGACTCGTTTTATGTGGTGTTTGTATATGAAGGCTTTAATGTGTAAAGGTGCGTTATGCGGCTGACTTATGGAGGCATCATCGGCTTCTGTGAATGTAAGGGAGTGTGGAATGGAAAGGTATCCCACCATGGCTTGAAACTAGTCCACGTTCAGATCAGCAGGAACAACAGTTTCTCTCAAGATTTTGTCAAGAATGGATTTATGTGCGGGGGATATGCGTAGGAGCTCAAGAATGGAGATGAGCGCGGGTGTCTTCCCTAACTGTTCTACAAGGTCATACTCAGGTTTGGTGGATGAGGAAGCAGTGTTCTTGGCTGGAGCACCTTGCAAAGTGAATTTACCTCGACGGGTTGTAACATGACATTCAGAGGTAGGTTCGGAAGAAGATCCAATGCCTTTTAGGACAATCTTGGGTCTTTGGGTAGAATTCTCAGGTGTTTTGTCCTTGATGATAATGGTAGAGACAGAATTGTCCATCGAGATGTGATTGATAGTTGAATCATAGTTATAGGACGCTTTGGTATAGTTGGTCTGATCATCTGTGGCTGCAGCTTTTCCCTTGTCATGCTTTGGGAATGGTTCCTTAAACATTTCATGTTCTTGATTGGCTGAGTGTCCTTCAATTTCAATGTCACCTCTATCAATGAGATCTTGTATGATGTTCTTCAGTCGATGGCAATTTCCTGTCTTATGACCCTTGCTCTTATGAAATTCACAATATTCATCATCATTCCACCAATTTGGTTTCACCTTTGGTTCATATGGAGGAAAATCTGGAATAGTGATTACCTTGTTTGCCACTAGCTTTTTGAAAACTGACTCAAGTGGTTCTCCCAATGGAGTGTACTTCCTTTGTGATTTGGAAGTTGTTTGAGTATTCACCTGATTGTTTGTAGAGCTTGATCCGGAAAAAACAATTTTGGGTCGTACTGAATTGGTGTCAACAACACCATCATTGACTGTGTTCTTGGTTTTTATTCCAAAATCTTGGCTTATCTTTTCCTTTAAAGTCATCTTTGTTTTCCTTGAATATCTTAATGACTCCTTGTTCAATTAGGACCTTTTCTGTCGCTAATCCTTTTTCAATGACGTCCTTGAAGGTAGACAAATAAGCTTTCCTTAGATCATAGCCAATGTCTTTGTTAACATTTTGGGTGAACATCTCTACCATTTGTTTCTGTGGAAATTCACAAGAGCATCTGCTGGCTAGATTTATCCATCTTTGTAAAAATAATGAAAAAGATTCTCCATCCCTTTGCTTGGTGTTGCACAAAGTAGTGACTGATATGCCTGTCTCTATGTTGTAGGAGAAATGTTGAATAAATGCCTCTATTAAGTCACCCCATGACTTAATACCAGGTGGAAGTTGGGAGAACCATTCCATAGCTTGATCGCCTAAGCTCTGTGGGAATAATCTCATCAAATATGTCTCTTCTGCTACTACCTCAATGCAAGCTGTGAAAAATTGTCTTATGTGTGCCTAAGGATGCCCTTTTCCTCTATACTTATCAAACTTAGGTGTCACAAAATGTGTAGGAAACAGAGACATTGGAATGCTCCTGTCAAATGGATAAGGACATATGTCTCTCATTGTGTATGTTGGCTTTGGTGTATTTATGTCCTCCATTTTCTTTTGTAAGTCCCTGATTTGTTCTTCCAAATTGCTCTTAGGTGGAGATCGAATTCTTGGACCATACCCCATGCTTGAGGCACCAATTGGAGGAGGAACATGTTGCATATATGGATGATATTGATCATACACATGTTCATATGGAGGAGGTCTATAATGATGCTGCGTATATGGACCACTTGGTATAGATTCATGTTGAGGAACAAAATATCTGCTTTGTCCATGTATACCATACTCTACAGGCATGTCATGAGTTTGTTCTAGTGTGTTGCCCCCAAATTTGACACGGGGTTTCCTTGTGTCCAAATTTTGAGCATGCCTTTGAATATCCAATTGCTTTGGTGGTTGATCCTTAGCATTGATATGTGATTGAGCATATTTTTCTGCATAAGACTTCCATAATGGTCTGCGAAGGTGAGTATCATAGGCTTGACCATGTGTGTATGGGACCTTTGGTTTTTGAAACAAAGATGATGGTGATTCAGGCACCATATGTGGTCCTCTATTGCCTCCACTATTAGTCCTCCTTTGATCCATGTTGGAGTGAGTTTGTTGCAAAGATCAATTTTCCATTATTTGAGACATGTCAAAATCATGAGGGATCTTGGCTCCACTTTGTGCCATCACTTGTAAGAAGTATTGTCTATCTCTCCTCATTATTTCCTCAACCAATCGATTAAAATGAGGATTCATAATGGTGTCTTCCACTTCTGCTGAATGTACTGGAATGTTGTCCATATTGTCATTGTGTGTATCATTTTTGTTTGTAGTGTCCATGTGCTCAACATTCGGAATGTTTCTATAGGCATCCATGTCAAGTAATGCAGTATGATCAGAATTGAAAAAGATATCATTGTCATACTCATAGGAACTCATGTTTGTGGACTCTTGAGCCTCTTTAGCTTCTCTCCTAGATTTTTGGGAACGAGTTTCAACCATGAACTAGGTATTGACCAAGATGTGTGAGACTAGATGAAAATGGAAAGAGTATGGAAGACCAAGAGTTGGATGGAATGTAAATGAATCTGAAGTGTACTTGCAATGTCCAAAGTGTAAGACCAAGTATGTATGTAGTAGAGTAGGTGTGGCTTCCAAAGAGAGGATAGTTTCTCTTGATGAGGTAAGTTGACCTTGACTCTAAGTAAGACCAAATGAGACCCAAAGGTGATAGACCTTGATGAGGGACCACTTAGAAAAATGTTGTTGTATGTAGTGTGTTGACAAAGTATGATGAGGACAAGCAAGTGACCTTTTGACTCAAGTTTAGACAAATGTGAATGTAATGTAAGGTATAAAGCAATGATGGACTTTGTAAGACCCAAAGACAGGTTGAATGCTAGATGAAACCCTAGAGAAATAACCTAGGAAGCTCAAGAATTCTAAAACTGACTGTGTTTGTTTGCTGGACTGTAAAAGTTTTTCAATTCTGAACACAGACGTGCCTGTATACTGCACAGACGCGATTTCTTGACACAAATGTGGTTCTGTTTAACACAGACGCGAGTCTGAGATTTTGTAAATGCAATGTTGATTCTGAGAACACAGACTCGTTTCTTCCCTTCACAGACGCGATTATACGACACAAACGCTATTATGTCAGACACAGACGCGTTTCTGCAAAATTTGTGCAATTTTTTCCAATTTGTGAAGTTGCTTTGTTGTGACCAAATCTAAATGTTTAACTATTTTTTTGTGACAAGATGACATAGTGTTGATGAGGACTCAATGTTTGCAAGTGTTTAGACTCAAAAATATGACTGAAAGAAAGTGTGTTGTTTGATGTAAAAATGTTTTGTATACACTTGAAGACACAAAAGACACAATGTTTTGCTGTTTGGTCTTGAATGTTTGAATGTTTAAAATAAGTCAAGCACAATTCTTATGGCCAACCAAAACAATAGTTGTTGATCCCACATGGGGTTTTACCCCCGAGGCTACGCTATTCAGAGTGGATACTTAGATGCTTGACCCCACTGGCTCCACCCTCGGCACTCACTTCTCGGGGCAACCAAGCATCAGTCCCCACAAAAACTCCTTGTGGCGAAATTTGTATCTCTACAAAGAACCGTATGTGTGTGGGCCGCTACCAAAGGTCCGACCTCCTGCCCCAACAACTAGAAGGATTTGGGCTTCTAAAACAAAAAGGTGCTAGTAAGGGCATCCGCTCATGTGGCCATACATGCGACACTTTCAGCTCTGTAAATACAGAAGGCTCCCAGCCGGTAGGGGTTATGCCCTACAAATGATCAAATAAATTTGATCAAACGGGTTTATGGGGAGACATAGTGTCGGTATGAACTAATCAACACATGTTATTCATAGTTTTCACCATGAATACGGTTATTTATAGTGGTTTGGAAGAAGATGGTTTTTCTTTTGCTACCACTTTTGCTACCACTTGGGTCGTTCTCTCCTCACTAGTAGTCCTAATGACCACACAGGGAGATAGGCCCTCTAAAGATGAAACAAAAAGAGGCTATTGCTCAAGACACAAAAGACAATGATTCAATTTTAGTGCACCAATTGAAGTGTTTGCTAATCTATGAAAACAAGGCACACAATAAAGATAAAAAACCCTTGCCAAGGTCCTGCAACAAAGATCTATTAGTAGTTTGGATTGTTTCAAATGATCACCCCTTCCTGCAAGCACACAAGTTAGGTAAATTTTAGATCCAAAAGACTTTGTGAAATGGGGGCCTTCGACAAACGATTTTGCTTTCAAGACAAGCTGCACCAATTTCGTTAGCTAGATCTGAATATATTAGCTCAAAATAAACTAGATCTGAAAAACTGAATGACTAAAAACTTGAATCAATGAAAATCCAAAATGCAAAATAAGTGTACACAGACGCGGTTACCATAAACACAAACGCGACTTCTGGACGCAGACGCGCCTGAAAATCACACAGACGCGATTCCGGAACATAGATGCGGCTTCTGGATGCAAACGTGCCTGAAAATCCCACAGACGCGATTAGGGAACAAAGACGCGATTTCTGGAATCTGCAAAAAAAAAAAAAAACTGTCGAGGGTGCAGATGCAATCCCAGATGTCGCAGACGCGACAGAAAACCAAAAACGCGATCCGAAAGTACGCAGACGCGAAAATATCGAAATGTTGTCGGAAATGTTAGATCTGCAACTTCAAAACACCAAATCTGCAACAAGGATGTTAAATGCAAAAGGAATAAGAGTCCCACCGGGCGTGCCAAAATGTATATGGTGAAAATGGATAACAACAATATAATATTGAAAGACTAAATGGATTCAACCACAAAACCCTAGCCTGATAACAACAAAGATCCACCATAACATATGAAGATTACCTAAGACAATGCAAATCAAATGAAAGCACAAAGATTATACCATCACATGTCCGATAGGGTTTTGGATCTCCATTCTTCCTATCTCCATTGATCTTGCTTGATATATTTGCTCTCAGATTTTATATGTGCACAAGAGCTCAACAAAGAACGGAAATGTGGTTGCATGTAGGATCGCATATGAAAGTTCAAAAGCGTAGTGTAGTCAAGTAGTCCACCCAGGGTTTGATAATGAAGGAATCATCTCCTTATATAGAAGACACTATAAGAAATGGAGGGATAAGATTGAGAGGTGTAAAAGAGGTCGGCTATGATTAGAGGGTAGGTAGAGGAAATAATAAAATAATGAAAGAGGTAGGTAGTGTAGGAATTAAGAAATGAATGACATGTGTCATGGGTAGAAAAGGTTAATGAATTAATTAATTAAATAAATATTTATTTAATTAATAGAAGAAGTGGGATCAATTAAATAAATAAAATATTTATTTAATTTAAGAAAAGGATAATTTAAATAAATAAATGTATTTATTTAAATGAGAAACAAGGCTAGAAAAGGATAAATGAATTAATTAAATAAATAAGGATTTATTTAATTAATAGAAGAATTAGGCTTAAAATAATTAAATAAATAAAGATATTTATTTAATTAGACATGACAATTTTAGGTGTCTACATTTAGAACCCTAAACAATAACTGTAAGCTCCTAACTTAGATACAAATATATGCTAAACTTTTTGTACAAATCTAATGGATTGTTTAGAAACTTGAAATGCACCAAGTTAGGGTGTGTAAGTGTTGGGTCCTCTATTCTAATAAGAAAATGATGAATATGCAAACAACTTTAAGCTCTTAACTTAGATACAAAGATACGCTAAACTTTTTGTAGAAATCTAATATCTCATTTAAAAACTTAACATGCATCAAATTAGGGTCTGCAAAAATTGGGTGCTCTATCTTAATAAAAAAGATGAATAATTATGCATATTTTAATATATTAAACTTGACATGCACCTTGTCAATGGGGTTCTGTTCTAATGGCAAGGCCAAAAGGTTCTCAAGATGGAGGTCTATGTTTGAATCCCCAAAGTGACATCCAGTGTTGGAATTCCAAGTGATGGCTCTTGAACTTCCATTGTGACTTCCAAGTTGATTTGATTTGAATAAGTGGCTTCTTACTTGAATATGTTGATTGGTGAGGAGGTCCCCCTTGTGACCTTCCTTGGACTTAGGCCAAGCAAAAAATCTCGTAGTTCACCAATTACTAAAAAAAATGACATGCACTAAGTTAGGGTGTGTGAAAATTGGGTCCTCTATGCGTTCGGGTTTACCTTCTACAAAATTGATCAGCCTAGGTCTTCGACCTCTAGTGAGTTATGGGAGGGGGGGGGGGGAGGTTGTCCTATCTAGAGCTAATCTCCAAATCATTGGTTTGTCCCTACCAATTCCTCAAGTAGGTTATAGTGGGGGCTTGTCCTATCTAAAGCTAATCTCCAAATCTTTGGGTTGTGATCAGGCCAGGTCTTCAATCTTGAGTGGGTTATAGGGGGGCTTGTCCTATCTAGAGCTAATCTCCAAATCATTGGGTTGTCCTTACCAATTCCCCAAATAGGTTATAGTGGGGGCTTGTCCTATCTAAAGCTAATCTCCAAATCATTGGGTTGTGATCAGGCCAGGTCTTCAACTTGTGGGTGATAGGGGGGGCTTGTCCTATTTAGAGCTAATATCCAAATCATTGGGTTGTCCTTACCAATTCCCCAAATAGGTTATAGTGGAGGCTTGTCCTATCTAAAGCTAATCACCAAATCATTGGGTTGTCCCTATCAATTCCGCTTAATTGCTAAAAAAGACAAATGTCAAGTGATACTACAACCGCCAATTAAATATAAAAAAATAAAATTATATATTCATTAACATTTTTATAATAATGAAAACATATTCTAGTAATGAATGAAACTAAGTCAAATACCATGACAACTATAAATACAAACTCAAATATTGAATCCTTTTGGAGAGGTGTGACGTCTCACAAGGAATATCAAAATAGGTAAATTATCCTTACTCCTCACCTAACTACTTATACTGCGTGCTTAAACTACTGTAACTAAAAGAAACAAGTCATAGTTGAGTACACACTCATTCCATATTTGTCGGAAGACACTAAAAGCCAAACTTCACTAAACAAAGAGATTAAAATACATTAAACTCCCTCGTCGTATAACGGTTATAAATTGTTTTCCATACGGAGTTAGTTGGCAATCTTTTTGAATTTAGAGAATATCAGTGGATTTAGTGCCACCCGTTTAAATGAGGTACACGTAGAAGGCTAAAATCCACTGTTAAGCGAATAAAAAACACCCTTTTAGGAGGCAGTTACAAAGGTACTCCATACTAGAGGGGTGGCAACGGACTTCAAATCCGATTTCAATGCATTTTGATCCAATTCAGCACTCCGCCAGATGTGGAGACTGTCTGATGATGCCTCTATTTGGGGGTCAGTTTATCTAGATCCACTCCACTTTTATCTGCATCGGACCAAAAGGTCCTTTAGGACGACCTTAATCCGATGCCAAATTTGTGATTGTGTTAGATATTGTTGTAGCAGCTTAATTTATCTGATCAGTGTATAAAGAAAAAAAAAGACTTAAAAATGTCTGTAATGTCAGAGCAGATTAGAACCAGCTTCTGAAACAAAACGTTTTCATGTTCTGCAGTGGAATGGAAATCATATTTGGATCAGCGTAGTGTTGTTTTACTGTGTTTTTTGTGTAGTGGGTACGAGTGAATTAGAAGATTGAATGAGTAATGGTGGGGTGAATGTATCTTTTTTTGTATTTATGAATGTTCAGAGCAGCGGTGGATGGCACGAGCTATGTGGTATTGCTGAGCCGCATTGCCCGTGAGAGAGCAAGATACCCAACAAAGCATAACATAAAATAACAATCAGTGGTACGCTGCGAACGTTCTTATTTTTAAAAATCCCGTTCCTCGATTTTGTATTTTGTTTTAGGTGCTTCTGTTTTGTCTGAGCATGAAAATGTAAATTTTTTGTTTTCTTATGTCATTAACGTCTGAGCCCATTTAGTTATTTTTCTAGTAATATAGTACTAGGCCTGTATTGACAATATGCTCCTGTGTTTAGCTGCAGGGATTCTGAGCTTGGTCGATCGTCTGTGGAAGATATGGGGAAGTCTCCCGGGAAATGGCTCAAAACTCTGCTGTTTGGGAAGAAGTCGACCAGATCTCGTTCTACAGAGAGGCTCTCGAGGAAGGACAGCACTAGAGAAAATGGGGTCAGTGGATATCTACAGATCTGGTTACATAATTTATTTATTTTTTTCAAATGTTGAGGTTATGTGTAGGGTTTGGAGACAATAGGTTGGATCGATCATGGCTTTTTTTCTAGTTTGGTGTTGAGAGTTATAGGACTGCCTAACCACTTTTAAGGTTCTGCAATTTTCTGTTATAGGGAACATTAAAGGTTTTGTAAAAAGTGGCTTGGATCGAATTGCAGATCAGCTCGTGTGCTCTTTCAGCTTAATTTTGTAAATTTTGCCATTTGAAATGTTACTCGTGGCTAGAAGTTAAGGGTTTGGACGTGGTAGTTTGGATCAGACTACATGGGCTCTTTTCAGATTATTTTTGGTTTTACAATTTCTTTCCTTATGAGTGATTTTGGAGCCAATCGTACCCCCAAAAAATGGAGAACAGCTCACGGACTGCTTTCTGCTTATTTTCCTTTCTTCAAACCTTACACAGAATAATGTGGCTTAAAGGACTTTACTCTTGACTTTAAAATGATCCTCAAGTATGGTGGATGAGGTGGGATTCAATATTGTGGAAATATCGACAGTGATCAGCTAATTGACTGCCTTCACTTCAGTTTTGTAACTATTAGGAATCGATACCGACTTTCCTATTTTTCAAAATTTCCCTTGCTTAAACCGATCTTTGTACCAGATTCAGAATAGAGGTGTAGGTCAAATATAGATTAATTAATGGACTGTTTTCAGTTTAGTTTTGTGACTATTTGGGCCGGATACCTCTTTCAAATTTTACATGGAATAGCCTGGTTCAAACTATTTTTTTTTTTTTTGAGTTTTCCTTATTAACAGAATTTAAGGCCTCAGAAACAATGCTCTGGATTAAATTGGGGATCAGCTTAGATGTGCAGAATTTAGGAATATATTTTTCCATTATTAACTTTCACCTTCAATGGTCTGGTTATTTGAGTGCAAATCAGAGCTTTTATATTTTGGTGACAGAAGTTTGGTTATTTGAGTGCAAATCAGAGCTTTTAAATTTTGGACAAAAGTTTCCTGTTTCCATAATGTTCTCTATGGTATGCTTCACGTTTTTGAAAGCAGTGGATTAGATCAAATTGCACATCATTTTTAACAAATTTTTTTGTTTTAGTTTCGCACATTTTAGAAGTCGCCATCTGTTTTTCAGTATCACACACAGCTTGTTAACTATATAGAGCAAAATATTATTTTCAAATTGTTTCTTATGGATAGGTTTTAAGATTTGGAAACAGTTATTTGTATCAAATGATTGATATGCTGTTTACGGACTGTTTTCAGCCCTCTCTTACAACATTCAGGAATAGACGCTCACTTTTAAATTTTTTCCTTCTATACAAAATGATAGTATTTAAATCAACTATTCTTTAAACAGAATTTTCCTTATGAGTGGACTTTATGCTTTTGGAAGCAATGACTTGATTATAATTGGGGGTTGATCCCGACTCTAGTTTTACAAGTTTAAGGAATGATTAACCACTTCTGGATTGTACACAGAAAAGCTATGTTTAAACTGGCGATCCTTTTTTGTTTGTCTACAAGGCATTATTCATATTTGGATTCACCAGAGCTTTTGACATTTAAAAGAAATTTGCCTGCTTCCGCTTCAAAGGATTTGGAAACGTGGCCTAGATCCAATTGCCAATCAGCCTGAGGATTGTCTACAAGGCCTTATTCACATTTGGATTCACTAGACCTTTTGACATTTAAAAGAAATTTGCCTGCTTCCGCTTCAAAGGATTTGGAAACGTGGCCTAGATTCAATTGCCAATCAGCCTGAGGATTGTTTTCACTTCAGTGTTGTAGTTTTAAGGAACAAACACAACCTCACGTGAATTTATTTCAGATTTTTAAGTTTGTCAAATCCTTTGAGGATTCCAGGAGTTGGCTGGTGCTTATTAATTTTCAGAGAAGGTTATCTGTTTTCAAGAATAGGCCATATGGGTATGTATAAAAAATATAGCACCATTCCATTAAAATGACATCTACATGGAAAACTGAAAGTGTAAATAGAATTCAATTACAGGGATTTAAAATGGGAAATACTTTGCAAAAGGCTGAAAATGAAAAAAATAGGCAGTTATAAGCAAATAGTAGAGTTTTTCTGAAAAAGATGGGAAAAGAATGTGGGTTGTTGAATAAGCTGTTTTCTTTTACTCTTTTTTGATTTTTTCAAAAACTAGTGGGTTTTTGACTGGAAAAAGTGGTTAAACATAAAAATGGGCGACAGATTGACCTGAAACACCCTGACCACTGGTCCATGTGTTCTCAGTCTCACGAGTATCTGCATTCTTTTGTCATTTTTTTAAAAAAAATTCTATGAACACATATTTTTAAGGTTTCCGTTTTACAATATGTTGCGCGTTGGTTCATGGCTGCTTTTGATACAGTAATTTTTAGGAACAGATATGCACTTTATTATATTTTATGCTGAACACTTGAATTGAGCCACAGATCAGCTTTCTAATTCTGTTAAGAATTTTTAGCTTTTGGGAGCTGGCCAGAGCTTTGTTTATTTCAGAAGAAATTATGGCGAGATTTTGAGGCTTTGAAAACTCTAGGGTATTTGATCACATTATGATTCAGCCCATAGATTATTTTAGTTAAGAACTTAGAATCACATGTCTCATTTTGGATTTACAACCTTCAGCGTCTGAATGGTTTTATTCCAACCATAGATTGGTTTTTTATGTTTGTAACATTTTCGTGGGTTTTGGGGGCTTTTCGATTTTGGAATAAAGTTATCTGGTTCTGATATTGCCTAGGATCTGAATGGAGCCTTCCATAATTGTGCTTTTTTCTTGAATCTGGGAAGAAGAGTGATGCAATTCTTCTCAAGGAAGCCTTTTCTGCTCACGGAGAGGATACAGATCAGTTGAATATAATGAAATTATATTTAAAGAATTGCCTGGTCATGGCTGCTATCTTGGCTATTATTTGATGACTGGTTGAAGCCAGTTTTCTGCATCATTTTACTACACTTTTAGGCACTTGAAGTACGGTACTCTCTAAGTATCTACTTAATTAGTTGAACCTGAGCAGGGAAATGAAGTCTTCTAGCTGCACAATTCTGTCAGGATCTTACAAGGAGATTGTTTAAAACTTTAAACTATTAAATATTGATCCAAATGGATCATACTAATTGTAATAAACATGCAAAGACACAGATTTTTGTTTAAAGTAAATTGGATCTAGGAAAACTAAGAGCAGGTGTAGGTGTTGGATAATTTACAGAGCAGGAAAAAAGAGTCTGTACTATGAAAGCAGTACCACATTTGTGGCCATCTCCACTAATAGTAAACATGCCAGAACTTGGAATCCAAACTGAACAGTCACCATTTCGGCTTCCTGCATTGATTGAACTTCTTCTTAGGCCTGGAGAATTCTGCTGTACATGGCAATCTATAAATAAGAGGTTGTATTACTTTGTAAAATGGGCACAGGAGGACAATTATATGTTGTATCTGCCTGGATTGATGGAGGAGGGAACAAAAGTGTATGCTGTATCTTCTTTTTTCAGAATTAAAGAGAACAATTGTGTTGTATTTCCAAGAGGTGAGGTGCAAAAGGAAAGGAGCATGGAAGCATAGCCAAACAATGGAGATAGGCAGCTAATGGAGCAATGTACGGATTGCACCCAAGCCAAGGTATTGTTGCATGGAAGAAGGGGTAGATTGTATCCATATATTTTGCACACTCATTGTATTTGTCAATTTACTCCATTATATAGGTAGTATGCAAATGCCACTACCACAATCTGTTTTTCCTCTCATACGAGGGTTTCCAGGATAAATATGGTGTTCCCAATTCTTCTCTTCCTATCTTGATTGTCGTTTATTTCTAAATTTCTTATTAAGTACCACAACACAATTTTTTGTTTCATGATTTTTACAAGCTTAGGGTTGAGAAATTATGGATCGATTTGGTATCAGAGTAGATTGTGAAGTAGTGAACACTTGGGATGTGGAGCTGCATAAAGTGTACTGCTGGATTTGCAAAAAGAAAGAAGGGTGGGTTGTTATCACTTGGATCTGTGAATCTGGTAATGTTCAAAAGGCTGATTCCCACCTCAAGGAGCCAAGAGAATTATTTGGGTGCATGTATAACATTATGACCAAGTTGTAGCGTGTTTTCTTGCATGGCAATGTAGTTCATTGTAGCATTAACAAAGCTGTACCATTTGTGTGTGTAGGAAGTAGGGGAGGAATTTCTTTAGTTATTTCTAACCCACAGCATCCATCGTAGCTTTGCTTAGAGCATCACAAGAGACACTGCAGCTAATTAGAATTGAAACACAACCCACAAGTAAGGGTAAATTATCCCATATCCTGAACTTAAGACCAAAGCTTCTTTAACAAGGGAGGTGTGTTCTGACTGGATCATAAAAATTATAATAAACATGCAAAGACATGGATTTTTGTGAACAATAAATTGGATGTAGGAAAACTATATGCACATGTACGTGTTGGAAAGATTACAGAGCAGGAAAAAGATGGTTGCAGAAGTTTCCTGGACTGTATACCACATTTGCGGTTGCATCCACCAATAATACACGTGCCAGAATTTGAATTCTGAACTGAACAGTCACTATTTTCAGCTTCGTGTGTCAATGCAATTCCTTATTGGGCCTATGAGAAACTTGCGGTGCATAGGAATCTATGAATTGGAGGTTGCATGGGAAGAAAATTTCATGTTGTGCCTTCTCAGATTTATGGAAGAGGAAACAATTTAATGTTGCATCTTCTTCTTTTACAATTAAGGAGAACAAAATGTAGTATCTCAAACGGATAAGAGGCAAAGCAAAGGAGCATAAAAGCAAAGGCAAATATGCAGCTAATGGAGTAAGGGCTAGATTGCATCCGTAGACAAGGTCTTATTGAATGAAACAAGGGGCAGATTGTATCCAATTATTTGCACACTAATTGAATATTACAATTTGCTACATAATATAGGTACTAGGCAATTGCCACTGCCACAGTCTATTTTTTCTGTCTTTAGAGGGTTTCTAGATTAAAAATAGTGTTCTTAATTCTTCTCTAACTTCTCTTCCTCTCTTGACTGTTATTTATTTTTTACTTAAGTAGCATAGTATAATTTCTTATTTCATGATTTCTACAAGCTCAGGCTTGCGAAATTAAGAATCAAACACTATTTACTTATAGTAGCATTGCTGCATTAGTGCAATGACTATATATGCATATTCTTTGAATCTAAACTTAGCTGTAAAAGTTGGCTTTCATTACCTGGTTGAGCACAGATCATCTAGATTTGAACATAATATTGTAATATGAGTCAATGAAGATTGACTTGAAACTATGCAGAAATGCCAACAAATTATTACATAATTTGATACACTACAAAAACACCATCTAATACATGATATCAAAATCTTGTTAGCATTTAGTGATTGTCTCATATGACTTGAATTTCATGAGGGGCTTAAAATTTCTGCTAGCATTGCTGGGGCAGGTGTGTTGGTTGATTAATCTGCAGATGTTATTGCATTTGTATGTTCCATCTCCAGCCTGTCTCTATTGTTGAGTCTTGACTATACTTTTCCAGTCAATCAGATACTCAGTTGTGCTGTGAGTCTGTATTCTTCTTAACTGCCATTAGTATCTAATTTAATTTTCTATCTTCTTGCAGACATGATGGGTTCGGATATCTGGAATACTAATTTTTTGGTTGCAACAAAAAATAATAAATACTTTCTGGATGGTAATTTATATTTTAAGATGGCTCCATAGAGGGATTCTGGATCAATCATTATAGGAAATCCTCACTTTGGAACTGTATTGCAGTGTTAGGTTTGATGTCTAACAAACTATTAACCGCCAAGGCATATGAAGAACATAGTTGAGCCAAACTGATGAAAACCGTCATTTTAAGATTTTGCTCTCTTGCAGTTTAATTTGAAACGAGTGACATTTGAACATAGAAATTCTACTGTATATTAAATTCTGGCTTGTAATGAAGAGCAATTGACAATAATCTTAAAAAATTACTTTTTTGAAACATTGCTTAGAAACAAATTAATTTCTAAAATCCACTTCAGGTAGAATCCCGATATTGTCCCAGTTAAGCATTTCCAAGGTTGGATTTAACACAAATAGGTTTGTTCCTCAATGGATTTTAAGGGCGGACACCAGTGGTTTGCATTTCTTAAATAGCCAAGCATGATTTTAGGGATGTTTCTGGAGATATATTGAGAAATGTAAATATATTGAATCAGCGTATACTTTTCTGGAGACAGCACCTTTTTCTCCAGATATTCTTCTGAAAAAGGTTGAAAGAGATTAAAATCCAAAGACCAAAGCTGAAAGCAGAACAGAGGTTTTGATTGACCTTATAATGCATTAGTTCAGGGAGGATAAATCACCTTATCATTTATCAATGACCAAACCAACTCTGTAAAACATCTCCAAATATTAGAAACGTCATTATTCTTCGTACTTCTATATGCAGTGGAAGGTGAAATGATCTTCTGATAAGGCCTGCATCACATCCTTGCTCCACCTAATAGAGAAAATGTGACGAGTCACCAAGAAAGATCCAAGAATGAAGGTTAAAGAAATCAAACAAAAGTGCATTTGTGAGCAAAAGCAAATATAATGCCAGTTGGTAGTTGTGAATCTTCTTTTTGTGCCACTTCAGCAGGATAAAATTTCTTTTGCTTGTTAAAATTTCCTCTTAGCTAGTGAAGGTTTTCTCATATTGGGGTATTCATACAATAATGTGCAAGGGTAAGGTCGTCACACAACTGAACTGGTAAAAAGCAAATCTAGTAAAGCAGGAGCCATTTATGAAGATTCCATGGATTCAAATTTCATATCAATGCATATCTATCTTTTATGCTATACACCAATCTCCACTAAAAGTTACGAGTTTGATAGAGGAGTTCCGTTAAAACAATTGCTTCTAACAGGCTCTAAGGGCTCTGCACAGTTCATGGATTTAGGCTATCAAGCTCACAGATTATGCAATTTTCAACGACAACAATGTTCAAAGAATCGGCTAAAAAAAACTGATTAAATGTTTGGGCAGATGCAACTAAGAAATAATACTAAACTAGCATAGATGTCTTAATTATATCTATTTAAAAGATGTCGAGAGATATTGATCTTGAGGCACCTGTATTGACCTAGGTTAGACAGGCACCTTGAGATTGGTATCTCTTGGTGTCTTTTAGGTAGATCCATTTAAGATATCTATGCTAGTTTATTAGATTTCTAAAAGATTTTCACACCCAACTATACATCCAATTGCAGGTGGTGATAGTGTGAGTGTTTATGCAAATGAAAGCTCACCCTGTCACCACCCACAATTGGGTATAATAAAGTTTTGACATGTAAATGGCTGTTAAATTTATGTTCATTATAATTAGATTATTTGCATAATAGCCCAACTATCACCACTCGCAATTGGGTGTTATCAAGGTTTGACAGTAAATGGCTGTCAAATGTATGTTAAATGGTTTTATTGATCCATTTAAGATATCTATGCTAGTTTATTAGATTTCTAAAAGCTTTTCACACCCAACTATACATCCAATTGCAGGTGGTGATAGTGTGAGTGTTTATGCGAATGAAAGCTCACCCTGTCACCACACAATTGAATATAATAACCACCCACAATTGAATATAATAAAGTTTTGACATGTAAATGGCTGTTAAATTTATGTTATTTATAATTAGATTATTTGCATAATAGCCCACACTATCACCACTCGCAATTGGGTGTAATAAAGGTTTGACAGTAAATGGCTGTCAAATGGTTTTATATATCCACTTCTCCCTTACAATTCCCTTGACATCATTGTAGTTATGCCTTCAACTCAATTTTAGTTGAGGCTCTGAAGTCTGCCTTTGACTGAGAAATTAGATAAGTTCTACAAATTTAACTCTCCATAATGAAAATGAGACGTATCATGCGTGGGAGCATAGTTGCAGAATCTGAATGCATAATTATCCACTGCACAAAGTAGAAAAAACCAATAACACAATTTCCTTTCCAATTATTCCATTTAGAATTTTTGTCAGAAATTGAGTCTGCATCCAACCTCAGAAGAATGACTTACTCGATCAGTAGCAGGTTTCAAAAAGGGAAATTCAGAATGCTTTAATCCACTCTGTTTTTCCTTTTTAATATCTCAATTCAAGCAATGATATTTGATACCTTAAAGGAAGGATAGGCACTTTCTGTTCCTAGCTAGACTGTAAAAGCGTAAATGTTTGTTTGTTGCATGTTGTTCTCTGTTCTTAGCTAGATTTTCAGGTGTAAAAGCATAAATGTTTTCTGGTTGCATCTTGTGTTCCATTCACCAAACTGTAGCTAATATTGTGCTATATTTTTATTATTTAGAAAAAGTCATCAAAGGATCAAGATGTGAGAATTCTGGAGAATGAATCACATCAAGACCATGTGTCCAGTGCTATTGCACCACTGGAACCATCATCTGTAAGCAGAGACAATGAACAAAATGGTCCCGTTCGAGAGCAGACTAAGAAGGCAGGATTTTCTGGCGCAGAAAAGTTAGCTGCCTCACCATCAATTGATAAATCAGTTTCTATGCTGGCAGATGAAGAACAATCAGAGTCTTGTATACAGGAAGTCATTACTACCAGGGATGACGTGGAAAGACTAAGGGAAGAATCAGCAGCCATCAAAGCTCAATCTGTTTTTCGGGGCTATCTGGTACTAGGTTTTTATCCACATCTATTTTGTTGTTTGTAATAAAATCTATTATCTATGTTTATTAGCATTTTATTTTTTCTGGCAATTGCCTGAATCAACTTGCTGCATTTTTATCGTTGGTGGCTGTGATCTCAAACATTTTAAAATGATCAAGCCTAGATTTTGTTTGTGTAGGCCAGGAAAGCATTTCGAGCCCTACGAGGCCTCATAAGGCTACAAGCTCTTGTTCGGGGACATTTGGTTAGGCGACAGGCTGTGGGAGCCTTACGCTGTTTGCAAGCAATTATTAGATTGCAAGCTCTAGTTCGTGGTCGCCAAGTTAGAATGTCAGAACAAGGATTGGCTGTACAAGGGAAACTTGGACATAGGCACAAACATAATCGTCCAAGAGGAAATGACTTGGTAATTGATTGAATGAAATTATCTTGTGGAAGTATTATATTAATAGTATGTTTGCTAAAATGTTGACTGCTGACACATTTACCATAATTTGTTTGGATTGTTTCAGGAGAGAAAAAGGTCCACAGGTTTTATGGCCAATGGAGCTTCACAATCAGAAAAACTGTTGGCAAATGCATTTGCTCGTCAGGTAATAATAATTTTGCATAACTAGTCTGAGTGATGACATTTCTTCCAAACTGTTCTTAAATTGCTGCATATATTGATATCGATTTCAATAATTGTTGGAGAAAGCTTTTGGAGCATGCACCCAAGGCAAATTCTCTACGAATTGATTGTGGTCCTGACAATTCCAATTCGGGATGGGTCTGGATGGCACGTTGGATGTCTGCTTATCCTTTGAAATATTCTGAGGAGACAAATAATATATCAAAGAAGCAAAAGACAAGCGAGAATGCAATGTCAACTGAGACTGAAGTGGAAAGGCCAAAGCGCAACTCAAGGAAGGCTTCAAATTTAACATCAGATCATTTTTCAAATCATCCAGATGTTGAATCTGAGAAGCCAAAGCGTGGTCTACGAAAGGTGTCAAAATTAGCAACAGACTCTGTTTCTGATCATCATGAAGCCGAGGCTGAGAAGCCTAAACGGATATTTAGAAAAGGGTTCAATTCAACAGTGGATTCGGTTGCAGACCAGACTGAGGTTGAAACTGAGAAGGTTAAGCGCAACATGAGAAGGGGATCACATTCAATTGTGGATTCTACATCAGATCATCCAGAGGTAGAAATGGAAAAGGTTAAACGCAACTTAAGAAAGGTGTCAAATTCAATGGTTGATTCTACAACAGACCCACCTGAGGTCGAGGCTGAAAAGGTTAAGCGCAGCTTGAGAAAGGTATCAAACACAACAGCAGATGCTGTATCAGATCATCTGGAAGTGGAAGCTGAGATTCCTAAGCGCAGTTTTAGAAAGGTGCCAAAGGCAACATTGGATGCTACATCAGATCAAACCAGCATGCAGACTACAGCACATAACTCCACAGATACAGGAATGCATGATGAACCAGTTAAGCATGCAGCTCCAGATCATTTCTCATTTGATCCGTTATGTAAAGAGCTTGAGACAATTTCCTCTGTCCAGGAAGTATCTCCAACTCAGCAACCAAGTCCACCTGAAATTATTTCCCAAGAGGATGAATTATCACAAGAAAAGAAGGAATCTTCTGTTTCAAATGGAGATCTTCTACCTTCCAAACATGATAATATTGATTCAACTACCAAGACAGAACCTGAACTTCCCGTGACAGAGCAAAAGACAGGTAGAAGACGTAGCTCATTTGGATCTGTGAAAGGTGATCATTCAGATAACAATTTGCAAGGAAGTCCATCAGTTCCTAGCTATATGGCTGCAACCGAGTCAGCAAAGGCAAAGCTTCGTGCTCAAGCTTCTCAAAGGATGAGTCCAGATGTTCAGGAGAAGAGCACTGGTATGATAAGAAGACATTCTCTTCCATCAGCACCCAATTTGAAGCAGCCTTCCGTGTCTCCAAGAACTCACAGGGTGTTGCCACAAGTTCAAGCAAGAAGTAGAAGCGACCGATCTCTTGGCACTGGTAGGAAGTCAACCTTATAATTGAGATTTTTGAGATTATATCCACAGTTTCTAATTTTTAGCCCATTTGGGTTTAACTTGTAATTCATTTGTTTTTAAGATGGCAAGTACTATTGAGACTAATAATGTTTCATTATGACTGCAGACAAGGCAATTCATGTCCAGGCTGACTGGCGGAGGTGACAAGTATTGAGCTTTTCTTGATATTTAATGCATTTCCAGCATCCTTGAGTGGCTTTTTTGTGTAGTTTACAAGTTTAGAGTGTATTGTGCTTTATATGCCTTGAAATGTCAAGGACCTTTGAGCTCATAATCCGGCTATGTTGTATATAGAAAGCAGCCCCTACGATATATCTATGATGTTTGCTTTCTGGAATACATTCTTTATGGGTTCGCAAGCGGCGGCTGATTGCAGATTGTTAACTGTTGAAAATGTTTGAGAAGGTTTTCAAACTTTGTTGTCGTGCACTTTGAATGTTTGTGAGCTACTATATATATTTGATTTGATACTGTATAATAATATGGGTTTCAATTCAGAGGTAGAGCTTCTCTTTTGTGTGGATGCTAAGATGATTTGTATTCCAAAATATATCCTTATGAATATGATATTTTATTTTAATTTCACTTAAAAAGACTTGCGGAGGGTAAATTGAGTTCTGAAAACAGAAGGATACATTGAGTCACGAAAATAGAAATGACTTGCAGATAAAATGTTGGATAGGCTAGCATGTTGTCTTAATTTGGAGTGAATTATTATGTAGAAGCCTGTGTTTAATTGGGGTTTTAATTGGAGGGAGAAATGACAGAAGCTTGGTTTTGCAAGTTTAGAGTTTATTGTGCTTGATATGCCTTGAAATGTCAAGGACCTTTGAGCTCATTATCCAGATATGTTGTATATAGAAAGTAGCTCCTACCACATATTTTCATGATGTTTGCTTTCTGGAATGCATTTTTTATGGGTTTGCAAGTGGCGGTTGATAGCAGATTGTTTACTGTTGAAAATGTTTGAGAAGGGCTTGAAAGTTTATTATTTTGTACTTCAAATGCCTGAGCAAATACATAATTGATTTAATAATGGGTTTCAATTCAGAGTTAGAGCTTCTCTTTTGTGTGGATTGTGCTAAAGATGATTTGTATACTGAAAATATGTTGACGACATATGCTTATGAATATGATGTTTATCTCAATTTCACCCAAGACTTATTAAATGTTGGATATATTAGCACGTTGTCTTAATTTGGAGTGAATAGCTAGGTAGAATGTCATTGGGTTTTTAACTGGAGGGAGAAATGACAAGCCTGCAATCTCAAGAACCTGCGAGCTCATAATCCGTCTATGTTATATATAGAAAACAGACTACATATTTATGATGTTTGCTTTTTACAATGCATTCTTTATGGGTTTGGAAGCGGTGGTTGATTGACAGTTGATTGCAGATTGTTAACTGTTGAAAGTGTCTGCGAATGGTTTCAAACTTTATTATTGTGCACATTGAATGTCTGAGCAAATATATATACTTGATTTAATGCTGTATAATAATATGGGTTTCAATTCAGAGTTGGGAGCTTCTCTCGTGTGGATGATGCTAAGATGATTTGTATTCCAAAAATATGCTGATTACATCTCCTTATGAATATGAGATGTTTATTTTAATTCCATCTAAGACTTATGGAGGATAAGATGGATTATGGAAACAGAAAGGACTTGCAGATAAATCTTGGACATGCTAGCATGCTGACTTAATTTGGAGTGAATTATCATGTAGAATGTCATTGGGTTTTTAATTGGAGGGAGAAATGACAAAATCCTGTTTTCCACTGTATAAAAAAAGTGGATTTTGGTAAGTCAATCAACTGAATATTTAACTTACTAGAAAGCTATAAGCACGATCTCTCTTGCCTGCTCCATGTTTTCCAACACTTACACTGGGTTCAAATAAGTTTTCATCTAATAGAAGGGGAAAAAACAAAAGTTTGGTTATCTCTTTTCAATCTAGATCGATAATTATATTTAAAGATGTAAACAATTTTTATTAGAGGATGTAAGGTCCTTTAATGGTATCGGTAACTTGAAAAATATCATCTGACATTAGCATCCTTCTAGATTGAAGGTCCTATTGCTCCTCTTGTTACACTCGCTGTAATGTGAATTGTCTAGACTCCATAGTAATTTCCCCCAGTCGAATGCTAAATCCTATGCATGCTTTAATGGGAAGTTTTGGGTTGCATAAGATATTTTATCTCAAAATATAATGTTTGAATTTTGTGTTGCTATTTGTATATAATGATCCTATGTTTTTGGGTTCTATGTCATTATTTGTAAAATCCTTACCATCGGGTTAACTTTAAACTAATATTGATTCCTTTGTACTTTAGATGGAATGGCAGATTTTTTTGTTGAAATGTAAATTATGTGGAAAAAGGTAGGATTTTAAACATCATATAGAATGTAATGGGTCAAGGTTTTTTTGCCTATGCCGGTGCCTAGATTAGCAAGCCTCAAAGTCCCCCTTGTTGCTCTCCCCCTATTTGGCTATCATAGATGACCAATTTGAGAAACATCTAATGTACCAGTCTCCTTTGTCAAATTTGGCATGAGTGTGCCTTCTTGTCTTTCCTTGTCTCCCTCATGTGGTAAAGGTTGCCAATACTCCTCAAAGTTTCTATGTGCTTCATTGTTTTAAGTGTTGATATTAGAGCTTTCACTAAGGTTCAAAAATTGCTCAAAGTTTTGACATGGATGTAAGAGAGATTATAAAAAATAGTCTAAGTGATGTGTCTAATGTGTTGGTGCGTTTCAATGTTCATGAACTCACTAAATCTTAAGCAAGGTTTGAGACATGCCCAAGATCTTGACCATGAAGACAAAAAGTTGGCTAAGTGACGTGTTGGAGGTTTAAGAACCACTGAAACTTGTGACAAAGATTAAGAAGTTGCAAAAGCATTGACAAAGCAGACAATGAACAATTGAGTACAAGTGTGTCAATGAGTTCATGTTCGCTTGAACTCATTGACATGTTCAAAGATGAAACAAAACATTGTTGTGAGGAGGATGTCATCAAGTTCCAAGGTTATTGAAAAGTGTGTTGCTAGTGAAATTTTAAAAGTGTAGCAAAATGATGAAGTGAGGTTGTCGAGGAGTTCTCCAGTTCTAGTTCCCTTCTCGAACTTCAACCCAGGTTCCAAATTTGCCCCTCAATTTGGGTGTTGTCATTCCTTCCTCTCTAGGATTCCTTTTTTGGCTAGGTGTCGACCCTTGGGTGGAACTAGGACCTTGAAACTTAGTTATAAGTCCTTATTTCCCTTTGTGTCTTGGTCCCTACTATGTTCATCTTGAAGTTCTAGAACTTCTTGTAACCTTGGTAACCTCATTGTCTTTCAATTCTCCTCTTGGAACTAGACCTTGTCCTCCCTATTCCCTCTCATTAAATTCTTCCCTTGGGATACAGAACCTTGGAGGCTAGGACTTAATTCTTGGTTCCAATTTCTTCCCCACAAACGATTTCCAACTTGGTTCTCACACCCTCCTTTGGTCCTGGTTTTGATTTCCTTCTTAGCCCTAGTTTGCATTCCACTTTTGGTTTTGGCCCTCATATCCTCTTTGATCTCACAACTCAATCATTTGACCCTTTGCTTGAAGCTTCTTTTGGATCCCAAGCATCCATGCAAACCTTGCACCTTTGTGCTTGGTATTGATTCCTGATTCCCTTTTGCTCATCGACTCTTGTTGGTTCATTGATTTCTTCCACTAGATTTGTGGACTTCCCTTACACCTTCAAACTTAGTTCAAAGGTCCCTCTTGGACTTGAAAACTTGTTGGCTTGTTTCACTCCCTAAAACTCTCATGTCCTTGTTTCACCTACCTCCACATTTCATCCATCACTCCATTTACGTTGAATTTGACCTCGCAACCATGTTCCCCCTTTCCTGCTTGAAACACATCTATTTAGCTTGGACACAATTTTACACAATGATTTGATTGAAGATTTGAACCATGCTATCATGTATGAAGGTTAGTAACCAAGGTTCACCCACAACTATTCTTTGTTGCTCAAATTGAAAGTTCCATGGACTTTCCATGCTCACAGACATCGCATCCATGTATTATATGCCCTCTTAAAGTTCCCACAAGTAATAGAGCACTAGAAATTGAAAACTATAAATACGATCTCTTCATTCATTTAAAGAGTTTGTTGCTAAACTAATTTTCTAAGCAAGAAAGGTTTGTAGGCAATTCTAGGGCACCAAATTTTGAAGGTCTGGGTTGTAATGAAAGAATGTGTCTTACATAAAGTAGAAATGATTTTGAAGCACACATCTTTTGTAATGGTATGTCTCCATGGTAGTTTTCAATGATTTGGGGGGATATGTTAAATGCTATTATTTGTATTTCCTCTTATCACATTTGCTGATATGATTGTAATAGAGGTTTGATGTATATGTGGCATCATCTAATAAATTATAAATTCTTTGTAATGGCCATTCTCCTATTGCTAAAAAACCATTGTAGTTTCGAGATGGATTATTAAGTATGTCTATTGTATATGATGTCATCTATGACTTTAATTGAATGCAAATTGGATTCTGTTGATGCTTGAAAAGATGTATTTGCTTCCTCTTTGTTACTCACGATTTATTTGTTGAGTAGAGTAAGCATCAATCCTTCATTGGTGAAGGGTCAATCAATCCATCATTCAATCACCTCCATCTTGTTAGTTGTAGCAATAGACTAATAGTATGTTGGGATGCATGTTGTTCATGACTCAATGCTATTGATTGGGAACAATCCTATGCAAACATTAATTGTTAAATCTTTACAGAATAATGTTTAATATGTTTACACCTTTCCATTGTGTAAGAAACATTAAATGAAATCATCTAAAGTGATTGTAATATTGTTGTTATCCATAGGTGCATGTGCAAGTTGTTATTGTATATAGCCAGTTTGCCTTTGACTTAGCAATAATAATTGGGGTCAAGTGTTCAATGGGTGTAGTTGTTGATTGTTGTTGTAATGTTACAATTTACATGATGTACAAGCCTATTAGAGACACCTTTGGGAATGTCTCTCGTTAGTTTAAGTTGAGATCAAAGAGCAAGAAAGACCACCCACTCTTGTCATTAGCCTTTAATCAACCATAGTTTATTGATGAAACCCTCTTTGGTTCTTGATTACATATCCCTCAAAGGTAAGAAATTTTCTATGATTACGGACCCACTATGAATTTCCTTATTCCTATTATGATTCGCCTTGGCAATCCTTGACCTAAAAAAATTAATCTCCTCGTCAACATTTATTCAATTTTGTGGTAGTTGACTGATACATTAAGAACACTAACAATTTAAAATCATCATACAAAGTTAGGTTTTCTTAGCATTGTATTTTTTGCCACATATAAATACTCTAGTAGCATTTTGCATGATAAAGAATTGATTGGGTGTTTGTATTATGGGTTGAAATGTTTATGTTGAGAGACTTTACATGTCATTCTTCCTCTTTTGTAAGATGTTGGAATCAAACTATAATACATACAAGTTACAACCATAATCCTTTGACAAAATAAACAAGTTTTTCAAAATATACGAACTAAAGTAATTGTAATATATACAAATTTCAAAATAACATGCTTAAATTTACAAATAATTTAACACACAATATTTTTGTGTGACAATTTGAATTTTTAATTATATACACATTAATATTTGATAATTTTAAAAACCTTTCTTATGCTAAAATATACTCCATAAACATAAATGGTTGTACTGATCTCCAATATGCCTCTTTTCTTGGTGCTCTTATGAGTATATCTTGTGTAATTGCATTGGCCATAAGATTGCTATTATATTGACAAAACTATTTATGTAGGATGAGGTAAAGAAAACATTTATCAATTTTGTAGGGTGTGATAAATACTACTATTGACCCTTCAAACTTATGCAATTTGTTGTGTAGATGAATTTCTAAAATGCTAAGATTCTAAAATTTACCTCTTACTTGTGATATTTAAAAATTGCCAAGTTCTTTATCCTTCACCTTGTAATTTTCTTTTCAATGTCCATTTTTAACCAAATTTTAAAAAAAAATTACAATAAAAAACATAAATATTTTTAATTAATCTTATAAATTTTTTATTATAATTTTTTTATTATAATAGATAATAATATATTATAATTTATTTTTAACATTAAAAAATAATGACACAATCATCATAGCTAATAAATATATATATATAATAATAATAATAATAATAACTTATATAAAATACATCAATAGATATCCTTCTCAAGATGCCTATTTTCATCAATTTCTAAGATGAGATTGATACAAGAGCATTCATAGTTGAAGGTGAAATAAAGAGAGAGAAAATGGGAGAGGGAAGTGAAGCACCAAAATGAGATAGAGTGGTAAGCGCACATAAGGAAGAAGAGATTGGGGTCAAGGACCAATCAATGTTGCAGATTAAGAATGTTGAAAGTGCAAAATAGAAGAAGAGTAATGAAGCACATAATCTCAAGAGTTTGTATTACAAAATAAGAGAACTGAGGCTATTCAAGGAGCTATGCAGAGTGCATAAAGAAAGAATGTGCTAAGAGTAAGAGAAGAAGTGAGGGCACAATAGATGATAGTTGGTAATAATAGAAATGCAGGAAAAGAGGTGAAAAAGATGCAAAGATTGCAAAATAGAGTAAAATCTCAGGTGATGACAACGTAGCCTGTAATTTTCATTCACTGAATGTAGATATGAATTCATTAATTGTAATTTGTAATAGTTTTTCAATATGAAAGCATTCAATGTTAGTATTTGTATAACTGTTTTGAGAATATAGATTTTAGTTTGTTGAGTTGAGTTTATAGTTGGGAGGTTTGGGCATATACCCACTTCGTTTGTACTAAATGGTATCAGAGTGGATTGTCCTAAGAGTGTAGAGGATACACTGGGGCTTGTGGATAGAGAGTGAAACAATTGATTGAGAAGAGCTCAAAAGGATTGTTGTAGGTAGGAGAGAGTATTGAACAATTGAGAGCTAGAGCTGCAGTAGCATGAGAGATGGATATATTTATAAGGAAACCCGTGATATGGGTAGTACTGAGACAATTTGAGAATGTGTTCGTGAGAAGTTAAGGAAGATTGAGGCCAAAATTGGATGGCTTAAATCACACACACTAAGCTTTGATTTCTAGGCTTAAAAGTGTTAAACACTTAAGTCGATTGTCATTCTCTAGGCTTAATATGTTGCTTAGTGTGTGATTTAAGGCTGGCAGGCAAAAATAGAAGTCTCGAAAAAATATTTCTTTCTTGATAAATTCGTGATTGTAGAAAAGAGGCACAATGTTGTTACAACTACTGAAGAGGTTTAGAAGAAGAAGAATGAGAGGTCAAAACTTTGTGGAGGTCCCATGTTTGACGAAGGGCTTGATGAAGATGAAGCATTGGTTGAAAAAGTAAGCAACGAACAAGAAGTTGGAGTAGTGAAAGAGAATGAGGTAATTGTAGGTAATTTTAAGTTTAGGTTACTTTTATTTGCAAAAAGGAAATTAGAGGATGTAATTGCAGATTGGTGTGTGGATAGTATATATTTTTATGTAGAAGTTGTAGCTCGGATGTTGCAAGTGAAACTTGGTGGAGGTGGTTGATTTGTGGTGAGTCAAAACCCATGAAAGAGAAGAGTGGAAACATTGTTTAGTGGAGGAGGCCACATAATGGTGGGTTGTATCCCACGAATGAGGAGAGAAAATGAAGAATTATTTCGAGGAGGAGGTTGGTACATGGTGGAATCAATTCCACGTTGAAAGGAAGGAGTCTAGTGCAAAATTATTGGAGAAGAGTGGTGATTGTTTCAGCTAGGTGATGGATTCCAATTATGAGGGAAAAGAAATACCAAGAGCCATATTTGGAATTGAATGAATAAGTTTACATGGCCATTTTAAAAGTGCAGATTGGGTGTGCTTGAGTGAAGGAGGAGAGGTGTCTTATTTTAGCGAATAAGAGGGAAGTGAAGTGGTTGAATTCAAATTAAGAGGCACCAGTAATAACATAGAGGGGTAGTGTTGAACAAGAAGGAAAGCGGCTTGGAAGAGCAAGACTACACAATGAAATAGATAAATTTATTGCCCAAAGGAGAGAACAGGAGGAGAGAGTGTTGCACAAGTAAATTGAGAATAGAAGAAAGAATAAAACTATTCATTCTTGCTAGGTATGCAGAGAAGAACATAATTAAGGAATGAAAAGGAAAGATGTGCCAAACATAGAATAAGAGAAGGGAAAGTGTATATTGGTAGGCACACATATGGAAGAAGAGATTGGGCTTAAGCACCAACCAATGTTGAAAATTGAGAATCTTTAAAGTGCGAAATAGAAGAGTAATGAAGCACAAAATACAAAGAGTTTATATTACAAAATAAGAGAATTGAAGCTAATCAAGGAGCTATGTAGAGTGCACAATGGAAGAATGTGCTAAGAGTAGGAGAAGAAGTGAGGACGCAATAGATGATAGTTGGTAAGAATAGAAGCACAAAAAACAAGATGAAAAAGATGTGAAGATTGCAAAATAGGGTAAAATCTCTAGTAATAATAGAGCCTATAATTTTTATTCATTGAATGTAAATTTGAATTTGTTAATTGCAATTTGTAATAGCTTTTTAGTATGAAAGCGTTCAATGTTAGTATTTGTATAACTATTTTGGGAATTGAGATTTTAGTTTGTTGAGTCGAGTTTATAGTTGGGAGGTTTGGGATTATTCCCAATTCCATTTGCAATAAATGACATTAGAGCGACTTGTCTTGAGAGCATAGAGGATACACCAAGACCTGTGGGTAGAGAGTGAAGTGGTTGATTGATAAGAGCTCAAAAGGATTGTTGTAGGTGGGAGAGAGTCTTGAACAATTGAGAGATGGAGTTGTGAAGAGAGATGAGAATTTGTTGAAGATTGCAACAACATGAGAGATGGGGATATTTGTAAGGAAACTTGTGATATGGGTAGTGATGAGATAGTTTGTAGAATAAAGTTTGCAAAATAATTTGTTCATGAGGAGTTGAGTAAGATCTAGGCAAGAATAGAATTCTTGGAAAAATATTTCTTTCCTGATAAATCTGTGATTGCAGAAAAGAGGAGTAAAGTTGTTGCAACAACTAAAGAGGTTGAAAAGAAGAAGAATGAGAGCTACAAAAATTGTGGAGGCCACATGTTTGACAAAAGGCCCGATGAAGACAAAGCGTTTCTCAAAGAAGTAAGCAATGAAGAAGATGTTGGAGAAGTGTAAGAGAATGAGGTAATTGCAAGAAGATTCAAGTTTAGTTTACTTTTATTTACAAAAATGAAAGTAGAGGATGTTGCAAATTGGTGTGTGAATAGTACACATTTGCATGTAGAAGTTGTAGGTGGAACTTAGCGGGCGTGGTCAGTTTGTGGGTGAGTCAAAACCCACAAAAGAGGAGAAGAGCGAAAAGATTGTTTGGTGGAGGAAGCCATGTAATTGTGGGTTGTATCCCACGAAAAAGGAGAGAAAATGAAGAGTTATTTGGAGGAGGTTGGTACATGGTGGAACCAATTCTATGTCGAAAGGAAGGAGTGCAACACAAAATTGGTGGAGAAGAGTGGTGATTGTTTTGGCTAGGAGTTGGAAGAGGAGGAAGAAAAAATGAAGTTGTGGTACTAGTTTTAGAGATAGGGGCTCACTGCAGATTGCTGACAACATGAAAGGATGGTTCAACCATTTCACCTCACTTTTGTGAGCTATGCTCAAAACATTCTTATTCCCCATTATAAAATCATCTTTATCATTAAAACATCTTAATAAATTATATCCTTATTACACTCCTTGCCATCATATCATATAGCATTATCACACAATATCTATATTACCCCATCTTGTTTTTTCACACATGTTCTCCATCTACTAAGACTATTTTCCACACCTTCACACCTCAACCACCATGCATCTAACCAACCTCCCATATTCCCCTATGATCGTCTCTTAACCTACCTCTTCAGTTGTCCTTTAGATCCCTTAAAAAATAGTTACCCTTTCAAGAGATCGCTTGGGCCTTATTAACATATCCCAATCCACTTTCTAGTTTCATTTTTCTTTAGCCAACTTAGAGGGTATTCCACCTTCCTTATGTAGAACCTGAATTTTATTTATCTTTGACACAACATCACTTATTTTACTCACGATATGAGTTCAAATAGGGGCATAATGTAGACACCTAAAATTAACTACATTTGAATGATGCATCTAACATCACCACTTTCAACATACTTAACACCCTATTTGTAACCACATTCTCATCACATCAACACTAATTAATTAGATGAATTATATTTTATCAATTAATTATGACTTATCCTCTAATATTTCCACCATCAACAAATTAATTATATTTATTTAATTAAACTAATAAGTTAAAATATATAATATCATAAAACAAATTAAATATATAAGCTATTTGTATAACTTTCACCATAATAAAATCAAAATATAAAAATAAATAAAAACTACATGGGTTTGATTAGTTTAAAATACTTTAAATCAAATGCCCTATACATATAAAAAAGAAAAAAATAAGATCTTAAAAGATGGCACCTTTAAGAGTTTTCAGAATTCTATTTGTTAAAATAAATAAAACGGAGAAAATAAATTTATTCTTGCCTAACAAAAAAATGAAAAGATTTGTAAGACTCACTTTTTCAATGCATGCTTCTAGAATCTAGAAAATATATTATATTTGATTTCCATGGTGCGAAGTGTGGAAAGCCATGGTGTACATTTCTATAAATTTAGTTGGCAAAACATTAATCCTTCGCCAATAGTTTGGTGTACATGCCTAGCTTTTCCTTTTTTTCTTTATTAATACCACCATCATGTTCCAGATGCTAGGATAGAAGTTTAGCATTTTGTAACTTTTGTTCCAGTGGTTGATGTAGATATGAAACTTTTTTAATCTATTTTTAAGATCATGGCTTCCACTTCAATGCCTACTAACGTGGAGATTGAGATTTGTGGCTACAATTTCATCGCGTTCATGATTATTTATGTAGTGTCCCTCTTTGATTCATCTTTTTTTTTTGGGTGCTATAATAGATCTATTTAGACTTAGTGGTGTTATTTTGATCGATACTTGTGATTTTATTTATGTTTCAGATGATTATTGATGATGTTAGACACTTCATAGGACATATGGTACTTGATGATTTATATGGATGATGACACATTTTGGACTATTTTGATGGATGGTTGTATATTTGATGGTCGTATGCACTTGATATTTATATGTGGACTATATAGCTTATGATGTTATGATGGTACTAAACCCTATTCCATGATTATGAGACATGTCGATGCTATCATTGTGTGACTATCTTTGTGAAAGGGACGATGCCATATCACTCATTACGAGCACGATAGGGTATTGTGATTCTCTTTTCACTTGTTTGATCATTTATGATGTATATATGCTGCATATGTGTTGTATTGTGTTTAGTGGTGGATGCAGGATTGCAGGTACCAGACATCGAGTCCACCTAATTTCATAGGTCTGAGTGTGTCTTATTTCAATGGCAAGTTGTTGGAGATGGCATGTGTTTCCCTCTTCATAATCTAGGCTTAAGTTGTGTACCTTCTCAGTTGTGTCGTGGCGCAAGTCAATGGTTAAAGTCTTGTGTTGATGTTTGACCCTTGTTGGGTTGTCTTAAGGTGTTGTGAGTATGAGATTAATATTTAATTAATGCTTGATTAATATAATTTATTAATGTTAAAATTGGTTTATTATATAGTTGGTCATTTGATTATTATTTGAGTAATTTATTATTGGGATTTAATATTTATTTGTATTATTTGACTATAATTTTATGAGTTTGATTATTATTTATTGATCTTTATTTTGGGATTTAATGTTTACTTGTTTATTTAATAGTTTAATTATTTTATTATTTAATATATTTGAGGTCTTGATATTTAATTGTGACAATTATTTATTTATCTATGGTTTTGTTAAATTATTGGGCTTTTATGTTTTATTTGCCCATAAAAAATATTTTATGCTTTTGATTTATTAATCCTCTTTTATTATTGTTTGAGTGTTTAAAATGTTAAATATAATATATAATATAGTTTACCTACCCTTTTATTTGATTGGTTAATTTTATGGGGGAAAGTAAATACAACTATTCTATATTATTTACCTCGATTTTATGCATGGTATGTATATTATATGGTTTATTAGAATATTTTGATTGGCTGATATTTTTCTTTAGTTTTGATTTGATTTTCTATTTAATTTAATTTCTAAGTTTGTTGTCAGGTTAGCTTTCAGACTGGTTTTCTAGGATTTTGGATTGGCGAAAGCTTGTGGATTTGGATTTTGGATCTTCCCATTCTCTGAAATTTTGGCTTTACCATCACTCCTAAATCCAAGTTGGAGGATCTTAATCTCTCGTAAATTTGACTTTGAAAAAAGAGTGTATTCTTTGTGTTTGAATGTTGTTTGCAGGAATGGGTGGAGTAATTATGTAAATGGAAATGGAATAATGAATACACACACACACACACACACACACACACACACACACACACACACACACACAATTAATAGATTGAGGATTTGATTTTATATGTTTCATTTGTTTTCATTTATTTGGCTTTTTTGCCTAAGTATTGCCGTGAATGGCTTTGTATGCATTCTGTGATTTCTTTGGTTGTGTGGTCTTATTGTTTGGATCAACTGGAAGTGTAATTTGGCTTCCCATACTCCCTTATGTGTCTTTGGAGTGTTTTCATTCCTTGTTCATGATTTAATTTGGTTGATTTGAGTGTTTACACTTTGAGTGTTGCCGAGAGTCTGTGGCTTTTTGGAGTGGATTTTAAGTCCTTGACTTGATCAATTGATTGAATTTCTTCTTCATCTTTGAGTATTGAACATCATTGCATCTTTCTCGATGGATTTGGAGTCCAGATTTTATGCCTTAGTATTTGTAACATCCTAAAATTGCACCCCTTTGCAATTTTGACCGCATTTGGGGCCCTCACCTTAGTGGTCTCATCCCCGCGCTTAATCGAGACCTATTTATGCCTCCCCCATGCAATAAAATTCATGTTTTCATCTTGCACTATGCTGGGGCCCCTTGTTCCTGACCCAATTTGGGGTAGGACCAGGGCGCCACACGCCAACCCTCCCTAATTGGGACCTATTTTAGCCCCTAGGCCCTATCTCACGGGAATTGATTCCTCATGTCGGCCTATGTCTAAAAATTAAATGTTTGATGACAGGTAGGTATATAAGGAGGTCTCCCCCCTCTCATTTGGATATACATTCATGAAGGCAGAATTGGATCTCAAGCATTCAAGCATTCATCATCAAGCATTCTTCAAGGTTGCATATTCTTCATCTATCCATTGGAGCAACATTACTTCATTCATTTGCAAGCATGTGTGTGTGTTATAGTTTTTCCATGTTCATGCCATTTCATAGAACATATGTGATTACATTCAAGAAGCAAAACATCATCATCATCTATTATAGATATGAAGGTATACCTTTCCATCATTTGTTTCAAGCATTTGCAGTATTTCATTCAAAGTTGATTCCAAACCAGGGTTTGACTTAGGCAAACCCATATTCCCAACCCCTTTCTCCTTTTTATGTGCAAGAAATAGGTGCGCAACTATACCTCTCGAATTAAGCTTTATTTACATAGATGAAAAAACCCTTTTCAACGGGCAAAAAGTTCGGAGGACCAAGAGGGTGGGCGTCCTGGTCCGAACACACGGTCCCTGCTACTTTTGGCAAATTATGTAGAGAAGCTCCAAATCATTTCATACTTCTCAGATCCAGGTGCATGACAAAATCTCGAATCTATAGCTCACTGTTTTCGCTTATTTTGTCTTCAATTTCAGGACTTTTACTTATTCAACTTACAAAAGAGGGTCAAACACATTCCAAACACAATCAATCTACTTAGTATTCAGTCCTTGTGTCATTTAGGATTGGATCTAGTGGATTCATCCCCTCTTTTGAATGTAAAGTCCTCCAAGTGAAAATTAACTTAGTGATTTCCCCCTTCCATGGGGTGAATTTGCTAAACCTGAATTTTCCACTTTACAATATTTTTCCTGAGTCAATCGAGAGTGTATCTTTCCATTTCCGGAGTTTTAACTCTCTATCTCATATGCACTAAAGTATGCATCATATGCGCTATTCTAGACCTCATATGTGCTAAAGTATGCATCATATGCACTAAAGTTTTTCTCATAAGCGCTAATCTAGTAATTGGATGCACTAAATTGCATTTTTACTGGGTTTTTGTTGGTTTGGTCTTCTCAGCTAGTTTTTCCAAATTTGGGGCTTGTACTAGAGGCTTTTTATGATTTATTTGGATTTCTAGAGGTTTTTATGAAGTTATATTGATGATTTCACATTTTTTTGAGCTTTGGTAAGATAGTTTGTGCCTTACCGTTGAGGATTGTGCATATACGTTTGATTAGCTCAACAAGAGGGAGAATGCCTTGTTGTTGAGGGATGTTTTATGTGAGCTCCAGTGAGAGGTTGTGCCTCACTGATGAGGATGTATTTGGTTATTTTTAAGTAAGAAGAATGCATATCTTACTCTTGTGTATTGTTATTCTTTGATTGGTGAAGGCTCTTGCTTTACATGTTGGCTTTTATAGTTCATATTGTGCTTCAGTTTTGTATCAGTGATGTTGTGATTTTGGATTCATTTCATGTTGAGCCATCATGATTTTTTTGTGATGTCATTGTGGTTTATGTTTCACCCTAAGGCATAAGAGCATGATTAGGGAGAGTGGGCATCCATGAGTCTGTCGAGGTCATGAGAAATGGATTGCTATGATTCCTTATGTGAGGAGTCAAGGTCTAGACCGTTAGGATAGCTCATTGGGAGTTTATCATAATTATCAAGTGATAATATAATAAATTAATCATAGGTGGGTTGGGTAGTAGTAACCCATCTTCATAAGATAAGAAATTTATATTTGGTACCACATTTCATGGCTTGGATTGCTAGTGCATCCAGAGTGAGGTATGGGAAGATTTGATAACCGGATAAACCGAACTCCCTTGATTTCCTCAAAGGTTGAGTTGATGGTTCCACATGTGTATCATGGATATCGAGATTGAGTTCTAGGATATCCTTCAAAAGTGATAGCAATGTGATGACACTCTTTCCCTACATGTGACCTTGATCCTTATGCCATGGTTGTCGATTATGCCTTTGGGAGTTTATTGATTTATGATTAGCCTTGTGATGTGATTTGATTCATTGTTTATAGTTGTTATCTTGGTGGTTTTCATATTGAGTCTGTTGGATGTCAAGTGTCAACCTAGGTCTTGAGTGTGTGTTGGAACCCCATGTCATCTCCTAGCATGAGGGGTGGTTCCTATTTGGTTCCACATGGTTGGGTGGTTTGATGCCTTCTTCCATTGGGATGCTCTTCATTGGATGCTAGTGTGCGTGGATGTGGATTCACATCTCTTCTTCATGTGGATGGATTCTTGGAGCGTATGTTATTATAATTATGTATCTCTTATCATGAGAAGTTGTAAATGTAAGAGAGATCACGTGTAATAGGATATGGTTATAATAATAATGATAATATCTATGTTGTAAATGGATATTCTTGGAAGTAATTAGAGAATGGAAACCTTAATGGAAGGATTATAATTATTGGATTGTCTTTATGTGCACCTATGGATTGTAGTGAGAATGTTATATGATTATATAGGCATTAGAATGAATGCACATAGTGAAGATGATGTTAATTCCTTATTGATGATTATCATTTGAATATGAATGTAAATTAGTAATTTGTAAACATGCATGTATGATTATCGTATAAGAAAATGGTTTAGATTGCATTAGATTTACTCTATGTAATGGCATCATGCTATATGGATATGTTTATGTATTGATGTTAGTTAGGTAATGACGTTGAAGTACCCTAGGGAATGATAGATGGATATGATTATTTTTTAAGATGTAAAGATATTCATGTGATGTTATGATAATGTGAATGAAAGTATTTGTAGTTTTCAAATGTTACTTAAGTAGATGCTTAAAAAAAAATTCTCTATTTGTTAGTTAGTGTAGTTGTTTTCTTTAGGGTATTTTGGCGGGCATTGCAATTTATATAGCGGACATTGCTTGGGTCGTTCCCTCTCGCACGAATGCTCCGAGAGGCAGTGTAACAAGCATCCATCGTACAATTTTATATTAAACTAGATAACAAAGCTCCAAAGAAAATTAACATGAAATGAAAGGAACATCATTTGATATAATTCCATTGAACAGTATAAATTATCTAACAATTTTTTTTTTTGAAACTAAATATATATATCATAATTCTATGTGTAAAACTAGAACATACTATTCATTGAGATTGAACCGATAAGGAAAGAGATAAGATGTTACTTGAGTTAATGGAGTATTGCTGAACTCTAGAGGCCTTATCTCTTTAGTTTAATCATATTAAGTTTGGGAAGGAAAACATAATTAGATCGCTTTTCTACCCAACCATGGACTTATCAGTCCCTCGTGTCTACCAACTGGTAGACCTGACCCTTCACATGGAATCCAAGGGCTAGAGTCATTATGCCATCTGAGACTGGTGTATCAATCCTAAGCAACCCTATTCAACCACACACTTAGGTTACTCCTACTTTGCATGACCTCTGATTGACTTGGATATCCGGGTTAAACAAACTGACTGATGCTACACACAAGCGACACCTTGGCCAAAGGATTTAATTTATGCAAACACATAGTAAGTGTAGTTATATTCATCACCCTACTCACCTGATTATAACCATTAGTCAATTACTTTAGCCTTCACGCTAATCCTTAGCATACTGCTACCTGAATCCTGTGACCGCTAAGTAATTTATGGTTTAAATAACAGGACAAAGACATTCTCAAGTTCAAACTCTAATTCAAGTATGAAATTAAATAAGAATGTATTGATCAAGTTTGATCTATTTATTTAATGTTATCCTAAAACAAAACATTCTCAAGGCCAGGGTTACAGTCCTAACAAAAGAATAAATTGCTTGTCATAGAAGATTTCACATTGCTTCACATTACTAGATCATCTCACTTATTTCTATTTTCATTTTCATTTGTTATATAGATTCTGGAGATATTCCTGAGCTCTTGAACTAGCTTCTAGCTCCTCTCAGGAGTTTAGAAATATTTCTTTCTAGTAGCAATACTTCATGAGCAATAACTTTCTAAGTTGAAAACTATTTGTTGTAGTTTACCAGTCAAAATTGCTAGATAATTCTCAGAATTTAAAATTATTTTGTTTAATTTTTCCAGCTAGAATTGCTGCTAACTTTTTCACTATTTTGGTAAATTTTCTAGAATAATAATTTTATAAACAAAAAAAGCAGTCATAATGGTATATGACTGAGAAAATCTCAATTGGAATGTTGTTCAAATTTGCTTTCTTGTTTGAACCCCAACTCTCTCTTTTTAACTTTAAAAACTACCCCACACAAGCACGTCAAACAAGATTTTAACTAGCTACTTATGCAAGAAGGAAATATCCTAATCAAGCACTTAGTGGGAAAATTGATCTTGACCAAATGAACCTGCAAGAAACTAGTTAGTAGTTTGCAGATTTTTAATCTTGGACAATTGAAACAAGCTGCAAACATAAAATTGTTAGCAAAAACTGAAAATTTGTTATTAAGGGGAGGAGACGCCAATGGGCAGATAGAGATGGCACTCTGTCTACGCAGATGCCAGAATAGAGATGTCACGCATAAGCGTAGATGCCATTTCAAACCTCTGTATAAAATAGTTAGCTAACAAAACCAAAAAATCAAAACTTTGTGAGAAATAAACAAAGTAAATAGAAACCAGAAATGTTAGAAAACTAGAAAATAGAAAAAAGAAATATTCTACCCCTTTATTATTATTATTATTTGTTTTTTCTTCATTTTTAAATTTTTAAATTTTCTAATAACATAAAGGCCTACATAGAAAATTGTTAGAGCGGAGATGGTGATTCATTGATGTGAAGACACCATTTTTGATGTGGAGATGACGTTGTACAAACACAAACGTTGATTTGTAGAACTTGCAAAAAAATAGAGGTTTTAGTGAAATTCATAAGGTAGAGACGCTGTTGTAGTGTTGGAGATGACGTTTTGCAGGCTGAGACGATGATGCAGAGCGGAGACGACACTGCACTACTTGTGGAAAATTTTCACCAAAAATTCAAAAAGATGTTAAATTTAGGGACTTGGGGTCCCACTAGGCATACCAAAATGAAAGCAAGGAAAAGGTGACAAGGTTATTCGAGCATACAAATTCATAAAACTAATGAAAAACATGAAATACAACTAAACTTATACCTTTCTTACTCCCTCCGATTGAGGTTGAAGTGGAATGTGCCCTTTCTCCACTTGATTTGCTCCTTTGAGTCGATGGATGTGGATTGCTCTCTGAGATACACACTAATATGATAGATTATGAGGCTTGGATAAGGCTAAATTTTAGCATAATGTGGGTATGATTGATATATTCTTGGACTCAACTTGACAACATGACAATACAAATGAAGTGGATGGATTTTGAAGGGAGGAGACTCGAATTTATAGATTTGAGGAGCCCATAATGGATGGTTGAGATTGAAAGGGAATGGAAGGCTAGGATTGAAGGAAGGTGAGGTGGCTTGGAGAGGAAAAGTAGGAGATCCAAGAGATCCTTGCTATAAAGGCATTTCTTGTCTCCACACTCCTTTAGGACATGGGGAAGAGATCCCCAAGTACACTCAGAAAAGGAGAAAGGAATTAAAACATTGATGTTCTTGTCACACTTCAAAATAATTTCAAATGAATGAATGTCCTTAAATACAACAACCAAATGTCCACAAAAAAATCAATTTTCCAATTAAGGCTACATTTCTTACTAGGTCTAGTTATGAAACATTTTAATTACATGTTGTCACTTGTTTTTGGCAAGATTTCTTGTTCATTTGTTGTTTGTTGGCTAATATTCACTAATAGATTTATAAAAAAGGTTAGAGCATTGAAAACCCTTTCAATTATTAAAAATTAAACGTTTTTTCAAAGTAACTCACAATTATTAACAAAATATTTAACAAGATATGAATTTAATTTTAAAATGTAAAAATTAAACTTATGATTGAAAAAAAATATGAATCATATATACACTTTCAAATCTAACAAGGTTGTGTTGCAGCGCAGTTCCTCCAAATTCTGACAAAACTATTTTGCTATTTGAATTTGAGAAATAAAAAAATTAAAAGGAGAATTGACATAATATATAGACAATTGATGTTATATTGAATTTTAACACTCTAAATTTCACTCTAACAACCATTATTAATTTAGATTTTGTGTTAGGTGGATAATAAAAAACAATTCCAATTAATCTTTGTAGAAAATTTTCAAGAGGAAATACAAAACTTGCTTATGAGACCTAGTAAAAATTGCAAAATTGGTACCAACAAACAAAAAGTATCTAATAAACAAATTGGTGTTGTGATTTAGTATAAAAATTCCTAGGTTTAAATGTAGATATTAATTAAAGTATTCACATAATATGCATAAAATAAATTGAATAAAAATGAATTTTAGATTTGTACAGATGCATTTTAATTATGTTCAAGGACTTGTTGTTGTAACTTTCACACTATAATTCTACATGGATATCCTACTAAGCTCAATATTAATGTACGTGCATATTAATTTTACTTATTGAAAACAAAAAAAAAAAAATTATAATTTTTTGTTTATTTCATTTATATGAATTTTTTTAACACAAAACAATTGAATGGACATTTACAATTGATGAATTTTATGAAATATAGGTTAATAAATATAATTAGAGGTAAGTGTAGTCGAGGTGAAAGTAAATTAGTTTTTATGATTTTAGTAATTTATTTATTTTAATTATAATTATTAATATAATAATTATGTAAAGTTTATTTAATAATTAAAATAAATTTAATTTAATTTTTGAAAAAATTATCTTATTATTACTCATTTTTTTATTTTTTTTTATTTTTTAGGTTTAATTGAATTTAAATAATCACACTTAAATTGATGTTTTTTATGAAACATGATTAATAAATATAATTGGAAGTAAGTGGAGGTGAACAAAAAAATATTTTTCTGATTTTTTTTTTATATTGCATATATGAGAATAACGTTGCTACAAAAAGATTACTCGGAGTGTCTAACTGGACCCCCGGTCCAAATTTACAAAAACAACATACAGATTAGTTACTGCGATTATACATGGGGGAGTATCTTCTTCTAGATATATAGACTATACTATTAAATACAAGGCAAAACAAAAACCAGTATCATCAAGGTTGCCAGTCAATTATCCTTGGAGAATTTGTTCCTGCAGTACATCTATCCATGTAGTCCATCCCTTGGGGCCCTCCATCCAGACGACTTGTTTTTCGTCAAGAAGTTCTGTGAGCATCTGTATCTAATCTTTAACAGGGTCTCGCGCTCTGGCAACCTCTACTCTCAGGGTCTCCAGAGCCAGGTCTACATATTTCTTTCCTCTGATTGCCTTCCTCCATTTGTATCCGTTTTCCAACTCGTGAAGGAACATCCTTGCGTTTCCATCTTTTATGAACCTGAAGAATTTGTTCTTTTCTACATTCATCGTCACTAATACCTGCAAGAGAATTCGATGAAGGGTGAGTCCATGAAAAGACTCAGTAAGGGCCCTACCTAAGCCCTGAAACTTATCTTCATTTCTTATTTTCCAAATGTACCATTAAATCTCAAAAGTAAGAACATACCAGAAGAGGTTAGTGTCCTTTTTCAGACCCTTAATATATCCGATTATAACATCAAGAACAGTAAATTGAGCAGGAATGGCAATACCAAACAATAACCAAATTTCTTTAACAATGCTACATTAAAAAAAAATATGTCTAACTGATTCAGGAACCTGCAAATATTACAAATATCACTGCTGTTATGATCTTTTCTGATTGGCAACCTGTTTATAATCAAAAGCCATTTAAAACACTTCTCTTTAGGAGCGACAGGGGTACTCCAAAGCCCATTAAAAACCTTCTGCCATTGTTTAACTAAAAAGTCTGCAAACCACAAATTATTAACATGGTAAATTATTGCTTCATCATATGTTAGGGTCTTATAAATAATACTAGCTTTAATATTAAAAACCGAGATGGTATTATTCCACCAAAGTTCCTTGCAACAGTCAATATCAATCTTGCATTTTTTGAGCAAGTAAAGTTTCTCGCAAGCTTTTTCTAACATATTATAGGTCATTTATGGGAGCTTTGAAGGTTAAATATAGCTCTAAGGGTATCCCAATCCAACAAACTATCACCCTTAATAATATCTTTAAAGCAGCAGATGCCTTTTGCCACCCATGCTTTGGCAGAGCACCCCTGAGTAAGAGCCAAGGGTTTGGAGGAGTGTAAGAGGTTCCACCAAATGGATCTACCTCCATGGATAAACTCATTGTTGCTGACTCTATTATTGCTGATGAAGGGCTTAACACTAATCTAGGCCTTCCAGATAGACTTGAAGACATTGGACCCTTGTACTGAGACCTCAAAATCTCCAGCCACAAGGTCACAAAAAGGTAGGGATTTCCAAGTTTTGGCCTTCTTGGGTACAACCTTCAAAATGTTATTCCTAACCATAACCTTCCAAGGTTCATTCCCATCTAGAGCCTGGAAAATCCATTTTTTTGCAAGAGCAACTCCTTGGATTCTCAAATCCTTAAGTCCTAGCCCTCCCAAACTCTTGTCCTTATGACACCAATCCCATTTCACAGAATGCATCTTCTTTTTACCTTTTCCATCAGACCACAGGAAATTCCTAATGGTTTTCTATATTTCTAGGATATGATAATTAGAGAACATCCATACTAATGAGTAATAGATGTTGTAAGAGGATAGAACTTTTTGACACACCTGCATTCTCCTGGTGAGTGACAGATATCTATTATCCCACTTGTTAAGCTTTTTGTCTATCTTGCTTCTAACCCATTGCCACATCTCTTTGAGAGATGGGGATATGACAAACAAAATTCCTAGGTACCTGACTATCTTGTTGGGTCCTCCCCATTGGATCCCAAACTGTTGTAACCAATCCGGAGGCTGTTCCTCCCACCCAAGCATGGTAGATTTGCTTTGTGAAATTTTAGCCCCTGATATCTCTCCTAGGAATTTGATTTTTCCTTCTAGGGCCTCCATATTTTGTTTACTGATTTCCAGAAAGAGTGTCGTGTCATCAGTAAATTGTGCATTGATCAACTCCTCCCCATTTGGAAGTTGGACCCCTTGAACTTTAGGAGAGATAGTAGAGTCTCTAAGTATTTAAAATAGGGCATCAGCTGCAATAACGAAGAGAGCAAGGGCTAAGGGGCAACCCTGTCTAATAGATCTGCCCAGAGTAATGTTTTGTGATAGGGATCCATTAACTTCCACCTGAGCTGAAGCATCTTTGAGAAAAACCATAATCCATTTATAGAATTCTACTGGAAAACCAAAAGCTTCTAACATAATCAGAATAAACCCCCATTCTACCCTGTCATATGCTTTCTCGAAATCTAGGAGAAACATGGCTGTGTTCTGTCCTGAAGTCCTGACCCATTCCATGGCCTCCCAGTTGGTAATTAGATTTTCCAGTATATATCTTCCTTTGATAAAACCTGTTTATGTGGAACAAATGAACTTAGTAAGAATATTCTCCAATCTGATTGCCAGTGTCTTGGCCAATATTTTGTAAGATACATTAAGGAGTGTTATCAGTCTCCAGTTTTTGATAAGGGACTTGTCCCCATCCTTAGGAAGTAGTTTGATAATCCCACTCTTAATTCGTTCCCCTAAAGAGCCAGTGTTAAAGGCCTCAGTATAAAGCTCATGTAGGTCATGACTTACCCAATCCTCATTGGCTTTGTAGAACTCTACCGTCAGCCCATCCGGGCCTGAAGATTTGTCATTATTTAAGCTTTTGATGGTACCTTTTAGTTCTTGCAGAGTGATGGGCCCCCTTAATGACTGCACATCTTCCTTTGAAATCTTGGAAGGAATAATCCTTCCGCACCTTTCTCTTACCTCCCAGGAATTAGCAGAGTCTTCAAATGTGAAGAGACCTTTATAGAATTGGATGAATGCCTCCTTGATATCTTCCAAGTCCTTTACTTCTCTGTTTTCTACCCAAATCCTATCAATTTGTTCTCTACACTATTTTTGTTTCAGCATATTGAAGAAAAACTTGGATCCTTTATCCCCGAATTGCATTCAATGCACCCGAGCCCTGATTATGGCCCCTCTGGTCTTAGTCTGCTGATGCTTTCTGAGACTATCCCTAGCCAAGGCTACCTTTTGATTAAGCTCAATACTATAGGGATTGTCTTGAATCTTAGCCTCACACAAGTGGAAGTTTTTAGATAGTGTTTTCTCTTTCCACCTATAATCCCTTGCTTTATTTTGCCCTATGGTTTGAAGAAGCACCTGCCAACTATCAACATTCTGGTTCCATCTATCCACACAAGAGTTCAACAATATATTTCTTTTGTTAAACATCTTGACAATCTTGATCGTACTCAACACATCCGAATCTAAAAGAAGGCTAGAGTTCAGAAAGAATTTATCCTTAGGAGTTCCTTGGCTCTCAGGGTAGTCTCTGAGCCTAACCCGAGAGATGATAGGATGGTGGTCTGAAAGAGTGGTCAGAAAAACTGTCACGGGATTGCCATTATTGCCTAGGTCAAAGGAGAAATGGTCTTTATTAACATAGAACCTATCCAGCCTACAAAAGATCCTATGCTTCCCACTCTGATAGTTGCACCATGTGTACCAAATTTTGGAGTTATCTTTCTTTTTGTAGAACAGAGGGTCAAATGGCTTTTTTCGGCTTTTCAATCTTTCCCAGTGAATTTTCTCCATCCCTTTCCATTCCATAGGGATACCTCCACTTTTGTCTTCCCGAGTTTCAACCATATTAAAGTCACCCCCTACAATCCAGGGAATATCCGGTAGTGTAGCAATCCAATCCCATAATGCAATTCTCTCTCTGTAGTCGTTGGAGGCATAAATAAAACAAATTCCAAATCTGAATCCATTATCCTCTAGGGACACCCAGACCGCTCTGTTACACAATGAGCATCCTTGGTTTACTATGCGCTCTTTCCATTTGGGGTTAATAAGTATTCCAACACCTCCTCTACCTCTGTCATGCTTTGAGGAGACCTTGATAGAGTCTTTCCATATAAATTCTAGGTTGACTTCCAGGGTAAACTGTACAGCTTTGATTTCTTGAAGCATAATAAAGTCCGTGTTCTTATGTTGGTTGACAAACCTTCTAACTATTTGTTTCCTTTCTGGAGATTCCAGATCCCTAATGTTCCAAGAGATGCACTTCATCTTGACTCAGTGTATTATTTTATTCTTTGGATGCTTTAAACTTGTTAAAGCATCCTGAGAGATCTTTCTTCTCCTCATTATTCCTTCTGTTATTAGCACCCCTGTTTTTGGATCCCAAAGGTCTACCCCTTCTTCTTCTAGGGATTGCCTCATGGTTTTCATGATTCGTTGTCCATTCTCCTTCTTCTCCCGTGCACTCTTATCCCTGGTCCTCCTCTTTGATTTCAGAAGCCTTCCTATTGTTCCCCTGACTGGGGGTCTTTGGGGTCTCAGAACAAGGCTCCAAAGCCTTCAACCTATCTGGAAGGTCTAAATTAACACCATCGCTAGATAGTGGATTAACTTCACCAGCCTTAGGGTCAGCAACAATGACCTCAATCACACAGGTATCCTCAAGCTCTACAAACTTCTTAGGGGGAATGACAGAGATCGCATCAGGAGTGGGTTCAGTTTGGGAGGAAAGCTCTGCCTCAGTGATGTATGGAGGATCTTTTGATGGATCCATTTCAAATGAAACATCCATGTCTGCCAAACTTCTGTGAGAAGTTTTATTCATCACCCCAGATTGGCTCCCTCCCAAACTCAGCTCACTACTCACATCGTCTCTATCCTTATGGTTTCAAACTCCAGGGTTATGACCATTAGAAGCTAGGCTAGAGAATTTCATCTTTGGGGGGACCTCAAGGCCATCATCCTCCATAGGCGATGTTAAATTGCTATCCAAATTTATCTTATTATTCACACACATTGAATTACTAGGACCATTTGCCCTATTTTTTTCCAATGCTAATTGTTGAGCATTTTTCCTCCTTTTCTTAGGATTTTTCCCCACAATCTGAAACTCATCCTGCGAATTCTCATTTATCTATTTTAGAGCATTTGAGATCGCAGAGTGAAGGGTGGGGGCAAGTCCAAAGCTACTAGAGTTGAAATTTTTTCCAAGTTCCCGGGGTTTAGAATTTTCTCCATTTAGTATATTATTGATTTTTTTACTAATGCCATTGAGGTTTTCCATGCTCGGGACGCGCATTGCATGAACAGGTGGCGAGTTATCAGATTGATTGTGAGATCTATCCGAGCCCTTAAGTTTATTAATAATCGAGCAATTCTTGTGAATATGCCCCTCTTTCCTGCAGAGAAAGCATGCATTCACCCCACCAAGGATTTTAATAGGGCATACAACGACTTCAGATTCGAGATTAATATTAACCGTTTTGGGGAAATCACAACTAGGGTTAATTGATATCAATACCCTAGCATCCAAATGTGGAACAAGAGAGGATGAATTATCCACCCGAATAGATTTTCCTATCGGTTCCATGATTTGGGGTATGAATCTCCACAATAGTGGAGGCACTTCTCGAATTAAAACCCATCTAGGGCACGAGAGTGCAAGAATTTATTCATTGACCGCTTCCGGTGACCATTCTAGGGCATGAAATGTGCATTTTTTGACAGACCAATATTATTTACTAAGCACTTCTTTCTGCATTTTATGATCTTAAAAGAAGATAACAAACAATCCTTTTTGAATGAGTCTACAGAATGAAACCAAATATCCTAATTTAGTGTTCCATACATTCCTAATCCAATCATCAATGAATTTGCATGCAGGGCATTTATCCACGTGTACAGTAGCAAAGAAAATTGCAGTATCTCTAAGTCTATCCTTTTCCATATTAATTTCTTTATGCATTAGGTCATTAGGAGAGATGAGGATAGATTCTCGGGCAGAGTGAGGGTCCTTACCTTCTCCACAGGGGCTGCCATTAGGGTTCATGACAAACCTCGCACCTTCGTCGACAGAGGGAGAAGAAAAGGTAACCGCATCCTTGAATATTTTGGCTTTAAAAGGGGCATCATTGTTGCATTTTCCCGAGCCTCCAGGCGAGTCCTCCATTAAATGGCATTAAACGCTCACACTAGGGCAGGCAAGGTGAAGCAACGACGAAGAGGATGCTAGGAGTACAGCCTGCACACAAACTGAGATATCAACTTACCTTCGTGTAAGGCTTGCGTACATCCCCACGTCAGAGCCTGCGACCCTGCAACCCAAAGTTCAAACCCTAGGCCTAGTCGGAGTTGCAAAGCGATCAATTTTCACTCTTATGAGCTTGCACTTTCTATCATTTTTCTGATTTTAATAATTTATTTATTTTTATTATAATAATTATTTAAAGTTTATTGAATAATTAAAATTAAATTAAATTAAATTATTGAAAAAAATATTATTATTATTTTTAATGTTTTATTTTATTTAAGATTAGTTGTTCTATTTCAAATAATCATACTTTATACAAATTAATTTTACTTATTAAAACCAAGAAAATCTATTTATTAATTCTTATGTATTTCATTTAAATATGTACGAGTGAGATTGATAATTTATAAATTTAAAACAATTTTTTAAAAATGTTTCAAACTTAATTGAATTATTTTAGTTTATTGGATATTCTCCTAAAATGTAGGATTAAATATAGGATTAGTTATAAATTGGGTAGTATTCGTTCATGAGAAATAGTCTTATTATGCCTTCTCAAAATGTTGAGATTTCAAATATCACCAATCAAAATTGAGGAAAAGTGAATTTTTATTTATTGGGCATAAAAAATGTTCATTTACATAAAGCTAAAACATTAAAGTTGATTGTATAACAAATAATAAAATGTTTTGATTGGTTCAAATAAAATTATTAAATCACTAGTAAAATAATTTAAAATAAAAATAACATTTAAAAATCATTAATAATTAAAATAAAAATATATTGATAATAATATTACTACTTTGAATTTTCGGGCTCTGCCAATTCTCGATAGAATGAATCTCCGAAATAGAGACAACAAAGAGTGCGATAATGGGGTTCCATCGACTTCTGGAAGGGTTCCCCCTCTGTAGGATCAACCATGACAAGTGGTTCGAAGTAGGAGAACCATTAATGAAGAAAAGAGAAAGGCTAAGGGCACACTGGACATAGCCCATATTTGGGCAGTCCCCATTACCGCACAAATCCCCTCCTTCACTACCAAAGCAAACAGGGTTCCATTAGGTTCAAAGGCTGAATATGATTGGTCTCAACTCGGACCTCAGAGATACTAGGCAGAGGGTTCACTAAAACCGTCCAGAATCGGAGAACCCGCACCTCATAGCAATATCAAAAGCACTCATGTAATTAAAAAAGCATGGAAAGAGCCGAAAATCCCTGTGAGAAAACAAATATCCACAAATCCTAAAAACCCTAGGCCAAAGCCCATCAAAATCACGATTCCAAATGCCGCTACGGAGTTAAGAAATTACTGCACTAAGCACGGACTATTTGCAAAATGGGAAGGTAGCGGGCAATCCTCATTAGAAATAGCCAACTGGTGGAGAGAAATGTTCTACGGCCAGGTAAGTATAATATCCTTAACCAACAAATTCATCTTTATTGAATGCCTTAAAGAATCGTTAAAATCTAGATTGCTAGAGGGAGAACATGTGTTTTACAAAGGAATGAATTTTAAATTTCTAGATTGGAAAACTAAATTTGATTCGAATAGACACAAATTTAACACATAATCTAGATGGATAATCATTCATAGCCTCCCTGTAGAGCTAATGCATGTCAAGATTCTTATTGACATTGGCAACAATTTAGGTAAATTTGTCGCCCTAGAAAAAAACTGGTCGGACAATTCCGACATTAAAATACTAATAGATATAGAGAGAAGCACTAATAATTTAAGAAATATATCCATCAACACGATGGATGGGAATTATAATTTAATTCCTGAATGGTTTAATGGTGAGATTGCGGAGGATATATACGGTTTAAACCCTAATGTTGGAAAAACACAGGATAGAAAAACAGGGGAACTGAGGAAACCAGCTAACAAGGTTAACATCCAATTCAACAATGACATTGGTGGTTTTACTATTACGGAATCACAGATTGGGGATAAACAGGGGCCACCGTCTAATACCCAGATTAGAAATAATCCAATCAAATCTGCCAACAACAACGAGGTCCCTACAACGCCTGATGAGGGCAAAATTCAAAAAGAATTGGGAGATGACATTGACAACCTAATGGGAAAATTCGCAGAAGAAATAATAGACGAAATGATTTAGGAAACCAAGATAGCAGAAAATAACATCCCCTCGGAAGATTATGATCACATCTCAGACATTCCTCAGGAAATGAATAATATGAATGAACAAGAAGAAGTGGTTCCCGAAACTTAGGACATGGATAACCCTTCTCCTGTGGTTAATGGGATGAATGAAGAAGAAGAAAGAAACTTCATAATCAAGGAATTAATTAACATGCAAGAGGAGGAAAGGAACTGGGAATCAAATCTTAATCTCGAGGACACACCCAACATGGGTATAATGCTGATAGAAGGAAACAAAGAGAACCCTGACTGTGGCAAACCCGGTAACAATAAGAGAGGTCAAAAGTCTTTTTTAGACAAAATGAAATTGGATGGGCAGGCGAAGGGGCAAACCAAAATAACAACCCTATTTGGTCCAGGAAAGAGCCCGCCAGCCCCCAGACTGGAATAAAAATATTGACATGGAATGTAAGGGGCCTAGGCGCCCCTAGTAAGCAACGCTTGATTAAGCGTAGTTTAAGAAGATCTGATATGGATATAGTCATGTTACAAGAAACTAAATTAAACAAGGAAGATATGTCCAAATTCTGTAGGAACCTCTACCAATGGCAGATGGAGGCAACAGAATCCACTGGGGCATCAGGAGGATTGGCATTATTGTGGAAGAAAAACACAATAATATTTACAGGATATGTCAAGATGCAACACTGGATGGCGAGCAAAATAAAAGCACTTGATAGAGATACAAAATTTATCATCATAAATGTCTATGGCCTGATAACTACGGAGAAGAAAAAGTCAGTATGGCTAGAAATTGATCATTTTTTAACAAATCAGATGGCACCACACTGCATTATAGGTGGAGAATTCAATACCATTCTCCATCAATCAGAGAAACGTGGAGGATCAAAAATCATGAGGCAACCTCAAAAAGATTTTATGGAATGGATAAATAATAACTATTTTTTAGAAATAAAAACTGACAGGGGTTCACACACATGGAATAACAGGAGATCGGGTTTCTCCAACATCTCTGAAATACTGGACAGGTTCTTCTTTAAAGGGGATCTAACTTCCTTCCAAACCGAGATGAAAGCCTCTGTGCTGCCATGGTTAGGATCCGATCACTTTCCAATGAAGCTAGAACTAATGGGAGAATTGAAAACCTTTGGGAGACCATTCGAGTTCAAATTCATGTGGTTTAAGCACGAGGATTTGTTCCCTGACATACAAAAATGGTGGACATAAAGTAATTTTCAAGGTTCCAAAATGTTTTTGTTTAAATTTGAAATTAAAAGAAATTAAACATAAATTACTAGATTGGAACAAGGAAAGATTTAAGAACATCTTTAAGGAAAAATTAAGAATTGAAAAAGAACCAGATTATCATAGATCAAAAGATGATTGCGGAGGATGCAATACAATACTTTAGAAATATGTTGAATAATTGGGAATACTCGGATCTCTCACATAATCGAGATTTGATTAAAAACATTCCTAAACTACTATCAGAAGAGGACAATAAGATGTTAAATGCCAAAATCACTAAGGAAGAAGTAAAACAGGCTCTATCACAATTTTCAGGGGACAAGGCCCCTGGACCAGATGGATACCTTGCTGGCTTCTACCAGAAATGCTGGCATATTATAGGAGATGAAGTATCGGATGCCTTAGAAGCTGCTAGAAATGCAGGCAATTTTCCGAAGGGGATAAACAATACATTCTTAGCACTTCTACCTAAAAAAGAAAATCCTTCAAAATGGGAAGTGTAGACGTATAAAAATGACCATATTCCTAATGAATATTTTATGTTCATTTCTCTATTTAATTAAATCCAATTTAATTAAATTACCCGCATTCCTCTATTTAATTAAGTAAATTATTCAATTTATTTAAATTAAATTCACTATACCCATTTAATGAATAAATTATTTATTCAATTAAATTCCCTGTATCCACTTTTAATTAAATTCAAAATTAATTAAATAGTTATCCTAAATTGAATAAATCTAATTTATTTAATTTCCCCAAATTACAACCAAATTGAATAAATCATTTAAATCAATTAAATCCTATTATCCCTCCATCCACTTGCAAAATCCTACATCTCCCACTTGCCTTCCTAAACCCCTTCCTAATTTCTTCTAGATTCTTCTAATCATTTCTAATTAGCATAACCCTTCTTCTAAACTTTGTCACATCCCTAAGCAAAGGGGAAGTCACTTCTCAATTTCTCAAAGTCTTTGATAACCATTAAAGGCTTCAAACCTTCAACCACTTAATTCCCCAAAGTCTTCATAACCATTAATGGTTAACTCAAACCCTCTTACATGGTTAAATAATTTCTTTTAACTCAACCTTTATCCAACCCAAGGGTCTCATCAAGCGTTTAATGCTTTGACCATGATTATCTCTTAATCATTTGCACAAAGGTTTATCCTTGGATTAACTCTTAATCCAGTGGGTAATCTTAATTTAGACTTGACCCTTACCTTCTAGATAACCCTAAGGTCTTCTCAGGCATTTAATGTCTCCTACCCCTTCTCTCAACCCAACCCTATGTTGACACTTGTCACCATTTCATTGGTGCAAATTGCAAACATGGATCCCCAACTTTCAAACTCAACCTTTGATCAACTCTTTCAATCCTGACCATCCATTGCCCTGTTTTTGCTATAAATAGAGCTCTCATTCCTCCATTTTATCATCCTCCAAATTTGTAGTATCACACTTATGCTCAAATACATTCAAGCTTTCATATCATTTTTATGCTCATCATTTTAGCCTCTTTGAAATCAGGAATTAGTCTAAATATGCATGTTTAGAATATTTTCTTTATCATTTAGCTCAATCATAGACCAAATATATCATGTTAGGATAATACTCATACTAACCTTGTCATCTTATCATCTAGTTTATTGCATTTCTAGAATCATGCATAGCTTAACATGCATTTCATTCTAAAATCTATCAAAGCATCCCTCGTTCTTGCATTTGCCATCCCTAAACCATTTTGCTCAGTGATCTAAGAGCAAAAACATTGGTTTGAGGGACATTGTAAGATAGAGAACCATGGGACCAACCTTGGGAAGCTGAGTAATACTTCATTACTCCATAGCTTGCACCAAGAAGTCCTCTGTGTGTGTGTGGACAGGTATTTTAGAACATTTTTCACATATTGAGTTCTATCCACCCGCTTTTCCCACATACATTTCTGGCGCCCACCATGGGGCCACACCCCATATATCAAATTGTGTTTTAAAATTAACCACTTTTGTAGGTCCGCGGGAAACAGGAATCAGCGCGTGGGAAACATTTCCTAGCGCATCTGGTTAACAGTCTAGCGCGTCCCACTTATTGTTTAGCGCGTGGGGTATATACTCTAGCGCGTGAAGTCCATTCTTTAGCACATGACTTCCACTAATCTTTTCCTGTAGGTCTCAGCGCGGAAAAAAAATAGAGTAGCGCAACTGAAAAATAGTTTGGCGCATCGGGTCTGTAAGATAGCGCATCCAGTTCACTATCTAGCGCTTGGAGTCCATCATCTAGCACGTGAAGTCCATCTTTTAGCGCATCAAATCAGTACTTTTCCTGTAGGTCTCAACGCGGGAGAAAAATAGAGCAGCGCTTTCGACGCACAGAGTAGCGCATCCAGCAAATAGTGTAGCGCATTTAGACATAATTTTAGCACATCTAGGTTATATTGTAGCGCATACAGTCCTTTCTGTAGATCATCACAGACAGAAGGCAAAAATTAAAATTGTAACCAAAATTAAATTTAGACTTGTAGAAGTGCACCAAAATCCAGATATTTCTAACTATTTGATTGGAATTTTGCAGGACTCTGACAATTTCTTGCAGGTAGAGCTGGAAATTTTCTTTTATCGATTTCTTTTGTTGACCACCAAAGATCAAAATTTTGCTTTGTTGACCAAATTATTTTCCTAGATTAGAAAATCATCGCTATGAAGGATTAAAAATAACATCATGCTTGTTGGAGCAACATCTCCACATAGAAGTTAGCAAATCATTGTCTTAAAGGCTAAAAAGAACAACTTGATTGCCTTATTTCAAAAGTGGAAGGAATATGCTCTCCCTTTAACTCGGTGACCAAAATCCAGACCACTCTTAAAAACTTTCTTTACTTCAAGCAATAAAACCTTTAGTAGGCCTGCCTTCCCAAGGAGTTGAAATCAACTCTTAAAGCCGTTTATGGCCGGTGTGAAGGGAACGACCTAAGTGGGGAACGACTTTGATGCCAAGAATTCCAACCCACTATAATCAAATGTGGAAAGTGATGAAAGTCCTTTTCAACGATTGCATGCAGCGATTAGCCTTCCCCCAGTATCCTTGAGATACGTAAAGCCTTTGTTCTAAAGGTTGGGAAGCCTCCTGAGAGAGTTTATCACTGATGGCCGAACGGAAAGCCTGATTATGAACCATAGAAATAGAAGCTTTGAACCGAGTCAATAACCAGACATTTATAACATCATAGTGCAAGGGTGGGGAAGAATCTGCCCCCAAGATTACTCACCATATATCTCCCAAGATAACTACTCAACTGTGAAACAATTCACTTTGGGTTAATTTCTGGCAAAAGGCAAAAAAACGGGTGCCCTCTAGGGGGTGACACGACTGTTTGAGCTGACGGAGTATCGAGACTAGTGGGCTATGATGTTATTTATGACCCTTGACTTAAGAGTCTTTCTGAAGTGTATTATTCGTATCAAAACCTGTTAAAACATTGGGGATTTGAACACATCCTCGCATAACATACACTTTTTGTTAGATTAGGCAAAATGGTTGTACTTTTTGTGCCATGCTTGCATTTACTACTTCAGAAAATCATCCATCGAACTTGAAAATTTCACAACAAAAGTTCAAAATTTGAAAAAAATCAACCAAAGGAAAAATCAGTGCAGTTTAGCGCATAAGAGCAACTTCTTAGCGCATGTGGACTTTCTGTTAGCGCATCCAAACATCAAATTAGCTCGTCGGTTCCAAACAGTAGTGTTTCGTCTCAAGGCAAAATAGTGTGCAAACATTTAGCGCATCAAACAAACATTCTAGAGTGTGGAAGCATCAGTCTAGTGCGTGGAGGCTAAACATTAGCGCATTAGGTTCACAGATTAGCGCGTTGCAGGCCCAGGGTAGCGCATAGATTTTTCACAACAAATGGAAAACAAATTTAAACATTCAAAATTTTAGCGCGTGTTTGGGGGCAGCCTAGCGCGTGTGGTCATTATTTTAGCGCGTAGAGTAATTTTTGTAGCACATATAGTCTCTGTTTTAGCGCGTGATCCAAAACACAAAAACAGAGGGCAAAACAGTGAGGAATTTCAAAAATTTCGAAAACATTTTTAGAAGCCTTCTCCATCAAACATCATTTTTCATCAAACAGAGTAGCGAAAACAAACCATTAAGACTATTTCTTAAGCTAATTTGTGTCAAAACAAACGTTGTAAAATCCTAAATGAATGGCACGATAAAACATATCTATCTTATCATAATTTGGAAACCTCATCATTTGTATCAACAGAATCCTTTACTATCTTACGGATTTTATCTCACAAAAACACTTGTTTAAAATTTTCAAGTTGTCAAATCCAGTCTCCATATCGGGAGGCTTTTATCCATATCATTTGACACACTTTGTCGTGAAGGGGCATCTAAACCTTCACTTTGATAGAGTAAGATTTGAAATTTTTCAAACAAGATCAACTGAATCCAAACCAATCAAAGGAAACCATTGATTACTCATGCATGACTAATCCTCATATTCTGAGAAGAAAGAACCTTTATCGTAACGTCACGTTGAAGAAACAACAAAGTTTTTCCAAATTCATCAAGAGAAACAAGTTCTTATACATCAATCGTCAACTATTCAAATCTCATCGGGTATTCCTTCATCACGTCAAACGTTATATCCAAAACAAATCCAACGAATTTGACAAAGAACCCTTGAAGACAGAAGCCTACTGTCAAAAATCTGCTTTTAATCAAATCATAAACCGCGGCGGAAAAATCAATCCAGCATTCTTGCCCGACGAGTGTATCACTTATAACACATCACGACCAGAACCACCCACCCCCGAGCAACATATCAATGAGGCTTTTGTCCCTTTCATCACTGAAAGTTTCTACTAAAATGCCTGTTACTCGCTCTCAAAGAAACCAACAAAGCGAGACACACGCCAAGTCTAGTATGAATCGAAGATTGTCAAATCCTTTTGAAGTTCCACCCTTGGAAGAACCTGAAATTACTGAAGCACTTCTTCAGGAATGTCAGGAAAACCCTTCATTCTAGAAGCTTGTAGAAAGGCTCATGGAAAATGACAAAGAAAAATATCTGCTCATGCTTACAAGTAAAGGCGTTAAACTTCCCGAAGATTTAGACTCAAACATCTTTAAAACTGGATCTCAACAATATGCATATCAAGAACAACAAAGAGAAGAAGAAACTCGTAACTTTGAACAACACATACCTGAGCAACACATTCCAGAACAACGCATACCAGAAATGCGTATACCCGAACTAGAAACACCTGAACAAAATATACCCTTTACCACACCTTTTCAGCTGAGAACAAATACAAGGGAAGAACTTTTCCCTCGACAAGACAATATACCTTTGGCTTCCCTTACTCAACAAATGCAAATGTTGCAAAGGCAACTACAGGATATGCAACAAGGGACAACAGTACGGTACTCTTTAAACGAAATCTGTCCTTACCCATTTGACAGAAGATTAAACATGGTCCCTTTTCTTCCAAACTCAGACGTTCCCAAATTCGATAAATATGATGGGAAAAGTGATCCTCGAGATCATGTTCGAGAATTTTGCACAATGAGCCTTGAATTTGCTCATGATGACACCTATTTGATGAGGTTATTCCCAAGAAGCTTGGGAGGGCAAACCATGGAATGGTTATCCAAAATTACACCACCTGTCAGATCATTTGATGAATTGGTTAACAAATTCATAACCCAATATTCCAATAACATCCAACATGCCATAACCATGCTAGATGTTTGCAACACTAAACAAAAGAACAACGAAACATTCATGGTATTCCTTCAACGCTGGCGACGTATGGTATCCAGATATCCTCGAGATATTCCCGAGAAGGAGAAAATGGAAATCTTCATCGATAACTTGAATAGTGAAATGAGTTACAGACTAAAACTTCAATGCATACCATCTTTCACTAAATTGATTGAAAATGGCATTCAAGTAGAGGAAGCATGTGTCAAAAAGGGAACACTCAAATTTTACAAGGAAGGAACAAACTCATCAAACTACAATAACCAGAACAACACCAACCTTGACAAATCTCAATTTTGGACTCGAAACAAGAACGAAGGCAACAATGAAACACATGATCCCAAATCTAAGCATCCAATGCTCGCATTATCTGGAAATCCTCAAAACATGAAAAATCCTAAAAATGCTAATCCAAATGCTAACACATGCACAAAACACCGATCAAGGACAACTCAACACAAACAACACCAATGATACTCAAAACAAAAACATGAATCTAGGACCTAACAACAATTCACGCAACAATACAAACAATTTCCAAAATCATATCTTCACACCACTGGGGCAATCACTAGAATCAACATTCAGAGAACTTTTGGCACACAAGATTCTTTTCTTGCCTCCAATCAGCAACTATGAACCTCAAATCAAACCACCTTGGTGGAATGATTCACACTATTGTGATTACCATCATAACAAGGGTCATCAGACGAATGATTGCATGAGGTTAAAACATGTGGTGCAAGATATGATTGATCGAGGTGACTTAACAATAGATGGTCTCAAAACAAATGGTGATCATGGAGCCTTTAAAAATCCTCTTCCAAATTACAAAGATGGAGCTTCAACCTCGAATGATACACGCGGAGCTCATATCAACCATATCTACAACAACACCATAAATCACATGTCAGCTGAAGATCATCAAGTAAATGTCATCACCATCCGAGATAAGCGTGATCATGAATCTGTCAATGTAACAACCCGAACTCAGAAAAATGTGTTGAAAGGACATACTGCACGTACAACTATCACACCGAAAATCCAATATGACTTGGTTAACCAACTCCATAAAACTCCAACACAGATATCTATACTAGAATTGCTGAAACTATCACCAAAGCACAAAGACATATTAGAACAAGCACTATTGGAAACCAATGTACCTCAAAATTTGGATACAGACAGATTTCAAGCCATGGTCGCCCATATGACTGGACCTCATAACCTCACCTTCTCAGAGCATGACGATGCCTCCTTAAGCCATCTGCATAATACTCCTCTCCATATCGAAGTCATTGTTTGCAAACACCGAGTAAAAAGAGTCCTAATAGATGGAGGAGTCGGACTTAATATATGTACTTTAAAGCTTATCCGTGCATTAGGCTTCTCAGAAGAATCTATTGATCCCTGCAAGAAGATTACCATAAAGGCATATGATGATGAGGAAAGGTCCTCTAAACGAACTGTGATATTACCTATTCAAGTAGGACCAATACAAAAGGATACTATATGCCAGGTCTTGGACATAGACCTTACCTACAATATTTTATTAGGGCGACCCTGGATACATGAAATGCAAGCAGTACCTTCCACATATCACCAGTGTGTCAAATTTCCTTATGATGGACAAGAAGTCTCCATAGCTGCTGATCACAATCCATTTCAACATTGCAACGCAATGGGGGCAGCCCAAGACAGTTTGGTTCCTCATAACAGAGAAAAGCAGCGATCCTTATCATCAGATCTACAAACAACAATACCCAATTCCTTATCTAAAGATTTCGAACATCACATGCAAATCAAAGACCACGGTATGGGAGAATACTCTTTAGAGCCTTTATGTTTGGCCAAATTGCCAACATCACCTAGATCTCATGGACTACCTACTACATCAACGCATCTAGTCACTCAGCCCATCACTAAATTTAATGGTACCTTCATCCAATTGGGCACTCTGGCACATGAATCAGAAGATAAGGATATTCTTAGCTGGTTATACAAAGATGAGAAAGAAGATAATAGAGAAGCTACCCTGGATATTGTTCTACCTACACACCTATATGGAAAAGGATACTTGATCATGCAGCAAATGGGATATGACGGTAAAGGACCTATTGGGAAACACAAGGAAGGAGTCACTGAACCTATAAATCTTCCTTCACAACTCAATAGAAACAAAGCAGGATTGGGTTGTGAGCTCACTTTCCTATTAAAAAGGCCACCCCACCTAACTATAAAAACTCAATGGAAAGTAAAGATGAAGTACAAAGAAGAATCCTAGCAGGAAGCACTCTTTGAATTAGCAGAAACAATCCGCAAGGCACGGGAACGTCAAGATCAAAAGTTACATCAGGAAAAGCTTCTGAAACACAAAAGGGCCATATTTGCAGCAGTAACTCATATTCAAACACCAATATCTCAAGAAACAATAAAATCATCTCCAGATACCATTATTCCTCCCCAAAGAAGCACAGTCTATGAACAAATACAGAAAATAGAAGGTGGCTCTGACACAGAATCAACAAAAACTATCAAAATGGTGTCTATCATCAAAGATTTGTTTTCACCATACAACATACCAGTTTACAGCACTGATAGAATCTGGGATGATGTCTCAAAGACTGATTCCAATGAATATGAATGGGGTACCTACTCCAATGCTACTATAGATATCCCTAATGATACTGATTCTATATCTCTTTCTCAAAAAGAACATAACGCAAGAGATAGACCTCTTGAATTTGGACCGCAGAATATCTATGACGCCAAGGAAAGCGAACAGGAACATTATGAACAAGTATATGCGGAAGATAATACCATCGAAGACCTCGACGAAATCCTGGACTTCTTTAAAACCAAGAACAATCACGATGAAAACTTTGTCCTAACACTCACAGTAGCCGAACTTGATCCACCTAACGATTCCTTACCACTTGTCTTTCCTGACCTCATTGACTGGGATGAACCTGAAATCCATGATCTACAAATTTTCCCAGATGATGAATCTATTATCCATTACCTATGTACCGTAAATCCGGAAATAGGCTCTACCGGTGAACAAAGTAACAATGTCTGCAAACCAGGGAGTGCCAAGTCTCTCAGTCACAAAAATGAACAAAATAAAGAATCTGATGCTGAAAACCAGTCAATGGCAGCTCTAGATCACAAAAAAGTAAAAATAAAGGACGCATCTGAGGGTGAAAACCTTTTTAAGGCACCTAACGATGGGAGACTTGACACTCTTCCTGAGCACTTTCATGAGCGATCACCCATATTGATTGAGCCCACTCAATCAATCAACATTGGCACCACAGACGCAGTTAGGAACCTACACCTTGCAGAATCTCTGACAGAGGAAGAAAGATCAAAATTCATCATCTTCTTTAAATAACAACAAATTAACTTTGCTTGGTCTTATGCTGATATGCCTGGAGTAGATCCACACTTAATCATGCATCACTTGTCCATCTCTTCAGGGGTTAAACCAGTTAAGCAAAAGCTACGAAAGATGAATCCATAGGTGGCACTCATGGTCAAAACTGAACTGAAGAAACTATTAGATGTCAGATTCATCCGACCCATTGACTATGTAGAATGGATTTCCAACATTGTTTCAGTATCAAAACTAGATGGTAGTATCAGAATATGCACTGACTTCAGAGACGTCAACAAAGCTTGTCCAAAAGATGACTTTCCTCTGCCCAGTATTGACATAATTGTAGATCTCACAGCAGGCCATGCAATGCTCTCACTAATGGATGATTTCTCAGGCTATAATCAAATCAAAATAGCCCCAGAATATCAAGATAAAACCGCATTCACATGTCCTTGGGGAACGTACTGTTGGAATGTTATGCCTTTTGGCTTAAAGAATGCAGGGGCCACTTATCAAAGAGCAATGACAACAATATTCCATGACATAATGCACACATTTATGGAAGACTATGTGGATGATTTACTAGCTAAATCCTTCACCAGAGCAGAACATCTCATCATCCTAACAAAGGTCTTTGATCGATTGGAGAAATTCCAAGTCAGGCTCAACCCTAAGAAGTGTGTCTTTGGGGTTACATCAGGCAAGTTACTAGGATACATTGTCTCAGCTAAAGGTATTGAAGTAGATCCAGAAAAGGTACAAGCCATTATGGACATGCCACCACCAAAGAATATCAGTCAACTCAGATCTCTACAAGGACGACTTCAATCAGTCAGGCGATTCATCGCTCAGCTAGCAGATAAAAGTCTACCATTTAACCATTTACTACACAAAAATGTACCATTCAAATGGGAGACCAAGTGTGCAGAATATTTTTATCAAATCAAACAGTACCTGATGAATCCACCAGTTCTAGTACCACCAGTCGTAGGAAAGCCTCTTATCCTATATATCTCAACAACAGATATATCGCTGGGGGCACTATTGGCACAAGAAGATCAACAAGGAAAGGAACGCGCCATATATTATATCAATAGGACATTGAATGGATATGAACTCAACTATACATTCATTGAAAAAGCTTGCCTAACAGTGGTCTTCGCATCTCAAAAGTTCCGACATTATATGCTAGCACGCACCATTAACCTAGTCGCAAAAATTGATCCTCTCAAATATCTACTCAGTAAGGCAGCTCTTATAGGCCGATTGGCTAAATGGGTCATGATTCTCAGTGAATTTGACATCCAATACACAGAAAGATGAGCAATCAAAGGACAAGCAATTACAGATCAGTTGGCTGAAGCACCGCTACCAGGCAAACACACCATGGAGATTGAATTTCCAGACAGGGACGTTCTTGCTCTTTCTACTACACAATGGACCCTATACTTTGACGGATCCTATACACAACATGGTTCAGGTGCTGGCAATCTGTTCATCACTCCTGAAGGACACACTATACCAAGATCATATAGGCTTATGTTTCCATACACAAATAATGTGGCTGAATATGAGGCATTGGTTATAGGCATCAAAATGGCTGTAGAATGGAAAATAACAGAGTTAAAGGTCTATGGAGACTCACAACTAGTCGTCCATCAAATCAACAACGACTATCAGACAAAGGATGACAAGCTACTACACTACAAGCGAATGGTGGATGACTTCAAACAATATTTTGTGCACATCACCTTCAAACAAATACCAAGGTTAAACAACAAAGCAGCCGATGCAATGGCTACTATCGCTTCATTACTACAAATTCCAGAGCAATAGAGTCGTTACGAGTTCCTGGTAGAGCAAATGTTCTCCCCCACCTATGACCACTCCGAATCCCATGTTATCTATGCCTTGACTGGTTTAGATTCTCCATTATATGGACTGATATACGACTACCTCAAGCACAATATCTTACCAATTGACCAAACCCGTAACCAAAAAGGTAACTTTATCCGACAAGCTGCCCGTTACACCCTTACCGCTGTTACTTTGTATCGTCAAGGTCTAGATGGTACTCTTCTTCATTGCCTTGATCGTAATGATTCCGATTCTGCTTTACCCGAGCTTCACAAAGGTATTTGTGGCACACATTCAAGTGGTACTACTCTTGCTAAAAAACTTCTAAGAATGGGCTACTACTGGCCTACAATGGAGAAAGACTCATACCACTTCGCCAAGAAATGTCCTAAATGCCAGATCCATGGTAATCTGATATATGCACCAACACAAGAACTACAACCATTTACAACATCCTAGCCCTTTTGTCAGTGGGGACTGGACTTAGTAGGCAAAATTCATCCTTCATCTTCAAATGGACACAAGTTCATTATAACAGCAACAAAATACTTTACCAAATGGATAGAAGCAGTTCCCATGACCACAGTGACTGGGAAACAAATTGCCTCTTTTATCCTCAATTATCTGATCTGCAGATATGGTATTCCAAGTTCAATCTTCACAGATAATGGACGACCTTTCAAAAATCAAGATGTCCAAGAACTATGTGAAAAATTCAAAATCCAACATAGATTCTCTACACCATACTACCCATAGGGAAATGGTCAAGCAGAAGCGTCTAACAAGACAATACTGAAAATCCTCAAGAAAATAGTGAATGATGCAGGCAAAGATTAGCACGTACAACTCAATCCAGCACTTTGGGCATACAGAACCAACACCCACACACCTACAAGAGCAACACCATACTCATTGGTATATGGATCAGAAGCCATTTTACCCCTGGAAGTAGAAATCCCATCTCTCAGAGTCTCTTTGAAAGGCTTAATCCCAGATGAAGAGTATCGAGTTAACCGACTGCAAGAACTTGAACTATTAGATGAAAGACGTCAACATGCTTATACTCATCTCAAAGCATATCAACAACGCATGTGCAGGATCTACAATCACAAAGTCATCCCCCGCAACTTCAAAGTTGGTGACCTAGTCCTCAAAGAAAATCCAATAAATCAGCAAGATCGAGAAAAGAAAGGGAAATTTGAACCTAACTGGTTGGGTCCCTATGTTATCATATCAGTCTATGGATCAGGTGCCTATCAGCTAATGACTTCAGAAGGAGATGTGCTCGACGAACCAACTAACATCATCCATCTAAAGAAGTACTACACTTAAGTAACCTAGTGCACGGAAAAAGCCAAAATAAGCAAAAAATCCAGAAAAAGCAAAAACATAAAGTACAATAAAACCAAATGGTGAAAACCTGGTAAACAGGCGCTCTTGTGAAAGAACGGCTCCTCTATCTATCGCCACGCCATTTTATCCGTCAAAACACTATCGGCCATTGCCCGACACTTAGCACATATCCATTCAGGACATACTTAGCGTAGTCACTATCCTGGTTTATTCATATATATATCCTCTTACCACAAATCCACCATGGCTTGGAAATCACTATACATATTCACATCAAGAGGCACACTTAGCTAGGGACATTCCAATCGTCTAAATATGGTAAACATTCAAGACATCAAGGCTATTTGCAAAAACTCAAAAGCATGACATCCAACAACCAAAAATGACGCTTCATCACAAAACAAAACAATTCACAAAAATACCAAGGATGGATGATTTTCTAAAGTACTGGATGTTGCATTGTAGCATAAAATCTTGACTAGTTTTGCATTTTTAACTTTTTTTCGATTATTTGGATTCTCTTCCTTGTCTCACTAAATTCTTCACAGCTAGAGATCATGAGGAACTTCCAATATTTTCTTAGTCTTCTATCTGGGAGGCGATCACTTGTATTGTGTGAATACTGGCCTCAAGACGTGATACACGGAACTATCACTGAAGGCCTAATTCCACTTCACGCATTCAAATGATTTAATCTTGTCTGTTTACGCAATACGCACTCAGGTCGTCCTGGTTCAATTATACCTTGACACTTGTGCTATCTTGCAAAATCAAATATCATGTAAATTTTTCTTAGGTCATTATGGCTCAATTATACCATTATGCTTGTATAAATTTTCAACATATCCTAAACACATCAATGCTCAATGATGATATCTACAAAGAAAGCAAAATGGCTATATCAGATGGCAAATACAGACTGATGATGCTACCAAAAACACAGTTGCATATCATTTTACAATTAGTTGCATATCATTTTACATTTAGCAACATATCAAATCATACATCTCATTTTCAAGATACATATCCAATCATACAAGATACATCTCATAGCATATCAAATCATACATCTCATTTTCAAAATACATCTCACAGCATATAAAAGCATACATCCTCCATCATGCATTATATCATATATTTAAGCATTGCATCATCACATAAACAAAATAACCCACATAACATGCATCCATATAAACACCCCACATGATCAACGAAAATGATGTCGTATATATATATCTCAAAAATGATCAAAATGTACAAAATGTATCAACACTGTGTCCAGTACAAAGAATCAAATGATCAAAAATACAATAGAGACCACGTCTCTCAAGTATGACTATCCCCTGACGGAGATGGTCTAGCTCCAGATGTACCCACCCCTGGATCCCCAGGAGGGTCCTGTCTTGGTGGCCCTGTAACACCTCGGCTCTCAGACGGCGACCCAGTATCTCAAGATCGACTAGATCTCGATTGTGCAAAGCTCTGTACTCGCTGGTCCCTGGGTACCGTATCCTCATAGTGCCGCCGATAGTACTCCGCCTCCTGAGCTCTCAACGCTAGCTCTCTCAAGGTGTCTCTCATCGGACCACCCACCGCTGCTCTCTGCATGCTGGATACCAGCTCCTCTGCTCGCCCCCTCCACTCTATCTCGGTGTCCTGCTCAGTGGTCAACTGTGAAATCTACCGCTGATATGTCAAAATCTGTGCCTGCAGCTGCTGTACAGTCACCTATAGGGTCCGAATCTGCACATCCTCAATATGTGTAGGGACCCGAACCCATAGTGGTACCTGTGCAGGGGCAACTCCTCCTACTCGGCCTGTCCTCGGTGCTGGAGGTGGGAGCAGATCTGTCCTCTTCCTCTGTGCTGGTCGCCTCGCCTCATCAGTGCCCTCCACTACAGCTAGCACCTCCCCCACTCTCCCCTCTCCACCGAATCCAATCGCCAATCCACCTCTCCCTCTGTCTATCACCCCCTGTCTCACCGCTCTCTCCACACCCTTATCTCCTCTCCTAGCTCTACCTCCCCGCCTCCCTCTAGCTCCTCTCCCTCGTCCATCTCCTCCATCCTCTCCATCATCATCATCATCTCCCTCTCCCTCCTCCTCATCGGAATCAAAAGTTGGCCTCATCTCCTCAGGATCAGATATCCTGGCCACTGCCCGCGCAACAAACAATCTGGCGAACTCATCGGTCATGCCTGCATCCTGAATCTCCAGGGCATAATCCCATATCTGCCCTGCCAACCCGACAAACTCCTCCACCGCCACTGTGCTATCAATGGTCGGACCCCAATCCGCTACATCCTGCCTCCGACGTGCATATAGACACGCTCCCTTTGGAATACCCTGTTGGCGCCCAAACTATCTCAAAACTCGGGTCACCACAAACCTCTCTATCACAAACGGGGTCCTCCCAATCAGGTATCTAGTCATAAAAACAAAGGGCATCTCCAGCCCATCCTCTGCCCACACCTCGCATCCTGTATACGGTCGCCAGGTGACCGTATCTATATCATCAAGCACTCTCCTCCAATGCTCTATTTTGCCCAGCTTACGCTGGACAAGTAGACCCCTGTATCCGTACGCATATGCGCATCCCACAGGCCTATCTCTGTTTGCTAGTGGCCTCGCCGCTGGAATGTGCTCCCAGCACCATACCTGTAACAGTGTCACGCCAGCTGACAAACTGCCGTAACCAAGGTATACTACCTCATGTAGACCCCTGTATAGATGGGCCAGCATAGCTGATCCCCATGAAAACCTCTGCCCCTGTGTCACCATCTCCTCCAATACCAGTCCCCATCCCACAAAGAACCCCTTTGACCTGCGATCAGGACAAAGGAATCCACCAATGAACCCTGCTAGTACAGATGGCAGTGGGGCGTAATCCAGGTCTAAGAACTCCTACCACGGGATCTCATAACCACAGACTGTCTCGTCGTGGAAGATACGACGCAGTGCCTCTATCCCACCCTCTTCCGACTGCTCATACGGTAGTAGTGCACCTACTACGGGAATTCGCAGGATCTTGTAACAGTCCTCTGGTGTGACTGTCATCTCTCCAGTCGCAAAATGAAAGGTGTTTGTGTCGCTATGCCACCTCTCTACCAATGTTGTAAGTAGCCCCCGGTTCACAGTGAACCGAGGCATATCCAAAAGAGAGGTCAACCCACATCTCTCAATAATGTCGAGATCAGCCTGAGACAACCACGGTATCAATGTCCACGGTTTCGGAAATCTCTCTCATGACTGCACCACACCCAATCGCTCCTGTCAACAAGCAAAACAAATCCAATATCAGTTTCCACATCAAAACAAAGATATCAAAATCAAACTCACATCAACAACATGAAACAATTTGCTCATCTACATCAAGTTCAAAATCCTATCATTTCATATCAACTTGTAAAAAAACTCAAGTTCTCACAAACCATATCAAAACTTATAACACAACTCAAGTCTCCACAATCACATAAACTTGTAAAACAACTCAAGTTTCCCACCCATATCAACTTGTAACACAAATCAAGTTTCCAACCCATATCAGCTTGTAACACAAATCAGGCTTCACACATTGAACTTGAAACACGGTACGCAAACAAATCATATTTTGATCAAAACACCGCATTGATATCTATACATAACTTGAAAAATCACAAATCAAAACAAGTTATATCAACATTCATATTAGACAAATCCATAACATCATGATAGACAGACACAACAAATTTACAAATCGGCTCATCTCGCAAAAAATTTTCAGATGCGCTCAAATAGACTCCCACTGCGCTAAACTTCACCCATGCGCTAAGCTGTTTTTCTCCTGCGCTAATCTATTCATCCTATGTGCTAGACTGACTCTACGCACTAAATCTTTCCCCCCATGCGCCACCTAACCTACCCTATGCGCTAGACTGACTCTACGCACTAATCTATACCTCCCAGGCGCTACCTGTTTGACCCTATGCTCTAGGTTATCCCTACGTGCTAAACCCCCTTACCCATGCGAACCCCTGTGACCCCTATGTGCTAGGTTATCCTTATGCGCTACCCTGCTAACCCTATGTGCTACCCGACTATCGCCATGCGCTATTCTGCATCTATGCGCTAACCTCTATTTCCTATGCGCTACCCTATTTTATTTCGGACGCACCCCTAAAATAGACTTGATGCGCTACTTAAAAGTTCGTATGCACTAATCTACGACTTTGACGCGCTAAAACGCTAAAATTGAGTTTTAAAAATTATAAAATGACTAAAAATGACCAAATCAAAAATCAAAAGAGGGTCAAAAACGTTGACTTACTGGTGGTCCATACGTTGCAGGTCTCTGGTATCTCCGAACGCGCTCGAAACGGTGTCTAGAATACAGAATAGGCATTTTCTCTTCAGACCAAATTCTCTTTCTCCAAAGTCAACAAGGCACAAATGAATCAAATCAAAGCTATTTTCCCCTTTTATAGGAGGAAAATGAAATTAGGGTTAGCCAAGCGAACCTGTAATATGGTCGCGGTCTCCCCTATACCTTACACGTTGTACATTATCAGGAGATGAATCAATTTACACACATTTTACATCGACTTAATCCTACACATCACACATCACTCATCAAATCAAATAAAAAAATTTCAAATATTGATTCATCTCCCGAGGGGGCATCACCATCAAAATATCAAATCTGGGGCATCACACATCAAATCAAATCTGGGGCACAACTTGCAAATCAAAAGAGCAACACAAAAATTGCATTTGATCATAAATCATCATAACACATCATTTTCTTTGAAATAACATGTGCACACACGTCACTTCAAAGAGGGGCAAAATGTAGACGTATAAAAATGACCATATTCCTAATGAATATTTTATGTTCATTTCTCTATTTAATTAAATCCAATTTAATTAAATTACCCGCATTCCTCTATTTAATTAAGTAAATTATTCAATTTATTTAAATTAAATTCACTATACCCATTTAATGAATAAATTATTTATTCAATTAAATTCCCCGTATCCACTTTTAATTAAATTCAAAATTAATTAAATAGTTATCCTAAATTGAATAAATCTAATTTATTTAATTTCCCCAAATTACAACCAAATTGAATAAATCATTTAAATCAATTAAATCCTATTATCCCTCCATCCACTTGCAAAATCTTACATCTCCCACTTGCCTTCCTAAACCCCTTCCTAATTTCTTCTAGATTCTTCTAATCGTTTCTAATTAGCATAACCCTTCTTCTAAACTTTGTCACATCCCTAAGCAAAGGGGAGGTCACTTCTCAATTCCTCAAAGTCTTTGATAACCATTAAAGGCTTCAAACCTTCAACCACTTAATTCCCCAAAGTCTTCATAACCATTAATGGTTAACTCAAACCCTCTTACATGGTTAAAGAATTTCTTTTAACTCAACCTTTATCCAACCCAAGGGTCTCATCAAGCATTTAATGCTTTGACCATGATTATCTCTTAATCATTTGCACAAAGGTTTATCCTTGGATTAACTCTTAATTCAGTGGGTAATCTTAATTTAGACTTGACCCTTACCTTCTAGATAACCTTAAGGTCTTCTCAGGCATTTAATGTCTCCTACCCCTTCTCTCAACCCAACCCTATGTTGACACTTGTCACCATTTCATTGGTGCAAATTGCAAACATGGATCCCCAACTTTCAAACTCAACCTTTGATCAACTCTTTCAATCCTGACCATCCATTGCCCTGTTTTTGCTATAAATAGAGCTCTCATTCCTCCATTTTATCATCCTCCAAATTTGTAGTATCACACTTATGCTCAAATACATTCAAGCTTTCATATCATTTTTATGCTCATCATTTTAGCCTCTTTGAAATCAGGAATTAGTCTAAATATGCATGTTTCGAATATTTTCTTTATCATTTAGCTCAATCATAGACCAAATATATCATGTTAGGATAATACTCATACTAACCTTGTCATCTTATCATCTAGTTTATTGCATTTCTAGAATCATGCATAGCTTAACATGCATTTCATTCTAAAATCTATCAAAGCATCCCTCATTCTTGCATTTGCCATCCCTAAACCATTTTGCTCAGTGATCTGAGAGTAAAAACATTGGTTTGAGGGACATTGTAAGATAGAGAACCATGGGACCAACCTTGGGAAGCTGAGTAATACTTCATTACTCCATAGCTTGCACCAAGAAGTCCTCTGTGTGTGTGTGGACAGGTATTTTGGAACATTTTTCACATATTGAGTTCTATCCACCCGCTTTTCCCGCATACAGGAAGAATTCGGACCCATATCTTTATGCAACATGACATATAAATTATTAACTAAAGTCATGGCCAATAGATTAAAAAAGCTCCTACCAGTTATCATTTCTGAAGAACAAACAGGGTTTGTTCCTAGCAGATCAATCTTGGATGGGATAATTATTGTCCAAGAGGCTATTCATTCCATACAAAATCAAAAACTACCAAATATGCTAATAAAACTTGATATCAAGAAAGCATATGATAAAGTAGATTGGTACTTCCTATGTAGCTGCATGAAAGCCTTCGACTTTAATAGACAATAGATTAATTGGGTATATAGATGTATTTCAAGTCCCAGTTACTCGGTTTTGATAAACGAAAAATCGGAAGGATATTTTGAAGCAACAAGGGGTTTGAGATAGGGGGATCCACTCTCTCCCTTCTTATTTATTATAATGTCCGAAGCCTTAGGAAGAGCCTTTAATGCCTCAAGATTAGGAGGTAGGCTGCAAGGTATACAGATAACAACAGGGGTAGAACCCTGTACACATCAACAATTTCCAGATGATACAATGATATTGGGGATGGGAAAACTCAAAGAGGCTAAGGAAATCAAGAGAATCCTACTCGCATATGGAAAAGCGTCGGGAGAATTAGTCAATAACCAAAAATCAGAAATTTTTTGCTTTAATATGTCTATTCAAGAGGAAAATAAAATAGCTAGTTGGCTTCGGTATAGAATTGGACAATTACCATGCACATATTTAGGAATATCAATAGACAAAGGAACAAGATCCAACAAGCTTTGGGACCACCTGATTGAAGGTATCAAGAAAAGACTCTCGTCTTGGAAAGGCCTTTGGTTGACAGGGGCAGGCAGATTAACATTGATTAAATCAATCTTATCGGCAATACCCATTTACCTTCTATCTTGCATTCCTATATCAATAGGAGTACATAAGAACATCTCCCAAATTATCAAAAAAAATTATTGGCAGGGCACAGAAGATAAAAACAAAATAAAATTGATATCCTGGGATAAAATTTGCAGAGACAAATGCGATGGGGGCATGGGTATAAGGAACCTAATATGGCAGAACAAGGCCTTAGGGGAAAAATTAATCTGGAGGACATATGTTTCATCCGATGCTAAATGGGCTAGAATCCTAAGAAATAAGTATCTGGCAAGCAACCAGAAGGAGGCAATATTCAGGGAAAAACACTTGCAGAAGGGTTCTAGAATATGGAATTTTATAAAAGATTGTCACCCCATCATAATAAATCATCTGACTTGGGACATCCACAATGGCAAATCGACATTGTTTTGGGAAGACTCCTGGGGGGACCAACCTCCAATAGATGGATACATCCAACATCAAGCATCAAATAAAGAACCTTTGGGGGAATTATGTAAAGGATTACATAATTCCTGAACCAAAATCGGTATTTGGTTGGAAATGGAAAAAACATGCGTCCATTTATGCCTGAAATCAAATTGCAACAATTGCAAAAAATACTTAATCACAGACTGTTTTCCTTTAGAAATGGGGATGATATTTTAGTATGGTCAAATTCCAAGGACGGGCAATATAACTGCAGAGATGGTCAGGAGCATATACAATAAGGCAAAAGTCAGCAAAGATCACATTCTAGGCAAACTCTGCTGGAATAAATTGTGTCTTCCAAAGGCAAGCTTCTTTGCTTGGGCGACAATTCAAAGAAAAGTACTTACTGCCAATCAATTCAGACGTAGGGGATATGAAGGACCATCAATTTGTATATTATGTAGAGAAGATGAGGAAACAAGTGACCATATTTTCATGACATGCAAATATACCCAGAAATACTGGTACTGGTTAATGGCACAACTAGGATGGTCGGGAGATATTAGCTCCTCCTTGATAGAATGGTGCTCATACTGACCAATTATCAAGAAGAACAGTCTATTTCAAAATTTATGGATCTGTAGCCCATCCATAGTAATATGGGAGATTTGGAAAGAAAGAAATAGGAGAATATTTCAAGAAAAGGAAACGCAAGTAGAAAAACTCATAATAAAGATAGAAGTGGCTATAACTAAAACCTCCAATAATAGGAATATGAACATTCCATTATACGGAAAGTCATTCACAGAATGGGACAAATTTATTAGAAAGCAATGGAGTGGAATAAAAATCCCTCCCTTTACTGGAAAAATGGGAACAAACAAAGAAGAGATAAGGAGAACATGCAAATGGCAACCTCAAAAGCTTGGATGGTTCAAATTAAATTTTGATGGAGAATCCAGAGGAAACCCTGGAATTGCAGGGGAAAGATGTATTATACATTCAGATAAGGGAAAGTGTATTGGATCTAAATCCATTCATTTAGGATAGACCACCAACAATACCGCTAAATTCCTAAGCCTCATAGAAGGACTAAATATGTGCAGAGAACTAAGGATACATAAATTAGAAATTGAAGGTGACTCAACAATAATAATTAATGCAATTAGGACTAAAGGAATTCCTAATTGGAAACTTAATGGTATTCTTGATAAAGCATTGGAATTACTCAATAATTTCACAGATTTCACTATCAACCACATATACAGAGAGGCAAACTTGGCAGCCGATGCTCTAGCCAATTTAGGGGCTGACGGGATAACTGAGACAAAGATTAATATTTCAGACTCTACTGATAAGGAGCAAATTGGATAAACAAATATTTGAAAATATATCTATACGTATATGGATAAGACATAGACATATATGCATATAGATATGTTTCCATATTTACTCGGACTCATTCAATCTATAGATATACAGCGATACCCACGGATACATATATAAATGCATATATATATGAATATATTTTTATATAAATTGGATAGGTAATAATATATATTTGCATATACACACATATATATACACAAATGTATAAATATATATACATATACTTATATATATATATATATATATACACACACACATATGTGCTTATGTATATCCAAATATATATGTATATATATATATACTTGGCAGATTTATATATATACATATATGTATATCTTGTCTATATATATATATATACATATACATATATATCTTACTTATATATATATATATATATATATATATATATATATATATATATATATATATATATATGGGTACACATATATTATTATATACTTGTATATACATATATATGCATTTATAGATATACAGTCTTTCACTCTTATAACCTAGCCCACTCTCTAGTAGAATTTATTACTTCTGAGTAATATAAAAGCATTGATCTTATTATTTACAATTTCCATGTTGTGAGAAGTCCAGACTGACCGAATGTAAGGAGATCACCACAGATGCTCACTAAGTGGCTCGATCCTTTATGCTGACTTAATAGCATAATTAGGAATAAAGATTATCCACTAGTTTTGTTAATTGCAAGATCTACGGAATGAACATTGGTATCCAAAATTTATTTATGATCATGGAAAGGATAGGAAAGATAAGACCTCCGAAGCATGTCGTCTCACATGAATCAATTACAGATATATTAAACATGATTTCAATTTACGGAACATCTGCTAGTCATTAAAGGATAATACAACATCAAGAGATTTTCAGATACGAATTAGATCTTCACAATTAACAAAAAGTTAAATTGGATGATCAATGATTAAATGGCATGAAATACATGTTGCCATTTCGAATAATGATTGTGACCTGATATTTAGCCTGGCTCGCATTTATATTAAAACACAGATCCCATATCTCTCAAACTTAAACTGGAGATAATGGATACAATTATCAGACTCAAGAGTGACAAGAGACAAATGGCCTTTTGCGGGGAAATTTCCAAAAAACGTCTAAATGAGATAATCTTATTCCCACATGAAGTTCTCATTTATGCAATGAAGAAGGTGCTAGGAAAGGATTTCCTTCAGAATGATGACAGAACCAGGGCAAACAACGATATTGCTGCAATGTTCCTCGCAGTAGCCATGCATTTCAACAACAACAGAGATAATATAAGGAATTTATGTAAAAATATCTTTATTCCATCCATCTTGGGGGAACTAGACAGGGTTCTCTTCAATATAGATGACAATCTCACAATCCCACGACCCAAACATTATGACATTCTCATAAGGAATACCAGACCACCACCTAGGTTCCCCATCTTAATTCTAGGGGAGGAAGACAACTTCGGACTTCGACAGGAAGAGATCAGGCGAAGCATAGATTTTCTATGCTGGTTAATGCATGTAAAGCCTCCAACAAAGGAGGATTGGTTTGAGGATTATTTGGCAGCAGAAAATATAACTGTATACGTGGAACCAATGGTGCTTGTTAATATGGGATAAGGTTGGATTTAGGCAAACACTATTTAATTTATCTGCAATACTGCTTAATATGTGAATAGATATGCAAATATAGTCCTAGAATCAGACGCTTATCTATATCTTCATATATATAGATATATACATATAGTAACATAAGAATGGTATATACATACTGCTTATGAGCTGTCCTAAATGACATGGTTAAAATGAGCAGGGGTACATACTAATGACATTTATAAAATCTGCTTACTTTCCTTCTTCGATCGGCTAACACATTTTTTGTTGAGATATCCATGGCTGTAATGGCCCTTGGAAACGGTAGTTTGAACATAAGGTTCAAGTTGAAGGCTAAGAATTCAAAAGCTTAGCCAGAAAAGGTAAATACAACATTCGTAGCATTGAGGCTTCATCTACCAGGTAAAATGGGACACTGCAAACATGGTAAGATTTTAAGTTGTTTTTTCTCCATCCTTATACTTGTTTTCTAAAGGCCCAGTCCGGAAGTGGCCATCAAGGGCTCTGGAATGTGAGGCATGGTTTGAACAGATAATTATTCATTTACCAGGTGTTGACTATGGTTTCCTTTGTCGGATGCCTTTTTAAACTTCCATTTATTTTAGCCTGGGTATTCTCTTATCTTGGTATAATCAGAATGATGGGATATCAAAATAAGAGATATACAAGGCTACAATAACTATTTGAAGAATGGATTAAGATTTTTACATTATGAAAATTGGCTTATGATGCTACTAATAATCTTCATGTGTGGTAGATGGTTAAAATGTCTTCTTGCAGAAACAAATCACACTCAAAGACCGGAAATAATCAGAAGATAACAATATCAGAATATTGATTATGGGATACTACGACTGTATTATCCATAGCAAGCTATTCTTCTACAACGAAGTCTGGGTATCTATGAATTCCACTAGGAATTTGAAATTGTATTATTCATATCACATATCAATGTAATACTGATCTTATAATAGATCTGGGCGAAACCAGAGGTTTTCTTTCCTCCATTCTTTCCTACCGGTGCCCACACTGAATGGAGGTGTAGCATTATTTTTTATCAATAATATTGGCCTCGGCCTTTCACTGAAAAAAAAAAAAAAAAAAAAAAAAATAAAAATATAATATCATAAAATAAATTAATAACTAAAAATTAAAATGAAAACTATAACATAAAAAAATTTAAGAGTTGTTTAAGAATTAAAAAATTAAATTAAATAACTTAAATTAAACAAAATAAAGTAACTTAAATTAAATTAAATAATTTAAACATAGTAACATTTAAGTTGATTAAAATTTAAGAATTGTATAAGAATCAAAAAATCAAATAAGATAAAACAAAAAACTAAAATGATGTGTGTAAACTTAAATTTTACTATATTTAAATTATTTAATTTAATTTATGTTACTTAATTTTAATTATTTAATTTAATTTATTAATCTAAGTGATGTGTGTAAAGAAACTTTAGTTTCTTTTTTTTCTAAAGAAAGAAGACTATTTAATTTAATTTCGTTTTAGTTATTTAATTTAATTTATTTAATTCAATTTAATTTAATTTTAATTTTAATTTTAATTAAATACAATAACTTAAATTAAATAAAGTAAAGTAACTAAAATTAAATAAAATAATTTAAACATAGTAAAATTTAAGTTGATTAAAATTTAAGAATTGTATAAGAATTAAAAAATCAAATGAAACAACTTAAATTAAAAAAGTTAAGCTAAATTACATAACTAAAGAAATATTAAATTAAATAGTTTTCTTTCTTTAGAAAAAACAAAAAGCTAAAGTTAAGTTTATTTGTATCACTTAAATTAATAAATAAAATAAAATAATTTAAACATAGTAAAATTTAAGCTTATTAAAATTTAAGAATTGTATAAGAATAAAAAAATTAAATAAGACAACTTAACTTAAATTAAATAATTTAAATTAAATTAAATACCTTGAATATGGACCCGTACATGGGATCTCCAGGGTTCATCCTCCGGGTAAGGTGGTCAGGAGAGGTGAAGAGGTGTGGGCTAGACCAGAGCAGGGATGGATTAAGATCAACTTTGATGGGGTGTCAAGAGGTAACTCGGGCATTTCAAGTGTTGGGTGTGTTACTCGTGATGATGAGGGGAAGATCCTTTTCAAAGGTGTGTAGAGGTTGCAAGATGGGACAAACAATGAGGCTGAGGCACATGCCGCTTTATTAGCAATGGAATTGGCCAATAACATGAATATCCTGAGAGTGCATCTTGAAGGGGACTCTCAAGTGGTGGTGGATGCAATTGTGAAAGGTGTATCTCCGAGTTGGCAGCTAAATAAATTTATATTAATTATTTGCTCAAAATTGAATGTTTTTTCAAGATTTTTCGTATTCCCCATATTAGGGGGGGGGGATATGGTGGCGGATGCTTTATCCAATGTGGCGTGTGAATTGGAGAGATGTGTGACGAGATGGTGGGGGGTGATGACGATATCTTCCAATGGAATTCTTAATTGGTCTGGAAGGGTTTCATACCTATTTGTTAATGAGAAGTGTATGATGTGGACAGCTAGTTCTCTTTCTGAGAGCATAGGCTGGCTCGTTTGAAGTTGGCAATTAATGTCGATAATTTTTGTAGTGGTGGCAGAGCCTGGGGGGAGTGAATTAATGGAGAGAGTGGGCAAGTGTGTGTTAGTCCTTGCGTATTCAAGAAGGAATTTGGTTTGTGAGCAGGGCTTTTCATCGGATGGTTTTGAGTTTGGCAACCTGGTTTTACTGATCACAATGGAGGCCAATTTTATATTGAAGACTTCCAAACTTCTCACTGCATTTTGGGGACCAGTCTCGTAGTGGAGGCTAAAGAACATGTTTCATTCTAAGGATCCATTTCTAATTAGGACTGTGTAGTTGGTTCTTGGTGAAGATTTGGGTGTAATTGGTCATCAATATTGGACGCACGTGGATTTATACTCCCTTATCATGGCGTGGGGACTTAAGGTAGATTCTTCCTGCGAGCAGGTCCGAAAGGTTATGAAGGCAATTATACCAGAGTAGTTTCTTGTAAATATGGAGTCACTTCTGGAGTGGGCCATTCTGGGCGAACGGTTTGATTTTTCTGAAAGGGTGTTGGAGGTCCATCAAGAATTAAGAGGCAGGTATATCCCCTTTCTCAAGCAATGAGAGGCGGTGAAGGCTAGATACAAAGAGGCGACGAGGAGAGGATGGGAGGCGTTGAAGATGTTTGCACAAATTATGGAGTTGGAGGAGGTAATTTGACAGGCTCGAGTGGAAGTAGGGGACGAGGAAGTGATATGCCGAAGGCTAAGGTCGAGGTCTAGATGCAAGAAGGCGTTGATGGCGGGTAGGAAACAAACCTTGGCAATCCTTCTGGGTAGTTGTGTGTGAATTGTTTATGTTGTTGGTCTCTATTTGGGAATTTATTCCCCTTTCTATGTTATTCAGACTATTTCAATTTTGTTTTTCATGCTCTATATCGATTTACTATATTTGCACGAAGCACTACTATAAACATTCTGGGTGGGTGGTTTTGTCTAGGCTGGGTGGTTTGGGTGGTTGGTGGTTGTTGGTGGTTTCATGACAGAGAACTGTTTCCTTTTTGAAGTTGTAAACTTCCTTTTCTTTTAATAAAATCCAATATTATCGATAAAAAAATACCTTAAATGGAACAAAATTAAATAGTTTTCTTTATCTTTCTTTAGAAAAATAAGAAACTAAAGTTAAGTTTCTCCATTTAATAATAAAACTAAAATCTAACTTTAAGATATATATATATATATATATATATCTTTTAAGAAATCCCCTCTTTTCAAAAGAAAAACACATTTTTTTCATAAAACAAAATGAATTTTGTTAAGTAAAAAAATTAATAATAAAATAGAAAAATGTATTTTATATTGAATGAACTAAAAAAATAAAGTTTGAATTTTATTTTATTGCATGAAATAAAAATTCAAGCAAATAAAGTAAAATTGAAAACTATAGTCTTACATTCAAAAATAGTAGCCCTACCTCTATAAAATGGAATTAAACTTCTTTTGACAACACAATGTACTTGTTACCAAATTTTGCTACACCTAAAATTGGTGGCTTGTTACATGCCTTATATATTACAGTTAAAAAATGTACACAATTTTTTTTATGTTTCTCCATCTTTACATCATGGTTTGAAAGTCAAAAGTTTGTTTCAAATATGCAAGGATTTTAATGTAATAACAACAAGATTGCATTGGTGACATGTGGAAAACATAATTTTTTTTTATTGCATTCATAAATAAACATGTATGCTATACAAAGTACTCATTTTCATATATGCAATTGTTTAAACCAAAAACAAGAAATATTCAAGTTTAAAGATTGCATAAAATACATCTTTATTTATGAAAGAAAACTGTTCACAAGATCCCACACACACCATGGGAATGGCTAAGAGAAGTACATCAACATAGAACTGTAAACATATAAGAAATAAGAGGGGTATGTGAAGAAGAAATAAGGAACCCATCATTGTTTGAAAAGGTTGACAAGTTCCTTTTGATAGTTGACCAGCATATCCTAGAATCCAAAGCCTCGTTGTCCGCTCCAGGGAATCACCTGAAAAGTGAGAGGAGAAAATATTTGTTAGAGCTCAGGGTTACTTGCCTCGCCCTAACATACATACTACTATTCCCCATATACTTACAATGCTACATCAGATTTAGAGTAAAGAGAAAGATCAATGCAGATAAAGTGCCATGAGAAAGAAGCAAGCACCATGTTTTATCTAACTTGTTTGTTTCATTTGCAGGAATAGGTTTTCATTTCATAAATATCAGGTATGTGGGTTAAAATGGTCTCCCACAAGGGTTGAGCTCAACATACCATTCATCACTCATGAGGTGACATTAATCATCTGCTAGACATGGGGTACAATCACGTCCACAGTCCCATATACTATCACTCAATGACAGTATAAACTGCCATTCAATGGTAGCATGCACAACAATGAAAATGGTTGTACTCAATGAGAAACAAGTGATTAAAGCCATCACATGAGTAATGGCGAGCATACAGAGCTTTGAGATACAAATCATAAATAGAGGGGATAAGAATATATTTCATGACAATAAACTTGAGACTATCCATATGAGGCATAGATGATAATATTTGAGCTACAGTAAAGAAGTGCTAGTAACATATTTGATCAAGAGGGATTGACTGTGTTAGACACAAGATTCAAGTATGACAGTCATCTAAAGGTAATAGACAATGAAAAGAGTAGCTAACAGTCATTCAGGACATCCATACGAAAGCATATATGATGCATGACATATATACTAAGTAAGGAATTCATTTCTTGTCCAAAATGCATGAGTTGTATTCACAATCATGTACCCTCAGATAGCAAAGAATAAATAGACCTCAATCATTAAAGACAGAGAACTATCCAGTCACAATCAAAGGATTTTTTTTTTTAAAAAAGTGACAATACCTGCATAGCCATATCAAAGAGACACAATTACTGTATATTGATAAGACAATAAAAGAAAAGCATGTTATTTCAGTTTTTAAGCTTATTTTCCAGAAACCTTATAACAGTTACATGTTCATCAATGACAATCATGAGCCATCAAATAGTGATGATAGCAGTTACATAGTGTTGGGACACAAAAGACCCTCATAGCACCCAAACCATAACAGTCTCACATCAGTCATATGAGTCTGAGCACAATATTGAAGGAGCAGTAAATAAAGTTACAACATTGGCAAAAATGACAGTTCATAATCACCATGCAACCACTATTATCACTATACAAATAATAGTCAGATATTGCAGTGCCTCACATTCTCCAAAAGACAGAACCAAAGAATAATCACAGTCACCATAACAACAATTGCTACAATCACAACTTTAATATCATAAAGCTCTATCAATGACAAATAGCAGCCCCACAAACACATTTTTGATAGTCCTCGGGGTATTTTGAGGGTACATTGATCAATCATCAAGAGACAATATATAGGTTCGTAGCAACAATTTGCAGAGCAAAGGGCAATATCCAAGGCAGTAAAGTTGAACAAAAGACAGTCATGTTTCTATCCATAAGAACTCCTACAGGATATCAAAGCTCCACAAGTTTATAAAAGATGACATCCATATAGCAACACTTAAGTGATAAAGGGAAATATGATCAGAGGTAATAATGAAGATAATTACAATCACAATGAGAATATTAGCTATTTTCACATAGATTGCAAAATATGAGATATTCACTGTCAAGTACAGTCTTAAAGCATTCAAATAGAAAAGTTGCAGTCATAAGAAAATAACAAAACAATATCACACTTGATCAAAGTATCCAAACAAAAATCACTGCACAATGATAGATAACATGCATGATCTCACAATGAATCAATATCACAATGAAAGACAACAGACCAATGCTTCATAGAGAAAATTATAATATAAAATTAGTCGTCGGGAATACAATAATCTCAGTTCATGAACAAGTTTTGACAGTGGTGCATACACAATTATTCATGATAATATTATACTATCAAATAACTGATTCAAGAATAGATTACAAAGCTTTAAAGTGCAAGGATAAGTGTGCAACCCCATCATAGAAAGATAAGGCAGTTTGTAATCAAGGAGTAGTGTTTCAAATATAATCACTTTGGCCCAATCAATGGTGAATTAAGAAATGAATAGAAGCCAAAAAGACAGTGCCTATGAATAGCTCAAGATCACTATTATAACTCACCATTTTCAGGCACATGCACATAGCAATAAGATCATCCATTTCAAAGAGACAATCACAACCTTACTAAAGCTTAGTCTTAGACCAAGAATTCAAAGTATATGTGATACAGATCACAATAAAGCCATTACTCAAGAAGAACAAAGAAAAGCTACAGACACTTCATGCAAGCAATAGTATGAACAATCCTTCATAAAGTAATCATACCTACATACAATGTAGATAATACCTTGATTTTGTGTCTCTACAACATATAACCGTAACAAGAATACAGTAACTGTATTTAACCCCTTTTAACAGTACCTCAAGCTCTTTAAGATACATAAATATTATGATCATACAGGAGTAAGATAGTCATTTTATGACAGTAGACAAAAGTCATTCTAAGAGCTTACATAAGAAATCATCAGTCATACACACTGAAGGCATGAGCATACAGTCAATTTGTACCAATTAATGGACTTCTACAAGCAAACACAATGTAATAAAGACAACATGCATGGGATTTTTAAGAGAAATATGAACAGTTGCAACAGTCCTCTCGTGCCTTCATAAGATTTTGCAACACTTAGAGAAATAGGTCAGTTCACTACTATACCATTATACCCTGCAGGAATATCCATTATTTAACAAGAGCAACATATGGAGACATACAGATCTGACTATGAGAATACATGACAAAGTATACACAAGCATCATACAATGATAGTCACAGAGAGATAGAGATACAATTATGATGCGTAAAGAACAGAGAAGAACCTTATCACGAGTTATCAATTAATGATAAGAGCCATACAATCATGAAAGAGTCATACAATCATGACCTTTTTGATGAATGATGACTGAGTAATAAGAAAGAAAATATGGTATTGATGAAGTTTCTTGAGGGCCAACTAAACATCATTAGCAGTAAATACTCAATCCAAGTTTCATAGTGATAGCAGAGCAAGTTTCAAAAAAGCATCATGAAAACATAGCATCAAACTCCAGAACGGCGAGCCGCTAAGATGGACTCAAAAAACCCATACACACTCAAAATCAAACAATGTGATTTTCAAAATCACATGTGTATTTAGGGTTTCATCTCAAACGCTAAATACACTTATGATTTTGAAAGAAGTAAATTTTTTATCAATGGAACAAAGGTTTTTCTTAAAAATATACAATCAGATTCATGATGCGTGCATCTGATACCCTATTTTAAGCAAAGATTAACGACAAAGATATGATATTAAAAATAAAAGCAAACAAAGAAAGACAAAAATAAACTGATAAAGGATTTCTCAATTCAAAACCCTCATGGTCGCCATGAAAGAAATAATAAACGACATGTTAAAGGTGAAATGAAAAGAAAGTTACATACCGTGCTCAAAGTTCATGCAAAATAACCTAGTTAACTCAGTGAAATCTCCAACTCCAACTCAAACCCTCAGCATGCAAGCAACCAGAAGTTCTCTTTGTAAAGGCTAAAAGATGAAAACTGCAAATGAAATGTTTTAGGGTTTTCAAAATCCTTTTACCTCAGCATGCCCTAATTCCACGAGGATTTTTATGGGCTTATTTTTTTTTTAGAGTTGCTTTTATTGTAATGGTGGTCGAGTTTAACTCCCACCAAGGACTTTATGTCCTAGTAGCATGCTAATTGTGGGGGGCTTAAAACCCTAGGCTTATTTAAAGTGCATAATGCTTTTATTTCTATTAATATATTTAATTATTAATAATGGTATAAAGGAAATATATATAAATAATACAAATACCATTATTAATAGATAAATATAATAATTAAATTATTAATTATTTCATTTATATAAATAGAAGTATTTACAAAAATAAAATAAAAGAATACTTGTATTTATTTAAATGAAATAATTAGTAAATGCACTTAGGAGTTATCAACAACTTGAGGATATTTTTAGCACCAGATATCATGCAAATTTTTGAAAAGAGAGTTTGCTTTTTTTTTTCAGTTCTATATTGGGCACAACAGGGCATGCAGTTTTTTTTTAGACAGGGAGTTTGTTTTTTTAGAGCTATTTTGGGTATTTGTGGTAGTTCTATTTTCAGCAAAGGGGGTCTTTTTCATGCAGTATCAGTGGGAGACCGATTTTTCAGCATTTAAGGCTATTTTTAGCAGAGTTTCACATGAGTTTTTAAGGCTATTTTGGGCAAATTCGCCCAAGGCTTTTTCTCATGCAGTTTTTTCATTTTAGGGTTTTTTGAAGGAGAGTTATCTATATATTCTTTTCTCCTCCTTTTTCCCCCTGGTTCTTTCTTTTTTGCATACACATTTTTGCAAAAAAGCATTGTATCTCAGCACTATAGTCTTTTAGTTTTATAGCAGGATTCCTTTGATATTACATAATTTCATGTGTTTGCCTTGGTAATTGTGCATGTTCACTTACATATTTGATAGAGATTTACTGTGTTTTTTTTATCTAGAAACTTTTGAATTTACGTCTCTTTTATGTGCATGTATCCTTGCTTTTCATATAACCATAGGTTTTAGATTGTGTAAAAGAGGTATTTGTCAATTCGATTGTGAAACTAGTTTTCCTCCCAAGTTTATGATTCCCTTAGCCTTCCTAGGAAATATTTATGTGGTTGAAGAGTAAAATTGTTTTGTATGGACAAAGTTTTTGTCATATTTTTGTGGGTTTTTAGGCTATTATCATTATCATTTCAGTGTATCACCTCCTAGTTTAGTTGCAATTTTTTGTTGTGTAGCTAGGTCAGATCCCTTCTAGGGCCGACCTAGTGCACAAAATGCCAAGTAGCCTGTCAGCCTTGGCATTTGGATATCTCATTTGTATGAGTCTAATTTGGGGTAGGCCTTGTTTGGGCGAACCACTTATGTGTAACTTGTGATTAAGTTAAATGTAACTTGCAACTAAGGGAGACTCATATGTAACTTGTAATATTTAGGCCTGACCCTATCCTTGGCGCCAAAAGTATATGGCCGACTTGAGGTCTATTAGGAGGTATTGATTCATATATATGCAAGGTCATGATTGTATCAATAGATATGAATTCAATAACATGAAAGATATGTAGTGTGCTCGAGGGTGACGATAAGAGCTTATCGTCTATGGTTGGGAAGGCAACAGATCTGATGTTTGCCTGTGGTTAACGAGCACTACCATAAAATCAGCACAATTTTCAACATTTTCAAATTATTTCTCACTTTTTTCCACATCAGTCATTTATTTTTAGGAGGGATTCAAGGGAAGCCGACCCATAACCCAGAGATTCACCTTCAACTTGAGCAACCCACATGCTCGAAGGTGTTTCCATGTTTCACGAGATTGTTTGGTTTCACACTTAGCATCACAGGTGCAATCCTTCATGACAATAGTATTAAGATTATAAGGACAACAATAGGAAGTTTTCTCCTTCAATTTTTAAGACTTCTTTCTAAGTGTTTTTGCTTTCCATTCCTATGTTAAATGGGGGGATTTTTCAAAAACTTCCATAGTGCAATCCAAAAGTGTAATATTATTATGTGTGTTTGACTCGGACAATAATTATGAAAATGAACAAAAACAATAAATAGTATCAAAAGTAACTTCTCTGCATTTCTATAAGAAAATTAACAATTCAAATCTGAATGAATTCCTTTGAACTATAGATTGAATTCTCAAATCAATTTACTATTTTAGTCATAGTTATTCAATGCGATGTATTACAGATGCTTGTATTTAATACTCTTTAAGTCATCAAGATATCATAAATCATTTCAATTAATTTGTTCAATTATTTCAAAGAAATAGGTAGTGCAATAAACTATGCGACTCTATTCCAGAAACCTACTATGGTACATACAAGCAACCTCCAGAAGTGTGCTCAAAGTAGTGGAAATTGTTTTACTTTTATAGTTTTAGGTTAGTGCCTTTGTAAGAAGTTTGAGTATTTCCTTTGAAATGTCAATGTTTGTGCAAACAAGCTTCTCTACACAAGAGAGCTTACTTTGCTTTTACCAATGTTAGTAGGCTATTGCGATTTTAATTGCATGGTTCTTTGTAAGAAACATTATTTTTCTTTGTAGATCAATCTATAGCCAAGAAAAAGGATCTAATTGGTACTAATTTATCATGGGTGAAGGCTCTATATGGAGAAGAAGCTTTACCCCAACTACATCCTTCACCATGACAGACTTAGCATGATTACTCCAAAAAATCAAGGCAAAGGCTTCGAACATCCCTTGTTACCAATAGTATTCTTCTAAGAAATAATTGTTCCTAGTTATTGATGTCAATCTGGAAGAGTAATGTCCTTAAATTCAAGGGCTTAATGATAGGGCTTGAATTTTTCAATTTTTGGGTATTAGACGTTCTCTAGGAACCATGAAGAAATCAATGGTGTGATTGGAAAGTAGAGTGATTGTATCAATATGTTCAAATAGTTTGTATGAGCTAAACGGATGTTTGAGAATACCCCATGGTATACAGAACAAGACTCTTCTAATCATGAAAAGATGGCAAGAAGGTCCATCACCTCTATAGAAATTTTATCCTTGGTATGTTTCATAAGTGATTAAAATTAATAATAGTTTTGAGAAAACAAATATTTTTTGAAAGATCAGAAATCTTGAAACTATTGAGTTCTAAGTATTGAAAATGAGCATACTATCAAAGCGAATCCCGTGGCCATTAATTAGAAAATAGAAACAGACAAGAATAATGATTGTATTTCACCACTTCATGCTTCTCACCCTCTAGCCTCTTTCCCCATTGATTTTTTTTTTTGCATGAGGATGTGTCTTATAACCATTATAATCTCACATTTATTTCAATGTGACATTAAAAACCTATGGTTTTGTTCTAAATAAAATTTATTTCATTATGTTCTTGAGAAAAGATATATAGTTCAATTACCATATCTTTTTTTTTTTAATGGTAAGATCTATCATTAAAGGCGATAGCACCCTTGTATTAATTTAAAAAGGATTACAAAAAGGCATCAAAGCCTGATAGCAAAACCACAAGCTACATTTCTACCCATCCAACCCCCTGTAAACATAATCTGAAAAGACAATTACTACCCATCCAACCCCACAGTCTACATTACTACCCATCCAACCCCTTGTATACATAATCTCGAAGCTTGAACCAATACACCAAACGACAGAGCTAGACACAATCCTGATACACATTAAGCACCGCCATTAAGGGTTTGCATGATGACCCCCGCAAACTCTCCAACATTAGTCACAATTTATGTTGCTCCAACCGAGAACCACCACAACTTTGAGTTTGTAACTCTGCGGAATGGAGCCATATCCCCGTTCATCACGACACACCTGAAGAATTCCCAAGCATTCTCTCTGAATGTTCTCATCATCTCCTTTAATTCTTCCTTCTCCAAATGCCTGCGTTCTACCCTGCTTCTCTTATTGTCATTGGAATCATCACTCCCTTCATTCTCACTCTCCTCCTCCTCCTCCTCAGTATCAGTGGGCAGGAATACATCCGACTGGAAGTATGTCTTTATGATACTAATCCGTTCATTCTCCGACAGACTTAAAATGGAGTTGGCGATGCAGTTCCCATTGACAAGCTTAACAAAGCTGCACAACAACTCCACGACTCTTTCCCTATACTCGATGATGTCCACTAGAGGCATAAGAACAACTTCATAGACATTGGAATCACACTAGTGGTGTTCAAAATTGAGTTTTATCCCTACTAGACCCTTAATCGTATCATAGGAATGCTCCTCCAAGATAAACAAGTTATTGAGTTGAGCATCAAGTGTTTCCTCACAATTCATACATCCAATGTTGCTGAAGTATGCCATAGGTGAAGACAGTATCAAACTCGCACACACCCAGAAGTTTTTGACCAACACTCAAATTTTTCAGACCATGAGGCCGAGCCTTGGAGAAAGCCAATTAATAGGCTTTGAGATATCTAGAAGATCCCATATGAATCACCACATGCCAAAATGAAAAAGATCACGCAGACTGCACAAATCTGTCCTGCTAGCACTTCTTGTTGATCACATGCAGCATAGGCCGTCGACACTGCAAGTTTGAGTAGCCAGTCTGCTATGATTGTGCGAGTTCTCTGCCACCTATCCTAAATTCACAGGCCTAGTAGCATGAGACATCATCCAACCCTATTACATTTCCTTTCCAATAAGTCTTTTCTGCTCAGTTCCGTAATCTCCATGCTTATTGATTTAGGATCCACTGACACCCCTGCCAAATCTGAATTGACACCAAGATTAGCAAAAAGATCTGCCAATCGATTACCTTCCCGATGGATGTGAGATATTTTGTATGGTTTGATTGCTTGAAGTAGAGTGTGTATGCGTAGAAGCCATTTAGCCAGTTTCCAATTTAGAAATCTAGAGTTAATCACACCATTTATAATTATCTGAGAATCACCCTCAATCTGCACATTAGATAAACCATTCTGTTTGCAAAGTAGCAGGCCAGCCTCAAGGGCTCTTAATTCTACTTCGTTATTTGTAGCACATCCAATATGTCCGTAGGTACCTAACAAAATACTCCCATCCTCATCCTGAATGACTGCACCATAACCGGCCTACCCAAGATTACCTCTGCAGGCACTATCAAAGTTATGTTTTACCCAGTTGCAATGAGACTTAGCCCACCTGACTTCTTTCCTGTTAATTTTCTTTTTGGGATAATGGAAGATAGCATTCTTGAAAGACCAATTCCTCTCCATTTCCAAGTCCCATTCATTGAATCTAAACTTTCTAACATTCCTTGACTTACCACATATAGCTTCTTCAATAGCTGCCTTCAGGTTAACAATGACTGCATCAATTGGTTTAGATGATTCTTTGAATATTCGTTTGTTTCTTTCTTTCCAAATAAGCCAAACAATCATTCGTTTCTTTCTTTCTTTCCAAATAAGCCAAACAATCATTGCAGGACCCACCAGCCACAATGCACCCCACTTAGTCTGGTTGAACATTACCCATGAGACAAGGAATTCTTTTAGAGATGCGTTCCTAACTGTGTACAGGTTCACCATACTTAGAAACCACTCCCAACACCTTTGAGCAAACATGCAGTTGAAAAGTAGATGGTCCACCGATTCTTCCCCAACGTTGCATAACACACACCAACTTGGTCCATGAATACCAATGGTCTTGAGTCTGTCGCCAGTGAGGATTCGTTCATTCAGGGCTATACATAAAAAAGCCCCTGCTTTAGGCAACACCCAGCTATTCCAACATAACTTGCTAGGCCAATTCAGATTGATAACTCTATGCCTCTGAACTTCATAGCCCAACTTAACACAAGAATAATGTTGTCCGCTATTTCCCTCCCAGGTGTAAATCCATTCTGATTTTCTGAGATGAGGTGAGGTAAAATATTCTTTATTCTGATGGCCATAGCATTCAATATAATTTTGTATATGGTATTGCATAACGATATGGGCCTGAAATTGTTCGTTGAGGTACAATCCTATTTTTTGGGAATTAAGGCAATGAGTGTGTTGTTCAATTCTTTTACAAACTTCCCTTTTTTCCCGAATTCTTCCATGACCAACCAGATGTCTTGTCCCAAAAAATCCCAACATCTCTAGTAAAATTCAGCAGTCATTCCATCCGGACCCGAGGCCTTATGTGGGTGCAGCTTGAACGTAGCTCTTTTAATTTCTTCCAAAGTATAAGGTTCACATAGCATTCAATTACCATATCTTGCCAGTATACAACAATTATTAATTCTCATTTAGTAATTACAAATAGGATCTTTTCAGGAGAAAGCTTCATCAATTTTTTTTTGGAATCACTAATGTTTTGGGTATTATTTCACAAAATGTCAATGTTCTAAAACCATTTCTATGCAGTTTTGTCCATAAGCATTTGTTTGTAGTTTTAATTTTAGACTCTACAAGCTTGAAGTCTTTCTTTGTTGTGTGAACCTACCCAACAAATTGGATGTGGTATATTAGCCAATTTCACAGCTTTATCATGCAGTTTTGTGGATTTTAGACTAGGGAATTGCCATTGATGTTCTAATGTTTTATCAATCGAATTGCATTCTTGTAGCTTTGTGTTAGTTATTCTTAAGCTTTCTATTAGTTATGAGCTTTTACACAATTATGATTAATGGTTAAGTTGGTTACACAAATATGGAATTGCATATTTAAAGAGTGTTAAGACCATTTGTCACTGCTTGTTGCTGAGGGCATATTAGGGTAAATTAGCTGCTACAGAATACAATAAAGAAGATTGATTGAGAATTTTGACCCATAATAACTCAAGTATACTGATTTCTAATTCATTTATATGAATATTACTTAGTTGTATAACTAATTTATGTGGTAGTATTATGCCCTTGAAGATTTGTTTTCAAGGGTTGCTATATTGCTTTAATCACATGAAGAATTGACAAATGAACATTGTATAAATGGAAAATAAATATATTCAACCACCACAAAACAGTGAGTAGGTTTACCCTTAACATACCCAATGGGGGTAAATGGGTTCGTGTCTTAATCCGCTATCAATAATAAATGCAAGGCTATAAGCTCACATGTAATGACATCCAACCATACAACAATAACCCTTGTTATATTTGTGGCACAAATTATAACTTTATAGTCAATAAGGACCATGTATGTAAAGTACTTAAGTACAAAGTAGAGCATGACATGTTTTACTCTGATGTTAGAGTTGATGAAAATGCTCTCAATGATCTATCAAGAAATTGTGATGAAAATATTTTCAACAAATTGAAGATTGTGTACATGGAATTTGATTCTAATGCAAATGAAATCATATTTGTAGTTCCAATGATGGAGACAGGTGAAGGTAATATAATTTATCTCACACAACATCAATGGCTTCAAAACCTCTGACTATTCGTAGAGAGATGGAATTGATCTATGCATGGGTTAATAATTATGATGCAAATCCAATAACATTGATTGATTGGTCAAGAATTGGTGCATCTCCTATCAATGAGTATGCCACGTCAAGATTACTTGATATGGCATTCCCAACATTATTTCCTGATGGATGATGTGACTAGTTATAACCTTGAATGAGGCGAGTGCATTTACATGAATTTGTGAAGCATCTATTGAGGTCTAAGGATCATCATTTTGGTCAACATCCAAGATTCATATATTTTATGATGAATATGATAACGAGACATCATGCACATAATTCATCTGTAGTATTTGTGAAAATATTTTTTCAAGACATGTCAATCACCATTAATGAGTTGCATTAGCATATGGAAAACATGCCACACTCTCATCTAGTTGATAGGCTAATGCGTTTTGGAAACAAACTCAGGGGTACAAGGTCATATTGGCTTCAATGTCATGCAAAATTGACAAACATGCTTCATCAAATCGGTTCTCCTACAATATTCTTTACATTGAGTGTTGCAGACATGCATTGGCCTGATTTGCTTGCATTAATGTCTGGAAAACCACCAAGTACTCCATGAGAAGTTCAAATTTGGTGAAGACAAAATGTTATAGACTATCCTCATATTGTGCACACAACATGCACTTAAGACATTCAATATTTAAAAAAGAAATTTAAAAAAAAGGAATGAATGTTAAAGATTACTGGACTAGATATGAATGACAACATAGGGGGTCACCACATCTGCATGGGTTCCTTTGGATGCATGGAGCACCAAATATGGACAACATTGATTTGTCAAATGAGGTACAAAATAAAAGTGTTGAGAGTTATTTTCATTCCATTTTTCACACATGGAATCCTATACAAGATCCACATCAGTTAATATGTAGGCATGTACATAAATATTTTCATATACATCTAATATATCACATAAACTACTTATACTTGATGATATGACTAATGCAATACCATTTGTATTTTCAATTGTAGGCATTCCAAAATTAGCATCAACATCCATGTTTAAAAAATACAACACTTGCAGAGATAGACATTGAGCATGACTATAAAGAGATACTAAGCTACGTAGAATGAAACACAATGTGTAGCGAGGATGCATGCCTAAGGAAAAAATGAGGAAGGATGGTTTGCAGGTAACTATTTAATTAGCTTAAAAAATCACATGTTTAAATATATAAAAAATAAGCCAATTAATGAAATATGCGAGTTCATAATCATTGTAGGTATAAAGCCCCTTGGTTGTCGAATCTAGAATGATCCAAATTATATGAAGACATAGAGATAGGAGACAAAAAAATTTGAACCAACAAGAAATAATGAAAGAGTGAATTCACATAATCGTCACATATTGCAATTATAGAGAGCAAATATAGATTGGAAACATGTTCTTTCCAAGCATGTTGAAATCAAATATATTACAAAGTATGTTGCAAAAGTAGAAACAAGCTTAGAAACATATACCCAAATGTTGATGCATCTTTCAAACATGGAAAACCCTAATGATTTAGTTTCACAAGCATATAGAAGGCTTCTAGCCAAGACAATCATAGAAAGAGACACTGGAGCTCAAAAAACATGTCATGTGTTGTTAAAACTTCCATTAGTAAAAAACAGTAGAAGATTTGTTAATCTAAATGTTTCACGTGAGGTGTTTAAACCTATAGCTATACATATTGAAGAGAACGATGAAGAACAAACAATATCTCTTATTGATGTATATAAAACAAGGTCTTCTTCTATGGAACATATCTCGTTTAACGATGCAACTAGATCATGGATTCCTAGACGAAAAAAGAGACAACAAATCAGAGATAAGGAAAAGTGCATCTATTGTTAGCTCGTTATCCTTAGGTTTATATTAATTCCTCCACATGACTCAGATAAATGAATTGACTTTTGTTTTTTACAGTTATTGTTTTACAAACCATTTCGTGACATGGAAAGAGATATTAGTCATGATCATGACTCCATAATAACAAAGTGGGAATCATTCAACTATAATGATTGGCACATGGAATGAACAATGGACAAAGAAAATGTTGAAAATACTAATGATTCTTAAATTGAAGATAATGAACCTATTCAAAGAAATACCATAGAGCATGAATGATAGATTTTATCTACGTTGCATCTAGGTTAAAATATACAAGTTTCTAAAATAGATATGTTGGGAAGAAGAGAAATTGATAGACATACATATTGGTCTCATGAATATCAAGGTGAAGAGTACTTAGCTCAAGCAATCAATTTCATAAATATTAGGAAATCTCATGGATGTCTCATACATGATGATATATTGCAACGCATTGACTACACAACCCTCAACAATAAACAAAGAAAGACAATCAACATAATTATGGCCCACAACCATAGAAATCAAAATGGAGAGCCATTATTCATGATAATATAGAGAATAGAAGGAACAAGAAAGTCGTATTTGATTGGTGCCATTAGTCAAGCCCTTGAAAATGAGGCAATGCTAGGTCATTTTCCCCTTCTATTACTTGCACCAACAAGAGTTGCAACATTCAATATAAGATTCTCTACAATTCATTGAAAATTGAGAATCCCAATACGAGACTTTTCTCGGCTAGAAGGAACAAGACCTATAAGTTTTCAAGAAGATATAACATATATCAAATACATTTTGATTGATGAAATGGGCTTCATTGGTCAAATCATGTTGGAAAACATAGATTCTTAGCTCCAACAAACATTCCCACAAAATGCACACATAAGATTTGCAAGTAGATCTTTCATTATGACTAATCAAGCAAACTATTTTATATTATATTTATTATAATTTGAATATCTATGATTTTTACAAAATTTTATTACATAACTTTAAATTAATTTTTGTTGGTCATGTTATAGGTATATCTATGATTTTGGTTGGAGATTTGGGCCACTTGATTGCAGTCAATGATAGAGCATCATATGACAACAATAGAGGGACAAAGAACTCAGTGTGACAAGAATTCAAAACTATGGTTACATTAGATAAAATATTCAGACAAGATGGAAAAAACAACCAACAACAAAGGTTTCATCAACTTTTGACAAATCTAAGAGATGCAAACCCACAAATTGCTGACTGTAGGTTACTTAAGACAAGAACCCCTATTAACATAGATTCTACAAGTAATGTTGAGTTTGACAATACTATCCATTTGTTCTCCACAAATAAAAATGCTCATAATCATAACAAAAAATGTTATATACATTGAAACATCCTATTGCAAATAGCCTTGCAACAAAAGTAGGAACTATACATCAAGCAAAAGATTTTTTAAATGATGAACTTGATCTAGAGATATTGATCAACAATAATTCAAGGGTGATGTTGACTTCAAATCTTTGGATACAAGAAAGACTTGTAAATGGAGCTCTAGGATATGTTTGAAAGATTATCTATAAACTAGGAAGTTCTCCACCTGAACCACCATCATATGTCATGGTTGAATTTGGCAATTATACATAAATACCATTTAAAGATCATCATCCAAATATAATTCCAATAACACCAATACAAAGGGACAAGACATTTCAGTTACCATTGAGACTGACATGGGCATTGATTATACAAAAATATCAAGAGTTGACTATATCAAAAGCCACAATTGATATAGGACCAACATAAAGAACATGGTTGACATTTGTGGCAGTGTCTTGAGTAAAATCTCTAGAAGGTTTCAGAATAATGCCAACATTCACATATGATCGTTACAAAAAAAATGATAATCGATAGACAACTTGCAAAGCAAAAGGCCGAAGAAAATAGATTAATTTTTTTAGAAGATAATTGATGTAATATATCTTTGTGTTGCTATTGTTTCACTGCTTATTATTATAAAAAAACAATTAAAATTTGGTTCCAATATCTTCTATTTTCCCTAATTTTTACTTTTCTTAATGACTTATATTGTGACAAATAATTTGATCAAAGTCACTTTTTTTTTTTTACTATTTATTCAAAATTATCCAAACAAAATGCAATTGAATACTATTTATAGTTTTATGTATCTATTTATTAATACATAATTCAAATTTTGTTTGAAAATCTTCTATTTTTTTGCAATGTCTAAATTGTTTAATACATATACATAACAAGTATAATATTATTTTTCTCCATAACACCTTATACTTTATCTATGCATGCTTCAAATTTTTTAAGTCATAATTACTTTAAAACTAAAAAAAGTTATATATTACTACAATTATCAAAATGTACAACCATTGTATTGTTCTCAAATTCTGATTCCTCTCTTATCCCTTATAAGAAATATAATAACTCTGTCTGCAATTAAAGAAATCAAAGAAAAAGAACCTCAGAGCAACATATGACAAGGTTTCAAGAACCTTCTACACTTTGAACTTCTCCAAAGTTCAGGCGGGTATACCTTCTGTGAATAATTTCACACTTTTAAAATAGATCCACAGTAAACCAGTCCAAAACCAGTGAATCTTATCACCTCAAACACAAACTGAAATAATGAAAGAAAGCTTATGCTCATGTTTAGTATTGATCTACAAGAAATGTAGCAAGAGAGATACAACTAATACCAGTGCCTAATCTAGGCCACAGAGTCATCTAAATTAAACAAGGATTTCACAATTAAACATCTCCATACATATAATCACTTCGGCTTCTATCAACCCCATACATGCCTGACATATATAAGAGTCTTTCCTTATTAGACTAGACAGTGTTAATCAGATTCAAAGTCTCCAACAAAATAACATACTGACAGAGATATTCCTCGCGTATTTAATTCCTTTCCTAAAGAAGAAAGCTAAGAAACATATCTATAAAGACTGCATTACAATCCATGTTTAGTTGAACAACCCTAGATTACCCAAATGAAACCAGTAAATATTTGAAAGCACACCAAAATACAACATAAATTGTAGGCTCGAAAGTTTATGGTCTATATATTGATATTCATTTTGAAAAAATCTTACAAAACTCAAAAAAATTTCTGTAAACTTAGACAAAACCCAGATAAATTTCTGTAGAGTTTCTTTACAAATTCTTGCGATCCCTCTTTTACTAGTCCTAGTATCCATTTATAATATTATGGATGCATACAAGCTTCGGACCTTCTCAAAAAGTTTGTTACAACAAACTTCTTGTTTGAACAAGAAGTAGCAAATCTTTTCCACTTTCTAACGGCCCCTTTCCCGCGGTTGTCATTCTGCGGCTTCTTCTTGAACCTCTGCATCCAACACAACATACTTTCTTGTCCACTCTTGGTACACGTCATCAGCAGGCCATGAGAAGTTAAAAACTTTCCCTTTTGTCTTGGCTAATCTCTTCCAAGAGTTCCTCATTTTATTGACCTCTGAATTTAGGAAACCATAGTGTGATTTAATTTTCTCTATCTCCTCAACCATTCTGACAAATAGGGAAGTATCATCTATATTAATGATTCCCTTTATCCTTAATGATAGGTTGGCTCCTAATTCATTAAGCCATATTTGTTTGTCCTTCAATTAAGTTGGACTGGCAAAACCCTCTGGGAATAATTCAAATACTTGCTCAGTGTGCTCTTTCTTATACAAGTTGATCTTCCTCTCTGCATTATCTACTCCTTCTGCTAACTTTGCTCAATCCTTTGTCATGTCACAAGTGGATTTGATAATGGGATCAACGCCTACATCATCATAAGATACACATATAAGTTCTAGGTCCTCCTCCCTAGGCTTCCACTTGTCCAAAATAAGCATTAAAACAACCTTATCTCCATTGAGCTCATTCCACATATCCAAAACTTTACTCATATTATTATACACCAATGATGATCCTATAGTGTCAACAAAACTCAAAATTGTGGCCCTCACTCTCTCTTCATATTTATTTGCAAATAGGGTTTGAGCTTGTTTTAGCTTCTCCAACTCCTGAGGAGTGATCTCAACTGACTGGGAACTAGAAGGTGCAGGAGAAGGTGGGAATTCAATGATAGGGCTAGTAGATGGAGGCTGTGTAGGAGAAGAAGCAATCATCAATGTTGAGGACTCACCTCGATGGTATTGACCTACCAATTGGCTTTTCAAATTAGCAATAATAGTGTCTCGGCTCATTACCTCTCCTTTGGCATCACTGTAAGCTTTTAAAACTGTCTCCAACTTAGCTTGGAGGTCTACCCTTTCCTTTGCTTCCTTTTCTGCCACTGCAACACTGAACTTTGCAGTTTCCAAGACTGTGCTAGCAGCCTTCACCACTCCAGTATTTTGCACTCTCTTCACTATCATACCTCCAAGGTAGCTTGAATCTGGGGTATCCTTTTTCTTTTTATTTTCATCTCTTTTCGGAGACCACATGACCAAAGCAACATTATCCTTGCTGAAGGTTACTCCTTCCATAGGCTTGGTTTCTTTCCTGACTGCCTCTAGAACCAAGGCATCTTCTATATCCCATTCAGGGAGGATGAGTACACCAGCCTTTGCTACCATCTCCCTTCCTTGCTCAAGAGTGATGGTCTTAAATTCAGTGACCATTTCTTGCTTTATTTCTTCCTCCACTACAACTGCATCCTTGTGGGGCTGCTCACTCTTCCTCTTCTCACATCTAGCATTAAACTTATCAATATTCTGCTTCCACACAAATTGCAAGAAAGCTCCTGAGGTAACAAAGTTGCTACCAGCTAAGAATTCATCACTGGCCTGTTTAATGGGAGGATCCAATTCATGGCCTTTGAACTCATTGGTGGTTATGTTCATCTCAGCATCTTCTCGCTCTTGAGGCATTCCATCCTCTATTTCATCATAGGTATAGGCTATCTCCCCAAGACTCCCTAACTGCAATAATTGCTCAGTTGCTGCCTGCTCATCTCCTATATGAATAGGGGATTGGGATGGGGAATACAAGGGCTCATTAGATTGCACTTCCTTTCCCACCCCTTGCTTCTTTGGGGATTCCTGAATGTCAATGACATCTTGTATTTTCTTCTTCCCTTTTGAAGTAGAAGGTTCCCTTGTTGTTGGCACCAACACACTGTACTTGGATTTTCTATGCAATACATAGTCACTAGGAGGGATTGCTTTAGCAGATGTAGACCTAGCTAGAACTAGTCTTGCCTTCTCAGAGTTGTTTTTAATCATTGCTTCCCTCTTCTCCTTCAATGTTTGCATTACATCTTCAAAGCAAAGAATTAGGAATTTTGCTTTTTCCTCAAAGGGATGAAAACTGGACAAAGGGTGATAGCTGGTGTCAAATTGGTACACAAAATCTAGAGCCTTCTTGTAGGCTACCCATTTTTCTTTCCTTAGCTCCTGCTCATCCAAATCAAACTCATTTCTGATGAGGTCTTCAGGGAATTGGAATTGGTGAGGTTTGCCTTTGCATACTTCCCTCTTCCTAAGCATATTGTTAAAGAAGTCTTCAGGGTTAGAAAACCTTGACACTGTAGTGGACAAATGGTATTGTTGAAACAATTCTTCAAAGCACTTCCATCCACCTTTAGTAATCACAAATTGATGTGCTATTGTTACTGTAGGGAAAATTGTCCCTTTTCCTCTGTTAGATAGCTCTGCCTCTTACACACTCCCAATCTGCCCGAGGACTTCTGCAATTCCTACTTTCAGTGGGACCTGATATGGCAACAAAAATGGAGTGCCTCTGAAACCATACACTCTGAAAACTGTGGAAACAGGGTGCAAGTACATGTCACCCCAATTGTGGACAATTTTGATTCCTTCAGCATACTCCTTGGCCTAAGAAACTCCAAAAGAGCTTTAGGGACCCTTGGATTCTCTGAGCATAAAAGAATTCTGATCTTGGATGCAAAGCACTTATCAAACTTTAGGTAGCTAGCATCTTCCCTGTCCCATGACAACACTGTGCTCCATAATTGAACTAGCGTTTTCTCCCCATCCTTTTCTTTCACCAGATCCATTTCATTGGCAAAGTAGTCACCACCCTTAAATAGAAACAGATGCATGAGAAGGGAATACCATCCAAAAGGCCTATCCACCTTACCATTCTTTATCCCTATCAAGCCTTCATGGATTGCATCAGTAATATAGGGGGCATAATCAAATGTAACTACCAAAGAAGGATTTAAAATTTGAGCTATCATTAACATGTAATGAGTTGGCATGTTCACTTCAGCATCCTCTCCAAAAATCTGGCAGAGTGACCAGTATTATCCTTTGGCTTTAAGAGTGAACAAATTTAAGGAGAAAGGTTCCATGGTATTAGGTCCTACAACAGTCAATCCACCTATTTTAACAAAGGAGGCCCATTTCTAAGATGATTCCTCTGTGCATTGTAGACCCGAGCCAATGATTTAAAATTAATGGGCTCCAAATAATTGGACACCTCATTGAGCCCAAATACATTTCTGAACTCATCATCATTTATTTCAATGAGGGTTTATCCATTTATATCCCTAACACTTTTGGTAACAGGGTCATAGTTGTGTGCAATCTGAGTTAGGAGATCCACATCCATGAACACTCCAGGGACCACCAATTTACCTACATCCAACTCCCAAATACTGTTCATTGGGGCCGAGGAGTGTCTCATACCAAATCCAACCTTGAATAAACCCAAACCAGACAACCCTATCTATGGGCCTCTTAGCCAATTACCCTTGTCATACAATCCTTCTCCTATTCTCAAGCGAGGAGCCTTAGGCACTAATTCTTTAACCTTAGCTGCTACGTTTGTGGACATAGACAACTGTTCCAGAAAATCATCACAAATTGCTCTCTCCTGGTAATTAACTTTCCCTGTGAAGTCCCTTCTGGGTTCCATCTCAATGATATACAAGTAATTCAATTACTAATCACAACAATTCTTTAACAGAACAAAACCACAATTCAATCAAACTTTCAAGTAACTGGTAAGCAAGATACAAGAAAACCTGTTCTCGGCCTGAAGAACTCTGCTCTGCACCAACGTTTTCGCAACAACTCTTCGAAATGATGCCTACATTCAATTGATGTGAGTGTATATACGACAATCGGGTTCTTAACTGCGACATTAACACCACATGCTTCGGCCATCACCTCAGAATTGAATTCACGAATGAATTCAAAAATTTTGCTCCAACGGATCACAAAATGTCTGTGTTTCTATCACTTTCTTGTTTCGCTATTTCACGAAGCCTAAAATCCGTGCTTCTTCATCAAGCGAAATCATGCCAACCGTTAGATCCAGCGAAACTTGCACGACTTTTACTTTATTGACTATTCTTCATTCGGTGATGGGCTTAGATCTCTTAAGCCATTTCGTGAAAGCTAAACATCATGCACATTCACCCAGCGAAACCGTGCAGGCCGTCAGATCAAAAGGAACTTGATCGGTCTTTATTCTATCCTGTCACTGGTGGTTAACCCCACTAACCACGCACCAAGCGCTTAAGGCTAGCGGTTTTCGTTGTTTCGCGAACAGTAATTACCTTGCATCTTTGGGCTGCGAAATAGCGCCCACCGTAGGATCCTCCTTGAGATACCCGCCTTTTAACAAACTTAACCGATAGAAGTGGGCCCTCTGACTCAGCACCATCCAACCTGGTAACCGACTGGCAAAGGAAACCAACGTGTCAATCTTTTATTCATCGAACAACTTCCACAGGATCCACTTCAGGTCCGCCACGTGTATCTGACAACTTGCCTCTTCGTCAGTGGTCTAATCCATCTATTCTGCCATGACACCGACCAAGTGGCTGCCATGTCACTTCGCTATTTCGTGAAGGTTAAATTTTGGTCACCTTAGGGTTGCAAAATGGCGCCGACCGTTCGATCAAAAGGAACTTGATCTATCTTTACTTTCAATCCTTACCACCTGATGGACCAATTTTCCCATTCACCATTTCGCGAAGCATAAAACCCGTGCATCTTTGGCTTGCAAAATAGCGCGAGCTGTCCGATCAAAAGGAACTTGATCGGTATTTACCGTAGTCTTTGCTGGATGCCGGAGCCAATTTCCTTTTCGCCATTTCGCGAAGGTTAAATCTCAATCACCTTTATCATGCGAAACCGCGTGGGTCGTTCGATCAAATAGAACTTGATCGGTCTTTATCTTTAGTGAAAACCTGGATGTCAGACCCACTTCCGCCTTTCGCCACTTCGCGAATGGTAACTCACGAGCATCTTAGGGCTGTGAAATCACGCGCGCCTTTAGATTAAAAAGAACCTGCTCACTGGTTAGGAGCCCGATTAAAAATTAAAACCTTAGGAAAGACTTAGAAAAATAATGTGCTGCTAGACCCACCTAGGAAGAAAATAAGAAAGGGGGGGACACTTCTCATAGCAAACAGACCCTTCTTTAAGTGAATAAATTAACACAGAATTAGAAAGAGAAGGTTTTTCTCAGACACTGGAGCGATTAAGACTTAAACCCTAAACCCTCTTTGGACCTAAAGCAATTAGAGGTAACAAGGCCATACCAGACTCAAAATTTTCATAGACTTAGCCAATTATGGGACAAGAATACCCATTTTTTAAACAGTGATAACACATTGATATATTGATTTTGTTATCTATGTTTTGCATTACATTCTACAATTTCTTTCAAATACTCTAAATGATCTATTCAATCATTTCACTTAAAACTCACTACTAATAAAATCTGTATTATTATTATTATTTTTTATTATTATGTATGAATATATATATTTTCATAATTTGATATCTCTCGAGGTATCTTACTTAGATTTTTTAAAATATAAGTATGCTAGTTGTATACCTTTCACCATAATAAAATCAAAAAATATTAAAATAAATAAAAACTACATGGATGTTGATTAGTTTAAAATACTTTATCAAGTCTTTTAATCAAACACCTATGCGTATAAAAAAGGAAAACATAAGATCTTGTTTAAAACTGAACTTTTTTGGAGTAGAAAACCCGTCTTCTCTGAGAGCTAATTTGAAGTTTGCAACACAAAATAAATAAAACAGAGAAAATGGAAGATACAGACGATGATGCCCGCTATCCGTCCGCAGTGCAATACCACCATTCTTCCTACAATACCACTAATAATCCCTTCCATCGACCTAAGCTCCCTCTCAGGATGCACCACGATACTGCTCCTGCTTTCACAGACGAGGAAGACGACGAAGAACAAGATGATAACGATTACGGGGAAGAAGGGGATGATGACGAATCGGAAAACGGCTTTCCCAAACCCCGGCAGCCCAAAGAATTCGACGGCAAAGCGGCTTTCGATAGGTTCGGTGTTCGAAACGTGTCACCAATTCTTTTTCCCAAGCCCGAATACCAGCCAAAGGGTTTCAGGGACGACTGGTCTGAAGCCGCTACCATTATACTGCTTGAAACGTGGGCAGAGAAATTTTCACAAATGGGTAAAACGAGCCTGAAATTGGAGCAGTGGGCTGAAATTTCACAGAGGGTTTCTGTTGGTTCAAAGACTCATAAGACAGATGTCCAGTGCAGAAACAGGTCAGGGCTATTTTCGTATGAGATTCATTTTCTCAATCAATTAATTTTCATGTGATTTCTCAAAATTAATATTTTCCTAGGTTACAAATTTGTATGGGTTACTGCTTGTGCATTAACTAGTGTTGTTAAGTAACTGGATCTTAGATGGTTTTAATGAAATAAAAGTTATAAAAGACGTTGGATTGGTAATCAGCTTTTTTAAACCATAATTGATTAAATTTCACATTCTTCCGAATTTAAATTTGCTTATTGACAATTTTGTTTTGGGGAATTTAAGTTTTCATTTGAAATGTACATAAAGTAATTAAATGCATTAGCAATCAATCCTCCAATTGTATATTTTTTATCTGGAAGGAATCGAAGGATTACTGTAGTTCTATACTTGTTGAAAATTCTCATTTCTTATTGGTATGATTATTTTTCCATGGAATAGGTTGGAGAGATTGAAGAAGAAGTATAAGAAGGAGAAGCAGAAGCAGAATGCTGCTGCTGCTTCTTCAGGGGTGTTTGTTAGCAAGTGGGCGTATTTCAGGCATATGGATTCCATTCTCAGTTCTTCTTCTTGGCAGGTGGGGCTACCGTGTGGAATTGATGCTGGAGAATTTGTGTTTTTGAATCCTAGGGTTTATTTAAATCAGACTACATTTGATGAGGTTAGGGATAGTCCCACTGAGGATGATGATGCCGAAGACGATGACAATGATTATGATGATGAAGAAGGCGATCGAAGGGTCAAGCGGCGTAAAGATGGTGATGACAGGGAGGATTCTTTTAGGGTTCTAGCAGACTCTATTAAGACTTTTGGAGAGATTTATGAGAGAATCGAAAATAATAAGAAGCAGCAGATGTTGGATTTGGAGAAAATGAGGATGGAGATTGATAGGGATCTTGAGATGCAGAAGAGTCAAATTTTGGAGGAGACTAAGGTGGCATTGGCAAAGATTCGGCAAGGGAATGATGATATTGATGCCTCTGTGACGAATATGAGCAGTTGAAGAATTTGTATGTAATTGAACTTGTTGCTTCTGTTTTCTTAATTTGTCTTGCCCACCAGTTTTAAGAGCCCTTTTTCCTTTTCACTATTGATACTGCATTTAACGCTAAATTGTGTAATCTTATATAATGGGCTGGAAATCTGTTTATAAAGATTTGTAAGCATTTATTTTTTTCCTGTGGTGGGTTTGCAGCCATTTTTTAAGAGTTTATGAAGTTTTGACACCAGAGCTTAGCATTCTGCATTTTTTCTCAAGTTTTCAATTATGTTTTTAGTAGTTTCTGAATTTTCTGATTTCACTCTCTTCAATTTTAGAACCGGTAGCTGTTTCAAATGTAGTATTCTGCAAATTTACATGTTTCACTTCTTTTGCTTCAAGAAATCTATGCTGGGCATTCCAATTTCTGAATCTAGCCATCCCCATTATCTGGACTTTTTGTTCTAAAGTTTCCAACAACCCACAACTTGTGGTGCAATATAATTCATAGTATTGAGAGTCTGCTCGGCCCAGTTTCAGCAGGCACATTTTAGACTGGGACTTGGACTCAACAAAAACTCTGCATGACTCATCATGACGGAGCATTGAAGCATATGCTCTCGTTTTGATTCATCTTTCCCCAAAAAATATTCTTTTGTGCTATCTGTAATGAATGATCTTTATGCCAAAAAAAAGAATTGGACCTTGGCCATGTTTAAACATTTTATTGCTAGCTCTCGCTCCATTTTTTCTCCTTGATAATTTATATTTTAATCTGTATGCAAACACTTCTCCCCTGTTATTTTATTGATCAAGCTCATCCATTGATGTTCAATTACTGTGAACGTATAACTATATCGTTTCTAAAAATATTGATCTTGCAGAGATGTGTATGTATGCATGAACAGATTGTGCTACAAAACATGAGATCCATATGAATCTAAGATTCTACACATTATCTTCTCTGTATTTTATTTGGATATATATATATTATATATATATATATAACCATAACCATACCAACCTAAAGCAGTTGATCAAGCTTGAAAGAGTTGGAGCTGTAGCAGATGCAATTGATATAAGTGAAGCAGCAAATCTGATGCTGGTGGCAGAACTCTTTTTTGTTAGTTGTTTGAGTTGACTTCAGCTTTTTCTCTTTTTTCATATGTATGTTTTCGCTTGAGCCATTTTATTGTTTATCTACAAAAACCTCAGCAAACAGATAATGCTGTTTAAAAGCTCAGGTAGACAACCTGAATAATGTAAAAAAAAACTGGATAATATATTAAATAGGTAAATATCTAGCACCAAACTTTAAAAAAAAATGTTTTATTATGCACAAAGAATACAGAGATGAGACTAAGCAAAAGAGCCAACAACCCAAAGTCTGAAGACATTTAGAACCGAGTGTGAAGCCCAAACAGACGAAGATCATCAGAAAAACTGTTAGTCTTGCAAATAAGGTTAAATAAGTCAGTTTGACGCTTGCTTTTAGTGCACAGATCCCACAAAACCATATGAGCAGCAGTAATGCCAAAATGGGAATTGATAGCAGAACTATGCCATTTCTGAGCCTTGTATGCCACAAAAACAATGAACAGAACAAAGACAACCCCATTAATCATCAGATCTACAGCAAATGTGAAGAAATCAGCCTATAAACAATGTCCAATGTTTGTCACCCTGTCAGCCTCTTTGTTCTGACTCATTTAGATATGCGGATATTCAACCCAAGAAAATTGATTAAGAAGGATTCGGATGCTTTTGACAATATAAGCAATGTTGATTGGTTTGTAATTAACCCTGGTCACTGCTTTGATAATAAGCTGGGAATCCATGAATACTCTTGAGGATTCAACACCTTCATCTTTGGCTAGAGAATGACCCAATTTCAAACCCTGGGTTTCAGCGCTATTGTTCAAAGTAAAGCCAAGACCAGCAGGATATCTTATGTGTGTTTTGTCGTTAAGCAGAAGGATTCCTCCTCCCCAAGCCAATCTTGGGCTCGCCTAAGATGCCACCATCAAAGAACAGAGTGAAACCAGGGTTTAAAGGAAGTGAAACACCTGTCTTAGGAAGTGACACTTCAGAATTTGTACTGCAATCTGATGGTTTTCATTCTCTCGATAATTAATATACATGCCTAAAGGGTTATCTCTCCAACGCTGCTGCTGAAAGACCATGTCCAGCCTAGGAAAGGAAATGGTTTTCTTGCAATATTCAATAGGATTTTCTTTCTTCTTTACCAACTCTACTTTATAATCTTGAATTTAGGAGATCCAAATTGATGGCAATTTGTTCAACAATTGGCGGGTTCTAACTAAACAGTCAGCTCCCCATAATTTGTTTTGGCAGCTAACTGATAATGTTGGGAATTTTAACCCCTATTATAGTTGACGGTAGATTGGGATTATGAAAAATTAAGATAATGTAGACAGATAATAGTCAATAGCACTTGCACAATCTATGTAACAATATGCACAAAAGTAAATAGAACAGTATGCATCCTCAAGATTCACACAAGACACAGATTTATGTGTGAATCCTTTGGGGAGAAGATCCACCACCAAAGGATGCTTACATTTATATTATTTCGAATTAAAACAGATTCAATACAACAAGGTCTATAGAACCTTTTGCAAGGCTTCAATCTTCTGTAATTGCTGTAATGTTTACATGTGAACAATTTACAATCAACAACTTGTACGACCAAGTGAGTAACCTTGGCACACTTGTACAAGAAAATATATATACATATTTATGGGAATATCAACTATCTAATTGTCCAACTTGTGGAATATCAAGCATCTTGCAACTATAATTTGACCACACATTACATCAACGTCTTGTATAAAACTTTAAGTGTGATGTCCCCTCATGAATAACCACTTTGTTAATTCCACTATAAATCAATAGTTGTTGGTTACCAACACTACTATTTCCTTGTTTGTGGTAGTTCACGCTAACATAATTTTTCATGCTCCAATAAACACTAATTATATGTCATTGTGCATTTTTCTACAAATGCATTGTAGTTGCTATAACAACACCAACACAATGAACCAACATGTATGATACAGTTTTCATATGCAAATCACTATGCCTACTACACTGCACATTGTAATTTCATTGCATATTGCCATAATCAAGTTTGTAGACAAACTCTTCCTACAAGTTCCAACATTCTCTCACTTGATATTTATCATAGGAGAGGGTGCAATATTCAACCCAAGAAATTAACCTCATGGTCAAGAGTCGTATAAGCCCACCTTATCTCTACACCACATAAACTTCATACTAATTATAGGTTTTGTTAAAGAATCTATGGTGTTTACTTATGTGTCAATTTTCTCCATCTAGAATTTCCTATTGTCAACCATTTCCCTACAAAATGATACTACATATCAATATGCTTGGTTCTAGAATGTTAAGCAAGATTCTTAGCTAGAAAAGCTGCACTTTATGTATCATATTTCATCATTGTTTGACTCTCAAACCCAATATAGCAACTTAACCTTTTCAACCTTTGACTTCCTTGCAAACATGTGCGACATCCATATGCTGCTTTAGTTGTTGATACAACAACCATTTGTTGTCTGTGCTAATCCAACTTATGGCTCCTCCAAACAAAATGAACACATATATGTTTGTAGACCTTTGGTTATTGAGATCTCCAACCTAATCCAAATTAACAAATCTTTATACACAACAAATCCTAGACACTCAACACTTGGCTTACATCATTAGTACAATCGCATGTCAAGCAATAACCTAGAGTGCCTTCGAAGTACCTAAACACCCTCTTCTCATTTGCCCAATGATCTGTTGGCATATGCACACTCCAATGAGACATTGTAGGTGATTGAAGGTTTTGTCATCGATGGCAACCTTACAATCCTATGACACCGGCAAGGCATTCCACCAGCACTAGCAAGATCAGATTCTACATCGGCACTCAGACCATCGGCACCGGCAGTGAAAGGAAGCATACCGGCACAGAAGCCGACAGGAATTTTGTTATTAATATATTTTGTTTATTATTGTAAAATCATTGTAAGCCGACTTGGCAAGTTGTAAAATGACTCTTATATAAGAGAGATCATTGTAGAACATTTTGAGAAGGATAGAGGAATGTAATTAGGCGAAATAAGCCAGACCTATTATGCGAATTATAGGTTAAGGGTTTATGTAAGAAGCAGAGCAGAAACCGGTACTGGATCTGGCATTATAGATGCTATTTTGAAGCAGTACAAGACACTAGATTTATATAATCCATTTTGTAAGTCAGTGAGACTTCCCATTTTGTATTTGAGCAGTGAGCTCTAGGCACTTGGCCTTCCTGCATGTGCAGGCCCCTCTTGTAGCAATAATATTCTCTTATTGGCCAGTAAGCGAATATTGTGGGTCACAAATCCCACCGAGGTTTTTCCCACACCGGGTTTCCTCGTTAAAATATTGTGTTATGGTGTGTTTTTCATGTGGTTACTTTTGTCTCTATTTATTGCATTACTTTCTGTTTACCAGTACACAATGTTAATATGCTCTACATGTTTTAAGTTCAGAAAATCTTACAACCGGTTAGATACTGATTCACCCCCCCCTCTCAGTATATGTGGGAATCCTAACATGATCTTTAATTGGTTTTGTCGTGAATTTACTTTGAACTCCCAGTCCTTGGGCTATGTCTAGTCTGGTGCAGACCATAGTATGCATGAAATTTCCTATCACACTTCCATGAGAACCCTTTTTCATGTCTCCAAATATTTCACAAATTTCCATCGTTCCATACTTAGCTTTGTGCCAACTAGTAGGGGTGAATTTATTGGTTTATTGTCTTGTATTCCAAACCTTCACAACATTGTCCCAAGATACTTCCTTTGGTTTAGCAGTAATTTCCTATTGGCTCCATCCTTGCATATTTTCGTACAGAGAATGTATATGATAGCTCCTAAATCTTTCATGTCAAACTTACTAAACAACTAAGATTTAAGTTCTTGAATTAATGTTCTATTGTCATCAATGGCAAGCATGTCATCAACATATAAAACAATAATTAGAATGTGACTATTTACCTATTTGTAATATAAAATGATCAAAATCACTTCTTCTAAACCCGATTTTAGCATGAGTGTTAAACTTATGGTTCCACATTCACGCAAATTGCCTTAACCCATACATAGATATATTAAGGTTATAAACTAGTTTCTCCTTACCTTTCACCTTGTACTCTTTGTTGGAATGTCATGTCCCCTCCTTGATCATTATATATAAAAAACCTGAATGAAATAATTATTATTAATATAATATTTATTAATGAAAAATTAATTAAAATTATTATATAATTATTTATTTATTAAATATTATTATTTAATTAATATTCATTATTAATAATATTATGAAAATATTCAAACAAGAATAAATCAATATTATTATAAAATTACAAATTGAAATAATAAATAAAGATGTGTTTGGTTAACTTCTGTTAACAACTATCAAGACAATAATCAAACATCAGTAATGTTAGACAAAACATACTGATATCGTTAGGTAAAGAAATAAACCAATATGAATGATGCGATATCTAATGTTTAATAAAGGAGATACAATTAGCGGCAGTCAGCATACAATGGAATGGTATAGATTAATTACCATTTGAAAAGAGATATATAATCCCAAAGGCTATGTCCCTTGTATGGGGAGGAAGATATAAAAAGATAGGACAAATCATCTAAGGAAACGGGATTAGGACGGGGAAGAGAGAATATTAAATATCCAACAGTTATCATTACAGATCATTATGATTGCTCTTATATATATCATTACAGATCAGATTATATCAAAACTGTTATTAAGTTACTTGCAGTGGAATGAATCAGATAATATATATAAAATCTATACACTAGACTGGAGTCTAATCTATAAGAAGATCATATGCAGCAACAATTCATAACATTGAGGCATATATATGTCAACTATACAAATTAGAGGAAGCTATCAAGATAAGCTCTATCTTCCAAACTAATCTTAGAATCTTAAGTTAAATATTATAATGAATAGTATTCAGTTTGGACAAAATTATATTTGTTAATATATTATAACTCTCGCTTTAAGATAGAATTGTTATCTCAAGACTTTTCTAGTAGTGACAAATCATTGGGAGTAGTTAGTGCACTAGCATTATTCCAATGGTGACAAATAGTTCACATGTGCTACCACAGTAGTGTCTCGGGTTTGCGTCTAACATAGTTGTTTGAAAGACTAAGCTTTAGGCCAAAGGCTTGAAGGTTGGGGGTTGCAAGGGGGTTAGTTGTAGTTCCCCTACCATGCTGAAGGCGTTCCTTCGGTGAAGCTGCAAATTTTTTTGGGACTTACCATTTTTAGCCATTTCTATTTGTTCCACTTGTAGTTGCACAAGTCATACTTTCTATTTTTGGAAAGTTGTCTTCAATTAGGATTCAACAACTCAAATGTCATATGCTATGCAAAGTCATGATTTCTGGACAATTTTCGAAGATTTTAGTAACTGTAAAAATTCCTGAGAAATATAATATGAAGGATCTTTGCATGTGGTTTTTTCCTTGTATAATTTTACCAAGTTTTCCCTTGCAATTTTGTGTTTTTATTGTTTATTGTTTTCTCTAAATAATTCTGCACTATAAATTTTCACAACACCCTTTAGGTTCTTATATGTAAATTTCGTCATCTAAGTCTCCACGCAAGAATGTTATCTAATATCCATTTGCTCAATTTCCAAATCAAAAGAAGTAGAAATAGACAAAAACATCCTCCTGAAATTCAACTTACCAATTGGGGAAAACATTTCATTGAAATCAATTAACTTAGCTTAGGAATATCTTTTTGCCACCAATACTACCTTGTATCGCTCAAGTGACTCGTTTGCTTTGAACTTCTTCTTAAACACTCATGTCTAGCTAATAAGTCTATTCTTAAGTAGATCAATCAACTTCCAATTCTGACATTGCTAAAATGTCACCGTGACCTCATTCATTGCATTCTTTGAAGACTTATTTTCTTTGGAAGTGATAGTCTTTTTGCGAAACTTGGTTTACTATCAAGACAAGAGAAAACAAAAAACAATAGACTATGCTTGTAAGGTGATCCTTACTACCTTGTAGACCTTCTCATAGTTATTAGTGAAGAACTCCCTACCACATCTACACCTTATTCTTCTTTAGAATTACCACTAGATGTGCTTGCCTCTTTTTCTCCCAATATGTCTTGTCCATTTTATTCTCTTTCATTCCCCTTTGTCTTTTCTTCACCAATAAAGACTCTAAGTTCCCTAAATGTAACATCTCTTGCATAGAGAACTTTGAATGTTTATAGATTCCAAAGCATGTAGCCCTTCACATTTTCACCATTACAGATAAAATACACATTTGGATCATGAATCCAAGTTAGACCACCTCTCTTGAGGCACTTGAACAAATGCCTCACAACCAAAGACCTACAAATGTGTCAATTGGTTTACTTCTAGCTCACATTTTGTATGGTGTTGTGTTTTGTAAGGAAAAAGTAGGAGACTCATTTTTAAATAGCATGTGGTTGCTATCCTACTTAGCTCAAAACTCTTGTCTTAGACTTGCACTACTCAACATGCTTTTGGTTTGATCCATCAAGGCTCTAATTAACTTTTTAGCCACTCCATTCTATTGCAGTGTGTATAGTGTAGTCCTTTGCTTTGCAACTCTAGCATGCTTACAAAATACATCAAACTCTAGAGAGAAAAAGTCATTGGCATTATTTGTCCTCAATACCTTGATCTTCTTATCAATTTTCTTCTCAACAAGAGCTTTAAACTTGCTAAACTTGAGAAACACCTTAAACTCCTAGGAAAATACACTTGAGAATACTAAGAATAATCATCAATAAATGACAAGTAGTATAGGGACATGCCAATGGATGAGATATATATAGGACCAAACACATTACTCTATATCACCTCCAAAATCTCATCCATTAGTGCTTTGTATAGGAGCAACCAAGATATAAATGAGTATATTGTTACAACGCTCATTATGCTATGCAAACCCCTATCCACAACCCCCCTCAAATGCAACTTAGGGAGAAATGAATACAATGATAATAGATCATGGCTATTAGGTCATATTAGATACCCATGTACAAATTTATCATAAATGGAAATAGAAGAAAGATTGTCCCAATTTGTGTCTTCAAAATCCGTAATGTGAGACTCTACAAACAAGGATGATATGTCTAGTATAAATGTGTTTAATATGATGGATTTGAAAAACTAACATCAATCTATGTCTGGACTATTATTTGTTGTAGGCGAAAAGGTAATTCTTCCCCTACTCCCTCAAACTCTTCTGAGTTGAGTTGTGGGTGATTCTTCCCACTCTTGAATTGGGATCCTAGCTTTTTGCTAGTGTATTTTTGATGGTTTGTGTAGTGTCATAAAATTGCGACCCCTGCAATTTTAACCACATTTGGGGTCCCCACCTTGGCGACAACATCTCCTTCCTTAACCGGGACCTATTTCTGCATTTCCAACCCTTCTCCCTTCCTCCTTCATGTCTTGTATTTGCTCTAGACCCTCTTTGGGCAACAAAATAAGGCAGGATAGTGGCGTGGCACCCCTATCCCCCTAGGACAGAGGTGTGGTGCCCCTGTCCCCACCTCCTAGGGTGGTCCTATGTGTGGGTTGCCCGATCTCTTATGCATTATTTGTCTTCGGGGTTTGCAATTCCTCTTTGTTGGCCTTCAGTGGTTGGAAATTAATCCTTGAGCCATGTGTAAAAGGGAATTCAATACCCTCATTCACGGAGGACGGATGGATAGTGCATAGATGAATAGAGAACATAAGGAGAAGATACAAGATTTCAAGGTCATCATCAAGCATTCAAGTCTTCTTCATTCATCCATTGGAGCAACATTACAACATTCGTTTGCAAGCATGTGTATGTGTTAGGTTTTTGTCATGTTACATGCCATTTCATACAACATTTGTGACTACATTCAAGAAGCAAAGCAATCATCATCAACAAGTTGCAGATCTACAAGGTATACATCTCCATTGTTTACATTCAAGCATTTGCAATTGCTTTCTTTCTAGGTTGATTCCTCAATCGGGGTTTGACTAAGGCAAACCCCTATCCACAACCCCCCTTTCTTCGCTTTTATGTGTGTAGGTTGCAAGTGCGCAGATATAATTGCAGGTTTGGGCTTCATTTGCAGAGACAGAAGAACCCTTTTCATTTCGTGGATTTTGTGACGGACCATGTACATTCCCGCCACGGTCTCGATGACTTTTCTCCAAATTTGCAAGGCAGATCCACGTCAATTTAATTAGCTCAGATCTAAAGTTACAACGCGATCTCGAACTGGTAGCACCTTATTTCACTCATTTCCTCTCTCTTTTCCATATAATCAACAAGTCAACTTTCTCATTTACAAAAGAGGGTAAATCTTTCAACCACTTGCAATCCACTCATAATTCACATCCTTGTTTCCCTCGGATTTGGATCTGGCGGATTCAACCCCTCTTTTGAATGTAAAGTTCCTCCCAAGTGAAAATCATCATAGTGGCTTCCTTTCTCTCTCCTAGGTGGGGAGTCACTACGATCCAATTTTCCACTTTACATTTTGGTGAACCTGACGTCTTACACATTAATTCTGATTTCTCATTATTAGATCTGATTAATTGCAATTTGAATTTCAAATTTTCAATTTCAAGTTTTGATCTATTTGCAAATTTTAGAGGTTAATTGCATAACAACCCTAATTTTTCATTTTGAGAAAATTAAGCTTGAGAGGTGTAAAGTTTGCATTGCTTGTTTCAGATCTGATTTCTATTTCAAAATTGCAATTCAAATCTATTTCTTTATTCTGAAAATTCAGTGGTTAAATCATAAAACCCTAATTTTTAAGATCTTTTCATTTTCGACCTTTGATTGCAATTTTGATCGATCTAGACATCTCCAAATCGACTTTTTTTTGGATTCTGCATTAAAATCATAATCTCTATCATCCCTGAAAATTTTGAAAAAAGTTGGTCAGATCGTGTGCGTTCCCGCCACAGTCCTCAACTTTTTTCCCGATTTTTTGGGAGACGAAATTGACTTTATTTTTCTACTAAGATCCAGAAAATCAACACACTTTATCAATTTTAACACTCTCTAAGGTCGAACACAAATTCAAAATTCATCAAATTTACATCTTAAAATAATTTTCATAAAAAGGTCCTACTTTTTAGATCTATTTTTCTAGCAAATTCAGATTTCACTTAAGAGACTTTTAATGGCAATTAATAAATTGGATTTATTTGCTCTTTCACATGTGATTACATTAAATTTTGCATACATTTATCATGTGTCGGATAAGAGTTTCTTTCATTTCTTGTTGCTTCTCTATCTTCATAGCACTTGGTCATATTGTGTTGTTGGGATTTCCAAATTATTAAATCTCAAAGATTTCATGTATCATTTATAATGCATTATGGTGATGATGTTAACAAAATGCATTTCCTATGTTAATCATCTTAAAGCTTTTGCAGATCCTAAACCTAGAGATCCTAACCCTTGTACCTCTCTTAGGGTATCTTGTGTGAAAGAAATGAGATCTAATGCTTTACCCAATGATCTTTCTACAAGAGAGCAAGCATTGAAAAGTAACGTGGACTCGTCTTCTTCTTCTACACATACCTTTGAGCAAGAGGGGAAATATGACAACATCAACATTCTTACATCTTTAGATCCTCCTTATTCTCCTAGGACCTATCTTCAACATCAAAGTCTATGTAGGGAGGATGATGTCATGCATTTTATTCATGACCTTTCTCCTCATGTAGAAATCACTAACAATGAGCTTTTGAATGATGAAGATATTCCTCCCCAATTTTCCAAAAAGGATAAGCTTGATAAAGGCAAAGAGATTCTCATTTCACATGATACTCCTCCATCTACAAATCCTTTTCTACCTCCTTACACATCAGATTTCAAAGAAATTCATGATCTTGTTCCTCCATCTAGTCAATTGCAACATTCTTATAGTCGTGGCTTTCATATAATCACAAAACAAGGTTTTAAAGGACAAGGAATTGGGAAATTTGAGCATGGAATTCATGTCCCTATAAACCCTCCTACACAAACTACTACAAGAGGCCTCAGAAGTGGTACCCCTCTTTCTATGGACGAATTCCTTAGACTTCAAAACTTTCAAGATTACCTTCAAAAACAACAAATCAAGAGAGCCCGCAAGAATGCTTCTTTTTCAAAGCGTCTTTTTTGTTCATTTCATCAAACCCATGACCATAATGCTGATGATTGCCTTGATTTTTTAAAATCTATTCAAGATGGCATAGATAGTGGCAAAATTAGAATTGTGGATAATGAAACTCCTTCTAACAAACCTTCTTCTTCATGGGAAGATGATATTTACCATCCTGACAAATTAGTTGCAAGAATCTATTGGACGTTGAAATATGACAAGAACATTTCCTTTCCTCCTCAAAATAAAAACAAAAATCTTAAGCAAGTGAAAGGTATTGAATATTGCATTTTTCATGATTTATATTCACATTCTATTGGAAAATGTTATGCATTTAAGAAATTTGTTCAACTACAATATGATCTTGCACACATTTGTCTCACAGAAGATCTAGCTATCTTTCTTGGTAAAAACATCGTGCCTTAGCACTTCTTTTCCCTTCATGTTGTTCTTCACCCTATGGCATAATTAGCCCATTTACTGGGGGCTCTTTATCATTAGTGGTGGTATTGTTTCACTTTAACATACCTTGGGGCAGCAACATGAAGTCTATTTCTCTTCTTCTTTTTATACGCTTATCTCTATCTTTGTGCATTATTCATTATTAGATCTCTTTTCTTGCATAGGGCTATTCCTATGTGAGCATATATTTTTTCTTTGCTTTCCCTCTTTACTTGGAGAGGGGCATCTTTAATGCGTACTACACTTAATCTCTTTCCTTCATTCTCTTGGAAATATTACCTCTTCTATGGTTTAGATTATTCGCAAGTATGATATGCCCCTTAGCAGGGAATGATCTCTTGAGAAGTATGTATCATTTCCTTGAGAGGATTTGTTCCAATAGGGTGACATATCACTTGAAACTAATCACCATCAGAAAATGTGTAATATTTCTCCTTATTCTCCTCACTTGGGGGGCAAGGATTTTCGCTCCTTTCCCTTTCTTTCTTTCTCATGTATCATTATTTCCTTTAGGGGCTACATTTTTCATATGTGATTATCATTTCTTACAATGGTAGGCTTTTATGACTAATACCCCTTGGCGAATGTATGATTCTTTTTTCTCTCTTCTTTTCAAAGATTCCACTTCTTGAGATGTGTATTTTACATTTACTAATGTCTTTTCTTGCATGTGTTCATGTAAGTTCATTGCACATTTGCTTATGTTTAATCTCTCTCTAGTAGATTGTGTAAGCTCTTCTTATTGTCCCTTATCTTGGGGGGCAATGATCCTTGTCCCTCTCTTTCTCTAGGGATCCACTTTTTCCTATTAAGTGGATGGTGTGAGTTTTATTACTTGATGTCATTCCTTGTGTAGAATTGTTGGTTATTGACTTAAGGATTCTCTCTTATACAAGAAGTGTTAATCCTTGACTACGACCTCTTTTACACTTGGTTATGTACATCTATGATAAATCCAACCATCCCTCTGGGGGCTAAACGTGAGTCATCCCTCATCAATATCCCTTTCACCTAGAAATAGGAGGAAGGATTGCATTCTTGTTCTAGAAGATGTTATATTTGTCTAAGACAACTCCTCTTGGGGGTAGATGTCTTTTTGAACAAAGATATCTTCTCCTCCAAGGCCTCCAAGGATCACCTTTACACTTATAACAAGATATCACTTTTCAACTATCTTATCCTTGCTTGAAGAGTATTCCCTCTCTTGCTTGGATTTATGACATTGTTGCATGACGGATATCTTCTTTGTGATGAAGGTAGGTATCCTTGTTCTACTTTCCTTAAGATATCAACATTAGTCTATTTTGACATCTTAAGGGAGGGGGCACCCACACTACTCCTTTGTACTATACTTCTCTCATGTATTGAGCAGTGCGACATTCTTGGAACCAAAGGGAAACCTCTTAGAGCAAGATGTCGTCACTTTTTGTACAATGGGTCATTCTCGGAACTAGAGCACGATCTCTTAGAGAGAGATGTCTTCACTTCTTCTTGTCTTGTACAGTGAGACATTCTTGGAACCAGGGGGAAACCTCTTAGAGCAAGATGTCATCACTTTTTCTCTTGTACAGTGAGTCATTCTTGGAACTAGAGCACGGTCTCTTAGAGCAAGATGATGCCACTTTTCTCTTATGCGGGGTGATTATTCTCAGAACCAGAGCATGGTCTCTTAGAATGAGATATCACACCTTTCTTGACACTGATAACTCAATGATGAACGAATAGTACCAAACCAGTACTGAGAGGGGGGGGTGAATCAGTACAGACAAAATACAGACCTAAACCAGTTCAGCAGCAATCACTCCAAATGACTAGCAAACAATGACACCAGTTTGAAACAGAGTGCAACCAGTAAAACTCAGAACAACTAAAACAATCATAAACCGGTTACTCACTGAGTTTTCCACTCAACTCAAAGCTACACTACCATTTCACCCTTATGCATGAATAGGTAATCTATCATCATATCTTCACAATAGCTAGTTCAACATGTTTTATTGACAGGCATAAAACATAGAACCATCATATGCTTAACAAGCAATAACAAAGCATCACAAGATAAAAGCATCGCATATGACACACATATTTTTCACGTGGAAACCCAACTGGGAAAAACCACGGTGGGGATGAATACCCACAAGCTTCTTGTTGAACTCTTTGGAAGTCCGCTTTGTTAGAAGCCTTGTCCGGTTAAAGACATTACAAAAGGTTCTGCTAGGAACCGACCTGTTAGAGATCGCCCGGTTAAGGGATGGCTACAATACCTGGTTAAGGGTTAAACCCTGTTAAGGGTACCTTGTTAGAGGATTTCAAGAACTCAATAGCTAAAGGATTTCCAGAGCTCTCTATCTTTCCAGATCTCAATAACTTTGAGTTACACTGTTAAGGGATTTACAGCAAGCCGATTAAGGCTACCCTGTTAGGGGATTTTCCAACTGTTGAGGTGGTTAGAGATCAACAGGTATTACAATGATCTGGTAACAACACTCAATGCCAATGCAGATCCGCTTAAGCTCCTCTTCACTTTCTGCACTTACACTCTGCAGGTATCACTTCTCTCCTCTGGTCTGGCAAAGGATCTCGTATCCCTTCTCTTGGATACTCACACACAGTTTTTGCCAACAACCACTGAAAGAATCACACCATCGACCTTATAGGACAACAGACAGGTCGGTAGCAAAAACCCTAAACCCTAGACCTGCTAGGTTAAGGAATTCAAACAGTTCAATCCTAATCGTTGATCATACTGTATTAAATGCAGTAGATCTTGAATAAATTTCAAGACATTCTCCATCGTTCATTATTCACCGATTTCATGGTGGCTGATAATCCATCACACGTTTTCACCGTTTACAAACTTCACACATTCTCGAGGTAGATAGGGATAGTCTTCTTCATGCAAGATCCTTCACGTGCACAAGGCTGACGTGGCAACATGATCTGTTCTTTGTTATACTGCTTACTCATTACACAAAGATCACCGGTTGAGCCATACAGGCTTGAAGCACTTCAACCGGAAACCCTGAAGTTGAGACTACCAACCGATAGTCATACAACGCTTCCATGCGCCGATTCCCATAACCATATGTCGGTTCACCTTGAACAAGCACACCGCTTCACTTTGGCACAAATGTCGGTTCACAGTGTTATACCAGTTCTCACATATGTCAGTTCATACCTCTTCAACATATTGACATCAATGACAACATACAATGTCATTATGTCCACATACCGGTTCACATAATGCCAACAATCTCCCCCTTTGGAATTGATGGCAATATACAAAGATATCTCTCCGCTTTACATCTCCACTTTACATCTTATCCCCCTTTGACAACAATGCCAAAGTGGAGGCACAAGCTTCTTGGTTCCATTATGCTACTCCCCCTGAGGAGTAGCATCATTCAACACATCAATCCTGAGGAAAGATTTGACTATGCAATACATGACTGATGTGGAGAATATACCTTTAGTTCACCTCTTGAAGGGGAAGTACCCCTAATTCACCTCTTAAGTGTGTAAATGTAGTTTTTGGAAGAGGCTTGGTGAATATGTCTGCTAACTGTTCCTTAGTGGACACATGCTCCAGTGCAATCTCTTTGTTCTGAACCTTTTCTCTTAAGAAATGATACTTAAGCTCAAAGTGCTTGGTTCTAGAATGTAAAACCGGATTCTTTGAAATATTGATAGCACTTGTGTTATCACAGAATATACTTACCGGTTCAGGTAAAGGGATTTTGGAGCCTTTCAGTACATGCTTCATCCAAATTGTCTGAGTGCAGTTCATGAAAGTTGCAACATACTCCGCTTCCATTGTAGACTGAGAGATGCAACTCTGCTTTTTACTCATCCATGAGACCAGTCTACCACCAAGGAAGAATGCACCACCGGTTGTGCTCTTCTGGTCATCTACATTACCAGCCCAATCAGCATCTGTGAACACTTTCAAGTTGAAGTCCTTGCTATATGGATACCACAATCCATAGTCAACAGTCCCCTTTAGATACCTAAGAATCTGCTTGACTGCAACCAAGTGGGATTCTCTTGGACTTTTCTGGAACCTTGCAGTAATGCCAACTGCATGTGCAATATCCAGTCTTCTATGTACTACATAATGCAACTTACCAATCATTGATCGGTATTCCTTCTCATCAACCAATGCAGAGTCATCCTCTTTGGATAGTTTACAACTAGTCACCATCGGTGTACCAACCGGTTTGCTATCTTCCATGCCAAAGGTCTTCAACACCTCTTTGACATATTTGGACTGAGTGATAAAGATTCCATCCTTCATCTGTTGAATCTGTAGTCCAATGAAGAACTTAATCTCCCCTATGAGTGACATCTCAAACTCTTCCTTCATCTCATCAGCAAACTCATGACTCATCTTGTCATCACCATCAAAGATAATGTCATCAACAAATACCTCACAGATCAGGATCTGATCTCCTTCAGACCTCAAGTAGATATTGCTATCTTCACTTGTTCTCTCAAATCCAATCTTCACAAGATGGGAATGTAGGCGCTCATACCATGCCCTAGGTGCTTTCTTTAGACCATATAAGGCTTTATGTAGCCTACATACCATGTCACTGTCTTCAGATAGGGCAAACCCATCTAGTTGCTCAATATACACCTCCTCTTCAAGTACACCATTTAGGAATGCAGATTTTACATCCATTTGATATACTTTGAAGCCTTTAAAAGCTGCATATGCAAGAAGCATACGAACTCCTTCCAATCTGGCTACAGGAGCAAATGTTTCTCCATAGTCTTCTCCTTCTTCTTGAGCATATCCTTTGCACACCAATCTAGCTTTATTCCTAATCATTGTGCCATCCTCATTCAGCTTGTTTCTGAACACCCATTTGTTGCCAATGACATTTTTATGCTCTGGTCTGGGTACCAAGGTCCATGTACCTTTTTTCTCTATCTGGTTAAGTTCCTCTTCCATTTCCTTGATCCAGTCTTCATCTTTATGAGCCTCTTTGAATGATTTAGGCTCAAATTCGGAGATCATACATGAGTTTTCTCTGATCTTTCTTCTTGTAAGGATTCCTGCATCCTTATCTCCTATGATCTGCTTAGGATCATGATTTAGCTTAACATACTGAGGAATGGTCTTGACTGGTTCTTCTTGCTTTTCCTCTTCATCCTCATCTTCATCAGTATCAGCATTCACCGGTTCAGGAACACAGTTACTAGTACTTGGTTGACTAACAACCGGTTCCCAGAAGGTTGCAACCGGTTCATTTACAGCTTGCTCACTACCACAGCTTGCTCACTGCCGGTTTCCTCAGTTTTCTCAGAGGATTCATCAACTCTTACATTGATACTTTCCATAATTCTCTAAGTCCTATTGTTGTAACACTTGAGAGCTTTACTCTTGGTAGAATATCCTAGGAATATTCCCTCATCGCATTTAGCTTTGAATTTGCCCTGATGTTCACTCCTCTTGATGTAACATTTGCTACCAAATACCCTAAAGTAGCTAACCACAGGTGTCTTACCAGTCCAATACTCATAAGGAGTTTTGTCCTTACCTTTCTTGATGAGTACCTGGTTCATTGTGTAGACTGCAGTGCTCACCGCTTCTCTCCAAAAGGTGTGAGCTACATTTCCTTGAATCAACATGGATCTAGCTGTTTCAACCACAGTCTGGTTATTCCTCTCTGCTAGGCCATTCTGCTATGGAGTCCAGGGGGCAGACAGTTGTCTCTTGATGCCAAATTCTTCACAATACTTGTTGAATTCACCAGAAGTGAATTCCCCTCGATCAGTTCTCAGACACTTGATCCTTTTACCGCTTTCCTTCTCCACTAATGCTCTGAAAGCTTTAAACTTTACAAAGGCTTCAGACTTGTCTTTCAAGAATGTGACCCACATCATTCTTGAACAGTCATCAGTGAGAATCATGAAGTACCTATCACCCTGCACACTCCTAGTTTTCATAGGACCACACAAATCAGTATGCACAAGATCAAGCAAGTTGTCAGCAGTGAAAGATTTACCTTTAAAGGTTGAGGAAGACATTTTCCCCAATTGACATTCTCTGCACAAGGTATTATCCTGTTTGCTTAGCATCGACAATCCTCTAACTGCCTTGATCTTGTTGGCCTTTACAATGTTATCAAAGTTTACATGGCAGAGTCTCGTATGCCATATCCAGCTATCATCAAATTTGGCCATAAGACATGTGCTTATATTTGCATTTAGCTGAAATAGATTACCTTTGGTCTGCATGTCGGTGGCCACCAATTCACCATCTTTTCCCTTGATTCTGCAAACTCCATTCTTGAATTCCAGAGTGAGGCCACTGTCATTCAGTTGGGCAACACTCAGAAGGTTGTGTCTGAGACCATCAACCCAGTACACATTGTCAGCACTACTATTTCCATTCAGAGAGATGGACCCTCTGCCTTTGACCATGAATGGTGCATCATTGTCAAAGCGAACCACACCACCATCATACTCCTCCAAGGATAAAAAATTGCTCCGGTCACCAGTCATATGGTGAGAACAGCCACTGTCAATGATCCACTCATTGGAATTATCAAACTAGGAGACAAGAGCCTTCTTGTTTGACACATCTTCTTTGACAGCAACAAACACACTATCTTCATTTTCTTCATCCTCTAATTCTTCATCTGTGACACCTTCATCAACTGCCACAAAACAGTTTCTCTGGTTTCCTCCTTTGAATTTCCTGAACCTTTCCGGTTTGTCCTTGATATCGCCATTAGGACAGTTTAGAGCAATATGTCCTATCCGATTACAAGAAAAGCATTTCAAAGGTAGCTTACCTTTGTATTTACCGGTTCCTTTAGGAAGCTTCCTGGTAAGTAGAGCTTCAAATTCCATCATAAACTCCTCAACATCCATTACTCTGCTTTGTCTTGGTTCACCACTAGTGCTTGCTTCTTTTCCTTTCCTAGATGGTACAACAGAAGCTCTGAAAGCTGATTCAGTCTTTTGAACACTACCATCAAAACTATTTAGCTCATAGGCTGTCAACTTTGCTATGATGGAGTCCAAGGATACCTTAGTCTTGTCTATTGATCTCAGCTCCTGAATAGCAGCAACCCGTATTGCATAGACTGACAATAGGGATCTCAGGACTTTGCTTACCATAGTGGAGTCTTCTATTTTACCACCTGCACTCTTAATTTCTCCAACAACTGTTTTGATTCTTATTCCATACTATTGAATGGTCTCACCTTCAACCATCCGCATATCTTCAAACTTCCCTCTTAGGATTTCTTCCTCAGCCTGTTTTACATGTTTATCACCACCATAGATATTTTCAAGAGCATCCCATACCTCTTTGGGATTTACCTTGTCCTGAACATCAATAAACTCAATGTCAGATAGACTACTAATGAGAGTTTCCATGACTTGCCCATTTTCTTGTATCTCTCTCTTTTGGTCATCGGTGAGAGTACCAATAGGGACAACATAGACGTTCTCAACATAACTCCAGTGTTGAGCACCCATGCTTTTGATGAATATCTTCACCCTATCTTACCATATACCAAAATTTTCCCTGTTAAACTTTGGACCTTCCCTCTTCATCCTTTGTCTGGGATCTTTACCTCAAGTGGTTACGCTTATAACATAGAGGACCTGGAGGATGCTCTGATACCAATTGATAACTCAATGATGAACGAATAGTACCAAACCGGTACTGAGAGGGGGGGGGGGGGGGTGAATCAGTACAGACAAAATACAGACCTAAACTGGTTCAGCAGCAATCACTCCAAATGAATGGAAAACAATGACACCGGTTTGAAACAGAGTGCAACCGGTAAAACTCAGAACAACTAAAACAATCATAAACCGGTTACTCACTGAGTTTTCCACTCAACTCAAAAATACACTACCATTTCACCCTTATGCATGAACAGGTAATCTATCATCATATCTTCACAATAGCTAGTTCAACATGTTTTATTGACAGGCATAAAACACAGAACCATCATATGCTTAACATGCAATAACAAAGCATCACAAGATAAAAGCATCACATATGACACACATATTTTTCACGTGGAAACCCAATTGGGAAAAACCACGGTGGGGATGAATACCCACAAGCTTCTTGTTGAACTCTTTGGAAGTTCGCTCTATTAGAAGCCTTGTCCGGTTAAAGACATTACAAAAGGTTCTACTATGAACCGATCCTGTTAGAGATCACCCGGTTAAGGGATGGCTACAATACCCAGTTAAGGGTTAAACCCTGTTAAGGGTACCTTGTTAGAGGATTTCAAGAACTCAATAGCTAAAGGATTTACAAAGCTCTCTAGCTTTCCAGATCTCAATAACTTTGAGTTACCCTGTTAAGGGATTTACAACAAGTCGTTTAAGGCTACCCTGTTAGGGGATTTTCCAACTGTTGAGGTGGTTAGAGATCAACAGGTATTACAATGATCTGGTAACAACACTCAATGCCAATGCAGATCCGCTTAAGCTCCTCTTCACCTTCTGCACTTACACTCTGCAGGTATCACTTCTCTCCTCTTGTCTGGCAAAGGATCTCGTATCCCTTCTCTTGGATACTCACACACAGCTTTTGCCAACAACCTCTGAAAGAATCACACCATCGACCTTATAGGACAACAGACAGGTTGGTAGCAAAAACCCTAAACCCTAGACCTGTTAGGTTAAGGAATTCAAACAGTTCAATCCTGATCATTGATCATACTGTATTAAATGCAGTAGATCTTGAATAAATCTCAAGACATTCTCCATCGTTCATTATCCACCGATTTCATGGCAGTTGATAATCCATCACGCGTTTTCACCGTTTACAAACTTCGCACATTCCTGAGGTAGATAGGGACAATCTTCTTCATGCAAGATCCTTCACGCGCACAAGGCTGACATGGCAACACGATCTGTTCTTTGTTATACTGCTTACTCATTACACAAAGATCACCGGTTGAGCCATACAGGCTTGAAGCACTTCAACCAGAAACCCTGAAGTTGAGACTACCAACCAGTAGTCATACAACGCTTTCATGTGTCGGTTCCCATAACCATATGCCGGTTCACCTTAAACAAGCACACCGCTTCACTTTGGCACAAATGTCGGTTCACAGTGTTATACCGGTTCTCACATATGCCAGTTCATACCTCTTCAACGTATTGACATCAATGACAACATACAATGTCATTATGTCCACATACCGGGTCACATAATGCCAACAGACACTTGTACTATACATTCTATACAGGTTGGAGTGTACTCGGGAATAGACTCCTATGAGGCGGTTCGAACCTCACTTGCACACATATGCATGAGGTTGAGTGGAACTAACAGAGTTCTCACTCTCTCTCTCTTTACATGGATCACCTAAGCAAACTCTAGGGGCGAGATTTTCCATGTCCTTATCTCCATGGATCACCTATTTTTAGGGGTAGGATGTCCATGGCTTCTTTCGTCTTCTCTTTTCTTCTCATGGATCACGAAAGTGTGTATTCATAGTTTTACTATTGATAGTTCATGGATGATGTAAGCTTTGCTCTTTTATGTGGTCGCTCGTGTTTAAATTAGCGATGTCTTATACTCCTTGTGGTTTTGCTCTGGATCTCTCATCTCCATCTCTCTCTTTTCTTCTACTTACCGGCAATAGAATAGTGGCATAAGCCATACTCCCGCTAAAGTGGGGGCTAAATGTAGTGTCATAAAATTGCTACCCCTGCAATTTTAACAATATTTGGGGTCCTAACCTTGGTGACAACATCTCCTTCCTTAACCGGTACCTATTTCTGCATTTCCAACCCTTCTCCCTTCCTCCTTCATGTCTTGTATTTTCTCTAGACCCTGTTCGCGCCCCAAAATAGGGTAGGACACTAGCGTGGTGCCCTTGTCCCCACTTCCTAGGGTGGTCCTATGTGTGGGTTGCCCAATCTCTTATGCATTATTTGTCTTCGGGGTTTGCAATTCCTCTTTGTCAACCTTCGGTGGTTGGAAATTAATCCTTGAGGCATGTATAAAAGAGAATTCAATACCCTCATTCACGGAGGACAGATGGATAGCGCATAGACAAATAGAGAGCATAAGGAGAAGATACATGATTTCAAGTCTTCTTCATTCATCCATTGGAGCAACATTACAACATTCATTTGCAAGCATGTGTATTTTTTAGGGTTTTGTCATGTTACATGCCATTTCATACAACATTTGTGATTACATTCAAGAAGCAAAGCAATCATCATCAACAAGTTGCAGATCTACAAGGTATACATCTCCATTGTTTACATTCAAGCATTTGCAATTGCTTTCTTTCTAGGTTGATTCCTCAACCGGTGTTTGACTAGGGGTTTAGCAAACCCCTATCCACAACCCCCCTTTCTTCTCTTTTTTGTGTGTAGGTTGCAGGTGCGCAGCTATAATTGCGGGTTTGGGCTTCATTTGCAGAGACGGAAGAACCCTTTTCGTTTCACGGATTTTGTGGTGAACCATGTACATTCTCGCCACAGTCCTGACGACTTTTCTCCAAATTTGCAGGGCAAATCCACGTCAGTTTAATTAGCTTAGATCCGAAGTTATAGAACGATCCCGAACTGGTAACACCTCATTTCACTCATTTCCTCTCTCTTTTCCACATAATCAACAAGTCAACTTTCTCATTTACAAAAGAGGGTAAATCATTCAACCACATGCAATCCACTCAGAATTCACATCCTTGTTTCCCTCAGATTTGGATCTAGCGGATTCAATCCCTCTTTTGAATGTAAAGTTCCTCCCAAGTGAAAATCATCCTAGTGACTTCCTTTCTCTCTCCTAGGTGGGGAGTCACTAGGATCCAATTTTCCACTTTACAGTTTGTTTGGCCTTTGTTTTGTTAATAGTGGTCTTCCCACCTACTATTAATGGCCTATTCGATATGAGTTTGTATAGGGTCATCACAACTATTTTGTTGCCTTTCTTTTATGTTTCCTACGGATTGTTTGTATATAAGGTCAACAACCTTGTTTTGTCGCTTTTAATATTAAAACATCAATATCTTGTTGTAACGATTGACAAGAAGTCACAAATGAATTAACATTGGATTAAGATGTAGCAATATATGATGATGAGGGAAATGGGATCTTAGTGCAAGTCATCAGATTGCATTTTTCATCCCTAAATGATCATGTTGTCTCACAAGATGTCTAAGTGAGACCATATAATGGTTTTGCATGTGTTGAATTCGGTAAAGAAATATTATTATCTTGGAACAATTATTTTGTCTCAACAATCTATTCTAGCGAAGATTCATATTCAACATGATTTATTTTTCCATAATAACAAAATTTTACCTTCAATGGTTTAGGAAGTTTAAATTGAACACTTAAATGGAATTTATAGAGAGTGAGAGACATGATTATCTCAACCAAGAAAGTGGAAATAAATGTTTAATCAGAAGATCACTACCCTTGATTCAAGTGATGAGCACCCCCTTAAGCAATTACAATGATAGGTACATTGTATTTAGAACATTTACAATCAGCACTAGATGGATTTGATATACAATGTTTACAAACTCTAAAAAATGAGGTATATGTTGAAAGTTCATTTATGAGATATTGTTAAGGAAAAATAACATCATTATGTATTGGTAAAAAATTAGGCAATTTTGAAAAATAGGACCCAAAAAGGAGTTTGTATATGCTTACATGACTCATTCGAAGTTCCAAAAATAGGAATTATACATGATGACCTCTGAGAATCTATCATTTGAGAGGAACCCATACACCAAATTTGTAAATTGATTACAACATAATGAAGAGCATGAAAAACTACCTCAAATGAAAAAAAGTTGCATGTAAAAATGTTTATGTATGGCCTAAAGTGAGGACTTTGAAGTTGGAGTGCCAAAATTAAAATGTTAATGGAGAGAGGGAGGGGAAAAAGAAAAAGGTCTTGCTAACATTAACACAAAACATGATCAAAATATTCTTTACAGTGAACAAAAATGCTAGCAATTGCATAAAATGTTATAGTAATTATTTAGCAAGAAATGTGGGAATTACAATGTGTCAAAGCTCTAGTAGTTGGCATTTGGCATACATAAAATCTTAGGATATAATCTTTTCTATGAGGGCACTATATATGCTAGTCGTCGTTAACATCAAATGTCAGAGGTGAGATGGTTGGAGTGTTACTGGTATTTATGGAAGTTGTTATTGCCAATGGTGGAGATGTTAGTGGCATTGAGTTCAAGGGGCGATAAAGGAGACATTGAGTTGTGGAGGAGGTTTTTATGTGAAGCCCAAAATTGTCTTTGAATTGCCAAATTTGAACCAAAATGTCTTTAAGAGGCCATTGTGGAGGTCATTGAGATGACCTCAATCTTCTACATTGTTTATAGAAAAATGGAGTCTTAACAACGAATCCCTCACAAGCCTTGGAAAAAACCAATGACTAAATTCACCTATCTTCAATAGTCAAAATGCCAAAACATAGTGTTGTTGGGATTTTGATGAAATAGCCAAAGAAATAGACTAATTAATTTTGTAAGATCAACTAAGCCAAGGGACCTCTTCCTAAAAAGAATTTCATTTTCTTTTGTATTTTTTTTGACAAGTATGGTTATGTATAGTATAGCATGATACATGCCCAAATAAATTTGGAGAATTTTCCTATGTCAAAATTTGACAAAACAAGAAATCTTAGCTAATTTGGGCCTTCTAGACAATAGTGATATTTGTTTGTCTTATGAGACACCTTTGATTGGACTATGTGTGGAAATCACCACAAACCGAGAAGGGACTTGCAGTTCATGGCTTTGGTATCATGTTGGAGCAGCCAAGATCTAAATGTGAAATCCAAGATAACTTATACAAATGAATATGTCCACAATAAGCCAAATAATTGTCATAAAATATGAATATAGAGTATGTATTGAGGCCCTCACAATAAAAGCAAGGAGGAGATGAAAAGATAGTTTAGGACTCTAACCACCTTGCATATGCATAGGACAAGTGTATTTGATGTGTCATGTGCACATGAGATAGGTAGCTTAAAAGACCAATACATGTGTTTCAACCTTTTGAAGTGAGACGAAAAAATAAAAAAGTCCCTACTTCCAGACTTAAGAAGTGTGAATAGGACTATCCTATATAGGCTAAAAAGCTAACTAAATTGATAATGTTACTATTTACACTAACACTTCAAGATTTGAATTGTACTCTACTACATTTTCTTGGCATACAACGTAATGTCCCAAACTAGAGATTACCTGAATTTTGTTCTAAATTAGTAATTCCACAATATAGTTTATTATTTTTTCAAAATATAAGAGTAACTTCATATAGTCATTAGATAAACTTAGGAATAGGAAAATAAATACATGGATTAATAGAAAATATATTACATAGAATGATAAACATGTCTTTCTACCCATAATCAATCATAGTTTAGTTTGGTAGAAAAGCCTCGTAAAGGTGCCTATAAACTGCTCAACCCAACTAAGCCCAAGAGCACACAATGTCCCATGATGACAACTCACGCCTGTGCCCACAAGAGGTGGGAACGTCCCACTATGACAAGTCCATCCCTAGGGGTGGCCTACTTAGCTTGGGAGAACTAGTAAAGTGCAATTCCCTAACTTACTTCCTCCATTCACTCCTTTGATTGATTACGAGATAAGACACACATAAATAATCTAAGAAAATACAATCAAAGTAAGTCATTCAATATATATATATATATTTATAATTGTTTTTATAAATAAATAAATATAATCATATTGATATTATTTCAAGTATATATGTATGTATATTAAGCGAATATAAATCTTGCTAACATCATTATTATATATGTCTATAGAATCCTTTTTCTGATTTGAGTATATATACATAAATAAATGAAATAAATTATATTACCAATTATTTATGTGTTTGTTAATTACCAATTATTTATGTGTTTGTTAATTACCAATTATTTAAGTTATTAATGCTTCATAGAACCATTAACTCTCTTCATATAATAATTTATATTGATAATACAAGAATATTAAATACTTTAAATATATAAGAAATTTATTATCCTTCCTATCATATTTATACATTAATATTCTTATCATATAATCTATAAATTTATTTATTGAAATGGTGATCAATCAGTAGTAAGTCATGATTCTTCCTTACCAATATAGTCTCAGTTTGACCAAACTGTTTTTCCCTTAACCATTTGATGCTTCTTTTGAGTGGTTGATATGTTGTATAAATATCCCTCCATTTTGATGGAAGATTATGTCGTTTCACATGGACACCATCCTTGCAAAAGTGGTGACTTTTGATAAATTGTCTTTTGTCTTTTAATTAATAATTGTTGCTATTATGTTTTATTGGTAACATTGAATGCTACTCCCTTCTTCTCACTGAATGTTTTCTTCTTGGTAACATTGAATGCTATTTCCTTCTTCTCATTGTGTTGCTCACTAAGTTTTGCAATCTCAAAGGCAAAGAGTGATCCATAGAGATGATCCAAGGTATATTTATCCAAATCATGACTTTCTTCTATGGAAAACTTCGTAGGCTTATAGCTTTTAGACAATGTTCTTATTACTTTTCCTACATCTTTTTCTTCCACTTTTCCACGAAATACCTCTAATTGCATTGACAACCTCATTCACTCGTTGCGTGTAACTTTCAATGTTCTCATTTTTAGACATCTTCGATGTCTGAAATCTGTGCTTTAGATTCTGCAATTTGGCTTGCTTGGTCTTCTCATCCATTGATCTTGAAAAACTCTATGTCACTCAAACTACTAACAAGTATATTGCTTGCCTTGGCATTATTTTCATTATTCCTGACTTCATCCGGAGTAGTATAATCAATCTTGATAATATCTCATATCCCAAGGAATCGAGAATTCAAATAATATTTCGTCCATGACTTCCAAGAAAATTAGTTTGTGTCATCAAACCTCGATGCCTTCAAATAGACTTCTTGTGCCATCCCAGGCCTTCCTCAAGTCTTTAAGCTTATCTCAGAGGAACATTGCTCTGATACCAATTGTTAAACACACCAGAAGACATAGAGGGGGGAGTGAATTGGTTTGGACCTTAAAACAACTTACTTTAATCCTTTAAACTTCAAACCACAATTAACATATCTCTAAAATTATGAAACACAAAAAGGCACAAAGCATGATACACATAAGAACACCAAATTTACATGGAAAATCCAAGAAGGAAAAAACCACAATGATAATCACACACAATATGAATAATTGATTACAATTTTTTAGGCTCAAGGCCAAGGAGCTCACTGCACTTGAATGGACTTGCAAAACTAAAGCACATAACCTTAGGGCAAGATACAAAAGACTTGTAATAATGAGGTACACAATATGAGGGAAAGATACAAAGAGTTGCACACATTGCCAAAGGACTCATTGTCTTACGACATGTATAGGAAATAATGAATTGTAACAAACAAGATCTTTTGATCATGAAATTTTCCTTGAACCACTGTATCAAATGAATAATATCATGGCAAACAACTTTGACTTAATTCATTGTCTCAACATACTATTGTGTTGAAGATATGATCATCAAAGCTCATCACAATTTGAACATCACACTTCTACTACTTGCATATCATTCAAATCCAATTTAGAACAATCCACACAATCTGCATTCCTCAACTCATACATTTGTACATCTATTTATGCAAGGTTATACATTGAAACCCTCAACTAGGTCAATCATAGACAAAATAAACATGGATTACAAAAGTTGGCCACCCAAACAAAGCTAAACAATGCGGTCCACTCTTGGAGATAAAGGGGACCCAAGCACATTGCAACACATCTATTTAAGTTGGTTCTAGTGAGCCACACACAAAAATACTTTCTCAAAAGACAACATCAATCATAACATGTTGAACAACAATGAAACACATTAACCAGTCAACCCAAAAAACATCACTGAATGCAAAATACTCAATGTGTATCTACACACGCCACTGTGAGACCCATATAAAAATTCTTAGTCAACCTCCAACCATATCAAGACCGAAACAACATGATTCAAATAGGATACGACACCTGAGTCAACCAGAGACCAACACAACTAATAACACTAAACATAGAACAACATACTTCACTTGTCGATCAAACCAGCACCAAAAAATGAACTATAACACTACACGAACCATATAAACATGTCCTGCAAGTTGCAACACATGAAGTACTATAGCAAAGCAATGCAGAAAATTCTCTAGACCAGTCCTGATAGACAACCTCATTGTCAACAAACTACCGCTATCAACTACATCATCTTATCAATTAAGAGCTTAAAAATATGATAGTGCAACATCCACAAAACATAGTCATATCTAGAACTGCATGTCGTGAATATAAAGAACTAGAGAAATGTGAAGTATTCTTCCAACAAGACATTTAAATATTGTTTCTTGCATATTGAAACTTCCACTACACTAGCCTTTTGCAAACATCTCATACTTACTCAACATTACCACCAAACAACATAGAAACATCTGAACACTCATTTCTAGACCATCTATAACATCCGCACAACTAAACAACAACAATGACAATACCAGTTAGCTTGGCATCAATGACAACACAACACAAGTTTCCAACAATTTTATCATTGTAAGTTAGCTCATTTTTTAATTTTACTTTAGTAAAATGCTCCTTTTGTTAGAATTATGAACAACTTGTGTAAGGTCATGGTGCACATATAGTGTTGTCTCATTTCAAATATATGTCCCTGGGTTAACAAGATTAAATGTAACCTATAACTCCATTAGAGGTTTCTCAACATAGGAATGTTTATCTCTGAGTTATAGAAGTTGTCTAGGTTATCCTGAATCATTAATGGATATAGGGAACTCTACAACCCCTACTATGAGCCTTCAAACGGTCTTATCCAAAAACCAAGACTTCAAGACAATGATGGTTTTTAATAGCTATCATACAATGGAGAAAAGAAATTGAATTCTTGGGAGAAGAAACAATAAAGAAAGCTATAAAGATTTATCATTCAATTATTGATCAATTGAACCTTCTGCAAATGATGTTATCCGAGAAAAATGACAATATAAGTATTGAGAAAAGTGTTGAGACATGGACCAGCTAGGACTCGAACCTAGGACCTTCCATACACTGCTGGAGTGCTCTACCACTGAGCTACTGGCCCCTCTTGGAGCAGTCCATCATCAGTCCGGGTGTGGCTTATTTCCAACACCAACACCCCCCCTTAAGCCACACCTCTCGTGTGCTTGGTGTAATGCCCCGCTAGGAACCCCAAAGGAATACCCACAAGGGTGAAACAATTTTTTTTTATAAAGTATAAACATATTAAGTGCATAAAACACAACATGCATGATAATAACACAAGTGGAAGACTTACACTAGGATTCCTTAAGGGTTACCAATGAAGAATAAAATCAGAAGTTAAATTCAACAATTAAGATAAATCCAATAATCCATCAAAACTCATACAACATATTAGGCCATATGCAATAATAGATTACACCATTGAAATATTGAAAGGATACAATATAATTTCTCTTGAATAAACATTTACACAATCATAAAGAAAGCTAATAAATAACATCCCAAACTTAGGATTGCATTGCTCTTCCAATACATGGCTCTCAATATACATATAAAGATACAACTTAACCAAATACAAGGTTACAAAAGTTCATTGATACAATTGACCACATAGGTCTCCAAATAACAATAATCTCCAAACATGAGATAAAGCATGAGCCACGAACCACAGGAACACCTGCGAAGCTAATCCTCGCATGAAGGTACAAACAAGAACATCCGATGGGAAGTGGCACTACCACCCGACCATATGATCACAAACTGGAAATCACCCCACCATGCTAGGAGATAGCAGAGGACCCTCAAGCAAGCAAAAGCATGACATGATCGACAGAACAATACGACTCCACAATATTCCAGGTGACTCAACATCACAAATACACAAGTGACTCGACATCACAAAACACAAATGACTCGACATCACAAAACACAAGTGAACCTAAAGAGAGAGTGTCATTGCATAGCTTATGATGGTTACCATGTTCAGCCTCCATAGGTCTCGGCCCCATCCTGGGTCTATCCTAGTAACCTTTTCCGAACCTCCAGCTCCAACTAACTCTCATACGGACCCTACCAGCCTTTCGTGAAGACAAGGTGGTCGGTTTGCCATTCTAGGACTTCTCACTACATTATGAGCCCTGTACAAGCACTCACCTATGTGCGAGGTACAATATCTTATTTAATGTTATGAACTACCCACCTAATCAATTAATTAGATTATCACTTATTAGCTGACTTTCGATGGGTTATCCTGCCAACCACTTTGGGCACGACCCCCACTTGAAATCCACTCTCTCAAAGGACACTAAGCAAACATGGTCACTCCACGAGGACCCTATGGCTAAGCAGACAGCCACAAAACCACTATCCAAAAACAAGTGGTCAAAACAAGGACATACTGACTCTTGGTTAACCATAAGGCAAAGACATTACATGGTTAAGACAACGAAGTCATCATATATCACTTGGTCAAGGGTACCAAATACGCCACCACAGGACGACTGAACCACAGACCGGAAGTAACTCAATTATAACTCTTTGCAAGGAAAGCTAATTTCACTAAGTCAGCACTCAGACAATCTTTGAGAAAATCAGCATCATAAGCACTTGCATCTTCATTGATTGAAAATTAAATAAAACACTCTTTTACGACATTCACATCTATTCAATTTCCAAATCAACATTCCATCAAGAATAAAATCCACATTAAATATTCAACCGAATAAAACATGAATTCCTAATAGGCATTTTAATCCATTTCCAAAATATATCCCAAATTTACCAATTTGAATTACTAATTCATGCCTTGATTTCCATAAATAAATTTATTAAACCACATAATAAAAATCACTTTGAAAATTACTATTTTTATTTAACATTAAAACCAACTTTAAAAATATTTCATTTTATACAAATTAAATTCACAACACATAAAAAGTTGTATCGCGAAGGGTACAAGGTCACACAGGGGCCAAGGCCTACCCGCGGTAGTGCTGCTGTTGTCCGGTAGTAGGCCTACTGTCCGGTAGCAAGCCTACCGACCGGTAGCAATCCTACCGACCAATAGTCCTACTATCGACCAGTAGCAGTCCTATCGACCGGTAGTGCTGCTACCGCATAGCAGTACTGCCGACAGGTAATGCTGCTACCGGGTAGCAGTACTGTTGATCAGTAGTACTGCTACCTGCGGGTAGCAAACACTACCAACCCGCATGGTGGGGCTAGCCCGCCACGGTGTACGGTAAGGTCAACTTAATAAAATAAATTCATACTTTCATAGCCTATAAAATCGATAAAGCATGAGCTCGATTCTTCCCCTATTCATTTCACAGGCACACACACACACAGTGCCAAATACCAGAATACAAAGGGATATTTACCAATAAGGTAAAAGGTGAAATAAAATCACACAAGAACCCAATAAATAATGATTTAGGAAACAATAGAAGGATTCAACAGGTAGGAGAAGGGTTAAGATAAATTTCCTTACTTCCATACACAAGAAGAATTCCTTGCATCTAGCAAAAGGCAATAACCAATTTTTGCCAACATACACCCCAAATCTTGGGCAATTAGATACTAGAAAGAACACAACAATCTAAATCTAATTCTTTCTATTCCCAATAGAAGAGGTAACTCAAGAAGTTGATTTTCAAGAACAAAAACATATAGCAAATAGAGAAATGAACCATTTATTTCCTATAAGCAAACATATGATATAAGTTTCACAAAATCAACAATAACAGGCACTCTTTCTTCCATTCCAATCATTCTACAAGAATCTACAAAGAGATTTGCATTTTTTCAACACACAAGAAGCAATTGAAATATTCAAATTTAAATTTCAAACAAGAAGAGATTATCCAACCTTGAAGCAAACTTAGCAAGCAAAATGATGGAAGAATCCCAGTCCTTGCAAACCAAATCAAATTCTAGCTCCTCTTTCAGAATGGTTTTCCAAATTTCTCTTTCAAATTTTCTGCCCTCCTCATTTCCGTGAATTCCCAGGAATATATGGGAAAATAATTCCAACGTAAACTTTCTAGGTTAAAAGTTTTCTCCACCAATCAGATTAAATTATTTTTAAAAAGTAAAAAAAATAATCAGATTACCTTTATCCAAAAACAATTATTTTCCAACAAATAAAATAGAAAAGTCAAATGGAAAGGTAAAAAGAAAAGCTTTTATTTATATTTTCTATTTTCCATATTACTTTCTTTCAACATAAGCATTTAACATTTAAATGACAAGGCAAATACTTATTTCCTTTTCACAATATAATGATACAACTATTCACAATGAAATAAGCCAATTTAACCATTTAATGCTAGCAACTCATTAGTTTAATTAAATCAATAATCTCAAGGGCATATTAATTAACTAATTACACCAACATAAAAATGGCATCATCTACTCAATTAAATAACCATTTAAATAAACTGAATCATGCACAACGAAGGATGATCAAATGACAACTCACAAAAGACCAAACCAAAGCACTATGACTCGCATACCGGCCATACGGGAAAGACAACTGACTAACAACACTCATATGAGTGTAACTGTGGGTCAAGTTAGGGTCCAACAACTATCTCCTCCACTCCCATCAGACATATAAGGCACGCTCAGACCTGTGAAGTCAGGTGGAGTCGATACCTTGTACCTACCCGGTACTAGTACATGCAAACCAAAGAATCCACACTTGCATATAGACAAATATATATATACAGACACGACACGCACACCGATGAAGGAGAATCGTGGCGTTCCCTGTCTCACCGGAGTGAGTGAAGGAAAATCATCCCCTCGCATCCCAATACACTTGCAAACACGAAACATATAAATAACACATCGCACATATAAGGTAAGAGTGTCAGTCCATGATAATGATCCATAAAATAACATTAATCATAAGCACTGAGATACTACATAAAATCATACACCACAAATCCAGATAAAGCATGAAATAACATCGCATAAAATCTGAATCAATATACAATAATGTTCCACTGAAGTCAATCAAAAATATACAAAAAGAGTCTGATCAAGGAGGGGTACTACACTTGGGGCTCTTAGCCTATACCTGGCTCTGATACCATGTTGAGACATGGACCAGCTAGGACTCGAACCTAGGACCTTCTATACGCTGCTCACATTGTTGGAGTGCTCTACCACTGAGCTACTTGCCCCTCTTGGAGCAGTCCATCGTCGGTCCAGGTGTGACTTATTTCCAACACCAACACCCCCCCTTAAGCCACACCTCTCGTGTGCTTGGGGCTCCTAGCCTAGACCTGGCTCTGATACCATGTTGAAATATGGACCAGCTAGGACTCGAACCTAGGACCTTCCATACGCTGTTGGAGTGCTCTACCATTGAGCTACTGGCCCCTCTTGGACCAGTCCATCGTCGGTCTGGGTGTGGATTATTTCCAACACCAACAAAAAGTATTTATGTGGGGGTATTACATTCCCATTTTTGACATAATAAAGGCCACCACTAAAGACCAACGGATTCACGTTGCGGTATTTTGAGACAAATAAGAGTGCCTAGAAAATGGTTGAAAGCCATTAAAATAATTATTTCTAATTTCAGAAAGTCAAAGGACGAAATACTATAAAATTATTTGTTTGCAATCATAGTTTTGTAGAGGATGGAGGATTTTGTAGTTCTTTCATGTTCATTTTGGGAAATAGATATCAAGATATGGGAAGTTGCACCTATTATTACAGAGTTCAAGGACAATTTGCATAAGCAATGTACTAAGGAAAGCATTTAACAAATGGTACTGACAAAGGAAGAGCTAATAAAAATTCAATCAAGACTCATTAAGCTTAAGGAAATGAAAAGAAAATTAGAAAGACTTGGACAGTCTCAAACCATCAAGGTCAAATATAAGACTCCAGACATGAAGGATTTGAATGCAGTTCTCAATGCCTTCAATAAGGTGTTTCTAGATGTAGTGACCAATTTGTGATTTCAATGTTGATGGTTTGATACAAGTTCAATAGTTTAATTAAGTTCAATAAAATTTTGGAAAGGATTTGAAAGTTTTGAAGAGTTTCAATGGTATCTCAAGCTAACTCACACACTTGTGAATGAAGCACAAGTTTGGGGTGAGTTCCAACGTGATTTCTTAGTCCTCACGCCTCCAAGTTTGGACTCAAGTTTTACATCAACCTTAAATGTTATTCCATGCAAATAAGATGATGTGGGGGGTAGATTAAACCTCATGAATTATGGTCAAAAGTTGCTTCATGAATTAGAGTCCCTAGACGCTATTTTGGGGCCACGTTTTTGCTTTTTTAGTTTATGAATAGAGTGCCCACCTCTTTCATGAGTTTGGATATAGTTTAGACTCAATTAGGTTGTAGATAGATAGAGTTTCATTTAATTTTGGATTTCCAAAGCACTCAACTATTTTTGCCAAAACCCTAGCCACGAGATTGGCAAAATGGGATGTAAAAACTATATAAGTGGGTTTGTTTTTAGAATTAAGGTTTGGAAAACTTTTGTGCTTTCATAAAATTAAGGTTTGGAAGACTTCTTTGCTTACATTATGAACAAATTTTATGCAAATTTTTGTGTATTTAATATCTATTGAAAACTTTTAATTTTTTAAATTCAATCAAAATCGATCATTTTGTTTGTGGCCTTTGAGTTGTTCAATTTTTAGGTAGTGATAGTTGTACATTTGCCTTACTCATTTTGGATAACTTTGTTAAATCTCAATTTTGTGTGCCTTTATATGGTTTCGTCTCACTTTAGTGTCTAGGTATGGCATTATGATTTGATGAAATCTAAACAATTTATGCAAATCTTGTTGTTCTTTTGTTGATTGCACCGATATGTGTGTGAATTGTGAGGATTTTGATTTATACATTATTTGTTTTATGAGATTTAATCTAATCTTTCAGTTTAGTAACATGAATGATTGGTTGTCATTGTCCAAGTAGTGTAGATTTTAATTCATCTCTTGTTACCCTCATCTATTTTGATCTTTATTTTGCAATCCATGTTAAATTACAATGTTAATTTAGGAAAGGTTTTCAGTCCAGATCGTTATTGAAAATGTTATATTATTGGAAATATATATCTTTATCTTGCAACTCATTATTTTTGGAGACTTGATACAATACTATCAGTTAAGCATATAGATAAACCAAGAAATACCCTTTGTACAAATAACCATCTACACACCTAAAACCTACCTTACAAGGAACCTTGGAGTGATCGTGTCACTTTTCAAGAGAGGAGATCTATCCCTAGACATCATGTCATTGGTTGTGCTAACACCATGGTCAACAGGACCAAGCTTGGACAACACATTAAGAATCAATTGTAAATCATCCTTAACAATATTGCATCATTTTAGTTGTGTTCTTAGTTGCTCAATCTTGGAGATATAGTCTTGGATGTGGTCAAAACCTTTTGCATCAAGATTCATCAAATCATTATTAGTATGATATCTCTTAATTTTATCATATTTACCATATAATTTTTCAAAATTCTCCCAATCTTCATTTGTTGTTTTGCATGATTCAATATGAAATTGTAAATCAAAAGAGACAAATGAACATATGCATCCAAGTGTTTTTCACAATTGATCTCTCACTTTGACAATTTATTTTGATCAGTAAGTTGAGAAATTGTTTCATTTAAATAGCCAAGATAACTCGTTCCCATGAAATTATTTCATACCAGTTTTCTCTATGAAGCATAATTATTTGGAGTTATGAATTCAATTTGAGATTTTCTCATTACATGAACACACAACAATAAAAAAAAGTAATCATTCACCACAATATTACCCCCCCCCCCCATTACTCAATTAAGAATCCTTAGCAATATATGATTTGGCACTTTATGCTTAGTCTAATTCGAAGTGTTACATGCAAAAAACTATAAACTAGACTTTATCTTAGTGCTAACAAATGCCAAATTTGGCCACAATATTTAAGTATACTTCTTACATAAAATGAGATCAATCTAATCATTCCACTACAAAGTACCAAAAAAAAACATGCACTTTCAAAAAGTGGCACTTAAAAATGTTGTTGTGGGAGCAAGAACAAAGCCTAAGAAGTTTCCAAAATGATAATGATTCAGCAACATCTATGAGAATATGCAATTTCTAGAAAAACTAGACACCAAATAAAAAAAATGATTAAACCATTATAAAGAGCATAAAATTTTACCCCCAAAAAAGAGGTTGGATGACAAAGTTTGATCATTTAAAGCTAGATTGAAAATTTAAAACTCCCAGTGGAGAGGGGTGTGGTTGGAGGGGTTCGCCTACTAATATCAAAACATGGTTTGATGATATCAGTAGATGGAATATTGATGTCAACTAGTGGTTTGTTGATACGTAACAAAGAGAAATCCTTATATAAATAAGGATGTGTATCCAATATCATGAATAAAAGTCACCACGTGTTATCAGAAGTGTTAGGCTTGATATAAATCATGAATTTCCTTGAGTAGACCTAAAAATAAATGTTTCTCTTTAATTTGAATATACTAATAATCATTCTTATTTCTTATTAAGCTAAGAAACTAATCAAACCATAATGACCTAGCAACTACAATAATGATGTGAATACTTGAATAAACCCTAGTAGTAGTTAGGATGGTTCTAAAAAATCTTCAGAGAATCCTATGGTGAAATTTGATCAAATTCTATCAATATTGAATTCTAAGATAGGTTGGGAGCCCTAGAGTATGAAGTAACAGGGGTAGGTGATCAAGAGAAAAAGAACTAAGCCAAGGAAATGGTGAAATAATTATTAAGACCATAGTGCATAGTGATTGAAGAGAAGCTAAGCAAGAAGAAATAAGAACGAACTTGACCAACAAGTTATCAAAAAGTATGAAAAAGATCCCCACCAAAATTTCATGGAACGATCATAGGATATGGAGTCAAATCATGGAACTATTTGAAGATTGAATTGGGATTTATCTCCCTAAGTCTTACTTGGGATTGATTTATAGTCATTTTAAAATAGATGTCACTACCCCAACTGTACTTTGATTACAAACTAATTGTTTTTTTTTAATCTACGTCATGGAGACATGTTACTAACAAAGTATCAAGAGAAGTACACCAAATTACTAAAGTATGTACCTCAATGTCAGAAAGATCAAATATTTTGAATAAGTAAATTCATTATGGATCCAAATTACTAAATTAGATGTTAGCTAGATGTGCATGCTCTGACCACCATGGATCAAGCATTTGAAAAGAAAAGAAAGTAGGAACAAAAGTTGGTCTATCTCAACATACTAAGATAAGAATAAGAAGTTTGGATGGACCAATTCATTGCCCTCCTTCAAAAAGAAGGATTGGAATCAAGACTCCAAACCAAAAATAAATGAAAAAATGTCTCCAAATAATCATAATGATCCTCAAGATGAAAAAAAAAGGAATAAGGAGTTAAAGAAAAGATAATTTCAAGGATGACTATCTTACAAACAAGAAAGGACCTCATGGGGGATGTTTCAATTGTGCAAAGGGATCATTATGTGAGTCAAGAAAAACAATGTTGAGAGCATTCTTTGTCTTACCAAAAAACAACATTTCAGCAAAGGATCCAAGTAGTTGTAGATAACTACTAAGCAAAATATCAAATTTCTCCTATTGATATCGTAGGTACGTTGTCTAGTATACCTATTTTAATTTTTAATACACATTGGTGAAATTGATAATTTTATATCACCTAGTTTATTAAATAAAATTCAGATGCGATTTGGTTTTATGGTTAAACCTACAAAGTTGAATATGCAAACCAATTAAGAGCACAAGTAGAGAAATGTATGTTCAAAGAGAAGTAAATTTTCCATATTTATCAATATAAGTTAATTTTAATATATATCATTTTGATTTCTATGAAGTCATTCAAGGAATTAATTGGTTGTGGAAACATAGAGCCAAAGTAGACTATTTTGACAAAACAATCAAGTGTTTAGATGATTTTGGGAATGCAACTTTGACTCTAGGGATTCAACATAGGGTAAAAGTACAAAGTTGTGTCACACTTTTATAAAGGAAATGGTCAATGTTGATTCAACCTTTTAAATTAAATCAATAGAAAGTGAAATATATGTATTGAATTTTGAAATGATGTAAACTAATTAAATTTATATTCTTTTGTTTATTTTATGTTTTTCATTTTAGCAAAAAAATAAAAAAATTATTTGAATGTAGTTTTTTATAAAGTAAACACTATAATTTATTTGTTGATAAAATGTTCAAATCGAAGTCACACAAGCTGCCACACTTTATTTAGTAAATTTTACCTTTTTTTCTTCAATTTATTTTTGTGTATATTGATAGCTTGAAACTTTAGTGTATGGATATATTTTTTACTATTTTTTATAAATATATGTTTTTCAATAAATTTAAAAAGTTGCTTGTGTTGAAATATAACTCTTTCCAATTCCTACCACCTTTTTTTTTAATTATTTATTTAAATTTAGAAAATAATTGTACCATCTTGACATAGATTTTTTTCTCTACTACATCAAATTTTTTTCAAAATTTTTGATTAAATTTTAGTATTTTTCCTTGATAATATAATCAACCTTATATTTTAGTGCTAATGACCTACTTTCAATAAAAATAAAATAAAAATATAAAAAACTAATTTAAATATTAAAAGATATATATTTTCAAAAAATCACTTATAGATCTATAAAAGAGTATTTTTTACATTTTAAAAAAATATTATTTATAAGAGTAGGAGTTGTTGAAACATCGAGTTTTTTTAATTTATTTTTTGGTAATTAGATCCAAAGTGGTATAAAATATGCATTTAGTAGATTCTTCCGATTGGAAAAGTTGTGGCCCATATATGACTTAGCTATAATGAATCTACATAGACCATATGTTTGACTAGAATTAATTTTTAGTTAGAATTACTTAAATTCACTTGTACTGACAAGTTGGCCTGAAATGTGACACATTTTTGTGCTTTTACCCCATAAAATTAAGATTTGGATTCAACATAATGTTAAGATTTGGTAGATCTTTGTTATACAACTAAAAAGAGCTTGAAGAAAAGGTTTTCAAATGCTTGCAGTAAAAATTAAAAATATAGAATTTCCTATTGAGTCAACTTATTTTGATAACCTGTACTTCTACAATTCTCACAAATTGTTTGAAGTTAGAAAGGAATCATTATGGAAAACCAAGGAACCATCTATTCAAGATTACCCATTCTTTTATGAGTTTTGAGATGTTTTTCCTGAAGAATTACTTAGGTTGCACCCCAAAGGAGACTTTGATTTTGTGATTGATATAATACCTGGCTCAAAACATGCGTCCAACGCGCCTTATCAAATGACTAAAAAAAAATTGATGGAGGTGAGAGCCCAATTGCAAGATCTTTTAACCAAAGGATTTATAAGACCCAATGTGTCACCATAGGAAGCACCAATGATTTTTGTCAAGAAGGATGACACATGGCATTTGTGCATAAATTATCATATACTTAAGAAAACAATGATAAAGAATATAAACCCCTTACCTTGCATTGATGATATTTATGATCAAATGTGTGGTGAACTATCTTTTCAAATATTGATCTCAGATCAAGGTACCATCAATTGAGTTTGAAGGATGAATGCATTCATTAAACAACCTTTAGAATAAGGTATGGGCATTGTGAATTCACAGGTCTACCTATGGATTGACCAATGCCCTTGCAACATTCATGAATCTAATGCAGTGTCTTTAAAAATTGTCTAGACAAATTTGTGTTAGTTTTCTTGGATGATATTTTTATATATTCCATGAATGAAAAAGAGGATAAGAAGAATTTAAGAATTTTTCTTACAATGACTAAGACAACATAATGCATATGGTAAACTATTGAAGTATATTTTATTTCAGAAAGAGTTGCAATATTTGGATTGCATTATTTTTGTAGAAGGAATTGTTGTAGATCCTTGAAATATTAAGGCTATCTTGGAATGAATTTCACGATGTGTAGCTTAATGGGTTTATTTGGGTACTACAAGAAGACTGTATTGAACTTTTTGAAAAAGATTGTCAGCCTTATCACCTATCCACAAAGGAAAATAAAATAGGTTGAATGATAATAAAAATGTGAAGAGGACTTTCATATCCTTAAGGAGAAATTAACTATTGTACTTTGCTTAGAGTAACAGACCTAGAAGGTCATTTTGTAGTTGTCACTGATGTCTTGGGAGAAGGTTTGGGTGGCATACTTATCAAGAAGGTCAGATAGTGGCATATGATTCCAAAAAGTTGCAACCTTATGAGAAAAACTATACTTTGCATGATTTAGAATTAGCAACAATTGTGCAATGTTCTCTAAGTGTGAATATATTACTTGTTAGGAAAGCAATTTACAATTAGATCAGATAATCAAGGTCTTATATAAATTTTCACCCAACCACATCTTAATGCTTGTCAAATATGATGGTCGAGTCTAATATCAGATTATGAATTTGAGATTAATTATATTAAAGGGGATAAAAACCAAGTGGCAGATCTGTTGTCACAGGAAGCACATTATTGCAATGGTTTCAATTCAATCTTATTTTTCAGAGCACATTATGAGAAAGTTAATGAAGGTTTGTCAAAAACCCTCAAGACACACCTGTGAAGGGTATCATTTTGAGTTGATATTTAATGGCAAAAAAAATGTACTATATAAAAATGATCTAGCAACCTTTGTGTTAAGAGCAACACAGTATGCTTCATATTCCATGTGGGTGTAATTAAGGTATTTTATCTTGGTTATTTATCACCTAGGACATAATTACACTTTACTGAAGCTTACTTAGGAAAATTGTGTAGGCGTAGTTGGAGCATTTCCACTTTAGGTGGACTTATCCTTTCCTAGGATGCATAGTTATTTATGTCGTGTGGTTGAGTTCTAACTAACTCCTACCTACTCTTGCATTTCATTGAGCCACATGTCACTATTGTGTGCTCTCATCTCCTTTTTCCTTGCCTATATAAGAAGGCTTATGTACATTGTTTATTCATCCAATTCATCTCATGAAATCCACCGTTGATTCTATTCTATTTGCATTATTGATAGGAATAAAGTATATTCTTGTCACATATTATTTATCTCTTATTCTTGCGCTTTCCATTGCCTCTAGATCTTGGGTGGCTACCTTCATAACCAATTCTTACATTCCAGTCACTTATGATTGATAAAATTATTGATAGATGTGAAACTACTTTATTTTTTGAAAGGAATGAAATATGGCGCAGAAAGGTTCACAGAAGGATGTCTAGAATGTCAACAAGTGAAGGTCGAACATCAACATCAAGGAAGACTATGATAACCCCATAAAATTCTTGAGTATAAATTATGGTAAGTGATTAAATGGATTTTGTGCAAGGCCTACCTATTTCAAAGAATAGGTATGATGCAATTCTAGTGGTTGTAAACAAACTTATTAAGGTGGCTCACTCTATAGCATGAAATCTTATAAATAGAGAACCTATAACAGCAAGAAAATTTGTGCCAAAAATCTTTAGCTAATCTTAGATAGAGATGTGTTGATGACTTTCAGGTTTTGGCAAACCTTGTTTTTGCATTAGGAACTTAGTTAAACATAAGTTTCTCTTATTATAAGGAGATATATGGTCAGACCAAAAGATTAAATCAAGTGTTAGAGGATTTTTTGAAGATGTACTACATGGACCATTAATATAAGTGGGAGTACCTACCACTAGTTGAGGTTTCTTATAATAACTTATATCATTTTTTAATTAAAATATCCCCTTTTAAAACATTGTATGGTACGAACTACCGAATACTTTTAAATTGGGATAAAATAAAAGATAGGATTGGCCTTGGGTTGTAAATACAATAAAAAATGGAAGACAAGATTAAGATAATTGAAAAGAGATTAGCACAAGAAACCAATGAGCAAAAATTCTATGTTCATGACAAGTGTACACCACAACTATTCTCAAAGGGAGACAAAGTACTTTAAAGAGTAAACCCCACAAGAGCTTGATAAAATTTTGTAAGTCTACTAAATTAGCACCAAGATATGTAGGTCCTTTTGAGGTTTTAGAAGTTATCAGCCAATTGCTTATAGAATAGCTCTACTACCAACTCTTGATCTTATATATAATGCCTTTCATGTGTATTATTTCAAAATTTATGATTTTTACTCTTTAACCATATTATTTATTGGAATGCTCTTCAAATTCAAGATCTAGGAGTGGTCAAAATTGAGCCTATTAGAGTACTTGAGATTCACAAACTCTACTTGTGCAACAGAGATATTACAAAGCAAGGTCCAATATGACCAATATTTTAAAAATATTGCCACCTAGGAGGACTATGAATAATTCTATCAAAAAAAATTGCGTTTCTTTAATTAAACATTTTCTTAAAAAAAAAATCTTCATTATTGTTTGTTAAAGTTGAAATAAACCATTGAGGACGATGATCTTTAATGGGGAGGAGATGTCACATCCCATTTTTTAGCCTTCCAAACTATGATATATTTTACTTTGCATTTTGATTATGGTATTAAAAACAAGAACAATTAGAATATTATGATGAATCAATTTTATATTAGTTTGACATTGTTTGAGATGATGTTCATATGAAATTGAACTATATTAAATGAGAGTGAATATGTTATAGTATCATATTTAGATTTACATGTATATATTAATGGACTTACTACCATGTTGCTTTGATGAGCTATATGTAAGAGAGAGTTTATGAGGGATAGCATCAAATTTGAAAGGAAACACCAAAGCCACCATTATTTTGAGAACACACACACTTAATTCAATTTGGTTAGAGTGGGAATGTATATATTTCATGGTATGATTGACTATAGTGTATCAATTGTTCTTTTTTGCATGCTTCCCAATCTTGAAATGTTATATTAATTAGTTGGAAAAAAATAATGTGAGAAAGGTAAGCATGTTAATGAAAAAAGTTATTCCACATAAAATATATTTGTTTAGTCATATATATTAATATAGAAATCTACATATATTCAATTTCAAATCTCTTTATGCATATATATTTCTATAGTTAAAATCGGTCAAGACCATCTAGTTTTTCTTTAAGATTTTTAAAGATTTCAATAAAATAAAAAAATAAGAATATATATATATATATATATATATATAGAGAGAGAGAGAGAGAGAGAGAGAGAGATGTTTATGTCGTATGCTAAAATTCATAATGTAATCAATCAGGAATAAAAGGGAAATCATGAATCCCTATCCTAATAGAATTTAAACAAAACTCAATGAAATAATGCAATCAAAGCAATGAGTATAAAATCTATCAATAAAAACTCCCTATCCCATGATTGCATATTGCTTCCATTGTTCTTCTCCTCTTTGTGGTATGATGGCTCTCAGATATCATGTTGGCAACTTGCAAATGACACAGATTTGAAGTTCGTGATTTATCGTGATTGTTGAAAATGGAGACTGAATGCTGAATTTATAGATTTTTGCAGAGGATTGAATGAAAGGTGGAATAGATTGATCAAGAGGTGGAACTCAGGTGAGCTCACATGCTAATTGATAGTTGAATTGCTGATTTGGAGGTGAAACTCAATAGATTGAATAGTTAATTGAGTTAACTGGTTGAGAAAAAAGTTGATTGAAAGATGAAAAAGAATGATTGAAGGATAATTAATTGATGACAAAGAAAGCTTTATTTAGAAAAAGATAACTAAAAGATAGAAAAAGAATGATTGGAGAGAGTTAAAGAAAAGATGTAATTAATCAATTAATTAAAATAATCAATTAAATATATGGAATAGTTAATTGATTGAATGTTTTTTGAATGCTTTTTGGAAAAAAGCAAAGTAGAAGATAGAAATAGAGATTGGAAAGATAATGATTTAATTAATTAATTGATTGAATTAATTAATTTAGCATGTGCTTGAACTTTGACTTTGATTTTCAATTTAATCTTTGCATGAGATTTAATTCAAATATTGAATTTATTTTAAATTCAATTTGATATTTGAATATATTTAGAACTTGACTTTGATTTTCAATTTGATTTTTGAAATCATGCACATGTATTAGAAATTAGAAAAATATGAATTTGAATTAAATGAAATTAGAGGAATAAGATTAATTAACTGAAATTAGAAGAATTAATTAGTTAATTAAATAATTTAAAGAAACTATTTAATTATGTAGAAATGGACTTTAATTAAATAATAAAGATTATTTGAATTGAAGAATTAAAATCAAAATTACTTAAATAAATAATATTTAATTAATATTTAGAAAAGGGTTAGTGATTAATTGAATAGAGATGGAAATTGAAAATAATTTTTTTTAAATAATAAAGATTATTTAAATTGAGGATTAATAATCACAATTAATCACAATTAATCAGAATTAATTAAATCATAAATATTTAATTAACATTAGAAAATGGTTAAAATGATTAAATGATGATATAATTAAAAATAGAAAATTAGTAAGATGATGAAGAAATGTGAAATTAGAAGAATAAGATTAACTAACTTAATTAAATAATTAAAGGATTATTTAACTAATTTAGATGAATAATTAGTACATGATTAATGAGACATTTTTTAGGTGTCTACAATTTATATATATGAACTAAAACTTACAAATTAAATGAGTATATTTATAGTTCAATTGACATAGAAGGTACATTAAATTTATGAGCCAGTCTTCAAACTTCTCATTCCATATATTCAAGAATAAGGAGGTGGAATATGTTAGAGCATTTTAAGTAGTTATGCCTTTTTGCCTAAGTTCACTTAATTGTGCTTCTAGTTTCTTTAGTTGTGCATCTAGTTTAGCTAGAACTGAGCTCATTTTAGCTCTTCATGCATTCAACTTAGTTCTCTTATTTTTAGCTTAAGGCATCTTTGTGCTTTCCTTATAAGCACCTCATTGTACAATTGTAATAAATTATGTATTCATGCTTTTGAGTATTATAGCATTCATTTGTGCAGCTCTCTTTTGTGGAAGGTGTTTTCGTTTGTTGTTTGATCTTGTAGGTGCATGTGTTGCAAAATTCAACATGGTATCAAAGCGTAGATTCAGCAAACCCCTGTTCAAGTCTTGATGGTTTCTTTTCTCAGAAGCATTGCAATCACCAGGTTTGCCTTCTTGTGTGGATCTAGAAGTGGGCAATTTTTTATCAAGTTTTAGATCAAAACAAGCATTAGAAATTTTTTGAAAATTTTCCATTTTCAGGAACTTTCTATTTTTGGAAACTTTTTGTTTTCAAAAAATTTCTATTTTCAAAAACTTTACATTTTCAAAAAGTTTCTATTTTCAAAAAGTTGTTATTTTTTTGCAAGTTTTTATTTTGGAAAGTTCCTATTTTTGGAAGGTTTCTATTTTTGAATTTTTTGAATTTTTGGTAAGTTTCTATTTTCGATAAGTTTCTAATTTTAGAAATTTTTTATTTTAAAAAAAAAATCATTTTTGAAGCCTTCTTCAAGCCCTTTTGACATACAGTTGGTATTTTGGCTATATCTTGGCAATACAATGTCCTTTTTTGCCTACCATATACAGTTGGAAAGTTGATTCAGAGGGTTGTCCAAATTTGTAAGTGGTTTGATCTAAGTTTGTTCCTGGTGACTATAGTAGGTCATTGAAGTCAACTCTCTTTTTTGCGCTTCTAGGACCATAACTTGTCAAATGGACTTTGTTTTTTGACTTTTACATATCGTTAGAAAGCTCTCAAAGTCCTCTATCTAGATATACTACTATTTTTTGCAGATTATGCTCCAAGTACATGTTGGCAATTGACACTCATCTGGCTTATAAGTGTTGTCATTGATGGCAACACACTTCATGGGAGATCCGGCAATCAAGATAACCGACATTCACTACACCGACATTCAAGGAACCAGCATTCAGGGAACTACAAAACTTGGAATTGGTATTCTAAGGCCGACATAGGAGATTGATCCGGCAAGCGTGGAAGCGGAAACAGTCATATTATTTTATCTTTATATTTTATTTGGGCTGACGTGTGTCTTATCTTTTATGATATGTTTGTAAGGCAACATAAGGCATTTGTGTTTATTCATATAAATAGGTATAAGTCAGACGGGATTAGGTCATTTTGTATGATGTGGATATATGAGAGATATAACAGATAAGTGATGTGAAAGGTTTTGTGATGTTATCTTGATCGATAGAATGCTAATGTAAAGATCTGCAATCGGTCTTGATCATTGGTCTAGAGGATTGGAAAGCGATCTAAGATACCAGTAAGGGAGGTTAACGTTTAACCGTACAAATAGTGCTTTAAACAGAACTCATCTAGCATAGCATATGCACATCTGAGTTCATTTTTTGTTTCTGATCCAGTATTTGGATCTGTAGTCAGTGAGACTCCTTTTGTGATGAGGAGTATGCTCTAGGCAGTGTGCCTTCCTGCATGTGCAAGCCCCTCTTGTAATATTTATTCATTTGGCCAATGGATAGATATTGTGGGTCACCAATCCCACCGTGGTTTTTCCTCCCTGAGGTTTTCCACGTATAAATATATGTGTTATGGTGTTGATTCATGTGGTTGCAATGATATTACTTGTTGTTACTTTATTTTATGCATACCAGTTAATAAGTGGATTTGTTAATAAGGTTAAAATGACTCTAAATGACAAAACACTAATTCACCCCCCCCCCCCCTCTCAGTGTTCTTGGATTCCAACAGTACATTTTATTCATATTTTTGTGTTTTCACTATCTAGTCAATAACTTGGATGTTTTTGCACTTGAGATGGATCTGTCTGTTGGAGGTTGCTCTACTTGATGTGGTTTACATATGTTGAGATTATTGGGGTCTGATATTTTCATTTGAGGAGGTGTCATGGTTTTTTCTGTTCACCCTTATGTTATCAACCTAGCAAAGGGCAATTATGAGTCTTGGTGACAAGGCATCTTAACACATCTTAGGTGGCTTGATTTTTTTCCCTATCTATATGGACTCATCCCTCAACAAAATTCAAAGAGGGGTCAATATTCTTGGAGGATCACTAATGACCATGTTGTATGAGTGATTTGTTCCAATATTGATCTTGACACTATGCTTTATTGGACATTAAATGTCCATGTGCACTTTGCACTCACCTTTGGGAGATCTATGGAGACCCTCATATCTCTCCATTTCTAAAGGATCTTGCAACAGATTGTGTCATTCCCCTTGCACATGTAGATTGTATACCCTACACTTATGGTAATTTTGAGATGCTTGAGTATATATCAAGTCTTTCATGTTCTAATGGATCCAATTCTTGTATCTCAGATGTCACTCCTCATATTGAGACGCCATATCAATCTTCATCATATTTTGTTGTTCCTAATCAGATTGGTATTAGCCCATGCATAGCCCTTACTGATTCAATTCAGCAGATTGATTATTCACTTCTAGGCATTGTAGACATTGGGAATATATTTAAGGATCTTCACTCCCTCTTTGATGAAAGTTTGATCATTCATGTCATCCCATCTTCAGTTACTTCAAAGGTTGTTCATTAGGTATCTTCACAATTGTTTGGATTTGCTTCAATTGATCTGGCACGTCATAATACAGAAATGTGGATAGTTAAGTGATCTTCCATGGCACACATATTGAGATTATTCCTTCCATCTCCTTTCATGAAGTTTCTTTAGCCTTGGCAAGTGGATTTGTTTCTTCCTAAGGGGAGACATGTGGTTTGTTTCTCTTGGATCATCTTTAGCATTCATCCTTGAGCCTTCATCTTTGGCATTGGAGCTTATCTCTTATGGGGAGGATACATCATCTCTTCTTTTCTCTCCTATGGAGAGAATCTTGATTGTACTTTTGTGACTGATTCAGTACTTGAGGGGACATCTTGAGTCCTCCATGCTTGTCACATGTACTTATTTTTTATGCATTGCATGTCTCACTTTTGGAGAGGGTTTTTTCCCACGTGGTTTTTCCAATTTCTATGCTTAGAGAGACATTTGTTTTGTACTTGGGTACCTAATCAAGCCTTTAGTTGTCAGGACCCATCTTGCATTCATACATTTAGAGATTTTTTACTTCACCCTAAGTTTCCCTTAAGGGGGGATATTAGAGCATTTTAACAACTAGTTCTTCTTGTTTGCATAAGTTCACTTAGTTGTGCTTCTAGTTTCTTTATTTGTGCATCTAGTTTAGCTAGAGTTGACCTTATTTTAGCTCCTCAATCATTCACCTTAGTTCTCCCATTTTTTACTTAAGCCATCTTTGTGTTTTCTTTATAAGCACCTCATTATACAATTGTAATTAATCCTGTAATCTTTTCTTTTGAGGAATATAGCATATTTTTCTTGCTATTCTCATTTGTGGAAGGTGTTCTAGTTTGTTGTTTGATCTTGTAGGCTTCTGTTGCAAAATTCAAGAGAATGAACATTAAAATTTTACTTTATGTGAAGTAAAAATGAGTCTTGACTACTCTTGAAGACAATGCAGAGAGTGGAGGCTTCTAGAAAACATGAAAAGAATATGGGAGAAAGAATAAGCATTATGATGGGTATTAAAGAGAAAAATAAAAAAAGGAAGAGATGAGAGGATAGAGCAAACAAAATTGGGAAAAATTTGGGTTTCCATTTGATCTTCTGCAGGTCACAACATGTAACTTTCCATTGTCTACAATAAATTATCATGGAAACATAGTTGGTGACATTTTGAATTTTCTAAGCATATGAATGAATTTGTTTTATTGATAAAGTTATATATCATTATTTTGAACAGAATTATTAGGTTTTATAGGTTTTACCCTCTCCTTAACAAAGATTATAGTCATTTTAATAGTTCATTGGATCAAATAGCCTTTAAGCCTCAATGTGGTTGATTGTATTATGATTAATTTCTTAAGTTGTAATAGCTTGTCTTTTATAGAAATTTGAAATATGAAGTTCATTGATAGCTTTTCAATCTTATCATTTTTAGTGTAATTTGTTTTTGCTAAATAGTCATTCAACTTGTTGCAAATAACTGAGGGATAAAGTAAAAAACACTACATTATGTTAATAGAAAATATTTGAGAGAATAATTCTTTTTAGGTCAATACTATCGCTTAGGTTTTGGCATGGTGAGGGCATTTTTAAGGACTTTGTGTTTTGTTTTTCGATTCTTTTGTCTTATCTCAGTAGAGACCATATTATATGTAATTTTTGTACAGTCTTTTAGCTTGTCTCAACAAAGACACCATTATATAGTTTGTTGTTAATCCTATTAGCTTAGTCACTTAATGATGGTATGTTGTGGTTTAGTTTATAGTCTTTAGGCCCTCTATTTTCTTTATGGATGTGCAATGAATATTATTAAGCCTTATTGCTTGGGCGATGGTACGATGATATGAATTCTACTAAACTTTATGTGTTCATGTTGAAAGGTATGTCAACAAACGTCTTAAAATTTTTATCTTGTTTAATATGGATGAAAACTTGACCATTTTATTGGTTCCATAAAAAAGTGAATATGGTCCCATAAAAAGATGAAGTTGTAATCTATATGTTATCTCTAAACATGATTTGACCTTGTGTCTATATAGAAAGATAAAATCATAAGTTTAGTTGATAAGTTTCAATTGGTATTGTGAGTCTCATGCCAGCCTTCTTTAATTATCTTTAGTTACAGATAAACAATTTGGTAGTCATATGAGTATATATGTCTATGGAATACACATACATATTATGTACACCTAAATATTTCCCTAGCCAATTTCATCACCTAGCCCAAATTGTCTGAGCATGCCACGTAGGACATATTCTTTTCACCTAATATCTTCCACAATTATATAACTTGTTATTTAATTCATCACGTTTTCCATCTCATAAATAAATAAATAACATTTCCACATGTTTTCCACATCATGCATGGCTCAAATAGTTAAATATTACTAGTATTTAATTATGCATGTATTCGCTCAACACATTCCAAAATTAAAGGGAACCTAGAAACACTTGTCTTTATGGTTCCACTATTCTCTCCACCAAACCCAAGAATATAGCCCCACTAGATGCATGTGTCCCTTATTTCCCCCATCCTATCAACCACTTATTTAATTTTTTAAATTCATCCAAGCCATCCACATTCCAATAACCTCCATCTAAACCCTTCATTCTCTCATAGATCCTAGTGAAATCCTCTCAACTATTCCTCATTGTTGATCTTACCATTAGATCTTTGGCCATCTATTCATCCTTCTAAAATTTAATAACTTTACGCACCCTAATTTATTTCAATCATAGTTAATACATTATCATTTGTGCTAAGTACATGTTGTTGTTTCTTGTAATTTTTGAGAAAAGGAGCATCCACATATCAATTGTCATTGGAGCAAATATTTTAGCAATGTAGGTTTTAGTAACATTTTAATTTGGTTTTATTTGCACTCTATTTCGAGTTGTATCTAGACATTTTGCTTTGGTTTGAATAAAAATTTTATACTCTAGAGAGAGAGAGAACACATCAAATGTAGACAAATGATATCGACATATGTTATTTTCATATGAAACTAGTTATCAATTATGATAGCAAGTTGTATATGTCGATTGATGTTTAATATTTTTGTATGATTGTGTACTTTTGTGTATTCAAGTATGAATGTGTATGCTCGAATTTGTGGTGATAAAAATACTAACATTGAGATCAAAAAGGCCAACATACTAATGAAACTTTTGAGTACAAAGATTAACTAATTTAAACTAGTTTTAAAAAGTTAACTTCCCAATATGTGTCTCATTGTTTTCTACCTCATAGGATCCCTAAAGCCAATGTTTTGCTCTCAGATCATTGAGAAAATGACTTAGGAATGAAAACTCCAAGAACGAGTGGCATTGTGATCTATGTGCATGAATGCAATCTAAGATCTATATGATATGTTCAAGCTATGATACTAAGCTATGATGAAGATAATGATATGATAAAGATATTAACAAACTATACCAACACGATATACGAACATGGATATACTATGGTATGAAACGCTTCTAAATGCTAAAATATTTGATATAATTAGACTATAATGTAGATGCATAAAACTTGGATGATGGATTATGAAGAAAGGGAGCTCTATTTATAGAGGAAATAGGGAAATGGATGATTAAGATTGAATAATCTTAACAAGGGCTAGGACTAAAAGTTACTCAATCCATGTTTACAATTTTCACCAATGAAAAGGTGACAACTGTCAACAAGAGGTGGCTTGAGATGAGATGTAAGAGGCATTAAATGCCTAAAAAGACATGAGGGTCACCCTAGGAGGATGTGGTTTAAATAAATATTAAATATTTATTTAACTAGATGGTCAGATTTATACGTCTACATTTTGCCCCTCATTCAAGTGACGTGTTTGCACATGTTGATTCAAATAAAATCGCTTGATATGTTGTAAAAAATTTATCAATATGGTGTCGCATGTCAAAATGTTTGATATGATGCCCCAACTGCGCATTTGATGAATGATATTGATGATGCCCCCTTGGGAGATGAATCAAGGGTGTGTTCGATTTTTTACCTTTTGATTTTTTGTTTTGATATGATAATGTTGAGGATGTTTGAATTTTGGATATGCACAATTTGATTCATCTCCCGAAAAATGATGTTGATAAGGTTAATAAATGAAAAAGTGGAAAAATATATGCCCCACTTATTAATACTCTCTATTACCCTCTTAAAAAGGTAAAAAGTGAAAAAGAAAATTCATTTTACACTTGTCTTCTTGTGATTTGTGCATTTGGAGCTTTGACGACGATTCTGATGAGATGAAAAAAGAATTTGAGATGTCACTTATAGGGGAGATTAAGTTCTTCATTGGACTACAGATTCAACAAATGAAAGATGGAATCTTTATCAATCAGTCCAAATATGTCAAAGAGGTGTTGAAGACCTTTTGCATGGAGGACAGCAAACTGGTTGGTACACCAATGGTGACCGGTTGTAAATTGTCAAAAGAGGATGACTCAGGGTTGGTAAATGAGAAGGAATATCGATCAATGATTGGTAAATTGCACTATGTAGTACATAGTAGACCAGACATTGCACATGCAGTGGGTATTATTGCACGGTTCCAGAAAAGCCCAAGAGAATCCCACTTGGTAGCAGTCAAGCGGATTTTGAGATATCTGAAGGGAACTGTTGACTATGGATTATGGTATCCATACAGTAATGATTTCAACCTGAAAGTGTTTACAGATGCTGACTAGGCTGGTAATGTGGACGATCGGAAGAGAACAATCGGTGGTGCATTCTTTCTTGGTGGTAGACTGGTCTCATGGATGAGTAAGAAGCAGAGTTATATCTCTCAGTCTGCAGCAGAAGCGGAGTATGTTGTAGCATTTATGAACTGCACCCAGACAATCTAGATGAAGCATGTATTAAATGGCTTCAAAGTTCCTGTATCTGAACCGGTAAGTATATTTTGTGACAACACAAGTACGATTAACATCTCCAAGAATCCGGTTTTACATTCTAGAACCAAGCACTTTGAGCTTAAGTATCATTTCTTATGGGAAAAGGTTCAGAACAAAGAAGTTGTACGGGAACATGTTTCCAGTAAGGAGCAGTTAGCAGATATATTCACCAAGCCTCTACCGAAGGCTACCTTTATCTATTTGAGAGGTGAATTAGGGGTGTTTCCCCTTCAAGAGGTGAACTAAAGGTGTGTGCTCCACATCAGTCAAGACTTACATTGATATACCTTTTACAGGATTGGTGTGATGAAGGATGCTACTCCTCGAGGGGAGCAACATAGTAGAACATAAATGTATATGCCTCCACTTTGGCATTGTTGTCAAAGCGGGAGAAGATGTGAAGCGGAGAAGATATCTGCAGTATTGGGGGAGAAGATGTGAAGCGGAGAGATATCTTTGTATATTGTCATCAATGCCAAAGGGGGAGATTGTTGGCATATGTGCAGAGTATGATGACATGATGATATTGTATGTTGTCATTGACATCAATATGATGAAGAGTGAACCGGTATATTGAACTAAGCAACTTGCCAAAGAACCAGTATGATGTTGTGAACCGGTATATGTGAAAAAGTGAAGCGGTATGTCTGTCCAAGTGAACCAGTATGTTGGAATGTGAACCAGTATATGGAATGTTTTGTATCAAGGTTTCATATGGTATGACTACTGGTTGGTAGTCTTAGCTTCAAGGTTTCCAGTTGAAGTATTCCAAGCCCGTGTGATTCAATCGATGACATCGTGTGATAAATTAGCATTGTAATGAAGAACATATTGAGTTGCCATGTCAGCCTTGTGCAGTGTAGGATCTTGCATGAAGGAGATTGATCCTATCTACCTCAGGAATGTGTGAAGTCTCTGTAAATGGTGGAGAACGTGTGATGGGTTATCTATTGGCATTTGGCATTATAACAGACAATGGGAGATTGTTGGCATTTCAATAAGGATATTGAGAAGGTTGTTGATGATTATGGATATAACTGATTAAGGATGTTTACTGTCTTGATATTATTATTTTGTCATTGATGTCAAGAAATTGATTTTCTAATTCAGTATGATGTTGCCATATCTTGAGAAGTATGATTTGAAGAGTATAAAGATGTCGGTAAAAGACACAGGAAGAATATGATGAATAAAGGGGATGAATAAGGTATTCAATGGGCAACTATTACCGAGTTAGACAATGATGAGATCATGATGTTTAGATTGTTTTAACATCATACATATGTTGTAAATTGTAAAGTTAATACTATACTATGTTACCGAGCAAAGAACCTAGTCGGTAAACCCTAAGGAACCTAGTCGGTAAACCCTAAGGTTATCGCTATCGGTTAATGAAGGCAAAATGTCTATCGAGTGAAGTTTAGTATTTATCGAGTTGTTACCGAGTTGTAACCGAGCTGTAACAGAATACATTAAATGGTTACATGTGTTATTTAATGAAGGAAGCTGATGAGTTGGAACTGATTAAATGATTGGTATGTCGTGCATGAAGTTTGTTAATGAATCTATGGCAAAGGAAAATCGGCATGAAGATCTACAGCTCAGATTGAACCGCAATACCCTAGCACAAGTTCCAAGAAATGTATGCAAGTTCCAAGGCAGGGTAAAGCATTTTAAGATCGAAGGATACATTGAACCTGGTCAAAGTTTGAAGATCTGATGGCTATGATTGATCATGGGAAATGTGATCAAGGAGATTAAGTGGTTGGCAAATTGTTTATAAATAGGGAACTATTGATAAACAATGTATGGGGGCAAATGTATGCACAGGGATGCTACATAGTGATTACCGAGCACAGAAGCTTGAAGACCTGTTTGAATAACAGAGTATAGAAGCCTAGCAGATGGACAAGATTAGTTCTATGTCTAGATTGTATTGAGCAAATAAGAATCTGCTTTAGCATTTTAGATGTGAAGTTGCAGATAGATTTTTATTACTGTTATTTTGTGAAAGTGACAGAAAATCTCTTAACCTAATGGACTTAACAGTCTTATTTGTAAAACCCTCTAGCAAGGTGACATTCTGATTGAGTGTTTGAAATCCTTTAACAAGGTCACTTCTAACAAGGTGAAGATCCTAACAGATCTGAGGGAAATCCCTTAACCGGGTCACATCTAGCAATGTGTTTGTAATCTTTAACAGGATTTGCTTTTAACCGAGCATACTCTAGAAGAGTATATTTCTTAGTGGGTCCGAAATCCCACAGTGGTTTTTCCCTATTTGGGTTTCCACGTTAAATCTGGTGTTATGAGGTTTATGATGTTTATATGCTTTTGAGTTTGCATGTTTAGCAGTTTTGGTTATATTACTGAAGTATATGTTACCGAGGTTGAATCTGATGTTTTTATGGAAGATTAAGTTTGTATGATTCACCCCCCCTCTCATCTTGTTGGCTATTGGATTTGTACTTACATTAAGTATCAGAACTATCATTATCAGCCTCCAAGAAGCGGTGAAGAATGAACATTGGAGAACGTCTTGAGATCTATTCAAGACTGTTGTAATCAATGCAATATGTTCAATGGTTAGGATTGAACCGACTGAATTGCTTAACCTAAATGTTTAGGGTTTAGGGTTTATGCTACCGACCGATCTGTTTCCTATAAGGTCGATGTTGATTTTCATGTTGAGGTTGTTGGGAAATGTTGTGTGTGTACCTAAGTGTAGAGATACGTGATTCTTGTCAAACCAGATAAGAGAATAGATACTTGCAGAGTGTGATTGTAGAAGGAAAGAATTGAAGGGGATCTGCATTGGCATTGAGTGTTGTTACCATATCACTATAATACCCGTTGATCTCTAACCACTTCAACAGTTGGAAAATCCCTTGACAGGATAGCTTTAACCAGCTTGTTGTAAATCCTTTAATAGGGTGACTCAAAATCATTGAGCTCTTAAAATCCTCTAACAAGGTAACCTTTAACAAGGTTTAACCCTTAACCGGGTATTTAGCCATCCCTTAACCAGGTGATCCCTAGTAGGATTGGTTCCTAACAGAACCTATTGTAACAGTCTTTAACCGGACCGGGCTCCTAACAGAGCGGACCTCAAAAGGGTTCAAAGAACAACTTGTGGGTATTCATCCCCACCGTGGTTTTTCCCAATTGGGTTTCCACATGAAAAATATGTGTGTCATGTGTGATGTCTTTTTCATGTGATGCTTTGTTATTTTCTATCTATTGGTAAATCATGTTGAACTAGCAGGTTATTATATTTCTAATTGTAGAGTACTAGTGTATGCGTATGGGTGAAGTGGAAATAAGATGTTAGATTGTGTGGAAAGCTAAGTGTTACCGGTTTATGTCCTTCACCGTCTCACTATGTTTAACCAGTAGTAATCTGGTTTAGACCAGTGTTAGTGATTGCCAGTCAAGTGCACTATTTGCAGTCAAACCGGTTCAGGAAAAGTGATTTTTGTCTGTACTAATTCACCCCCCCCTCTTAGTACCGGTTTGGTACTAACTGTTCATCATTTATTCATCACTTCAGAATCTATTTCGCTCAAAACCTGATCATCCTCACTAGAATCATTGATATTTTGTGATCTAAGTTCAACTGATCTAGCCCCTCAACCTTGTCCATCATAGGGTATGGGTGTATATGTGTGGATCATATCTACCTCAATATCTTTAGTGACATCAGAGCAAGTATCCCATTCATATTCATTTGAGTCTGTCTCAAAATCACTTTCTAAAGCTACACCACTGTATCTGACAAGAATATTGTATGGTGAGAAGAGTTTGTTGATAATTGATATAAGTTTTGTTGCTTGTTTTGATTCAAGTTTTGTGCTTGCTTGTACTCTTTGGATTTGTTCATAAACTGACTCCTCTCTTTGAATGGCAAGCTCTTCTTGTTTTTGTTCATATTTGTCTTCTCTTTGCTCTCTAAATGTTCCATTTGTTACTGATTTTGTACTGGCTCGATTAGGTTTTGTTATTGCTTGCACGTGATGTATCTATTTATAGGAAACCTCTTCTCTTTGAATAGCGATTTCCTCTTGTTGTTTCTCATATTCTTCATCTTTTTGTTCTTTGTTTGTCTTTTCAATTGCTTGATGTATCACTTCTTGTCATGATTCATCTTTATGTGTTACATTTCTTCTCCCTCGGGGGTTTTGATGAGGATCTTGTTTTTGTGCAGGTTGAATATGTTGGTCATACCCAAGTCCAGATTTATCCTTAGCAAGTTGTGAATGAGGTTGAATTGGTTATGTGATGCCTTCTTGACGCTTTCCAGTAGGATCCTTTCCTTGGTATCCCATTTGTTGGTGTAAATAATTATTCATCATGGATATTATTACACTTTACTTAAGTTTATTTAAGTAAATGCATTTAATAGTAGTTTGGGTATGGGACACTTGGGTGATTGTGCCACATTTGGATAGTGTGTGTAGGATAATTTACACCTTTTATGGTGTTGATCTTATCTTGTTGTTACATTCCACCTCATGTGGAATATTATATTATTTTTCCTACCTACCCAAACCTATTTCATACCTACCCTTGTTTATTATTGAGCCACATGTCATGTTTGTGTGCTCACATATCCATAAGCCTTGCCTATATAAGCAGGCTCATCTACATTGTTTGTATGGGTTGAACAACAATTGATGATCCAGTTGATCAGTATTTTCATCTTGATAGAATACAGTTTATTCCTATCATCTATTTTATTCTCTCTTATTTGTGCTTTCCATTGCCTCTTGATCTTGGCAAAATCTCACATAGTATCAGAGCCATTAGAGTGTCATTGGTTTGCCAATTGAGAGAAATTTGATGAAATTTGGGGTTTCGCATTTTGTAGCTTTCTATTGCAGGTTTTTATTGGAGCTTGTTGGGTCAAATATGAGGTCACTATTGGATTGAGGAGGTCCAACAAAGTCATTTTTTCCTTTTGTTTCATCCAAATCGGACTTCGGAGGCCAAATCTAGAAGCATTTGAAGTTTGAAGTTGCGGCAAAAATTTTCCAGAAATTGTAATTTTGCAGACAATTTTCAAATAGTGATATCTCACTCATCCAGACTCCTTTTTTCGAGAAATTTTTTTTGTTTTGGGATATAATTTTGTGATCTATACAATGGTGTAAGATTTTTCTACTTTTCGAATACAGTTTTTTCGGAAATCGTGAAATCCCGATTTTGACAACTTTCTAGGCTTCATTCAGGCTCATATGGACTCCTTTTCAGGTATCATTTTTTTTAAAGTGCATAATTTTTTGTCTACTTTTATAATCTGCCATTTTTTTGTAGTGATTTTGAGTGGATGTTGTACTTTCAGTATTTGGTCTTTTTTTGGCCTATTTGGTACTTGTATTTTCCTTGGATCTCAGTTGAGATCACTAGTTGTATTTGTTGAAGTCTCTTATATATCATTTTGAGAAGCTGTAAATTGAAATCAGAAGTCCACTTTGCCTTGTTTTGCAAGTGGCCCATTGTATACGCACTAAGTATAAAGTGTCAAATCACAATTTTTTTTTTGGGGGGGGGGTTCTTGATTGAGTATTTTGGGGGGGTGTCTTGTGTGATTGTGCCTCTCTATATCTTGTGTTTTTTCATTTTGGTGCTATGGGTTCTCCTAAATTTCCACTTTTAACTCCTCATAATTATGCATCATGGAAGATTAAGGCATGGAGTAAACTAATGGAAAAAGGACTCATTCATTATGTAAATGAAACTATTATAGCACCACCTTATCCTAAGGTTGATCCTAATGCTCAACTTGAATGGCTCACTAAGAATGCTATGGCAATTGGAAATCTTAGAAAGTATGTATCAGATGACCCTCATTTTTCACATTGATAAGTGTACAACAATTAAAGAGGCTTGGGATATTTTTAAGAAATTGTATGGTCAAGTTGATGAGATTAAGGGCTACAAGCTTGATAGTGAACTCACAACTTTGGATCCCAAGGATTTTAATACAATCCAAGATTATGTCACAAAAGAAAATGAGCTAAGAGAAACACTAAAGGATTGTGGAATTAATAAAAAGGATGCTCAATTGGTTTATAACTTGTTGGACAATCTTCCTTCTGAGTATCCAGCCTTTGTATCTAGCTTTCACACCCATAGGTTAGCTCAAAGTTCCTCATACACTTCTCCCTCATTTGATTCATTCACGGAGATGTTGATACTTGAGCAATCTAAGTTGACCAAGATGGGGATTCTCAAATCTTCAAAGTCACAAGCTTTGGTAGCTAGCAAAGGGAATCAAAGTAATCAAGGAAAAGGCAAGAATCAAAAGCAACCTAAGTCAAAACTACAACAAGATGGAGCACAATATTCCTCTCCACAACAAGGTGATTCACCATTCTCACCTAAGAGGAAATCATATAAGGACAATATTTTTGTGGATATTGCAAGAAGTCGGGACATGATGAACATCATTGTTATAAGAAGGATATTGATGAGTTGAAGAATCTTCTTGAGAAGAACAAAATCAACCTACCTTCTAGAATGTCTACATCAGCTTCTTCTTCTAAGGATAAAGGAAAGGATCACTCTTTTGGGACAGATAAAGGAAAGGGACAAGCTCTTTGTGCTACTACAAGTCATGATTCAGTGAGATGGCTTCTAGATTCAGGGGCATCTCATCATATGGCATCTTCACAATCTATGTTTTCTACATTTGAGCCTTGCCACATGCCGCAGATTTTGATGGGAAATCATACATACATGGATGTGATTGGGAAAGGATCTATTGTCATTGGGGATAACTCCTTCAATGATGTGCTGTTTGTACCCCACTTGACAAACAATCTTCTTTCCATCTATCAAATCACACATGGGGCAACTAGGAAAACTGTGGAGTTCACACCTGATTTCGTTATCATTAGAGACTTTGAGAGTGGATTTATCATTGCGACTGGGGTGATTGATCATGCATCTCGGTTGTACTCTTTTTCACATTTTGGTCCTATTGATGAGGTTGATTCTTCCTATGTTGATGACTTAGATTTTGAGGAGAACATTGGGCACTTGAACTTGGAGATTCTCACATGTGACCCCGTTCTTGAACCTTGCATTTCATCTCCTTCTCTTGATATCACACCACCTATTGCACCTAATGATGCAGCTAGTGAGACAGTTTTGCCTTTTTGTGATTCAGTGCAGTACGATATTTCATGTCTTCCAGCTTCAGTTGATTGGGATGACTACTTGACAGACATTGTAGGTTTGTTTATGGAGTCCTACATTACAGATTTGGGAGACATCATTGATGACATTCATCTTCTCTTTAATGAAGATGATCCTTCTTCGATTGTTGTGAGGGATCACTATGACCCTCTTGTGCATTCTCTACATGATCAATCTTTAGAGGTTGACATGATTGTGGATACTTTTGTCCAGCAATTGGAGGAGGTCTCTTTATCTTTTGAGGAGACATGTGAGTCTTTGGATATTGTTCTACATTTTTCTCCACTAGATCTTGGAGTGCCTTTTTCAGCAGTGTGGTGCACTTTACCACTTTTGGAGGGGGTAACTTTCAGCATCGACATGGGGACACTTGAGCAGTTTTCAGAGATTTCATTCATCAAGAGTATTTTTCCTACATCTTCCCTTCATGGTTGGGGAGACTTCATGGATACACCTTTGGTTTGGTTTCTTCCTAAGGGGAGGAACGTGATTTGACGTTTGTGGAGCAGTTTCTTCATTCATCATCGAGCTTCTATCATTGGTGCAGATTCCACATTGAGGGGGGGCTTCTCAGTCTCTCTTCTTCTTCTCTCATATGGGGGGGACTTTTTCCTCATATGGGGTTTTGTCCTTCACATACTTCTATGAGAGTTCTTTGTATCTAGTTTTCATCTCTCTTTTGGGGGAGGGTTTTTTCCCATTGGGTTTTTCTCTCTTTCCCCTCTTTGTGAGAGATTTCATTGCATTGGTTTGCATGCATTTGCATTTGTACATGGGTACCTAACATGGCCTAGTAGTCAGGACCCATCTTGCATTGCTTAGTTGCATTGTAGACTTTAGTGCATTCCCCTAAGTTGCACTTAAGGGGGGTGTTGGTGTAAATAATTATTCATCATGGATATTATTATACTTAAGTTTACTTAAGTACATGCATTTAATAGTAGTTTGGGTATGAGACACTTGGGTGTTTGTGCCACATTTGGATAGTGTGTGTAGGATAATTTCCACCTTTTATGGTGTTGATCTTATCTTCTTGTTACATTCCACCTCATGTGGAATATTATATTATTTCTCCTACCTACCCACACCTATTTCCTACCTACCCTTGTTTCTTATTGAGCCACATGTCATGTTTGTGTACTCACATATCCATAAGTCTTGCCTATATAAGCAGGCTCGTCTACATTGTTTGTATGGGCAATCATTGAACAACAATTGATGATCCAGTTGATTAGTATTTTCATCTTGATAGAATACAGTTTATTCCTATCATCTATTTTGTTCTCTCTTATTTGTGTTTTCCATTGCCTCTTGATCTTGGCAAAATCTCACACCATCCGTTGCATGATTCTAAATCCATTGCCATACCCTTCTGTGGGATTAGTGATGTTAACGGTTGTTGCTTTGGTTTATTCTTCATCTTTGTATAACCAATTCAAAACATCTTTGTTTTCCTATTTCATCTGCTAGTGTTCCTTCTTGATGGAACATACCATCAAACTTTTTAATAGGTTGCAACGATTGTTGTCTCGAAGTTGATGGTTTTCCATGAGACCTTGGTAAAATTGGCAACTTTGATAGACATAGGGATTCAAAAGAGTATTCTCTCATGCCTTTATCTTTCAACTTCATACTTTTCTCAAAATATATGGATAGAGTTTTGAGTTGATCCTTATTGTTTGATGATGTGGAAGCGAGAGCTTCCCTATTATGGGGTACAAGAACATTTTGAACTTCTTTGAGATTATTGCAATATTGGAAAGGATTAGTGTTTGTTGTTATGGAGATTTCTCGTCCATCATATGGGAATTTCAAGCACTGATGATATGTGGATGGCACCGCCTACATTTCATGGATCCAAGGTCGACCCAAAAGTATATTATAAGACAAGTCTATGTCCAAGACTTGACATAAAGTATCTCTTTGAACTGGCCCTACTTGAATGGGTAATACCACAAGCCCTTTTGATGATCTTTCCTCATCATCATATGCCTTGATTGTTATCTTTTTCTTAGAATCAATGGTTGTTTCTGAGAAAACCAATGCATGGATAAGTTTTAGAGTGCAAATATTTAGACCGGCTCCTCCATCTATTAGCATTATTTTCACTCGATGTTTATAGACTAGGACTTCGATATTGAGTGGAGGACTCTGCGGATGATTTAGAGAGACAGCATCATGCTCTGAAAATGATAGATTGTGAAGCACAGTTAAATGTCCCACCATGGCTTGGAATCAGTCAATATCTAGGTTATTTGGAACTGTAATGTCCACAAGAGCCTTTTCCTGAGTATCCTTGTGTGCGGGTGAGATCTTGAGAAGCTCTAATATGGATGTGAGCTGGTGTCTTCATCAATTGGTCTACCAAGTTGTATTGAGTGTTTGGAGATTTTGTCGTTTTGGAGGCACTCCCTTTTAAGACATATCTAGATTGGGCCCATGTAGTCACATTGATCGGGGCATGTTCTTGTTTGTTTTTTATCATAATGACGTTAATCCGATTGTCAGATGTTGATATGTGATTGATAACATTGTTGTATACATGATTGATATGGGATCCTTTGTTGTTCGTGGATGATGATGTGCCTTTGTCATAATTTGGAAGTGGATTCTTAAAGGCTTCATGATCATCATTGGTCTTATGACCGTCTACCGTTATCTATCAAATCTTGAACCAAGTTCTTCAACCTTAGGCAATCATTTGTGTCATGCCCTTTGTTTCTATGATAGTCACGGTAGTGAGTGTCATTCCACCATGATGGTTTGAATTGAGGCTCAAAATCCCTTGTGTTTGGAAATGTAATGAGTTTATATGCCAACGGTTCTCGAAATGTTGATTCCAAGGTTTGTCCTAAGGATGTGAACTTTCGTCGATATGGTGTTGGTTTCGAGTTAGCGTTATTTCCCAGATTGTTGTTCCATTGGTTGATGTTTCCTTGATTGTTTGTACTGGGATTGTTGGTTCTTTGATTGGTATTCCCTTGAGTGTTGGTTATTTGATTGATATTGCTTTGAATGTTGATTGGTCGAGTAACATCGGATAAGTTTAACATAGGTTGTTTTGGTTTAACATTGTCTACTACACCATTAATAACATTCTTATTCCTTGTCCAGAATTTAGATTTATCAGAGTTGTTATAGTAATTGTTGTTGTAAGTGTTATTTGATGAGCTAGCACCTTCTTTAGAGAACTTCAAAGTTCCTTTCTTGATTGAGGCTTCTTCTATCTGGATATCGTTTTCAATCAACTTTTTGAAACTAGGTAAATATTGTAGTTTCAGTTGATAGCTCATCTTGTCATTAAGATTGTCTATGAAGATTTTCATTTTCTCTTTTTCAAGTATGGTTCGGGGATATCTAGATATCAATATTCTCCATCTTTGCAAAAACACCATGAATGTTTCATTGTTCTTTTGTTTCGTGTTGCAAAGATCAAGCATGGTAATTTCATGTTGAATGTTCTAGGAATATTGGGAAACAAATTTGTTTACCAACTACTCAAATGATCTTATGGAAGGTGTGACTTTTGAAAGTCATTCCATTGTTTGTCCTCCTAGGCTTCTTGGAAATAGCCTCATCATGTAAGTGTCATTATGGGTGAACTCCAAGCTCATCGTACAAAATTCCCTTACTACAAGGATCATTTTTACCATTGTATTTGTCATACTTTGGTATTTTAGAGTTAGGTGGGAATGGTGCCATGTTCAAACCTCGATCAAAAGGATAAGGACAAATATCCTCTAAGGAATATCACGTGGTAGTTCCTTGTTGCATTTCTTCCATTTGTTGTTGAAGTGCTTGTAGTTGTTGTGTGAGTGTAGTGAGGGGATTATTTCCAACATTGGTATCTTGATGGTTGGTGTCACCTTGATTATTAGTGTCATCTAGGTCATTGGAATCAGTATGATCATGTGTATTGGAACTATGCGTTCTTGATTTTGCCCTTTTGAGGTTTTGAGTTTGTTTTGGTTGTTCTATATCAAAATCCTAAGGGATTTTGATACCTTTGCTATATAACAGGAGTAAGTATTTCTGTTTATCAATTTCAATGAGTTTTTTAAGAAGTTTGTGTAAGCCAGGATCTTGTTGTGCCTCCTCAATAACTTCATTTGTTATTTCTTCCTCGTCTAGATTCATGTAGTTTTTCCAAGTGTTAACTTCTCGAGGTCCCCTGCTCGATTCCGGTTCTTCTTCCCACTCAACATTTTTACGTGATCGTGTAGAAATTGGCATGGCTTGATTTGACTTAATATGTGATTGGATTCTTAGGTAAGTAAGCCAAATTGATCCTTCCACTAAAGTTGATATCATGTGATAGTGTTGACCTTTGCATGAAAGCACGTTCTTTCAAGTATTCTTTGTCAAAATCAATATGTTTACCGTGGAGATAATCGCAGAAACGATGTAAAAATGTCCTATGTTTTAGAAGGAGTTTGCAGTTGATATAAAGGAACTTGTTTCTCTTCAAGACCTTCTTTTGACTAGGTTGTCTCCTTTTCAAACCTGTTTTTAGACAAGGATGCTTCTTCTTGATGTGGTGAAGAATGTTCGTGCGAGTGATCAAAGTTTCAGTTGTGAGATTGATTGGATGAATACTTTGTTTTGATATCTAAGTCCACTCAGTCGAATAGGGGGTTCGATATGCCTCTATTGATATGACCAAGTACGTCAAATGATATGATAAAAGCTTCTCGATATTGGAAACTAAACAGATTTGACTAACTTAGAAAGTTGACTTGGTATTTTGATGTTTGATATGGGTTGATTTGAAATTTGTGATCACTAATTGATACTATGTTGATAAAATTTCCTCTATCTGCGTTGGATTTGACAAAAGACCCAAAAGGGTATCTAAAACTGGTGGTGAAATTTTCAAAAAGTTGATAACCTGCTCTTCGTTTTTGGACAATTTTATATATGCGCTACAACAGACTGTTTATGCACTAAAGTATGACTCCAATGCGCTAGAAAGTTGTTTAGATGCACTATGCTTCCTTTGGTATGCGTTATCTCGTGTTTGTCTCAGTGCAAAAGTTTGTTCTTGCAATGCGCTAATCTGGTCTTCTTAAGGGCTAATGTGTGGTTAAGATGCGCTAATAGGTGGTTAAGATGCGTTGCAATGATGTTTAAATGCGCTATTTTGGACTCCTAATGCACTAAGTTGTCTTGGTTTTCTCAGTTTGATGATTTTGTAAAAAATTTGAAATGGTTTTGGTGTTTTTGATGGATGATCCTCTAAAAGATGATTTGAAAACACAATAGATAGAAGCAAAAACAGTTTGTCTATGCTAGACAGATAGTGTATGTTCAATAGGATCTTTTCAAATCCTTGTTTGTTTTCACAAGTTTGCACAAGAAATACACATCGGATAGACCTCTCTATTCTCAAGGGTCATTTAAAATATCAATAGCCCACACTTGATACTATGTTAGCTCAAACAACCCTGTCACCCCCTAGAGGGCGCTCGTTTTTTGCTATTGTCCGGAAATTAACTCAAAGAGGATTGCTCCTCAATTGAATCGTTATCCTAGGAGATATATGGTGAGTGTCTTGGGAGCTGATTATTCCCCACCCTTGCACTATGATATTAGAAATGTTTGGTAAAACTGACATGGTGAGGCTTCTAGTTCTAAAGTTCGTAATCATGTTTTCATTCGGTCTTCAGTGATAAACTCCCTCGGGAGGCTTCCCAACCTTTAGAACAAAGGCTTTATGTATCTTAAAGATACTGGGGGGAGGCTAATCCCTAAGCAAAACCATTGGAGGGGATTTTCATCAGCTTCCATATTTGATTATAGTGGGTTGGAATACTTGGCTAAAAGTCGTTCCCCTCTCACCGACCTTATGGGCTTCTCGGGAGGGGAGGCCTGCTAAAGGATTTATCTTAATGCTAAATTGAAAGAAATCTTGAAAATGGTGTGTTTGGATTTTTTATCACCCAATTAAGGGGAGAGCGTATACCTAACACCTTCGAAACACAGAATACACACTTTCTTTTTATCCAATATCGCAATTGTTTTCTAAAAGATACCTTGGAGATGTTGCTCCAAAAGATATGTGGTTCTTTTTAACCCAAGATAGCAATGTTTGAAAGATAGGAAAACGAACTTTTAAAAGTAAATCCTTATCAACAAAAATGAATCGCCAAATTGAACAACAACGATCTCAAATTGAAAGCTTTGAAATGGTAAAGTGAAGGTTCTTTTTAAGCTTTCCAAAATAAAAGTGAGGTTCATTTTAAGGAGCACCAAAGGAAAGTGATGTTCAATTTTAACCCTTTGTGAAAATTGGAAAGTTTGTTTTGTTCTTTTTAGAGCCCAAAGGAGTGTGATTCCTAACTTGCATAAAAGAAAGATTCGAGTTGTTGTTCCTTTTATCCATGCAAGAAAGAAAGATGAGTCTTGTTTTAAGCACCAAAAGAAAACATGAAGTTTATTTTAAGCACCAAATGAAAAAATGAGATTCATTTTAAGCTTTTTGCAATAAAAAGAAACGTGAATTATTTTTACTAACTTGAAAAGAAAGCAAAGAAAACTACACTAACTCCTTCTATTCCTGCACAAAATTGTTGAACCTGCACATAGTTAGTTAGCGAAAATCAAATTTTGATGATGGGCTTCACAAGCCTAAATTTTGACTCTGTTACAAAAATTTTGCTCTTTGTCTGTCTATGTGTTATACATGCGCTAGAGAATGGTGCCAAAGTGCTAAAAGATAGAGCAGATGCGCTACTTTGAAGCCTTAATGCGCTAAACTGGTATTCCTACGCGCTAAAATATCAGAGAGAATTGAGAGCTAATGTGAGGTGCCTATGCGCTAAAATATGCCTTCTACGCGCTAAACAGTGAGTTAAATGCGCTAAAGTAAGTTGTGGATGCACTATAGAAACTTGCAGAAGCGCTATTATGATGTTTTGATGTGATCTTTGTGTTCAACCTGCAAGAAAAATGATATTAGATTTGGGGACGCGCCCCACGGTGGGCGCCAAAAATATGTGCTCGGATTTGTGGTGATCAAAATACTAATATTGAGATCAAAAAGGCCAACATACTAATAAAACTTTTAAGTACAAAGATTAACTAACTTAAACTAGTTTAAACAAGTTAACTTCCCAAGATGTGTCTCATTGTTCTCTATCTCATAGGATCCCTAAAGCCAATGTTTTGCTCTCAGATCATTGAGCAAATGACTTAGGAATGACAACTCCAATAACGAATGATATTGTGATCTATATGCATGAATGCAATCTAAGATCTATATGATATGTTCAAGCTATGATACTAAGCTATGATGAAGATAATGATATGATAAAGATATTAGGAAACTATACCAACATGATATACTAACATGGATATACTATGATATGAAATGCTTCTAAATGTTAAAATGTTATTCTAACAAAGAGAGGCTAAAATGCTTGATATAGTTAGACTATAATGTAGATGCATAAAACTTGGATGATGGATTATGAAGAAAGGGAGCTCTATTTATAGAGGAAATAGAGAAATTGGTGGTTAAGATTGAATAATCTTAACAAGGACTAGGATTAAAAGTTACTCAATCCATGTTTACAATTTTCACCAATAAAATGGTGACAATTGTCAACAAGAGGTGGCTTGAGAGGAGATGTAAGAGGCATTAAATGCCTAAGAAGACATGAGGGTCACCCTAGGAGGATGTGATTTAAATAAATATTTTATTTAACTAGATGGTCAGATTTATACATCTACGAAATGATAGCAAAACCTGGAGAAAAAAAAAGGCTGAGAACATGGAAAAAAATAACTTCATCTAAACTTTGCGATATCAAGACAATTGTGATAAGGAAAATGTGTTGAATTATTTATGCATGTTTTAAGATTGTGAAACAAAATTGTTGATAACCAGTGTGAGAAAGAAGTGTAAACATACAAACACGTAATTTGATATGTGAATATATTATTATTAAATCTTTGACCAATGTAATGCAAAACCACCGCTTGCATTGTCAATTCATAGTGTAAAAAATTAGAATCAATCAAAGATGTCACACTTCACTAAAAAATTTATAGAGTTGTATGACAAATTATTTGTATGTAATACACCACACTACTTCTCAGATGACATAGCGATCTTGTAATAGAAGGTATGTGGAAGACTGATGGTCTGTGGTTGGAGGTAAAGCACTCAAGTGATGCTCTAACTCTTGAAATTGAGATGTTGAAGACTTGGTTAATCAAAAACAAAACTATTGATTTTATTTGACATTATACTATTATTGATACAATGTACTTCATGTCAATGATATGACATTGTTTGTAATATGTCATTGAAATATGAATTTGGAAAGTTACATATATATTAAATGATATATATGACGATCTTTATTGAAAAAGTGTTTATTTCACTTACTATTCATTAGTTGTTTATTAAGGCAAAAAACAAGTTTTGAAGGGACCTGAAACCCTTTACACAAGAAGATAAGTTTTGACTTAACAAGACATTAAGCCCAAACCGATCACTATAACAAAACAGCCCCATAGAAGACAAATACAATGTAACACCCCAAAAGTAAAGATTGTTCAATGGATTTTTTTAATATGATATGTGGATTAATATAAAAAATAAAATAAAATCTTCTATCATTACAAGCATGGCAAAAAATTAAAAACACAACAAAGTTTTTCATAGATTCTTAGCAAAAGATCGAAGATAAAAGAAGAAATGGATATCACAATCGGTATAAATTGGCTAATCATGCATTCGATGCTAGGAATATATTTTCACCAAGTACTGCAACACAATATAAACATTCGTACGCACCTAAAGACACAAACAACCCTTCCTACAGGCCACAAAGAAAAATGTTGCAAACCTTATAATACCCATAGCACAATGCACAATTATCTTTCCCTCCCTTGGAGATGCTCTTGTTGCTCTCTTCTCCACAAAATGTCTTTTTACAAGCTTCAGTTGATTGCCTATAATCTTCTTCCATCAATAAAGCTAATAAGCTAATATTCATATTATTTCTTATGATTGTCTTCTCTTTGTCCCAAAATTATCTCGAGGCACGAGCAGCAACTTCTCATACATTTTCACATTCTACACTTAACTCATAATTGAAAAACATATAGCTTCTGAAAATCAGATCAATAGTAGGCATAAAGCTTCAAGTTGCAAGGAAGTGAGCTACCAAACAAATGAACAGCCAAGCAGCAAGGGTTTTACTTAATCTTCTCTCATTTTATTGTCAAAATACCAAGCAGATAGATGCACAAGCTCGTGGTCAACCTACACTTGCATTTTGTTGTTCAGATTTGACATTCTAATGCAACATGGAATTTGACAACCATGGGCAAGTTCGTGGGTCATATTTCATATTATAAGAATGCTTGTATTTATAGCAAAGCAAATTTCATTAACTCGAGATTCCACAACCTCCTAAAATGGCTATCGGTGCAAACTACTTCGATAGATGATAAAATTTACATGATAGTAAATTCCCCAAAAGAGAAAATGCTAGTTCAATCTGTAAAAGTTAAGACTAATATTGTTTGGAACATTTGTTTCAAAAAATATTCTAACATGATACTTGGTCATATCATAAATGTAGTATGTCATGAACCCGATTTCTAAGGCCTAGCTAGCCTTCTTTGCGGTGCTTCTTAGCACCCGTAATCTTTTTGGTTTTTTGGGGATATTTAATTAAATCTCTTAGTCGACTATTCTTAAGTTTATTTGTCTTTTTTGTATTTTTGTTTCACCGACCTAAGGTCGACTCCTTAACATGGCACACTTGTTCTATTTAAGATGAATGAATGAATGATTTTACTGAATCACAGCCCTAAATCATCTGCATATTTCTTTCCATGTTTGATCTCCTACTATGTATCTTGACTAGAAAGCTGGCGGTCTGATTGATCTTGTCCTTGTCAAATAAACGATACATTTTGTCGGCCTTCAAGATGATCTCATACTGAGCACGAATATCATCATATGTTGTGCACTCAATGAGAAAGTGTCATTCTGTCTCAATTGCACCTCTCTTGCAAAACAAACAAGTTCTCTCTTCCATACCTCTTTGGGCCTTTTCCACCTACCTGTTTCACACCTAAGATGATGTGAACCAGTCCTCAATTGTGCCACTAACATCCTTGCCTTCACTTTAATAACTGCCCCTAAATATGATTTCTCTCAATGATCCCAAGTTGGGTTTAAACTCTTTGATGTAATATACCTTTTTACATCCAATGCAGTTTGAAACTTTTCTACGACAAACTTCTTTATTTCTTCGTCGGTATTAGGACATTCGTGTAGCTTGATGTTCCACTTGTTCAACCACTTCTTGTTTTGCTTCATCCAAGTTTTCTTCCTATGATTAAGACCCTCTTCCATCGCAATCTTGGGGCACTGTTGGTTATCCATGTTTTCAACCTTCTTTAGATAGCTTATTAACTGGGTTATTGTTGATACCTCCAACGGAAAAGTACCTGCTTCCGCTAAAAGGATTTCATATGATACTGATGTTTTAACTTTGAGAGTGTTTGTGATTAAATGTTTTTGAATTCTTTCTATCTCCATCACAGTTTGACATGCTACCTCCCCAAACTTCGCAACCATAGAGAACAACCGATGTGACTAGCAAACCAAAAAGAGTTTTCTTGGTTTTCCAGTCCCATAGTTCAACTTTTCTACACCTATTTTGGAGTAGATATGATGCTTTCCAACCCCCCTGAATCCTCTTTGCTCTACAAGTTTCCCAACTAAGCTTATAGTGGAAGCCAATCCTAAGATATTTGTATTATGTCACAATATCCAATGGGTTGCCTTCAAAAAGGAAAGTAAATTTTTTTTTTCCTCTTTAAAGAGAAAATCATGATCTCGGTAATGTTCACCTACATCCTCACAAAAGTACTCTAGAGCCCTTAAGTGATCTCTTAAACCATAAACTATTTGATAAGATCATCGGCGTATAAAAGTAATTTCACCACATAGCCTGCAAGTTGAACCCCTTCACCATCCAATTTGTTTAACCATGTTTCTAATTTATCAATTTATAGACCAAACAAAGTGGGGGATAGAGGGCATCCCTGCTTAACGCCAATGTCACTACCAAAACAGTCGGAATTTCCTTCACTAGTTCTGATTTTAGCTCCAACTCTCTCATATAGTCTATGCACTATCGCTCTATACATGTTAGGGATACCCAATTCTTCCATTATGTTCCATAACTTGTCTTTAGGCATCGTGTCAAAGGCTTTCTTAAAGTCCACAAAAGATAGAAAAGATTGGTTATTAGCTGTCCTTGCATTGAAGTCGCCTATTAGCATTATTTCTCCTAAGGTGCTGAATATGGAGATATCTTTTTTTTTAAACGCATACAGATCTTCATTGTCTAAATTGCATCTCTTGTAGAACTTGTAGTTTTTAGGAGCGAAGTAACAAGCAGCCTTAGCACACAAATGCTAATTGGGACGAAATCCCCAAGAAGCTGAGGCAAGGTAAGGACGCAACCCCTTTTCCCTGGATACCATTCTTCAAGCAAACAACTCTTTCTGTCTATAAGCGTGAATTGTCTTCTTCTGCAAAAGGGTTCTAAGTCAAGGGAAGCACAAACAGCAGAAGGAACGATCTGGAAACTCCTAGCGCCTTGCATCAAACTTCCACCTTCACCTTTGTCTTCGACAGGGCTTAGGCCGTAAAAGTGAATAGGCACATACAATTCACCAGGGGAGTTAAGCAGTTGACTGGCAGCTGCATATAGTTGGATCATCGCTGTGAATCTCAGACAGAGCTTGTGCCTTCCAATGCAAGGCATATCATCTCTCCATCTTTAGGATCCAAATCTGAGATAAGCATCATTTGTAGGTGATTCAAGTCTGGCAATAGACTGTTCATGAACAGACGATTTATGACAATTTACTTTTGTAAGCAGATTGGGTGATGTTCTGAAAAGGCAATTCACTGTGTTAGGAATTGCTATTAGTTATGAGCAAATCTGTTATTTTCTGGAAGTTCTCTGTAATTGGATGCTTAGAATGTTATGACAGTTTTTATTTTTGCCAGAATGTTATCATAAGTCTCTTTTTTATCGCAATTTCTTTTATTTGAGAAGCGGGTATCTTACATAGTATGACAAACAAGAAGGCAAACCTTACTACTGTAGAAAAAAAATGCTTCGCAAGGCTAGAGTAAAATATAGTTTGGGCTATGGAACTTCATTGAAAGCATAAACAGAAGTCTAGGCCATATACCAAGATACATTGGCATCTCAAGTATCATGAGAAGTAACAAAAGCAAGAGAAGTTACAAGGAAAATAACAAATATGGATGGTCTCAGAAGTTTGAATGGGACTTGGAGCTGCTCTTCCCCAAGCAAGGTGATATATGCATCACATAAAGACAATGAAGTCATATCAGAAATTTCATCATCATATTTATTTTATCATTTTCAACTATATTAAAATTTGTTCATGTGCATGTACCAAAAACTAGATCTGACAATTGACATGATTGTTTTACAATGGTTTTCTCATATAGCACCATCAAATATTGTCACAGTACATACATAACTGGGAAAATATATCTGACAATAATCATATTTTCCCATTGTGCCAAATGCACTAATAAAAGTTTCTAATTGCTTTGACGCGCACCCATGGTACATTTCACCCAAACTTCAGACTGAAGTTGTGGGATGATTCTTAGAACACCTTTGTGTCCCCGCTGCATTAATAGGACATCACAGTTCTCTCAAATTTTGGACTGCACACATGCAAAATGTTGTCTGTCAAAAGCTGACAGTCAACTCATTGAAGTTAACAAACAAGGAATAAATTCTTGAAGTTAAAAAAGTTCATGATGCACCACAATATTTTCACAAAACCCTCCTTTCGAAATTAATCTCCGGGAATTCAATTTTGTGCCTCTGTACTTCTAGAGCCAAGAACCCCAAAACATAAGGAAAGAGAAACTTTGCTTGATAAGAGCAACTGGTTTAAACTGATCCGAAGAGTCAAAACTTGATCCAAAAGCATAGCTTATATCAAAAAAATCTCCATAAGAGGAAACTGCACCTGACAAAATCTTACAACCACTCAAGCAGCAGGATGTATTCTTACGGTTTAGCACTTTGCTGTGAGAAATTCTGAAGTTCATGCCACACACACAGCAAATTATCATATGCATCCTCAGCAGTAAAGTCCAAGTTGTTGTGGAGAGATTTATCATCTGGAGTTGCTAACACAGTCCTCAACCACTGCTCATGTAAAGTTGAAAACTCTGCCCTTTGCTCACTTGAATCAAAACTGCTTGAAAGCCAGGATTTCATGACTTGACTAGCATCGAATGCCGCTTTGACCAGAGATCTTGGCATTCCAGCAAGTAAGGCTACTTGCAGGCCATAGCTTTCTGGGGATGCACCAGACCTTAGCTTATACAAAAAGACAAGGTGCCTCTCGGTGTCAAAGAAATCCAAATTAAGACTGTTGTCAGTTGTGATTGCTTTCTCAGACTGCGAATTCGACACCCCTGTGTAATCAACACATGTGGATTTTGCCTCAAATGAACATGACATGTGCATTAGACGAACACAAGGGTGAGAAGCAAACTCCTTAGTTAGAGGATGATAATGTGTGGCGAAGAGCAACCTACAATCTTTTGTTTCAACCAGATGTCGAAAAACCTGCAATTCAAGAAAAATCAATATAACCTTAACAAACTTGATCTGATGTAGACACATGAAAATGACTGGGAAAAACCTGTTAACGTCTAGGCTGTCATCAAACAGGGTAGCAAAACTAGAGCCTTTGTACTCAGCTAGACAAAGTCATACAAACAGTCTTAAGGCAACTTGACTTACTGCATATGCAATCGCATATCCATCAAATGTAGATGTTCCTCGACCAAGTTCATCTAGCACTACAAGAGAGTATGGTGTTGCGTATCGCAATACTGATGCTGCCTCCATGCATTCAACTAGAAATGTGCCTGCAAGAAAACATAAATCATTGCATCCCTTCCTTATTTCTTTATGAATATTTATGCTCTACAGTTGATATACAATGATTCTAGATAAACCAAATCAATCTCAAATATATATTTGTATTAATAGGACTTCAGAATACTTATCAATCACAAAACAGATAGATATACTTACTTTCTCCTGACATTATGCGGTCACTTGCACCCAGCCGTGTAAAAATAACATCTGCTGGTGACAGGATACATGATTCACATGGTACATAGCAACCGAGCTGGACATCAAATTGCAAAGCATGAATGAGAAACACCTTGGTAGCAAATAAGAAGATTATTGTGCCCTAATTTTCTACCTTAACTTTACCTGAGCCATTATCACTGCCAGACAGGTAGCACGCAAGAGTGTTGATTTACCCCCCATATTTGGTCCCGTTAGAAGCATCGCACGGGGACAACCATATGCTCTCTCATTCCCAAGTTCTATATCATTGGGAACTGGCTGACTTCCCTGCCCTCCCATACCATAAGGATGCCATAACCCTTTCATGCTGAGAATAGAAACTTTTTTTCCACCATCTAAAATACTATCATTTTCCTGGACAGAAACAAGAACGGGTCTGCATGTAGTTCCATTTGATGAGTTTGCTGATCTAGCAAAGGCTACCAGCACATCAATACAGCTTGTGGCATCAACAATTCGTGACCAATGTGCTATCTCTTGAGTGAACAAGTTTTCAATTGAATTCAAACTTTCAACCCCATCCTCACCGAGATCCTTATCCTGGCAAAGACAGACTACATTAATAGCTATAAACCTTGTACACTAATGTTGAACAATAAAAAGACATGAAGTCACATTGCCAATAAAGCAAGAAGTAAGAAGTTAAGAAACCATAATTAATAAAAAAGACATGAAGTCACAGTCCCAATTAAACAACCAGTAAGAACCTCTCATTCAACGATTTAACTTGTCCTCACTGAGATCCTTGTCCTGAGAAATACTGACATATTTATTTTTAATTTGGTATGAATGTATCTGTTACATCCCATTTGTGCCCTAGTTGTTTTTTATGCTACATTACGCCATGTTGTTTGTGCCCTAGTTGTTTTATGCGATATTTACACGATGTTAATCATGCCCTAGGTGTTTCATGTTATAATTGAATGATGTTATTTATGCTCAGTATGATGAAATGATGACTTATAACTGTTAAATTGATGTTTTGATATTTAACATGATGAAATTTAAGATGTTTTACTTTTGTTGATAATAATTTTGAAATGTCAAAGTTATGACAAGATTTCAGGCTAATTGTTTGAACTGGTCAAGTGTGTGCCTGTAATGTCCCCACTTTGAAATAAAATTTAATAATAAATGATAATAATAAAATTAAAATATAAAATAATATAATTAAATATGATTAATTAAAAATTAATTAAGTTAATGAAAAGTCAGAAGACATGAAAAGAAAAGTTGTGACTCCCTCAGCAATGAGATAGAAAAGGGAGAAGAGAATCTCATTTGAGGGGGAATAATTTGGGAAACAAAAGTGCAGATATGGTTTAAATAAGAAGTGCAGAGCTGATTGTGAAAGGTTGTGTCCCTTTCAAAGGACAGAAATAATAAAGAGTCGCTCTTTTAAAGGGTGCTAAGGGTGAAGGGTGTGTCTCTTGCCAAAGGGCATACATGATGAAGAGGTGTGACTCTCCCTCACATTGGAGGATATAGAGTGGAGAAGTTTTCATTTGAGAAGTGGGGATCCATGGAATAGAAAAAATATATGAAGCATTAGAAGCAGATTTAGAAGCAGACCTAAGTCAGAATTATAAGAAAATCTGGAAGAATGATATGAACATTTATCAAAGAGATCAGAACACAAATACAAATCTGCGAATAATGATAAAGAAGGCATTGAAGGAAAAGAAGAGGAAATATTAAATCAATAACCAGAGAATCAGACTAAATCTGTCCAAATTAGCACAATTGACTGAAAATAGACAACCTGCAATAATCCTACAAGTATATTGGGCAAAATTTAGTGTCCTCCCAAAAGGGGACATTACAAATGGTATCAGAGCATGTTCCTGTCAACCTAGGAAGGGCCCTAGTTAATGCAATTGAGTCAGCGAGCCGTAAGAGTGTTAGAAAGAGAGAAAAAGAAAACCTCTTTAGCCATGGAACAAGAATTTAGAAACTTTATGGAAAAAACTGCCCAAGCACTCCAAAACATCACATCAACTATAAATGATCTCAAATCAAATCACGAAAATAGAAGGGACAGGTCACCAAGCCCATCAAAAGGAAATGACAAAGCTACCCAAGAATCTACTGATAGAACCAATATGCACTCTTTTTTGATTGGAGAAGAAACCCCTGAAGATGATGGAGGAACTCATATCCCTAGGTTAAGGGAGCTTGTCGTAGAATATGCAAGATTGGATCCTAAAATCAGGAGGAGCATTCCCTTTTCTGAATATTGTAGAGCAGATTCTAGTAGAGGTCATAAAAAGAGGAAAGCCCAACCTAACCGTGAGATACAAAGCAAAGTAGGAAAGCTAACCATTCCCAACTTTGATGGAACCGGGAAAGTTACAACCCGGTCATGGCTTCAAAAATTGGAGACCTACCTTTCTCTTTGCCCTATGAAGGAGAAGGATGCCATAACATTTGCTATATTACACTTGGAGAGTACAGCCCATGAATGGCGGCATAATGGTCTCATCACACAAGACCACAAAAATATCAAAACATATGACACTTTTAAAGAGAGGCTCATTGAAAGGTTTGACCACACTCATCCCCAAAAGCACTTCAAAGATCTTATGAGGATTAGACAAAAAGGGACCATTGAGGAGTACATTTCAGAATTCCAAAGGCTAGTTGTTATGGTCCCCGGAATGTCCGAGGACAGACTTATCTACCTATTCATAGAAGGATTGAATGATGCAACCCAAGGGCTAGTAAGCGCCTTTGAACCTCCTACTCTCCAAAAGGCAATTCTTAAGGCTACAAGATTCGACTCCGCCCAAAAAAGTCACCACAAGAGAGCACCACCAAAAGATAGTCATTTTGAAGAAGATGAACGCAAGAAACCATATCTTTCTTACAATGACCGGGAGGAATTGAAGAAAAAGGGCCTTTGCTTTGATTGCAAAGAGAAGTGGAAAGAAGGTCACACCTGCAGCCGAGATCCAAGGAAGGACAATATAAGGAGAAAATGTTATGTATGCCATGAACAATGGAATACCGAGCATCAATGCCAAGCCAGGGATGAATTAAAGAAGAAGAGTCTATGTTTCAAATGCAAAGAATCATGGAACCATAACCATCAATGCAAAAGAGGACACATACATATGATAGAAGAAGACAGTGATGGAGAAACATCCAACAAGAAAACAAGGCATTCTTAGTGAGTGTCAGGGGCACTCTTAGTGAGTGCTAGGAACATTCTCAACGAAAGTTTGGGGCACTCTTAGCAAGTGCCAGGAGCATTGTTAGTGAGTGCTAAGGACATTATTAGTGAATGAGGGGATACTCTTAGTGAGTGTCAAGAACCTAACATTATATGTTTCCATGTGTATACTCTGTGTTTGCATACGTTTGCTTCGCGTTTTATGTGTATTCTCTGTGTCTGTTTCATATTTGATGTATTTTCAGCATGTTTGCTCCATGTGTATTTCCAAAGCCATTTCATATTAAGAATCATTTTGAACACTCCATGATCATTGCTTGAGGACAAGCAATCTTGAGTGGGGGAGACTGCAATGTCCCCACTTTGAAATAAAATTTAATAATAAATGATAATAATAAAATTAAAATATTTAAAATTAAATTAAAATATAAAATAATATAATTAAATATGATTAATTAAAAATTAATTAAGTTAATGAAAAGTCAAAAGACATGAAAGGAAAAATTGTGACTTCCTCAACAATGAGATATAAAAGGGAGAAGAGAACCTCATTTGAGAGGGGGAATAATTTGGGAAACAAAAGTGCAGATATGGTTTAAATAAGAAGTGCAGAACTGATTGTGAAAGGTTGTGTCCCTTTCAAAGGACAGAAATAATAAAGAGTCGCACTCTTTTAAAGGGTGCTAAGGGTGAAGGGTGTGTCTCTTGCCAAAGGGCATACATGATGAAGAGGTGTGACTCTCCCTCACATTGGAGGATATAAAGTGGAGAAGTTTTCATTTGAGAAGTGGGGATCCATGGAATAGAAAAAATATATGAAGCATTAGAAGCAGATTTAGAAGCAGACCTAAGTCAAAATTATAAGAAAATCTGGAAGAATGATATGAACATTTATCAAAGAGATCAGAACACAAATACAAATCTGCGAATAATGATAAAGAAGGCATTGAAGGAAAAGAAGAGGAAATATTAAATCAATAACCAGAGAATCAGACTAAATCTGTCCCAATTAGCACAATAGACTGAAAATAGACAACCTGCAATAATCCTACAAGTATATTGGACAAAATTTAGTGTCCTCCCAAAAGGGGACATTACAAGGAGTTTGTCGTCCTCCGAGAAGGGAGGGGAAGTATTATCAGGTTGGAAGGTAATGAAAGAGAACTCATGCCATCTAGAAACCCTAACCGTAAGTTGAGTTGGGTCGTCTCATGTTGACCATGTCTTTCATTAACATGTCGTGTCAAGTAACCCTAATTTGGTCTTAATAGGAGTTTAGGGTTTCACGACTCTAGTCATAGATTGGTATTCCAAGTTATTTTATTATTATTTTAATTATGGAATTTAATCATTTTAATATATATCCATATTATATACGTATACTCTCATATATAAGTACGTATATGTATGTATCCAGGACATTACTAAATACATACATGTAAGTGCTTGTATAGAGAAATACACATATAATATATATGTATAAAAATATAAATATTAATTCACACCTTTTATTGTATTATATTGGTATTAAAAAAATTTATCAATCCTTTGATATGGTCTTTTATAAAATTCATTAATGGGTGCAAGTCCAATGTAATTTTCAAACACCGAATATATGTACTTTATATATATGAATAAAAGCTTCCTTTGAAAGCTTATCTTATTTAATTTATTAAAACCTTATAGTGAAGGCAACGACATAGTCATATGTTTTCTCATCGTTGGCATTGCTAAGTCGAAAGGTTTGTATGGGAACCTCCGTAGTGGCAAATTGGAATTGCATTCAAATTAATGCTAAATCAAACCGAAATGTATTGAAACTGATTCTTCTAGAAGAATAAAAGCAAAAAGGCTTTTGGCGTGACCATTTTTTATCTTTCCCGTGAAGAAAAAGGCATCGAATTGGCGTGGGGAGGTGTTGATGTGTTTTTTATGCACATAACAATACAGAATAAATTACCAAAGTAATTTACCCTCTCTTGAACAAAATCACCTCAGATGCTAAGAATAGATCAACTAAAATGATTCCAAGGTTTCTACATGTCAGGTCTTGACGAGTGGGTAAGTTCAGTGGTTGATGTGAATTGTTGTGTTTCACTTGGGGACTTACGCAAATGTTTGGATTATCATGAATGATGCGGAATAGGTGTGCTGACAACTTAAGATTTATCAATAAGGCTCTGGATTTGCTTCTTACTAAAAAAAGGGGAAAAAGAACAGGGTTCAGGAAATCTATTCTAAAACTAAGAATGTAGGAAATGATGAATGGATTTAATGGAATCAAACCAGACAAGGTCTCACAATCAGGGATTGACACAAACTTAGTGCAATCATCTAAGGTATACTTAAAGATTTTCAGACTATCACCATCAAACGAAGACACCATCCAAGTTGATGCTTGTCAACGGACGCGTAATAGTTGAAGTTATGCTTACTTAAATTCCAATTGACCACACAAAGCGCACTTACCAGCAGAAAGAGGCTAGTGGTATGGATTAAGGATTCCACACAAATGAATTCAACAAATCTTTCACTCAATCTAACATACATGAAAATAAAATTCTAATCTAACTTGGAGGAATTGAGAACCATGAATGCAAATACAACATTTGAAGAGCAAAATCACCAACAATTGAACAATGATTAGGATTCAAATAGCTATAGCATATACCAACAATTCTACAAAAACTCTCCCTTACAAATGAGAGATAAAGGGGCATATATAGAGTCTCTTACAAAATGGATGGCCCGGATTGATCTAAGATTAACGACCGAGATCATGCCAACAAAACCCTAGAATTGCCCTAATTAGGGTTACATCAAAAATGGCGCCACCAACATATGGCCCAATGAAAAGATACCTAGTCATCATATAGGGAATCTTCTAAAAGATTCCTTCTTGCATCTCTCTCTCTCCTAGCATACTCCAAGAATCTAGACAATACTGAATCCAATTCCTCCATGGAAATGCTAGGCAAGGTATCCTGCTATAAATCAATCACGTCCAATGAATCCGAGCAAGCATTCAAAGTGTTATCCCATTTTGGCATAAGCTTCTGCGAATTATGAACATGAATCAACAAAGAGACCAAGTCATCTATCTGACTCTTCGGCAAAGAGTCCAACCGGCAAAAATACATAAATTTCATCTTGTCTCTTAATTCGGCTAAGTGTAAACCACTAGCATCACTAACATCAATACCCAATAATTCCTCAATTGAGGCAAGGATCTTCATCTGAATGTCCTGAATTAATCCTTTCATCTCCATACAACTCGATTGGGCGTTCTCATAATCTGATTTCTTCAAAGCTAATGCACAATACCAGCCATGGAAATCATATATGTCTCCACTATGCACAATGTTCTCGCTGACCAAGGTGGAATTGGGAACCTTCTTCAATGCCAGGAGGCGTGGAATAGTCTTGTCCTGAATAGGCCGGAATTCTTCCCAAACTCCCTCCAAATACTGGATTCTGAATACAAGTGATGTTGTCTTATCATATGCTTGAACAAACTGAGTAAGGAAATCATCTGTCTGTTTTCTTGTACTTTCAATCCACTTTTCCACCTCCAAGTGTGTACCTCTCGCTACCTCGCAATGTGAATGTATTCCATGGTCAACTGCAATATGGGACATAAGGGTGGGATCTCCACGCCTTGTCCCTGCAATATACTCTCTGAGTCTAATATTTTCTTCTCTATACCTTTCATTCTCCGCAATCGCTCCATCTAACCTTGCATTGATTGCTTGGAGGTTGTCACCAATCTCCTGGAATTCCTGCCGTGCGGATGGACGACCAAGGGCGACTGAAGTGATCTGGAAATCCATAGGAATAGCATTGTCCACTATCACGCCTGCAATAGGAACAACAATCTGTGCAATCCACATTCCTGTCTCATCTCTAGCTATGTGCGACAAAATCTCCGCTCTCTTGGGCTCCTTCTTAGCACTCCTAGCTAGGTAGTCATCAATATCATCAATAGGCTATACCTCTATCATTTGTTTACTTTTCGCCATGCTTCTACTCAGCCATTCAAGTATAGCGGCCATTTCCATACCATCATCAAGACATACTTCTTGATCAAGTCCTTTCAATGCCAAGATAACTTCATCATTATCATCAAGATTATTCCTAGTCCAATCATATACATCATTTCCCAAACTAACTTCCAAAAGGGCAGTAGGGGATCTCGGCTGGTCATCATTCTCATCAGGAGGTGCAAATGTTGCTATGGCATGAAATTCCCGAGTATTCTCTGGTAGTATCACTGTATTGGAACACTTGTTGAGTCTCCTTATTTTGTTTTGTTACTTCAATCACTTCGATTGATGAGACACTAGGAGGGGGTGAAGGAAGGATAAGTGGAGGAATGATAGTCTTTTGTTTCTTCTTCACATCCTCAATCTTCTTCCCTCTGGCCTTGACTTCTCCTGGCGTGTTATTCCTTCTCTTGGGAGCTTGACTCTCCTCGTCTGCATGAATCCTGACATCACTGACAGTCCTCTGATCATCCTCGGAAGTAGACTCTTCCGGCTTCATCCTTTCATAAGTGAAGGGGACACCCATGTCCGCTAACTTATTCATCTGCATATCTACCCATAGGCAAGAGAAATTCAAAACCTCTCATCAATACATTCAGGTCAGTCTCTTCTGACTCTAACCAATTAGGCAATAGGATTGCCTTCTGCATTTCATTCTCATACTGTGGATGTGTATGATCTCTATCATCTAATACCTGATCAGGAATGAGGAAAAGTCCACACTTCCTCATGAAATCCACTAACATTCTGGACCACATTCTTCTCTTCACTGCTTGTTCGTCCATCAGGTTAGCCCAATAATCTTCTATGTCAATCTTATGAGTGAACTTCTCTCCGCTGATCCTTCCGACCTTCTTGTCTGGATCAAATCTTTCTCTTTTCTTATATGTTGCGAATCTGTAGAATGCAATCTCCTCACCTACAGTGTTGGCGGCTATGGCGGATTGGCAAACCTTTGACGTCTTCCCAACTGAAATAGGGAATATCATGCCTGTCCTGTGCTTCTCTCTCTGGATAACATCGAACTCTAGAAGCTATCTCACCACTTCCAATAATATCATTCTATCGGTTGGATACCTAGGAAGTCTGTAGGGTTCGGATTGAAACCCATGAATCCTTAGGTACGTGAAAGTGGGGAACTGTATATACCACGATCCATATTTCTCTATTAATTCTATTGCCTCCTTGGACAATCTTCTGTGGATTCCACCCTGCAGAATCTGCGTGATGTACATAGTGAATACATCATTCACTCTCTTGTAGTCTTCAATTTTGTGCATACTCAGCTGGGGGTAACATTCATAACTCTTGAATTGTCCTTGCCCATTCCCGACTTCACCTTTGCATATTAATCCTCTGTATGAAACAAATCATGCAAGCAGGTATACCAGGTAAGAAGTCATAGCGAATGACTTGGACCGCTCTACATTCCTCAGCTGGAAATCCAGATTGTCACTTATAATCTTGGACCAATTCACTAGTGTTCCTCTAAGACAATCCTGGATGAGGTAGAACATCCATCCATGAATTATTGCATCCTGCGGCATTCCCATCACTCTATTAAGTAGGAATATCAAATCACTATATTCCTCCTTAAAATCTATGCACATAAGTGTCTTGGGAGCTTTGGAATGATGAGACCTAGGCTCAATCATCCACTCTTTGTTAATTAAACTCTTGCATACACCCATCTTCTTCGTGTATTTGTCTGCATAATCTTCCTTGGTCACATCCTTCATGTCTGCTCCGAGTGGAATTTCGAGTACCTCAGCAATGGCATCCTCGGCAAGGTAGGCGATGACTACGCCCTTAGGACTCTTGATCATTCTCGTGAGCAGATCGTAACATCGTGCACACTCCAGGATCAACTCACTGCATTGTATGGATTGTGGAAACCCAGCGGCATGGAAAATGCCACTCTTCATAATATTCGCATATGCTGGAGAAGGAACCTGATCTCTGACTCCAAACATCTGACGCTGCATTTGGTCGAAGTCCAGGAAATGCATGTTTGTATCCGCGATCTCTTTCCATCTGGATGAAATCTTAAACTCTAGATAAAATCCAGTCTCCAGCGTCTTTAGCAGTTCTTTCCTTTCCTTGTATCCTGACTTTGACATCGCACCTGTAAGAAGCTCAAAGTTAGACTTAGGAAAATATTCGTAATAAAATTCCTGACTTTCTATAGATTTAGCTAATTTAGAGCATGGAGTCAGGAAAATAATCCATACACTTGGTAAATTTTAGCAATTACGTTCAAAGTGTGACAACACTAAGGCATGGAAACCTTCCATAAAATTCATTTTTACCTACTCATGCTTAGAAAATATGCAAGCAAAGAATGCAAAGGAGTATACCGGATTGATGATGACTAAGGAAAAGTGTGAAAAGTTGTGTTTTCACACAATGAAAGTCTGAAGACACCTTCCGCAGTCAACAATGGAGGTCAAAAATCCTAAAGACAACCTGAAAAATCAAACTTTTAAAATAGGTTGTAATCTTCGAAATGTGCATAAAATCAATAAAAATCAGTTTTATTGATGAAAACAATCATTTTCTAGATTTTTCTGGAATGTAAGTATGGCTAGTAAAATTTAGTTTTCTGAGGACAAGTCTGAAAATCGAATACTTCAGACTTACCAACACTTTGCAAAGTGGTTTAAATCCCTGAAAAATGATGAAAAATTGCTAAGGAAACAGCCCCAAGCAAATTCGCCAAAATTGGTTAGGTGGCTGGAAATGAAAATTTCTGAGGACAACCGCCTAACAATGGAGTTTCAGACCTGCAACAGCGATAAAATGGTCTAAAAAGTGCACAGAAAACTCCATAAAACACCTCTGAATGCTAAATGTTTAAGTTGGAATTGACTGGGCAATAAAAACTTAAGTCTGAAAATTAATGGCAGCCATTAATGGAGGTCAAAATCTGAAACAAACCTCAGATCTGAAGCGAATCAACAGGCTGGAAGTGATGGCAACCACCAAACATGCATGAAAATCATCAAAATATGGCACCAAAACACCTCCCAAGCAAAATCGAAATTTTCCCAAGTCTAGTGCCACAATGGAAATCTAAAAATTGATGCCAATGGTAGCTCTGATCTGCAGCAATGAAGGATGGCAGCAATCTGGAAAAAATCGCCCAAGCTGGGGTTGGATACCCCAAACACAAAAATTTGCCTTAGCAAAAAATCGAAATTTTCATAATTCTGAAAAATGTTGTTAATGGCAGCAATGAAGGTCTGAACAGCAAGCAAAAATGGTGGAAGAAAAAAATCATCCAAGTCTCCAATCATGAAATTGCCAACTTTCACCAAAAAATACTAAATTTGGAAAAAATCGCCAAACTTAGCAAAATCGAAAATCTGAAACTGGTCTTTAATGGCAGCCAAGAGGAATAGATCAGCAAGCTGAAAAAAATGGAGGAAAATAAATCCTCAATCCCACACTTCACAAAAACGCCTTGCTAAAAAATTCGCCCAACTTGGAGAAAAATCGCTTTTATGGAGACACCTGGCAGAAATAATAATAAAATAATGCTGAAATTCCTCTCATATACTTGTTTTCATCCTTCACTTTCACCACACAAGCAATGTGGGATAAAACACTTGTATAAATACTTGCTTGGTGAAACCCTAACTTGCTTCTAGAAGGTTCAAACATTTAATAATTATTGCAAGTTATTTAATTTTGCTTTTAAATTTTAAATAATCATTAATAATTATTTAAAAGCAATCAAAATGAGGCTTATTTATTAAAATATTACAATTTAAATCCAATATAAAGCCTCTAGGGGAAAATCGCTATCAATTGGGATTGAAAAATCACTTAAGTGTCAAAATTTGCCCCATAGGGGAAATTCGACCCATGCTTGGGCAAAAATCCATGCTCAATTTCATCAAAATGCACATAAAAACCCTCCCAGGGGAAAATCGATGTGAGTTTGGACAAAAATCCAGACAAAAATGCACTCATTTGCAAAAATCACCCCCCAGGGGAAATTCGATGTGTGTCTGGACAAAAATCCACACTCAAAACTCACTTAACTTGGAAAAATACCTCCCTAGTGGAAATTCGACCTTAGTCTGGATGAAAATCCGAACTCAAAACTCTTCACAAATGCTCTCAGGGGAAATTCGATCCCTGTCTGGATAAAAATCCGGACAAAAATCCTCACAAAAATGCTCAGAGGAAATTCGACCTCAATCTGGACAAAAATCCAGACAAAAATCCTCACTTAGTCGTCACAAAAATCCTAGTGGAAAATCAACCCAGGCATGGAATTATCCTTACATTCCAGTCTACACTTCCAGTCCGCACTCCTGGTGGAAAATCGATGGCAGTCTGGATAAATCCTGACACTTAGCCAAATTTTAGCACTTCCAAGGGAAATTCGATGGCAGTATGGATAAACAGTGGGGGAAATTAGTGGCCAGTATGGATTCCAGGGGAAACCCATGTGTATTATGGATTTTGAGTGGGGAATGGGTTGGGTGGTCTGGAATGTGAGGGGAAAACACCTCTAGCATGGATTTTGACCCTTTAACCCTTGGAATATGAATTTCCCTTAGGATTTTATCATTTTAACCACTCAAAATCACTCAGCGACTTTAAATTTAACTGGACTTAGACTAATTTTCCAAAAAAAAATGAGCGAAATGCTACGAATGGAATAAAGTGCGAAACCAACTTAAATATTACCTTAGGAGCAAGAAAACAACTCCAAAAGGTCTGTGAATACCTTGGCACTTTAAAATCACTTGATGCGCGTGTTTAAAAACACGTTAACACTCAAAAAGTTCTACACTTAGCAAAACTTAGGATCATTAAAATATCAACTTTTCGCAACTTGATCCTATAACTTCAAAAACCCTAGATGGCACTAGGCATGATCAAAACTCCGAGTCTCGGGCACGGGAAACGCAAAATTGCCCACTAAACAGCCAAAACCCTAACCTAACAACGCAGAAAGCTGGCAAAGAGGGGGTCCTCGTTAGCAATGGGGCGATGTGTGAAAAGGTCACAACAGGAGGGAAAAATGAAATTCACGTGAAGGCCAAAGGAATTAGGGCAAATGGAGAAACCATTCTTATCATGGGGTTTATAGCATTATTGAGAGAGCGATACACACTTTTTTTACTTGGAGTTTGGTTTTTACAAAAAGATAGGAGCTCTACTTAATATCGCATTTTTTCCTTCCAGCATAGCGATAACAATTCTGGACAATAGTACTCCTCGTGGAAGCTTAGAGGGTTCACGAAGCTGAAGAGTTGTGCAGAGAAGCCACATCCAATCGCCTCTTTCTTATTATCCAGGCCATGCTTTTTGTATAACCTAGTATAGCTTTGTGCATACTTTCTTTCTTTCTTTCTGAGTCTGAACTAAGGAATATGCAATATGGTTGGAAAATCATTCTATTTTTGGAAATGGGAAAAATATAATTGCATAGAAAACTATACAGCACAGTTGTGGGTATAATCTTATTGTGAGTAGGGAAATATAAGAATACCAAGAAATATTCAATATTGTTGTGAATGAAAGATTTGTGAATTTATGAAATGCTTGATATAATCAGCATAGCCTTGCTTTTTCAAACTGAGTATTGACTGCAATAAACCCTTGTAATCTTTGGGAAGTTCATATTATAAGTGTATTCAAGAAAAATTTGGACAGATTGTCAAGACTGCAAATATAGTGCAGCCGTAGTGAATATACTGAAAGAAGAGTTGGGAAATTTTATGCTCAAAAGACTCGAGAATTTGAGTCACTGGAAAGAACCTTAGGGCTTAATTTAATCAAGTAATTATGAATGGGAAAATTATGCTACAGCATGGTTAAACTACAATTTATGCATATATTTATATACAAATATAGCCAGAAAATTATGGTGAGCATAACTGGTAAAGGATATGCAAAACAATACCACTCAGAATTGAGGGTATGCATACCAGAAAAACTTGTATTATGAAAAATTTATCTTCTTATTTAATCTGTTTCAGAATTAACCAAAACAGAGAAATACTACAGCTGTGAGGCTAATTGTATAAACCAGAGTTCCGTGACTCGTGGCGAGTCACGCGAGTCGGCGGGCTGGGTGACCCCTGTCGAGTCACGGTGACCCTGACCCTAGCTCGAACGGGTCAGAGGGCATGACTCGCCTAACTCGCCGAGTCAACGAGTCACTCCCTGACTCGCCGAGTCCAAGGGTCGTGACCCGGCCGGTGTCACTTTAAAAAGTGCAGTCAAAAAAACAAAAAAAACATAACATTTTTCAATGATTTTTTTTGCCATTTCCCTTTCTTATAACCCTAAAAGGGATTGGCATTCACTTTTATGAGTGGAAGAGAGGAAAAAAGAAAGGAAGAGAGAAAAATAGGAAGCCATAGTTTTGCAACCAGCTAAGAGGAAGAGGTGAAAAGCTTGCACAAATCACATTGGGGCAGCACTACAGTTGCATTGAGAGCATCAAGGAGTCCATAGAAGCTCATTTCAAACACTTCTCAACAAATTTGAAAGAGGTAAGTGTTAATTTTTATTGATTATGTTAAGTTTTTTTTCTATATTTATGGATTTTTCGTTTTTTTGTTATTTTTTTTTTAAAGTTCAACTTTCCAAATCTATATTGCATACTTCAATCACAATGAGATAAATAGAACAATAGCATAGTGTTGTGCGTTGCACACGCTCCCTGTCGCCGACAGGGTCCCCCCCTTCCTTTTTTGAGCCTTTCCGCCTCCGCCCTGTCGAGTTTCGCGCAGAGCCTCTCGCGTCTTTTCAAGCGAGCTCGCGTTCAATCCTTGAGACAGCGTTGTTAGCAAAAGAAGCCAGTGATTCCATTAGGTCAGTCGAGCCCTCGGGCACGAATTCCAAGAGATTGTTCAAACTTGTGAAATTGCTTTGAATAGGCGTAAGTTGATAGAGGTTGGCGAAGCCCGCCAAGCAAAGGACAGCGTGTCTGAAGGTCGCATGAGGACCCAAAGTTGCCATTTTTTGCGTAAGAGCAAGGAGATAGATTGCATGAGGTTTTGTTTTTACAAAGTTTACAAGATTTGAATGAATGACGACTTTCACCAACTGGAAGAGAAAGAGGAGTGAATTTTTCTGCAAAGTTCAAAGGTTGGCAAACTCGCCCTAGTGCTAAACTCGCACTTTTGCGTTAGATTTTCAAAATTTGCAAAAGTTGCCAAAATCGTCCGGGGGGCCGAATTTCGAACTCTGGGGCTAAAATTTCGAAAAGGTTAAAAAGTTGCCAAAATCGCCCAGGGGGCCGAATTTCGGACCCTAGGGCTAAACTTTCGAAAAAGTTAAAAGGTTTGCAAAATCGCCCAGAGGGCCGAATTTTGGACCCTGGTGCTAAAATTTCAAAAGTATAAAATCGCCAAAATGCCCAGGAAGGGCGAATTTCAGACTTTCAAATTTCGGACTTTCAGGCCAAAAGGTCCGAAATTCATTAAAGTTAACAAAACTGACAAAAGGTCCGAAAAGTGCCTTAAGTTAACAAAAACCTCAAAAGGTCCGAAAATGCTTTAAGTTGGCGAAAACTCTAAAAAGTCCTAAAAAGGTAAAACGCCAAAATTCTCCAAGGTGAAACAAAGTCTAAGTTTTAAAGGGCCTCCATATCCCCAAAGTCACGAGCTAGAGGAAAGACGCGAAGAAGACGCAAGGGTGAATTTTGGCGAGATCGCCAAATGGTCCAAAATTCGCCATCAATATCAAAATCGCAACGCAGAGGGTGCAATAGGCGATAAAACGCAAAGTTCGCAATTTAGGAGATGGAGGTGTGTAGTTTAAAGTCTACAGAAAACCCCATAGCGCCGAAGTTCGCGATCTGGGGGATGAAGCTGCGTGGAATTTGAAGTTCCCTCATTTCGCCGAAGTTAGGGTAAAACCGTGTGAGAAAGGGATCGCGTAAGGGTTTAACAGGTGGAGCCAATTTCGCGCAATTCGCATCCAAGGTAAAACGCTGACATAAACCCTTCTAAGCATCCAAGTTCAAATTTCTATTTCGCCCAAGGTAAAAATCGCTTAGTCTAAAATTACGAATTCTTTTCCAATCGTAGCCGCGCAAATTTGAATTAAAAAGTTAACCGTTGGAATTCAAAATTGCAGGCCCTCCCATTTAAAATTTGCAGAACTATCCATCTGTTCTTGCGTGGCAAATCGGGCAATCGTCCGCTGTCCATTTTCACCAGGTGAGTACGCTTTGTCCCTCTTGATCGTCTGAAATATGTGCAAATTGAATAGATGTGTGTGCGAAATCTGATTAAAATGCTTAAATTTTCAAAATTCGCATCTTTCTTTTTCCGCTTGTAAGGCGTCATGCAAAGCAGTTGAAACCAGAACTTACTCCTAAGAATCAGCTAGGAAATGCATTTTCAAACTTAGGAAAATTTCTCAACTTTGTCCATTTTAAAAATTAATCCCGAAAATGCTTAAATAGAAATTCGCGATCAATAGCTTCATAAATACTTTGGTTTAAATCAATCAAGCTTTTAGTTAGCAATATCGCACTGTTTCCAATTCAATTTTTGAATTAGTCCTTGAAAGCTGGCATATTCTCTATCTAACCACCTTACTTCTTTTATACTGCCTCGTAATCCACGTCTGGCTGTGCAGGATAAATGCCTAAATCGGCGGTGGAATCATCAAAGACGCCTGCTACAGCCGAGACATCGTGAGCATCCAAATCAGATATCCCACGCAAAGTTGAAAGGATGAAATATCAATATCAAAGAGGGGGATTGAGGGAGTCAAAAGTTCAGAGTGTCTGGGACAATGTCGGTGATACCGACCTTGGTCATATTGATATCCAAGATTTCAGGAATCGGGTCTTCTCCCCTAACGCATATGGCAAGCCCAGACAGATGGTGGAAAGTGGCATCGCCCAAGCGGTGGGATTTCCTCCAGCAATGCAAAACTATGAGCTAGTGGTAGAAGCTGCCCGATATTACCAGCCAGGTTCTAGATTGGTGCTCCTCGAGAATATGACCCTTGCCAACTTCACTCCTGAGGCCATTGGTGACGCATTTGACATTCCCTTTCCAAACAACCCTATAGCAACAACTATGGACGAAGCATAGGGGGTGTATGATATGAATCCCGCCAAGTGCAGAACACTAATGAATGAAGAGTGGTACAAAGAGAGAAGACTTCCAAGCATCAGAATTGGGAAAAAGACCCCTCGAAGTGACTTTCACAACCAGCATGGGGACATGGTCATGCTGCTCAACAAGATTATGGGACTTCCCCAATCCAACTACTTTGAAGAGTGGATGTTTTACCTCACAAAGCAGGTCTTCGCTAGGAAATCCAAGTTTGACTGGGCCCAGATCATAAGCGACAACATCCACACTCAGCTGATAGAACTTGAAACAAAGAAATACTTCACTATGACCACCTATCCGGTCTACATGTTCGCCAAGAATCAGCCACTACTAGGTTTAATAATGAAAGGTCAGATTGGGAATGGGCCTGGTCAGGTAAAAGTGTATGATTGCTACCCACAGCTGCATTATCAAGATATAGCTCAAAGAGAAAAGAACAGCCCGACATATGCGGTTGGTCAATATGAGCGCGTCAACGACGCCTTCACAATGCGCTTAGTCAGGCTCATGCAGGGAGGATTGCATATAAGGCTCTCAGAGCAAGCTATTGTTCTGGTACAGAGATACGGAGCCTGGTTCATCCAGTTCCCAAGGTTCTCCTACATCCGAATAGCTGGCTTTGATGGTGCCCCCCTCCGACTTCCATGGTACCCAACCGACAAGATAGTTCTTATGGAGGTCGCAAGGTAGTCGCATCCGGCAGACAGCTTACTCAAAGACAAGAAGCTAGTTGGATTTGCATTCCCCATGATTTTGGGCAATCAAGACATCCATCTAAAAAGCCCATCCCAAGCAGAGGAATCCTTCGCAGAACTAGCCTCATATGGCCTGCAAGAGCATTTTCCAAGGAAATGCTTTGATCACGATAATCTGGCAAAGAGAGCCTATGGCGGGCGGTACAAAGCAAAGGAATCAGTTGAAGATTATTGGAAGAACTGCGCTAATGACTATGAGGTCCGGAGACGTGAATATTCGAGGCTAAGTGTGCAGCAGATGAGATTCTATGAATATCGTCGGGTCCCAAATCAGCTCACAGATTCAGGGAATTGTCTGCAAGTCCGAGAATTTGAGGCGGTAAGGCATCTTTTGACGAGCGTTGATTGGTCACAGGACCCGATTACTGATTTTGAGGCAGTCATGGCAGCCCCAGCAGGATATACAAACCAATGGTTGCATCAGTAGATTGAGCGACTAATTCATGAAGGAGTCCAATTCACCTACCACCTAATGGATAGCCTCGATTTTCAGTCTTCCGAAGATGAGGGAACTTCCAGTGCACCCAGAGAAGAAATTGAGAAACCTGAGAAGAGGAAGAAGGCTAAGGCTTGCAGAGGAACTCGAACATCTAAGAGAACAAGAAGGGAAAAGATTCCCATTAGGAGACCAAAGGTCACTTCATCGTCAAAGGACCCGAGTATGTCCGACGATGTAGTAGAATTGGATTATATACCTGCTCCTCCTTCCCAGAGTGACATCGATGCATTTGGAGTTGATGATCCTCCCGCACCCAACATGCTAGATGTCGAGCTAAGAGCTATTGAATCAGTCGAGCCAGGTAACCAAATTGAGGAAGGAGAAATTCTATCCATTCAGGGGATTGAAGTGCACAAACCTACCCAACAAAGCCGCCATGAATTGCTGCTCCATAATACTACCAAAGATGACTCTATCGTTGAAGGAAAGCAAAAAACAGAGGAGACCCGCGAGCTCGAAAGGACCGAAGAGCAACCATCACGCGAAGGCATTAGACAATTGTTCAGCGAAGTGGGAGAAAATTCAGCTGCAAGCATAGAACTTGACACCTCCTCCACCCCTCTGGTAACAGAACAACTGCAAATTTGTGGTGAGACGACTGAAAACATCAAAGAACAGAGTGAAAATTTAACCATAGCATCAGCCCAGACTGTACCTCAGGAATGGTTAATTGCCAGAGCCCAGCGCAAGGCCGCCACCAAACCACCTATTGATTTGGTGGACATCTTCTCACACATGGACCAAGCTAAAGCTAAGGGGAAGAAAAAGCCCAAGGCATATTCTAGAATGACTAAAGATGATCAAAGGAACCGCACTCTTCACATTGCCACCCCGCCTATAGACAAGCCAACAGATCAGATTACACTAGCGGATTATAGCATCATGACTGTCCCCACCGGACGAGCCACTAAGGAACAGGAAAAGGAGGAATTCAAGGATTCAGTGCAAAACATACTCAGGCAACTTGAAGAAATAACAGCTGAGAAAGATATGTATCAAGCTCGTGCTGAGCAGGCCGAAGGATACATTGATCAACTCCTAAGACCATTACACAATGCTTCTGAATCCCATATTCCCCCGACAGCATTAGCACAGAGAACCACTACAGAATTTGAAGGAGTGCAAGACACTGCAAGGGCCGTCAAGGAATGGATACAAGGCATCAAAAGAAGGGGAGAACAAATCCTTGAGGAAGTAAAAGAGACGGCCCACCATCGAAAGACCACTCTGGTCAAGCTATTAGAGGTAAAGAGGGAATCCCTCAGAATGCATGAGGTGGCTGCCACTACTCTTCCCCTCATGCGAGCTCTCTTCTGGACCCATGCATAGATTCCTACATTACCCACCATCCTAGATCCTTATAACACTAGCACTCTTAAGGAATGGTACTGGACTATCACCATGAAGAATGATACAAGAAAAATCATTGATAAAGAACACGATGCATGCGAGACAATTCTAAACACCATGCAAGAACTCGGCAAAATGATCCTCCAATCAATGGTCTTGGGATGGCAAAATGCCTTGTCCGATGAAGTAATACAGCCAGACTGGGAGGAAAGACTAGGGACGGATAGGATCACCTATTCCGTTAACGACCTAAGTTTTGCTGGTCAATTCCAGTCAGACATGTTGTGCTTCGAGCATAATCGTTCCAGTTGGAAGGATGGTTTGAAGCACGTGGACCAGTACCTCGAAGGCATGCAATATAAAATTCGTCATCCTCCTATGCCTCCATTCAGTCTGCTATTTCAATTATGCATCAGGTTCGAGGAATATGTTCATGAGGAACGTACAGCAGGTCGTGATATTTGGTAGGAATATTTGCATAGTGAAGATGAGTTCTTGGAAAAGGAATCTACAAATGGAAAAGAGAAAGTGCTTTCTTAAAAGTGCTTTTTATTCCTTTTAAATTTTGAAAAGTGTACTTTTTGGCCAAAGGGTCATATTTGACTAAATGTAAAACTTTGTGTGCACTTTTTGGATTATTTTTGGATAAGTTTTAATTATCCTTTTTGGGTAGTTATTACTCCCTTTGGGGTGGTTGTTGATATTTGCCTCCCATTTATGGTTATGGGCAACCATGTTTTATGAATGAATCGGGGCCTCTTGTTTAGATTAAATCCTGACCATTCATCCATTTTGAAGCCTATAAAAGGGACTGGTTTTCCCTCTTTTTTGTAAGAAGCTCTTGGATTGTTGCAGAAGCTCTGGCGAAATTTACAGGATTTAATGCAAAGTTAAGACTGTTTCAAGTTTCCTTGTGAGTGCATGGTCTCCTCCTTCATTAATTTAGAATTTTCCAGTCATGCTTCTTTCCTTTATATAACATTTTTAAGTAAACATCTGATAGAATCCTCGCTGTTCATACCATTGAATGGCTAATTGTCTTTCCTTCTGCATGGTTAATCTGAACCTTTCACATGCTTAGTTCGGTTGTTGAATGCTCACTGAATGAATGTCAAAATTCTGATGTTGTATTTGACAGCATGAAAATCCAATTTTCCTTTGAAGATCGCACTAGATTGATACAAGTATTGTGCTTAAATGGCTGGTAATGCTTAATTTAGTTATTTGGAGGTGTCCGTCTATTTACTAAATCTGCTATCTTAGTTAAAATTTATACTTTTTGTAGCTCTCTCTCCCTATACCTCCTTTTTCCACTTTTTTATCAAAAGAATCTGTAGTCCTATTGAAAACAGTATCAACCCAACTTAAACCATTTGATAAGTAAGACCATTAAAGTTTCGGGGAACTCATCTAGCAATTACCTATCCTACCGTAAGTCCCCGTTGTGTTTCCAGCAAAGACACATCAAACCATTGAGCAATCCTGCAGTCAAGACCTAACAAACGAAACCTTGAGGTTGTCCCCTTTGATCAAACGAAGAAAATAGCAATAGGGATTTCCTTATCTCAAGAGAGGATAGGATACTCAGCAAGTTTATTCTATCCTGCATTGGCCGTATGAAGTTTGCAGCAATGCGATTTCAGACACGTCAACACATAGCAAACCCTAGATTTTCTTTTTGAAAAAATTGTATACATGTATTTACAATTTTTTCTAAAAAAAATCTAGGGTTTGCTGATTTTTCTCAATTCTTAATTTCTTTCTTTGAAATTTGAAAATTTTCAAGAAAAAACACAATGCACAAATTAGTCTTTGCTGATTTTTTTTAATTAGTTTAAATTTAAAACTTTGTAAAACACAATGCTTAAATGGTGATTTGTAAAATTGTCTTATTGCAGTAGCCCTCATGTTTTGAAAACAATTTTTTTTCCTAATGGCTCATCCTAATCCTTCACAACCTAAGCCTAGGAAACATGGTCAAAAAGATGAGGCATGGAAATACACTGAATAATTCCCTGGTAGACAAAGAAATCAAACCAAGTGTATTTTTTGTAAGGAAATTAACCATGGGGGGATAAATAGATTGAAATATCATATTGCTGGCATATGTGGTTATGATACTGAGCCTTGTACCAAGGCACCTCTCGAAGCAGTCCGTTTTTGTTACTTCCAATTAGAAAATTTTGAAATACATAAGCAAACAAAAAAAAGACAAGAGAGGAGTTATGTCATATTGGTTCCCCTCCACCCACATCTGCATCCGCATCCACAACTACATCCATAGGTTGTGTTGGAGAGGGTTCTTCTATGCCTCCCTTTCGTCCTAGTGCTTTTGCTAGTGCTAGTAGTACTTCTATTTCTGCTCCTACTAGTCACACTTTTGGTCCTAGAGTGCGAAAAATCCAAGATAGACAATTTTTTTGTACCACGCACTACTCCTGGTGCACAGCGCTCACTTGAGAGCATGTCTTGGAACAAGGAGGTCCATGATGCAGGAAGAAAAGCAATTTGCAAGTTTTGGTACTTCTGCAACATTCCATTTATTGCAGCCAAGTACTTTTTTATTTGATTGTTTTAAATTAAAATTTAAAATTTTATGGTTTGAAGTTGAAAATTGAAATCGAAATTGAACTTTTCTTATTTAATCTATTTCAATTTGTGACAGGTCTCCTTATTGGCAAGGCATGATTGATGCAGTAACCATTTGTTTGGTGGGATTTAAAGCCCCTAGTGATACAGAGTTGAGTGGCCCTCTCTTGTTGGAAATGGTGGAAGATATGAAAGTTGACCTAGAGGAGCACCGTCAATCTTGGAGCCACAAGGGTTGCACCATCATGACATATGGTTGGAATGATAGGAGGAATAGAACACTCCTAAATTTTCTTGTTTCCAACGGAGGTGATTGATCATTTTACTTCTCTAAATGCATTGTGATTGAAATTGAATAATTTACATTCTAATTTATTGATAATTAATTTGTTTTATTTTTAGGATCCACCATGTTTTTGAAGTCCATTGATGCTTCCTCACATGTCAAAAATGCGGCATACTTATGTGAGGCTATTGAGGAAGTTATACATGAGGTGGGAGAAAAAAATGTGGTGCAAGTGGTGACGGATAATGCAGCAAGTTATGTTGTTGCAGGTAATCTTTAAAAGTTTTCTTTTAAGTTTTAACTTTTAACTTTTAAACTTTTAAGTTCTTAACTTTTAAATATTAATGGTAAAATTTATTGATACTTATCATATCTAATTCTTTAACTAATTTAAAATTGTTGCAGGAAAACTTTTGATGGAGAGGCACCCAAAAATCTTTTGGTCTCCGTGTGTGGCCCATTGCCTTGACCTCATGCTAGAGGATATAGGTAAGCTTGGATGGGTGAAAGAATGCGTTGAAAGGGCCAAGAATATATGCATATTTATTTACAATCATGCATTGGTCCTTAGCATTGTGAGGCAATACACGGGGGAAAGGGAGTTGGCTCATCCTAGTATAACAAGATTTGCCTCGAATTTCCTCACATTGAAATCCTTGATAAAATCAAAGCTATCTTTGAGGCACATGTTTGTTGGTGAGGAGTGGACTTCCTCATCCTATGCTATGACCACTACAAGGATGGATGTAGCAGATTGCATTTTTGATGAGCCAGGTTTTTGGACCCCTTGTGCAGAGATCATGCAGGTAATTTTATAAATTTATATGCATATTTTTGTTTTGTTTGCATTGTGCAACTTTGCAATTTTCCTTATTTTCATGCACACTTGTGACAACTATTTTTGTTTAACATTATTTGCAGGTCACTGAGCCCCTAGTAGTTCTCCTACAAGTTGTTGATGGGGAGAAGCCCGCTATGGGCTACACATATGAGGGCATGGATGGGGCCAAGGAGGCCATTAGATCTATATATGCTGGAGTTGAGGATAAGTATAGGCCCATTTGGGACATAATTGATAGAAGATGGCATAACCAACTTCATAGGCCCATCCATGCAGCAGCTTATTACCTCAATCCATCATTTCGTTTCCGTGCTGATTTCAAAGCGGATGAGGAGGTTCTTAGCAAGCTATATTCAGTTGTACAACGGATGGGCACTGATACCACAGCTACACTGCTCGAGATGGATGCATTTAATAATGCAGTAGGGGCGATCTTTGCCAGCCAATTGTGCAAAGAGGGTCGGACAAAATTGCAGCCAAGTAGAAAATTCTAAAGTTTATGACTTATGCGTTTTAATTTTTTATTTTATAATCTACCTTTAAAGTTGGAAATGAGACTAATGTTTTTTTCTTTTCCTTATCTCAGATAGATGGTGGCAAATGTTTGGGCCTTCAACCCCAAACCTTCAAAAAATTGTCATCCGCATATTGAGCCAGCCATGCAGCGCTTCTGGATGTGAGCGCAACTGGAGCATGTTCGAGCACATCCACTCGAAGAGGCGAAATAGATTGTCTGTGGAGAGGTTGAATGATCTAGTCTTTGTTCATTACAACCTCCGTCTCAGGACCAGACAGATTTTGGATGCTAACTCCTCTCCGATCACTCTAGAGGAAGTTGACCCCGAGTCCGATTGGCTCACTCAGTCCACCGATCCAGTCTTCACTGATGAGGACCTTGAGTGGGTTGACCAAGCAGACAAAGAGGTTGAGGCTGTGGCTATGGCAGAGGAGGAGGATAGAGCACGATCAGGTACAGCACCTATGGCTACTCAGACTGGCACATCACAGGCAGAGACTATGGCTACTTAGTCATCCAGGACCTACCTTAGACGCCTTTCTAGGAGGCAAATAGACGAGCCTAAGCCTGAGCCTGAGCCATAGACTTGTTTTTGTTTACACTTTACAGTTACATATATGTTTGGGAACATTTGAAGTCATGGATTTTATATACATTGGACAACATTTATAACTCTATATATCTATCTTTTCTAATTCCTTCAGCTACAATTTACATTTCTACGCATGTGATGGATGTATGTTTATGTATGTGATCAAATTAGCTTCTATTTGATGATGTTATAGTGTCTTTAAGCTTAATTCAATAATGGGTGTATGAAACAAGTTTTAAATCGTTAAAAATCTCTAAATTTCAAGGGTTTTCTTATTTTGCCGAGTCATTGCCGTTTCCGAGCCGAGTCACAAGCCGAGTCAGCCTTGTCAAGTTAGAGCCAAGTCCAAGTCTGGGAACTTTGGTATAAACTGAGAATAACTGCTTGCTGCATGAGGTTGAAACTAAACCTTAGCTTGGGAAAGATAAACGGGCAAGGGCAGAACAGCAGCACTCAATAATGCAGATAGCTTATCAATTATTAATAAAAAGTAACTCAGATAATGAAGTGACAGAAGAGTCATGTTATGCATGAGATACATCTTAAAACCTAAGGTATACATGAGAACTGGCAACTCTCTAGCATGTCTTATCTTTCGCAACTAAGGTGTTGACTTAAATTCAACTCTTGATAAACCATAGCTTGCTGAGCTTTGAATAGCTAAAAAGGTTATTTACCGTAATTACCAGCTAAGCATGAGATTTTACACAACAGAACTAGCTTAACATGTATCCACCCTGTTGGTTGGGGTTCATTCGAATTACTGATAGTAACCTGGGAAATATTTGATTGAAATATGTAAATAAATGACGTTTGTGGAATTTGATTGAAATATGTAAGTCAAATCCACAAAAGGGGCAGGAGAGAGACATACCACTGGTAACATCTCTAAAATTCATCTGCTGTTAGATGATTGTTGAAACTTCATCAGTTATGAAGCTCACCGAGCCAGAGTTAACTAGTAAACAACCCTCACTTATGGATGATGCTTAATCAATCCTTAGTATGAAGGGTTAGATAGAAATAAGGGAAGTTGGTGGTGTTCCTTAAAATACAAATGATTAATATTAAGCTTTCTAGAATGGAATAGTGATAGCTCTAATTCATAATTCATGCTGAATATAGAAATTTGGTATAAGCATGAGGGTTAGATACCATGTTGCCTACCTTACCTTTTTCACGCTAAGGTAACATTTCTCAAACTTAGACCATGAAATAGTGAATCCAGAGGGGAACAAGAATACTTTAAAATCTAAGTTACCGGGTTCGCCCCTGGGACGCCCTGGTACGGGTCCGGGTTCGACCGGGTCCGTGGTACGGGTCCGGTTCGACCTGTGTTCGACCAGGGTTCGAAAAACCCAGGGTGGGTTCGACCCGGGTCGAACCCAGTCGAACCCGGGGTCGAACCCAGGCGAACCCAGGCGGACCCAGGCGAACCCCGGCGGCTGGGCGGCCCATAAAGCTAAAAAACAAACCAAATTTTAATTTTTTTTCAGTTCCGCCTTTTAAAAAGTGAAAATCATAACCTAAAAAACACTTCTAAAACACTTTATTGACACATTTCACCTCATTTGTGTTGCAAACAAATTTTTTATGAGAGCAGGTTGAAGAAAGTTTGAAGAAAATTTGGCTTCCAAGATCAAAGAGGAGGAGTTGAAGACTGATTTTAGAAGCTTCAACAAGTGTTGCAGCATCATTTCCATACATTTTCAAGCTTCCATTGGCTGCAAGAGGTAGGTTTTTAAACATTTTTTTCCAACTTTTTTTGTTTCACAAATTTTCAAACATGAAACTTGAATTTTTTTTCATTATTTAGTTTTTGTTTTTGAATATGTTTATTTTATTTCTTGCCATAGGAACTAGAATGGCATCTACATCTTCCTCCATTGGCAATGAACAAATAATTGCAAAACAAAGAAATGATCCAAATTCTCCCTTATGGAAATATGTGGACATTATAAAACAACTTCCGGGAGGTGGGGGATTCCGTTGGAAATGCCATGGATGTGATATTGAACGTAATAGTTCATATTATTGGGTGGTAGGCCATTTGTGTGGAATAAAAGGAAGAGGCATCAAAAAATGCCCTGGAAAAAATGGTAAACCTATACCAGATGAGATAGTGATGAAATATATTAGGGAGCATGAGGCGGCAGAAGAGAGGGAGGCCTGTAGATTGAACCAAACCGCATCAAAGAAAACAAGGGGAATGCAAAGCCCTTTTAATCCCAGTATTGTAGTAGAAGACCACCCCTTCTTTGCCACAAATGAACCTCAAAGTGAACCACCCTTGACACGTAAAAGAACAAAGGGGCCTTTAGAAACCGCATTCCAAAATGAGAGTAGAGACAATGCTGATCAAGATATAGTAAGGTGCATTTATGCAAATGGGTTGTCATTCAATGTTGTTCGCTCCCCATATTGGAAGCAAATGATAAAAAGTGTTAATGAGACACCAAGAGGGTATAAGGGCCCCAGTTATGAGAAGGTACGTGGAACATTATTGGAGAAAGAGGTGAAGAGGGTTGAAGATGCATTGAAACCCATAAGGGATTCATGGGTTGAGACAAGTGTAACAATTGTTTCAGATGGGTGGAAAGATGCTAAAAACCGTCCCTTGATCAATGTCATAGCGGTGTCCCCTAAAGGGGCAATGTTTTTGAGAGCTGTGGATTGTGAGGGCCAAATAAAAGATGGCCAATTTATTGCAGAAATTCTCATCTCTGCCATTGAGTCTGTGGGACCTCGCAATGTTGTCCAAGTCATAACGGACAATGCAAAAAATTGTAGAGCTGCTGGTTTGTTGGTTGAGCAACGCTATGATCACATCTTTTGGACACCTTGTGCGGTACATTCACTCAATCTTATGCTACAAAGGATTGGGCAAAAAATAAAATGGATCAAAGATGTGTATGCAGAGGCTGAGGACATCCAGATGTTCATCACAAACCACCACATGTCTCAAGGGATTTTTAGAACCTATTCAAATTTGGAGCTATTGAAGGTAAGTGAAATAGTAATTTAATTTTACATTTTCTGATTTTTTTGAATTTTCAATGTTAATAATATCATTGTGTAAGCTATATTGTGTATTCTTCTTTAAAGTTTGGTTTTATTTTTTAATCATTTGGCATTAATTTGTGTTATAGGTTGTTGAGACCCGTTTTGCATCAAACACAATCGTCTTAAGACGACTTGTGAAAGTTAGAGTGGCACTATGCAATATGGTGATCAGCACCAATTCGACTGTATGGAAGCAAAGTAGCACTGAGAGGGCAGAAAAAATTAGGGGTAGAATATTGAATGAGAAATGGTGGGATCTTGTTACATATCTCCTAAGTATCACTGAGCCCATCATGAGCATGATTCGCTATACAGACATGGATAGGCCTTGCATAGGTGAGATTTATGATGGCATTGATTCAATGCTTGAAAAAATAAAGGTCACTATAAATGAAAAAGAGAATGATCCTCAGGAGAAATTCTTCAAAGAACTGGAAGTAATTATTGTAGAGAGGTGGAATAAGATGACCACTCCTTTGCACCTTCTTGCCTATGCCTTGACACCTAAGTACTATAGCAATCAGTTTCTTGATAAACCAGGAAGGATTCCACCATGGAGAGATCTAGAAGTATCTGATGGGTATAAGGCAGCATTTCTTAGACTATATCCCGATGATGATTTGCGAGATGTTGTTACAAATGAGTTCATAGAATTCGCAAATGGGAATGGTCTAAGTGTTGATGCACTTCGTCATAGATCCAAGAAAGATGCTCATAGCTGGTGGTACTTCCATGGCACATGCTTCCAACACCTACAACCCCTCGCTATAAAAGTTTTATCACAAGTAAGTTTAATTAATTAAAATTTTAAATTTACAAGTTTTAGTTTATTTATAGTTTACTTTGTCTTCATAGGTTGCTAGTAATTTTATTTTTATTAATGTATAACTTTAATTGTTTACTTTGTCTTCATAGGTTGCTAGTTCATCTGCTTCAGAAAGAAATTGGAGCACATACTCTTTCATCCACTCAGTAAAGCGCAATAGGCTGCTATCAAAAAGAGCGGAGAATTTAGTATATGTGCATTCCAACCTACGTCTTCTTTCACACAAACAACATGACTACACACAAGGGGAAACAAAGATGTGGGATATAGAGCCAGAGCATACTGATTTGGATGCTCCTGCTTCTCAGCTTCTTGCATTGACACTTGATGACTCGGAAATTGAGCCAACTTATAGTGCAAGTGCAAGTGGCATTGGCTCATGTAATGTCAATGTCAATGAGGAGGAGGAGGAGGCGGAGGAGGATGAAGAATTAGATGATCCATTTGATGATTAAACTTTAAGTTTATATTGTTGAAAGTTGAAACAATGATACTTGAATATTTTGTCATTTTGATATTAAACTTGATGTATATGATGCTATTATCAATTACGGTATGATCATGATGCTATGATTACAAGTTTATGTTTGTTTTGTTGTTCATATGATGCTATGTGACATGCATATTTTAATTCATGCTTATAGGCTTCACAAATATCAAAATATATATATATATAAAAAAAATTTACATGTTTTTGTACTAACGAACCCAAACGAACCCAAACCCCTTTTCAAAATTTTGCCGTACCGGCGTACCGGGTTCTTCGAACCCGAACCGGAACCCGAACCCGAACCCGAACCGGCAACTTAGTTTAAAATCAATAAGACTGAATCTTAATTTTGAATAAGCTATGATACTCAATGGAGAAATAATGTTCAAACTCAAAGTATATACTTTGTGATTGAAATCCAAGTAAGTCACAAGCAGACATCCGCTAATTAAGCTCTTAGGAAAGAACTGATATCTAAAAGTTCAAGTTGCAGCCATGAAGGGTTAAAACCATATGCAACTCAATGGCAAATATAGCTAATAAAGGCCAAGTATGGACTACTTTTCATGAGTAAACAGTATTGGGACTGTATGAAATGTGAACTATTCAATTGCTGTAATTAAAGACTAGTAAATTTGTACAGAACATTGGTTATCAAAAGAGGGCGGTGAATTCCGCATGTCCAGTAAGCACGGATTCATTCTTGTACTCGTGAGGGAGCAGATTGCTTGCTCAAGGGCACAAGTATGTATTCTACATTTTAATTAATCTAGGGTTTTGACAAAAGATAGGTTACACCATAAGAGTATAAGTCACCTCAAGTTTGTTGACCAATATGTGAAACTTGGATCTAAACATTATGTCAGCCAATGAGCCTCATAGAGTCAGTATGCAATAGCATAGAGACAGACATGAGGACTTGAATACCTTCAAGAATTTGATCCAACCCAGTAGGGTGATGAACGATGACTTCATTAATTAACGAGATTACAAATACATTTAAACCTTCAGCCAAGGTGATGTTACTTCGGTAAGCATCAACCAATGTGTTAATCCAGATACACAACCCGGTTAGAGGTCATACTAGTTAGGATTATCCTATAGTATATGACCGACTAGGGAGCTGTGTAGGATTATACGCCAGTCTCAGATGGCATGAGTTGAACTTTTCGTTACCTCCCTACGAAAGGTCGGGCCAATCGGATATGGTACGAGGGACTAGTAAGTCCGCAGCCTCCTCAGTGGTTTATTAGTTAAGTTATGAAAGATCAAAATTTGGCATCTAGAATATGTATCTTCTAAACCTCTCTATTCTTTTAATTTAAAATGTTTAAGTTTTCATTTGTATCTACTATTTTTGCTCGTAGCATAGATCTCTGTTCAATTCAAGATTTCAGATTTAAGTTCAAGTTTCCTTTCAGATAATTAATGTTAAAAAAAACTGCAAGTGTTTCCTTTCTTTTAGCCTCAAGTTGAAAAGCTGTAATTAATTTGCATAGGTTATTGCTTGCTACAGTATCAGATCCTTACTTCATTCACACCCAACAGAATTAACTGAGAAGCAACTAGGAAGTACCTTATGCTTCTTGGTAACAATGGCCCAAAACCATCACACACAAATGAAATCAATAAATAGAGTATTTGCATCATCTTGGAATTAAGAATTGAAGATCGGATATTCACACATGCAATATAAAACTGTCAGATAGCAACAGCATTTTCAATGTGCAATACAATCAGGAAAAGGACAAGTTGAAGATCCTTCATAAGCTAGATATGTAAGCCGGTGAATGCAATGGTGAGACAAAGCCATGAAATAAAGAGGACAGATATTTGTCTCTGCCTACAACCTTAAGCAGCCATAATTAACATCTCCAGTCAAGTATAAACCATTTGCACTGAGAAAACAAATTACACGTGGAAAAAAATAGAGTTGGTTTTCAGGGTACAACGCCACAACCATCTTAACTGACCTGCTTTGGAAATTTCACATCAAAAGGCAGTTTCTCTTCTATTATCAATTCAATCTGATCAAGTATTTGGTTAAGCTGAATTGTATTTCTCATGGTTGATGTTTCCCAAAGCAAATGTGTCTTTGGAGGTCCATCCTGATCTCCAATGTGAAGGACCTTTAGCAAGTCCATTCCATCTCGCAGTCCCTTGACAGCAGCGGCAAGTGTCTTAACCTTCGCATAGAATACAATACTACAATTACTATAAAAATGACAAACGTTTAGAGAATCAAGGTAATAAATTGCCATTAACTTCAAGTACAAAACTAAAACAAGCTCTACAAACAATAAAGCTATTGTATTGTCATAGCAATGGAAGTTAAATAGTAATCAATGGGACAAAATCAAATTCTAGCAACAAAGAAAGAGGAATACCAGACACAAAGCCAGAATTGGATGAATCTTTATAATTGTGAGCATTATGGTTAATAGCAGCAGAAAAATTCACATCATAACGATCAAGTGTTGAAAATAAGCCAAATCAGAATTGACATCATTACATTCAGTCGGGAAATTTATAAGGTATTCTGGGTATGGGGGATGTTAATCAACGGCTGATGTATCTACGATTCTACATATCAACCAGCCTTCCTTGAAAGAGTACAATAGAATAAAACGGGATGATTTTGCATGTGTAGAAAACATGTCTCCCACCAGAAACACCAAAGCAAGGGACGCTCAGCATAAAATTGCAGTCAGCAAATAATTGAAATTTTGAATTGAAAATAGTAGAAAACAACTACTCTAGTGAATAGCGGTATGCCCTCTGTGCTGTGTTGAAGGGTATACACAGTGAATGAAACATCTAGCTCATATGTTTATACTTTTTTAAAACATATAATCAGCAAATAAGGACATATTAGTTACTCAATATGTCTGTTGTTGTCAAAAATAATTGATCCATACTACAATGCATAAATGTCAATAAAGAGCAACCAAAAACTCACATAAACATACATACTCTTTGTTTAATTTTTTTTGGCCCAACCAAGGGCCCCAGGCCAGCAGATAATGTGCCTGCTGATCCCCTAATACGGGCAACAAGTCGTTCAAGATCTGGTAATTTTCGTAACCTTTCTGAAATACAAACCGCAATTTCTGGCCGACTAATGAGCTCCTCCACAGCATCAAGCCTATAATTAATATCTTGAACATTTCTCAAAGGATGGCAAATCCAACGTCTCAGAAGACGTTTCCCAAAAGAAGTAGTACAATGATCAAGATACTTGAAAAGTGTCCCTGCAAAATAATGATTAGCTACTAGAATTCTCACATCTACAAATCTAGAGTACTCTTTAAACAGAAAGCTCATCAATGCTTGTTTACAAAGATTTGGAAAATAAACTAGTAAGCATGCCATGATATTTGCATAAAATCTTAATAAAACAAGGGTAAGTGCTGAGATAAAGTGCCATGCCCATTGTGATAGTGAATTAACCTTCATCACTTCCATTTGCATTATTATTGAAAATCTCAAGGTTCGAAAGAGTTTGACCATCAAGCCGAAGTGAGCCCTTATAGACTTGATAAGGACAAACAGCCCCATTACAAAGTAGATCGTCATCCAGCTAGTATTCATAAAGAAAACACACAACAGCATGTCATTGCTCAAATACAACAAGATTGCAACTATGCATGTAAAGGTATATTAGCAAATTAGTCACCTTCATCCTATGCAAATGTATAACCAATCCTCCAAGGGCACTTGAGACAAGATTTTCATGGGTTGTGCTTTCTATTGCAGCATACCATGATGTAGTACCAGATCCTTTCAAATATCCCTTTGACTGGATCAACTTGAACACTGCAGAAGAATCCGTGAAATCCAAGCCTGGTTGAAGAGCAGTCAACTCCAAAGCCACAGATCCTGTCAGCCTTACAAAAATAAGTATGCTATTTTTTAGTTATGTATCCTGCTTACACATGCTATGCAATGTGCATTTTACCAATATTTATTTACTTTACCTGTTCTTGTTCCAGAGTTATACCTAACAGGGATACTATCAAGGAAACAATCAAATATCCTATTCACATTTGATACAGTATATGAATGTCTAAACTTAAATTTTGATGTCATGTACAGCTAAACTTGTAGAAATTTGAATATATATACATATAGCACTGTCATCCTCAAAATGTCATCAAACATAGGTTTGATGCACTCTTAGGATTAATGGAGGTATGGTGGAAACTTGCAGAATTGACCAATGACAGAAGAGAAGCAGGATTGAACTGTTCATATATTTACATTCTTTTTGTTTTGGTTGATTTTAACTTGTACACACAATTTTCTTATTAAAAGAACATCAAATGGAAGAAGAAAAAATTATTTTGGAAGGGATGATTTTATCCCTAATATTTTTTCAACAAAATTAAATACAATTAAGAGAAATCATACCAAGTCGTTAATAACTTAATTGTGATTGATGCTGGAGTTCACTCTAGGCCAACATAGACTAGAACTGAAGTTTTAAAAGATGGCATAGATAAAGATGTTATATCATTCCTTAATTTCTAATATCTTACAAATATGTAATTCTATGATTTCTCAAGTTGAAAAAGGGGAAGCATAGCAATGATCCAAAAAGTTAAAAATACTAACCACCAACCATGATTGCATTGCAAAAATAATAGAAAATTAGACTCATTTTTTAATGGAAGAGCTTGACAAGTTTGATTGATTGCAGTCCCCATTCGACCATCTTTGCACAAAGTTATAAATCAGTATAATATAATTTTTTAAGCCAAATTTGAAAAACATGAAGAATTTCCTATAACTAAGCGGTATTGATCTGTAAGCTTGCATCAATTACTCTCAAAGAGTTCTCCAGTTATATATTGCAAACAGTTGACAACTAAAATTAACCCCCATTTTTATGCAATTAAGTGTTGTAGTCCTTAGAAACATGCGGACAGTTCTAAAACAAGTATTTAAACACCATAACAAAACTATGTTACTGAATTGGCCTAAAATATGGTTGTTTCCAAGTGCAAGTCCTACCAGAAATTGAGTACATAGTGGAATCGATTGTGGATTGGCACAAGGTTCAATTTGGAGCAGTTGAATTTGCCCTGAAATGCTGCAGCTCAAACCTAGGTGATTATGAGCTTGATGTGGCAAATCTAGAACAAATCCAAAATGATTACAATATTCAAAATGCTTTTTTTTTCTTCAACAAGGAAACCTTAAACAACTATCGCAGCAACACTAAACCCTACACTTGCAAATTTTCAAAGGTGTATTTCGTGTGCATTTTGTTTGTATGTGGTGTTAGAAGTATGGTTGTTGCACCAAAAAATCGACCTGTTAATGTCCGATACAACCACTAAAATTATAGAATCCATAGGAGGTGGTTAAGCCATGTCACAAACCCGAGCGCTGCGTTGCGCTGCACAAGGAGACCAAGGACGCACACCTTGCAACAATGCCCCCCCAACGCAAGCAAGGGGGTTTGAACCTGTGACCCAAGCTCTAATACCACTTGTTAGAAATATGGTTGCTGTTGCACCAAAAGATAACTTTTTAATGCCCGATAAAACCACTAGACTTATAGAATCCACAAGAGGTCGTTAAGCCATGTCACAAACCCGAGCACTGCGCTGCACAGCACAAGGAGACCAAGGGCGCAAACCTTGCAACAAGCGGGTGGAAAGGAAATGTATCGATCATAAGCATTTGAGCAAGGTCATTTTGGTGTTGAAAACTTCACAAGATCTCACACCATTTGCATTTTTATTCTCTATTGGGACTTGTCAGTCATGAGGGCACACAAGAGTTTGAGCAAGAAATCCAAGTATCATTGTGAATATAATTGCAATGAAAAGGGAAAAGAGAAAATCATTTTATAACATATATGACGATTGGCATCCATACAGTTTTCCTTTACTAGGTTTTCTCTAAGAAAAACAACTTTATATATCGGTATATACTATGGACATTATTATAATACATATATATATAAATATATATATATAGATTATAATATTACGTATAGATATTGTTCTAAATACATTAGTATATTACATTTAACAAATATTTATAATAATTTTGTTTAGCGTATACAATTTTGAACTTAATTATATTTTGAATATATATATGTATATATGTGTGTGTACTGTGTATTTTAATTTTATGTATAGATATTAAACATTCTAAACACATTAGTATATGATAATTCAAATTTTCTAATATATTATACTTATTATATTTTTAGACTATAATATATATGTGATATTTATATATTTTTGTACAAACGTACCCAACCCCCAACAAAAATTTGCTGTATTAGCATATAGAAACACATATCCATCCTCATTCTTGATTTTGATTCAATAACTTGGTTTCAAAACAAATGAAAACATGAAAATGGAGCAGCACACACTAAACAATTACTAAATGGATGAATTTGATCTAAAGAAACCCTAGAAGGGAGAAAACTCCAATTTGATGAGGAAAATCACCTCCAACTCCATTACAAATAGTCAAGTACAATCAATGAAGATGAATATAGTTCAAACATCACCTTTATAACTCCTCAACAAGTTACATGAGGCAAAAAAATCCATCCACACATTGTTTTATTATGTACCCTACTCTAACAATGGCTTAGAAAGCATATATCTTCTAGCAATGAAGGTAAACAAAAATGTCAACCTGAATTAAGCCCTAAAACATGCTTAAGTAGATGCTCCTCTATTCCACCAAACTAGAAGCATGAATTCCAGAGTTTGGAAGTGATAACAAACAATCAAAACCTTCCAAATTCCATGTCAAACATACACAAAATGAGTTACCCACTTGCTAATGAGTTTGCCAAGGTGGATGCCACGTTTGCTGCATGTGGAAGCAGCAAACTCACCAAAAGTAGCAAAAATCATCATTTTTCATAACTACAAGCAAGTCCATCTTCTTCCTCTAGATGCTTTGGATCACCCTAAGTCTTTAACAACCCCACATACATCTCTTCAACATGCCAAATCAACAAAAACCAATTCTCCCACATGAAAGAACACCTTGATTAAACTTCATGGACTGAAATGGAGAAAAAGCAGCCTCTCAAAATTGCAAACAAGACCCAATTTTTGGATCAATCCTTTCCAATCAAGAGCCTTTTTGTCCCCAAAATCTCAAGGAATCATAACATGTAGAAGTTTCTTTTCAACATCATCCTTAGAGTACCACTTTATCTTGGTTGGGAGTTGCCCCTTCAACCCAACCAACTATTAGAGCCACCAATGGACTAAAGCCTTCAAGATCACCTACAAAACCAAAAGATGTCTTCCACAAGAGAGCATCGAGAGTAAAACAATGCTTGATTATGGGCACAATGGATTAGATTTATTTTGGACTTACAATGTACATATAATGCCTTGCTTATATAGGCAAGGTTGAGAGATAGAATTAGACAAGATTTGGACCTCTCAAGTGTCTTCATCCTATGACATGAAACAACTAACATAAAAAATATTAAATGACCTCGGACACAAGTAAATGACAAAAGATAAGATAAGATCTAGTGCCAACTAAGACTTCTAGAGAGATTCCTAGGACCTAAGTAAACCTAACGTGTGAATGGGACCTACTAAGTGAACTAGTTAGGTAAAATACCTTATTTGCAACAACACCCCCCCTTGAGTGAAACTTAGGGAGTTAAAAAAATGTAAATGATGCATGGATGAGGATAATGGTGATTATGAGTCCCAACTATTAGGCCATGTTAGGTACCCATTTACAAATGCAATCTCTCAAAAACAAACAAACAAAAAAACCCAATGGGACAAAACTCCTCCAACAAAAAGAAAATTTGCAAACAAACTTAAACAAGTGATGGATGAGGAACTCAAGAGCCCCCAAAGATGAGATCCATCACAAGTATACAATTAATTGTGCCTCCACGGGAAGGAAAAAAGGAGACCATGTAGCTGCCCCACAATGTGTAATCTCCTACAGAAACGATGAATACTTGAAAACAAAGCATGATCCAATGCCTACAAACAACATTTCCCCCTTTGGGAAGAAGATAGACAGAGTACAAATGCAGAAATATTTCACATTTCAGATAAGAATTTGTAGGAATAATGATCCAAATTTATGATGATTGTGTCTCTGAAATTTTCTCATAGGTTGCCATGTACTTGGTAGATGATGATGCCACAATCAAATTAGGTACATGCCCAAATAAAGATGAAGGTGAAAAACCGGGATCAAGAGCTAATTGATGTTGAATAATATCCAAAGACAAAGATAATGTTACAATAGCTATGATGGAGTTGTCATCAAAGAGGAGATAACCCCTCAAATGTGTCCTCCAAATCTAAAGTGTGAAACTCCACGAAGAAATCTCAAATACTTGTCAAGTAATCATCCGACAAAGACGCACTGAAAGACTTTGATTTACTCACTACAAATAATCGCTAGAAACTCTTGATGAAGCATCTCTAAACTCAGATGTAGTAGCAAAAGATATTTGACAATTCCAATTGGAAAAGTGGGAGCTGCAAGAGAGGTCTCTTAATTATCATATTCAAGCTCCTCTAATGTATCATCATCAAAGGGTAAATTATCAACATCATCAAGTGGAATGAGGCAATCTAATGCAAGATCATCTAGGAATGGAGGATTATTTGGATCTCCATAGATCTCCCAAATCTTGGTCTAAACTATGCATGGACAATTGGTTCCTGAGATATGATAGTAGGCCTCCCAAAAGATGCTTGTACCAATCAATTCTATGACATGATCATTTTTATTACTACGAACTGATTTCTTCCATTTTGTCTCTAGCTCAAAGACGAGTCCACAAAGATGAGGCAAAAGATTCAACCACCTTTAATGCGTCAAGTTGCCTTTTTGCCAATACTCATAATTGTCCTTAGAACGATTATAGAAGAATAAGTTGCATAACCCATGATTATAACAATGATACACTCCTCAAATGATAAAATCTAAGATTGATACATAATGTGGCTGAAATGAAGGTATTTGATCAAAACAACACCTTCCAAAGTGCCAAGATGTCCAAATAATTCTCCATAATGCAAATTTGGCAAAAATTAAATAGGATGTACCTAGGACTGAATCTAGAAAAAGAACATGGATGGCTTGATAGAGTTCCTAAATACCTTTCAAACGCCACAAGAATCGCAAAAATCAGAGATGTAGCCTAAATGTTGTGAGCTCGAGAGCAAAAAACTAAGATCTAACTTCAATTAGCAATAACTTTACTGAAAACAAGATCTAGTAATAAAACCTACACCATTGGAAAGTACACGAAACCATATTTCAAACAATATCTTATTTGCAAAAATTCGACTTCCAGATCATAAGTTATGATCTTTTTTTAAAACACTGAATTTAGCCTATAGTGACGAACCTCTTAGCAAAAAAAATTCACCAAAAATTAAATTTGTCCAAAATGGACATGTTTTATATGAAAATAGAGGTTCATGGGCCTTTTGAATGTAATTGAAGCATCCATTTGGGCTGAAAGTGCTCCAATAAAAAGTTGTTCACCAGATGTGAACTTCAAACTTAGCATGCAGTGGCCAAATTGAGTGAAACAAAAGCCCAATCTAACTTTCTTGAACACTCTAAACTCAATAGTGAACTTAGATATGCACCAACATGCTCCAAAATGAACTTGCAATATAAAGCCACAAAAAATGATTCCCCGAGATATTCAATGGTGAGGTCCAATTTGCACCAAAGTGCATCTAACAAAAGCCCACACCTAATTATCTCTCGAAAATGAGAAGGGGTTTGCAGATCAGAATATTAAAATAATGTTAATTTTAGTATTAATGCTCAATAGTGTATATTCTATTTTAGTTAGATCGTCTTCGATCTCCTCAGCAGTTTCTTATTAGAAGGCAGTCAACGCTTTAATGGCCACAATTACAACATCTGGAAACAGCGTATGTTGACCATTTTTGAATATAGGCGTCTTGACCAGCTTGTTTTGGGAAAAGAGCTCAGTCCTGGTACACCTGGTGCAGATCAAGATAAGTTTGATGAATGCAATCGGGAGGCAGTTATGCTTCTCAAACTCTCAGTGACTGATGATCAGTTACCGCAGATTCCTTCCGGCAAGACAGCTTCTGACATCTAGAAGCATCTGAAGGAATTGCATGAGACATCCAACAAGAGCCGAGCATTCTTTCTAAAGAATCAGCTGTTCTCCATTATGATGGACGAACGTATGTCCTTACAAGAACACCTCACGAGGATTAAGGACATTCGAGATCAGCTCGAAGCTATTGGTTAGACTATGGAGGAAGAAGACATGGTAGTAATCACTCTGAAAAGTCTTCCGAAATCGTATGAACACTTCATTGAGACCCTCAATATTACTTCCACTAATGTTGATCTAAAGTTTTCAGAATTGTGCACCAAACTTCTACAGCAGGATCGCTGGAAACAACAGTTTGGTAGTGGTACTACATCAGCCTCCTCGGAAAATGCCTTTACAGCTCAATCCTTTCACAAGGATAAAGGCAAATTTCAGTCCTCTCAGTCTTCTCAACAGAAAGGCTCTTCTCAGACACAGGATGGAGCTAAGAAGAAGAATGTGCAATGCAATTACTGTCACAAGTACGGCCATATGAAGAAAGATTGCCATCAGAGGCTCGCTTCTGAACAAAAGAAGCAGGGAGGGTCACACCAGAAGGCGCATGTTGTTGAACATTCCGAGCAGAAGGAGTCTGCCTTTTATGCCTTTATGGCTAAGAGGTCTTCAGATCATGCCAGGTCTTTTGCTTGGTACATCGACTCTGGTGCATCACGTCACTTTTCTCATCGGCGTGACTGGTTTACAGACTTCTCACCTTTCAGTGATTCCGTTGTATTTGGCGAAGGTGAGGAGTATACAGTTGTTGGCCGAGGCACTGTTCAGATACAGTCTCGTGGCAGGACTCTCCTTTTTCTGAATGTGTACTATGTTCCTGGAATGGAACTTAATCTGCTCTCTGTCAGCCAGATTATGAGGAATTCTCCTCAGCTAGATGTGGTGTTCAGTGCTCACAAGTGTTCCATCATTGATCGGGAGACTCGTCTTACTGTTGCTGTTGGTCTAGAGGATCATGGCCTATATAGGCTTCTTGACACTGGTGATTCTCCTGAAGTGGCTCTGGCAGCTCGTGTTTCTCCTCTCAGCACTTTGTGGCATCAGAGATATGGACATCTCAACATTCAGTATCTCTCTCAGCTATCTCGGGAGGGACTTGTTTCAGGTGATATACAGACTTAGCATCTTGGAGTATGTGGCGCCTGTCAAGCTGGCAAACAGCATCGGACTTCATTCACACATGGAAAGTCTTGGCGCGCATCTAAGGTACTTCAATTACTTCATGCTGATATTTGTGGTCCTATGAATACATCTTCTGTTACTGGTTGCAAATACTTTTTGCTTATTGTAGATGATTTTAGTAGAAAGATGTGGGTGTACTTTCTTAAACATAAATCAGATGTATTTCGTATCTTTCAGAAGTTTAAGTCCTTTGTTGAAAAAGAATCTGGACATAGTATCATTACTCTTAGGACAAATAACGGGGGGGAATTTTGTTCTGCTGCATTCTCCAACTTCTGTGATACCCATGGCATCAAACGCCAATTGACTACACCCTACACTCCTCAGCAAAACAGTGTTGTCGAGCGTCGCAATCGTACGGTTGTTGAGATGGCTCGCTCTATGTTACAACACAGGAGTGTTCTGAATAAGTATTGGGCTGAAGCAGTGTTTACTGCTGTCTACCTTCTTAACCGTTCCCCTACTCAGGCTGTTAAGGGGAAGACTCCAGAAGAGGTTTGGTCTGGTCGGAAGCCTAAGATTAACCACCTGAAGGTTTTTGGCTCTGTTGCCTATGTTTGGATTCCAGATGCTAAGCGCTCCAAGTTGGATTCCAAAAGTCAAAAACTCATGATGACAGGATACAGTGATCACCATAAGGCCTACAGACTGATAGATATAGACACTGAACGTCTTATCTTCAGTCGTGATGTTGTATTTGATGAAGAGAGAGGATTCTTTCAGTCCCCTTCTTCTGAGCAGAGTTCTGAGGATCAGCCTCACAGTGTTCTTATTCCATTAGGTTCGCCTGATGGGAGGGATGATGCAAAATCTATTTTCGATGATGCACTACCTGAGTTTCCTCCGGAGAACAATCCTCCTCCTGCTCTTGATCCTGAGCCTCTTCCAGCTCCTCCAGATGTTCGCACTTCTACTCTCCGGCCTAAATGGTGGGCCAAGACCATTGGTGATCTCAGGGATACTAAGCTCATTGAGGGTAGAACCTCCCGTAATAAGAGCAAACAGCAGCATACAGTCAATTTTGCTCTCATGGCTAACATACACAGTGTTTTTGAGCCTCAGACATACTCAGAGGCTAAAGGTATACCTGAGTGGGAACAGGCTATGGAAGCTGAGTTTCAGAGTCTTTAGAAGAATCACACTTGGGCCCTTTCTGATCTTCCTTCAGGGAAGAAGCCCATTAGCTGCAAATGGGTGTACAAAGTAAAAGACAAAGCTGATGGAACCCTGGACAAGTATAAGGCTCGTCTTGTTGCTCGTGGGTTCTCACAGAAAGAAGGCATTGACTACGAGGAGACTTTTGCTCCTACAGCCAAAATGAGTACCATACGACTTGTTCTTGCCTTGGCAGCCCAGTTCAGTTGGAAAGTCCATCAGATGGACGTCAAGAGTGCTTTTTTGAATGGTGACTTACAGGAAGAAGTCTACATGACGCAACCCCCAGGATTCAAGGTTGTTGGTCAAGAACAGAAGGTCTGTAGACTAGTCAAAGCACTCTATGGTCTGAAACAAGCTCCTCGGGCTTGGTACATGAAAATTGATAAGTACCTGACAGATCATAATTTTCAGCGAAGTCCATCTGATGCAAACTTGTATATCAAGCATTCTAGTAATGATATTCTGTTTGTGGTTGTCTATGTGGATGACTTAATCATTACTGGCAGTTCAGCACATTTGATCACTGGGATCAAACAAGATTTGTGCCGCACCTTTGATATGACAGATTTGGGACTTCTACATTACTGCTTAGGAGTTGAAGTCTGGCAGACTGAGAACAGTATCTTTCTCTCTCAGTCCAAGTATGCCAGAAGTCTTGTGGACAGGTTTAGAATGCAGGATTGCAAACCTGCCTCTACTCCTATGGAACCCGAGCTCAAACTTTCAACTCAGTCATCTTCACCAGTTGTGGATGAATCTCTGTTCAGGCAACTAGTGGGCAGCCTCATCTATCTTACTGCCACTAGACCTGACATCAGTTTTGCAGTGAGCTACATTTCACGCTTCATGACAGCTCCCAAGGCTGATCATTGGATAGCAACGAAGCGTGTGCTGCGTTATGTGAGTGGCACTCCTGATTATGGACTTCTGTACACTCGGAGTTCTAATCCTATACTCAGTGGTTACACAGATTCTGACTGGGCAGGTTCGGTTGATGACCGTAAGTCTACAGCAGGGTATGTGTTTAGTTTGGGATTTGGTGCTGTCACATGGACTAGTAAGAAGCAGCAAGCAGTGGCTCTCTCCTCGACAGAAGCAGAGTATCGGGGAGCAGTTAAGGCATCTTGTGAGGCGGTTTGGCTTCGACGAATGCTTGCGGATATGCATGTCTCCCAGGCAGGTCCTACTCCCTTGTTCTGTGATAATCAGGGAGTGCTCAAACTCGCCAAGAATCCAGTCTTCCATGAAAGAACCAAGCATGTGGAAACTCATTGTCACTATATTCGATAGATGGTTGAAGACGAATCCATTCAGTTGCTATATGTTCCTACCTCGGAGCAGCCAGCAGACATCTTCACCAAGCCCCTTGGTCCTGATAAATTTGTAAAATTCAGGGGGTCTATAGGTGTAGTTAATAGATTGAGCATTAAGGGAGGGTAATAGAATATTAAAATAACGTTAATTTTAGTATTAATGCTCAATAGTGTATATTCTATTTTAGTTAGATCGTCTTCGATCTTCTCAGCAGTTTCTTATTAGAAACTTGTTATTCTTGTAAATATCCTTGTATTATTTATGAGCGTCTTGCTCATTCTGTTAATCAATCAATTCTTTGAAATCCATTGTGTGTCTCGCATTGTTTTAAAGACTTCGCGATCACCTACAAAACCAAAAGATACCTTCCACAAGAAAGCAACAAGAGCAAAACAATACTTGATTATGGGCACAATGGATTAGATTGATTTCAGACTTACAATGTGCATATGATGCCTTGCTTATATTGGCAAGGTTGAGAAAATTGGATTAGACAAGATTTGGACAAGTGTCTTAATCCCATGACATGAAAACACTAACATAAAAAATATTAAATGACCTAAGACACGAGAAGCAAATGACAAAAGATAAGATCTAATGTCAACTAAGACTTCTAAAAAGATTCCTAGGACCTAAGTAAACTTAATATGTGAATAGGACCTACTAGGTGAACTAGTTAGGTAAAATACCTTATTCACACTAACACCAACCATGTTTCTTGTAACCCAATATGTGTTTTCCTTTCCTTCCTCTATAACATTACATCCCACCCAAACTCTTCCAACAAACCTAGACTAAGATCATCCATGAATGACAAAACCAAATACAGCAAACCAAGCTGGAAGAAATTTTTGCCAGCTTGTTCTAAAATTGAAAAAAGGTCATGCCTCAAGGATTTCATCTTTCTTGTTGCTCCCTCATCACACACCTTGAACTTGTGCTCAATGCTATGTTTAGAATGCCATCTTTATACTTCTCTTGGTTGTCCCCAAGTTTCCTACGCAATAGAGTTGTAATTGTCTAACATACACAATGAATTTCTTTGCCCTTTTCATATGGCTGACCTGCAAGTACATCAAGCAAGCTAGACGATATAAAGTTGTAATGCCTTTATCCAATGAGGGATACAAAGTCTAAAGTTTTATTAACCAAAGGAGAACATTGATTAAGGACCATTCTATGATACCTTAACGAAGGTAAAAATAAGGACTATAGCTCTCAATTCTACATATAAGCTAGCCCCTATGCATGTAAACAAGCAAGTTAAATTACAAAATATCCAATTGAACATACGTTAGTTATCCATAAAGAAACCAATACCTTTCTTGTGTTATTTTCATAAGAGGCCCTACAACTTTACAAGGCATTTTAATGCCTTCCAATTGATAAATCGATCAAAACTAACACTCAAATCAGCAAATGTGACCAAGAAGATCAATAAGATCATCAAAAGTAAACAGTGTTCAAGGAGACATTCAAAAGACGCAAAATTTGCACATTAAAACATTACTTTAAGATTACAATGTGGTATTGAACCCTTTGCGAGAAAACCTATAAAATTACAATGCAAAAAATGCTCTAACCCAATTCCTAGAAGGAAGCCCTCATTTTCAATAACCATGCTATTTTGTTTCAACTACTGTAATCGTTTTGCCCACCTATCCTTCTTGATTGAAAACATGCATAGATATGTTTTTCAACATCATCAAGAAAACTTAGGGGAAGAACTAAGAGTCATCTGCGATTACACAAATTGCTTGTCTACTTCCATCATCTCCACATAACCATACATTTGAAACCATGCCTTTGTACACCAATCATGTCTCCAAGGGGTTCACAAGTACTAAGAGGCATTTCAAAATATTCCATTATCTACAAAGATACACTTTAAGACCCTTAATGGCATCATGGATCATGCAAGGAGGTAGAGATGATTTATTATTCAAACAGCAAAATTTGGAGACTTCGACTAGCAAAGGGGGAAGAAGGTTAAAAATTCCCAAAATGATAATGCCAAGATGAGAAAGTCTAAAATCTTGAAATGGTAGGGACAAGGGGGATCCGAGGAAAGGCATGGCAAAATGTCAAGCTAGGAATCTGAAATCCCAAAATGGTAGGGAAAGATGGGGTATCCAAGGAAAGGGATGTCAAGATAAGAAAGTCTAAAATCCCCAAATGGTAGGGAAAAGCATGCCAAGATAGCGGGATGGGAAAAACTGAAATCCCAAAATGGTATAGAAGAAGGGGGGTTGAAGGAAAGGCATGCCAAAATGTTGGGATGAGAAAATCCGAAATCCCAAAATGTATGGAAGAAGGGGGGGTTGGAGGAAAGGCATGCCAAAATGTTGGGATGAGAAAATCTGAAATCCCAAAGTTATAGAGAAAATGTGGGGTTTGGAGGAAAGCATGTCAAGATGCTAAGATTTGAAAGTAAAAAATCCCAAAATTGAAAGAAATGGGGAAAAGGGGGTTTCAAAGGAAAGGAATGTTAAGGGTAACTCTAAAAACCTAAAATTCCACCCAATCCTTGGAAATTGAACTCAAAACCTTTGTGGCTAAAATTTTTAAATTTAGACTTATGACAAAACAATGAAAGCAAAGCACAAAAAGACCAAGAATACCCATCAAAGAATTTTCTAATTGATTGTCCTAATGGGAAACTAAGAGTTTAACATCAAAAAACCCAAAACAACCTAGAAAGATCCAAGAAAATCCAAAAAGATAAAAAGATTTAAAATATTAATGTTGGGGTCAAGACTCAACTAGGTCCAACACAAAAAAGTAAAAACAATAAAGGCAAAGCATAAAAATACCAAGGATGACCATTTCAGAATTCTTTGATCATCTATCAATAATGGGCAAAAGAAGCATTTAACATCAAAAAACTCAAAAAAGTCCAAAACGATAAAAAAATTCAAATTGTTTTAAGGTTTAGTATGGGGTCAAGGGTCACCAAGGTCTAGTAGGAAATTTAAGGCAACAAAGCTGACAAGACAAAAAAATATACTACTAGGGCATGTGCCAACATTATGTGTTAAGGTTTTGTAAAGTCTATGTGATGATGTGTTATCAATGTTATCATATAAATATTTGAAATTTACTTAAATTTTAAAAAATTTCTTGCGTTTTAAATAGTCACCACCGAAAAAATAGCCTCTTAAAAACCCTACACTGAAAATGCATCTCCCTATTCCTTGTCATCCCTGGCCCAAAAAATTGAGGAAGTGCAGCTATATATATTCATAATTTGCAAAGACACAAAATAGAAATATGTAAATATTTTTAATTTGTAAAATACATAACATATTTAATAAAAATGTATAAAAATATTCCTAATTTGGAACAAACAAAAAAATTAAAATACTTATAATTCATTTGCTTCATATTATATATATTATATACTTTGTGTTGTCTGTGGGTTTACACTATATAAGATAAAGTACAAAATATGTTATAATAATATATTTTGAATATTTTATATATATATATTATATTAATATTTATTATTTTTCATTTTTACATGAATAAATAAATAATTAATATATATATAAATAAAAATAATATTTTATATATAAATAACATAAAATTATATTAAGGTTGACCTCACAATGCAACGGTAGTTGCAAGGGCAGTTTTGATACTACCTCCCAAGATCGAATCCCTCTCGAAATGCTTGCAGAGTAAATATTGAGGATAGAAGAGAGAGGATGGAGGTGGAGGACAAATAGCAAATGGAGACAATTGGGTGTTTGCAAGAGATGGGAGTGTGTGTTGTTGTCAGGAGACAGAGGAAGGAGGTTGAAGGCCAGATGGTGAGGGCAGCACAGAGATGCCACGCAAGTAGATACAAGGGCTTGGTGGAAGGACAAGTGATGTGGACGAAGGGTAGCGAAAGACGTTGGAAGAGTCTATGAAGTGCCCAAATGGCAATAATGGTGGAGAGACAGGTTGGAAGAGATGATCAAAGAGTATGAGGAGGATAAAGCTAACAAGAGGAAGAGATGAATGAAGAGATCAAGGAGGAGAGTAGGAGAGAAGGAAGAGGCGAACAGTGAGGAGAACGAGGAGAGGAACAGAAAAAGAGGAGAAAAAGGAGAGGTGGGAGGTCGGAGGAGAACAAAGGAGAGGAGGAGGAAGATCGAAGAACGAGGAGTAGTGTTGATGTGTATTTATGCACCAAGCTAAAATACTAAGTATTCTATCCTCTCTAAAACAAAATCCTCCCAAGTGCTAAACCGCGTGATCAAATGGGATGACTCAATGTGTACGATGTGATATTGTTGGAATCACAAGGGGACTCACGTTGATACTTGAATGTTTGAATGTTGCTAAAATGTAGGAATTTTCTTGACTAAAAAAAAGATAAAAGAGAGGGGGTTTAGAAAGTCAAATCTAATCCTAGCATGTAAGAGACTATGAACAACTTAGTGAAATTCAACTAGACTTTGCTTTGCCACAACTCCACAAAGTTCAGTGCATTCTTCTAAGGAGAGCAAAATGATTTTCAAATTACTACCAACGACATAGAGACCATCAATGCAAATGCATATCAATGAGTGAGTAGCAATCGAAGTTAAGCTCATGAAGAGAGTTCAGTTGACCACACAAGATACTTCACAAACAGCGAAATACTAATAGTATGAACATAGGAATTTCACCTTTAATCATCCATAATAGCTTCCATCCATCTAACCAACATAAAAATAAATGAGAAGTAGAGACCAAGCAAAATGTTGAATCAACACATCAACACATGAAGTTCACCATATCTTCAATGAAATTAACATGTTTTTTGCAGCAAAGTCTTGGCAACAATCTCTTTTTCTCCTACTCTACTCTAGCTGCTATCTAACTATTGACTATTCACTACTATTGAACTATTAACCTTTACAAATGAGAAAATTGAGCCTTATATAGATAGTTTTTTACAATGAGTGGCTCAAATTGATTCACAATCAATGGCTGCGATTACAAGATGAAAACCCTAATTAGGGTTTCTTACACCCACTAAATAGCATTTAATGCTCGACCAATGATAAAATTACAATAGATAGGACACATGTACTTCCTTGAACGCTTGACCAATAGATGATGAGGGTAGGTACATCGAACTTTGTGCCCACATGTGGTAGTTATCCACCTCATTAGATGAGTCAGGTGCATTGAATCTAGATGCCTTGAATTGGAATGATGTGTGAAAGTGAGTTAGTGATGACTAGGTGCCACCTTAGCCACTTGATCCTTGTAACTCATCACAAGGAAGAAAGATTAAGGTGTATCTCTTGATACTCAACATTTTCAAGTGCCTAATGTGATGATGACTTTGCTCAAGTCAACCCTTTAACCTTGATCAACTCTTCTAGAATTATCTCCTACCTTGATCGCATTTGCATCCACTTCTTGTATGGAAATTCCTTCGTCTTGGATATGTTTCACCCCCCAACCTTGGAATCCTTTGTCCTAACTGTCCTTGACCTTCTATATGGTGAAGTCTCTTGTGACATCTTCATATTGCATATACCTTCCTAGCTTGAAGTGGAATGTTAGAACAATAAGGTGCATGTGCTGACTCTTTTGATGTTTTTGGATTTTCATCTTTTATAACATGACTCGGATATCAATCTTGCACTGGAGAGATTGAAGTCCCTCGTCTTTGTTGTAGTCTTGAAAGGTCTTTCACCCATTGGAATCCATGAGAAGTGTCTCCTCTTCATGCACCTTTGAGGTATCCTCTATCATGTAGTTGAGTTCTTCCATGTCTCAAACATTCTTGTTGTTGTTGTTGTAATGTTGGAGTTGTTAAGTTTTTCATCTTGATCCCTTCCTTGAATCTCATCCCTTTAAGCCTTCCTTTCCTCACCTGAAAGACCAAGAGATATGTCATTAAACACCTAGATTTAAATGAAAATGAGATTAGTACCTAACAAATCAGGTTCTTGAAAATCCTTCCTCTCCGAGATAACATTAAAAAAAAATCATAAAATGTAAGTCTGAAGATGCTCTTTGATATATTATCCTGAAATCTAAGTTTTGCTGGAAATTTACTTTTAATCAGATCTGATTTTTTTTTTAATTTGGGTCTGATTTTGATGCTCACTTCAAGTCTGTATGCTAACATGCAGATCAGGTCTGATTTCCACTTGCATAGCCATAGATTAAAGGGGTCACTAACACTATCCATAAGGTGGGCAGGCTTTTGACCCTCCACTGGAAGTCCTTAATGAAGTTCATGGATTACACTTCCAACTGGAAGTGATCATGGATTTTAGGTAGCACTGGAAATGCTTGCATAAGGAGGTCGTGATTTTTGGGTAGCACTAGCACTGATCTTCAAGAAGTTTGGGCTTTTCATCATCAATTGGAAATGACAACAAGCAAGGAGGTCGGGGTTTTCAAGTGCCACTTGCATTAGCTAATGGGAGGTCGGCCTTTTGAGGTCCACCTAGAAGTGACTAGAAGCTGATCGGAGTTTTTAACCCCTACTGGAAGTGCTGACAAGTAGGTTGAAGATTTTGTCATGAAGTAGTAGTCACCTTCAAGAAGGGTCGTGGATTTAGACCTCAAATGAAAGTGCTTATGAAGTTCGTAGATTTCAAGGGTGAGTGGAAGTGGTCAGGCTTTTAAGGAGGCATAGGAAGTGACCCTCAAATGAGGTCAGTCTTTTAGACAAGCAGTGATAGTGCCTAGGCCATGGTTTTAGCCCTCAAGTGGAAGTAACAACTTTCAACCTTTGTCATTTGTATCCTTTGATCATCAACCTTGACCATTCATTCGATCAACCCTTAAAATTGTTCTCTCTTTACCTCAGATTGGACCTTTTAAGTCTAACTAGAAGTGCACTGGCCTAGTCGAGGTTTTGAACACCACTAACAGTGGCTCTAAAATGTCAACTTTACTTGCTCAATTAGCTTGTTTAAAGCATCTCCACTCATTGCTAGAAGATTTCACCAATCTCAATCATCATTATCTCTTAAAATTTAAGTATAAAGACTTTCTCACCTTGATCGGACTTATGATGGGTCACAGGAAACGCATGTGAGCTGGTCGGACTTTTGACCATCAACTAGAAGTGCTTGTAGAGGTTGGTCGGAGATTTTGAGGGTCACTAACAGTAGTGATGAGGCAAGGCGAGGATTTAGGGTGTCACTGACAGTGACCTCACTTGTTCAATTTTATTGATAGTGGCACTTCATCAATTCTAAGTGTCCTTCATCATCAACAAAACCTCAGCATGGTTGCCTATGCCCTAATTCCCCTCTTCTCAAGTATTCCAATCTCTTTGACAGCTCTCCATACTTAGACTCAATATCCCATCTCTGATTTTGAAGGCACATGATAATGACGATCAAATGAAATGATCACCACAAATCGTTCATTTCCTAAGCCTTGAGAGCTAACTAACTTAATTCCACTTAAAGAGAGAGGCATGACTTGATCACTTCCTCGCAACCTGAGGCATCGCACCTCCTACAAGTAAAAGGTTAATAGCCAAAGACACCACTAGATGACTAAGCAAAGACAACTAACCTAAAAGGCGGAAAAAGTGGGGGTCCCCATTTGCAATGAGACGATGTGTGAAAACGTCACAAGTAGGAGGGAGGCCAGAGGAAAAACGAGAGACTGGAGAAAAATGAGTACGAGGAGAGGAGGGACGTCAGAGAGGAGAAGGAGAAGAACGAGGAGAGGAGAGGATGCTAGTTAGGTAGGTGTTAATGCCTCGACCTAATCTTAGGGATGGGGTCCTGTTGTGACCTTTTTCACACATTGCCCCATTGAGAATGGGGACCCTCCCTTTTTCCTGCTTTCTAGGGTTTTTGTTAGAGCCTTGCAACCTTCTGGCATCAGTATTGCCAAGATTGTTAGTTTTGAATGGCCTGAGTTTTGAACATTATGTGTCATTGTGTGGAAGCCATTGGTTAGAATAGAGTCTAGAAGATCGCAATTGATTTGAGCTAATTTGGACAACTTTCTATTTTTGGAAAGTTTTGCTTTTTCCTATTTTTTAGGAAGTTTCGTTTTTGGCATTTTGAGCATGATCCTCGAAATGGCTATTTTTAGAAAGTTTTTCCTATTTTTTTAGGGAACCTTACTTTTTCTATTTCGGAAAGTAGATATAGGGTTTGCACTGGTCGCACTGAAATACACTGAAATGATCGATAAATTCCTCCTCAAATCCAAGTTTTGACCCAAAAAGCTAATTTCCTAAATTTTAGGAATCCCGAGGAATTCAGTGAATGATTGAGGCATGGTTTTCAAATTTCAAGGCGATCCGGTAAAAATTGCACAAGCTATGAAATTTCAAGTTGATCATGTGGTTCCTGAAATTCAAGAAGTCCACCCTTGTCCTGGTTCCTGAAGTTGGCAAAGTCCGCCATGAGTAGGTGCACAATCTTCACAAAGTCCGCCATGAGATTTGGTGCAGTCCGTCCACTATGCATTGAGTGGTGCATGAAAAGAACAAAGTCCACCCTCATGGAAGGGAAGCATGGTCATGACCTTCTCAAATTCTGCCCTAGGAATGGTTGCAAAGTTAACATGATGGTACACAAACTCATGGAAGTCCGCCGAAGGTGATAAGTAATGGTGCATGGATCAAGCAAAGTCCGCTCAAGAGGATATCATTTGGTGCCTAAGTATCTCAAACTCTGCCCAAGAAGTGAGGGAAATAACAAGGTTGAAAGGTTCTCAAGTCTCCTCAAGTCCGCCCTTCTTCAAATCAAGGTGCATGACATCAAGAAAGTTCGCCTAACCTGCAGGTCTATGGTGCCTAACTTCAGCAAAGTCCGCCCTTCCCCTACAAGCTGAAGTACAACAAGTTGATAAGGTCTTCCTGAAACATGAAGAACGCTGCACAACTCAAGTGAAGTCCGCCCTACATCACTGGCAAGTGAAAACAAAGCCAGTGAAATCTGCCTTGAAGTATGAAAAAAGAGAAAGAGTTTAAAGGAGGTGGTAATAAGGAGTGCACAACTTTAATGAAGTCCGCCCTACATTGGAAAATTTGATCAATAAGGAAAGAGATTCTTCCAAGCCCGCCCTCATTGCTTGATAAGATAGAAACACTTCAAGTAAACACCGCCTAGCAAACAAGCAATGTGGCATGAAGCTAATGAAGTCTGCTCTCCATGGTTCCTAAGGTTCACCAAATCCACCTTGACTTGGTCTCAACCTTGATGAAGTCCACCCCATGTGATAAGAGCATCAAACTCAAGAAAGTCCACCTAAAGCAATGGAGAAGGTGCATTAAGTTAAGGAAGTCCGCCCAAGGGATATTATGAAGTGGCATGTGAAAGGTTCCTAAATATAACCAAGTCCGCCTAGCAAACAAGCAATGTGGTGCAAGGAAATGATAAAGTCCGCCCTGGCTGATGATGAAGTTTTGAGGTCAAATCTGTACAAGGGAAAGAAAATAATGAACTCAGCAGTTAGAAGGGAAGGCTTTCCTTCAACTCTGCCCTTGGCTAAGAATAAAATCTGCTAACTCCAATTTGATTTGAGGAAAAGAATTCTCCAAGTCCACCCTGCCTTGGAAAATGTGACCAGCATGTTAGGAAAAACTTTTGTGAGCTTCGCCTAGATGAGGAATGTTTTTCCTAAAGTCTGCTTCAATTGAGGAACACTTTTGTCAAAGTCCGATCTTGGGAGGAAATGAAAAGCGTGACGTCCGCCTTGGAAGGTGCACAAGCTCCATGAAGTCCACCCTCCTTGGTTCTGAATCTGTCAAAGTCCGCCTTAGGGTGTGAAGTAATAGCAAGAATGGTGCACAAATCTAACCAAGTCCACCCTTATATGGAAAAGATTGACAAAATCCACCTTGCTGTCAACAAAATCTGCTAGAGGAAAGAAGAAAGTTTTTAGAAAGTTTTGAATTTGGAAGGAGAAAGAAAGATAGAGTTCAATTCATGAACTCAAACTGAAAGTAGAAACTTTCTCAAGGAACTAAACTCAGACTTGATTCAAAATCAGAACTTTCCCATGTGAGTGAGTTCAACTGAAAATGAAATTAGAAACCTTCTTAAGAGACTAAACTCAACAAAGAAACAAGACATGTCCAAGTTCGATGAATGAAGAGTGAATTAGAAACAAATTTTGAAGATCCTTTGTGTTTCTAATTATGAAATTTGAACTTCATACAAATGCCTTTCACTCTCTCATTTCATCATATGATGTTTGAATTTCAAGAACAAGTTTAGAGGCATTTTGAGAGAAGTTTTGTGCAGGTTGAGAGTATTTTGAAGAATTTTCCACAGATTGAAGTAATTTTGAAGGAAATTTTAAGTTTAAGTCTGAGATCTCCAACATTTTTCACAAGTTCACACGCAGATTGAAGGAGATTCTTGACTGTTTTGAAGAGCAAATCCATATATTTCCTGAAATTTTGAAGGTGACAGGGGTATTCAAGGCAGATTGGTTAAGTTTTTCAATCTAATTTTCAAATTTTGATGAAGTTTTCATGGAAAATGGAGGTGGTTTTCACAACTTAGTTTATTTTCAGACATTTCCCTATATCTAAATCTGATTTCAACATTCATTTCACAGATTTTGGGGACTAGACAAATTTTACTCCTGAACCTTCAAATCGGATTGAGTTTTCAAGGGTTTCTAAAATTTCTTAGTGTTTGCAGCTTGTTAAAGACTAAAAGTGTTGGGAAATTGGAGTAAAAGGGACCAAAATCAGAGCACTCTGCCATCAAACCTTCAAAATTTACACACAAAGATAGAACTTTAACTTAATTTTCTTTTGGTTTTGCAAGTTTTGGATGATGGCTGAGGCGGGATCATCACAAAAAACACAAGTGGAGTTTTGAGCCAAATTCAGAATTGACGACAAGTCTACACACAATGTTCGTCCAAGCATAGAGATGGCCAAAATTTGGCTAAGTATGAGAAATACTTCACAAAGGAATTCTTCTCCAAATTCAAGGCATCAAGAAAGAAAATTTCTCAGACTTGGTGAAAATATAGAAAAGAATTTCAAACTTCTTGGGGAATTTCATCTACAATCCTAGACCTATGGAAGCAATCAGGACAACTTCTTGAAGGATTTCATCTCCTGAAAGATTAAAGACAAGCTCCCAATCAGAATTAGATGGTAACAAGAAGAAACAAATTTCCACACTTACACAATTTCTTAGCACAAATTGGAGAATTCAAGAGGATATCCAACGCGCTGAGGTGGCATCTCGTCATGCAACAACCTTCTATTTTTATTGTTGGTTCATATTTAGCAAGAAGGACAAGTGTCCCCAAATGTAATATTCTCATTGGTTGAAGAGTAGTTAGTTGTAACAAACCCTAATTAGGTTTTTGATCTTTCAATCCGGGCCCTTGATCATTGTTCGATCTCGGCCATTCAAAAATTTCTTAACTACTATATAAGGTTGCCTCCTCTCATTTGGAGAGTGTGGTGAGGTTTTTGAAATATTGTTGCATGAAGGTGTTGTGACGTATTCACACGTCGCCCCATTGCAAATGGGGACCCCTACTTTTTTTGCTTTCTGGGGTTTGCTTTCTAGGTGTTTAGGGTTTGTCTGTTAGCCTTTGCATTTTGAGTGTCGCCAGGGGATCAATAGGATGGTAGGCTTTGCTTGAGCTAGGGTGAGTCCACAGGGCCCCAGAATTAGGGTTTCTTTGAGAGTCTTCCTTAGGGCCTGGTTTTGCTCTTGTTGCTAATTGTGTCTTGCTTTGTGAGTGGGTATCATTCTTGAAGGTCCGAGCTAGGTCAAGTTGGTGAGTGATGAAGTCTGGAATGTCATCTTGATCTTCAAATGCCCTGAAATTTGGCTAAGTCTGGAATGTCCTGATCCTGAAATTTGGCTAAGTCTGGAATGTCCTGATCCTAAAATTTGACTAAGTCTGGAAAACTGAAGAATCCTCCAAAAACTAGATTTTGCAATATAACTCATGGAGGTCTGAAACCACTCTCAAACATCTTGAAAGTATATATGGAATATAACTTAAAGTATAAGAAAGAAGAAAGTTTTCTTATACTTAAATGTTATATTCCATAAAATGATCCTGACAGTGACGAAGAGTCCAAAATGTCAAATTTCGCTCCTGACCCTTCCAAAGGGTCCAAAGCGAAATTCTCCATAAGACATTCTACTTTGACCAAAACCTAGAACTAACGCATTCCCAGGCTTGAATGAAGGCAAAAGCACTTGTTTGAATGAAGAAATGCAAAAAAATGAAGTCAGGATCATGGCCTAAGGTGAATTTCGCTCCTGACCCTTCCAAAGGGTCCAAAGCGAAATTCTTATTTCCAATATTTTTCTCCTTAGCTTGACCAAGTTTGTAGACTTTTGAGGCATAATTGAGAAGGTTTGATGCAACTTTGCCTTGGAGAGGAGATTTTAGACCTTGGGATGATGGATTCTAGCCTAGGAGAGGAATTTCGCTCCTGACCCTTCCAAAGGGTCCAGAGCGAAAATCCTTATAACTCTCATTTTCCTTCCTTGTTTTGGATGGGCACTGGTTTATTAGGCTTTGTGTGTGAATCTTGATGTGTTCTTGCCTTGAGAAGTGTTTTGAAAAGTGAGGATCTTGTCCAAAAATAGGAATTTCGCTCCTGACCCTTCCAAAGGGTCCAGAGCGAAATTCTTCATAAGCCTCATTTGCTCCCTTGTCTTGGATACCAACCTTGTTCCATGGGCGAATTTGGGAAGGAAATAACATGTCTCTGCCTTTTGAGGTGATGGAACGTAGAAATATGAAGGATTTTGGCCAAGATTAGGAATTTCGCTCCTGACCCTTCCAAAGGGTCCAGAGCGAAATTCACTATAATCCTCATTTGCTACCTTGAATGGGCTTAAAACCTGGTTCCTCAAGTGGAAAACAATCTAAATTTGCCTCCAGGAGAAGATTGAAGTTTGAAAAATGAGCAATTAAAGCCTAAATCAAGATTTTCGCTCCTGACCCTTCCAAAGGGTCCAGAGCGAAAATCAACCTAAGACTCATTTCTGGCCTTATTTGACCAAATTTTGATTTGCAAGGCATTTTGAAGGGAAGAGTAGACATGTTTGGACGTTGGAAATGTTTGAAAGCTTTGAAAAAATGAAGGATTCTAGCCAAGAATCCTCCATTTAGGAAGGGTGAAAATGAAGGATTTTAGCCAGGAAAGGAAATTTCGCTCCTGACCCTTCCAAAGGGTCCAGAGCGAAATTCCTTATAAGCCTACTTTTTAACCTTTCTTGGACATGAAACCTTGTTCCTAGGGCAATGAAGGATGAGATTCTACCTTGCAAAGAAGTTTCAAGTTGAAAGAATGATGATTTTGGGTCAAGAATGAGATTTTCGCTCATGACCCTTCCAAAGGGTCCAGAGCGAAAATCCTAAAATCTACTTATTCCTTTCAAATTTATGCTAAGCTATGCCTAGACCAAGGTAAAAGATGCCCTTGAGATTGCCTTTGAGCTGATGTTTGTCTCCAAAAGTGATGATTCTAGGCTAGAGGAGGAAAATCGCTCCTGACCCTTCCAAAGGGTCCAAGGCGAAAATCCTAAAAAACTCCTATTTTGCTTTACAAAATCAAATCAAACTTGGATTGGGTGAAAGAAGAGAACTATTTCCTAGCCTTGTGAGGTGGATTGAAGTTGGAATGATGAAAAATGAGCTACAAACAAAGAAATTCGCTCCTGACCCTTCCAAAGGGTCCAGAGCAAAAATCCTCCTAGACCTCATTTCCTTCCCTATTTGACCAAATTTTGATGTCCAAAGCATGTTGAAAGGGGAAATGGACATGATCTTGCCTTTGAGAGTGTTTGGAAGTTGTGAAAATGAAGGATTTTAGCCAGGAAAGGAAATTTCGCTCCTGACCCTTCCAAAGGGTCCAGAGCGAAATTCCTTATAAGCCTACTTTTTAACCTTTCTTGGACATGAAACCTTGTTCCTAGGGCAATGAAGGATGAGATTCTACCTTGCAAAGAAGTTTCAAGTTGAAAGAATGATGATTTTGGGTCAAGAATGAGATTTTCGCTACTGACCCTTCCAAAGGGGCCAGAGCGAATTTTCTCAAAACCTCTCTTTGCTATCAATTTTTTGCTAGATCAAGTGTGGGCTAAGGTAAATTCAAGGAGAAGTTGCCCCTGAGAGTGACTTTAAGTTGCTAGAAACCATGAAAGATGAAGGAATTGAGCCTAGAAGTGATTTTCGCTCCTAACCCTTCCAAAGGGTCCAGAGCGAAAATCCTTAAAACCATCTTTTTTCCAAAGTTTGAGCAAAGCCAAGCTTGGACAAGGGTGTGAGAGGGCATTTGGATTGCCTTAGAGTGGATTTTGGTTGCCAAGAATGCAAATTTTGAAGCCTAATGAAAATTTCGCCCCTGACCCTTCCAAAGGGTCCAGAGCGAAATTTCTAAGATTCCCCTTTTTCTTTGCAAATCAAGACAAGATTTTGGTTTTTATACCCTGGAGAGGAGTGAGACAAGATGTTCTATGCCTTGGAGGAGATTTGAAGTTGAAAGGATGGCAAAATAGCCCTAAAACAAGATTTTCGCTCATGACCCTTCCAAAGGGTCCAGAGCGAAAATCCTAAAATCTACTTATTCCTTTCAAATTTATGCTAAGCTATGCCTAGACCAAGGTAAAAGATGCCCTTGAGATTGCCTTTGAGCTGATGTTTGTCTCCAAAAGTGATGATTCTAGGCTAGAGGAGGAAAATCGCTCCTGACCCTTCCAAAGGGTCCAAGGCGAAAATCCTAAAAAACTCCTATTTTGCTTTACAAAATCAAATCAAACTTGGATTGGGTGAAAGAAGAGAACTATTTCCTAGCCTTGTGAGGTGGATTGAAGTTGGAATGATGAAAAATGAGCTACAAACAAAGAAATTCGCTCCTGACCCTTCCAAAGGGTCCAGAGCAAAAAACACTAAAACCATCCTTTTCTCCAAATTTTGTGCTAAGTCAGGCCTGGACTAGGGTGAGAAAAGCTATTTGGAATGCCTTGGAAAACTGTTTGACCTTCAAAAATGTGAATTTTGAGCTAAAGTTGGAATTTCGCTCCTGACCCTTCCAAAGGGTCCAAGGCGAAATTCTTATAGGGTCTGATCCTGGAGAAAATCTTGGGCAAGTTTCATGTTGATATCTTTTCGTTGATGATTTAAGTTGAAAATGCTATGTTGAAATGAATTTATCATGTGTCCTTAATCATCTTTTTGTTTGTCTTGCATTTAAAAGGCGACCTTCTCCAGTCCGGCATCAACAAGGACGACCTTCTCCAGCCCAGCATCATCAAGGACGGCCTTCTCCAGCCCAGCATCATCAAGGACGACCTCTTCCAGTCTAGCGTTTGAAGGAAAGGTACACCATCCATCCTGCACATCAAAGACAAACAAGGTTAAAGCAAGGGTCCATTGAAGAAGCCAATAGTTTCAGAGGAGTTAATTAAAGTTAGCTTCTAAACATCACCAAATTAAACATCAACCAAGTGTCGGACAAGGTGGCATCCCAGTCATCACTCCTCCAATCGGGTTGGTCCACCTCAGTGTGTCCAGATTCAATGTACCTGACTCATGGGAGATGGCACAAACTTCAATGTACCTGACTCATGGGAGATGGCACAAACTTCAATGTACCTGACTCATGGGAGATGGCACAAACTTCGATGTACCTACCCCGGTTCTCCATTGGTCGAATATTACAGAGAAGACATGTGTCCAAATATTGCAATTATTTCATTGGCCAGAATTGAGTTTGTTGTAACAAACCCTAATTAGGGTTTCATTGTAAAATCTTGGCCATTGATCTCAAATTGATCTAAGCCATTGAATTGTATTGTGGGCACTACATAAGCCTTGGCTCCTCATTTGTAAAGGCTAATAGTTAGTCAGGAGTTAGAAGGTGAATAGTTAGAAATAGTGAATAAGTCAGTTAATAGTATAGCAATTAGAGTAGAATAGAAAGAGAAGGCAAAGATTGTTGCCAAGATGTTGTTGTAAAAGGCTTGTAAAACTTCATTGAAGAAATGGTGAAATCTATGGGTCGATTCAACAATTTGCATGGTCTCTATACTTCTCAGATTTGATTTCATGTTATTAGATGAGTGGAAGAAATGTGTTTGATTGATGGTGAAATTTGTATATCCATACTACTAGCAGTTTGTTGATTGCAGACTTGCCTTGTGTAGTCAACTGGAATCATTCGGCTTAAGCTTAACTTCAATTGTCGCTTCTTCACTGATATGCATCAGCCTGATGGTGTCTATGCCTGTAGTGATGATCTGAACATCATAAAGCTTTCCTCCGAAGATCGCACTAACCTTGTGGAGATGGTCCTGGGATGTCAAAACAAGACTTAGTTAGAATTTCATCAAAGATCAATCATTGCTCCTACATTCTTAGTGTCGGAATTAGATCCTTCCCTCGCCCTCATCCTTTTTTCCTTTTTTTCAAAAAATCTAGGCTAGTGAAATCCTGTGTTCCAGCAATATTCAAAGCAAATCAAACGTTTAGTCATCAAGTGTAAGTCCCCTTGTGATTCTAGCAAAATCACATCATACCACAAAGAGCTTATCCACGAGTAGAGAACCTACATACAAGAACCTTGGAGTTGCCTTGACTGATCCTTCAGCGAGATCTTCAGCATTTGGGAAACTTCGCTCAAGAGAGGATAAGGTACCTTTAGGTATTTTATTCTGTGTTCACATGTGCATGAAAACACATCAACAGAAGGTCATTTTTCAGATAATATATTACATGTGTGCTTTCTCTTAAGGCTTTGTAATCCCTATTGTTTGAGTGATTAAGCAAGGTTTTCAATTTCTTCCACCAAATAGTTTAGAATTTATTTTATGCTGTTAGATGAATGAAAGATCTGATAAGTATTGGTTTATGGTATATCTCCGCTCATACTTTTGGTGAATGGATGATTTTCATTCACTATGCAAAGTTAGTCTGAGCTTTCCTTTGTGCATGTTTAACTTCCAAATCATAAGCACGTCCTTTGAAGATTGCACCCACTTTGTGTAGTTGTCGTGAATGAAGCAAAGCAAAGTGTGGTTTATTGAGGTCATCAAACCAATACCATCTCTTGAATTCTTAGGAATAGATCCAAGCATAAGTCCCTCTGTGTATTACCAGCAAATCACAATGCCTATTGAGCTTATCCACACATCAAGACCTGACTAAAGAAATCTTGGAATCTCCATATGATCTTTTAGCAATCTTAGCATACGCGGTGATTTTTCAAGAGAGGATAAATTATCTTTGGGTACTTTATTCTGATGTTTGGTAGATGATAAAACAAACACCAACAAGTCCCCCATTGTGGCCCCACTGGTTCAAAGCTCCAATCAAAAGCAATCACTGATCAAAAAAATATAAAATTATTTTAAAAATGTATAAAAATACAAATGCAAGACATCACTTCAATGCATTACATGATTAATAATAATATTAACAATATAGAAAAATACAAATGCAAGACATCATTTCAATGCATTATATCTAATAATAATATCAATAAATATATGGTTTTTATTGATAATATATATACATTTACATAGCAAATTAATTAATTAAAAAGTTATATAATAAACTGAAGGTCTCAAAAGTGCAAGGAGTATATAAATTGATTAATTTATCTAAAACCAATTGCATTGCTCCTCAACTTCTTGTTTCTAAATATTTGTTGAAGGTGAAAAGAGCCAAATGGTCTTGCAATGTTATGCACAACCCTAACCTTTTCTCCATTGGATTGTTTTGTTAAGCTCTAGATCTATATCATCAACCAATGAGAAGGATTTGAAGATAACAGGTAGAGTGAACTTGTCGGAATTGTGATCCAACAATCCAAAGACGTGGTCATCATTAGAACTAGTAATGGCATTGCTCAACATGTTGACTACAATTTTAATACTGCCCTCCAATGTTGGGCGTTGACTTAATGTTGTCATGTTGAGCAAAACATAGTGTCAAGGCCACATGAACAACATTGTCTTTGTTGCCATCAATGGAAATGTTTTTTGGCCTTTGTTGGGGTTTGAAAACATACAAACCCTATGCATATCCAATTACAAACCAGGCTCAAATCAAGTACAAACCTTATAACTAGTGAACCCAATAACATAGTTGAGCATCATCATGAACCACATTTGCACACTTTAGTATAGTTACACATAAAATTCTATAACCCATATCTGAAGTACACTCGAGATCCTTCAATATATGTGTAGTAGCAACACTCCTGTTCTCCTTTTTTTTTAATGGATATAACCAAGTGCAACTTCCAACAACCATCTTCAATATGACCCTCCTTGTCACTATGCTTGCAAAATTGCTTTTCCCTACCATTAATTGTATTATCCCCTTTTCAAAATAGGATTTAATAATAAACAATAAAAATAAAATTATAAATATAAAGAATAAAATTAAAATAATTTAAGTATAGTTAAGACTAATGAATGGTCAAAAGGCATGAAATGAAAAGTTGCGACTCCCTCACACATAAGATATAAAAGGGAGAAGATAACTTTATTTGAAAGGAGGAGTAATTTGGAAATCAGAAGTGCAGATCAGATTGTGAAAGGTCAAGTCTTTTTCAAAGGGCAGAAATAATGAAGAGTTGCACTCTTTCAAAGGGTGCTAATGGGGAAAGGGTGTCCCTTGCCAAAGGGCATACATGAGGAAGAGGTGTGACCTCTCTCTCACATTGAGAGATATAAAGGAAAGGAATCAAAAGCCTCCAATGATATTACCATCAATCAGATCAGATCAGATCAGAACTGTTAATAAGTTACAGGCAGTACCATCCTTGTTCTTGGTGCTATGCATGGGGATGTGCTTAATATATGAAGCTTGATAGCGTTCTTATGCAGAATTTTATGGTAATATATATGACTGCAATATGTATGACAGTCATACTTAATTATATATATGTTCATAGTACAATGAGATATCAATATATTCACAGTCTAAGTATTTAATTGATTCTAATTCGTTTTCCCATAAGGAGAGGCATGGTGTTGTTAGGGAGAGGCAGAGTAAATCCATCCCAAATCGGGCAAGCCCCAAGGGTGAATGGACTGATGATCCTCAAATCTGGGCTGCATTATCTGCATTATGAGCCCGAAGGGTGAATGGACTGATGTTCCTGAAATCTGGGCTGCATTATGGGGGTGGTGTCATCATGACCTAGACAAGTAAATCCCCATCAAGGGTTGAGAATTAGAAGGGATTAAGATTAGAGCTTGAATAAGGACAATATCAGTTGTACTATGAGCAACCATAGTTATTTAATATGTATGTAGCATAATAAGTAGTAATGGATGTTGCTCTTTAGGAATTGGCAGCCTCTCGATAGGGGGCATTACATTAATAATGCCCTTCACAATGGTGTTAGCAAATTTAATGCCCTTAAACTTGTTTTTATCTTTGTTTGAATCATTTTGTTGTTGTTCTTCCTTCTTCCTATACGTATCCTTGAATGAAGTAAACTTACTATTATCCACTTTCAAATAATGGACCTACACACTAGCCTCATCAAGGTTTTGAGATATCGTTGTTAAAATAGCTTTAGTCCAAATAAGCCTCCAATATATTTCACAAGCACATCTCAATTCATAATATCCCTGCCAAGCTAGACCACCTTCTTATGGAATTTACTCATGTAGCTTGAGACACTTCGCTCTTATTGTTGATGTAAAAGTGTCATTGGATTACCCTATTCTCTTCATGGCATATTGGATAGAAATGTTTCTTCTATTACTCTCTGAAATCTTCCCATTTCAATATTGGAGGGGCATTCCTCATTTGCAAGTAAGTTGCATATACTTCAGACCACATTAATGCATGTTCAGATAGCTTTAAACAAACAAAAGAAATCTATTGTGGGAAATTTAGATTGTGCAAACTAATATAGATCTCCATTTGGTAGACCAATAATCCAATCTCTTTGCATTAACTTCCTCATTGAAAGGCTGAATCACTTAAATTGCTTCACTTTTGAATGCAAGATTGCTGCAATTGTTTACGATATAATCATGTTCACGAGACTCGTGTTCAAATGTAGTCTCAGCTGCCCTTCTTTTGCCTTAAGGATATCTTGAATGCCCAATTTTTGAGTTATGTCCTTTAGTACATTCCTAAACAAATCCACCTTTCCCATATGACAAGAAATCATAGCTACATCTAGCCCTAAAATTTGCAATCTTTTGTAATGTCATGTTGATGTGTGTTTTATGCACATAACATTTCAGAATAAAATTCCAAAGGTAATCTACCCTCTCTTGAACAAAATCACCTCAGATGCTAAGAATGAGATCAACTAAAATGATTCCAAGGATTCTACATGTCAGGTCTCGACGAGTGGGTAACTCAATGCTTGATGTGAATTGTTGTGTTCACTTGGGGACTTACGCAAATGCTTGGATTATTTTCTTCAATTATGAAGATGCGGAATAGGTGTACTGACAACTTAAGATTTATCAATATGGCTCTGGATTTACTTCTAACTAAAAATGGGCAAAAGGAATAGGGTTTAGGAAATCTATTCTAAGCCTAGGAATGTAGGAAATGATTGTTGGTATTTTGGTATGTTTGTCATTGATGTCAACACCTACTATCACTTATCAACTCTGGCACTTTGAAGAATTGGCAATGTTCACCGGCAAGCAAGTGACTTATGCACGGTCATCGGTATCTGGTACACCGCCAGGATATAATGTTCACCGGCTCCTGGAATGGCATGGAAAACACCTGGTTATATCGAAGACATCGTTTGGACACTTTGTCTTGGAGATTTGTTCAATGGCCTATTCGTATTTGCATATTTGTTGTTACCGGCAAATGCGTCCAGATCAGCACTGCACGCTATGGATATGTTTTATTAATGTTGTAATTGCATTGAGCCGACATGTTGAATCGGTTATAGCATCGAACATTGTTTTATTTGTAAAATGATTTTATTGTAATATCCTTTAGAGCCAACCTACTAAAATTGGTCTTAGGTTATGACATAAATGTAAGATCTAATGTGGAATACGAAAAGGAATTGTGTGAAGGTATATGCGAAAATAAGCAGAGCTATACACGCAGATATCATTTGAAGGTTGAAGGAGGGTTTTGTGAAGACAATCAGAACTACACCGGTACTAAATCCAGCATAGTAAGATGTTATTTTGAGGAGTACATCCTTATTGTATTTAACCATCCAATTGTAGTCAGTGTGACTCCCATTTGTGTTTGAGCAGTGAGCTCTAGGCGCTTGGCCTTTTTGCATGTGCAAACCCCATTTGTATACACATACCATCTGCAGTAGTATCATCTGATGTGGGTAAGGTTTCCCACCGTGGTTTTTCCCCTTACAGGGTTTCCACGTACAAATATTGGTGTTATTTGTTGTGGATGTTATTATCTTTCTATTTCATGCATTAATCTTTACCGGTACTGTAATTAACTGATAAAACTGTCTACCGGCATACAAGTCTGGTTTACCGGTATTAAGCATTAAAGTTGGTTAAGTTGTTTTGGTTTGAATTTATTTTGACAACTGATTCACCCCCCCCCCTCTCAATTGTCCCCGGGACCTAACAATGATGGACAGGTCTAGTGGAATCAAACCAGGCAAGGTCTCACAAACAGGTATTGACACAAGCTTAGTGCAATCGTTTAAGGTATACTTAAAGATTTTCAAACTATCACCATCAAACGTTGACACCATCCAAGTTGATGCTTGTCAAGGGACGAGTAAATAGTTGAAGTTAAACTTACACAAATTTCCAATTGACCACACAAGGCGCACTTACCAACGGCAAGAGGCTAGTGGTATGGATTAAGGATTCCACACAAAATATATTCAATAAATCTTTCACTCAATCTAACATACATGAAAATTAAATTCTAATCTAACTTTCTAATCTAACTTGGAGGAATTGAGAACCATGAATGCAAATACAACACTTGAAGAGCAAAATCACCAACAATTGAACAATGATTATGATTCAAATAGCTGCAGCATATACCAACAATTCTACAAAAACTCTCTCTTACAAATGAGAGACAAGGAGGTATATAGAGAGTCTCTTACAAAATGGATGGCCAAGATTGATCCAAGATCAACGACCAAGATCATGCCAACAAAACCCTAGAATTGCCCTAATTAGGGTTTACATCAAAAATGGAGCCACCAACATATGGCCCAATGAAAAGATACCTAATCATCAAATAGCGAATCTTCTAGAAGATTCCTCCTTGCATCTCTCTCTCTCCTAGCATACATGCTCAGCTAGGGGTAGCATTCATGACTCCTGAATTGTCCTTGCCCATTCCCGACTTCACATTTGCATATCAATCCTCTGTATGAAATGAACTGTGCAAGCAGGTATCTGTTGACGTGTATTTTATACACAATCATACACAGAATAAAATACCAATAGGCATCTTATCCTCTCTTGAGAAAATAGTCTATAACTGCTGAAGATCTGCAAAAAGGATCAGTTAGGTAGACTCCAAGGTTCTTTTAGTAGGGTCTCTACGTGTGGACAAGCTTTTTTAGTGGTATGATGTGATTTGCTGTTTCCTCCAAGGGGTCTTACGCATTCTAAAGCTCGAAGATTTTACTAAACTAAAAGGAACTTTCAAAAAATAGCAAAAAGATAGGGTTTAAAGAGGTCTAATCTAGCCTAACCCTATGAATGACTTAGTATGGACGAGATTTGGCAAGACTCAACCAACTTCAATTTTGCCATAAGATAACAACTCAATTGAAATTAGTGCGATCTTCTAAGGTAATATAATGGTATTCAATGCATCAAAGATCAAGGACACTACTACGAAGGTACATATCCAAGACACAATGATAATTGAAGATTAAGGACTCAAAGTGTTCTCCAGTTGACCACACAAGGCGTTCCTACAATCAGCAAGAAGCTAGTGGTTTGGATTACGAATCCTACCAAATATCAAATCTCACACTTAGTCTTTCAAATTAACAAACTACTTCGATTGAGCACGATTCAAGTGTATCAAACAACCATGAAGATAACTCAAGAAATTTGCAACAAAACACCATAACTTCAATATTTTATTGATTTCCAAGTCATCATGTACAACAATTGCTTGAATTTCTCTCTTCAAGACTCAATCTTGCTACAAAATAAAATTGCTTCTAACTCTAATCTCTCTTACATCAACTATTGACTATTATCTGACTATTACTCTATTATCTATTTTTCATTGAAATGAAAAATGGGGGTATAAATAGCATCCCCAGTTACAATGAAAGGTCCAGATTGAAAGTAAATCAACGGACAAGATCATGACACCTAAACCCTAATTAGGGTTTGTTACAAATGACCTCCTTTTTACTGAACAATATTAAATACATAGCCAAATATTAAATTCGGCACAAAAACCTAGGAGGTATCAACCAATGAGAAATAAGATGTCATGTCATCTGTAACAACCTTTCATCTAGAATCTTATTCCCTTTCCAATTCTCTTTCTTAGCATATGCAATGAATTTTGTCACGATTCCTTCGATTTCTGTGATTGGAATCTCGGGAAGATTCTTGATACTCTCTTCTAAGTGGATGACCTGATCGAATGCATCTAGAAGAGCTGCGTCCCAAGTAGGTTCAAGTTCCTTCGTTCTATCAATCAGGAGCATGGTGGCATACATCTGATCATACTGTTCATCTGTAACATCTGCGTCCTTGCGAAAGATGATCTTGATTCTATCCTCAAATTCTTGCATATCCACATCTGTCTCGACCTCGATCCTTCTGCAGAGAATGGTACGAAGTACCTCAAATACTCTGTCCTGGATCGGATTGATCACCTCCTCAACTTGACCACATCTAACACTGATGTCCTCGAAGAGAACACTCTTTGTATGGAGTAAGGTTGACCACTGAAATAAACTGTGAGAATCACCTTCCAAGATCCTCTCCTGCGCTAAAATTCTTCTGGATGTATGTCTTATTACTTTCAAGACAGGGATGATAACGTCCTTGGTATGGGCAAATGCAGCTACTGTTACCATCAATCTGTGGATTATCTCAAGAACTTGGATAGCCTGATGAATAATCTTCGTCATCCTTGTAACAAACTCTATGGCCACTGCATGAGATCTATCCATCCAACTACATGTACGCTGGACCAGGTTCCTGAATCTTTCTGCTTCATTGATCGATTGAAGGGGCAATGCCTGCACTGGTGATCTAACTGGATCCTGACGTCCCAAAGGTTCATTGATGTGACTGAAATATGTCCTCCATGCACTGACCTCTCTCTCAAGCTTTCTATTCTTTTCCACTTCTTCTCTAAGCTTGTCCTTCAATGCCTCAAATGTGTCGGTAGCATCATCCATTGTCTGCTCTGCTGTGGATGGTCCTAATTCAATAGTCTGTATATCATAATCCTCTGCTAGGATCTCACCCTCATATTTGTCTGCTGCCGGTGTAGCTATCTGCAGTTTTCTGGATCCAGTCTCATCTCGAATCATCTTGGACATCTTTGTAGCCTTCTTCTTCTCTGTTATCACATGTGAACGTCCAACAAGGCTCTCTAAATCAATTGCACTGTCCTCGTCCTCTACTACGATCACCTTGGTTAATCTTTCCTTCAACCAATCTGGAATATTCGATCTTGTCTCTTGAACTTGAATTCCTTTATGTACTATTTCTTCTTCTCTGGGAGGAGATGTCATTTCATTATCTTCATCTAAATCATAGTCTTGGAGAGATCCATCTGATGAAACATGTTGTGCCTGTCCTTCCTCCTGCCTGTCATTCTGTACCATTCTCCTTTGTGTTAGCACTTCAAATTATATTCATTTGGTAAAGCATCTTCCTTTGGACCTCTTCAAATCATCAAGTCGTCGAAATTTGACAAGGACAAGGCAAAATTTGGTTTGTAGCTCCGGTCCTTCACTGAGGGACAGGAGCGATTTTGCTCCTACAGGCCAAAATAACATGATTTTTCACATTTTAACACTTCACAAGGCAAAAACAAATCATTTCCAATGCCCAGGATCAAAAATCAAAAAAGTCAGAATTTAGTCAAAATATTCAATCGGACAAAAATTCACACTTCACTCTCAACACTTAGACAAATTTAAGCTCTGCATCAACATTCCAATTGAACATTAGACCATTCTGGCGAATTCATTGCATTCAAAATTTGCATCCTAGAAAAGGAAGCTCAAAAGCTCTCAAAAAACGACTGGATTTTGGCCTGAAAAGACAAAAATAAAAACCCTAAGGCTTGACCCTAAATCCAGACAACTAATTGACTGACAAAATCCTAAAAACGAAAGCGAAAACGAACGAAAAACAAGCAAAAGAGAGGGGGTCCCCATTTGCGATGGGGCGATGTGTGAAATGGTCACAACAGTATCCCAGGTATGAAGTCATGGCAAATGACTTGGACCGCCCTACATTCCTCAACAGGAAATCTAGATTGTCACTTATAATCTTGGACCAATTCACCAATGTCCCTCTACGACAATCCTGGATGAAATAGAACATCCATCCATCGAATATTGCACCCTGCGGCATTCCCATCACTCTGTTGAGTAAGAATATCAAGTCGCTATACTCCTCCTTGAAGTCTACGCACATGAGTGTCTTGGGAGCCTTGGAATGATTAGACCTAAGCTCTATCATCCACTCTTTATTTATCATATTCTTGCATGCACCCATCTTCTTCGTGCATCTATCTGTATATTCATCCTTGATCGCATCCTTCATGTTTTTTCCACGTGGAATCCTGAACACCTCAGCAATAACATCCTCAGCAAGGTAGGCAATAACAATGCCCTTAGGAGTTTTGATCATTCGCATGAGAGGATCATAACACCGTGCACACTCCAGAATGAGCTCAGTGCACTGTGTGGACTATGGAAATCCAGCGACATGAAAAATACCACTCTTCATAATGTTCGCATAGGCTGGGGAAGGAACCTGATTTCCGACTCCGAACATCTGTTGTCGCATCTGGTTCAGGTCTAGGAAAGGCATGTTCGTATCAGTGATCTCCTTCCATCTGGGCAAAATCTTGAGCTCTGGATAAAATCCAATCTCCAACATATTCTGTAGTTCTTTCCTTTCCTTAAATCCGGACTTTGACAGCGCACTTGTACGAAGCTTCAAGTTAGACTTAGGAAAATAAATAATGTTCTTGATAAAATTCTTGACTTTCTAGAGATTTTAGCTAATTAGAGCATAAAGTCATGAGAATAATCCACACTCTTGGTAGATTTTGACAATTAGATTCAAAATGTGACAACGTTAGGGCGTGGAAACCCTCTATGAAATTCATTAATACCTCCTTATACTTAGAAATTGTGCAAACTAAAGTGCAAAGGAGTATACCGGATCAATGATGACTAAGGAAAAGCGTGAAAGGTTGTGTTGTCACACAACGTATATCTGAGGACACCTTTCGCAGTCAATAATGGAGGTCTAAATCTGAAGACAACCTGCAACTAATAAATTAACTTCAAGCAACATGTTGCATTCCTTCAAAAATATGCACAAACTCGATAAAAATCAGTCTTGACGAGGAAAATAATTAATTTTGGAAACATAGTTATGGCTGGTAAAAGATAAATTTCTGAAGACAAACAGCCATTAACACAGTTGCAGACCTTGAGACAGCCCTCTAGTGGTCTGAAAATGATCCCAAAATGCCTCCAAATACTCTCCAAATGTAAATCGCTAAAGTCACAGCTGGCTGGGCAAAAATGTTAAGTCTGAAAATTGAGTGTGCAGCCAACAATGGAGGTCTAAATCTGACGCAAACTCAGATCTGAAGCAAATGACAGCAAAGGGAGGCAAAGGTGGCATCAAACATGCATGGAATTCACCAAAGTAAGCTCCCAGCACGTGCAAAATAAAAATCAAACATTCCCAACTATGGCGCCATTTTAAAATTCTGAAAATGTCTTCAATGTAGCTCGGATCTGCAACAATGGAGGTCTGGAACAGCACGCAGCAATGGAGAATAAAATCGCCAAAGCTCTCAAACACTAAAAATCGCCATCTTCTACCAAAAATCGCCAAACTTGGAAAAATCGAAAAAATCTGAAAATGGTCTTCAATGGCAGCAAGGGAATGGATAGCCAAGCTGGAAAAAATGGAAGAGAAAAGAATTTTCAACCCAACACTTCAATTCAGCACTTTGCCAAAATTCGCCAATAAGAGAGAAAAATTGCCTTTCATGGAGACACCTAGCAGATTTAATAATAAAATATTGATATAGACTCCTCTCTTATACTTGCTTTTGCCTCACAATTTCACCACACAAGCAATGTGGGATAAAACATTTGCTTATATACTTGTTTGGTAAAACTAACTTGCTTCTAGAAGGTTAAAAATATTAAATGCTTATTGCAAGTTATTTAATTTTTGCTTTTAAAATTTTAAATAATCATTATCATCATTTAAAAACAATTAAAATGGGGCTCACTTATTAAATATTTAAATTTTAAAACGTCAAAATAATCCCCACAAGAGAAAATCGACCTTAGCTTGGATAAAAATCCATGCAAAATTTCATCAAAATGCATACAAAACAGGTCAGGGGAAAATCGATGGGGGTATGAATAAGGAATCTGTTAGGTTCTGGAGACAACAGAGAGGGGGGGGTGGATCAGTTGTCAAAATAATTTCAAAACAAAACAACTTAACCAACTTACTGCTTAATACCGGTGAACCAATCTTTTATACCGGTGAACAGTTTTATCAGATAATTGCAATACCGGTAAAGATTAATGCATGAAACAAAAGGACAAAGTCATCCACAACACATAACACCAATATTTGTACGTGGAAACCCTGTAAGGGGAAAAACCGCGGTGGGAAACCTTACCCACAATCAGATGATACTACTGCAGATGGTAAGTGTATATAAATGGGGTCTGCACATGCAGAAAGGCCAAGCGCCTAGAGCTCACTGCTCAAACACAAAATAGGAGTCACACTGACTACAATTGGATGGTTAAATCCAATAAGGATGTACTGCTCAAAATAGCATCTTCATATGCTGGATTCAGTACCGGTGTAGTTCCGATATGCTTTCACAAAAACCTTGCTTCACCTTCAAATGATGTCTGCGTGTATAGCTTTGCTTAATCTCACATATACCTTCACACAATCCTTCTTCGTATTTTCACCACTGATCTTACAAATAAGATCTTACATTTATATCATAACCTAGGACCAATTTTAGTAGGTCGGCTCTACAAGATATTGCAATAAAATCAATTTACAAATAAAATAATGTCCGATGCAATAACCGATTCAACATGTCGGCTTAATGCATTTACAACAAGATAAACTGGACCTATTTGCCGATAACAGCAAATATGCAATTACGAATATACCAATAAACAAATCTCCAAGACAAGGTGTCCACACGATGTCTTTGACATAACCAAATGTTTTCCATGCCCTTCCAAGTGTTGGTGATCATTATATCCTACCGGTGTACCAGATACCGGTGACTATGCATAAGTCATTTGCTTGCCGATGAATGTTGTTGATTCTCCAAAGTGCTAGAGTTGATAAGGTTTAGTAGGTGTTGACATCAATAACAAAACCATACCAAAATACCAACAGAATCCACGCTCCAAATTCACTTCATTTGCGAAAAAATACTCCCTGGTGGAATTTCGACCTCAGTCTGAATGAAAATCCGGACTCAAAACTCATTAAAATGCTCTCAGTGGAAAATCGACTTGGGTATGGACTGAGAGTCTGCACAAATATCCACACTAACTTGTCACAAAACAACCTGGTGGAAAATCGACCCAGGCATAGAATCATCCTTAACTTCATCCGCACTATAGTCCGCACTCCAGTCCGCACTCCTAATGGAAAATCGATGGCAGTCTGGAAAAATCCTGACACTTAGCCAAATTTTAGCTCTTCCAGGGGAAAAACAACCCAGGCATGGATAAACAATGGTGGAAAATCATAGCCAGTATGGATTTCAAGGGAAACCCATGTGTAGTGTGGATTTTGAGTGGGGGAAAAGGGTGGGTAGTCTGGAATATGAGGGGAAAAGCACCTCTAGCATGGAATTTGACCTTTTAACCCTTGGAATATGGATTTCACTTAGGAATTTGACATTTTAACCACTCAAAATCACTTAGAAACTTCAAAATTAGACTGGACTTAGGCAAATTTTCCAAAAAATTGAGCGAAACACTAGGAAAGTATCGGAATAAAGTGTGAAATCAACTTAAATAATACTTTAGGAGCGAGAAAACAACTCCAAAAGGTTTGGGAATACCTGGGCACTTTAAAATCATCAATGCACGTGTTTAAAAACACGTTAATGCTCAAAAAGGTTAACACTTAGACAAAAATTAGGATCATTAAAATTCCAACGTTAGCAACTTGATCCTAACACTTCAAAAAAGTCTAAACGGCACTATGCATGATCAAAACTCCGAGACTCGAGCACGGGAAACGCAAAATTGCCCACTAAGCAGCCAAAACCCTAACCTAACAACACAGAAAGCAAGAAAAGAGGGGGTCCCCGTTAGCAATGGGGCAATGTGTGAAAAGGTCACAACATGTCCCTTTCTAATGAGATTTAATAATAAATTAAAATATTAAAAAATAAATAAATATAATTATTTTTATAACCTTATTAGTAATAAAATAGAATTAATAAATATACTCAAATGAAAGATTGGTATTAATTGGTGCAAGATGAATATTGATTGGTGCATAATTTCCTTGAGTTGCCAGCTGTACACTTTCATAAGGAAACCCTCATACTAAAGGAGACAATTTCTGACGTACGAAGCTGTCTTGTCTGACTTTATTATATCTTACTAGGCCTAGCTACCGTATATTCTCTCAAAAGAAAATATATTATTACAAACCTTATTTGGATTGCAGCCCCTTAAAAGAATATCGCAAGCAATTCTGATAAGGAGATCCTCTGGAATAATTTGAGGCATAGGCAATTTTCATTACATTCTGGGAAAGACAGGATAATATGGGCGGGTAGCTCGTCTGGCATTTACAAAGCCAAAGAAGGATACTCACTTTTAAAACTCAGTCGAGCTGCAACCTATCCTAATATACCGATTAGCCTATGCTGGAATAACATTGGTCTTCCTAAAGCTGGTATCTTCTCATGGGCAGCTTTCCAAAAAAGAATTCTTACCTCAGACTGGTTCTCAAAATTAGGTTTCCTGGGTCCTTCGAGATGTCCTCTCTACGAATCTGAGGAAGAAAATGCGGATCACCTGCTTCTCAATTGCAGTTTCAGTCAGAGATGTTGGGATTGGCTCTGCTCAAGCCTTGGATGGCTGACGCCGAGACCTAGGGACATTTCAGAATGGCTGCTTAGTTGGCAACCTCCTCACACAAAGGATATATACCACTCAGTGTGGTTAATTTCCCCGGCAATCCTCATTTGGGAAATATGGAAGGAGAGAAACAGGCGGATCTTCAAAGAATCAAAATTGAGGGTAGAATCCCTTCTAAATAAGATCGAAGCAACAATTGTGGAAAAAATCAATAATAAACTTAGATATACACAGGAAAAGTCCATTAGCTTATCCAGATGGGATGAGGTCCTTCGATCTAAATGGTTGGGTCTGATAATTCCCCCGTTTATTGGGAAAGGTGGGAAACAGGCTGAGATGGATAGGAAGCTAACAAAATGGGCACCTCCCAGAAAGGGCTAGGCTAAGCTTCACTTTGATGGCGCGTCCCGTGGGAACCCGGGTGTAGCAGGCATTGGGTGTGCTATCCATCAAGACAACGGTGATCTTATAGCTAGCATAAATAAGCCCATAGGTGTGGCTTCCAATAACATGGCTGAGTTTTTAGCATTGCGGGAGGGTCTGATTATAGCTAAATCACTCAAGATTAAATATCTGGAAATTGAAGGTGATTCGTCATTAACTATAAATGCAGTCAGAACTAGGGAAGTTACTAACTGGAGATTGAAATCGGAATTAAAAAGTATTCTGGATCTGATCAAATATTTTGAGGAAACTTCGGTTAAGCATATCTATCGGGAAGGTAACTCTCTAGCTGACAAGTTAGCTAATCTAGGGGCAGATGGTAACTCGTCAGTCTTTAGGAAGGATACTCCCTGGGATTAATACTTTGGCGCTGACCATGTCAACATCTCACTTCACTCCTCTCCAAGTCCTCTCCTTGGCCCTCTTGTATATATCCTAGGAAATGCGGTCAGGGTATCCTTATTACAGCATATTTGTAGTCTAAGCTTCAGACAAATATTTATTGGTATATATACAGATATATATATATATGATCACATATATATATATGTATATATTTGTAGACTCATATTAATACAAATATATACATATATATATATCCATATATATAGATACATGTATATATATACAATCATATTGATAAACATATATATACATACTCATATATATACATATATATGTGTATGTGTGTGGGTGTAAATAGATACTCATTCACTTACACTCTCACATATATACATATATATAAATTCAGATATTATATATATATGAGTTTGTGTATACATGTACAAAAACTAACTCATATAAGCTAGTATCATTCTCTCCTCACCTGAAAAGGGGTATTTCGGGAGTATTGCAAGGTGTTTGGTTGTTATCGGTTATTCTTGTTCTGGCACATGCTGGTCTCCCCTCCAATGCATGTTAACTGTGTTTAGAACGCCCTGGGCAGCGTGGGTATTGTCTGCTTTGGCAGATTTGATGACTTTTATGACAATTATTGAGTCTGCCGTGCCAGGTGTATTCAAGCTATGGATTTCTAGATCTTTATTGTCTGACATTCTTGATTCTTTGCACCGGCTGATAGTCCTGTGTTATATCGGGGACAGTTAGAACTGGTTGCTGTTGCATGTATAATGGTAAAGCAGTGGTATGGGACTTTTCTTGGTTTTAGTTATCAGTGATGTTGCATATATTTGAATATATATACAATCTAACAAATATATATATATATATATATATATATATATATATATATATATATATATATATATGTGTGTGTATGTGGGTGGGTGTAAATAGATATTCATACTATTACACACACACAAATATACATATATATATATACAGATATTATATATATATATGAGTTTGTGTATATATGCTCAAAAACTAACTCAGCGATATCCTTATTCAAACCTTCACATATGCACGCATCATCCTCTCCTCTCCTGTCCCTGTTTGTGGGTAAAGGGGTGTTTCAGGAGTATTGAAAGGAGTTTGGTTGGTGCCGGTTATTCATGTTTTGGCACATGCAGGTTTACACTCCACTGCAGGGTATCTGTGTTTAGTATGCTCTGGGCAGCTCGGGTGTAGTCTTCAATTTGGTAGATATGATATCTTCTTATGACAATTGGTGTCTGCCAGGCTATGTGTATTCATGCTAAGGATTCTGGCTTTGTTTTTTGATATTATTGATTCATTGCTTCGGTTGTGATTGATATTTGCCCTGTTTTTTATTTTGGGGACAGATTGCACTAGCTCTTGGTGCAGTTTTAGTGGTATAAGCTGTGGTATTGGACTTTTCTATATCGGGTGGGGTTCACTCAGGTCTTTACTATCTTCTGCGAATTAATGGAATGGTTTTCTTTTATTGGTTTTGTGAAGGGCAGTTGTGATCAGCCCAGTCTCAATCATTGTTTCAGATCTGTAGTAGGTCCTATTGCCTCTGTACAGATCCTTTGTTATTTTGGTTGTTTTACTCCTATATCCAGACATATTTTTCACTGTGAACTTTTGTTTAGAATCATGATCCTGGCAGACTCCATGATAATCTCGCATATTGACATTTATATGTGCATACATAGGCATATGAATTTATTTTTGCTATGGAGTATCAGATGTATGCTGTGTTAAAAGTGATTAAGAAATGGACCCTTTCCATTAGTGTAGGCAGAATTGTAGCCTGGATAATCTCTTAAATTGAACCCTAAAAGGTGAAAATGGTTTCAAGCTAAGGGTTATCCAGGCTACAATCCTCTTACATAAAATAGAAAAGATGATATTATTCATTGAAGGATTTTTTCATATTATCATGTTTACTATGCTACTAATAGTTTGGCAAAGTATGTTGCAATAAGGTTTTTGCAGATGCGGGATTCAGGTCCTAAAGTTAAAGCTCGGAGTATTAGTGGTTTCTCCTTTTTTGTGAAGACGGGTACATCCAGAGAGTGGTGCGAGATTTTATGCACAAAAAGAAACTTAAAATGTCTTATTAAGACAGTCATCTCCCTCAGATGAGGAATTGTAAAAAATTTTCAGTTGTTCTGATATCTGATCCCTTAAGGGATCTGGGCTAGACCGGAGGTTTTCTTAGCTCCATTCTTTCCTACCGGTGCCCACACTGAATGGAGTTGTAAAAAATTTCACAAAAGAAATAAAATGCGGCTTCGGCCTTTTATTGATCAAAAAAAAAAAACATAAAGGTGCCAAAATAATAAAGGCATTTAAAATTAATTTAAATTAATTTAAATTAAATAATTAACAGCAATTAGTAAAGAAAAGATGTAACTCTTGCAAAGGGCAGAAATGTTGAAGGGGTGTGTCTCCTTCAAGAATAAAGATATAAAAGGGAAATGGAACTAAATTATAAGAGGCATCCATGGGATATCTACCCAACTAAGAGCAGAGTAAGATCAGAAAATAAATTAAGAAATCTGAGTTTATATTCAGGAAAGATGTCCACAATGGATCGGCCAATGAAAAGAAGAAACATTTTGCAGAATTAAGGGAGATCTAAGGCAGACCTAGAAGAGAATAAGGGGTCAGATCAGAAATTCAAATGCAATCTGCATAAACCGAATAAGAGCTGACTTGGCATTAAGCTGATTAATGATGCATTGCTGTTTATGACCATCCCTGCTCATTACTGATTACTGAAATGCTACAGTTGGTTTATTCTGAGTGTTCCCAGCCATGATAGAGAGAGAAGGAATTGCAAGTAGAGGAAAACAATGTTGGGGTCACCCTCCAGGTATGCCACCTCATGGTATATTTGGGAGTCCCATGAGGCCAATGGGGTACAAGGGTCTGCCTTTGGGCTTCGAGAGGTTGAGCTTTCAGGGCACCCTATTGCAAACACCTCCATACTCTCTATCATAGTCCATGAATGCATTAGGAATGCTCAATCAGAAGTGGCAACATTGAGGAAAACGGTGATAGGATACCTCACTACGCATCCCACCTCATATGGATGGCACGGGCCACATGAGGCCAAGGGGGATAAGGTCCGCCCTTGTGCCTAGGGTAGAGGGTCTCTAGGGCACCCCACTTGGCCATCCTAACTTAGCTTCCCTATGATTTGAAACTTCTCAAAATATTCGAGCAATCTTGTGACTAGATCTCTACATTAATGTTTATACTTTACTTTCTGATTAAGGAAATATGGTTATGAAATGATCCCTAACTTGTTGCAAGGTCTCAACTGGAGTAAAAGGTACCTGTAAACCCTGCCTTGTTTCAATTAAGAATTGTGATCTAGGGCAGAATTTGGGCATTTACTATTTGGGTATAATTTGGGGACATTACATCTGTCCTCTATCTCATCCATGTCCCTTTCACCATCATGTGCCATTCTTCTTGAGCTTGATTCCGACTTCATGTACCAATTTTGAGCTCAAAATCTCTTGAACCATTGCTACCACTAGACAGTGTAGTGAGTGTAACACTAAAAACCCACCAAAAGTGTGGTTAAAACCAGCCTACAAGTGGTTCACTTTCAATCTTGCTCTAATACCAATTTGAGTCACAAACCACCTCTAATAATCTCAAACAGTTTGCCAATTATAAATTCCAAATATTTGACAACTCAAAAAAACTCCATTTATATGTAGTTAAATTTTACAATCCTTAGGAACATTGAGCATCCTAAAACAAGCATTTAATCAACATAAGAAGACAAAGGAAAGCATGAAAATAGAGCAACATAGTCTAGATTCTAGACAATGACCAAATGCAAAAATTTGATCTGAACAAATCCTAGAAGGGGATAGTACAACTCCTCAACAAGCTACATGAAGCAAAAATATCCATCTACACACTACTTTGCTCCATACCCTACTACTAGAAAGACTTAGAATGCATATATCCACTACCAATGCAAGTAATCAAGAGCGTCATCCTCAATGAAGGCTTGAAAACATGCTTAAGTAGATGCTCAAACATCCCACCAAGCTGGAAGCACAAATTACAAAGTTTGGAAATGTAAACAAACGACCAGAACCTTTCAAATTTCATGCCAAACATGCACAAAATGAGTTTGCCAATTCTCAAACAGTAGTTTGACCTTTGCTAATGAGTTTTTGGGGCTAATCACACATGTTTGTCGCCTATGGAAGTGACAAACTCATTAAAAGTGAGCAAAAAACATCAGTTTTTGGAGCTACACACAAGCTTATCTTCTTCCCCAAGATGCTCTAGATCACCATAAGTCTTCAGCAATCCTACATATGTGTCCTCAACATGCCAAATTGATGAAAACTAACTCTCCCACATGAAAGAACAACTTGATTGAACTCTTTTGACTGAAATGAAGAAAAACAGCCTCTTACTCATAAATGACAACCAGTTTACAGATCAAATCTGCCCAATATATTTTATCATTTTCCTAGATGATGAGGTTCTTGAGAAAAACCAAAGCCAATAGCTTATGAGCAATTTAACAATCATGCAAGCAAATGACAAAATACAACATCTATTTAAACATAGAAAAGTTCTACTATAACATTTCTTATCAATGCTATATGATGCAATCAATAGAGCAAGCAATACAAAACTAAAATTAAATGTCAAATAGTTTGTGATCAATCAATTAGTTACTTCTCTAAGAATAAAATGAATAACTATTTATTTTGAAACAGATGTTGATCAACAATTCAATTGGCTGTAATCAATCAATTAGCTACTTCTCCAAGAACGGAAGGTATAACTGTTTATTTTGAAACAGATGCTGATTGACCAATTCAAGACTTTTGGAGACACAACTCTAGAGAAATTTGCTTCAACTACAAGAAAGTGTTCTACCAAGTCAACACTCCTGCATTAACAAATGGCAGCAGCCATATCTGTGTGTGTAACAAAGAATTCAAATGCCAAGATAGTCTTCAAATGGCAACAACCATAAATGTGGACAACAAAGAATAGAGAAGCCAATATAGTCATTAGCTAGAATAGACAGACAAAAAAAGAAAAAATCATATAAACAGTACTTCTAACCATTGTAGACTAAGATATTAGCTACAATCCTCATAGCCTAAGATATTTGTCCAACCAAATTCTGCATGGACACCCCAAAACATTGGTTCATAAGATATGGATAACTAGACACAAATTTAGATTAATCAAAAGCCCTCTAAAAGCCAAAAATTAGTGCTACAAATTTTCATTTCCCTCATTAATTTATCATCACGCTAGTTTTTCATCACCTGTAACATTTTTTAGAAGATCTTATTCATCATATTAATACTTCTTTTTTGTCTTTTGAATTGCATGAAGATTTGATAATACTTTGGCAAATGAAGTCATCTTTACTACATCACAAAGGAAAATGGTAAATTTACAACATTACAATTATCCACAAATTAGGCAAATACATTACTCTTTAGAATACCTAAACTTGTGTACTTTTTTAGTGCCTTTTGAGTCTCTTTGGAGAGTCCTGCAACAAGCATTAAAGAATTCCTTCAAATGATTTGTGCCAATAATTTTAAAATTAACTAGCATGCCATACTCTGTTTTGGAAACAAACAAGCAACCAAAGATAAAGAAATAAGTGTACCTCCAATCTCATATAGTAGCTCCCGAGGAGATACCTAGATTAAAAACAACAATTCAATATTTCAAGCTCAACAATATGCCTATTAAAAAGTAAATGTATAGTGAATAATTTACTGCAAAAAATGATCAAGCAAGAAAGCAAAGAAGAATTATAATACCCACTTGCATAAGCAAAGCTCCTAAAGCAGAACGAGACGAATCATCAGACATTGAACCAACAAAGAATTGACAAGCTGCAGCATCAACAAAGGCAAAACCAAATGCCACTGAACAATCATTTGCCCTATCAAACGTTTCCTGGATGTATGACCACAAAAACAATAGTAAAAAGTTAAAAGATGCAAAACTATTCCTTTCCAAGAAGGATTAATAATTTTAGCATATATTTAACTTGGAAACCTTGAATTATATATAATTACAAACAATTCAAGCCAATGTGTTTTAAAACGATTATAAAAATTTCAATGTAATTGCCTAAGGTCTAAAAGGACAAGTCTAGAGGAAACCTAAGAATGTTTGGGACAAACTTGTTTTACCAAAGATATCACAATTTATTGATGCAATCACGAAACGAGGGTCCAAAGGAAGGATTGACCAACTGTGCAACCAAGAGTTAACATGGTAAAATTATCATAGAACAAAAAAGGAACTTCTCATTGATTCAATATAACATAATGATTGAACATGCCCATTCACATGGTACAAGAAAATTACTAATTGGCTCACAAGTTGCCATAGGCTTATTACAAGCTTACATGCAAAATGTGAAACTCAAATTTAAAACTCAAACATCAAGCTCCAACTAGTTGACTAACTTTCTAACCGACTAGGAACTAAGAACTAAAACTCTTCTAACTACTTTTCCATGAACGCAAGAGGTGTTTACCATTGAAACGAACCTCGAACTTGATGTGGACTCGGCAATGGTGACTCAACTAGAGGCTCAACAAAAAAACTCGACGCAGACATGACAAAGACTCGACAAGTGAAAAACACCAGAAATTTAGAGATTTTTAAGGATTTAAAACTTGTTTCATACACCCTTTACTAAATAAACCTTAAAGATACAATAACATCATCAAGTTGAATCTACTTTGATCACATACACAAGTATACATTGATCACATAAGTATAAATGCAAATTATAGTTGAAGGAAATAGCATACTTAGATAAATAAATATTGTCAAATGTATACAATACTCATTGAATATGAAATCCATGACATCAAATGTTCCAAACAAATATTAAAACAATAACTAGAAGTCTATGGATCAAAGGAGTTTGCATCCCTCCTATGAAGGCATCTAAGGTAAGTCCCACTAACTAGTAAGTGTTTGGGAGTGGAGGCACTAATGGGTTTGAGGGGTAGTAATGATAAGCTGCACAAGGTGTTAGATGTGAAAAAAACCCAACAATAGAAGCTTCCCTGCAGGCCGAAAGTGGGGGTTTGGAGGCTATACACCCTGAAAAAAAAAATTTAGAGAAAAATGTCAAGAAATGTCTATTTTTGTCATTTTTTGAGATTTAAAAAAAAAAAATGAGTCCAGTCAAGTCCGAGCATCAAGACTCACCTAGTCTGGGCGAAGTCCGCAAATCCCAAGACTCACCAAAACATGCCCAAGATTCAGACTAGCCTGAGTTCAAGCCCCTAGGACTCACCCAAGGTCACCCAGCTCGAGACTCGCCGAGTCCTAGCAAGTTTTGGCGAGTCACAAAACTCTAGTGTTTACATATCAGCTCCAAGCTTTAAGAACGATTCATGTCGGCCACAAGGTGACTCAAAACTCAATGTTCTCTTAAATGTGTAGGTAGGCCTAAATCCAACAGTGAAGCTCTAAGAGTTAATGAAATTCATTGTGGTTTCATTTGAACGTTACCCTAGTCCCATACTACTTTGTACTATGTTAAAATAGATGTCGCAACGTTCAAAAAGGTTTTGCAAATGCTTGACGAACTTTGTGTTGACTACTCTGCACCGCAATCTTTTGGTGATAGTAACATTTTGAAAACCGATCTAAAGCCGCTAAAATTTGGATATGTTGTAAATGAGACATTATGAAACTTTGATTATCTATCACAAGCCAAATTGAGGTTATGTTGTGAAATACGATAGGGTTCACTAGGATGCCCCTACATCAAATACCTAAGGTTATTTGAAAAGTGAGTCCCACAATTTGATGATTTTGAAGAAAATCCAAGCTCTTCCACCTCCTCTAGTGAAATCCATGATGATCATCCATTGGTCTTCCTTTCCACTTAACTAGGTATTCCACAGACAATCTATTACTAGTGTTGCGCCCAATTTTGCTATCCAATATTTGTTCTATTTGTTCTTGTGGTTGCTGCAGTAATTGTTCCTTGAAAGAAACTTTTGTGTTGTCATCACTTGATTGTCCTTCATGATACTAATTAAGATTTGCGATGTTGAATATAGGTGATATACCTATTGCTTCCGATAACTCAACCTTGTAGGCCTTCCCTAAATCAATTTTTCTAAGAATCTTACATAGACCAAACTTCCTCATCTTTATCTTATTTTATGTGGCTAGTAGAAAACTTTATTTTCTAAGATACACCATGACTTCACCCTCAACTACAAATTCTTTGTGTCTCCTCTTTTCATTTGCTTGACTCTTTATTTGTTGTTCATTGTCTCCTAGTGTTCCCCAACCTGATTGTGCATTGTTTTCATGTTCATGCAAATTCCTTTGCTTCACCACTCCTTTTTTCTTCTTTGATGATGTCTGACTTCGCTACTCCTCTAGGATGCAACCCAATTACTATCTCGAATTATGTCTTCCATGTACTTCTATTCATTGAGTTGTTCTAGGCGAACTGTACTTGCGGTCGAATTAAACCCCAATTTCCTATCTTATCTCTTACTAAAAATCTCAACAAGTTGCCCAAACTCCTATTTACTAACTCTACTTGTCCTTCAATCTATAGATGAAATGTTGAACTGTATTTGAGGTCTATCATCTTCTTCCATAATGTCCTCCGCAAATATCTTGTGAACTTGGTGTCTCTATTTGAAATAATGCTTCACAATGATCCATGCAATCTCAAAATCTCCCTAAAAAATAGTAGACAACATGCACAACATCAAGTGTTCTCTTACAAGGAATGAAATGCACAATTTTACAAAATCGATCAACTACAACAAATATGGAGTCATGTCCTCTTTGTCTTTGGAAATACCAATATGAAATCCATGCTTCTATCTTCTCAAGATCTCTCAGGTACTATCAAAGGCTAATATAATCTTGTGTTCTAAGTACTCCCTTTTGCCAAGTACTTGGCAAATTTTGCACTCTTGAACAAATTTTGTACGTCCTTGTATATTTGACACCAGAAGTAATGCTAACTTAACAAGGACATTATCTTTGTGGATGCCAAAGTTCCTACTAATTCACCATGTTTCTCCTTAATTGAATTCATCGGCATTGAACTCCTAGGAATGCATAGTTGGTTTTCCTTAAATAATATATCATCTTGGATGAAATAATCTAGCCACTTACTTTTATCTCTCAACACTAGTTGTCTACTTGCTTTCCAAGCTTACACAAAATTTAGATCAGCCTCATACAAGTGTTTCAACTCTTCAAATCCCATTATTTTATCTTCATCTTTATCAACAAGTTTCTTCTTCTACTCAATGTGTCTACTACCTGGTTTGATATTCTACCTCATGTGTCTTTGATTCAATTTTACTTGACTATTCAAGTATTGTAGGGCTTGAAGCTCAATATATAGCACAAAATCCTTCACCAATAAATAATGCCTCCACTTCTTCAAGGCTTGAATTATGGCATAGAGCTCCTGATCATTGATTGTGTAACTCTTTCTTGCATAATTAGACTTCTCACTAAAATATGCTATTGCCCTCCCCTCTTGACTCGACACTACTCCTATTGCACTCCATTAGCATCACAATCAACCTGAAATACCTAATCAAAATTAGGCAAGGCCAACAATTCAAAACTCTTAATGTCCACTTGATTTCCTTTTGATCTCCCCCCATTGTTTTGTCATTGGTGAGTAGATAGCATTGAAACTCCTAATGAACTTCCTATAGAAACTTGCCAATACATGAAAAGATCTCACCTCTGGGTGTATCTTCAATCCTTTACAAAAAGGACAAACCTCAAATAGACTAATTTTGTCTTCATGAAACTACACTTCTTGATGTTTATCAGCAACTTCTCTTCTCTAAACTTTTGAAATACTTGATTGATGTGCCACAAATATTCATCTTTTTTCTACTAAAAATCAAGATGGCATCCAAGTAAACAATAACAAACTTACCCAAGAATTCTTTCACTACCTTGTTCATCAACCACATGAATGTCCTTGGTGTGTTTATCGATCCAAAAGGCATGACTAACCACTCATCCAACATTTCATTTTTTCTTGAATGCAATCATCCATTCATCTCCCTCTCTGATTCTAGTCTAATGATATCCACTCTTCAAGTCAATCTTTGTGAAGTACTTCACACCACTAAAAAAATCCAAGTCATCCATTCTTGGCAATGGGAATTTATAATAATCTTATTGATGGCTCTTGAATCTATGCACATCCTCCATTCTCTATGTTTCTCTATTGTTAGCATTGTTGGTACCACACATGCGCTTGAAATTTCCCAAGTCAATCCTTTCCTCTACAACTACCGCACTTGTTTGTTTAGCTCTACATTCTATGCAGGCGTCATCCTATGTGTCTCTTTGTTTGGAAAATTGGCTCCAAGTGTTGGATACATATGATGATTGATGTTCCTAACTGGTGGTAATCCTTCTAGTAAATTCTCTGATATGTTATATTTGCACTCTATTTAGATACTTCCTTCAACAACAATTCCTCTTCACTTGCAATTACTTCCTACACTTCGATTTTCAGACTTTCTTGGAATCGATGCAAAACACATGTTCCCATGTCTCAATCCACCCAAAAACAAACTTCCATCCACCAAACAGATTCTAGCATTACCACACACTTCACAACTATGTTCCTCCAAAGGTATCAAGATATAATTCTTCCCATTCAAGGTTACATTGTAGGTATTCTCTCCTCCATTATGAATCACCTTCCTATCATATTGCCATGACCTTCCCAACAACATATAACATGCATCCATTGACATAATATCACACAATACCTCATCATTATATTATCCTATATGAAATTTCACCATACATTGTTTACTTACCAATATCTTATGATTATCTTGAATCCATGTAATCCTATATGGTTTTAGATATTTTATTCTCCTCAAATTCAACTTCCTTACTGTTATGACGTTTTCACACATTGCCCCATTGCAAATGGGGACCCCCACTTTTTACTTTGGCTTAGGTGTTTAGTGAGATCGTCTTAGCTTGGTAAGTTTAGTAGTTGTTAGCCCTTGCTTATGAGAACTGAATATGTCTTGTCAAGTCAGGATTGAGGTTGTGTTGCCAACCTTGCTAAGGTGGTTAGTGTTGCTTAGGGTTTGAAATAGCAATGGCATGAGTTAGGATTTTGAGATGAAAAAATAGGCTAAGGCATGAATTTGCTAAAATTGATCTTGATGAATATTTGCTTAGCAATTTCAAGTTTGTACAAATGAGAGATTTGAAATCCCGATTTGATTGAGGTACGAATGAAACATGGAACGAATCCATGTCCAAACGAAGGTGAAAAATCCTCCCTTCAAGTTGGAGATTTCACAAAATGGAAGTGGTACGAAAAAAATGAGGTACGAATTCAGTCCAAATGAAGGATAAATTTCCACCCTTGAAGTTGGAGATTCACAAATTGGAAGTGGTACGAACGAAATGACATACGAATTTAGTCCAAATGAAGGTAAAAATTTCACCCCTCCAAGTTGAGATTTCACAAAATGGAAATGGTGCGAATGAAACGTGGAATCAATTTAGTCCAAATGAAGGATTAAATACCGCCTTTCAAGATTTAAAGTTTTGGACTTGGAAGTAGTACAAATGAAACATGAGATGAATTTGGTGCAAATGAATGTCAAAATGCCGCCTTGCTCAAGTTTGAAATTAATGGAGAAAAGCTTTCAAGTCCAAACAAAAGACATTTTGATCAAGTCCAAACAAAAGGCGATTTGATCAAGTCCAAAAGAAAAGCTTTCAAGTCTACGTTTTAATCAAGTAAAACAAAAGCCACTCCAATTGTCAAGTCCAAATGAAGTCTTAAAAGCCGAAAACATTGTGCAATGAAAAGACAATCAACAAGAAGTCGGCCTACAAAGGTGGGCACTCGGCAAGGTATAAATCAAAACGTTTTATGTAAGATGCAAAATCAGCCTAATGAAAAGTTTAAATGAAAGGTGGCGACTTTTATCCTTTAACACCTATAAAGGATGACATTTGCAATCCAATTTACCACACATCCAAACATCAATCAAGCAAAATTCAATCTGCAAGTCCAAAACATCAGCGATTTTACCTTTAGCACATTCAAGGCGATAATTTTGAAGGACGATTTTCATCTTCAGGCCAATGATTGGACAAAAGAGATCAGCAATTTGGACAAAGAATTTTGATCATTTCATTGATCAAAATATACTTTTGAGAGAGGCGATTTGCATTATAAAAGATCCTAAGTCCAATCTAGAAAATTTTCAGTCCAAATTGAAGGCAAAATTGACAAAATTTAGTGAAATTCTATGCATCATCAGACCTATAGCAAGCATAAAATCAGAAGAGGGAGGTAAATGAAATTAGTATGTATTTTATGTATTTGACACCCCTTTTTGTTTGCTTTGCAGGTGACTAAGGAAGAAATCAAGGACAAGTCTGATGGTAGAAGGATCAAAATAATGCTTGAAAAATGGAATTCAACATCAATATCAAGTTCGAGTCATGCAAAGCAGAGATCAAAGTCAAGAGCAAGAAGGGGAAAGCTTATTTGATGAAGAAATGTTTTACAATCTTGAATTCCCAAAGTCAGTACATTGAGGTGTATCAAGAATCTTCATAACCCCAACCAGGTGTACCATTCATCAAGTAGATCATGAATAAGAGAAGATTAATCATCATCATCACATTGAGCAAACTAAATAATGTTGAGTATCAAGAGATATTGCTCAACATTCCTTCATGATGATCTATCAAGTCTACAAGCAAGTTGAGATGGCATCCTACTCATCATTCAACCAATCAGAAGAATTCCACGTCAACATGTCCAAATACAAATACAAGGCACCAGACTCGTCATATGGAGGCACAAACTTTGAGCTACCTACCCTCATTTTCTATTGGTTAACATTCAATATTGAACCTAAATGTGATTTTCTCATTGGTCAGAGGAGTTTGTTGTAACAAACACTAATTAGGGTTTTCATCTTGTAATCTCGGCCATTGATTGTGAATCAATCTGAGCCATTCATTGTAAAGAGCTATCTATGTAAGGCTCAGTTTTCTCATTTGTGAAGGGGGGATAATAGAGGTTAATAATAAAAAGATAATAAGAGTAGATGAATAGATAGATTAGAAGTTAGAAGCTAGATCAGAATAGAATAGGAGAAGAAGAAATTGTTGCTAAGACTTGTAAATGGAGATACTCTTTTCATCGAAGTTATGGTGAAATGTGTCATTTCCACAAGTCGCATGATTTCTATTTCTCAATTGCTTTCATGTTGATTAGATGAATGAAAGGAATTGTGAAAGATTAATGGTGAAATTCATATATCCATACCACTAGCAATTTGTTGATTGTAAGTTTGCCTTGTGTGGTCAACTGGAATTCTTAATGAGTTTAACTTCAATTGCTATTCACACTTTGATATGCATTGCCTTGATGGTGTCTTTGTTGTTGATAGTGATTAGAACATCATGTGCCTACCTTAGGAGATCGCACTAGCCTTATGGAGTTGTTCGTTGATGGCGAAGCAGAGCTTAGTTGGATTTCACCTAATCATTCATTGTCGACTTCTTAAACCCTACCTCCTTTGCCATTTTATTTTCCAAGCAAGTAGTTAGAATCTAAGTTGCAACAACATCCAAACGTTCAACGTTCAACATTCAAGATTACCAACAACCACATCAACCAATTGAGCTTATCCACAAGTCGTCGCCCGACAATAGAAACCTTGGAATCTTCCAATTGATCACATAGTTTAGCATTTGGGAAGATTTGGATCAAGAGGGGATAAGATACTTTTGGTATTTTATCCAGTGTTTGATTGTGCCTAAAAAACACATCAACACTTACCATCTCTTCAGAAACCAAATTGTTAGTACTACCACTATCAATGATAACTTTACAACACTTACCCCCTGATTTGCTTATCGTTCTAAACAACTTTGCACCAACTCCCTAGTTGTCTCACTTTGCAACAATACTCTTCTCATGACCAACGATTCATTCTTCTCAAGTTTCCCTATAGATCCTGACAATCCAACAAGTTTTTCCTCTACATATGCTACCCTTGCACCATCCTCTCCTCTTTTGCTAGCACTCCCTTTGGTGACATCCAAATGGTTGATGTCCTCCTCCACATTTGTAGCAAGTTCCTCTTAATGGCTTCTTATCAAATCCTCTTTTCACTCCTTTGGTAACCATTGTTGTGGTAGGAATTGTTGCTTCCTTTGTTATTGTGGTAACAATTTCTACCCTCCCTCTTGGAAGCTATCACTTCTCCCTTCGCTATAGTATGGGCTCCCATTCTTATTATGCTTCAGATATGGTCTCCTTTCATTGCATTGTGGTCTTCTCTGAAATTTATCTCCTCTACTCTTCTGAATTTCTCAAATCACTTGTTCAGCTTTTCCTTAGCTTTTAGTGCAAATTGGTATGCCTCTTCCATGGTTATCATCATTACCAAACTCAAATCTTCTTGAATGTTTGTTTTGAGGCCATTTATGTACCACACCACTTTCTCCTTGCTAGCTTCACCATGTCCAATTTTGATGACCATGGAACTCATCAATGTACTCCTTCACTATCTCCTCCCTTTGCCTTAGGTTTTGCAATCTTTTCATCATTTCCAATTCATAATCGGCAGGTATGATTTGGTTCTTCAATTTTGTCATTTTGTGATTCTTTCTTTTCCTCTCCTATTCAAATCTAACTAAACCTCCTTCTACCAAATAGTAGCATTTCCTTTCAACTTAGTTTTAGCAAATTTGAACCTTTCCGTATCTTCAATTTTCTCATACTCAAAGTATTCTTCCATATCATTCATCTAATCAATCAATTCATCAAGTTCCAATTACTAGCATAATTAGAAATCTCAATTCTAAGTCTCTTACCAATTCCGGAAATGTCTTTCAACATCTTTATCTGATTTTACTCTTCCTCTTCTAGGATTTCTTCATTTGGATCTTGAGCTCCTAATTCTTCATCATTGCTCAAATCCTCAAGTCTAGGGTTTAGAACTCTTTTCCTATCTTGTTCTATAGCATCCAATTGGATCTTGAAGCCCTCATCATGTGCAAAATTTCTTCCATCCTTCCAACAACAATGGCCATACAGAGCATTCTTCTCAGTGACATCTTTCCTCAGATCTGGTGCAACTATCTTGAGTCAACGATCTAGCCACAAGGTTGGAACTGCCTCACAATGCACACTCTATTAATAAAAACTTGCAAGCTACCTCAAGTCAGCAATATGTTCACCTTGGGATCTTCCAAAATTCCTTTACTCCCAAAGGATTTGAAAACTAGCTTTGATACCACTTGATGCAGTCTAGAAGAAGGATTGTGCAGTCTAGAAGAAGGATTGTCCAATCATACAACCAATATCGTCTTACAAAACAAGAACTTTTCATCGATTCAATATAATAGAATGATTACAACATGCCCATTGGCCTACTACAAGCAAATTATTGATTGGCTCACAGGTCACCATAGGCTTATTACAAGCACATGCAAATTGTGAAACTCAAAATTCAAACTCCAACTAGCCGACTAACTCTCTAACTGACTAGGAACTAAGAACTAAGAACCAAAACTCTTCTAAATGGTTTTCCATGGATGCAAGATGTGTTTATATATCAGCTCCAAGCTTTAGGAATGATCCACATCGACTACAAAATGTCCCAAAACTCGATGTTCTATGAAAAGTGTAGGCTGGCCCAAAACCAATGGTGAAGCTCCAAGAGTTAATGTAATTCATTGCAGTTCCATTTGTAAGTTACCCCGATCCCATGCTGCCTTGTAATATGCTGAAATTGATGTCTCAAGGTTTAGAAAGGTTCCACAAACTTTGCCTAATGAACTTTGTGTTGACTGCTTTGCACTGCAATCTTCTAGTGATTTTAACTTTTTTGTAAACTGATCCAAAGCCACTGAAATCTGGATCTGTTGTGAACGATACATTATGGAATTCTAGTTCTCTGTCGTGAGCCAAATTGAGGTTATACAGTGAAACATGGTAAGGTTCATGGGGATGCTCTTGCATCATTTATCCTAACAAAAAAGACGCCAAATCTACCATTCATTGTTAGACTTTGATGTGACTATGACAAAGAATGTGTATGCCCCATGTTTCTACCAAATTTTGTAGTCTTATTGCAAAACATGGCATGCATAGCATCATCAAGTTTGTCCATGCTCTTCCTAAAAATTTTCCTATACTTTACATGGACAACATTTGTATTGATTCATCATTAAACAATTATGACTACCATAACAACAAAAGCCTCTTGTCATTATGTTGTCATATTTTTACATGGTAAATTTAATTTCACCTTTGATATTCAATCTGCCAGTTCCCAACTTTTATTAATAAATTTGACATTTTAAAAAACCCTAAAATGAACATTAGTGAATCAGCAAATTTGTAAAAAGCAACATCAAAGAAATGTCATTGTGTCCCCAACACTTCAATTTTTCATGATTCCCTTGTTTAAAAAATATTAAGAACTAAAGGCACAAATATTATGAACCCACCTAGTCTAAAATACATGGAATGTACAAACCACAAAGTCTCCAAAGAATCATCCTGGCTATTTCTCAATGTTCCATTAACTATTCCAAGCAGGTTTAGGTTGCTTCCAAGAGCTGCAAGAGTTATCCAAATGATTCTTGAACCCTACAAGATATAATATCCATCTTTGTAGCTCCTCATAAATCCAATTTTTAAATAATGTAAAGCAATGTCAACAATGGAATAGATGAAAACAGACATTTCAAGTTCATATCTTTGTAAATTATGGTGGCTAAAAACCAATGTTCCACGGAAACGCATTTCCCCCCTTTTGACCCGCATTTCCGAGACGGGGATGTTTCCGGGACAAGGAAATGGTGACGTGGTGTCTCTAGTCACCGCCATCGGTGCTCCGTCGGAGACGAGGAAACATCTCTGCATCTCCAAGGATTCTTGGAACGTCTCCAAGTCTCCTTGGGAGACGTCAAGACGTCTTCAAGAATCCTTGGGAGATGCCCAAACGTTTCTCAAGGGGCAGGGAGACGTCCAGAAGTCTCTCGTCGCCCAGCCGTAAAAAGCAATAATTTTTTTAATTTTAAAAAAAATGATTTTGCGGGGTAACCCTAATTTGACATGGGCGCCACCCCTTCCCCTAATACAACACAACCACCAAATTTGATGATTTCATTCACATTTATAAGTCTGATTTTTTTTTCCAGCAAGCTGACGAGGAGAAAAAACTTGGTGAATCTGATTGAAGGAGTGAAAAGAGTGCAAGCCTGAGAGGAGTGAGAAGGAGCAAGAAGAAGAGAAGGAAGAGGATTCTACAACATTTTTCAAGAGATTTTTCAAGCACAAGGTAGGATTTTTATTGTTTTTTGTTTGTTTTATTTTCTAATTTTCAATTCTTAATTTCTTTGTTTGTTTAAACTTGTTTTGTTTTTTTATTCATTACATCAGATTTGATGTTGAATCTTGACGGCAAAATGATGAATGAATGAATCATTTATCATTTTACCCTCAAGATTTAACATCAAATTTTAAATAATAATAAATATAAATTATAAATTATAAATTTTGTAACTTGTTTTCAAAATTGAAATTTCAAACTTGTATTTCAATTTGTTAAACTAGGCTGAATTTATTTTTGTTTTTGTTTTGTGAAATGCAATGTCACTATCACAATGAGCTCCAATGACATGAGTAAGGATGAGATGGAAATCCATTCTCAGAGTGAAAATGATTCAAATTTTGAACCTGAGGCTAAGGGGGGTGACCATGGGGCGAGTGCAGCAGCTAGTACAGGTTGCCCTTCAGAGTTGTTGGCACAGCATGCTAGGGGTGCTTATGATCCTAAATCTCCTCTAAGACGGTTTGCTTCAAGAGTACAAGGCATATCAGGTACAGGTGGGGGAACAAGGAAGCAACAGTGCAACATTTGTGGGGTTGCATAGTTTGGTAGCATCACTAGAGTGAATGCACACTTCTTTTTTTGGAAAGGAAAACGTGTGGACCATTGTAAGTTTTTGGTAGAACCTAAAAATATAGAGCACAAAATTGAGATGAACAAGCTTTGGGGCATTCCAGATGATAAAGAAGTTTCAGTCCCTACTACTTTGCCTACTAGGGCAGCCCTTCAAGAGCCAGCAAGTGCAGCATACTTCTCCTCATACATCGCAGACGAGAGGAATGATGTCTAGACCTTCACCCACTTCCACTTCTAGTGCCATGCCCCATGCCCCAATCACGAGAGGTTAAGGGGACAGGGAAACGCAAGATGCAGAGTAACCCCATAGCTGATTTGTTTAATGTGCAGCTGAAGGATGAAATGGATGAGTCCATTGGCAGGTTCTTCTTTGCCAATGGCATCCCATTTCATGTCGCATGATCTCCTTATTATAGGGAGATGATGTCTATGGTAGCGAAAGGAGGACCATCATATGCGCCACTAGGTGAGAGGAAATTGAGGACCACTATCTTGTATAAGAGCTATTCCAAGATCAATATTTTGATGGAGAAGATGAAGGCATGTTGGGTGGCATCTTGGGTGCAGCATAGTTATGGATGGGTGGACGGACATTAGTCATCGTCCACTCATCAACATCATGGTCACATGTGCAAAGGGCCCATACTTAGAGCAGTTAATTGTATAGGGCATTGCAAAGATGTTGATTTTCAGTTTTAGTAGGGCATTGCAAAGATGCTGATTTTCAGTTTCAGGTCCTCAGAGAGGCTATTGAGGAGGTTGGGCCACAAAATGTGGTCCAAGTAGTGACAAATGCAGCCCATGTGTGTAGAGCAGCAAGGAAACTCATTAAGGCAGCCTACAAACATATTTGGTGGACCCCATGTTGTGTGTATGCCATGAACAATGCACTCAACGACATGGGAAAGATTGACTGGATTAGAGGAACGGTCAGCGATGAGAGAGATGTGTAGATGTTTATCTGCAACCACCACACTTCACATGCACTCTTCAGAACCTTCGCAAAGGAGTTCTTGAAACTACTTGAGACCAAATATGCATCCTATTTCATTCTCTTGGAGAGAATGATTGAGTATCAAGAGGCATTGCAACTCATGGTTATGACTACATAGTGGAATAGGTGAGTCGAGGCCAAGTCAAAGAAAGGGAGAAGGGTGAAGGAGATAGTGAAGAGTGATGTGATTTGGACTGATGAGAAATACATTGTCTCCATCATTTCTCCAATATTCCAGGTCATCAGATATGGGGATGGGGATGCACTTAACCTTGGAGAGGTGTATGAGTGCATCGACTCTCTGCTTGACCATATGAGGGTTGTTGTGTGAGTGAAGGACCCCATTCTAGCATTCTACAATGAGCACACCCGGCCAATCATTCAACACAGATGGGACAAGCTGAACACTCATTTGCATATGGCTGCCTATGCCTTGAACCCTAAGTGGTACAAGGCTAGACCAGGTGGAGTGACACCGATTTCGGATGATGAGGTGAAGGCGAGGTTCTTTAGGTACATAGAGAAGATGTATAATTCTAGAGATGTTGGCATGATTCACACTGAGTGGGGAAATTTTGCCACTCTTAGAGGCTATTCAAATGCGGCAAAGATGGATATAGAAACTATGGCACAAGAGGACCCACTTTTGTGGTGAGATTGTCATGGCCCGAAATCTTTGACCACCACTCTAGTTATCCGTATGCTATCCCAGGTTTCCAATTCTTCAGCTGCTGAGAGGAACTAGTCTACATATAGCTTCATCCACTCTCTTAAGAGAAACAGACTTACCTCTAAGAGAGCTGGAAAGCTTGTGGTTGTACATAGTGCTTTGCGTCTCATGGCCTACAAGACACTTGTGTACAAGGAGTCCAGCGGCACGATGGGATGTAGAGCCAAAGGAGCCATCACAAATTGATGAGGATGATCCTACCACTTCAGATGCAAGGTTGGTTGGTGTGAGCTTGAGGGATATTGACCATGGGGAGTCCAGCAATTCCAGTGATGAGTTTGCACTTGCAAATGATTAGAGGCCTCCCTTCACTACATTTTGAGTTTTGACATTTTGGCATTTTGTCTTTTGTAATGCTATTGTATTTGCTACCCATTGTAATGATGTATCATGTAATCATCTTTATACTTTATAGACTTTGTGATATTTCATATCAAATATTCATATTTTCAATATAATAGAAATCTCCAATTTGACAATTTCATTTGTCAAATTTAATTTAGCAATTAGCATTCAAGAAATCTTCGTATTTAGATTTAGTATTTCAAATTTTGCTATTTAGTATCTTAGCATTTTACTAATTTCCTATAGTTTCATTTGAAATGTAATTCTTATACTGTTATACATCTTTTCACAACTAGTTTTTAAAGTACTATAAGTATATGTATAACTATATCACCACCACCACCACCACCACCCCCTCTCCCCGCCACCGTCCCCAAACTTAGGCCCTTTGTCCCCCCGTCCCCGAAACCCGTCCCTGCGTGCCCCCACCTCCCCATCCCCAATGGTCGTGGAACACTGCTAAAAACTATCTTATATTTAACATTTTGTGAAAATGGTGTAGATTAATGCTTATTAAAAAGTGTATCGGTCGAAGTTGGAACACAATTAATTTGAAGAGTTGAATATGAAAAAAAATACCAATTATTATTTTCATGCAAAGATACAAGACACGGAAAACATGATATATTTGAGTAATATAGAAGTACATCAAGATCAAACAGTAGAGAAGCGTCTTGTAATACAAGGCTGAAACCAAATTATATAATATTGCTAGCTTAAGTAAAGCTAAGTTACCTCTTTCAAGGCAAGGAGATGAACTGCTTCAGCCTTTAAATTTTCATGTATTGCTGTTGACGGTGTTGAAATATGAACCAGCTCTCGCTGGACTGTCTGCAATATTACTTAAGGATAAATTAGGTAACTTGAAAATAGAAAAAATGTTACAGAATCATTTAAGTGGCTGGTAGCAAAATATCTAGATTTGTGAAGGTTTCCCAGCAAAATGATAAGCCTTTCTTATTATATTATAAAAGAGCATAACTTTAATCTATGAGATTATTTATCTTAACACCTTAGAAAGCACAACCTTAATATTCTCCTCAGGACAGACAAGCACCACATTTCAGATTGTGCATGCTAGAGCAATAGTATTTAGTAACAATATGGCCTAGCTTCTCTCTGTTCAAATATAGGAAATAATATCGACTGTAAAACTAGATTAAAATTTAAATTCATTCCAATGCAGAGCTATGAATCCTACTTACAGCTGTGGAACCCCTCTTTGCCTTTGCCTGCTCTGTAGTTTCAAGTTGTTCCATCCTCCCAACCTTGTACCTGAAAGATACTCACATTAATATCAATAACCTCCAAAATATCAAATCAAGAGGAGTGCATAATTGAAGATTTGCACAAGAAGAGAATACTGCACCCCCGTTCAAGCAACTTCAGAATAGCCTCTTCAATTCCACTTTCGGGGACACCAACCTGGACAGTTATATACTTACAGTTACAAACCATTGAAGCATCATCTACAGAAAACAAATTGACCACATCAAAAATGATTTACCAGAAAACCATTCTAAATTTTGTTGAAGTGAAACTCTAGCATAGAACTAACAGCAACAAAGTAGAAATTTAAAATGATACCATTGGAAAAGCAAACGCTATTAGTGTTAGAATTAACATTGTATTGACTATTGAGCTGTGAAATAAGTTTAATCAGAACACTGTTTCAATATCATTAATGTGCAACAAAATAATCACAACCAAACTTTGATGTTCTGGTTAGCTGAAGTACAGCATGCAACTTTTCAATCTTTATGATTCCTGGATGAATATGCAACCCCAATCTGATATCTCAAGGGCAGACTTTTGAGAGGAAAAAGGCAATTCATGTATGCTATATTTATTAGTTTGCAGTATTGAATAGAGAAAAATGTTAGAGATTAGCAGAGAATTGAAACTTACATAATGGAATTACAGAAGACTAATAATTTTACATAAGGTATGCACGTAGCCAGGCAACTACTTGGCTTACAGGAAATTTCTCCATATTCAAAAAAGTTGGCAATTACAGTGAATAGATAAATAACTTGAAATTTTTAGCTTATGATGGTAACGCTGTAATTAATTATCTACAAGACTACTTGGCACGTATAAAGTGACTAAGAACTGCACAATAGACTATTGCATATGAAAAAAGCAAGGCAACAATAATTCAAAAATCAAACTTAAACAATTTTTCAGCTGATAGTACCAAGGTTTATGCAGGTTCTTCCTTTGAAAAGAACGCAAGGCCTGAGAATAAAGAATTTTCTGCAAAAAAGGCAATGAATTTCATCCAGTTAATAGAGCTGGAGATTATTAGTTTAAAGGAGATAAATGGGGTTTATATTTCTGGATTCCTGCATTTAACAATGAACATAAGTCTGTCAATAAACGGAGCTCTGATAATAAAAGTACAGGAGAAAAGATTAAAATAAAGCATGAATAGAAGGAAAGTTATTCAAATTTTCAAGTAAGAGAAATGAAGGTAAAGATAAAAAAGAAGAGAAGAGAAAGGGAAGAGTAAATTCAGCGAGACCGATCAATCTGCTGCTGCAATGGAAAGGAATCGTCTACCTTAGATAGTCAGGAACTTGGGAGAATCCACAATCCAAAGCAGTCATATCAGAGAAGCTAATTGATAAAATCAGATTCACAAATTAATCAAATCAGAGACCCAAACTGATCAAATCGGAATCCCAAAGCATCACTAGGCTCAATGTCATTGTTTGAGTGGGGATGAGAATTGACAAAAAAGCTGAAGTTACTGAATCAGACTGAGCAACAGGTTACGTGAGTACAATATGCAAGTACAACAACAAAAATTGGGGGCGGCTGGGTACATTTTGGGTACATCAAAAAACATATACAAATCATATATGTACATTAATGGGAGATGATTACATCCAGAGGAGAAGACAAGCTAAATGGCAGGTTCCTCCCCTTAGGTGGATCTAACTGAATTTTAATGGTGCCTCTAAGGGTAATCCTAGGAAGTCTGGAGCTGGATGCATCGTTGGGGATAGGTATGGATCTTTGGTTTATGCAGCTTCAAGGAGACTCAAAATGAGAACTAGCAATGAGGCTGAATTGCAGGCCCTCATTCTTGGATTACAAATGTGGAGAAATCATGGCTTAACGAAAGTTGAGATAGAAGGTGACTCATCAATCATTGTTAATGCTATTAGAACTAAAATGTCCCATTGCTGGAAGATTAGCAACCATCATCGAAGGCCCTTCTGTTGTTGAATTCTTTGGACGCATACACAATAAATCATGTGTATCGTGCGACTAATGTGGAGGCAGATTTGCTTGCCAACCTTATTATTAGCTAGGAGGTTATTGCTGACATGGTGATTGATACATGGCCTCCCTTGAAAACACTTCTCAATAGTTCCATGATAAAAGTGATCATTAATTAGCATTTTGGTGTGAAATGATTTCAGAGCAAATGGGAATTGCTTTCGACTCACTTGGCTTCTGTTATCCCTCACATCTCAACCATGCCAAGTCAAGATCATGGGTTACAAAGAACTCTTGCAAAGTCAATGTAACGATGGCTCATTCAAGCCAGTTCAATTTTATGTAGTGTGCTATTCTTTTGGTGGCATCTGGAATGCAGCCATGGCACTCCAGTTCAGCTTGTGGGTGGTCATGGGCAAATTTCTTTTCTAGGAAGGATCTTGGAGCTGCGACTAAAGAAGTGTTTCTAAAACCTGTAGCTGCCTGTTACTTTTAGTGGATGAATGGATTTTGGGTGATGAACTTATTGTGGCAAAGCATAGATACAAGATCAACAAGGATATTTCATCCATATCCGTGACTGTTTTGTTGGATCTTGGTGATGTTGTAAAGTGTGCAAGCAAAGATGCAACATCCTATACACACTGTGAATGTGTTATGAAGCATATCAGAGCTGTTGCAGTATGAGTTTGAGAGGTCTGCATATCGGTTTATTTTACTAATTTTATATCTTCTTTGTAATTGAGGTTGGGGCCTCATGATCTGAGTTGGTGATCAGTTTTTTATTAGGGGATTGGTATCTCCTGTAGGTTAGTGCCTGTGACTCATATTGGAGTCTGGTGTCCTCTTTGGGTTGAAATTCCTGTGGGTCGGTGCCTACAAAATAGCTGTAAAACAATATTCTTTTGTGAGGCTGGATTTGGGTAGTAGATCATATTCTCACTGTGGATTTCTCCTTCTAGGTTTCCACATAAATCTGGTATTCTCTTGTGTTGATGTGCAGATGTGTTCATCTCTTGCATAGTTTCTCTTGATGTTATTATTGATGTGGTAATGTTATTAATGCTGCACTAGTTTTGAAGTTAATTTTGGTATAAAATAATTCAAGCCCCCTCTCAATATATCTGTGTGCATAACACTAGGGCTACCTTTCCTAGAAGATATATAGTGAGTGTTGAATGGTGACTCCATTATGCGGTGCAATCCTTTCATTTGCACCAACTTGCTGCAGAATGAGGCTTGGTGGCTAGGGGTTCAAACTTCCTGAAATAAGCAATGGGGATGTGGCAATGAAAGGAATTTCTTGGCTAAATATCCTGATTTCAAACACTTGCTGTCTGCTTTGGTTTTGTGTAAGCTAGTCTACCTATTTAATTTGTCTTAGCATTAAGTTTCTATGCCAATAGCATTAATAGATATCGGCAGTTCCTTTACCGAGATTTTGGCCCTTTTTCCCTGGCTATTATGGCTAGATTAATGAGGCCAAATTATGTAGGACTTTATCATATTTTTGGTTTGATATTTGGAAGCGACCCAAATGGTCACAATTTATATATTTACAATCTAAATACAAAAGTTAAGCTCAAAATAATGCATATGCTAAACAAAACTACCATAAATATTTAATATTTAAAAATTTTGAAATATAATATACTAATGTATTTAAAATATTTAATATTTATACATAAAATTAAAATTTTATAATATAGACAAACTATATATGTTATAGTAATGTCTATAAAAGTATAGAAACTTGTTCCCTTTAGAGCAAAGACAGTAAAGGAAAGCTGTACGGATGCCAATCATGATATATGTTATAAAGTGGTTTTTTCCCTTTTTCATTGCAATTATATTCATATCAATACTCATTTTTCCCACTCAAACTCTCATGTGCCCTCATGAGTAATAACTCCCAATAGGGAATAAAATATGCAAATTGTGTGAGATCCCATGAAATTTTCAACCCCAAACCCACCCTCAAATGTTTGCAACAGATATAAGGCCTTTCCACCCACATACAAACAAAATACTCACAGACGTACGCCCTTAAAAAATTGTGGGTTAGAGTTTCGCATTGTCCAATAGCCGTTTAGGGTTTCCTGTTCAAGACTTTAAAAAATGGGTTGAAACCATAGTTGAAAAACTCGGACTCGCCACAAACTCGGCAAACCAAAAATTTGGACTCGGACTCGGACTCGTGAAAAACTCGGCAAGGACTCGGCAAAAAAAAAAACCATAGTTTTACAAAGAAACATAAAGAAATTAATGCATTTAGAGAACATAAGAGCCATAATTGAAACATTACACGTCACATACTCATAATTTCAAACTTTCAACTCTAAAATGTATAATACCAAGATTTCTTCAATGCTAATTATGCTTTTATATGGAGCCTAATCAGACTCAGAGGTTAAATTTTCCCTACTTCCACTTGCGCAATTTCCCCCTATATTTTTCGATGGGGGTTTGGGGGCAGCGCCCTCAAGTTGGGGTCAAGGGGCATCGCCGAAGGATCCTGAAATTTGACTAAGTCTGGGAAATTGAAGAATCCTCCAAAAACTAGATTTTGCATTATAACTCATGGAGGTCCGAAACCACTCTCAAACATCCTGACAGTATATATGGAATATAACTTAAAGTTAAATGTTATATTCCATACATGAATCCTGACGGAGAGACCAAATTTTTTCACATGTTAAACTCAATTTTAAAGCTTGCATGGCTTTTTTTCTGGGTCGCGCGAGTCCATGCAAAAGACTCGCGCGAGTCCTTCATATGGACTCGCCAGGACTCGCCTCGCGAGTCCTTGGCGAGTCGACTCGTGGCTCCCATGGACTCGCGAGTCCGTGGCGAGTCCACGAGTTTTAAAACTATGGTTGAAACCTTCATTGGCTATTGTACTCATTTTGGATTCATTCTAGATTTACCACATCAACCTCAAAATCACCCAAGTTCAAGCTGCAGCATTTCCAGGTGAATCCAACTACTCAAAGTCAAACCTTGTGCAAACCACAGTGAATTCCACTCTATACAGTATACCCGGTTCCGGAAAGAATTGCACCTAGAAAAGGCCAATTTTCAAGCCATTTCAGCAACATAGCAAGAAAGAGGTAAGAAATATGATTGGTAAGGTGGAAGAAATTTTCACAAGCTCAACATACACAAGGCCCTAGGACAAAACACAAACTATTGCAGTTTGAAATGCTAAAGAAGTTCTTGAAACCGTATCAGGATCACTTTGTTTGTTGTATTATGTTTTCAAGGATTTGAGAGATTCTTAAGTAGCAGGTTATTCCACTAAATGTTAGTCGCATCTAAACATACTGGATGACCTCCTTTATTTGACCCTGTTGTAGGTCCAATTGAGATTTTCCCACTCTCACCATTTGAATAATAGTAATAATTTTCAGAAAAAGTGTAGCTTCAAATAGACAAATAATCATTTGCTCCAGCGACAAAGAGAATTGCACAGGATAGCTCCTGCTGGAAAATGCTTGCTGCTGCCTCTCTCGCTTCATAAATCCCTTCCATTTTTAGACATTCAGCAGTCCCAGTCAGATAGTCTATTTTATTTAGTATGTTATTATGTTTCAGTTTGAGGTGAACAAGATTTTCAGGAACAGAATATACACAATTGTTGCTAATCTGACTCTATATTTTGAATTGCATTGAGACTTGGACTCGGTAAAAACTAGGGAAGCTAATTTTTGACTTGGACTGGGCAAAAAAAAGGAGCCAAAAAGCAGCAAAACTGGGCAATTACAAATATACATATAGATTAAAATTTTTCAAGGTTTTTTTAAACTGTATGAGTTTCTTTTCTTTTCTTTCCACGCTCAGCAGACTCTGACAGCCAGGACACACAAACTACTGAAACTCATGAGTCTTGGCTGTCAGACTCTGCTGAGTCTGAGTCAAGGCTACAGACTCGCCAAATCTGACTTGGACTTGGTTCTGCAAGTCCTCATTGAGACTTGCAAGTCTCAGTGTTGCAAGTCCTCATCAGGACTTGATGAATCTCAACAACTGATATTTTGTCAAAGTTCACAGCATGATTCAATAAATGTATTTGGTTATGAATGTATGGCATTTAAAAACTAAAATTTGCTCTATTCAATGGGTATTTTGGTCTTTTGCGATAAAATTGAAGGGTCATAAAAGTACCAAAAAAAATTGTTTCTATCCAAATTGCAAATTGCACTTTTGCTTCTCAGCTAGAATGGGATAAGGGGCCTCAGATAGGTACCCCCCTTTAAATTATCAAAACATATATACAGCAGAGAAATCGCTTCTGTAGAATAAATTATTGTGTTAACAATTGTTGTCATAGATTGATCTCCTATCCCAAAAAGAAATAAATACTAATGAGCTACAATAAAATGTCAACTTGACAGCTTAAAAAACAGTCCACAAGTTTTTTCGTTTAAGTTTATAATTGTTAATTCTGCAGTATTACCTGTCTACACTTGCCAACACCACTAATAATCATTTTCCAATCAAACTCCTTCTGGCCAATCTCAGCATCCACCTCATAGAGCTCATAAAACTTGCCCTGTAGAAGCATGCATTAAGATAATAAGCAAGAACAATTAGCACATTTAAACGATCACCTGCTAATTATTAGATACAAGGGTCAATGGATACTCATCATACCAGTTGATTATTTGTAATCTATTAACCATGAAAATAAAAGCATCAAATTACTTCTGTGATCTGAAGCATTAATAACAGATTTCAATAAATTAAACTATATGTTTGTCTTGAACTTTCAAATATTTATCACAAACGATTCAAAATTTCTTTTACCTTCAACATTATATATTTCATTTGATATCAATTTAAATTTTATATCACTTTGGCTGGAAGTCTATTATGGGTTATCTCCAAAAAATATATTTTTTATTTAGAGCAAGCAATGTATCATGTGAGATAAAATATACAGAAACCTACCAAAGTTATTAATATAGATATCAAACTAAAACCACAAAAAGAACATCATCCATAATATACTTGAGTTTGCATGTGGCAATATGAAAAGAGATCCAAAACATATAGAAAATTAAGCTTATCACAACCAATATGCAATAGTAATGCCTAATATCATAATTTCTTATCCAATTAACATATCAGAGAGAAATGGTGAAGCAAAGGTCTCAAAAAAAAAAAAAAGTATGGATTCAATTTTGTTACTAAAATCAACAAACAACACTTCTGTTAAAAGATATGACAGAATTTCTGCAATCTAACAAGTTCAGTAGGCATCCTGACAAACCCACAACTTACCACTTTAAAAAATAGTATAGTATCCATGTACTGGCATTTTGTTGTCCAGTACTGTTTTTGAGATGCTGACATTTTGTCTAAAACATCTTTGGGAATATGCAGAGTTCTTTTATCATACAAAGGATCACTTGGCCTCCTTAGTTTGGCATCCCTTATGACCGAAGGATCAAGAAATTCAAATTTTGACTTTGATTTTTCCCAGGCTCCTCCATGCTCCAGCCCATCCTCCCCTAATACTTCGATTAGTTTTCTTCTTTTGTTAGGATCTGAGGCAGGTAAAAGCTCCTGACACCTGGTAACTTCCGAATTGTCTTCAAGAATTCTTTTATTTCTGGGTACAAAAGGTTGCACAGCAGGTGTGTCTGGCCAATCAAAATCTGCTGCTACATCATTTTGCACAGCCAATAACCGATCTTCAAATGTTTTCTCATAAGCATATAGTTCACGCTTCCTGCAGAAGAAGCAAACAAGATCAGATGTATCCATGAAAAACTAGTTTAGAGGAATCAATATGACAAAGTAAATGAGTCCCCTGGAGCTTGCAGACAATAACAGTTTTCCAAGGGCAATGACTTCTGTTTAATATGTGCCAAGAATTCGTCACAAGTAAAACTTCGATATCTCTCATAACCTATGTTAAAGCATTTCAAGAAGCATTCTATGAACCTACAATCAATTTGCATATTATTTTTAGTAAAACCAACTTATTATTTTTATTGCTTTGTGTAGAAGCATGTAACTAATTAAAAATATGTCACTTGTATTTATAGAAGAGCTCATTTGATCTGCTACCTGTCTCCCCTTGCTAAGAGAAATGCAGGCTATGCTGCCTGTCTTCCCTTCCTTAGAGAAATAGATTATGGTCTTCAGTGCCCATAATTTTCTAAGAAAAAGTAATGCAATATCAGATTCAAACATTCTATCAAAAAAGGCTAACCATTTACTGCATATTCAAAACATTATTAGCAGATAGTTTATTTTGTACATAAACGATTTATGCTAATCATGCAGTGTCCCAATCCCGGCAAGGAAGTAATTGGTGAGACTTCTTCCTATGATAAAACTTTTATTAAATTTATCTATAAAGACAAATCTGTAATCTGACATGTACATTTCATATAAAGACCAAAACGGTAGGTGTAGCTTGCACAGAACCATAAATCAAGGTAAATCACATCCTACATCGTAGGTGGGAGAAACCATGACTTGTTGATAGTACTGATACAACAGAATTAACATATAATTGAACTGACACCAAATTCTCAAAATAAGCACATCACTCGGGCTCAAAAAACAAAAGAAAAATAGCACCCCATGTCAAATCCATATTAAGATGGATTGGCACTAGTTTTGTTTCATTTAGTTCTAAAAGGGAACATGGTCTGCCACGGTGACGCCTTCAACAGAAACAAACCAATTTATGAAATCTATCCCTAAATTTCTGATGTACTAAATCTAGTTTGTGAATCTGGGCAGTGGAGACCTTAAAACATCACCCTTTGTGAAACCCTTCATAGTCCCCACAGGTGGATGTACACGATTAAAAAAAGTAATTTTGTCCGCCAGTTTAAAGTATCCCTCATTCTGCTTTAAATAATGAACTTCCTCCTAATTAATAGGCTTAAATAATGCCACTCTTCTTCAAAAGAGGCCCGATAAATCACAAAATTGTGAATCAAATGACTACCACCGCCCAAAACTTGTCGCTCAATTGATCAAAAATTTATCTTTTAGAACGTAAATTAATGGCATTCCCAAGGAGAGAAAGTGAGAACGGCTAACTATGAAATTCATCTTTAGCCTAGTCACTTGTTTATGCACATATACAGTCGGTTCTAAAGTTAAATGACGAACATAATTTAAATAGCACTCGACTTACTGGTAAATAGCTTCGTCAAATGTATCAACAATATTAAATATCAATAGCTCTGACAGATTGAAAAGTGAACTCCCTAAAAATTAGCATTTAACATTTTTCCCTTTACCATTAAACATTGATCCTTTCCCACCGATCGAACACTCCACGTTCTGATAACACTAAAATTTGCCCGAGAATCCTACAAATTTGAAAAATAGCATACCTTTGCACGCCGGAACATTTATCACTGTCGAATTCAATTACTCCTTTGTTCGGAGGAGTTTTAAACGGGGTTTTCTGCAAGGCATGAAGAGGGGAATCTTCATTTTCTGCAACAAGAGACCGTTCTCTATTCCCTAACGGCGTTTTGATCGCCTGAGCTTCCGGTAAATCGGACGGTAACCCTTCCACACTAGAAGACGGAGCCCCCGGGAGGGAAAACTTGTGCTGAAGTTGAGAAAATTGAATTGGTTTTTCTTGGCGACGCTCCAACATTTCCAAGTAGGAAAGTTGTTTAAAATTCGCATTGGGGTTTTGCTTGGGTTTAGGGGGTTTTTCAGCGGACTTTGAAAAGAAAGAACTGATCGAACTTTGGCCTTTCATTTTTGGGGCTGTGAACAGTTCCTTCTGGGACAGATTTAAGTTGGTTCAGATAGAAATGGTAGAGTGATTTACCACTCGGAAGGGAGTAAATTTCAGACCAGAATTTTGGGCGGGAAGCGTTAAATAGTTGTACCCTGACCTCAGGTCGAGAAGGAAAAGGACCGTTAAATACTCTACAAATAACTAAGGAGACGGACTTCAGTGTTATGCCCCATAAAAAGGATTTTTTTTTCAATCTGTAATTTATATTTATAATTGTAATAACACAATTTGTCTGCCAATTTTTTTTTGGTTCGAGTTGACAAGTTTAAGGTTGAATGAATGACTAAAATTTCATGGTTCAAATTGAGAAGTTTAAGGTTGAATGAATGACCAAATTTTCATGGTTCCAGTTGAGAAGTTTAAGGTTGAATGAATGAAAGAAAGATTTTTAATAAATGAAGTTAAAGTAATTTTAATGATGAAGTTTGCAGCTTTGTCTTGTCTCCTCAAACAAGATGCTTAAATTATCAATTTTCAAGGTGTCTTCATAGCTGATAAAAATGTTGTTATATGTTAAGTACTCCATAAACAAGTGTCATTTTATGATATGGCTATTAGGTTTCAATTGTGTAGTTTTTTTAGTCAAACTCAATTATTAGTGTTTGAAGTCTCATTTTGTCTCCACCACTCCCTTGTTGCAATTTCAACATATTCTTTTTCCCCACTCCTCTTTGGGTATCAACTATATGTCAGCTTCACCCATAAGATTATGAGAAATTGGTCCTTAGTTAGGCTATCAATATTTTTGCTTCCATCTAATATCCGCTCCTATGTATAACTTTTCCCCATAATACCACATGTGATTAAATTCTTTGATATTATAAGGTTTTTTTTTCCACCCTATTTGTTTGGTCTGTGGTGTTTATGATATTTTCTCTGACATAATTTGGGTTTCCTCATTGGTATTTGGGCATTCATGCATATTAACACCCCACTTCTTCATCCATTTGTCATTTTATTTCATCCATGTGTTTTTTCTTCTACTTAGCTCTTCCTCCTTAATTAGTTAAAGCCAACAATGGTCCTCGGTACTTTGAATCTTCTTTAGCTAACTTAGCGACAAACCATGAAGAAAGAAGGATCGAAAATAAACTTTAAATCTAGAAAGAAAGCATGCCATGCCATCGTGAAAAAACTGGTTTTAGGAAGGAGGCTATGAAAAAATAAGTAAAATCCACATGACTCACAAACATTCCAAATGATGGCAAGATCACCTGTGCCAAGGTACAATCATTCCCCTTACCAAGATAGGTCACTTGAGCAAACCTATAGCTTAACATGGGTCACCTAGATGATCTTGTTGGCATTATACACTCAAATGAGAATAGTTGATGTTGTCATTGATGGCAACCAACTGGTAACATGGTTCACAGGTTACACCGGCAATAAACATCATCTACCGGCGCCAGCAGGCACAACAAGATTATTCTCACTGGCATCCAATCTACACCGACAGAAGATCTTACCAGCACTCTGAGCTGACATGGAAATTATATTGTTTTGTATTGCAATATTATTGTATAGCCAACATGATGTATTGCAGAGACTCATATATGTATGAGATCTTATAGGTCATTTTGTAAGTGTGAAAAAAAGTATATATGGTATGTAAGTGAAGAAAGGATATGTAATTAGGTAATGAATATGAGAGCGAATATCTGTATATGCATTTTGAAGTAATAATTTTATGAGCGAATAAGAGCAGAGCAGAGCGAAGAAAGGTTTATGGCAAAGGTATTTGCTAGAGCTTAAACCAGTACTGAATCCAGCATTGCAGATGCTATTTTGAGCAGTACATTATCATTAGATTTAATCATCCAATTTTGTAGTCAGTGTGACTCCTTTTTGTGATTGAGCAGTGAGCTTTAGGTTGTTGGACTTCCTGCATGTGCAGGCCCCTATTGTATAAGTAATATTTATTCATATTGGCCAGTGAGTAAATATTGTGGGTCACAAATTCCACCGAGGTTTTTCCCCTACCGGGTTTCCTCGCCAAAAAAATCTGTGTTATGGTGTGCATTGATGGTTATACTGTTATTTATCTTTATTATTTTATTACTTGTTTACCAGTACATTAATTTGAGTTGTAAAGTTGCAAACAAGTTTAAATCTTTAGTATACCGGTTAGACACTGATTCACCCCCCCCGCCCCCCCCCCCCCCTCAGTGTCTTTGGAACTATTCAAGTATCTAACAGATTTTTGTTAGGAAGCTAAGGTAGCAAAACAACTCCCTACACTTCCATTAATTGTACAAAATTTAACATAAATATCATGCATACCACAATATGTTAATTTACATAGGGGAAACCCTTTTGAGAGAAAAACCCCACTCCATAAACCACCCAATATATTGTTTTGAAATCAATAACATTACAATATACTTGCAAATAGTTGAGGTGCAAGCAGCTTTGTGGGGAGTAAGGATGGCACAACGTCTATCAATTTCATGTTTACATTTGGAGGGGGATTCTCAAATAATTGTTAACGCCATTATCAAAGGTAAGGTGGCATCATGGAAAATTAATAAATTTATTCAATTAATAAAGAAGGAATTAGAAATATTTAATTCATTTAAAATCTCTCATGTATTGAGAGAAGGCAATGAGGTGGTCGATGTACTTTCCAAAATGGACACATCATTGCATGAAGTGGGCAGAGATGGTGTGTGGGAGGACTACCAAAGAGTTGAGTTGACCAAGGGGTGACTCGTACGCCGCCATACGTGCAATCTTTAATGATTATTTATTGTGGAATAAATAGGGCCTGTGAGGTGGTGTTTTTTAAAGGCAAGGGTGGGCGGCCATTTTTTTGTATTATCCAAGTGTTGGTGTGTCAAGAAAGCTTGTGATATTGTGATAGGAGGGTGTTTGGGAGTGCCACGGTTGGGTAGTATGGAAGTGAACTTGTCGCTTCACTCTATCAAACAACAACTTGCCATTTTTGGCAAGATCTTAGAGAAACGACTTAGGGGGGTATTTAAGTTTGATGATCCCACCTTCTTGTAGATTATGGAGTTGTTGCTTGGCGAGGAATACATGTAATCCGAGTTTCATTATAGAATGAATGCTGACATCATTTTCATGCCTGTGGCATGGGGGTTGGTTTTTGGGTCGAGGGAGGGGGTGGTTTGGGTGGCAAAAGCGTGTGTTTTGGATCACTCCTTGTGTGGGATGACATCCATCATGGTACGGTGGGTGGTGGGTAAGGGAATGTGGTTACAATTCAGTGAAGGCATTGTGTGGGATGGTGCGAAGGTAGAATTATGTCCCTTCATTCTTTGGAATGATGGTGCAGATCATGAGGCTCGGAGGAAGGAAGTGCATGTGGGGTGGGAGGCTCTAAAGGACTATGTATGTGAGAAAGAAGTGGAGCTACAACTGGTGAGGGAGGCCAAAAAGAATGGTGCAGAGCAAAAGACGAACTTTGCTCTTGAAGACTATTGAGTCGATGGCCTATTCAAGAAGAAGAAGAAATTACAATTTGTTTAGTTTACTTTTTGTAATTAGGTAGTAGTTGGGTTTATTTTTTGAATTTGCTACATCGAAGCTTGTAATGGTGGTAACAAACCACAATTTGGAGATGGCAAGGTTTTGTTTTGTGGGTAGGTAGCCTTAAAATTTGATGATAGTTGAATTAGTGGTCTGGCAGATGGGGGTTTGGGTGTTTAGCAATTTAGTGGTTTTCTTCATTCACTTAGATTGGTATAGGGGTTAATCCCTGGTTTTGATATTATATTATGTATGTTTTTCTATTTTAAATTAATAATACAAACTCAAAAATTATCGATAAAAAAAAATATATAGTTGCAAATAAAGCTTATCGTATGAGTATCACCAAATAGTGATTGAAGCTAACTCAATAACTATAAGCTTACACACAATGTCCATCTCATGTACCTAATATATAAATATAAAATACATAAAATTGTTAAAGGGTATTACAAAACCATAAGTTGAAACCACCCAAAAAGTGTCGCCTAACTTATCTCCAATCCAAGATTCCCTGTGATGTTTCAAAACCAATCCATGCTCAAATATAAATTTACTATAAATCGTAACCTTAGGTAATTTCAAGGTTGAGATACCATTTTCCTAACAACCTTAAGGTCTCTCGAACACCCATATAGCTAAGGTTGGCGAGAGGAGTTTTGGATTAAAAATGGGGTTGGCAAGCTAAGAAGAGGAAAAATAAGGGTGGGAAACACTTGATGAAGGTATTAAAACATTGGGAATGATTCCACGAAGATAGAATATATGGTGAGGAGAAATAATCACATGGGTTATAAGCTAGAATGCCAAATCATCATCAAAATTGTATGCTAACCCATATAATTTTGGGTGTTCACATATTGGCCTCTTAAGTATGGAAGAATGTATAGAAGATGGGTTTTACTATCAAAATCGGTGCACTTACCTATATTACTTGTCTGTTTTTGTTGTCCCACATTTGGATTTGCAATTGAAATTATTAATCATAAGTAATATAATTAAGAAATAAATAATGAAAAGATAATTAGTGCAATGTCCCTCGTAGACTTGCATTTTGATTTATGCATCGATAGACTTATTTAGACATTTTGTTGATGTTTTGATGATTACGTATGACTTTACTTCTATCTCAAATGATGTTGATGATGCTAGATACTTTATATGCACATGTGTTATTTGATGACCTATGTGGATGATTGATACATCTTAGACTATATTGATGATGAATCTACATTTGATTATTTATATGTGCTCATTATTCATGGTGGATCATATTGCTTATCTGATTTTGAGATATTTTGATTACACTAACCCTACTCTATGATTATTATAACTAAGTTGATGCTTCAATTATTGCGAGTCTTCTAGTGTCTTCATTATTAGAGACGATGTCATACCACTCATTGTGAGCACAATATGACGTTGTGATTCTCTATCACTTGCTCGATAATTTATGATGTATATGTGTTGTATGTATTGTGTATTGCATTTAGTGGTGGATGTAAGTTTGTAGGTACCAAACATCAACTCCACATAGTCTCATAGGTCTGAGTGTGTCTTTATCCCAATGGAAAGTTGTTGGAGATGGCGTGTGTTTCCCTCTTACACCATAGGCTTAAGTTGTTCACCTTGTCGGTTTTGTGTTGTGGCGCAAGTCGGTGGTTAGAGTTTTGTGTCGTTGTTCGACCCCATGTCAGGTTGCCTTGAGGTGATTGTATGTGATTAACATTTAATTAGCATTCGATTAATATAGCATTAATATTATAGTTTGATTATTTATTTATTATTTGGATGGTTATTTAAATTTTTTATTTTTATTTTTATCGGTAAAATATATATTTTTATTTAATTGAGAAATAAGCATTACAACTTTGGAAAGATAACGAACTATCCAAAAGCTCCCAAAATAAAACATCCATGACACTGCCATCACCACCCTCCCAAAAAACTGGATTTCAAAACGTAACCAACACCCACACATCCACCCCCCATACTTAAAAGTACGAAAAAACTTATTACATCTTGTCTGACAAAAAATAGGCATTTCAACTTAAAGTTTAAAGTTCAACTATAAAATTAACTAAAAAGGGAGAGCAAAGAAAAATGACACATATGGGTACTGTGCCTGTAATAACCTATTCATGATTCCTCCTTCACGCCTCTTGTAGCCGAGGCACTCAATTCACCAGCCACCCAATTACGACGAGAGCCTCCTCTTCCGGCATGTTGTCGCCCCCTTCTTCCTTCTGCCTCCTTACTCTCTACACCTCGTCGGCTCGGAGAAACTGCCCCACCATTCCGTCCACCTTCTGCATCATCTCCCGCCTGTTTAGCTAGTTCTGCGGATAGTCTCCTTGTAATCTGCCTCCTAGGGCTCATGTTCTCCACTGCTCTCCCACCACCCTCATGCCTGATCACATCTTTTATGTCCATAATCTAGACGAAGATTAAAAGCCCTTCCCAGCCTCTCCTTGTGTCATCCTTGAAGCGCAATTTGACTTCCTCACGCTGTCGAAGAAACTGAATGCGCGAGTGATGTGCCCTCATCTCCTTGTTTTCCTCTGGGATGCCTTCTACAAGGTTAAATCCCCATCCCGACACCGCCCACTCCAGTAGGGATTCCAAATTTAACAGATAATCCCCTAGAATTAGTCTTTGCAAAACTTTTCACACCTCTTCAACCGTGTGTCCCAGCTCTAGACCCCAAGCCATGAGCAGCGAGTAGATGTTTGCTTTGCATTTGTAATGGTGGTCGATGACAGCCACCTCTTCTCCTAAAACCAGTTGAACTACTTTTAAAAGCAGCGGATATTTAACAAGAAACATTTTCTCAAGTTTCTTTGGCGGAACAAGACCATGAAATGCTGACATCAATTTGGAAGATTCCAAGGTGAAATTAGCTTCCATTTATGAGCTTTCTGAAAAAATTGCAGAGATTTCTGATAAAACCAGATTTGAAACTGGTTTCACCAACTTGCCAGGTCTATTCATTATCAGTGCAGGCATTACGAAAATGGCATTTAATGCATGGCTCTCCACCATCACCACCAATTCAGAGCATGTAGCAATAACTTCTCATTAACTCACACTTGCACAGGAAAAAAACCAACTTCTGACAAGGGATTTGAATTTAATGTCATACCAACTTGGCATTGCGTCTTAACTCTATTTAATGGTTTCATTTTTGTCATTACGCCACCTCACCTCTCCTGGCTCGAGGCCATATGCTTCATTTCACAGCTCATCTGCAAGAATGTTTCCCTCTCTTTTCACGTGTGAGATGCAACAATTATTGAACATTTTTAGTTTTTCACTTATTATATTTACATATTTGTTTAATTTCCAACACGAAGTATGTCCTTTAACCAAAGCTTGGACAACAATTTGGGAATCACCCTCTAAATGTAATTTTGACACCTTCAGATCGAATGCTAAATCAACTGCAAGTAGAGCCGCCTAAACTTCTGCCTCATTATTAGTGACATCTTAAAGTCTTCTAGACCCCTTGCACAAGACCTTTTCTTCATCATCACAAGCCATACATCCCGCTCTTGAGATCCTTGGATTGCCTTTTGATGCCCCATCAAAATTAATTTTCACCCACCCCTTCTCTGGTTTTGACCATTTAACCATCTCTCTATCCAGCCGGTCACTAGCAGGATTAACCCTGGGGAACCCACGAACGGGTTAATATTTATTTTTATTGGCTTGGTTAATGACTAATCGAGCTTGATTTATTTAATTAATGGATTTATTGTTGCTGAATTTTTATTATTTATTTGATTTTATTTAATTACTGTGGAGTTTATTTATATAGTTTTATTTGATTTACTATTTATCCCTTGGATATTATATTTATTACCTTTCCTATTATCATATCAGGTTTGATTTATTATTAATTTACTAGTGTTTACAATATTATTGTTATATTGACCTTGTTATTACATGGTTATGGGATATATTATATAATCTACCTACCCTTTTACACTATTGGTTGAGTTAGGGGAGGTAAGTAGTACTATTAAATATTACTTGTCTCGATATTGTGCATGGTAGGTATATTATATAGTTTTATGGAATATTTTGACTGGTTGATGATTTTTTATGGTTTTGAATTAATTGTCTATTTATTGAGCTTTCTAGGAATGTTGTCAGGTCACCATACAGGAGTATTTTGATGGAATTTGGAGATTTGATTATGTTGAAGCTTGGATTGTTAAAGATTTGTTGATTGAATCTAAAGATTGCGTGTTTGGATTTGCAGGATTTTGTTTGCTCTTCCTCAAGTTAATTTCTTGCCTTGGTTGCGATTTCCAGGTTGGTTGCTCATTTCCTTGTTCAACATTTTGATTGAAAAGTTTTGTCTACTCCGCAACTGTTGAAAGATTGCTTTGGAAATATTTTAGTGTTTTGAGACTTCTATTATAGTATAGGAAATGATAAATACATATGTGCATAGTTGTGTGCTATATTGTCTCAGATTGAGCAAGGGAGAGTTGTCAGGAATGTCATTTTTGTATTTGTTGTGTATGGTTGTTTTGCATTCCTTCTGATTTGTGGACTTGTTGAGTACTTGATTAGTCATTGTGTGGTAAATGAAACCTTTCCCTCTGTTATTATAATCCTTGGTGTTATCTGATAAGTCTTGTGCAATTCTAAGTGAGTTTGTGATCATTTTTGTGTATGAGGTGTAGGGAATTGATGCCAAAATTCCCTATGTCTGGTTTTATTTCCTTGTTTCTATGTTTCATGGCTCTTATTTTTCCTCCATACCTTCTGGGAGTGTCTTATGTTCATCTTGAGAGCCTATGTACAAGATTGTGTAGTTTTGTCACTTTATTCTTTCGTTTTATGTCATTTTTGCTTTCTAAACCCAAAATGCTAAAATATGGCACTAATGAACTAAAATATGTCATGGATGCACTATAGGATGACCTCTATGTGTTAAACTATCCCCCAGTTGCCCCAGTCTGGGTTTTTGATGCGCTATTCTGCCCTAAGTTGCCAGTTTTGATAGTTCTATCCATTTTGGTCACTTTTCGGGTTTCCATGTGTCTTCCAAAGGCTCTGTGTGATTGTTTTGGATTCTCAGAGAGGTCATTTGATGTTGTATTTCTCCTTTCATGGTTTATTTGTGCTTTGGTAAGATGGTTAGTGCCTTACCATTGAGGGTTTTGCTTATATGTGGATAAGCTCCAATAAGAGGAAGAATGCCTTGCTAATGAGGAATGGATATGAGAGCTCCAGTGGGGTGATTATGCCTCACTGTTGAGGATTGGAATTGTTTTTGAATTATATATTTTCTTTGTTTCATTGTTATATTTATTTGGTGGAGGCTCTTGCTTTGCATATGGACATACAATTCATTTTGTGTTTCAGTTTGTATAAGTGATGTTGTGTCTGTATTTATGTTCTTGGAGAGCCTTCCAGATGTTGATGTGATGTTATTTTGGTTATTTTTACACCCTAAGGTATTAGTCCATGAATAGGGGGAGTGGACTCTTGCATGTGTGGACCGAGGTCGTGAGAAATAGATCATTATGATCTAGACCAGCCAAGGAACAACATATAGAGTTTTCCTATGTAATTGCAAGTGATAACCTTAATAATTGATTAGTGGGTTTGGGTAATTAGGAATTCACTTAACCAAGACAATGAAATTGGTTTATGTTTCCCCACCTCATATCCCTTGAGTGGAGACTTGGGATGAGCTTGGGAAGACCATGGAGATGGTAAGCCAAACTCCCTTGATTGCTCATAGGTTGAGATGGGTCCACGTGTCTATTAGGGGAAAGGGTGGAGATCTTGATGTTATATTTGTTTCCCTTATTTGTGAGGATATCATGTGATGATACTCTTCCCTAAATGTTTCCATTATCCTTTTGCCTTGATTGTTGATTATGCCTATGTGAGTTTATTGATTTGTGATTAGTCTTGTGATGTGTGTTTTGATTCATTGTTCTTGGCTGTTATCTTGTGGATGTCATGCTGAGTCCCTTGGTTGTTAAGTGTCATCCTAGGTCTTTAGTGTGAGTTGGAACCCCATGTCATCTCATAGCACGGGGGGTGGTTCCTATTTGGTTCCACAAGATTGGGTGGTTTGATGCCTTCTTCCATTGGGATGTTCTTCGTTGGATGGTAGCGTGCGTGGATCTAAATTCTATGATTCTTCATTATGCAGATAGTTGTGCAGTTGATTTCTATGTATTCAAGATAGAATTTGTATGATGATGATATTGTAAATAAAAAGGAGACTATGTACTTGTATCATGTAACCTTAAGTAATAGGACACGATGATGTGGAGACTATGATCTTGTAATGAATAAGATGATGTATTCATTGTATGATTCATGTTGTAAGAATGTTCATTATGTTAAGATTGAGATCTTATGTTGGACTAGATAATTCAATGATTGGATTATGTGCATTCTCATTATATCAAATGGTTCTTGAATTGGTCTAGTAGCATGAGATCCTAATTGGAAACAAGATTAGTATTTGTTGTTATAATCTTGCATATATTTGTGGATAGTAACTTGATGAAATGTGTAATGGTTGTTCTTAAGGAAATACTCTAGTTCCATTTGTAGCTCCATATATTAGATGAATAATGGAAAGATATGGGAATTAGGAATATTTGGATTTGGTGTTTTAAAATGAACTATATAAAATAAATGGTAATTTGTGATTCCACATTAAGAAAGTTAGTAATTAATTGGGTAGGAATGTAATTGTTGTAATAGATGTTAATAGTTTACGATAAGTTAGATGGAATACCCTAGGGGAAAGAATGAATGGATATATGTATGTTTTGAGATGAAAATGATTATGATGTTATTTTCGCTTGCGATATATGTGGCTATGATTATGGGTATGTTTAAGTTGTTTATGCAATCATGATATGTTATGATTCATACACATGAGTAAAGGTAGATTTATATGATGCATTGGTAGATGTTTTTTTTAAAAATTATCTATATTTGTTAGTTAGTTTATTTATTTTCTCTAGGGTATTTTGGTGGGCATTACAATTAGAGAACTTACCATTATTGGTGAGAATGAGTGTAGATAAATGGTCCGAGCTTAAGTTGCTTGAATATTATTTTGATATCCCAATGCAAAGGATACAAAGAGTATCAAAGCTTATGCAATGATTTATAGAAGGTTGCAGTAGGAAAAATATGTAAAATTAACAAAATATATCTATTAACATACACAAGTTGCATGACAACACAGTACATATAAGCCAATCCAACTTGTGTCATATTATTCTCATTATGTATAATTATGTTACATTAGATACCCATCCATTCATTCTCATCACATTGTCCACATGCACATAACTGCATCTCTTTCTATGTCTTGCACAAATACTATATAAATAATGTACATCTTTGTATCTTTATAACTCTCTATCTTCATCTATTTCTTTATATGTATATTACATCTTTTGAGCCTATAATTATACCTGAGTATAAGTATCTCAAGGAGTGAATCTCTTGTATATCGCATTCCATGGATGTGTTGACCTATTGCAAAGTCGACTTTTTCTTGCCAACATCATCCCTCTTTGAAACAATGTCTTGTCCTCTTGATGTCCTAGCTTTGTCCTACAAAATGTTACAAAGTTATATATCACAAAAGTTAGGGAGTAACTACTTTTCAAGGAAAAGTTTACTTGTAATTATCCCAGTGTACGATTTCTTGTTGTAGCGACATTATCTTTCCATTAATGTTGAGTGAGGTTTGCTCTTCGTCTTCCAAAGCATCTGGTATTTGAATTGTCATTATCACCTTAATGGCTCCTTTTAGTAGGATTGTGATAGGTTCAAGCTAAAGATTGACTATTTCTCGATGTCATTTGATTTTTTCTCTTACGCCTTCCCTTTAATCTTGTAATTTTTGGTAGTGGTTATGGAATTTCAATATATTCTTTGGCTAGCATCTTGGTATTTTTTATGCATCACAATCAATTTCTTGTTGTTTATTTGGTTCTTGATATTTTCTAATTTTATTTTTAGACCATTTGTTATTGTTGTGAATCCTAGACAAAATTGATATAACATGTTTATATTTGTTTGGGTGGCCTACATATTCTTTACTTCAACCCCTGATTTTGTGTGCAATGGCACATCGTTCTTTGTCTTTAATACGATCCTTTATTTTTTATCAACTTATACTAAACTAGCTTCTCTTGATTTTTCATTTATTATAATTTTTTATTCAGGATCGCTTTAATTACTACCCTTGGGGAGCTAAGGTATCTTTGGTAATTTACAATGAGGTTTCCTATAGTTTTCTCAAGACATTATTGACACTTTCCACTTGTTTTAGCTATCCTTCACTTTGTAGTTCTCTATAGTGTATCCCCAAATTAAATCTTTTGTAGTGGGGATATTTGTGATAGTTTTTTTATTGGAATCATAGAGTTGGAGGAGATGGTATAAGATGCAAATTTTTTTTGCATTATTTTTTCTATTTCTTGCATTATATCCCATGATAGAGATGAAACAATATCCAATGGATGTTGTTTTGGTGGTTGAGACTCTTGTTATACTAGCTCATATGTGTCCTTGTTGTATTTTTTCTTCCCATGCCATCATTCTTTATGTTATAACACTTTTTCCTTATCTTCTTGCATTAATGTGGTTTGGGCTTTTTTACTAGCCTCTTCTATTTCTTTTTCATCTTTTCTATCTATTCACGTGCTCAAAGATAAGAATATATTTATGATATGTTTTTAAATTGTTTATATTGGTTATTGAATTATTTTTTCTCTATTACTTAGTGATAAGTTAACTTCAAATTCTTCTAAGACATCTCTTTGTGTTTCTTCCTCCATCTTAACTAATTCATCCCTTTTTTTATTATTGATTTTAAGATCCTTATGGAAATCCCTCTATTGTTTTTTTCCAATGTGTGAGGAGTTTCAAAATTAAATTATATCACTACTTTCTCAATCCATCACACTAGTTTCTATGTGGACATGCACAAAAATATGGGATACCAAAAAGTATCCACTACCACTTTTTAGCCTATCCAGGAAGTAACATGAGCATATCATAACACATTTGCATTATGGCTTGCTAGTATTGATCCTAGGCCGATCACTACCAAGGTACAATACACTCATGTTACATCTATTAAAAAAAAATCTAAAAAGCTTAAGTTCATTTTAACTTATCCTCTTATCTCTACAATTGGAAAACACAAGCAAGAAATAACACATACATATTTTAGACTTCTTAATGCCACCATAAAAATTCCACCACAATGTTTGTGAGGTTGAGGAGGTGATTTTTTTTCATTTTTAATGTAAAATTTGAATAGAGTGGCAATTTAGGAATTATTTTGATTCATTATTTTTCTTTTAAAAAAATTCAAAATCCTTCATGATTTGATGAAAACCATAGTTCGCCAATTTAATAAAAACGTTAGTGAAGAATATAGATGACCAAACCATTAGCAAAACCATTCATCAGTTCCTCTATATCTTCCTCAAATGTAAGAAAACCTAATAGGTCGAATAAAAAACAATAAAAGGGAACTCCAACCAATGATCAATATGTTGAGAAACCCAAGTAGAACTAGTTCTCATGATATGACTTTCATCACCTCATTAGAATCTATCATCTTTCAAATAAATTTCACGAGTGACCTGTAGCGTCCTAAATTGTACTCCCTTATATTTTTTCCCTCCTTTGGGCCCTCACGTCGACATTCGTGTCCTGAGGCCTGATCGAAGCCCCGATTCTACTCACACCATGCAATTAACTCATTTTTTCTAGCATACACGCTTTCTTACCCCATTTCCAGCACACGCGTGCGCGCGCGCGTGGGTGTGTGTGTGTGTGTGTGTGTGTGTGTGTGTGTGTGTGTGTGTGTGTGTGTGTGTGTGTGTGTGTGTGTGTGTGTGTGTGTGTGTGTGTGTGTGTGTGTGTGTGTGTGTGTGTGTGTGTGTGTGCCACACACACACACACATATACATATACATATACACTATATATGTGTAGACACCTAAAAATGTCTCAGTAATCGCACACTAATTATTCGTCCTAATTAATTAAGTAATTCTTTAATTATTTAATTAAGCTAATTATTCTTCTGAACTAACTCAATCATAACCTTCAACATCACTAATCATTCAATTTATATCCTTTAATTAATTAATCATTTAACCCTCTTTCAAATATTAATTAAATGTTATTTATTTAATTAATTATGATTTATTCCAATTAATTAAATAATTTTTATTATTTAATTAATCTTATTTCCAATGATTAAATAATTTTATTTAAATTATTTAATTAATTAATTTAATTCCTCCAACTCCCCCCAAATTCGAATTTCACTTAATTTCATCTTATTCTAATTTCTCAAATTTGAATTTCACCAAATCTGAATTTCAATAAATTTCAGTTAATCTCATGTGTATTTCAACATTCAAAAATCCAAATTCAAATTCAAATCAAAATGAAAATGAATTTCAATTCAATCTCCTACAACAAATGTTGAAAATAAGGACTGATTCATCAAATCAGTTAACTCAGCTAACTCTCCAATCTCCCCTTTTCACTCCAAATCACCTTTTTTGACTAATTCATCAAATCGATCATCTCTTCAATCAATCTAGTCAACTGGCTAATCTATTCAGTTCACTATCCAATCAATCTAGTTGACTGCTCAATCTATTTAGTTAACAAGTCAATCAATCTTAGTTAACAAGTCAATCAATCTTAGTTAACAAATCAATCAACTATGTTCACTTATCAATCTAAATTAGATGTCTCCCAATCAGGACTTGAGTTCAAATTCTCACCCCATCTCTCTTGGAAATCTATATAATCAATTTCTCAAATCAAGCTAGATCACACTCTTCAAAACAATTGTCTGCTTTATGTAGGAATTTCAGTGCAACACCTGAGAGCCACCTTCATACATAATTCGGAGAAGAATAATGGAAGCACAAATGTGGAATAAGGAGTTTTAATCAACATATATCTTCCATTTCTTTCATTTATTCTATTGTCTTGTGTTTGATTTTAGCTAGATTAGTTAAGGATATATGATTTTCCTTATTTCTTAGTTAGCTTAATTTTATGATTTCAAGCATGAAAACAATGGTGAACCTGTTGTGAATCTACAACTACTGATTTGTCTTTTCTGATTTTTGTGATTTGTAGAGCCATACAAAACAGAAAAAATTGAATGCGCACTTGCTTTCACAAAAATTTGCAATTGCACATATTAGTGCGCAATTGATAGTATTTTGATTCACATTTGCTATTATATCAATTCACAATTGCTTTAGCTAATACACAATTGCATAGTTAACCCAAAATTTCAATTTTTATTATCATTTTTGCTTTAATTATATTTGCGAGATTAACCCATCAAACTTTTTAAATTCTGGAAAATTTGATTTTTTGTGCATGAAATATCTCTAACTCCATGGCAAGAAGGGTAATTTTCAAAATTTCAGGAGCTAGGAAGAGAAGAGAGCATAGAAGACAATAGATAACTTATCAATGCCTTTTGAAACCCGAAAGGAGACTTCGAGAACTAGAAGAAGAAACCATAGCCCAATGCCACAAAACTATACACCAATTCCTCGCCAAGTTTGACTTCCATGACGACATTGAAGTAATGACCCACGTCATTTGGAGTGATTTTCTTGCAAATTGACTTCTATCTTCTGTATTTTTCATTCTATCATTAACCAGTCCACATTTGCTCAGACTTTTGTTCGCACTTGTGCTGACAGAAATTCGCACTTGTTGTGACAGAAATTTGCAATTGTTGATAGATTAGTTCACAATTGCCCTTAAATCAGTTCACAATTGTTCAAGTGTTTGATTTGCAATTGTCGGGCATTTATAGTGCATGAATGTTTTGGATTTTTCCGATTATCTGTCATTAATGTGTTCTCCATCTACAAACAGAGAAGTCAAAACTGTAACCGAAAGCAAAGATTAGGCTGGAGAGCCCACAATGTGCTAACAATTATCATGGTTTCTTGCAAGGATAATTGGACTTACTTTAGCTAAATCTTTCTTTTGGTGCTCTTAAAAAGAACAACACAAATTTCACTATTGTTATGTTAGTTAAAATGAACACCATGTCTTTTTGGAGCAACATCTCCAAGTAGCGTAGATAATTTTGTGATGAAGGCTTAAAAAGAACTTTTCTTTATGTGTTTACAAGGTGATAGGCATATGCTCTCCCCTTAACTGGGTGACCAAAAAGCTAGACCCACCTTTTTCATGCTTTCTGTCAATTCTGCATTAGGATAAAACCTTTAGAAGGCCTGCCTCTCGAGTAGCTCATAAGGCCAAGTGGGAGGGAATGACCTAAGTGGAAACAGCTAAAGCCAAGTAATCTGAGCCACTATAAAATAAATGTGTTTGTAATGAAAATTGTAAGCAATAGGTGATGCATGTTGTCATAACGATGTTATTCCTCCCTTAGTGCCTATATGGTACAAGAAAATCTGTAGAGCATAACCTCTTCAAACTGGGAGACATCCTTAACGAAGTGTAACACATTGTTGATTATGACCACCCGAACAGAAGCTTGATTAAATACCTTAGGATCTAGAGGCCAAACCGAGTCAGTAACCAGACACTTGTAATATCATAGTGTAAGGGTGGGGAAGAATCTGCCCCCAAGACGCTCATCGTATATCTCACAGGATAACGAGCCAATTGAGGAGCAATGCTTTTTGGCTTAATTTTTAGACAAAGGCAAAAAAAACACACGCACCTTAGGGTGTGACAGAGTATCAATATGTGGACTGTGGTAATATTCGTGACCTTTTAACCTTAGGAGAGTCTGCCTGATGTGCTATCGAATGACCAAAATTTTATCGAAAATAAAATGAGGTTTTGAAAAAGATCTCAACATCCACAAGGGTTTGAAAAAATCCTTTAAACAAAACTCTCTTTATGTCAGATTGGCTTTATTGCTTTGTTGTTGTGTCTTTGCTACATGATCAAACAAAAACAAAGTGGAATATCAACCAAGTTTTGTCAAAAACATCAACAAGAATCTCAAAGCTCAAAGAAAACTTCAAGTATCAACATCAACATCAAGATCAAAATCAAACATTGCCACTTTAAGAGAAATGGAGAAAACATCTTACATGTTGTGATCTTAGGTCCAAACCTATCAAGCAAACATCATGGAATGGCATTATGCATTTCTTAGGGAAGGTGAAGAATTCATCCCTTCCATTCCTATTCCACCATCATCCATATAGATTTTAGCTCATCAAATTAGGACTTTGCAGCAACAAATGAGAGGCATCACTAGTCCTAACAACCATAGGGATTGGTTAGAAAAAATGATGAGGGAAGTGATAACCATGAGGGAATCATTATCAGGCCAACCTTCCTTATCTTGTGAGACCATTCAAATATGTCAACCTTCCTTATCTTGTGAGATTGATCCTACTTTAGCTCAACCAACATTAGAGTCATGTCAACCTTCTTTTTCTTTCAACCCAACATATCAGTCATACCAATAACATCAAACCAACATTCAAACCTCTTTCAACCAAAATCAAATCCCATTCAACCAAAGTCCAAATCAACCATATCTATCCACCATTTCATCATCTCCTGAAGTCACACAAGAGAAGTCCACACCATCTCTATCCAATAACACAATCTCCCAAGGGCTATCCATCGTACAAATCCAATCTAATCCAAGTTATGATTCAGAGAGTCTCATTCAAAATCTTTTCTCATTAGGCCAAAGTGATGAAACCTTCCAAAACTCTTCCATGCATATCCAAACTCCTTCCCCATGTCAATAGGATAATCTAAAATCAGAGGAAATCAGTCATGAAATAAATAAAGATCAAGAACAAACCCTTTCATCCTACACAATTTTTGATCAAGATCCCACCTATCAAGAATCTTATGATGTGTAAAGCGGAAAAATCGAACCCTAGTTGTTCTCCCCTCCCCAACTCCAAGGAGAGAGAAGGGAGGTCACTAGGGTTGATGGTTTTCACTTAGGAGAGACTTTACATTCAAAAGAGGGGTTGAAACCCACAAGATCCAATCCCACACAATGCAGGATTGGATTCTAAATGAGTTTCAAGGGTTAAGACATCAAGGATACCCTCTTTTGTAAAGAATATAGATAGAATGATTGAACTAGGAATGCATGTAAAGTAAGAAAGATTCGCTTGTAAATAGAGATAGGGATACGAGATGAAGCTGCGGACCTGGAATTAGCAGTAAAATGTCGAGACGGTGCTGTTCTGCAAGTTTGAGCAAAAGTTGACGGGATGATGGTGCCCGACGTGCACACAGTCCTCCGAAAAATCCGCGAAACGAAGGGGGACCTGTTCGTCTCTGCACAAGGATTCCAGATCTTCAATTACAGTCGCGTACCTGCAACCTACACACAGAAAAGAGAGGACGATTGGGGGGTTAGGGATTAGGGGTTTGCCTTTAGGTCAAACCCTGGTTTTGGAATTAACCAAGAAATGAGAATGCTGTAAATGTAAATGTTTGTAATGTAAACAAGTACTGATACCTTGTTGTAAGAATGTTTGTATTCTTACATGCGAAGGTGTAATGTATGTTGTATGTTGTATGTTGTATGTTGTATGTTGTATGTGATCTCCTCTTCAATGGTTGAATCCTTGTCTTGAATGCAACACCTAGCCTTGAATGGAGACTTAGAATGCTCAATTGCTTGAAGGAATGCTTGAATGTTTGAATATCGCTTCCGCGTCTTGCTCTTGCTTATTTCCTTCCCTCTTTTCTAGGAGAGGAAAAGTAGTTTATATACTTGTCAATTAGGGTTGAGAGACTGATTTTCCCGACCTTAGGCTGACCAGGAAACATTATTTCCCAAATTGCAAACTTAAAGACCCGATGCCCAAAAGAGACCGGGCCCAAAATAGGGCCAGGGACCAGGGTGCTGGGCGCCATGGTCCCACCTCCCGGGACAGCAGGGTGCAAGGAGGGATCATGCCAAGGTGCAGAAAAATGCAGTTTTTGGTGTTGTAAATAGGTTTCGGGGTCTCCATTCAGGTTCAACGTTGCGCCGCCATCGTGAAGACCCAAATGCAGTTGAAATTGCAAGTGTTGCAATTTTAGGACGCTACATTTAGCCCCCACTTTAGCGGGAGTATAAGCGTACGCTCATACTTCTGGTAAAGTACAAGGAAACAACATTGAAAAACTTTCACCACATCAAGGAGGCAAGATACACCAAGCCCCCAGTGGACTAAGGATCTTACGAATTCGATTGACAAAGTAAAAGGGAAGATCACGAGGGAGAACCATGACAATCAGTAGTAAGGTTCCCTCACTATGAGTCGTGCAAGAAAGATATCAAAAATTTTCAAGGCAAAGTTAAATTTGTCAAGAAATTTTCAAGTATCTTGAAAAGATATGAACGGGATGTATGCCCCCCTACGTTAAAGCGATCTCACACGCCTCACCGGGGGTGATTGCTTTAAGGCAGTGATACATATAAGAAATGAGAAAGGAGCACGTTATCACAAGGATTTAGCCCCCAAGTGTGAGATAAGCCCAAGGATAATAGACACAAAACACAAAGCACAAGGTGACTTCGCTTTCCTCGGGGTCAGTATGCTGTATGATAATTCATGTATATCATATGTATGTATGCATAATTGTTCTTCATTCCCCAATCAAGGAAGGTCACCTAGAAGAAGGGAACACATGTGTCTTTTGAGTCAACATGAGAGAGACCAAAAGAGATCTCAATGCTTTGCATCGTCCTCAAGTAGACAAAACTAAGGACAACAAATAGAAGAATGAGAATAACACGTAGAAGAGGTAACAAAAGAGATCAAGAGAGGAGGAGAGAGTCTGCTATGCTAATGAAACTAGTCTAGCACGTCATCTACCCCCCGATCTTGCTGATCAATATTTCGGGAAGGTAGGAAACATGCTAGAGGAGGAACATCCAACACAGCAGATGGAGCTATCACAAGATCCAAACAAGGGCTATGTTCATGTTCCGAGCCATGTTGTTCTTTTCTAGGAGCTAGGATAAGTGCTTTAGAAAATTCGTTAGATAAATGGTTATCAACATCAACATATTCATATTCACTATCAGAATGAACAGGAGTAACATTTTCATCATGAATAACATTTTCATCTATATCATCATCAAGATTTATAAAAATAGGATCTTTAACTCGCACAAGATCAAGACCATCATGCATCTTATGTTTAGGAGATTTCGGCTCAATCTTCGGCTGAGGAGAAAATGGAATAATACTGGCTGAAGGTGTTTTTGGGGATTGCAAAGTTTGAGAAGCAGCTGCCTGAGCTCTAAGACGACGCTTTCGTCAACGTTCACGTGCAAAACGATTTCGTCTAGTCTTAGTAGGAAGTTGAGAAGATTGAGGAGGAGGAATGTTCTCATCCTTTTCACTTGGGTGTTTAGGTTGTGGTCTCTTAGGTTGAATAATAGGAGAAGAGGAAGGTCTCTTCTCTCCATAAGAGGAAGGAGGAGGAACTGCTCCATATAAGGGAGGAATATTTGGTTTAGGAAGGAGAGCAAGCCCATCATGACGAGGAGGTATAGGTCTACTTTTAGGAAGTTTATTAGTCATAGGCATAGTCACATTCATAGGGATGGGTTGGGAATCTTCTTGAGGAAAGACATTAGTTTTATCTTTCAAAGGAAGAACTTCCTTCTCAAGAATGATAGGAATATCAAGTTTGGGTGTTCTAGGTTCACTTAGAGATAGGATCATATCTTTTTTCCACCTTTGATAAGATTTGAGAAGAGGATCACTTCGCGGAGGAAGAGATTGGAATTGTTTAGGCCAAAAGTAATCAATAGGAACGCTAGAAGTTCTTTCAGCTGGTTTAAAGAGGCTATGATTGATAGTAACAACTTCACCATTATGTGGAAATTTCAAACACTTGTGAATAGGAGAAGCAATAGCTTTCATGGAAGATAGCCAAGGATAGCCTAGCTTCACACGAAATTGTTCGGATGATGGAATAATAGTAAAGCTCATATCAAGGGATTTGTTATGGACCTCAATAGGTAATGTAATAGAACCAATTGCAGGAGAAGAAAATGCATCAAATAATTTCACAACCACATTTGTTTCATCATAGGTCACTTGATTCAATTGCAAAGTAAAAAGAAATTCTTCAGTAATGATATTAACCATACAAGAAGGATCAATAAGCACTCCACGGCAAGGTGTATTCTTGACTTTTGCAACTATATATAAAGGACCATTAGGTGCCCTGATAGTTTTACTGGAATCAAAGGTGATGGAAGGTTCTTTAGGGATTTTCTGCTGCTCTACAAAGTTAATCACATTCGGAGTCATAGACACAAGATCATCAGGTGAGACAGAGGAATCATTAGTATCAATCGCATTAGAGGTATGAGAAGGCAATGGATCAGTAAAAATCTTAAGATTTTGGTTAGGAGGAGCTACAGATGTGTTGCCTTTATCATTCACACCAGAACAAAGATAGTACTATTATCAATCAAATCTTGAATTTTACCCTTTAAAGCAAAACATTTTTCAGTATCATGCCCAGGATGATGATGAAATTGACAAAAAGATTTGTTATCAAAATAGGGTGAGTTAATCTTTGCAGGATCTATTTGCCTTATAGGAGGAAGAGTAAGCACATTTTGTTCCAATAACTTATTCATAATACTATGCAATGATTCATTCAAAGGAGTAAACTTTCTTTCTTTCTTGAAAAACTTAGAAATAGGAGGCACACCTGATGCTGCATTCACATTGTTGTTGATGATGTTTTCATTGAATTTAATGGACTCTCTGTTCGGTTTAAACTTCCCAAATGGTTGTTGACTACTATCACCCTTATCACTCGGAGCCATAGGATTTGCTTGTTCCATTTGACTCACAGTCAGTTGATAATTATGAAGAGTTGTGCACAACTGTTGGAAAGAAGTAAACTCAGAAAACAGAAGTTTTTCTCTAATATCTTTTTGTAAATTAGAAATAAAGATTCTTTGAATATCATTGTCAGGTACTGGAAAAGAAATTTGAGCATACAAATGCTTATATCTACCAATGAAATCAGTCACTTTTTCTTTAACACCTTGTTTACAATGCATTAAATCAATCAAAGTAACTTCAGGACTTATATTGTTTTGAAATTGTTGAATAAAAGCATTTGCAAGTTGTTCGAAAGAAGTAATAGAATAGGAAGGCAACGAGCAATACCATTGTAGGGCTTTATCTCTTAATGTTCTAGTAAATAGTTTTGCAAGCAACCTTTGGTCATAACCAAAATCAGTACATATTGTTTGAAAGGTCTTAACATGTGTTAGAGGGTCACCCTTACCATTATAAAGCTCCAAATGCGGAATTTCAACATGTTTAGGGGGAATAGCTCAAACAATGTCAAGAGAAAGTGGGCTCACGACATCAAATGTGGGCACACTAAACTTAGATTGATTCATAGAGGCAATTTGTTGTTGTAAAGAAGAGACAGTTTGTGTAAGATTGTTAATGGTTGCTTCAGTCAAAGAGTTCATATTAGACGTGTTAGATTGTGATGGAGGTATTATGTTATTGAAAGAAGGTATTGATTGAGAGTAAGGTGGTGGGACACTATGATAGTTAGTCATAGGAGATGATTGGAAAGAAGGAACACTACAAGGAGGAATGGAAGGGTTAAATGAATTGCCCCCTTGCGTCATGTTTATTTGTGGAGATGAAATAGGAACACTCATTGAAGGAATGAATGAGGAAGTCAGATTGAATGAAGGAAGAGGGTTGATTGAAGAAGAAGGATTGCCCCCATGACTGGTGATCATAGGTGGAATGTCTTGTATTGAAGTAGTCATTATGTTTGATGTAAAAGTAGGTATACTAGCAATAGGAGTTGTCAAAGGAATAGAATGATTGTCTTGAGTAGGAGGTTGTGTATAACCTAAAGTTTCAGCACAACTCTTCATAGGCATCACATTCGAATCCACAATGTGTACAATACCACGCAAAATATCAATTCCATTCTTATCACTTTGAACCATATGTTTTAGACCCTCAATTAATGAAAGAGCTTCGCTATCGGGGTATTCTTGAGACATCCATTGTCGAAAATCATCAAATTGGTTATCCAATTTTGAAAGTTGTTCTACAGAAACCTCATGGAGAGCTTCTTCATCATTAAGAGGATTAGAGGAATTACCCATGTCCTCGTTAAATAGGCCATTCAAATTAGGTTCCATCTCCTCAGTAATTAAACCTTGGAAAGACTTAATTCTAAGGCTTCGTCTAACGGGAATAGTGTAAGTAGGGCTTATTGTTGTAAAACTCATGCACTAAAGAGAGAGAGAAGATTTTGAATTTTAGAGGTAGCAAATTTCAATAAAATCAGCCAATCTCCTAGATTTAAGCTGTTAAATACAATCAGGACAATCTCCCGAAATTTCGGAAAAAATGTCCGGGACCGTGGCGAACGGAGTGCACACGGTCCTCGCAACTTTTTTCGAAATTTTCAGGGATGAAAGTTATGATGATTTTAAAGCTAATCTGAAAAAATTGAGTGATTTTACGATCTGTAGATAGGCCAAATTAAAGTTGCAATCTCAAAATTGAACCCTACCAAGATTGTTGAAAAATGTAAAATTTGAATTTTGAAAAAGAGAGGGAAACTGAAATTTTGAATTTTATGATTTTAGAGGGATTGCTGAAAGCAATGCAAGTTTTGAAATTTTAAGAATTGACTCAATTTTACGCAAAATTCAATTTTGAAAATGAAAATCAAGGTTGTTGCAATTAAACACTTAATTTCAAAAGTCACAAACTGCAAAAATTTGAATAAAGCACTGAAATTTCGAATGAATGCCAACACACTTTTCAGATTTAGGATTGTAAGAAACACAATTTTGATATGAATTTCAATTTCAATGATTTTTGAATGATTAGAAGCCTCAATCCAAGCAATCGCTAGACCAACTTTGACTTTAATTTTGAAAGTGTTAAAATTGATAAAATCAGCCAAAATTCTGGATTTTAGCAGAAAAATACAGTAAGATCTAGCTCCCGAAATTTCAGAAAAAATGTCGGGGACGATGGCGCTCGGGGTGCACACGGTCCTCGCAACTTTTTTCCAAATTTTCAGGGATGAGAGATATTGTGATTTTATTGCGGAATCCAAAGTTACAGCCGATTTGGAAGTGTTTTGATTAGTGAAATTATCAGTCAAAGGTTGAATCAAGAAGGTCTTAAAAATTAGGGTTTTGACATTTAACCACTTAATTTTCAGAATTAAAGCACAAATATGAATTGACAATTTGCAATAGAAGGGTAGATCTAAAACAAGCATTAACAATTAAACATTTCACAAGCTCAATTAATAAAAAGAAAATTTTAGGGTTTTTATGCAATCAACCTCTAAAATTTGCAAAAGATCAAATATGGAAATGTAATTAAGGAAATAAAATTTTCAGATCTAACCATGAATAATCAGAATGAGGATGTTCACGTCGGGCTCACCAAAATGTAAAGCGGAAAAATCGAACCCTAGTTGTTCTCCCCTCCCCAACTCCAAGGAGAGAGAAGGGAGGTCACTAGGGTTGATGGTTTTCACTTAAGAGAGACTTTACATTCAAAAGAGGGGTTGAAACCCACAAGATCCAATCCCACACAATGCAGGATTGGATTCTAAATGAGTTTCAAGGGTTAAGACATCAAGGATACCCTCTTTTGTAAAGAATATAGATAGAATGATTGAACTAGGAATGCATGTAAAGTAAGAAAGATTCGCTTGTAAATAGAGATAGGGATACGGGATGAAGCTGTGGACCTGGAATTAGCAGTAAAATGTCGAGACGGTGTTGTTCTGCAAGTTTGAGCGAAAGTTGACGGGATGATGGCGCCCGACGTGCACACGGTCCTCCGAAAAATCCGCGAAACGAAGGGGGACCTGTTCGTCTCTGCACAAGGATTCCAGATCTTCAATTACAGTCGTGTACCTGCAACCTACACACAGAAAAGAGAGGACGATTGGGGGGTTAGGGATTAGGGGTTTGCCTTTAGGTCAAACCCTGGTTTTGGAATTAACCAAGAAATGAGAATGTTGTAAATGTAAATGTTTGTAATGTAAACAAGTACTGATACCTTGTTGTAAGAATGTTTGTATTCTTACATGCGAAGGTTTAATGTATGTTGTATGTGATCTCCTCTTCAATGGTTGAATCCTTGTCTTGAATGCAACACCTAGCCTTGAATGGAGACTTAGAATGCTCAATTGCTTGAAGGAATGCTTGAATGTTTGAATATCGCTTCCGCGTCTTGCTCTTGCTTATTTCCTTCCCTCTTTTCTAGGAGAGGAAAAGTAGTTTATATACTTGTGAATTAGGGTTGAGAGACTGATTTTCTCGACCTTAGGCCGACCAGGAAACATTATTTCCCGAATTGCAAACTTAAAGACCCGATGCCCAAAAGAGACCGGGCCCAAAATAGGGCCAGGGACCAGGGCGCTGGGCGCCATGGTCCCACCTCCCGGGATAGCAGGGTGCAAGGAGGGATCATGCCAAGGTGCAGAAAAATGCAGTTTTTGGTGTTGTAAACAGGTTTCGGGGTCTCCATTCAGGTTCAACGTTGCGCCGCCATCGTGAAGACCCAAATGCAGTCAAAATTGCAAGTGTCACAATTTTAGGACGCTACATGATGATCCCCTCGTTCTTTTTTATTCCACTCATAATGATATCCTTTTATCTTGAGAGAAAAGTGTCCTTTCAAGTCCCATCCAACATCCACCTCATGAGCAAGATTAGGACATCCTTTCCATCCTTCCTAATAATCCCTTTCCAAGTCAAGATCAAAGTATCCCTTCACCCTCATGTCCTAAACAAGGTCCTATTATTTCTCTAGATCATGATCAAGATCCCTCCATCCCTTCATCTCCATGTCATAATACTCCACGTTCCTCACAATATTCCCTCTCAAATGAACTTACCATTTCTCCTAGTGATCCCAATCCCTCTACACAAGTTGTTCATGAACCCCTTATCAATGAAATCACCAATCCATACCATATTGCAGATAACAATTTATCAATGATTATATGTGCATCATTTTTACATGCCAATATAGTGACAAAAAGAAGCATAACACTGGTTAATGAGATCAACACCTGGCTAGCTTCATCATCCTCTTCAAGTGCATCAATATAAATAGGCATAACACCTGCTCATGTCACAACTTCAGAACTAGAATCTATTTGCCTCATATACTTGCACTTGAAAGACTGGGGGCAAGAAGATCTATCACTGCCGGATTGGTTTGAAAATAATGAGGCCATAGTAGAAACTATACATGAAATACACCCAGCTGAATATCCTATTGAAAAATCAAGGTTTATCCAACTCTTCAAACACATACCAATGAACTTTCTACACAAACTTCATACCAAGTCAATAACAACATCCACCTTAATAGACATTACATCTAAGGTGGTGCAGAGCACCTTCTACTTCACCTCTATTTCAAGCAAGGTTCATAGACATGGTGGTGTCTACATGTTCATCTATGATGTAATAATGGGTTGGATCAATGATCACCCTTGATGTAATAGAGTGCTTATTTGTATGGTCAATAATCTCTTAGGTGAGCATATAAACCTAGAGGTCTATTAGACCATGAAGGCTTGGAATTTGGAATTTTACTGCTGGTGTGTCTAAGATGTTGTCTTAGGTTTTTGGAGTCTAATAATGACCTTGGATGTGTTTCCATAAGGTCTAAGTGCTTAAACACCAATGTTGTTCCAAGTTGCTAAAATATTGCAACTTTGTTGTCAAGCAACTTTTCAAAGTTGTCGGTAGGATGCCAACTACTTCTCCAACATTCATAACTATTCAAAAGTTGTTTATGGATGTTGGGAAATGCTTATATATTCTTGGACAATCGTGGGGAAGGTTGGTCAGAAGTTTTTGTAAAGTTTGGTGGAGAAAGTGAATAGAACAAGTCTGATTTTGCCATAACAGTGATTTTTTTTCGTATTGTCCGTACAGGGTGTGAGATCTACTAATGAAATTTTGATTTGATTGGAAAGTTCCCTTAATCACCTTTCTAGTTCACTTGGTCTGACCTCTTGAAGTGACGTTTGGGGGAATTTATAAGCGATTTACCCTCTACAGGTCTGAAACCCTCCATTTTCAAGGGTTACAATGGAAATGGGGCCCTAACTTGCAATATACCCATTGGAATCCAATGGCCATTAGTAGAATGCAATTTAGTGGCATGTATTTTGAGATTCCAAAGGGGCGAGGTCAGAGGAGTTGGTTTGGTAATTTTACCCCCAAGCCCTAGTCTAAACTGTTTGAGGGTTTAGATTAGAATAGAACGAGATTCATTGAGAACACAACGATTAGTGATGAGATGATGAGTTATATTTATGGATTTGGAACATTTGGACATAGAAGAAACCTTTTGAAGAGTTGGAACCTTCCTGTGACCCCATTCTCATATACCTCCTTTATAAAACAAACCTAACTTGACCAATTAGGCCTGTGACCCAAGTAGGCGTTGAAGAGTGCAGGAATAGGGTGGAAGTCTAATCCTTTGGAATCTGTTAGTAGTCCCAAAAGGGTATCTAGAACCTAAATTTGTTTGGGGTGTTGTTTGGCATAATTTGGAGAAGAATCCAAAAAACCAGTAAAATAGGGCTACTAGCCAGTAGGCTTGTTTAAGCCTCAATGACCAATACTTAACTTGTACTCCAAAGTATTGGTGGGAGGTCTTAGTAAGACTTAGTGGTGCAAGGCACCTATCACTCACTCCATAAAATTTTGGTTTCTTCTAAGTTTTTGTGTTGTCTTTCATGATGTAATAATGGACCAACCATTTGGGACTCAGTAGAGCCATGGTTGAGTTGTCCAAGCTTTTGGTTGTGTCATTTGCGTTTAGGATGCTATCAACCTAGGAAGTTGTAATGCTAATGTTGATGACAAGAGTAGTACTCTAAATTAGAGTCATCATGTAATAGGGGTCTATTGTATTGTTTTTAGGTCTTCTAGGATGTTTGAGGGCCTTTGGGAGTCTTGTAATACACTGGAATGCAAAGTTGCATCCTAAGTGTCAAAAAATGTAAAAGTTGTTGAGAAACATTTTGTAAAAGTTGCATTTTTTGGATGTCGGCATTGAAAAGTTGGTTCAACCAACTGAATCATGAGTATATAACCCAAAAACAACTTCATTGTATGGGTTGGAGGAATTGGAATGCAAAAAGCAAGTTTTTGAGTTGTAAAGAAATATTGTCTTTTCACCGTTTTGATAGTTTTTGTTTGTTTTTGTTGCATTGTACAGCCCAGTATAGCCTTGACAGAGGAAATTATTTGTAGATGATGAAATTTTATTGAATCTACTTTCCAATAAGGTAGATTGGCAAGTCTGATTGTGTCTGGTTGCAGAGATATCATCCATTCTCTGTGACTAGGTGTAAAACCCTTGCAAAGTAGGGTTTAAGAGGAAAATGGCTCTAACCTAAGCATCCATTAATGGAACCTATTGAAATCAAGTGGAATTATAGGTTAGGGTTTGTACATAAGTTTAGAGTAGGTTTTGTTTTTTTGCAGGCCTTTGTGGTGATTGTGCAATGAAGCCCTAGGCTCATAACTTGGAGTTGGTGAGTTAGGACAGCAAAAGATGTGCAAATTTTGAGCACACGTGGATTGGTAGAAGAGAATTTGGCCAATGGTTGGAAATCCCCATGATTTCCATTGAATAATCCATGATTATTTTTGGCAGATGTTTTGACAGGTGAACCTTTTCAAGAACAAGTTTGTGAGTCACCCGGTAGGCCTAGAACCCTTAAAAATAGGGCAGTATTGGAAACCCCATGTGTACGGATAAACCACATGCAATTTTCCAATATTGTTTGTAACTCTCAAAAGGGTACTCGAATATGCAATTTATTTGTGGTCTTGTATGGGAATTTTCAAGCTAAGCCCTAAAACCACCATAGGAGGGCTAATTGTATTAGGCCTATTTGGAACCAGTAGAGCCAAAGCGAGGTTGGAAAAGCTTGGTGATGGGATTAAAGATTCTCAAGCCGCTAAAAGACTTCAAAGATATTATGTAAATGCATTTGAACCGATTGAATGAGTTGGTGTATTGTGATCCTTGTAGAAGTTGTTGGAGCCTTAGGAGTGGTGCGTAGGGATTAAGGTGACAATCTCAATAGGAAGAGTTGATTGAGTGAGATCAGTGGCTACGCCTTGGTGGTCTAGACAACAAAAACCCCAACCAAGTACCATTAGATGGGCTTGCGAAGTTATAGGGTTGAGTAAGACAAGAAACCAAGAAGGTGAATATGATTAGCTCCAAGACTCTCTACATCAGAGTGGTATCAGAGCCACCCTTTGAAAGATTTGGTGTATGTCAGACTATGAATAATAAGAAGCAAGTTCAATTCCTCCACAGGCAATGACTCCAGAAGCCATCTGACAGATGGTGGCAAAGATGTTAGAAGGATTGAAGGATCAGGAAGGAAGTAAAGGAACCAGAGATGCTAAGAAGGAGAAGGGGAAGGTTAAGACAGAATGGGGAGATGAGACAGATGAAGAAGTGGAAGATGGGGAGGAACAAGCAGCAGTAGAAATGCCTCAAGACCAAAAGCTATTCTTGGATGCAGTCAAATCCATCTCCAAGGATAATTTGGATGGATTACCCACCTATGGAGGGAATCTCAATGGAGAAGAGTTGCTAGATTGGATAGAGGCCCTAAATAATCATTTTGATTATAAGGAGGTGGCAAAGGAGAAAAGAATAAATGTGGCCAAATCAAGATTGAGGGGATCAACCCTATTTTGGTGGAACATGATGCAAGAAGAAAAGGTACAAGTAGGTAAGAAGAGGATAACTTCATGGGAGCGTATGAAGATAAGGCTTAAGGCTCAATTCCTACCAAGGGATTATGAAGTTCAAATCCACAAGAGACTACAAAATTTGAAACAGAGGGAACTAGATGTCAATGCATACACTAAGGAATTCCACAAACTTAGTTTGAGGGCTAAGAAGCAAGAGAATGAAGTGGAGAAACTGGCAAGATACATGAATGGACTTATGCAAAACATACAAGAGGAAATAAGTATCCTCACACCAGACACTGTTCATAAGTGTTTTCAGTTGGCATTAAGGGCAGAGGAAAAGATCAAGAGGAGAAGTGAGCAAAATCAGAAACATAGAGGTGGTAAGAATTTTAGAGGTAGAGGAACCTTTGGTAGAGGGCAGAGTGCTCCAAGAAATGAAGAGCAACAAAATAAAGAAGGAAGTGGGGACTCACAAAGAGGAACATTTAGAGGATCCTTTAGAGGAAGGAGCAATTTTAGGGGCATGTTTGGAAACTTGGGAAGAGGAAATACAGTCTTCACTGGTAGGTGTTATCACTGTAATCAAGTTGGACATACCATGAGTAGGTGCACGGGAAAAGCCTCAAGTTCAACAAGCTCATACATGGGTGAAAGAAGGACTCAGTTGGTGCAAGAGGAGGATACTCAGAGTGTGACTTCTCCAATCAACAAGGTAGGGCCAGTGACAGATGGAGAAAATCTGATGATGAGAAGAACAATGCTCAAGATGCCCCAAGCTCAAGAGCCACCACAGAGGAAAGGTTTATTTAGGACCACTTGTAAGTCACATGGGAAAATTTGTAAGGTGATTGTGGATTTAGGTTCCACTGAGAACATTGTCTCAGTTGAAATGGTGGATAAACTCAAACTGAAAAGATTGCCTCACCTCACTCCTTATAAGGTAGCATGGCTCAACCGGAGTCAACATGTCTTAGTTGATGAACAAGCATGGGTGGACTTTGAAATTGGTGAGTACAAGGACAAATTACTAAGTGACATATTACCTATGGATGCTTGTCATCTGCTTTTGGGTCGTCCATGGCAATATAATGTGAAAGCCTGACATGATGGAGCAAGGAATAGTTACCTCTGATGAATACTAAGAGGGGGGGTGGATTAGTATGCCAAAAATCTCTGCACTTAAACACTTTGCAAGACTAATAGTAAACCGGTAAAACAGTTTAGCAGACAAACTGGTTAACACACATGCAAACCAAATAGCTAATAATGCATTCACCCACAGAAGAAAAAACACCATAACACAAGAAATTTTGATGTGGAAACCCAAACGGGAAAAACCGCGGTGAGATGAAACTCACAAGTAACTATCTGCAGAATAGGAACCAGACCGGTTAAGGTCTTACAATGTTCTTTAACAGAACAGATCCTGTTAGGAATCTCAATCTCTGTTAGGAGATAAGTCCAATTAAAGACTACCTTGCTAGAGGATTTTAGATCCATAGATGTGAACCACCTTGTTAGAGGATTTACAAACGGCTTTTGGGCCTACCCGGTTAAGGGCTACAGACTTGTCAAAGATGTGAGTAATCAACAAGTGTTTGATCTAGCCAGTAGCACAAACTGCTTGGTTAGATCCTTGATAGCTCGTTTCTAATGCACTCCAGCATTACTTCAGTCTTCTACACATTCATATTCTCTCCAACACCTCAACACCTTAAACCCTAGCAACAACATAAACTTTTTGCTACAACCACATCAACAACCTAAAACCCTAGACACGATGTCCTTTTAAAGGAATCTGATTTCATGTCTGTCCAATAGGATTACATAACAATTTCCTAGGTTCAATGAACCTGGACATACTTGGTACCACGACACAAAAAGCACCGTTAAAGTGTCGACACCGTCAAACAATCGGTGGATGGTAACTCATCACAAAATGCCAGTTGGTAACTCGTCACAGAGTATTATCGGTTCATATAAAATGCCGGTTGTTGGTTTGACAAAAATGAAGACTGGTAAAAATGTGTTACGTTAGCTTTAATCCCTCGTACCGCTTGGGGTCAACATGTCGCTTCAGACCGGGAAACACATTTTACAAAACACTAATAGTCTAAAGACTATAATACAACATACCGGTTGGAACAAATACCGGTTGTGCTCTAACTCATACATATAAAGGAGATCTCAATGCAAGTGTGTGTCCATCAATGACAATCACAACATAAACATAAAAAATGCCAACAATCTCCCCCTTTGGCATTGATGGCAACACTTAGGAAAATAAAATTTTGACATCTAAGTGTTTTACAACAAAGTCATGCAATTAGCAAAATTTCTCCCCCTAAGCATATACACTATCCCTTTAACAATACAATGTATAACACTTTTGCATATAGAGCATAAACATTGAGATATTCAGAGCATATATCAAAATTTTGATTACCAGATACTTCTCCCAAATAGAATTCTTCTCCCCCTTTGCCAACAATGACAAAGTACAGCTGAACAACCCTGTTTTCATTTGATATTAAAATAATTAAAGTTTATGACAATATGGAATAATACTTGTCAAAAACAGATTTAAAGTCCTGCAAGAATTGTTTCATCAACAAAGACCAGAACTCAAGTAGGGAGGTGGCTACTTCTTTTTTTGTCTGCATCTGGGAGACCTGTTCTTCTATGGCATCAATTGTGCTCATCTCCTGTGTAGCTGTTAAGGCATCCAAGTTCAAATAGCACTTCTGAAGAATTTGCAATCATGGGAGTAGAACCAGTTGTAGCTCCTGCAAATCTTTAGACCAGGTGCTGATCTCTTGCTCTATTTTTGTTGACTGGATGTGAAACTAGTGAATGGTTTGCCCATAACTTGTAAAGGAATCATAAGGGGGCTTGAATGTGCTCATGTAGGACTGCAAGTTTGTTTGAAGCTTTTGCTTCTGCGCTAGCACATCATCATAGAACAAATGGGGTTGGCAGATCTTGCTGAGTAGCAGATTCCCCTCATCTAGAGCATCCCTTATATCCTTTTGTTATTTCTTTAGTTTAGACCAGAGCTCATTCAACTTCTTCACCATAGCTATATTAAGAGATTTTTGATGCTCCTTCTTGACATTTGCCTCTGCTGCCTCTTCTAGGCTCTGCACCTAATCATCCACTACTGTGCATAGGAGCTTAAGTTTGGCTAGTGATGAATCGATGTTGGGAAGATTTGTATCGGGTATCAAACCAGTAAGAGTGTCCACAATCGCTTGAATTACATCCTGCTCCTGCTTCCTTCAAATAATTTAAGGTGCTCTTGAGCAACCTTGATGCTCTGCATTAGCTCCGTTTCACTTGCAGACTGGAGATCGATAGGACTGGTGAGATCAGCTAGTTTGGCTTGACTCCCAGTTGCCTTCGAAGTCTCCATCTGGGTGCTCTTGTCTGCTTTTCCTGCCTTATCCTCTTCCACTTTCTTCTTCTCCACTTCTCTCCTCTTCTCTGCTTCCTTATCCTCCTCTATTTTTTTTCTTCTCTGCTTCTTTCCTTTTCTCCTCTTCTTTGTCCTCTTCTTCCTTCTTTCTTTTCTTTGCTTCTCTCCTCTTCTCTTCTTTTTCTTCCTCTTCCTTCTTCTTCTTCTCTGATTCCTTCCTCTTCTCCTCTTCTTTGTCTTCCTCTTCTTTCTTTTTCTTTTCATCTTCTTGCTTCTTTTTCTTCTTCTCTTCTTCATCCTTTTTCTTCTTTTCTTTTTCATCCTTTTTCTTCTTTTCTTCTTCTTCCTTTTTCCTCTGCTCAGCCTATTCATTTGCCGCTTCCTGTTTGTCCTTGGCTTGCTTATCAACCCATTCAGCCTATTGCCCTTGTCCTGTTGCCTCAGATGGTGTTTCCTGAGTAACATCTTCTAGGTCTAGGGCATCGACATCAATAGTGTTGACCGGTTCATCAATCGGGTTTCCTTCATCATCAAATGCTTCATCCGGTTTTGTTATAAGCAGTTCTTTCTCAGGTTGCCGGTTGGCTTCAGCCACTCGATGCATCTTCAGAGCTTGTAGAGCACGAGTGTGTGTATCCTTGAGCACTTCCTTACTCTTCCCTTTCAGTAACACGAGTCTTCTTCTTCTCATGAAGAAAAGACCTTTGTATTTATTCGTGACATCGAATAGTTCCGAATTTGATACATTAGGAAAATGCTCAGCAAAAACTTTTTCTCTCATTTCCTGTTCCTGCTCTATGGCAATGCGCCATTTATTGTCTAAGGACTTATACAAAGAATCTGGTGTTTCAAATCTAATTTCTGAAGGTGACCGATCATTAACACATAAATACTAAATTATTTCCTTTTCAACCGCTTCCTTTTCATCATCATTAAAGTCATCAAAATATTCAATTAAATCATGTAGCAATTTTCTCCCAATGTTCTTTATTGTTTTTTGACAATGTGTCAAAGGTTTATAGGAGGAGATATCAATATTTACCGGTGCAGATGATGTCGGTTCATTCTTTGTCTTCTTTCTTGTCTGCCTTGCCTTCTTGGGCTGCTCCTCAAACACAGTTTCCTCTGAGTCCGATGAATTGCATTTTGTCTTCCTTTTTTCTCTCGAAGACTTTAGCTGATGTTGCTTCCGGTTTCTTCTTGGCTGGTGACCACTTGGTCACTTTTGGAGTTGCAGTAGACCGGTGCAGATGCTGCAGGCACTGCCTTTGCCTTCTTCACTACAGGTTCTTTTCCTTTCTTTGCAGAGGGTTCCTCGACCGGTGTAACCCTTTCTAGATAGGTTCTGGTCCTCTTTGCCTTAGGATCAAGAGGTGAGGCAATAAGGTAGAGGCATACCCTTCCAACATATCGTACATCACCTCATAGCCCATTGGCTCCACTTCTTCCTGTCTAGGCTCAACAACCTCCATTATGCATTTATCCACTTGGATGGTGAAATAGATATCGTCTTCATATTTCTTGATGATGTCACCTGATATCCTCATTCTTTGGCTTATTTTCTGTCTGAACTCATCAAAATACTTGTTCAGAACATCAGGGTAACCGGTTCTAATTGCTTGAATGCTTTCCTTGATTTGCTTGGTCACCGGTTGGTCAGCAGACCATTGGACATCTCCTACTCCTGGAAAGTAGCCTCGAAAATAGAAAAACAACCCAACCAGTAGTTGTCCAAACTTGAACCTTTGTGCATTATCCTGTTTGATCAACTTCAAATTCAACAGGAGTTGTCTTTGCATACCGGTGCACAGGTCAAATGATGCATCCTCCTTTATCATCCGGTAAGCGGCATTTATCGCTGCAGCAGATACAGAGTTAATTCTGCTGGCAGAGAATGTCCGGTAGCCTATCACCATGTAGGCATACTTAACCAGATCATCCTTGATAGAATTGACTGTCATGCCTCGTGAGTCGCTCACTGAACCGGTGAGCTTGGACATTTCAGTTTTGCTTACCGTCCTTAGGGCTGACACTTCCCCTGTGTTGTAGAATTCGGTGACTGCATGAATTGCTTGCGGTGTGATATCATGTGTTCTCTCCAGGTACATCTTGTCACCATGGACTCTGCTCAGAATGATCCTTATATGATCCTCTGTGAAATCCTCTAGGAAGTAAACAGCATTGTGGAGCTTCTTCTTCTCCAAAATATTATACTCCAGTTTGATCTTTTTATCCTTTCCACAAAATAAACCTAACTGGGAGTGGCTAGAGACCCTAGGTCTTCAATCTTGCAGTCTATGTAGTTAGAAATTCCCTCTTCTACTATCACACCAGCCAAAACTTGTGATAGGGCATTATACTTAGACTTTTGTTGAATAAAACTTGCAGACTCGATAGATGCACTAGAACTGGTATGAGATGCGGAAGCCATGATAGAAATTTTAAGAACTCGACAGATACCTTTTGAAACACGTGAATTTAGGGCTTGTAGATTCTCCTTCACTTCACACTCCGTCAGTTGCTGAATCACTGCTTTGTGTTCTCCACTTGACCGTTTGTAGCTTGGATTTGAATCTTCTTCGCGGTTTCTCAATTTCTCAAAATCTCAGCTCAAATCGCCTTTTCGTCACTCTGCTCTTTGAAAAACTTATCTTCTCTCGAAAACTGATAGTGAGAAATGATTTGAAAAATGCTTTTAAACATATTCCTCACCTACCGTCATTAATGCTCCTCCATTAGGGCGTAAACCCTAATTTGCTTTTTACCATTTTCGATCTTTTGCCAAATGACAGGTATCACATACCGGTTAAGGTCTTTTACCGGTGTAAATCGGGGGTTCGAAACACTTCGCCATTTGCTCCCCCTAAGCTTTTCTGAAGCTTAGTTTGTCGGTTCCGTGATTTCCACACTAGGTGCAGAAACCGGTTCCTCTTGTAACACCGCTGGTTTCTTCTTCCAGGTTTTGTTCATATCCACTTGAACAGTGTCAACATCAATGTTTCCTTCCAGAGTGACCAGTATATCATCAAATATGTTCTTTCTTGATCTATAGAATCTGGCAATGTGACCCCGTTTGTTGCAGTGATAGCAGACCAATCCAGGTGCTCTCCAAGGTCCATTGTTCATGTTTCCATTCTTCCTTCTGCATGTTGCGACAGTATGACCACGACCATGATAGACCATACAATTTTCTCTCCATCCGGTTGCCGCTTGATAGCCACCGCTTCTTTGCTGATGATTGAAAGCATTAAACCGGTTGTGATTCCGATTCACAAAAGGTTCAGGACTAGCTCCTTGGGTCCTTTGAGGATATCTATCAATGTTGTTCATAACTGACCTGCATTCAGATGCTCTATGCCCATACTTGTTGCATGCATAACAATTACCATTGAATCTATAGGATCTAGGCTTATCATTTAGGAAATAAGGAAAATTGTTGGAAGCCTTACTCCTACACACATTTGCAGTATGTCCTTTAAGATAGTTGAAGAAAACAGGTTTAAACTTTTGCTTACCTTTATCCTTTGATGCCGGTTGTTTCTTTGATGTTCCAGCATTTGTACCAGAGGTCTCACCTTCCTCATGACCGAAATAACCAAGTCCATTGGTATTCTTGACCGGTTTGGCAGATTCAAGCTTTTTCTCTAGCTTGACAGTACTCTTGTTGAACTTAGCGAGTATTTCCTTTGACTCAGAGAGTTCTTTGGAAATAGTAGCATTTGTTTCCAATAGGTTTTCATTCTCAGAGATGGCAATGTTTAATTCTCCTTGCATGTCTTCCTTTTCCACTTTGCTTGCATGGAGTTGAGTAGTTAGGGCACTGATCTCTTGTTTTGGTTTGGAGATCTCATTGTCTCTTTCTTTTCCTAGATCTTTAGCTTTCCTCCAGTTCTCAAGCTCTTGACACATCCGGATAGTCAGTCCTTCCAACTCCTTTCTCAGGTTGGAGTTTGATTCATTTAACTTATTTACTTTTGCAATTAGGGCTTCCATGTCTGCTTCATCTGAAGAACTATTTTCAGATAGCTCCATCATCTTTTCAGCATGTTCTCTCCTTTTTGCTTGAGATGCCTTGTATTTGACCATAAGATCATCATAGGCTTGCTTAGATTGAGTGAGCCGATGTGTAAATTCCCTTATAGAGTATTCCCCCATATCTCTTTCCAAGTGGTTAAACTTATAGAAAGGCAGGCTCTGATACCAACTGATGAATACTAAGAGGGGGGGGTGAATTAGTATGCCAAAAATCTCTGCACTTAAACACTTTGCAAGACTAATAGTAAACTAGTAAAACATTTTAGTAGACAAACCAGTTAACACACATGCAAACCAAATAGATAATAATGCATTCACCCATAGAAGCAAAAACACCATAACACAAGAGATTTTGACGTGGAAACCCAAATGGGAAAAACCACGGTGAGATGGAACTCACAAGTAACTATCTGCAGAATAGGAACTAGACCGGTTAAGGTCTTACAATGTTCTTTACCATAACAGATCCTATTAGGAATCTCAATCTCTGTTAGGAGATAAGTCCGATTAAAGACTACCTTGCTAGAGGATTTTAGATCCACAGATGTGAACCACCTTGTTAGAGGATTTACAAAAGGCTTTTGGGCCTACTCGGTTAAGGGCTACAGACTTGTCAAAGATGTGAGTAATCAACAAGTGTTTGATCTAGCTAGTAGCACAGACAGCTCGGTTAGATCCTTGATAGCTCGTTTCTAATGCACTCCAGCATTACTTCAGTCTTCTACACATTCATATTCTCTCCAACACCTCAACCACCTTAAACCCTAGCAACAACATAAACTTTTTGCTACAACCACATCAACAACCTAAAACCCTAGACATGATGTCCTTTTAAAGGAATCTGATTTCATGTCGATCCAATAGGATTACATAACAATTTCCTAGGTTCAATGAACCTGGACATACTTGGTACCATGACACAAAAAGAACCGTTAAAGTGTCGGCACCATCAAACAATAGGTGGATGGTAACTCATCACAAAATGTTGGTTGGTAACTCATCACAGAGTATTACCGGTTCATATAAAATGTCGGTTGCCGGTTTGACAAAAATGAAGACTGGTAAAAATGTGTTATGCCACTTTAATCCCTCGTACCGCTTGGGGTCAACATGCCGCTTCAGATCGGGAAACACATTCTGCAAAACACTAATAGTCTAAAGACTATAATACAACATACTGGTTGGAACAAATACCGATTGTGGTCTAACTCATACATATAAAGGAGATCTCAATGCAAGTGTGTGTCCATCAATGACAATCACAACATAAACATAAAAAATGCCAACAACCTCATCACCAAGAATGGGAAGAAGTACCAAATAGATCTATTACCTGATCCAAAGGAGGAAAAATGAGTAGGATCAAGTGTGATGCTGATGAGAGGTAAAGAGTTTCTTAAGGTGTTAAAGCAAGAAGGTCATGAGGGCCATGTTATAGTTTTAAAGCCTAAAGACGAAGCTAAGGCAGATGCAATGAGTGAAGTGCCTCAAGAAGTGCAAGGGCTACTAAAGCAATATGCAGAAGTTATAGGAGATGATATGCCTAATTCTTTGCCTCCAATGAGAGATGTAAATCATCAAATAGACTTGATACTAGGGGAAAATTTGCCTAACAAAGCTGCTTATAAAATGGCACCTAGTCAAAATGAAGAGATTGCCAAACAATTGCAAAAACTCTTAGACAAAGGGTTTATCAAAAAGAGTTTGAGTCCATGTGTTGTTCCTACCGTACTAGTTCCAAAAAAAGGAGGAAAATGGAGGATGTGCACTGACTCGAGAGCAATCAATAAGATTACTATAAGATACTGGTTTCTCATGCCAAGGATTGAGGACCTATTGGACAATCTAGGAGGTGCAAACTACTTCACAAAGGTGGACTTGAAATCTGATTATCATCAGATAAGAATTAGACCTGGTGATGAATAGAAGACAATATTTAGAACCAATGCATGCCTATATGAGTGGTTGGTGATGCCTTTTAGTCTCACCAATGCACCTAGTACCTTCCAAAGGCTCATGCATGAAGTCTTAGTTGAGTTTATTGGAAAATTTATTATAGTATATCTTGATGACATTTTGATCTTCACCAGGTCCAAGGAGGAACACCTTAAGCATGTGGAGATGGTCTTGAAGAAATCGAAGGAGGCTCAACTCAACATCAACCTTGAAAAATGTGAGTTTTTGAAAAGAGAGTTAGTTTACCTTGGTTTTGTTATTTCACAAGGTTGTTTAAAGGTGGATCCAAGTAAAGTAGAAGCAATACTTAAATGGCCTATACCTAGGGGCATAATTGATGTTAGAAGTTTTCATGGAATGACATCTTTTTATAGGAAGTTTGTGAGAAACTTTAGCCATGTTTGTGCTTCTATACTCAACACCATTAAAGGAGGGATTAAATGTCACTTTAAGTGGATAGAGGAAGCCAATAAGGGGTTTGAAATGTTGAAAGATAAGATGGCAGAGCTGCCAACCCTTAGATTGCCTGATTTTAGTCAATTGTTTACATTAGAATGTGATGCTAGCCAAAGGGCAATAGGGGCAGTTTTAAGCCAAGAAGGTCATCCTATAGCCTTCTTCTCAGAGAAGTTAAATGAAGCTAAGAAAAGATACTCCACATATGACTTGGAGTTGTATGCCATTGTACAAGCATTGAAGAAGTGGCACCATTACTTTCTGCCCAAAGAGTTTATAGTTTTCACTGACAACCATGCCCTTAGTTTCCTCAATGGGCAAGAGAAGTTGAACCGGAGACACCTAAAGTGGGTTGAATACCTACAATCCTATACCTTCACTATTAAGCACAAAAATGGGCACAGAAAACAAGGTAGCTGATGCGTTAAGTAGGAGAGTCATGACTATGTAGGAGATACAATTGCAAAGTGTGGGATTGAATGAGTTAAAAGACCTCTACAAGGATGATAAAGATTTTGCAGAGATATATACTATTTGTTCCGATTTTTCTAACACCTCACATGTCTCTTATTCAAAATATATGATACAAGAGAGTTTGTTGTTCAAAGGACATCTTCTTTGTATACCCCAATGTTCTATGAGACAAAACATTATCCAAGAAAAGCATCAAGGAGGTCTAGGAGGTCATTTTCACATAGATAAGACTTTGGAGCAGGTTAGTAGATTTTACTATTGGCCCAAGTTGCAATCAGAAGTGAGAAGGTTTGTAGAGCAATGTACAATCTGCCAAAGAGCAAAAGGATCATCAAGTAAAGTAGGTCTATACCAACCCTTGGTCATACCTCAGAGACCTTGGGAATGTTTGAGCATGTATTTTGTGTTAGGCTTACCAAGAACTCCAAGGGGATTTGACAATGTGTATGTAGTGGTTGATAGGTTTTGTAAAATGGCACATTTTATACCTTGCAAGAGCACCAATGATGCCACCTATATAGCAGGACTCTTCTTCAAAGACATAGTAAGAATTCATGGTCTTCCAATCAACATTGTTAGTGATAGAGATGTGAAGTTCCTAAGCCACTTTTGGAGGACACTTTGGAGGAAGTTAGGCACAAGATTATCTTTTTCATCAGCTTACCATCCTCACTCAGATGGTCAAATAGAGGTAGTCAACAAATCTTTGGGTAATCTACTAAGGTGCCTTACCAAACAACATGGACAAACTTGGGATTTGGTACTCGGCCAGGTAGAATATGCATACAATGACTCAGTTAGCCGAAGCACAGGTACAAGTCTCTTTGAGATAGTTTATGGATTTCATCCTAGGGGCATACTAGAGATCAAAGATCTCATTTATATGGCACCTAAGAGTGCACAAGGGGAGAATTTTGCAGATGGTATCAAAGAAGTGCATGATAAGGTAAGGCAGACCTTACAACAAAAGTTCGAGTAGTATAAGGTGAATGCTGATAAAACAAGAAGGAATGTGCAATTTAAAGTTGGAGACTTAGTACTAGCATACATAAGGAAGGAGAGACTTCGAAAAGGGCAGCCTACCAAGCTATTGATGAAGAAGATTGGACCTCTCAAGGTAGTGCACAAATATGGACAAAATGCATATGAAGTTGAACTCCCTCCCACCTTGGGTATTTATCCTATCTTTAATGTGTGTGATCTCTATCCATAAAAGGGAGAATCACAAACACATCAGTTGGACATTTCATCATAGGCTGATGAATATTGGGTGAGAGATTTGCCACCAAGCCAACTGGTCAAGTTGGAGAGTATCTTGGACACCAAGGTGATAAAGAAGACAAGGAAAGGAGTTTACAAGGACTATCTTGTAAAGTGGGAAGGGTTACCTAAATTAGATTCTATGTGGATGTCAAAAGTAGATATAATTCATCATGGTGTGGAAATTGCAGACCTCTTAACTCAAGGGACTTGAGTTCTTTGTCCCAGGGGAGTATGGTGCAGGGCACCTATCATTCACTCCATGCAATTTTGGTTTCTTCTAAGTTTTTGTGTTGTATTTAATGATGTAATAATGGACCAACCATTTGGGACTCAGTAGAGCCATGGTTGAGTTGTCCAAGCTTTTGGTTGTGTAATTTGTGTTCAGGATGCTATCAACCTAGGAAGTTGTAATGCTAATGTTGATCACAGGAGTAGTACTCTAAATCAAATTCGTCATGTAATAGGGGTCTATTGTATTTTTTTTAGGTCTTATAGGATGTTTGAGGGCCTTTGGAAGTCTTGTAATACACTGGAATGCAAAGTTGCATCCTAGGTGTCAAAAAATGTAAAAGTTGCTGAGTAACATTTTGCAAAAGTTGCTGAGCAACATTTTGCAAAAGTTGCATTTTTGGATGTTGGCGTTGAAAAGTTGGTTCAACCAACTGAATCATGAGCATATAAGCCAAAAAAAACTTTATTGTATGGGTTGGAGGAATTGGAATGCAAAAAGCAAGTTTTTGAGTTGTAAAAAAACCTTGTCCTTTCACCGTTTTGATAGTTTTTGTTTGTTTTTGTTGCATTGTACGGCCCGGTATGGCCTTGACAGGGGAAATTACTTGTAGATGATGAAATTTTATTGAATCTACTTTCCAATAAGGTAGATTGGCAAGTCTGATTGTGTCTGGTTGCAAAGATATCATCCATTCTCTGTGACTAGGTGTAAAACCCTTGCAAAGTAGGGTTTAAGAGGAAAATGGCTCTAACCTGAGCATCCATTGATGACGCCTGTTGAAATAAAGTGGAATGCATGTTAGGGTCTGCACATAAGTTTAGAGTAGGTTTTGTTATTTTTCAAGCCTTCGTGGTGATTGTGCAATTAAGCCCTAGGCTCACAACTTGGAGTTGGTGAGTTAGGATAGCAGAAGATGTGCAAATTCTGAGCACATGTGGATTGGTAGAAGAGAATTTGGCCCATTGTTGGAAATCCCTATGAGTTCCCTTGAAGAATCCATGATTAGTTTTGACAGATGTTTTGACTGGTGAACCTTTTCAAGAACAAGCTTGTGAGTCACACGGTAGGCCTAAGACCCTTAAAAATAGGGCAGTATTGGAAACCCCATGTGTATGGATAATGCAAATGCAAATTTACAATAATATTTGTAACTCTAAAAAGGGTACTCGAATCTGAAATTTATTTGTGGCCTTTTGTGGTAAATTTTCAAATTAAGCCCTAAAAACCACTATAGGAGGGCTAATTGTATTAGGCCTATTTGGAACCAGTAGAACCAAAGTGAGGTTGGAAAAGCTTGGTGATGGGATTAAAGGTGCTCAAACCCCTAAAAGACTTCAAAGACACTATGTAAATGCATTTTGAACCCATTGAATGAGTTAGTGTATTGTGATCCTTGCAGAAGTTGTTGGAGCCTTAGGAGTGGTGTGTAGGGATTGAGGTGGCAATCTCAATAGGAAGAGTTGATCGAGTGAGATCAGTGGCTATACCATGGAGGAAAGCCAAAGTGGATCTGACCTTGGTGGTCTAGACAACAAAAACCCCAACCAAGTACCATTGGATGGGCTTGAGGAGTTAGAGGGTTGAGTAAGACAAGAAACCAAGAAGGTGAATATGATTAGCTCCAAGACTCTCTGCATGACTTAGGAAGGGTGTGGAAGTGTTGCACCATCCCTTGTTAGAGGTAAGAGTCCAATTGCACATTTGGAGTGTGGTTGAGGCCTTGAGAGAGGCCCAAGGGATAGAAAGGCCAAGGAGTGTGTGGGGGTTTGTCACCTTACTGTTGTCAACCTTTGCATCATAAGGTATGGGTTCATTTAAATTTTCAGTACTGCATTTGTATATTTCTTTATTGTTGCATCACATATCCCCATTTCAGAGTGCATCATAGTTTCTTGCATATCACCATTGCATAACATATAGTTGCATATCATTACTGCTTTTTCATATAGTTGCATCAATAAAATTGGCGATTATCTGAGTCATTTACATGTCTGCACGGAAAGGAGCGAAGGTTGTCTCATTTCCTAGATATTGGTACATGAAGTTTTTAGGAGCTCTTCGGTCATTCATCTTCAATGTCATCTTATGACTGAGATTTATCCATGGTTGGGTAGAAGTTTCACTATTGATCCTTGTTACCCAAAATATATAAATTACTATATCTCACACATTAATAAATAGCTCCAAGTCATTACAGATACCTAGTTGGTCACGTGGCTAGTGAAAAATCCAAAATTTTATTTTAGCGCCACTGTAATCGTCACACCCAAGTAGGTTTCATTACTTACAAGTCAAGGCAAGAAAATAAAAGAAAAAGTTGCTATGCCAAAAATCCATATCAAAATATCAAGGCAAAAAAGAGCAAAGATATATAACTGAAATATCATGCATAGAAGTGCAATAAAAGCTTGACTATGGGAACATGCGAGTAACTCTATCAGGGGTGTGGACACTTGCTGGAAATGGAGAAATATTTGAGAGATTACAGTGTATAAGCTCATTAGGGCTATAAACGTCTAATTGGCATCGAGGTCTATCTAGGTTTTTTTTGAAGTCATAATAACTCACGTAGCTAGTCACATAGGATTCCAAGGGTCTCTAATGGTTATAAGAGTCAGAATAAATTCAAGTGCACACACATGGGCAAAATAAGATCAAAGTTTCAAGAATTGTTGGAGAAGTTTTCCATGTCTCCATTCATAAATCTTGGTTACATAGTGTGTTAGGTTGGATGGTCTAAGGTTTTCTAAGAACAGATTGAACTCCTATCTCTGAAACATTTTGCACCTTTAATCCAATTAGTGCATTTCAAAATGAAAGAAACACACAATCATCCTTGTTCAAATAAGAATTGCATCTTCATCATGCATTTTGCATTAGCATAACTCATATCAAAAATTTATGTCTCCATATGCATACCTAGATCACCATGTCATAATAGGTTTGCATACTAGGGACACAACAGAAAAAATACTAAAAATAAGATAAAGTCTTGAGAAAACCCTAAAAATCATAAAAAGTTGAAAATAAATCCTAAAAATTAGATAAAGTTCTGAAAAAAACCTAAAAATCGTAAAAAGTCCTGAAAAAATACTAAAAATCAAATAAAGTCTTGAAAAAATATAAAAAATCATAAAAAGTCTTGAAAAAATCCTTAAAAATTAGATAAAGTCCTGAAAAAATCCTAAAAAACCAGATAAAGTCCTAGAAAAATCATTAAAATCATAAAAAAGATCCAAAAACATCATTAAACATCAAAAAACATCAAAATCCAAAAACATTAGAAAACATCAAAATCCAAAAACATTAGAAAACATCAAAATCCAAAAACATCATAAAGCAATAAAAAATCCAAAAAATAAATAAAAAATCATCAAATCACAATTCACAATAAATTATCCTTTCCAAATGATATGCATTTCAACATACACAAAACACAAAACAAATCAAAACATTGTGCTTAATAAATCATGCATCAACGGACAAACTACCAAGCTAGTCTACAACCTATTGATTAATGCCTATCAGTTGTCAATATCCTTATCAAATAATGTGCCTTTACGGATACATCATTCCTAAAATAGGCACCTATCAGATATCATGTCCTAACATATACATCTTTCATACAATGGGCATTGATGGGGAGGTATACCCAAAGAGAGTCAATCCTTGTAAAAGGCAGCCAATGGGCTCCCTTCATTGTTCATCTAGTCCACTAGTCAATCTAGACATCTCAACTCTCTAGGAGTGCTCCCAATCAAGATGTGCTCACTGGTTGCTCAGGCATGGTTGGGATTCACAAGGGTAAATCCAACCTCACACTCTCAAACTCCTAACAAATGCTTGCAGAGGTTGTAGTAGGTGTTTATGATGTTTTCCCCGGGTAATCAACTGGTTTTGAGTATGGGTTCGATTCATTTCCCCATCGCTCCTTCCTTTCCCTATTTTCTAGGCCTAGTATCCCTAGAGCCCCAATTAGCCCTACCTAACCGGTTTTTGTGGATTTGCTCACAATTTCCCCAAAGACCCACACAAACTCTTTGATGATCGGGATACCCTTTTGGGAGTACTTTCCAATTTATGACATGAGAAATCTCAGTATGATCATACATGTACGAAACCCAAGAAATGCTTGTTTTAGGTTTGTTTTGGTCTTTTTCTAAGGGTTTGGTGTCTTCCCTGATCTGCCACACCTCCAAACTCACACATATGCTCTGCCACACCCCACTTGCTCATGCCAAAGCTCACCTAGGAAATGATGCTCATTGGCCTTTCAATGACTAAGTTCACCCAGGCAATGATTCTCATTGGCCTTTCAATGAGCTCCAAAGGAAAATAAAGAATATGTACACTGTACAAAGGTTCTATGGCTCGAGTCCCAAGGGTTATTGAGAAGAACTCAAAGGACTTCAAGCTAGAACCATGTTTGGGCCTCTCAAACCCCTACTCAGGCCGAGAGCTTACAAAATTAACAACTCAATTCAAACCTGTACAAAAACTAATCAAAATGCTTCCTGAGCACTACAAGAACATGTACAAAACAATAAGCAAAGAACAACAATGCAATCAATCCATTAAGTACGGACTGTTGCTCTAATTCTTTGAAAAACACAAGGTAAAACTAAAAAATGGACTCCAATTTTTATTCCAATCTACTCCAGGTGTTCAACAACCTCATTACATTCATTCTCAGGGCATTTATATGCCATTTTTGGCCTAACTAACTCTCCATGGGTTTCCTAACCAACCCTTTTTCTAAAAATTACAAAACGTTGCTCAATGTTGCAAAAAGTTGTCAAGCAACTTTGACAACTTTTGCCAAAAAGTGCATTTTTGCCTTACATGCTTTGTTTTCTCCTCCAAACCATCTAGAATGACTAAAAACCATTACATTAACATGTCCCAATGCCAAACAAGGCTATTCAAGGTATTTTACATAAAAATGTAAGATTATGCCATTTTAGGCTTACAAGGGCTTACAAGCCAAAATTGAGCAAATGCATTGTCCTAAGGACATTGAACCTACCAAAACATTTTAAAAACATACGAGGACCTAAGAGAAGACTCTTATTCACCATATCAAACCAAACTATGAACAAACACACCAAAATGAAGAAGTTGTACTCAAAACTAGGTGCTCCTGCACCAGGCATCCTATCAAACAATCATCCTAGCAACACTTATCCTTGGCAAGAAGATCAATATGGTTGTTGGCTTGTATGGTCAATTTTGTCTTATCTTCCATTGATTCATATTTTATCGATTTATGTTAGATCATGTTACCATGCTACTCAAGGATGTCCACAAGTGACTAGAGGAGCCATGATGGGCATGATCTTTTTTTTTTATTTGTTTGTTGTTTGTGGTGTGAATTAATGAAGTTCTAGGGCAATAGTTCCAGTAGGTTTCTGTGATTGGTATGTTCATCAAATGACAAGTATCCTATGCAAAAATTGAAGGCAGGGATATCTTTTCTTGTGACTACCACACATACCTCGACCCCTGGCGCTACAACCAGAATGGAGGGTTCACTCCTTGTTTGCTACGTGTTTGTTTCGTGCAATGAGATATGTTTACATCTTGGTTCCTTATACCATGGTGTACACAACTTCATTATTACATAACAAGGCTGAGTGATGAAAATGTGTTGCACTATGAATAAAGGCACAAAATTTCGTATATCATCATCATTCATATCATTTCAATTTCTACTCACATCTTTCTAATTCTATCTGAAATTGTTTCCTCACATTAGGTATTCTATTCATTAAACAATTCTATTCCCTAACATTCTTCACTTCTTACTAATCATTCTCCACTTTCATCCATCACATTTCATCTTTCATCCAATTTTCATCATATTTAATCATTTGTCGTATATAGGATGTGTCCTTCCTGAAACCAGATGTGATCATCTATCTTTGTCTTATATAGGATGTATCTGATGGTATGATAAAAGAATAAGTATTCGGTAGATTTTACTAAGAGGGGGGGGGGGTGAATCAGTAAATAGAAAAAACTGATAGAAACTTTCCCAATCTCAATTTCAATCACACAAAGTAAACTTATCAATGAAATACCACTGTCATGATAAAACCTCATAAGATAAACCGGTTTAAAATTACAACCAGTTAACATTAAACAACATCAAACTTATAAACATCCAAATTCTTTATCACATGTCAACAAAATTCATTTCTCAATGCTTCTGGTTATCATGACTTATCATAATAGTTAAGTAATTAATCAAATCAACTATAAGATCATAACCACAAAAAAATTCACCACATGACACAAATATTTTTGACGTGGAAACCCAATTGGGAAAAACCACGATGAGATGAGACTCACAAGATAACTATCTGAACTCTTATGAAGTTCACCCTGTTAGGAGCCAAGCCTATTAAAGCTTTACAAAAGTCCTGTTAAGAACCACCTGGTTAAGGGATTGACTACAAATGTCTTGTTAGAAGCAATACCCTGTTAGGAGTAACCTCGGTAGAGGATTTGAAAATCCAATCTAATGGATCACCTTGTTAGAGGATTTGAAAAGTAACCAAGCTTGTAAGAGCTTACCTGGTTAGGGGATTTAGAATATGCTGTAATTGCTAGAAAATAACAGGGGTTTGCTTGATCTGTCTGAATAGCACTACACTTGCTTGATCAGATCCTTTTTAAGCTCTTATCTGCCTTTACTCAAACTACAAACACATCATCCAATTCGGCAACCACACACTCAACTGATCTCTACCAACACCTTAAACAAAACAACTTCATTGACCTTATAAGAAAATCAATTAGGTTGGCAACATAAGTCAAAATATCATAGAGATTACAAACAAGTCGGTTCAAGTATGATCATTGGATTACATAGCAATCTCTGCACATTAATCAAGAAGGCCTTGACCACTCTTTGATCACCTCTTCAATCTGTGTAACTCATCACGCGCTTTGCATTAGATGCAATACACTTTGCTCATTCCCTATACAAAAAGGTTACAACAACGCGCCAAAAACATTTTGAAATTGTGTTCATATAATGACCATACGTGTCACCATCATTACCGCTCATCGTTAGATCATAAACCAACATAACCAATTCAACAACCTTAATCAGTTAGGGTTTAACAAAAACAAAAGGTAGGGTTTACCAGTTACATCAAATAGATAGGGTTTAACCTTTTACCGGTTCAACTCACAAACTTACATACCGGTTTACAATTTTCTTCATTAAGCTCATCCTACCAGTTACAAGACAATATCAACAATATCAACAATAACATCAATATCATTATCGGTTAATTGACATCAATGACAACATAGCATATCATTAATGCAATCTTCATGCAAATGCCAACAATCTCCCCCTTTGGCATTGATGGCAATACAAAAATCAACACCATTGATTGCTGCTGTGATTGTGAATAGGAATCCTGTTTACATTACCAAGTATTCACCATGCTCTCCATGTCTTCAACTTGTCACTGGTTCTCTTCATCATAATCACATAATTCTTCTCCCCCTTTGACAACAATGCCAAATTGAAAGTAAAACATGTAATGTCAAATTTCATTGCACAACAACAACAATATGCAACTTGATGCTCCCCCTGTAGAATAACTTCTACTACTACACCAATCCTTTTGAAGAATTTTGCAAGTGGTTCAAGGACTGATGCAATCAACATCATGCTCAACTAACCTCATGAAGGGGTACAACCCCTAGTTTACTTCTAAGATACTCAAATGTAGTCTTAGGTAGAGTTTTAGTAAAAATATCTGCAAGCTGCTCCTTGGTAGAAACATGCTCTAAGATAACATCTTTGCTCTGCACTTTTTCCCTCAAGAAATGATACTTCAATTCAATATGTTTGGTTTGTGCTTGAAAAATAGGATTCTTGGAAATATTTATGGCACTTGTATTATCACATAAAATCTTAATAGGTTCTAAAATCTTCATCTTAAAACATTCCAAACTGTGCCTCATCCAAATAGCCTGTGTGCAATTTATATAAGCTGCAACATATTCAGCTTTAGCAGTAGATTGTGAAGTACAACTTTGCTTCTTACTACTCCATGAAACAAGTCCTCCTCCAAGAAAGAATGCTCCACTAGTTGTGCTTTTCCGGTCATCAACATTTACTACCCAATCTACATCTGTGTACACCTTCAAATCAAATTTTCCTCCATATGGATACCATAATCCATAGTCAACAATACCTTTTAGGTATCTAAAAATCCTCTTGGTTGCTATCATATGTGTTTCCTTAGGATTCTTCTAGAATCTGGCAACTATGCCAACCGCATGAGCTATATCCGGTCTGTTGTGAACAACATAGTGCAATTTGACAATCATTGACCTATATTCCTTCTCATCAACAAACTTAGATTCATCTTCCTTCGACAACTTACAACCTGTAACCATTGGTGTCCCAACTGGTTTACAGTCACTCATGCCAAATATCTTCAAGACCTCTTTCACATACTTAGACTGTGTAATGAAAATACCATTCTTCATTTCTTGTATCTGCAAGCCTATGAATTTTTTTATTTTCCCTAATAAAGACATTTCAAACTCATTTTTCATTTCATCTACAAAACTATTGCTCATGACATCATTACCTCCAAATATGATATCATCAACAAATACTTCACTGACCAATATTTCATCTTCTTCAGATTTGAGATATATGTTACTGTCATCATTGGTTCTCAGAAAGCTTATCTTCATTAGATGTGTATGAAGCCTTTCATACCATGCTCTAGGTGCCTGCTTTAATCCATATAAAGCCTTATGCAATCTGCATACCATGTCTTTCTCATCAATCAAAGCATAACCATCTGGCTGCTCAATGTATACTTCTTCTTCCAGTATCCCATTCAAAAATGCAGACATAACATCCATCTGGTATACCTTGAATTTATTATGGGCTGCAAATGCAAGTAAAGTTCTGACACCTCCTAGTCTTGCTACTTGTAGAAAGGTTTCACCATATTCTTCTCCTTCTCGTGCATAACCTTTGCAAACCAACCTAGCCTTTTTGCGAACTACAACACCATCATCATTCAACTTATTTTTGAAAACCCATTTAGTGCCTATTACATTTTTATTTACTGGTCGGGGTAGTAGGGTCCAAGTGTTGTTCTTCTCAATTTCATCCAATTCCTCTTCCATAGCTTTAACCCTATGATCATCACCAAATGCTTCCTTAGCAGTTCTTGGTTCAATGGTAGAGATCATGCAAGAGTTTTCTCTTATTATTCTTCTAGTTAGTACTCTAGCATCCTTATCCCCAATAATTTGTTTAGGATTGTGATTTAGTCTCACATATCTTGGAATAACATGATCATTATCTTCAGGTTTAGCTTCAACATTATCATCCTCTTCTGAATTTATCTATTTTGGTTGAACAAGTGCATCAGAATTTGTTTTGCCGGTTTCAGATTTCATAGTTTCTGGTTCCAAAACAAAATGCAAGGATCTTCATCCTTCTTCTCCAAAATGGTTTCCTTTGAGACTTCAGGATATTCATCCACTCGAACATCAACACTCTCAATAATTCTCTGTGTCCGGTTGTTAAAACACTTGTAGGCCTTACTCTTGGTGGAATACCCAAGAAACATACCTTCATCAATCTTAGCCTCAAATTTTCTAATATAATCACCTCTCTTAATAAAACATTTGCCTCCAAATATCTTAAAATAACTAACATCAGGTGATCTTCCATACTAGTATTCATAAGGAGTCTTGTCCTTACCTCTTTTTACCAAAGCTTGGTTTATGGTGTAGACAATTGTGCTGACAAATTCTCTCCAAAAGGTTTTCGCTACACCTCCTTGTATCAACATTGTCCTAACAACTTCAACAACTGATCAATTGTTCCTCTCTATGATACCATTCTGTTGTGGTGTCCTCGGTGCAGAAAGTTGTCGTTTGATACCGTTTTCTTCACAATACCTAGTGAACTCCTTAGAAGTAAATTCATTGCCTTGGTCTAGCCTCAAACATTTTATCTTCTTACCGCTCTCCTTCTTAGCTAAGGCCCTGAATGCCTTGAACTTACCAAAAGCTTCAGTCTTATCCTTCAAGAATGTGACCCACATCATCCTTGAACAATCATCAGTGAGGATCATGAAATATCTATCACCTTGAATGCTTTTTATTCTTATACATATGCATGTGTATGCATATGTGTGTATGTATATATGTATATATATATGCATACATATATATGTAGATATGTATATATGTATATATCTACATACCTGCATATATATGTATATATATATACACATATATACATACATACATATATATATATGTGTGTGTGTGTGTGTGTGTGTATATATATGTATATATATGTATGTATGTGTGTATGTATATATATACATATGTATATATGTATATATATATTGGTGCAGGAGCACATAGGTCCTAATTTCCTTGTTTTTGCAAATTTTGGCTTGTACTGACCTTAGCCAAGTTAGTGGTGAATAAGGACTCCACGAGGGTCCAAGAGTGAGTATTTTGGCAATGTGGGTCTAGGTGGAGTTCATTTTATCTAGGTTTGCATTTTTGTGTAGTTAGTGTGTTTTGAGTAGTTTTGACCTTTTTGGTTGGTCAAAAGTGTCAAAAATTGACAAAAGCCTTAGAGGGAGTTAAGTAAGCCTTAGCCATGTTTAAGATGTCATATGAGATGACTGGGTATAAGTCTCTTAGGTTGGAGAGATCAAAAGTGTCAAAAACACAAATATGCAAAAAGTTGTCATGACAACTTTTGTCCTGAAGTTGGTTAGTGGTGGATTTAGGGATTGCTCAATGCCATGGAAGAATTCCACACATGGAAAAACCATATAAACCTCCTCCTACATGTTTTTCAAGGTTGGTGTACTTGGATTTTGAAAGCAATAATCGAAATACAAGATTTTGGACTGCGCTTTTACATTGTTTTTGTCAATTTTGCATTCTTGAGAAAGTTTAATGGATTGAATCCGTGAATCCATTGATGGATTGAGATTGAATAGTGTGTTTTAGAGTAGGATTTTCATTTTCAAGCATTTTAATTAGCTTTTATTATTGTTGAAGTGATTTGATTCACAAATAGCCAATTTTGGCTTGTAAATAGTCTTTTCTTTGTAAATATGGTTGCCCTATGAATCCCACACATGCTGCCATCACGCCTAGTTGGGATATGGTTGGCAACCTTCTGTATAGTGTAAATATGCAGGTTCAAGTGTTGGATGAGTGTTTGGTCATGATTGGCACCTCTTCCTAGGCGAGTCCAGGAGCAACCCGGTTAGAGAAGAAGAGGTGAAGAAGTGTTGAATAATGCAGAGGTGAAAGAAGAAGCACCATTTCTGAATTTGGAGGAGTTCATGGAGTTGGGACAAACTTGTATCAACAAGGAGGAGCCTTGAAGAGTCCATCTCGTAGTAAAACCCCAAATTGCCTACTCACTGCCAGTTTAAGCCCTTGAAAACCCTACAAACCCTCAATTTGGGGTTCATACCCTGTACGGTCAAACCAAAGCCTAAAACCACAAAAATCTATTAGGCATGGGTATATCATTGAAGGAAAGCAAAACTTGTTTGGGGGTTCTTTGAGTCATTTTCCTCCAAGCCCTAGAAAACCGGTCTAGGAGGCCTAATTAGGCCTAGTTCCTTGTAGCCCTTTTCCGGGCAAGATTGTGAAACCGGTAGGAAATATGAAGATTGAAAACCACCAAAGAACTCCTTATGCATCAAAAACATGTTGAAAGACCCTAATACACCTCTGCAACATCTCATGTTAATTGGGGGTCAATATGACAAGTTGAGGCTAAGAGGCTAAAATCGAGCACTAGAGAAGCATAGTGAATTGATAGGGTTCCTAACCAAAACACCTAAAGAAAACACCCTAGAAGGGACAAGAACCGAGCCCTAGAAGAGAGTGAGAGGGACTTGGAGGCCTAGAGAGAAACTAGGTTTTGGTGAGTTGGTGGAATTGAGCAACATCAACTAAGGAAGTGGTGAGCAGGCTGGGTCAACCCCATCAAATTGGTATCAGAGCCTACAAGATTTGGGCTAGTAAGGTTGATGTCCTTGTTTTTAGGAGAGTCAATTGGAAACAACATGGTGACCAATGCTGAATTGGAAAAGAAAGTGGAAGATCAGGGGAGGGGAATAGGCTCCTGAAGGAAAAGTTGGAAAGATTGGAGAGCAAGCTTGGTGATATTGAGACCAAGGCAGAGAAAGTGTATGTAAAGGTGGAAGGAGTAGAAGGAAAGGGTAAAGAAGTGGTAGAGGTAGACAAGATACCTAAACCTGATCCTATCTTAGAGAAATAACCTTTCTTAAGGGCATTGAAGGCCTTGAGTGGCAAGTCACTGGAAGGATTGCCATTGTTCACTGGCAAGATGGAGGCAGAAGTGATCCTAGAATGGATAGAAGGTATGGAGAATCACTTTGAGTGTGAATGCATAACTGAATCCCATAGAGTTAGAGTAGCCAAGTCTAGGATGAGAGGCCCTGCACTCACATGGTGGCACTTTGTGCAAGATGAGAGGAAGAAAATGATAGTTCTGATACTTAATATAAGTACAGATCCAATAGCCAACAAGATGAGAGGGGGGGGGGGGGTGAATCATACAAACTTAATCATCCATAAAAATATCAGATTCAACCTCGGTAACATATATTTCAGTAATAAAACCAAAATTGTTAAACATGCAAACTCAAAAGCATATAAACATCATAAACCTCATAACACCGGATTTAACGTGGAAACCCAAATAGGGAAAAACCACTGTGGGATTTCAGACCCACTAAGAAATATACTCTTCTAGAGTATGCTCGGTTAAAAGCAAATCCTGTTAAAGATTACAAACACATTGCTACATGTGATCCGGTTAAGGGATTTCCCTCAGATCTATTAGAACCTTCACCTTGTTAGAAGTGACCTTGTTAAAGGATTTCAAACACTCAATCAGAATGTCACCTTGCTAGAGGGTTTTACAAATAAGACTGTTAAGTCCACTCGGTTAAGAGATTTTCTGTCACTTTCACAAAATAACAATAATAAAATCTATCTGCAACTTCACATCTAAAATGCTAAAGCAGATTCCTATTTGTTCAATACAATCTAGACATAGAACTAATCTTGTCTATCTGCTGGGCTTCTATACTCTGTTATTCAAACAGGTCTTCAAGCTTTTGTGCTCGGTAATCACTATGTAGCATCCTTGTGCATACACTTGCCCGCATACATTGTTTATCAACAGTTTCCTATTTATAAACAATTATGTAACCACTTAATCTCCTTGATCACAATTCCCATGATCAATCATAGCCATCAAATCTTCGATCTTGTCCAGGTTCAATGCATCTTTCAATCTAAAAATGTTTTACCCCACCTTGGAACTTGCATACATTTCTTGGAACTTGTGCTCGAGTATTGCGGTTCAATCTGAGCTGTAGATCTTCATGCCAACTTTCCATTGCCTTAGATTCATTAACAAACTTCATCCAAGGCTCACCAATCATTTAATTAGTTCCAGCTCATCAGCTTCCTTCATTAAATAATGCATGTAAACATTTAATGCATTCTGTTATAGCTCAGTTACAACATGGTGAATACTAAACTTCACTTGGTAGACATTCCACCTTCACTAACTGATAGCGATAACCTTAGGGTTTACCGACTAGGTTCTTTGCTTGATAACATAGTATAGTATTAACCTTTACATTTTACAACATATGTATGATGTTAAAACAATCTAAAACATCATGATCTCATCATTGTCTGACTCGGTACTAGTTGCCCATTGAATAACTTATTCATCCCCTTATTCATCATATTCTTTCCTGTGTCTTTTACCGACATCTTTATACTCTTCAAATCATATTTCTCAAGATATGGCAACATCATACTGAATTAGAAAATCAATTTCTTGACATCAATGAAAAAATAATAATATCAAGACAGTAAACATCCTTAATCAGTTATATCCATAATCATCAACAACCTTCTCAATATCCTTATTAAAATGCCAAAAATCTTTCATTGTCTGTTATAATGCAATATTGCCAACAATCTCCCCCTTTGGCATTGATGGCAAAACCAATTGATTTGACCTTAAAAGATTCAGATTGTTGTGATTCTGAAATGCTGAAATGCTCTCCCCCATACATTAAACTTCTCCTATTTCCTTCAGTTTTCTTTCCAATCTATAGTCTTCTCATTAGTCTTCTCCCCCTTTGACAACAATGCCAAAAAGTAAAGAACTAAAACATAATTACTTTCTGTATGAAGTGAATTCCTACTGTTTGTGTATCAATTCAGTCTCGGTCAGAGCATTTTGTCTTCAATTCTTGTTCCCTGTATCATTTCCTGTTATAATTCCTGTACACCTTTAGAAAACATCCTAAAGTGTATAAATCAGCATCAACTCCCAAAAGATATTCGATAGAGTCATCGGATTGATTCTTTCACCGAACTCGGTCAATGAGTAGAAGATAGGGGTAGGACCCCTAACTTACTTCTGAGATATTCAAAAGTGTCCCTTGGTAGTGGTTTGGTGAAGATATCTACTATTTGTTCCTTTGTGCTAACATACTCCAACACCACTTTCTTCTCTTGAGCTTCTTCTCTAAGATAATGATATTTGATAGATATGTGCTTTGTCTTAGAGTGCATAACATGATTCTTTGAAATATTAATTGCACTAGTATTGTCACAGAATATAGTTATTGGCTCGATAACTTTCTCATTTATACCTTCCAACAGTTGTTTGATCTATGCAATGTTGGTACAATTCAATGCTACAATAACGTATTCAGCTTTTGCTGTTGACTGTGAAACACATCCTTGTTTCTTGCTAAGCCAACTCACTAGTCTTTCTCCTAAAAAGAAAGCTCCTACACTTGTGCTTTTTCTGTCTTCAATGTTGCCTGCCCAATCAGCATCAGTATAAACTTTTAAATCAAAATCATTGCCTTTCTGATATACTAAGCAATAATCCTCAGTGCCTTTCAAGTATCTAAAGATTCTTTTGATTGCTGTCATGTGTGTTTCCTTAGGATCTGCAGAGAATCTTGCAACTATACCTACTACATGTGCTATATCCGGTCTACTGTGAACAACATATTGTAGCTTTCCAATCATGGATCGGTAAAGTGTCTCATCAACAGATGCAGATTCATCATTCTTTGACAATTTACAGTTGGTAGTCATAGGAGTACTTACTGGTTTTGAATCCTCCATTCCAAATTTCTTCAAGATTTCCTTTATGTACTTGGATTGAGTAATGAAAATCTCATTTTTCATTTGCAGTATCTGTAAACCTATAAAATACTTTATCTCACCGATTAATGACATCTCAAATTCTTTGCTCATTTCATTTCAAAAGTTCTTGCATAAAGAGTCATTTCCACAAAATATAATATCATCAACAAATATGGCTGAGATCAGTATTCCATTATCATCATTCTTCATATACATATTGTTGTTCTCACTTGTCCTTATAAAACCAATCTTAATCAAATAAGAGTGAAATCTTTCATACCATTCTCTAGGTGCTTGTTTCAAACCATATAAAGCTTTGTTCAATTTACATATCTGATCTTTATAATTGTCTTCAACAAATCGTTCAGGTTGTTCAATAAAAACTTCTTCTTCTAATATTCCATTCAGAAATGTAGATTTGACATCCATTTGATATACCTTGAAATTTTTGAAAGCAACATAGGCCAACAATGTTCTCACTCCTTCAAGTCTAGCAACAGGTGCAAAAGTTTCACCATAATCAATTCCTTCTTCTTGAGCATAACCTTTGCAAACTAGTCTTGCTTTGTTTCGAATGACCTCTCCTTTTTCATTTAGCTTGTTTATGAAAATCCACTTTGTACCGATTACATTTTTGTCCTTTGGTCTTGGGATTAGTGTCCATGTCTCATTCTTCTTGATTTGATCAATCTCTTCTGTCATAGCATTTATCCAATCTTCACTGTTAAATGCCTCTTTCACTATTCTCGGTTCAAATTCAGATATCAAACATGTGTTCTATCTCAGTTTGTTCCTTGTCATCATTGGATCATCCTTATCTCCTATAATCTGACTTGGTGCATGATGTCTTCTGACATACTTGGCTAATACAAGCTCGGTAGGCTCTGTATGATCTTCTTCATCACTCGGTAACTAGATATTCTCTTCATTTTCTTCAACAGTCTTCTCGGTAAGACTTCTCGGTTGAACATAGACAAATTTATCATTGTCTTCTGGTTCCTTGGAATTTCCTTCATCATTTCTTTCTGCAAATTCATTAATTTTCACATGTGCACTTTCTACTATTTTGTTAGATGATTTGATCAGACATTTAAATGCTTTGCTTCTAGAAGAATAACCTAGAAATGTTCCTTCTTCACTTTTCTGATCAAACTTGCCATTTCTATCATCTTTATGAACATAGCATCTACTTCCAAAGATTTTAAAATAACTAACATTAGGTTTCTTATCATACCATATTTCATATGGTGTCTTCAAAGTACCTTTCTTCAATTGAACTTGGTTCAAGGTGTAAACAACAGTGCTTATTGCTTCTCTCCAAAATGTTTGTGGCACCTTCTTTTCAATCATCAGTGTTCTAGCACAATCCACAATAGATTTGTTTCTTCTCTCAGCTATTCCATTCTGCTGTGGAGTTCTTGGTGTAGAGACTTATCTTTTAATACCATGATCATTGCAAAATAAGTTGAACTCATCAGATGTGAACTCTCCTCCTCTATCTGATCCAAGACATTTCAGTTGTCTTCCTGTTTCATTTTCAACTCTTGCCTTGTACCATTTAAACATTTGAAAAGCTTCTGATTTTTCTTTTACAAACATTACTGACACCATCCTTGAATAGTCATCCACAAATAATATGAAATATTTATCACCATAATAACTTTGAACTTTCATAGGACCACAAAGATCAGTGTGCACTAGATCTAAAATTCCCTTAGAAGTGTAAGACTTACTTGTAAAGCTTGATCTTGTCATCTTACCCATATGGCATCCTCAACACATAGCATTCTCAGGTTTTTCAAGACTCGGTAGACCTCTTACTCGGTGCTTCTTACTTATTTTGATCAGATTATCAAAATTTACATGACAAAACCTTTTATGCCATAACTAGGTATCATCTAACTTTGCATGCAAACACTTATTCCGTGTTGACTCAAGGTGAAATGTGTTACCTTTTGTTTGTGTCTCGGTAGCAGCTAACTTTCCATTCTTGTCATGAACTTTGACAATTCCTTTCTGAAATTCTATTCGGTAACCTGTGTTATTTAGTTGTGCTACACTCAACAAATTGTATTTCAAACCTTCAACCCAATAAACATCATTGCATCTTGCATTGTCAAGAAGTGTTATAGATCCTTTACCTTTCATCGGACATGATGCATCATTACCAAATCTGACATAGCCTCCATCATAATCTTCTAATATAACAAACTTGTGTTTATCTCCTGTCATATGATGTGAGCATCCACTATCTATAATCCAAGAATCATTAGTGTTTATGTGAGATATTAGGGCCTTTTCTTCATACCTTTCTTCATCTGATCCATCTTTGATAGCCACATAAACTACTTCCTCTGTATCAGTATCATCTAATTTATCATCATTGGATTCCTCATCAGCTATTAGGCATGTCTTTTTATCTCTTCTTCTGAAGTCTCAGTGTCCTCTGTAATGATTATCTTTCTGTCTGTCATCTTGATAATCTCTTCTTTCAATAGAATCTTTGTCAGGACAGTTAGAAGCCGTATGTCCTATCTTATCACAATTGAAACATTTCAAAGGTAGTTTTCCTTTATACTTACCTTTGCCTCTCGGTAACCTTTTGGCTAATAGTGCTTCAAACTCTTCTTGCTTTCTGATTTCCTCATACAGTTTGTGTACTGCCTCCATGTTCTTATGAAATCTTTCACTTGCTCCACTGTGATCTCCTTCAGAGTACTTATACTTTCTTTCATTGTAATCATTAGATTCGTCAAGATGAAAAGAACTAAATGCAGATTCAACTTTATTTATCGGAGATCCACTGTTATCAAAGTTACTTAATTCAAATGCATGTAGCTTACCAATAGTAGCATCTAAAGAAACTGGCATATTAGGTACAGAACTCAGTTCATTGATTGCAGAGACTCGGATTGCATAAGCCGGTAGAAGGGTTCTTAACAACTTACTTGTTATATCCTTTTCTTCAATAGTTCCACTTGCTCCTTTGATTTGATTGACGATCTCCTTTAGTCTTGTACTGTACTGAGTTATGTTCTCACCTTCATTCATCCTCATAGATTCAAGTTGTCCTCTTAGACTATCTACTTTTGCTCTTTGAACATGTTCATCTCCTCCATATACTGATATGAGCTTATCCCACATAGCCTTTGCATCATTGCAACCTTCTAGATCATTAAACTCTGAATCGGTCAATGCAGATGTTATTTCAATCATTGCTTGAATATGTTCTTGCTTTGCCTTTATCTCTTCCATAGTCAATGGATAGGTGCTCAGTGTAACAAAATCATTCTCCAGATAGTATACAACATATTCTCCAACTCCTGATAGATGTAGCTTCATCCTTTTCTACCATGTAGAGAAACTTGACTTGTTCAGCTTTGGTGCATCCCTCTTATACATCTTTGGATCTTTAACTCAAGTGCCTTTAAACTTTCCTTCCAGAGTCCAAAGCTCTGATACCAATTGATAGTTCTGATACTTAATATAAGTACAGATCCAATAGCCAACAAGATGAGAGGGGGGGGGGTGAATCATACAAACTTAATCATCCATAAAAATATCAGATTCAACCTCGGTAACATATATTTCAGTAATAAAACCAAAACTGTTAAACATGCAAAATCAAAAGCATATAAACATCATAAACCTCATAACACTAGATTTAACATGGAAACCCAAATAGGGAAAAAGCACTGTGGGATTTCAGACCCACTAAGAAATATACTCTTCTAGAGTATGCTCGGTTAAAAGAAAATCCTGTTAAAGATTACAAACACATTGCTAGATGTGACCCGGTTAAGGGATTTCCCTCAGATCTGTTAGGATCTTCACCTTGTTAGAAGTGACCTTGTTAAAGGATTCAAACACTCAATCAGAATGTCACCTTGCTAGAGGGTTTTACAAATAAGGCTGTTAAGTCCACTCGGTTAAGAGATTTTCTATCACTTTCACAAAATAACAGTAATAAAATCTATCTGCAACTTCACATCTAAAATTATAAAGCAGATTCCTATTTGTTCAATACAATCTAGACATAGAACTAATCTTGTCTATCTGCTGGGCTTCTATACTCTGTTATTCAAATAGGTCTTCAAGCTTTTGTGCTTGGTAATCACTATGTAGCATCCATGTGCATACACTTGCCTGCATACATTGTTTATCAACAATTTCCTATTTATAAACAATTAGGTAACCACTTAATCTCCTTGATCACATTTCCCATGATCAATCATAGCCATAAGATCTTTGATCTTGTCCAAGTTCAATGCATCTTTCGATCTGAAAATGTTTTACCCCACCTTGGAACTTGTGCTCGAGTATTGCGGTTCAATCTGAGCTATAGATCTTCGTGTCGACTTTCCATTGCCTTAGATTCATTAACAAACTTCATCCATGGCTTACCAATCATTTAATCAGTTCCAGCTCATCAACTTCCTTCATTAAATAATGCATGTAAACATTTAATGCATTTTGTTATAGCTCGGTTACAACTTGGTGAATACTAAACTTCACTTGGTAGACATTCCGCCTTCATTAACCGATAGCGATAACCTTAGGGTTTACCGACTAGGTTCCTTAGGGTTTACTGACTAGGTTCTTTTCTTGATAACATAATATAGTATTAACCTTTACATTTTACAACATATGTATGATGTTAAAACAATCTAAAACATCATGATCTCATCATTGTCTGACTCGGTACTAGTTGCCCATTGAATACCTTATTCATCCCCTTATTCATCATATTCTTTCCTGTGTCTTTTACCGACATCTTTATACTCTTCAAATCATATTTCTCAAGATATGGCAACATCATACTGAATTAGAAAATCAGTTTCTTGACATCAATGACAAAATAATAATATCAAGACAGTAAACATCCTTAATCAGTTATATCCATAATCATCAACAACCTTCTCAATATCCTTATTAAAATGCCAACAATCTTTCATTGCCTGTTATAATGCAATATTGCCAACAGAAAATGGGCAAAGCACCCATCTCTTCTTGGAAAGGGATGTTAGTTAAAATCAAAGAAGTCTATCTCCCTGATGACTATGAAGTGCAAATTTATAGGAAGAGGCAAAACTTGAGGTAGAAGGATCTTGATGTCAGTAGCTACATCGAAGAGTTTCACACACTTAGCCTTAGATCTCATGTGGTAGAAGAGGAGAATCTCAAGGTTGCTAGGTACCTAAATGGCCTACAGTGGAACATCCAAGAAGAAATCAGTTTGATGAGCCCAAAAACAGTTCACCAAACTTTTCAACTTGCTCTTAAGGTGGAGGAAAAACTGAAAAGAAGACATGACTCAACAACAATAGGGACAAAGGCAAAGGAAAAGATAATAGAGGCCATAGAGGAGGTTTTGGTGGAAGAAGTTATGAACAAAGAACACAAGGAGAGTCTAAACTCATTGAACAACAAGATAGTGGCAGCAGTAGAGGAGGATTCAATAGAGGAAGGACTAGTAACCAAGGTAGAGGTTCCTCATACTTTGCAACTATGAAATGTTATCATTGTAACCAACTTGGTCATCCAACACATAGGTGTCCAAAGAAGGGATTGTCATCACATGATGGTGAAAGAAGAGTGAGCTACCTCCAAGAAGAGTCTTCAAGTAGCAAGACTTCAGAAGTTGCCTTAGAGTCAGAAGTAGGTGACAACTTGATGATAAGGAGAACTTTGATCAAAGAACCAGTCAGAGAAGAGCCTAGCCAAAGAAGGTCCTTGTTTAGGATCAAGTGCAAGATTTTGGATAAAGTGTGCAAAGTAATTATTGATTCAGGGTCTACAGATAACATTGTGTCAGAAGAGGCAGTGAGCAAGCTCATATTGCAAAGGATTCCTCACAACAATCATTATAGAGTCACTTGGTTGAACAAAGGACAACATGTTCTTGTTAATGAACAAGCATGGGTGGATTTCACCATTGGAAGGTATAAGGACAAGGTGTTATGTGATTTCCTACACATGGATGCATGACATCTTCTCTTAGGAAGACCATGGCAATTTGATAGACAAGCTATCCATGAAGGAGCCAAGAATGCATATTCATTCAAGAAGGATGGAGTCACTTTCAAGATTCAGTCTATCCTTGAGGAAGGTGAAAAAAAGGCAGCAGGTCCTAATGTTCTTTTGGTGAGTGAAAAGTAGTTCTTGAAGACACTTGAGGAAGGTGAAGGCATAGGGTTTGCACTTGTGGTGAAGCCCAAAGAAGAAGACAAGAAAGAACAAAAAGATTTTCCCATAGAGGTGCAAGAATTGTTGAAGAAATTCAAAGGTATAGTAAGTGAAGGACAGCCATCCACCTTACCTCCTAAAAGAACCATAAGCCATCAAATAGATTTCATTCTCGGAGCAGCTTTGCCTAATAAAGCAGCCTATAAAATGACTCAATAGAATGTTGAAATTGCTAAGCAAATCCAATAGCTCCTAGACCAAGGCCTAATTAGGAAGAGTATTAGCCCTTGTGTTGTCCCTACTGTGTTGGCACCAAAAAATGGTGGTACTTGGAGGTTGTGTACTGATTCTAGAGCCATAAATAGGATCACCATCAAATATAGGTTCCCTATTCCTATAATAGAAGACCTAATGGATTGTTTAGGGGAAGCCAAGTAATTTACCAAGATTGACCTTAAGAGTGGGTATCATCAAATAAGAATCAAGGAGGGTGATGAATGGAAAACTGCATTTAAGACAACTGAAGGTCTTTATGAGTGGCTTGTAATGCCATTTGGCTTATCCAATGCTCCAAGAACCTTCATGAGACTCATGGATGAGGTGATGAAGGACTTCATAGGTAAATTTTTGGTAGTATGTCTTGATGATTTTCTCATTTTTAGTAAGGATAGAGCAGCACATATGAGTCATTTGCAAGATGTATTACAAAGATTATATGATGAAAAGCTAACCATGAATTTGGAGAAATGTGAGTTTGTTAAGTAGGAATTGGTTTACCTTGGGTTTGTGTTATCTCAAGGAAACCTCAAAATGGACCCAAGAAAAGTTGAAGCCATTGTAAATTGGCCCACTCCTAGATCAACAATAGAGGTGAGAAGCTTCCATGGATTAGCCCAGTAATATAGGAAGTTTATTAGGCAGTTCAGTGCAATATGTGCCCCAATGCTAGAAACCATTAAAGGTGGTATGAAGGTCAAGTTTTAGTGGAATGAAGCAGCAAACAAAGGTTTTAAAACCTCGAAGGAGAAAATTGATACCCAACCGGTACTAGTATTGCCTAGTTTTGAGAAACTATTTATTGTAGAGTGTGATGCCAACAATGTTGCAGTAGGTGCTATCTTAAGTCAAGAGGGAAGATCAATAGTCTTCCATAGTGAGAAGCTAAGTGACAAGCATTGAGAAAATAGAGACACTATCTCCTACCTACAGAATTTGTGGTGTACACAGATAACCAGGCATTGAGTTTTCTAAATTCTTAAGACAAACTCAGTCACAAACACATGAAATGGGTGGAGTATATGCAAGCCTATACTTTCACCATTAAGCACAAGAAAGGGTAGCAAAACTGGGTGGCTGATGCACTAAGTAGGAGACTCTTGATAGTCCAAGAAATTCAGTTGAGAAGCATAGGTGTGGACAGTTTTAAGGATTTGTATGCAGAGGATGAAGACTTCTCAAGTGCCTACCAAGTATGCAAGGAGTATCAAAATCATTTCCATAGTGAATACTCAGATTTCACTTTGCAAAATGGGCTATTGTTCAAAGGCGGACAACTTTGTGTGCCTAGAGGCTCAATGAGGGAAAATCTAATACAAGAGAAACACAATGGCAGCCTTAGTGGTCATTTTGGAGTCAATAAGACTCAATAATTGGTTTAGAGATTCTATTACTGGCCAAGGATGAATCAAGATGTGAAGAGGTATGTGGAGACTTGCATAGTTTGTCAAAAAGCTAAGGGTACTTCAACAAATGTCGGTTTGTATCAACCTCTTCCCATTCCAAGTAGACCTTGGGAATGCATTAGCATGGATTTTGTGGTAGGTTTTCCAAAGACTAAGCAAGGATATGACAGTATTTATGTCATTGTGGACAGATTTAGCAAAATGGCTCACTTTGTGCCTTGTAAGACCACTCATGATGCATGCCACATAGCTCAGTTGTTCTTTAAGGAAATAGTAAGGATACATGGTTTACCATTGAGTATAGTTTCAGATAGGGACTCCAAATTTATGAGTCATTTTTGGCAAACACTATGGCAAAAGCTTGGCATGAACCTCTCTTTTGGATCAGCCTACCATCCTCAAATAGATGGGTAGATCGAGGTGGTAAATAGAAGTTTAGGAAACTTATTGAGGTGCCTCACCAAGGAGTATGGGTAGACATGGGATCAAGTACTTGCTCAATCTGAATATGCATACAATGACACCATAAATAGGACTACTAATAAGAGCCCTTTTGAAGTAGTCTATGGTGTGCACCCAAGAGGCATTTTTGATTTGAGAGGTTTAGGAAATGCAACAATTAGGAGGGGATATGCAGAGGACTTTGCTGAGTCCATGAAGGAGGTCCATGAATTAGTTAGGCAAGCTTTGAAGGAGAACACAAGCAAAATCAAACAGAAAGTTGATGAAAAAAGGAGAAATCTACAATTTTAAGTGGGGGATCTTGTTATGGTGCACTTGAACAAAGAAAGGCTACAACAAGGTTTACCAAACAAGTTTCAGATGAGGAGGATAGGTCCATGTGCCATTTTAGCTAAGTATGGTGAAAATGCATACAAGGTGGATCTTCCTAATGACATAGGCTTGTCACTGATTTTTAATATAGCAAACTTGGTAGCATACAGGGGACCAGTCCAAGGTGTGGAATTCATTCCTATAGAGGTTTCAGATGATATAAATAACCTTTAGTTACCGGCCAAGCCTAATCCGAAGGCCGAGAAGGTGTTAAGTTCAAGAATTACTAAGAAGACTAGGCATCAAGCCTATTGGGAACACCTCACTAAGTTTCAGGGAATGGATGAAGCTGAGGCTACATGGGTGATGGAGTCAAAGTTCTAGAAGCTTGGCATTGATCCAACACTGATTCCTCAAGACGTGACATGATCTCTATTTGTTAGGGAGGATGGTGCAGGAGCACCTAGGTCCTAATTTCCTTATTTTTGCAAATTTTGGCTTGTACTGACGTTAGCCCAGTCAGTGGTGAATAAGGAATCCAGGAGGGTCTAGGAGTGAGTATTTTGGCAATGTGGGTCTAGGTGGAGTTCATTTTATCTAGGTTTGCATTTTTGTGTAGTTAGTGTGTTTTGAGTAGTTTTGACCTTTTTGGTTGGTCAAAAGTGTCAAAAATTGACAAAAGCCTTAGAGGGAGTTAAGTAAGCCTTAGCCATGTTTAAGATGTCATATGAGATGACTGGGTATAGGTCTCTTAGGTTGGAGAGATCAAAAGTGTCAAAAACACAAAGTTGCAAAAAGTTGTCATGACAACTTTTGTCCTGAAGTTGGTTAGCGGTGGATTTAGGGACTGCTCAACACCATAGAAGGATTCCACACATGGAAAAATTATATAAACCTCCTTCTACATGTTTTTCAAGGTTGGTGTACTTGGATTTTGAAAGCAATAATCGAAATACAAGATTTTGGACTGCACTTTTACATTGTTTTTGTCAATTTTGCATTCTTGAGAAAGTTTAATGGATTGAATCCGTGAATCCATTGATGGATTGAGATTGAATAGTGTGTTGTAGAGTAGGATTTTCATTTTCAAGCATTTTAATTAGATTTTATTACTGTTGAAGTGATTTAATTCACAAATAGCTAGTTTTGGCTTGTAAATAGTCTTTTCTTTGTAAATATGGTTACCCCATGAATCCCACACGTGTTGCCATCACGACTAGTTGGGGTATGGTTGGAAACCTTCTGTATAGTGTAAATATGCAGGGTCAAGTGTTGGATAAGTGTTTGGTCATGACTGGCACCTCTTCCTAGGCGAGTCCAGGAGCAACCCGGTTAGAGAAGAAGAGGTGAAGAAGTGTTGAATAATGCAGAGGTGAAAGAAGAAGCATCATTTCTAAATTTGGAGGACTTCATGGAGTTGGGACAGACTTTTATCAACAAGGAGGATCCTTGAAGAGTCCATCTCATAGTAAAACCTCAAATTGCCTACTCACTGCTAGTTTAAGCCCTTGAAAACCCTACAAACCCTCAATTTGGGGTTCATACCCTATACGGTCATACTAGAGCCTAAAACCACAAAAATATATTAGGAATGGGTATATCATTGAAGGAAAGCAAAACTTGTTTGGGGTTTCTTTGAGTCGTTTTCCTCCAAGTCCTAGAAAACCGGTCTAGGAGGCCTAATTAGGCCTAATTCCTTGTAGCCCTTTTCCGGGCAAGATTGTGAAACCGGTAGGAAATTTGAAGATTGCAAACTACAAAATGACTCCTTATGCATCAAAAACATGTTGAAAGACACTAATACACCTCTGCAACATCTCATGTTAATTAGGGGTCAATATGACAAGTTGAGGCTAAGAGGCTAAAATTAAGCACTAGAGAAGCACAATGAATTGATAGGGTTCCTAACCAAAACTCCTGAAGCAAACACCCTAGAAGGGACAAGAACCAAGCCCTAGAAGAAAGTGAGAGGGACTTGGAGGCCTAGAGAGCAACTAGGTTTTGGTGAGTTGGTGGAATTGAGCAACATCAACTAAGAAAGTAGTGAGTAGGTTGGGTCAACCCCATCATATATACATATACATATATACATATATATACATAGATATACATACATATAGATATATACATATATATATATATATATATATATATGTATATATATATATATGTATATATATATATATATGTATATATATATATGTATATATATATATATATGTATATATATATGTATATATATATGTATATATATATATGTATATGTATATATATATGTATATATATATGTATATATATATATATGTATACATACACACACACACACACACACACACACACACACACACACACACACACACACACACACACACACACACACACACACACACACACACACACACACACACACACATATACATTTTGTAGACACCTAAAAATGTCTCATTAATTGCACACTAATTATTCATACTAATTAATTATTTAATTAAGCTAATTATTCTTCTAAACTAACTCAATCATCACATTCAACAATTCTAATTATCGAATTTCTATTCCTTAATTTATTTATCAATTAACCCTATCTCAAATATTAATTAAATATTATTTATTTAATTGATTACGATTATTCTCCTTAATTAAATAATCTTTATTATTTAATTAATTCTATTTCTAATGATTACACAATTTCATTTAAATTATTTAATTAATTAACTTATTCCTCCATTTCCCCAAATGTTAATTTTAAGTAATTACATATAATTTCATTTTTTCCAAATTCACAAATCCCCAATTGTGGATTTCAAATAATTTCAATTAATTTCATTTCTCCAAATTAACATTTCACCAAATCTGAATTTCAATAAATTTCAAGTTAATTTAATGTGCATTTTAGCATTCAAAAATCAAAATTCAAATTCAAATGAATTTCAATTCAATTTCCTACAGCACATGTTGAAAATCAAGACTGGTTGATCAAATTAGTTAACTTAGTTAACTCTTCAATCTCCCCTTTTCACTCCAAATCACCTTTTATGACTAATTCAACAAATCAATCTAGTCTTCTCCTCAATCAATCTAGTCAACTGGCTAATCTATTCAGTCATCTATCCAATCTATTTAGTTAACAAGTCAATCAATCTTAGTTAACAAATCAATCAACTATGTTCACTGATCAATCTAAATCATTTGTCTCTCAATCAGGACTTGAGTTCAAATTCTCATCCCATCTCTCTTGGAAATATATATAAACCACATCAATTTCTCAAATCAATCTAGATCACACTCTTGAAAATAATTGCCATCTTGTGCAGGAAATCCTAGTGCAATGAGAGCCATGCCATTGTTTTCATGCTTGAAATCATAAAATTAAGCTAATTAGGAAATAAGGACGATCACAGATCCTTAACTAATCTAGCTAAAATAAAACACAAGGCAATAGAATAAATGAAAGAAATGAAAAAAATATGTTGATTAAAACTCCCTATTCCACATTTGTACTTCCATTGTTCTTCTCTGAATTGTGTATGAAGGTGGCTCTCAGGTGTTGCACTGAAATTCCTACATAAAGTAGACAATTGTTTTGAAGAGTGTGTGTGAGATTTTGCCAAGATCAAGAGGTAATGGAAAGCACAAATAAGAGAGATCAAAATAGATGATAGAAATAAACTGTATTCTATCAAGATAAAAATACTAATCAACTGGATCATCAATCGATGTTGTTACATACAATAAATATGAGCCTGCTAATATAGGCAAGGCTATATGGATATGTGAGCACACAAACATGACATGTGGCTCAATAAGAAACAAGGGTAGGTAGGAAATAGGTGTGGGTAGGTAGGAGAAACAATATAATAGTCCACATGAGGTGGATCACCCACTGAATGTGGAGTGTAACAACAAGATCAACACCATAAAAGGTGGAAATTCTCCTACACACACTATCCCAATGTGCACAAACACCCAAGTGTCTCATACCCAAACTACTATGTAATGCATTTCCTAAGTAAACTTAAGTAAGGTGTAATAATATCCAAGATGAATAATTATTTACACCAACAGTGTGATCTAGCTTGATTTGAGATATTGATGTGGTTTATATAGATTTCCAGAAGAGATGGGGTGAGAATTGGAATGCAAGTCCTGATTGGGAGATAACTGATTTAGATTGATCAGTGAACAAAGTTGATTGATTTGTTAACTAAGATTGATTGACTTGTTAACTAAATAGATTGAGTAGTCAACTAGATTGTTTGGATAGTGAGTTGAATAGATTAGCCAGTTGACTAGATTGATTGAAGAAATGACTGATTTGATGAATTAGTCAGAAAAGGTGATTTGGAGTGAAAAGGGGAGATTGGAGAGTTAACTAAGTTAGTTGATTAGTTAACTGATTTGATGAATCAGTCCTGATTTTCAACATGTGTTGTAGGAGATTGAATTGAAATTCATTTTCATTTTGATTTGAATTTGGATTTGGATTTTCAAGTGCTGAAATGCACATGAGATTAACTGAAAATTGTTGAAATTCAGATTTGGTGAAATTAGAATTAGATGAAATTAAGCAAAATTCAAATTTGGGGGGAATTGGAGGAATTTAATTAATTAATTAATTAATTAATTTAAATGAAATTATTTAATCATTGAAAATAGAATTAATTAAATAATAAAAATTATTTAATTAATTGGAATAAATTACAATTAATTAATTAAATAATATTTAATTAATATTTGAAAGAGGGTTAAATGATTAATTAATTAAAGGATAGAAATTTAATGATCAGTAATGCTGAAGGTGATGATTGAGTTAGTTCAGAAGAATAATCAGCTTAATTAAATAATTCAAGAATTACCTAATTAATTAGGACGAATAATTAGTGTGTGATTAATGAGACATTTTTAGGTGTCTACATTTACCTCTCTTTGAGACAATGTCGGAATGATGTTTCAAAGAAAATGAAAAAAAATGATGCCCTAGCATGTCCTGGTGACGTTAGGGTATAATGCCCCCTTGAGAGATTATTTGTGCATTGAAGGTATGAATGATCTCTCGAAAGAAGAAGAATGTTATGAGAGATGGAAGAATGGTTAGTTGATGACATGAATGAGTTTGATTGGATAGAAGAAATGGTTAGAATGATTTGTAGAATGATTGATTGATTGGATTGATAAGATTGATTATATTGATTTGATTGATATGATTGATTTGATAAAGATAAAGTCTCGTTTCAGGATGGACACATCCTGTATAAGACAAATATGATCAACACGTCTAGTTTCATGAAGGATATTGTTGGCATTTACATGAAGATTGCATTAATGATATGCTATGTTGTCATTGATGTCAATTAACCGGTAATGATATTGATGTTATTGCTAATATTATTGATATTGTCTTGTAACTGGTAGGATGAGCTTAATGAAGAAAATTGTAAACTGGTATGTAAGTTTGTGAGTTGAACTGGTAATGGATAAAAGGTTAAACCCTATCTATTTGATGTAATTGGTAAACCCTACCCGTTGTTTTTGTTAAACCCTAACCGATTAAGGTTGTTGAATTGGTTATGTTGGTTTATGATTTGACGATGAGCGGTAATGATGGTGACATGTATGGTCATTGTATGAAGACACTTTCAAAATGTTTTTGGCGCGTTGTTGTAACCTTTTTGTCTAGGGAATGAGAAAAGTGTATTGCATCTATTGCAAAGTGTGTGATGAGTTACAGAGATTGAAGAGGTGATCAAAGAGTGGTCAAGGCTTTCTTGATTAATGTGTAGAGATTGCTATGTAATCCAACGGTCATACTTAAATCAACTTGTTTGTAATCTCTATGAGATTTTGACTTATGTTACTGACCTAATTGATTTTCTTATAAGGTCGATGAAGTTGTTTTGTTTAAGGTATTGGCAGAGATCAGTTGAGTGTGTGGTTGTCAAACCGGATGATGTGTCTGCAGTTTGAGTAAAGCCAGATAGGAGCTTAAAAAGGATCTAATCAAGCAAGTGCAGTGATATTCAGACAGATAAAGCAAACCCTTGTTGTTTTCTAACAATTATAGCAGAACTGAAATCCCCTAACCGGGTAAGCTCTAACAAGCTTGGTTACTTTTCAAATCCTCTAACAAGGTGATCCATTAGATTGGATTTTTAAATCCTCTATCGAGGTTACTCCTAACAGGGTATTGCTTCTAACAAGGCATTTTTAGTCAATCACTTAACCATGTGGTTCTTAACAACACTTTTGTAAAGCTTTAATAGGCTTGGCTCCTAACAGGGTGAACTTCATAAGAGTTCAGATAGTTATCTTGTGAATCTCATCTCACCATGGTTTTTCCCATTTGGGTTTCCACGCCAAAAATATTTGTGTCATGTGGTGAATGTTTTTGTGGTTATGATCTTATAGTTGATTTGATCAACTACTTAACTATTCTGATAAGTCATGATAACTGGAAGCATTGAGAAATGAAGTCTATTGACATATGATAAAGCATTTGGATGTTTATAAGTTTGATGTTGTTTACTGTTAACTTAATGTAACAGTCGACCAATTTATCTTATGAGTTTTTATCATGACAGTGGTATTTCATTGATAAGTTTACTTTGTGTGATTGAAATTGAGTTTGGGAAAGTTTGTATCAATTTTTCTATTTACTGATTCACCCCCCCTCTCAGTAATCTATCGAATACTTATTCTTTCATCATACCATAAATTGGTATAAGAGCATCTCAGGTCCTCTAAGATCTAAGCCTAACATCTTGAGGTAAAGATCTTGCAGATCATGATGAAGAAGGAAGGTCTGAAGTTTAACAAAGAGAACTATAGGATATGGAGCGACAAAATGAAAATTTACATCAAGAGTCTGGGAAGTCATTATTGGGAACATGTCAATACTAAATATGTTGCACCCACTGGGATTTTACTGATGATCAAAAGAAAGAACAATAAGAAAATCATCAAGCATTAGAGGCCATTATCAGTTCCCTGTCTAATGTTGAATATGTAGAAGTTCATGGTCTAGAGACTGAACATGAGGTATGGCAAAAACTTAAAGAGATTTATAGTGGCGATGAACATGTTAAGATTGATAAAGAGGAGAGTCTAAGAGGAAAGTTTGATGACATGCAGATGGCCGAAGGTGAGAATATCCAACAGTATGATCAAAGGATAAAAGAGATAGTCGATGAAATTAAGAGTGTAGGAGGGAAAGTGGAAGATGTCACAGTGATCAGTAAGGTACTAAGAACCCTGCTACTAGTCTACGCTATCCAAGTTGTAGCTATTCAAGAGTTGAAGTCCATAGACAGAACTAAGGTAACTCTTGACTCCATCATTGGCAAACTTACTGCTTTTGAATTAAATGGATATGATGGTAGTGTACAGGAGAGTGAAAATAAATGGAAGAAATTTATATACATACATACATACATACATATATACATACTTATATACATATATGTGTGTGTGTACATATATATATATATATATATATATATGTATTTACACACACACACATACATACATATATATGTGTGTGTGTGTACACATATATATGTATTTACACATACGCACACATATACTTATATATATAGTATGTATATATATACATGTATGTATATGTATATGTATACATATGTGTATGTATGTATCTATATATATATAAGAGAGTGAACGTAAATGGAAGAAAAATGAAAACCACAAAAGAAAAGAAAAAGCCTAACTACAAAGAAGACCACCCAATCAAGAGCAAAGAAAAAAGGGCAAAAAAGGAAAAAAACTAATAAAATATATAATTTATATTAATTGAATATATATGTATACGCGAGACAAGAAAAATAGGGTTAAAATTCTATTCTATAATATAGGAAATAAAACTAAAGAATATATATATATATATATATATATATATATATATATATATATATATATATATATATATATATTCTTTAATGAAAACAAAAAGAATAATATATAAATTATAAATAAATATAATTTATATTAGTTTTTTCCTGTTGTGCCCTTCTTTCTTTGCTCTCCATTAGGTGGTCTTCTTTGTAGTTTGACTTTTTCTTTTCTTTTGTGGTTTTCATTTTTCTTCCTTTTTTGTTTACTCTCTTATCCTTGGTCCTCATGCCAACCCCTCCTTTCCTTCTCTCCATACTCTCTCCCCTCTTTATATTGTCTCCCCTAGTTTGCAACCAACTATCTTTCATCTCCTTGAATTCTCATTCATCTTGAAAATGGATCACGTAGTGTGATCCAAAATGTTGATGATTAATAATCTTGCACACAATAAAATCTAGAAACTATTTATTTCATTGTCATGGGTTGTGAAAATCTAATAGAATTGATATTCTTCCATTTTATACCAAGGCCAAAGTTCATCCTTTTTCCTAATAGGCATTCTATTTCCTTGATCTTAATGATATTGTCACCTTCTAATCTACTACTATCCACAATATGCTCACTAAAACTCCCTTTTATGGTTTCAGATTCTTCCATATCGGACTCAACAATGTAGCCTTATCTCTTGATCCAATACAAATCTCAGTTTCATCATGAAATGTAGTATGAGAAATTATTGACTTTTCTAGATTTTGTTCCTCTTTATTCTTATTCCACACCTTCTTATTCTTTTGATTAGCAAAGGTGTTTTCCCTTTTATCTGATTTAGTATTCTTCACAAAATTACTTCTACAATATGTTGCAACATGTCCAAAATTATTGCACTTGTAACACATGATGTTGAAATCAACTAGAGGAATAAATGCATTTAAGCTCACAAAATTATTTTCTAATATAGGAAATCTTCTACAATCCACTCTCTTATGCCCATAATGATTACAATTAAAACAATAACTAGAAAAATAATAATTGAAGCTAGTATTATATGCTTGCCTTTTTAGATTTTGTCTTCCACGCCTCCTCTTCATTCTCGAAACATGGATAAAACCTTCATCTTCTTCCTTGCTATGCTCAGTCACCTTGGAATGGTCCAATTATAAACTTCTAGAACTATGCTCATCCAAATCTTTTGTACTTTTCTTCATGAACTCCTTAATAACCTTACCGATTCATTTTTCTTTAAATCTAATACTGGTCTTAATATGCGGTGCCCTCTAACTGTATATAATCTCATCTAATATCTCAGGTACTCTTTTCAAACTTTACATTTTTTATCAATTGGCTATTTGCTTTGTCAAAATATTTCCTCAATGATACCACTTTTGCTTTAAGCTTTTTGCAATCCTTGTCTCTTGTCCTTAATTTGTCACTCAAGATATCATGCAACCTTCTTCCATCTTTTGTCTTCACTTCTAGATCTATAATCATCTTTTCTAACTTCTTAATAATTTATAACAATTCATCCTTAGCTTTGATGTCCTTTATAATTCTCTTCTTAAGATTCTTGTTCACTTTGTGAGCATAATGAATTTCTTCAAAATCTATTTTTGCATCTTCTTTTTCATTTCCAAAAAATATGTTGCCATCTAGAGTTCCAATGCCATGAATAGAACCTTTTTATTTCTAGAGTTATGCTACTCATACTCATCAGATAAGGAGACTTCCTCCTTAGCATGCAAAGCATTCTTCTTCTTGATGCTGGTTTTTAGTTTGCACTTTGAAGAAATGTCTCCAATATTACCACAATTGAGACATCTAAAGTGCAATTTTCCTTTATACTTGCTGAAACTTCTTCTTAGTCTTTTCAGAAAGTTTGCCTCTTCTAAATCAAAATCTTCACTATAATATAAATCCTTATTCTCCACTAATGCCTTGAAAGTTGCCTCCTAGATTAAGAATTTGTCATTCACAATTCTCATCTCATATGTAGTTAATGTCCCATGTAACTCATTCATAGCTAGAATAGTTAGATTTTTGGCTTCTTCTATTTCAAAAAAAATTGAATCAAACAAGGGGGAAGAGACCTAAATACCTTTTTAATAATCACTAATTCTTTCACTTCTTTACTGAGACCTTTGATGGTATTGATAGCTTCATCAACTTGGAGTAGGTGTCTAGCGACATCTTCTTCCTCCTTCATGTAAAAAATTTCAAAAAATTCTTGATAGGTATGAAGTTTTGCCTCCTTGAATTTATCATCACCTTCATGGATATTGTATAGCTTGTCCCAAACTTCCTTTGTAGTCCTACAATGCATTATCTCCACAAACTCAGAATTAGCTAGACCACATAAAATAAAATTTCTTACCTTTGCATTAGCTTCACATGCTCTCTTCCTGGCTTTATCTCTTGCAAGAATTTTTAAAATCTCATAGCCATCCATAACAGATTGTCAAAAATCAAACCTTGACACCATCAAATAGGCTTCCATTCCTACTCTTCAAAAAACATGATTGGATTTGTAGACACTAAAAAATGGTCAACACCCATGTCTCCGATTTTTCAACATATCATGCGCATAGTGCCTCTTGAGTTTAATTAATTAATTAAACCCCCTTTTACAAACCATTCTTCTAAGTCCTAAATAAATAAATTTAATAATTTATTTATTTGTCTCCTTTGTCCATTAATTAAATAAATTCATTTTATTTAATTAACTAATTCATAAATATGAGCAATAAATTAATAAATCATTTTTATTAATTTATCATATTTATCTTCCTCCAAAATAAAGATAATTAATAAATTTTATTTATTAATTATCTATATTTATCCTCTCATATGAGGATATTTCCTCTTTCTTATTTTTTTTTAACTATTCCATTTTATCCTCTTATGTGGAGATATTTAATAATTTTTAATTATTAAATCTTCTCATAAAATCTTCCTAATTTTTGAATTTGGAAATTAATATTTGTTCTTGGTTTTCAAAAATCAATCTTTTTGGCAATATCTCATTAATCTTAATTTTAAATTCCAAAATGAGGTATGCATCTTCAAAAATTTGCTTTTTTTCATAAGAGGATATTTTATTTATAATTCTTCTATTTATCTTTTCCAATGAAGATATTTAATAATTTTTAATTATTAAAATCTTCACGATATTTTCAACTTACTAATTTGGTATTTATGAGAAGATAATTAAAGATTTTATTATTTATTCTCATAATATCTTCCCCTTTTCTTTCTTCTATCTTCATCCTTCCCTGAATGACAACTCTTTTGTGCACTCAATCAAGTCCGTCCATCTAACCAAAAACCTTTTAAATCTTAGCCATCCAATCAATTCCAATTTTTCTATAAATTGAGCTCTCATTGCTCATTTTCAACAGCCACGCTTCGAGTATCCTTATGCTGCAATTTTCATCTTGTCATCTTGCTTGCTTTTGTTTGCATTTGCTTTGCAGGCGAGATCCACAAAAATCCCATTTGAAGGAGAAATAATAACAATGGAGGTTAATGAAGGCAACACATTGCAATGGTTTGCATTTTTGTTTTAGTGTTTTGCTTTCATTCTTGAATGTATTAGGATTCAATTTCATAAGCTTATTAGGTTTTGTGGTTGCCTAATTGTGTGCTTTGATGCCTTTTTTGAATTTCCTAGTTACATTTTCTGGTGAACCCGACGTGAAGCACATCTAATTTAATATTTTTTGTGAGATTTTTGATCAGATACAGGTTCCAGAAGACCAAATTTCTTGGTTTCTATGCTCGTCACTATTTCTGTGCAGGTTTTAAAAGAGCTAATGTGCTTGTTGCAGGGTTTAATCGATCGAAGACTTAAAATTGAACAAACAAATTTCACTTAGTTCCTAATTAGGATTGGATTAGTATTACCTTTTTTTCTATAAATCACACTTAGTTCCTAATTAGGATTGGATTAATCTTTCAATCTCATGTAGCAACTCTCACTTAGTTCCTAATTAGGATTGGATTAATCTTTCCTTTCTACTACAAATTGCACCTAGTTCCTAATTAGGCTTGGATTAATCTTTGATTTCATGTTACAAAACGCACATAGTCTAATTAGGCGATTAATTTATAAAGTAACTTTTTGATTTGCATGTAGCTTTTTTCATTGCATGTTGCTTTTCTTCGCTTGCATTTTGTTTGTACGTAGCTTTTTTCATTGCATGTCGCTTTTCTTTGCTTGCATGTTATTTTTTATTTTTTATTTGCATGTAGCTTTTTTCATTGCATGTCACTTTTTTAGTTGCATGTTTCTTTTTTCATATTACTTTTTAGTTGCATGTTGATTTTTGCTTTTTGCTTTTAGTTGCATGTCACTTTTTTACCTATTGCTTTTTTAGTTGCATGCTTCTTTTTTTGCTTTTTGCTTGCATGTTGCTTTTTAGTTGCATGTTGCTTTTTGCCTGTTGCTTTTTTTAGTTTGCATGTTTCTATTTTTCTTTTTGATTGCATGTTGCACTTTTTGCATATTGCTTTTTATACTCAACTTAGAGGTTTTGTGTATTATTGATTATTTGTGCAACACCTTGGCATTTGTTGGGAGAAGACCAAACATAAACTACTAATGCAATCTAATGCAGGATGCCTGTCAAAGATCAATATTTGAAACAAATTGTTTGTGTTTTTAGTAGTTAGAAAATATTTGAATTTGGGCATTAAAATGAACATTTATCTTTTGTGTTTTCTTTGCTTGGGCACACTTGTGTGTGTGAGCGGTCCCACAATTTTGACACACACTTTCCTCTCCCCTTTTTTTGGGTGTACGAGTAAAGTGTCAAAACAACGCTCAATTTTTTTATTTTATTAGGTAGAGGGCCTGTCCCCTTGAGAGCCCATAAGATCAGTGAGGGGAGAACAACCCATAGCGATAATGAGCTAAGGCCAAGTCACCTCTCAGCGGCTATATAAAGTATGTGGGATGAAAGTCTTCACGATGAGTGCTAATTGCCTAACTGCGCCGACCTCCCCAGTACTTGTGTTCTATAGGAAGGAGGCCTCCCAAGGGAGAGAGCGTACATGCTCGAAAGAGAGTCCCGAACTAAAAATCCATTGTTGTAGATTGCCAAAAATATTATATTTGTTGACTCAGGTATTGTGATACGTGCATGCAGAAGATACCTCTCATGTGCCCTTCAATTAGAGATAGTAAATTTCTTGGGAAGTGATGACCTAAGGAATTTGAAGCTTGGTATTCCCGAAGAAGTGAGTGTTGTGGAGGGGAGCCAGTGCTACCAAGCTTCTAACTATCTGGTTGAATGTGGTATTCTGGGCTAGGGGATTCAAAAAATATCATCCTTTCAACCTTAGGATTATGATTGAATGTTTTTATATCATGCAAAGTCAAACGAACATTTTGTCTTTTGTTCTTGCTAAAAGTGGATCATAAACAAAGGACATAATCAATGTCACAAAAATTGGCAAACAAATCAAATTTCCAAAAGAAGTCATAATCAACTTTGGTTATCAAAAGGAAACAAGTGTCCAAACAAAACTCAAACAAAATCAAACTTGGTCTTAAACATTTCAAAGTATCCATCCAACACTTGAAAAGATTTCATGTCAAAACATTGTAAATCCTTGTTCTATAATTCATGTCACTTAGGATGAGGTTTTGCATAGTCCAAACTTAGGTCTTAGGACATTCAAATTGCCTTCATAATAGTCCTTTTGAATTATCATAATTTCCTTTGCATCTAGGTTTTAAAATCATTTTCTTAGGTCTTGGTCTTTGATTTCCATTGCATTATCATTATCATAACAAAATTAGGTCTTATCTTAGGTTACATTTTGCATATTTCAAGTCATTGGTCCTCACATGTCCTTATTATTGAATTGTCATAAACTCTAGTCTTGTCTTGGCTTGATTTTGTCATATCATATCCTTAGGTTTTGTCATTATCATTTATTTCTTGCATTTAGTCTCAGAATTGGTTTTCCCAAACTTGAAAAATCAAAACTTTAGATCATACCCTAAGTTGTCGTAAGGGAATCTTGACCTTGTCCAATATTTGTCCTTTTATCATCAACATCAATTTGTCAAACCAAGCTTAGTATCCAAGCGTATAGGTGAGACGTTGTCTTTTGTCTTATCATCATTTTTGTCCTTTGTCCTTTTAAGGTCTAGACTTCGTTTCAATTTCAAAAGGTTGGGTCTTTAGGTCCGCATTCTAAAAGTTTGTCTAAATCTTGAAAAAAAACAAAAAAAACATAGATTGCATTCTTGTCCTAGATTGCATGATCATATTTTAAGATTGCATTTAGTTGCACACCATTCTTACTTCAGAAATTCAAAAAAGACAAAAAAAAACATAAGTTGCATTGTCAATCATTTATGTTGCATTTGCAATTTCTTTAGTTGCATATCGTTATCATCCTTAAAATAAAAAATCCCAAAAATATTGCATTGCATAGTGACATGCCTATTGAAACAAGGTTCCAAGTTCCTATGACTCAACAAAGTTTGAAATATCAATGAATGATTGGACCGATGAATAACACAATGCAATAAATTTTTAATCCAAGGCAATTACAATTCTATCCAACCCTGTCACAAGGCAATATCGGTCAAACATTTTATGATGAAACATGTATCCAAATACGAAAACTAGAGGAGAAAATAGATTGAGAAACAAATATCTTGGAACAAAAAGTGAAAAACATTGAGAAGAATAGATCACAAATGTCTAAAATGTTTCAAAAATTTCCAGGCCCAAATCCAAATATTGAGCCAGTTGATGTAAATATCTCATTGAACGATAATACATACTAGCCCTCCTCACACAAATAGAGATGATAAAACAATTTCAAGCACCAAACACAAAATTCAACCAAGTCTCAAATCAAACCTCGTTCAATCAAATTTTGCATAAACAACCAATGATACAACAACAATCAATGATCCAACATACACAACCAATGGTCCAACATTTCCAACCAACACAACCAATGGTCCAACATATCCAACCAACACAATCAATGACGCAAATTCAACAATGTGTTCAACCAAATATACAGTGTCAACAATTTGTCCAACCAACTATCAAGTATCGACAACAAACTCAATATTAACAACTACAATTACAAATTTTAAAACAAACTTTAGGATTCACACAAGGCCCAATTTCAAATGTAACATTAAACCAAAACCAAATCCCTTTCAAACAATTTCAAAATCCAAACCCAACCATGTCGAAAGCTCACAAGGATTCAAATGCGTCTCCAAATAAAGGTAGATCTATTAAAAAGCTCTTAAAGAGAGTCCTAAGTGATTTTTCTAAGGAAGATCAAAATCATACTGTACGTTAGGAAATAGGAAATCATCACAAGACAAGATAAACATAATAGCTCAATCACAAATGCATTCATTGCAATGAATCTATCCTAAGACACACTCAATAGAGACATGAAAACAAAGCATACAAAACTAAATATTTATGCAAACCGGATGACGATTTGAATGCTCCTTCCATGCGGCTCCATTTTTCTTCTTTCCTCTTCAAATGGTTGTGTTGTGGATCTCACCTACAAGTGCACACACAATTTGAAAGCAAGTAGACGGGATTCTTGACCAAGAGTACTAGAAGCTTAGATTTGATAGCCCGATTATCAATCATCAATTACAAAATTAAGGGGTTTGATTGAAGAAATTCATCCAATTTATAGAAGAATTGGAGAGATGACAAGATTAGCATGATTCAATTCAAATGGAAATTGCAAATCAATTATGTCAATTATGACAAATTATGACAAATTATGCACTTTCTATGCAAAATTTGTTGATTGATAATTTATGACAGATTATGACAACTTCTATGTCAAAATTGATTGATTGTCAATTATGACAAATTATGACAAATTGACATGTCATTTCCATGAATTTAGGAGAGAAATAGGAGGAAATGAAATTAGGAATTAGAAAAATTAAGAAATTAGGAAATTGATGGAAATTAGGAATTTGAAATTAGGTAAATTAATTAATAATCTTTCATTTATTAATTAATTCACAAGGAGGAATAATTAGCCAATTAAATGAACATTTAATTGCAATGAGAAGACTTAGGATAAATAAATAATTTATTAATCCTAAAGGAAGAAAATGATAAGCAAGGTTAAATGATGAAATCACGAAACCCTAAAGAGATGAATTAGCAATGCAAGAACGACAATTAGGTCTTGACAAAGGATAGTTGATATCGATTCGATCATGATTTTGAATTGATAAATGACCAGTGTTGATAAATGATTTGATTGAGATTGGTTGACAAAAATTAATGACAAATTGACCAAATTGACATGATTGGAAAGGACAAGGATCGATGACGAATCGATCGCAATATGACAAGATTGACAAGGACAAAGATCGACCAAAATCATCACTGAAGATTGTTGTCGACAAGACCAAATTCGAAGGTGAGATGAATGAAGAATGTAGAAGAATGACTCGATGTTCGCAAATGATAAAAAACCAAGTACGAATCATAGGAGAAATGTTAATGCGACGCAAAAACCTAAAATGAGGCAATGCGCAAATGTTAAAGTATGACCTCGCAAGCGTTGACCATTTTTAGGTGTCTACATTTTGCCCCTCTTTGAGACAATGCGATTTTAAGCGTTGTTTCAAAGAACAATAATGAAAATGCCCCAGACGCTGACAATGACATATGAAAATTCCCCAGACAATAACAATGATATATGCATGCCCCCTCGAGGAATTGGCCGGAAACATGCAGAAAAGAGGCCAATTGATCGATAAGAATGATAGAAAATGATAGGATCAAACAGACTGACAATCAAATATCGGATACATGAAGGACAAGCAATTGAAGATGCAAACGACCGTGACCAACATAAGATGGAGAAGATGCACATCCATCTATGCAATGACAAAGAGCTATACATGAGACCAAGAGGTAGAAAATTGCTCATTTGCACTAGACAAAGAGGAGGATTTGTTGCTCTAGACAAGGACACTTGCAGATAGATGGTGAACATTCCAATGGCGGATCACCTCGGGGAATGCATACACACATTCAGATGACCAGACGATGCAGGAGCCGCGGTATGGATCTCAAAAACCCATGTTTTCAATGTCATGACTTTCGATTGCTTGCGGGACATTGCAGGGCCCACAGGGGATGCAGAAACTGACTTCTGCGCTTGTGTAGTGTCTTCTGCGCTTGTGCAGGGTCTTTTGCGCTTGTGTAAGGTCTTCTACGCTTGTGTAGGGTACATAGGCATAGGTTACATGACACAGGCATAGGTTACATGACACAGGCACAGGTTCCTTGACACAGGCGCAATTGTGCATTGGGAACTCAATTTTGGTCCAAAACGACATGCGAATGATCGGAAAAAGGGGGGATAAGGGTAGGATAGGTCAGAATAGATGAAAAACACCCTGATGTGGACATGAAAATGAGGAAATGCAACCCGTAGGAGCAAACCCTAAAACTGACAAAATGTGCCCCAATTGTGATGCAGAGTCGATAGTATCCGTTGATCACACGGGAGAACCGACCGGATTGCTTCATGTTACGACATAGACTCAGAAGCACGGACAGAGATATATTAGCAGGACTTGAGACATGGTAGGGATGAGGAGGATAGAGGGAGAACCCAGTGACAGAGGCACGTGCTCCTTAGATAGACAGTGGACATTATGTAGTTTGACATGTTGTAGTCAGCCTGCGGGCCATACTTAGGACAGACAGTCCGATTTTGTATTCCGATATTATTATGATATGTGATATGAAATGCATCGATATGATGGGATGCAATGTGTTATGATTTGTAGTTATTTTGCTATGTATGGATGACTTATGTACTTGTTTATAAACATGTATGGATGGATTTTTATGTATTTTTGATGTATTTATGAAATGAAATGGATAAAATGCTTGATGTGGTGCAAATGTACCAACCAAATGGATGCAGGATGCAACATATGTGTTTGGATATCGGAGCACTAGACCGAACTGACTATCCGGACTGACGGAAGAAATGTTAGTAAGAAGAAATGAGATAGGGGAGAGTTAGAGACGAAGAAAAACTTGCTTTCAGTAATGCACTTTGTAGGTGAGAACCTTTATTTTTATGTAGCAAAATGGATACGTAGCATCATGGCATTGAAGGCCAGAGCTGAAATGCAACCCTATTTGCGAAAGACAGACACATCATAGACAAGCAACACTCACAATCAAAAAAGAAAAGGATCATGAACCATCCCGGTCACTCTAAATCACTCAGTGACATCATCGAGCAACATAGGAACATGACCGAAGCCAAAGATAAACCAATAAAAAGATAAGATACACAAATTCAAGCCAATCAGACAAACATCTTGATCTTCATTGTCAAAAGTTGAAAGTGCTGATAGGACGATCATGCTGTCTGGTTTCAGGACATGTGGTACCCCGTCTAAGACAGGACACAGTCTGGTTTCGAATATACCACACCCTGTATAAGACCCATGATAGTAAGGACAAATGATTTGGAGGTTGATTGATATGACAACTCGGATCAGTTTGAATGTCTGGTTTGAATAAAAAGTTCATCTGTTTAAGCGTGATTTCAATAAAGCACAATGTTCGATTGATTGCGAGGCATTGGATGGATGCTCAGTGATCTGTCTATGCACCAAGGGATCCTTTATTGCAAAATGCTTGTTTTTGGATTTTAATGTTTTGAAATGTTTTTGTGTTCATTTTTTCAGGACTTTTTATGATTTTTAGGGATTTTCATTTTTTTAGTTTTTTAGATGCTTTTTTCAGGACTTTATTCGATTTTTTTTGCTTGAAGATTTTTTTAGGACTTTATTCGATTTTTTTTTTTGCTTGAAGATTTTTTTAGGACTTTTTGCAATTTTTATGAGATTTTTTCAGGACATTTTTCAATTTTTTATGATTTTGCCCCCAGTGTCTAGCAAGGCAAGGAATATGACAAATGGATAAATAGGCTTTCTAAAATGATGGTGGATAGAGGGAAGACAAAGGCCTTTTATCATGGAGACAATACGGATGCAATTTTCAAGGGCTATTGCGTGATGGGACAAGAGACTGGATATGACAATGTAAAGCAGGAACATGGCATGAGGGACATGTCAAGAGGTTTTTTGAAAAATATGTTTAAATTTTGCGTCCTTATGTCAGATCAAGATCAAGGGGAAGAAAGAGTGTATGGATAGTGATAAGATATGGATAGGATAAGCAAGACCAAGAATGGATAAGGGACATGGATTGAAGGTCGGGATTGGCTAAGGGACAGTGGCAGAAAGTTGCAATAAGCCAGGGAATATGGATGAAAGGTTGAAATAAGCAAATGGATAAAGACCAAAAGCTATGATGGACTAAAAGCTGCAAACAAGATGCATGATGCTCATGATGATCTTCAGCCTTGTCAAGATCAAAGGTGGAAAGGGAAACTGGACATGAGGGACAATAGGATATGAAGGGTAATGACATGGTAGGATAGGATAATGAAGGGCAATAGGATATGAAGGAGGAAACCTGCCCCCAAGTGTGGTGTGCAAGAAGTTCATAGATTACGCATGATGCCTGTTTGCCAGGTTTTCATCACGGTACTTGCCCAAGGCGCCTGTTTGCCAGGTTTTCACCAGTGGACGAATTATTTTTCTTTACTTTTTTTTTTTTTTTTTTCTCACTTTTTTTTTTTTTTTTTGATTTTTTTGTATTTTGACTTTTTCAATAGAAGACGGACACATGATAGGGGATGGAAGAAGGACTCAAGTGTCTTATTGTTTGGGTAGTAGCCTTAAAAAATTGGACCATGACCTTTAAAAGTATGCTCAAAGACGTTGGTAGGATAAGGACATGGAAATGAGATGAAACTAAGGCAAGGATTTATGCAAAGGATTGGACCAAAGGGATTGAAGGATGGAAAATATGAATTGGATAATAGGTAGGGTATTGGAATAATTGTGCTTGAGTGGATGGAAATTTTGGCAAGATTGACATTGGCACACACCTTGAGGGGTGATGAATTGATGGAGGAAAAACGGATCTCAGATTGTGAGATTTGGATGGAGGAAAGGCTATGGATTTTGGGACATAAGGGCCCAAAATGGATGAAGAAGGTGATGGAGGAACAGACTTGGAAGGTTTGGATGGAGGAATAGCAATTTTGGATGCCAAGTTGGATGTTTCTTTAGGCTTTTGTGCTTCAAGGAGCTTCTTATGGATCCACATGGTTTTTGATTTTTCATGCTTTTGTGGTTCCTTGGAGTGCATTGCTTGCACAAGGGATTTAGGAACCCATATATATTTTGACTTTGCTTTATTTTTCTCAGTGGGCCTTTGTGGCCTATGGGATATTTCTTTTTCTTTGTAGATCAAATTTTTATTTGTTTTGACATGTCGATTATATTGGACATGTTGATCCTTGAATACATGTGGATTTCTAGACTTATGACTTTTATACTTGGCATTCAAATTGCTTGGAGGGGGAAAGGAATGCATGGATGGATAGGAATGAAGTGGAGTTCTTTTGGATTGATGAAATTTACTCAAGGATGTGTGCCTTTGCTGACCTTGCATAAAGGATGAAGGGATATAAGGACCTAAAATGGATGGAAGCGATGATGGGGAAGGTGGACATTTGGATTTTGACTTTGAAGGGATACCAGCGTCTTGAGAGTGAGTTGTGTAGACATGACCCTTAACATTTTCTTTCACATGAAGGGATTCTTGCTCATGAAGGTCTACTCCTTTGCCTTTATGAATATCTTGACTTGTAGGATACTCTTTTCTTTGGGAAGAAGACGCGAGTCCATTATGAGGTGGATATGATATGAGAGAAATAATGAGATCTTGAAATGGATCGGATTGCACCAAAGTGGAAGAACCCCTTATGCATGTCGAGGGTTCATGAACATCTTGCACTGACACGTTAGAATCATGAGGGGGATTAGGATCATGAGAGGGACTAGGATTGTGTAGTGGACATGGTTCAATGACAGGCTCTTCAAGAGATGGAATGGGATCATCAAAAGAAATGCGATCTTGGGGTGTATATGGAGCATTAGGACAAGGAGATGAAGGAACAAGACGATCTTGTGGAGGATCTGCAGGAATAATTTGATCTTGCGTTGGAAATGAATTTGGAAGGATACTTTGATCTTGACAAGGAGGAAGATCATTGGATTCCTCTTTAAAGGTGCTTTGCTCTTTACTTTTAATGGAATCATGGGAAAAGATGGAAGGGATATCTTGATCTTTCTTAGGAAGTGGAATGTCAATGGGATTTGAAAGGATATTGTGTTCTTGGAATGGAAGGAGATCGTTTGGGATTGGATGGACTGGGATATCTTGATCTTGCTTGGGGAATGTAGTGTCAATAGGACTTTGGATAGGATGGACAAGAATAGGAGAATCATCGTGAGTGTCTAGGAGGATGGGGTCCTGGTCAACAATTGGATGGGATGATAAGGTTTCAGGATCTTGATCTTGATCTGTTTTAAGACATGTTTCTTCATGCTCTAAATTATCCTCTTGACATGGGGTTGGACTTTGGATATGCATGGAGGATTCTGGCAAGGGCTCAATATTTTGGCATGAAGGAAATGCACTTTGAACATTTGTGATGGATTCTGGCAAGGAATCAATGCTTGAACATGAGGAAGAGGGACTTTGAATGGGGTCCTCTAAAATAGGTAATGGCAATAAAGTGCATGGTGGCATTGGGTCTTGTATTTCTGAAACATGACAAGGATGTGCATCATGAATTGGATTATCTTGGCAATCAATTATGGATAGCTCTTGGATAATTTCATCCTTGGGTGTATTGTTTGATGAGGACAATATGGAAGGTTCTTGTGAAACTTCTAGAGGTGTAGGGATAGATGCCACTGGAGAGTCAATTTGTTTGTGGGGGGATGAGGCATTGCTAGACATAGTTGTATTATCTTGATCTTCCTCAAAGAACTCGGTCATTTCCTTAAGATCATTGCAATAAAGCCACCTTTCTTTCGAGGTTTTGACATAGTTGTATATGGAATTTGAACCTGTTTGGAAAGGAGTTGGTTCTGGTCTGATGTCATGTTTTGATTTTGAACTAGATGTTGATCAAATTGGTTTGACATGTTCAAAATTTGGCTTGGTGTGTGTTGTAACCTTTGTTTTTGAATGTTTGGTCGGCGTTGTTGACATTGATATTCCACCATTGGTTGAACTATTTGTTGACATTGTATAGTTGGTTGGACATATTGTTGAAATTGGACCATTGGTTGTATTGGTTGAAAATCTGATTGATAGTAAACACCTTCTTGTTCTTGTTGTGGAGGCACATAATGTTGAAATTTATGTTGTCTCTTTTCTTGAAATTGTTTCATCATCTCTATTTGTGAGAGGAGAGCTGGTATGTCTGATCGTTCGATAAGAGACCTTACATCAATTGGCTCAATATTTGGATTTCGACCTGGAAGTTTTTGAAACATTTTGGACATTTGTGATCTATTCTTCGCAATTTTTTTTACTCTTTGTTCCAATATCTCCTCTTCTTGATCTAGTTTCTCCTCTAGTTTTTGTATTTGGAGACTTGTTTCATCATAAAAAGTTTGATCAATGTTGCCTTGTTGTTGGGTTCGATATAATTGTGATTGCATTGTCGGTTGATATGTCAAACTTTGTTGCATCATTGGTGCTTGGAACCTTGTTTCAATAGACATGTCACTATGCAAATGCAATATTTTTGGAATTTTTCAAGGATAATATATGATATGCAACTAAATGCAAACTAAATAGATGAAAGTGCAATCTATGGCAAGAATGCAACCTATGTTTTTGGTTGTTTTTGAAGATTTTGACAAACTTTTGAATGCAAATCTAAAAGAGGGACCCTTAGGAAATTGGAATGATATCTAGACCTTAAAGGACAAAAGGACTTAAGTGACAAAAGGACAAAATGACAAAGTCTTCCCTATATGCTTGGATACTAAGCTAGGTTTGACCAAATGATATTGATGACAAAAGGACAAAAGATTTGATAAGGTCTAGACTTCTTAACAATGACTTAGGGTTTTTTTCAAAGATTAGGATTACTCAAGTATGACAAAACCTAACTTTGGTACTATATGCAAAAGGACAATTACTATGATATGATAATGACTTAAGCTTAATGAAGAGACTTAGGGTAAGCAATGTATGACAATGATATGACTTTAATGCAAGAGAACATATGCAAATGAATGACTCTTATTGATATGCAAAGGAATATGACTTAGGTGAAAACTAACCTTGGTACTTGACAATGAACTTTACAAAATGCAACCTAGGATGAACCTAAATGTAAGTAACATGAATGTTAAGACAAGATTTGGAACAATGTTTGATCATCATATTGGAAGATGTGTTTTTAACTTTGTTGAACTTTTGTTGGATGAATGTCTCTTGTGGTTAAACTTATGTTGGATCAATTTGTTTTGCTCTTGAAATGAGATACAATTCAACATTTGACAAACAAAGAAGACAAGATGTTTTAACATAGACTCAAGACAATCATGCTCATTTCCACATTTCTTATGGTAGGCAAAGACATTAGGTACTTGAGAGGTAGACTCATTATGGGATTCAAGGAGAATACATAGATGCTTGACCCCACGGGCTCCCCTCCACGACACTCACTTCTCAGGGCAGCCAAGCATCAGTCCCCATGGAAATCTCCCCATGGCGAACTTAGTATCTCTTCCAAGTATCCGAACTTGTCCTTCTCAAGCAACTAGAAGGGTTTTTGGCCTCTAAAAACAAGGTGTTTAGTAAAGATTTCTGTTAAGCATTACTCCTTGATGTCACGCAAGCGTGATTGAGACATTAAGCCCATCAAGATACCAAACAAATGTAGTCGTGCAAGCACGATTTAGACCAAGAGGCCCTACTTAGGTGTTGATATGAGAAAGAGTCCAAGGGTCATCACTTCCCAAGTAACTGCAATTCCCACGTAATACTTCCTTCAAAGCTTTCGCTCATCAGATATTTTTTTATAGTGAGTTAGAATGCCAAGGAATTCTAGCCGTACTCACTTTGGGTCATTCCCTTCTCACGATTATCACTTGCTTGCTAAAGCAAAGTGGTCGGGAAGGCAGACCCTCTAAATGTGACACAATCAACAATACAAGCATGGTATCGAAGATCTGGATTTTTGATCACCCTAAGAAGGATGAGAACATACTCTCCTACTCCAATGTCATACTCAACAATCAAAGCAAACAAATGTTCATTCCAACCTATTTAGAAATCACTAGGTGCCTAAAAATTAAATGCAAACACAAAGTTTGATTGTTTCTCCAAGGCAACCTGCAAAAACCCAAGTTAGAAGTTTAATACACTTATTCTTTGACTTTTGAATCTACACAAAGCGTGTTAGTAGTTTGATTTATTGTCTTTGCCATGTGTATGCCAAGATTCTGCATAGATAATTAGTACCAAAAACCAAAAAACAAAAAATAGAATGCAAAAACAAGACAATTTTCAAGTAAAACACTGCATTTTTACCTCTGTTCTGGACTTTACACAGGCGCAGAAGTCATGACACAAGCGCAGAAGACATGACACAGGCGCAGAATGTCTTCAACACAAGCGCAGAATGCATAACACAGGCGCAGGTTGTCTGACACAGGCGCAAAAGTCTCCAGAAAACCCTACACGACCCTGTTTTTGGGTTTTTTGGCCTGCAAATCAACTTGAGAGCACTCAAAACACCATAAAGAGGTTAGAAGGTTAGTTTTCACGTCGGGTTCACCAATTAATGTACGTTAGGAAATAGGAAATCATCACAAGACAAGATAAACATAATAGCTCAATCACAAATGCATTCATTGCAATGAATCTATCCTAAGACACACTCAATAGAGACATGAAAACAAAGCATACAAAACTAAATATTTATGCAAACCGGATGACGATTTGAATGCTCCTTCCATGCGGCTCCATTTTTCTTCTTTCCTCTTCAAATGGTTGTGTTGTGGATCTCACCTACAAGTGCACACACAATTTGAAAGCAAGTAGACGAGATTCTTGACCAAGAGTACTAGAAGCTTAGATTTGATAGCCCGATTATCAATCATCAATTACAAAATTAAGGGGTTTGATTGAAGAAATTCATCCAATTTATAGAAGAATTGGAGAGATGACAAGATTAGCATGATTCAATTCAAATGGAAATTGCAAATCAATTATGTCAATTATGACAAATTATGACAAATTATGCACTTTCTATGCAAAATTTGTTGATTGATAATTTATGACAGATTATGACAACTTCTATGTCAAAATTGATTGATTGTCAATTATGACAAATTATGACAAATTGACATGTCATTTCCATGAATTTAGGAGAGAAATAGGAGGAAATGAAATTAGGAATTAGAAAAATTAAGAAATTAGGAAATTGATGGAAATTAGGAATTTGAAATTAGGTAAATTAATTAATAATCTTTCATTTATTAATTAATTCACAAGGAGGAATAATTAGCCAATTAAATGAACATTTAATTGCAATGAGAAGACTTAGGATAAATAAATAATTTATTAATCCTAAAGGAAGAAAATGATAAGCAAGGTTAAATGATGAAATCACGAAACCCTAAAGAGATGAATTAGCAATGCAAGAACGACAATTAGGTCTTGACAAAGGATAGTTGATATCGATTCGATCATGATTTTGAATTGATAAATGACCAGTGTTGATAAATGATTTGATTGAGATTGGTTGACAAAAATTAATGACAAATTGACCAAATTGACATGATTGGAAAGGACAAGGATCGATGACGAATCGATCGCAATATGACAAGATTGACAAGGACAAAGATCGACCAAAATCATCACTGAAGATTGTTGTCGACAAGACCAAATTCGAAGGTGAGATGAATGAAGAATGTAGAAGAATGACTCGATGTTCGCAAATGATAAAAAACCAAGTACGAATCATAGGAGAAATGTTAATGCGACGCAAAAACCTAAAATGAGGCAATGCACAAATGTTAAAGTATGACCTCGCAAGCGTTGACCATTTTTAGGTGTCTACACATACACCTGTGTCTAGCAATGGCTCACCCCCATAAGAAAATTGACTCTCCAGTGGCATCTTTTCCTATACCTTTTGAAAATTTGCAAGAACCTCCCATATCATCCTCATCAAATGATACATCAAATAATGCATCCTCCCAAGGGTTGCCTACAACAAAAATACATGCTAATCTATGTCTTTATATGAATCCCTTGTACTATTTAGAAATTTCATATCCAATACCACCACACACTTCATTACCCATCAAATCTATTGCAGAGAGTCCCATACAAAGTCCATCTCTCTCATGTCAAAGAATTTATTCCTTGCCAAAATACCCCATGCATATCCAAAGTCCAACCCCATTTCAAGAGGATAATTTGGAGCATGAAGAAAAGTGTCTTGAAACAGATCAAGATCAAGATCCTGAAACCTTATCATCCAATTGTTGACTAGGATCCTATCTTCCCAGGCACTTATGATGATCCCGCTATCCCTATCCAAGAACATGACACCTTTACAAATCCCATTGATATCCCACTCCTTGAGCAAGGTCAAGATATCCCTTTCATTCTTCCAAATGATCCCATTAAAATCCAAGAGAAGAGTACCTTTAAAGAGGAATCCAATGATCTTCCTCCTTGTCGAGATCAAATTATCCCTTTAAATCCCCCACAAGATCCCTTTTTTCCTCCATCTCCATGTCTTAATCCTCCATATACACCCCAAGATCTCATTTCTTTTTATGATCCCATTATTCCTCGCATTCCATCTCACAAAGAGCCTCTCATTGATCCCAATCCCCCTCATGATTTTAACATGGTGCAAGATATTCATGAATCCCCTACATGCATAATGGGTCCCTCCAATTTGGTCCAGTTTGACCCACTCCAAGATCCCATCATTCCCATCATATCATATCCACCTCATAGTGGACTTGCATCTTCTTCCGAACGCAAAGAGTATCCTACAGGTCAAAATATTTATAAAGGCAAAGGGGTAGACTTTCACAAGCAAGAACCCCTCCATTTTAAAGAAAATATTCAAATTTTTAAGGTTTTTGAACTTTGTAATTTTTGTGCCTTTTTTAGAACTTTTTACAATGTTTATGGATTATTTCAAGACATTTTTTTATGTTTTTGGATTATTTTAGGATATTTTTTGAATGTTTTTTGGATTATTTAAGGGTATTTTTTTGAATGTTTTTGGAATATTTTGGGACTTTATTTGAATTTTTTGGATTATTTAAGGAAATTATTTGAATTTTATGGATTTTTCCCCTAGTGTCTAACAAGGGTAGACTTTCACAAGAAATAATCCAAGCATAGGCCTTCCCCTTCACCCCCTCCATCCATTTTAGGTCCTTATATTGCTTCATCCCTATTCAAGGTCATCAAAGACACACATCCTTGAATACATTCCATCCATCCAAAAGACCTCCATATCATTCCTATCCATCCATGCATTCATTTACCTCTCAAAGCAATTTGGATGCCAAGCATAGAATTCATAAGTCCAACAATCCACATGCATTCAAGGATCAACATGTCCAATCTAATCGACATGTCAAAATGAAGCAAAATATGATCCAAAAAGAAAAAGAAATATCCAAAAGTCCATAAGGCCAATTTCTTATAAAGTAAATTCCAAAGCTATATGGGTTACTAAATCCCCTGTGCAAGCAATGCGTTCCAAGGAACCACAAAAGCATGAAAAATCCAAAACAATGTGGATTCCCAAGCAACTCCTAGAAGCACAAAAAGAAGCATCAAAATTGGCATAAAAAATTGTTGTTCTTCTATCCAAAAATTTCAAATATATTCCTCCATCACCTCCTTCATCCATTTTGGGTCCTTATATCCCAAAATCCACAGCCTTTCCTCCATCCAAATCACAAAATTTGAAATCCGTTTTTCCTCCATCACTCCATTACCCCTCAAGGTGTGTGCTAATGTTGGTCTTGCCCAAATTTACATCCACTCAAGTACAAGTCTTCTTCCACCCCCTCCATTATCCAACACCTCTTTTCCATCCTTTCATCCATCCCATCCAATCCTTTGCATACAACCTTAGCTTAGTCCAATTTCATTTCTATGTTCTTATCCTACCAACATCTTTGAGCATACTTTTAATAGTCATGGTATATTTTTCAAGGCTAATTTCCGAACAAACAAGATACTTGAGTCCTTCATCCATCCCCTATCATGTGTCCATTTTTTGCTAAAAATAAAAAAAAAGAAGAAAAAACAAAGAAAAAATGAAAAAAAGAAGTAAATAAAGATATTTTGTCCTTTGGTGAAAACCTAGCAAATAGGCGCCTTGGGAAAGTACCATGATGAAAACCTGGCAAACAAGCATCATGCGTAATCTATGAACTTCTTGCATTCTACTCTTGGGGGTAGGTTTCATTATCCTATCATCCTTCATGTCCATAATCCCTTTTCCACCTTTGATCTTGACAAGGCTAAGGATCTTCATGAATGTCATGCATCCTGTTCGCAGCTTTTAGTCTATCACAACTTTTGGTCTTTATCCATTGGCTTATCACAACATTTCATCCATATTCCTTGGCTTATTGCAACCTTCAGTCCATATTCCTTATCATATTCATGTCCCTTATCCATTCTTGATCTTGCTTGTCCTATCCATATCCTATGACTATCCATACACTCTTTTTCGTCCCTTGATTTTGATCCGACATAAGGACATAAAAATGCAAACATGGTTTCAAAAACCTCTTGACATGTCCCTCATGCCATGCCATTGCCTTACATTGTTATATCCAGTTCCTTATCCCATTGTGCGATATCCCTTGGACTTGAATCTGCTTTGTCTCCATAATAAATGGCCTTTGTCTTCCCTTTATCCACCAACATTTTAGAAAGCCTTTTTTTTAATCCATTTTTCATATTCCTTACCTTGCTAGACACTAGGGGAAAAATCCATAAAATTCAAATAATATCCTTAAATAATCCAAAAAATTCAAATAAAGTCCCAAAATATTCCAAAAACATTCAAAAAAATACCCTTAAATAATCCAAAAAATATTCAAAAAATATCCTAAAATAATCCAAAAAAATCAAAAAATGTCTTGAAATAATCCATAAACATTGTAAAAAGTTCTAAAAAAGGCACAAAAAATACAAAGTTCAAAAACCTTAAAAATTTGAAAACATCAAAATCCATAAACAATCATTTTCATTCCGTCAATAAGTTGGCTCTTTTGTACATAGACATATATTTGAGCGGACGTCAAACAAAAAACACAATAAACATTGGGCTTAGCAAATCACACATTAACAGATGAAGTTTTTAGTCAACCAAGCATTCAAACTGGTCAACTTGTCTAATCAATCCATCAACATCAATATCATCGGTCCTTGTCAATATTATCACGGGTCTTATACAGGGTGTGGTATACTCAAAAATAGATTGTGTCCTATCTTAGATGAGGTACTGCATTCCCTGAAACCAGACAACATGATCGTCCTATTATCAAAACACAACATTATAAACTTTGACAACAAAGATCAGAATGGTGTTTGATTTATTTGGATTTGTGAATCTTATTTTGTTGGCAATATGGAAAGATTGATTATGTGTTGCATTGATGTTTTTGTTAGGGAACCGGGAAGGCCAACTGAGAGGTGGGGGGGGGGGGGTGAATCAGTTGTCAATAAATTGCAACCCAAAACAAATCATTCCAACTTAAAACTCAGTGCCGGTAAAACAAATTAATAGTTATAGTATTACCAATACAACTTAATGCATGAAACAGAAAGAGAAACAAAATCCACAACATATGACACATAGATTTTGATGTGGAAACCCTGTAAGGGGAAAAACCATGGTGGGAAACCTTACCCACAATCAGATGATACTATTGCAGATAGTAAGTGAATACAATAATGGGTTCTGCACATGTAGTAAGGCCAACTGCCTAGAGCTCACTGCTCAATTACAAAATTAGGAGTAACAATAACTACATAGTTGGATGGTTAAATCCAATAATCAATGTACTGCATCAATTTAGCATCTTCAATGCCGGATTCAGTACCAATTTAAGCTCTGCGCATGAGGACCAAACACCTTCATAACCTTTAACAACCTTCCTTCAACCTTTAGATGATATCTGCATGATTCACACAAGGATCTACTTATTTTCTCTCTTCACAATGATCTTCAATATACGCACACACTCACACACTTCTTCCAAATAAGATCTTACAATTATTTATACAAAACCTAAGACCTAATCATTATGTCGACTCCCAAAAGATATTACATTTAAATCAATTACAAAATAAGTCTTGGTGCAATGCAATATGTTGGCCTCAATACATTTACACATTATCCAATCAATAAATCATTTCCAAATCGCGTTGTGCTGATCTGGAACATGTTTTCCTATGCCGGTTCATAACTTGGACCTATCTGCCGATTAAGGCAAATATTTGAACCCGATCTGATCAATATGCAAAATTCCAAATGCAAACATCCAATCCATGTCTTCAACATAACCAAATGATCTCCAGATGATAACAAGTCATCACCAACTTCCTGAGATGCGGGTGAAACATATACCAGTAACTGTGCATAAGCCAATATCCATGTTGGGACCACAATGTGTCAGTTCATGAATAAACCAATATAACCAGAGTTCCAAATCTACAATGTAGATCTCTAGAATGATAAGTGTTGACATCAATGACAAAACCAATGCGACACACGACGAAGTCATCCATAATACCAATAATTTTGTCATTGATGTTAACACTAGTTGTTACGGTTGGCTACCGACACTAGCTGTTATGGTTGGTTACCGACATACAGGTTTTGGTTACCGGCAGAAGATCTAGTGTTACTGGCAGAAGAGACTATCTATTGTACACTTCTGACATGTTTGGGTCAATGGAATATGCTTGGTTTTATGTGTTGCATACTTTTGGAGCATGTTTTGGTCAGTTGGTATTGACTAGGTGATTAGATGCAATCATACACTCTAGTAAGCCTATACCGACATGGGTTTAAGGTTTTATCAGTAGAGCTTTTACTGAGAATTTTTGAGAGGATGCATAAGTGGTGTAGGTGCAGCTTCTAGATGGAATTCAGGATGCAGAAGGTGATCCTTGATCATGCTTTGATTGGTTGAAGACATCACTTTGGCATGGTGGACCCAGAATAGGTCGGGTGCCTATCTAGGTTATGGATCGGTATCATGTTAAACTATTCTCTACATGTTACCCGGATGATTTATGGATTGGTTAATGTTGTTTTGGTCTAAAGCTGACATGACATATCATTGTAATATGGATGTATGTAATGGTCTTATTGTAATATCTATTAGGTGGCCGACCTAATTGGTTTAGGCCTTAGGGTTTGTATAAATTGATGTAAGATCACATTGTGGATGGTGGTAATAAAAAAGGACAAGGTATGGGGATGTAATGTGTGAATAATGTAATATCATTTAGGCAGAGGATTAGGTCTATCATTGAAGATCGAATTGGGTTTATGTAATGCCTCCAGTATTGAGCTTAACCGAGACTATAATTAGGCATGGTAGATGCTATCTCTGGTAGTTCATTCTACTGGATTGTTGTCCAATTATCTTGAGGTGGTTATAAACTCTCTATAGTCAGTGAGACTCTTTTGTAATGAGCAGTGCGCTCTAGGCAGTGTGCCTTTCTGCATGTGCAGTCCCTTTATTGTATCACATACTTTCTGCAGAAGTATCATCTAATTGTGGGTAGGCTTCCCACTGTGGTTTTTCCCTTTACTGGGTTTTCCATGTACAAATCATGGTGTTATTTGGTATGGCTGCATTGTGTTGATTATCTATTTCATTGTTAAGTTGTATTGTTTACTGGTATCTTCTTCTATCGGTACATGTTTCTATTATTCCGGTATTTAATGTTTATGTGCTCCGGTTTAAGGTTATAAGTGGATTAATTGATATAATCTTTTGATAACTGATCCATCCCCCTCTCTCAGTTGTCCACCGGTTATCCTAACAATTGGTATCAGATATTTGGTCCTCTTTTGCAGAAGCTTAACTGCTTGAGGTAGATCCTATGGCAACTAATCCACCAACAACTATTTTCAGAAGAGAAATCCCTAAGCTTGATGGAAAAATTTTGGGATATGGAAAATCCGAATGGAGACTCATCTTAGATGTCTTGGCAAGGATATTTGGGAGATCACTGAGAAAGGATATACACCTTATGATCCGACATCTGACAATCCTGCTCTTGTAGACTTGGATAAAAATATTGAGAATGATTGAAGAGCTAGAGAAGCCCTCCTGTGTGCACTTATTGATCAACAGATCATGGGATTGAGCGATAAATCATTTGCAAAGGTTATGTGGGATAAATTGAAAACTCTAAATGAAGGTCACCCTACTGTCAAAATTGCTAAACTTGATGGTTACTGGGTAAGGTATGAGAACTTGAAGATGGATGACAATGAAAGAATTGCTACATTTATGGAAAGAGTAAATGAGATTGTCATGGGAATTCAATGTTGTGGAGGATATCTGAGTGAAGATGAAAAAGTTTCCAAAGTCTTGAGAGCCCTTCCACTGACTTACAAGATGAAGGCAAGTGCAATTAACAAATTGAGAACAATGACAAACACCTCAGTAAACAGAGACATTCTCATTGGGAAATTATCTGCTTTTGAGCTTGAAGAATTTGGACCTTCTGGAGCTGCAAAATCTAAATCTTCTTTTCATGCATCATCATCATCTACCGGCAAGAGTGATTGGAAATCCCTATATGCAAAAGAACTGGAAGATATAAGGAAAGAGGATGAAGAATTTGAGCAACTTGAAGCCTTATTTGCTAGAAGAGTACCTAAAGGACCGACATGAAGTAAGCATGAAGGAAAAACACCTTTTAAATGTTTTGCATGTAATAAGATTGGTCATTTTGCATCTAGATGTCCTGAAAGGAATGCAAGATTTGAAGAAAGAGTTAAGAAATCATTCAAGCCTAATTAGAAGAGATATATATTCAAGAGAAACAAGCAATGCTACATAGCAGATGAGGAAGGAGTAACTAATAACTCTGAGGATGAACCAACAAAAGAATCTGCTAGTGGATCTGACAATGGAAAGGAATGGGTGTTCTATGCCTTAAAGGAAGATGAACTGGAACCAGCTATCAAGAATGAAGAAAAGGCCCTGACAACAAAAGTTGAAGACAAGGATGAATGGGTAATTGATAGTGGATGCTCACATCATATGACTGGAGATAAAATTAAATTTATGTCCCTACATGAATACAATGGTAGTCAAGTTAGATTTGGAGATGACAAAGCATGTATGATCAAAGGTAGAGGTACTATTTCTCTGGACGATAAGCATAATACTGATAATATCTATTATGTAGAAGGTTTAAAGCATAATATTTTGAGTGTTGGTTAATTGATGGTATGATGAAAGAATAAGTATCCAATAGATTACAGAGAGGGTGGGGGGGGGGTGAATCAATAAACTGAATAAATGATAATAACTTCCCAAACTCAAACTCAATCACACAAAGTAAACTTATCAATAAAATAACTTTGTCAAGATCAATACTCATAAGAATACCGGTAGATTGTTTAACAGTAAACAACTTAAATCTTGTAAACATCCAAATGCTTAATCATATGTCAACATACTCCATCTCTCAATGCTTCCAGTTATCATGCCTTATCAAAATAGTTAAGTAGTTAATCAAATCAACAAATAAGATCATAACCACAAAAACATTCACCACATGACACAAATGTTTATACGTGGAAAACCAAAATAGGCAAAAACCATGGTGAGATGAGACTCACAAGATAGCTATCTGAACTCTTCTAAAGTTCACCCTGTTAGGAGCCAAGCTTGTTAAAGCTTTTACAACAAGTCCTGTTAAGAACTGATCCTATTAGGAATCACCCGGTTACGGGATTTACAAATGCCTTGATAAAAAACAAGTACCCTGTTAGGAGTAACCTCGATATAGGATTTGAGAATCCAAGCTAATGGACCACCTTGTTAGAGGATTTAAAAAGTAACCAAGCTTGTTAGAGCTTACCTGGTTAGGGGATTTCAATTTTGCTGTAATTGTTAGAAGACAACAGGTTTTTCTTGATTTGTCTGAATAGCACTACATTTGCTTGATCAGATCCTTTTAAGCTTCAAACCACCTTTACACAAACTGCAAATTCATTCTCCGGTTAGGCAACCACACACTCAACTGATTTTTGCCAACACCTTTTACAAAACAACTTCATCGACCTTAAATACAACTCAATTAGGTCGATAACACAACAAAAACATAATTCTCTCATAGAGATTACAAACAAATTGGTTTAAGTGTGACCGTTGGATTTACATAGCAATCTGTACACATTATTTAAGAAAATTCCAATCGCTCCTTGATCACCACTTCATCGGTCTTTGTAACTCATCACACGCTTTGCATTAGATGCAATCCACTTTTCTCATTCCCTAGACAATCAAACAAATTGCGCCAAAACAATTTGAACTTGTCTTCATACAATGACCACACGTGTCACCATCGTTACTGCTCAACATTAGATCTTAAACCAACATAACCATTTCAACAAACTTAATTGGTTAGGGTTTAACAAAAACAACTGGTAGGGTTTATCGGTTACATTGCATAGATAGGGTTTATCCTCATACACTGGTTACCGATTCAACTCACATACTTACATACTAGTTTACAACTACAACATATTCCTCAAAGCTCTTCCTACCGGTAACAAAACAATAACAATAATAACAATAATATCAGCACTACCATAAATACCATTACCGGTTCACTTGACATTAATGACAACATATCATTTATGCAATCTTCATGCAAATACCAACAATCTCCCCCTTTGGCATTGATGGCAATACAAATATCAACGCCTCTGATTGCTGCTGTGATTAGTGAATAGAAATCCTGGTTAATATACCAAGTATTCACATGCTCCGCCATCATCATCTTGATACTGGTTCACCTTACCAAAACATAATTCTTCTCCCAATCACATAATTGTTCTCTCCCTTTGACAACAATGCCAAATTGAAAGTAAAACATGTAATTGCAAATTTTCACTATACATCAACAACATACTGCAACTTGATGCTCCCCCTGTGGAATACATCCACTTCTATATCAATCCATGTCAAATTCTGCAAGTGATTCAGGGACTAATGCAATCAGCATCATGCTCAATTGACCTCATGAAGGGATACAACCCCTAGTTGACTTCTAAGAAACTCAAATGTAGTCTTAGGCAGAGGTTTGGTAAAAATATCTGCAAGCTGCTCCTTGGTAGAAACATAATCTAAGATAACATCTTTTCTTTGAACTTTTTTCCTCAAGAAATGATACTTCAATTCAATGTGCTTGGTTCGTGCGCACAAAACAAAATTATTATAAATATTTCTGGCACTTGTATTATCACATAAAATATTTATAGGTTCTGAGATCTTCATCTTAAAACCTTCCAAAATGTGCCTCATCCAAATAGCCCATGTGCAATTCATATAAGCTGCAACATACTCAAATTCAGCAGTAGATTGTGAAGTACAACTCTGCTTCTTACTACTCCATGAAACAAGCCTTCCTCCTAGAAAGAATCCTCCACCGGTAGTGCTTTTCCGGTCATCAACATTTCCTGCCCAATCAACATCTATGTACACCTTCAAATCAAAATTTCCTCCATATGGATACCATAATCCATAGTCAACTGTACCTTTCATATATCTAAAAATTCTCTTGGTTGCTACCAGATGTGTTTCCTTTGGATTCTTCTAGAATTTAGCAACTATACCAACTGCATGGGCTATATCCGGTCTGTTGTGAACAACATAGTGTAATTTGCCAATCATTGACCTGTATTCCTTTTCATCAACAAACTTAGATTCATCTTCCTTGGACAACTTACAACCTGTAACCATTGGCATTCCAACTGGTTTACAGTCACTCATGCCAAAAGTCTTCAAAACCTCTTTCAAATACTTATATTGTGTAATGAAAATACCATTCTTCATTTGCTGTATCTGCAAGCCTATGAAATTTTTTATTTGCCGTACTAAAGATATTTCAAACTCATTTTTCATTTCATCTGCAAAATTGTTGCTCATGACATCATTACCTCCAAATATAATATCATCAACAAATACTTCACTAACTAGTATTTCATCTCCTTCAGACTTGAGATAAATGTTGCTATCATCACTAGTTCTTGCAAAGCCTATATTCATTAGATGTGTATGAAGCCTTTCATACCATGCTCTGGGTGCCTACTTTAATCCATATAAAGCTTTATGCAATCTGTATACCATGTCTTTCTCATCAGTCAAAGCATAACCATCTAGCTGCTCTATGTATACCTCTTCTTCCAATATCCCATTCAAAAATGTAGACTTAACATCCATCTGGTATACCTTGAACTTCTTATGGGATGCAAATGCAAGTAAAGTTTTGACACCTTCCAGTCTTGCTACTAGTGCAAAAGTTTTGCCATATTCTTCTCCTTCTTGTGCACAAACCTTGCAAACCAACCTAGCCTTATTGTGAATTACAACACCATCTTCATTTAACTTGTTTTTGAATACCCATTTAGTACCTATAACATTCTTATTTACCGGTCGGGGTACCAGGGTCCAAGTGTTGTTCTTCTCAATTTGATCCAGTTCCTCTTCCATAACTTTAATGCAATGATCATCACCAAATGCCTCCTTAGCACTTCTTGGTTCAATGGTGGAGATCATGCAAGAGTTCTCTCTTATTCTCCTTCTAGTTAGTACTCCAACAGCCTTATCCCCAATAATCTGTTCAGGATTGTGATCCAGTCTCACATATCTAGGAATAACATGATCATTATCTTGAGGTTCAACTTCTTCATTATCTTCTTCTTTTGAATTTATCTGTTTCGGTTGAACAAGTGCATCAGAATTTGCTTTACCAGTTATTGATTTAACTGTTTCATGTTCCAAAAGAAAAATGCAAGGATCTTCATCCTTTTTCTCTAAACTGGTTCCTTCTAAGACTTTAGTACATTCATCTACTCGAACATCAACACTCTCAACAATTCTTTGTGTTCGGTTGTTGAAACATTTGCATGCCTTACTCTTGGTGGAATAGCCAAGAAATATGCCTTCATCACTCTTAGCTTCAAACTTGCCAATGTAATCATCTCTCTTAATAAAATATTTGCTATCAAATATCTTAAAATAGCTAACATCAGGTGATCTTCCATACCAATATTCATAAGGGGTCTTGTCCTTACCTCTTTTCACCAGAACTCGGTTCATTGTGTAGACAGTTGTACTGTCAACTTCTCTCCAAAATGTTTTCGCTACACCTCCTTGTATCAACATTGTCCTAGCATCTTCAATCACTGACCGGTTGTTCCTCTCTGCGATACCATTCTGCTATGGTGTCCTTGGTGCAGAAAGATGCCGTTTGATACCGTTCTCATCACAATACTTAGTGAACTCCTTAGAAGTAAATTCATCACCTTGATATGTTCTCAGACATTTTATCTTTTTGCCACTCTCTTTCTCAGCTAAGGACCTAAATTCCTTGAACTTACCAAAAGATTCAGTTTTATCTTTCAAGAATGTGACCCACATCATCCTTGAACAATCATCAGTGAAGATCATGAAATATGTGTCACCTTGAGCATTAACTGGTTTGTCTAGCTGAGGCAGACCTCTTACTGTCTTGGACTTACTCACTATAACAATGTTATCAAAGTTTATATGAAAAAATATCCTATGCCAAAGCCAACTATCATCTATCTTTGCAATCAAATAGTTGCTAACTTTAGGATTAAGATGAAATAGATTACCTCTAGTTTGTTTCCCGGTTGCAATCAATTCACCTTTGTTGTCAAAGATTTTGCACATACCATTTCTAAATTCCATTGGGTATCGTCTTTCATTAAGTTGTGCCACACTCAGAAGATTGTTCTTTAGACCTTCAACCCAATAGACATCATCAGCACTGCTCTTCCCATTAAGAGAAATAAATCCCTTACCTTTAACCATATAGGGTGAGTCATTGCCAAATCTGACAACACCCCATCAAATTATTTTAAGGAAATAAATTTTCTTCGATCACTGGTCATATGATGGGAGCAACCACTATCAATGAACCAATCATCAGAGCTATCCATCCTGGACACTAATGCCTTCTAGTCTGATATCTCTTCCTTAATAGCTACAAACACAATATCTTCACTAGCATCACCATCAGATTCTTCATCTGTGATACCATTATCAATAGCTATAAGACAACCTCTCTTGCCTTTACCCTTATACTTCTTGAATTTGTCTCTCTTGTGTTCATTTTCACCATTAGGACAATTAGCTACTATATGACCAATCTTGTTGCATGCAAAACACTTCGTAGCTTACCTCTATATTTGCTAGTGCCTCTAGGCAGTTGTTTTGCCAACAATGCTTCAAGATCCACTAAACTGTCTTCATCATCAACATCTCTGCTAGATTTGGATTCATAGCCATGGCAAGTATCTCTACTTTTTCTCATAGATGGGTTAGAGATAGAAGCTCTGAATGCAGATTCTGATTTATGTACACTACCATCATAGCCATTTAATTCAAAACCAGTAAGTTTGCCAATGATAGAGTCAAGAGTTACCTTAGTCTTGTCAATGGATTTCAGCTCCTGAATAGCTGCAACTCGGATAGCATAGACTGGTAGTAGGGTTCTCAGTACCTTACTGATCACTATGGCATCTTCCACTTTCCCTCCCGCACTTTTTATTTCACCGACTGTGTCTTTTATCCTTTGACCATACGTCTGGATATTATTAGCTTCAGACATTCTCATGTCATCAAACTTTCCTCTTAGACTCTCCTCTTTAGCAATCTTAACATGTTCATCACCGCTATAAATCTCTTTAAGTTTTTTCCATACTTCATATGCAGTTTCAAGACCATGAACATCTACATATTTAGCATCAGACATAGAACTAATAATAACCTCCAATGCTTGATGATTTTCTTGTTGTTCTTTCTTCTGATCACCAGTCAGAGTTCCAGTAGGTGTAATATGATTAGTTTCTACATGATCCCAATACTAACCTCCCAGACTCTTGATGTAAATCTTCATTATGTCACTCCAAATTCTATAGTTTTCTCTATTGAACTTCAGACCTTCCTTCTTCATCATGATCTACAAGATCTTTTCCTCAAGCTGTCAGGCTTTAGATTTAAGAGGTTCTGAGACGCTCTGATACCAATTGATGGTATGATGAAAGAATAAGTATCTAATAGATTATTGAGAGAGGGGGGGGGGGGGGGTGAATCAGTAAACTGAAAAACTGATAGTAACTTCCCAAACTCAAACTCAATCACACAAAGTAAACTTATCAATAAAATAACTCTGTCAAGATCAATACTCATAAAAATACCGGTTGACTGTTTAATAGTAAACAACTTAAATCTTGTAAACATCCAAATGCTTAATCATATCTCAACATACTCCATCTCTCAATGCTTCCAGTTATCATGCCTTATCAGACTAGTTAAGTAGTTAATCAAATCAATAAATAAGATCATAACCACAAAAAACATTCTCCACACGACACAAATGTTTATACGTGGAAAACCCAAATAGGTAAAAACCACAGTGAGATGAGACTCACAAGATAGATATCTGAACTCTTCTGAAGTTCACCCTGTTAGGAGCCAAGCCTATTAAAGTTTTTACAATAAGTCCTATTAAGAACTGATCTTGTTAGGAATCACCCAGTTAAAGGATTTACAAATGCCTTGATAAAAAGCAAGTACCCTGTTAGGAGTAACCTCAGTAGAGGATTTGAGAATCCAAGCTAATGGACCACCTTGTTAGAGGATTTAAAAAGTAACCAAGCTTGTTAGAGCATACCCAGTTAGGGGATTTCAATTTTGCTACAATTGTTAGAAGACAACAACTTTTTCTTGATCTTTCTGAATAACACTACATTCGCTTGATCAGATCCTTTTAAGCTTCAATCTGCCTTTACACAAACTGCAGATTCATTCTCCAGTTAGGCAACCACGCACTCAATTGATTTTTGCCAACACCTTTTATAAAACAACTTCATTGACCCTAAATATAAACCAATTAGGTTGGTAACACAACAAAAACCTAATTCTCTCCTAGAGATTACAAACAAATTGGTTGAAGTGTGACCGTTGGATTTACATGGCAATATGTACACATTATTCAAGAAAATTCCAACCGCTCCTTGATCACCACTTCATCGGTCTTTGTAACTCATCACACGCTTTGCATTAGATGCAATCCACTTTTCTCATTCCCTAGACAATCAAACAAATGGGCCAAAACAATTTGAACTTGTCTTCATACAATGACCACACGTGTCACCATCATTACCGCCCAACATTAGATCTTAAACCAACATAACCATTTCAACAAACTTAATCGGTTAGGGTTTAACAAAAACAACAGGTAGGGTTTACCAGTTACATTGCATAGATAGGGTTTATCCTCATACACCAGTTACCGGTTCAACTCACATACTTACCCGTTTACAACTACAACATCTTCCTCAAAGCTCTTCCTACCGGTTACAAAACAATAGCAATAATAACAATAATATCAGCACTATCATAAATACCATTACCTGTTCAATTGACATCAATGAAAACATATCAATGAAAACATATCATTAATGAAATCTTCATGCAAATGCTAACAATAATATCTTTCACCTAAACACTAGTAATAAGACATGTTTGATTTCTCATATTGATGAGAGTTGGCCATGGCATAAAAGGTTGTGTAATGTTAATTTTGATTGTATTGTCAAGATCAATTCAACAAAGGCAGTTATAGATATACCTAAGATCATGAAGCCTCATAATCCGATATGTAAGGAATGTCAATTGGGAAAGAAAGTTAGAACTTCTTTTAAGAGCATACATGATAAATCTAATGATGTCCTTGATTTAATTCATACTGACTTATGTGGTCCAACAAGGACAAGAAGCTTTCAAGGTGATAGGTACTTCATGCTAATAATTGATGATTATTATAGAATGATGTTGGTGAATTTTCTTAGGGAGAAGTTTGAAGCTTTTGAGAAATTCAAGATCTTTAAAGCAAAAGTAGAAACTAAAACTGGACTTAAAAATCAAATGTCTAAGATCAGATCAAGGCGGTGAGTTCACTTCTCATGAATTTAACAGTTATTGTGAGACAAATGGAATTATGAGACAGTTATCTGCACCTAGGACTCCTCAATAGAATGGACTACTGGAAAGGAAGAACAAAACCATTTTGGATGCAACAAGAACCATGATGATGGAAGCCAAATTGCCTCACATCTACTGGAGAGAAGCAGTAAGTACAACAGTCTACACATTCAACAAAGTTCATATCAAAGGTGGAACCATTAAGACTCCTTATGAATTATGGTTTGGACATACACCTACTGTTAAATATCTCAGAATTTTTGGAAGTAAATGTTATATCAAAAGGGATTATTCAATTAGGAAGTTTGATCCTAGATGTGATGAAGGAATATTTCTTGGATATTCTAATCAAAGCAAAGCATATAGATGTTATTAAAAAAGATTGCAGAAAATTGTGGAGAGCGCTAATGTCAAAGTGGATGAGAAATGCATAAATCAATCTATATCATATGACAGGGAACCGACAGTGGAAATGATCATAACTGAAATGGAAATGCCTCAACCAGTACAAGACACTGAGACAGTTACACCGGTACAGTCAGAAAATTCAAGTGTGACTGATGATAAGATCAGTGAACCTAAAGTTCAGAAGACTCCAAGGTATGTAAGATTAAATCATTTTGAAGATCAAATCATTGGAGATAGGAACAAGGGAGTTATGACAAGAAGAAGACTGGAAAATGAAGAGGTATGTCTTATTTCTCAAGTTGAACCAACATCTATTATTGAAGCTTGTAAAGATAAACATTGGTTAAAAGCTATGTAAGATGAATTAGATCAGATAGAGAAAAATGAGGCTTGGACTTTAGTTCCCAGGCCTAAAATTAAAAATGTTATTGGAACTAAATGGGTGTTTAGAAATAAACTAAATGAGGATGGTCAAGTTATAAGAAACAAGGCTAGATTGGTTTCTAAAGGACATTATCAAATGGAAGGAATTGATTATGGTGAGACATTTGCACCTGTAGCTAGAATTGGACATGTTAGATTATTTCTTTCTTATGCAGCATATAAGAACTATAAGGTCTATCAAATGAATGTTAAATGCACATATTTGAATGGTGAACTTGAGGAAGAGGTATACATTGAGCAACCTGATGGTTTTTCACTGACAGATGACAAGGATATGGTTCGTAGGTTAAAGAAAGCATTATATGGATTGAAACAAGCTCCTAGAGCTTGGTATGCAAGGTTGGATAAATATCTTTTGAAGCTTGGTTTTACTAAAGGCAATGTTGACAGTAATTTATATTACAAGATCGCTGATGAAGATATTCTGATTATTGAAGTATTTGTTGATGATATCATTTTTGGAGGAGAAGATAAATTATGCATGGAATTTTCTAACAATATAAAGAATGAATTTGAAATGTCCATGATTGGTGAAATGAGATTTTTCTTAGGTTTGGAAATTACTCAAACTGACAAAGTCATTTTTATTTGTCAAACTAAGTATCTAAGGGAATTGTTGAAGAAGTTTGGTATGGATAATTCCAAACCGCTAAGTACTCCTATGGTGATAGGTGATAAATTATCTATCAAAGACACATCTGCACCGGTAAATTCGACAAGGTATAAGTCTATGATTGGCGTCTTGTTATATCTAACTCAGACTAGACCCGATATTATGAATGCAGTGAGTATTGTTTCAAGATATCAAAGTAATCCTAAAGAAAATCATGAATGTGCAGTAAAGAGGATATTCTGGTATTTGCAAGGAACAACAGAATATGGCTTATGGTATTCTGGAGATGATAACTTCACTTTATGTGCATATACAAATTCAGATTGGGCAGGAGATACTGATGACTGGTTTCATGGATCAACAAAAAATAGTCATGCATTTCTTTATCTACTGTAGAAGATGAATATGTTGTAGCACCAACTAATTGTACACAAGTCCTATGGATGAAGTAAAAGTTGAAGGATATCGGGGTAAATTGTAGTGAATCGGTTGTTATCTACTATGATAACTCTGCAACTATTGACATGTCTAAGAATCTGGTATTTCACTCTAAGACTAAACACATATCAATAAAGTATAACTTTCTGAAGGACAAGGTGGAAGAAAAGGAAGTCAAATTGGTTTATGTGAACACTAAAGAGCAGATTGTAGATATATTCACTAAACCATTCTATAAATAATCATTTGAATATTTGAGAGGCAGGTTAGGGGTATCTACCCCTCCGATAGAGACTTAGCTGATTATGCAGTGCATCATTCTGGTATGGATCAAAAACTTTATCCTTTGCTCCAGATTGATGTAGTGGTGCTACTACTCAGGGGGAGTAGTCAGCTTTGAGATTCACCAAATTTTGATATCTATGTCATATCTTTGGCATTGATGTCAAAGGGGGAGAGATATTAATGTGAAAAGAAAAGGAGTTCAAATCTTTACAGAGATATTATTCAAATGGGGAGATTGTTGGTTGTCTTCCATTGGGGGAGACTTGTTTGGCATTTCTTGGTACTTAGATGTTTTTCACATCTAGTGTTTCCATCAATGCCAAAGGGGGAGATTGTTGGCAATATGGAAGGATTGATTATGTGTTGCATTGATGTTTTGTCATTGATGTCAACACTAGCTATTATGGTTGGCTACTGACACTAGCTGTTATGGTTGGTTACCGACAGACAAGTTTTGGTTACCGACAAAAGATCTAGTGTTACCAACAAAAAAGACTATATGTTGGACACTTCCGACATGTTTGGGCCAATGGAAATTTTTTAAATTTATGTGTTACATGCTTCTGGAGCATGTTTTGGTTAGTTGGTATTGACTTGGTGATCAGATGCTATCATACACTCTAGTAAGCCTATATCGACATGGGTTTAAGGTTTTACCGATAGAGCTTTTACTGAGAATCTTTGACAGGATGCATAAGTGGTGTAGGTGCGGCTTCTAGATGGAATTAAGAATTTAGAAGGTGATCCTTGTTTGTGCTTTGATTGGTTGAAGATATCGCTTTGGCGTGGTGGACCCAGAATAGGTCCGGTGCCTATCTAGGTTATGGACCGATATTTTGTTAACATGTTCTCTACACATCACCAGGATGATTTATGGATTGGTTAATGTTGTTTTGGTCTAAAGCCAACATGGCATATCATTGTAATATAGATGTATGTAATGATCTTATTGTAATATCTTTTAGGTGGCTGACCTAATTGGTTTAGGCCTTAGGGTTTGTATAAATTGATGTAAGATCTCATTGTAGATGGTGGTAATGAAAATGAACAAGGTATGGGGATGTAATGTGCGAATAATGTAATTTATCATTCAAGCAGAGGATTAGGTCGATCATTGAAGATCGTATTGGGTTTATGTAAGAGGTCAAAGGCTTCTGATATTGAGCTTAACTGTGACTGTAACTAGGCATGGTAGATGCTATCTCTAGTAGTTCATTCTACTGGATTATTGTCCAATTATCTTGAGGTGGTTGTAACCTCTCTATAGTCAGTGAGACTCTTTTATAATGAGCAGTGCGCTCTAGGCAATGTGCCTTCCTGCATGTGTAGGCCCCTCATTGTATCACATACTTTCTGCAGAATTATCATTTGACTGTGGGTAGGCTTCGCACCGTGGTTTTTCCCTTTATCGGGTTTTCCACGTACAAATCATGGTGTTATGTGGTATGGTTGCATTGTGTTGATTATTGTTTCATTGTTAAGCTGTATTGTTTACCGGTATCTACTTCTATCGGTACCTGTTTCTGTTATTCTGGTATTTTGTTTGTTGGATCCTTCATAACATTCTGGGGCAAGTATGTCTTAGGATGGTTGAACCATTCATTGTATGCAACATGTCTATCTTACGCAAAAGGGATTGCATTATCGCCCTGGCTTTCAGTGCCATGGTGCGCTACATCCATTTTACCATATCAAATAAAGGTTCTCATCTACTATTTGCATTTGTGAAAGCAAGATTTCATCACACTAATCTTTCTTCACTTCTCACTTGCATTTCTTCTATCCTATCAATCATTTTATCTATTCATCAAATCGATCATTGTCATGCCATCTATTCTATTTGATCAATTGAGACTTTCTTTGTTCGATATCAATCACCCCTTTTCTACAATCACTTAACATTCTTCACTTCTTACTAACATTTTTCTCTTTTACCATTTTTCTCTTTCATCTAACATTCAGATTCTCTTCTTTCGAGAGATCATTCATTTGTTTCATACATAAACAATCTCTTGATGGGGTATCCTACATCCATCCCTTGATTTTTTGGTGCACGATTTCTCAAATATTTCTTCGAAACAATGCTCAGAATCACATTATCTCAAATAGGGGCAAAAAAATGTAGACACTCAAAATTGGTCATCACTCCTACATCGCTAAACTAATTTTTAATGTGTCTTCTATGTCGCATTTTATCTTCATCATATGTTGACATTGTTTCATTCTTCTAGTTTCAGTTCATTTCGAATCCAACCCTAATCAGTCTTGTTCATTTGCGTTCGGTTCTAAATCATTATGATTGGTATTTTATCATTTTCAAATCATTCGAATTGGTCTCATCTTGATAATTAGACTTAATTCCCTCTTTGTTGATAATTATCAAACATTAATATCAACCTCTTTATCAATCAATTTCAATCTGTCCTCTGTGACACTCTATCAGCCTTTCATGGCACTTTATCAATCGCTCTTATCAATCTCTTATCAAAATTATTATCAATCTTGGGTCTTTTTCGATAATTAAATAAATTCAAGTTATTTGATTAGCTAATTCCTAAATATGAATATTAAATTAATAAATTAAATTTATTAATTTATCATATTTATATTCTCATATGTAAATAAATTATATTTATTTAATTATCCCATATTTATCTTTTTAATCTGCTAATTTGGAAAAATATGAGGATAATCAATTTTGTTTATTTATTAAATCCCCATATTATCTTCCTCGATTTGATCCCAAATTTCTTCCACTTCTTCATCCTTCCCCGAATGTCAGCTCTGTTGTGCACTCAATCTTGTCCGTTGATTATTTTCAGTCCCAAATCAATGTTTGTTATCCAATCAATCTCATTTTGTCTATAAATTGAGCTCTTTTCTAATTGATTTACAACCACGCTTCGAGTAACCTTATGCTGCGAATTTCATCTTGCAATATTGCTTTCAATCACACTTGCATCTTGTAGATGGGATCCACAAACAACAATTTGAAGGAGAAAGAATAACAATGGAGAATCATGGAGGAGACATTCATTTGTGATTGTTTGCATTTATTTTAATTGTCTTGTCTTATCTTAATAGCTCTATTGATTGAATTAGGAGTTCTTATCATAGCTTGTTAGGTTTGTGGTTGCCTAATTACATGCTTTGATGCTTTATTCCAATATCCTAGTTACATTGTCTGGTGAACCCGATGTGAATTTCTATTCGATCTGACCAATTTTATAGGTTTGTGGTTGCCTAATTACATTCTTTGATGCTCTCTATTCTATATGATCAATCGAGAATTTATTCTTTTGGTATTAATCAACCCTTTTTCTACAATCCATTAACATTCTTCCCTTCTTATTAACATTGTCCTCTTTCATCATATCTTCTCTTTCTAACATTTATTCTCTTTTTTTGAGAAATCCTTCATTTATTTCATACATAAATAATCTCTCAAGGGGGCATCCTGCCTCCATCTCTTGATCTACAGGGGCATGATATTTTTAATTATTCTTTGAAACAATGCTCATAATCGCATTGTCTCAAAGAGGGGAAAAATGTAGACACTCAAAATTGGTCATCACTCCTACGTCGCTAACCTAATTTTTAATGTGTCTTCTATGTCGCATTTGATCTTCATCATATGTTGACATTGTGTCATTCTTCTAGTTTCAATTCATTTCGAATCCAACCCTAATCGGTTTTGTTCATTCAGATTTGGTCCTTAATCAATATGATTGGTATTTTATCATTTTCAAATCATTCGAATTGGTCTCATGTTGATAATTAGACTTAATTCCCTCTTTGTTGATAATTAATTAGTCATTAATTATCAACCTCTTTATCAATCAATTTCAATTAGTCATCTGTGACACTCTATCAGCCTTTCATGACACTTTATCAATCGATCTTATCAATCTCTTTATCAAAATCATTATCAATCTTGGGTCTTTTTCGATAATTAAATAAATTCAATTTATTTGATTAGCTAATTCCTAAATATGAATAGTAAATTAAAAAAATTATCATATTTATATTCTCATAGGTAGACAATAAATTTTATTTATTTAATTATCCCATATTTATTTTCAACCTGCTAATTTGGAAAAATATGAGGATATTCAATTTTGTTTATTTATTAAATCCCCATATTATCTTCCTTGATTTAATCCTGGATTTCTTTTTGGATTTCTTCCGCTCCTTCATCCTTTCGCGAATGGCAGCTCTGCTGTGCACTCAATTTTGTCCATAGATTATTTTCAGTCCCAAATCAATCTTAGTTGTCCAATCAATCTTAATTTTTTTTATAAATTGAGCTCTTTTCTAATTGATTTACAACCATGCTTTGAGTAACCTTATGCTACAAATTTCATCTTGCAAGCTTGCTTTCAATCACACTTGCATCTTGTAGGTGGAATCCACAAACAATAATTTGAAGGAGAAAGAAGAACAATGGAGAATCATGGAGGAGACATTCATTTGTGATGGTTTTCATTTATTTTAATTTTCTTGAAGTCATAGCTCTATTGTTTGAATTAGGAGTTCTTATCATAGCTTGTTGGGTTTGTGGTTGCCTAATTACATGCTTTGATGCTTTATTCCAATTTCCTAGTTATAGGATCCATTGTGGTAATTTATTTGAAGAGAGAGATTCTTGAGCAATTGAGTGTGCCATCTCATATCTACCTCAAGCACATTAAGATTATTCAAGGAACTTGGCTTTGATACCAATTGAAGGGCAAACGATATACTAAGAGGAGGGTGAATCAGTATATGTAAAAACTTAACTTCTAATTCAACTTATCACTAGCTTAGTAGTTTTGGATCATACATTAATGTTAAAATAACAAATCAAATGATAATAATAAACACACAACCACATAAGAGAGCACCAGATATACATGGAAACCTAGAAGAAAAAATCCACGGTGAGAATAGGTGCTTGGATATGCTATCCAAATATAACCTCACAAAATAATAGATAATTCACAATATGAAGTAGGAACCAACCTACCAGAGATGCCAATCCACAATTACATTTGTAGGCACCAACCTACAAGAGACACAAATTCCCTAATCCAAGATCGAGCGCCAACTCATCATGTGAGACATGAATCCCACAAAAATACAAGAGATATGGATTGCATACCTTTGAGGCTAAATACTTAGCTTACTTATAAGCTGATCAACATCAAAACTTCCTCACATTTGTATATGATAATACATCAAAGTCACACACATAATATCACCAAATTAATGACACCTTTAAGATATATTCATTAAAACACACACTCAAGAATGAACCTAGATCAACTCTATATATGTATTTTAGTGATAATTACTTTCACTTGTCACCTTATAACATGATTACAAGTTGACCATAAACAAATTATTTAACCAAACATGTAATAGGCCAAGTCCAAAATCCCACATGCTACTCTATAAGAGGGACACGTGTTACCCAATGTATATTTATTTGGTCCCAACGATCATCCACACACTATCTCTAGTGAGCACATGTTAAAAACCTTTGACACATCAAATTGGAACATCAAACCAATCAACAAAAAAACACACCGACCTCTTTGTCACTTCTAAATTTCTATCTAGTAAAGCCCAATTCTTGAAACTTTGGACTTTGATGCATCATGAGAAAATTTACTTTGGTTCCAACTGCAAGCCATAACTCTTAACTACGACATAATGCAGAGCATAACAATTACCAATGTAAGCATATTGTTTGAGGGACAAACCTCATAACATTTCACAAATCCTTTCCAAATCACCTCAAACAATAGTAATAAATGAAAGATGATATTACAACCATACTACAACTGACTTCACCAACATGGCTTGTCACTGTACTTTTGGCTTGTCATTGTCCTTCTAGAAATCAAATGTTCAAACATAGACATGAAATTAAATGCTCTCTCTTACGAATACCTTGGCATCAATCAAATAATTCACCAACACCTTTAACATTGATGACAAAATTTTGTTAACAAAAAAATCATTTGAAATAACTTAAAATAATAAGGAATCGGTGGAAGTGAATGTTTATGGATTGTAATGCAAGAATCTTGCCTAAGCTTGACCATGTATTAGTAAAGTGAATATATGTGAAAATCGACCATAAAATCATTTTTAAGATTTTAGTTTTATTTTAGAATTGGAATGGTAGAGATAGAATAAAATAATATTATTGGTTGAAAATTCATTATCAAAACCTTATACTCACAATTTAAACGTAAGAGATAAACCCCATACTCAAAAAGTAGACCTAAAAATTAAATCTAAAAACCACAACTATAAAATTATTATATTTTATGAGAAAATAATCTTATTTGACCTTATTGAAGAGAACTTATTGACTTATTAAATGATGGGTGTTGGGCATGGTCTTTGATGGGGGCCACAATACGACTCTTATGAACACAATGAGGGTCACTAGTAAGAGAAGGATATGCATGTTATATTTCTAAAGCGTTACTTGGTGCAATGAGGTCTATCATGAAGGTTAGTTAACACAACTCAATGTAAGATGTTATTACTGGATGAGTAGTAGTTAGTTGGTATATCATTACAAGATGAATCAAGTGATACTTGACATATAAATACTTGAATTTTAATTCATTAAGTGACACTTCATACATGTAAGATTCCAAAGGTAGTGCATTTCTTAGTTGAACCTATACTATGTTACTCTGTGACATGTTGCTATTCACATGTCAAAACTATTATCTAGTTGGATCCATGGATAGATTGAGATCTTAAGGAAAATAATAAGTTCATTTGTTTCTATAAAAACTTATAAATATCTTTGTAGTTATTTAGTGATGAACTTGGTTTATGACACTTGACTATGTGCTTTATTCATAATTTGCATTTCCCTAAAAAGATAGGGGCATAATTTAATGGGCCAATCTAGTTGAAGTAAAGAAAGTGATTGATATGAAAGTAAAATATATTGGTGTAATGGTGGGAAAATGATGGGTGATAGATCAAGAGGAAAACTACCATTTCCCTCAAAGAGAGATGAGAGTTTCACTATTGATTACCATTCAAACACTTTTCACCATTACATTAGGAAGGGGGAAGGATAATTCAATCTCTCCACACAATTATGGTAGATTTAATTATGAATGAATTGGGAATGCTAAGTTGATCCCCTCTTCCTTGTTTGATTTAGAAAGGAAATTGATTGAATTATGTAGTGCAAAAGTGACAAAGAATCGATTATAACTTGAGATTGGAATATGGGATGAAGATGTGCACCTGGATCTAGCATTGAAATGTCAAGATGAATTCATCATGCGAATTTGAGGAAAAATTGCCTGGACCGTGGCGGGAATGTACACGATCCTCCAAAAAATCCGCGAAATGAAAAGGGTTTTTCTGCCTCTGCAAATGAAGCCCGAATCTGAAAGTACAACTACGCACTTGCAACCTACACATAGAAAAAAGAGGAAAATGGGTTGGGATTGGGGGTTTGCCTTTAGGTCAAACCCCAGTTTTGGAATTAACCAAGTAATGAAAGAAAGTACTTCCAAGTAGTTGTAAATGAAAGACTGAATTGTAAATCACCTCAAGGGAGGTTGTAGAAGCAATGTTGATATAAATGCTTGTGTGGAATTATATGTGGGAATAAATCTCCTCTTCAATGGTTGAATCCTTGACTTGAATGCAACACCTAGCCTTGAAGGGAGACTTGAGAATGCTCAATGTTGGAAAATAATGCTTGAATGCTCTTGAATGCTTGATCGCTTATGCAAAATGACCTTATCAAAATTCCACTTATGCAAATGAGAGGATGAATGCCCCTTAAATACATGTTTGGAGGATTTGAATTTCATCACGGGCCGACATCAGGGGAGTTTCCCACCCAAGGCACAACCCACAATGCATGCTCTGGGAAGGGCCATGCCCTAAAATAGGGCAGGGACAGGGGTGCCACACCCCTGTCCTGGGAGGACAAGGATGCCACACCCCTATCGAAGGAGGGATAGTGGCACCACGCCCCTGTCCTACACCTTTCTCTAGGGCAGAATGCGGTCGAGGTGATGCAGAGGCCAAGGAAGAAGCTGTTTTCATAAGCCGAGCATTCTCTAGTCTCTGATCAGGTTAGAGGATTCGAGTTCGCATGCATGAGGACCCTAATGCATTAAAAAACTGTTAGGGTCGCAATTTTATGACACTATAATTAGAAATTCATAAATGATACAAACACAAATATCTCTTTAGTATGCACTCTTTGTAATTAATTATCTCTTTTTAAATGTACAAGATTAAAAGGAATCAAATGTGTATCATCTAATAACAAATTATTTAAAATATAGTGGCACCACGCCCCTGTCCTACACCTTTCTCTAGGGCAGAATGCGGTCGGGGTGATGCAGAGGCCAAGGAAGAAGCTGTTTTCATAAGCCGAGCATTCTCTAGTCTCCGATCAGGTTAGAGGATTCGAGTTCGCATGAGTGAGGACCCTAATGCATTAAAAAATTGTTAGGGTCACAATTTTATGACACTATAATTAGAAATTCATAAATGATACAAACACAAATATCTCTTTAGTATGCACTCTTTGTAATTAATTATCTCTTTTTAAATGTACAAGATTAAAAGGAATCAAATGTGTATCATCTAATAACAAATTATTTAAAATATAGTCAACATAAACAAAATAAGTGTGTATTAACTAAGAATTCATATAGCTATATAATGTTATATGGCTATAAAACTATAATATATGTACAAGAAAGTCATATAGATTTACAACAAAGCCATATAGGTATAGAATAAATTCATAATATAATTAGTCTTCTCCAATGGGGTGAAAAAGTTCACATTTCTTTGATTATTTAGTAGATGGTGAGACAAGTGATGACTATTGATTTGAAACCCACACAAGTTGTTGGCAAGAGACACGCATAGGTCATCTGGTGTTTCCATTAATGGCAACCCAAGTCAGTGTACCCATCTATGTTATTGTATTAGATCAAACTGGAAGTCAGATTGGAGATTTGTTCAAGTCCAACAAGCTTAGAACAAAGCATATGACAGAGTTCAGTATTTTGGCTAGAATTTCTTCTCAGGTTAATATTTTGTATTACGGATCTAAAGGAAGGTTTATGGATGTCTGGACTACCTTATTCTAGATTTTTAGCCTCTGGTGATAATTGGTGTGTGAGTTAGAAGCTTCTATGTATCGGTTTTTGGGTTAATGGTAGACTTGTGTGGATAATCCTTATGCAGGTTATGTTGAATGTTTTTGTGGTCCAAGTGTTTTGTCAAACAATTTTGGTAACATGTAATCAATTTTCTTAGTCCACATTAGTATTTGGGTTCAAATCTAGCTGATAGTTTGTACATGTTTCATCCAGTGCAATTTTTCTTGAGCCGACATGCAATTGATTTAATTTATTGTTGCAAATATATAAGATCGATACTTTTGATTATTTTGGGAGAGCGAAAGGGGTTATTGATTGATTGTACTTAGTTCTAAATGCACAGAATAGATATTTGTGCTCTAGATCTTAACAGAATAGTGAAACAGAGCAACATAAGGTAGAATATGAAAAGTGTGTATAATGTGTTTAATCGAAGCTATAAACAGGCATTTGTAGATGCTACTCTTAGTTCAAATATTTTAGTGAACTTTTGTAATTGATTTGTAGGTAGTGAGCCTCTCTTTTGAGTAGTGAGCTCTGGGCAGTGTGCCTGGATGCATGTGTATTCTCATTGTAAAACTTCTAATTGAGTATACTCATATTGTGGGTTCATCCCCACTATGGTTTTTCCCTTGACTGAGTTTCCACGTATAAAAATATTGGTGTTATGGTTTTGTGGTTGTTTGTTTTGTGTTCTTGCATCTTTATTTTGATTAAATGCATTGAGTGGGTGAAAGAAAAAATTAAAGTTAAAGTTTGCAGAACACTGATTCCCCCCCCTCTCAGTGTTCCTTGATTCCAACAATTTATCCACCTTGTTATGCCTTGAATAATCATCCCTGCATTTTGATTAACAAAATAGGATCCCCATTCTTTTCTTTCATTTTTCCCCTTTTTTTCTTTTTACTTCCCTTGGTTTTCCCTTGTCTTCTTGTTTTCATCTTTCCTTTAGGGTTTCAAACCCCAAAGGAACCTTAGAGCCTTTTCTTAAGGTTTCCTTAGGTTTTGTGACCTTGTCTTCCTCTTTTCTCTTTATCATTTTTCTTTTGGGATTTCAAAGTTTGGTTCCTCGAACCCTGACTTCCCTCCGTCCCTTTGCTTTCATGTTTTTTGGGATCTTGGGAATCTCAAGAAGTAAGTTCTCGGAGTTCTCAATTCCTTTAATATTGGTTTCCCTCTTTGTCCTTATTTCTTTTCAGGATTCCAGATTTTGAGATCCTAGGAATGCTAGGAACTAAGTTCCTGGGTTCCCAATTCCCCGAAACCCAATTTCCTATGTGGCTTGTCTGTTGGCCTTCATATCCCTAAAATCTATGACCCTACATTCATTTTCCCAGAAAGTCACATTTATTATGCCTAAAAAGTGGGTATAAAGGCCCAATGTCGGCTCATTTTGAACTTACATTACATTTGGAGAGCTCACATGAACTCAAAGCAACCTAACTTTCTTGCAAATTCTCATTGTACAATCCTAACTTGATTCAAATGCTCTTCCTTATGGATTTATTGTCCCAGTGTGCCCTTCCCTGCTTGCTTCTTCGTTGCAGAGGTTGGTGCTCTCTTCCTCTTTAATTTTCTTATTTCTTTTCATCTTATTCTTGTTTGTTCTAGGTTTTATTTTCTTAGAGTAGGTTCTTAGATTAGGAATATGTTGATTTCCCTGATTGAGATTCAAAGCCTAGATCTTAGCCCGATGGTCATGTGCTTGATTTTCTATTTCACATGACCTACAATGATTACACCCTTGGATCATGAGTGTTTGATTCCCTAGCCTTGTCGTACCTAGGAGTTAATTTCTAAGATTTGCCTTTTAATGTCGCACCCCCTTGTAGTAACTCTAGTTGTGTTCATTAGAAATGACTAACTATGGAAACAATCTTTACTTCGGAGCCTCAAACCCTAGGGTCTCAATGAACTTTGCACTTAAAAATAGTAACCTTTCAGATCCAAAGTCCTTGCGATCACCCTTGTCTACAATCATTGAAGTATCAAGGATGCCATTTCAAGGTTTCAAACTCTGAAAAGCCCAACTAACAAAAGAGAGAAACTCCAAGTTTCATAAGATTTCAAAATTCCACAGTTCATAGCAAAACCATTTGGGATCTATCTTGGGACTTCGGACTTCGAGGATCCCTCAAACCCAAAGTCTTAAAGTCCTAAAGAAACTAAGACCCCGAAGCCCCAAACTCTAGAGTCAGCTTAGAAAGATAAAGCCTATCAAGATTTTGGACTCCAAAGCACACAAGGAACCTAGGACCATGCAGTTCTTGAAAACACTGACCTTGAAGTTTACATTATAGAGACTTAAAGAGTATCTCCCTCAAGATTTTAGGATCTGAAGAGTGGTAAGATCAAAATCCAAACAAGTTCAGGAGCCCCAAAACCCTAGTTCTCAAGGACATACGATAATGATCAAGTCAACTACCTTGAAAACTTTAGGATTTTGGACTCTAAATAACCTCATGAACCATAAACAAAGTAAAATTTGAGTCCCCAAAAGACTGGAACCCCAAAGTCTAAAATTATCTTATAAAAGAAAATTTCTTCAAGACTTCGGACCCCAAAGTTATAAAATAATTTTTACCCCCCTTTTAAACCCAAGATGCTCAAAAACTCAAAACCAACACTTAGTGTAGATTCCAAGAATTTGCTTTGGGATTTTGGGACTCGAAGGGCGATCATGATTAAAACCAATTATAAGTTGCAAGAAACCTAAAACCCCGCTTCTTGATGTATGCATGTGAATTAAAAGAATATTTTCTCTAGAACCTCAAAGTCCAAAGATAAAAAAGACTTAAGAACTCCTAATGATCATAATTTATGAAGTCTTGATCCTCGAGCCTCAAAATTGGAGCAATAGTGAAGCAATCACCGATGAGGAGCGACCTCAAAGAGATCAATCCGAACCGGTCAACAATAGTAAACATAATAGAAACACATAGATATGATGGAGGGAATACATAATAGATAGTTTTATTGCATGAAATTTGATTACACCAAACCGGTAACAACTGGGTTACAACATACTGACACATAGGCTTGGCAGAATAGGTCACAATCGGGGCCTTGAATCAAAATATCTATCTTCTAGGCACTGTCTATCTATCTGATACTCTGATTGATTCTAATTGATTACATTCTAAAGCATAATTAAAAAAAAATATTGATCCAAAGGATCCAGTCGACCCAAAAGGGATGAAAACTTGAAGAACAAGACCTAATGTGCAAAATAAACAAGGTCGGCCTTCGCCAAGAGATTCCTTTGGAAAATTCAAAGGATGAAATGTAGATCGAGGGAAAAGGTTGGCCACATGCCAAGGAACATTGAAATCAACACCCAAGGCTCCACAAACTTCAGAATGGGTTACGGTAGATCACCAAAATAGGTCTCAAGCAACCGGTAACAAAGGAACAACCGGTAACAAGAAACTGTCATGGAAACCGGTAGCGATAGCTTGCCGGAAAGTGATCCAAATGCGACACAGTCAGAAAGAAAGAAAGATGATCAAGTATTCAAGTAGAATCCAACTCCACAAGATCCGGTGAGCCAAAATTGGGACACACAGAAAGGAAAACGGAAACTGCAAACATAAAACAAAACAAAAAGGAAAAAATGTTTTTGGTTGATGCAAGATTGTTGTGAACCGGGGATGCTCCTGCATTAGACATCCAGGGTTAATAAAAATGTGAGCCTCTTAATTTGCTTGGGTCAGAGGGAAACCAAGGTGGTCTATCTCTGCTTGAGAAATCCAAGATGAATCTTCAACTAGTCTTCCCTTCCACTTCACAAGATATTCTTTGTACTAACTATTTTAGGTACTATGCCCAATCCTAGTATCCAAAATCTCTTCAATCTGATCCAGTTCCTTCTGGGGAAATTGTTTCTCAAGGTGTACAACATTGTCCTTACTGAATTCTGGTTCATGGTACTCATGAAGATCTGCAATGTTGAATATAGGTGAAATACTTAGACTATTTGGTAGCTCCACTTCATATGCATTTCCAGAACTGAACTTCCTCAAAATCTTACAAGGTCCAAACTTCTTCATCTGCAACTTATTATAAGTTCCAATCTGGAATCTCTCTTTTCTCAGGTATACCATCACTTCATCGCCAACTTCAAATTCCTTATGTCTCCTCTTCTCATTTGCCTTCTCCTTATATTTGTTGTTCATGTCTTCTAAATGTTGTTTAACTTGAATATGCAATGCTGCTATGTGATATGCAAAATCTTTTGCTTCTGAACTCTTCTCATCTTCACTGCTAGCGTCTCTTAATGCTGATATTCCTCTAGGATGCACTCTGGTAACAATCTCAAAAGGTGTTTTTTCAGTACTTCTATTCACTAAATTGTTGTAGGCAAACTCTTCTTGTGCAAGGATCAAATCCCAACTTCCGATTTTATCTCCCACTAAACATCTCAACAAATTTCCCAAACTCTGGTTAACAACTTCTGTCCACCCATCAGTTTGTGGCTGAAAAGTAGAACTGAACTTCAAATCTGTCTTCATCTTCTTCTAAAGTGTTCTCCAAAAATAGCCAACAAACTTAGTGTCTCTGTCTGAAACTATGCTCTTAGGTAATCCATGCAATCTCACCACTTCCTTGAAAAATAGGTCTGCTTCATGTAATGCATCTAATGTCTTCTTACAAGGTAAATGAGCTATCTTCAAAAATCTATCCACTACCACAAATATAAAATCATTCCCTCTCGTTGTCTTAGGCAATCCAAGTACAAAATCCATGCTTATATCCTCCCAAGGTCTTACTGATACTGTCAAAGGTTTATACAATCCCACATTTTGACTACTACCTTTTATAACTTGACAAACTCTACAACTCTGTACATATCTCTTAACATCCTTATGAATTTGGGGCCAAAAGTACTACTCACTCACCAAGGCAACTGTTTTGTCAATGCCAAAATGTCCATCTAGTCCTCCACTATGTTTCTCTTTTATTAGGTTCTCTCTCATGGAACTCTTAGGTATGCACAACTAAACTCCCCTGAATACCATCCCATCCTGAATGAAATAATCCAACCATAATCGGTTCTCTACATGCTTTCCAAGGTTCTGCAAAATCTAGGTCTTCATCATACAAGGTCTTCAAATCTTCAAAACCTAATACTATAATTCTCATCCCTGTCAGTAAATTCCTTCTCCTACTTAATGAATCAATAGCTTTGTTAGATTTCCCACTTCTATGCTTCAACACAAAGGTTTAACTTTGCAAGAATTCTACCCATGTCATCTGTCTCTGATTCAACTTACTATGACTGCTCAAATAATGCAAAGCTTGATGATCTGTATACAAAAAAAACTCCTTAGGCAACAATTAGTGTCTAATTCTTCAAGGCTTGAATTATGGCATAAAATTCCTTATCATACACTGAATATCTCTTTCGGGCATCATTCATGGTGCAAGAGCACCTAGTTTTGAGTACAACTTCTTCATTTTGGTGTGTTTGTTCATAGTTTGATTTGAGATGGTGAATATGAGTCTTCTCTTAGGTCCTAATTTGTTTTTGAAATGTTTTGGTAGGTTGAATATCCTTAGGACAATGCATTTGCTCAATTTTGGCTTGCAAGCCCTTGTCAACCTAAAATGGCATAATCTTGCATTTTTATGTAAAATGCCTTGAATAGCCTTGTTTGGAATTAGGACATGTTAATGTAATGGTAATTAGTCATTCTAGATGGTTTGGAGGAGAAAACAAAGCATGTAAGGCAAAAATGCACTTTCTGGCAAAAGCTGTCAAAATTGTTTGACAACTTTTTGCATTTTTGAGCAAAGGGTTGGTTAGGAAACTGATGGAGAGTTAGTTATGAAAAAAATGGAATATAAATTCCATAATAATGAATATAATTAGGTTTTTGAATGCCTGGAGTAGATTGGAATACAAATTGAAGTCCATTTTTGAGTTTTACCTTGTGTTTTTCAAAGAATTAGAGCAACCGTTCGTACTTAATGGATTGATTGCATTTGTCTTCTCTTCTTATATTTTTGTACATGCGCTTGTATTTCTTAGGATTCATTTTTATTATTTTTTGTGTAGGTTTGAATTGAGTTGTTAATTTTGTAAGCTCTCGGCCTGAGTAGGGGTTTGAGAGGCCCAAACATGGTTCTTGTTTGAGGTCCTTTGAGTTCTTATCAATAACCCTTGGGAATCGAGCGATGAAACCTTTGTAAAATGTAAATATTATTTATTTTCCTTTGGAGATCATGGAAAGGCCAAAGATCATCATTTCCTAGGTGAGCTTAGTCATAGCTCGGTTAAGAAATGAATGAAATTATGCAAGTGCGTGTAGGGATGAGCAGGGTTGGAAGTGTAGAGTGTTTAGCATGAGCAAGTGGGGTGTGTCAGAGCATATGTGTGAGTTTGGAGGTGTGGCAGATCAAGGAAGACACCAAACCCTTAGAAAAAGACCAAAACAAGCCTAAAACCACCTAAAACCACCTAAAACAAGCATTTCTCGGGTTCCGTACATGTACGGTCATACTGATATTTCTCATGTCATAAATTGGAAATTACTCCCATAAGGGTATCCTGATCATCAAAGATTTTGTGTGGGTCTTTGGAGAAATTGTGATAAAATCCACAAAAACCGGTTAGGTAGGGCTAATTGGGGCTCTAGGGCTACTAGGCCTAGAAAATAGGGAAAGGAAGGAGTGATGGGGAAATGAATCAAACCCATACTCAAAAATAGTTGATTACCCTTGGAAAACATCATAAACACCTAGTAAAACCTTTGCAAGCATTTTTTAAGAGTTTGAGAGTATAAGGTTGGATTTACCCTTGTGAATCTCAACCATGCCTAAGCAACCAGTGAGCACATCTTGATTGGGAGAACTCCTAGAGAGTTGAGGTGTCTAAATTGATTAGTAGACTAGATAAACAATGATGGGAGCCCACTAGGACAACACTTGACTTCCTTTTGACAAAGGAAAGACTCTCTTTGATTACACCTCCCCATCAATTCAATTTCTCACTGAAATAGGCTACTGCTCTCCCTTATTGACTCAAGAATGCTCTTATTACTATTCTGCTTGCATCACAATCCACTTGAAATACTTTATTGAAATCCAGTAAAGCTAACACAGGCTGCTCAGTCACTTTCTGCTTCAACAATTCAAATCTTTTGTTTACTCCGATGGTCCACTTGAATTCCTTTCGATCTCCTCTCATGGTCTCAATCATAGGGTTACAAATTGAATTAAAATTTCTAATAAAATTATGGTAAAAACTAGTCAATCCATGAAATGATCTTACCTCTCCAATGCTTTCTGGTGTAGGCCACTCAACAATGGCTTTCACTTTCTCAGGGTCCATCTTCAAACCATCCTCAAATATCACAAATCCTAAATAGACTAACTCATCCTTCATGAAAGTACACTTCTTGATATTGATCAACAACTTTTCTTCTCTCAACCTCTGCAAAACTTGTCTTAACTGCAACAAATGATCCTGTTTTGTTTTACTGAAAATCAGAATGTTATCCAAATATACAATAACAAACTTACCCAATAATTTCTTCAATACCTCATTCATTAGCCTCATGAAAGTACTCAGTGCATTAGTCAATCCAAAAGGCATCACCAACCATTCATATAGTCCTTCATTTTTCTTAAATGTTGTCTTCCACTCCTCACCTTCTCTAATCCTGATATGATGATATCCACTCTTCAAATCTATCTTTGTAAAGTATTTTGCTCCACTCAAATAGTCCATTATGTCATCCATCCTAGGCAAAGGAAACCGATATTTTACTATGATCTTGTTTATTGCTCTTGAATCAATACACATCCTCCATTCTCCATTCTTCTTAGGTGCTAATACTGCTGGTACTGCACAAGGGCTCAGAATCTCCCTGACCAAACCTTTTTTCAACAACTCATGTACTTGTCTATTCAGTTCTTCATTCTCTATCGGTGTCAACCGGTATGCATCTTTGTTAGGCAAACTAGCTCTAGGAACCAAGTCCATGCAATGACTAATACTTCTAACTGGTGGCAATCCATTAGGTACATTATCTGAAATGATGTCCTCATATTCTGTCAACAAATCTCTTATCTCTTATGGGTGCTCTTCTTTTGGTTCCTGTCTCTCAGTCTTCTTAGGAATTATGGAAAAATGCACATTCTCATGTCTCAGTCCATCCATGAATTTCCTTCCATCTACTAAGCAAATTATGGCATTTGTATAGACTTCATTCTTCAAAGATTCCTCCAAAGGTAACAAGGTTTGCTTCATCCCAATGGCCATAATAGTGTATGTATTCTTCCTCCCATCATGTATTGCCTGTCTATCAAACTACCAAGGTCTACCCAACAAAAGATGACCAATATCCATAGGCATAATATCACACAAAACTTCATCATGATAATTCCCAATTTTCAATTTCACCAAACACTGTTCACTTACTAATAACTTATGTTCATCCTGAATTCATGCTATCTGATAAGGCTTAGGGTGTTTCAATCTCCCCAATTTGAACTTGTTCACCATGTCTTTTGAAACAAGATTATCTGAACTACCACTATCAATAACAACTTTACAACACTTACCAGATACCTTACATCTGGTTTTGAGCAGATTCTTCCTCTGCAAGGGTTCTTCATCTCCTCCGGTATGACACAAAGCTCTCCTCATCATCAACAATTCTCCATCTTCTGATTTATTGTCTGATTTGGTGGGGTTTACTTCCACCATTGCTGCTCTTCCGGTAGCCTCTATCTTCTTACACTCAAATGCATGGTGTTCTTCTCCTTCATACTTAAAGCAAGTTCCTCTAAATGTCCTCTTATCTTGTCTTCCAAATTTCTCATTCCGGTAACCATTCGGTTCTCTCCTTCAGTAGAAATTTCTATCATCCTTCTGGTATGAATTATCTTCTTTGTTCACTTCCTTGTCCTTGTTATGATCTATACTGGTTCCTCTTCCTCTAGTATATCCTCTTCCTCCTTAAAATCTTCCTCCGGTAAACATTCCACTAGCTCTCTATCTCTGCTCATGTCTTTTATTCAATTTCTCTTCAGCCTTTAGTGCATATTGGTAAGCCTCTTCAACACTCTCCAATTTGATCATATCGAGTTCATCTTGTATAGACATCTACAATTCGTTCAAATATCTTGCAATTTCTTCAAATTCATCATTAACATGTCTAGATCTAATGTTCAACTTGTAAAATGCTTTGGTGTACTCCTTCACACTAGATTCCTTTTGTCTCAGATTTTACAATTTCCAGAACAAATCCACTTGATAATTCATCGACACAAACTTCAATTTCAACTTAGCAATCATCTGATCCCATGTATTAATCTTTTCTTTACCTCTTCTTTGTCTATCAACTTGCAAATATTCCCACTAAAGAGATGCACGACCTTTCAACCAGGTACATACATATTTCACCTTCCTCTCTTTTGCAGTGTTTTCAAAATCAAAATACTTCTCCATCTCCAAGATCCAGTCCATCAATTCATTTGAATCTAACTTCCCATCATATTTTGGTGGGGTAAAATGAGGTTTAGTATTCTCCCTACTCAAAACCCTTAAAAACCTTTCTTCATCTGGATCAACTATCGGTAGGTTTACTTGTTTTGCCAGAGCTTCTTCTCCTTCATCTTCGCTTACATCTTCAATATGTTGACCTCTTCTCTTGGCTATCTCCACGGTTTCTAACTGGGCTTCTATTCCTCACAACATCTCCATCACAATAGGGTATGCATTCCCACATGCTCTACTATTCCTAGTTCATCTCCATGCATCGATTCATGCTAGTCCTTTGCAATTGCAGGTTGGATCCGCAATCCACCACCCTACAACAAAAAATCAAGACACGCAACCTCCAGAATGAAACTTTGCTCTAATATCACTTGAAGCAGTCACTGGTGAGCAGGGACCTCAAAGAGATCAATTCAGATCGGTCAGCAATAGTAAACACAACAAAAACACACATATATGATGAAGGAAATGCAAAACAGATAGTTTTATTGCATGAAATTTGATTTCACCCAATCGGTAACAACCGGGTTACAACATACTAACACACAGGCCTGGTAGAATAGGTCACAACCAGGGCCTTGGATCGAAAGATCTTGTTGGCAATTGACACTCATTGGATTCATATATTGTCAATGATGGAAACAAGATTCTATAGAAGACATATACCAACATTAGACGACATACACCGACAGATACTAACATTGGAGTATTCAGGGTCAGAACCCGCATTGATATCCAACACTTCAGTGAAGCCGACATCAATCTGGGATCCGAAGGAAATTTTATTTGTAAAATAGTTTTATTGTATTGGGCCGATATTGTATATCTTTTCTAATATATTGTAAGCTGACATAAGACATATTGTTTGTAAAGGGTATATAAGTCAGTTTATTAGGTCATTGTGATATATGATATTGAAGAGTGTATATGACAAGGTAGTAGAACTGTGTGATGCAAAGGATATGTATGTAGGTCATTTGTATGTGAATGCTATATCATGCAATGATTTGTAGATGGCCTATAAAGAATTCTTGGAGGAAAGGAGATATCGATAGAAGTGTTCAGGGTTTATGAGCCCATACAAAACAAAGCTATAACATGAACTCTTTTTGGCATTACATATGCATTTTGTGAGTTCACCATTACTGTTTTATCTCAACAGAAGCTTGTAGTCAGTGAGAATCTTTTGTGTTGAGAAGTGTGCTCTAGGCAGTGTGCCTTCCTGCATGTGCATGCCCCCATACTATGTAATATCTTTCATATGGCCAGTGAATTGATATTATGGGTCACAGATCCCACCGTGGTTTTTCCTCTTTGAGGTTTTTCACATATAAATTCTGTGTGTTATTGTGTTCATTCATGTGGCTGGTTTATTTACTTCATGTTATTCATTTCTTCATTTATCAATTTATATGTGTGTGTTATAATAAGGTAATATATTATATTACTGACAAAAGACTAATTCACCCCTGCCTCTCAGTGTTCTTGGATTCCAACAATTGGTAGCAGAGCCTGGTGCCTTAGAGGAATTTTAACACCTTGAGGAAGATCCTGAAACCAGAATCATCAAACATGGCTATGGAAAAGCAACTTGAGATGGAACTTGAGGATTATGATGCTGAAAGGATGAAGAACTTAAAACCGCAAGATGAATTGAATTCTGCTAATGAATTCATTCTTGTCCTGCAAGAAAGGTTATCATCAGGTCAAGCTAGGAGGAAGGAAATTTTGCAAAACCAGGATGATGAAGAGAAAAATGTACTCAAGGAATAATGTCAGAAACCGAGTCAAGAAAACATGCTCATGAAGAATGAAATGTAAGACCTGACTATGAGGATGTCAAAAGATATTGATGATAGAAAGAAGAAGGAAGAAAATCTTGTTGTATCTCTGAAGAACAAATTTGAAGAATGTGGCAGATTGGCTCATGAGAATGATATGTTGAAAACTAATTTGGTACAATCCCATAATAATGAACAAGAGCTTGACAAACAAATAATAACTCTGAGAGATGATCTGACTACTGCAAGTGAGTATAAAGAAAAATTTAGGATTAGTGCTGCACAGTTGGATGATTTATTGAAAAGACAAAGTAAAATAAAGATTCTAGAGGACTTGTATTTGTACAAGGTGAAAGCTCCAGTACTGCAAGTGAAGATCAAACAACCGGTATGCAAAACTCATCAGACCAGAGGAAATCGATAAGGCAATCTAATGCTTATAAATTCAATGGTAGATGCTTTGTTTGTAATAAATTTGGGCATATGGCTAAACAATGTAGAAATAGAACAAATCAAAACTACAATTCTGTTCCCACTCAATACACAAATTGCAAGAAATATGGTCATAAGTCAGAAGATATCAGAATGAATGTTAAATGTCATGCATGTGGAAAGTTTGGACATTTGGATAATCAATGTAGGTCAAGGAATGACACCGGATATGTTAAAGCAATTCAAAAGAACAATGTTACATGTTATGCATGCAACAAAATAGGTCATATTGCTAAGTACTACAAAAGAAAGACCAAATCGGTTAGCAATGATAAAGCAAATGAGAAAGGAAAGAAAAAGTAGATGAAATACAATAAGATCACACCAAGAGATGGGTTAGAAAATATGAAGAACCAAGTGGAGATGCAAATACACCAGTAACTACACCAGTAACTCCACCGGTAGAACAAAGCATTCCTGTACCAACAAAAAATTCAACCGGTAACTAAGGCATACACCATACGGGTTGGCAAATTCATTGCAAATCTTGCATATTCCCCAGAAGAGATCTACAGAGTTGTATTAATCATTTATGAAGGTCTACCCAGGCATGAAACTATGAAACTAGCATCCGGTAGGGTAAATCACTAAGCATTTATGACAATGAAGGATCAGGGTTTACTCATTGATAAAAAGGGAAAATGGAGTCATTTTCACTCACCCAACACTTGAGCAAACCAGAGAAAAGAAAAAGCGAATTACAAGCAATCAAGAGCAAGCAAAGGCATCTTGTGAAACCTTATCATCCAATTGTTGACTAGGATCCCATCTTCCCAAACACTTATGATGATCCCCTATCCCTAGCCAAGAACATGACACCTTTTCAAATCCCCTTGACATCCCACTCCTTGAGCAAGGTCAAGATATCCCTTTCATTCTTCCAAATGATCCCATTGAAATCCAAGAGAAGAGCACCTTTAAAGAGGAATCCAATGATCTTCCTCCTTGTCAAGATCAAATTATTCCTTTAAATCCCCCACAAGGTCCCTTTGTTCCTCCATCTCCATGTCTTAATCCTCCATATACACCCCAAGATCTCATTTCTTTTGATGATCCCATTTTCCCTCCCATTTTGTCTCATGAAGAGCCTCTCATTGATCCCAATCCCCCTCATGATTTTAACATGGTGCAAGATATTCATGAATCCCCTACATGCACAATGGGTCCCTCCAATTTGGTTCAATTTGACCCACTCCAAGGTCCCATCATTCCCATCATATCATATCCACCTCATAGTGGACTTGCATCTTCTTCCGAAAGCAAAGAGTATCCTACAGGTCAAAATATTTATAAAGGCAAAGGGGTAGACCTTCACAAGCAAGAACCCCTCCATGCTAAAGAAAATATAAATAGTCATGGCCTCAATGACATTCGTCAAGACGTTGGTATCCTTGCAAAACCTAAATCCAAGCATAGGCCTTCCCCTTCATCCCTTCCATCCATTTTAGGTCCTTATATCGCTTCATCCCCTATTCAAGGTCATCAAAGGCACCCATCCTTGAACACCTTCGATCCATCCAAAATACCTCCATATCATTCCTATCCATCCATGCATTCATTTCCCTCTCCAAGCAATTTGGATGCCAAGCATATAATTCATAAGTCCAACAATCCACATGCATTCAAGGATCAACATGTCCAATCTAATCGACATGTCAAAATGAAGCAAAATATGATCCAAAAAGAAAAAGAAATATCCAATAGGCCATAAGGCCAATTTATCATAAAGTAAAGTCCAAAGCTATATGGGTTACTAAATCCCTTGTGCAAGTAATGCGTTCCAAGGAACCACAAAAGCATGAAAAATCCAAAACAATGTGGATTCCCAAGCAACTCCTAGAAGCACAAAAAGAAGCATCAAAATTGGCATCCAAAATTGTTGTTCCTCTATCCAAAAATTTCAAATATATTCCTCCATCACCTCCTTCATCCATTTTGGGTCCTTATGTCGCAAAATCCACAGCCTTTCCTCCATCCAAATCTCAAAATTTAAAATCCATTTTTCCTCCATCACTCCATTACCCCTCAAGGTGTGTGCTAATGTTGGTCTTGCCCAAATTTACATCCACTCAAGTACAAGTCTTCTTCCACCCCCTCCATTATCCAACACCTCTTTTCACTCCTTTCATCCGTCCTACCCAATCCTTTGCATACAACCTTAGCTTAGTCCAATTTCATTTCCATGTCCTTATCCTACCAACATCTTTGAGAATACTTTTAATAGTCATGGTCTATTTTTCAAGGCTAAATTCCAAACAAACAAGATAATTGAGTCCTTCTTCCATCCCTTATCATGTGTCCATTTTCTGCTAAAAAGTAAAAAAAAATAAAGAAAAAAAAAAGAAAAAGAAAAAAATGAAAAAAAGAAGTAAATAAAGATATTTTGTCCTTTGGTGAAAAACTAGCAAATAGGCGCCTTGGGAAATTACCATGATGAAAACCTGGCAAACAAGTATCATGCGTAATCTATGAACTTCTTGCATTCTACACTTGGGGGTAGGTTTCATTATCCTATCATCCCTCATGTCCATATTCTCTTTTCCACCTTTGATCTTGACAAGGTTGAGGGTCTTCATGAATGTCATGCATCATGATCGCAAATTTTAGTCTATCACACCTTTTGGTCTTTATCCATTGGATTATCACAACCTTTCATCCATATTCCTTGGCTTATTGCAACCTTCAGTCCATATTCCTTATCATATTCATGTCCCTTATCCATTCTTGATCTTGCTTGTCCTATCCATATCCTATGACTATCCATACACTCTTTTTCGTCCCTTGATTTTGATCGGACATAAGGACGTAAAATGCAAACATGGTTTCAAAAACCTCTTGACATGTCCCTCATGCCATGCCATTGCCTTACATTGTTATACCCAGTTCCTTATCCCATTGCACGATAACCCTTGGACTTGAATCTGCTTTGTCTCCATAATAAATGGCCTTTGTCTTCCCTCTATCCACCAACATTTTAGAAAGCCTTTTTTAATCCATTTTTCATATTCCTTACCTTGCTAGATACTAGGGGCAAAATCCATAAAATTCAAATAATGTCCTGAAATAATCCAAAAAATTCAAATAGTTAACTGAAATAATAAAAAAGATTCAAATAAAGTCCTGAAATATTCCAAAAACATTCAAAAAATACCCTTAAATAATCCAAAAAAATTCAAAAAATGTCCTAAAATAATCCAAAAACATAAAAAAATGTCTTGAAATAATCCATAAACATTGTAAAAAGGTCTAAAAAAGGCACAAAAAATACAAAGTTCAAAAACCTTAAAAAATTGAAAACATCAAAATCCATAAACAATCATTTTCATTTCGTTAATAAGTTGGCTCTTTTGTACATAGACATATATTTGAGCGGACGTCAAACAAAAAACACAATAAATATTGGGGTTAGTAAATCACGCATTAACAGATGAACTTTTTAGTCAACCAAGCATTCAAACTGGTCAACTTGTCTTATCAATCCATCAACATCAACATCATTGGTCCTTGTCAATATTATCACGGGTCTTATATAGGGTGTGGTATACTCAAAACTAGATTGTGTCCTATCTTAGATGAGGTATTGCATTCCCTAAAACCAGACAACATGATTGTCCTATTATCAAAACACAACATTATAAACTTTGACAACGAAGATCAAAATGGTGTTTGATTTATTTGGATTTGTGAATCTTATTTTGTTGGCAATATGGAAGGATTGATTATGTGTTGCATTGATGTTTTTGTTAGGAATCGGGAAGGCCAACTGAGAGGTGGGGGGGGGGGTGAATTAGTTGTCAATAAATTGCAACCCAAAACAAATTATTCTATCTTAAAACTCAGTGCCGGTAAAACAAATTAACAGTTATAGTATTACCAATACAACTTAATGCATGAAACAGAAAGAGAAACAAAATCCACAACATATGACACATAGATTTTGATGTGGAAACCCTGTAAGGGGAAAAACCACAGTGGGAAACCTTACCCACAATCAGATGATACTACTGCAGATAGTAAGTGAATACAATAATGGGGTCTGCACATGCAGAAAGGCCAACCGCCTAGAGCTCACAGCTCAATCACAAAATCAGGAGTCACACTGACTACATAGTTGGATGGTTAAATCCAATAATCAATGTACTTCATCAATTTAACATCTTCAATGCTGGATTCAGTACCAATTTAAGCTCTACGCATGAGGACCAAACACCTTCATAACCTTTAACAACCTTCCTTCAACCTTCAGATGATATCTACGTGATTCACACAAGGATCTGCTTGTTTTTACTCTTCACAATGATCTTCAATATATGCACACACTCACACACTTCTTCCAAATAAGATCTTACAATTATTTATACAAAACCTAAGACCTAATCATTAGGTCGGCTCCCAAAAGATATTACATTTAAATCAATTACAAAATAAGTCTTGGTGCAATGCAATATGTCGACCTCAATACATTTACACATTATCCAATCGATAAATCATTTCCAAATCGTGTCGTGCTGATCTAGAACATGTTTTCCTATGCTGGTTCATAACCTAGACCTATCTACTGATTAAGGCAAATATGTGAACCCAATCAGACCAATATGCAAAATTCCAAATACAAACATCCAATCCATGTCTTAGACATAACCAAATGATCTCCAGATGATAACAAGTCATCACCAACTTCTGGAGCTGCCAGTGAAACATATACCGGTGACTGTGCATAAGCCAATATCCATGTTGGGACCACAATGTGTCGCTTCATCAATAAACCAATATAACCAGAGTGCCAAATCAATAATGTAGACCTCTAGAAAGATAAATGTTGACATCAATGACAAAACTAATGCAACACATAACAAAGTCATCCATAATACCAACAATTTTGTCATTGATGTTAGCACTAGCTATTATGGTTGGCTACTGGCACTAGCTGTTATGGTTGGTTACCGACAGACAGGTTTTGGTTACCGACAAAAGATCTAGTGTTACTGGCAGAAGAGACTATTTGTTGGACACTTCCGACATGTTTGGGTCAATGGAATATGCTTGGTTTTATGTGTTGCATGCTTTTGGAGCATGTTTTGGTCAGTTGGTATTGACTTGGTGATCAAATGCTATCATACACTCTAGTAAGCCTATACTGACACGGGTTTAAGGTTTTATCGGTAGAGCTTTTAATGAGAATCTTTGACAGGATGCATAAGTGGTGTAGGTGCGGCTTCTAGATGGAATTCAGGATTCAAAACGTGATCCTTGATCATGCTTTGACTGGTTGAAGACATCGCTTTGGCATGGTGGACCCATAATAGGTCGGGTGCCTATCTAGGTTATGGATCGGTATCATGTTAACCTATTCTCTACATGTTACCGAGATGATTTATGGATTAGTTAATGTTATTTTGGTGTAAAGCCGACATGGCATATCATTGTAATATGGATGTATGTAATGGTATTATTGTAATATCTTTTAGGTGGCCAACCTAATTGGTTTAGGCCTTAGGGTTGTATAAATTAATTTAAGATCTCATTGTGGATGGTGGTAATGAAAAAGGACAAGGTATGGGGATGTAATGTGTGAATAATGTAATATCATTTAGACAGAGGATTAGGTTGATCATTGAAGATCGAATTGGGTTTATGTAAGAGGTCAAAGGCCTCCAGTTTTGAGCTTAACTGAGACTCTAATTAGGCATGGTAGATACTATCTCTGGTAGTTCATTCTACTGGATTGTAAAACAAAGTAAATATAACTCAGTCAAACAAAGGAAATATATCTCACTCAAGATCAATATTCAAAAGAATACTTGACATCAACTGGTTTAACTGTTATGACAACTTTAATAGTAAACAACTTCAATCTTGTAAACATCAACAATGCTTAATCATAACTCAACATATTAAACTCTCAATGCTTCTACATAACATGTCTCATTAGAAATTAACCATATCAACAAATAAGATCACAACCAGAAAAGCATTCACTACTTGACACAAATGTTTATACGTGGAAAATCCAAATAGGTAAAAACCACGGTGAGATGAGACTCACAAGGATAGCTATCTGAACTCTTCTGAAGTTCGCCCTATTAGGAGCTAAGCCTGTTAAAGCTTTACAATAAGTCCTATTAAGAACTAAATCCGGTTAGGAATCACCCGGTTAAGGGATTTACAAATATGCCTTGATGAAAAGCAGAATACCCTATTAGGAGTAACCTCACTGGAGGATTTAAGAATCCAAGCTAATGAACCACCTTGTTAGAGGATTTAATGAGTAACCAAGCTTGTTAGAGCTTACCCGGTTAAGGGATTTCACTTTTGTTGTAATTGTTAGAAAACAACAGGTTTTCTTGATCTGTCTGAGGAGCACTACATTTGTTTGATCAGATCCTTCTAAGCTTCAATCTGCCTTCACTCAAAGTGCAGATCCATTCATTGGTTAGGCAACTACGTACTCAACAGGTTTTCATCAATCTTGCCAACAACCTTTACAAACAACTTCATCGACCTTAAATAGAAATCAATTAGGTCGGTAACACAAGAAAAACCTAATTCTCATCATCAAGATTACAAACAAGTCGGTGCAATCTTGACTGTTAGAAATTATGACAATCTCTTCACATTCTTCAAGAAAATTCCAACAACTCAATGATCACCGCTTCATCGGACTTTGTAACTCATCATGCACTGTGCATTAGATGCAATCCACTTTTCTCCTTCCCTAGACCAAAAAACAAACACGCCAAAACAATTTGAACATATGCTCATTCAATGATCACATGTTTCCATCATTACCGCTTATCAGATAATAAACCATCAAACTTGATTGGTTAGGGTTTAACAGATGATAGGGTTTACCGGTTACAATACATAGAAAGGTTTAACCCTTTACGGCGGTTCATCGGTTCAACTCACAAAATTTACATACCGGTTTACAACATCTTCCACAAAGCTTTTCTTACCGGTTACTAGCCAATATCAAAAACAACAATATCAACAATAACATAAATACCATTACCGGTTCAATTGACATCAATGACAACATATCATTAATGCAATCTTTATGCAAAATACCAACAAACTCAAAATGCCAACAATCTCCCCCTTTAGCATTGATGGTAATACAAATATTAATGCCTCTGATTGCTGCTGATATTGGTAAATATGAATACTGGTTTACATTACCAAGTATTCACCTTGCTCTGTCTGTCTTTAGCATGCCGCTGGTTCACCTAATCAGACACATAGTTCTTCTCCTCAATCACATAATTCTTCTCCCTCTTTGACAACAATGCCAAAGTGAAAGTAAAACATATAATTCTACTCTCACTATGCATCAACATCATTCTACAACTTGATGCTCCCCCTATGGAATACATCCACTTCTTCATCAATCCATGTAAAATTCTGCAAGTGGTTCAGGGACTGATGCAATCAACATCATGCTTAACTAACTTCATGAAGAGGGACAACCCCCAATTGTCTTCTAAGATACTCGAAAGTGGTCTTAGGCAGAGGTTTGGTAAAGATATCTGCAAGCTGCTCCTTGGTAGAAACATGCTCCAAGATAACATCTTTACTTTGAAATTTTTCCCTCAAGAAGTGATATTTCAATTCAATGTGCTTAGTCCTTGCGTGCAAAACATGATTTTTAGAAATGTTTATTGCACTTGTATTATCACACAAAATCTTTATTGGTTCTGATATTTCCATCTTCAAACCTTCCAAAATGTGTCTCATCCACATAGCTTGTGTGCAATTCATATAAGCTACTACATATTCAGCTTCAATAGTAGATTGTGAAGTGCAACTCTACTTTTTACTACTCCATGAAACTGGCCTTTCTCCTAGAAAGAATGCTCCACCGGTAGTACTCTTCTGGTCATCAATATTTCCTGCCCAATCAACATCTGTGTATGCTTTCAAATCAAAATTTCCACCATATGGATACCATAACCTATAGCCAACAGTACCTTTCAGATATCTAAAAATTCTCTTGGTTGCCATCAGATATGCCTCCTTTGGATTCTTTTGAAATCTAGCAACAATACCAAGTGCATGGGCAATATCTAATCATATGTGAACAACATAGTGTAATTTTCCAATCATTGACCTATATTCCTTTTCATCTACAGACTTATATGCATCTTCCTTGGACAATTTACAACCTGTAACCATTGGGGTTCCAACTAGTTTACAGTCACTCATACCGATAGTCTTCAAAATCTCTTTCACATACTTGGATTGAGTAATGGAAATGGCATTCTTCATCTGTTGTATTTGTAAGCCTATGAATTTTTTTATTTCCCCTACTAATGATATCTCGAATTTATTCTTCATTTCATCTGCAAAACAATTACTCATGTCATCATTACCTCCAAATATAGTGTCATCTACAGATACTTCACTGACCAATATTTCATCTCCTTCAGACTTGATATAAATGTTGATGTTATCACTAGTTCTAGCAAATCCTATCTTCATAAAATAAGTATGAAGCCATTCATACCATGCTCTAGGTGCTTGCTTTAATCCATACAAGGCTTTATGCAATTTGCATACCATGTCTTCCTTATCTGTCAATGCATAACCATCAGGCTTCTCTATATGAACCTATTCTTCCAGTATCCCATTCAAGAATGCAGACTTAACATCCATCTCGTATACCTTGAACTTCTTATGAGCTGCAAATGCAAGCAATGTTCTGACACCTTCCAGTCTTGCTACTGGTACAAAAGTTTCTCCATAATCCTCTCCTTCTTGTGCATAACCTTTGCATACTAATCTTACCTTATTGTGAACTACAACACCATCTTCATTTAATTTGTTTCTGAACACCCATTTAGTACCTATAACATTCTTGTTTACTAGTCGAGGTACCAGGATCCAAGTGTTGTTCTTCTCAATTTGATCCAACTCCTCCTCCATAGCTTTCACCCAATGATCATCACCAAATGCCTCCTTAGCACTTCTAGGTTCAAAGGTGGAGATCATGCAAGAGTTCTCTCTTATTCTCCTTCTGGTTAGTACACCAACATCCTTATCCCCAATTATCTATTTAGGACCATGATTCAGTCTCACATACCTAGGAATAACATGATCATTCTCTTCAGGTTTAGCTTCTTCATTATCATCTTCCTTTGAATTTATTTGTTCTGGTTGAATAAGTAGATCAAGATTTGCTTTACCGGTTTTTGATTTAACAGTTTTAGGTTCGAAAAGAAAAATTCAAGGATCTTCATCCTTCTTCTTAGAACTCGTTCCTTCTAAAATTTTAGGACATTCATCTATATGAACATCAACACTCTCAACAATTTTCAATGTCTGGTTGTTGAAGCATTTATAGGCCTTACTCTTGGTGGAATAACCAAGAAATATGCCTTCATCACTCTTAGCTTCAAACTTGCTTATGTAATGACCTCTTTTAATAAAACATTTGCTTCCAAATATCTTAAAATAGATAACATCAGGTGATCTCCCATACCAGTACTCATATGGGGTCTTGTCCTTACCTCTTTTCACCAGAACTCGGTTCATTGTGTACACAACTGTACTTATAACTTCTTTCCAAAATGTTTTTGATACACCTCCTTGTATCAACATAGTCCTAGTAGCTTCAACCACTAACCAGTTGTTTCTCTTTGCTATACCATTCTGCTGTGGTGTCCTTGGTGTAGAAAGCTGCCGCTTGATACCATCATCATCACAATATTTAGTGAATTCTGCAGAAGTGAATTCACTGCCTTGATCTATTCTTAGATATTTTATCTTTTTGCCACTCTCTTTCTCAACTAAGGCTCTGAATGCCTTGAATTTACCAAAAGCTTCATTCTTATCCTTCAAGAATGTGACCCACATCATCCTTAAACAATCATCAGTGAAGATCATGAAGTATCTGTTACCTTGAATGCTTCTTGTTCTTATTGGTCCACATAGGCATGTATGAACCAAATCTAAAAAAGTGCTCTGCTGAGAAGGACTTGCTCTTAAAAGTTGAAGAAGTCATCTTTCCTAGTTGACATTCTTTACAAAGAGCATTAACCGGGTTGTCTAGCTGAGGCAGACCTCTTACTGTCTTAGACTTGCTTACTTTAACAATATTATCAAAATTTATATGACAAAATCTCCTATGCCAAAGCCAACTATCATCTATTTTTGCAATCAAATAGTTGCTAACTATAGGATTGAGATGAAATAGATTACCTCTGGTCTATTTCCCGGTTACAATCAATTCACCTTTGTTGTCAAAGATTTTGCACATTCCATTTCTAAACCTAGTGGGTATCCTTTGTCATTAAGTTGTGCCACACTTAAAAGATTGTGCTTTAGGCCTTCAACCCAATAGACATCATCAACACTACTCTTCCCATTAAGAGAAATAACTCCCTTACCTTTAACCATACAGGGTGAGTCATTGCCAAATCTGACAACACCGCCATCAAATTCCTTCAGTGAAAGAAATTTGCTCCGATCATCGGTCATTTGATGTGAACAACCACTATCAATGATCCAATCATCAGAGTTATCCATTCTGGATACTAGTGCCTTCTGATCTGATATTTCTTCCTTAATAGCTACAAACATAATATCTTCACTAGCATCATCATCAGATTCTTCATCAGTAATACCACTGTCAATAGCTACAAGACAATCTCTCTTGCCTTTACCCTTGTACTTCTTAAATTTGTCTCTCTTGTATTTATTTTCACCATTAGGGCAATTTTCTGCTATATGACCAATCATGTTGCATGCAAAACATTTTAAGGGTATCTTACCTCTATATTTACTAGTGCCTCTAGGCAGTCATTTTGCCAACAATGCTTCAAGTTCCACTAAGCTGTCTTCATCTTCAACATCTCTGCTGGATCTAGTTTCATAGTTATGATTGGTATCTCTGCTTCTTCTCTCACATAGGTTAGAGACAAAAGCTCTAAATGCAGATTCTAATTTCTGTACACTACCATCATATCCATTTAGTTCAAAAGCAATAAGTTTGCCAATAATAGAGTCAAGAGTTACCTTTGTCTTGTCAATGGATTTTAGCTCCTGAATAGCTGCAACTTAGATAGCATAGACCGGTAGCAGGGTTCTCAGTACCTTATTGATTACTGTGGCATCTTCCACTTTCCCTCCTACACTCTTTATCTCACCAACTATCTCTTTAATCCTTTGACCGTACTGCTGGATATTCTCACCTTAAGACATTCTTATGTCATCAAACTTTCCTCTTAAACTCTCCTCTTTAGCAATCTTAACATGTTCATCACTACTATAAATCTCTTCTAATTTCTTCCATACTTCATATGTAGTTTCAAGACCATGAACATCTATATATTTAGCATCAGACAAGGAACTGATAATAGCTTCTAATTCCTGGTGATTTTCTTGTTGTTCTTTCTTCTGATCATCAGTCAAGGGTCTAGTAAGTGTAGTATACTTATTTTCTATATGATCCCAATACTTACTACCAAGACTCTTAATGTAAATATTCATTTTGTCACTCCATATTCTATAGTTATCTTTTTTGAACTTCAGACCTTCTTTCTTCATCATGATCTACAAGATCTTTTCCTCAAGCTGTTAGGCTTCTAGATTAAGAGGACCTGAGATGCTCTGATACCAATTGATGGTATGATGAAAGAATAAGTATTCGGTAGAATATTGAGGGGGGGGGGGGCGGTAAATCATTATATTGAAAAACTGATAAAAAGTTCCCAAACTCAAAATCAGTCAAACAAAGTAAACATATCTCAGTCAAGATCAATATTCATAACAATACTTGACATCAACCGGTTTAACTGTTATGACAACTTTAATAGTAAACAATTTCAATCTTGTAAACATCAACAATGCTTAATCATAACTCAACATATTCAAATCTCAATGCTTCTACATAACATGCCTTATCAAAAACTAACCACATCAACAAATAAGATCACAACCACAAAAGCATTCACCACTTGACACAAATGTTTATACGTGGAAAACCCAAATAGGTAAAAACCACTGTGAGATGAGACTCACAAGGATAGCTATCTAAACTCTTCTGAAGTTCACCCTGTTAGGAGCCAATCCTGTTAAAGCTTTACAATAAGTCCTGTTAAGAATTAATTTCAGTTAGGAATCACCCGGTTAAGGGATTTACAAATATGTCTTGATGAAAAGCACAATACCCTCTTAGGAGTAACCTCGTTGGAGGATTTAAGAATCCAAGCTAATGGACCACCTTGTTAGAGGATTTAATGAGTAACCAAGCTTGTTAGAGCTTACCTGGTTAAGGAATTTCACTTCTGCTATAATTGTTAGAAAACAATAGGTTTTCTTGATCTGTCTGAGTAGCACTAAATTTGCTTGATCAGATCCTTCTAAGCTTCAATTTGTTTTCACTCAAAGTATAGATCCATTCACTGGTTAGGCAACTACACACTCAACAGGTTTTCATCAATCTTGCCAAAAACCTTTACAAACAACTTCATCGACCTTAAATAGAAATCAATTAGGTCGGTAACACAACAAAAACCTAATTCTCATCATCGAGATTACAAACAAGTCGATACAATTTTGACCATTAGAAATCATGACAATCTCTTCACATTTTTCAAGAAAATTCCAATCACTCCATGATCATTGCTTCATCAGACTTTGTAACTCATCACACACTGTACATTAGATGCAATCCACTTTGCTCCTTCCCTAGACAAAAAAACAAACATGCCAAAACAATTTGAACATATCCTCATTCAATGATCACATGTGTCTCCATCCTTACCACTTATCAGATAATAAACCATCAAACTTGATCGGTTAGGGTTTAATAGCTGATAGGGTTTACCAGTTACAATACATAGGAAGGTTTAACCCTTTACACTAGGTTCACCGGTTCAACTCACAAACTTTACATACCAGTTTACAACATTTTCCATGAATCTCTTCTTACCGGTTACTAGCCAATATCAAAAACAACAATATCAACAATAACATAAATACCATTACCGGTTCAATTGACATTAATGACAACATATCATTAATGCAATCTTTATGAAAAATACCAGTAAACTCAAAATGCCAACAGAGACAAGCTGTGAGAGTCACTAAGCTATTTTAGAAGTCAATGAAGCACAATAACCAAGAGCCAATATCATTTGCAACAAGTTTGGAAATCAATGAAGACATGTTCTCTAACATCATAGAGGAACTTTGTTCATCTATTGATGACAAGGTGCTGGTTTGTGAGAAGGTAAAGGAAGATAACCTTGTTTTGCAAAATGAAGAAGTTACCATACACAAGATTATTGAACGTGATGTCAAATCAGAACTCTTACTTCATGAAGAGAGCTGCCATAAAGCTAAATTCAGTCCTCTAATGCTGAAAAGTAAAGAAGATATTGATGAAGACATGTTTTGGGATGACTTAGAGAATTTTTGCTTAAATTTGGATGCTAGACAAGTATCTTTTATAGAGAAAAATCATGAGCAACAAGAGCAAAGTGCATAAATTTCTATGTTTCAGTCAAATAAGTCACACAAAATGGAGTTTGCAAATCAAGAGGAGGACAAAGAGGCAACCCATCAACACAAAAGCACCAAGGAGGATTCTAAATTTGTTCTCTCATGAGGATGTCCCATCAGACATATAGCTAAGAAGGAGGCACACAAAGCATCACAACTTATTGCATCCAAGCATGAAGTTGTTGTTAAAGATGAAGATAAATTTCTAGTTGCAGCTAAAGAAGAATGGTTTCATCTCTCTTATCCACTTCAAAACAATAGTATGTATGGTCAAGTTGTAAGAGAGTTTGTTAATGTCTTTGAAAAGTCATTGCAGCTGTTTGTTAAGTTTCTATTGATATTGCAACTCTTTTTGGTTGCACATAAGCATGTGAAGCATTGCAATTTGGTGAGAAAGGGCAGACATTTCACACAACCAGTTAATGGTTTTATTTGATTGAGTCTTATTTACTGGTTAGTGTAGGTTAGGATAGTATAGGATAGGTTTTTCATTCAATAAGTGCTCTTGCACAATGTCTTAGATGTCTTTTTTTTCATTTGTTCATGCTCAGTTAGTTAGGTGTTGTCTAGTATAGTTGTTTCCCCAAATTTTTCTTGTTTAAATGACTCTTTTAGAGGTGTATACAGTTGGTTTGTTGGTCATATTTCAAGGTCACTTGTTTTTCAAGGTTGTGAGTCAGTAATGTCTTTAATTTTGAAAGAAAGTCTCTGCATATATTGTGAAAAAACCTTCCATTAGGTTGTTGGGTCTTCATGGAATGAAAAATGTCTATCCAAATAGTGTAGTCCAGTTGATCTACTCATGTTCTAAGTTACTTGTAGCAGCTGTAGTGTGACTAAATAGTCAACCTACACAATCTTTCAAGAAGTCTACAACAACTTTTAATGTAAAATATGCAGCATTCTTAAAGGGACCTGTAAACTTAGCTACTTAGGGACCTGTACTTTCAACATTTGCAAATTTCCAAAGAACCAAAGGTACTTACATTTATAATTTCCATTTATTTGTAATATTTATCATATTTAGTTAACTGGTTATCTATGCATTAAAATGTGTTTGTCAAATTGTCATTTTTCTTGTTACATGCTTCATAACTTATTTATTTTTCCACCCTCATCCATTCATTGTCATTTGAGGGCAAATGACCTTTCAGTTGGGGGGAAAAATCCATGCCTTGTATTGTTGTCCTACACCATAGAGATGATGGAACAAGATCAAGGAATGATTATAAATGGCAAAGCGTGGAAAAAATATTTTTATATCCCTTATAGCAACAAATACAATGAGAATAAAATACAAGAGCCAAGGAAGAGGACATGACAGTCATAGAATCTCATGCATAACCAATGTCTACTCCTTGCTTGAGGACAAGCAAGATTTCAGCTGGGGGGAATGATAAGCCTATAAATTGACCATATTATTTAATGTTTTACCTCATGTTTATAATTTCCTTCCAAGTAATTTCCAAACATTACTTTGGTTTTTTGAAGCATTAACTAGGATTAATGATGTTTGATATGCATATGTGTGTCTAGCTAGTTGATGCTAAATGATGATAAAATATTATAATAAATAGTTATTATTGAATGTAAAGTACTTAATAAGTATTGACATGTTGTTTTTAAGTGATTTGAGTCATTCATACAACTAGAAGAAAGGAGGTGCAATTTGGCAATTGACAGATGTAGCAGTTGACTGAAAATGCATAAAAAGTCAAAAGATCAGTTTCAGTAAAATGGGCATATCTAACTCGTTTCTTAACGAAATTCAGATTTTCAAAATGATCTATAAATATTAAAAGGAGATATAAAATGGGTTTAAACTTTTGAGTTTATTTGTAATAGTTAATGAGTAAAATTCACCAGAAGTTGACTGAGACAAACTAGCATATTTTTAGGCAGCAATTAAGGATTGAGTTCTAGTTCAACTTGGACTCTTCTACCTCTTCATGAGTTCGCATATTTGGAGTTATTAAAGTGAAGAAACATTGGAGAAGATTGTGGAAACAATATTTGATGATTCATAAATAATTGTAACATTTTTGTACACATGTTCAACCATGACTGTACTTTATAGTTGTAGAGTTCGAAGAAGATTATAACTCTCTCAACTCTTGTTAGTTTAATCTTTATTATCAGCCATGAATAGAACAAGTCATCTCCTTGTTGTCATAGGAGAAATGACATTTGTAATAAGTTGTTGAGTTTGTAATTACTTCAACTCTCAAGCCTCAAGCATAAACCTGAGATTTTGTTGATTTGTGAGTAAGTAGTGTTGAAAGTAATGTTGAAGGTAGTATTGAGAATAGTTAGTGTTTAGAGAATATCCAGTTAGTGTTGAGTCTTGTTAGTAGTGTCCATATTCAATTAGAAAGTCTGATACATGTCCATGTAATATTTGATTTGCAATAAGAAGATTATTTGATCATTGAAGCTTGTCTATTGAAGATGGAATGCTAATGACAGATTGAAGCAACTCAAGCAAGGTCCACTTGAGGAATTGTGATTTCATCATAGTTTAAATTTTTATTCATTATGATTTACTCTAATTAGTGAGTTGGTTAAGATAGGTTTTATTTTCAGCATTGATTTTACTAGTTTTAGAACAGTCATCCTGCAGCCATTGTTGTTGCAAATAACCAGTCATCCTGCAGCCACTGTTGTGGGAAATAACCAATCATCCTGCAAGCCACTGTTGTTGCAAATAACCAGTCATCCTGTAGCCACTGCTGTTGCAAATAACCAGTCATCCTACAAGCCACTGTTGTTGCAAATAACCAGTCATCCTGCAGCCACTGCTGTTGCAAATAACCAGTCTTCCTGCAACCATTGCTGTGTAGTTAGTTTTATTTCCAACATTGTCATATTTTCAATTCAGTTTATTATTCTGAGTTTATTTGCTATACACAACTGATACAATATCTTAGAAGGCTTCCATAGTGCATATACAGTGCTATCTCATTTCAAGTTCACGTCCCTGGGTTGATAATTAAATGTAGCTTCTAGTTCATGAAAGGTTGCTTAGTGTGGATAAAATCCCTAAGTTGTGAATTAGTATTCCAATATCGATTGTAATTAAAAATCTCAATATATGTAGTGGTAGATTTGATAATAATGCTTAGTAGAGAATTTGACAAAGAAGAATCCAAACATTATCACTCTTGGATGTTTTACTATACGACCATAACCCTCAAAGGTGAATATTTATTTGATTGGGCCCAACTGATTTCAAATTACATACATGAATAAATATTCAAGGTAAAAACAATCAAGAAGTTCTTTATGACCTCTTATGTTATTTGGTTAGTAGGAAGAATAGGTGTATTCCCTAGTTTGGATATAAAAGGAAGAAGGGGAGAATGCCCAAGCACAATCAGAGTATGGGAACACTTCACCCAACTGACCCTAAAAAAAAAGAGAATCATTTTAAAATGGTAAATGATGCCTTTACATATATGCAATAATCAACAAATTGATGAGAGATGTTTGATACATGTTATCCAAAGAAGCAATGAAACCAGTACCAACTTAGGGAACATGGTTCATTCAAGACCCCAAGTCTACCTACATAAGGGTGAATGGATTTCATGATCACCCTTTCCTCCTTCCTCATCATTGCAATAATAAGGTGAATCTATTAGAATTCCTAAAGAAAATCACATAAATTCAGATACTTTTGACTTTGAAGCATAAGACTGGAGTCAAATTCCCTTTTAAACTCAAGTTTTATGAATGCTCTAATTTACAAACAATCAAAATTTCAATCCATGAGCTATAGGAAATGAATATTTATTAATAAAAATAAAAGATAAAAGCTTATGATCCTTAAGGTAAATTAAATACCTTTATGCCCAATACTTATTCAAGTTATCAACCTACATTGGAGGACTTCTGAGTTGACTTGCAAGATAGCTTTGCAACAAGAAAGGGAAGGTATTGTAGACTAATTGCCTTTCAAATGACATATTTTAATGTTATAAAGGATATTCTTGTTTATTTCATTGACATTGGAGAAATCCTTGACCTGGTATATGACGAACAAAAGGTTAGTCAAAGTCCTCTTTCCCCAGTAAGATGGTATGAAAAGGAGGATACAAATATTGATGTAGTCACAAGTAAAGTGATCTAGTGGAGTATGAGATGGATCAATTTTAGACTCCCAAAAGTGAAAGAAAAAAAGTAACATAAAGGGAAGTCTATTGTGAATCCCCAATCCAAAGTCACTGAGGAATGTCATAGGAAAAATACATATGACAAGGGGCAAAAGGAATAAGAAGATGAAGAAGAGACTCTATAAATCCTTAAGGAAAAGGTATCCTTGAAGAAGAAACTAGATGAGGAAATGAATAATTGTCAGCTCCTTGAGAAGGTAGTAGAGGTAGGACTTACAATGAGTTTATCCATTGTAGTACAAGCACCAATGACACCTCCAAGGATAAAAATTGGCATGACTCTCAAAGAAGGATTGCAAGAAGAACAAGATCCTAATGCCTTTGTAGCAACTTCTTCACAACTTCCTCCTTAGGATACATATCAAGGAGAGATTCATGAGATTTATGATGATGATGAGACTGGATTAGATGAAGAGATTAGAGGGAAGTCAAGCTCCCAAAGTTAGAAAGACAAAGAATCCTCCTCCACATGTCATAATTTATAATCAACATCTACTAAGGAGGAATAAAAGGGCTCACTAGAACCATGTGTAGAGATCCTAGTTGCTATGCCACAAATTAAGGCTACTTAGAGACAAAATCCTAAAGGGTCAAGAGGATAAGATATGAAACTAGATCAAGAATCTTTCGAGCTAGTGCTTACCCAAGAAGATCAAGATAACTTGATTAAACCAACAAAAGAACAAGAAAAGAAAAATATGGAAGATTTAGCTATAATACGAGAAGAGGAGTAAGATGATATTTCAAAACCACCTCCACCTTCCAAGAGTACTCCTTAGAGAGTTAAAGTACAAATAAATGGGGAACAACTCTGAGATAATCAAGGATAAATCTATTGAAAATATGAGTTGATCCGTTGTTGTGGTTGTCATTGATGTCAAATTTTTTGTTTCAATCTTGGTCCAAAACGTCTATGGTGCAAAGTTATCTTGTTGAGAGGTTGGTACAGTTGTTGTGTTGGCTGTTCCAAAAGTTCTTGGGTCTAGAACTTGTTGTCGGTATTGAATATTGTTGATATCTTCATTTGATAGAGTTTTGGTATGGTGGATATATTGGTTTTGAGGTCCGAAAACATCTTTGTGTTCTTTGGGTGTTGTGGTATTGTTCATTGTTGGTTGTGAGATTCTATGCTTGACCTATCCTTAGGTTTGGCTATTATTTGTGGAAGTGTGTTTGATATTTTATGGGTCTCACTGTAGCATGTGGAGATTTGGATTTGAGTTATTTTTTTTAGAGAGTATGTTTTGATCGATAATTGCTTATATGGTTTCATAGCATATGGATATGTTGTTGGTTAGATTCTATTTATTGTAGATCGATGAATTATTCTTTGGAAGATGTGTTTTTGTCCTCTCTTTCTCCTGGAGTGGATTAACATGCGTGTTTTTGGTTTGGAAAATTTATCTAGATTCAGACCAACTTGTTTTATGCTATGATGATCTATCTTGTATATAAGGCATTTGAATGTTTGAGTTAGTCGCAATGGGAATGAGTGAAAGTGTAGATAATGTGATGAAGATTAGAGGAAGTGTGAGAAACAAAGAAGAGTTGTGTTCGAATGATATGCAATTTGTGTTGTGACTATGAAAAAGAGTTGAGACAGAGTGTTGGCAGTTGCAATTAGAGTTATGTGTGTTGATTTTGGTCGCTTGATGTAGAGTTCAAGGACAACTTCATGATCAGGAGATCCTTCATTTCAAATCATTTTTCTGTATCTTTCCCTGAGTGCAGTTAGCTTCAGGTTTTGTAAGTCCTCTTTGTATCTTGTCCATAAGCATTTTGGCAGCAACAAAGAAGGAAAACTGAGAGAGGGGGGGGGGGGGGTGAATCGGTTTTCACCGGATTAAACCAATTAAGCACAATCTCAGATTCCAATCAACTGTAGCAAGAATAAGGTTAAAGACAATGACAACAACACACATAACACCAATATTTTGATGTGGAAAACACGGTTAAGGGAAAAACCATGGTGGGAACCTACCCATAGTAAGATGATACTCTGTAGTAGTATGTGTAAATATTACAATGGGGAATGCACATGCATTCAGGCACACTGCCTAGAGCTCACTGCTCAAAATAAGATGACCTAGAAGGTCCAACCCTTAGGGAGGGTTCACTACCTTACAATAAGATTTAGACTACAATCTATATTTCATGAACTATAAATATAGCAACTACTAATGCTTGATGAAAGTTATGGTTAAGCACATTTGTCTGCCCTGCAACAATCTTTGCTTAATACTCTACACCAAAAGATAAATTCCCTTAAGCTCACATACACCATTCTCTGATAAATTAGACACAACGCCGATACCCAAATTACATGAATCTAACACCTATTTATACAATTCATCAACCTTGATTACAAGGTCGGCCAAACCCCAAACTTCAATTACAAAATTATATCACATGTTACATATATGAACCATCAGACCAATACAATGATATACATGACATAGCATGGACCTAAATCAAATCTCTGAACATGCATCACCACCAGGAATCTTGCTAAGATCAACCGCAATACATTGCACCTCCAATAATATTGCATAACATGAAGAATATCATTAGATCAGCAAAATCACCAAGAATGCGTACAAGGATCAAAGTGAACCACCAAAAAAAAATAGGACATGATCAAGAAACACCAACAAGCATGTTAGAACCATCCACAATAGCTGCACCAACCACTTATTCAAATCTTCATCGATCAACACACTACCTCTTAGGAACACCAATCAGTAGCAATTTAGACTAGAAAGACAACTTATGGAGCACAAAATCATGAACCATCTGAAATGAAGATACACATGAACATCCAAAACATTCTCCCAATATCGCAACCAAAGATATAATCATACTGGAGCTCACCAAATCAAATACCACACTCTACCAACCATTGAACAAAAAGACTACACTCCAAACCGGATCAAATAATATGATCAAGCAAACATTTAGATCACCGAAACCAATAAGGAATGAAGTATTCTAGCATCCAAAATAGATAAACCAGCCAGATCAACTCAATGCAATCACTAGAACACTAAACAACTCTCCGCAATACCAAAACATAGGAATATGTTGACATCAATGACAATAACATATCCTAGCAACAACAATATCCAACAATCTCCCCCTTTGGCATTGATGGAAACATATGAATGTGAAAAACACTCAATGCAAAGGAAATAGATCAACACCAACTATCAATAACAAACTCCTCCTAAGATCATGCACAACAAAGATTCAAAAATAAAGCAGTTTTTCACATGCCTCTCTCCCCCTTTGACGACAATGCCAAAGACAGAGTATAGATTATTCTCTCTCTCCCCCAAGACAATCTCTCCCTATAAATCATATTCTAAGAAGGACAATCTCCCCCTTAGGATAAAATCACAACTGATCATCAAAATCACACACTGACTACTCCAACTAAGTAGCAACACCAACTCATCAACCTAGATAAAAAGATAAGGCTCTAAAATCCATCAAATTGATGCAACTCCATGCATCTAGTTCTCATTAGGAGGGGCAGCAACCCTAACTTGTCTCTCAAATAGACAAATGTATTTGCAAGCAAAGGCTTAGTAAAAATATCTTCAATCTGATCCTTTGTAGATACATATTCCAATCTGAATTCTTCATCACTGAATTTTTCCCTCAAGAAGTGGTACTTTATGAACACATGCTTTGTTTTATAATGCAACATCCAATTATTTGAAATATTCACAACACTTGAATTTTCATAATATATAACAATAGGCTCATCATAAATCACTCTGATATCCTTCAACATCCACTTCATCGAGACTACCTGAGTACAGTTGCTAGTAGCAAAAATGTATTCAACTTCAACAGTAGATAAAGATACACCATCTTGTTTCTTACTGGACCAAGAAATCAACTTCTTTCCCCAAAAAAATGCTCCACCAATAGTGCTCTTCCGGTCATCAACATCACCCACCCAATCAACATCAATATAGGCACATAGAAGGAAGTCATCATTCTTTGGATACCACAAGCCATAGTCAATAGTTCCCTTCAAATATCTGAAAATCTTGTTTACAACAATAACATGAGTCTCTTTAGGATTTTCTTGAAATCTAGCACAAAGGCAAACAACATGCATAATATCTAGTCTAGTTTGAGTTAAGTACATTAATCCACCAACCATAGATCTATACAAAGTTTGATTGAATTTATGAGATTCATCATTCTTAGACAATTCACATCCAGTCACCATAGGAGTTCCAACAGGTTTAGAATCAGCTAATCCAAAATTCTTCAACAATTCCTTCACATATTTTGATTGAGAAATGAAAATATCTTTACCGGTCAGAGTAATCTGTAATCCTAAGAAGAATTTCATTTCACCTATCATAGACATCTTAAATTCCTTTTGCATATCATCAACAAACCTCAGACTCAAATTATCATCATCGCCAAAAATGATATCATCAACAAAGACTTCAACAATCAAAATGTTATCATCCTCAACTTTAAAGTATAAATTACTCTCAACAGTACCTTTGTAGAATCCCAGCTTCAACAAATACTTATCCAATCTAGCATACAAGGCTCTAGGGGCTTGCTTCAGTCAATAAAATGCTTTCTTCAATTTGCATACCATATCTCCTTCATCTGATAAAGAAAATCCATCCGGTTGCTCAATGTAGACTTCCTCATCTAAATCACCATTCAAAAGGGTTGACTTGACATCCATCTGATATACCTTGAAATTCTTATAAGAAACATATGCAATCAACAATCTAACAACTTCAATTCTAGCTACAAGAGCAAAAGTCTCCTCATAGTCAATTCCTTCCATATGAGAACACCCCTTGCATACCAATCTTGCTTTGTTTCTAACAATTTCATCGGATTCATTTAGTTTATTCCGAAACACCCATTTAGTACCAACACATTCTTATCTTTAGGTCTCGAAACAATCTCCCAAGTTTCTATTCTTCTCAATCTGATTCAACTCTTCTTCCATTGCTTTTATCCAATTTTAATCTTTACATGCTTCTGCAACCTATTTAGGTTCAATCTTTTAAATTGAGCATATCTCTTCAGCAACAATCCTTCTCCTAGTCATCACACCTTTATTCTTATCAACAATAATATGATTCTTAGAATGATTCAATCTTACATACCTCAGAGTCTTCTAATTATTCTGGTTCTCAGGCTCTTGTACTTCTTCACTGGCAGCAGCAATATCCGGATTAACTATCTCCACCAGATCAATTTTCTTCAAGATATCAATCTACACAAGATTTTAAACAACATCTTCATCATCAAAATCATAACTACATGCTCTGATCTTCTTTCCAAGACATTCATCTACCTCTACATTTTCACTTTCCACTATCTTCCTCAGTCTCTTATTGTAACACCGGTAGGGCTTGCTTTTAGTAGAATATCCCAAGAAGATTCCTTCATCACATCTTGCATCAAAATTTCCTTTATCCTCATCTCTCTTGATATAATATTTACTTCTAAAAGCTCTAAAATATCTAACTATAGGAACGTGACCAAACCATAGCTCATAAGGAGTCTTACCAGAATCACTTTTAATATGTACTCGGTTGAATATGTAAACAATAGTGCTAACAGTTTCTCTCCAAAAGGTCTGTGCAACATTTCGTTCAATCAACATAGTCTTTGAATCATCCAAGATAGTTATGTTCTTTCTTTCAACAACTCCATTCTATGGAGGGGTTCTAGGAGCAGATAATTGTCTTCTAGTTCCATTCCTCTCACAGAATGCATCAAAATCTCTTGATGTAAATTCTCCCCCTCTGTCAGATCTCAGGCACTTCAGCTTCAACTCTATCCCAGTTTCCACTCCGACTTTGAATATCTTGAATTTCTCCAGTGCTTCTGATTTCTCCCTTAGAAAACCCACATCATCCTTGAATAATCATCAATCAACAACATGAAGTATCTATCACCCTACATGCTTTTCACTCTAGTAGGACCACATAAGTCAGTATGCACTAGATCTAACAATTTATTAGATGAATACAACTTACTCTTAAATGAACTTCTTGTTTGCTTTCCCATCTGACATTCCTTACATACCGGATTAGAAGGATTCACAATCTTAGGCATATCTCTAACAACTTGAGTAGAACTTATCCTTACCATGTAGTCAAAATTAACATGACAAGTTCTTCTATGCCATAACCAAATTTCATCAATCTGAGCAATCAAACAACTTCTCTCACCAACATTCAAGTGAAAGATATTACCTTTAGTCGTAGTAGCTGATGCAATCTCTACATCAAAGGCATTTAGGATCTTAAATTTACCATTCTTGAATTGCAAATCATATCCCTTGTCAACCATCTGTCCAACACTCAAAATATTATGCTTCAAACCTTCAACATACAAGACATCATCAATATTATGCTTACCATGGAAAGATATAGAACCTCTACAATGAATCACACAAGCTTTATCATCTCCAAATCTCACTCTTACACCATCATACCTTTCCATACTCACAAATTTGCTTTTATCACCTATCATATGATGTGAACAACCACTGTCAATCACCTATTCATATTTCTCTTCAATTCTCAGATTCTTCATCTGTTACACCTTCATCAACAACATAATAGGATCTCTTCCGATTTTTGTACTTCTGGTAGGGCTTATCATTCTTATCATGCTTCTCATATCTATCATACTTGTCAGAGCTATCATGCCTTTAAAATTTATCATGCTCATCATATCTAGACATTCTCTTAGGGTACCTAGAAGCAAAATGTTCTATCTTATTACAAGAGAAACATTTCAAAGGTAAATTTCCATCATACTTACAAGCTCCCTTAGGTAATCTCTGATCAATAAGGGCTTCAACTCATCCAATTCTCTTTCTTGCTCTTCCATCTCTCTCTTCTCTCTTTCAAATCTGGATACCCAACATGAACTTTCTCCTGGTTCATACATGTGCTTTTTGGATACAGAGGATTTGAATGCAGTCTCAGATTTACCATACGATTCTCCAAATTTTCTCAACTCAAATGCATTAAGCTTCCCAGCCAACACGTCTCTAGTCATAGTAGTCGCACTCTGGATTTCATCAATAGCAGCTACTTTATGTTTGTAAGCAGGAGGCAATGATTTCAACACCTTGGCAACAATCTCATCTTCTTTAAGGGTTCCATCAGCATATCTGATATTCATGACAAGCTCATTCACCTTAGCCATTGGTTAACAAATTTAGCCTTCCTAATTTTAAGATGAATGACTCATGTATGCCCTTGGTTTTGTGAAAGGAAAATTGAACCAACAACTCGGTAAACCGATGAATAGTTTACCCTCTGCATAAGGGTGTAGCTTCCTGTATGATATTCAATGAATTTTTAAACATACAAAAATATTAACTTCACTTTTAACCAGAAAGCGAGAAAAGGCATTTCACATTCATAAGTCAACACCACATGAATGCTAGAAAGATAAACACTATATGTAAACCCACAAATTTATAACCAAAATAACTTCACTTCTCAGAATTTTTTATTAAAGAAACCATAATATCATGGAATTTGATTGAGTCTCTCTCGTGTCTCACAAGACAAGGGGAATCAGAACATCCACACAAAGTTAACGAAAGGACTACTTATCAAATTCATTCACAGTCATATGAAAAGTGGATAATAAAAGAAGCAACAAATTCTTCACAAACAAATATATCCCAACAAAGATTTTTCTTTCTGCGTTCAAACACAAATTTGAAAGCTGCTGAAAAATATATAATTGTATTCACTGATAAAATTGTTAGACAATTCAAATAACCGGAAGACAACTAAGGGGGGGGGGGTGAATCAGTTGTCACAGATTATCAGAACTATTAACAATTTAAACTTTAATACCAGAACCCACAACATAAATACCAGAATGCTTAAACCAAATACCAGAATAGCAGTTAAACCAATTAAGTATAAAAAAAATAAAGACCATCCACATGACACCAAGATTTATACGTGGAAAACCTGGTAGAGGGAAAAACCATGGTGGGAAGCCTACCCACAGTCAGATAATACTTCTGCACTAAGTATGTGAATTATAATGAGGGGCCTGCACTTGTAGGAAGGCCAACAACCTACAACACACTGTTTGTTCATCACAAAAGGAGCCTCACTGACTACATAGAAATCCAGACTAGAATTCGAAGAAGTGTTGAACTGCAAAAGATAGCATCTCCTATGCCTAAATACAAATCTGGTTAAGCTCAATACCGGAGGACTAAATCCTCTTACATAAACCCAATTCGATCTCCAATGATTGACCAAATTCTCTACCTAAATGATATTACATTATTCACACATTACATCCCTTGACCATGACCTCTAACATAATGATGATGATCTATAATGAGATCTTACATCTATATATACAAACCTTCGACCATAAACAATTAGGCCAGCCACCAAATAATAAACCAATTATATAATTACAAACCATGTTGGCCTAAGACCAAACAAATAATATCCAACATATAAGACATCCCATAAATACATCGAGAGGTCCAATCCACACGTTAAATTAAAGCTAGTCCATAACCTAGATCAACCAAGACCTAGTATAGGTCCACACGCTACAACAATGATCTCCATTTGCCAAGTCTCAAACATGATCACCAACAACATCTTGAAACTCCACCAGAAGCTGCACCAACACCACTTATGCAATTCATCAAAGATCTTCATTAAAAGCTATGCCGGTGAAACCCTCACTGGAACAAAAAAACTAAGCTTCTAGGCAAACAAGATAGCATCTGATCACCACACCAAAACTAACAGACCTAATATGAGCATGAGTATCATGAGCAAGACAATTCCATCACCAAACTATACCAGAGCCTACTAGATCATGCTGGATCCAAATCAAATAGAAACTACACAACCTACCGAGACTAGAAGGGTGTCGATAAAGCATCCAAACAACTAGTGTTGGCATCAATGACAAACCATCAATGCAACACATAATCGATTTCACCAAATGGCCAACAATCTCCCCCTTTGGCACTGATGGCAACACTAGATGTGAAAAACATCTAAGTACCAAGAAATGCCAAACAAGTCTCCCCCAATGGAAGACAACCAACAAAATCCAACATATAGCTCTGAATGTCAATATCTCCCCCTTTGACTTTTTCTTTTTCTTTCTTTGTCTTTTTCACATTAATATCTCTCCCTCTTTGACATCAATGCAAGGAATCTGACAGAAATATCAAAGCAAAAACATAAACCACTGAATCACAAAGCTGACAACTCCCCCTAAGCACTAGCGTCCCACATCAGTGCCAGAATGCATAGTGTCTCTGATAATGTATGTCAAACTGATGCCAAACCACATCAATCAAGTCTCTACCGGAGGGGCAAAAACTCCCAATCTGTCTCCCAGGCACTCAAATGATTCCTTGGGCAAAGGTTTAGTGAAAATATCTGCAATTTGCTCTTTAGTGTTCACATAAACCGGTCTAACTTCTTTTGCTTCCACCTTTTTGTTCAAAAAGTTATACTTGATAGATATGTACTTTTTTTTAGAATGAAATACCGGATTCTTTGACATATCAATAGTAACAAAGTTATCATAGTGAATAACTACTGGTGCATCACAATCCATCTTTATATCCTTCAACATTTGCTTCATCCATAAAACTTGTGTACAGTTAGTAGTAGCAACAACATACTCAACTTTAGCTGTAGATAAATAAGTACACGACTGTTTCTTGCTGATCCATGAAACCAATGTCTTTCCAAGAAATAAAGCTCCACTAGAAGTGCTTTTTCGGTCATCAACATCTCCAGCCCAATCAGGATCTATATATGCACATAAAGTAAAGTTATCATCCTTATGGTATCACAAGCCATATTATGATGTCCCTTGCAAGTATCTAAAAATCCCTTTCACCACAATTTCATTTTTTTTTCTCTAGTATCACTCTAAAATATTGAAACAATACAAACAACATTCATAATGTCAGACCTAGTCCGAGTCAAATAAAATAGACCTCCAATCATAGATTTGTATCTTGTAGAGTTTACCAGTGCTGAAACATCTTTTCTTGTCAATTTCTTACTTGTAGCCATAGGAGTACTTATCTTTTTAGAATCTCCCATACCAAATTTCTTCAACAATTCCTTAGCATATTTAGTTTGACATATGAAAATACCTTTGTCAGTCTGAGTAATCAGCAAACCTAAGAAAAATTTCATCTCACCAATCATAGACATCTCAAATTATTTCTCCATATTCTTAGAAAATTCTATTCATAACTTATTTTCACCTCCAAATATAATGTCATCAACAAATACTTCAATAATCAGTATATCATCACCAGTGATCTTATAATATAAATTACTGTTAGCACTGCCCTTAGTAAAACCAAGCTTCAAAAGATATTTATCCAACCTTGCATACCAAGCTCTAGGTGCTTATTTCAATCCATATAAAGCTTTCCTTAACCTACAAACCATATTTGTATCATCTGATAGTGAAAAACCATCAGGTTGCTCAATATAAACTTCCTCATCAAGATCCCCATTTAAAAATGGACATTTAACATCCATCCGATAAACCTTATAGTTTTTATAAGCAACATAGGCAAGAAATAATCTTAAAGCTTCAATCCTAGCTACAGGTGCAAAAGTTTCTCCATAATCAATTCCTTCATTATGAGAATATCCTTTACAAACCAATCTAGCCTTATTCCTTATAACCTGACCATCCTCATTCAATTTATTCCTAAAAACCCAATTAGTTCCAATAACATTTTTATTTTTTAGGCCAGGGAACCAAGGTCAATGTGTTATTTTTCTCAATCTGATCTAATTATTCTTCCATAGCTTTCAACCAATATTAATCTTTACATGCCTCAATTACTGATACTGGTTCAACTTGTGAAATTAAAATACCTCATTAGTTACCAATCTTCTTCCTGTCATCACTCCATTGCTCTTGTCCCCAATGATATGAACTTCTGAATGATTCAATCTCACATATCTAGGAGTCTTCTGACTTTTTGTTCATCTTCTCTATTCTTTAGTTACTGTAGAATTCTCTGATACTGCCGGAGTAACTGGTTCAACACTCTATTCCGGTAAAGGTGCTACCAGTTTAGATATGATCATTTCCATTGTTGGTTCCTTCTCATAAACTCTAATTTGACTTGTGTTCAGCTCATCTACTTTGACATTGGCACTCTCCACAATTCTCTGCAATCTCCTATTATAACATGTATATGCTTTGCTTTCATTAGAATAACCAAGAAATATGCCTTCATCACATCTAGGATCAAAATTCCCAATGATATCTGTATATGGTGAAAATGGATAACAAAAATGTTGAAAGACTAAATGAATTCAACCACAAAACCCTAGCCCAACAACAACAAAGATCCACCATAACATATGAAGATTACCTAAGACAATGCAAATCAAATGAAATCATAAAGATTATACCATCACATGTCTAATAGGGTTTGGATCTCCATTCCTCCTATCTCCATTGATCTTGCTTGATATATTTGCTCTCAGATTTTATATGTGCACAAGAGCTCAACAAAGAACGGAAATGTGGTTGCAAGTAGGATCGCATATAAAAGTTCAGAAGTGTAGTGTAGTCGAGTAATCATCGGGGGTTGATAATGAAGGAAGAATCTCCTTATATAGAAGACACCATAAGAAATGGAGGGATAAGATTAAGAGGTGTAAAAGATAAATGGTCGGCTATGATTAAAGGGTAGGTAAAGGAAATAATAAAATAATGAGAGGTTAGGTAGTGTATGAATTAAGAGATGAATGACATGTGTCATGGGTAGAAAAGGTTAATGAATTAATTAAATAAATAAAGATTCATTTAATTAATAGAATAAGTGGGATCAATTAAATAAATAAAAGTATTTCTTTAATTTAGGAAAAGGGTAATTTAAATAAATAAATGTATTTATTTAAATGAGAAATAAGGCTAGAAAAGGATAAATGAATCAATTAAATAAATAAAGATTTATTTAATTAATAGAAGAATTAGGCTTAAGATAATTAAATAAATAAAGATATTTATTTAATTAGACTGGACAATTTTAGGTGTCTACATTTTGCCCCTCTTTGAGACAATGCAGCTTGTCACGTTGTTTCAAAGAAGATGATATGAATTGATACAAAGTTGCCCCAAGATGGGAATGATATGCCCCCTGGAGAGATTGGATGAAAATATCGCAGACAATCTCTCGATAAGAAAGAAAGGCTAGAATGGACTGACTAGATAGGATAGAGTGACAGAGTCACGGGATAAAGAAGACTAGCTCGGGAGACAAGGGCTAGGGCTAGGGCTAGGGCAATCTATAAAATAGACCACGAGGGGAATACATCCTCATTGTCATCCACACATCGAAGAGATCAGATTGTAGAGAGAGAATAGAGCAGCAACAGTTAGCAGCGATGGCATTGGTGCATAGATTCGATCATGCCGATTTCACAGGCCAACAGATGCAGGAGAGCCGGTAAGTACCGCCAAACCTCCTTGTACTTTGTTGCAATAAATGTTGTCATTAATGCATGCTAGGTAGCATGTTTAATAAATTTTAGAATATGTTAGACAAGGTCAAGAAATGCCAAGACGCGTCTGTGTTGGTGCTAGACGCGTCTAGGTTAGCTAGGCGCGTCTATGTTTGTGCCAGACACGTCTGTGCAGGAAAAAGCGTTTATGTCGAATGCGAGTGCGTCTGCATTATGCATGCGAGTTTGTGCTATGTGGGCACATCTGTGCAAAGAAGGAGTGTCTGTGCAGAGCATAGGCACATCTATGTATTTCAGGTGCATCTGTGCAGAGCAGGCACATTTGTGCAATATGTAAGCACGTTTATGTCATGAAGGCGCGTTTGTGTCTTCTAGGTCAAATCGATAGTTCTGTGATGAACATATGCTATCGATTAGATAAGCTGCTGAGAGGATACACTCAAGCAGATCCTCTAGGGAAGACTAGGATAGATTGAGGCACTTTGTGATGAACAATGAGTACCAAGACACAATACTTTGTGATGAACAGGGAGTACTAATATGAGCAGCACTTTGTGATGAATAGGGAGTGCAAATATGAGCAGCACTTTGTGATGAACAGTGAGTGTGAATATGAGCAACACTTTGTGATGAACAGGGAGTACAAAAACACGTAGTACTTTGTGATGAACAGGGAGTACCACTAGGATAAATAGCAACAATTTGTGATGAACAATGAGTGTCACTAGAATAGAAGCAACACTTTGTGATGAACAGTGAGTGTCACTAGAATAGAAGCAACACTTTGTGATGAACAGTGAGTGTCACTTTGATAGAGTATCATAAGCACTTAGGATAATAAGCAACATTTTGTGATGAACAGTGAATGCCACTTTAACTGACATAGTTGATTTGGTTGACTACAGGAGTACCTACCTATGTTGGAGTCACGGGAGAGATTCCCATCGACTCAGAGTTTATGACCAGAGCTGACTTTTGAGGATAGAGCAACTATTGAGGTTATGGGCTTGCGATATATTTTGTATGTGTTTGAGTTTCGGGCAAACATGGGTTTGCTGACTGCACTTGCTGAGAGATGACACTCTGAGACATGCAGATTCCATTTGCCGATGGGTGAGATGACAGTCACCTTAGAGGATGTTTACAGGATACTGCGGATACCGATCGATGGGGAGTTAGTTCCTTACAATCGAGAGGGAGATAAGGATGCACCAAGATGAGTGTTTTAGGATCCAGGACTGGAGATGAGGGTTGGACATATGGCTTGGGATACCATGACAGCGACAGGATTGGCACTACCGGTGGTGCTACTAGGAGTGATCAGTGGATTTCTATGTTCGGATAGGGTGACATGAGGGTTGGCAGTGGGATGGGGTAGGAGATAGCCTACTGGTAAGACCTGCATTATGGAGTAGTGCCACCAGATCAGCGGGCTAGGAGCTTCCATAGACCATCGCGGACTGCGATGATCACTAGAGGGAGGGACAAAAGACAGGCATCGAGTAGTGGGGTCATGGGTCCTCCACCACCACCAGAGAGAGGGGACATGAGAGATGATCCTGGGGTGGGTCCTTCCAGGGCTCAGACTCCATCGAAGCCAGTTGGCTCCGAGGGAGGGAGTTCATCATAGCCTTAGAGGGCTCCTTATGTATCAATGTTGTACCATTTTGTATGATGATGTAGGCACCTTTGGGTGATTGTAGCCATATGATTTTGACATCATTGTATCATGACACTTATGATTTTTGAGATATATATATATATATATATATATGAGATGATTCATCCTTGAGGCAGCTATATGCATGTGTACCTATGTGATGAGATGTTTCATGATGTATGTATCTATGTGATGCTTGTGATATGGATGAAAATATGCATATGAGGAAATGCAATCTTTTTTTTTTGTTCCTTTATGTTTTTATATGCTATGCCAATGCAATTGTTATATCTATATGTATGTATGAAATGCTTATATGTGGTAATGCAGGTGCAACTGCATGAAATGCAAATGTTTTTGGCGTGTCATTATACTCAGTCACGTGATAGTAGGCTACATAGACTCAAGAAGGACTATGGAGGTCAATCAAGAAAGGGGGATGAAAGATAGAAGATATGAAAGTGAGAGAGCTTCTTGTGCGTTATCATCATTGAGCTTTATTATGGAAAATAGGTTATGACAATCTAGATATATGTTCAACCCAAAAAGTCATTGTACCTGTTTGCATGGAGATAAGACAGTTGCAAACAAGGAATACCCCAGTTCACACTAGACTATCAGTGTCCTCATATCCTTGGACAAGTCATAGCTTTACTAAGAGACAATCCACAGACAACAAAGAAAAATAGGTGATGATACCCCATCCTCGCCTTTCTAGTCAAAGATATCCCGGAGATAAAATCTCTAGTTAGATACATCTTGGAAAAGCTAAAAGACATGTCACCAAAAGATAAAATCAAAAGAAAACCAAGACTCGACACCAACATCCATTGTAGTCCTCAATTTTAGTGTCTCTTGTCACTTGTAGAAGTCTTATTTGATTGTGGTCACAATGTTTACTTTTCACAAAAAGGATAGATAGCACCGAACCATAATATTGTCTGAGTCTGTTGAAAGATTTGATTTGTTGAAGCCCATTGTTGCTGCTGTGTCTCATTTGAAACTGACTGAATCCATGAACCTTATACTTTATTGCGGAGAACATGAAATTTTATTGCAGATTTGTGATGCAAATGTTGCTTTGTTGCAGATTGTGCGCGGATAGACTGAAGAAAAATGGAAGAAACTGTACTCCTTGAAACATGTGATGCTCTCAGTTCCACACCCATGACAAGACGTAGGATTTGCCTTAGCTACAGATAGGAGCTGATTTATTATGGATGGAAAAGGGGTGAAACGGGAGGGATTATTATGAATGGCTAACCAATCTTGGGTAGATCACTAACAAACCATGATGGGAATGGGTAAGTTTATTATGAATGGATAGGTTGTGAGTGTGTGAAAAGTGAAGGATGAAATGGTATCTTGAAGGAGGGAGGAGCAATGTCTCTACTCATGGTGTCGGTGACCTGGTTTTCACCATGGTACTTGCCCAGGGTGCCACCGAAGTGGTTTTCACCGTTGAACGAATTTTTTTTTCTGTTTTTCAATTTTTTTTGTGTCACAAGGTGCCTGTTTGCCAGGTTTTCACCAAGTAACGATTTTTTATGTTTTTATGATTTTTTTGTATTTTTCAATTTTTCAATTTTTTTGTATTTTTGAATTAGGATACTCTAAAGAGCTATGTGTAAAACCTGCGAAGGTGCATGTTGTTGATAGGATCCTCCAAAGGTTCACCCTCTGTGGTTGAGAGCTAATATGCACCAGATCCATATGCTGTTGTGATGATGTAAGGACCAATCCAATTTGGTTTGAACTTGCCCTTCTTCTCTCTGTCTTGCTTATTTTTAGGATTTTCTCTGAGAACCAAGTCACCTACCTCAAATGTGCGAGGCTTGACTTTATGATTGTAGATGCACTATTTCTTGACTAAATGATATGTAGCTCGAGTGATTGTCTTCCTTGATGAAGGAACTAAGATATAATTACTAGTGTGTGGACTACATAGGCCTGCATGCATGTCACCTGAAGAAGTTTGGGCATCCCTGATAACAAAGTCCCTCGAGGAAGCTCCATTAAAGGTCCATTGATGTGATGTATCGCCAAAAGGGAATGGATGTGTGGAACAAGTGGATGAGTTATGAAGGCTTATGATTGCGAAAAGAAGTGAAAGTAGGATAGCATGATGGAGACTTAGGATCAACAAGGTTGCTTTTTCACTTGAAATTTTAGAAATTTTGCCCCCAGTTATTTTGATATTAGGAGAGATCATCTCTTGTTCTTTTTTATTCATAGGAATTTTATCCTTGACTTTGATTTTTGCAGAGTCCAATAGCTTTTGATTTTGATTTGGACTTAAGGACTTTTCTTTATTTTTGACTTTTAGATTTTTCTTTTCAAGGCTTGATTTTTGATCCCCAATGAGTAAGGGCTTTTGTGATTCTTGTTGATCCAAGTCTAGAAGTGGAGTGGAAATGGAATTAGTGGATGAAATGGTAAAGCTATGTGAGCTCTCAAGAGGGCTGACGATACGCTCAATAGATTCTTTGTTGGAACCACTCTTAGGATTATTGATATCAAACGATGCTTGCACCACTAGAGGAGATTTGAATTCAGACTTAGTAGCGACAACACTAGGTGGTTCACACCTAATTCCTTGATATTGCAAATTGTTTGTAGATTGTTCCTGTTGACTAAATACCTTAGGACATAGTGGGAGTTGATCAACATGAAAGATATACTCACCACATCCCATGTCTTTAATCTTGAATTTTTCTTTCATCTCTACTTGTTTGGATGTAGAAGCTTTCAAGGATTCCAGATCAACATATGCTGATGAAGGAACAACCTCTCGATTGACTGGGATTGTTATTTTTGATCTAGGTTGCAGATTATTGCAATATATGAATGGATTTAGATCTGCTTTGACAATCACTTCAACTCCATTGTGTGGGAACTTGATACATCAATGTTATGTAGATGGGACTGCTCTCATCTCATGAATCCATGGACGTCCTAGCAATATGTTGTATGTGACCTCTAGATCAAGGACTTGACAAACCACATCTTTCGTAACTGGCCCAACTCTAAGAGGTAAGGTGACTGTGCCTTTGGATGAACTCTCTTCGTCATCATATGCCTTTATGATGATTGCATGTGTAGAATTCATAGCCTTTTCAGAATATCCCAATTACATAAGAGTATTCAATGTACAAATGTTTAGACCCGCTCCTCCATCTATCAGGACTTGTTTTATTTGATGTTTGTGTAGGAAGGCTTCAATGTGTAAAGGTGCATTATGTGGTTGGCTCACAAAGGCATCGCCAGCTTCAGTGAATGTAAGGGAGTGTGGAACGGAAAGGTATCCCACCATGGCTTGAAACTGGTTCATGTTCAGATCAGTAGGGACGGAAGTATCTCTCAAAGTTTTATCAAGAATGGCTTTATGTGCGGGGGATATGTGTAAGAGCTCAAGGATGGAGATGAGCGTGGGTGTCTTCCCTAACTGTTCTACAAGGTCATACTCAGCTTTGGTTGATGAAGTAGTGTTTTTAGCTAGAGCACCTTGTAAAGTGAATTTACCTCGATGAGTTGTAACATTACATTTAGAGGTAGGTTTAGAAGAAGATCTGATGCCTTTTAGGACAATCTTGGGTCTTTGGGTAGAAGTCTCAGGTTTTTTGTCCTTGATGATAATGGTAGAGACATAATTGTCCATCGAAATGTGATTGATAGTTGAATCATAGTTATAGGATGCTCTGGTATAGTTGGCTTGCTCATTTGTGGCTTTGGCTTTTCCCTTGTCATGTTTTGGGAATGGTTCCTTAAACATCTCATGTTCTTGATTGGATGGGTGTCCTTCAATCTCAATGTCACCTCTATCAATGAGATCTTATATGATGTTCTTCAGTCGATGATAGTTTCCTATTTTATGTCCCTTGCTTTTATGAAATTCACAATATTCATCATCATTCCACCAATTTGGTTTAACCTTTGGCTCATATGGAGGTAGATCTGGAATTGTTATTATTTTGTTTGCCACTAGCTTCTTGAAAACTGATTCTAGTGGTTCTCCCAATGGGGTGTACTTCCTTCATGACCTTGAAGTTGTCTGAGTATTTGCTTGATTGTTTGTAGAGTTTGATCTAGAAAAAATAATTTTGGGTCATACTGTATTGACATCCACAACACCATCATTGACTATGTTCTTGTTTTTATTCCAAAATCTTGGCTTATGTTTTCCTTTAAAGTCCTCTTTGTTTTCTTTGAATATCTTAATGACTCCTTGTTCAATTAGGACTTTCTCTGTTGCTAAGCCTTTTTCAATGACGTCCTTGAAGGTGGACAAACAAGCTTTTCTTAGGTCATAACCAATGTATTTGTTAACATTCTGTGTGAACATCTCTACCATTTGTTTTTGTGAAATTTCACAAGAGCATCTGCTGGCTAGATTTCTCCATCTTTGTAAAAATGATGAAAAAGATTCTCCATCCTTTTGTTTGGTGTTGCACAAAGTAGTCATCGATATGTTTGTCTCTATGTTGTATGAGAAATGTTGGATAAATGCCTCTACTAGATCACCCCAAGACTTAATTCCAGGTGGAAGTTGGGAGAACCATTCCATAGCTTGATCACCTAAGCTTTGTGGGAATAATCTCATCAAATATGTCTCTTCTGCTGCTACCTCAATGCGAGCTATGAAAAACTGTCTTATGTGTGCCTTAGGATCCCCTTTTCCTCTATACTTATCAAACTTAGGCGTCACAAAGTGTGTAGGAAATGGAGGCATTGGAATGCTTTTGTGAAATGGATAGGGACATATGTCTCTCATTGTGTATGTTGGCTTTGGTGTATTTATGTCCTCCATTTTCTTTTGTAAGTCCTTGATTTGCTGTTCCAAATTGTTCTTAGGTGGAGATCGACTTCTTGGACCATATCCCATTCCTGAACCACCGGTTGGAGGAGGAGCATGTTGCATATATGGATGATATTGATCATACACATGTTCATATGGAGGAGGTCTATAATGATGCTACATATATGGACCACTTGGTATAGAGTCATGGTGAGGAATGGAATATCTGGTTTGTCCATGTATACCATACTCTACAAGAATGTCATGAGTTTGTTCTAGTGTGTTGCCCCCAAATTTGACATGGGGTTTCCTTGTGTCCAAATTTTGAACATGCCTTTGAATATCCAATTGCCTTGGTGGTTGATCCTTAGCATTGGTATGTGATTGAGTATATTTTTCTACATAAGACTTCCATAATGGTCTGCGAAGGTGAGTATCATATGCTTGACCATGTGTGTATGGGACCTTTGGTTTTTGAAACAAAGATGATGGTGATTCAGGCACCATATGTGGTCCTCTATTGCCTCCACTATTAGGCCTCCTTTGATCCATGTTGAGGTGAGGTTGTTGCAAAGGTCGATTTTCCATTATTTGAGACATGTCAAAATCATGAGGAATCTTGGCTCCACTTTGTGCCATCACTTGTAAGAAATATTGTCTATCTCTCCTCATTATTTCCTCAACCAATCGATTGAAACGAGGATCCATAATGGAGTCTTCCACTTCTGCTGAATGTACTGAAATGTTGTCCGCATTGTCATTGTGTATATCATTGTTATTTATAGTGTCCATGTTCTCAACATTTGGAATGTTTCTATAGGCATCCATGTTAGGTAATGTAGTATGATTAGAATTGAAAAAGACCTCATTGTGATACTCATAGGCACTCATGTTTGCAGACTCTTGAGCCTCTTTAGTTTCTCTCCTAGATTTTTGGGAATGGGTTTCAACCATGAACTAGGTATTGACCAAGATGTATGAAACTAGATAAAGATGGAAAGAGTATGGAAGACCAAGAGTTTTGATGGAATGTAAATGAATCTGAGGTGTACTTGCAATGTCCAAAGTGTAAGACCAAGTATGTATGTAGTAGAGTGGGTGTGAATTCCAAAGAGAGGATAGTTTTTCATGATGAGGTAAGTTGACCTTGACTCTAAGTAAGACCAAATTAGACCTTGATGAAGGACCACTTAGCAAAATGTTGTTGTATGTAGTGTGTTATGTAGTGTGTTGATAAAGTATGATGAGGACAAGCAAGTGACTTTTTGACTCAAGTTTAGACAAATGTGAATGTAATGTAAGGTGTAAAGCAATGACGAACTTTGTGAGACCCAAAGACAGGTTGAATTCTAGATGAAAACCTAAAAAAGATAACCTAGGAAGCTCAATAAGTCTGAAACTAACTGTTCTTGTTTGTTGGACTGTAAATTTTTCCAATTTGTGAAGTTGTTTTGTTGTGACCAAATCTGAAATTTTGACTGTATTTCCATGACAAGAGGACACAATATTGATGAAGACTCAATGTTTGTAAGTGTTTAGACTCAAAATGACTCAAAGAAAAGTGTGTTGTTTGATGTAAAAAATGTTTTGCATACACTCGAAGACACAAAAGAAACAATGTTATGATGTTTGATCTTGAATGTTTGATTGTTCAAAATAAGACAAGCACAATTCTTATGGCTAGCCAAGACAATAGTTGTTGATTCCCACATGAGGCTACGCTATTCAGAGTGGATACTTAGATGCTTGACCCCACTAGCTCTACCCTCGGCACTCACTTCTCAGGGCAACCAAGCATCAGTCCCCACAAAAAAATCCCCGTGGTGAACTTTGTATCTCTACTAAGAACCGTATGTGTGTGGACCGCTCAAGAGGTCCGACCTCTTGCCCCAACAACTAGAAGGATTTTGGCTTCTAAAACAAAAAAGGTGCTAGTAAGGGCATCCACTCATGTGGCCATACATGTGGCACTTTTAGCTCTGTAAATATAGAAGGCTCCTAGCCGGTAGGGGTTACGCCCTACAACTGATCAAATAAATTTGATCAAACGGGTTTATAGGGAGACATAGTGTCGGTATGATCTAATCAACACATGTTATCCATAGTTTTCACCATGGATACAGTTGTTTATAGTGGTTCGGAAGAGGTGGGTTTTCCTTGCTACCACTTGAGTCGTTATCTCCTCACTAGTAGTCCTAATGACCACATGGGGAGACAGACCCTCTAAAGATTAAACAAAAAGAGCCTATTGCTCAAGACACAAAAGACACTGGTTCAATTTTAGTGCACCAATTGAAGTGTTTGCTAATCTATGAAAACAAGGCACACAATGAAAAATAAAAAACCCTTGCCAAGGTCTTGCAACAAAGATCTATTAGTAGTTTGGATTGTTTCAAATGATCACCCCTTCCTGCAAGCACACACGTTAGGTAAATTTTAGATCCAAAAGACTTTGTGAAATAGGGGCCTTCAACAATGCATTTTTTTTTTTGACCAATTGAAAGATCTGATTCTTAAAAAAAAAAGACCACCTGTAAAATTTCAAGAGCTTTCTAGAAATGTAGGAAAATCCAAAAAAATTGCTAATTTGCTCCAAAAATTAATTTTTTATGAAAAATCATAAAAAAAAAATATAAAATGCAAAATGTATCCAAAAAATCTGAAATTTTTACTAGACACTCGTGATGACCTTCCAAACTTGCATAAAAGATTTACTGCAACAAATTTAAGCAATTTGTGAGATATGAGCAAAATAATGTAAAACCCTAATTTTCAAAGATCCAATTTTTGAGGAATGATTTTGCATCAAATTTCAAATAACAAAAAATAGTGTCTATGTATAAATCAGAGAGATTTCCAAAAATATAAGAAAATCCAAAAAATTCACTAATTTGCTCTCAAAATTAATTTTTCTTGAAAATACATAAAAAAATCATATAAATTTCAAATATGCTCCAAAAACTTTGAATTTTTTACTGCAAATCACTGAGCATGTTCTTGAGCTGCAAAAAACTTTTTTATGCCAAAATTCTAAGCCCTTTGTGATATCTGATCAAAACAATGAAAAACCCTAATTTTTAAAGATCCAATTTTTTAGGAAATATTTTGCATCAAAATTAAAATCACAAAGAATAGATCCCATTTATAATTATGAGAGATTTCCAAAAATGTAAGAAAATCCGAAAAATCTGCTCATTTTCTCTCAAAATTATTTTTTTATGAAAATTCATAAAAAAATCATAGAAAATTAAAATATGCTCCAATAGATCTGAATTTTGGTTTGAGAGCTCTTGATACTGTCTTCAACTTGCAAAAACATTTTGGTGCAAAATTTCCAAGCTGTTTGTGAGATATGATCAAATCTCTCCAAGATCTTGATTTTGTGTCTAAAACCCTAGCTGCACAAGGTTATTCTCCAAATTATTTTACAAAACAACAATATAGGGTTAGAAAAATCTATAAAAAACATAGATCTAACAAAAATACATTTCCCATCGGGCATGCCAAAATGTATATGGTGAAAATGGATAACAACAATGTTGAAAGACTAAATGAATGCAAATCAAATGAAATCATAAAGATTATATCATCACATGTCTAATAGGGTTTGGATCTCCATTCTTCCTATCTCCATTGATCTTGCTTGATATATTTGCTCTCAGATTTTATATGTGCACAAGAGCTCAACAAAGAACGGAAATGTGGTTGCAAGTAGGATCGCATATGAAAGTTCAAAAGCGTAGTGTAGTCAAGTAATTATCGGGGGTTGATAATGAAGGAAGAATCTCCTTATATAGAAGACACCATAAGAAATGGAGGGATAAGATTAAGAGGTGTAAAAGATAAATGGTCGGCTATGATTAAAGGGTAGGTAAAGGAAATAATAAAATAATGAGAGGGTAGGTAGTGTATGAATTAAGAGATGAATGACATGTGTCATGGGTATAAAAGGTTAATGAATTAATTAAATAAATAAAGATTCATTTAATTAATAGAAGAAGTGAGATCAATTAAATAAATAAAAGTATTTATTTAATTTAGGAAAAGGGTAATTTAAATAAATAAATGTATTTATTTAAATGAGATTTAAGGCTAGAAAAGGATAAATGAATTAATTAAATAAATAAAGATTTATTTAATTAATAGAAGAATTAGGCTTAAGATAATTAAATAAATAAAGATATTTATTTAATTAGACTGGACAATTTTAGGTGTCTACAATATCATCTCTCTTGATATAACATTTACTACCAAATTTTTTGAAATACTTAACTGTAGGTGTATTGCCAAACCATAATTCATAAGGTGTCTTACTGGTTTCTCCTTTGATATGTACTCTGTTGAATGTATAAATCACTGTGCTCAATGCTTCTCTCTACTAGATTCCATCATCATCCAAGATAGTTTTATTCTTCCTTTCCATAACTCCATTTTGCTGAGGTGTTCGGGGAGCATAAAATTGTCTTCTTATACGATGTTTCTCACAAAAGTTCTTAAACTCATCGGATGTGAATTCTCCATGATGATCTGACCTCAAACATTTAATCTTCAATCCTGTCTCAGTTTCTACTTTAGCCTTAAAGATTTTAAACTTTTCAAATGCTTCAAATTTTTCTTTTAGAAAAGTAACCCACATCATTCTAGAATAATCATCAATGATTAGCATGAAATATCTATCACCTTGAAAACTTTTAACTCTAGCAGGGCCACATAAATCAGTATGAATAAGATCAAGAACATCATTTGATTTATCTTGTATAATCCTAAAATAGGTTCTGACCTGTTTACCCATTTGACATTCTTTACATACCGGATTATATGGCTTCATAATGTTAGGTATATCCCTAACTGCCTTAGTTGAACTAATCTTCATAATGCAATCAAAATTCACATGACACAACCTTATATGCCATAACCAACTCTCATCAATCTGTGTAATCAAACATGTCTTCTCACCAGAGTTCAAATGAAATATATTACCTTTTGTCTATGTACTAGTTGCAATCTCCAAACCAAATCTATTAATGATTTTGGATTTTCCATCCTTCAACTGTAATTGGAATCCCTTATCTACCAATTGTCCTACACTCAAAAGATTATGCTTCAAACCTTCAACATAATAAACATCGTCAATATTGTTCTTACCATCCAATGATATAGTTCCTTTTCCTTTGATCATACATGCTTTATCATCTCCAAATATAACTAGACCACCATCAAATTCTTGTAAAGATAGAAACTTCCTTTTATCTCTAGTCATATGATGTGAACAACCGCTGTCAATTACCCATTCATCCTTGTCTTCAATTTTAGTAGCAAGTGCCTTCTCTTCAGGTACATTCTCTTCCAATGCCGGGTCATCTTCCTTGATAGCCAGGAACACCCATTCCTTCCCATTACTGAAATCACTAGTAGAGTCTTCTATCGGTTCATCATCAAAATCAGTAATGCGTTCCTCATCTGTTATGTAGCATGATTTGTCTCTATTTTTCTTGTACTTATACTTGTCCTGATATCTAGGGTTAGGCTTAAATGATCTTCTGACTCTTTCTTCAAATATTGAATTCCTTTTAGGGCATCTAGATGCAAAATGACCAATCTTATTACATGCAAAACATTTAAAAGGTGCTTTTCCTTCATACTTACTTCCTATCGGTCCTTTAGGTACTCTTCTAGAAAATAATGCTTCAAGTTTCTCAAACTCATCATCTTCTCTCTTCATATCTTCTAATTCTCTTGCATACAAATATTTCCAGTCTTTCTTATTGGTTGTAGATGTAGATGCATGAAAAGCAAGTTCAGACTTCACAACTCCAAAAGGTCCAAATTCTTCAAGCTCAAAAGTAGATAGTTTCATAGCCAAAGTATCTCCGTTGATAGATGTATTAGCCATTGTTCTCAACTCATTAACAGCACTAGCCTTCATTTTGTAAGCCGGTGGTAGGGCTCTCAAGACTTTAGAAATAATTTCATCTTCGCTCAGAGTTCCACCACAACATTGAATTCCCATAACAATCTCATTTACCCTTTCCATGAATGCAGTAATCCTTTCATCTTCTTCCATCTTCAAGTTTTCATATCTCACCCGGTAACCATTTAGTTTAGAAATCTTCATTGTAGGGTCACCTTCATTAAGAGTCTCCAACTTGTCCCATATAGCCTTTCCAGATGATTTGTCGGTTAATCCCATTATTTGCTGATCAGAAAGTGTACACAAGAGGGCTTCTCCTGGTCTACAATCATTCTCAAGCTCCTTGTCTAGGTTTGCTGGAGGAGGATTATTGAATCCTAGATTATAAGGTGTGACACCATTTTGTGTGATCTCCCAAATCTCCTTGCCAAGACATCTCAGATGAGTCTCCATCTGAATCTTCCATATTGTGTAATTTGTTCCATCAAGCCTCAAAATTCCCTTCGAAAGATAGCTCCAAAAGATCTGTATGAAATTGAACTGTTTTTCCTCATAGGATCTTCCTCAAGCAGTTAAGATTTCTATAGAGAGGACAAAAACTCTGATACCAATTGTTAGATAGTTCAAATAACCAGAAGACAACTGAGAGGGGGGGGGTGTGAACCAGTTGTCACAGATTACCAGAACTATTAGCAATTTAAACTTTAATATCAGAATCCAAAACATAAACACCAGAATGCTTAAACCAAATATCAAAATAACAGTTAAACCAATTAATCATAAACATAATAAATACCATCCATATGACACCAAGATTTATACATGGAAAACCCGGTAAAGGGAAAAACCACAGTGGGAAGCCTACCCACAGTCGGATTATACTTCTGCAGTAAGTATGTGAATTACACTTGAGGGGCCTACACTTGTAGGAAATCCAACAACCTAGAGAACACTGCTCATCACAAAAGGAGCGTCACTGACTACATAGAAATCTAGACTAGAATCCAGAGAAGTGTTGAACTGCAAAAGATAGCATCTCCTATGCCTGAATACAATTTTGGTTAAGCTCAATACTGGAGGACTAAATTCTCTTATATAAATCTAATTCAATCTCCAATGATTGAGAAAATTCTCTTCCTGAATGATATTACATTATTCACACATTACATCCCTTGACCATGACCTCTAACATAACCATGATGATCTCCAATGAGATATTACATCGATATATACAAACCCTCGACCATAAACAATTAGGTTGGTCACCAAATAATAAACCAATTACATAATTACAAACCATGTTGGCCTAAGAGCAAATAAATAATATTCAACACATAAGACATCCCAAAAATACATCGAGAGGTCCAATCCACATGTTACATTAAAACCGGTCCATAACTTAGATCAATCAGGACCCAGTATAGGTCCACACGCTACAACAATGATCTCCATCTGCCAAGTCTCAAACATGATCACCAACAACATCCTAAAACTCCACTAGAAGCTGCACTAACACCACTTATGCAATTCATCAAAGATCTTCAATAAAAGCTCTATTGGTGAAACCGTCATCGGAACTAGAAACTAAGCTTCTAGGAAAACATGATAGCATGCGATCACCAGACCAAAACCAATAGACCGAATATGAGCATGAGTATCATGAACAATCCAATTCCATCACCAAACTATACCAGAGCCGACCAGATCCAAATCAACCAAAAACTACTCAACCTACCGGGACCAGAAGGGTGCTGGTAAAGCATCCAAACATCTAGTGTTGGCATCAATGCAACACATAATCGATTCCACCAAATGACCAACAAAAATGTCTTCACTAAAAATACACAATATTCAAAACAAAGTATGCTAATTTTTCTCAAAATTTCTCAGACCTTTTCCAAGTCTTTTTCCAGAAATATATAGTTAAACTTCCTACCTCAACCACTCGGTAACCACAGACTTACACCACCCTGCTCGAGGGTAAGTTAAATAGTTTGTTTTAAAAACTAACATATAAAACCATTTCTTGACTAAACATAGCAGAGAACAAAGAAAACACATAAACAATTATCAATTGCATGACAACAAATGACCAACTTGATCTTTCTTCCACTCTGTGAATGCCTCCGTGAATTGCTGGATGAAAGGTTCATTCGGAATGCCTACATGTAAAATCCATTGTTTCCAAACCTCCTTATCATGATGCACCTATTTCACTTTATCCACATGATTGTTCAAATGATCTATGCATAAAATAGTAAGGATTCAATTTTGGCAATGGTGGAGAAATAATTCTTGGTGATCACCGTTGCACTCTTAACCATATCAATTTGCATTTCAAAGGATTTTCTTATGGTGTCAGTAGTGTCAATAGATTGTCCATCCTCTCTCATATATTTCACCCCTATGCATTTCAGATCATTAAGCATGTTTTGCACCAATTCAAACAATTCTCGCCCAAGTTTTACAAATTCCTCACAACCCTGTTTTATTACCGAATTTATCTATTCAATGTTCTTTTTGTAGATGTACAAAACATTGTCATCAAATCCCTGTAAAGGCTTCTCTACAAGGAACTTCATTACACCATGCCTTTGAATTTCTTCCATGTGGGCTACTATTCGGGCCCATTTGGCTTCTTTGTTCTTCTAGATTGTGATTTATTTTCCCAAATCTTGGATGACTTTAGCATCATCATCATACACCTTGCTCAGATGCCAAATGTATTATGTTCCCTCTTTTCTGATCGTATCCAACCATTCAAGGATCACCCTATACACTATTTTATTCCTTTGTACTTCTACGAGCAATTTCTGATTGCTAGGGGATTAAGGGTTGAAGATTGTTGGTTGCATAGATAGTGGTTGGGGATCTAGTCCATGGATTGCATTGATGTATTCTACCATTTGTTTTAAGGCTTCTTTTAGTTCCTTTTTGTCTTTTTCATCCTTCCAAATCCTGGTTATGATCTTTTTCATTGAAGCTTCAAGATGAAGAATGTTTGTGGCCCAAGAAGTAGTACCAATATTCACCTTTTCAATGATAATATCTCAGGTTGTAGGGTCCTCTGTTTTCTCATCTATCAATGGGTGTGCTATCTCCACAGTCCAATTCCCACTGCCGACATCAAAATCAATTTTTGAAATAGTTTTCAACTTCTTCACTTTGGGAGTTTTCCCCAAGAACCTGCTCACCATGTCTTCCAGTAGAACAAAAAATGGAACTACATTCCTTTTATTGCTATTCAAAGTATTTTCTAACCATAAGGGTCCAGTCTGCACAAAATTTTCATCAGAGCCAACTTTAGTTTCTTTTTCATTCCTTACTACCAATGTGGTAGTAGTGTTTACCACATTATCCACTTGCTGAGTGTCATTTGCATTGTCAACATTTGGCACCTCTGAGTTTGGATGACTTGAAGGACTATCCATATCAGGAGAGGCTTCCAAATCAACTACCATTGAATACATAAGAGATTTCTTAGTTCCACTTATGGTTCTGGCCCTGGTGATCCTAGTTGGAGCTGGTTTTGGTTTCCACCAGCCTAGCACTTTGATTAACTTTAGTCTATAATTTGGATGATCCTACAACACAAGATGTAACATGGGAGTTATCCAATGGGACTTTAGAGGGTGAGGTTGACCTTTTCTGGAGCCCTTTCCCATTCTTTTCAGCCCAAAAATCCTCTATATCTGGCACATGGATAAAATCCTTTCTCATTGTCAAATGGGTGGCGGTGAATCCCTTGGCATCAAAATTTTCTTGTGGACCATATAATTAAAAATTTAATTTCTTAAATTCTAATTCCAAATTCAAGGCATTAGAGACACTATTACAAATGAAATAAGTTAATTCAATAGGAAATGAGACACCTGACTGATGTCTAGCTCTGTAATTTATATCAATATAGGCCAGCTACCTGCATATCTCCATTAAAATATGCTTGTCAAATGCATATCTAGGCAGCTTGTACATTTCTCATTCAAAACCCCCTACCCTTATGTAAGTAAACTTGGGAAATTGTATGAAGAAGATGCCATAAGTACCTATCAACTGCATGGCTTCATCCGACAACCTTTTATGAATGTTTCCCTTCAGTTCATACACCATTTTGCCTAGAAATATGTCATGCAATTTATGATAGTTTTCATAAGACCTTTGTTGCTGTAGATGTGGATGATATTAAAATATTTTCATATTATCAACCTACGCTTCATGATGCAAACCAATCCATGACCTAATACATGCCAATCAATACAAGAGATATGATGACATATAGAATTTTTTATTACCGAAGCAACTCAAACCCTCATGTAGCCCATCTGCAATCAATTCTACCCAACCAATATATATTCTCTCACCAGAGATGACTTGAATGAAAAAGTACATCGAATCTTCCCAATAAAAGGCATTTTGGTTCCCCCTCACTCTATGTAACATAATGACTATATCCCTTACTTCTTTGATTAGATGTTCCCGGGTCAATGGAGTTGGTAGTCAGGAACCTACCCTTTGAAATTCTAATAGCTAGTTTCTAGCAAGGACATTCCTATAGAATGATTTCTTTTCTGAGAAAAGTCCCTGTGACTTACCCGTCGTCCAATCCTCATATTTCTCTTTCTCAGGTATTTTCATTACGACAACAACAACCTCTTGAATAACCCTGAGAAGAACCTCACCATCTGCACCTTTTATACATCTCTCAGCAGGGTCATATCTATTCATGCATTCTAGAACCCGCTCAGAACATGACACTGCTGGAGGGAAAGCTGACACTTCTAATAACCCACTATCTAGAATCTTCTACATTAAGGGAGAACTAGTGGGATTTGGTGCCCTTTCATGAAATTCGTCTAGATCTACTGATGACAAAAAAGTATCCCCTAACTCAGGCAAGGTACAAACTAACCAAGACATTTGGTCTATCTTGGGCAATTTGGGTCTCATTTTGGATTTACAAACAAAAAAAGCACATCAGGGGAGACAGACTGAACCAACTGAACTACCAAACAAAGCTTCCAATTTAAGAAATCACAGGAATGAGAGGAAGATTGAAATCACCTTTCATGCAAAACTCGTAATCCAAAGAGTCAAGAACATAAAATATCACCTGTGCAAATCCTTTACTTACCAAATCAGGCAAATGAAGAAGGAAAGTATTTTGTTTTTAAAAATAAAGCAAATCTTGAGAACAAGCTTAAAAATCGGTCATACGATTTGCTATGATTTGTAACTACATACTTATCCATGCCAAATCACTCTGAAAAAACTTAACTTTGACAATTCATTAATTACAAGTCTTTTCCCTCCACATCCTTCCCTGAAATAATTATTCTCAAGTATGACTCTTCATCGCGACTCATTCCCTCGAGGTTCACCTTTTAAATTTGGAATATTTCCTCCATGTTGATACTTTGTCACTTTTATGTCCAAAGCTAACAATCCTTGAACTTTGAACCCTTCGAGAAGTGGTTCAAAAGTTCAAATTCAAAAGAAAAGAAAAAGGACACACCAAGACAAAGACACCAAAATGACATGGCTTACATGTTACACGAACAAGACTCAGACAAGACTTGACTTTCACAACTTTGAACCATGAACCTTGAACTTTTTGAAAAGGTTCAATAGTTCAAGTTCAATGATAATTGTTACAAAGAACTTTAACTCTTATAAAAAAAAGACGTGATAGAACATACTCCATTTGAACTTGAAACTTGAACTTAGATGAGGTTCAACTGAGAGGTTCAGTTCAAGAAAAACTTTAACAAGACAAAAACCGAGAATTACACAAGCCCATACTAAATAAAACACTTCTTATTTTTAATAATGCAAGAACAAAATGCCTCAGGAAAATGAGGAGGGTAACAACCATAAAGGTTGTTATGTTTTCATCTTCTCCTATCTTTAATGCTTCATATTTCCCTTTCAAACTCTGCAACTTAGCAACTTTAACTTGCACATCTCCTTCATACAAGGTTTCTAGCTTCTTATAGACCTTATGTGCAGTCTTCAAACCCATCACATTAGTCATTTCTGAATCGATCAAGGCACTCAACAAAGCTTCCTTAGCTCTCATGTTATATTCAACATCCTTGTGTTGGAAACCGATAACACTGAGAGGGGGGTGGGGGTGAATCAGTGTTATACCGGAACAGTAAATTTTAGCCTTATTAAACCATGCATACACCAATCGGTATATCAGTATAAACGAAATTGAAAGAAGTAAAGCAAATAATAAGGCAATCACATAAATGAGAATCATAACACACAAATTTATACGTGGAAAACTTCAAAGAGGAAAAACCATGGTGGGATTTGTGACCCACAATATCAATCCATTGGCCATATGAAGAGATGTTACAAAATATGAGGGGCCTGCACTTGCAAGAAGACTTACAGCCTAGAGCACACTGCTCAAACACATTAGGAGCCTCACTAACTACATAAAAATCCAAACTACAATCTGAAGAAGTGTGAACTGCTTAAGATAACATCTTTTGTGCCAGAATATAGTTCTAGTTTAAGCTCTGTCTGTTTCGGTCTGAATCCCTAAACCCTTTAACAAAATAATCCTTACAATAATTTCCTCACATACATGATCTCTCTGATATATTTCACATCATATTACATTCACATATCCATCACCTTGTCTATATCTTTATATATATATATATCAAAATGATCTATCAAACTGTCCTATATACCCTATACAAATTTTTATGCCTTACGTCAGCTTACAAGGATATATACAATATCAAATTACATGTCGACCAGATAACATAAATGCATAAACATTAAATCAATTTGCCAATGTTGGATCCAAGATATGTCGGCCTCCAATACCGATAACCTTTACTAAACCATGTCGACCTGCATTGCCGGTGACCAAAGAAATCTTTCTGTCCTGCCGGTGTCAGTGCTGGTGCCGGTGTAGAATCTGTGAAGTGTCTGCCAGTACACCATAGAATCAAAACATGAATCCGGAACATAAAATTATGTTGCCGTCAATGACAACATAGTGAAACCAACCAAAAAATTTCCAATACCTTGATCTCAACAATAGTAATTGGTCCATTCTGAGGAGCATTATAGACATTTTTTGTAATCTTCTAGTACTCATCTCCAAGACATTTCAAATGAACTTCCATCTGGTCCTTCTAAACAGTATAATTGTTTCCATCAAATCTCAGACTCTCCTTCTTGAACACATAGGCTGCCATCCTGGATCTCCTTAGGCGGTCAAGCTTCTTCCAAAGGATCTAGCGCTGATACCAATTATTGGCAGCAACAAAGAAGGAAAATGGAGGGGGGGGGGGGGTGAATCAGTTTTCACCAGATTAAACCAATTAAGCATTGTGGAGGGGAAAAAGTAAGACCGGGTGACTAGGACCTAATCCCATTTTTACCAACACATTGGGAATACGAAAGAGCCTAGGGAGAAAGCTCACTTTGGCTACTTCTTGTGAGAAAGAGATGTTAATCCTGTGAGGATCCGATTAATACTGAGAGGGGGGGTGAATTAGTATTAAGACCAACTAAAACTTTAAACTCAAAAACAAATTTATCTCAGATCGAAAACCATTTAACAAATATCTCAACTTCTTTAATCAGATCTAACAACCTCTTTATTAGATTTGCTTAACACATTAATCAAATCATTTACCACATCAATCAATACTTTCACCACTTAAGAAGTCATATAAAATTGATCATTAACCTCATCAATAAGATCAAATACTTTCTCTATCAATTCTTATCAGTACTGGTAACCTCTGATAAACTTTTGATAAAATATCATAACCCGTGTCTTAGTAATAATGCATGAAATAAAACATAAACAAGAACATCACATGAAAAACATTCCACACATGAACACCATAAGTTTTTGATGTGGAAACCCAAATAAGGAAAAACCACGGTGGGAGTTGGCACCCACAAATATTTGTACTCTTTTGAAGTACGCCCTGTTAGGAGCTTACAATACACCCTGCTAGGAGAAGACCCTGTTAGGAGTCACTCGGTTAAGGGGTTTGCCTAGCAGCCTAGTTAGGAGCTTGATGATCTATTAGGATCAACCTTGTGAGAGTATTTAACACTCTTTTGAGAGCTGCCCTATTAGGGGACTTAAATGTTTAAGGCCTGTTAAGACCTATTCGGTTTAAGGGATTTAACCTGCTGCAACTGTTAGGAAACAACAGTGAAAGAATGATATGTTACTTGCACTTCTCTACTTGCTTGATCAGATCCAATTATGCACAACACTCTGCAACTCTCAAAAAAATCTCACACTTCACTTGGATGAATCAACACATTCTCTAAGACCACTGACATCATAAATATCAACCATGTCTTCCTAAATAGCCATATCAACTAGGTCGGCCACTAAACCTTAACTACATCATGAATTTACAATACAAATCATAAGAGATCATCATAGATTGATATACAAATCATTACAAAAAATTAAAATGGAATATCAACCGTTGGTTGATCGTAACCCATCATGAAAATCTGATCTGTACCAAAGTCAACCTTAAAATACTCTACTAAGCATTTCATTGATTCTCAAAAAAATTCTTCCTTGAATCGTGCCAAAATAGTAATTAAATCATTCATGCAGGTTGTGCCGTGTTACCACCTTCATGTAGACTTGTCATCAATCACCATAATAAATAATTACCGGTTTGATGATTTCTTCACCGGTCTTAAACCCTACTAAAACCTTAGGAAAAATTCATCAGAAATTTGAAACATGCCTTCCAGTAATATTCACAAGTTCTGGTTCCAGTCAGATACACCTGTTAATGTCTGTTTTGATGCACTCGCCAATAGTTAGGTAGTCAATGTGAACACTCACAACCTCTCTTGAAAAGTAATAAGTTCTAAGGAATTGATCACTCCAAGGTCTCTATAGTTGGGTCTCGATGGTGATGGGAAACTCAATGGTTGATGCGGTTGTACCTGTTAAGGGGCCTGCTAGTTGAAACTAAATCCCAATAATTTTTAATAACCTAACTTTTTTTTTTTTGTATTTTATGATTTATGATTCTTCTGGTAATAAATTACAAAAGATGGTAAAACAAGAAAATAACAATGAAACCAATTCAATAACAACTTAACAAACTACTCAATTAGTACCCTACAATCCAAAAATCATCAAATATTATCCAAATCAACATTCAATAATGGACCTCCAATAAACCTGCAAAGTCAGCAACCTCACAGATTCATGGAAAGAATATCACCAGGGTATCATCTATCCTAGTAATTCTCATATACCACTTACATGCACAATATGATTCATACAACAATAAACAGAATATCATAACAAGTTACTGATTTTAAATAATAGACATTACGAGACTGTAAAGAACAAACTCATAGAACATATGCATAGATCAGGAAATCTATAAGTTACTTCTTGTATTAATTTCAAAGAATGTATCACAAAAACTTCTCAAATTCATATCAATTTGCAAAAATAATCTAAAATCTCTAAGTGGGCCTCAAATCATCAATTTTTGGACCCTTACAAATGAATAAAACTCCTCAATTTATAGAGTTTTCGGCCCTACTTTCTAGGAAATAAACCTAATCTAAATTAAGAACTAAAAAGAAAGGAGTCATAGTTGACTTTAAAGTCTCTACCTCTATACTCTAGTTAACTATTATGAAATGGAGAATGGGTGAGCACTATGAAGACCGTGCTGCATGAGTCAAGCTTTTGTAGTCATGCGAAATTTTGCTCAAAACTGAAGTGTGAGTTGGAAACATAGTTGAAGTCCCAATGGGGTGGTCATGCAAAAACTCCTTTTAAAAGTCATGCTATCATTAGCAACTACACATTTATCTTTAACTTCTTTTTATAGGTTTTATAATTGCTAATGATACATGCAATTACCTCGACAAGAGGATCAGTAACATGTTTAATTTTGAACTTGTACTTTTTCAACATCTCCTCCACATTCTTTCTTTCACTTTCTAACTCCTCTATTGTCTCTACAACCTGTTGACACTGGGTTATCAAATATGTATACCTATCCATTGATGCACCACTAAACTGAGCCGGAGCTGCAAAATGCTGTGCCTCATATGGATCCCATTGGCAGAGTACCTAGTCTTCCTCCATACTTCCAGCATTGGTTATTCCAAGCCCAAAAACTCCTAATAATTGTCCTACAAAATTATCGTACTTTTCCACTACCCTAAGGAGGGGAGACCAAATATCTATTATATCCCCTACATATTGTTGGAGCATTTCAATCTTCAATTCCAAAATGTATATGTAGGATTGCAAATTCTTACAGCTATCTCCACCTAAGAGGTCCTCCCTTATTATCTCTTCTTCCCCAAGACTCAAAACTTTATTCAAGACCCGAAACTGCTTGCTAAAAGTGTTGAGCTTCTGCTCCCACTGCTGAGAACAAGAAGCTAATGCTCCTCCAACTTGCATGACCTTCCTATATTCCTTCATGGTGTTATGAAAAAATAGTCTAATTTTAGATGCATTTATTTGTGCCCATGACTTTGTTGTGCCGGCCACCTGTCTTACCTCAACCAATGCTTTTATATCTCCCTTTGGGAGTGATGAGGTTGAATGTAAATTATCACTTACAAATGTATCCAATGGCTTTCCCATCTCTACCAACAACTTCTTATATTGTTTCAGCTGTGCGTTGACCTTTGAATGGGAGGTGTGTTCCTTTTCTATTTGCCCCCTGATGATGCTAGTAGGCAATTCCAACATATCTAATTCTCTCCGCTTAGTCTGCTTACCCAGTTTCACCTATGATACTTAGTACTTTGGAGAGCTCTGACCTTTCACTTGTGTAGGAACTTCTATATCTACAATCACCTCACCAGAACATGTTCTTGATAAATGATGTGCTTTCTTGGCCTTCTTTGTTTTCCTTGGTTCTTCAGTGATTGCCTGCTATAGTGTAACTTTTGGTAGCGCTACTTTCCTTTTCTTTTTCTCGAAGGTGAAGTTTAACCATTGCGGAACATCCTTATCTTTTTCACCTTCATGGGGCATGATGTTAGTGGTCACTGTTGGCATTATGTGAACCGGTATGAGGACACGATGACATTGTATGTTGTCATTGATGTCAATATGTTGAAGAAGAGAGAACCACTATATGTGAGAATCGATATGTTACCAAGAACCGGTATAACATTGTGAACCAGTATATGTACCAAAGTGAAGCAGTGTGTTTGTTCAAGGTGAACTGACATGTTGATATGGGAACCGATACATGGAAGCTTTGTATGACTACTAGTTGGTAGTCTCAACTTCAGGGTTTCTGGTTGAAGTGCTTCAAGCCTGCATGACTCAACTGGTGACTTTGTGTGATGAGTTAGCATTGTAACGAAGAACAGATCATGTTTCCACGTCACCATTGTGCGCGTGAAGGATCTTGCATGAAGGAGATTGTTCCTATCTACCTCAGGAATGTGCGAAGTCTGTAAACAATGAAAACAAGTGATGGGTTATCAACCACCATGAAAGCGGTGGAAAATGAACAATAGAGAACGTCTTGAGATCGGTTCAAGACTGTTGCATTTAATGCAATGTGCTCAATGGTCAAGATTAAACCATTTGAATTGATTAACCTAACAGGTTTAGGGTTTAGGGTTTATGCTACCGACCTTTCTATTTCCTATAAGGTCGATGTTGTGTTTCTTTCTGAGGTTGTTGGCAAAAGTTTTGTGTGTGTATCCAAGTGAAGAGATAAGTGATTCTTGCCAGACTAGAGGAGAGAAGTGATACCTGCAGAGTGTAAGTGTAGAAGGTGAAGAGGAGCTAAAGCGGATCTGCATTGGCATTGAGTGTTGTTACCAGATAATTGTAATACCTGTTGATCTCTAACCACTTCAACAGTTGGGAAATCCCTTAACAGGGTAGCTTTAACTAGCTTACTATAAATCCTTTGACAGGGTGACTCAAAACCATTGAGTTCTTGAAATCCTCTAACAAGGTAACCTTTAACAGGGTTTAACCCTTAACTGGGTATTCTAGCCATCCCTTAACCGGGTGATCCCTAATAGGATTGGTTCCTAATAGAACCTATTGTATTAGTCTTTAACCGGCCAAGGCTCCTAATAGAGCGGACTTCTAAAGAGTTCAAAAACAACTTGTGGGTATTCATCCCCACAGTGGTTTTTCCCAGTCGGGTTTCCACGTGAAAAATCTGTGTGTCATGTGTGGTGTTATTCTTGTCATGGTTTAAGTGATTTGTGTCTGAAGGTAAATCATGTTGATCTAGCTGTTTATATATTTTTGATGATAGATTACCTGTTCATGCACTAGGGTGAAATGGAAATGAAGTATTAGATTGTATGAAAATATAAGTGTCAACCGGTTTATGCTTGTCTCAATTATTCTGGGTTTTGCCGGTTGTATTCTATTTAAGACCAGTGTTACTGTTTGTTTGCCAAAGCACAGTGTTTGCTGACAAACCAGTTTTAGGAATGTGTTTTTGTCTGTATTGATTCACCCCCACTCTCAGTACCAGTTTGGTACTATCCATTCATCATTGAGTTATCAATTGGTATCAGAGCATCCTCCAGGTCCTCTGTGTTATAAGCTTAACCGCTTGAGGAAAAGATCCCAGTCTAATGATGAAGAGGGAAGGTCCAAAGTTCAACAAAGATAATTTTAATATATGGAAAGACAGAATGAAGATATACATCAAAAGCATGGGTGCTCAACACTGGAGCTATGTTGAGAATGCTTATGTTGCCCCTACCGGTACTCTCACCGATGACCAAAAGAGAGAGATGCAGGAGAATGGGCAAGTCATGGAAGCCCTAATTAGTAGTTTATCTGACATTGAGTTTATTGATGTCCAAGATAAAGTAAATCCCAAAGAAGTATGGGATACTCTTGAAAATATCTATGGCGGTGATGAGAATGTAAAACAAGCTAAGGAAGAAAGCCTTAGAGGGAAGTTTGAAGACATGTGGATGGTTGAAGGTGAGACCATTCAACAGTATGGAATAAGAATCAAAACTATTGTCGGAGATATCAAGAGTGCAGGTGGTAAAATGGAAGATTCCATTGTGGTAAGCAAAGTTCTGAGATCCTTATTACCGGTCTATGCAATAAGGGTTGCTGCTATTCAGGAGTTGAGATCAATAGACAAGACTAAGGTATCCCTAAACTCCATCATTGCAAAGTTGACATCCTATGAGCTAAATAGTTTTGATGGCAATGTTCAAAAGACTGAATCAACTTTTAAAGCTTCTGCTGTACCATCCAGAAAAGGAAAAGAAGCAAGCACCAGTGGTGAACCAAGATAGAGCAGAGAAATGGATGATGAGGAGATTCTGATGGAATTTGAAGCTCTAAAGGAACCAGTAAATACAGAGGTAATCTCCCTTTGAAATGCTTTTCTTGTAACTGTATAGGACATATTGTTGTAAACTGTCCTAATGGTAACAACAAGGACAAACCAGAAAGGTTCAAGAAATTCAAAGGAGGAAACCAGAGAAACTATTTTGTGGTAGTTGATGAAGGTGTCACAAATGAGGAATCAAAAGATGAAGAAAATGAAGATATTATGTTTGTTGCTATCAAGGAAGATGTGTCAGACAAGAAGGCTCTTGTCTCCTGCTTTGATAATTCCAATGAGTGGATTATTGACAGTGGTTGTTCTCACCATATGACTGGTGACCAGAGCAATTTTCCATCCTTAGAAGAGTATGATGGTGGTGTGGTTCGCTTTGGTAATGATGCACCATGTATCATCAAAGGTAGAGGGTCCATATCTCTGAATGGAAAGAGTAGTGTTGACAATGTGTATTGGGTTGATGGTCTCAAACACAACCTTCTGAGTGTTGCCCAATTGAATGATAGTGGTCTCACTCTGGAATTCAAGAATGGAGTGTGCAAAATCAAAGGAAAGAATGGTGAATTGGTGGCCACCGGCATGCAGACCAAAGGTAACCTATTTCAGCTGAATGCAAATATCAGTACATGTCCTATGGCCAAGTTTGATGACAGCTGGATATGGCATAGGAGACTCTGCCATGTAAACTTTGATAACATTGTGAAGGCCAGTAAGATCAAGGTAGTTAGAGGGTTGCCGGTGTTGAGCAAACCAGAAAATACCTTGTGCAAAGAGTGTCAATTGGGGAAAATGTCTTCCTCAACCTTTAAAGGTAAACCTTTCACTACTGACAATTTACTTGATCTTGTGCATACTGATTTGTGTGGTCCTATGAAAACTAGGAGTGTGCAGGGTGATAGGTACTTCATGATTCTCACTGATGACTACTCAAGAATGATGTGGGTCACATTCTTGAAAGATAAGTCTGAATCTTTTGGAAAGTTCAAAGCTTTCAGAGCATTAGTGGAGAAGGAAAGTGGTAAAAGGATCAAGTGCCTTAGAACTGATCAAGGAGGGGAATTCACTTCTGGTGAATTCAACAAGTACTGTGAAGAACATGGCATCAAGAGGCAATTGTCTACCCCCTGGACTCCACAACAGAATGGCCTAGCAGAGAGGAATAACCAGACTGTGGTTGAAGCAACAAGAACAATGCTGATTCAAAGAAAGGTTGCTCACACCTTTTGGAGAGAAGCGGTGAGCACTGCAGTCTACACAATGAACTGGGTACTCATAAGGAAAGGTAAGGATAAAACTCCTTATGAGTATTGTACCGGTAAGATACCTAAGGTTAGCTACTTTAGAGTGTTTGGTAGCAAATGTTACATCAAGAGGAGCGAACACCAGAGCAAACTTGATGCAAAATGTGATGAGGGAATATTATACCAAGAGCAAAGCTCTCAAGTGTTTCAATAATAGGACTCAGAGAATTATGGAAAGGATCAATGTGAGAGGTTATGAAACCTCTGAGAAAACTGAGCAAACCGGTAGTGAGCAAGCGATAAATGAACCAGTTGTAACCTTCTGGGAACCGGTTGCCAGTCAACCAAGTACCAGGTACAGTGTTCCTACACCGGTAGATGTAGATGCTGATACTGATGGAGATGAAGATGAAGAAGAAAAGCAAGAGGAATCTGTTAAGACCATTCCTTGGAATGTCAAGCTGAATCATGATCCTAAGCATATCATAGGAGATAAGGATGCAGGAATCCTTACAAGAAGAAAGATCAGAGAAAACTCATGTATGATCTCTGAATTTGAACCTAAATCATTCAAAGAGGCACATAAATATGAAGACTAGATCAAGGCAATGGAAGAGGAACTTGACCAGATAGAGAGAAATGGTACATGGTCTTTGGTACCCAGGTCGGAGCATAAAAATGTCATCGTTACCAAATGGGTTTTCAAAAATAAGCTGAATGAGGATGGCACAATGATTAGAAACAAAGCCAGACTAGTGTCTAAAGATGGAGAAGACTATGGAGAAACCTTTGCTCCTATAGCCAGATTGGAAGGAGTTCGTATGCTTCTTGCATATGCAACTTTTAAATGATTCAAAGTATATCAAATGGATGTAAAATCTGCATTCCTAAATGGTGTGCTTGAAGAGGTGTATATAGAGTAACCAGATGGGTTTTCCCTATATGAAGACAGTGACATGGTGTGTAGGCTACATAAAGCCTTATATGGTCTAAAGCAGGCACCTAGAGCATGGTATGAACTCTTGCACTCCCATCTTGTGAAGAATGGATTTGAGACAACAAGCGAAGATAGCAATATCTACTTGAAATCTGAAGGAGATCAGATCCTGATTTGTGAGGTATTTATTGATGACACTATCTTTGGTGGAGATGACAAGATGAGTCATGAGTTTGCAGATGAGATGAAGAAAGAGTTTGAGATGTCACTCATAGGGGAGATTAAGTTCTTCATTGGACTGCAAATTCAACAGATGAAAGATGGAATCTTTATTACTCAGTCCAAGTATGTCAAAGAGGTGTTGAATACCTTTGGTATGGAAGATAGCAAACTGGTTGGTACACTGATGGTGACCGGTTGTAAACTATCCAAAGAGGATGACTCAACATTGGTTAATGAGAAGAAATATCGATCAATGATTGGTAAGTTGCATTATGTAGTGCATAGCAGGCTAGATATTGCATATGCAGTTGGCATTACTGCAAGGTTCTAGAAAATTCCAAGAGAATCCCACTTGGTTGCAGTCAAGCGGATTCTTAGGTATCTAAAGGGAACTATTAATTATGGATTGTGGTATCCATATAGCAAGGATTTCAACTTGAAAGTATTCATAGATGCTGATTGGGCACTGTAGACACCCAAAAATGGTCAACGCTTGCGAAGTCATACTTTAACATTTGCGCATTGCCTCATTTTAGGTTTTTTGTGTCGCATTAACATTTCTCCTATGTCACGCACTTGATTTTTATCATTTACGAGCATCGAGTCATTCTTCTACATTCTTCATTCATCTCGCATTCGAATTTGGTCTTGTCGACAACACTATCCAGTCATGATTTGGATCAATCTTATCTTGTTGCATCAATGTGCGTGCTAATTTGTCATCATTTTGGACATCGTCAATCCTAATTAGGGTTTTGTCCTCTTTTCAATCTTGTCATCATGCGATCGATTTGTCATCGATCGTTGTCATTGTTCGATCTTGTCATTTTGCGATCAATTTGTCATTGATCGTGGTCATTTTCAATCTTGTCGTCTTGCAATCCATTTTGTCGTCGATTCTTGTCCTCTTGTCGATCTTGTCATTTTGTGATCAATTTTGCTATCAATCATTGTCTGTCTTAATTATGTCAATTTGGATCAATTTGTCATTGTTCCTCGTCAATCGGCGCATTTATCAATTCAAAATCAAATCAAATCGAGTCAATTATCTTTCAAGACCTGATTCGTCTTCCAAGGTTTCGTGATTTCATCATTTAACCTTGTGTGTCGTTTTCTTCCTTTAGGATTAATAAATTACTTATTTATCCTAAGTCTTCTCATTACAATTAAATCTTCATTTAATTGGCTAATTATTCCTCTTTGTGAATTGATTAATAAATGAAAAAATATTAATTAATTCACTAATTCCTAATTTCTAATTTTCATCAATTTCCTAATTTCTAATTTCTTAATTCCTCTTTTTCTAAATTTTCTAATTTCTTAATTCTTAATTTCAATTTCCTCCTATTTCTCTCCTAAATTTATGGAAATGACATAGAAATTTGTCATAGAATTTGTCATAAATTGTCATAAATTCTTGACATAGAAATTTGTCATAAAATTTGTCATAAATTGTCATAAATTCTTGACATAGAAATTTGTCATGAATTGTCATAAGCCTTGCATAGCAATTTGTCATAGATATGTCATAATTTTGCTATTCTTGATTTGAATTTCCATTCGAATCACTATCATTCTAATTTGTTCATTTCTCCAATTTCTCTATAAATTGGATGATTTTCTTCAATCAATCCCTAGCCGCGAATTCTTATCAGACTATTGAACTTACGCTTCGAGTATTCTTGAATGTCAATCTTGCTTTCATAATTAGGTGTATGCACTTGAAGGTGAGATCCACAACAAACCTATTTGGAGAAGAAAGAAGAACAATGGAGCCGCATGGAAGAAGCATCCAAATCGTCATCTGGTTTGCATGAATCTTTGTTTTTGAATGCTTTGTTTCTATGTCTCTATTGAGTGTGCTTAGGATTAGATCATTGCAATGTGTGATTGAGCTAATAATGAATAATATGTCCTTTTATATATTGCTTTGATGATTCCTAATTCCGATGCAACATTAATTGGTGAACCCGACGTGAAAACTAACCTTCTAACCCCTTTATTGTGTTTTTGAGTGCTTTCAAGTTGCTTGCAGGTCAAAAAATCCAAAAACAGGGCCGTGCAGGGTATTCTGGAGACTTCTGCACCTGTGTAAGACAACTTGCGCCTGTGTCAGACATTCTGCGCTTGTGTAGGGGACATTCTGTGCTTGTGTCATACATCTTGCACCTGTGTCATGAGTTCTGCGCTTGTGTACAGTCCAGAACAGAGGTGAAAAAATGCAGTGTTTACTTGAAATTTTTGGTGTTTTTGCATTCTGTTTTCTGTGCTTTGGATTTTGGTACTAATTATTTGTGCAGAATCTTGGCATACGCATGGAAAAGACTATAAATCAAATTACTAACATGTGTTATGCAAAATCGATGGTCAAAGACAACAAATCAAACCTCTAACTTGGGTTTTGTAGGTTGCCTTGGAGAAACAACCAAACTGTGTGTTTGAGATTTTTAATTAGGCACTTAGTGATTTATAAATAGGTGGGAATGAACATTTTTTTGCTTTGATTGTTAAGTGTGACATTGGAGTAGGAGAGTATGCTCTCATCCTTCATAGGGTGATCAGAAATCCAGATCTTCGATACCATGCTTGTGTTGTTGATTGTGTGTCACATTTAGAGGGCCTGCCTTCCTGACCACTTTGCTTTTGCAAGCAAGTGATAATCGTGAGAAGGGAATGACCCAAAGTGAGTACGGCTAGAATTCCTTGGCATTCTAACTCACTATAAAAAAAACACCCGATGAGCGAAAGCTTTGAAGGAAGTGTTACGTGGGAATTGCAGTTACTTGGGAAGTGATGCCCCTTGAAACTCTTTCTCATATCAACATCTAAGTAGGGCATTTTGGTCTAAATCATGCTTGCACGACTACATTTGTTTGGTATCTTGATGGGCTTAATGTCTCAATCATGCTTGCATGACATCAAGGAGTAACGCTTAACAGAAATCCTTACTAAATACCTTGTTTTTAGAGGCCAAAAACCCTTCTAGTTGCTTGAGAAGGACAAATTCGGATACTTGGAAGAGATACTAAGTTCGCCATGGGGAGATTCCATGGGGACTGATGCTTGGCTACCCTGAGAAGTGAGTGCCGTGGAGGGGAGCCCGTGGGGTCAAGCATCTATGTATTCTCCTTGAATCCCATAATGAGTCTACCTCTCAAGTACCTAATGTCTTTGCCTACCATAAGAAATGTGGAAATGAGCATGATTGTCTTGAGTCTAAGTTGCAATATCTTGTATTCTTTGATTGTCAAAAGTTGAATTGCATCCCATTTCAAAGAGCAAAAACAAATTGATCCAACATAAGATTAAGCACAAGAGACATTCATCCAACAAAAGTTTATCAAGGTTAAAAACTCATCTTCAAACATGATTATCAAACATTGTTCAAAATCTTGTCTTAACATTCATGTCACTTACATTTAAGTTCATCCTAGGTTGCATCTTGCAAATTCATTGTCAAGTACCAAGGTTGGGTTTCACCTAGGTCATACTCCTTTTGCATATCAATAAGAGTCATCCACTTGCATGTGTCTTCTTGCATTAGAGTCCTATCATTGTCATACATTTATATTTGCATACCCTAGGTCTCTTCATCAAGCTTAGGTCATTATCATATCATATTAGGGTCATTTGCATATTAATTGTCCTTTTGCATATAGTGTCAAACCGAGGTCTTGTCATACTTGAGTAATCCAAATCTTTGATAAACCCCAAGTCATTGTTAGGAGGTCTAGACCTTATCAAATCTTTTGTCCTTTTGTCATCAATATCATTTCGTGAAACCTAGCTTAGTATCCAAGCATATAGGGGAGACATTGTCATCTTGTCTTTTATCACTTAAGTCCTTTTGTCCTTTGAGGTCTAGAAATCATTCCAATTTCCTAAGGGTCTCTTTTAGATTTGCATTCATAAGTTTGTCAAAATCTTCAAAAACAACCAAAAACATAGATTGCATTCTTGTCATAGATTGCATTTTCATCTATTTAGTTTGCATTTAGTTGCATATCATACATTATCCTTGAAAAATTCCAAAAATATTGCATTTGCATAGTGACATGTCTATTGAAACAAGGTTCCAAGCACCAATGATGCAACAAAGTTTGACATATCAACTGACAATGCAATCACAATTCTATCCAACCCAACAACAAGGAAATATTGATCAAACTTTTTATGATGAAACAAGTCTCCAAATACAAAAACTAGAGGAGAAGCTAGCTCAAGAAAATGAGATATTGGAACAAAGAGTGAAAAACATTGTGAAGAATAGATCACAAATGTCCAAAATGTTTCAAAAATTTCCAGGTCGAAATCCAAATATCGAGCCAATTGATGTAAGATCTCTTCTTGAACGATCAGACATACCAGCTCTCCTCTCCCAAATAGAGATGATGAAACAATTTCAAGAAAAGAGACAACATCAATTTCAACATTATGTGCCTCCACAACAAGAACAAGAAGGTGTTTACTATCAATCAAATTTTCAACCATCACAACCAATTGTTCAACATTTCCAAAAGACACAACCAATGGTCCAACATATGAAACCAATACAACCAATGGTCCAATTTGAACAATATGTCCAACCAACAATACAATGTCAACAAATAGTTCAACCAATGGTGGAATATCAACAAGTTCAATCAACATATCAATGTCAACAACTACAACTAAACATTCAAAAACAAAGGTTGCAACACACACCAACCCAAGTTTCAAACATGTCAAAACAATTAAAACAAGTCCAATATCAAAACATGACATCAAATCAAAAACAAGTTCAAATTCCAGATACAACCATGTCAAAACCTCGAAAGAAAGGTGGCTTTATTGCAATGCTCTTAAGGAAACTACCAAGTGAGTTATTTGAGGAAGATCAAGATAATACACTTATGTCTAGCAATGCCTCATCCCCTCGCAAACAAATTGACTCTCCAGTGGTATCTATCCCTACACCTCTAGAAGTTTCGCAAGAACCTTCTGTATTGTCCTCATCAAACAATACATCCAAGGATGCAATTATCCAAGAGTTATCCATAATTGATTGCCAAGATAATCCAATTCATGATGCACATCCTTGTCATGTTTCAGAAATACAAGACCCAATGCCACCATGCACTTTATTGCCATTACCTGTTTTAGAGGACCCCATTCGAAGTCCCTCTTCCTCATGTTTAAGCATTGAGCCCTTGCCAGAATCCATCACAAATGTTCAAAGTACATCTCCTTCATCCCAAAACATTGATTCCTTGTCAGAATCCTCCATGCATATCCAAAGTCTAACCCCATGTCAAGAGGATAATTTAGAGCATAAAGAAACGTGTCTTAGAACAGATCAAGATCAAGATCTTGAAACCTTATCATCCCATCCAATTGTTGACCAAGATCCCATTTCCCCAGACACTCATGATGATTCCCCTATTCTTGTCCATCCAATCCAAAGTCCTATTGACACTCCATTCCCCAAGCAAGATCAAGATATCCTAGTCCATCCAATCCCAAACGATCCCCTTCCATTTCATGAAAAAAATGTCCTTTCAAATCCCATTGACATTCCACTTCCTAAGAAAGATCAAGATATCCTTTCTATCCTTTCTGATGATCCCATTAAAAGTCAAGAGCAAAGCAATTTTAAAGAGGAATCCAATGATCTTCCTCCTTGTCAAGATCAAAGTATCCTTCCAAGTTCATTTCCAACACAAGATCCTATCATTCCTTCAGATCCTCCACAAGATCCTTTTGTTCCTCCATCTCCACATCCTAATCCAGCATATACACTCCAAGATCGCATTTCTTTTGATGATCCCATTATTCCTCCCATTCCATCTCTTGAAGAGCCTATCATTGAACCATGTCCACAACACAATCCTAGTCCCCCTCATGATCCTAATCGCCCTCATGATCCTAATCCCCCTCATGATTCTAATGTGTTAGTGCAAGATGTTCATGAACCCTCGACATGCACAATGGGTTCTTCCACTTTGGTGCAATCCGATCCACTTCAAAATCTCATTATTTCTCTCATATCATATCCACCTCATAATGGACTCACGTCTTCTTCCCAAAGAAAAGAGTATCCTACAAGTCAATATATTCATAAAGGCAAAGGAGTAGATCTCCATAAGCAAGAATCCCTTCATGTCAAAGAAAATATTAAGGGTCATGTCTACACAACTCACTCTCAAGACGTTGGTATCCCTCCATCAAAATCAAAACATATCCCTTCCCCATCATCCCTTCCTCCTTTATGCAAGGTCAGCAAAGGCACACATCTTTGAGAACCTTCCAGTCATCCAAAAGAACTCCATTTCATTCCTATCCACACCAACATTCATTCTCTCTTCCAAGCAATTTGGATGCCAAGTATAAAAGTCATAAGTCTAAAAATCCACATGTATTCAAGGATCAACATGTCCAACATAATTGACATGTCAAAACAAAGAACGATATGATCTATAAAGAAAAAGAAATATCCAAAAGGCCACAAAGGCCCACTGAGCAAATTAAAGCAAAGTCAATATATATATGGGTTCCTAAATCCCTTGTGCAAGCAATGCACTCTAAGGAACCACAAAATCATGAAAAATCAAAAACCATGTGGATCCCTAAGCGGCTCCTTGAAGCACAAAAGCCTAAAGAAACATCCAACTTGGCATCCAAAGTTGCTACTCCTCCATCCAAACCTTCCAAGTCTATTTCTCCACCACCTTCTTCTTCCATTTTGGGCCCTTATGTCCCAAAATCCATAGCTATTCCTCCATCCAAATCTCACAATCTGAGATCTATTTTTCCTCCATCAATCCATCACCCCTCAAGGTGTGTGCCAATGTTGATCTTGCCAACATTTCTATCCACTCAAGAACAATTCTTCCAATACCCTATCCATTATCCAATGCATATTTTCCATCCTTCGATCCCTTTGATCCAATGCTTTGCATAAATCCTTGCCTTAGTTTCATCTCATTTTCCATGTCCTTATCCTACCAACGTCTTTGAGCATACTTTTAAAGGTCATGGTCCATTTATTTCAAGGCTACTATCCAAACAAAAGAGATGTTTGAATCCTTCTTCCATCCCCTATCATGTGTCCATCTTCTATTGAAAAAATCAAAAAGCTCAAAAAAAAAAAAAGACAAAAGAAAAGAAAAAAAGTAAAGAAAAATAATTCGTTCACTGGTGAAAACCTGGCAAACAGGCTCCTTGGGCAAGTACCGTGATGAAAACCTGACAAACAGGCGTCATGTGTAATTTATGAACTTCTTGCACACCACACTTGGGGGCAGATTTCCTCCTTCATATCCTATTGCCCTTCATTATCCTATCATACCCCTGTCATACTCCTTCATATCCTATTGCCCTGCATTATCCTATCGAACCCCTATCATTACCCTCCATTATCCTATTGTCCCTCATGTCTATTTTCCCTTTCCACCTTTGATCTTGACAAGGCTGAGGATCTTCATGAGTATCACGCTCTTGTTTGTAGCTTTTAGTCCATCATAGCTTTTGGTCTTTATCCATTTGCTTATTATAACCTTTCATCCATATTCCCTGTCTTATTGCGACTTTCTACCACTATCCCTTAGCCTACCCCGACCTTCTGTCCATGTCCTTTATCCATTCTTGGTCTTGCTTATCGTATCCATATCTTATCACTATCCATACACTCTTTTTCGTTCCTTGATCTTGATCTGACATAAGGACGCAAAATTTAAACATGGTTTCAGAAACCTCTTGACATGTCTCTCATGCCATTTCACTGCTTTACATTGTCATATCCAATCTCTTGTCCCATCACGCAATAGCCCTTGAAAATTGCATCCGCGTTGTCTCCATAATAAAAGGCCTTTATCTTCCTTCTATCCACCAACATTTCAGCAAGCCTATTTATTCACCTATCATATTCCTTTCCTTGCTAGACACTGGGGGCAAAGTCTGTAAAAAAGTCAAAAAAATTGAAAAATGTCCTGAAAAAAGTCTTAAAAATTGAAAAATGTCATGAAAAAATCTCATAAAAATTGAAAAATGTCATGAAAAAATCCTAAAAATTGAAAAATGTCATGAAAAAATCTTATAAAAATTGAATAATGTCCTGAAAAAAAGTCATAAAAAAAATCAAATAATGTCCTGAAAAAAAATCCCTAAAAAGTCAAATAAAGTCCTAAAAAAAATGAACAACAAAAAAATTGTAAAACTCCAAAAACAAAAACAAACATTTTGCAATACATTTTTCCTTTTGTGCATAAGACAAATCGCTGAGCATACATCCAACGACAATCAATCCAACGCTGTGCTTTAATGAAATCATGCTTTAACCAGATGAACTTTTTCAATCCAAACCAAACATTCAACCTGATCAAAATTGTCTTATCAATCAAATATCAATTCATCCTTGGCACACTATCATGGGTCTTATACAGGGTGTGATATACTCGAAACCAGACTGTGTCCTGTCTTAGACGGGGTACCGCATTTCTTGAAACCAGACAACATGATCGTCCTATCAACACTTTCAACTTTTGACAATGAAGATCAAGATGTTTGTTTGATTTGCTTGAATTTGCACATCTTATCTTTTTCTTGATTTATCTTCGGTCATGTTCCTATGTTGCTCGATGATGTCACTGAGTGATTTAGAGTGACCGGGATGGATCATGGCCCTTTTCTTGATTGTGATTGTCGTTTGTCTGTGATGTGTCTGTCTTTTGCAAAAAGGGTTGCATTTCAGCTCTGGCCTTCCATGCCATGATGCTACGCATCCATTTTGCTACATAAAAATAAAGGTTCTCACCTACAAAGTGCATTACTGAAAGCAAGTTTTTCTTCGTCACTAATTTCCCTCTGTCTCATTTCTTCTTACTAACACTTCTTCCGTCCAGTCGGATAGTCAGTTCGGTCTAGTGCTCCGATCTCCAAACATACATATTGCGTCCTGCATCCATTGGTTAGTACATTTGCATTGCATCAAGCATCACATCAAACATTTTATCCATTTCATGTCATAAATACATCAAAAATACATAAAAATACATCCATACATGTTCATAAAAAGTGCATAAGTCATCCATACATAGCAAAATAACTACAAGTCATAACATATTGCATCCCATCATATCGATGCATATCATATCATCTATCACAATAATATCAGAGTACAAAATCGGACTGTCTGTCCTAAGTATGGCCCGCAAGCTGACTACAACATGTCAAACTACATAATGTCCACTATCTGTCATAAGGAGTACGTGCCTCTGTCACTGGGTGCTCCCTCTATCCTCCTCATCCCTGCCATGTCTTGCAGATGATGTCCCTCCTAGTCCTGGCTGTGGTGGTCTCACAGGTCCACTCACCCCCATGCTGCTCAATGACCTCCGAGAGCGTGACCTGCTCTCTGTCCTCGATCGTGCCCGATATGATGGTGCTCTCTGCTCTGGTGGAACTGCACTCTCATATAGTGTCCTCCAATACAGTTTCTCCTCTCCGATCTCTACCAGCATCTGTGCCATCTCCCGTGCACTGGCATCCCTAATTGACCCAATGAACTCAGTGACTCTCTGTCCCTCTCGCTGTGCCTGAGCTATGGCTGTATCTCGAACCTCTGTGAGTCTAGCTATCTCCGCTCTGAACTGCTCATGCTGTCTCTCCAATGTCGCAATATAGTCCTGCTGACTTGCTATGGTAGCCCTGCACATCTCCACCTCCTCTGTCCTAGCTATCCCCAGCTCTAGAGGAATATCCTACAATGTCTCCTGATCAGCTGAGTCTGGCTCATCATCGTCCTCCCCACCATCATCTCCATCCCCATCATCATCATCCCCCTCATCCTCATCCTCATCCTCGTCCTCGTCCTCATCCTCATCATCTCCCTCCTCTCCCATGAGTGGGAAGTCCTCCTGTCTCCTCGGTACTGGAATATCTGGATCCATCAAAGGCACTGGCCGTCGTTGTGCAAACCTTGTCTCATACTCCTCTGTCATCCCAACATCTACCACATCTGACCACCAATCCCATTGTCTCTGCTGTAGCTGTGCAAAGTCGGCATATGCTATGTGTGGCTGAATCATACTCCCCCACTGACTCGTCTCTCTGTGAGATCGGGCAAAGCATGTAGTCCTCCTAGGTACATCCTGTGTCTCTCCAAACTGTCGTCTGACCCTCTCTGGCAGGTACAACTCAATCACTCTCTGGTGATTCACTGGTCGCCCAATCAGGTACCTCTCCTGTTTGCAATATGGTAGCTCCTCATGATCATCTGACCATCCGGGGCAATCTCGATATGGCCTCCATATGAACTCTCTCAGTCTGTCTAGCTCATGTCGCCAGTATAGTATGTATCCAAATGGACCCTGTCTCAGTGCTCCACCATAGCTATATACATATGGTCGGTGTGGTACTACCTGTCTCTCTGTAATCGGTCGACATATGGCAATGTGCTCAAATGCCCATACCTGAAGCAATGTGACTCCATAGCTCATTGTTTGCACTCCCTGATACGCTATCTGATGCAGCTGGAAATACAACATAGCTAGTACACATGGTCCCCATGCATACACTGTCCCCTCTGTCGCCATCCGCTCTAGCACTCTTCCCCAGCCAATAGGGAATCCATGTCCTCGTCTATCCCCTGCTAGAAGACATGCTATCACAACTGCTATCACCACATATCGTCGGTCATACTCGGCAGCCATGCTCTCCCAGCCAATCTCCCTCTTGACAATGTCCAGATCATCTGCGTCGCACTCAAATAGCCTGCATAACGCGTCTCTACCTGTCACTGGGTCATACTCTATCATCTCCCCATGTATCGGAATGCGGAGGATGCACCATACATCCTCTAGAGTCACTGTCGCCTCGCCAGTTGCCAAATGGAATGAGGAAGTCTCCGAATGCCATCGCTCTGCCAATGCGGTAAGCAATCCTGTGTTTGCCCTAATCTCGGGCATGTATGTGATATAATATATCCCCAGTCCTACTAATGTGTCTCTCTCTGTGCTCCTGAGTCTATGTCGTAGCATGAAACAGTCTGGTCGATTCTCCCGCGTGATCAACGGATACTGTCGACTCTGCATCACAATCGGGGCATCTTTTTGTCAGTTTTAGGGTTTTCTCCTACGGGTTGCATTTCCTCATTTTCATGTCCAATCAGGGTGTTTTTCATCTACATTGGCCTATCCCACCCTTGTCCCCCCTTTTCAAGTCATTTGCATGCAATTTTGAGTTAAAATTGGGTCATTTATGCACACTTGCGCCTGTGTCTTGTAACCTGCACTTGTGTCAGATGACCTGCGCTTGTGTCTTCCTACACAAGCGCATAACACTTAACACAAGTGTAGAACTAGATGACACAAGCGCAAAGGTCATCTTTTTCATCCCCCGTGGGCCCCGCAATGTCCCGCAAACGCGTCAAATTCATCAAATTGAAAACATGGGTTTTCGAGATACATACCACTGCTCCTGCATCATCCGGTCGTCTGAATGTGTGTACACATTCCCCAAGGTGATCCGCCATTCGAATGTTCGCCATCTCTCTGCACGTGTCCTTGTCCAGAGCAATAAATCCTCCTCTTTGGCTAGTAAAAATGAGCAATTTTCACCCTCTTGGTCTCATTTATAGCTCTTTGTCATTGCATAGATGGACGTGCATCCTCTCCATCTTATGTTGGTCACGGTCTTGTGCACCTTACATTGCTTGTCCTTCATGCATCCGATCTCCGATTGTCAGTCCGTTCACTCCTATCATTTTTATCGATCAATTGGCCTCTTTTCCGCATGTTTCCGGCCAATTCCTCGAGGGGGCATGCATATGTCATTGTTATTGTCTGGGGCATTTTCATTATTGTTCTTTGAAACAATGCTTAAAATCGCATTGTCTCAAAGAGGGGCAAAATGTAGACACCCAAAAATGGTCAACGCTTGCGAAGTCATACTTTAACATTTGCGCATTGCCTCATTTTAGGTTTTTTGCGTCGCATTAACATTTCTCCTATGTCACGCACTTGATTTTTATCATTTGTGAGCATCGAGTCATTCTTCTACATTCTTCATTCATCTCGCATTCGAATTTGGTCTTGTCGACAACACTATCCAGTCATGATTTGGATCAATCTTATCTTGTTGCATCAATGTGCGTGCTAATTTGTCATCATTTTGGACATCGTCAATCCTAATTAGGGTTTTGTCCTCTTTTCAATCTTGTCATCATGCGATCGATTTGTCATCGATCGTTGTCATTGTTCGATCTTGCCATTTTGCGATCAATTTGTCATTGATCGTGATCATTTTCAATCTTGTCGTCTTGCAATCCATTTTGTCGTCGATTCTTGTCCTCTTGTCGATCTTGTCATTTTGTGATCAATTTTGCTATCAATCATTGTCTGTCTTAATTATGTCAATTTGGATCAATTTGTCATTGTTCCTCGTCAATCGGCGCATTTATCAATTCAAAATCAAATCAAATTGAGTCAATTATCTTTCAAGACCTGATTCGTCTTCCAAGGTTTCGTGATTTCATCATTTAACCTTGTGTGTCGTTTTCTTCCTTTAGGATTAATAAATTACTTATTTATCCTAAGTCTTCTCATTACAATTAAATCTTCATTTAATTGGCTAATTATTCCTCTTTGTGAATTGATTAATAAATGAAAAAATATTAATTAATTCACTAATTCCTAATTTCTAATTTTCATCAATTTCCTAATTTCTAATTTCTTAATTCCTCTTTTTCTAAATTTTTTAATTTCTTAATTCTTAATTTCAATTTCCTCCTATTTCTCTCCTAAATTTATGGAAATGACATAGAAATTTGTCATAGAATTTGTCATAAATTGTCATAAATTCTTGACATAGAAATTTGTCATAAAATTTGTCATAAATTGTCATAAATTCTTGACATAGAAATTTGTCATGAATTGTCATAAGCCTTGCATAGCAATTTGTCATAGATATGTCATAATTTTGCTATTCTTGATTTGAATTTCCATTCGAATCACTATCATGCTAATTTGTTCATTTCTCCAATTTCTCTATAAATTGGATGATTTTCTTCAATCAATCCCTAGCCGCGAATTCTTATCAGACTATTGAACTTACGCTTCGAGTATTCTTGAATGTCAATCTTGCTTTCATAATTAGGTGTATGCACTTGAAGGTGAGATCCACAACAAACCTATTTGGAGAAGAAAGAAGAACAATGGAGCCGCATGGAAGAAGCATCCAAATCGTCATCTGGTTTGCATGAATCTTTGTTTTTGAATGCTTTGTTTCTATGTCTCTATTGAGTGTGCTTAGGATTAGATCATTGCAATGTGTGATTGAGCTAATAATGAATAATATGTCCTTTGGTATGGAAGATAGCAAAATGGTTGGTACACTGATGGTGACCGGTTGTAAACTATCCAAAGAGGATGACTCAACATTGGTTAATGAGAAGAAATATCGATCAATGATTGGTAAGTTGCATTATGTAGTGCATAGCAAGCCAGATATTGCATATGCAGTTGGCATTACTGCAAGGTTCTAGAAAATTCCAAGAGAATCCCACTTGGTTGCAGTCAAGCGGATTCTTAGGTATCTAAAGGGAACTATTAATTATGGATTGTGGTATCCATATAGCAAGGATTTCAACTTGAAAGTATTCATAGATGCTGATTGGGCACGTAATGTGGACGACCGGAAGAGCACAACTGGTGGTGCATTCTTTCTCAGTGGTAGACTTGTCTCATGGATGAGTAAGAAGCAGAGTTGTATCTCTCAGTCTACAGCAGAAGTAGAGTATGTTGTAGCTTTCATGAATTGCACTCAGACAATTTGGATGAAGCATGTATTAAATGGCTTCAAAGTTCCTGTATTTGAATCGATAAGTATATTTTGTGACAATACTAGTGCAATTAACATCTCCAAGAATCTGGTTTTACATTCTAGAACCAAGCACTTTGAGCTTAAGTATCATTTCTTGAGGGAAAAGGTTCAGAACAAAGAGATTGCACTGGAACATGTTTCCAGTAAGGAGCAGTTAGCAGACATATTCACCAAGCCTCTCCCAAAGGCTACATTTATGTACTTAAGAGGTGAATTAGGGGTGCTGCCCCTTCAGGAGGTGAACTAAAGGTATATGCTCCACATCAATCAGGTATTGCATAGTCAATTTTTTTTTTAGGATTGATGTGTTGAAGGAGGCTACTCCTCAGGGGGAGCAACATAATGGAACAGGGAAGCTTGTGCCTCCACTTTGGCATTGTTGTCAAAGGGGGAGAAGAAGTGAAGCAGAGAAGATATCTGAAGAAATTGGGGGAGAAGATGTGAAGTAGAGAGATATCTTTATATATTGCCATCAATGCCAAAGGGGGAGATTGTTGGCATTATGTGAACCAGTATGAGGACATGATGACATTGTATGTTGTCATTGATGTCAATATGCTGAAGAAGAGAGAACCACTATATGTGAGAACCGGTATGTTACCAAGAACCGGTATATGTGAGAACCGGTATAACATTGTGAACCGGTATATGTGCCAAAGTGAAGTGGTGTGTTTGTTCAAGGTGAACCAACATGTTGATATGGGAACCGGTACATGGAAGCTTTGTATGACTACTAGTTGGTAGTCTCAACTTCAGGGTTTCCGGTTGAAGTGCTTCAAGCCTGTGTGACTCAACCGGTGACTTTGTGTGATGAGTTAGCATTGTAGCGAAGAATAGATCATGTTGCCACATCAGCCTTGTGTGCATGAATGATCTTGCATGAAGGAGATTGTTCCTATCTACCTCAGGAATGTGCGAAGTCTGTAAACAATGAAAACAAGTGATGGGTTATCAACCACCATGAAAGCGGTGGAAAATGAACAATAGAGAACGTCTTGAGATCGGTTCAAGACTGTTGCATTTAATGCAATGTGCTCAATGGTCAAGATTAAACCATTTGAATTGATTAACCTAACAGGTTTAGGGTTTAGGGTTTATGCTATCGACCTTTCTATTTCCTATAAGGTCGATGTTGTGTTTCTTTCTGAGGTTGTTGGCAAAAGTTTTGTGTGTGTATCCAAGTGAAGAGATAAGTGATTCTTGCCAGACTAGAGGAGAGAAGTGATACCTGCAGAGTGTAAGTGTAGAAGGTGAAGAGGAGCTAAAGCGGATCTGCATTGGCATTGAGTGTTGTTACCAGATAATTGTAATACCTGTTGATCTCTAACCACTTCAACAGTTGGGAAATCCCTTAACAGGGTAGCTTTAACTAGCTTACTATAAATCCTTTGACAGGGTGACTCAAAACCATTGAGTTCTTGAAATCCTCTAACAAGGTAACCTTTAACAGGGTTTAACCCTTAACTGGGTATTCTAGCCATCCCTTAACCGGGTGATCCCTAATAGGATTGGTTCCTAATAGAACCTATTGTATTAGTCTTTAACCGGCCAAGGCTCCTAATAGAGCGGACTTCTAAAGAGTTCAAAAACAACTTGTGGGTATTCATCCCCACAGTGGTTTTTCCCAGTTGGGTTTCCACATGAAAAATCTGTGTGTCATGTGTGGTGTTATTCTTGTCATGGTTTAAGTGATTTGTGTCTGAAGGTAAATCATGTTGATCTAGCTGTTTATATATTTTTGATGATAGATTACCTGTTCATGCACTAGGGTGAAATGGAAATGAAGTATTAGATTGTATGAAAATATAAGTGTCAACCGGTTTATGCTTGTCTCAATTATTCTGGGTTTTGCCGGTTGTATTCTATTTAAGACCAGTGTTACTGTTTGTTTGCCAAAGCACAGTGTTTGCTGACAAACCAGTTTTAGGAATGTGTTTTTGTCTGTATTGATTCACCCCCACTCTCAGTACCAGTTTGGTACTTGTTCATGCACTAGGGTCAAATGGAAATGAAGTATTAGATTGTATGAAAAGATAAGTGTCAACCGGTTTATGCTTGTCTCAGTTATTTTGGGTTTTTTCAGTTGTATTCTATTTAAGACTGATGTTATTGTTTGTCTGCCAAAGCACAATGTTTGCTGACAAACTGGCTTTAGGAATGTGTTTTTGTCTGTACTGATTCACCCCCCCCTCTCAGTGCCGGTTTGGTACTATCCATTCATCATTGAGTTATCAGTCACTATGTGCACGTTTGACCACTCTTCTGCTTCATCTTTCTCCTCTTATTTTGTATGCTTAGGGTCTTGGGGTGAAGCAATTTGACGGGCCAGACTAGCTTGGAGAGTAGTATCAACATTCAACTATTGTTGCTTATGTAACTCTCCTAACTTATCATTGATTTCTTCTTGAAACATCTTGCCATATTTAACAATTTCATCCATACCTTTTGTTGAGCACTATTTTAAAAAAAATATATAATAAAAAAATAAAATAATAATATGTGTTTCCATAAGCATGAGGACTAATGGATATTTCGGCCAGTAAGCTGTATCGAGCACTGCAGGAGAAGTTTCATCGAAAAAGCGTTTTCATCGACACAGGGCATATAAAGCATTAAGCAAAGGTGTTTCGGCAAGAAGTTACCTTTGATGAACGCAAGAAACCGCTCATCGATACTCCAGGTTTCATCGAAAAGGTAAAAGCAAAAAGTGAAAAGGCAAAAGGTGATTTCGAAGGAATATCGCTACCGAAGAAACTCAAGAGACATTCATCGAAATGCAAGTTTCATCGATGAACGTGGTGTCGAACAAAAGAAAAGCTGTTTCATCGATAAAAAGGATATCGATGAAAAAGGGGATATCGATGAACACTCATAAGCCTTCATCGAAGAAAGAAACTCATCGAAAGTATGACATCGATGAAACTCACGAGCAACTTGTCGAAAAGAGGGACTATCGATGAAAAAGTGATTTCGATGAGTCTTAAAAGCGGCTTCTCGACGTAAGTTTTTCACCGAAACAATATTATCGAAGAGAATGAGCTTTCGATGGAAGATTCAAACACTCGGCCGAAGACAAGGGTTTCATCGATAATTTGAAGCGCGCGCACTTTGAGCGGACTGTACTTCCCGCGAAGGAATTAAAGGCCCAGTTGAAAAGTGTCACATCTGCAATTAAATTTAAAACACTTGAGTAGCCGTTACAGATGCAGAACATTAACTGTACACAAGTTGCCCATTCAATTACAGTTAAACTGAGTGAATTTTCGTAAGAATCAGATCGATGCTAAGAGATTGGAAGCTGTGAAGAACTTGCAGAGATTTGCAAACGATAACCAGAAGAGTTGAGCATTCTACCAAGTAAGTGTTGTCTCTCTTATTTACTATAACTATGGAACCTTTGTCTTCTTCTTCTAAAAAGAGTAGGAAAGGAAAAGAGTTAAACCCTGAAGAGAAGCCCAAGAGACAGAAGAAAGAAGGGAGAGCTTTGACTCAGGACTTATTAGACCAGTGTCCATCGTCTAGTGTAAGGTCCAAAAAGATTAAAAGTGAAGAGGAAGGATTAGAGGACAAATTTGAAAATCTAGGAGACATTTGGACTGAGATAAGAGGACATGAGTTATTTTTGTTTGGTTACAAAAGAAGGGATGCACCCGAACCCATTAGTAATCTGTGGAAGAGGAACTTAGGCAAGTTAGTAGTTCCAAATGTATTTGTAGACGTAGAATTAATGAAAGCTCTGGTAAATTGCTACAACCCGAGAACTAAAACCATATGTGATTACAGAGGGAATACATTAGTAGTAATCAACAAGCAGACTATTGATATGGTTTTTGATCTAGACTGGGAAGTCGAGGAAAGCATCGATATGAAGAAACTTTCACAAGAATTCTTTAGTTTGGAAAATATCTACAGGACTTGGAGGCTACCTGTTCACAGGCCAAAAGTGGGTGGGTCATTTGTTCAGTTTGGCAAAAGTGACAAGGTGCCATTTGATGTCAACCACTTCCATCCATATTTCAAATATACGTATTATACTGCAGCCCAAGTACTAGGCATAGAGGCTCATCCACTCATGGATGTTGGGATTATGGTTCTGTGTGCTGATATTCAATCAAAAGACCCTAGGTCATTTGATTTTGCTACTTATGTTGCGGATACCTTGAATCATGGGCTGGAAAAAATGAAAGGAGACCTTGTGAATGTTCACTTTTCATTGTACTCCATGCTAATGCATATTCTTCTTTATTGTGGACAAGAAATTAACTTCTGGCCAGATGAGTTCAGCATCAGGTCTTATGATAAGAATGGTCTGAAGAAGCCGGTTCAGTTGTGGGTATCAGCATGGGACCAGAGGTTTATGAACAACCAATATTGGCATTTTCAAGAATACTTTGTGAAACCTCTCAGTGCAGCTTTTGGACAACGCAGGGATTATACTTTGTCCCCTGAAATTAAGAGGTTCTTCAGGCCAAAGGATTTCTCTCCAGAATCACAGATTGAACATAATTGGGGTGATTGGTATTGCCATGATAATCACACAGAGATAAGGGTATTTGGATATGAAGGGCAACCGCACATGCTTCCAATTACGGTGCCAGACAGAGTGGCTAGCTTGGAGATTATAAGGCAATTGTCTATTGCCAGTGCTAAACATTTAACTGATTTTGGTAAACAATCTATTGTTCCAGGTCTATTAGTTTTCTCTGATTTCATTGTCAAAAGTTCAAAGAGTTATCATTTATTACAGAATAAATTAAATTACTATGGCATGACTCTGGGTGAGCCTAGGGAGAATTTCGATCCCGAAGGATATATAAGAGCTGCCAGAGCCTCGCAGAAACTCAAAGCTGGGATACATATGGCCAAAATGCCAGACGACCTAATTAAGAACCTTGAGCGAGAGGAGGCCAAAGTTTTAAAAGGAAAGAGTGAGTTAGTCTGGGAAGCCTACAAATGGAAAAGGGCAAGGGGAATGATAGATGGAGACCTAATTGGAAATCTCCAAGATCCTCTGGAGGTAGCTAAAAGGCTGCTTCAACATGAAGCTGAAATTATGTACAGAGTTCCTTCACAATTTCTTCGCTTCATTAATACTGAAAGGGACAGTCAGCCCCTAGCTCACATGTCACCGAAATCAACCACCAGTAGTATCCCACCTGATTCTCCTAGAGAGGATTATCCTCCTGGTTTCGAAACAGAAATGAACATGGACACAGGAGAAATCAACATCAAAGATGTTGTTGACATAAGAATGACTGAGCATGAGGACTTCATTGCTGATGATGGATTCGCCTCCTCTAGGGAATTCCTTTCATTTCTATATCAATACAAAGGGGCTCATGTCAAACGAAGCATGGCTGGAAAACCAGAGGAGGAACAGATGAAGAGATTACAGGATGAAATTGATGTCCTCATGAAAGATATGACTCCTGAAAAAGGGAGGAAATTATTAAAAGAGGCCGGTGTGATCATCTTCTCTGGTTGGGATATCAACTCAGCACTCTTATTTGATGGCTTTTTGAAAAAACAAGATTTGAATCAGCAGGTATTGCCCCAGGAGGTAGATAAACTGTTCCTAGGCTCTGGATATGATCCAGACAAAAAGGCTCTCCTACAGTGGGCACTATATCCAAAAGGGAAGAGGCCAATCATTGTGGATATAGAAGAAACCTTTGGGCATCTCATGGTTCATCAGGTTGGAAAGACTGATCCTAGGGTCACTGCAAAGCTCAACCTGGATGTTGCAAGATTGAACCTGGACCAGACAGAGTTTCTGGTCAGAGAGAACATTACATACAAGGGATTGTATGAAAAATCCAAGGAAGAAAATCAGAAGCTGCAAGCAAAGGTATTGCAATTAGAAACGGGGACTCCTATCAGCGAATACACCTCATACCCCGCAGGACGCAGCTTGGATGACGTCTCTGATGCCCTGTACTGGAAATATCAGGCAGAGAAAGCCAATAAACGCACAGACAATATCCAGCAAAAGATGGACAAATTGGTCAATGACATTATAGGACATCGGTTTAACACCATGCTCTTACAGGTCGAACCATATTGGATAGTTTACAATGGAACAATAAAAGCGCTAACAGAGCATGAACGGTTAAGAGCACGATTGCAGGGGGTGCTAAGCAATGACGATTCCATGACGCCAGAAGAAAAGGTTGAGGGTAAAGCGTATATGGATAATCATGTCAAACTCGAGGACATGCTAAGAAGAGATTTACAAGAATTAGATGACGAAAAACCCGTTGGAATGCCTTTCGTCTACAAGGAAGGAGAGGTAATAACCTTGGAGGATTTGCGAAAGGAACTTGTCAGCATCAAGGATTGGGCCTTGTCAGAAATTGATCGGAGTAAGGATATGGCCCCTACCGTCAACCAGATGATATTCAAGTACCTGACGCTAGGGGATGAATTAAGAAAGCAAACGCCTCGAATCAGAACATTCAAAGACGATGATTACATTCATCATTTGGGGCTTTTGAATATCTTTTTGCTTAAGTTTAGAAACACTCAAGTTAACGACTAATATTTTGAAAAGTCGTGTCTCTTCATGAAAATCTTTCGTCCTCATATATATATGAGAATGATTTTTGTAATGTAGAGGGAGATATTTTTAGATAGGATTAAGAGAAAAAGAACGACAGCCTGTAAGTCTTTTGTGTACGAACTTCAATGGAATACAAATCTTGATCAATTGTTTCCCTGCATATGTGTTGTGGATTATTTCATTTTCTTTTGGCAATCGTCTGTGATATTATCTGATAGAGATAAGGTTATTCATATTCTTAAGATCAAATCTATGCTTTATGTTATAATGTTGCAACAAAAGTTTTGCCTGCGGATTGTAATTGTTCCTTGCAAAGCTTAATTGACTGGTCCCTTAAGGGTAGGGTTAAATTCACTCAATCAGCACATAATATAAGCATTCATTTGGTTCTGAAAGAAATAGTAACTAACAGGTTCATAAGGGATGAGTTAAAAAACTGTCTCACAGATTCGCACTACAAGTCCTGAAGAAAATTGTAATGACTCTGTAACCCATGCAGTGAATAAGGCACTGGCTAAAATCTCAAGTTATACTCATCATTTCTTTTCATAATTAGTTATTTCGACAGCTACAGGAGTAATTAAGAAACACAAAGCAAAATAACAATCTTGAACTCGTCTGCTATATCTCCATTCAAGGAACTCATGCCATTTCAAGATCAGGAGATATCAGAATAGGATAACATATCTGCTATAAAAAGCACTGTTTATTGGAGACATTCAGTGAATAGGTATACCCGCCTAGGTCCTGCAGAGCCTAAAGAGAGAGAGTTAGTAACTAAATAGGTTCACTCTATAAGTTGGCCAAGTCAATTGGAGGGTTTGATCATAGGAGTTGGCATTTCCTTTGAACCTATCCAATCTGTTGATTTGAGACCCAACAGATTGGCGACTCTGCTGGGGAAGAATTATAAAAACTCTGCTGTGGGAAAGAGCTCAGAAGAAACAAAAACAATTCATATCCTCTAGAAAAGAGGTGGCGACTCTGAAATAAGAATTTCAATGCACGGGACAAGATCGGTTGCGAAAGGACAATCTTTATCCCAATTAGATTTCCCTCAACGAAAGAACAAAAATAAAGAACCCATGAATGATTCCATGAGAGAAAGATACAACCAGTATAAACATGAAAGTAGCCAACACTCGCCCTTAAAGGAACAAGATAGAACAACAACTTCAAGCCCGATGAATGAAGATTTGGTTGCGGCATATAAAGCTCAAAAGGGGCGATGCCAAATTCCCCCTGGTTTTGAAAATCATGAAGCACGGTCCAAACAATATACACCACCTCCATCAGGATCAGGTATGGTAGATCCTGCAGATAGATTTACAGATTTAACCAGACAAATGATGGAGGCAGCTGCTGAGATGAGAGATTCAGGAAGGACTCAGGAATGTTTGGAACTGTGTGCCAAGTTGGGCATAAATGTTGGTGAGGATGACTTTAATAAAGATGTAAACAATTACAAGAAAACATATGCTCAGGGAGTGGGTAGAACAAAGAGTAATGATTTCAAAGCTTATGAGAACCCTCTGTTTGGTAACAAGAGGGATGATCATGTACAATCAGGTGCACCACCAGTCCAACAAAACTCACATACAGGCTTCATCCCTCATAATCAGTATCCACCTCCTGGTCAATTTTATAACCAACATCCACCCCCTAATCAGTTTCAGTATCAACACCAGAATCAATACCCTCCTCCTTATCAAAACCAAATGCCCTTGTATGGTAATATGAACCAGAACTTTGTGAATCCTCATGGAGGGCATGGACTAATAAATATGGAACAAATGAGGCAGTTTGATTTTTCAGGGATGATGGTGTATCCATATCCCATCCCAAATGAAATCAGGACAGCAATACCAAAGTTCACAGGAAGTAATGCAGTTTCAGGTGAGGCTCATTGCAAAGCCTTTGATGCAGTAATTGAGGATTTTGGTTTGCCATATGAGGATGTCAAGATCAGGTTGTTTATGCAGTCATTAATAGAAGATGCGAGAGATTGGTTCAGAACGTTGCCTGATGCATCCATTAGAAATCTTGCAGAATTCAAAGAAATGTTCCTGGAACAGTATGGAGACCATAATAGTCCTGAGTTTGCTTTGCATGAAATCATCAGCATTAAGAAAGAGCAAAATGAATCAGTAATTGACTTTAACAAAAGATTCAATAGGGTTCTGAACAAAATCCCTAATAGGATGAAACCAGTACCTGAAGTGAGCATCCTGTACTATATCAATGCTTATGACAGCAAAACAAACTATGAGTTGAGAACCAGAAACCCAAGAGATCTCCGAGATGTTATGAAAGATGCCATTGTTATAGAGAACAATAGAAAGGCTGCTGGTAAGGTTGGAAAAAGAGAGGATGCAAGATTGTACAATCCTAAAGCACCCAAGGCCAATAGGGATGAAGATAAGCTTGATAAAGTTTTAAATGCCCTGAAAGATTTATCTATAAGAGTAAACAAAACAAAGAAGCAACAATACTACCGTCCTGAGAGACCTAGACTACATGACATGCCTTATAACACTACATGGAAGGATGGAAAACCGGTAGAAAGGAACCACAGAGACAATCAACAAATTCCAGATCCTTTAAAAAGAGCAGTAAATTATACTCAAGACGATGACATGTGGTGCTATGCTTGCAATATGCCACACGCTTCCTCTTTGTGTGCAGTAGCAAAAGGGTTGCAAGAGGAAGAGGATAGCTATGAAGATCATGTGGATGATTCAACTATTAATATGATGTCATTTAGTCAGGAAGGAAGGTCAGACTCTATCAATATTGATCAGTGCTCTGTTTTACCTGTGACCACCAGCAAAAATGAAAGTGTCAAACTCAGAGTCCCTACTGAAGAAGAGAAAAGAAAAATTACAGCTTATGCTGTTGCACAAGCAAAAAAGACTTATGACTTAAGAAACAGGATGGTAAATCCAGAACAAGGTAAACCTGCTAGTCTTTTCATGAAAGAAAACGATGAAGCACTTAAGCGAATGAATAAGGCAACTAAGACTAAGCAAGATGGTAATCAGGATCCTGATGTTCAAAAGAAGGAAACGGTAAAAATTCTTTCATCACAGCAATCTACCTCGTTTGATATCTCAGCTGCACTAACACAATTAAAAGTTTCTGTCCCATTAATGGAAATCATGAGGTTTCCTGAATATAGGGAAAAAACTTTGGAGATGATTTCAGGTGTCCAAGAAGGGAAGGTTAATGAACAGAAACGAGAAGTCCCAACAAGTGGCAGTAATGAACAAATGGCTCCAGTTATATACTTAGGGTCCACTATAACTAAAAACCCAACACAAGTAGACCCATTTTACCTCACTTTGGTGATAAACAACAAAAGGGTAAAAAATTGTATGATTGATTCAGGAGCAGCCATAAATGTCATGCCTGTTGGGGTGATGAAAGAATTAGGATTGGAAGTTGATACTACCTTTGGAAAGTGCTATGCCATGGATAATAGATCAGTCCCAGTGGTTGGTGTCATGAAGAATGTAGAGTTCAGATTAGCAGCCTGTCCAGAAGCATCATATAAAACAGATATCACGGTGGTAGATGTTCCACCAAACTATGGAATGTTGTTGTCTAGGCAGTGGTCGAATATGATTGGTGGATATGTGCAGCTGGATTTGTCTTATGCTACGATTCCAATAAATGGACAGGAAATAAAAATTGACAGGGAGCCTCGGTCCACATATATCATAGAAGACATGGAAGGAACAGTGAACCAAGTATGTTTTTTACAAACTGATATGGACAACTTCCAGGTACAGTTGACAAAACCTAAATTTAAAGAGTGGATCCCTATTGAGTCATGTCTAACTGAAAAGGATGGTCAGATATGGAAGATGTTCTTTGATGGGTCTTGTAGCAAAGAAGGGAGTGGGGCTGGAATCCTTTTTATTTCACCTACAGGAGAAACTTACAAATATTCTTTCAAGTTGTTATTTGAATGTACAAACAACATTGCTGAATATGAAGCCCTACTCACTGGTCTTAACATAGCAGTCAAACATTGGATCAAGTTGCTAAGTGTCTTTGGTGATTCAGAATTAATAGTCTCACAAATGAAGGAGAGATATGCCTCAAAGAATTTAAGACTGAAACAATACAGGAATGCTGTATGGGATACCATGGAGCTTTTTGATGCTTTTCAGATAACCTGGATAGATAGATCAAAGAACATCATGGCAGATTTTCTAGCAAATATTGCACTAAAAGGTAATGATATAACGCTAACTGGGATATCTGAAGTGGAGATGAAAGTGAGACCATCTGTTCCTGACAACTTGTATAATTGGCAAGTGTTTCAAGATGATGCAGATTTGCTGAACTTCTTACAGTGTGCTGATCATTATCAGGCTCAAGCTATAAATTTTAATGACTTTGTGGAACAAACTGAAGGTAAGGAGACCTTATTTGGACATGAAATTATACAACTGAAGTCAAATAAATTACCAAGAGGCCTGGTAGCATTAGAGAGAACTTTTAATGCTCAAGATGTAATTGAAACCAAAGGGTCGGCTCTTAAAGAAAGTGATGTTGAACAAATCAATCTAGGAAATGAAGAAGCCCCCAAGAATGTTTTTATTGGGAAAAAATTGACTCCTACTATGAGGCAACAACTGATAATCTTGTTAAAAAGATATAAACATGTGTTTGCATGGTCTTATGAGGATCTCAAAGCTTACAGGGAAGATCTCTTTCAACATGATATACCACTTAAGCCAGAAGCTAAGCCATTTAGGCAAAAGCAGAGACCAATTAATCCTACATTGCTACCAAAAATGAGAGAAGAAATTATAAAGATGAAAGATGCAGGAATAATAGAACCATGCAGATATTCCACATGGGTTTCTAATTTGGTACCAGTCAGGAAGAAAAATGGGGATATTAGATTATGTGTAGACTTTAGGAATTTAAACATATCGTCTTTAAAGGATAACTATCCATTGCCAAACATGGATAATATGCTGCAGAAGGTAACAGGGTGTGAGTTGCTGTCCATGATGGATGGATTTTCAGGTTACAATCAGGTGAAAGTTAGAGAAACTGAAAAATATAAGACAGCCTTCACAACTCCATGGGGCACTTATGTCTATGCACGAATGCCATTTGGATTGACCAATGCTGGAGCTACTTTTCAAAGGGCAATGGATGTGGCTTTTGCAGAATTGATTGATATAATCATGGTAGTATACCAAGATGATCTGACTGCGTACTCGAAGAAAGCTGATGATCACTGTGAACACCTTGAGAAGGTATTTAAAAAAGCCTTAGAATATGGAATTTCCTTGAATCCCAAGAAATGTCACTTTGGTGTTGAAGAGGGAAAACTACTTGGACACATAGTATCCAAGGAAGGGGTGAGAATTGACCCTGAAAGGGTAGCAGCTATTAATGAGGTTCCCATCCCCCGAACTATCAAAGCCATTCAGTCATTTTTGGGACAAATTAATTTTGTGAGAAGGTTCATTTTGAATTTTGCAGACATAGTGAAACCTATAGTAAGGATGTTGAAGAAAGAGGCAAAAATTGACTGGACTGAAGAAGCAATTGATTCCTTTGTGGCTATTAAAAGAGCAATTTCTGAGGCACCGGTACTAATTTCCCCAGATTTTGGCAAACCATTTATGATATTTTCATTTGCCTCTTGTCATACTATAGCAACAGTGTTGTTACAAAAAAATTCAGAGGAATATGAGCAGCCCATTGCATACTTTAGCAAATCTTTAAGCCCTTCAGAAGTAAAATATGAAATAAATGAAAAGCAGGCCTATGCTCTGGTCAAAGCAGTGAAACAATTCAGGCCATACTTAGTAGGGGCCGAAGTTATTGCTTATGTCCCCAATGCAGCAGTAAAAGATATCTTCAGACAAACTGAGGTCACGGGCAAAAGATGCAAATGGATCAATCAGATACAAGAATTTAACATTGAGCTTAAGATTTCACAGGTTATCAAAGGACAAGGACTGGCCAAACTCATGACAGGAACTGAAACTGAAGAGTCTGATGTGAATCAGGTTGGATGGGAAGAAGCTAATTTCAGTATTGAGAAAACAGCATGGTACACTGATATCATGTATTACCTTAAGCACTTAAAGTGTCCAGATGCTATGACCGATAGTCAGAAGAGAGCTTTGAAGTTAAAATCAGCAAGGTATGTGATTATCAATGGGGACTTATATTGGAAAAATAGAGATGGAATATTGTTATTATGTCTGGACAATTACCAGGCAGACAAGGTTCTTCATGAAATGCATGATGGGGTTTGTGGTGGCCATTTTTCAGCTAAGACTACAACACATAAAATATTGAGAGCCGGATATTATTGGCCATGTGTCTTCAATGATTCCTATAGATATGTCAGAAAATGCGAAGCTTGTCAAAAGTTCTCAAGCAAAACAAAGTATCAAGGATCACTCCCGTTGAGGCCAATGTTGACTGAGGAACCATTCCAACAGTGGGGAATAGACTTTATAGGGGAAATATCAGAAAAATCCAGTGGAGGACACAGATGGATATTGGTTGCTACAGATTATTTTACCAAATGGGTGGAGGCAATACCTACCAAACAAGCCACTAGCAAGGTGGTGGTAAAATTTTTAATGGAGAACATTATTACTAGATTTGGTGTTCCTGCAAGAATCATCTCAGATAATGGCATGTCTTTTAGATCAGAGGAATTCAATAATTTTTGTGATGAATATGGCATTAAGATATCACATTCTTCTCCTTACCACCCCCAGGGGAATGGGCAAGCTGAATCAAGCAACAAAAACATCCTGAAGATCATTAAAAAGATGCTGGGGCAGAACAAAAAAGCATGGGACTCAAAGTTGAATCTTGCATTATGGGCAGACAAGATAACTGTGAAAAAATCCACAGGAAAATCTCCATTTGAATTGGTTTATGGCAAAAGGGCTAGACTACCTTTGGATAATCTTCTACCTGTACATAGATTTATGATTCAAGAAGAAATAGATGTTGAAGATCCATCACAAGAAAGAATAATGCAGCTAGTAGAACTTGATGAAGTCAGGGCAGAAGCTCAAAGGCAAAATATCAGGATTCAAAATCAAATGAAGAGGTTGTATGACAAGAGAACATCTAACAGGAAATTTTGTGTAGGAGACTTGGTTTTAATGTGGAATGCCAGGAGTCAAGACAAAGGCAAGCATGGTAAATTTGAAGCCTTATGGATCGGCCCATATGTGATCATAGACAAAAGGGGGGAGGATTCTTATTTGCTCCAAAACGCGACAGGGGAGGTCCAAGAATTGCCAGTACATGGGCAGTTCTTAAAGAACTTCTTCTCCTGAAGCACTCTGCATTACCTGTACAGTAGGGTAGGATCCATTTCCATTTTAAATACCATCATATCTGCACTAACCAGAGATTCTGGATTCTTGAAGGCATAGTTCAGAATGCCCTCATCCTCAGTCAGAGCCGCTGTTGAGCACTATTTTAAAAAAAATATATAATAAAAATAAAAAATAATAATATGTGTTTCCATAAGCATGAGGACTAATGGATATTTCGGCCAGTAAGCTGTATCGAGCACTGCAGGAGAAGTTTCATCGAAAAAGCGTTTTCATCGACACAGGGCATATAAAGCATTAAGCAAAGGTGTTTCGGCAAGAAGTTACCTTTGATGAACGCAAGAAACCGCTCATCGATACTCCAGGTTTCATCGAAAAGGTAAAAGCAAAAAGTGAAAAGGCAAAAGGTGATTTCGAAGGAATATCGCTACCGAAGAAACTCAAGAGACATTCATCGAAATGCAAGTTTCATCGATGAACGTGGTGTCGAACAAAAGAAAAGCTGTTTCATCGATAAAAAGGATATCGATGAAAAAGGGGATATCGATGAACACTCATAAGCCTTCATCGAAGAAAGAAACTCATCGAAAGTATGACATCGATGAAACTCACGAGCAACTTGTCGAAAAGAGGGACTATCGATGAAAAAGTGATTTCGATGAGTCTTAAAAGCGGCTTCTCGACGTAAGTTTTTCACCGAAACAATATTATCGAAGAGAATGAGCTTTCGATGGAAGATTCAAACACTCGGCCGAAGACAAGGGTTTCATCGATAATTTGAAGCGCGCGCACTTTGAGCGGACTGTACTTCCCGCGAAGGAATTAAAGGCCCAGTTGAAAAGTGTCACATCTGCAATTAAATTTAAAACACTTGAGTAGCCGTTACAGATGCAGAACATTAACTGTACACAAGTTGCCCATTCAATTACAGTTAAACTGAGTGAATTTTCGTAAGAATCAGATCGATGCTAAGAGATTGGAAGCTGTGAAGAACTTGCAGAGATTTGCAAACGATAACCAGAAGAGTTGAGCATTCTACCAAGTAAGTGTTGTCTCTCTTATTTACTATAACTATGGAACCTTTGTCTTCTTCTTCTAAAAAGAGTAGGAAAGGAAAAGAGTTAAACCCTGAAGAGAAGCCCAAGAGACAGAAGAAAGAAGGGAGAGCTTTGACTCAGGACTTATTAGACCAGTGTCCATCGTCTAGTGTAAGGTCCAAAAAGATTAAAAGTGAAGAGGAAGGATTAGAGGACAAATTTGAAAATCTAGGAGACATTTGGACTGAGATAAGAGGACATGAGTTATTTTTGTTTGGTTACAAAAGAAGGGATGCACCCGAACCCATTAGTAATCTGTGGAAGAGGAACTTAGGCAAGTTAGTAGTTCCAAATGTATTTGTAGACGTAGAATTAATGAAAGCTCTGGTAAATTGCTACAACCCGAGAACTAAAACCATATGTGATTACAGAGGGAATACATTAGTAGTAATCAACAAGCAGACTATTGATATGGTTTTTGATCTAGACTGGGAAGTCGAGGAAAGCATCGATATGAAGAAACTTTCACAGGAATTCTTTAGTTTGGAAAATATCTACAGGACTTGGAGGCTACCTGTTCACAGGCCAAAAGTGGGTGGGTCATTTGTTCAGTTTGGCAAAAGTGACAAGGTGCCATTTGATGTCAACCACTTCCATCCATATTTCAAATATACGTATTATACTGCAGCCCAAGTACTAGGCATAGAGGCTCATCCACTCATGGATGTTGGGATTATGGTTCTGTGTGCTGATATTCAATCAAAAGACCCTAGGTCATTTGATTTTGCTACTTATGTTGCGGATACCTTGAATCATGGGCTGGAAAAAATGAAAGGAGACCTTGTGAATGTTCACTTTTCATTGTACTCCATGCTAATGCATATTCTTCTTTATTGTGGACAAGAAATTAACTTCTGGCCAGATGAGTTCAGCATCAGGTCTTATGATAAGAATGGTCTGAAGAAGCCGGTTCAGTTGTGGGTATCAGCATGGGACCAGAGGTTTATGAACAACCAATATTGGCATTTTCAAGAATACTTTGTGAAACCTCTCAGTGCAGCTTTTGGACAACGCAGGGATTATACTTTGTCCCCTGAAATTAAGAGGTTCTTCAGGCCAAAGGATTTCTCTCCAGAATCACAGATTGAACATAATTGGGGTGATTGGTATTGCCATGATAATCACACAGAGATAAGGGTATTTGGATATGAAGGGCAACCGCACATGCTTCCAATTACGGTGCCAGACAGAGTGGCTAGCTTGGAGATTATAAGGCAATTGTCTATTGCCAGTGCTAAACATTTAACTGATTTTGGTAAACAATCTATTGTTCCAGGTCTATTAGTTTTCTCTGATTTCATTGTCAAAAGTTCAAAGAGTTATCATTTATTACAGAATAAATTAAATTACTATGGCATGACTCTGGGTGAGCCTAGGGAGAATTTCGATCCCGAAGGATATATAAGAGCTGCCAGAGCCTCGCAGAAACTCAAAGCTGGGATACATATGGCCAAAATGCCAGACGACCTAATTAAGAACCTTGAGCGAGAGGAGGCCAAAGTTTTAAAAGGAAAGAGTGAGTTAGTCTGGGAAGCCTACAAATGGAAAAGGGCAAGGGGAATGATAGATGGAGACCTAATTGGAAATCTCCAAGATCCTCTGGAGGTAGCTAAAAGGCTGCTTCAACATGAAGCTGAAATTATGTACAGAGTTCCTTCACAATTTCTTCGCTTCATTAATACTGAAAGGGACAGTCAGCCCCTAGCTCACATGTCACCGAAATCAACCACCAGTAGTATCCCACCTGATTCTCCTAGAGAGGATTATCCTCCTGGTTTCGAAACAGAAATGAACATGGACACAGGAGAAATCAACATCAAAGATGTTGTTGACATAAGAATGACTGAGCATGAGGACTTCATTGCTGATGATGGATTCGCCTCCTCTAGGGAATTCCTTTCATTTCTATATCAATACAAAGGGGCTCATGTCAAACGAAGCATGGCTGGAAAACCAGAGGAGGAACAGATGAAGAGATTACAGGATGAAATTGATGTCCTCATGAAAGATATGACTCCTGAAAAAGGGAGGAAATTATTAAAAGAGGCCGGTGTGATCATCTTCTCTGGTTGGGATATCAACTCAGCACTCTTATTTGATGGCTTTTTGAAAAAACAAGATTTGAATCAGCAGGTATTGCCCCAGGAGGTAGATAAACTGTTCCTAGGCTCTGGATATGATCCAGACAAAAAGGCTCTCCTACAGTGGGCACTATATCCAAAAGGGAAGAGGCCAATCATTGTGGATATAGAAGAAACCTTTGGGCATCTCATGGTTCATCAGGTTGGAAAGACTGATCCTAGGGTCACTGCAAAGCTCAACCTGGATGTTGCAAGATTGAACCTGGACCAGACAGAGTTTCTGGTCAGAGAGAACATTACATACAAGGGATTGTATGAAAAATCCAAGGAAGAAAATCAGAAGCTGCAAGCAAAGGTATTGCAATTAGAAACGGGGACTCCTATCAGCGAATACACCTCATACCCCGCAGGACGCAGCTTGGATGACGTCTCTGATGCCCTGTACTGGAAATATCAGGCAGAGAAAGCCAATAAACGCGCAGACAATATCCAGCAAAAGATGGACAAATTGGTCAATGACATTATAGGACATCGGTTTAACACCATGCTCTTACAGGTCGAACCATATTGGATAGTTTACAATGGAACAATAAAAGCGCTAACAGAGCATGAACGGTTAAGAGCACGATTGCAGGGGGTGCTAAGCAATGACGATTCCATGACGCCAGAAGAAAAGGCTGAGGGTAAAGCGTATATGGATAATCATGTCAAACTCGAGGACATGCTAAGAAGAGATTTACAAGAATTAGATGACGAAAAACCCGTTGGAATGCCTTTCGTCTACAAGGAAGGAGAGGTAATAACCTTGGAGGATTTGCGAAAGGAACTTGTCAGCATCAAGGATTGGGCCTTGTCAGAAATTGATCGGAGTAAGGATATGGCCCCTACCGTCAACCAGATGATATTCAAGTACCTGACACTAGGGGATGAATTAAGAAAGCAAACGCCTCGAATCAGAACATTCAAAGACGATGATTACATTCATCATTTGGGGCTTTTGAATATCTTTTTGCTTAAGTTTAGAAACACTCAAGTTAACGACTAATATTTTGAAAAGTCGTGTCTCTTCGTGAAAATCTTTCGTCCTCATATATATATGAGAATGATTTTTGTAATGTAGAGGGAGATATTTTTAGATAGGATTAAGAGAAAAAGAACGACAGCCTGTAAGTCTTTTGTGTACGAACTTCAATGGAATACAAATCTTGATCAATTGTTTCCCTGCATATGTGTTGTGGATTATTTCATTTTCTTTTGGCAATCGTCTGTGATATTATCTGATAGAGATAAGGTTATTCATATTCTTAAGATCAAATCTATGCTTTATGTTATAATGTTGCAACAAAAGTTTTGCCTGCGGATTGTAATTGTTCCTTGCAAAGCTTAATTGACTGGTCCCTTAAGGGTAGGGTTAAATTCACTCAATCAGCACATAATATAAGCATTCATTTGGTTCTGAAAGAAATAGTAACTGACAGGTTCATAAGGGATGAGTTAAAAAACTGTCTCACAGATTCGCACTACAAGTCCTGAAGAAAATTGTAATGACTCTGTAACCCATGCAGTGAATAAGGCACTGGCTAAAATCTCAAGTTATACTCATCATTTCTTTTCATAATTAGTTATTTCGACAGCTACAGGAGTAATTAAGAAACACAAAGCAAAATAACAATCTTGAACTCGTCTGCTATATCTCCATTCAAGGAACTCATGCCATTTCAAGATCAGGAGATATCAGAATAGGATAACATATCTGCTATAAAAAGCACTGTTTATTGGAGACATTCAGTGAATAGGTATACCCGCCTAGGTCCTGCAGAGCCTAAAGAGAGAGAGTTAGTAACTAAATAGGTTCACTCTATAAGTTGGCCAAGTCAATTGGAGGGTTTGATCATAGGAGTTGGCATTTCCTTTGAACCTATCCAATCTGTTGATTTGAGACCCAACAGATTGGCGACTCTGCTGGGGAAGAATTATAAAAACTCTGCTGTGGGAAAGAGCTCAGAAGAAACAAAAACAATTCATATCCTCTAGAAAAGAGGTGGCGACTCTGAAATAAGAATTTCAATGCACGGGACAAGATCGGTTGCGAAAGGACAATCTTTATCCCAATTAGATTTCCCTCAACGAAAGAACAAAAATAAAGAACCCATGAATGATTCCATGAGAGAAAGATACAACCAGTATAAACATGAAAGTAGCCAACACTCGCCCTTAAAGGAACAAGATAGAACAACAACTTCAAGCCCGATGAATGAAGATTTGGTTGCGGCATATAAAGCTCAAAAGGGGCGATGCCAAATTCCCCCTGGTTTTGAAAATCATGAAGCACGGTCCAAACAATATACACCACCTCCATCAGGATCAGGTATGGTAGATCCTGCAGATAGATTTACAGATTTAACCAGACAAATGATGGAGGCAACTGCTGAGATGAGAGATTCAGGAAGGACTCAGGAATGTTTGGAACTGTGTGCCAAGTTGGGCATAAATGTTGGTGAGGATGACTTTAATAAAGATGTAAACAATTACAAGAAAACATATGCTCAGGGAGTGGGTAGAACAAAGAGTAATGATTTCAAAGCTTATGAGAACCCTCTGTTTGGTAACAAGAGGGATGATCATGTACAATCAGGTGCACCACCAGTCCAACAAAACTCACATACAGGCTTCATCCCTCATAATCAGTATCCACCTCCTGGTCAATTTTATAACCAACATCCACCCCCTAATCAGTTTCAGTATCAACACCAGAATCAATACCCTCCTCCTTATCAAAACCAAATGCCCTTGTATGGTAATATGAACCAGAACTTTGTGAATCCTCATGGAGGGCATGGACTAATAAATATGGAACAAATGAGGCAGTTTGATTTTTCAGGGATGATGGTGTATCCATATCCCATCCCAAATGAAATCAGGACAGCAATACCAAAGTTCACAGGAAGTAATGCAGTTTCAGGTGAGGCTCATTGCAAAGCCTTTGATGCAGTAATTGAGGATTTTGGTTTGCCATATGAGGATGTCAAGATCAGGTTGTTTATGCAGTCATTAATAGAAGATGCGAGAGATTGGTTCAGAACGTTGCCTGATGCATCCATTAGAAATCTTGCAGAATTCAAAGAAATGTTCCTGGAACAGTATGGAGACCATAATAGTCCTGAGTTTGCTTTGCATGAAATCATCAGCATTAAGAAAGAGCAAAATGAATCAGTAATTGACTTTAACAAAAGATTCAATAGGGTTCTGAACAAAATCCCTAATAGGATGAAACCAGTACCTGAAGTGAGCATCCTGTACTATATCAATGCTTATGACAGCAAAACAAACTATGAGTTGAGAACCAGAAACCCAAGAGATCTCCGAGATGTTATGAAAGATGCCATTGTTATAGAGAACAATAGAAAGGCTGCTGGTAAGGTTGGAAAAAGAGAGGATGCAAGATTGTACAATCCTAAAGCATCCAAGGCCAATAGGGATGAAGATAAGCTTGACAAAGTTTTAAATGCCCTGAAAGATTTATCTATAAGAGTAAACAAAACAGAGAAGCAACAATACTACCGTCCTGAGAGACCTAGACTACATGACATGCCTTATAACACTACATGGAAGGATGGAAAACCGGTAGAAAGGAACCACAGAGACAATCAACAAATTCCAGATCCTTTAAAAAGAGCAGTAAATTATACTCAAGACGATGACATGTGGTGCTATGCTTGCAATATGCCACACGCTTCCTCTTTGTGTGCAGTAGCAAAAGGGTTGCAAGAGGAAGAGGATAGCTATGAAGATCATGTGGATGATTCAACTATTAATATGATGTCATTTAGTCAGGAAGGAAGGTCAGACTCTATCAATATTGATCAGTGCTCTGTTTTACCTGTGACCACCAGCAAAAATGAAAGTGTCAAACTCAGAGTCCCTACTGAAGAAGAGAAAAGAAAAATTACAGCTTATGCTGTTGCACAAGCAAAAAAGACTTATGACTTAAGAAACAGGATGGTAAATCCAGAACAAGGTAAACCTGCTAGTCTTTTCATGAAAGAAAACGATGAAGCACTTAAGCGAATGAATAAGGCAACTAAGACTAAGCAAGATGGTAATCAGGATCCTGATGTTCAAAAGAAGGAAACGGTAAAAATTCTTTCATCACAGCAATCTACCTCGTTTGATATCTCAGCTGCACTAACACAATTAAAAGTTTCTGTCCCATTAATGGAAATCATGAGGTTTCCTGAATATAGGGAAAAAACTTTGGAGATGATTTCAGGTGTCCAAGAAGGGAAGGTTAATGAACAGAAACGAGAAGTCCCAACAAGTGGCAGTAATGAACAAATGGCTCCAGTTATATACTTAGGGTCCACTATAACTAAAAACCCAACACAAGTAGACCCATTTTACCTCACTTTGGTGATAAACAACAAAAGGGTAAAAAATTGTATGATTGATTCAGGAGCAGCCATAAATGTCATGCCTGTTGGGGTGATGAAAGAATTAGGATTGGAAGTTGATACTACCTTTGGAAAGTGCTATGCCATGGATAATAGATCAGTCCCAGTGGTTGGTGTCATGAAGAATGTAGAGTTCAGATTAGCAGCCTGTCCAGAAGCATCATATAAAACAGATATCACGGTGGTAGATGTTCCACCAAACTATGGAATGTTGTTGTCTAGGCAGTGGTCGAATATGATTGGTGGATATGTGCAGCTGGATTTGTCTTATGCTACGATTCCAATAAATGGACAGGAAATAAAAATTGACAGGGAGCCTCGGTCCACATATATCATAGAAGACATGGAAGGAACAGTGAACCAAGTATGTTTTTTACAAACTGATATGGACAACTTCCAGGTACAGTTGACAAAACCTAAATTTAAAGAGTGGATCCCTATTGAGTCATGTCTAACTGAAAAGGATGGTCAGATATGGAAGATGTTCTTTGATGGGTCTTGTAGCAAAGAAGGGAGTGGGGCTGGAATCCTTTTTATTTCACCTACAGGAGAAACTTACAAATATTCTTTCAAGTTGTTATTTGAATGTACAAACAACATTGCTGAATATGAAGCCCTACTCACTGGTCTTAACATAGCAGTCAAACATTGGATCAAGTTGCTAAGTGTCTTTGGTGATTCAGAATTAATAGTCTCACAAATGAAGGAGAGATATGCCTCAAAGAATTTAAGACTGAAACAATACAGGAATGCTGTATGGGATACCATGGAGCTTTTTGATGCTTTTCAGATAACCTGGATAGATAGATCAAAGAACATCATGGCAGATTTTCTAGCAAATATTGCACTAAAAGGTAATGATATAACGCTAACTGGGATATCTGAAGTGGAGATGAAAGTGAGACCATCTGTTCCTGACAACTTGTATAATTGGCAAGTGTTTCAAGATGATGCAGATTTGCTGAACTTCTTACAGTGTGCTGATCATTATCAGGCTCAAGCTATAAATTTTAATGACTTTGTGGAACAAACTGAAGGTAAGGAGACCTTATTTGGACATGAAATTATACAACTGAAGTCAAATAAATTACCAAGAGGCCTGGTAGCATTAGAGAGAACTTTTAATGCTCAAGATGTAATTGAAACCAAAGGGTCGGCTCTTAAAGAAAGTGATGTTGAACAAATCAATCTAGGAAATGAAGAAGCCCCCAAGAATGTTTTTATTGGGAAAAAATTGACTCCTACTATGAGGCAACAACTGATAATCTTGTTAAAAAGATATAAACATGTGTTTGCATGGTCTTATGAGGATCTCAAAGCTTACAGGGAAGATCTCTTTCAACATGATATACCACTTAAGCCAGAAGCTAAGCCATTTAGGCAAAAGCAGAGACCAATTAATCCTACATTGCTACCAAAAATGAGAGAAGAAATTATAAAGATGAAAGATGCAGGAATAATAGAACCATGCAGATATTCCACATGGGTTTCTAATTTGGTACCAGTCAGGAAGAAAAATGGGGATATTAGATTATGTGTAGACTTTAGGAATTTAAACATATCGTCTTTAAAGGATAACTATCCATTGCCAAACATGGATAATATGCTGCAGAAGGTAACAGGGTGTGAGTTGCTGTCCATGATGGATGGATTTTCAGGTTACAATCAGGTGAAAGTTAGAGAAACTGAAAAATATAAGACAGCCTTCACAACTCCATGGGGCACTTATGTCTATGCACGAATGCCATTTGGATTGACCAATGCTGGAGCTACTTTTCAAAGGGCAATGGATGTGGCTTTTGCAGAATTGATTGATATAATCATGGTAGTATACCAAGATGATCTGACTGCGTACTCGAAGAAAGCTGATGATCACTGTGAACACCTTGAGAAGGTATTTAAAAAAGCCTTAGAATATGGAATTTCCTTGAATCCCAAGAAATGTCACTTTGGTGTTGAAGAGGGAAAACTACTTGGACACATAGTATCCAAGGAAGGGGTGAGAATTGACCCTGAAAGGGTAGCAGCTATTAATGAGGTTCCCATCCCCCGAACTATCAAAGCCATTCAGTCATTTTTGGGACAAATTAATTTTGTGAGAAGGTTCATTTTGAATTTTGCAGACATAGTGAAACCTATAGTAAGGATGTTGAAGAAAGAGGCAAAAATTGACTGGACTGAAGAAGCAATTGATTCCTTTGTGGCTATTAAAAGAGCAATTTCTGAGGCACCGGTACTAATTTCCCCAGATTTTGGCAAACCATTTATGATATTTTCATTTGCCTCTTGTCATACTATAGCAACAGTGTTGTTACAAAAAAATTCAGAGGAATATGAGCAGCCCATTGCATACTTTAGCAAATCTTTAAGCCCTTCAGAAGTAAAATATGAAATAAATGAAAAGCAGGCCTATGCTCTGGTCAAAGCAGTGAAACAATTCAGGCCATACTTAGTAGGGGCCGAAGTTATTGCTTATGTCCCCAATGTAGCAGTAAAAGATATCTTCAGACAAACTGAGGTCACGGGCAAAAGATGCAAATGGATCAATCAGATACAAGAATTTAACATTGAGCTTAAGATTTCACAGGTTATCAAAGGACAAGGACTGGCCAAACTCATGACAGGAACTGAAACTGAAGAGTCTGATGTGAATCAGGTTGGATGGGAAGAAGCTAATTTCAGTATTGAGAAAACAGCATGGTACACTGATATCATGTATTACCTTAAGCACTTAAAGTGTCCAGATGCTATGACCGATAGTCAGAAGAGAGCTTTGAAGTTAAAATCAGCAAGGTATGTGATTATCAATGGGGACTTATATTGGAAAAATAGAGATGGAATATTGTTATTATGTCTGGACAATTACCAGGCAGACAAGGTTCTTCATGAAATGCATGATGGGGTTTGTGGTGGCCATTTTTCAGCTAAGACTACAACACATAAAATATTGAGAGCCGGATATTATTGGCCATGTGTCTTCAATGATTCCTATAGATATGTCAGAAAATGCGAAGCTTGTCAAAAGTTCTCAAGCAAAACAAAGTATCAAGGATCACTCCCGTTGAGGCCAATGTTGACTGAGGAACCATTCCAACAGTGGGGAATAGACTTTATAGGGGAAATATCAGAAAAATCCAGTGGAGGACACAGATGGATATTGGTTGCTACAGATTATTTTACCAAATGGGTGGAGGCAATACCTACCAAACAAGCCACTAGCAAGGTGGTGGTAAAATTTTTAATGGAGAACATTATTACTAGATTTGGTGTTCCTGCAAGAATCATCTCAGATAATGGCATGTCTTTTAGATCAGAGGAATTCAATAATTTTTGTGATGAATATGGCATTAAGATATCACATTCTTCTCCTTACCACCCCCAGGGGAATGGGCAAGCTGAATCAAGCAACAAAAACATCCTGAAGATCATTAAAAAGATGCTGGGGCAGAACAAAAAAGCATGGGACTCAAAGTTGAATCTTGCATTATGGGCAGACAAGATAACTGTGAAAAAATCCACAGGAAAATCTCCATTTGAATTGGTTTATGGCAAAAGGGCTAGACTACCTTTGGATAATCTTCTACCTGTACATAGATTTATGATTCAAGAAGAAATAGATGTTGAAGATCCATCACAAGAAAGAATAATGCAGCTAGTAGAACTTGATGAAGTCAGGGCAGAAGCTCAAAGGCAAAATATCAGGATTCAAAATCAAATGAAGAGGTTGTATGACAAGAGAACATCTAACAGGAAATTTTGTGTAGGAGACTTGGTTTTAATGTGGAATGCCAGGAGTCAAGACAAAGGCAAGCATGGTAAATTTGAAGCCTTATGGATCGGCCCATATGTGATCATAGACAAAAGGGGGGAGGATTCTTATTTGCTCCAAAACGCGACAGGGGAGGTCCAAGAATTGCCAGTACATGGGCAGTTCTTAAAGAACTTCTTCTCCTGAAGCACTCTGCATTACCTGTACAGTAGGGTAGGATCCATTTCCATTGTAAATACCATCATATCTGCGCTAACCAGAGATTCTGGATTCTTGAAGGCATAGTTCAGAATGCCCTCATCCTCAGTCAGAGCCGCTGTTGAGCACTATTTTAAAAAAAATATATAATAAAAATAAAAAATAATAATATGTGTTTCCATAAGCATGAGGACTAATGGATATTTCGGCCAGTAAGCTGTATCGAGCACTGCAGGAGAAGTTTCATCGAAAAAGCGTTTTCATCGACACAGGGCATATAAAGCATTAAGCAAAGGTGTTTCGGCAAGAAGTTACCTTTGATGAACGCAAGAAACCGCTCATCGATACTCCAGGTTTCATCGAAAAGGTAAAAGCAAAAAGTGAAAAGGCAAAAGGTGATTTCGAAGGAATATCGCTACCGAAGAAACTCAAGAGACATTCATCGAAATGCAAGTTTCATCGATGAACGTGGTGTCGAACAAAAGAAAAGCTGTTTCATCGATAAAAAGGATATCGATGAAAAAGGGGATATCGATGAACACTCATAAGCCTTCATCGAAGAAAGAAACTCATCGAAAGTATGACATCGATGAAACTCACGAGCAACTTGTCGAAAAGAGGGACTATCGATGAAAAAGTGATTTCGATGAGTCTTAAAAGCGGCTTCTCGACGTAAGTTTTTCACCGAAACAATATTATCGAAGAGAATGAGCTTTCGATGGAAGATTCAAACACTCGGCCGAAGACAAGGGTTTCATCGATAATTTGAAGCGCGCGCACTTTGAGCGGACTGTACTTCCCGCGAAGGAATTAAAGGCCCAGTTGAAAAGTGTCACATCTGCAATTAAATTTAAAACACTTGAGTAGCCGTTACAGATGCAGAACATTAACTGTACACAAGTTGCCCATTCAATTACAGTTAAACTGAGTGAATTTTCGTAAGAATCAGATCGATGCTAAGAGATTGGAAGCTGTGAAGAACTTGCAGAGATTTGCAAACGATAACCAGAAGAGTTGAGCATTCTACCAAGTAAGTGTTGTCTCTCTTATTTACTATAACTATGGAACCTTTGTCTTCTTCTTCTAAAAAGAGTAGGAAAGGAAAAGAGTTAAACCCTGAAGAGAAGCCCAAGAGACAGAAGAAAGAAGGGAGAGCTTTGACTCAGGACTTATTAGACCAGTGTCCATCGTCTAGTGTAAGGTCCAAAAAGATTAAAAGTGAAGAGGAAGGATTAGAGGACAAATTTGAAAATCTAGGAGACATTTGGACTGAGATAAGAGGACATGAGTTATTTTTGTTTGGTTACAAAAGAAGGGATGCACCCGAACCCATTAGTAATCTGTGGAAGAGGAACTTAGGCAAGTTAGTAGTTCCAAATGTATTTGTAGACGTAGAATTAATGAAAGCTCTGGTAAATTGCTACAACTCGAGAACTAAAACCATATGTGATTACAGAGGGAATACATTAGTAGTAATCAACAAGCAGACTATTGATATGGTTTTTGATCTAGACTGGGAAGTCGAGGAAAGCATCGATATGAAGAAACTTTCACAGGAATTCTTTAGTTTGGAAAATATCTACAGGACTTGGAGGCTACCTGTTCACAGGCCAAAAGTGGGTGGGTCATTTGTTCAGTTTGGCAAAAGTGACAAGGTGCCATTTGATGTCAACCACTTCCATCCATATTTCAAATATACGTATTATACTGCAGCCCAAGTACTAGGCATAGAGGCTCATCCACTCATGGATGTTGGGATTATGGTTCTGTGTGCTGATATTCAATCAAAAGACCCTAGGTCATTTGATTTTGCTACTTATGTTGCGGATACCTTGAATCATGGGCTGGAAAAAATGAAAGGAGACCTTGTGAATGTTCACTTTTCATTGTACTCCATGCTAATGCATATTCTTCTTTATTGTGGACAAGAAATTAACTTCTGGCCAGATGAGTTCAGCATCAGGTCTTATGATAAGAATGGTCTGAAGAAGCCGGTTCAGTTGTGGGTATCAGCATGGGACCAGAGGTTTATGAACAACCAATATTGGCATTTTCAAGAATACTTTGTGAAACCTCTCAGTGCAGCTTTTGGACAACGCAGGGATTATACTTTGTCCCCTGAAATTAAGAGGTTCCTCAGGCCAAAGGATTTCTCTCCAGAATCACAGATTGAACATAATTGGGGTGATTGGTATTGCCATGATAATCACACAGAGATAAGGGTATTTGGATATGAAGGGCAACCGCACATGCTTCCAATTACGGTGCCAGACAGAGTGGCTAGCTTGGAGATTATAAGGCAATTGTCTATTGCCAGTGCTAAACATTTAACTGATTTTGGTAAACAATCTATTGTTCCAGGTCTATTAGTTTTCTCTGATTTCATTGTCAAAAGTTCAAAGAGTTATCATTTATTACAGAATAAATTAAATTACTATGGCATGACTCTGGGTGAGCCTAGGGAGAATTTTGATCCCGAAGGATATATAAGAGCTGCCAGAGCCTCGCAGAAACTCAAAGCTGGGATACATATGGCCAAAATGCCAGACGACCTAATTAAGAACCTTGAGTGAGAGGAGGCCAAAGTTTTAAAAGGAAAGAGTGAGTTAGTCTGGGAAGCCTACAAATGGAAAAGGGCAAGGGGAATGATAGATGGAGACCTAATTGGAAATCTCCAAGATCCTCTGGAGGTAGCTAAAAGGCTGCTTCAACATGAAGCTGAAATTATGCACAGAGTTCCTTCACAATTTCTTTGCTTCATTAATACTGAAAGGGACAGTGAACCCCTAGCTCACATGTCACCGAAATCAACCACCAGTAGTATCCCACCTGATTCTCCTAGAGAGGATTATCCTCCTGGTTTCGAAACAGAAATGAACATGGACACAGGAGAAATCAACATCAAAGATGTTGTTGACATAAGAATGACTGAGCATGAGGACTTCATTGCTGATGATGGATTCGCCTCCTCTAGGGAATTCCTTTCATTTCTATATCAATACAAAGGGGCTCATGTCAAACGAAGCATGGCTGGAAAACCAGAGGAGGAACAGATGAAGAGATTACAGGATGAAATTGATGTCCTCATGAAATATATGACTCCTGAAAAAGGGGGGAAATTATTAAAAGAGGCCGGTGTGATCATCTTCTCTGGTTGGGATATCAACTCAGCACTCTTATTTGATGGCTTTTTGAAAAAACAAGATTTGAATCAGCAGGTATTGCCCCAGGAGGTAGATAAACTGTTCCTAGGCTCTGGATATGATCCAGACAAAAAGGCTCTCCTACAGTGGGCACTATATCCAAAAGGGAAGAGGCCAATCATTGTGGATATAGAAGAAACCTTTGGGCATCTCATGGTTCATCAGGTTGGAAAGACTGATCCTAGGGTCACTGCAAAGCTCAACCTGGATGTTGCAAGATTGAACCTGGACCAGACAGAGTTTCTGGTCAGAGAGAACATTACATACAAGGGATTGTATGAAAAATCCAAGGAAGAAAATCAGAAGCTGCAAGCAAAGGTATTGCAATTAGAAACGGGGACTCCTATCAGCGAATACACCTCATACCCCGCAGGACGCAGCTTGGATGACGTCTCTGATGCCCTGTACTGGAAATATCAGGCAGAGAAAGCCAATAAACGCACAGACAATATCCAGCAAAAGATGGACAAATTGGTCAATGACATTATAGGACATCGGTTTAACACCATGCTCTTACAGGTCGAACCATATTGGATAGTTTACAATGGAACAATAAAAGCGCTAACAGAGCATGAACGGTTAAGAGCACGATTGCAGGGGGTGCTAAGCAATGACGATTCCATGACGCCAGAAGAAAAGGCTGAGGGTAAAGCGTATATGGATAATCATGTCAAACTCGAGGACATGCTAAGAAGAGATTTACAAGAATTAGATGACGAAAAACCCGTTGGAATGCCTTTCGTCTACAAGGAAGGAGAGGTAATAACCTTGGAGGATTTGCGAAAGGAACTTGTCAGCATCAAGGATTGGGCCTTGTCAGAAATTGATCGGAGTAAGGATATGGCCCCTACCGTCAACCAGATGATATTCAAGTACCTGACGCTAGGGGATGAATTAAGAAAGCAAACGCCTCGAATCAGAACATTCAAAGACGATGATTACATTCATCATTTGGGGCTTTTGAATATCTTTTTGCTTAAGTTTAGAAACACTCAAGTTAACGACTAATATTTTGAAAAGTCGTGTCTCTTCATGAAAATCTTTCGTCCTCATATATATATGAGAATGATTTTTGTAATGTAGAGGGAGATATTTTTAGATAGGATTAAGAGAAAAAGAACGACAGCCTGTAAGTCTTTTGTGTACGAACTTCAATGGAATACAAATCTTGATCAATTGTTTCCCTGCATATGTGTTGTGGATTATTTCATTTTCTTTTGGCAATCGTCTGTGATATTATCTCATAGAGATAAGGTTATTCATATTCTTAAGATCAAATCTATGCTTTATGTTATAATGTTGCAACAAAAGTTTTGCCTGCGGATTGTAATTGTTCCTTGCAAAGCTTAATTGACTGGTCCCTTAAGGGTAGGGTTAAATTCACTCAATCAGCACATAATATAAGCATTCATTTGGTTCTGAAAGAAATAGTAACTAACAGGTTCATAAGGGATGAGTTAAAAAACTGTCTCACAGATTCGCACTACAAGTCCTGAAGAAAATTGTAATGACTCTGTAACCCATGCAGTGAATAAGGCACTGGCTAAAATCTCAAGTTATACTCATCATTTCTTTTCATAATTAGTTATTTCGACAGCTACAGGAGTAATTAAGAAACACAAAGCAAAATAACAATCTTGAACTCGTCTGCTATATCTCCATTCAAGGAACTCATGCCATTTCAAGATCAGGAGATATCAGAATAGGATAACATATCTGCTATAAAAAGCACTGTTTATTGGAGACATTCAGTGAATAGGTATACCCGCCTAGGTCCTGCAGAGCCTAAAGAGAGAGAGTTAGTAACTAAATAGGTTCACTCTATAAGTTGGCCAAGTCAATTGGAGGGTTTGATCATAGGAGTTGGCATTTCCTTTGAACCTATCCAATCTATTGATTTGAGACCCAACACCTTTCTTGGTGGCTATCTCTTTCAATAAATCTTCTTGGTCTCGCAAAGTTAAGACCAACCTTTCATCCTGTGCATCTTCAGACTCATTTCATTCCTTCTCTCCTCCAAGTGGTTGCTGTTCCATAGGTTGCTCATCCTCTTGGTAAGAATCTGATTCTATGTTATGGACACTTACTATTTATGTGGTAGGTCTTAACACCTATGTCATGGAAGGCACTATTGTTGTACCAAAAATATTAGTTGGTGGTGGCATAGGGGCGGTAGCAGCTGAGGCCAAAATTGGAGCTTGCACTACGGCTATAGATGGAGGCTAAGTGGATGCACTTGTCGTATCAGGAGGAGGAGGTTGTGCACTTTCATCTATTTTCCCTTGTTCATATTCTTCTTGAGTTCCCTCTTCTGGCATTTTTCCAATTGTCATCCTTACTGGATGTACCTTTGCCAATGGCACAACTCCCAATCCTTCATTTACTCCAAAATCTGCAGCCTTTTTCGAAAGTTCAGCCTTCATTTGTTCTTTGACTTTCTTCAATAATACCTCAGTACTTTCTTCGGGTTTGACAATTTCATCTATTTCAGGTGATGTGTTCTTTTGAGAGCCAGACCTTGTCTTACAGACATACTCCTTATAACCCCTTTACTGAGGAACACTTGAAGTCGATTCCTTTTGCTTCCCTTTCGAAGCACTTGGCCTAACCCTCAGACTTAGCCACTACCTAGTTCTGTCTATAATAGTTTGAGTTATTCTGTCAATATCTATATCCTCCTGTGCTGACCACCTTATTGGATAGAGAGGCTTCTTGTCAATTTATTGCTCCTTATATACAAAATATAATAATTCACCATCATCCTTTAGTTCTTTAGGGAGACTAGTCTCTTTTTCAAAATTTCTTATTTGTGGTATTGACAGCCTATAATAATTATTTTCTCTAACTTCAAAACTGTCTTGGAGGTTTGCCCAAAAATCCTCCAATCTGGACCTATGCCCCTCATATGCCTTTGGCATTATTTGCTTTAGCTTACTGTAGGGATCATATTACTCCCTTGCATAATTTAAATCCTGAAGTTCCTGCTTTGCTATCTTTTCTACCTGAATCTTGGAACAAGAGAAGTAACCAATAGAAACTAAAAAATCTATACCTACTTGTGTTTTGAAGACAAAAGTGATTGAAGGCTGAGCATTTGCCTAACATATCCTAACAATATAATGCAATCATTGCAGTATTGTGGCAATAGAATATGGTTCCCTATGAATCCACTAACCTTGATATATGTAGAGCATTGGTTCTCAATGAACCAACACGCCTATTCCCTGATTATTGTCATTGCTTCTGGGCTTATTCTATAACTTGTATCACCTATGAGTTTAATGATGATAGGGAAAAGGAAGGCATCGTTTATTGTTTTAAAATGTTCCTTTGCATTGTTTAGAGGGAGTTGTGAGTAATAATCCCACACCTTCTTCTACCCTTCCTCATCGCCTAGCTGGCCCTCTATTTGCAACCCTGGGAATTCGCCTGCTCGGGCAGCTACCCAGATAACATAGAAGGTAAAGAAAAATTTCTTTGTTTGACACCTCCTTCATCTGCTTATGTATGTTGTTAGAAAGAATTTGGGCCTAGTCAAAGTATTGTTTCCCTATTAGTATAGTTGTCATAAAATGGAGCATCCAAGGATGGAAGTGCCAAAAATTTGACTTGCCAAAGGCCTTTCTCAGCATGACGATTAAGTCTCCTTGTGGCTCCTTGAAATCTGCCCTCAAAATGTCTGTGGCCTTTAGCCCTGTCTTCCTCTCCTCTTCCAACCAATTCTCATTCATATGCCTTTTGTTTGAAGCAATATTATTATTCCATACTCTGATGACTTCTTCCTCTATATTTAGGAGTACTTCATCCCTCATAGGGATGCCAAATAGAAATCTGAACATATCCATTGATAAATCAATCATAATTCTACCTTGATCATTTGTACACTTTCTAGTGTGTGCATTGTAGAATTGTGCAATGGTCATAATAAATTCAGTGGCTTGGACTGATTGCAGGAAAATGGTTGCCTCCACTAGACCCGATCTCTTAATTCTCCTTAGAGAGGCCTCTGGCCTTGGTCTGTCTAGTTGTGTTTTGATATCTTCTACCTCAATATGCCCCACCTCTGTATCTGTCACCCATTTGATTTTGTCATCCAACTTTGAAACATAGACCTACCCTTGATATTGATATTTCATGGTTATAGGAAGCTTGTCCAACTCCTTGCCTCCCTTGCTGGAGGTTGGGTCCATCTAAATGCTCTGATCTGTAAGAAAGAATCACAAATTAGTCCATTGTATACTAAAAAATATCAATAACATCATCCACCTCGGCACTCTGGGGTGAATGATTTCCTTTAAAACAATTGATTTCAGCACTCTGGGGTGAATGATTTCCTTTAAAAAACTAAGTTTAGAACTTCAGGGCCCCGGGGTTTCGAGTGGATAAAAAAAATGGGGTCCAGAATTTTGCGGTTTCGAGATGGATGGGAAAAACTGATTTTTGAACTTCGGGGTTTCAAGGTTAGCATAGGCTTAAAAAACTAAGTTTAGAACTTCAGGGCCCCGGGGTTTCGAGTGGATAAAAAAAATGGGGTCCAGAATTTTGCGGTTTCGAGATGGATGGGAAAAACTGATTTTTGAACTTCGGGGTTTCGGAGTCCCGGGTAGTTCAATTGAGTGCCAAAAAGATGTTTCGGAACTTCGAGGCTCCAAGGTTTCCAGGCTAAAACAATGGCCAAATAGGAAAGAACCTCAGGACTCTAGGGTTCCGGGGTTTTGAGGTTGGGGGTAGTTCACTCATAGGTTTGAGATGATCCAGAACTCTAAGGATCCAAAGTTCCAGGATAAAAGAACGATGCAAAAAGGATTAACCTCAGGACTTCGGGATTTCAGGGTTTTGAGGTTGGGAGAACTACCAAGCTCAGAACTTTGGGGGTCTGGGGTTTTGAAAATCTAGGGCACACGGGAAGAACAAAACACACAAAATGAGGAAAGAAAAAAGGAAAATCTAAGCTAAAAAACTAAAATATCTAAACCCGAAAACACAAGGAAGGAGAAAAATCTACCAACCTGGCAGGAGAAAACATGTGAAAACCCAACAACACAGAGGCACGAAGTTGGGAGGTCACAACTGGAAGGTTTGAAAAACTTGATTGCACAAATGAACTTAGAAAAGTTCATTCCTTCTATTTATACCCCCCAAAACTTTGTTCGTACGGTTTCTTTAAACAAGACCTCGGGAGTCCCAGACTCCCGAGGTGAAAGATAAAAATACAAACAGACTTTGAGACTGGGAGTTCTAGGGTTCCGAGGTGAAAAAAGAAAAGCAAGCAAAACAACTTTGGGACTTTGGGGTTGCCAAGACAACACAACTTCAGGACTCCGGGGTTCTGAAGTGACTAACAACAAAACATGAAGAACTCGAGATTTCAGGACTCCGGAGTCCCGAGGCTTCAACGACAAAAAGCGATAAGGCACGACTTCGGGACTCCAAGGATCTAAGGTTTTGAGGTCGTGACAAACATAACAAACAAAAACCTACCTGAGAACTCTGGGGTTTTGGGGTCAAAACATAACCAAAACAAATGCCTACTTTGGGACTCTGGGGTTTAGAGGTAAGACTTCAAAAACAAACAAAGGACTCCGTGGGACTTTGGGGTTCCCGGATGTCTAGGTAGAAACTAAAAAAACCAAAGCTACAGAAAGAAAAAAGAGGGACCCATATTTTCAAGACAAGGAAACTAATGGGGTTAGGTATGCAAGGCATAACAACACCTTTCCATGATACAATTTCACAATCCAAACTGCAAATCACCAAACATCGCCGATCATTTGATTCAATCAAAACAACTCTACTTTACTAGCTAAAGTTCTATTTCACAGACTTTAGTTCTCTACCGGTAAACCCCATCTTCTGATAAACCAAATCACTTAGATGACAAAACAAAACACCAGAAACATCATTTGAAATCAGTTGCCATCAATGACAACACAAATAACTGATCATGTGATCTAATCATAGAATCTCAATCTCTTCATCACAAATAGGCTCCTATCCTTTACCAGTGTAGTCATTAGTCTTCAACTACATCACCTCATCTGCATCAACTATGCCAAATGGCAACAATCTTCCCCTTTGGCAATGATGACAACACTAATCAGATATACAATCAGAGTAACATCATCATCTGCAACTTGCTTGCCAGTATCACAACATTTGTTGGTTCTCCTCTTTTGTCTTCTCCCCCTTAACCAATGCTTCTCTCAATCTGATCTTCAACTTCTCTCATATCTTTTCTTCTCCCATATCTAATTTCTTTTCTTCTCCCCCTTTGACAACAATGCCAATGGTGTAAATGCATTACTTGTTTTCAATTCTGCTACCTCTTCCATCATCTTAGAAAAATTACATCAGAGTATTAAATTAAAACTTTACATCAAACTTGCTCCCCCAAAGGAGTAGCTTGCACCTTCATCAATCCTTAATGAAATATAATCATGAATTCCACAGGATTGATGGATCTTCATCATTCTAGTTCTTCTGGTGTAGGGGTCTAGCCCCTAGTTTACCTCTAAGAAACTCAAAGGTAGCCTTCAGTAGGGGATGAGTAAAGATATCAGCTAACCGATATTTACTCTTCACATATTCCATCTTCACCTATTTTTCTTGAAATCTTTCCTTTAGGAAATGATACTTAAATTCAATGTTCTTGGTTCTAGAATGAAGTACATGATTCTTAGAAATGTTTATTGCACTTGTATTATCACAATAGATAGTCACCAGTTCAGACATATCTATCTTGAATCCTTCTAGCACATGTCTCATCCATATTGCTAGAGTGCAATAATGGATGTAGCTACATACTCTGCTTCAACTATAGATTGAGAAACAAAAGTTTGTTTCTTGCTCATCCATGCCACTAATCTTACTCCAAGTAGAAAAACTCCATTGGTTGTGCTTTTTTGATCATCTAGATTACACACCCAATTAGCATTAGTAAAGACATCCAAAGTAAAATCTCCTTTATAGGGATACCATAAACCATAGTCTATTGTGCCTTTGAGATACCAAAATTCTCTTCACAACCACCATGTGACTCTCCTTAGGCTCTTTTTGAAATCTAGCCACTAATCCAACAACATGAGAGAAATACCTGGTCTGCTATGGATAACATGGTGTAGCTTGCCAATCATAGATCTGTACTCTTTTTCACTAATAGTAGGGGAATCATCTTCCTTTGACAACTTGCAGCCTGTCACCATCGGTGTTCCTACTGGTTTGCAGTCTTCCATGCCAAAAGTTTTAACACCTCTTTAATATACTTGGTCTGAAAAATAAAAATACTACCATCAAGTTGTTGGACCTGTAAGCCAATAAAGAAATTTATTTCACTGATTAGAGACATTTCAAATTCCTTTTTCATTATCTCAGCAAAATCCATACACATATCATCATTTCCACCAAAAACATGTCATCTACAAACACTTTTGCTATCAACATCTTCTCTCCATTAGTCTTCAAATAAATGTTGATGTCCTCACTGGTACATTGGAATCCAATTTTGATCAAATGTGCATGTAATGTCTCATACCATGCTCTTGGTGCCTGCTTTAGACCATGTAATGCTTTATGCAATTGCCACACCATGTCCTTATCATCAGTCAAGGAAAATCCATCTGGTTGTTCAGTGTATACTTCTTCTAGAATCCCATTTAGAAAGGCTGATTTGACATCCATTTGATAAAAAATTAATCCCTTATATGCAACAAATGCCAACAGCATCTCCTTCTAATCTAGCAACAGGTGCAAAAGTTTCACCATAATCCTCACCTTCTACTTGAGCATACCCTTTGCAGACTAACCTTGTCTTGTTTCTTACAATTCTTCCTTCTTCATCCAATTTATTCTTAAAGACCCATTTTGTTCCAATCACATTCTTATCCTCCAGTCTATGAACAAGTGACCATTTCTAATTCTTATCAATTTGATCTAATTCTTCTCAATTTGATCTAATTCTTCATTCACCCAATCATCATCCTTTAGTTCTTCCTTAACTGTGTTGGGTTCTATTGTATATATCAAACATGAGTTCTCTCAGATCTTTCTCCTGGTTTGCACACCTGCATTCTTCTCACCAATTATCTTCTCTTGTGAATGATTCAGTTTGACATATCTAGGTATGGCTTGTGTCAGCTCTGCATCTTCTACATTAGGTTCTTCATCTTCTTCCTCACTATCATCACTTATCGGTTGAGCATCTAATTCTGCATTTGCCGGTTCTTTATTATTCTTTGTCTCCACTTCAATGATTACAAACTTTTCCTCATTATCATCCTTTTTCAGGTTCAGATTTGCTTGTACCTTCAAACTTATCATATAGATCATCAACTTTTACATTAGCACTTTCAACAATTTTCTTAGTTCTCTTATTGTAACATTTATATGCCTTAATCTTAGAAGAGTAACCAAGAAAAATCCCCTCATCAAATTTTGCATCAAATTTCTTAGTGTAGTTATCTCTCTTAATAAAACATTGACTTCCAAATTTTTTGAAATAACTTACACAAGAAGTTTTTCCATACTATAGCTAATAGGGTGTTTTATTGTTACCTCTCTTTACCAGTACCTAGTTTAAAGTGTATACAACAGTACTGGTTGATTCTCTCCAAAACATTTTGGATACATTACCCTACAATAACATGGTTCTTGCAACTTCAACTATTGTTCTGTTCATCCTTTCTGCTATGCCATTCTGTTGTGGTGTCCTCGGAGCAGACATCTATCTCTTTATATCCTGTTGATCACAATACTTAACAAATTCATCAGATGTGAATTCACCTCCTCAGTATGATCTTAAACACTTTAAGTTCTTACCAGTTTCCTTCTCAACCAAAGTTTTTAAATGATTTAAATTTACTAAATGCTTCTGATTTTTCTCTCAAAAATGTCACCCATATCATTTTAGAATAGTCAACGGTGAAAATCATGAAATACCTATCACCGTAATAACTCTTTGTTCTCAAAGGGCCATAGAGACCATTGTGTACCAAATCTAAAATATTCTCAGAATTACAATTCTTTCTCTTGAAAGAAATAGAGGTAATCTTACCGATTTGACAATCTTTGCATATCACACTATCTGGTTTGACAAGCTGGGGTAATCCTCTTACAACACTTGACTTGCTTATCTTAACCAAATTATCAAAATTAACACGTGCTGGCTTGATGATGATTTTTCTAATGGATGACTTTATGTGTTGTCATTGATGGCACATATACAAACACATATGTTCACATTGTCATAGTCATCTTAGTTAAGACAAACCGGTACTACTCCTAAGTCTTTGTATTGCAAACCAGTATCATTTGTATAGAAAAGTCCAACCAGTTTGAAGGTATCTAACCAGTATATATTGAAAACTGGTATATGCAGGAATGACAAATGGTTTTGGTCATTTTCACTGACACCAATCTGGAGATGCTGCGGAGATCAACAAGGAGGAAAATGGAGGACAATCGGTCTATGAGTTGGAAGAGGTTAACACTCAACTGATATCAGTGTTCAAATTGGTTTCATTGATTATGTGATGAGTTATCACCGGTAGTGATGAGTTATCTCTAACCGACAGTTTTGGCGGTAATCTATGATGTGTTATGTAAGATTGTCCAAATACACTAAAACTAGGAAATTGTGATGAGGTTATTGAGCCGACATGAAATTTAATGTCTATAAAATGACATTGTGATGAACTATTTTAATAATGCAAGATGTAAGTGACGAGTTGATGCGATTTATTGACGGAGTTACAGAGTATGTCGGTGATGCAGTATTAAGTGAGCATAAGAGGATCTATACAAGCAAAATGTGATATTTCTAGATCATACCACCTGTTGTTTTCTTATCATTACAATAGTTAAATTCCCTAACTAGGTAAGCTCTAACAAGCTTCATTGTACAAATCCTCTAACTAGGTGATCCATTCGTTTTGGTTTGAAATCCTCTACCGAGATTACTCCTAATAGGGTACTACCTTTAACCAGGTATAGCTCCCAATAGGGCTTTGGGATCTTTAACAAGATTCTCTCCTAGCAGAGCACTTTGTAGACCTTAACCGGCCAGTTACCTATTTTTGTAGATAGTTAACTTGTGAGTCCCATCTCACCGTGGTTTTTCCCAGTTGGGTTTTCTACATATAAACACTTGTGTTATGGTGGATGTTTTACTTGTTGTAGATACTTTTATAACACTTTGGATTGCATGCATAGTTTTAAGCAAACTGGTTAATTGTTTTTACCGGTCTGTGTTTAAAATGGTATTGTTTTTGCTATCACTGATTCAACCCCCCCTCTCAGTGCTTTATAAGTCTATCAACATGACAAAATCTTTTATGCCTTAACCAACTGTCTTCCATTCTTACAACTAGACAATTATTAATATTACTATTCAAATGAAATAAGTTACCTCTAGTTTGCTTCTCGGTAGCAATCAGTTCACCATTACCTCCAAGGATTCTGCAGACTCCACTTTTAAACTCAAACACACAATCTTTATCATTGAGCTGACCAACACTTAAAAGATTATACTTAAGACCATCAACCCAAAACACATCATCAACATTACTCTTCCCATTTAGAGAGATTGAACCTTTACCTTTCACCATGCAAGGAGAGTTATTTCCAAATTTAACAAGACCTCCATCAAATTCATTAAGGGTTATGAACTTACTTTTATCTCCGATCATGTGGTGTGAGCAACCACTATCTATAATTCATTCATCACTATTATCCATATAAGATACTAGTTCCTCCTTCATGGCTACAAACACAATTTCTTCATTGCCATCTTCATCTTCAGACTCCTCATCGGTCACACCTTCATCTTCAGACTCCTCATCGGTCACACCTTCATCTACTGCAATATAACAATGTTTCTTTCCCTTTCCTTTGAATCTTCTAAACTTCTCTTTCTTATCGGTGTTAGGGTAGTTAGCAACAATATGACCAATTTTACTACAAGAGAAATAATTCAAAGGTAGCTTTCCTTTATACTTACCAGTGCCTCTTGGATCTCTTTGCTAATAGTGCCTCAAGTTCCATCACTTGATCTTTATTGTCTTCATTTCTCTGGTTACTTCCATGACTTTTCATGCACTCATGATTTTGACATATATCTTTTCCTTTTCTAGCAGATGAACTGATAACAAAAGCTTTAAAGGAAGATTCAATAGATTTTGTCACACTATTGTCAAAACTATTTATTGAAAAGTTGTAAGCTTACCAATCAATGAATCAATAGTTACCTTATCCTTTGAAATAGATCTAAGTTCTTGGATTGCCGATACTCTTATAGCATACTAAGGTTGAAGATTTATGAGCATTTTAATTACTATTGCATCATCTTCTATTTTACCTCCAACACTCTTTATGCATTTTAAGTATTCTCAGGTCATCGAGATTTCCTCTTTGGCTCTTTGAACATGCTAATCTCCTCCATAGATTGTCTCTAACTTTTCCCAAACCTCACTTGCAGTTTCCAGTGCTTGAAAAATCAATATATTCTAAATCAGATAAAGTACTTACAATGGTTTCTAGGGCTTGCATGTAATCTTGCTGCTCTCTGAGTTCATTCGATATCAAGGGAGTAGCAGTAGGAGAAACAAATGTTGTTTCAACTTGCTTCTAATATTGTGCACCAAGACCTTTGATGTAGATCTTCATTCCTGCTTTCCAGATCTTGTAGTTATCCTTGTCGAACTTGGGACCCTCTTTCTTCATCATCTTGACTTCCTCAGAATATTTCCCTCAAGCAGTTAGGCTTTTTACACATAGAGGATCAAATCTCTGATACCAATTGTTAATCCTACGAGGATCTAATTAATACTGAGAAGGGGGGGGGGTGAATCACTATTAAGACCAATTGAAACTTTAAACTCAAAAACAAATTTATCACATATCTGAAACCATTTAACAAATATCTCAACTTCTTCAATCAGATCTAACAACCTCTTTATTAGATTTGCTTAACACATTAATCAAATCATTTACCACATTAATCAATACTTTCACCACTTAACTAGTCATATAAACTTGATCATTAACCTCATCAATCAGATCAAATACTTTCTCTACCTATTCTTATCAGTACCAGTAAGTGTCTCAGAAATAATGCACGAAATGAAACATAAACAAGAACATAACATGAAAAATATTCGACACATGAACACCATAAGTTTTTGACGTGGAAACCCAAATATGGAAAAACCATGGTGGGAGTTGGAACCCACAAATATTTTTACTCTTTTGAAGTACGCTTTGTTAGGAGCTTACAATACGCCCTGTTAGGAGCAGACCTTGTTAGGAGTCACCTGGTTAAGGGATTTGCCTAGAAGACTAGTTAGGAGCTTGATGATATGTTAGGATCAACCTCACGAGAGGATTTAACACTCTTTTGAGAGCTTCCCTATTAGGAGACTTAATTTTTTAAGGCATGTTAAGACCTATCCAGTTAAGGGATTCAACCTACTACAATTGTTAGGGAACAATAGTGAAAGAATGATCCGTTACTTACACTTCTCTGCTTACTTGATTAGATCCAGTTATGCACAACACTATACAACTCTCGGGAAGATCTCACACTTCACTTGGATAGCTCAACACATTCTCTAAGATCATCAACATCATAAACATCAACCGTGTCTTCCTAAATAGCCATCTCAACTAGGTAGGCCACTAAACCCTAATTACATCATGAATTTGTTGGATATCCTTGGCATATGATAAACTGGTATGTTGAAATGATGATAATGTATGTTGTCATTGATGTCAATAAGTTCAAGCGAACCGGTATGAAGAGGTATGAGGAGATTCAGTGAATCGGTGTTGGGGTTTCACTAAGTGTGATTACCGGTTAGTAGTCTTAGCTCTATGGTTATCGGTTTGGTGATCCAGCTTATGTGATGAACCGATGATACTCTATGATTGAGGTGTCACATCATCTTTGTGTGTGTGAAGGATTGAGGTATAAGAAGATTGAATACATTTAAAGTCTACCTCGGGAATGATCATTCTTCTTAGTGGCATAAGAAGAAAGAATGATGGGTTAATGATTCCCATGAGCGGTGATGAATAAACAATGCAAATTGTCTTATGATCTATTTGAAATTGTAATGCTCTATGCCATATGTTTGGATGGTCAGGATTGGACCGCCTATGTTGTAAACCTAAGATGCTTAGGGTTTAGGGTTTATGCTACCGAACTATCTGTTACCTATAAGGTCGATGATGTTTGTATTGGAAAGTTGTTGGCAAATGTTGTGTGTGTATGTATCAGAGTGAAGACATACTTGATACTTGCCAGACCAGTAAGAGGGAAAATTGCAGAGTGTGTTTGCAGAGTAGAGGATATGAAATGGATCTACCTTGGAAGATAGTGCTATTATCTGATCAAAGTTTTTACCTATTGTCTTCTAATCATTTCAACAGATGGAAAATCCCTTTACCGGGTAGATTTAATAGGCTTATTGTAAAACCTGTAATCACGTGACTCAAGATCATTGTGTTGATATTTTGGTATGGTTTTGTCATTGATGTCAACACCTACTAATACACCTACTTTGGAGATCCAACAACATTCACCAGCATGCATTAAACTGTGCAATAGTTACTGGTATATGGTTCACAGGCATGATATATTATTCACCGGTACCTAGAATGATATGGAAGACACTTGGTAATGTCGAAGACATCATGTCGACACTTTATTTTGAAGAAATAATCATTGGTATATTCATATTTGCATATTTGCTTTTACTGACAAATAGGTCTAGGTTATCTAGGGTTACACCGACAGGTTTATCTTTTCCAGATCAGCATGGCATGCTATGGAGATGATTTATTATTGTTGTAAATGCATTAAGCCGACATGTTCAATCAGTTATTGCATCAGATATTGTATTGTATGTAAAATGTTTTTATTGTAATATCTTGTAGAGCCGACCTACTAAAATTGGTCTTAGGGTATGGTATAAATGTAAGATCTTATTTGTAAGATCAAGTGTGGAATGTGAAAAAGAATTAAGTGAAGGTATATGCGAGATCAAGTAGGGATATACATGAAGACATCATTTGAAGGTGAAGTTAGGTTTTTGCAGAAGCATATCAGCATTACACCGGTACTGAATCAAGCATATGAAGATGTTATTTTGTGCAATACATTCTTATTGGATTTAACCATCCAACTGTAGTCAGTGTGACTCCCATTTTGTGATTGAGCAGTGAGCTCTAGGTTGTTGGCCTTTCTGCATGTGGAGACCCCATTTATGTACACTTACTATCTGCAGTAGTATCATCTAATTGTGGGTAAGGTTTCCCACTGTGGTTTTTCCCCTTACAGGGTTTCCACGTACAAATATTGGTGTCATGTGTTGTGGATGACTTTATGTTTATATTTCATGCATTAATCCTTACCAGTATAGCAATTTACTGTTAACACTATCTACCGACATACTTAACTGGTTTACCGATATTAAGCATTAAGTTGGTTAATAAGTTTTTGGTTTGAATTTATTTGACAACTGATTCACCCCCCTCCTCTTAGTTCTCTCCGGGACCTAACAATTGGTATCAGAGCTTAGTCCTCTTTTGCAGAAGTTTAACAACTTGAGGAGATCCAATGTCTACTAATTACTTTAGGAAGGATAGTCCTAAACTTGATGGAACCAACTATGGGATATGGAAGATCAGAATGGAGACACATCTGAATTGCATTGGTAAAGACATCAGGGAAGTTACAAAGAATGGTTATACTACTGCTGTAGCTGGTCAGACTGCTCCAACTACTTTAGCCAAAGATGAAGAGAATGATTGCAAATCAAGAGAAGCACTTTTGAGCGCATTATCAGATCAACAAATCATGGGATTATCAGATAGGTCTACTGCTAAAGCTATTTAGGATCATTTGGAAACACTGAATGAAGGAGATTCCACAGTCAAAATTGCAAAGCTTGAAAGCATCCGAGTCAGGTATGAACATCTGAAAATGGAAGAAGATGAAAGGATTTATGCTTTTATGGAAAGAGTAAATGAAATTGTTTTCGGTATTAAATGTTGTGGAGGAACTCTGAGTGAGGATGAAATTGTTTCAAAAAATTTAAGAGGTTTGCCACCGGCATATAAAATGAAGGTTATTGCTATAAATGAGTTGAGAACAATGCCTAATACATCAGTAACTAGGGATACATTGATTGGAAAACTTTCAGCCTTTGAAATTGAGGAATTTGGTCCTGTTACTATAAAGACTGATTTGGCCTTTAAAGAATCAACATCATCTACTCCATCATTTGACAAATCAGATTGGAGAGCCTTTTATGCAAGAGAACTTGAAGAATCCAGAAGGGAGAATGAAGAGCTTGAAGAGCTTGAAGCACTATTTGCAAGAAAAATGCCAAAAGGTCCAATTGGAAGTAAGTATGAAGGTAAAGCACCCTTTAAATGTTTTAATTGCCATAAGATTGGTCATATGGCTTCAAGATGCCCTGATAGACATGCTAGACTAAGAGAAGAAGCTAGAAGAACATACAAGCCTAATCCTGAATATCAGAGTTACAGATTTAAAAAGAACAAAGACAAATCTTGTTACATTGCTGATGAAGGTGTGACTGATGATTCTAATGAGGATCCAATAGACAATGGATGGGTTTTTGTTGCTATAATAGAAGATCAACTGGCACCTACTGCTCAACTGGTAGAACAAGTCCTAGCAGATAAAGTTGAAACAAAGGGTGAATGGATTATTGACTCAGGATGCTCACATCATATGACTGGAGACAAAGGTAAATTCTTGAACTTTCAAGAACACAATGGAGGCTTAGTAAGATTTGGAGATGACAAAGCCTGTTCAATCAAAGGTAAGGGTTCAATATCTCTTGATGGTAAACATAACACTGACAATGTCTACTATGTTGAAGGATTAAAGCATAATCTTTTAAGTGTTGGTCAATTAGTTGAGAAGGGATTTCAGCTACAATTTAAAAATGGAAAATGCAAAATCATGAATAGAACTGGTTTGGAAATTGCAACCGGTAATCAAACTAGAGGCAATATCTTTCATTTAAATAACAGTGAAAAGGCATGCTTAATTGCACATATAGATGAAAGTTGGTTATGCATAAGAGACTATGTCATGTAAATTTTGATTGCATGGTAAAAATCAGTACTTCTAAGGCAGTTAGAGATCTACCTAAAATTGTGAAACCTCAGAATACAATTTGTAAGGAATATCAATTTGGAAAACAAGTTAGAGCTAGTTTCAAAAGTATTCCAAAAAAATCCAATAATGCTCTTGACTTAATTCACACTGATTTATGTGGTCCAGCTAGAACTAGAAGCTTACAAGGTGATAGATATTTCATGCTAATTATTGATGATTATTCTAGAATGTGTTGGGTTACTTTTCTTAGAGAAAAATCAGAAGCACTTGGTAAGTTCAAACTATTGAAAGCAATGGTTGAAAATGAAACCGGTAAGAAAATCAAATGTTTAAGATCAGATCAAGGAGGAGAATTCACATCTAAGGACTTTAATACATTCTGTGAAGTGAATGGAATCAAAAGACAGTTATCAGCACCTCGGACACCACAACAGAATGGAGTTGTTGAAATGAAAAACATAACTATCTTGGATGTAGCTAGAAGTATGTTATCAAAAACAAATCTACCACATGTGTATTGGAGAGAAGCAGTTAGCACTGCTGTTTATACATTCAACAAAGTTCACATCAAAGGTGAAACCAGTAAGACCCCTCATGAACTATGGTTCGGTAATACTCCTACTCTTAAGCATTTCAGAATTTTTGGAAGTAAATGTTATATTAGAAGAGATGAGTATATTGGAAAATTTGATCCTAGAAGTGATGAAGGAATATTTCTTGGTTATTCATCTAAGAGCAAGGCATATAGATGTTTTAACAAGAGATTGCAAAAAATTGTTGAGAGTACAAATGTAAAGATTGATGAACAATTCAGAGGAACTTCAAGGTATATAGACTCTGAACCGGCAACAGAAATTGTGACAAATGAACCTATACTAAATCCATCGATACAGAATGAAGATCTAGTTAGCCCGGTATCATCAGAAGATTCCACAGTAATTGAAGAACAACATCAAACTAAGACACCCCGGTATGTAAGATTGAATCATTCTGAAGATCAGATAATTGGAAACAAATTTAAAGGAGTTATGACAAGAGGAAGATTGGCAAATGAAGAGGTATGTCTTATTTCTAAAATTGAACCATCATCTATTAATGAGGCATGTGAAGATAAATTTTGGATTAATGCTATGGAAGAAGAATTAGGACAAATTGAGAAGAATAATACTTGGACATTAGTTCCCCAGCCTAAAGATAAAAATGTAATTGGAACTAAATGGGTGTTTAGAAACAAACTTAATGAAGATGGTAAGGTTGTCAGAAATAAAGCAAGACTAGTGTGTAAGGGATATTCTCAGAAAGAAGGAGTTGATTACAATGAAACCTTTGCACCAGTAGCCAGAATTGAGGCAGTTAGATTATTTTTGGCTTTTGCGGCTCACAAGGACTACAAAGTTTATCAAATGGATATTAAATGTGCATTTTTGAATGGAGATCTTGAAGAAGAAGTATATATTGAACAACCTAATCGATTTTCTTTGACAGATGACAATGATATGGTTTGCAGGTTAAGAAAAGCTCTGTATGGATTGAAACAAGCCCCAAGAGCTTGGTATGCAAGGTTGGATAAGTATCTTTTGAAGATTGGTTTTACTAAAGGAAATGCTGATAGTAATTTATATTACAAAATAACTAATGATGACATCTTGATTATTGAAGTATTTGTTGATGATATAATCTTTGGAGGAGAAGATGGATTATGTAAGGATTTTTTTATTGAAATGCAACAAGAATTTGAAATGTCTATGATTGGAGAAATAAAATTCTTTTTAGGTTTGTAGATTTCTCAAACTGATAAAGGTATATTTTTGAGTCAATCCAAGTACTTGAAAGAATTACTAAAGAAATTTGGGATGGAGAACTCTAAACCGGTAAGCACACCTATGACTACAAATGAAAAATTATCTCAAAGAGATGAATCTACACCTGTTAATCCAACTAGATACAAATCTATGATAGGAGGTTTACTGTATTTGACACAAACCAGGCTTGATATTATGAATGCAGTATGTATTGTTTCTAGATTTCAGAGTAATCCTAGGGAAAATCATGAATCAACAGTAAAAAGGATTTTTCGGTACTTACAAGGCACAACAAATCTTGGATTATGGTATCCTAAAGATGAAAACTTTGATCTATGTGCATACACAGATGCAAATTGGGCAGGAGATGTAGATGATAGAAAAAGCACCATTGGAGGAGCATTCTTTCTTGGAAAGAGATTAGTTTCTTGGTTGAGTAAGAAATAGAGTTGTACATCTTTATCAACAACAAAATCAAAATATGTTGTAGTAGCAACAAACTGTACACAGGTATTATGGCTTAAGCAAATGTTGAAAGACATAAAGGTAAAATGTAAAGAACCTATTACTATATATTGTGATAACACTGCAGCAATTGATATATCTAAGAATCCGGTATTATAGTCTAAAACAAAACATGTTTCTATCAAACTGAATTTTCTAAGGGAAAAAGTTGAAGAAAAGGAGATAAAACTGGTTTATGTGAATACTAAAGAACATCTTGCAGATATTTTCACAAAACCTTTGCCTAAGGAGACTTTTGAGTATCTCAGAGATCAGCTTGGAGTCATACCACCACCGGTAGAGACTTAGACAGTTGATGATTGTCATCAACCGACAAAATTAAATGAACAAATCTTTTATTCCGGTATTTGATGAGGAAGCTACTTCTCAGGGGGTGTAGTTGGTATATTGAATTAGTTGGTATTTTATATGAACTTGACTTTTTGTGACTTTGGCATTTGATGTCAAAGGGGGAGAGATATCTATGGAAAAACACATTATCCTTTTTGGGGAGAGATTTTGAAAAACACATTTAAGGAGAAATTGGTATTGTCACTCCCAGTGGGAGAAATGGAGATTGTTGGTTTTTATATTTGGCATTTCTGTTTTGGCACTTTGATGGTTTTTCCATCTTGTGTTGCCATCAATGCCAAAGGGGGAGATTGTTGATATTTTGGTATGGTTTTGTCATTGATGTCAACACCTACTAATACACCTACTTTGGAGATCCAACAACATTCATCGGCAAGCAGTAAACTGTGCAACAGTTACTAGTATATGGTTCACCGGTACCTAGAATGATATGGAAGACACTTGGTAATGTCGAAGACATCATGTCAACACTTTATTTTGAAGAAATAATCATTGGTATATTCATATTTGCATATTTTCTTTTACCGACAAATAGGTCCAGGTTATCTAGGGTTACATCGACAGGTTTATCTTTTCCAGATCAGCATGGCACACTATGGAGATGATTTATTATTGTTGTAAATGCATTAAGCCGATATGTTCAATCGGTTATTGCATTGGATATTGTATTGTATGTAAAATATTTTTATTGTAATATCTTGTAGAGCCGACCTACTAAAATTGGTCTTAGGGTATGGTATAAATGTAAGATCTTATTTGTAAGATCAAGTGTGGAATGCGAAAAAGAATTAAGTGAAGGTATATGCGAGATCAAGCAGGGATATACATGAAGACATCATTTGAAGGTGAAGTTAGGTTTTTGTAGAAGCATATCAGCATTACACTGGTACTGAATCAAGCATATGAAGATGTTATTTTGTGCAGTACATTCTTATTAGATTTAACCATCCAATTGTAGTCAGTGTGACTCCCATTTTGTGATTGAGCAGTGAGATCTAGGTTGTTGGCCTTTCTACATGTGTAGACCCCATTTATGTACACTTACTATCTGCAGTAGTATCATCTAATTGTGGGTAAGGTTTCCCACTGTGGTTTTTCCCCTTACAGGGTTTCCACGTTCAAATATTGGTGTCAGGTGTTGTGGATGACTTTATGTTTATGTTTCATGTATTAATCCTTATTGGTATAGCAATTTACTGTTAACACTGTCTATTGACATACTTAACTGGTTTACTGGTATTAAGCATTAAGTTGGTTAATAAGTTTTTGGTTTGAATTTATTTGACAACTGATTCACCCTCCCCCTCTCAGTTGTCTTTGGGACCTAACACATTGAGTTCTTTAAATCCTCTAGCGAGGTAACCTTTAATAGGGTATTTAGCCATCCCTTAACCAAGTGATCTCTAACAAGATCGGTTCCTAACATAACCTTATTATAAAGTTTTTAACCGGACTAGGCTCCTAACAGGGCGAGCTTCAAAAGAGTTCAAAACAAGCTTGTGGGTATTCATCCCCACCATGGTTTTTCCCATTTGGCTTTCCACTGAAAAACATGTGTGTTATGAGTTATGCATTTTTCATGTGATGTCTCTAAATTATTTGGTTGAAAGATTATCCATGTAGAGTTATTATTAGCATATCACATGTATATGTTTATGGGTGAAGTCAATGTCATGTATTGATTGTATTTGAAGTATTGAAACTTATCAGTTTATGGTGTCTGGTATCTTACTGTGTTTAACTGGTATTACCATGGTTAAGTTCAGTAGTGATGATAACCAGTTGGTACTGGTTAAACTAGATATGTTGTTGAGAAAGTTTTATCTGTACTGATTCACCCCCCCCTCTTAGTACCAGTTGGGGTATCTGCTGTTCATTATTATTCATCAATTGGTATTAGAGCGCCTCCAGGTCCTTGGTGATATAAGATTAACCGCTTGGAGTAAAAGATCTTTCTATAATAATGAAGAGGGAAGGTCTTAAGTTACATAGAGACAACTTTAAGATATGGAAGGACAGAATGAAGATTTACATCAAGAGTATGGGTGCTCAACACTAGAGCTATGTTGAGAATACCTTTGTGACTCCCACTGGCACTCTAACTAATGATCAGAAGAGAGAAATCTAGGAAAATGGGCAAGTCATGGAAGCCCTTATCAGTAGCTTGTCAGATATTGAATTTATTGATGTTCAAGACAAGGAAACACGTAAGGATGTATGGGATGCACTGTAAAACATCTATGGTTGTGATGAGCATGTAAAGAAAGCTAAGGAAGAAAGCCTTAGAGGTAAATTTGAGGATATGAGGATGGTTGAAGGTGAAATCATTCAACAGTATGGTATTAGGATTAAGACTATGGTTGGTGATATCAAAAGCACTGGTGGAACTATTGATGATACCACTATTGTTAGTAAAGTTATTAGATCATTATTACTAATCTATGCAATCAGAGTTGCTTCTATCCAGGAGCTAAGGTCTATTGATAAGACAAATGTATCCCTAGATTCTATTATTACAAAATTAACTACATATGAGTTGAATATATATTGTAGATGTCTAAAAATGATCAACGCTTGCAGAGTCATACTTTAACATTTGCGCATTGCCTTATTTTAGGGTTTTTGCATTGCATTAACATTTCTTCTATGTTGCACACTTGGTCTTTATCGTTTGTGAGCATCGAGTCCTTCTTCTGCATTCCTCATTTTTTATCACTTTCGAATTAGGTCTTGTCAATAACAATCTTCAGTCATGATTTTGGTCGATCTTATCTTGTCACATCATGGTGCGTGCTCATTTATTATCATTTTGGACATCATCAATCCTAATCGATGATGGAATTAGGGTTTTGTCCTCTTGTCAATCTTGTCATCTTGTGATTGATTCATCATCTATCCTCATCCTTGTCAATCTTGTCATTTTGCGATCGATTCATCATCGATCCTTGTCCTTGTCAATCTCGTCATTTTGCAATCGATGCGTCATCGATCCTCGTCCTTGTCAATCTTGTCATTTTGCGATCGATTTGTCATCGATCCTTGTCCTTTTCAATCATGTCAATTTGGATCAATTAGTCATTGTTCCTCGTCAATTGGCGCCTATCAATTTGATCTCCTTGTCAATCTTGTCATTTTGCAATCAATTTGTCATCGATCGTTGTCCTTTTCAATCATGTCAATTTGGATCAATTAGTCACTGTTCCTCGTCAATTGGCGCCTGTCAATTTGATCTCTTTATCAATCTTGGTCAATTTATCAATCAAATCATTTATCAGCATTGGTCCTTTGTCAATCAAAATCATGATCAAATCGACCCTACATCAATTATCTTTTGTCAAGACCTAATTGTCGTCCTTGCATTTCTAATTCATCTTCTAGGGTTTTATGATTTATTCATTTAATCTTGTTTATCATTTTCCCTCTAGGTTAAATAATTTACTTATTTATCCCAAGTCTTCTTGTCACAATTAAAATTTATTTAATTGGCTAATTAATTCTCCCTCTTTTTGTGAATTAATTAATGAATGAAAAATTATTAATTAACTTACCTAATTTTCTAATTTCTAATTTCCTAATTTCCAATTCATCATTTCTAACCTAATTTTCTATTTTCTCCTATTTTTCTAATATTTCCCCTATTTTCATGGGAATGACATTTCAATCTTGTCATAATCTGTCAATCAATCAATTTTGCATAGCAATCTTGTCAATTTGGTCATAATTTGTCAATCAATCAATTTTGCATGTCAATCTTGTCATAATTTGTCATATTTGTCATTCTTGATTTGAAATTTCCTTTCAAATCTCTTCATGCTAATCTTGTCATCTCTCCAATTTGTCTATAAATTGGATGAGTTTCTTCAATCAAAGGATCAATTAATCACATTACCGAATCTAATCACATTTTTCAGAGAATCAATCACGCTTCTAGTATCCTTACGCTGCCATTTCATCTTGTCAATCTTGCTTTCATACTATGCCTTTGCATTTGTAAGTGAGATCCACAAACAAAGTAATTTGAAGGAGAAAGAAGGACAATGGAGAATTATGGAGGAGATATTCGCGTTTGTAATGGTTTGCATTTGGTTTGATTATCTTGTCTTCATATCTCTGTTGAATGTTTTTTAGGATTTCTTATCATTGCAATCTAGTTTTTGTGATTGAGCTAGTTTAATATCTATTGCTTTGATGAATTTCCATTTTTTGGTGAACCCGACGTGAATCTTAACCCCCTTAACCATGTTTTGAGTGCTCTTGAGCTGATTTGTAGGTGAAAAACTCAAGAAACAGGATGATTCAGAGCTTTCTGGACACTTCTGCGCCTGTGTGGATGGGTTCTGTGCCTGTGTTGAGGCATTCTGCGCCTGTGTAAGGTACACAAGCACATCTTGATGGGTTTTGCGCCTGTGTTGAGGCATTCTGTGCCTGTGTTTAAAAAAAAAAAAAAATAATAAAAATTGTTTTTACTTGCAAATTACTTTGTTTTTCATTCTGTTTTTTTTTACATTTTGGTCTTTCCTTGGTACTGATTCTCTGTGCAACATCTTGGTGTTACGTGTGACGAAGACTAAAAATACAACTACTAACAAATCTTATGCAGGACACGGTCAAATACTTTCACTCAAACATCGTGCTTGCGTTTTTTAAAGTAGTTGCACATTTAATTTCTTAAAGGTTAATGAACACCATGCATGCTTTGTTTGTTTTTAGCTTGATTGCATGTTTTAAACCTTAGAATTGGGCTTGCCTCCCAATTTTCCTGGCACTTCGCACAGGCATTAGTGAGAGGGAACGACCCAAAGTGGTGACGAGCTAAAGCCAAGCTCTTCTGAACCACTCTAAATAACTGTGGATGCAATGAAAGTTGTAGACAATGGGTGCTGGAATGGTATTGCGATGATTTATTCGCCAGATCAATACCCACCCAAATGGATGCCCTTACTAGAATCTCTTATTTTTAGAGGCCAAAATCCTTCTATCTGTTGGCTCAGGCATTGTGATACGTGCATGCTGAAGACACCTCTCATGTACCCCTTAGTTAGAGATAGCAAGTTCTTGGGAAGTGATGCCCCTTGAACTCGAAGCTTGGTATGCTCGAGAAGTGAGTGCACTATAAGGGGGAGCCAGTGCTACCAAGCATCTAGCTATCCAGCTAAGTGTTGTATTTTATGGTTAGAGGATTCAACAGATATTGTCCTTGCCAGCCATAGGATTTGTTGTGAATGTGCTTGATTGTCTTGAGTCAAAGTCAAACAAACATTTTGTCTTCCGTGATTGTCAAAGGTTAAATAACAAAAAAAAAAACTTTCAAAAAGTGATCATAATCAACTTGGGTTTTGAAAATCAACAACCTTCAATTCAAAACAAAATCCAAACAAAAGTCCAAATTTATCCAAGTATTCATCCAACATTTGAACATGGCTTGTCAAAACATTTAATATCTTTGTTTCAAAATTCATGTCACTTTAGGCTAGGTTTTGCATAGTCCAACTTAGGTCCTAGGACATATTGTCATCTCCCTTCATTTTAGTCCTTTTCATTGCAAGCATCCTCATTTTGTACTTAGGTTCAAAATCATTTCCCTAAGTTTGCATTTCATTGTCATATCTAAGCTAGATTTCCATTTAGGTGACATTTGTGCATTATCCTTGTCATTAGTCTTCACATATCCTTATCATTGTATTGTCATCTTGTCTTGGCTTCATCTTGTCATATCATATCCTTAGATCATTTTCATGTCATATCCTAAGTCATTGTCATAATCATTGCCTTCTTGCATTTGGTCTCAAAATTTGGTTTGTCAAACTTGAAAAATCAAAACTTTGGATGATACCCTAAGTTGTTGTTAGGGAGTCTTGACCTTGTCTAAAATTTGTCCTTTCATTAATATCATTTTTGTCAAACCTAGCTTAGTATCCAAGCATATAGGTGAGACATTGTCAATTTGTCCTATTGTCATTTGGTCCTTTGTCCTTTAAGGTCTTGGCTTCATTTCAACTTCCCAAGGTTATGTCTTTAGCTTTGCGTTTCAACAGTTTGTCCAAATCTTGAAAAACAACAAAAAACATTAAGTTGCATTGTCATCCTTTTAGGTTGCATTTGTCAATCCCATTAGTTGCATTGCATAGTGACATGTTTGTTGAAATGAGGTCTCAACCTTCTTACGAAGCCATGTCATCACAATTGAGAAATCAATCATGTCAATCCAATCTCTACATGTCTCAGAAATTTGATGAAACTTATCATGATGATGTAAATGTCCAAATACAAAAACTAGAGGAGAAACTAGCTCAAGAAAAGGAGATTTTGGAACAAAAAGTGAAAAACATTGAGAAGAATAGATCCCAAATGTCCAAAATATTTAAAAAATTTCAAGGTCCAAACCCAAACTTTGAGCCAATTGATGTAAAAGCTCTTATCGAACGATCAGACATACCAGCTCTTATCTCTCAAATAGAGATGATGAAACAATTTCAAAAAACAAGCACAAATTTCAATCAAGTCTCAAATCAAAATTCATTTGGTCAAATTTCATTCAATCAAATCTCGAATCAACAATATTTCCAACAAACACAACCAATGGTCCAACATAGACAACCAACACAACCAATGGTCCAATTTCAACAATATGTCCAACCAACTATACAATGTCCACAAATAGTTCAACCAATGGTGGAATATCAACAAGTTCAATCAACATATCAATGTCAACAACCACAACCAAACATTCAAAAACAAAGGTTGCAGCACACACCAAGCCAAATTTTGAACATGTCAAACCAATTTGATCAACATCTAGTTCGAAATCAAAACATGACATCAGCCCAGAACCAACTCCTTGCCAAACAAGTTCAAATTCCAGATACAACCATGTCAAAACCTCGAAAGAAAGGTGGCTTTATTGCAAGGATCTTAAGGAAATTATCAAGTGAGTTCTTTGAGGAAGATCAAGATAATACACTTATGTCTAGCAATGCCTCATCCCCCCACAAACAAATTGACTCTCCAGTGGCATCTATCCCTATACCTTTATAAGTTTCACAGGAACCTTCCATATTGTCCTCATCAAATAATACACCCAAGGATGAAATTATCCAAGGGCTATCCATAATTGATTGCCAAGATAATCCAATTCATGATGCACATCCTTGTCATGTTTCAGAAATACAAGACCCAATGCCACCATGCACTTTATTGCCATTACCTGTTTTAGAGGACCCCATTTGAAGTCCCTCTTCCTCATGTTCAAGCATTGATTCCTTGCCAGAATCCATCACAAATGTTCAAAGTGCATTCCCTTCATGCCAAAACATTGATCCCTTGTCAGAATCCCCCATGCATATCCAAAGTCCAACCCCATGTCAAGAGGATAATTTAGAGCATGAAGAAACGTGTCTTAAAAAAGATCAAGATCAAGATCTTGAAACCTTATCATCCCATCCAATTCTTGACTAGGACCCCATGTTCCTAGACACTCACGATGATTCCCCTATTCTTGTCCATCCTATCCAAAGTCCTATTGACACTCCATTCCCCAAGCAAGATCAAGATATCCCAGTCCATCCAATCCCAAATGATCCCCTTCCATTTCATGAAAAAAATGTCCTTTCAAATCCTATTGACACTCCATTCCCCAAGCAAGATCAAGATATCCCAGTCCATCCAATCCCAAACGATCCCCTTCCATTTCATGAAAAAAATGTCCTTTCAAATCCTATTGACACTCCATTCCCCGACCAAGATCAAGATATCCCTTCCATCCTTTCCAATGATCCCATTGAAAGTCAAGAGCAAAGCAACTTTAAAGAGGATTCCAATTATCTTCCTCCTTGTCAAGATCAAATTATTCCTTTAAATCCTCCACAAGATCCTTTTGTTCCTCCATCTCCTTGTCTTAATGCTCCATATACACTCCAAGATCACATTTCTTTTGATGATCCTATTATTTCTCCCATTCCATCTCTTGAAGAGCCTATCATTGAACCATGTCCACTACACAATCCTAGTCCCCCTCATGATCCTAATCCCCCTCATGATTCTAACGTGTCAGTGCAAGATGTTCATGAACCCTTGACATGCACAATGGGTTCTTCCTCTTTGGTCCAATCTGATCCACTTCATGATCTCATTATTTCTCTCATATCATATCCACCTCATAATGGACTTGCGTCTTCTTCCCAAAGAAAAGAGTATCCTACAAGTCAAGATATTCATAAAGGAAAAGGAGTAGATCTCCATAAGCAAGAATCTCTCCATATCAAAGAAGATCTTAAGGGTCATGTCTACACAACTCACTCTCAAGACGTTGGTATCCCTCCATCAAAATCAAAACATACACCTTCCCCATCATACCTTCCATCCATCTTAGGTCCTTATATCCCCTCGTCCTCTATGCAAGGTCAGAAAAGGCACACATCCTTGAGTAAATTTCATCAATCCAAAAGAACTCCATTTCATTCATATCCATCCATGCATTCCTTTCCCCCTCCAAGCAACTTGGATGCCAAGTATAAAAGTCATAAGTCTAAAAATCCACATGTATTCAAGGATCAACATGTCTAATATAATCGACATGTCAAAACAAAGAACAATATGATCTATAAAGAAAAAGAAATATCCAAAAGGCCACAAAGGCCCACTGAGCAAAATAAAGCAAAGTCAAAATATATATGGGTTCCTAAATCCCTTATGCAAGCAATGCACACCAAAGAACAACAAAAGCATGAAAAATCCAAAACAATGTGGGTTCCTAAACAGCTTCTTGAAGCACAAAAAGAAAAATCCAACTTGGCATCCAAAATTGCTATTCCTCCATCCAAACCTTCCAAGTCTATTTCTCCACCACCTTCTTCATCCGTTTTGGGCCCTTATGTCCCAAAATCCATAGCCTTTCCTTCCTCAAAATCTTAATATCCAAAATACATTTTTCCTCCATCAATTCATCACCCCTCAAGGTGTGTGCCAATGTCAATCTTGCCAACATTTCTATCCACTGAAGCCCAATTCTTCCAATACCCTATCCATTATCCAATGCATATTTTCCATCCTTCGATCCCTTTGGTCCAATCCTTTGCATAAATCCTCACCTTAGTTTCATCTCTTTTTCCATGTCCTTATCCTACCAACATCTTTGAGCATAATTTTAAAGGTCATGGTCCATTTTTTTTTTTCAAGGCTACTATCCAAACAAAAGATGTTTGAGTCCTTCTTCCATCCCCTATCATGTGTCCATCTTCTATTGAAAAAGTCAAAATATAAAAAAAGAAAAAGTGAAAAAAAAAGAAAAAGAAAGATAAAAGTAAAGCAAAAATAATTCGTTCACTGGTGAAAACTTGGCAAACAGGTGCCTTGGGCAAGTACCGTGATGAAAACTTGGCAAACAGGCATCATGCGTAATCTATGAACTTCTTGCATACCGTACTTGGGGACAGGTTTTATCCTATCATATCCTTTTGTCCTTCATTGTTCCATTATGCTATCAAACCCCTATCATTACCCTTCATATCCTATTGTCCCTCATGTCCAGTTTCCTCTTTCCACCTTTGATCTTGACAAGGCTAAGGATCATCATGAGAATCATGCATCTTGTTTGTAGCTTTTAGTCCATCATAGCTTTTGGTCTTTATCCATTTGCTTATTATAACCTTTCATCCATATTCCCTAGCTTATTGCAACTTTCTGCCACTATCCCTTAGCCTACCCCGACCTTCAGTCCATGTCCCTTATCCATTCTTGGTCTTGCTTATCCTATCCATATCTTATCACTATCCAAACACTCTTTTTCATTCCTTGATCTTGATCTGACATAAGGATGCAAAATTTAAACATGGTTTCAAAAACCTCTTGACATGTCCCTCATGCCATGTCATTGCTTTACATTGTCATATCCAGTCTCTTGTCCCATCACGCAATAGCCCTTGAAAATTGCATCCATATTGTCTCCATGATAAAAGGCCTTTGTCTTCCCTCCATCCACCAACATTTCAGCAAGCCTATTTATTCACCTGTCATATTCCTTGCCTTGCTAGACACTAGGGGCAAAATCATTAAAAAATCCCTAAAAATCGAATAATGTCCTGAAAAAAAAATCCCTAAAAATCAAATAATGTCCTGAAAAAATCCCTAAAAAGTCAAATAAAGTCCTGAAAAATGAACAATTTTTTTTTCAAAACATCAAAATCCAAAAACAATTTCTTTGGCATTTTGCATTTTGTCAATAAATGGTACCCTCTGTGCATCGAGTCCTTCTTCTGTATTCCTCATTTTTTATCACTTTCGAATTAGGTCTTGTCAATAACAATCTTCAGTCATGATTTTGGTTGATCTTATCTTGTCACATCATGGTGCGTGCTCATTTATTATCATTTTGGACATCATCAATCCTAATCGATGATGGAATTAGGGTTTTGTCCTCTTGTCAATCTTGTCATCTTGTGATTGATTCATCATCTATCCTCATCCTTGTCAATCTTGTCATTTTGCGATCGATTCATCATCGATCCTTGTCCTTGTCAATCTCGTCATTTTGCAATCGATGCATCATCAATCCTCGTCCTTGTCAATCTTGTCATTTTGCGATCGATTTGTCATCGATCCTTGTCCTTTTCAATCATGTCAATTTGGATCAATTAGTCATTGTTCCTCGTCAATTGGCGCCTATCAATTTTATCTCCTTGTCAATCTTGTCATTTTGTGATCAATTTGTCATCGATCGTTGTCCTTTTCAATCATGTCAATTTGGATCAATTAGTCACTGTTCCTCGTCAATTGGCGCCTGTCAATTTGATCTCTTTATCAATCTTGGTCAATTTATCAATCAAATCATTTATCAGCATTGGTCCTTTTTCAATCAAAATCATGATCAAATCGACCCTACATCAATTATCTTTTGTCAAGACCTAATTGTCATCCTTGCATTTCTAATTCATCTTCTAGGGTTTTATGATTTATTCATTTAATCTTGTTTATCATTTTCCCTCTAGGTTAAATAATTTATTTATTTATACTAATTCTTCTTGTCACAATTAAATATTTATTTAATTGGCTAATTAATTCTCCCTCTTTTTGTGAATTAATTAATGAATGAAAAATTATTAATTAACTTACCTAATTTTCTAATTTCTAATTTCCTAATTTTCTATTTTCTCCTATTTTTCTAATATTTCCCCTATTTTCATGGGAATGACATTTCAATCTTGTCATAATTTGTCAATCAATCAATTTTGCATAGCAATCTTGTCAATTTGGTCATAATTTGTCAATCAATCAATTTTGCATGTCAATCTTGTCATAATTTGTCATATTTGTCATTCTTGATTTGAAATTTCCTTTCAAATCTCTTCATGCTAATCTTGTCATCTCTCCAATTTGTCTATAAATTGGATGAGTTTCTTCAATCAAAGGATCAATTAATCACATTATCGACTCTAATCACATTTTTCAGAGAATCAATCACACTTCTAGTATCCTTACGCTGCCATTTCATCTTGTCAATCTTGCTTTCATACTATGCCTTTGCATTTGTAAGTGAGATCCACAAACAAAGTAATTTGAAGGAGAAAGAAGGACAATGGAGAATTATGGAGGAGATATTCGCATTTGTAATGGTTTGAATTTGGTTTGATTATCTTGTCTTCATATCTCTGTTGAATGTTTTTTAGGATTTCTTATCATTGCAATCTAGTTTTTGTGATTGAGCTAGTTTAATATCTATTGCTTTGATGAATTTCCAAATTCCTATCTACAGATATGATGGTAGTGTTCAGAAGACTGAGTCAGCCTTTAAAGCATCTACTACACCATCCAGAAAAGGAAAAGAAACTAGTACCGATTATGAATCCAGACAATGCAAATATATGGATGATGAAGAGATTCTGATGGAGTTCAAAGAACTTCTTGCTAAAATAATTTCGAAGGGAACTGGGAAGTATAGAGGTAAAATTCCTTTGAAATGTTTTTCCTACAACAAGATAGGACATATAGCTATTAATTGCCCTAACAATGACAATAAGGATAAATTGGAGAGGTTCATAAAATATAAAAGTGGAAATAGAAGAAATTGTCTAGTTGCTGTGGATGAAGGTGTCACTGATGAAGAATCAGAGGATGAAGAAAATGAAGAAATAGTGTTTGTAGCAGTAAAGGAAGAAGTGTCTGACAAGAAATCTCTTGTCTCTCGCATTGACAATTCCAATGAGTGGATAATTGATAGTGGTTGACTGAATGGAAAGAGTAGTGCAAATGATGTCTACTAGGTAGAAGGCCTTAAGCATAACCTTTTGACTATTGCTCAGCTGAATGACAAAGGATTAATTCTAGAATTCAAAGGTGGAATTTGCAGTATAATTGGGAAGAGTGGTGAAGTTATTGCAACCGGTAAGTAGACCAAAGGTAACCTATTTTAGTTGAATGCCAAGATAAGTTGGTGTCTAATGGCTAAATTTGATGACAATTGGATATGGCATAGAAGACTGTGTCATATGAACTTTGATAATATTGTTAAAGCTAGTAAGATCAAGGCAGTAAGAGGATTACTATTGCTGGACAAACCTAAGAATTCTTTGTGCAGAGAATGTCAACTTGGGAAGATGTCTTCTTCAACTTTTAAAGGTAAGTCTTTCTTAGCATAAAATTTACTTGATCTTGTGCATACTGATTTGTGTGGTCCTATGAAAACTAGAATACTCAAGATGATGTGGGTCACATTCTTGAAAGATAAATCTAAAGCATTTGGAAAGTTGAAAGCTTTCAGAGCATTAGTAGAGAAAGAAAGTGGTAAAAGGATAAAATGCCTGAGAATTTATCAAGGTGGAGAATTCACTTTTGATGAATTCAATAAGTACTGTGAAGATAACAGTATTAAGAGGCAACTATCTACCCCAAGGACACCACAACAGAATGACATAGCAGAAAGAAATAACAGGGATGTAGTCGAAGTGGCTAGAACAATCTTGATCCAAGGAAAGGTTGCTCACACTTTTTGGAGAGAAGCGGTGAGCATTGTAGTCTATACTATAAACCGGGTACTCATCAAGAAAGGCAAAGACAAAACCCCTTATGAGTATTGGACTGGGAAAAATCCCATTGTGAGTTACTTTAAAGTGTTTGGTAGTAAGTGCTATATCAAGAGAGGTGAGCATTTGAGAAAATTTGATGCAAAATGTGATGAAGGAATATTTCTAGGATATTCCACCAAGAGCAAAGCTCTCAAGTGCTACAACAATAGAACTCAAAAGATTGATGAAAGCATCAATGTCAGGGTTGATGAATCCCCTGAGGAACCTAATGAAACATGCAGTGAAGAAGTAGAAGATGAACTGGGCATAGCCTTCTGGGAACTGGTTAGGAAAGAAACTTGCATAAATCTCAGTGTTCCTATAGAAGTTGCAATAAGAGAAGAAGAAGAGGTTAGTGAAGAAGAAGAAGAAAAGATAGAAGATCAGGCTAGAGTCATTCAAAGATATATGAAGCTGCACCACGATAAGCAAATCATAGGAGATAAAGATGCATGAATACTCAATAGAAGAAAAGTGAAGGAGAACTCTTGCATGATTTCTAAATTTGAACCCAATACTTCTAGAGAAGCTCTTAAAGATGAAGATTGGATTAAAGCAATGGAACAGGAGCTAGATCAGATAGAAAAGAATGCAACATGGTCTTTGGTGCCCAGACCCGAACATAAAAATGTCATAGGTACCAAATGGGTGTTCAGGAATAAGTTGAATGAAGAAGGCACAGTTGTCAGGAACAAGGCTAGGCTTGTATGCAAGGGATATGCTTAGGAGGAGGGAGAAGAATATGGATAAACTTTTGCTCCTGTGGCTAGGCTAGAAGGTGTTTGAATGCTACTTGCATTTGCAACATTTAAGGGTTTTAAGGTTTATCAAATGGATGTGAAATCTGGTTTTCTGAATGGAATCCTAGAAGAAGAAGTGTACATAGAGAAACCATAAGGGTTTGCCTTATCAGAAGATAGTGACATGGTGTGTAGATTACACAAAGCCTTGTATTGACTGAAACAAGCACCTAGGGCATGGTATGAAAGGATACACTCTCATCTTGTGAAGATTGGATTTCAGAGAACAAGTGGAGATAGCAACATCTACTTGAAATCAAAAGGTGATCAGATTTTGATTTGTGAAGTGTTTGTGGATGACATAATCTTTGGAGGAGATGATAAAATGAGTCATGAGTTTGCAGATGAAATGAAGAAAGAATTTGAGATGTCCTTAATAGAAGAGACAAAATTCTTCATTGGTTTACAGATTCAACAAATAAAAGAGGGTATCTTTATTACCCAGACTAAGTATGTGAAAGAGGTATTGAAGACTTTTGGCATGGAGGAAAGAAAACCGGTTAGTACACTAATGGTAACTAGCTATAAACTGACCAAAGAAGACGCTTCAACACTGGTGAATGAAAAGGAGTATCGGTCAATGATTGGTAAGCTACACTATGTGGTGCACACCAGACCGGATATTGCTCATGCAGTAGGCATAGTAGCTTATTTTCAAAAATGTCCAAGAGAATCCCACTTGGTAGCTGTGAAAAGTATTCTTAGATATCTGAAAGGAATAATTGATTATGGATTGTGGTATCCATATAATGGTGACTTTGATCTCAAAGTATATACCGATGTCGATTGGGCAGGTAATGTGGATGACTGGAAGAGCACAACCGGTGGAGCGTTCTTTCTTGGTGGAAGATTAGTATCGTGGACAAGCAAGAAGTAGAGCTGTACTTCTCAATCTACAGCTGACGCAGAATATGTGGCAGCATTTATGAACTGCACTCAAGAAATTTGGATGAAGTATGTATTGGAAGCTTTCAAGGTATCTGTATCTGAACTGGTGAACATTTTTTGTGATAACACAAGTGCAATAAATATTTCCAAGAATCCGGTATTGCATGCTAGAACTAAGCACATTGAGCTTAAATATCATTTCTTGAGAGAGAAAGTGCAGAATAAGGAGGTTGCACTGCAACACGTTTCTAGTAAGGAGCAGCTGGCAGATATATTTACTAAGCCCTTACCGAAGACTACATTTTCCTATTTAAGAGGTGAATTAGGGATTCTTCCCCTTCATGAAGTCAACTAAAAGATTTGTGCTCTGCATTAGTCAAGTACTACAATGTCAAATCTTTTAGGATTGATGTGTTGAAGGATGCTACTCCTTAGGGGGAGCAACATAGTAGATTTTGGAAGCTTATGCCTCCACTTTGGCATTGTTGTCAAAGGGGGATAAGATATGGTAGATGTATGGGGAGAAGATATCTGATGATGAAGATACATTGGTCTATGATGTTTATAGTTGCAATGTTATTATTGCCATCAATGCCAAAGGGGGAGATTATTGGATATCCTTGGCATATGATGAACCGGTATGTTGACATGACGATAATGTATGTTGTCATTGATGTCAATAAGTTCAAGTGAACTGGTATGAAGAGGTATGAGGAGATTTAGTGAACCGATGTCGGGGTTTCACTAAGTGTGATTACCAGTTGGTAGTCTCAGCTCTATGGTTATCAGTTTGGCGATCCAGCTTGTATGATGAACCAATGATACTCTGTGATCGAGGTGCCACATCAGCTTTGTGTGTGTGAAGGATTGAGGTATAAGAAGATCAATCACCTTTGATGTCTACCTTGAGAATGATCATTGTTCTTAGTGGCATAAGAAGAAAGCGTGATGGGTTACTGATTCCCATGAGTGGTGATGTATGATCATTGCAGATTGTGTTGTGATATGTTTGAAATTGTAATGCTCTATGCAATATGTTTGGATGGTCAAGAGTGAACCGCCTGTGTTGTAAACCTAAGATGCTTAGGGTTTAGGGTTTATGCTACTGACCTATCTGTTACCTATAAGGTTGATGATGTTTGTATTGGAAAGTTGTTGGAAAATGTTGTGTGTGTATGTATCTGAGTGAAGAGATACTTGATACTTGCCAGACCAGTAAGAGGGAAAACTGCAGAGTGTGTTTGCAGAGTAGAGGATATGAAAAGGATCTGCCTTGGCATATAGTGATATTATTAGATCAGATTTTTTACCCGTTGTCTTCTAATCATTTCAACAGATGGAAAATACCTTTACCGGGTAGCTTTAACAGGATTATTGTAAAACCTGTAACCAGGTGACTCAAGATCATTGAGTTCTTTAAATCCTCTAGCGAGGTAACCTTTAACAGGGTATATAGCCATCCCTTAACTGGGTGATCTCTAACAAGATCGGTTCCTAACAGAACCTTATTGTAAAGTCTTTAACTGAACTAGGCTCCTAACAGGGTGAGCTTCAAAAGAGTTCAAAACAAGCTTGTGGGTATTCATCCCCACTGTGGTTTTTCCCATTTAGGTTTCCATGTGAAAAATCTGTGTGTTATGTGTTATACATTTTTCATGTGATGTCTCTAAATGATTTGGTTGAAAGATTATCCATGTAGAGTTACTACTAGCATATCACATGTATATGTTTATGGGTGAAGTCAATGTCATGTATTGATTGTATTTGAAGTATTGAAACTTATCTGTTTATGGTGTCTGGTATCTTACTATGTTTAACCAATATTACCATGGTTAAGTTCAGTAGTTATGATAACCAGTTGGTATTGGTTTAACCAGATAGGTTGTTGAGAAAGTTTTATCTATACTGATTCACCCCCCCTTTTAATACCGGTTGGGGTATCTGCTGTTCATCATTATTCATTAGAATTTACAATACAAATCATAAGAGATCATCATAGATCGATATATAGATCATTAAAATAAATTACAATGCAATATCAACCATTGGCTGATCGTAATCCATCACAAAAATCCGATCTGTATCAAAATCAAAACCTTAAAACACTCTACTAAGCATTTCGTTGATTCCCAAGAAATTATTCCTTGAATTGCTCCAAAACTATAATTAAATCATTTACGCGGGTTGTGCTATGTTACCACCTTCTTTTAGACTTGTTGTCGATCACCGTCATAATAGAAATCATTACCAGTTTGATGATTTCTTCACCGATCTTAAACCCTACTAAAACCTTAGCAAAATTTCATCAAAAATTTGAAACACGCCTTTTAGTAATATTCACAAGTTCCGATTCTGGTCAGATACACATTTCCATGATACAAGTTCACCATCCAAACTGCAAATCACCAAACATCTTCGATCGTCTGATTCAATCAAAACAATTCTGCTTTACTGGTTAAAGTCCTATTTCATAGAGTTTAGTTCTCTGTCAGTAAACCCTGTCTTCCGGTAAACCAAATCCTTAGATGACAAAACAAAACATCAGGAACATCATTTGACATCAGTTTCCATCAATGACAACATAAATAACTGATGATGTCATCTAATCATAGAATCTCAATCTCTTCATCACAAATAGACTCCTATCCTTTACCGGTGCAGTCATTAGTCTTCAATTGCATCATCTCATTTGCATAAGTTATGGAAAATGTCAACAAGAGAGAGCCAAATATTATCTCTTAGGTTTTCTATTCCTGTTGTTGTAAATGAAGATAAGATGTGAAAAATTGATCAACTAGACTAGGACATAAAGAATGAAGCATATATGAACTGAAATTGCATACACTTGCAGATCTGAAACTGAGATATTGAAAGTAGAGAAGAGGAAGGAATTTGAATGTGTATTTGGTGTTGAAAAATGAGCCAAAATGACCAGGACCAGGGCACCATGCCCCTATCCCTGATGATTTGACAGAGAGTTGCAACTGAAAGGCTGCAAACTTGAGATCCTAAGTCTTCACCCTGTTAAAATGTACTGAAATTGAGTGGGACTAGGGTGCCATGTCCCTATCCTTGAGGGAGTTGGGGTATTTTGAGGCCTTGGGACTGTCCTTGTGCCTTTGGCTGATCTGGGAAGCCTTCAGGGTACCTGTTTCTGCACCTGCAATTAAAAAAGATGGGGGTTTGGGTGGCTATAGGGTTTTGCCTTGGTCAAAACCCTTTGTTGGTTATTTCCACCTCCACAAATATCCAATTTGTATAGTAAAATAGTGTGTTCAGGAATCTTGTGTGTGTGAAAGACCCTAGGATGAATGCATACAATCTAGAGCAACCCTAAAGAGTAAACCCTAAATGCTTGTAATTGACAAAGTAAATGCTCTAAATCAATGATGCAAAGTGATTTGAAGCATGAATGAAATTATGTAAATTGATGTAATGAATCTCATATAAAGACATGAAAACAACATGAAACCATACCCAACCCTTGAGGGAAGGGTACAAGGCAATCGTCAATTGGTGATCTCCTATTATTCTTCAATGTCTTCAAGACTTCTAATTGACGATGACACATACTTGATTAATACTTGATGAATTTTTTTGACTATTTTTGAAGACTCGACATAGGTTTCTCTTTCACAACATAGAAGGCTCCTTTATGCTCGCTAGCTCTTTTTGCCAAAAACTCCTTTTTCGTAGCCCTTAGTTGCCTTCAAATGAAGAAATAAAGCTCTCATATATGAAACCCTAGATATTAATTCCATCTTTAGGCTGACCTAGGATTTGAATTTCCCACCAATCTTTTGGGGTTAAACATTATAATATCATAGAATTATGCTCTCAAAATTTTGGGAAAATGTCGGGGACTGTGTTGCACTTGCACATAGTTTGACCAATTTTTCACCAAATTTTCAGGACCATTAGATATGAAGATATTATAGTGAATCCCAAAGTTACAACTGATTTCAAGACATTTTAATATGCAAAATCGGGCCTTAAAGGTCGAAATAAGACATAATTAGGGTTTGTGATTTAATGATTTAATGGAGGAATAAAATAAAAAGGGGCACACTTAGGGTAAAGGGCCCAATTTTATGATGTGGGGAGTGATGAAATATGATTTTAGATTTAATTAAATTCTTAAAGGGAAATTACAATGCAAGATGCAAACACACTAAGGCAGGTGCTAAACTAAGCGTAGAATTGTACCACCCTAGCAAGGGTGTACAATTTATGATGCTACAAACATAGTCTCAGATTCCAATCAATTGTAGCAAGAATAAGGATAAAGAAAATGACAACAACACACATAACACCAATATTTTGATGTGGAAAACCCAGTTAAGGGAAAAACCATGGTGGGAACCTACCCACAATAAGATGATAGTCTACAACAATATGTGTAAATTTTAGAATGATGAATGCACATGCATTCAGGCACACTGCCTAGAGCTCACTACTCAAAATGAGATGACCAAGAAGGCTCCAACCCCCAAGAAAGGTTCACTACCTTACAATAAGATTCAGACTATAATCCAGATTTCATGAACTGTAAATATAGCATATGCTAATTCCTGATGATAGTTCCAGTTAAGCACATTTGTCTGCCCTGCAACAATCTTTGCCAATACTCCACACCGAAAGATAAATTCCCTTAAGCTCACATAAACCATTATCTAATAAAGTAGACACAACACCGATACCCAAATTACATGAATCTAATACCTATTTATACAATTCATCAACCTTGACTACAAGGTCAGCCAAACCCTCAAACTTCAGTTACAAATTTACATCACACGTTACATATATGAGCCACCAGACCAATACAATGATATGCATGACATATCATGGACCTAAATCATATCTCCAAACACACATCACCACCAGAAATCTCGCCAAGATCAACCGAAACATGCTGCACCTCCAAGAATACCATATAACATGAAGAATATCATCGGATCAACAAAATCACCAAGAACGTGCACAAGGATCAATGTGGATAACCAAAAAAAATAGGACATGATCAAGAAACACCAACAAGAATGTTAGAACCATCCACAATAGCTGCACCGACACCACTTATTCAAATCTTCATCAATCAATAGGCTAACTCTTAGGAACACCAATCAACAACAATTCAGACTAGAAAGATAACTCGTAGAGAACCAAATCATGAACCATCTAGAATTAAGATACACATGAACATCCAAAATATTCTCCCAAAACCGCAACCAAAGATATAATCATACCATCTCACCGGATCAAATACCACACTCTTCCAACCACTGAACATAAAGACTAAACTCAAAACTAGATCAAATAATATGATCAAGAAAACTTTTGGATCACTGAAATCAATAAGGAATGAAGTATTCCAACATCCAAAATAGATAAACCAACCAAATAAAATCAATGCAATCACTGAACACCAAACAATTCTCTACAACACCCGAACATAGGAATATGTTGACATCAATGACAACAAAATATCCTAGAAGCAACAATATCCAATAGAGTAGTTAGCTTTTGTGTACAAGTATGGAGAAGTGATCTCTATCTTTGCAATCATTTCATATATAGTGTATTTGTTACTACTTATCAAATTGCCATTAGTTTTATATACAAAGTCATTCTATATACTCTAGTCAGTTACCACTACCAAAATATTTAGTCGGTATGAACAGTATAGTCGGTTATAGAAGGAAAACAGTCACAGAGCCCAGTATACACCTAGCTATCTACCGAGTGTTATTTTATGTCTATCGAGCAGTAAAGATAATACACCGAGTTGATATACACCAAGTGAAACATGTTACCAGATTCATTGAACCTGGACACACATATGAAAACATGTTACAAGATCGAGGTACATAGAACTGTTATCACATTGGAAATTGCACATATATATTTTGTATAATTTTGAGGTCATCTAACCAATGAAATATTTTGCATGGTTATTTATTTGAGAAATCATGTTTGTAAGATTGAAGCAATGAATCAGATCACCGACATAACAAGTCTATTTATACAACATGAATTTAGGGTTAGAGACATGTGTGAATTAGAGATATATGTGAATGAGAGAAATGTGTGTGCATATGTGTATGAAGCAAGACTTATGTGATACATGAGAAATCACAGAGTATTATGATTGTTACAGAGACATAGAGGTCACTGAGAAGGTTATCAGAGAACAGTCAAAGAACAGAGTAAACAGAAGGGTTTACCGAGTTACTTTATGAGTTACCGAGGTATGCTATAGGAAAGGTAATCTTATTTTGAGCACATAGAATCTGCTACAACATTTCAGATGTAAAGTTGCAGATATTTGTAAAGTCTTATTGTAATATTTTGAAGTTGTAAGAGAAACCTTTAACAGGTTAAAAGACTCTAATCAAGTCTATAAATTGTAAATCCTCTAACCAGGTGCAACATTTATAAAGTGTTGTAAAATCCTTTAGCAAGGTAGATCTAAAAGATCTTGTTACTCCTAACAGGGTAAGCTATCAGAAATAGCTAAATGTAGCTCTAACTGAACACTCTTTATTATTGCAGTAGTGAAGTTGTGGGTGCCATCCCCACCGCAGTTTTTCTCTCTAACCAAGAGTTTTTGCGTAACCAAAATATATGTGTTATGGAGTGAATCATGTATGATTGTTACTTATTTGTTTTAGCTTTATGTTATGTTGCAACAGTTTTTGGTTTATGCATAACAGTAAAGATATTATTGATAAAAGGATTTGAAGTACTGATTCACCCCTCCCCTCTCAGTACATTAGCTTTCCATATTGGGCCTAACAGTATTATCATGTTGGTTGACTCCCACTGTGGTTTTTTCCTATTTGGGTTTTCTATGTATAAATCTTGGTGTGTATTGTTTATTAATTGTTTATGTGCTATTGTAATTATTTATTTGGATGGATTCACCCCCCTCTCAGCCCTGCCTTGGGTTCAACACAAGCACTAACTATGAAGGGACCCTTTACTAGATAAGAGATTTATTTTGATGCCCCTACCTAGTTTAAGTTCAATTTTGACAAAAGGAAGAAAACTATGCTAAAGAGGGTGGGCTTACAAGAGATGATCATAGAGATATATACTATAAGGAAACCCAAGAGAGAAATGACCCTTTATGTTACCTCAAGAAATGATAAAGGGGAAATAGTTGCAAACATTGCTACTCCAGTTGTAGAAAAAGATGATAGGGAAATGTCTCCCTTTGAATATTAGATAACCTAAGTTAGCTAGGGGAAACAAACTAGTGCAGGAGCACCTAAGGGTTGGAATGCCCTTAACCAGTTTTGGCTTTTGAGACCTTCCAGTGGTCATGTACATATATAAGGATTGGCTCTAGTTCATTTGAGGGGTTGTTTAGTTGCTATTTTTAGAATTTCTCTTATCGGCAAGACCTACCCCGATCGACAAGCCTTACCTCGATGAGATCATCTACATTTGGAGTAGTTGTATCGGGTATCAACGGAAGTGGTTTCAAGCTACCTTGATGAACCGATGCGAAAGCATAGGCTTGAAGTATTGTTATTAGGTATCGGCGGGAGTATTTTTATGTTACCCCGATGACTTGATGGGAAAGCATTGTCTTGGAGCGCGTTCGCTGGATGAAGTATCAGAGATCAGTGAGAGTAGTTTCACCCTACATAGATAACCTGATGAGACTGCCTTCACTTTCCAAGTTGTCATCGGGTATCAGAAGGAGCTATTTAGTGTTACACCGATGGAACCGTTTTCCTGTGATCGGTTAACAGGTGAGTGAGTCTGGGAAGATCAGACGATTGTCACTATACCGCAGTGGCAAGATGCATGAAGTTTATCTGCCGTGACTTGGTGACCAAGGTGGGACTTGACAAGAGAGAAGCTCAGGCAAGTTAACGAGTGAGAAAGTCTGAGAAGATCAGACAATTGGCGTTATACCGCTATGGCGATATGCACGAAGTTATTCCCTACGACTTGGTGGCCATGGTGGGACCCAGCGACAAAGAAGAGTTTCATTCTGAGCGGTTAGTGAGGCCATGCTAAGGTGGCAAGATAGGGACCCCGGAGCCAATTAGGGGGTGCCACATGACGGAGCGCAAAAAGAGAGATCGATCAAGATCGGACGAGCGGGATAGTTGTTTGGTTGTCTTGCCGATGACCCGATGGAATCGCCCAAGAAGCGGAGGAAAGCATCAACCATCGGATGAAGGGATTTCTTTTTATCCCAATGCCTGATGGAAAAGTGAAAAGTGGTGTGTGTCACCATCGGAAATCGGTAACTCGGTTCTAATGTTACACTGATAAATCGATGGCAAGTGCGCAGTGGAACATGTGAAACAGTTACAATTGGAAATTGTTGGTAACACAATTTATCTCGTCCAATAGGAGAAGTTCATAACGGAAGAAAAAATGTATAAAAAGACCCAATGGGCATCTATAAGAGGTTGATGGTTGAGACATTGATTGTCGATTGCTTCAGAGAAAATGATTGTTTGTTTTTTTGAAATGTAATAGAGAATTCCATTTTTTGGTTTCCAATCAGAGTTTACTTTTTGATCGTGATTTACAATAATGTGTTAAAAATATCCGAAGTTCTCGTATGCTATTAATGTAAAGCCTCTTTTCTCTGTTCTGTGAGTTGCTGGCTTGAACCCGTGCATAAGCTCAGAATCTGTAAATAAAGTTTTCCTTTTCAGTTTTTGTTCTCTATTTGCAATAAACACATGGCTATGACTTGAGACTCCACATGATCATTGGAGATTGTCAAGTAGAGCCAATAATGTATAGTAGGGTTTTATTGGTAAGAGTCCAGGAGATGGCATTAGCTATTCTTGCAAACTGGCCCTAGGTGAGCTTGGTGATAGTCCGACTAGGTGTTAGTAACTTGAAGGAGATAACTTGCAGGGGGAAGGAATTTTCTGAGAACTGGAAGAAGATCCAGAAGGCTATATGCCTGAAACTTAGACATTGTGTAACCAAAAGGAGTGTATTTGCCAAACCAAACATGATGGGTGGTTTTGCAAAGAGAGAACACGTGCGTGTGTGTGTCCTGCACCCCTGCAAGGATATAGTGAGCAAGCTTACTTTGTGATCTCGAGGAAGGTGAGATAAGTAAACAAATGTTAGGGAAGCCCTTAGAAGTCTAAATGGATAGACTTGGAACCCGAGAAGGGATAGAAGCAACCATCAAAGAATCCTAATTGATGGTAAACTAGGTAGCCTCCCTATCACAAACTAAATGGGGAGAGATTACTCCATTGATGCTACCACATAAACAATCAAGTCAAGGATTTAGAAGGAGCACCAACTGTCACAAGGATTGCACCCTGAATGCTAAGTGTAAAACTCAACAATCTTGTGAAACATGGGATGATTTCTAGGCCCATGGGTTGCCTACAATGGAAATCAACCTCCATATGAAGGGCTGGCTCCCTTTGAGAATACCTCCTAAAACTAACTTCTTGCTTGAGGAAAGGGGAGAAATATTTACTTTAAACTAAAAACTACTTCTGATATGAGGTGATTGTGTTGGCATTTGCATGAAGATTGCATTAATGATTTGTTATGTTGTTATTGATGTCAATTAACCGATAATATTATTGTTATAATGATGTTTTATAACCTGTAGGAAGAGCTAAGTGAAGGGAACTGTAACTAGTAGGTAAGTTTGTGGAGTGAACCGGTATTGCTAAGTATTGGAGAGTTGAATCGGTAAACCCTACTTGTTGTTTTGATAAACCCTAACTAATTAAGTCTGGTGAATTGGTTATATTGGTTTATGATCTGATGATGAGCGGTAATGATTATGACATGTATGTATATTGTATGTGGAGAGTTTCAAAGTGTTTTTGGTGTGTTGAGTTAATTTTTTTTTTATCTTGGGAATGAGCAAGTATATTGCATGTAATTCAAATCATGCGATGAGTTAGTAAGCTCAATGAAGCGATGATCAAGGAGTAGTCGAGGATTTATTGAATGATGTGTAGAGATTGTTATGTAATCCAAAGGTCATACCTGAACCGACTTGTTTGTAATCTCTATGAGATAATTAGGTTTTTTTTGTGTTACCGACCTAATTGATTTGTTTATAAGGTCGATGAGTTGTTTTGTTTAGAGAGTTAGAAAATTTGAATTGAGTGTGTGGTTGCCGAATTGGATGATGTATCTACAGTTTGTGTAACAACATATAAGAGCATGAAAATGATCTAAACAAGCAAGTGAAGTGCTATTCTAACGTATCAACAAACTCCTATTGTTTTCTAACAATTACAACAGCAAAATCCCCTAACTGGGTAATATCTAACAAGCTTTGTGTTATTCAAATCCCCTAACCGGGTAATATCTAACAAGCTTTGTGTTATTCAAATCCTCTAACCAGGTGATCCATTAGCTTAGATTCTAAGTCCTTTACAAAGGTTACTCCTCATAGGGTATTGCTTCTAACAAGGCATTATAGTCAATCCCTTAACCGGGTGGTCCCTAATAGGATCTGTTCTTAACAGGACTTTTTGTAAAAGATTTAACTTGCTTGGCTCCTAACAGGGCAAACTTCAGAAGAGTTCAGATAGTTATCTTGTGAGTCTCATCTCACTGTGGTTTTTCCCATTTGGGTTTCCACGTCAAAAATATTGTGTCAAGTGGTGAATGTTTTTGTGGTTATGTTTCTATGGTTGAATTGCTTAACTACTTAATTCACTTTGATAAGTTATGTTAACCAGTAACAATTTGAAATAAGGTTTTACTTATGTCAAGTAAAAGTATTTGGATGATTGTGAGTTTCAAGGTGTCTACTGTTATCTATTGTAACAGTCAACCAGTTTATCTTGACAGTTTTATTCTGATAGAGATATCCTTATTCTTTCATCATACCATTAGATTGTACCAAAAATGTTTTAAAGTAACCTATTCTGATTCACAATCAGCTCCACAAGACCTCAAATTTGGTTCACAACTCAATGTAGATCATGAAATACATAAATATTTTATATGAAGGTTTTGGTTTCAATTTTTGCTTAAAGGAAAACTATGTTTTCTCAACTACAGTTGATTGAAAACCTGATAACATAACATATAACATGTCCTAGTATGAATTTTGTTGCTCAACATAGCATAAATGAGATATAAATAGAGGATTCATAAATGAAATCACAATATTCAATCAACCATATACATTTTAGACACCTAAAATTAATTAAATTAATATTTACTTAATTTAAGCTCGTCCACATAATTAATCTAATCGTGTTGATCCTGTTCTTCTTAAAATTAATTAAATCAAATTTAATTAATTTTATCACTATAGTCCAATGATTAAATTATCAAAAAATAATTAGTTTCCTATTCTTCTAAACTCATTTCAATCATTATTTCTTCTAAATCTTTATTAGTTAATTAACTTCAATTAATTATTTTCCTATTCTTCTAAAGTCATCTCAATCATTATTTCTTCTAAATCTTTATTAGTTAATTAAATTCAATTAACTAAGCTAATTCCATGATTCTTACAAACAATTTCTTTTAATCCTCACTTAACTTAATTATTTCTTCTAGAAGCATGATTATCATTATTCCTCAATTTTAAATTTCTCCACTCATTGTCTCTCCTCATGTCACACCCTCCTAAATTTATCACTTGCACTCTAATTCACTCATTAAGCCACCTAATCAATCCCCTTAATCATTTGCACATCCCTAATCACCTTGATTAGGGATGGGTCAACCTTGATCCTTTCAAACAAACTTTGAATCTCCCCATGCCTCCTCTTCCCAAGAAATTTTTAATTCCTTCATCCATTTAGTCTTCCCACACATCCTCTTATTTTGGAATTTTTAATTCATCTCCCCTTTCTCCAAGGAATTTTTAATTCCTTTTTCTCTTCCCAATGTACTTATGTACCTTGAGGAGTGTGGAGACAAGAAATGCCTTTATGACATATCTCTCGAATCCCACACCTTGTCCTCTTAATCCTCTCCCACTCTTTCTCTCAAACCTAGCCCTTCATCTCAAATCAATCTTGGCCCTTCATTTTGGCCTCCTCAAACCTATAAATTGGGGTCTCTTTCCCTCATTTCCATATCCACTTCCATCATATTCTCATGCTGTCCATTTGAGATCCAAAATCATCCATCAAGCCATCATAATGCGAGAATATTGACTCATAATCCAATCCATCACACCCATTCTCATCATTTGAATCCAATCCCACCTTGTTGTTTAGTGGAGAGAATTCCACAATCCTATCAAAGAGCCAATCCAATCAAGTGGAGAAGGGGTGCATTCTTCACTTCAACTAAGGCTCAATTCGAAGGAGAAGGTAAATAGCAAGGTATAAATGGATTTCTTTGCATTTTGAATGTTTATTTTTATATTTAACTATTGAATCTACCTTGCATGTTTTCCCCTCTTCATTTTGGCACATCCAGTGGGACCCACGTCCCTTGTTACTAATAAAAAAATTGAGTTTTTGTAGTTTTTAGCTCACAGGTCCTGGTTCAACACATGCGTCTTTCAATTGACGCTTGTGTTTTTCTGTTTCAATGCCTACATGGAAAATTTGAAATTTCTAACCACCATTTTTCTACAGTATTGTGCTTTAACATTTCCACATAGTGTCCTTAGACACTTAGTTTTGAGCTTAGATTTGATTTTCTTGTTTTCTTCATAAATTAAAAAGAACAAAAAACATTTGTTTATTTTCTATCCTTAGGTAAATTAGTTAGATTTTTTTGGTTTTTTGGCATCGACGCTTTCCTAGATAAATCAACATTTACGCTCTACTTTGGCACCTACATTGAAGCAAAGTTCGCCTAGATTTTTAAAATTTAAAATCTTTTGAATTTCAGTTAGATAGTTGCATTTAATTTTGCTAAATCAATGTCTACATAGACACATCAACGTTTGTGTTTAGAATCAATGCATCCGTTGTAAGCCTTTTAAGATTAAAATTTACAAATTTTCAAACTCTACGTTTTCTCGCCTTTCTGTTTGATAGCTAGGTGCAAGCTCCTTCAACGTGTGCGCAAGCACTTCAGCGTCTGCGCCTATGGATCAATGCCTGCGTTGTATCCTTAGAATTTTTTAGGTTATTGATCAAATTTTAAGTTTTGAAGGATTATCTCGCTTGTCCAAGACTAAAAATTAGACTACTAACTGTTTTCCTGTAGCTTATTTGTCCAAGAAACTTGCTTTGCACTAAATTTAGATTGTTTTTTGTATTTTTAGATAGAAAACCTTAAACATGTGGGATTAAAATGAACAAGTGTTCTATGTGTTTGGTGTGCTTGCATATTTAGTGTAGGGTGAACCCACCATTGCACTCAAGTATCCTCTCCCCTCACCTTCATGGACCTTGGGTGTAAGAGAAAGAGTGATCAACAACGCCCGTCTTTTATTTTTTGTAGTTGAGAGGTATTTCTTGATTGAGGATTTCATCACCCCACAAGAGTATCTCAAATTAGGACACGTCGGGGATATCGATTCTCCCGGCATGATCTCGAGTAGGTTTTTCCAAGCCGCTATATAAATAAGCTGGTCATGCAGTTGAGGTGATGAGTGAATTCGACGTATGTAGGGTCCCTCCCTGCACTGAACATCTCAATTAGAGCCTTAAGTAGCTTGCTTCAAGAATTCATCGTTGGATTGGTGATCCCTCAAAAATAAACACTAGACACCAGATTTAGTAGCAAAAATCCTACATTTGATAGTGCAGGTGATGCAAATTTTACCCTGAAGTTACCTCTCATGTACCCACTCAAGATGAGACAAGAATTCCCCATATAATAGATCCTTAGATCTTTGGGGTAAGATAATTTGGTATTCCCGAGAAGTGAGTGTGTTGTAAGGGGGATCCAATGCTACCAAAATCTCTATCTGTGCACTTGTTTGAGGTATTGCTTGTGCGAGAGGCCTATTGAATGGTTTCCATCTTCCAGCCTAAGTTGTATGTCTGACATGCGTGTCTTCATTTTGTGCAAAACCAGTGAAATTTTGTTTGGGCTAATCTAGGCCTCCTTCACTTTCATGCTTGTCATAAAGCATTGCCTTGGCCAATGTGCTTGTCATTGTTTGATTTCTCTTGCCAAGAGTAGATAACATCCAAAAAATTCCCAAATTTGACCAAACATTCGACCAAACTCTTCAATTTTCACTTTGTCATTGTCAAACCCTTATTTCACCGTCTTTGTTCGAGCTAAATCCCTGATTAATTTTCATCCATCCAAACGATCATCAATACCCAACAAATATCTCTATCCAATCATCAATCCAGTCTCAAGTAACCTTCCCCTTCTTCTGCCTATCATCAACTCATTCTTCCATAATCATTTTTAGTCCATACTTAAGGACTTAGCACATTAACCTAATAAAATATCCAAAATCCCAATCAATCCTAATCAATCAATCAATCAATCAACCTCATCCTAAGGTCGACACTTTGTGAAAGTTTAATTTAGACCTTTATCTTTAATCAATCATCAGTTAGCTTTTGTGCTTGGGAAAGAATCTCCCCCAAGTACCTTTTCTTAATCATTTCGGGTTGATGAAAACCCTAATCCTTTTACCCTCTTTTTCTTAGGAATGTAAGAATACCCTAAGTAGAAGAAGGCTTTATCAATTGAAAAGGTCTAAATTTTACCTAGCTTGGTTGTCACCTTGCTTTGTGGTTAACATCATCAATTCCCATCTAATTCCTAATCCAAGGGCTAAGGTTTCATCTTAATCCAAATTGATCTTGTCCTAATCCAAGGACCAATCCAATCCAATCAAATCCAACCCAATCCAATCCAAGCAAATCAAATCGAATCGAATCCAGTCAATCCTCAATCAAATCCAAAGTTGCTAAGTCCTAGTCCTCATCTTCATCTAGCATCATCTCATTACTTTTTCGATCAATTCCATTCATCCAATCCCAACTTATTGCCCCATTCTTAGCATTTTGAGGCTACATGGCTACCCAAAATCCACATCCGAACTTCACAGCTTGGTATGAGCAAATGCTCATGGAAGTTCACAGATCAAATTATCAGTCATACCCACCTCAACTTTCCTACCAAGTTAATCCCATAACCTTCCATCCATCTACCATATCTTCATCCATTCCACCTCAATACATTATATCCAATCCCAGTCCATCTCATATCCCTTATCCTTCCCCTACCTTTGACAAGGGAAATCCATGTTATTCCCCATCCATGTCTTCATATTACCTTTCATCCACATACTTGTCCTATTCAAGATCTATACCTTCATCTTATCCCCCATCCATATCCCAATCCAACCTTCCATCTAATCCTAAACCTCCACATAATCCTCATCATCCAAAATCCACACCATCCCCATCCTCCAAGTCCTTTCTCTGTAATTTTATCCAAGAAATTCTAGCAAAGGAGACTAAATCCCCACCTCAAAAGAAAGTTGCCCAATCTCCCCAAGTCCTCCATCTACCTCTATCCCCTCCAAATCAAGACAACCCTCAATTCCCTAAGCTTCATGATACCACCATCCCTCCATCTATCCAAGTTGAGGAATCCACCTCCTCCTCCATAACACCATCTACCCAACCCCAACCATGTCAAGAACTTGTTCCAGAGCATGCTATCATAGATCCCTCTCCACCTAAAGATCAAGGCATAACTCCATCTCATGATACCTCTACATCTCAAAATACACATCTAGCCTCCATTCCATTTCATGATCCCATCTACTCTACTCCATCTCATGATCCCATCCCCTCCACTCCATCTCAAGATCCAATCATCCCTTCCACTCCATCACATGATCCCATCCTAAGTCAAGACTAGAGTATTTCTCCATCTCCATTTCATGATCCCAATCCATCTCAAGATCCTAATATTCCTCCTAATCCCCCACAAGATCCCACTCCTACACAAGATCCCATCACCCCTATCCAAGATATCCATGAATCCCATACCTATCAAATTGGCTCGTCCACTTTCATTCACTCCAATTTCCTCTAAGATCCTACATCCTCCCATATCCCATCCCCCTCAAAATGGACTCGCATCTTATTTCCAAAATAATAAGTATCCTATTGAAAAAAGAATTTGTCAAAAAATGAATCATCAAGGCAAAGGGTTAGGCCTACATGAACAAGGTATATTGGAACCCCTTCAAGTAAAAGAAAATTAAAGTTCATATGACCTTGGCTATAAATCTCATGCACAAGATGTTGGTATACCTTCCATATCTTCTAAATCTAAAATCCCTCCATCTAAATCCAAGCATTTCCATCACCCATCTTCCAAACCCATTCTGGGTCCTTATATCCTAAAGTCCATTCCTTCCTCATACACATCCATTTTGGGTCCTTATGTTACCAAGCTAAACCCTTCATCCATTTTGGGTCCTTACATCCCTCCATCCACCACCCCACCATCTCAATTGATCCCTAAGCATGATCAACAAAGGCACCTATCCTTGAATCCCTTCCACTATTCTCCAAGTCATCCATCCTCATCCACCCATACCATTTCTTTTGGAAGAAATTTGGATGCCAAATCTAAAATTATTAAAGCTATAAATCCACAAAAATCCAAGGATCAACATGTCGCATCAAAAAGACATGCTCAAGAAAAGAAAAAAAATGATCCAAAAAAAAGAAAAATCCAAAAGGCCACAAAGGCCCAAAAATAAAAAAATAGAAAACTATGTGGATTCCCAAGCAACTCATAGAAGAAATGCATCTCAAAGAGAAATCCAAATTGACATCCAAACTTGCTTATCCAAAATCTTCCTCCACCCATAAGTCCAATCCTCCATCTAAAAGTCCCTCATCTTCAAAATCCATTTTCGGTCCTTATGTCCCAAAATCCACTATCTTAAGTCTGTCATCCCCTTCATCTATTTTGGATCGTCATGTCCCAAAAACCACATTTTATCCTCCATTTACTTTAAAATCCTCTTCGCCATGACTCCGACACCCTTCAAGGTGCGTGCCAATGTTGATCTTCCCAACATCCCCATCCATTTGTCCACAAGTCTTCCACAACTACATCCATCATCCAACATCTATTTTCCATAATCCCATCCCTTTAATTCAAGATTTTGCATAAATTCTTATCCTCCTCCATCTTCCATCTATTCCATCTTCTCATATATTTCTATAAAAATTTCTGAGCATACCTCTTGTTATCTTGGCTCAATATAGCACATCTTTAAGGGATACTATCCATGGAACTGGATGCTTGACTCCTCCCTCCATCTACCTTTCACACATCCACTTAGTGGCACCTTGGTTAAGTACCATGATGAAAACATGGTAAAAAAGTGTCACATGTAATCCCCTCATCCTCTTGCACTCTACACTTGGGGGAAAGCTTCATCCATACTACTGTACCATCTGCATCTAATTCATTTATCCTTCATCCAATATCCATCATCCTATCTAAGTCCATCATCCTTCCCTATCTTTGATCTTGACTATCCTATCCATATCCTCCATCTCATCCTATCCAAATACTCCATCCTTCCTACCTTTAGTCTTGATCAAGATAGAGGCAAAAATAACATATATACATGCTTTGAAAAATGAAAGCCTAAATTTCCTCCTTTATTCATATCCATTCCACATTATTATTCCATCTCATACATCTTTATCCACCATCCTTCCATTCTTAATTGCACTACCTTTAGTGGGTCATTTTCCTCCTTTGCAACTATTGTCACGAGGATTTAAACCTGATGCAAGCGTGAAAAACCTACAATCCTGTGAAACATGGGACTACTCTCAGGTTGTGGGTATCCTTTTAAGAGAGTAGACCTCCAAATTATAGGCCGACTTCCTACTTGATCACCTAAAAACTATCTTAATTTCAGAGAAAAGGGATAAGAGGATATACATAAAAATGACAATACTACTGCTGAAGGTGGTGCACTAATGGATAAATGTCCTACAACCAACCTACAAACTCACAAAATATTTATATAATGAAACTATTTCTATCACACAACTTAAATACACATGTTTCCAAAAACTATTTTCATGAAAGGTTAGTTTTATGATGTTCATAAAAATGAGCACAATGAAGTTCTCACAGTTTTGATGCAACAAAATAACTTACACAATAAAAAACCTGCACTATAACATGTACCTTTTGTACTAAGCATCTAAAGAAACTAAGATAAAATGAAGGATTCTATAAAAGAATCACAATATTTTAATCAAAATGCTTACAAACCTAACACTTAGACAAAAAATATCAAGAAGGAAACTCAACTTCTATATTGAAAATAAGGAGTTTTCTGCATTACAAATTTGGAAAACTCATAAGAAAATGAGTTAAAAAGTGTGAAATCTCTGCTACTACACAAGTCTCCAAACTCAGAACTTAGAACTAGAGAAAAATGAGTGAGAAAGAATGACTTATACAATCTACCTCCAAAATTCGAATTTTGAATTTTGGCTACAAAAATGAATGACCTCCAATCCCTTCCTCAAATCAAGGACCTAACTGAAAGATATCTCCTTTCCAACTGCACAAAGAGTTGGCAAAATGAATACAACCTCTTGGGGTCGAATGTAACAAAAATTCCCTCAATATTAGGGATGTAACTGGAAGAAACAAACAGTTAACCCCCTAAACATCCTCCTTGACTCAACTCTCAACCATGTGGACTCTCTAATTGAAGAAGTCACAATTAGGTGGACAAATTACCTATTTTATCTCCACATGTTTGACACATCTCCAATAAGATCCTAAATGTATGCTAAGTTTAGACTTAACTAACCCTTCCCATGATTATCTCCATTCTTGCATTTCAAAATATCATTTATTCAGAGTGATTTACAATTGTCACTTGAATAAAGATTTACAACTTCAAATTAAATGCAAAAACAAATGAGATTTATTAAAGAACCTTTAAAGGCTTCTTAGGATAAATCTATAAGTGTTAATAAAACACTTAAAATAAAAGAGAAAGCCACGGCGATGAGAATAAATATTTGTTTTAAATAAAGGCAAAAATGCATTTATTTTATCGAGCCATCTAGGGTTTGAAAATCCTTAAAAGAAAACAAAAAGATAAATTTTTTTTTATCTTTCTCCATTTGCATCTTTCATCTGAGGGCAACCACCATGGAGACTTCGGGTTTGAACTTGGAGGATGTGACATTGCTGCTGTAATCACGGTGATTCGAAGAGAACTTTTATGAGAGAAAACCATGGTAAGCTTCACCTTTGATATATTTTGTCATTACTGCCACTAATATCTTCTTTTGTGTTTTTGACAGGGCTCTTTATGGCCTCTTGGAATGTGTCTCTCATGATTGATTGAGATGAATGCATTGTTACCTGTGTATCTCCATATTTGTCATCAGTCGATACCTAATGTCTGTAGCTTGCTATGTATTGACTCAATACAAAGGAAATTACCCTTGGGAAAGATTATTTTTTAGAATATAATCTTTATGATGAATAAAAAACATGGTGCTTACTGTACTTTCTTTTCTTATACAGACTGTTAATGCATTATCAACATACTTTAACAACTATAGCTGTGATTACTCTTGGTTTGAATGGACTTTAGTGGCTGCAATTTTTTATAACCATGCCTTATAACTATGCATTTGAGCTACATCTTGACTATCCTTTTGTTATGAATAATATTGTTAGTCCATTGTGGCTACAATTTTTATTTGGGCTTCCACTCCTTGAAACCCTTGAGCTGATAGTAATTATTTCGCTATCTTATTCATACACAGTCATGCTCTTGGTTGTGATTTTGAAAGAAAACACTGCATTGGACTATCTTTATCATTGTTTATTGAGACTACAAATCTCTTTGAATTGTGATATTTGATATCACTCTTAATATGCATTTTAGCATGACTGTACACACATGCTTACTGTCTTCTTTAGCCATAATTGTCCATTAAGTAGCGACTATACCATTGACTGCTCAACTCCATGGAAGTCTTTTGGCTGCTTTGAACTCTTAATACTTATACCCTGTTAACTTCCTGGTCCTTTGAAGATTATAGCTTGTGATCAACACATTGGATATTGGCTTTGTAAACTAGCTCTGATCTTTATCTCTGTTAAATGCATTCATATTGAACTGAAGGCCATTGTGGGTGACCCAAGTCTGATCTATCACTGCATCACTATGGCTCATATTTTTTAAGTTGTCCCTATGAATTTATGAGTGATTATCACATGGCAATTGAGATGATACATTGAGCTTCCATGTTCTTCATGGCCGAGTCTCTGCTATGCCTTTGAGCCATTTGAGTTTGATATAAAAGACAACTATGTAGCATTTGATATTTATGCTTTTATGAAGCTGATTAGCTTCTGTAGATTTTCCTATGCCTTTTCATGATTTGTTCATTCTATTGATCATAATGATTTCTATTAATCATGCTGCTTTGTGATATATTGACTGTCAATTATCCTTGTTGGATCTTGTGGGCTCTTTTGATTGACAGTAGTATGTCTTCTCCAGCATATTGCTCTTTTGCAAGTATTTGTCACTATTCTTCAAGCTAAGAGTACATTGTCAAGATCAAACTATGAAGACTGCATTTGACTTATGATTAGAGGACTTCTATAAGCTTGTTCAGTGCTCATGCCATTACACTCTCTGCACTTGTGATTGTTGGTCAAAATTATTATGTCTAACTTTTGATTATTGCAATGCATTGTATGCTATGCTCTTTGTATATCATTAAGTCTCTATGTGACTACTTGATCTTTTACATTCTTTGACAATTGATTTGATTGATCTGTTCAAGTTGCAACCTGTGATCTGTAATACTGCCACCATCATTTGAAAGTTCTCATGACTGCAATATCCCTAGTTAATACTGATTTTTCTGCTCTGAACACTATTTTGACAGTACATTGTCTTTCATGCTAGGGTGATATTTATGAAGCATAACATTGTCATAACAATGCATCATAATCATTATACGATTTTCCAATAGACTATTCCTCTTAACAACGAAGAATATAACTATCATTTTGTGACTAGTGACTGAAGTTTGATACAATTTAGAGTTGGTATAGTGATCAAAACTTAAGACACTGCCCTTTTAAGATTGGTGCATGCTGGGAACTATCCTAAGGCTGCCTTATTTCTCTTTGCCTGGGCTATGCAAATTGTTATTATTTTGTCCCCAAGTTCTTCATGTTGGTTTACTACTACATGATGATAGCCTTCTCATACTTATGAGGGCTGCTCAAAATGAGGCTGTTCACATAGTATGAACTATATGCAAGTTTTCTTTAAATATTTGTGTTGGAGAAATAAGTTCATCCTCTTAGACTTGCATCACTTTCTATCATCAAACTTCTACAGTAAATAACTTCCACATTTATCTGTAGCTCATTCCATTGTGACTGGTGGGCTTTGATGGCTGTAGAAGCTCATTATGACTATCCTTGATATCCTCTATCACTTTTTGGGCTCCATTTTGATTGTGAAATCTATAAGAGGGCTCTTTTCTTACTGTATTTGACTAAATGTGCTATCATAAAAAATAAGGCCTTTTGATTTTCCCCTTGATGCATATCACTGTTTTTACTTCTTTTCATGAGCTCCAATCTCTGCCATACAAGTGATTGACTGACATTGTGACTGTCTTATGGAATGTTTGTCTCTTACTTTTATGAATTGTAGAATATCAAGTGTGTGTTCTTTCGTTACAGTGACTGCACATATTTTGACCAACTCCATGGCTAATTTTATCATGATCTCATGATGTATTGATGCGAGCTTATTACTCCAAGTCTACTCTATACATTGTGTAAAGAAATAATGGTGATAAGATTCTTGTCCTTTTTAGCTTTGACTGTCCTAAGATTGTTAGAACTCTACTCACACAATTTTGCAGGCTTGTTCTTACTCTATACACCCTTCACACATATTGTGTCTCCTTCATCTGTAGATGCTCAAGAGAGCATATATGGTTGATCTTTAGGTTTTTGGAGTTCATTCCATGCTTTGACTGTTCTTTGTGTTAGACAATGACTGTATATCTCCAAACAAATTTATGCATTGATAAAATATATGTTGTTCACTGTAATTGTATACACCTAAAAATGGTCTAAAGATAATTAATTAAATAAGCAATTATTTAATTAATCCCCCTTCCCAATTTAATTGAATTCATTAGCAATTTGATTAAATTCCCCCATTCATCTACTTATTAATAAATCTAAGGATTTATTTAATAGGTTTATTTCAATAGTCCCATTTGATTAATTAATCTTAGTTAATTAATCCTCCCATTTAATTTATTTCTTCTAATCCCCTAATTAATTAAAACAAATCAATTTATGAATTGTTGAAAGTTAATTAGCTTTTTCCTATTATTTGAATTTTAAATTCAAATTACCCACATGCCTCCTAAATTCTAACCACCTAACCTAACCATCCCCTAACCTAACCCATTCCACCTAATCCTAGGTTTAACTAACCCTATCCTATCTTGCACATCCTAATCTCCTTATCCTAACCTCCTATGGGGTGGATATTCTCCCCTTGAGACACATGGCACTTATGCCACATATCTCCTCCTTTGGACACTTTCCCTCTTATGAGAAAGGCTCCTTGACACTTGTCACCACAAAGATGACAAGTGTCCCTCCCTCCAACCTCCTCCAATTTGACCCTTGATATCTTTAGACTCAATCTTGATCATTGATTCCTGCCACCTCACCCCTAGCCTTGGAAATCCTATAAATATCCCCCATTTTGGAGCACAAAGGATTCCATCTCATATCATTTTAGGCACTATTATTATAGGCACATCCCATCTCATTTTCATCACAATCATTGTTATTATAGGCATATCATCTTTAGTATTCTAGTTTAGCATTGTTATCATGTTTTGCATCTTAGATCTAGCTTAATTTGATCACATTCTAGCATAATTGTTGAGTCATATAGCATAATCATGCATATCAATAGCATAATTATCTTCTTGGATAAATCTAGCAAAATCATACACTCATCGAGCTTGCATATCATATCCTTTTAAATCCTCTGTCTAGATGTAGTCAAGTCATTGAGATTTCCCATTTAGATCTGCGAGCAAATTTACACTCGCATCTCTTAAGAGGTGATAGGTCGCTTTGTCATGGTTTATCTTTTGTTTGATTTCAATTTTCTAACCATGCTTGCAATGATCTATTGAGTGTTTGTGTTGTAGCTGCAGGTATCCTACTTCACACACAGAACATTTTGGCGCCCACCGTGGGGCTGAAAATCTCATTTTTTTGGCCTCTCTCATCATCAAATCTTCCATCTCACGGGTTTCTGGCCGGGCCTATTTTAGAATCTCGTACAAGTACCTTTATAGTACCGTACAATTTTCTTTGGGCACTCGTACTAGCAGGTGAGAATACTCGTATGAATTTCTACTTCTGGGTTTTCAGAACAGTTTGCATTTAAGGTTTTTGTATGCTTCAATTTGGCTATTACTAATGCTAACCCTGGTCTATTTGTTAGTTTTCTAGCAGCCTAATTGGTTTTTGCAGGATGATTGTCAAAGATAACACTTGCCAAAGATTCAATTCATCAAAACAACATGATTACTAATGTGTTTGTTTTCCTGGTTGTCTATGAAAACTCAACCAAACTTTGTGTCTTCTTAAAGTTTTCTAGGCACACTTAAATTTGCTAATGGTTAATGAACATCTTGTTTTCTATGCTTGAGAAGTTGTCTAAAAGGTAGGAGAGTATGCTCTTGTCCATTTGGACAATTAGAAATCTTGACTCTTGAAGTGCTTCTATGTTTGAGATTTGAATACCTTTAGCAGGCCTGTCATAGTGGGAAAAAGTAATTAGCTTGTGAGAACGACCCAAGTGAGTACAACTAGACCTAAGCTTTCTGACTCACTCTAAAAAATAGGCCTCTCGGGATTAAAGTCTTAGAGGATGGGATTATTTGAGTCTTCTCTTTTGAGATCTCTCATATCAAACATTTAGTAGGACCTTGCAGTCTTAATCACGCTTGCGTGACTACTTGTTTCAGTACCTTGTTGGGCTATAGACCTCAATTGCGCTTGCCTGACTGCAAGGGTTAATTCCAAACAAAAATCCTTACTACGAACCCTAAGATAGAAGCTACCTAATTCATCTCCAAAAAGGGGGATAATCTTTGTGCAAGAGAGATAGTAACTCTCCCAAGACACTTGTCATATTGTGCCCCCATTAGCGTTTGGAGTCGAATAATACGACGTTGAGAATCCATTGCGTGAAACTCAACAACCATATACTGATTAGCTATTGGGTGTGTACCTAAGTTTGGAAGCAAAGGTTTTCTCTCTCAACCAACTTCCTTAGGATTTGGCATTCTGTGCTTGAGGTCACTTATCATATCATGTGTTTGTTATGTTTTCATCCTTGAAACAGAAAATTAGACATCGAAAACTAGAAAACAAAATGAAAAAATCAAACTTCATTGATAAAAATTCTGTCAAATTCAAATTTTTGTCTCTGCTTTATCCTCAGTCATATGAGCTTTCTAGTTTGTTGTATGGGAAATCTTGTTTGTCATTTTGTTTAGTGTAAATTGTCATACGAGTCAGATTAGAAGAAGATTTTGTCTTATCAGTTGTTGTCTGGTTCTGTGGGAATTGTTATACAAGTTTATGTTTTTGTAGGAAGTGTCATATAGGGTTCCTATTTTTTTGTATGGGGCTATATGAATTATCGTCTGGGACTATATAAAATGTTGTACAAATTTTTGTCTCTATCAGTCCAGAGCTGTCTTATTGCATGTCTTTCATGTTTGCTTGGTCAAATTAAAGTGAGCACAAACACCTAATATTTGTCATTCTGTGCTTAGGTTGTCTTCTTGGTTCACTTAGTCAAGTTATCTTCTATCAAATCAGATTCTAGAACTAGACACCCCAAGATTTTCAAGTATTCATCCTCAGTAAGTTCAGGATCTAAACATCTCAAAGTGCATCATCACCTCTTTGATAAACTAATCACTCAAAACACAGTTTCTCATTAGGATCTATCATCCTTTATCACAAAACTACAACGTTTGGTCAGGACAACCTTGTCCCACATCATAGGATATATCGTTTCTATTAGACTTGGTTTTATTAAAATCATCATCATTGTACTCCATACCGAAGATCGAAAAAACTTACAAATCTACAAGTACTTGAATTATCTTTTCGTATTGTATCATTCTATCATCTCTACATAGATAGTTGGTCACTTATCGAAATACCTCTTAAACAATTGAACCCTTGCACAATATTCAACACACGTGTATGCTTGTTTTAACTAGAGTGCAAAGATGAAAGATCGTAGAAATGAAAATCAAAACATTTGAAATAACTGAAGATTAGAGGAACATGGAACACGAAAAATGAAATACAAGAAGAAGAGGTAAAAGATCAACATATCAGAGAAATCAAACAGGATCCTAAATTCGATAAATTTATGGAGAAAATATTGGAGGGAGAAAAAGAAAAATACTTCCTTATGTTAGCAAAATCTGGTACTACACTCCCCCAAGATTTTGATGTGAGTAATTTAGGACAAAAGAGAAGTGACCCTTTCCATGATAATGAATGACATGAGGAGATTTTTGGTCACAAAAAGGATGATGCATCAATTCCTGATAACACATGAACTAATGAGGAAACTTCTGTTCCCAAAAGGGATGACATAGAAATTCTCAACAAAGCTAAATCTAATGAGGACACAACAAAGAGTCGAGATGATACAAGAAGAGATCAAGATCATACTAGAACGCAAACTCATGGTTATACAAGAATAAGTCATGTTGATAATCCTATCACAACTCTTACACAACAAATAAAAATGCTACAAACACAGATTCAAGATATGCGAAGAGGAACTATTAGAAGATACTCGCTTCCAGAAATATTTCCTTACCCATTTGACAAAAATCTAATCATGATACCATTTCCTACAAGCTATGAAATTCCTAGATATGATAAATATAATGAAAGCATTGATCCCCAGGATCATATACGATAATTTTGCACAATGAGTATGGAGTTTTCACATGAGGATACATACTTGATGAGATTATTTCCAAAAAGCTTAAGTGAACTAGCTATGGAATGGTTCTCTAAACTTCCACCTGGAATTAGATCATTGACATAATTGGTGGATAAGTTTGTTTCACAATACTCTTACAACATTCAACATGAGGTCACAATGCTAGAACTATGTAATACTAAACAAAAGAGTGGAGAACCTTTCATGATGTTTCTACAAAGATGGAGACGGTTAGCTTCACGATATCCTCAAATGGTGCCGAAAAATGAGAAAATGGACATATTCATCGACAACCTAAATGAACAAATGAGCTATCATCTAAAAATGTAATGCCATCAAAATTTTGAAAAAATGATTGATAATGAAATCAAAATGGAGGAAGCTATGGTAAACAAGGGTGAGTTGAAGCTATACAAAGAAGGAGTTAATTCTCCTAACAACAATACTAGCAACAACAACAATGATAAGCCAAAATTTTGGAATAGAAATCAAAATGTCGTCAACGATGGGATAGTGGATAACAACAATGTAAAACCAAAGCAACTGGTTTACAATTTATCTAGTCACTCAACAATGGCTCAACAAAACAACAATCACCAAAAATCAACTTTCAATAATTTCTTTCGAAGAAAATTTACAAACACTGGTGAACCACTTGGGTCAGCATTAAAGATGCTTCTCGCAAACAAATTGATTAATTTTCCAAAAGGAAGAAAATTTGAACCTCAAATGAAACCCTCTTGGTGGAACGACAATCATTATTGTGATTTCCATTGAAATAATGGACACCACACGTATAATTGTTAGTAGTTGAAACATACCATCCAAGATTTGATTGATAATGGAGTAATAACTGTGGATGGACATATGACAAACAAATCTCATACAACTTTCAAAACTCCACTTCCAAACTTTGAGAAGGGTGAATCATCAACACATAATGGTAAAGGTAAAGCAAAGGTGAACTATGCTCATGCATATGATAATGTGGTAAATGTGATTGTAGTTAAAGAAAAAAAGCATCAAGAACCTTCTCATGCTATCACAAGAAGAAAAGCCAAAGTTGTTTTTTCGGGTCCTACAACTAACACATCATCCATTACAAAACAATACAGTCTAGTGGATCAACTATAAAAAACTCCTGTGCAAATATCCATCTTAGAACTTTTAAGCTTTCACCTGCACATAAAGAAATTCTTGAAAGAGCATTAGTACATACAACTATGTCCAAAGATCTTGATATAGATAAATTCCAAAACATGGTGGGACACCTCACAACCCCTAACTGCTTATCATGCACCGAAGAAGATGACATGTCCTTGCAACATCCCCATAATGCTCCCTTGCATATTGAAGTCTGTAATGCCTGCCAGAATACCCCAAAGAAATATAGCTAAAACATGCTAATTTAATTTAATTTTTTTTTAAAACAATACAACACATAAAATCACTTAAGAAATGCAGCAAGCACACAACAACATTTAAGTGTTATGAACATAGAATAATTCACTCAAGCTATTCAAACAATTACGCAAGTGGAATACAATAAATCATTACTACTGCCTCCCTAGGGTATCTCAACAACATTACTTAATCTACCTACATAAGAAATAAGCATTTACTTTCTTCTATATCAATACCTCATAAAATTTTATCATTATACACACATAGGTGCATCATAGACATACCTAACACTCATGATATGCAGTCTACTTAATCTTTTATTTAATATGAGATTCTATCTTTCAATGCACCACTATTTCCTTTTTCACTTAGATTCATTTTATACACCAAGTCCAAATGTTCCTATTACCATTAACCAATCTCTGACTATAAACATCACCATACACATACCAAGATTAACCCTTACATTGCATTAGCACCATTTCCATTTATAATTAACTTCTACATAGTCATTTATAATTCTATGCTCCTAGCATACTTATTACTTCATCATGATTCCAAAAGTACATAATGCAATACTCACAAAGTCTCCTTAAAAATTTAACCCATAGCTCGTTTAATAATCATAAAATTTCTTGCACTATATCAATTAACCAACAATCATCTCATTACAAATCAGGTAACTACATGAATTCATCTCAACACAAACTAAGGTACAATATCCTAATTCCATAACAACTAATAGAATCCACCAAATGGAGATATAATTCTTAAACTATAACACATGATACATTCTAATCCTTTCCTAAAAGACAAGAACTCATTTAATCATCTTCCCATACACTTACTAGTAATTTCCATTAATAAGATTAGTAATTCATTCATTAAGAACATCCATACAATATTTTCATAAGGAACATTCAACTACATCCCAAGCATTATGAGATTTCAATTCAATCATTAGATCACTGTCTACGAAGTATGATACTATAATTTCAAATTCTTTAGTCACAACTCATAAACATGTCCTAAGATATCTTCCAACATTACTCAAACTCGCACATCCTATCAAGACATAACATTTCTTCTACTTAAATCATTAGTTAAAGACATCATTTCAAATCTAATACCATTATCACAACATTTACCCGATTTACTTTTAACATGGCTCATCAAGAATTCAAAATACATCATTTCATTTTAAACAACAATACTTATCCACACCTCATGCATCCATTTCATTTAATATAAATATGTTATAATACAACTCAAGTTTCATCATTACAATCACATACCATAGCCAAAAGCTATCACTATAACTAGAACAACATAGTCATTTCTCATATACATGGCTTCTTTTACAACTGTTACATAAGAATTTCATTACATAAATCACATAACCATTTACATTCTTGCTGCAATTATTATCCATGAACAATATGAAGAAGCATCCTTATCCATGCAAGAAGAATCCAAAGACAGGAACATCCCAATGGTTTAAAAGCACCAACCACCCGACCATGTGGAACCAAAGGAACCACCCCCCATGCTAGGAGATGACACAAGGTCCCAACACACACTCTACATCTAGGCTGACACTCAAAACCAAAGAGACTAACCAACAAGGACTCTCAAGCAAGAACTGATACATAGCCACAAGAATAAACTCCCAAAGGTGTAAAACTCATCAGGACATAAATGCATCCAATAAGCATAATCATAAATCATAAAGGGGGAACACATGTAGAAGTGGAGTGTCATCACATGCCATCCTCATAACATAATAACACAAGGCACTAGCTTGATGGACATGTGGAGCCATCTCAACCTATGAGAGACCAAGGGAGATTAGTTTACCATCTTCACGACCTTCTCATGCTTATCCTAAAACATTCTCCCTAGGACATAAGTCATGATGCTCAAAACTATTCATTATCTTGTTTAAGTGAGTTATAATTTTTGCATCCCAATTAATTCATTATCAATGTTATCACTTATTTACAAATCATGGAAAACTCCAATGTGCCCTGGTGGTCTAGACTTCATGCATCCTTACAAGGAACCTCATGTCAACCTATCTCTCATGACCTCGTTCATCACAAGGAAGCCCACTCCTCCTAACATGGCCCAACAACACATCACAAGAGGCTCTACCAACATAAATACATGAAAATAATACTCAATGCAGCCAATAACTTCCACACATACTCTCACAACATATGCAAGGCTACAATAACATCAATATAACAAAATGAGCCTCTTGGCTAGCAATCAACAAATTCATATCAAGCCATTAAATTTCCTATCATTAATGAAAGTAAAACCACAACACGGCCAACTCACTTGTTGCCCCAAAACAACAACACTTCCAACTCACCAACTATAGCACATCAATATGGATGAAAGCACAATTCTTTCCCCAATAACATAGGAAGGTAAATATGCTTGAAACCAACAAAATATATCAAATAAAATCAGATATAAAACTATAAATCATCAACACCCTCAACAATGCCTCTAGTACAAGAATTAATCTGGAAAGTACCACACAATCAAGCAACTAGCAAATGAAGGCCTATTTATCAAAAATAAAAAAAACAAAACAAAACCAAGCAAAACCATGCTCCAATCAAAATATTCCAAAAACATTATATTCCATACCTACCTTCCCAAAGTTCAAGAAAATAAAATATATTTTCTACCTACCATAAACTTCCAGCCAATCAAATCCAAGGGTAGGTAAAATAAATTAAACCATTGACCTGGGGTGAAAATGACTTTTAAATAAAAGAATACAAATTACCCCCTTATTAATTACTTAATGGGTAAAATAATATTACCCAATAGATAAAATTCACTTCAACATTAAATAAATAATAAACACTTGAAGGCCAATATTAAATCAAAACTCCATGCAAGACAGACTCAGAAAGACACAGAAGGCTTTCATCAAACCCAAAAATACAAATATTTCCCACAAACTATAGAATAAAACCTTACAACAAATTTATGTCTTCATATATTTCCTTCCTCACTATACACATTTTAGATTCATTTCCCCAAGCTCACACATTCAATCTGTAGACATGGAGCATACAGGAAAATTGTAAAATAAAATATAAAAAGGTAGAATACATCTCCAACCTGCAACCCGTGTTATGGAAGAAGTTGAAGAAGAGATTCCACCAGCCAAACCCAATCCAACCCAAGCTCCAGCCAAAATCCAAGAGGGAAGGAAACGAAAACCAAGAAGAAAACTTGCTGGAGAAAATTTTCCAGAGAGGAACCAACCCCCGAAAACTTCACGGGAAAGAAAATAAAAAGACAAACATTAACCAAAAACCCTAGCCTCAATCTTAGCCAATCAAAATATTCCAATCTATAATATATTTTACCAACCCCATCATATAATATAATTTTACCTCCCTTTTTAAATTCAACCAATAAGAGAAGAGGGTAGGTAAGGTAAATATAAATCATGCTTTTACAATTTGGTGGGAATGTTTTATCGTTTTATTATTTATACAACCCACTTAATATAATAGTCAAACTAATAAATAAAACATGAGCCACAATTAAATAAATTAAATGGGGAAATTAAATTAAATAAACCAAAGGCTCATAAATGAATTAATGAACTAGATAAACATTAAAAGCCAAATAAATATTAAACCATAGGCAATTAAATAAATAAATACCAATAAAGGTCAAATTACACATAATTATAAAACACATCATAAGCTAAACAATAAAAATTAAATCATCATTAAAATAAATAAACATTTAAATATCAAATAATCAAATAACCAAAATGGAAAGAATCCAATAAATTAAATTAAACATTAGATAACCAAATAATCAAATCGCTATTAATCAAAATAATTAAAATAAACATCATTAATTATTTAATCTTGCATCAATAATCAAATAGTCAATCTCAACATAAAAGGAATAATCAGCCAATACTTACATACTCACAACATAGAAGAAACCCAACTTACTAACTATCATGATGACTTGCGCCAAGACACTGACAACTCACAGTGAACAACTTAGACCTAGAGTATGTGAGGGGAAATTGTGCCAACTCCGAACCACATACCATTGGGATTTAAAGACACGCTCAGACCTATGGAGCCAGGTGGAGTCGATGTCTGGTACCTGCAAATCCTGCATCCACAAAGCAACGATATGACATATGCATATATATATATATATATATATATATATATATATATATATTATAACAGACAAGGGTTAGAGAATTGCAACGACACATCCCGCTCGCAATGAGTGATGTGGAATTGTCTCTATCCCGAAGACAATCATACAACAATCAAACACACCATAAGATCAACTCATCATAGATAATCATTAAATATGGTTAGTACATAAAAACATCATCAAGTGAATGATTAGTATAGTTCATGATTATAGTAAGACATGTAAAATTCATCAACACTTATGCTCATCAAAACACATGATCAATATAATCTTTCGATAATTAATCACATAATAAGTATATAGTGACTAATAAATCACATGATCAATAATGATAGTATCAACATCATATAAATCATCTGAAATAGCCTATGCCCAATAATGCCTATCATGCATGAATTAAAGGTCAACTCTAGTCAAACAAGTCAAGTCAAGGGTGGACACTACATAGTTCTCATTCATAAGACACGCGTTAAATGTGTCCTAATAGATGGGGGAGTTGGCTTAAATTTTTGTCATTGAGTCTTGTCCGTGCTCTAGGTTATTCTGAAGATGTAGTTGATCCCCCCAAAAAGATCACCATTAAAGCATATGATGAAGAAGAGCGTTCCTCTAAAGGAATTATGATATTACCCATCAGAGTGGGTCCTTTGCAGAAAGACATAGTATGCCAAGTTTTAGACTTGGATCTATCATACAACATACTCTTGGGAAGACCCTAGATACATGACATACAAGCTATTCCATTAGCATATCATCAGTGCCTAAAATTTCCATACAATGGGTAGGAAATCAGGATCTTAGCAGATTCAAATCCATTCCAATATTGTAGTAATCTAAAACCAGCTCAAGAGGTCATTGTTCCTCATAATAGGGAGGCATCATCATCCAAGGAATAATCATTTGCCTCAATTTTGTCAAGTATGGAAAAAAAAAATGCAGCTAAGAGATCGAGGGAATAAAGAATATTCACTATCACAATTACCACTTTCTCCTAAATCCTATGGAAAACCATCAAACTCTAAACAACAACCAATTGTGAAACATCTTCCAATATTTGATGGAGCATTTATTAGTGCTGGGACCTTATCAGAGGAAACAAAAGAAAAAGATGTTCTACAGTGACTATACAAGGATGAAGAAGTCCAACAAAAGATCAACAATGTCAGAATACCTACAGAAAAATATGGAAAAGGATTCAACATCCTTAAAAAAATGGGATACACTGGAACAGGTCCTGTAGGAAAATGAAAAAGAAGGTATCTCAGAACCTTTCCAAACTCATACTCATTAGGCTACAGACAAATCCATCTTAGGGTATGGACAAGTTACTCTACTAGAGGACACATCTTCTATCCAATAACAAGATGAATATGAAAATAGACAAGAACAACTTGCAATTGAAAGGGAAGAAATATAGGCCAAGCAATGATAACAAACAAATATGAAATGGCAAAAGAAGCAAGCTTCTAATCAATAAGAAAAAAAACTAAAGACACCTCCCAAGAAGCTTTAACTCCTAATCAACACAAACAAGAAGATGGTACAAATCAAGGAGACTTGATAGAAAGGTTGACAAAACTCAATATCAGCCCAGAGGAAGCTGAATATGAGAGAAGAAAAGATAGAGAAAGAAAAATAAAAGAAACAAATCAAACACTATATGAACAAATCTATAGATTGCAAGCTGCAAGTGAGACAGATTCAAATGAATGGGAATGGGATTCCTATCATTCTGAACAATCAACGAAAGAAACTTTCTTTGAAGAAGATGTAAGAGTTGATGTAGTTCATGTGTATGTAGGGAAAACATTAAGAACTAGCCCACTTGAATTAGAATCACATTCGGTTGACTTAGACTTAATCGAGGACCATCAGGAGCTACTTGCGAGAGGTCATTTTGATGAGAGTATCATTCTAGAAATTGAAATACTTATTGAAAACTTTGACATCTCTATCATGACCCTTAATACCCTCGAAGCATCTCAACGTGAGTACCACTTACCTCTAGTCCATCCTGAACTTATTGATTGGGAAAATGAAAGACATACTGCCATTGATACCTTTCCTAATGACCATGCCATATCCTTATATCTTATTGCAATCAAACCCACAACAACTTTCACTAGGAATCTCAACAACGCATCTTCTATTCAAGTGGGTGGCAAATATCCCAGTCACAAAAGTGTAAATAAAGAAAACAATATCAGGTCTAATGCTAAAAACCATTTATTGGCAACATTAGACCGAGAAAAAGTAAAAAGAAAGGACACATCTAATGGTGAAAATATCCTTGAGGTGTTGAAAGATGGGAGATTTGACACTTTACCTGAATACTATCAAGAAAGGTCATCCATTTTGATTGAACCAACAAAGGAAGTTAACATTGGGACAATAGAGAAACCAAAGATTCTACATCCAACAACTTCTCTATCAGAGCAAGAAAGGAAACAATATATAGACTTCATCAAATGACGACAAATAAATTTTGCCTGGTCATATGCATACATGCCAGGGTTGGATCCAGATCTTATTATGCATCACTTAAATGCCAATCCAGGAGCCAAACCAGTTAAACAAAAATTAAGGAAGATGCATTCTCATATCGCTCTTCTTGTCAAAGAAGAACTAAAGAAATTACTGGATGTAGGATTCATTAGACTTGTAGCATATCCTCAATAGGTATCAAACACATTTCCTATTTCTAAACCAGATAAAAGTATTAGAGTATGCACAGACTTCAGAGATCTTAATAATGCATGTCCAAAGGATGGCTTTCCTTTTCCTAACGTTGAAATCATTGTAGATTTAACTGCTAGACACTCCATGTTTTCTCTAATGGATGCTTTCTCTGGATACAATTAGATTAAAATAGCACCTAAAGATCAAGAAAAGACAACTTTCACATGTCCATGGGGTACTTATTGCTGGAACATCATGCCTTTTGGACTAAAGAATGCAGGGGCTACATATCAAAGAGCTACGACAATGATATTCCATGACATGATGCATACATTCATAGAAGATTATGTGGATGATATATTAGCCAAATCATACAACACAGAAGAACATATAGGAATACTGGAAAAGATCTTTGACCGGTTAGAACAATACAAGCTACGACTCAATCCCAATAAATGTGCTTTTGGTGTCACTTCAGGCAAGCTATTGGGATACATAGTTTCAGCTAGGGGTATCGAAGTAGATCTGACCAAGGTCAAAGCAATCATGGAAATGGCATCTCCTCATAATATCGGTCAACTCAGATCACTCCAAGGAAGACTACAGTCAATCATAAGATTTATTGCTTAGCTAGCAGATAAATTCCAACCATTTACTCATCTATTGCACAAAAATGTTAATTTCAAGTGAGACCATCAATGTGAGGACACATTCAACAAGATCAAGGCCTATCTCATGCAACCACCTGTCCTAATGTCACCAATTCTAGGAAAGCTGTTGTTACTATATGTATCAACAAAAAGAGTATCATTAGGAGTTTTACTCACACAAAAAGATAATGAGGGAAAAGAATGAGACATCTACTACATCAACATAACATTAGTGGGATATGAGCTCAACTATTTACCAACAGAAAAAGCATGCTTGGCAGTAGAGTTTGCTTCTCAAAAATTAAGACACTATCTATTATCTCACTCCATCAAGTTGATTGCTAAAATCGATCTATTGAAGTATTTGCTTAGCAATGCGACATTGATAGGAAGACTAGTAAAATGGATCATGATCCTAAGTGAGTTTGATATTGAGTATGTCTATATAAAAGATATCAAGGGGCAAGTCATTTTCGACCATCTAGCAGAGGCATTGCTTCAAGATGATCATCCTTTACACATTGAATTTATAGATGCTAATATCCTAATGGTCACCATAAAGACATGACAATTATACTTTGATGGTTCATATACACAACATGGATTGAGAGTAGACATTCTATTCATCACACCACAAGGTCATACAATTCCAAAAGCGTACAAATTAAAATTTTCATGCACCAACAACACAACAAAATATGAAGCTTTGGTCACAGGTATCAAAATGGCTATATAATGGAACATTGCACAACTTCAGGTCTTTGGAGACTCTCAACTTGTTATCAATCAAATCAATGATGATTATCAAACAAAGGATGAAAAAATAATGCCTTATAAGAAGATGGTTGATGATGTCAAGAAATACTTTGTTGAAATAACTTTTGAGCAAATTCTGAGGAATGACAACAAAGTAGTAGAGGCAATGGCAACACTTGCTTCTCTACTTTAGACATATCAAGAGCATTATGAATTCCTGGTGGAAGAGTTGTTTTAACCTGCACATAATTGTCTTGATTCCCAAACTATCTATCACCTTATTGAGCATGATTTCTCCTGCTATGGCCAAACTTATACATACCTGAAAGATAAAACCCTCCCTCCTGACTTGTCAAAGAAACAAAAGAGAAACTTTATTCACCAATATTCCCATTATACTTTTATTGTAGATACCCTTTTTAAACGAGGTATGGATGGTATTATCTTAAGATGTCCCAAGCAAGAAGAATTTGAGAAGGCCTTAAATGAAGTCCATAATGACATTTGTGGCACTCATTAAAGTGGTCTTACCCTTTTGAAAAAATCATGTGCTTGGGCTATTATTGGCCAACAATGGAAGGAGATTATTTTCAGATAGCTAAAACATTCAAACAATGTCAAATCCATAGAAATTTAATTCATGCACCAGCACAAGAACTTCATGCTTTGGCAACATATTGGCCTTTCTGCCAATGGGATCTTGATCTAGTAGAAAAGATACATCCTCCTTCATCCAATGGTCACAAATTCATCCTTGTAGCTACAAAATATTTTACAAAATAGATTGAGCCAGTACCTCTCATCAATATCACAGGGAAACAAATTGCTACATTTATCTTGAACTACACATCATATGTCGCTATGGCATACCCATGACCATTATCACTGATAATGGGTGACTGTTCAAGAACCAGGATGTACAAGAGCTATGTGAGAAATTCAAGATCCAACACAAATTTTCCACACCCAACTATCCATAAGAGAATGCGCAAGTAGAAGCATCAAACAAAACTATTCTAAAAATCTTGAAAAAGATAGTGAATGATGCTGGCAGAGATTGACATATTTAGTTGAACCCTTCTCTATGGGCCTACCATACCAGTATCCACACACCAACATGCACCACACCTTTCTCTCTTGTCTATGGATCATAAGCAATACTACTAATAGAAGTAGAGATACCTTCTCTACGAGTGTCATTAAAAGGTCTTATCCTAGATGAAGAACAAAGAATATACAGACTACAAGAACTAGAATTGATCTATGAACGACAAAAAAATGCCTTTGATCATTTAAAGGTGTATCAACAAAGATTGTGCCGAATAAAACCACGAGCCTTTCAAGTTGGCGAACTAGTACTAAAGAAAAATCCACGCAACCAAGCAGATCGAGAAAAGAAAGGGAAGTTTTAACCAAACTAGTTAGGCCCGTTTGTGGTCACAACCATATTTGGATCAGGAGCATATCAGCTATCAACACAGGACAAGGATCGACTTGACGAACCTATCAATAGCATGCATCTGAAGAAGTTTTATGTCTGAAAAATCCAAAAACAGTGAAAAATCAGAAAAATCCAAAAACAATGAAAAGTCCAAAAAATAAAAAAAAGTGAAAAAGCAAAAAATAAATAATAAAAAAATATTGGAAAAGCAGAAAAATAAAAAATAGTGAAAAAGCAAAAAAAAAACAAACAGCGAAAACAAAAAAAACAACACAAAAAAAAATCAAATATGAGAAAAAGTGCAATAAAAACAAATGGTGAAAACCTAGAAATAGGCGCTATTTGTCAGCTAGCTCTTCCATCTATTAGTTCATGCATCATTCTGCTTTGCATTTCATTTTCCATCAATGCTATCCATATCCATAATCAAGTCTTTGTACATACGCAAACATCGTGGGTGATTTCTCACCATGGTTTGGATCATTGGGTTTATCATAATAATTTTGTTTTTAGACTTGGGGCAAAATCCTGCACCTATTTGGGGGCAAATGTAATGCCCACCAAAATACCCTAAAGAAACTAAAGATAATTTTTCTCTTAATTAACCATCTAATAACAACTAATGCAACATATAACATCTCCATCTATTTACATTCATTAACCAATTAACCAATATGAACATACATCATTGTTCATTTCATCAAATAACGCAAGCAAAAATAACACAACATCAATAATCTTTCTCTAGGGTACTTTAACATCATTACTTAATTCATTTCCACAATAACATACTACACATACGATAGGTATATTTCACCATCATTAATGCATCATATTCTAATCCTTTAACCATGAGATATGAAACCTACAACATTGCTTATGCATGTTTTTCCCTTCTACCAATGCATCTATGTGAATCATTCCTATTTACTAGATCCAAATAACATCTTCTAACATATGCACTTATTAATCTATGAAGATTCCTTTTTAAGATAATTTAAAACTCTAACTAGCCTCTAAACATTTCATGAAATAATACAACTAATTCATAATGCAATTCCATTATGTTTCAACTATAACCACTTATTTTCATGATTCATAAGATCACATCTCTACAAATAGAATATGCCTAAGTTCCAATTTCCAACTACAATTTATCTTATAAATATAAGTACATTAAATACATCATGAGCATAGCTCTTTCTACTACAAGAATCCATCTACTATATAAAATAATGTTACATCTCATACAATCCATCTTATTCATTACATAAATCTACTACAAGGTACATCCATAGTACATCATGAAGAAGAATCCACATCCACGCAAGAAGAATCCAAGAGAACATCCCAATGGCTAAAAAACACCAACCTCTCGACCATGTGGAACCAAAGGAACCACCCCCCGTGTTAGGAGATGACACAAGGTCCCAACACATACTCTAAACCTAAGCTGACACCTATAACCAAGGAGACTAACCATCCAGGGACTCTCAAGAAAGAACTCAAACATACAACAAGAATGAACTCCCAGAGGCGTAAAACTCAATAAGACATAAATGCATCCAATAAGAATAATCATAAATCAATAAGGGGAAACACATGTTGGAGTGGAGTGTCATCACATGCCATCCTCATAAAATAATAACATAATAACATAATAACACAAGGCACTAGCCTGATGGACATGTGGAGCCATCTCAACCTATGAGAGACTAAGGGAGATTAGCTTACCGTCTTCACCGCCTTCTCATGCTTATCTTAAAACATCTTCCCTAGGACTAAGTCATGAGGCACAAATCAATTTATCATCTTATTAATTATTCTAACTACCCAGCCCATCAATTATTAGGTTATCACTTATTTACAAATCACAAAAAACTCCAATGTTCCGTGGTGATCTAGACTTCATGCATCCTTACAAGGAACCTCATGCAAGCCTATCTCTCATGACGTCGATCATCACAATGAAGCCCACTTCTCCTAACATGGACCAACAATAAATCACAAGAGGCTCTACCACATAAATACATGAAAGTAATACTCAAAGTAGCCAACAACTTTCACATATACCCTTACAACATGAACAGGGCTACAACAACATATACAACATCAATGTAGCAAAATGAGCCTCTTGGCTAGCAATAACAAAGGCATATCAAGCCATCAAATGGTGCCATCAAATAAAGAATAATATCACAGCAAGGCCTACTCACTTGCTGGTCCAAAACAACATAGAAAATATCTCAATCATCCATGGCCTATCCACATGGAAGAGAGTCTAAAATACTCACAATGCATAGAAGAACAAATATACTCAAAACTATCAAAATGCATCAAAACTAGTCAAACCCAAAACTGGGAAACACTAACAACCCTCAAATAAAGCCTCTGGTACAAAAATCATTTTGGGAAAATACTTCAAAATTGACCAAAACTGGGAAAATACAAAACATAGTCAGGTTAGCACTTTTGCCCCACAGGACAACGCTTATGCCACATAGAATAATGCAAATGCAACAAGAACATCGCTTATGCATTCCAGAATCGCACATATGCATTCTGAAACAACGCTTATGTTCCTAGATTCGCACTTATGCATCCTAAGACAATGCTTATGCAGCACAAATGCATCACAGAACAACGCAAATGCAATACAAAACATCGCTTTTGCAGAAACAACACTTTTGCACAAAACTTATGAAAAACTTAGATACTTTCGGGTAAAATAATAAATCGTAGACTTAACAAAAATGCTCAAAAAACATATGGAAAGAGATGCCCAGAAACAAAGAATACCTGGGTATAAACACATTAAGATATCTCAAACTGTAGACCAAGATTTAACCAAATATCTTCATGACAAAAAAATAGACAGAACTTCTACAAAACTCACAGAGAATCAAATGAAGATAGTCCCGACATTCACAACTGAAGGACTCACTAAGGAAGACCAATCTCATCTCATATAGGAGAGGATTAATCAACCAAAGATTTCCACAGCAAATTCACAGAGCCGTGAGATGCCATACACAGGAAAATTAATAAATCTCCCAACAACTATATAAAACCCAAATAATATAAAGTTTTCCTTCCCAATTATTAAACTTCAACAACATTAAAACTATAGAATGAAATATCATTTCAACCCAAACCCAAAACAATGCAGACACACGCATACACGGAGAAGCCATTGAAAACAAATGCAAAGGAAAAGAACTCCAACCTGCAACTTGAAGTAATGGAAAATGAAGCTGAAGAAGAGCTCCCACAAGCCAACCAAATTAATCCAAGCTCCAACAAAATACAAGAGAGAAGAAATTCCAAGTCAAGAAGAAAACTTGCTGGATAAAATTTCCAGAGAAGAGCCAACCAACCCGAAAAACTTCACGGGAAGAAAATAAAAAGCAACAATAATCCAAAACCCTAGCCTCAATTTCGGCCAATCAAAATATTCCATTTTGGAGTATATTTTACCAACCCACCATATAATATAATTTATTCACCCATTTTGAATTTAACCAATGAGAGTGAAGGGTAGGTAAAGTAAATAAAATATACTTATTTAGCTAAGTGGGATTGTTTTTATTTTTTTATTTAATTTAATGTGTTCATACACCCCACTTAGGAATAAAAGTCAAACTATTAAATAAACATAAGTTGCAAATAAATAATCCAAATGGGGACGAAAATCAAATAAACCAAAAGCTAATAAAATAATTTAAAGAACCAAATAAATATAAGATATCAAATAAATATCAAACCGTAGAAGGTCAAATAAATAATTAGATAATCAAATACCATTAAAGATTAAATCACAAATATTAAATAAATATTAAACAACAATAAAGCTCATCAAATAAATAATCATAAAATCAATAAACGTTAATTATCAAATAAATATAAATACCAAATAATTAAATATTCAAAACTTATAAATTAAATACATTAAAATGAACATTACCAAATATAGAACTACACATCAAGAGCCACATAATTACTCTAACATAAACAAGTAAATCAGTCGGCATAAACTGAACTCACAACCAAAAGACCAAGCTTGCTAACTAACATGGCGAATTATGCCAAGACGCTGACTACTCATGGTGAACAACTTAGACCTAAAGTATGTGAGGGGAACTCATGCCATCTCCGAACCACATTAGCCATTGGAACTAAAGACACGCTCAGACCTGTGAAGCAAGGTGGAGTCGATGTCTGGTACCTGCAAAATCTTGCAACCACAAAATGACAATACCACATATACATATACAAATATATAGAACATGCAAGTGATAGAGAATCGCGATGACACATACCGCTCACAATGAGTGATGTGGAATCATCTCTATCACGAAGATAGTCAAACAATAGTCAAACACATCTCATCATATATAATCATGAAGTAGGGTTAGTGTAATCATAATCATCATCAAAACCATGATAAATCTAATCTATCAATAATCCATCACATAGTGAGTGAGCATATAAAATCCATCGAGTACATATATCATCAAATCACATGATCAATCATGATAGTACCAACATCCATATAGATAATTAAAATAGCATATGTCCAATAGTATCTAACATCAATCATAAGTCACTGAAGCACATGAGTAATCATCATCCAAATCATCAAAATATAGTATAGATAAGTCTATCAAGCATAATATAAAAGTCAACTCTAGTCAAAATAAGTCGAATTAAGGGTGGACACTACAACAAATTTTTTGATCATTTTGAGCTTAATCAAACAGGTAGAACAATAGTTAGACAACTCTTGTCAAGCAAAACCGAGACACATCCAATGTGGAACAGAAGATCAAATTATGAACCATCAAACTATCACATGTTAGTCTAAGAACGACACACACTTTTAAATGGATGATATTTTTTGCCTAATGATTTTGACACTTTGGTTCAACTTTTGTATCTTGATTTTCGCTATCATGATTTCTGAGTGACTCCAGGATGTCTTTAAATAGAGGAACAAGGAAGGAACATGACATTTTTCTTGCCCACTGTCTGTAATTAATCATTACTATGTGCAAATTTGTCTCAGGACATGATCATCAGAGTATCATTAAAGACATTTCTGATTTGCATATAGAATGGTTGATACTACATGTTTTATACAAGCAATACTCAGGTCATCTTGGTTCAATTATACCTCGATGCTTGTGCTAACTTGCAATATCAAAATCCAGGAAAGTAGTGCTCAGGTCATCATGGTTCAATTATACCATCGATGTTTGTACTCACTTCCCACATTTTAACAAGCTCAATGATGACACAAAGCAAAAAATCCAGTGACTGGTCCGATCACAGCATTGCATTTCATTTGCATTTCCATATACATTTAGCTTGCATTTCATTTTTGCATAGGATCCAAAAATCTCATCTTATCCAAGACCAAATATATCGCAAGAATCATCAATGTATCATAATAGGTGTATACACAATCAGAACGATGACTCATGCTATTCCCCCAAATGTACCAACATCAACACACTTGAATCTTCCTGCAACAAGATATCAACAAAATGTTAGTTCTTTATCCAATCAATCTTATCAATTCTATCAATCCATCATATTTGATCCATTCTATCATGTCTTATACAAGATGTATCTTTCCTAGAACTAGATGTTTTGATCAAGTCTTATACAAGATATGTCATTCCTGAAATGAGACGTTGTGTTCATCTTAGTCTTATACAAGAGGTCTCATTCCTAAAACTAGACTAGATCTCAATCTCATCAATCTAATCAATCTTATTAATTCAATCAAGATCTATCAATCATCACATTGAGAACCACATCACCATGATAAAAGAACTCACACTTTCATCAATCAACGTTGTAGAATTCAAATCATTTCTAATCAAGAAATCAATTTTGCAAAGATTCACATACATCAAAAGTCAATTATCTCCATTGATCTCCCGAGGGGGCATCATCATATCACAATTCATCAATCAATGTCTAGGGTATCCTATCAAACCAATATCACATCAACATCATCAAGATGAGATTATTCTTTGAATCAATGCATCATCACTATTGGTATTTTGGATATGTTGATATGGTTTTGTCATTGATGTCAACACCTATTAACTCTTATCAACTCTGACACTTTGGAGGATTGACAATGTTCACCGACAAGCAAGTGAATTTATGCACAGTCATTGGTATCTGGTACACTGGCAGGATATATTGTTCACCAGCACTTGGAATGACATGGAAAACACTTGGTTAAGTTGAAGACATCATTTGGACACTTTTTCTTGGAGATTTGTTCATTGGTATATTCGTGTTTGCATATTTGCTATTACTGGCAAATAGGTCCAGAATAAGCACCAACAGGATTATCTATTCCAGATCAGCACGACACGCTTTGGAGATAATTTTGTTGTTATTGTAAATGCATTAAGCTGACATGTTGAATCAAATATTGCATCGGTTATTGATTTACTTGTAATTGATTTTATTGTAATATCTTTTAGAGCCGACCTACCAAAATTGGTCTTAGGTTATGGTATATATGTAAGATCTTATTTGTAAGATTGATATGCGATTGGAAAAGGAATTGTAAGAAGGTATATGTGAGAATAAGCAGAGCTATACACGTAGACGTCATTTGAAGGTGAAGCAAGGTTTTTGTGGAGGCATATCAGAGCTAAACCGGTACTGAATCCAGCATATGAAGACGCTATTTTGAGTAGTACATCATTATTGGATTTAACCATCCAATTGTAGTCAGTGTGACTCCTATTTGTGTTTGAGTAGTGAGCTCTAGGCGCTTGGCCTTTCTGCATGTGCAGACCCTATTTGTATACACATACTATTTGTAGTAGTATCATCTGATTGTGGGTAAGGTTTCCCACCTTGGTTTTTCCCCTTACAGGGTTTCCACATACAAATATTGGTGTTATGTGCTGTGGATGTTATTATCTTTCTGTTTCATGCATTAATCTTTACCCGTACTGCAATTAACTGATAAACTGTCTACTGACATAAAGTTTGGTTTATCGGTATTAAGCATTAAGTTGGTTAAGTTGTTTTTGGTTTGAATTTATTTGACAAGTGATTCACCCCCCCCCCTCTCAGTTGTCTCCGGGACCTAACGATTGGTATTAGAGCTTAGTCCTCTTTTTACAAAAGTTTAACAGCTTGAGGAGATCCAATGTCTATTAACTATTTTAGGAAGAACAGTCCTAAACTTGATGGAACCAACTATGGCATGTAGAAGATCAGGATGGAGACACATCTAAATTGGATTGGAAAGGACATCTGAGATGTTACAAAGAATGGCTATACTGTTCCCACTCAAAGTCAACCTAATCCACCTACCTTAGGAAAAGATGAGGAAAATGATTGTAAAGCAAGGGAAGCACTTTTGAGCGCATTATCAGATCAACAAATCATGGGATTATCAAATAGATCTATTGCTAAAGCTATTTGGGACCATTTGGAAACATTGAATGAAGGAGATTCCATAGTCAAAATTGCAAAACTTGAAAGCTTCTAGGTCAGGTATGAAAATCTGAAAATGGAAGAAGATGAAAGGAATTTTGCTTTTATAGAAAGAGTAAATGAAATTGTTTTGGGTATTAAATATTGTGGAGGAACCTTAAGTGAAGATGAAATTGTTTCAAAAGTTTTAAGATGATTGCCACCGACATATAAAATAAAAGTTACTACTATAAATGGGTTAAGAACAATGCCTAATACATCAGTAACTAGGGACACATTGATTGGAAAATTTTTAGCTTTTGAAATTGAGGAATTTGGTCCTGTTGCTATTATAAAGATAGATTTAGCTTTTAAGGCATCAACATCATCTGCACCATCATTTGACAAATATGATTGAAAAGTCTTTTATGCAAGAGAACTTGAAGAAAGCAGGAGAGAAAATGAAGAACTTGAAGAACTTGAAGCACTATTTGCAAGAAAAATGTCTAAAGGTCCAGTTGGAAGTAAGTATGAAGGTAAAGCACCCTTTAAATGTTTTAACTGTAATAAGATTGGTCATATGGCTTCAAGATGCCCTGATAGACATGCTAGACTAAGAGAAGAAGCTAGAAGAACATACAAGCCTAACCTTGAATATCAGAGATACAGATTTAAGAAGAATACAGATAAATCTTGTTATCTTGCTGATGAAGGAGTCACTGATGATTCTGATGAGGATCCGACAGATAATGGACGGGTCTTTCTTGCTATAAAAAAAGATCAACTGAAACCTACTGTTCAATTGGTAGAGCAGGCCTTGGTAGCTAATGTTGAAGTTAAGGATGAATGGATCATTGATTCAGGATGCTCACATCATATGACTGGTGATAAAGGTAAATTCTTGACTTTTCAGGAATATAATGGAGGTCTGGTAAGATTTGGAGATGATAAAGCTTGTTTGATCAAAGGAAAAGGTACTATATCTCTTGATGGTAAACATAATACCAACAATGTTTACTATGTTGAAGGTTTAAAGCATAATCTTTTGAGTGTTGGTCAATTAGTTGCGAAAGGATTTCAGTTACAATTCAAGAATGAAAGATGCAAAATTATGAACAGAACTGGTTTGGAAATTGCAACCGATAATCAAACTAGAGGTAACATCTTTCATTTGAATAACAATGAAAAGACATGCTTGATTGCACATATTGATGAAAGTTGGCTATGGCATAAGAGACTCTATCATGTAAATTTTGATTGCATTGTGAAAATCAGTATTACCAAAGCAGTTAGAGATTTACCTAAGATTGTTAAACCTCACAATTCGGTATGTAAGGAATGTCAATTTGGAAAACAAGTTAGAACATCTTTTAAAAGTATTCCAGAAAAATCCAATAATGCTCTTGACTTAATTCATACTGATTTATGTGGTCCAACTAGAACTAAAAGCTTACAAGGTGATAGATATTTCATGCTAATCATTGATGACTATTCTAGAATGTGTTGGGTTACTTTTCTCAGAGAAAAATCAAAAGCACTTGGGAAGTTCAAACTATTCAAGGTGTTGGTAGAAAATGAAACCGGCAAGAAAATCAAATGTCTGAGATTAGATCAAGGAAGTGAATTCACGTCTAAGGAATTTAATACATTCTGTGAAGTGAATGGAATCAAAAGACAGTTATCAACACCCCAAACACCACAACAGAATGGAGTTGTAGAAAGGAAAAACAAAACTATCTTGGATGCAACTAGAAGTATGTTATCATAATAAAATATACCACATGTATATTGGAGAGAGGCAGTAAGCACAATTTCCTATACATTCAATAAAGTTCACATCAAAGGTGAAACCGGTAAGACCCCTCATGAACTATGGTTTGACATTACTCCTACTCTTAAATATTTCAGAATGTTTGGAAGTAAATGCTATATTAGGAGAGATGAGTATATTGGAAAATTTGATCCTGGAAGTGATGAAGGAATATTTCTTGGTTATTCATCTAAGAGAAAAGCATATAGATGTTTTAACAAGAGATTGCAGAAAATTGTTGAGAGTACAAATGTGAAAATTGATGAACAGTTTAGAGGAACTTCAAGGTATATAGACTCTAAACCGGCAATAGAGATACTAACAAATGAACCTAGATTGAATCCACCAGTACAAAATGAAGATCTAGTTACATCGGTATCATCTAAAAATTCCACTGTAACTGAGGAACAACCACAAATGAAGACACCCCGATATGTAAGACTGAACCACTCTGAAAATCAGATAATTGGGAACAAGTATCAAGGAGTTATGACAAGAGGAATACTGACAAATGAAGAGGTATGTCTTATTTCTCAAACTGAACCATCATTAATTAATGAGGCATGTGAAGATAAGCACTGGATTAAAGCTATGGAAGATGAACTAGAACAAATTGAGAAGAATAACACATGGACATTAGTTCCCCGACCTAAAGACAAAAATGTAATTGGAACAAAATGGGTATTCAGAAACAAACTTAATGAAGATGGTAAGGTAATAAGAAATAAAGCAAGACTAGTGTGTAAGAGATATTCTTAGAAAGAAGGAATTGATTATAATGAAACCTTTGCACTGGTAGCTAGAATTGAGGCAGTCAGATTATTCTTAGCTTTTGCAGTACACAAGAACTACAAAGTATATCAAATGGATATTAAATGTGTATTTTTGAATGAAGATCTTGAAGAAGAAGTTTACATTGAGCAACTTGATGGATTTTCTTTGACAGATAACAAAGATATGGTTTGCAAGTTAAGGAAAGATTTGTATGGGTTGAAGCTGTTAGGATTCCCATAGATACTGAGAGGGGGGGGGGGGGGGGTGAATCAGTATCTGACCGGTATAATAATTTTCTTAACTTATAACATGAAAAACATATCAAAACTGTGTATCGGTAAACCAAAAATAATGCAGTAAATAAGAGTAGCAACCACAACATAAGAGACACACCATAACACAATATTTTAACGAGGAAACCCAGTGTGGGAAAAACCTCGGTGGGATTTGTAACCCACAATATTCACTTACTGGCCAATAAGAGAATATTACTACTTACAATAGGGGCCTGCACATGCAGGAAGGCCAAGTGCCTAGAGCTCACTGCTCAATTACAAAGAAGTCACACTAACTTACAAAATGGATTATACTAATCCAATGTCTTGTACTGCTTCAGATCAACATCTGCTATGCTAGATTCAGTACTGGTTTAAGCTTTGCAATATACATAAACCCTTATCCCAATAATTCACACATTAGGTCTGCTATCTTCTTTTCATACTTCACATTATCTCTTATCTTAAATGATCTACAATGACCTCATACATATATGAGTCATATTACAATTTGCCAAGTCGGCTTACAAAATATTTTACAATTAAATACAAAATACATTTAAAAAAAATTCCTGTCGGCCATGGTGTCGGTGATCAATCTTTTTGGTGCTGGTGATCTGTATGCCAGTGTAGAGTCTATCGGTGCTGGTGCCTGTGTCTGCCTATCGGTATCACATGATTGTAAGGTTGCCATCAATGAGAATACCTTCTATCACCTACAATTTCTCATTGGAGTGTGCATTTTCCAACAATCTCCCCCTTTGGCATTGATGGCAACACTCATGAGAAAAATAAAAAAGTGTCCAAAAATAATTTCTTACCAAAAGTGTGTTGTCAAAAATCCATGCTCCCCCTGAGCTAATGATGTCCTGTTCTGATCATTTTTCTCATCTCACTACTCCCCCTTTGACATCAATGACAAAGGATGTCATTTGCTGCCAGTGGAGTGTGTTTCCTGCCTGGATCCTTGTATCCTGTGGGTTACAATCTGAAAGAGTTCAGCTAATACCAAATTTAGACTCTCAATGAACTTTTCACTGTCTTTCAGTGCAGCCTCTGTCCTCTGAATAGTACTAGTGAGGTGATGCATTTATTCCTCTGGTGTCCTCAGTCCTTGAACAAGTGCCTCAGAAATCTCTTTACTCAAAGAGATGAGATACTCCAATTTGGGGCCAAGTTTTCTTTTAAGGTCTTTTGTCTTCCCTTTTATTTTATCTTTCTCATTTTCAAATTTCTCAAGTTTTTGTTCAAGACTGTGTATCTTCTGCTCTGTAACTGATAATGGTTTAGCTGAACCGATGAAGTTATCAACTATATTGTCAATCTCCTTTTGTACCTTACTTATTTCCTTGTCTATATCTGTTGTCAGAACATTTGTCTTGCATGCATCTCTATAGATTTCCTTAAACTCCATTATTGTTTTGTTTAGTGTCGGTAAAAGTGTGCCAATGTGTCCCATGCACTTCTTTATTGTTTCATCAAAGAATTTCTCTTTCTCTTTATTCATTTTCTCCTTAATTGTGTACTCATTTATTTGATCAATTGTCAAAATATTGCCGGTGATGTATTTAGACAATGTGTCTAGTTGACCTAAAGAATCTTTATTAACCACAATACACTTGGGTGCTATCAATTTAAGAATGGGGATTGTATCATCAATAGATTTATAAGCTTGTGCACTACACTCTGTGATTTGCTTTATTGAGTCCAATAAGACCTCTGTTACATTTGTAGGTCAGAATTTTTCTATAGAAGTTCCAGATGTCTGTCCAACTATTTTTACAATTTCCATGTTGCCGGTTGTAGTGACAAACTTTCTTTCCTCTTTCTCAGAAGGATCTGTTTGGGTATACATTTCTATCAGCAAAGGTTTATGCTTTTCCATTTTTGTCAGTGGCATTGTCACAATTTGAACTTGTACATCAACCCGTTTATGTTATAGTGCCTTAGATGGTTTCTTTGAGCTCTCAACTGCCGGTTTCTCAGACGTATCCTCTGAAAGTACTTTCAGTTTGTGTGTATTTGCCTCTGCACTATTCATTTCTGGTTTCTCTGATTGTTTCTTAGTAGAGTCCTCTGTCGATTTCTCTGTCTCTATGTTAACATTGATTTCCACATCTGTAGCCAGTGACTCAGTAGTCACATCTTTCTTCTTATCTTCAATGGTTTCTTTATCTACCACAATATTCACCTCTTGTGTATCAATATTCATGGTTTACAAAACTTTAGACTCAGGATTTGTATCCTCTAGAGGAGTCTCCATACTCTCAGTAGCCAGTTGTGTGTCAACTGTTTCTATTGGTGGAGTATCAGAAGGAGGTGGGGGTAAGTTGTCAGTTATCTTAAGATTCAAAGGCCCACCTTCCTTGCCTTTCCCCTTATCCCTATCCTTTTGATATACTCTAATAGTCTTGGGTCTTTTGAGTTCTTCCTATTTCTCCTTTTCAACAAAGAATATGTCCCATTGATCCACAGTCTCTTCTAAAATTTCATTCATTCTCCCTACCATCAGTGCTACATGTCGGTGACCAGTTGAGAATAGAGTTCAGTTGGCCTTTTTGATTAATTGATCAATTTCTTCTGGTGAGTTCATTGGGTGAACTACAAGTAATTTTTCAAATTTTATTTTCTTCTCCAACTCAACAATAGCTACCCTTCTAGCTTCAAGTCTTCTATAAAGATTAGTGGGGATTTCATCAACAACTTCCATAAAAAATTTCTTGTAAATATCCAAGTGTAAAATTACACTATTTTCTATGCTCTCTCTATCATCAGCTGAAAGTGTATTGTATAGTTTGCTAATATTCTTCAACTTTCCATCCTCTGTTATTTCACTAAGGAGCTTATCTAGTGGAGCAATGTCTTGTTTTACCTTTTTCTTCTTCAGAGTCAAATTCCTTGCTGGAGGCCTCATTGCCTGTTGCTTTTGTCTGGTTCTCCTAGGTGTGGGTGAGGGTACTGGTGGGGTTTTTCTTTTCCTTTCCACCCTTTTGAATACTACCGGTATATCACTCTCAGAAGAAGTTCCAACTGGTGAAAGATGAGCTTCTGATTGAAGTCCTTCCAGCTCACTTTCCTTGATACCAGTTTGTTTCAAAACATCTTCCTTAATTGCCTTTGCCTGTCAGGTTCCTTTCTTCACAGTTTGTTCAACTTTCTTAACCCTTTTCCTTGACTGAATTCCACTTTCAACTGTTTCTGGATTTCCAATGACTTTCTCAGTAGGTTCCTTTTGTGCTTCAAGGAGGGCTTTTGCATAAGTTTCTATGATGTTATCATCTGTTTCATAGCCCATTTCAATTACCCAGATAGTCCTAGGGACAACTGCCTCCATCCAGATTTCATCTTTCTTAATTATAAAACATATTTCCTTTTGATATTTATCCACAATTGCCCGTGACAGTCTTGTTCTAGTTTTCATTCGAGCTTTTAGTGCCTGAAAATGTTCATTTAATTTTTTCTCCATGTTATCTCCCATGTTGTTTAGTGAATCCAAAAGTTGTTTTCCTACGGGTATGTCAAAACCAAAATCTCTCCTACTAATACCAGGTACTTGCTTAGTAATATACAACATTAAACATACAAGTAAATTTCCAAATCTAAAGGTTCCTTTCTTATCTCCCTTTATCTTCTTCATATTGTCTATTAATTCATCTTTGAGCCATTCACACACATCTATTCTAGCATTGTTGTTAACCATATCATATGCACTTTTAATACATAGGCTAGCTACTGAGTTTAACCTATTTGCATGTGTATCCTTGTAGCCTAAAATCATATTGACAAATCTGACATTGATATCCCTTACATCATTTACCCTTAGAGACCTTTTGTAAAATGTTGCACCGGTTAGGTCTATTACTTTGTCATTGGAGACCTTTTTAGTTCTGTGAGGCCTGCTACCGGTGGAAGGTAACCCTGTTATTGCCTTTACTGCTTCTTTGATGATCTTATGAATTGAATCCAACCAAAAGAATTCACCATGAACTCTACTTAGCACAATCCTTATAATATCCTTGGGAAAATCCAGGACACTAAGGATTTCAGTAAAACCTAGGGTTTCCACTATCTTATGTTCCGGTTTGATATTTCCAAATTCATCACAAATCACAGTTCTATACATGTTATTGATTTCATCATCTCCTAATTCCTCTATATGACAATGTATGTATATCCTAGTGTCTTCAGCATATACTACTCCCTTAAGAATTTGAGAAAATGCACCTAGGGTATCATATTTCTTTGCTATTTCAGGAATAAGCTTGAATAAGAGTCTAGGGCGCTTGATTACTTCAATCACAGTAGGGTTTGCAATAAATTCAAGAGTGGATGAGGAAGCCATAGTTATAAATACCTCAATCTACCTTTAGGATGAGTGCTTGGATGAACTGCTTCACTTCTTTGCTAAGGATGTCTTCGCTCGAGAATTTTCACGCTCTCGAAGATTTGAATGCTCGGTGAATAAAGGAGCCAAAACACTTGCTTTATAATGTTATTTTCTCCAACTACCATATTTAATGCTTGCCGGCTAAGTCACAACTTAACTCATCTACCAGTAAAGAAGTAATTTCAACTTCTCACCATCAACCGAGGGTATGTTAGCATGCTTTTTCAGGTTGTTGCTAAACCCCCAAAGGATTTTCCTTCAGTTAGATGAAGAGTCTCCTGCTGGTGGAGTGTTACTCTATTCTACCGATGGAGGAGTATTCCCATCAACATTATGATCTGACTTTCTGATCCATTGTTTTGAGAATTCTGGATTTACCTCTTCAACTTTTTCTTTATCTTTCAAACTAGGACCTTTGTTATTTGCCGGTAGGGTCTTGCTTCTACCAAATTTTGCAATATGTCCAATTTTGTTACAAGCATAACAAGTCACATTGTTTTTCTGAATAGCTTTCCTATATCTTATGCCAGTATGTGTTCTACATTGATTAGATAGATGTCCAAATCTTCCACAAAAATAACATCTTACATTCATTCTGCAGTTTTCTGAATTATGACCAATTTTGTTGCATTTAAAACATTGACCAGTGGGTGTAGTAGTCTTCTGATAATTTTTAGATCTACATTGATTTTCTCTATGATCATACTTGTTACAGTTAAAGAATTTCCCATTGAATTTGTAAGCATTAGGTTGTCTTACCGGTTTACTATGATCATGATTGTTTGCAGTACCAAAGCTTTGACCAACTTCAAAGCCAAGGCCACTTGTATCACCATTAGGTTTTTGATTCTTCAGCATGTCAACAAGTTCTTCTAAACTTTTCTTGAATTTCTCCTTGTGTAGCAGTCAGTTCATTCTCCAAGATTCCTTTTTGTCTCATGAGTTCAATTCTGTCATTTTGTGTATGCATCAAATCTGTCTTCAACATATCATTTTCATGACCGAGTCTTGTGTTTTCATTTCTAGCATCATTTAGTCTTCTAACCAAATCATCTTCATTATTCTTTCTATCTTCAATTTCTTTACAAAATCTCATAGTCATATCTTGCATCTCATTCTTCATTGTATTGTTCTCTTGTCTCAATTTGTTTACCAGATCATTAAGAGTTTCTTTTTCATCTTCATCATTCTGCATCTTTTCACAAAGTTCTCTTCTTTTATTCCTTGCTATAGTGAAATTTTCTTGAAGTCCTCGAATAATATCCTGTGCAACCTTTAGATCATCCTCAAGTTTGATATTCTTTAATTTTTTTGCATCATAGTCTGAAAGAGCTGTTTCCAATTGCTTTCTCAAATTTTCCATCTCTACCAGTGTCAAGATCTTCGTCAAGCTATTAGGCTTTTGAAAATAGAGGACCAGGCTCTAATACCAATTGTTAGGATTCCCAAAGATACTAAGAGGGGGGAGGGTGAATTTGTATCTGACTAGTATAATAATTTTCTTAACTTATAACATGAAAAGTATATCAAAACTGTGTACTGGTAAACCCAAAATAATGCAGTAAATAAGAATAGAAACCACAACATAAGAGACACACCATAACACGATATTTTAACGAGGAAACTTGGTGTGGGAAAAACCTCGGTGGGATTTGTGACCCACAATATTCACTTACTGGCCAATAAGAGATTATTACTGCTTACAATAGGGGCCCGCACATGCAGGAAGGCCAAGTGCCTAGATCTCACTACTCAATTACAAAGAAGTCACACTGACTTACAAAATGGATTATACTAATCCAATGTCTTGTACTGCTTTAGATCAACATCCGCTATGCTAGATTCAGTACCGGTTTAAGCTCTGCAATATACATAAACCCTTATCCCAATAATTCACACATTAGGTCTGCTATCTTCTTTTCATACTTCACATTATCTCTTATCTTAAATCATCTACAATGATCTCATACATATATGAGTCATATTACAATTTGCCAAGTCGGCTTACAAAATATTTTACAATTAAATACAAAATACATTTAAACAAAATTCATGTCGGCCATGGTATCGGTGATCAATATTTTTGATGTCAGTGATCTATATGTCAGTGTAGAGTCTGTCAGTGCTTGTGTCTGCCTGCTAGTATCACAAGATTGTAAGGTTGCCATCAATGACAATACCTTCAATCACCTACAATTTCTCATTGGAGTGTGCATTTGCCAACAAAAGCAAGCTCCAAGAGCTTGGTATGCTAGATTGGATAAATATCTTTTGAAGATTGGTTTTTCTAAAGGTAATGCTGATAGTGATGTATACTATAAAGTGACTAATGATGACATCTTGGTTATTGAAGTTTTTTTTGATGATATAATCTTTGGAGGAGAAGATGGTCTATGTAAAGACTTTTCTATTGAAATGCAACAAGAATTTGAAATGTCTATGATTGGAGAGATAAAATTCTTTTTAGGATTGCAGATTTCACAAACTGATAAAGGTATATTCTTGATTTAATCCAAGTACTTGAAGGAGTTACTACAAAAATTTGGGATGGAGAACTCTAAACCGGTAAGCACACCTATGACTACAAATGACAAATTATCACTAAGGGATGAATCTACACCTGTTAATCCGACTAGGTACAAATCTATGATAGGAGGCCTATTGTATTTGACACAAACAAGACCTGATATTATGAATGCAGTTTGTATTGTTTCAAGATTTTAGAGTAATCCTAAAGAAAATCATGAATCAAAAATAAAAAGGATTTTCCGGTACGTACAAGGCACTACAAATCTTGGCTTATGGTATCCAAGATTAATTTCTTGGAAGCAGATTAATTTCTTGGTTGAGTCAGAAACAAAGTTGACATCTTTATCAATAATAGAATCAGAATATGTTGCAGCAACAACTAACTATACACATGTATTATGGCTTAAAAAATGTTGAAGGACATAAAGGTAAAATGCAAGGAACCTATAACTATCTATTGTGATAGCACAACAACAATTGATATATCTAAGAATCCGGTACTACATTCCAAAACCAAACATGTTTCTATCAAATTGAATTTTTTGAAAGAGAATGTTGAAGAAAAAGAAGTAAAACTGGTTTATGTGAATACTAAAGAGCAAATTGCAGATATTTTCACTAAGCCTTTTCCTAAGGAGAATTTTGAATATCTCAGAGATCAGCTTGGGGTCATACCCCCACCGTTAGAGACTTAGAAAGTTGATATTTATCATCAACCAATAGAATTAACAGAGAAATCTTTTATTCCGGCTTTGATGAGGAGAGCTACTTCTTAGGGGAAGTAGTTGGTATACTGAACTGGTTGGTATTTTGTATTTGAACCTGGTTTTTGTATTAACTTTGGAATTTGATGTCAAAGGGGGAGAGATTGATATGGAAAAAAACAAGGAAAACTCATGTTACTCCTAGGGGGAGTGATTGTTACTTTGGGAGAGATTGATTACTCTCTGTATCTAAATTTTGATTTCTGGTTATGATCTTTTTTTAGGAGATTGTTGGTTTTTGGTATTTGGCATTTCTGTTTTGGCACTTTGATGTTCTTTCCATCTTGTGTTGCCATCAATGCCAAAGGGGGAGATTGTTGGTATTTTGGATATGTTGATATGGTTTTGTCATTGATGTCAACACCTATTAACTCTTATCAACTCTGGCACTTTGGAGGATTGGCAATGTTCACCGACAAGCAAGTGACTTTATGCACAGTCATTGGTATCTGGTACACCGCCAGGATATATTGTTCACCGACACTTGGAATGACATGGAAAACACCTGGTTGAGTCGAAGACATCGTTTGGACACCTTGTCTTGGAGATTTGTTCATTGGTATATTCATGTTTGCATATTTGCTGTTACCGACAAATAGGTCCAGAATAAGCACCGATAAACTTATCTATTCCAGATCAGCACGACACGCTTTGGAGATGATTTTGTTGTTATTGTAAATGCATTAAGCTGACATGTTGAATCAGCTATTGTATCGGTTATTGATTTACTTGTAATTGATTTTATTATAATATCTTTTAGAGCCGACCTACCAAAATTGGTTTCAGGTTATGGTATATATGTAAGATCTTATTTGTAAGATCGATATGCAATTGGGAAAAGGAATTGTAAGAAGGTATATGCGAGAATAAATAGAGCTATACATGCAGACATCATTTGAAGGTGAAGCAAGGTTTTTGTGAAGGCAAATCAAAACTGAACCGGTACTGAATCCAGCATATGAAGATGCTATTTTGAGAAGTACATCATTATTGGATTTAACCATCCAATTGTAGTCAGTGTGACTCCTATTTGTGTTTGAGTAGTGAGCTCTAGGTGCTTGGCCTTTCTGCATGTGCAGACCCCATTTGTATACACATACTATCTGCAGTAGTATCATTTGATTGTGGGTAAGGTTTCCCACTATTGGTTTTTCCCCTTACAAGGTTTCCATGTACAAATATTGGTGTTATGTGTTGTGGATGTTATTGTCTTTCTATTTCATGCATTAATCTTTACCAGTACTGCAATTAACTAATAAACTGTCTACCGGCATAAAGTTTGGTTTACCGGTATTAAGCATTAAGTTGGTTAAGTTGTTTTTGTATTGAATTTATTTGACAACTGATTCATCCCCCCCCTCTCAGTTATCTCTGGGACCTAACAATCACACCTCGCTTGAAAGAGGGGCAAAATGTATACACCTAAAGAAGGTCTAAAGATAATATATTAAAGAAGCAATTATTTAATTAATCCCCCTTCCCAATTTAATTGAATTCATTAGCAATTTGATTAAATATCCCCATTCATCTACTTATTAATAAATCTAAGGATTTATTTAATAGGTTCATTTCAATAGTTCCTTTTGATTAATTAATCTAAATTAATTAATCCTCCCATTTAATTCATTTCTTATAATCCCCTAATTAATTAAAACAAATCAATTTATGATTTGTTGAAAGTTAATTAGCCTTTTCCTATTATTTGAATTTTAAAATTCAAATTAACCACATGCCTCCTAACTTCTAACCACCTAACCTAACCATCCCCTAATCTAATCCATTCCACCTAATCTTGGGTTTAGCTAACCCTATCCTATCTTGCACATCCTAACCTCCTATGGGGTGGATATTCTCCCCTTGAGACACATGGCACTTATGCCACATATGTCCTCCCTTGGACACTTGCTCTCTTATGAGAAAGGCTCCTTGACACTTGTCACCACAAAGATGACAAGTGTCCCTCCCTCCAACCTCTTCTCGAACATCCTCCAATTTGACCCTTGATATCTTTAGACTCAATTTTGATCATTGATTCCTGCCACCTCACCCTTGGCCTTGGAAATCCTATAAATATCCCCCATTTTGGAGCACCAAGGATCTCATATTATATCATTTTAGGCATTGTTATTATAGGAACATCCCATCTCATTTTCATCTCAAGAATTGTTATTATAGGCATATCATCTTTAGCATTCTAGTTTAGCATTATTATCATGTTTTGCATCTTAGATATAGCTTAATTTGATCATATTCTAGCATAATTGTAGAATTATATATCATAATCATGCATATCATTAGCATAATTAGATTCTTGGATCAATATAGAAAAATCATACACTCATCTAGCTTACATATCGTGTCCTTTTAAATCCTCCACCTAGGTGTAGTCAAGTCACTGGGATTGCTCATCTAGATCTGAGAACAAATCCACACTCTCATCTCTTAGGCGATAGGTCGCTTTGTCATGGTTTATCTTTCATTTGATTTCAATTTTTTAACCATGCTTGTAATGATCTATTGAGTGTTTGTGTTGCAGCTGCAGGTATCCTACTTCACACACACACAACAATAATAAATACAATGACATGCACTTGGCTCATACCAATGCATATGGATAACTGAAAATCTTGCTTACTGTCATTGATGTTGTCATAGTCTGGATGATTGTATGCTGCTTTATGGATTTTCATAGTGACCTTGTTGTGCTTAATTCACAGTGGTCTTTGAAAGCTCTAAGGCTACAAACTTGTGTCCATATTGAAACCTGCTCTAATCTCTATCATCTTCTTGTTTAGCCTTTGTGATGAGATAATTTTACTGTCATTGCATTAATGATTGCTGCTTTGTCCTATAGGTCTGAGATGACCTTGCTAGTTATTGTCCTTGATGTTCCAATACAAGTTATGCACTTATCACTCTATCACTGCACTGTTTGGCTTTTCATATGTTAGCATGCTCTGTTGTAATGATCTGTAAAAGTTTTGCATTACCCTCCTCTCAAGATTAGTGTAAGAAGTTGTTTTGCTACTTAACTTCCTTACAATTATTGTATGGATATTGGTGTTGTGCAGGAATGCAAGTACTTGGTGTTGTGCAAGAATGCAAGTACTAGACATCGACTCAACCTGGTTGCACAGGTCTAAGCGTTTCCTTAATCTCAATGGAAAGTTGATTAGAGGTGACATGAGATCGTATCACACACTCTAGGATTAGTTGGTACCTTGTTAGTCTTAGCATCTTACCTAGAGTTGCCTTGTTAGATGTCATATGGTATTTCATTTTATCCTATGTTGGGATGCTTTATGGAGTTGTGATTAATAATTAAATTTTTAATTAATGGATATATATAGTTTATCAATGTTTAAGATTAATTTGGCTGGTACTAAGATAAATATAAATATAATTAGTTATTGGGGTTATAATTAAACAAATTAATGTTATGTTGAGGCTTTATATTTGATTGAGCGTTTATATTTATTTATGTATTTGATTTATTTAACTTATTGGTTATTGGTTTATCTAATTGTTATATTATTAATTGATCTTTTTACTCATTGGCTTTATTGTTTATTTACCTACCCTTCTTCCTTATTGATTTAATTAATAATTTACCTTTATTTATTTATTTGATTTATTGTTTATTTTACTTGCCCTTTTCTTTTATTGGTTGAATTTGGAGGATAATTTTATTTAATAATATTTTACTTTGATTTTCGTAAAGTTGGTAAAGTTTATTATTAATTTTATTATTTTTGGTTGGCAAGGATGAGGTATAGTTTTGGGAGATTAATCTTAAATATGGATTTTTGGTATTGCTTAGGGTTTCTTTTATCTGGAGAATTTTATTGAAGTTTTAGATTTGGTTTTGTTGGATTTATCTATGAAAATTTGAGGATTTGAAGCTTTGGCATTTGCATTGCATTGTTGCTAGATTTTGGATTTGCTTGGCGACTTCAAAATTTCTTCTTCCATTCTCATTTACCATTTCTTCATTTTTCCAGGTCGGTGGTTTAGATCCGTTTACTATGCATATTATTTTGAAAGAAAATATTGTTTGTGAAAGATTGTATGTCGAGATTGTGGAAGAAAATTGTTGCTTTGCTTTGTGAAAATGATTTACAAATGTTATGTTTATTGTAATGCCCCGCCAGGAAACCCCTAAGGGTTTAAGTTAAAAACACTCAATTAGAGTGTAAATATTTTTTTAAAAAAACAATAATTAAGAGCGTTAATGAAAAATTACAACATTAAGATAGTTTGAAGTTATCTCAGTTCATAATTAGACACAACATTAAGATACATTGGAGTTATCTGACAACTTAGATATCACAGCGGAAGGCTAAAACGATCCTAAGGAGTTTCCCAACGTGATTACATAACCTCACACCTAACTCAACTTGCGTCATTAGATCCATTAAACTGGATATCTTAATTACGAGATAATGCATAGATCTTGTTTATATATGTGTTCAATGGTTTGACATCTTATATCTTAAGGAGCGTTCAAATTCTTTGGGTGGTTAAGAGGCCATTGAGGGGTTATTTATTCAATGCACTTAAATTCATAATTTCATTTAGAGGCCTCCAATAGGTTCAAGCGTTTTAAATATAACAAAGTCCATTCATTAGGGTTTTAAGATAACCATCCACACTTGAAAACATCCTTAAATGCTATAAATATGCTTAACGAGATCCATTCGTTTAGGGTTAAACTACGATTAGTAAAACGAGGATTCCATCATTTGATTTCTTTAAAATAATCACCCACATTTGATATATGTTTCTTAAATATTAAAAGGTATGGTTAATAAGAAAAATTCATTCCTTAAAGATTAACTAAAGTTAATAGAATGAGATCCCTTCATTAGATTTCGTGCATAACCAACTGATGAGTTGAAGTTCTTTTATGAAAGGTATAATGTGAGTAGCCATGGAATTCATTTGAAGTTTTAATAATGCAAATAAATGGACTAATATCATTAAGAAGGATATGCATTAGGATGCACGAGAGCATCCTTTAAATTAAAGTATCGTTAACTAGATGACATTCAACATTTCAAGATTAGAATAATTAAGATCATAGTGACATTCTTCTATTAGGATTAAAATACAAATTCCTGATTGCATATCACTCTCTTTTTTTTTTTTTGTTAAATGAACTTAAAATGAGAGGGGTACTTTTACTAAGTTTTAATGTATAAACAACAAATCAACTTATTTCCCATTTTAGATCAACTTTAGCAATCATGAGGGATTCCTTTTATAAGGATTAAAATATGGATATCTAACTGAGTTCACCCAATTATAAAATAAATCTGGTGAGGATTATTGGTTACAATTGCGACATAAATAACTAAATATATTCATCCATATAGTGGAATATACTTAACATGGCGTTGCTCATTCGAGAAGATAAAAGTAATTACCTATAAGTTGATCATCCTTTAGATTCCAACTTAGAAAATTATAACATTAATTCTATCTTTATTTTCCCATACTCATTTGGTCAACTTACATGCTTAATAACAAGTTAATTCATTGATGTAACCTAGCAAGATTCTTTCCACTATTACTACATCTATTTAACCTTATCAAAATACTTCTTTCCACAACTTTAATTACAATATTTTAAAATACTTTGCCATAATCATAATTTACAATGTTTTATGAACTTAAATAACTACATTTATCCAGATGAATAATGTTATGCACTTAGTTTGAATACATTAAATTTCCACCATACACTTATGCAAGAATACAACCATTCATGATAATTTAAAACTTAAAACAAAGTAAGCTAAAAACATCGCACAACACAGATATGATCTCGGAGTTCACCCCTAAAGGGCTACATCTCCGGGTCTGCTCAACTGCAAGACCCCTCTGGCATTTAATATAGTTAAGGTTACATATTTACATGTCTTTACAACTCTGCCTTTTAGGTGAACACATACACTATTCAACATCTATCTCGATTGATTATTACATAGTGATCCCTTTTAAAAGTGGGTCAAATTGAATTATAACCAAAAGAAAACAACAAACCTAGATTCTATTGCTTGACGGTAGCCTAACTAGGGGCTTGACCTACTTATAACCAACCACTATCATAACAAGTCTTGCCATTCCATAACCAAATTCTATTATAGAAATTTAAACCTACATAGGCATAATCCGGTAGAGATGTTCGTTTACCATAACTGTCTAACCATTAATGTCGAACAAGTTTACGGATTTGATAATTTAGCTTTTATTTAAAATTTCGTATTAGTCCACCATGACTATTTAGTCCATGTAAAAAAATAAGTGTTAACTTGAGTATGATGAAACCAATATGACTATTTGTATTCAAGTATGGATTTACTAATGTTGATTCCCTAAAGTCCAAATATATTAATTAATAATCCAAGATTTATAGTATACGAAACTGAATTTAAAATTGAATAATATCAAAGAACTGAATGTAAATCCCTTATACTAATTTTGAATTCACTTGTTAATCTGATTCTTCTCTATTTTTATTTTTTTATATCTTATATGCATATATTCATTTATTTATTTTTAAAACCATTATATAAAATAAATAAAATAAATAAATAAATAATTAAAAATAAAATATGATAAACTTTTTTTAAATTTAAAAAAAAAACAAAATAAAGAGTGGGAAGGTACCCACGTGGACACCCACGTGGGCCCTCCCCCCCTGGCAGCCCAGCTACCATTGGTAGCGCTGCTACCAAATGGTAGCAGGCCGCTACCTTTGGTAGCGCTGCTACCATTTGGTAGCAGTCCGCTACCTCTGGTAGCGCTGCTACTAACAGTAGCAGTTGCTACCAGCAGGGATGGCGGGGGGGTTTAAAAAAGCATTTTTTTTTTATAATTTTTTTTTAAATAACAAAACAAAAACAGGCATCAAAACAGATTTTCCTGGGCTGAACAAATTTCCAGGGTTATACAGATTTAAAAAAAAAACAAATACAATCCCCCTAAAATCCCCAAATATTTATTCCTTCTGTTTTTTTTTTGAAGAAAAACACAGAATGAAACAACCAAAATAACACAAATCTTCCATTATCTTTTTTTTTCACAAATCCATTCATTTTCTGGATTTTACCAAAAACTACATTATGGGAAAAATAATTCCTCATCAAGTTTAAAATCACAAAATCCATTAAGAACAAGGATTTGATTCAAGAAACAACCAAGTCTGAAAGTAAACTGAAAACTAAACCCCAAATCATTCATGGGTAAGACTAAATTTCTTTTTGTATTCAACAAATAAATAAGGTAGTAGATTCGAATCCTACCTTATAACGCACTCCAGGCATGAATCCGATGAAGAGCTCCACCTGCAACTCCAAGCAAGAGAACACCATTTTTCCCCTCCATTTTTCCCAAAAGAGAGAACCCCCAAAATGTTTACAAAACTAGGTTTAAAAGAGAAACCCTAATTTTGCCCTAATTTTAAATTTTGAAATTAGGCATTTATTTTTAAAATAAAATGGATGAAAAATGGAAACCTCTTATTCAATCCCTCTTATTCATTTTTCCTTTAAAATTAAAAAGCTTCCATTTCTTATTGCGTTTTTAAATTTTAATTTCTCACTATAAATTTTAGGCCTACTTTTATAATTCGGAACTATTGACCGGGTAAGGCGTTTGATTAATTTAATTTTCTAAAAATCAAACTTTTATACTATATCGACTTTACAAGTAAAAGGGAAATAATTTCGTTTAAATAATAATAATTTACCCCTTTTTTCTTCCAAAATGCGGAAATGAGTAATTTATTTCTATCTCCCAAATGGCTTTAAAATTTTTCCTTTCTAAAACGCATAACTCAATAAATTCGTTATTTTAAAATTAGCTATTAAATTAACTCGCTATAACATAATAAAGCGACATTTTTAAATAAATGACTAATCTAATGCAAGAGTCTGATTTATTCTAATTTCTCAACTACAAATGCGTAAATGTCGCAAATGTGTAAATGAGCACACTAACCCCAGTTAAATACCTTAAGCTTGCTACAATAATAATTTAAAGCAAATCTCTTAAATTAATGATTAATCATATAAAAGAAACTACCTATTTAAATTTCTATATCTCTAATGTGTATGTTTAATCATAATTTTGAATTTAATACTTAGAACAACAAACTCCACTTACCTCGTGCAAGGCACGCAAATCAAGGAAGTCCTCCAAATCTCTTGACACGCATCCCAATGAAAAGCAAGCCCCATGAATCCACACACGATGCTCACCTAACCATGGCTAAGGCAAGACGAGAGTTATATGACCACTAAATCCGAATTCTAAAGATGAAGGAGGCATACTTAACCTTGCAAATCCCAAAGGAGATGAACCTTGCCCTAAGCGGTGTTGTACCTGCAATCTCCTGCACCCATGAATTCATACAAGCATGCATATACAAATACATATTCAATGAAGGCGTTAGCTCAAGATTTATCTCAAGGGTTAGGAACAATTACATTTACACGAAAATCGATGCAAAAGTGCAATAATAAGTATGCACAGTTATTTATATTATCTAAACTACACATTTCACCATGGTTAACCTACCTTTCAAGAATCCCACATAGGAAGTCAATCATGGTCAAACGGGTTTTACAAGTCTAGCTAGGGTATGGGCATTACATTTATTAATTCAGTTTGGTTATTGGTTATTGGGAGTTTTGGGCTTTATGTTTGTTGGGATGGCATTTTGGAAATTTGTGTACTCCCTTCTTTGCATTGTTTCTTGAAGGAGTGTTGTGTTTTATTGCCTCTGATAACTATTATGGTAGAGAGTTTAGTGTTACTTGTGACTTCTTTTATCTGTGATTTCTGGAAGTAGATTTTGGTGAGATGTGGGGAAGGATTTATCTTGTCCCAATTTATTGTGTTCTTGTTGCATTGTTTTCCTTTATTTGGTTGTAATACATCTTATTTTATTTGGGTTTGGAATCAAAAATTTTATTCTAGTGTTTCCCAGACTTAATTGTAAATTTTATCTTGCGTTTGAGATGTTTTAGTTCACTATTGTATATGCGCTAATTTGGAGACTATATGCACTAGACTGTTCCTTAAATGCACTATTATGGTTAATGTTCACACCACATCATTCTGTGTATGTGCTAGAGTATGTGTCATATATGCCAACATGAGTCACAGAGGCACTATTTTATGTATTAGATGCGCTTCTCTATTTGGCATATGTGCCATTTGATAGTTCTGATACTTAATATAAGTACAGATCCAATAGCCAACAAGATGAGAGGGGGGGGTGAATCATACAAACTTAATCATCCATAAAAACATCAAATTCAACCTCGGTAACATATATATCAGTAATATAACCAAAACTGTTAAACATGCAAACTCAAAAGCATATGAACAATATAAACCTCATAACACCAGATTTAACGTGGAAACCCGAATAGGGAAAAACCAATGTGGGATTTTGGACCCACTAAGAAATATACTCTTCTAGAGTATGCTCGGTAAAAGCAAATCTTGTTAAAGATTACAAACACATTGCTAGATGTGACCCGGTTAAGGGATTTCCCTCAGATCTGTTAAGATCTTCACTTTGTTAGAAGTGACCTTGTTAAAGGATTTCAAACACTCAATCAGAATGTCACCTTGCTAGAGGGTTTACTTATAAGACTGTTAAGTCCACTCAGTTAAGAGATTTTCTGTCATTTTCACAAAATAACAGTAATAAAAATCTATCTGCAACTTCACATCTAAAATGCTAAAGCAGATTCCTATTTGTTCAATACAATCTAGACATAGAACTAATCTTGTCTATCTGCTAGGCTTCTATACTCTGTTATTCTAACAGGTCTTCAAGATTCTGTGCTCGGTAATCACTATGTAGCATCCCTGTGCATACACTTGCTTGCATGCATTGTTTATCAACAGTTTCCTATTTATAAACAATTAGGTAACCGCTTAATCTCCTTGATCACATTTCCCATGGTCAATCATAGCCATTAGATCTTCAATCTTGTCCAGGTTCAATGCATCTTTCGATCTGAAAACGTTTTACCCCACCTTGGAACTTGCATAATAGTCTTGGAACTTGTGCCAGGGTATTGCGGTTCAATGTGAGCTATAGATCTTCATGCCGACTTTCCATTGCCTTAGATTCGTTAACAAACTTCTTCCACGGCTCACGAATCATTTGATCCGCTCCAGCTCATCAGCTTCCTTCATTAAATACCACATGTAAACATTTAATGCATTCTGTTATAGCTCGGTTACAACTCGGTAACAACTCAGTGAATACTAAACTCTGCTCGGTAGACATTTCGCCTTCATTAACCGATAGCGATAACCTTAGGGTTTACCGACTAGGTTCTTTGCTTGATAACATAGTATAGTATTAACCTTTACAATTTACAACATATGTATGATGTTAAAACAATCTAAAACATCATGATCTCATCATTGTCTGACTCAGTAGTAGTTTCCCATTGAATACCTTATCCATCCCCTTATTCATCATATTCTTTCCTGTGTCTTTTACCGACATCTTTATAATCTTCATATCATACTTCACAAGATATGGCAACATCATATTGAATTAGAAAATCAATTTCTTGACATCAATGACAAAATAATAATATCAAGATAGTAAAACATCTTTAATCAGTTATATCCATAATCATCAACAACCTTCTCAATATCCTTAAGAAATGCCAACAATCTTTCATTGTCTGTTATAATGCAATATTGATCAGATTATCAAAATTTACATGACAAAACCTTTTATGCCATAGCCAAGTATCATCAATCTTAGGATGCAAACACTTATTCCGAGTTGAGTCAAGGTGAAATGTATTACCTTTTGTTTGTGTCCCAGTAGAAGCTAACTTTCCATTCTTGTCATGAACTTTGACAATTCCTTTCTGAAATTCTATTTGGTAACCTGTGTTGTTTAGCTATGCTACACTCAACAAATTGTATTTCAAACCTTCAACCCAATAAACATCATTGCATCTTGCATCATCAAGAAGTCTTATAGATCCTTTACCTCTTACTGGACATGGTGCATCATTACCAAATCTACATAGCCTCCATCATAATCTTCTAACATAACAAACTTGTGTTTATCTCCTATCATATGATGTGAGCATCCACTATCTATAATCCAAGAATCATTAGTGTTTATGTGAGATATTAGGGATTTTTCTTCATACCTTTCTTCATTTGAGCCATCCTTGATAGCCACATAAACTACTTCCTCTGTATCAGTCTCATCTGATTTATCATCGTTAGATTCCTCATCAGCTATTAAGCATGTCTTTCTATCCCTTCTTCTAAAGTCTCGGTGTCCTCTGTAATGATTATCTTTCTGTCTGTCATCTCGGTAATCTCTCTTTTTAGTAAAATCTTTGTCAAGACAGTTAGAAGCCATATGTCCTATCTTATCACAATTGAAACATTTCAAAGGTAGTTTTATACTTACCTTTGCCTCTCGGTAACCTTTTGGCTAATAGTGCTTCAAACTCTTCTTGCTTTTTGATTTCCTCATATAGTTTGTGTACTTCTTCCATGTTCTTCCAAAATCTTTCACTTGCTCCACTGTGATCTCCTTTAGAGTACTTATACTTTCTTTCATTGTAATCATTAGATTCATCAAGATGAAAAGAACTAAATGCAAATTCAACTTTATTTACCGAAGATCCACTGTTATCAAAATTACTTAACTCAAATGCATGTAGCTTACCAATAGTAGCATCCAAAGAAACTGGCATATTAGGTATAGACCTTAATTCATTGATTGTAGAGACTCGGATTGCATAAGCTGGTAGAAGGGTTCTCAACAACTTACTTGTTATATCCTTTTCTTCAATAGTTCCACCTGCTCCTTTGATTTGATTGACAATCTCCTATAGTCTTGTACTATACTGAGTTATGTTCTCACATTCATTCATCCTCATAGATTCAAGTTGTCCTCTCAGATTATCTACTTTTTCTCTTTGAACATGTTCATCTCCTCCATATACTGATATGAGCTTATCCCACATTGCCTTTGCATCGTTGTAGCCTTCTAGATCATTAAACTCTGAATCGGTCAATGCAGATGTTATTTCAATCATTGCTTGAATATGTTCTTGCTTCGCCTTTATCTCTTCCATAGTCAATGGATAGGTGTTCGGTGTAACAAAATCATTCTCCAGATAGTATACAACATATTCTCCAACTCCTGATAGATGTAGCTTCATCCTTTTCTGCCATGTAGAGAAACTTGACTTGTTTAGCTTCAGTGCATCCCTCTTATACATCTTTGGATCTTTAACTCAAGTGCCTTTAAACTTTCCGTCTGGAGTCCAATGCTCTAATACCAATTGATAGTTCTGATACTTAATATAAGTATAGATCCAATAGCCAAAAATATGAGAGGGGGGGGGTGAATTATACAAACTTAATCATCCATAAAAACATCAGATTCAACCTCGATAACATATATATCAGTAATATAGCCAAAACTGTTAAACATGCAAACTCAAAAGCATATAAACAATATAAACCTCATAACACCAGATTTAACGTGGAAACCCAAATAGGGAAAAACTACTGTGGGATTTCAAACCCACTAAGAAATATACTCTTCTAGAGTATGCTCGGTTAAAAGCAAATCCTGTTAAAGATTACAAACACATTGCTAGATGTGACCCGGTTAAGGGATTTCCCTCAGATCTATTAGGATCGTCACTTTGTTAGAAGTGACCTTGTTAAAGGATTTCAAACACTCAATCATAATGTCACCTTGCTAGAGGGTTTACATATAAGACTGTTAAGTCCACTCAGTTAAGAGATTTTTTGTCACTTTCACAAAATAACAGTAATAAAAATCTATCTGTAACTTCACATCTAAAATACTAAAGCAAATTCCTATTTGTTCAATACAATCTAGACATAGAACTAATCTTGTCTATCTGCTGGGCTTCTATACTCTGTTATTCTAACAGGTCTTCAAGCTTTTGTGCTCGGTAATCACTATGTAGCATCCCTGTGCATACACTTGCCCGCATGCATTGTTTATCAACAGTTTCCTATTTATAAACAATTAGGTATCCGCTTAATCTCCTTGATCACATTTCCCATGATCAATCATAGCCATCAGATCTTCAATCTTGTCCAGGTTCAATGCATCTTTTGATCTGAAAATGTTTTACCCCGCCTTGGAACTTGCATAATAGTCTTGGAACTTGTGCCAGGGTATTGCGGTTCAATGTGAGCTATAGATCTTCATGCCGACTTTCCATTGCCTTAGATTCGTTAACAAACTTCTTCCACGGCTCACGAATCATTTGATCCGCTCCAGCTCATCAGCTTCCTTCATTAAATACCACATGTAAACATTTAATGCATTCTGTTATAGCTCAGTTACAACTCGGTAACAACTCAGTGAATACTAAACTCCGCTCGGTAGACATTTTGCCTTGATTAACCGATAGCGATAACCTTAGGGTTTACCGACTAGGTTCTTTGCTTGATAACATAGTATAGTATTAACCTTTACAATTTACAACATATGTATGATGTTAAAACAATCTAAAACATCATGATCTCATCATTGTCTGACTCAGTAGTAGTTTCCCATTGAATACCTTATTCATCCCCTTATTCATCATATTCTTTCCTGTGTCTTTTACCGACATCTTTATAATCTTCATATCATAATTCTCAAGATATGGCAACATCATATTGAATTAGAAAATCAATTTCTTGACATCAATGACAAAATAATAATATCAAGATAGTAAAACATCTTTAATTAGTTATATCCATAATCATCAACAACCTTCTCAATATCCTTAAGAAATGCCAACAATCTTTCATTGTTTGTTATAATGCAATATTGCCAACACCATTGTTTTCTATGGATGTGCTATTTCACTTGTTATATGCACTAAACTATGTAATAAAAGCATTATTTCTATATTTTTCTTTGTCAATTATTTTTGTGTCAATTTTTGAGTTTGTAACTTTCACCAGAGGCTTGATTTTGATTGTTCCAGTGATTCCCTATTATTGGTTCTCCCAAATTTTGATTCTTATGATGATTATTTGATTGTGTTATGTTTTTCGGGAGAGATTGATTATTTGCAGTGTATATTGGAATCCATGTATTGGTTATGTTTTGCATTATGATTTGTTGGGATCATCTTTTGGCTATGCCTTGATATTTGATTATTGGAATCTCATTTTGTATAAATTACATTGTTGAGACTATTAGTTCCATGTTATGGTATTAGTATATGGATTCATTGTGTTTATGGAACAAATTGAGATATTGAAACCTTTAGATGATTGTTTTATGAGATTCTTGAGATTCCATGTGTATTTATTTATATTGATGTTTTACCCTAGGTTTAGGATCATGTTAGGGGGAGTGGCTTCCAAGTGGGTGTTGAGGCCCAACAAGTGGCTACCAGGGAATCTCATTGGAAGTTTCCTTTAATCAAGTGATAATATTCATTAATTAATTTAGGGGTTTGGGTAGATCTCACATTAAAAATATAAATTGTGCTACCCCACTCATGGCCTAGTGTTCTAGTACATGGGTAGGATGAGATTGAGAAGTCTTGGAATGGCATGACTATAGTCCCTTGTTTTCATGAGAGGTTTAATTGGTTCCACATGGGTATCACTTGGGTGTTGGGGTTGAGAGAGACTTCTAGGGAAACCCTTGTTGATGGGCGCCAAAGTTTGACCACTAGGGAAACCCTTGTTGATAGCATGTGATGATACTCTTTCCTTATATGTGTCTTACTACCTTAGCCTTGAATTGATAGTTGCCTCTGGTGGGTTTTTGGTGATTTATGGTTAAGCCTTTTTAAGTTTTTTGTTCATTGCTTGATGATGATCTTGTTGAGAGTTAGTCTTTTGTCATGTGCCTTGGAGGTTGGGTGTCATCCTAGTCTAGTGTGTGTGTGGGGGACCTTATGTCAATCTCTATAGCAAGGGGGTCAACCTTTTTGGTTCCACATGGTCGGGTGGTTTGATGCCTTCTTCCATTGGGATTCTTCTTCATTGGATGTTCGTGTGTGTTTGAATATTTTCTGTCTCTTCGGCTTATGCTTGGATTGCAGATATGTTCTATGTTCTTGATTAAAAGGCTTCATTATTTATGTATCTTAGATATCTATCTTGTAATTAAGAATTATGAATCATTATAGGAATAGAAGATGCATAATGGGTGATTTCCTTGTGAAGGATGTAATATGTAATTAGGATGATTGTTCTTGTAACTAAGGATTATGATACCTTGTTAGAATAAATGATGTAATCTTGTAATGTATATAATTATACTATTTGTAAAATAAGAATATGTAACATGTTGAATTGTTATGTGAATGCCTATTAAGAAATGGATTATTTATGTTTGGAATTGTTGGTGTTATCTAGTTGTTTGAAATAATGTTTAGGAACATTTGGATTTGGTGCATTAAAATGAACCTAGTATGGGTATGACTTGGATTCATGAACAATGATGATGTGGATTATGGAAATATCTTAATAAGTTGAGGATCATGTATGCGCAATGATGTAGTTTTATGGTTGTATTTATATGTATATTAGTTGATATGAATGTTATAATTAATAAGGGATTTGTGTGGTAGAGTGTATAGATTTTGCTTATATCAAGTGATGTTATGTTAAGCAGCGATGTTGGAATACAGTAGGGAATGTAAATTTATTGGATTTTAATTTATGTAATGTGACTTATTTCTGCTTGCATAATTGTGTTTATATGATCATGTTTAGTTAATGTTTGTGTTGTAATTTTTCTTCTAATTTTTTTTATCTCTATCTTCTTAGTTATATGGATAGTTTCTCTAGGGTATTTTGGCAGGCATTATAGGAATATTGTAGGTAGGACTAATGGTAGCAAAGATCATGCACAAAAGAGGGAAATTTGAATGCACAAATTGAAAATTATAATTTAAAAATGCAAAATTTTATAAAAGTGATTGATTAACCAATTAATTAAGTGTAATGTTCGCCAAAATAACTCAGAGAAATCTAACTATCTAACAAAGAAATAGTTTTTTTTTTAAAGAACCACAATAGAATATGTAACTCACATTAAGGAAAACATACTAATTTATGATTTTCAACAAATATATTATTTAAGCATAAGCATAACCAATGCTAAACATGATCGTATGAACATAAGTACGCAAGTGAAAATAAACACCATCACATAGATTAATTTCCCTAGAGTGTCTCAACACCATCACTTAGCACTATAATAATAATATAAACAATATCATAACTCAACATATAATATTTTCATCTAAGATCATAGAAACAATCCATTGAACTAAATTATCAAGAACATTTGCCTTCCTAATCCAAATTACCATTATTACTTAGATTCATTTTAAATGCACCAAATCCAAATATTCCTATTCATTTACTCTCATTCCATAAATATCCATAGAAATCCCAAGATAACTAATCTAAGCATAGCCATTTCTCATATCAAGATATTACATGTCTAACAAGAGTACACCAACATATTTTACTACAAGAACCATAATATCTTTCTACTATCTCAATGCCCTGCTACATATTGTTACAATATTCTCTTACAACAAGATACATAATCTGTCAATCTACTAAAGAATATCTCAAGTTTTTGATTAAGGAAAATCAAGTTTTAAGGGACCCGAAACCCACTTACATAACACGGAGATAAGCAAAAGAGAAACTAGAAAGAACAAAACAAAGAGAGAAAGGCTGCAAAAGCACAACAAAAAAAACAACAACCAAGGAAAAGAACAACGCAAGGCCAGTGAGAAACTGGCAACCTAAAACCAGATTACATATCAGATGAAAATATTTATAGTCTCTTCCGCATCCTTAACCATCATCATCATCATCAAATTAGTTGCCTCTTTTAGTTCTTTGTTTTCCTACATCTGTTGATTGTCTTTGGTCTTCAACTCCAGCTCACTAGTATTTTGCCTGGTTCTGCGTCTGGAGGAGTGTAGAATAGAACTAGAGGCCAAATCGTCATCAATGATCACCGTATCTTTATTCTGCTTGTTCTTCTCGAGGCAAGAAACCAACACATTCATGTTGTGAGAAGACACCTTCAACACCACTAGACTATACTCCATGAATTTCTTCAAAGCATTCTCAGTTTTTTGAATCCAGTTGTTTATCAGACCATTATCAACCTCACCCTTTTCTTTGATAATTCTCACCACATCTTCAAGATGCTTCAAATCTCCCTTAATAATGTCCTTTTCTAACCAGTCTGGAATTTCTTCTTCATCCTCTGCATCACTAGTATCCTCCGCATCATCCTCTTTACCTTTAATGTTGGTATCCTTAATCAAATTCTCAATTTTATAATCCATGCCTCTCTGTTTATTCTGAATGTTGGAGATGTTATCAATCACCCATTTCTGAAAATTGAACATTTCTAGGGTACTATTTTTGGTAGCATTCAAAATGGAATCCATGTTCTCCATAACTGGGGTAGAGTCCATAGACCTAGGGTTTCCCTCCTCCATGCTGTGCTGAACATCATCCCTGCTATCCAAGACATAAGGATTATCCTTTGCTTTTGGCTCTTCAACATCCTCTTTTCTCTGCTCATCCCCTTCCTCACCCTCAACCTCCTTCTCCTACTCATTCTTTGCCTCTTCTTCCACCTCCTTCTTCTCTTCTGTGTCTTCTTTAGCTTCATCACTAACCCTCAATTTCTTATGCGGAGGAAGATTAGAAGAATCTTCATCAAAATCAAAGCCATCATAACCCTCAGAAATATGGGCATTCTCCACAAAGGGGTCATCCCTATTAGCCCTAGCTTTACCTTTCAAATGCTCATAAATTAAAAAAATAAGGCCTTGGTGAGAAATGGGGTAGGATTTAGGTTTCTTGGCATGGCCGGCCAGGCTATCATTAAGGGAAGAGGCCAAATAGAAGGGCAACAAAATCTTCGAGCCATGGCAAAAATGGTCAAGGATGACAAATTGGTAATTGTAAACTTTTGAAAACCTTTCATCAACTGTAAGGTATTCCATTAAAAATTTCAATATTTTATGCTAGAAAGATTTTACTTGGTTAGGGAGGGAGTAGGATGCATTGTCCTTCTTAGCGAGCCGAGCCCTTTCTTCTTCATTTTTAGGGAGATTCTTGGTAGCTTCCACCGAGAACTTGCAGTCTCTACAGAATTTGATGCCTTCCTTCTGCAATCCGGTAACCTCCGCCACCAAATCTTCATCCAGCTTCCATGTCTGGCCAAACAGAGTAACTTTATTATTGTTCCAGCCCTTGAGAAAACCATGTGAAATAGACTTCTTGCTCCTATGCAGTTTCTCCATGTAATCAGTGAATCCATATCTTGTTAGGCCCAATATAGAAAGCTAATGTACTGAGAGGGGAGGGGTGAATCAGTACTCCAAAACTTTTCTCTGATAATAACCTTACTATTATGCATAAACAGAATAGTGTAGTAACATAAAATAAAACTAAAATCAACAGATAACAATCATACATGATTCACTCCATAACACATATATTTTGGTCACGCAGAAACTCTTGGTTAGAGAGAAAAACTGTGGTGGGGATGGCACCCACAACTTCACTACTGCAATAATAAAGAATGCTCGGTTAGAGCTACATTTAGCTATTTTTGATAGCTTACCTTGTTAGGAGTATCAAGATTAGTTAGATCTACCTTACTAAAGGATTTTTACAACACTATATAAGTGTAGCACCTGGTTAAAGGACTTACAATTTATAGACTTGGTTAGAGTCTTTTACCCTGTTAAAGGTTTCTCTTACAACTTCAAAATATTACAATAAAATCATTACAAATATCTGCAACTTTACATCTGAAATGCTAAAGCAGATTCTATGTACTCTAAATAAGATTACCTAGCTTGTAGCATACCTCGGTAACCCATAATGAAACTCGATAAACCCTTCTGTTTACTCTATTCTTCGACTATTCACTGATAACCTTCTCGATGACCTCTTTGTGTCTCTGTAACAGTCTTCCTTCATGCATACACTCTGTTATCTCTTATTGCATCTCATATATCTAACCCTAGAATCATGCTATATAAATAGATCTCTTACAGTGGTGATCTGATTCATTGCTTCGATCTTACAAAAGATTCTTCGAATGAATAACTAAAAAAAATATCTCATTGGTTAGATTGACCTTGTAATTATACACAATCTCATAGTGCAATTCCCAATGCAAAAATGGTTAGATGTGCCTCGATGTTGTAACACGTTTTCATGTGCATGTCCAGGTTCAATGTATCTAGTAAAACATTTCACTCGGTGAATATCAACTCGGTGAGTTAACTTTACCACTCGGTAGCCATGAAACTTTACTCGATAAACAACTCAGTGAATACTGCGTTCTATGATTGCTTTCTTTAGTAACCGACTAGACTGTTCATACCGACTTCTCTGTGTGTACCGACTGCATGATTCGGTAATACTAACTGACTAGAATATATAGTATGACTTTAGATATGAAACTAATGACAATTTGATAAGTAGTAACAATCTCCCCTTTTGACATTAGTTGAGATGTTTGACAAAAACTACTTACAAAGTCATAACTCAAAAACTATATACTTGACAAAATGACTATGCTTGACAATATGTACAATAGTCAATAAAATAGTATATGCAGATATACTCCCCTTATCATTATCCTATACATAACTCTGAATTTTGCATGTTCAGTTTTGTTCTGTACTTGTGTGCTCTGAATGCTCTGTATATTCTGCTCGGTATACTCCCCTTGTATACAATACTCAAAATTGTGTTATCAAAACTGTACTACTCTCCAAGTGTAGAATTACTCCCCCTTTGCTGGGCTTTCGTCTATGTAGTATCATAATATTACTCCCCCTTTTTGACAAACATTAAAAACTTAATTTCCATCTGGAGGTGGTAACTGATCAAAAATAGTCTTATACTTGGTCCGGGCATCGGTGAGGGCGGCTGAGAGTGAGTCCTTGAGACTTTCCATAAGGGAGTTTTGTGCTTGAATATCATATAAGAGTGATATCAAGCCATCAAGAGTGCTTCCCTCTTGTGTAGTTGATAAGCTTGTAGCTCGGTTGAGCTGCTCCTGTACTGATGATAGATGAGGAAGAAATAAAGTTTGAAGGGTCATTATATCCATCCTAATTTTATGCTCTTCATTCCTCAGTTCTAACTGTTGAGCCATGAGCTGTTGTAGCTTTTTGTAAAAATTCTGAACTGAATTAGGCTCAGTGGTCAACTTGGATGAGAGATCGGTGATCTCTTTCTCAATTGCATCAGTTTTATTTTTGATATCTTTAATAAATAAAGAAAATGTACACAATTTCTGGAATAAATAAAGAATGTGCTTGAGTTGAGGGGACAACTCAACAATGAATTTGACAAGTTTTACCTTGCCAACAACAATTGATTTTTGTACTTCCTCTATCATTTTTGCTGTAAGCTCTTTATCCTTGAGCTTGCTTAAGTACTTGGATGCATCAACTCCAGATGTTTCAATCTGATTAAGGAGTTCATCCAACTGAATATGGATGGTTGCATTGGTTGACACTGTTGCTGATGGTAGCATTTCTATGAGTAGTGTCCTAACCTTCTGAAGTACTTTGTTCTTTTTCTGTATGGCCAGTTGCTTCTCCTGTTCGGCCTTTGCTTTGCATAGTTCACCGAATTCAGTGAGTGCTTGCCCTTTCAATTTGGAAATGTCTATATTGGGCAACACAATCGGTTTAGATAAGTCAAATTTAAAACCATGCTTTCTCACCTTCATCTCTTTTCCTTTGGTTTGTGGCACTAAGAAAAGTGCTTGTGAGGCTTGCTGACCCTCGATAGGTTGCTCGGTAGATGCAACACTTTGGTCTATTCCTGTAGCAGTTGCAGTGTCTTTGGGTGGCTCGGTGCTAGGGGTCTCAGCTGTAATATTTACAGTGCTTGTCTGTGCTTGAGACGTTTGATCTTTGGTTGTGTCACCTGTAGCTTCAGATTTGTTTCCTTTGGTAGCTTGCTCGGTGTCCTTGGGAGCTTCGGTTGAGACTGGTGGCTTCACCAGCGGATAAGGCTGAACTTATTCTAAGACAGATTCACTAGAGACAAGTTTTGCATAAGTGGTGCCTTCAATCATTTCCTACTTTGGTGTTGCTTCATCCATTACATCTTCATCAATTTGTATAGTGTCAATCGGGTTTGGACCTTGCTCAGTGACATCTGGATCTTGCTCGGTGACATCAACAATTTCAATTTGAGATTGTTCACTGACATCCTTTTATTTGAAGATCTCCTACCACTTGGCTTTAGTCTCATTTTCCACATCAATATATAGCCCATTCATCAATTTTAAGGCTCTTTGTTTCACAAGAAATTTTGAATTGTATGTGGACAAATGCTCCTTGATTTCAGCTATGGACATGTCAGGAAATAGATGGACTAGACTTCTTTCTCTTATTTGTCTCTCCGAATCCATTGCATATTTCCATCTGTTGTCAATATGTGAGTAGAGTTCACTCGGAAGTGACTTTGCTAGTTCTAATGGTGCTAACCGAAACTTCAGAAGTGTACATATGATAGCTTCTTCAATCTGTTGTTTCTCATCATTATTCCTAGACTCATACTTAACATATGTGAATCGTGCAAATCCAGCATATTCTTTGAGATTGGCACAAAAGTTTTCAACACTGTGAATGTTTACCTTTTTGCTTTTCACAACCTGGAATTTGTTTGCATCATCAAACTCTGTATCACTTGACTCTTTTGCCAAAATGAGTCTCCGAGTAGATTTCTTGTAAGTCTTAGTTACCTTAGGAATGGCAACGGTCTTTTGTTTCTTGCTCAGTGATGTAGATGATGCTCTGGTGTTGGGTCTCTTTGTTGGTGGAGTCGGTAGGGCCTTTGTGATGTCCTGTTTCTTTCTTTTTAGAACTTTTCCCTTTGGCAACTCTGTGCTCAATGTTATTGCAGCCTCCTATGCTTCTGATTCTTCCTCGATAATGGCAAGATTGCCTTTGAGAGGTGTAGAGGAGGATTCTTCTCCGAATTTCTCAGTTAAAGCCTTTATCATCTTTGTAGCTTTTCTTGTAGCCTTAGGAACTACAATGCTCATTTTTACTTCTCCTTCACCTCTTCATAGGTTCCATACCTTAGTTTAGTTGCATTCCTTGGCAATGATAGATAGGCATCAATTTGTTGCTGTGTGATATCATAATCAATTTCATAACCCATTGGTTGCAACGATTGAGTCCTTGATTCAACAACATTTACATAGCAATAATCAGTGTCGACTTCAAAACATATATTGTCCTTGTATTTTTCGACCAGCTGTGGTGGGATCCTGTACCTGTTGTGCATTCTCTCTTGGAATTTGCTAAAGTAATCATCCATGATATCATTAAAGTTATCTCCTAACTTCTTGATGTAGTCATTGATCTGATGGGTGATAGGTCGGTGTAGCTCCCATACTACTTTACCAACTGAGGGAAAGAAATTCTCAAAATAGAAAAACATACATACAAGTAGTGAACCGAACTTTAGTGTGTTTGCCGAGTTGTTCTTCTTCGGCTTCCTTATTATGTTCAGGTTCTCAAACAAGTTCTTTAGTAGCACTTCACATAAGTCTACTTTCATTCCCTTCTTCACTATTTTGTAGGCCAGGTCCACTACAGCACATGGTACATTGTTTTCCCTTGCAGATTGGAAGAAATAGTAACCAATAACTCTGATTGCAAATTTTAGTTCAGCATCAGTGACATTATTCAATTTTAGTCCTTGGTAATTGGATTCTACTCCGGTTAGACTGATTAGCTCCTTTTGTGATATCATTTTCTGTGCATGAGCATGATCATAGATGGGATATTTGGTGATCAGGTGAATGACTTCCTTCATGATCTTGAACGGTTGCTCTTGTAGCCACATGAAATCATCATGTACTCTGCTCAATACAAAATTAACCCATTGGGGTTTGAACACACGAGGATAGACTAGGGCTTCAGTTAATCCCTTGATTCTGATATGCTCGAATTTGCTATCTAGTTTGCCATCAGTGCACAGTTCATCATATGTGTCACTAATCTCTACATGACCAAGTTCCTCAACACAACATTTGGTAAAGAATCTGACATCTTCTACCAACAAGACTCGATCTGGGATGAGTGAAAATGCAGTTTTATCATCCGGTTCTGAGGCAACTTTAGGAGTTAGGGAATATTTCAGCGAGGGCTTCTCCACATTTTGGACAACTATAGGGTCTTGGATCTTGGGTGCCATGGTAGATTTCGGGTAAGATTCGACAAGTTATCCTTAGGGTTTACAAGTGACTGACTCTTCACACTCGGTAGACAATAGCAATTTGACTAGATTGAAAACTAGCTAAACAGTGTGAATAGATTGATGTAAATACCTCAAAATTTGCTCTGAATGAAGTTTGATCACTTTGATTCGCTCTGCTTTGCTTCTCGAAAACTTGGGTGAATGAAAATGACCGTGAAAACATTTTTAAGTACTCAAAAATACCTTATTGGGCTCCATGCAAGTTAGGTCAAGATATTAAATGCACTCGGTTCACCTTTTACCGATTTACTCCATTTTTTGTTTTCACCGAGTACCCAACTTAGCTTCATTAACCAACTTGACAGGTTTCCTGTATAGTATATAAACTGACTAATTGCATCTTAACTATGCAGATTTTGAATTTTGTACATAATAGAATAGGAACTGTTATGATTCAACTTTTAAAGAATGCAATCCCTTCATACCTTTTCTTGACTAATTTGAAATAGGTGTACCTAACTCGGTAGGTAAGGTGCTTTCTTCATCAGACATAATTTCTTTCTTTTTCCAAATCATCTTGAATTTTTCTTTTATCTCTTAAGTGTCTCTTCTCCAGCTTTGTGACAATGAAAACATGCCATACCGGGATTTCTCCATGATCTCTAGTTGTTCATTCCAAATCTTATAAAACAGTTGGCACTTATATGTCCATATCTTCCACAACATTCATACCATATCCTTGTTTTGTAATCCCATGGTACTGCTGCATATTGTCGGTAAGGATCTGTGTGAGTTCGGTAACCTCCAATGTTTGCTCGGTGTGGATACTTCATGTAGTTCTTTTGCTTAAACCAGTACTTCTTGGTACTATGTCCATATCTATTGCAGTTTTTACAAAACCCTTTGAATTTTGCCTTCTGATAGTTGTTAATAGACTTTGTCCTACATTGATTAGGTGTGTGACCATATTTATTGCAATTATAACAATATCCATTGGACTTAGAGATATCCGGTTGCTTACCTTTTCTGATCTAGCATATGTTGGCAGTATGACCTTGATTTCCATAGTAGTAGCAAATAGGCTTCTTCCTTTTGATGATTCTCCTCTCTCGGTAGTATGAATTCCTTTCTCGGTAGAGTCTTTTCCTTTGTAACCGAGTCCTCCATCTTTGTAGAGTCTTCTTGTATTCAGTTGCTCATCCAACATCTTTGATGCTTCATAACTTTTCTCCAATGATTCTTTGGATTTCTTTTCTATTTCAAGTTCACCAGTCAACCTTGATACTTCAAGTTTCAATGATTGATTTTCATCATTCTTTAGAATTGCTTCATGATGTGCATAACCTAGTTGATCTGCCATATTTTGTTGAATACCAGTTAACCTTATGATTTCATCATCCTTATCAGATACTAGAGCTTCAAGTTGTTGTTTCTCTCTTTGTAGATCTCTTGCTTTATCCTCAGCTATCCTTAATGCATCTAGATTTTTAGTCATTTGTGTACTAAAATGTTCATGTTCTCTTTTCATTGCTTTTAGTTGATCAACCAATGCTTTGTTCTTTTCTTTCAACATTCCAATCATTTCTTTAGTCTCTTCAGATATACTGTTCTCAGATGATGTCTCGATTTGTTCTACTAGCTCTTGAGAAGCCTGCAAGTCATCAGATAATCTTCTCCTTACTTTCAAAGATTTTTGCATTTGCCTCTGCATGTCTGCAATCACTTGATTTGCATTATCCAGCTCTTCTTGAAGATGCACAATCCTCCAAGATTGTTTGTAGCCTTCCATTGCTAAGATATTTCTCTTTAGGTAGTTAAACCCTTTTCCAAGATTATAGCTCTGATACCAATTGTTAGGCCCAATATAGAAAGCTAATGTACTGAGAGGGGAGGGGTGAATCAGTACTCCAAAACTTTTCTCTGATAATAAACTTACTGTTATGCATTAATAGAATAGTGTAGTAACATAAAATAAAACTAAAATCAACAGATAACAATCATACATGATTCACTCCATAACACATATATTTTGGTCATGCAGAAACTCTTGGTTAGAGAGAAAAACTACGATGGGGATGGCACCCACAACTTCACTACTGGAATAATAAAGAATGCTTGGTTAGAGCTACATTTAGCTATTTTTGATAGCTTACCCTGTTAGGAGTATCAAGATTAGTTAGATCTACCTTACTAAAGGATTTTTACAACACTATATAAGTGTAGCACCTGGTTAAAGGATTTACAATTTATAGACTTGGTTAGAGTCTTTTACCCTATTAAAGGTTTCTCTTACAACTTCAAAATATTACAATAAAATCATTACAAATATCTGCAACTTTACATCTGAAATGCTAAAGCAGATTCTATGTGCTCTGAATAAGATTACCTAGCTTGTAGCATACCTTGGTAACCCATAATGAAACTCGATAAACCCTTCTGTTTACTCTGTTCTTTGACTGTTCACTGATAACCTTCTCGGTGACCTCTCAGTGTCTCTATAACAGTCTTCCTTCATGCATACACTTTGTTATCTCTTATTGCATCTCATATATCTAACCCTAGAATCATGTTGTATAAATAGATCTCTTATAGCGGTGATCTAATTCATTGCTTCGATCTTACAAAAGATTCTTTGAATGAATAACTAAACAAAATATCTCATTGGTTAGATTGACCTTGTAATCATACACAATCTCATAGTGCAATTCCCAATGCAAAAATGGTTAGATGTGCCTTGATGTTGTAACACATTTTCATGTGCATGTCCAGGTTCAATGTATCTGTATCTGGTAAAACATTTCACTCGGTGAATATCAACTTGGTGAGTTAACTTTACCACTCGGTAGCCATGAAACTTTACTCGATAAACAACTTGGTGAATACTGCATTCTGTGACTGCTTTCTTCAGTAACCGACTAGACTGTTCATACCGACTTCTCTGTGTGTACCGACTGCATGATTCGGTAATACTAACCAGCTAGAATATATAGTATGACTTTGGATATGAAACTAATAGCAATTTGATAAGTAGTAACATATCTGTGCAACCTTCACCATATTTTCCTTTCACTTTTCCAGCTATCACAGCTGGAAGGCTCATTGCGATTAAGATTTCCCCCCATAATGTAATGGTTGTTCAAGTCGAAACCCTTAGCAGAGCACAAAATAACCAAATGCTGAAGAAACAAGACACTGGAATCGAAAAACAAGATGATTTTCTTGTTGTTCAAATAGTCTTTTAAGAGATTCAATATAAACCAAAACTTAATATGATTATGCTCATCACACCGGTGCTCATTATCACAATGCCTTAAACAAGTAATCAACTAACACTCCGCATCACTCCAATATCTTTCATTGAGATCCAAACCCAGAAAGGTAATAATGAAATTAACATGTACCATGGACTCTATCAAATAATAATTGCACATGGACTCTATTCTTACATGATCCTTCTCCGATATACTTAGTATCCTCCGCTAAAATGACCCCCTCATTGGCTAATAAATCAGCTACCCTATTACCTTCCCTAAAGGTATGGGTAATAATCACACTATCATAGGCATCTAACAATTTTTTAGCATTATCAATGATATTATGAATGTTACAAGAAGGAGAACTAATACCTTTAATAGCCTAAATAATATTGAGAGAGTCCCCCTCCAGCCATATTCTTTTAAAATTAAAACTCTGAGCAAGATGGAGACATTTTAACATTGCTAGAGCTTTTGCCACATGGTTGTTTTGAACTCCAAAGGGAGAGGCAATTGCAACAACACAAAAGCCATAAGAATTTCTGATGACTCCCCCACCTCCAGCCTTCCCAGGATTACCTTTAGCTACACCATCAAAGTTCACCTTAACCCAATCATGAAGAGGGAACCTCCACACAACATTATCTCTCCTGCTCTTCATATCAGATTTGCAGACCCTGTGTATCAACTTCCATTCAGTTAGGATGCTTTTCTCATTATTAGTCATGTTAATATAACTACACTGCTTGTTATTTTTGTGAATGGTATTGATGTTTTCTTTAATAGCCCTGCAAATATTTTCAAAAACCACCTGAGAAGAACACTTAGCCCCCCTGAAAATTCTATTGTTTCTCTCCTTCTAGATATGCCAACAGGTTATAGGAAGGATAAAGGACCAGAGGGTCCTAATAATAAGAAATTTGGTAGGGAAGATCCATTTCCAGATGACTTCCTTAAAACTATTGTGCATTACCCAATCAACTTTCCATTGCATCCAAAATTTACTCCAGATTTCCCAGGTAAAAGAACAATGAATAAACAAATGATCCACAGATTTAGCCTCTTTCTGACATAACTCACACCTATTAGGAATCATGAATCCTTTTCGAGCCAGGTTATCAATGGTAAGAATCTTGTTGTGAGTTGCAAGCCAAAAAAACATGTTAACTTTAGGAATAAGGAATCTATTCCAAATTTTAGTCCATATTGGGTTGTTGACCTGAGTAACAAGTTTTTTATAAGCAGAGGCAACAGTAAAATTACCCCTAGGATTACTCTTCCATAGGAACACATCATCCGAATCTTTATTGACAGAAAAAGACAACAAATCATGCTGGAGCAATGAAAATCCAACATAAACTGCATCAAGTCTGACTCATTTATTCTCCTTCCAATAATTACAAACCATAGAACCATACCTCCTTTTGCATTCTTCAATGAATTGGCTGCAATCCTGGTTAAAAAGAGGCTCTTCTTTAATCCAGACATCCTCCCAAAATCTGATTTTATCACCTTTGCCAAGGACCCATCCAGCTCTAGCTTTAACAGCTTTTATAGATTTGATCATACTATTCCATATAAAAGATCCAACAAGGATATCTTCAGAATAGAGAAGATAATGAGTTGGCTGGTTATGTGTGTATTTATCAAACCACACCCTACTCCAATCTTTCTTAATACCATATGCCCTCCAACTTTGTTTAGCTAGCAAGGCTTTGTTGAAAGGTTTGAGAGATTTAGTACCTAAACCCCCATTGCTTTTAGGAGTACAGACTTTATCCTAGGAAAACAATGTAATCCTTTTCTTATCTTCTACACCAGACCAAAGAAATATTTTCTGAATTCCTTCTAAAGCTTCAACAAATTTGACCGGTATACTAAACAAGCTAAGAGCATAAATAGGCAAATTCTGAAGAGTAGCTTGAAGAAGCTGAAGCTTACTAGCCTGAGATAGCATAGATCCTTTCCAACCTGCCAATTTTTTGTTGAGTTTGTCAATTAAAGAATTCCAGAAAGATTTTGGAGGAGCCAAACCAAGAGGGAGACCCAAATAAGTAGAGGGGAGTAGCTCCACCTTATAGCCAATTATGTTAGCAATCCTCTGCTGCCTCAATAATGGGGTATTGATGAAGTAAATAACAGATTTCTCCCAATTAAAATGTTGTCCAGTAGAAAGGGAATAAGATCTAAGAGCACCTTTGAAGGCAGCAACTTCACTAACAAAAGAATATCCCAACAAAATTGTATCATCAACAAACTGTTGATGTGTGCAGGAGACATTAGCAGAAGAGGGTGGCAACCCTTTGATGGTTTTATTCATTTTCAACTTTTGAATCAGTCTGCTCAAAAATTCCACCAAGATAGTGAAAAGAATAGGCGAAATAGGGTCTCCTTGCCTAAGACCCCTAGAAGATTTAAAAAATATGGACGAAGATCCACAAATAAGAATAGAAAAATTTGGTGTAGATATCAATTCTCTAGTAATTTTAATAACCTTCTCATCAAATCCAAATGCCTCCATGACCCTGAAAAGAACCTGCCATTCCACTCTATCATAGGCTTTTGCTAGATCCAACTTTATAAGAAATTCCTCTTTGTTTGCAACATTAAGAGAGTAGATATTCTCATGCACAAGAATAATAGAATCCAAAATCTGCCTGCCTGGGACAAATCCTTTTTGCTCCTCAGAGATATCAAAGGGGAGAACAACTAGCAATCTAGAAGTCAGGACTTTTGAAATAATCTTGTAAAAAGAATTACAAAGACTTATTGGCCTAAACTTTCCCATAGAATCAGCTCCAACCACCTTAGGAATTAGAGCAATAAAAGTAGAGTTGATTTCTTTAAGAATTCTTCTAGATCCAAAGAATTCTTTGACAACATTGGCTGTGTCTTCCCCAACAATATGCCAATATTCCTGAAAGAAAAACATAGGAAAGCCATCCGGGCTTGGAGCCTTATCCCCTTGAAAGGAGAAAACAACTTTTATAATTTCATCAGCTATAGGGATAGCAGATAATATCTTATTCTGATGAGGTCCAATAATCTTAGGAATGTTATCAACCAGGTCTTTTTACTTAATAATGTCAATTTCCTTAATACCTATCAGAAGGTTAGAGAAGAACCTAACAACTTCATGACCAATGTCATCTTTGAGAAGAATTTTGTCATCAATAATTAATCTAGAGATTCAACTAGCAACTTTATGCTTCATAGATGTCATATGAAAGAATTTAGTATTTCTATCACCGGTTTTTAACCAAATGGGCCTAGATCTCTGCCTCCAATAGATTTCTTCTCTTGATATTGTGTTGTGTAATTTGGCTAGAACCTCATCTTCTTTAGCCTTGGGGAACATCTTATAACCATCTTTCTGAATTGAGTTTTGAATATGTTCTAATTCCTCCTTCAACTTCCTCTTGGATTCAAAAAATCTCCAAAAACCTTTTTGTTCCAGATCTTAATGTTATCTTTGGTGTTTCTTAATTTTTTAGCAACTTTGAACATGGCATATCCATCCATAGTAATATTCGAGCATTTGGAAATGGAAGTTTCCAAGGAAGGGTGTGAAATCCACATTTTTTCAAACCGGAATGGAAAACATCATTTGCCCTTAATTGAATCAACAATAAAAGAAATGGGATAATAATTTGATCCTATTCTATTAATAACAGACAAAGAGCATCTATACTTAAGGACCTAGTCAAGAGTGATAAGGGATCTATCTAGCCTTACCTGAATAAGATCTCCTCCATCGCTTCGATTAGACCAAGTGTAGGAAGCTCTAGAAAGATCAACATCAATCAGGGCATTGGCATTGATGAAGTCCATAAGGTCAATCCTGCTATTCAGTTGAGCTTGAGTTCCTCCAAATTTGTCAATTTATTGCAAAGGGGTTTTGAAATCTCCCACCAATAGCCAACTGTCCTGAGAAAAAAACCCCTTTTCTGCTGGATTTTGTCCCCAAACTTACTCCTAGTAGCTTTAGAATTTGGAGCATAAATGTTGGTAACCACCCATTCCCGTCCTTTAGAAATACATTTAACTCTCATAGAAATGATATTACCATCTCCATCAATAGATCTCCATCAATGGTCTTCTTATTCCAAAATATGGCCACCCCACCTGACGCCCCACTCGAACTACTACCACAAACACCCCCCTGTTTAAAGAAGTTTAATTTTTCAACTTTTTCCTTACTCATTTTAGTTTCCTGCACCAAGATGATGTCTGGCTTATGATCTCTGATAAAATTCCTTAATACATCCTATTTATGGAGACCATTTAGGCCTTGTATGTTCCAAGAAATTACCTTCATTTGGAAACCTAGGAGCAGGATTCCTGAATGGTTCGCTTCCTCCCATCAACTATGTTTTGTTTGCTCTCCTGGTCCCTATGCCACTTCATGGTTTTACGTCCCTGCGGGGATTTGGAAAGACCAATATCCGCCTTAGACCTGGTTCTAGTTTTAACCCCATTAGAACAACCTGTCTTCTTGTTTTTCTTTTTTCCCACTCCTATTATCTCTTCATCATCTCCATCTTTATATACAGATTGCTAATTATTCTAATGTTCTTCTATTCTCTAAGAAGTGGTGGGAGATTCAATTCCAACACTCTGAAATAGAGAGTTAAGGTTAACCTGAGGAGATCCGAACTTGGTATTTTTTTCAAAGATAATATCTGGACCTTCAAAGTCCTTTGGACACACTTTATTACTTCCCTCTTCTGTATCTTTTAGAGCCTCATGTTGTGATTCATTTATGTCACCGCTCTCACCCTCTTCAAGAATTTCTTCTATGCTTACATTCTCTTCCTCTTGAATCTGTAAAACTGCAAATCCATTGACTGTTTTGACTTCAAATACATTATCTTCATCCTTTCTAACTTCCTTTTGAAGAGTATCCTTAGAAGGACTAGCTTTCCTATCATCCTTTGTTATATCTTTTGGGTTACTAGGAAGTCCACTTCCTCCTTCCTCTCTACCCTCCTCATTTTTGTTAGTCTTCTCTTTCCAGATTTGTTTCACATGATTGTTATGCTTCTGAGCATTCTTGGGGTTACTTGGGCAAGCCTTTTCCCAATGCCCAACTTTCTTACAAGAGAAACACACAAAAGGGAGGGACTCAAACTCTATAGCTTGTTCCCACTTCCCTAGTTTGGAATTTATTTCAATAGAGCTCGGAAGGTCCATATTCTGTGAAATATTAACACATATCATCGCATACACCAACCTCTTTCTTATTGATGTCATAGAATCTATAGCCACAAGCTCCCTGAAGGAGTTAGCAATTCCTGAGAAAACATCCTCTATCTAGAATTCAAGCGGCAAACAAGGCAATCGCACCCAGACTAGAGCAGATTCAAAAAAGGAGTCATTGAGATCCATATTTGGAGACCATTTTCTTAAAGATAAAGAAGATTTCCCAAACATCCAGAGTCCTCCAAAGACAAAGAAACCCCTTGACAGGGCTAAAAAATCAACCTATCCTTTCAACCTCCATTATCTCTTAACAAAAGACCTAATGACTTTAATATTAGGTCTTGGTCCAACAAATTTTCCCACTAGAGAAAAAGCCATTAGAGAAATACTGTGGTCTATAACCACATCTGGTACTGCAATAGGTAGTCTGCCTATTTCTCTATCAGAAATATCTTCCACAAAGGGAAAAGATGATTTACCAGTGGGTTTGTTTGCAAATAAACTATTCCAAACTTTGAGAACCTTCACCTCAGCCGTCTTTTCCAAATCAACGTTCAAGATCTCGAGACCCAATTTTGAAGAATTTTCATTATTTTTAAGGACAAGAGGAGGGTCCCAATGCCATGGGTCCCCATCCTTTCAACCATCCTCATCATCCACCATAGATCCCAAAGAGACAAGTTGTCCTTGAGCTGTAGAGGCTGTTGGCATTTCAATAAGTTTGTTGGTATAATGATATTGCGAAGGTTGTTGGAGATTATTGATATAACTAGTAAAGGATTATTACTGTCTTAATAATATTATTTTGTCATTGATGTTAAGAAATTGATTTTCTAATTCAGTATGATGTTGCCATATCTTAAGAAGTACGTTTTGATGAGTATAAAGATGTCGGTAAGTGACATAGAATGAATGTGAAAATGAAGGGGAGTAATAAGTTATTCAAATGGGCAACTATTACTGAGTTAGACAGTGATGAGATTTTGTTGTTTTGATTGTTTTGATATCCTATATATATGTGTATTCAAAGATTGAATAAGAATAAGAAAATATTTCATTCGGTAGATGAATATAGGTTTAATATTGTTCTATGATACCGAGCTATGAAGCTAGTCGGTAAACCCCACGGTTATTGATATCGATTAAAGAAGGCAGAATGTCTACCGAGTGAAGTTCGGTATTAACCGAGTAACAACCGAGCAGTAACAGAACACATTGGATGAATAAAAGCATTATTAAGTGAAGGACACCAATAAGCTGGAGATTTATAGATGATTGGTATGTCGTGCAAGAAGTTTGTTGAGGATCTACGACAATGAAAATACAAGAGTCAGGTCTACAACACAGATTGAATGGTCATAACCTAGCACAAGTACCAAGGAAGGAATGCAAGTTCCAAGGCAAGATAAAACATTTCTCAGATCAAAGGATTCAATGAACCTAGTCAAGTATGATGATCTGATGGCTAAGATTGATCATGGGAAATGTGATCAAAGAAATTAAGTGGTTAGGAATTGTTTATAAATAAGGAATTGTTGATGAACAATGGACGCGGGCAAATAGAAGAATAGTGATGCTGCTGTAGTGATCACCGAGCACAAAATATTGAAGATCTGATTGAAGAACAGATTGAGAAGCCCAACAAGGAGAAAGATAAGTCTTATGACAAGATTATCTTGAGTACATTGAGCACATAGAATCTGCTTTAGCATTTCAGATGTGAAGTTGCAGATATATTTTATTATTGTTATTTATTCTGTAAGTGACATGAAATCTCTTTACCGAGTGGACCTAACAGTCTTATTTGTAAATCATCTAGCAAGGTAACATTTTGAATGAGTGTTTGAAATCCTTTGACAAGGTCACTTCTAACAAAGTGAAGATTCTAATAGATCCTAGGGAAATCCCTTAACCGGGTCACATCTAGCAATGTGTTTATGTAATCTGTAACAAGATTGGCTTTTAACCAAGCATACTCTAGAAGGGTATATTTCTTAGTGGGTCTGAAATCCCACAGTGGTTTTTCCCTATTTGGGTTTCCATGTTAAACCTGGTGTTAAATGTGTTGTGATGTTTTAAGTTTGTCAGTTTATGAGTTTGAATGATTTACAGTCTAGGTTGCATATTGAAGTAAAGGCTACCTAGGTTGAACCTGATGAATATATTGCATTGTGAGTTTATATGATTCACTCCCCCCTCTCATCTTACTAACAATTGGTATCAAAGCTTTGGACTCCTGAAGAAAAGTTTAAAGGAACTTGAGACAAGATCCGAAGATGTATAAGAGGGATGCCCCAAAGTTGAACAAGTCAAGTTTCTCCACATGGCAGAAAAGGATGAAGCTGCACTTATTAGGAATTGGAGATTATGCAACATATTATCTAGAGAATGATTGTAGTGCACCTAGCACCTACCCGATGACAATGGAAGAGATAAAGGCAAAGTAAGAACATATTCAAGCAATGATTGAAATGACATTAGCATTGACCGACTCAGAGTTTAATGATCTGGAAGGTTGTAATGATGCCAAAGCTATGTGGAATAGGCTCATATCTATGTATGGTGGTGATGAACATGTTCAAAGAGAAAAAGTAGATAGTCTAAGAGGTCAACTTGAATCCATGAGAATGAATGAAGGTGAGAACATAATCCAATACAGTACAAGGTTAAAGGAAACTGTCAATCAAATCAAAGGAGTAGGAGGAACTATTGAAGAAAAGGATGTAACAAGTAAGTTGCTAAGAACACTTCTACATGCTTATGCCATTCGAGTCTCTACAACTAATGAATTAAGGTCTGTACCAAACATGCCAGTCTCCTTGGATGCTACTATCGGTAAGCTACATGCATTTGAGTTAAGCAATTTTGATAATAGTGGGTCTTCGGTAAATAAAGTTGAATCTGCATTCAGTTCTTTTCATCTTGGTGAATTTGATGATTACAATGATAGAATGTATAAGTATACTGAAGGAAATCATAGTGGAGCAAGTGAAAGATTTCACAAAAACATGGAAGAAGTACACAAACTATATGAGGAAATTAGAAAGCAGGAAGAATTTGAAGCATTATTGGCCAGAAGGTTACCAAGAGGTAAAGATAAGTATAAAGGGAAGTTACCTTTGAAATGTTTTAACTATGATAAAATAGGACATATGGCTTCTAACTATCCTGACAAAGGATCTAGTGAAAAGAGAGAATACTGAGATTACAAACAGAAAGACAATCATGACAGAGGGCATTGAGACTTTAGAAGGAGAGATAGAAAGACATTCCTAGTGGCTAATGAGGAATCCAATGATGATAAATCTGATGAGACTGAGACAGAGGAAGTTGTTTATGTGGCTATCAAAGATGGATCATATGAAGAATGGTATGAAGAAAAAGCCTTAATATCTCACATAAATAACAATGATTCTTGGATCATAGATAGTGTATGCTCACATCACATGATAGGTGATAAACACAAGTTTGTTAAATTAGAAGACTATGATGGAGGTTATATAAGATCTGGTAATGATGCACCATGTCCGGTGAAAGGTAAAGGATCTATCACACTTCTTGACAATGCTAAATGTGATGATGTATATTGGGTTGAAGGTTTGAAATACAATTTGTTGAGTGTAGCACAGCTAAACAATACAAGATACTGAATAGAATTTCAGAAGGGAATTGTCAAAGTTCATGACAAATATGGAAAGTTAACTGCTACTTGGACTCAAATAAGAGGTAATACATTTCATCTTGACTCAACTCGGAACAATTGTCTGTATGCAAAAATAGAAGATACCTGGTTATGGCATAAAAGGTTTTGTCATGTAAATTTTGATAATTTGATCAAAATAAGTAAGAAGCACCGAGTAAGAGGTCTACTGAGCTTGGAAAAACCTAGGAATGCAATGTGTCGAGGATGCTAGATGGGTAAGATGACAAGATTAAGATTTACAAGTAAGTCCTACACTTCTAAAAGAATTCTAGATCTTGTGCACACTGATCTTTGTGGTCCTATGAAAGTTCAAAGTTATTATGGTGATAAATACTTCATATTATTTGTGGATGATTACTCAAGGATGATGTCAGTTATGTTTTTAATAGAAAAATCACAAGCCTTTAACTCAAGGATAGACGAGGAGAATTCACTTCTGATGAATTCAACTTATTTTGCAATGATCATGGTATAAAGAGACAAGTGCCTGCACCAAGCACTCCATAGCAAAATGTGATAGCTGAAAGAAGAAACAGATCTATTGTAGATTGTGCCAGAACCCTGATGATAGAAAAGAGGGTACCTTAAACATTTTGGAGAGAAGTAATAAGCACTGCAGTCTACACCTTGAACCGTGTACAACTAAAGAAAGGAACTTTGAAGACATCGTATGAAATGTGGTATGACAAGAAACCTAATGTGAGTTATTTTAAAATATTTGGGAGTAGATGTTATGTTCACAAAGATGTCAGAAATGGAAAGTTTGATCAGAAAAGCGAAGAAGGAACATTTCTTGGTTATTCTTCTAGAAGTAAAGCATTTAAATGTCTGATCAAATCATCTAACAAAATAGTGGAAAGTGCAAATGTGAAAATTGATGAATTTGCAGAAAGAAATGATGAAGGAAATTCCAAAGAACCAGAAGATTATGAAGAGTTTATATATGTTCAATTGAGAAGTCCTACCAAGAAAGTTGATGAAGAAAATGAAGAAAATACCTAGTTACCGAGTGATGAAGAAGATCATACAGAGCCTACCGAGCCTATATTAGCCAAATATGTCAGAAGGAATCATGCATCAAGTCAGATTAGAGGAGATAAGGATGATCCAGTGATGACAAGGAACAAACTAAGACAAAACACATGTCTGATATCTGAATTTGAACCAAGGATAGTAAAAGAGGCATTTAGCAATGAAGATTGGGTAAATGCTATGACAGAAGAGATTGAACAAATCAAGAAAAATGAAACATGGACACTGGTCCCAAGACTAGAAGAGAAAAATGTAATCGGTACAAAGTGGATTTTCAGAAACAAGCTAAATGAAAAAGGTGAGGTCATTTGGAATAAAGCAAGGCTAGTCTGCAAAGGTTATGCTCAAGAAGAAGGAATAGACTATGGTGAGACTTTTGCACCTGTAGCAAGACTTGAAGGAGTAAGAATATTGTTGGCATATGCTGCTTACAAAAATTTCAAGATATATCAAATGGATGTTAAATATGCATTTTTGAATGGTATACTAGAAGAAGAAGTTTATATTGAACAACCTAAAAAATTTGTTGAAGAGAAGAATAAAGATCAGGTATGTAAGTTGAACAAAGCTTTATATGGCCTAAAGCAAGCACCTAGAGCATGGTATGAGAGATTGCACTCTTACTTAATCAAGATTGGTTTTATGAGGACAAGTGAAAACAACAACAAGTATATGAAGAATGATGAAGAAAATAGAATACTGATTTCAACCATATTTGTTGGTGATATTATTTTTTGTGGAAATGATTCTTTATGCAAGAATTTTGGAAATGAAATGTGCAAAGAATTTGAGATGTCATTAATCAGTGAAATAAAGTATTTTATAGGTTTACAAATACTGCAAATGAAAGATTAGATTTTCATTACTCAATCCAAGTATATGAAGGAAATCCTGAAGAAATTTGGAATGGAGGATTCTAAACCTGTAAGTACTCCTATGACTACCAATTGTAAACTATCAAAGAATGATGAATCTGCATCTATTGATGAGACACTTTACAGATCTATGATTGGATAGCTACAATATGTAGTTCACAACAGGCCTGATATAAAACATGCAATAGGTATAGTTGCAAGATTTTTTGCAAATCCCAAAGAAACCCATATGATAGTAATCAAGAGAATTTTCTGATACCTGAGAGGCACTGAAGATTATGGTTTAGTATATAAAAAGAGGAGTGATTTTTATTTAAAAGTCTATACTGATGCTGATTGGGCAGGAAACATTGATGACAGAAAAAGCACAAGTGGTGGAGCTTTCTTCTTAGGTGAAAGACTAGTAAGTTGGCTTAGCAAGAAACAAGGATGCATTTCACAGTCAATAGCTGAAGCTAAATATGTCGCTATAGCATTGAATTGCACCAATATAACATGGATCAAACAACTGTTGGAAGGTATGAATGAGAAAGTTACCAAGATAGTAACTATATTTTTTGATAATACTAGTGCTATTAATATTTCAAAGGATCCGGTAATGCACTCTAAGACAAAGCATATCTCTATAAAGTATCATTATCTCAGAGAAGAAGTTCAAGAAAAGAAAGTGTGCTGGAATATATTAGTTCAAAGGAACAAATAGAAAACATCTTCACAAAGCCACTACCAAGGGACACTTTTGAGTATCTCAGAAGCAAGTTAGGGGTCCTACCCCTATCTTCTACTCACTGACAGAGTTTGGTGAAAGCTTCAATTCTATAACTCTACAGAATACTATTTATGAGTTGATGCTTGTTTACACACTTTAGAAGGTCGCCTAAAGTTGTGCAATTACTTCACAGGGGAAGAAATCATGAATTAGTTTTACTTTTTGGCATTGTTGTCAAAGGGGGAGAAGACTAATAGGAGAAGATAGGAGAAGACTAATGACTAGGGGAGATAATTTCAAGAGAAATCAAGGATAACAACAAATAGTTTTACAACAATCTGAATCCGAATCAATTGAAATGAATCAAGTTGGTATTGCCATCAATGCCAAAGGGGGAGATTGTTGGCATTTCAATAAGTTTGTTGGCATAAGGATATTCAGAAGGTTGTTGGAGATTATTGATATAACTGATAAAGGTTAATTACTGTCTTAATAATATTATTTTGTCATTGATGTCAAGAAATTGATTTTCTGATTCAGTATGATGTTGCCATATCTTAAGAAGTATGTTTTGATGAGTATAAAGATGTCGGTAAGTGACACATAATGAATGTGAAAATGAAGGGGAGTAATAAGTTATTCAAATGGGAAACTATTACTGAGTTAGACAGTGATGAGATTTTGTTGTTTTGATTGTTTTGATATCCTATATATATGTGTATTCAAAGACTGAATAAGAATAAGAAAATATTTCATTCAGTAGATGAATATAGGTTTAATATTGTTCTATGATACCGAGCTATGAAGCTAGTCGGTAAACCCCAAGGTTATTGATATCGGTTAAAGAAGGCAGAAAGTCTACCGAGTGAAGTTCATTATTAACTGAGTAACAACTGAGCAGTAACAGAACACATTAGATGAATAAAAGCATTATTAAATGAAGGACACCAATGAGTTGGAGATATATAGATGATTGGTATGTCAAGCAAGAAGTTTGTTGAGGATCTACGACAATGAAAATACAAGAGTCAGGTCTACAACATAGATTGAATGGTCATAACCTAGCACAAGTACCAAGGAAGGAATGCAAGTTCCAAGGTGAGATAAAACATTTTTCAGATCAAAGGATTCAATGAACCTAGTCAAGTATGATGATCTGATGGCTAAGATTGATCATGGGAAATATGATCAAAGAGATTAAGCGGTTAGGAATTGTTTATAAATAAGGAATTATTGATGAACAATGGACACTGGCAAATAGAAGAACAATGATGTTGCTGTAGTGATCATCGAGCAAAGAAGATTGAAGAACAGATTGAGAAGCCTAGCAAGGAGAAAGATAAGTCTTATGACGAGATTATCTTGAGTACATTGAGCACATAGAACCTGCTTTAGCATTTCAGATGTGAAGTTGCATATATATTTTATTACTATTATTTATTTTGTAAGTAACAGGAAATCTCTTAACCGAGTGGACCTAACAGTCTTATTTGTAAATCGTCTAGCAAGGTAACATTCTGAATGAGTGTTTGAAATCCTTTGACAAGGTCACTTCTAACAAAATGAAGACTCTAATAGATATGAGGGAAATCCCTTAACCGGGTCACACCTAGCAATGTGTTTATGTAATCTGTAATAGGATTGGCTTTTAACCGAGCATACTCTAGAAGGGTATATTTCTTAGTGGGTTTGAAATCCCACAGTGGTTTTTCCCTATTTGGGTTTCCACGTTAAACCTGGTGTTAAATGTGTTGTGATGTTTTAAGTTTGTCAGTTTATGAGTTTGAATGATTTACAGTCTAGGTTGCATATTGAAGTAAAGGCTACCGAGGTTCAATCTGATGAATATATTGCATTGTGAGTTTATATGATTCCCCCCCTCTCATCTTACTAACAGAGGCAACAAAACCAGAAGAGCTAGCTGCGCTGTTCTCTCCATTAGCAGAATTCAAAATTCCCTCCAGCTGCGCTATTCCCTCCATTTTCAGCCACCCTAAATCTTAAGTGTTAAATTTAAGAATATCTCAAGTTACATCTTCAACATTGAGTTTAATCCATAGAAGTACATAGAATCTAGTCCACGAGATCAAATACAAGTTGCAAAGATAAGAATCAACATCCACACACATGAACATCCAATGAAGAGAAGGGAATCCCAATGGAAGAAGGCATCAAACCACTCCCCATGCTCCAGAGAATGACATAAGATCCCACACATACTCTAGATCTAGGATGACACCTAACAACCAAAGGACATAAACATGGAAACAACCACACCTCAAATATAATCACTTGAAAAATAATCCAAATCTCATCACAAGGCTAATTCAAAATATCATAAGATATCCAGAGGCTCCACACAAAAACAAGGCATAATGAGCTATAATCTACGTGTAGGGAAGAGTGTCATTGCATGCTATCCTCACAAAGAAGAGAGATCCATGGGTCTCTGCCCCAACACCTTCGATACTCATGTGGAACCGTCTCAACCTTTCAGGAAATCAAGGGAGTTCGGTTGCTCGAACCTCTAGGGCCTTCCCAAATCTTAGCACAAGTCTATACTAGTACTCTAGAGCCATGATTTGTGGCACACAAACCCATTTCTTATCTTGTTAATGTAAATCACTACTACCCATCTCTCCTAGGATTGATTTATTTAATTATTACTTGATTACATAAACAAAAATCCCAATGAGATATCCTAGCAGTCTAGACCCCGACAGTTATGACAAGGAGTCCTAGCACTCTAATCCTCTTGACCCTGACCACTCACTTGGAATCCCACTCCTCCTATCATATGTTAGGATTCCCACAGATACTGAGAGGGGGGTGAATCAGTACCTAACCGGTATATTAAATTTCTTAACTTAAAACATGTAGAGCATATTAATACTGTGTACTGGTAAGTAGAAAGTAATGCAATAAACAAAGATAATAACAACCACATGAAAAACACACCATAACACAAGGATTTAATGAGGAAACCCGATGTGGGAAAAACCTTGGTGGGATTTGTGACCCACAATATTCACTTACTGGCCAATAAGAGAATATTACTACTACAAGAGGGGCCTGCACATGCAGGAAGGCCAACTGCCTAGAGCTCAATGCTCAAATACAAAATAGGAAGTCTCATTGACTTACAAAATGGATTATATAAATCCAATGTCTTGTACTACTTCAAAATATCATCTGTAATGCCAGATCTAGTACCAGTTTCTACTATGCTTCTTGCATAGATCCTTAACCTATATTTCGCATAATAGGTCTACCTTATTTCGCCTAATTACATTCCTCTTCCTTACTTACAAATGTTCTACAATGATCTCTCTTATATAAGAGTCATTTTACAACTTGCCAAGTCGGCTTATAATGATTTTACAAATAATAAACAAAATATATTTGTAAAGCGGAAAAATCGAACCCTAGTTGTTCTCCCCTCCCCGACTCCAAGGAGAGAGAAGGGAGAGTCACTAGGGTTGATGGTTTTCACTTAGGGGAGACTTTACATTCAAAAGAGGGGTTGAAACCCACAAGATCCAATCCCATGCAATGAAAGATTGGATTCTAAATGAGTTTCAAGGGTTAAGACATCAAGGATACCCTCTTTTGTAAGGAATGTAGATAGAAAGATTGAACTAGGAATGCATGTAAAGTACGAAAGATTCACTTATAAAAAGAGATAGGGATATGGGATGAAGTTGTGGACCTGGAATTAGCAGTAAAATGTCGAGATGGTGCTGTTCTACAAATTTGAGTGAAAGTTGACGGGATGATGGCGCCTGGCGTGCACACGGTCCTCTGAAAAATCCGCGAAATGAAGGGGGATCTGTTCGTCTCTGCACAAGGATTCCAGATCTTCAATTACAGCCGCGTACCTGCAACCTACACACAGAAAAGAGAGGATGATTGCAGGGTTAGGGATGAGGGGTTTTCCTTTAGGTCAAACCCCAGTTTTGGAATTAACCAAGAAATGAGAATGCTGTAAATGTAAATGTTTGTAATGTAAACAAGTACTGATACCTTGTTGTAAGAATGTTTGTATTCTTACATGCGAAGGTGTAATGTATGTTGTAAATGATCTCCTCTTCAATGGTTGAATCCTTGTCTTGAATGCAACACCTAGCCTTGAATGGAGACTTAGAATGCTCAATTGCTTGAAGGAATGCTTGAATGCTTGAATGCTTGAATGTTTGAATAGCGCTTCCGCCTTTTTGCTCTTGCTTATTTCCTTTTTTCCCGACCTCCTAAAATGGGAGAGGAAATGTAGTTTATATACTTGTCAAATAGGGTTGATAGACTGATTTTCCCGACCTTAGGCTGACCAGGAAACAATATTTTCCAATTTGCAAACTTAAAGACCCGATGCCCACAAGAGACCGGGCCCAAAATAGGGCCAGGGACCAGGGCACTAGGCGCCATGGTCCTGGGGGACCAGAGCACTGGGCGCCCTAGTCCTGAAGGACCAGGGCATTGGGCGCCATGGTCCCACCTCCAGGGACAGCATGGTGCAAGGAGGATCAGGCCAGGGTGCTGAAAAATGCAGTTTTTGATGTCATGAACAAGTTTCGGGGTCTCCATTCAGGTTCCGTGTTGCATCACCATCATGAAGACCCAAATGCAGTCAAAATTGCAAGTGTCACAATTTTAGGATGCTACATTTAGCCCCCACTTTAGCGGGAATATAAGCGTACACTCATACTTTCGGTAAAGTACAAGGAAACAACATTGAAAAACTTTCACCACGTCAAGGAGGCAAGATACACCAAGCCCCCAGTGGACTAAGGATCTTACGACTTCGATTGACAAAGTAAAAGGGAATATCATGAGGGAGAACCATGACTGTCAGTAGTAAGGTTCCCTCACTATGAGTCATGCAAGAAAGATATCAAAAATTTTCAAGGCAAAGCCAAATTTGTCAAGAAATTTTCAAGTATCTTGAAAAGATATGAACAGGATGTATGCCCCCCTACGTTAAAGCGATCACACACGCCTCACTGGGGGTGATTGCTTTAAGGTAGTGATACATATAAGAAATGAGAAAGGAGCACGTTATCACAAGGATTTATCCCCCAAGTGTGAGATAAGCCCAAGGATAATAGACACAAAACACAAAGCACAAGGTGACTTCGCTTTCCTCGGGATCAGTATGCTATATGATAATTCATGTATATCATATGTATGTATGCATAATTGTTCTTCATTCCCCAATCAAGGAAGGTCACCTAGAAGAAGGGAACACATGTGTCTTTTGAGTCAACATGAGAGAGACCAAAAGAGATCTCAATGTTTTGCATCGTCCTCAAGTAGACAATACTAAGGACAACAAATAGAAGAATGAGAATAACATATAGAAGAAGTAACAAAAGAGAGGAGGAGAGAGTCTGCTATGCTAATGAACTAGTCTAGCACGTCATCTACCCCCCGATCTTGCTGATCAATATTTCGGGAAGGTAGGAAACACGCTAGAGGAGGAACATCCAACACAGCAGATGGAGCTATCACAAGATCCAAACAAGGGCTATGTTCATGTTCCGAGCCACGTTGTTCTTGTCTAGGAGCTAGGATAAGTGCTTTAGAAAATTCGTTAGATAGATGGTTATCAACATCAACATATTCATATTCACTATCAGAATGAATAGGAGTAACATTTTCATCATGAATAGCATTTTCATCTATATCATCATCAAGATATATAAAAACAGGATCTTTAACTCGCACAGGATCAAGACCATCATGCATCTTATGTTTAGGAGATTTCGGCTCAATCGTCAGCTGAGGAGAAAATGGAATAATACTAGCTGAAGGTGTTTTTGGGGATTGCAAAGTTTGAGAAGCAGTTGCCTGAGCTCTAAGATGACGCTTTTGTCGGTGTTCACGTGCAGAACGATTCTGTCTAGTCTTAGTAGGAAGTTGCAAAGATTGAGGAGGAGGAATGTTCTCATCCTTATCACTTGGGTGTTTAGGTTGTGGTCTCTTAGGTTGAACAATAGGAGAAGAGGAAGGTCTCTTCTCTCCATAAGAGGAAGGAGGAGGAACTACTCCATATAAGGGAGGAATATTCGGTTTAGGAAGGAGACCAAGCCCATCATGACGAGGAGGTATAGGTCTATTTCTAGGAAGTTTATTAGATATAGGCAGTCACATCCATAGGGATGGGTTGGGAATCTTCTTGAGGAAAGACATTAGTTTTATTTTTCAAAGGAAGAACTTCGATAGGAATATCAAGTTTGGGTGTTCTAGGTTCACTTAGAGATAGGATCATATCTTTTTTCCACTTTTGATAAGATTTGAAAAGATGATCACTTCGCAGAGGAAGAGATTGGAATTGTTTAGGCCAAAAATAATCAATAGGAACGCTAGAAGTTCTTTCAGCTGGTTTAAAGAGACTATGATTGACAGTAACAACTTCACCATTATGGGGAAATTTCAAACACTTATGAATAGGAGAAGCAATAGCTTTCATGGAAGATAGCCAAGGATAGCCTAGCTTCACACGAAATTGTTCAGATGATGGAATAATAGCAAAGTCCACATCAAGGGATTTGTTATGGACCTCAATAGGTAATGTAATAGAACCAATTGCAGGAGAAGAAAATGCATCAAATAGTTTCACAATCACATTTGTTTCATCATAGATCACTTGATTCAATTGCAAAGTAAAAATAAATTCTTTAGTAATGATATTAACCATACAAGAAGGATCAATAAGCACTCCACGGCAAGGTGTATTCTTGACTTTTGCAACTATATATAAAGGACCATCAGGTGCCCTGATAGTTTCACTAGAATCAAAGGTGATGGAAGGTTCTTTAGGGATTTTCTGCTGCTCTACAAAGTTAATCACATTCGGAGTCATGGACACAAGATCATCAAGTGAGACAGAGGAATCAGTAGTATCAATCGCATTAGAGGTGTGAGAAGGTAATGGATTAGTAAAAATCTAAAGATTTTGGTTAGGAGGAGCTACAGATGTATTGCCTTTATCATTCACTCCAGAAACAGAGATAGTATTATTATCAATCAAATCTTGAATTTTACCCTTTAAAGCAAAACATTTTTTAGTATCATGCCCAGGATGATGATGAAATTGACAAAAAGATTTGTTATCAAAATAGGGTGAATTAATCTTTGCAGGATCTATTTGCCTTATAGGAGGAAGAGTAAGCACATTTTGTTCCAATAACTTATTCATAATACTATGCAATGATTCATTCAAAGGAGTGAACTTTCTTTCTTTCTTGAAAAACTTAGAAATAGGAGGCACACCTGATGCCGCATTCACATTGTTGTTGATGATGTTTTCATTAAATTTAATGGACTCTCTGTTCGGTTTAAACTTCCCAAATGGTTGTTGACTACTATCACCCTTATCACTCGGAGCCATAGGATTTGCTTGTTCCATTTGACTCACAGTCAGTTGATAATTGTGAAGAGTTGCGCACAACTGTTGGAAAGAAGTAAACTCAGAAAATAGAAGTTTTTCTCTAATATCTTTTTGTAAATTAGAAATAAAGATTCTTTGAATATCATTGTCAGGCACTGGAAAAGAAATTTGAGCATACAAATGCTTATATCTACCAATGAAATCAGTCACTTTTTCTTTAACACCTTGTTTACAATGCATTAAATCAATCAAAGTAACTTTAGGACTTATATTGTTTTGAAATTGTTGAATAAAAGCATTTGCAAGTTGTTCGAAAGAAGTAATAGAATAAGAAGGCAACGAGCAATACCATTGTAGGGCTTTATCTCTTAATGTTCTAGTAAACAGTTTTGCAAGCAACCTTTGGTCATAAGCAAAATCAGTACATATTGTTTGAAAGGTCTTAACATGTGTTAGAGGATCACCCTTACCATTATAAAGCTCCAAATGTGGAATTTCAACATGTTTAGGGGGGATAGCTCGAACAATGTCAAGAGAAAGTGGGCTCGCAACATCAAATGTGGGCACACTAAACTTAGATTGATTCATAGAGGCAATTTGTTGCTGTAAAGAAGAGATAGTTTGTGCAAGATTGTTAATGGTCGCTTCAGTTGAAGAGTTCATATTAGACATGTTAGATTGTGATGGAGGTGTTATGTTATTGAAAGAAGGTATTGATTGAGAGTAAGGTGGTGGGACGCTATGATAGTTAGTCATAGGAGATGATTGGAAAGGAGGAACACTACAAAGAGGAATGGAAGGGTTAAATGAATTGCCCCCTTGCATCATGTTCATTTGTGGAGATATAGGAGGGACACTCATTGAAGGAATGAATGAAGAAGTCAGATTGAATGAAGGAAGAGGGTTGATTGAAGAAGAGGGATTGCCCCCATGACTAGTGATCATAGGAGGAATGTCTTGTATTGAAATAGTCATTATGTTTGATGTAAAAGTAGGTATACTAGCAATAGGAGTTGTCAAAGGAATAGAATGATTAACTTGAGTAGGAGGTTGTGTATAACCTAAAGTTTCAGCACAACTCTTCATAGGCATCACATTCGAATCCACAATGTGTGCAATACCACACAAAATATCAATTCCATTCTTATCACTTTGAACCATACGTTTTAGACCCTCAATTAATGAAAGAGCTTCACTATCGGGGTATTCTTGAGACATCCATTGTCGAAAATCATCAAATTGGTTATCCAATTTTGAAAGTTGTTCTACAGAAACCTCATGGAGAGCTGCTTCATCATTAAGAGGATTAGAGGAATTACCCATGTCCTCGTTAAAAAGGCCATTCAAATTAGGTTCCATCTCCTCAGTAATTAAACCTTGGAAAGACTTACTTCTAAGGCCTTGTCTAACGGGAATAGTGTAAGTAGGACTTATTGTTGTAAAACTCATGCACTAAAGAGAGAGAGAAGATTTTGAATTTTAGAGGTAGAAAATTTCAATAAAACCAGCCAATCTCCTAGATTTAAGCTGTTAAATGCAATCAGGACAATCTCCCGAAATTTCGGAAAAAATGTTCGAGACCGTGGCGAACGGAGTGCACACGGTCCTCGCAACTTTTTTCAAAATTTTCAGGGATGAAAGTTATGATGATTTTAAAGCTAATCTGAAAAAATTGAGTGATTTTATGATCTGTAGATAAGCCAAATTAAAGTTACAATCTCAAAATTGAACCCTACCAAGATTGTTGAAAAATGTAAAATTTGAATTTTGAAAAAGAGGGGGAAACTGAAATTTTGAATTTTATGATTTTAGAGGGAATACTAAAAGCAATGCAAGTTTTGAAATTTAAAAGTTGACTTGATTTCATGCAAAATTCGAATTTGAAAGTGGAAATCAAAGTTTTTGCAATTAAACACTTAATTTCAAAAGTCGCAAACTACAAAAATTTGAATAAAACACTGAAATTTCGAATAAATGCCAACACACTTTTCAGATTTAGGACTGTAAGAAACACAGTTTTGATACAAATTTCAATTTCAACAATTTTTGAATGATTAGAAGCCTCAATCCAAGCAATCGCTAGACCAACTTTAACTTTAATTTTGAAGGTGTTAAAATTGATAAAATCAGCCAAAATTCTGGATTTTAGCAGAAAAATACAGTAAGATCTAGCTCCCGAAATTTCAGAAAAAATGTCGGGGACGATGGTGCTCGGGGTGCACACGGTCCTCGCAAATTTTTTCCAAATTTTCAGGGATGAGAGATATTGTGATTTTATTGCGGAATCCAAAGTTACAGCCGATTTGGAGGTGTTTTGATTAGTGAAATTATCAGTCAAAGGTTGAATCAAGAAGGTCTTAAAAATTAGGGTTTTGACATTTAACCACTTAATTTTCAGAATTAAAGCACAAATATGAATTGACAATTTGCAATAGAAGGGTAGATCTGAAACAAGCATTAACAATTAAACATTTCACAAGTTTAATTACTTAAAAGAAAATTTTAGGGTTTTTTATGCAATCAACCTCTAAAATTTGCAAAAGATCAAACATGGAAATGTAATTAGGAAAGCAAAATTTTCAGATCTAACCATGAATAATCAGAATGAGGATGTTCACGTCGGGTTCACCAAAATGTAAAGCGGAAAAATTGAACCCTAGTCGTTCTCCCCTCCCCAACTCCAAGGAGAGAGAAGGGGGAGTCACTAGGGTTGATGGTTTTCACTTAGGGGAGACTTTACATTCAAAAGAGGGGTTGAAACCCACAAGATCCAATCCCACGCAATGCAAGATTGGATTCTAAATGAGTTTCAAGGGTTAAGACATCAAGGATACCCTCTTTTGTAAGGAATGTAGATAGAAAGATTGAACTAGGAATGCATGTAAAGTAGGAAAGATTCACTTATAAACAGAGATAGGGATATGGGATGAAGCTGCGGACCTGGAATTAGCAGTAAAATGTCGAGACGGTGCTGTTCTACAAATTTGAGCGAAAGTTGACAGGACGATGGCGCCCGGCGTGCACACGGTCCTCCGAAAAATCCGCGAAATGAAGGGGGATCTGTTCATCTCTGCACAAGGATTCCAAATCTTCAATTATAGCCGCGTACCTGCAACCTACACACAGAAAAGAGAGGATGATTGGGGGGTTAGGGATGAGGGGTTTGCCTTTAGGTCAAACCTCGGTTTTGGAATTAACCAAGAAATGAGAATGCTATAAATGTAAATGTTTGTAATGTAAACAAGTACTGATACCTTGTTGTAAGAATGTTTGTATTCTTACATGTGAAGGTGTAATGTATGTTGTATTTTGTATGTTGTAAATGATCTCCTCTTCAATGGTTGAATCCTTGTCTTGAATGCAACACCTAGCCTTGAATGGAGACTTAGAATGCTCAATTGCTTGAAGGAATGCTTGAATGCTTGAATGCTTGAATGTTTGAATAGCGCTTCCGCCTTTTTTCTCGTGCTTATTTCCTTTTTTCCCGACCTCCTCAAATGGGAGAGGAAATGTAGTTTATATACTTGTCAAATAGGGTTGATAGACTGATTTTCCCGACCTTAGGCTGACTAGGAAACAATATTTTCCAATTTGCAAACTTAAAGACCCGATGCCCACAAGAGACCGGGCCCAAAATAGGGCCAGGGACCAGGGCGCTGGGCGCCATGGTCCTGGGGGACTAGGGCGCTGGGCGCCCTAGTCCTAAAGGACCACGGTGTTGGGCGCCATGGTCCCACCTCCAGGGATAGCAGGGTGCAAGGAGGATCAGGCCAGGGTGTTGAAAAATGCAGTTTTTGATGTCATGAACATGTTTCGGGGTCTCCATTCAGGTTCCATGTTGCATCGCCATCGTGAAGACCCAAATGCAGTCGAAATTGCAAGTGTCACAATTTTAGTACGCTACAATATTAAAACAAAAATCCTGTTGGCCTCTATGCTAGCATGCTTCCTTTCACTGTTGATGTCGGTGATCTGTGTGCCGGTGTAGAGTTTGATCTTGCTAGTGCTAGTGGAATACCTTGCCTATGTCATAGGATTGTAAGGTTGCCATCAATGACAAAACCTTCAATCACCTACAATGTCTCATTGGAGTGTGCATATGCCAACAATCTCCCCCTTTGGCATTGATGGCAACATTCATGAGAAAATTTCAAAAGTGTATCCAAAACTTGTTTCCAAAAATGTGTACCAAAAATATATGAGCTCCCCCTAAGCAGACAGGTCTTTCGCAGATTATTTTCTCATACTACTAATCTCCCCCTTTGGCATTAATGACAAAGGTTGTCAAGGTGTCAATAGAGTTGTAGTTTTTCTCTCTCAACCTTGTAACTGGGTGGTTACAATTTGAAAAAGATCCACCAAAACCAAATTTATGCTTTCCATAAACTTCTTACTGTCTTTTATTGCTGCCTCTATTCTTTGAACTGGACCGATGAGGTGCTGCATATGCTCTGCTAGTGTTTTTTGTCCTTGTACAAGTGCCTCAGATATTTCCTTCCTCAAGGATGCTAGATAGTCCAGTCTTGGACTTACTCTTAGTCTCAGATTTTTAGCCTTGCTTATTATTCTCTCATTTTCTCTCTCTAGCTTCAATAATTCTTCCTCAAAACTAGTTATCTTTTTCTCAAAAACTGATAATGTATTAGGTGAATTAACAAAATTGTCAACAAGTTTATTTATTTCTTCTTGTACCTTGCTCATTTTCTTATCTATGTGAACTGTTAAAAAGTTTGTCTTGCAAGTATCTTTGTATAGAGTTTTAAATTCCTTCAATGAGTTGCATAGTTCCGGTAGAAGTGTGTCAAATTCCCTAGTACACTTCTTTATTTAATTCTCAAAGAGTTTTTGTTTTTCAATTTCCAACCTATCTTTGAATGCTTGTTCCTTTATTTGTTCAACTGTCACTGTGTTGTCAGTAATATTCTTCGACAAAGTGTCAAGTTGAATCAAAGAATCCTTATTTTCTATGTTGCATTTTGGAGCTATCATCTTCAAAATTGGGATTGTGTCATCTATAGCTTTATAAGCTTGTGAACTACAATCAGTTATTTTCTTCAAAGAATCTGAAAGAATTTCAGTTACATTGGTTGATTTGTAGCCTGCAGAGGAGGAACCAACATTTTGAATTCCACTAGTGGAGGAAGTAACCATGCTTGTAGTGACCTCTGGTAGGTCAGTTTGTGTTTCCATTTCCTTAAGCAAGGGTTTTTGTTTCTCTCCTATTGCCGGTGACACTGTTTCCACATGAACCTGTTCATGTTTTGGAGCCTGTTGCTCTGCTTGTTTCTCTGTCTATGTCTCTAATTGTTTCCCTATTCTATCATCTTCCACTTTTCCTTCAGTGTTATCAGTGTTGTCAGTTGTCGGTGGCTCACTAGCCATGTCAATTTTACCAGTTGTGTCCTTGTCTATCACAATGTTGACCTTTTGAGTATTAGCATCCACTGTGTATAGTACCTTAGGATTAGGATTAGTATCTTCTTGTGATACATCCATACTATCATCTGCCAGTTGGTCTTCTATTGTTGTTACCGGTGGAGTAATCAGAGGTGGTGGGGATAAGTTATTTTTTATTTTGATACTAGGAGGTCTACCAACCTTTCCTTTACCCTTATCTTTGTCTTTCTGATAGACTTTGATAGGTTTGGGGTTCCTATACTGTTCTTGCTTTTCCTTCTCCACAAGGAATATATCCCATCCATTTTCTATTTCTTTTGTTACCTCTTTTACTCTTCCCACCATTAGTGCAATATGTCGATGTGCAGTAGAGAAAACTGAATAGTTGGCCTTTGCAATCAGATCATCTATTTCTTTTGGAGAGTTGACTGGGTAGACAACAAGTAATTTTTCAATTTTGATTTTCTTGTCAAGTTCTACAATAGATTGTCTTCATGCTTCCAGTCTCTTGAATAATTCATTTGGTAGCTCATCTACAACTTGCATGAAAAACTTCTTATAGATATCCACGTGTAAAATGACACTATTTTCAACTTGCGCTTTCTCATCTGCTGATAGTGTATCATATAATTTTTCTATGTTTTTCAACTGTCCTTCTTCTGTGATTTCATCCAATAGTCTGTCAATCGGAGAAATATTCTATTGAGTCCTTTTCTTTTTAGGTGTTAGATTTTTCTTTGGGGTTGTCTTCTTTACCGGAGACCTCACTGCCTATTGTTTTTGTCTAGTTCTTCTAGGTGAGGGTGTGGATACCAGTGAAGGTTGTCTTTTCCTTACAACTCTTTTGAATTTGGCTGGCTTGTCACTCTCTGAAGAAGTTGCTACCGGTGACAGGTGAGTTTCTGGTTGTTGTTCCTGTAACTAATCTTCAGTGATACCGGTTTGTTTCAGTACATCTTCTTTTATAGCCTTAGCCTGCCTTGAAGCTCTTCTTACTGTTGCTTCTACTTTCTTTACTCTCTTCTTAGATTGAATTTGGCTTTCAATGGTCTCAACACTACCAAATACTTCTTCCCTAGGTTCTTTTGGTGCTTCCAAAAGAGCTTTTGCATATGTTTCAATGATGTGGTCATCAGTGTCATAGCCCATTTCAGTAGCCCAGATTGTTCTTGGGATAACTGCTTCCATCCAGATCTCATCCTTGTATTTGTTAACAATTTCTTGTGACGGTCTGATTCTTTTGTTCATTTTGGCCTTTAGTGCTTGAAAATACTCATTGATATTCTTTTCCTTGTTTTCACCCATGTTGTTGAATAAGTTTGATAATTGTTTCCCTATTGGTATGTCAAATCCAAGGTTCTTGTTGCCTATACTGGGCACCTGTTTGGTTATGCATAGCATTAAGCATACAAGTAAATTACCAAATCTAAAAGTCCCTTTCTTATCCTTCTTGATTTTTCCTAAATTGTCAATCAATTCATCTTTTAGCCATTCACATAGATCAATTTTCACATTCTCTTTTACCATATCATTTGCACTTTTTATGCATAAACTTGAAACTAAGTTAAGTTTGTTTGCATGTGTTGCTTTGTATCCTAAAATCATGCTAACAAATCTCACATTTATATCGGTCACATCATTAACCCTTAGAGACCTTCTGTCGGATATTGCACCAGTTAAGTTCATTACCAGGTCATTTGAGACCTTCTTTGTCTTGTTTGGTTTGCTACCGGTGGAGGGTAACCCTATTACAACTTTCACTGCTTCCTTGGTAATTTTATGAATTGAATCTAGCCAAAAGAATGCACCATGTACTCTACTTAACACTATCCTAATAACTTCCTTAGGGAAATCCGGATGCTGAGAATTTCTGTGAATCCTAGGGTTTCAATAATTTGGTGTTCAGGTTTTACTTTCCAGGAATCATCACAGATAACAGATTTGTACATGTTTTTTATTTCTTCGTCTCCTAATTCTTCTATATGGAAATGGATATAGATTCTAGGGTCTTCTGCATAAACAACTCCTTTGGGAATTTGGGAAAAAACACCTACATTGTCATCCTTTTTAGCTATCTCGGGAACTAGCTGAAATATGGGCCTAGGGTGTTTGATTACCTCAACTATAGTAGGGTTTTCTATGAATTCAGGTGTAGAGGAGGTGCCATGATTATAAATACCTTTTTCTGCCTTTGGAAGGATTGATTGCTGAAGTGCTTTGCCTCTTTTCTCGAAATGCCTTAGCTCTGGAGATTTCGTGCTCTTCGAATGTTTGAATACTTGGTGAAGTGAAATGGAGCCAAAAACATTAATTTATAATGTCAATTTGCCAACTACCACATTTAATGCTTGCCGGTATAGAAGTAAATTCAAATTCTTACCATCAACTGAGGGAATAATAGTATATGTCTCATTGATTGCCAAACCCTCAAGGAAATTTCTTCAATTTGATGAAGGGACTCTTGCCGGTGGAGTGCTACTCTGTTCTGCCAGTGGAGTGTTGCTTGGTTCTACTGGTGGAGGAGTATTCCTATCCACATTTAGTTTTGATTTCCTGATCCATTGTTTTGAGAATTCTTGCTTAACTTCTTCAACTTTTTCTTTACTTTTCAAACTAGAACCTTTGTTGTTTGTTGGTGATCTCTTACTTCTGCAGAATTTTGCAATATGCCCAATCTTGTTACATGCATAGCAAGTCACATTATTCTTCTAAATAGCTTTCCCATAACCTATGCTAGTTTGTGTTCTGCATTGACTATATAGGTGTCCAAATCTTCCACAAATATAACATCTCACATTCATTCTGCAATTCTCAGAGTTATGACCAATTTTGTTGCATTTTGAACATTGATCGGTGGGTGTGTTGATATTCTGATAATTTCTAGATCTACATTGATTTTCTCTATGACCATACTTATTACAGTTAAAGCATTTGCCACTGAATTTATAAGCAGTAGGTTGTCTTACCAGTTTTCTATGATCCTGTGTGTTTGCAGTACCTGAGCTTTCACCAACTTCAAAGCCAATTCCACAAGTGTCACCTTTAGGTTTTTGATTTTTCAGCAAGTTATCAAGTTCTTCTGAACTTTTCTTTAATTTCTCTTTATGTTGATTTACAGTATCTAGTTCTCTTTCTAAGACTTCTTTCTACCTCATTAGTTCATTGGAGTCATTCTGAGTGTGCATCAGATCTGTCTTCAATAAATCATTTTCATAGCTGAGTCTTGTGTTTTCATTTGCAGCATCACTTAGTCTTCTAGTCAAATCTTCTTTAGTCTTCTTTCTATCTTCAATTTCTTTACAAAATATCATAGTCATATCCTGCATCTCATTCTTTGTCATCATGTTCTCTTGTTTTAGCTTGTTTATCATATCATTAAGAGTTTCCTTTTCATCATTCTCATTTTGCATCTTTTCACAAAGTTCTCTTCTCTTGTTTCTTGAAATAGTAAGATTTTCTTGAAGTGCTTGAATAATATCCTGAGCAGCCTTTAGATCATCTTCAAGTTTGATATTTTTCAATTTTTCTGCATCATAGTCTGAGAGAGCTCCTTCAAGTTGCTTCATTAAGTTTTCCATCTCTACCGGTGTCAAGATCTTCCTCAAGCTGTTAGGCTTCTAAAAATAGAGGACCAAGCTCTAATACCAATTGTTAGGATTCCTACAGATACTAAGAGGGGGGGGGGGGGGGTGAATCAGTATCTAACCGGTATATTAAATTTCTTAACTTAAAACATGTAGAGCATATTAATACTATGTACCGGTAAGTAGAAAGTAATGCAATAAACAGAGCTAATAATAACCACATGAAAAACACACCATAACACAAGGATTTAACAAGGAAACCCGGTGTGGGAAAAACCTCAGTGGGATTTGTGACCCACAATATTCACTTATTGGCCAATAAGAGAATATTACTGCTACAAGAGGGGCCTGCAAATGCAAGAAGGCCAGCTACCTAGAGCTCATTGCTCAAATACAAAATAGGAAGTCTCACTAACTTACAAAATAGATTATATAAATCCAGTGTCTTGTACTGCTTCAAAATAGCATCTATAATGCCAGATCTAGTACCGGTTTCTGCTCTGCTTCTTGCATAAATCCTTAACCTATATTTCGCATAATAGGTCTGCCTTATTTCACCTAATTACATTCCTCTTCCTTACTTACAAATGTTCTACAATGACCTCTCTTATATAAGAGTCATTTTACAACTTGCCAAGTCGGCTTATAATGATTTTAAAAATAATAAACAAAATATATTAAAAAAAAAATCTTGTCGGCCTCTATGCCGGCATGCTTCCTTTCACTGCCGGTGTCGGTGATCTATGTGCCAATGTAGAGTCTGATCTTGCTAGTCCTGGTGGAATTCCTTGCTGGTGTCATATGATTGTAAGGTTGCCATCAATGAAAAAACCTTCAATCACCTACAATGTCTCATTGGAGTGTGCATATGCCAACATCATGCTCTTAGACCTTAGGATAAAAACATACATATGCTCAAATAAACAAGAGCTCTCACATAAACATAGCATAGATATCTAGGGTTCTCATATCCAAATGATAATAAACACAAAGAATAACAACATGCCAATAACCAACCTCTCAAAGGCAACATAGAAACCATAATATCTAATAACTCAATAACATCATATATACAACATGAGCCCAATAATCAACAACAAAGCATATCCATCTTTCTCATAAGCCATATAACATAAATACTTAATACTAAACAATTAACCAATCTAGAAAGCATCACAAAAATCTCAGGGAACCCAAAGATAGCCTTTGGACTGATAAAAAATAAAACAAAGAGAAAAAAGACACAGAAAACCAAATACAATAGTTTGGAACATTCAAAAGATAGAATAGCGCATTCACACATTCCTAGAGCACATTTGTGAATTCCTGCAGTGCATTTGTGACAGAAGGCGGAAATTAGCCCAGAAGGAAAATGAAATAAATGACCAAGTACGAAAATGACTAAATATCAATTTGCAACTTCAAATATGCACTAACAAGGGTGATAATTAGCCCAGAACCAAGAACACAATAAAAAGTAAAGGAATCAAAACCAAATCAAGCAAGAATGGCCTCCTGACATCGCACAAAAACTTCCACAGAAACAAAGTTCTCCTGAACACCCAAGATTTCAAATAACACATCCCTGACTTACACTTGATAGAATACAAAACACATAAAGAAACCAACTCCTTCACAACAATGAACATCAATAGTCTCCGAAGGCAAAGAGATTCAATAAACTCAAGCTCACGGCAACAAATTTACGGGAAAACTCCATAAAGAAAATAAATAAAATTATAATGAAATAATAGCTTGGATAGACATATTTAACCACACAATAGTCTAAATTTATTTCCAGGGGCACTGAGAAGACAAGCTTTTTGAAATAAAATGTGGAGAAGCAAAGAACCTCCAACTTGGAATATAGAAGTTATGGTCAAAGAAAATTGAAGAAGCGCAATCCAATCCACAACCGGTGAAGAAAATCCAAAGCCAAGCTTCAATCTAACTCCAAATCAAACAATAATACTCAAAAAATTCTTTAGCTAAGCAACAACCCCTGTGAAAACTCAGAAAGACATATTTATAAAAATTAATCATAAACTATACAAAACTCCCAACCAATCAAAATACTCCAAAATATTATATTTCTTACCAACCATCTCCAAAATCAACACAATAATAATATAAAATATTAGTATTCCAAACTCCAAATCTAACAACCAATAATTAAAGAGGGTAAGTAAGGTAAATGATAAATAAATTAATAAATAAATGGTTAAAAGATCAAATAGAGATAAAATAATAATTAAACCCATTAATCAATAAATAAAATAAATAAATCAAATAAATCAAAGGCCCAATTAAATAATAATAAATCATAAAAAAATCAAAATAAATAATAACCCAAAATAATAAAATACACAATGATATTTAAATATTAATGTCATCCATTAATTTAATTTAATAAACTATATGAGCTAATTAATTAATTAATAATTTAATCACATAATCACAACTCCTCAAGGCAACTCAACATTGGGTAAAATATAAAACACCACATGATGCTAAACAATGCGACTCTCAACAAGACACCAAAAATGACATGATATTAGCTAAACCTAGAGTATATAATGGGATCTTGTGTCACCTCCGATCAATTTCCATTGAGATAAAGACATGCTCAAACTTGTGAGACTAGGTGGAGTCAATGCTTAGTACCTACAATCCTGCAACCACCCATTTACACACAACAACACCATATATATAGCATATAACATGAATAATCAGACAAGTGAGAGGAACTCACAATGTCATACATTCTCATAAATGAGTGGTATGACATCATCCCTATCACGATCACAAAAATAGAACAATCATGACAAACATAACATCATCATCATCGTTCAATGTAAACATGAACCGACGTTAGCACATAGCAAGATACCATAATATCACCATAAGCCAATATAAACCTCACATATATGTAATGAGTGCATATAAATCACCAAATATGAGTCCATCATCATAATAGTCCCAAATGTATTCTGGCACCAAATATAAGCATCCAAATCATAAATAGACCCATAAACATCTATCAAAGCATCATAAAGAGTCTAAGCATAATCCATAAGTCTATTGATGCATAAAACAAAAGATGAATCAGGGAGGGACACTACATTAAGTAATATGATTTGTGAATTTGAAAGCTAAATGCTTGTAAATTATAGCATAACATGTCATAAAGATCAGATCTAGAAATAGATTTGAAAAATTATGCAACCCATAAGTAAATTTTAGAATTATAAATTAGGGTTTTGTGAAATCAGCCTCTAAATTTATGTAATTCAATTGAAAATGAGATCTATGAATGCAAATTTGAATTTTTAATTGTATAAAGAATCAAATCTGAAATAATGAATCCAAATTAGGCAACCCACAAGTTCAATTTAAGAATTATAAATTAGGGTTTGTGTGAAATTAACCTCTAAATTTATGTAATTCAATTGGAAATTAAACTTGCAAATATTAATTTGAATTTGAATGCATGAACAATCATATTTGAGAACATAAATCATAAAATAAGGTGCAAGATGTTGGGTTTACCAAAATGTGATAGTAAAAAATTAGGGTTTCACCATAGAGTGTAGTAAAACTGCTGATTTTTTCCTAATTACCATCACATTAAGAAAAGATAGGAATATGATAGATCTAAGCCTAATAGACCTAGATTCTATTATGATTCCAGACCTCTTAAATGGGGATCTTCTTTCCCTTGAAATTGAATTGAATTTGAATTAATTAAAGATTAGGGTACAATGGTGAATTATTGAAGCAATTATGCATAAATAGTGAGCTATAGTCATCAAACAGAGCAACAAACATGGATTTGAGTGGTAGATGAAGGTTCAGATCTTTTCCTAGAAATTCAGCTTGAATTGTCGGAACCATGGTGGTGGTCACCTTGGTCCTTTGAACTTTTTGCCATCTGTTCGTCTCTACAAACCCCATCGATCCTCCAAAACATGATTCTATACCTGTTCTTGCACATAGTGAAAAGGGGGAAATTTTTGGGAATAGGGTTTTGCCTTAGGTCAAACCCTAGTTTTAGAAATATTCATGAAATAGAATTGAAATGTAAATGAAGTACTATAATAGAATACTTTCCTTTTGAGGGAAAAGATGAATATGTATGAAACACTAATGATATACCTTTAATAAAATTTTGTTTCTCTTCATAAGGAATTAGGGTTTCATGTCGATAGAATTCATAAAACATAGAACATGACTATCATCTCCAATGCTTGAATCTTGAATTCATCTATAGTGCCCCTCCCTAATTTACCCTTGATGAGAGGATGTGATAAATACTTTTAGATTTGACCATGTCCTTGATGTCTCTTTTTTCATTCTTAATATTGATATTCTCTTGACAATAGTGGATTTATTATGATTACTATGTTGATTCAAAGCTCTAGTTTGAATATTGAAGTTAGGACTATGCAGAGCTTCATGATTAATGCACTATTTAGGATATGTGGTTCATCATTATTTCTTATAATTATTTATCTTGTGCTAGACATTTCATATTGACAGTTGACATTATGATTTATAGATGATTATGTATTTGGGACTAATATGATGATGGACTCATAGTTGGTGATTTATGTATGCTCATTTCTCATGTGAGGTTTATATTTTCTTATGATGATATGGTGGTATCTTGATAATACTAACACCACCTCATGGTTATATTGGATATGATGATAATGATGGTGTTATGTTATCATGACTTTTTTACTACTGTGTTTGTGAAAGAAATGATGTCATACCACTTGTCATGAGCATGATATGACGTTGTGATTATCTTTCACTTGTCTGATTATTTAATATTATATATACGTTGTTGTATGTACATTGGTGGTTGTAGATTTGTAGGTACTAGACATCAACTCCACCTAGCTCCACAGGTCTGAGCGTGCCTTTATCCCAATGGCAAGTTGATCAGAGGTGACATGAGATTCCATTCTATACTCTAGGTTTAGCTGGTATCCTGTCAGTTAGTGTCTTGGTTAGAGTTGCATTGTTAGCATCATGCAATATTTCATGTTACCCTATGTTGGTTTGCCTTGAGGATTTGTGATTATGAATTAAATTATTAACTAATTAATTGTTTTTTTTTTTGATTGGTGACATGGATTTTTAGCTTGGTTCAATTTCCAGGTGAGGTCACAAACCCAGAGGCCTCATCCTCAAATACATATCTAAGGTATGAACACCTATAAATCATTAATCCTATCATCTTTGACTTATCTCTGAAAGCACACCTTATCTCTCCACACCTTATCACTCCATTAGCTCTCTTTATCTCTCAAACTTTTCCTCTCCTTATCACTCCAACCTCACCTTATCTCTCCATTTTCTCCTTATCACTCCACGCATTACTCTACTCTACCTTGTTCATCAAGCCATCAACTTCCAACATATAAGCTTTGAGTGTCACCACCAGCCATGTGCGAGTCAGACACAACCTGCCACCAACCAACAAGGATATAAAAACCATCGAACCATCAAAAGCTACTGACCAAAAGAACACACTGATGGACTTGAAAAGCACTGAGAGGGTGGGGGGGTGAATCAGTGACACCAAAAATAAAACTTCTTCAAACACCGACTGATAGATATACTTAACAAATCTGTTAAACACAATGCATGCAATCCAAAATGATATAAGAGCATCCACAATAAATAAGACATCCACCATAACACAAGTGTTTATATGTGGAAAACCCAAATAGGAAAGACCATGGTGAGATGGAACTCACAAGTTAACTATCTGCAGAAATAGATAACTGACCGATTAGGGTCTACAAAATGCTCTGCTAGGAGCGAATCTTGTTAAACATCCCAAAGCTTAGTTAAAAGCTATACCCTGTGAAAGGTAGTAACCTGTTAGGAGTAACCTTAGTAGAGGATTTGAGAATCCAAACTAATGGATCACCTTGTTAAAGGATTTGAATAATGAAGCTTATTAGATCTTACCTAGTTAAGGAATTTCAATTTTGCTGTAATTGTTAGAAGACAACAGGATTTGCTTGATCTGTCAGAATAGCACTACACTTTCTTGATTAGATCCTTTTAGGCGCACTCAACACTTCTTTACCAACATACTTTGCAACTTAACTATTTTGCCTTTGCACATAACATATCTCCTTTACTTCTCATACAAAATAATTCATAGTGTTGTCAATATATAGACATTTAGATTTCATGTTGGCCTCTAGAAATCATAACACAATTTCCTAGGTGTGGTGTATCTGGTCAAACAATCATAACTCATCACAAAAATACCACCAAAAATTGTCGATGAGGATAACTCATCATGACTAGGGATAACTCATCACATAATCAATGAGTACTAGTTGAAACAATAATACGAGTTGGAGTTAAGCATGTAAACCATTTAACCTTTAATGCTTCTGTGGAAGTCTCCACTGGATCTTCAAGTCAATTTCAAGTTATGAATCTCCACTAGTTGTCTCACGCATATACCGTTGACACCATGTACCAGTTATACATAAACTTCTAGTGTACCGGTTGTAGTATAAACATCTTTGAAGTCACACACCGGTAGACCATATGAAAATATGTGTGTATGTGTTTCATCAATGACAATATATGATGAAGTTAATCATTACAATCATCATCAAGCCAACAATCTCCCCCTTTGGCATTGATGACAACACTTAGAAAATTTTACAATGATACCGCTAAGTGTGCTGAAAAAGAATACACATACTCCCCCTTACTACATACATCATACAAAATTTTCAAAACACACATGCATATTTCTACTCCCCTTTGACAACAATGCCAAATTGAAAAAGTAATATATATATATATATATATATATATATATATAGAAAATTTGTATCAAAGTTTTCTTCATATACAACAACTTGAAAAAGTGAATAAAGATTTATGCATTAGCAATCCTTAGAAAAATTACACCAAAATTCCTCTTCAACTGAGATAAAGCTTGTTCCCATGTTTCTAGAAAGTTCTCAGTAAAATAAAGTGTAGACATAATCTGAGTATGAAACTCTTCCATGGAATCAAGTGAAGAGGTTTTTGGAGTAGCCAAAATAGCTTCTGCATTCGTGTAGGCTCTTTGTAGTATGTCCACTTGGGATGTGAGTTGACTCTTCAATTCCTTTAGTGACCAGAGTCTTTTTTCTTGCTCAGGATCATAGGTGTCTAACCTATTGTGCAAATCATCCACAGATTCACTAAAAGAAAAAATAGAGTCTTGAAGTGGTACATATGCATTGCATATCTTCTCTAGCTCCTGCTCAGTTTCATTTTGCCTGTTATTGATATTAGCAAAAAAGAATGAAATTTTAGAAGTAGATGCAAGATATTTTCCCCCTATTTCAATAGCTTGCCTTCATAATTTTTTATAAACTGATAGAGCAAATTTTCCTGTATCAATTTCCTTCATAAGCTTCTCTCCATGCTTCTTCCTATAACTCTTCTCAACATATGTATGTGTTGCTTCTTCAAGTGATGTAATTTGGCTAGATGCATCAACAACCAATTGACCAATTTTGCTAATGGGTGTTGTCAGATGCCCTGTAGTTGCTTCTGGTAGCAGACTTGTTAGAATATCTACTGCTTTCTGAATGGTTTCTTCTTCCATTCTTTGTTCAGAGGTTGTTACCTTAACAATCTCTCCTTTCTTTTGTTCTTTCACCATTTCCCGCTTAGAGATCCGTGTAACAATTTTTGCATCAGATTCATGCTGAATGTCTTGTGTAACAAGTGGCGGTTGGGATTTAATTGGTTGATCCTTTGTAGGTGAAATCTCCACTCATGGTTGAGTTTCTGGTTTCTCAACTGAAGTAACCTATGAGTCAGTAATCTCAAGTGACTGCATATCAGGTATTGTTATGTCATTAGATAAATCTATTGAATCCTGAATATCATCATCAAGTATGACTTGAGGGGTAATAGTGTCATCGTTGATAGGATAGACAATGCCAGCTTGCACATTCTTGGTCATTTTAGATTTATTAACAACCTCTTGCTCAATGTTGGAAGAATGAAAAATCTCTTCCATCTGTTTGATGTTACAAGCAATCTGACGAGTCTCAGACTCAACAACTTGCACCTTTCCACTTAGTAACTTCAACCTTCTTGCTTTGTAAGCAAATTGAGCTTTGTATTTATCAACCAATTCATTTAGCTCATCCTTTGACAACTCAGAAAAATATTGTATAAATATATCATCTATAATTCTTTTTTCCTTCTTTACGACTTCCTCCCATTTATTCAAAATAATAGTATACAGGGAATTAGGGAGATCTTTTTCAAGATCATGAGGTAATCTACTATAATGACACAAATAAGTGATTACCTGTTGAATAATTTGTTCCTTTTCATCTTCATTGAAAGAATCAAAATTTTCTTTGACATTATCAAATCTGTCTCTTCCTAATGTCTTCATTGTTCTCTCAAAGGTAGTCTTAGGCTTGTAAGTAGAAATATCAAAAGGCACAGTTGCCTTTGGCACATTCTTCACTAATTTGGCTGATCTACTACCTACTTCCATCTTCTTGGGTTCCTCCTCTCTATCAGTACCTTCAGATTCTTCTTGGAGAATCAGTTTCTGACCTCTCTTCTTTGATGATGTCTCCTTTTTCATGTAAAACTTAGGTTCTGGTTCCTTTTTGGTTTGGACACTTCATGTCACTCTTGTACTTTTTATCATCAGAGGTGCTTCCTTAGCCTTCTTCTTCTTCTTACCTTTACCACTTATGGCAGAGGCACAATTGGTTTCAACTTGTGCGGTTTGAACTTCAACTGTACCCAATTTTGCCTTCTTTTTATCCAGTGGAGATGCCAATAGGTTATTGGCATAACCGATCAATAAGTCATAGTTGACTTCATAGCTCATATCCTCCATTTCTTCTTCTCTAGGCTCAATAGCCTCCATTAAATAAAAATCAGTGGTAACTGTAAAACAATGTCTTCAGCAAAGTGTTTTACCACATCCTTAGGAAATCTTACTCTCATGCTCATTTTCTTCTAAAATTCATTGAAGTATTTGTTCATTGCAGTAGAGAAGGTGTTCCTCACAGCCTTGATACTATTCTTAATTTGGGCAGATACCAGTAGGTCCTTAGACCATTCAAGATCACTGATTCTTGGTAGCAAATTCTAGAAATAAAAGAATAGATCGATCAATAACTGTCCAAATTTAAACTTTTGACTGCTATCCTTCTTGATAGACTAAAGATTCAACAATAATTGGCTCCTTATGACCTCACATAGGTCATAATTACCATTTTCAGCTATCATCTTGTAAGCAGTATGCACTGTTATAGATGGAACACTATTTAGTCTGCTAGAATAAAATGCCCGGTAGCCTATAACCATAGCTACCAACTTTACCACTGGGTCTTTGATGTTATTGACAAAAAAAGCAGTTAGGTCCCAGAGACAACTAAGAGGGGGGGGGGGGGGTGAATCAGTTTTCAAGTAAATTCAAACCAAAAACAACTTAACCAACCTTAATGCTTAATACCGGTAAACCAAACTTTATGCTGGTAGACAGTTTATTAGTTAACTATAGTACCGGTAAAGATTAATGCATGAAACAGAAAGACAATAACATCCACAACACATAACACCAATATTTGTACGTGGAAACCCTGTAAGGGGAAAAACCATGGTGGGAAACCTTACCCACAATCAGATGATACTACTGCAGATAGTATGTGCATACAAATGGGGTCTGCACATGCAGAAAGGCCAAGTGCCTAGAGCTCACTGCTCAAACACAAATAGGAGTCACACTGACTACAATTGGATGATTAAATCCAATAACGATGTACTGCTCAAAATAGCATCTTCATATGCCAAATTCAGTACCGGTGTAGTTTTGATATGTCTTCAGAAAAACCTTGCTTCACCTTCAAATGATGTTTTCCTGTATAGCTCTACTTATTCTCACATATACCTTCTTACAATTCCTTTTTCCAATCACATATCGATCTTACAAATAAGATCTTACATATATACCATAACCTAAGACCAATTTTAGTAGGTCGACTCTAAAAGATATTACAATAAAATCAATTACAAGTAAATCAATAACCGATGCAATATCTGATTCAACATGTTGGCTTAATGCATTTACAATAACAACAAAATCATCTCCAAAGCGTGTCATGCTGATCCGAAATAGATAAGCCTGCCGGTGCTTTTTCTGGACCTATTTGTTGGTAACAAAAAATATGCAAATATGAATATATCAATGAACAAATCTCCAAGACTAAGTGTCCAAATGATGTCTTTAACATAACCAAGTGTTTTCTATGTCATTCCAAGTGCCGGTGAACAATATATCTTGCCAGTGAACCAGATATCGGTGATTGTGCATAAAGTCACTTGCTTGCTGGTGAACATTGCCAATCCTCCAAAGTGCCAGAGTTGATAAGTGTTAATAGGTGTTGACATCAATGACAAAACCATATCAACATAACCAAAATACCAACAAAAGCATGACCATCAGAGGTTGAACTGGTCAGAGTGTTTACTGTCTCTTTCAAATATGCCTCAACTTAGGTACTTCACCAGTTGAGTAAAAAGCAGTTACTGCTTGAATAGCTTCCTTTATTATAGTATGAGTCCATTCCAAATACATGTTTTCCCCATGAACTCGACTCAAGATTATTTAGATATGCTCCTCTTCAAAATCTTCAAGAAAGTAAGCTGCATTATGAAAACCTTTCTCGTAAACCCTAATATATTTTGTTCAAATTTTCCCCGTTCCCATCACAGAGGGATTTCAACTGAGAATATATTGACAATGATCCTAAATCCTCAATTTTGCAATCAATGTAGCTGGTCAAATCTACTTTCACTATGAAACCACTAGGAACTTGTGACAAAGCATTATAAGACACAGTTTTTTTTGCTTCTACAACTTCCATAGGTTCCGATGTGATCATCAATTTCTCTACTGTCTTAGAAGATGACGCCATTCTAGATAAAATAGATTTCAAAGCAAGATTTTCAAGAAATACCTTATTTCACACATGCTACCTCAATTATTGGTTGAATGTTCAAGTGCACATCAGCTCGAACTTCACCAACCTTCAAATCAAATTGATCAGTTAAATCATAATACAACTTCGACTAAAATCTGCCAGCAATCTCTTCTAAGCTCTGCAAGTGCTCAAAAGTTCTTTCTCAAAAGCGTTAGGGTAAAAATAAAGTGAAAAACTCACTTTTATTCTTATTACAAATTGTAATAAATGCTCACCTGTTAGGGTTACAAACCCTAATTATACCGCTCAAGGATATATAGATGTAAAACTGGTTGATAACTAAATGATAAAAAGTTATCAAAATTTCATGCAAATCAATATTCTCTTGCCGCTCATTCATCTTAAGGGGTTTGGAGGTAGATTTACCATTATGCTCCCCATAGCCTTATTGAAAAGACTTAATTCACTGGTGCCAGATTCTCCACACTTGGTGAAGGAATAGTTTGTTCTCTAGGTGAATCATCACTCTTCTTCTTCCAAGTTTGATTCATTTCTTCTCTGGTTTCTTCAATATTGACCTTCTGCTTTCCTTTCTAATCTTTAGAAGGGTTAACCGGTTTTCTCTTTTTGGATCTACAAAATTTTGCCATATGTCCTGGTTTATGAAAGCGATAGCAGGCCATACCAAATGATCTCCAAGGTCCTGCATTAACTCTCCTAGTTCTTCTTTTGCAATTCATAGCCACATGACCAAAGTTGTTATAGATGGTGCAAATGACATTTGTTACCTTTTCCATCTCAAACGGACTAAACTGGTTGTTGTAGGGTCTTTTCCAGTTCATTTTTGCTCTATTATCATAATTTCTCATCTTGTTTCCATTTGGTCTTGGATGCATGTGAGGTACAAGATTATTTGCTCCATATCTGCATTCAATTGATCTATGTCCATACATTTTGCATGTAATGCAATGACCTTCAAATTTCTTAGACACAAACTTAGCATTAGAATTGTAGCTTGCATTTCCATTGAGTTTGTCTCCACAAACATTTGCAGTGTGACCAGGTTTTAGATAAACAAAACAAATAGGTTTGAAAACCTTCGTACTAGTGGGATTTTGGGCCTTAGAAATGTTGCTCTTTGTACCAGAAGATTCTCCTTTCTCAGTTGTATTAAAACCAAGTCTAGAGGTATCGCCTTTCATCCTTTGTGATTGAATTTGTTCATCTAGCAAGGTAGAACTCTTGTTGAATTTTTCCAGTTTCTCATTAGCTTCAGTGAGCTGCCTGGTAAGATCCTCATTATGTTGTGACATATTTTCTCTTAGGGATGATGCTAGTTCAAGATCTAGCTATAAGTTCCCTTTTTCCTCTCTTTCTGCATTCAAATGTTCATGCATAGTGACATTTTCTCGCTTGATCTTGTCAATCTCATGATCTCTCTCCTTGATAAGATCTTCAGTTTTCCTCCTGGCTTCCAGTTCCTGACTCATGCAGATAGTTAAACTTTCTAGCTCTCTCCTCAGATTTAGCTTCTCATCGTTTAACTTTTCAACTTCCTTGGATAAGGCATCAATATTGGCCTCATCTAAATTTTTTTTATCAGATATTCCAACGGTTGTTCAGTTAGCTCTCTCCTTTTGAATTGTGAAGCTTTTAGTTTGATCCTTAGGGTTTCAAGCTTATTTCTACTAGCTTCAAGCTCTCTATCCATCTCAAAGTAGCTCACGTCCACCATGTTGGTTTCAAGGCTTCCTTCCAAGTGATAAGGCTTTAAATAAGTTAGGCTCTGATACCAATTGTTGGACTTGAAAAGCACTGAGAGGGGGGGGGGGTGAATTAGTGACACCAGAAATAAAACTACTTCAAACATTGACTGATAGATATACTTAACAAATCTATTAAACACAATGCATGCAATCCAAAATGATACAAGAGCATCCACAATAAATAAGACATCCACCATAACACAAGTGTTTATATGTGGAAAACCCAAATGGGAAAAACCACGGTGAGATGGAACTCACAAGTTAACTATCTACAAAAATAGATAACTGACTGGTTAGGGTCTACAAAATGCTCTGCTAGGAGCGAATCCTATTAAAGATCCCAAAGCTTAGTTAAAAGATATACCGTGTGAAAGGTAGTACCCTGTTAGGAGTAACCTCGGTAGAGGATTTGAGAATCCAAACTAATGGATCACCTTGTCAAAGGATTTGAATAGTGAAGTTTGTTAGAGCTTACCCGGTTAAGGTATTTCAATTTTGTTGTAATTGTTAGAAGACAACAGGATTTGCTCGATATATTTGAATAGCACTACACTTGCTTGATTAGATCCTTTTAGGCGCACTCAACACTTCTTTACCAACATACTCTGCAACTTAATTATTTTGCCTTCGCACATAATATATCTCCTTTTCTTCTCATACAAAATAATTCATAGTGTTGTCAATATATAGACATTTAGATTTCATGTCGGTCTGTAGAAATCATAACACAATTTCCTAGGTGCAGTGTATCTGGTCAAACAATCATAACTCATCACAAAAATAGCGCCAAAAATTATCGATGAGGATAACTCATTATGACCAGTGATAACTCATCACATAATCAATGAGTACCGGTTGAAACAATAATACCAATTGGAGTTAAGCATGTAAACCATTTAACCTTTAATGCTTCTGTGAAAGTCTCTACTGGATCTTCAGGTTGATGTTGAGTTATGAATCTCCACTAGTTGTCTCACACATATACCGGTTGACACCATGTACCGGTTAGACATAAACTTCTAGTGTACCGGTTGTAGTAAAAACAACTTTGAAGTCACACACCGGTAGACTATATGAACATATGTGTGTGGCATGTCTATTGGGTTGAAGGTCTAAATCACAATCTTCTAAGAGTGGCACAACTTAATGACAAAGGATACCCACTAGAGTTTAGAAATGGCATGTGCAAAATATTTGACAACAAAGGTGAATTGATTGCAACTGGGAAACAAACTAGAGGTAATCTATTTCATCTTAATCCTAAAGTTAGAAACTATTTGATTGTAAAGATAGATGATAGATGGCTTTGGCATAGGAGATTTTGTCATATAAACTTTGACAACATTGTTAAAGTGAGAAAGTCCAAGATAGTAAGAGGTCCTCCTCAACTAGACAAACTGGTTAATGCTCTTTGCAAAGAATGTCAGTTAGGAAAGATGAATTCTTCATATTTCAAGAGAAAGTCCTTCTCAGTGGAGCACTTGTTAGATTTGGTTCATAGTGATCTATGTGGACCAATAAGAACAAGAAGAATTCAAGGTGACAAATATTTCATGATCTTCACTGATGATTGTTCAAGGATGATGTAAGTCACATTATTGAAGGATAAGAATGAATCTTTTGGTAAATTCAAGGAATTCAGGGCCTTAGCTGAGAAAGAGAGTGGCAAAAAGATAAAATGTCTGAGAACAGATCAAGGCGGTGAATTTACTTCTGAGGAGTTCACTAGGTATTGTGATGAGAATGGTATCAAGCAGAAGCTTTCTGCACCAAGGACACCACAACATAATGGTATAGAAAAGAGAAACAACCAGTTAGTGGTTGAAGCTACTAGAAAAATGTTGATAGAAGGAGGTGTAGCAAAAACATTTTGGAGAGAAGTTGTCACTACAACTGTCTACACAATGAACTAAGTTTTGGTGAAAAGAGGTAAGGACAAGACTCCTTATGAATATGGGTATGGAAGATCACCTGATGTTAGCTATTTTAAGATATTTGGTAGGTGTAGCGTAGAAATTAGGAATCATCAAAAGATAAGTAGATCAATCAAAACACAAGACATGATAACTCAATCATGAGAGCACTCATTGCAAATGAACCTAATCCTAAGCACACTCAATAGAGATATGAAAACAAAGCATTCAAAATGAAAGATTATGCAAACCAAATGCAGAATTGAATGCTCCTTCCATGCGGCTCCATTGTTGTTCTTTCCTCTTCAATGGATTTGTGGATCTCACCTACAAGTGCACATACAATTGAAAGCAAGATTGATGAAAAGCTCAAGAGTACTAGAAACGTAAGTTCGGTAGTTTGATTAAGGATTTGGATTCAGGATTCGGGATTCAAGATTAGCTTTGATTGAAAATCATCCAATTTATAGAAGAATTGGATAAATGACAAGATTAGCATGATGCAATTCAAATGGAAATTGCAAATCAATATGACAAATTATGACAAATTATGCACTTTCCATGCACAATTTGATTGATTGATAATTGATGACAAATTATGACACATTCTATGTCAAAATTGATTGATTATCAATTATGACAATTTCATGACAAATTGAAATGTCATTCCCATAGAATTAGGAGATGAAATAGGAGGGAAAAGAATTTAGAAATTTAGAAAATTAGAAAATTGAAATTGATGAAAATTAGGAATTAGAAATTGATGGAAATTAGAATTTAGTGAATTAGAAGAAATTAGGTAAATTAATTAACAATTTGTCATTTATTAATTAATTTACAAGAGGAAGAATAATTAGCCAATTAAATACAGATTTAATTGTAACTTAGGATTAATAAATAATTTAGTAATCCTAGAGGAAGAAATGGCAAATTAGGTTAAATGAATAAATCATAAAACCCTAGAAGACGAATTAGAAATGCGAAAATGACAATTAGGTCTTGATTGAAGATAATTAATGTCATGATTTTGAATTGATAAATGACCAGTGCGACAAAATGATTTGATTAAGAAAATGCGCCAATTGACGAGGAACAATGACAAATTGATCCAAATTGACATAATTAAGACAGACAACGATCGATGACAAATCGGTCGCAAAATGACAAAATTGATAAGAGGACAACGATCGATGACATAATATATTGCAAAACGACAGGATTGAAAATGACCACGATCGATGATAAATCGATCGCAAATGACAAGATTGAACATGACAACGATCGATGACAAATCGATCGTAAAACGACAAGATTGATAAACCGATCGCCAGATGATAAGATTGAAAAGAGGACAAAACCCTAATTAGGATTGACGATGTCCAAAATGATAAGATTGATGATAAGATTGATAAGAGAGCAACGATTGATGACAAATAGATCGCAAGATTGACAGGAGGACAAAACCCTAATTAGGATTGACGATGTCCAAAATGATGACAAATTAGCACACACATTGATGCAACAAGATAAGCTCGATCAAAATCATGATTAGATAATGTTGTCGACAAGACCAAATTTGAGGACGAGATGATTGAAGAATGTAGAAGAATGACTCGATGTTCGCAAATGATAAAGACCAAGTGCGAATCATAGGAGAAATTTTAATTCGATGCAAAAACCTAAAATGAGGCAATGCGCAAATGTTAAAGTATGACCTCGCAAGCGTTGACCATTTTTAGGTGTCTACATTTTGCCCCTCTTTGAGACAATGCGATTTTAAGCGTTGTTTCAAAGAACAATAACTAAAATGCCCCAGACAACTGACAATGACATATGCATGCCCCCTCGAGGAATTGGCCGGAAACAGGCGGAAAAGAGGCCAATTGATCGATAAAAATGATAGGATCGAACGGACTGCCAAGACTGACGGAAGAAATGTTAGTAAGCAGAAATTAGACAGAGAACAGATAGAGATGATGAAAAACTTGCTTTTAGTAATGCACTTTGTAGGTGAGAACCTTTATTTTAATGTAGCAAAATGGATGTGTAGCATCATGGCATGGAAGGCCAGAGCTGAAATGCAACCCTTTTTGCAAAAGACAGACACATCACAGACAAACGACAATCACAATCAAAAAAGAAAGAGACCATGAGCCATCCCGGTCACTCTAAATCACTCAGTGACATCATCGAGCAACATAGGAACATGATCGAAGCCAAAGATAAATCAATAAAAAGATAAGATGCACAAATTCCAACAAATCAAACAAACATCTTGATCTTCATTGTCAAAAGTTGAAAGTGCTGATAGGATGATCATGCTGTCTGGTTTCAGGAAATGCGGTACCCCGTCTAAGACAGGACACAGTCTGGTTTCGAGTATACCACACCCTGTATAAGACCCATGATAATAGGAACAAGGACAAATGATTTGGATACTGATATTCGATTGAGATGACAATTGTGATCAGGTTGAATGTTTGGTTTTAATTTAAAAAGTTCATCTGGTTAAGCATGATTTCATTAAAGCACAGCGTTGGATTGATTGTCGTTGGATGTATGCTCAGTGATTTGTCTTATGCACAAAAGGAATAATGTTATTGCAAAATGCTTGTTTTCTGGATTTGGAGTTTTACAATTTTTTTGTTGTTCATTTTTTTCAGGACTTTATGTGATTTTTTTTTTTTTTTTGGATTATTTCAGGACATTATTTGAATTTTTATTATCTTATTTCAAGACAATTTTTCAATTTTTAAGACTTTTTTCAAGACATTTTTCAATTTTTAAGACTTTTTTCAGGACATTTTTCAATTTTTAAGACTTTTTTCAGGATCATTTTTCAATTTTTTAGACTTTTTTGAGGATCATTTTTCAATTTTTAAGACTTTTTTAGGATCATTTTTCAATTTTTTTATGATTTTTTCAGGACATTTTTAAATGCAGAAGTTCCAGTGATTGATCATGACAAGGGAACGCACCCAATGTGCACTTGAAAGACACAGAAACCAGGACCAAAACATATGTACAAGACACTGGAGTAAGCAAGACAGTGATGTTGACCAATAACAGGCCTGGAATAAAACATTGGGTTGAGACAAAGATAGACATGATAACTGGCCGAGAAAAAGCATGGCTAGAAGTCATGATAGATGGCGAAGCAATAATCTCATTACTCATGGCGCCTGATTGCCAGGTTTTTACCATGGTACTTGCCCAAAGCGCCTGTTTGCCAGGTTTTCACTAGAGGGCGAATCATTTTTTTTTACTCTTTGCTTTTTTTCTCTTTTTTGCTTTTTTCTCTTTTTTGCTTTTTTTCATTTTTTTATTTTTATTTATTTTTTTATTTTTGCTTTTTTCATTTTTTTGTATTTTTTCAGGATCATATTTGAAGAAATATCTGACAAAAAACTATGCCCAGTACTTGCGAAGATGCATGCTATTAATAGGATCAGACAGAGGTTCACCTTCTGGAGTCGCAAGCTGATATGCCCCCGAGCCATAGGCTGCAGTTACTATGAAAGGCCCAACCCAATTAGGTTCAAACTTGCCCTTGATGACATCAGTAGACTGTGCATTCTTGGGATTTGCCTTTAAAACTAGGTCTCCCACTTCGAAGTGTCGCCCTTTGACCTTCTTATTATAAGAGCGACGGAGACGGTTTTGGTATGCTTGCAAATGTGTCAGAGCTATCTGACACTTCTCATCTAACATCTCAAGCTGATGCAGCTGAGAGATTCTGTGTGTCTCATCATCAATCAGGTGTTGCAAAGAAACTCGCAAGGAAGGAATCTCCACTTCCAAGGGTAAAATGGCTTCCGCACCATACACCAAAGAATAAGGTGTTGCGCCAGTAGGTGTGCGGACAGAAGTACGATAGGCCCATAGTGCTGGATTTAACTGTACGTGCCAATCTCGACCAGCGTCATTGACAACTTTCTTCAGGATCTTGATAATGGTTTTATTTGACACTTCAGCTTGACCGTTACCCTGTGGATAGTATGGGCTAGAAAAACGGTGTTGAATATGAAATTTTTCACAAAGCTCTTTAACATCTTTATTCTTGAAGGGTCGACCATTATTTGTGACTATGGCAAGGGGAACCCCATATCTGCATATGATATAATTTAGCAAGAATTTTGAAATTTGGACACCAGTGATATAGGTCATGGGGATGGCTTCAATCCATTTTGTAAAATATTCTGTAGCTGTAATAATGAACTTGTGTCCATTTGCAGATGTTGGCTGAATCTTGCCGATAAGATCCAACCCCCACTGAGAAAAGGGCCATGGAGATATAACAGAATGAAGCTCTTGAGCTGGTGCATGAATATAATTTCCATGGATCTGGCACTTGTAGCACTTTTTAACAAAATCATGAACATCCTTTTCCAAAGTGGGCCAATAATACCCAGCACGAATCAACTTTTTGGCTAAGCTAAGACCATTGAAATGGCCCCCACATATACCATCGTGAACCTCGTGTAAAGCCATTTGTGCTTCGTTAGAATCCAAACACCTGAGGAGGGTATGGTCAAAAGAACGGCGGTAAAGGGTGTCGGCGATGATGACATATTTGGCTGTTTGTCGGATAAAGGCTCGGCGTTGGTTCGCGGAAAGGTTAGGTGGTAAGGTTTGGGATTTCAAGTACTGATATACGTCATTGTACCACCGGGAGTTGGGACCAACAAGAATGCACATCACATCAGCTGTCGGAATGTCAAAAGAGGGAACCAGCAATTGTTCGACCAAAAATTCACACTTGTCCATATTATGAGGCATATTCAACATGGAAGCGATTGTAGCCATCGCATCTGCTGACTTGTTTTGCATTCTTGGCACTTGACTGAAATGGATAGCTGTGAATTTTGTCTTGAAGAAATCTACCATGTGCTTATAAGGAATAAGCTTTTCATCTTTTGTTTCGTAGTCATCGTTGACTTGTCGGATGACTAATTGAGAATCTCCATAGACTTGCAAATGCTTGATGTTCCAGTGGACTGCTACTCGGAGTCCTGTGACCAGTGCTTCATATTCTGCAATGTTATTGGTACAATGGAAAGTTATTCTGTAGGACTTTGGAATAGCGTCACCTTGAGGGGTGACAAACAGAATACCAGCTCCGGACCCGAACTTGGTATGGGATCCATCAAAGTATAACTTCCATTCATTAGATGGTGTGAGAGCAAAAACTGAGTCATCTGGAAAATCGGTCAACATGGGATGATCATCAGAAATAGGAGCGTCTGCAAGTTGATCTGCTATAATTTGTCCTTTTATCGTCAGAAATAGGAGCGTCTGCAAGTTGATCTGCTATAATTTGTCCTTTTATCGCCTTTCGCTCCATATACTCAATGTCAAATTCACTGAGAATCATGACCCATTTTGCTAGGCGACCTGTCAAAGCTGCGCGGCTAAGCAAATATTTTAAGGGATCAATTTTTGCAACCAACAATGTTTGGTGGCTTAGCATATAATGTCAGAGATTTTGTGTTGCAAATACCACTGCTAAGCATGCCCTTTCAATAGTTGCGTAATTTAGCTCATAACCTACCAGTGTCCGGCTGATATAATAAATAGCTCTTTCTTTGCCGCTCTCATCTTGTTGAGCCAAGAGAACTCCTAATGTTGTTTCAGTTGCAGAGATATACAATAAAAATGGTTTGCCATCGATAGGAGGCATTAGAATAGGTGGTGACAACAAATAATCTTTGAGAGCTTGAAAGGCTGATTGGCATTGCTCAGTCCATTTAAAAGCGACACCTTTGTGCAATAGATGCTGGAATGGATGACATTTGTTGGCCAACTGAGCTATGAAGCGGCGAATTGATTGGAGCTTTCCTTGCAGACTTCTTAATTGCCGGAGGTTGGAAGGTGGAGGCATATCCATGATTGCTTTGACCTTGGCGGGATCGACCTCGATGCCTCGGTGAGAAACAATGTATCCGAGTAATTTGCCAGCTGTAACACCAAAGACACACTTTTTTGGATTGAGCCTGAGTTTGTAGGTCTCCATTCTGTCAAAGATTGGGCCCAAGATGGCTAGATGACTATCTCTGGTAACAGATTTGCATAACAAGTCATCCACATAATCCTCCATCAAAGTATGCATGAAATCATGAAAGATTATCGTCATTGCTCTTTGATATGTTGCACCGGCATTTTTGAGACCAAAGGGCATCACATTCCAGCAATAGGTGCCCCAAGCACATGTGAATGCGGTCTTATGTTGATCTTCAGGTGCAATGCGGATTTGGTTGTAACCAGAGAAACCATCCATTAGTGAAAGCATCTCATATCCAGCCGTCATGTCCACTATGATGTTTATGTTTGGCAATGGAAAATCATCCTTAGGGCATGCTTTAGTGAGGTCCCTGAAATCTGTGCAGATTCTGATGCCCCCAGTTACTTTGCTAACTGGTACTAGATTTGAAATCCAGTCTGCATAATCAATAGGTATGATGAAGCCCACATCTAGTAATTTTTTCAATTCCACTTTGACCAAAAGAGCTACCTGAGGATGCATCTTTCTAAGCTTTTGTTTGATGAGCTTAGCATCTGCTTTCAATGGCAAATGATGAAGGACTAACTCGGGATCAAGGCCAGGCATGTCTGCATAGGACCACGCAAAGCTGATCTTCTTCTCTGGAAAGAAATTAATAAAATCAATCTTCTCTTGTTTTGACAAGGAGGCAGTAAAGTGAATGACCTTAGGGTTATCAGGTGTACCCAAATTGATTTCCTTGGTCATCTCTACCAGCAATGTGGATTTGTCCTGAATTGATAGGGGTACGTCCACTCTTCCACCTTTGGGTGCCTCAGAAAGGTTTTCACCCGCAGGTACATCTTTTATTTTTACTTTTGTATGATCAGAGAGCGCCTTACGGTTTTCACTCAAAGATCTATTCTTTTGATTTTTTTCTTTTTCTTTTTCTTTTTCATGACTAGAAGAGGGAGTTGACTCCCCAAAATATGCCGTTGAATCCAGGTCAATAGCAAATCCTGCCTTATGATCGCCCTGTGGTATGCCTTCCCGTAGTCCCAGGAACTCTGCAATTGCTTCGTCATTTTGAAAACAGTCCAATGTGAGCGGTTCTTGTTGGTCATATTGGATAAGTTGGGGATATATGAGGGGCATGTCATCATCGGTCGTAAGGATAGAGAGGGCTGATATGGTAAAAATGTGAACATCTGTGGTGTCACTATCCAAACTGCTTGTGTCGGATTCGGAGCTTGGATCCCAAAATGATTCTGTCCAAGCATGAGGACATGTTTTAGGAAGATGAGTTATTTCATGTTTATCCTCCATAGGCAAGTTATTAGGGTCAATGAAGATATTGTCAAGGGCATAGGAGCTGGATGAAAAAGAACTCCACTCCCATTCATTAGAATCAGTCTCGGGTCGGGTATCCTCAGGTGTTATTTCATCGTCCGAATCACACTCTTTTCGACACGTGGACCTTTTGGTAGACGTGGATCCAATTCGTAACGGTACAAAACCTAACCCTAAAGTTGGGGGTCGCCTTGTAGGTATGACAGGTTCTAGCCTTCCATTGTTGTTCAGGCCTAAGCCACTGCAGCCATCGTATCCTTTCTTTTGCAGCATAGTAAATCCTTTGCCATATAATTCCACTGGCAGCTTGACAGGTGGGGCTTCAGTTGGATCTTTATAGAGCCAATCTATGACATCATCGTCTACAGTTTCTTTGTCAAGTTCTCCCCATCTTGCAAATGTAGTAGGAGGTTGATATTGAATAATGACCTTGGGTTCCTTTTGCAATAAATGCGGTTTTCCATATGATTTTGGAGATATTGGCAAATTCCCGATGAGGAATGTTTGGTCCATTGAATATTCTCCACACCCTTGATCCTGTATCTTCAGTTTTCCTTTGACAGCATCTAACAATGCATTGGGATCCACATAACTATCTGATTTGGCCTCTCTATTGACTGGGACTTGCTGCCGAGGAGTATCCTTTAGGGTAGCACAGAACTGGAACGGATTAGGATCTCCTGGAATTGTTATCTCAGTTCCATTGTAAGGATATTTTAGACATTGATGATAAGTGGATGGAACCGCTTTCATGGTATGGATCCATGGACGGCCAAGGATCATATTATAAGGGAGGTCAAGGTCTAGGACTTGTAGGAAAGTGTTTTCCATCACGGGACCAACTCTGATAGGCAGTGTAATTATCCCTTTGGATGGGCGCTCAGCATCATCATAGGCTTTGATTGTTATTCTTTTGGAAGCATCAATATCATTTTCTGTATATCCGAGGCCAATGACCACTCTCAAGGTGCAGATATTAAGACCTGCTCCGCCATCTATCAAGACTCGCCGGATTTTGCAATTATGGACAAAGACTTCTAGGTGCAAAGGATCGTTATGGGGAAGCTTATCAGGTGAGATATCACTATCAAAAAATGCGACACTTTGGGAAATGGCTAAATGTCCAATCCGCGCTTGAAATTGGTCAACATCAATATCTATTGGGATAGTGGACTCAGTCAAAGCTTTATCTAGGACTGCACAATGCATGGGAGACATTTTCAACAACTCTAGAATGGATATTTGTGCAGGTGTTTTTCCTAGATGATCCAAAAGATTATACTGACTTGTAGGAATTGGTTTGGGAGGAGCGGCAGAAGCTCCTTTCAAGACTATTTTGGATCGACGAGTGGTGACCGCACAAGAAGGATCTTGTCCTTTTATTCTCAAGGTGGATACATACTCATTTGACGCATGAAAACAATTAATAACATTGTGATAACCGGTATTTGCATAATTGGCCGTTTGAGCAGAGTTGGAAGAAGATGCTTTACCCTTGTCATGATCAAGCAAAGGAGTTTTGAAAATAGTATGATCAGTGTTAGAGGTCGGGTGGGGTGGATCTATCTCAATTACTCCTTGCTCCAATAAATCTTGAATCATATGTTTTAGTTGAAAACATGAAGCAGTTTTATGTCCTTTGGACCGATGATACTCACAGTACGCATTATCATTCCACCAATGCGGCTTTACCGCTGGTTCTGCTTTAATATCTGGTAGCTTGATAAATTTCACTTGTATTAATTGCTTCATTACTGATTCAATAGGCTCTCCCAATGGCGTAAACTGTCGAGGAGGCCCATCCCGCGATTGGAAGGGTTTGCGTTGTTGATTTTGTTGTTGGCCTTGTTGTTGATTATATTGTTGCGCATGCTGTTGTTGAGCATTTTGCTGATATTGCGGCTGTTGAGCATGCTGTTGATACTACGGCTGTTGAGTAACATTACTCCTTGGTGCTTGATTTTGTTCCATAGTTGACATGTTAGGCACACTCAATTTCTTAATTGTGAATGGGGGTTGATTTGCATTCACCGCTCTCGCATCAACAACACCATCATTAGTGACGTTCTTGTTCTTATACCAAAATCTATTTCTATCCCCTAAATAATTTGTGTTGTCATTGTCCTTATTGAGCTTGATAATTCCTTTAGCTACAAGAGTTGTTTCAATACTCATTCCTTTCTTAATGAGTTTTTCTATAGTACTAGGACTTTTCAATTTTAGCTCATACATCATTTCTGGGACCAGATTCTGGATAAACAGATTCACTTGCTATTCTTCAGGTATATCGAGAGAAGAACGACTATACAAGCTTCGCCATCATTGCAAAAAGGTCACTAATGGTTCACCTTGCTTTTGTTTGGTATTGCATAAATCCGACATAGTCACATCACTGTCAATGTTGAACGCGAAATGAGATATAAACTTTTGCGCCAGTTCTGACCAAGTCTTTATATTTCCTGGCAGATGTGAATACCAATCCATAGCTTGTCCAGTGCGACTTCGTGCAAATAATCGCATTAAATATGTCTCCTCATAGCTTACTTCCGTGCATGCCGCGTAAAATGCTCGAATATGATCTTTTGGATTGCCATTCCCTCTATATTTCTCAAAGTTGGGTGCCTCAAAATGCTTAGGGAATGGAGGCATGTATACACTCTTGTCAAATGGATTAGGACATAAATCTTGATCTGTATACAACTTCTTTATTCCTTTAGTTTCTAATGCATCAACTTTTCGTTGTAACTTCTCAAGTTGTTGCGCAATTGTATCAGATTGTAGAGGTCCATCATTAATCCCAGTTGGTATTCTTTGTTGATATATCGCATTTCCGATCGGTTGTTGATACTCTGCAATGGTCATTTTTGGCGTCTCCTGCATATAAATTTTTTGGTTCATCTCTTGTTGTTGCGGTTGTGCTATGCCTTGATATTGACCTTGTTGTTGTGCTTCTTGGAGCCTAGGTTGATATTGCAATTGAGTAGGCTGTTGATATTGCATAGGCGCCAATTACGGTTGTGAAGTAGGATAACTTGCTTGCCGTGGCACATATTGTGGCACATGTTGTTGGTGCTGATGAATTGGAATTTGTTGACTTTGTGCCAATTGTTGTCACGATGTATATCCCATCATTTGTAAAAAACTTTGTTTAGATGGTTTTCGTTGCTTCTCCTTAGGATGGGGTATAGCACTTGCATTAACTTGCTGTGTTGTTTGTCCAATCCATTGTGATGGTTGCAAGTTTGCATTAACTTGTAATGGTGCCGAAGGCGCTGCAATTTGTTGTCGAATGCGAACTTGTTGTTGTGGTACATTGCTTGTTTGTACCTTCGATTGCACTTTTTGTATATTATTCAATTGTTGCAACAATTGTTGTTGGTGCAAACCATTATCCATAGCTCTTTGTGTCACCATTATTGAAGGGTTTGTCGCAATAGTGTTTGGCACAGATATTGAACTCAATGGGACATAAGAACTTTGTTGCATCGTGGAATTGCTTTGGACATTATTGACATTAGGCATTCCAGTTGTGAAACTTTCTTGTATCTTAGATGTTGATCCAATTTTATGCATGTGAGAAACCACTTCTTGTTGAGGAACCATTGTCGATATTTGCATGGTCTTCATTTGATCTTGTATTACAGGCGTTGTATTGAATAATGGATTATTTATCGTCTCAAATGGTGACTTTTGAGGAATAGTCACTGTCAATGCCTTTGAAGCGCTTTTGCTCATCAAGGTAGGTTGAGTTGCTTGTTGTGCATTTTCTTCATTTGGATGCGGAGAGAAACTTAACAACTCAGCGCCTTGTTGTTCTTGCACATTGATTTGTTCACTTGAAGAGGTCACATTACTCATCATGTTAAGATACTTTTGTGGAAACATCTTAAAGACCTTGTTCAAGAACTTATCCATCTTTTTTGTCATTTTTGGATCTTGAAAGAACACGTCAACATCATCAGAAGCGTCAGAATCAGGTGAAGAATCTGGTTGGACATTTGGATGCCTTGATCTGAACCAAATCCTTGCGAAAAAGTTTGTTCTTCATATAACGTTTGAGTTTGAATGTTATGTTGCAAGTTTGGTTGATTCCAATCGAAAGGTGGACTTCCTCTTGGAGTAGGTGGGACACTCCCCTATCCTGGTTTCATAGGTACAAACAATGGTTCATATAATGGTGGTGGTCCGAGTTGAACCGTTCCATATGGTGGTAGAGATGTGTTTGATGAACCTTCAACTTGCACTGTTTGACTTGTTTGAAACTGCGAATTTGCTATGTTGTCCATGGGTTGATACATTGGTTCACTCATCTTCTTAGATCTTGATCTTGTCTCAACAGGCATGTCACTTATGCAAATGTTTTTTTTTTTTGAAATTTTTCAAAGACAGTATATGATATGCAACTAAATGCCAACTAGATAAATGAAGATGCAATCTATGTTTTTGGTTGTTTTTGAAGATTTTGACAAACTTTTGAAATGCAAATCTAAAAAGAGACCCTTAGGAAATTGAAATGATGTCTAGACCTCAAAGGACAAAAGGACCAAGTGACAAAAGGACAAAATGAAAACGTCTCCCCTATATGCTTGGATACTAAGCTAGGTTTGACGAAATGATATTGATGAGAAAAAGACAAAATTTTTGATAAGGTCTAAACTTCTTAACAATGACTTAGGGTTTATCAAAGATTTGGATTATTCAAGTATGACAAAACCTAGTTTTGACACTATATGCTAAGGGACAATTACTATGCAAATGACCTTAATATGATATGATAATGACTTAAGCTTAATGAAGAGACTTAGGGTATGCAAAGTATGACAATGGTATTACCCTAATGCAAGAGAACACATGCAAATGGATGACCCTTATTGATATGCAAAAGGAGCATGACTTAGGTGAAACCTAACCTTGATATTTGACAATGACTTTGCAAAATGAAACCTAGGATGAACCTAAATGTAAGTGACATAAATGTTGAGACAAGTTTTTGAACAATGTTGGATAACCATGCTTGAAGAAGATGATCTTTGAATCTTGTTGAATTTTTGTTGGATGAATGTCTCTTATGTTTAACCTTGTTTTGAATCAATTTGTTTTTCTTTTTGAAATGGGATGCAATTCAACTTTTGACAATCAAAGAATACAAGATATTGCAACATAGACTCAAGACACTCATGCTCATTTCCACATTTCTTATGGTAGGCAAAGACATTAGGTACTTGAGAGGTAGACTCATTATGGGATTCAAGGAGAATACATAGATGCTTGACCCCACGGGCTCCCCTCCATGACACTCACTTCTCAGGGCAGCCAAGCATTAGTCCCCATGGAATCTCCCCATGGCGAACTTAGTATCTCTTCCAAGTATCCAAATTTGTCCTTCTCAAGCAACTAGAAGGGTTTTTGGCCTCTAAAAACAAGGTGTTTAGTAAGGATTTCTGTTAAGTGTTACTCCTTGATGTCACACAAGCATGATTGAGACATTAAGCCCACCAAGATACCAAACAAATGTAGTCGCACAAGCATGATTTAGACCAAGAGGCCCTACTTAGATGTTGATATGAGAAAGAGTTCAAGGGTCATCACTTCCCAAGTAACTGCAATTCCCACGTAACACTTCCTTCAAAGCTTTCGCTCATCGGGTATTTTTTTATAGTGAGTTAGAATGCCAAGGAATTCTAGCCGTACTCTCTTTGGGTCGTTCCCTTCTCACGATTATCAGTTGCTTGCAAAAGCAAAGTGGTCGGGAAGGCATGCCCTCTAATGGAGACACTCAATCAACAACACAAGCATGGTATCGAAGATCTGGATTTCTGATCACCCTAAGAAGGATGAGAGCATACTCTCCTACTCCAATGTCACACTTAACAATCAAAGCAAGCAAATGTTCATTCCCACCTATTTATAAATCACTAAGTGCCTAATTAAAAATCTCAAGCACACAATTTGGTTGTTTTTCCAAGGCAACCTGCAAAACCCAAGTTAGAGGTTTGATTTGTTGTCTTTGACCATCGAATCTGCACAAAACATGTTAGTAGTTTGATTTTTAGTCTTTTCCATGCGTATGCCAAGATTCTGCACAAATAATTAGTACCAAAATCCAAAACACAGAAAACAGAATGCAAAAACATCAAAAACTTCAAGTAAACACTGCATTTTTCACCTCTGTTCTGGACTTTACACAAGCGCAAAACTCATGACACAGGCACAAGATGTCTGACACAAGCGCAGAATGTTTCATACACAGGCACAAGATGCTCAACACAGGCGCAGAATGCTTCACACAAGCGCAGAAGTGTCCAGAATGCACTGCACGGCCCTGTTTTTGGGTTTTTGACCTGCAAATCAACTTAGAAGCACTCCAAAACACAGTAAAAGGGTTAGAAGGTTAGTATTCACATCGGGTTCACCAGTTAATGTAGCGTAGAAATTAGGAATCATCAAAAGATAAGTAGATCAATCAAAACACAAGACATGATAACTCAATCATGAGAGCACTCATTGCAAATGAACCTAATCCTAAGCACACTCAATAGAGATATGAAAACAAAGCATTCAAAATGAAAGATTATGCAAACCAAATGCAGAATTGAATGCTCCTTCCATGCGGCTCCATTGTTGTTCTTTCCTCTTCAATGGATTTGTGGATCTCACCTACAAGTGCACATACAATTGAAAGCAAGATTGATGAAAAGCTCAAGAGTACTAGAAATGTAAGTTCGGTAGTTTGATTAAGGATTCGGATTCGGGATTCGGGATTCAAGATTAGCTTTGATTGAAAATCATCCAATTTATAGAAGAATTGGATAAATGAAAAGATTAGCATGATGCAATTCAAATGGAAATTGCAAATCAATATGACAAATTATGACAAATTATGCACTTTCCATGCACAATTTGATTGATTGATAATTGATGACAAATTATGAAACATTCTATGTCAAAATTGATTGATTATCAATTATGACAATTTCATGACAAATTGAAATGTCATTCCCATAGAATTAGGAGATGAAATAGGAGGGAAAAGAATTTAGAAATTTAGAAAATTAGAAAATTGAAATTGATGAAAATTAGGAATTAGAAATTGATGGAAATTAGAATTTAGTGAATTAGAAGAAATTAGGTAAATTAATTAACAATTTGTCATTTATTAATTAATTTACAAGAGGAAGAATAATTAGCCAATTAAATAAAGATTTAATTGTAACTTAGGATTAATAAATAATTTAGTAATCCTAGAGGAAGAAATGGCAAATTAGGTTAAATGAATAAATCATAAAACCTTAGAAGACGAATTAGAAATGCGAAAATGACAATTAGGTCTTGATTGAAGATAATTAATGTCATGATTTTGAATTGATAAATGACCAGTGCGACAAAATGATTTGATTAAGAAAATGCGCCAATTGACGAGGAACAATGACAAATTGATCCAAATTGACATAATTAAGACAGACAACGATCGATGACAAATCGGTCGCAAAATGACAAAATTGATAAGAGGACAACGATCGATGACAAAATATATTGCAAAACGACAGGATTGAAAATGACCACGATCGATGATAAATCGATCGCAAATGACAAGATCGAACATGACAACGATCGATGACAAATCGATCGTAAAACGACAAGATTGATAAACCGATCGCCAGATGATAAGATTGAAAAGAGGACAAAACCCTAATTAGGATTGACGATGTCCAAAATGATAAGATTGATGATAAGATTGATAAGAGAGAAACGATTGATGACAAATCGATCGCAAGATTGACAGGAGGACAAAACCCTAATTAGGATTGACGATGTCCAGAATGATGACAAATTAGCACACACATTGATGCAACAAGATAAGCTCGATCAAAATCAGGATTAGATAATGTTGTCGACAAGACCAAATTTGAGGACGAGATGATTGAAGAATGTAGAAGAATGACTCGATGTTCGCAAATGATAAAGACCAAGTGCGAATCATAGGAGAAATGTTAATTCGACGCAAACACCTAAAATGAGGCAATGCGCAAATGTTAAAGTATGACCTCGCAAGCGTTGACCATTTTTAGGTGTCTACAGTAGGAAATGTTTTATTAAGAGAGGTGATTACATTAGAAAGTTTTAAGCTAAGAGTGATGAAGGCATTGTTGATGACTATTTTTGACACACCCGCCAATAGTCAAGTAGCCAATGTGAACACTCACCACATCTCCTAAAAAGCAACGAGTTTAGGAAAAATCACTACTCCAAGGTCTCTATAGTCGGGTCATGACGGTGATGGGCAGCTCAATGGTTGATGTGGTTGTACCTATTAAGGGGCCTGCTGGTTGAAACTAAATCTCCCTGATCGTGAATGGCTGAACTTCCTTTTTTTGTATTTTATGATTTAAGATTCTCTGGAAAATAAACTACGAAGAGTAAAGGGAACAAGAAAACAACAATGAAATCAATTCATTAACAATTTAACAAACTACTCAGTTAACTCCCTGATTCAACAACGGACCTCCAATAAACTTGCAAAATCATCAATTTCACATTTATGGAAATAAAATCATCAACAATATCACCTACCACAATAATTCTCATACACCACTCACATGCACAATATGATTCATAAAGCAATAAATAGAAGATCAAACCACGTTGTTAATTCCAAATAATAGATGTTACCAGAATACATAGAACAATTTTGTAGAATATAGACATAGATCAGGAAATCTACAAGTTGCTTCTTGTATTAATCTTAATGAATGTGTAACAAAAATAACTCAAATTCTTAACAATCTTCAAAATACTCTAAAAAATCTCTAAGTGGGCCACAAATCATCAATTTGGGGACCCTTACAAATGAATCCAAATTCTCAATTTATAGAGGTTTTCTGCCCTATTATCTAGGAAATAAATCTAACCTAAATTAAGAACTCAAACTAGGAGTCACAATTAACTTGCAAGTTTTTTCCTTAATACTCCAATTAAGTACTATGAAATGGAGGTTGCATGAGCACTATGAAGACCATGCTGGGTGAGCCAAGCTTTCGTAGTCATGCAGAATTTTTCTCAAAACTAGAACGTGAGTTGGAGTTGCAGCTGAAAATATAAAATTGGGAGTCATGCAAAAGGCCTGCTATCTTTAGTAACCATGTGTTCATCTTTCACTTTTTAATGAAAGTTCTATAGTTATCCATAATTCATGCGAATTCTTGAACAGGAGGATCAACTACATGTTTAATTCTAAATTTGTATTTATTCAAAATCTCCTTTGCATGCTTCTTTCCTTTCTCTAACTCCCCTAATGTCTCTGCCACCTCTTGACACTAGGTAATCAGGTATGCATATCTGTCCATGAGAGCGACATCACACTGACCTGGAGGTCCCAAATGCTGGGCCTCATATGCATCCCACTGATTCAAAACTTTCTCTTCCTCCATTATCATGGTGCTGGTTAATCCTAACCCAAAAGCTCCAAGCATATGCTTCACAAAATTCTCATATTTTGAAATTTCTCTAAGGAGAGGGACTCAGATCTCTTCCATATCCTTCACATATTGCTGAAGCATTTCGACCTTCAATTCCAAAATCTATGCTTAAGATTGTAGGCTCTTGTAGATGTCTCCTCCCAAGAGATCCTCCTCCATTATTACCTCTTCCCCTAGATGTAGAACTTTATTTAAAATTTGAAACTGCTTATTAAAAATGCCTAGCTTCTATTCCCATTGCGTAGAATAAGAGGCTAATGCTCCACCTGCCTGTACTGCCTCTTAGTACATCCCCATGGTATCCTATAAAAATAATCTAATTTTTGCTGCATTTATTTGGGTCCATGATTTTGCTGTAGCTGCCACCCATCTCACCTCCACTAGTGCCTTCACTTCTCCCTCTAGCAGTGATGAGGTCGAAGGTAGGTTTTCATCACTACAAGATTCTAGAGGTTTGCTCATCTCATTCAGCAGTTTCTTGTATTGCCCTAGTTGTGCTTTGAGCTCAATGTTTGAAGTATGTTCTTTCTCTACACGCCCCCTGACAACACTTGTGTCTAGTTCCAGAGTATCCAACTCTCCCCACTTTGTTTGTTTACCCAAATTCACTTGGGATACTTGATATTTAGGAGAAGCTTGACCTTTAGCCTAGAGTGGAATTGCCAGATCAACAACCACTTCACCGAAACCTATTCTTGATAAATGATGTACAATTTTTGGCCTTTTAACCTTTGGGGGCTCCTCTGTGATTACCTATTGCAATGTTAGGAGCTCAAATTTTTTCTTCTTCTTCTCAAAAGGGAATTCGAGCCACTAGGGCATGTCTTCATCTTTTTCACCTTGATGTGACACTATGTCAGCAGTTACAATATGCACCTCTTCTTGTTCCTCTTCTTCATCCCTCTCTTTTGTATTTGTTTGTTCAAGATCATGAGGTGAAGCGACTTGACAAGCCAAATTAGTTTGGAGAGCCTGCTACTTGTGTAACTCTTCTAACTTGCCATTGACTGCTTCATTGAATGTTATTGTTGGCATATGCACACTCCAATGAGAGATTGTATGTGATTGAAGGTTTTGTCATTGATGGCAACCTTACAATCCTATGACACTGACAAGGCATTACACCGGCATCAGCAGAACACACTCTACACCGGCACTCAAGACACCGACACCGACACAGAGAAAGGAAGCACACCGACACAGAGGTCGATAGGATTTTTAATATATTACATTTTTGTTTATTATTGTAAAAACCTTGTAATCCAACTTGACAAGTTGTAAAATGACTCTTATATATAAAAGAGATCATTGTAGACATTTTGTAAGCAAGTGATGTAAGCAAAAAGTAATGAGAAAAAGATTAGGCAGACCTATTATGCGAAATATAGGTTAAGGGGTATATGTAAAGAACAGAGTAGAAACTGGTACTGAATCTGGTATTGAAGATGCTATTGTAAAGCAGTACAAGTTATTGGATTTGTATAATCAATATTGTAAGTCAGTGAGAATTCCCATTTGAGCAGTAAGCTCTAGGCACTTGGCCTTCTTGCATGTGCAGGCCCCTATTGTAAGTAATATTCTCTTATTGGCTAGTAAGTGAATATTGTGGGTCACAAATCCCACCGAGGTTTTTCCCACACCAGATTTCCTCGTTAAATCATTGTGTTATGGTGTGATTTTCATGTGGTTTCTTTCCTTTCTATTTATTGCATTATTTCTTGCATACCGGTACACTGTTACAATATGTTCTGCATGTTTTAAGTTGAGAAATTCTAATTATCGGTTAGATACTGATTCACCCCCCCCTCTTAGTATCTGTGAGTTTCCTAAAAATTGGTATCAGAGCTTGGTCCTCTATTTTCAGAAGCCTAATAGCTTGAGGAAGATCTTGACACCGGTAAAGATGAAAAATTTGATGAAGCAACTTGAAGCAACTCTCTCAAACTATGATACAGAAAAATTGAAAAATATCAAATTAGAAGATGATCTAAAAGAAGCTCAGGATATCATTCAATCACTTCAAGAGAATCTTACTATTGCAAGAAATAAGAGAAGAGAACTTTGTGAAAAGATGCAAAATTAGAATGATGAAAAGGAATCACTTAATGATATGTTAAGTAAGCTGAAACTAGAGAACATAACTACAAAGAATGAGATGCAGGATATGACTATGAGATTTTGTAAAGAGATTGAAGATAGGAAGAAAAATGAAGATGAATTGACCAGAAGACTAAGTGATGCAGCAAATGAGAACACAAGACTTAGCTATGAAAATGATCTATTAAAGACAAATCTGATGCACACTCAGAATGACTCCAATGAATTGATGAGATAGAAAGAAGTCTTAGAAAGAGAACTAGAAACTACAAATCAACATAAAGAAAAATTCAAGAAAAGCTCAGAGGAACTTGGTAACTTGCTGGAGAATCAAAAACCTAAAGGTGACACTTCTGGAATTGGCTTTGAAGTTGGTGAAAGCTCCGGTACTGCAAACACACAGGATCACAACAAACCGGTAAGGCAACCTAATGCTTATAAATTCAATGGAAAATGCTTTAACTATAATAAGTATGGTCATAGAGAAAATGAATATAGATCTAGAAATTATCAGAATATCAACACACCCACCGGTCAATGTTCTAAATGCAACAAAGTTGGTCACAATTCTGAGAATTGCAGAATGAATGTGAGATGTTATGTTTGTGGAAGATTTGGACATTTATCTAATCAATGCAGAACACAAACTGGCATAGGTTATGGGAAAGCTATTCAGAAGAATAATGTAATTTGTTATGCATGTAACAAGATTGGACATATTGCAAAATTCTGTAGAAGTAAAGGATCACCGACAGGCAACAAAAGTTCTAGCTTGAAAGGTAAAGAAAAAGTTGAAGAGGTTAAGCAAGAATTCTCAAAACAATGGATTAGAAAAGTTGATCTAAATATTAGGAATACTCCTCCACCGGTTGAACCAGTCAATGCTTCACTGACAGGACAAAGTGATGCTTCACCGGTAGGACAGAGTGATGCTCCACCGATAGGAAGTTCTTCATCAAATTGAAGAAAGTTTCCTTGAGGGTTTGGCGATCTAATGACACATGTGCTATCATTCCCTCGGTTAGAGATGAGAAGTTGGAAATTACTTCATTACCGGCAGACATGTTAAGTTACTACTTAACCAGCATGCATTTAATGTGGTAGATGGCAAATTAACACTATAAATTTGTGGTTTTGGCTCCATTTCATTTCATCAAGATTTCAAACCTATGAAGAGTGCGAAGATTCTGAGCTAAGGCATTTTGAGCAAGAGGCAAGAACACTTCAAGCAATCATCCATCCTAAAGGCAGTAAAAGGTATTTTATCATGGCATCCACCTCTGCACTTGAATATATAGCAAACCCTACTATTGTTGAAGTTATAAAAAGACCTAGGCCCGTATTTCAATTAGTTCCCGAGGTAGCAAAGAAAGATGATACTTTAGGTGCTTTCTCTCAAATTCCTAAGGGAGTTGTTTATGCTGAAAACCCCAAAATTTACATTCATTGTAACATTGAGGAACTAGGAGATGAAGAGATTAAAACCATGTTTAAATCTATCATATGTGATGAATCTGGTAATGTAAAAGATGAACATAAGATCATTGAAACCCTAGGATTTACAGAGATCCTTAGCATTCCTAAATTCCCCAAGGATGTGATTAGGATAGTCTTAAGCAGGGTACATGGTGAATTTTTCTGGCTAGATGCAATTCACAAAATCACCAAGGAAGCTATGAAAGTTGTCACAGGGTTACCGACCACCGATAAAAGGCCAGACAAAACTAAGAAGGTCTCCAATGACCTAGTTATGAACCTAACTGGTGCCACATCTGATAAAAGGTCCTTAAGAGTCAATGATGTAAAAGATACTAATGTAAGATTTATCAGCATGATTTTAGGATATAAGGCAACTCATGCAAATAGACTCAATTCAGTGTCAAGTCTATGCATTAAGAGTGCTTATGACATGGTCACAAATAATGCAAAGATTGATGTATGTGAGTGGTTGAAGGACGAATTAATTGACAACTTAGGCAAGATTAAGAAGGACAAGAAAGGAACTTTTAGGTTTGGAAATCTCCTAGTATGTCTGATGCTACATATAACCAAACAAGTTCCTGATATAGGCTACAAAGAACTTGGATATGATATATTGGTAGGTAAACAACTAATAGAACTATTCAACAATATGGGAGAAGATAAGGAAAACAATATCCATGATTTGTTTCAAGCACTTAAGGCCAAAATGGAGAAAAGAATCAGATTATCACAAAAGATTGTTGAGAAATATAAGGATGAAATATGCTTTGTAATTAAGAAGGATGAAATCTGGATGGAAGCAGTCATCCCAAGAACAATCTGGGTAACAGAAATGGGTTATGAAACAGATGACCTTATCATTGAAACATATGCTAAAGCACTTCTGGAAGCCCCTAAAGAACCTAAAGAAGAAGTATTTGGTAGTGCAGAAACTATTGAAAGTCAAATACAATCTAAGAAGAGAGTGAAAAAGGTCAAAGTAGTTATGAGAAGAGGTTCTAGATAGGCAAAGGCCATTAAAGAAGATGTGCTAAAACAAACAGGTATTACTGAGGAAGAGTTAGAAACTTTACAACCTGAAACTCACCTATCATCGGTAGGAACTTCCTCAGAGAATGACATGCCTACAACTTTCAAGAGAGTTGTAAGGAAAAGAGATCCCTCACTGGCAACCACACCCTCTCCTAGGAGGACGAGACAAAAACAACAAGCAGTGAGATCTCCGGTAAGAAAGGCTACACCAAAGAAAAAACTGACACCTAAGAAGAAGAAGAGGACAAATAAGGACATGGACCCTCTTGACATACTGTTAAATGAAATTACAGAGGAAGAAAAACTAAAGTATATAGAAAAATTGTATAACACTCTGACAGCAGATGAAAAAGAACAAGTAGAAAATAGTGTTATTTTACACATGGACATGTATAAGAAATTTTTGATGGAAGTAGCAGATGAAGTACCAAATGAATTATTTTGAAGGCTGGAAGAAAGAAGACAAGCAGTAGTAGAACTTGACAAGAAAATAAAGATAGAAAAGCTACTTGTTGTATACCTGGTGAATTCACCCAAAGAAATTGATGACTTAATTTTGAAGCCAACCGGTTAGTATTTTCTACTGCACACCAACACATTGCTTTAATGGTTGGAAGAGTTAATGAGGTGACTAAGGAGACAAAAAATGCATGGGACATTTTCCTAGTGGAAAAAGAAAAACAAGAAGAATACATGAGCCACAAACCTATAAAGGTATATCAGAAAGAAAGAGACAAGGGTAAAGGTAAAGTTGGTGGACCACCCAGTATCAAGGTTAAAGACAACTTACCCCCACCTCGTTTGATTACTCCACCAGTAACAACAAAAGCTACAAAAAATCAATCAACAGTTGAAAGTATGGATGTAGAGGATGTCAATCCTAATCCTGAAGTCTTATATATAGTGGATGTTGATACTCAAAAGATCAACATTGTGGTAGACAAAGATACAGCTGATAAGACTGACATGGCTAGTGAGTCTTTGGTAGATGAGCAAACTGAAAACACACAAGAGAAACCGGCAGATGTCAAAGTGCAACAGGTAGAAACTCAGACTCAGACTGAGACAATGCAATAAATAGAGAAACAAATAGAGCAAAAGGCTCTGGAACAAGAACAACAACAAGTACAGGAACAGGTTCATGAGGAAACAGTGCAAACGACAACTGGAGAAGTAGAAAAACCATTGCTTAAGGAAACACAAACACAAACAGACCTACCAGAGGTCAATACAAGCTTGGTTACTTCCACCGGCGGTACTCAAAATGTAGGTTCCTCATCATTAGGCTACAAATCAACTAATGTGACTAAAGTACTTTTAGATTCAATTAAAAGGATAACAGATTGCAGCTCACAAGCTTATAAGGCAATAGATGACACCATACCAATTTTGAAGGTAATTGCTCCTAATTGTAATATAGACAATAAAGATTCTTTAGGACAACTTGATACTTTGTGTAAATATATCACAGAGAACATTGAGAAAATAAAGGAAGAGGCATTGAAGGATAAATTGGAAATTGAAAAACAAAGATTCTTTGATGAGAAGATAAAGAAGTGTACAAGGGATTTTGACACACTTCTACCAGAACTGTGTAACTTATTGAAAGAGTACAAAACTCTATACAAAGACACCTGTAAGACAAAATTTTTGACTGTAGACATAGATAAGAAAATAAGCAAGGTACATGATGAAATCAATAAACTTGCTAATAATTTTGTTAACTCACCTGATATATTATCAGTTTTTGAGCAAAAGAACAAATTTTGAGGAAGAACTACTTAAATTAGCAAGAGAAAAGGAGAGAATAGTGAATAAGGCAAAGCATCTGAGATTAAAACTAAGTCCAAGATTGGACTATCTAGCATCATTACGGAAGGAAATATCTGAGGCACTGATATAGGGACAAAAAACACCGGCATAGTATTTGCAACATCTTACCGGTATAGCTAAAAGAACAAAGACATCAATAAGAGACAGTAAAAAGTTTATGGAGAGTATAAACTTGATTTTGGCGGATCTATTTCAAATTGTAACTACCCAGTTACAAGGTTGAAACCACAAACTCTACTGACATCTTGACAACCTTTTTCATTGATACCAAAGGGGGAGTAGTGGTATGACAAAATTCAAATATCACAGGAATCATATGCTTAGGGGGAGCACAAATTTTTGGTAACATTTTTGGACTTCACATTTTTTGATACACTTTTGAAATTTCTCATGAGTGTTGCCATCAATGCCAAAGGGGGAGATTGTTGGCATATGCACACTCCAATGAGACATTGTATGTGATTGAAGGTTTTTTCATTGATGGCAACCTTACAATCCTATGACACCGGCATCAACAGAACACACTCTACACTGGCACTCAGGACACTGGCACTGGCATAGAGAAAGGAAGCACACCGGCACAGAGGCCGACAGGATTTTTGATATATTACATTTTTGTTTATTATTGTAAAAACCTTGTAAGCTGACTTGGCAAGTTGTAAAATGACTCTTATATATAAAAGAGATCATTATAGACATTTTGTAAGGAAGTGATGTAAGAGAAAAGTAATGAGAAAAAGATTAGGCAGACCTATTATGCGAAAAATAGGTTAAGGGGTATATGTAAAGAATAGAGCAGAAACCAGTACTGAATCTGGAATTGAAGATGCTATTTTAAAGAAGTACAAGTTATTAGATTTGTATAATCCATATTGTAAGTTAGTGAGACTTCCCATTTGAGCAATGAGCTCTAGGCACTTGGCCTTCTTGCATGTGCAGGCCCCTATTGTAAGTAATATTCTCTTATTGGCCAGTAAGTGAATATTGTGGGTCACAAATCCCACCGAGGTTTTTCTCACACCGGGTTTCCTCATTAAATCATTTTTTTATGGTGTGATTTTCATGTGGTTTCTTTCATTTCTGTTTATTGCATTATTTCTTGCATACCGGTACACTGTTATAATATGTTTTGCGTGTTTTAAGTTAAGAAATTCTAATTACCAGTTAGATACTAATGCACCCCCCCCTCTCAGTATCTATGAGTTTCCTAACAGTTATCTCCTCCTCTACTTCTTCCTCTGTTCCACCTTGCTCGACAGCTATGTCATTAAAGAGGTCTTCTTGGTCTTGAGGAGTTAAGACTAGTTTCTTGTTTAGCAGATCTTCTGCTTTATCCCATTATTTCTCCTCTCCAAGTAGCCGATGTTGCTTGAGTTGATCCTCTTCCTGATCTGAATCTGATTCTGCATTTATAATAATCACCTCTTTAGTGTTGGACCTGAATCCTTGTATCCCCAGCTGCCCTATGGTTACATTAACTGATGGTGGTGTAGGGGCATTGGTAACTTGAACCTGTGCTGCAGTCATTGGAGGTGGTTGAGTAGGCATATCTTAATTTATTTCTATTTCTTCCTCCTTCTCTTGGGAACCTTCTCCTGTAGCCTGTTCTATAGCTGTCCTTAGTGGAAGGACTTTGGCTAGTGGTACTACTCCTAATCCATCTGTCACTCTAAGGTCTGCCACCTTCTTTAACAACTCAAGCTCCCTCATCTTCTCACTAATCTTTCTCATTAGATCCTCATTTCTATCTTGGGCCCCACTTCTTCATCAGGGTCAGTAGATGAATTCTTTCTTGAGTTTGATCTCATCTTGCAAGCATACTCCTTATAACCCCTTGACTGAGGTACCACTGAGGTAGACTCCTTTTATTTTCCCTTTGAGGCACTTAGCCTGACCCTTTGACTTAGCCATTGTTTGGTCCTATTGATGGCCACTTGGGAAATATTTTCTATATTCACATCTTCATTCATGGACAACCTTATTGGGGAGAGGTTCTTCTTATCAATTTCCAATCCTTTGTAAGCAGCATCAAGCAGGTCTCCATTGTCCCTGAGCTCTTTAGAGAGATTGGTATCAATTTCAAAATCTCTTATTTGTGGCACAAATAACCTATTATAGTTTTTCTTTCTAACTTCAAAACTGTCCTGGAGGTTGGCCCAAAAATCCTCTAGTCTCGGCTTGTGTCCCTCATATGCCTTGGGCATAGCTTTTTTGATCTTTCCATAGGGATCATATAATTCCCTAGCATAATCATATTCTTTCAAGTTCAAATCCTGAAGCTCTGGCTCTACTAACTTTACAACCTGTATCTTCAAGCATAAGAAGTATCCAATAGATACTGAAAATCAATGCCCATTTTATGCTTAGACGATAGAAGAGATTGGAGACCTAGTAGTTGCCTTACATATTATAACAAAATTATTCTATCATTGTAGTACCTAGGGAGAAACATTGGGTTTCCTATGTATCGGTTGACCCTAATGTAAGTGGAGCATGAGTTTTGGATAACCCAACATGCCCACTCTCGGATAATAGCCATGGCCTCTAGGCTAATCTGGTATCCTATATCTCTCGTTAGTTTAATTATCACTGGGAAAATGAAGGCATCATTAATTCTTTTGAAATAAGGCTTTGCATTGATTAACGGAAGCTGGAAATAATATTCCCATACCTTCTTTTGTCCTTCCTCATCCCCTAATTGACCCTCCACCTGTAAGCCTAGTAATTTGCCAGCTCTCGCAACCACCTAGATGACATAAGATGTGAAAAAGAATTTCTTAGTCTGGTGGACCTCCTTCATTTGTTTAGAGATGTTGTCAGAGAGGCTCTGCGGCCAATCAAAATATTGTTTTCCTACCAGGATAGTAGTCATGAACTGAAACATCCATGGATGAAAGTGTTTACAATTAGGCTTGCCAAAGGCCCTGCTTAGCATGATAATCAGGTCTCTTTGGGGCTCCTTGAAGTCTTCTCTCAGGATCTCTATTGCCTTCAGACCTATTTTCGTCTCTTCCTCCGACCAATTCTCATTCATGTGCCTTTTGTTTACTGTAACTTTGTCAGTCCATACCTTTAAGGCCTCCTCTTTGGTTAAGAGGAATATCTCATCTCTGCTTGGGGTACCGAACATGAATCCCAATTACATGTCAGGGGATAAATCTATGACTATTTTTCCCTATGTGTCAGTGCACTTTTTAGTGTTAGGATCATAAAATTGGGCAATTATAATTATGAACTTAGCTGCCTACACCGATTATGGAAAGATGGTCATCTTTACTAGGCTTGATCTTTTAATTCTCCTATGTAGGGCCTCCAATCTTGGTTTATCCAGCTGGGTTCTGATATCCTCAATTTGAATATGACCAATTTTAGTATTAGTGACCCACCTGATTTGATCATCCAACTTTGAGGCGTAAACCTGTCCTTGATAATGCTATTTCATGGTCATTGGAAGTTGATCAATATCTTTACCCCTTTTGCTAGAACATGAGTCCATTTAACTACTTGAACATGCAAGAAGAAAACGAGGATTAGTTCCTTATCAAAAACATAAAAAGTTTATTCACCTCGGGACTTCAGGGTTCCGGAGTCCCGGGGTAGGAATTTTACCTTTTAAAATAGGGTCCGGAACTCTGGGGTACCGGGGTTCCGGGCTAGACAACTTTAAAATAGGACTCAGAACTTCGGGGTTCTAGGGTTCTAGTTTGGGTATGCATGGATGAATTCAGGAACTCCAGTGTTCCTGGGTTCCGGGCTCAAAAGATAACAAATAATTTGGAACTTCGGGCTTCTGGGGTAGGGAATTTAGGCTCATCTTGGGACTCTATGGTCCCAAGCCAAATAAAAGATAGCCAGTAGGACTTTTAGAAGGAGGACTTATGAAGGTGGACATTGGAACTCCAGGGTTCCAGGGTAAGTGGGAGCACATCCTCTTAACAAAAGATAATTTGGAACTCTGGCATTCCGGGATCATTAAAGGTAGGCTCAACAAAACCTCGGAACTCCAGGGTTATGGGGTTTCAGGTAGGGAAGAGAAATCGACCTGTAACTCTCGGGGTTTAGGGTATGAACTAGGGCGCGCGGGGACATGCAAGAAAATGAAAAACAAAAAAAGAAGAAAAATAAAAACTCGCAAAAAAAAAGAAAAAAGATCTGACCTACAAACGACAAAGAGGGTAAGAAAAATCACCAACCTGGTGAAATAAAATGCCCAAAAGCATGAAGGAAGCTTGGAGGTTCGGAAGCTCGTAGTCAGGAGGCAAGGAAGCAAGAGCTCTAAAGATGGAATGCTCAAATGAGATTCAAAAAGCTCACTATTCATATTTATACACCTCCCCAAACTCATCCGTACGAGCACTTTAAATAGGACCTTGGGACTTTGGGGTCTCGAGGTTCTGAGCTCAATGATAAAAACACAAAACAAAACACTTCACCTCAAAACTCTGGGGTTTCGGGATTCACTGGTGAAGAAAAATAAAGCAAAAACACAAGGATCAACCTCAGGACTTTGGGGTTTTGGGTTTCCAGGGTTGATCAACAAAAACAAGTAACCGAACACTCAACCTCGGGACTCTGGAGTTCCAGGGTTGAGAAAACACAAAACACCTCGGGACTCCGATGTTCCAGGGTAAAAGAAACAAAAACCAAAAGAACAAAGCAACATAAAGGCAAAATAGGGGACCCATATTTCGACACAAGGAAACTAATGGGGGATAGATATGTAGGCCATAAGAGGCATATTTCTTGGCTATTCCACCAAGAGTAAGGCCTACAAATGTTTGAACAACTAGACACAAAAAAAGTTGAGTGTTGATGTTCGAGTAGATGAATCTCCTGAAGTTTCAGAAGGAACTAGTTCAGAGAAAAAGGATGAAGATGCTTGAATTTTTCTTTTGGAACCCGAAACATTTAAATTTGAAATCGGTAAAGCAAATTCTGATGCACTTGTTCAACCAAAATAGATAAATTCAGAGGAAGAAGATGATGAAGAAGTTGAACCTGAAGAGAATGATCATGTTATTCCTAGATATGTGAGATTGAATCACAGTCTTGGACAAATTATTGGGGATAAGGATTTTGGAGTACTAACTAGAAGAAGAATAAGAGAGAACTCTTGCATGATATCCACCATTGAACCAAGAAGTGCTAAGGAGGATTTTGATGATGATCATTAGGTTAAAGCTATGGAGGAAGAATTGGATCAAATTAAGAAGAACAACACTTGGACCCTGGTACCCCGATCAGTAAATAAGAATGTCATAGGTACTAAATGGGTGTTCAGAAACAAGTTGAATGAGGATGGTGTTGTATTTCGTAGCAAGGCTAGATTAGTTTGCAAGGGTTATGCACAAGAAGAAGGAGAAGATTATGGCGAAGCTTTTGCACTAGTAGCAAGACAGGAAGGTGTCAGAACTTTACTTGCATTTGTAACCCATAAGAAGTTTAAGGTATACCAGATGGATGTTAAGTCTGCATTTTTGAATGGGACATTGGAAGAAGAGGTATACTTAGAGCAGCCAGATAGTTATGCTCCAATTGATGAGAAAGACATGGTATGCAGTTTGCATAAGGCTTTATATGGATTAAAGTAGGTACCCAGAGCATGGTATGAAAGGCTTCATACACATCTGATGAAGATAGGCTTTGCAAGAACCAATGATGTTAGCAACATTTATCTCAAGTCCGAAGGAGATGAAATACTGGTTAGTGAAGTATTTGTTGATGACATTATATTTGGAGGTAATGATGTCATGAGTAACAGTTTTGCAGATGAAATAAAAAATGAGTTTGAAATGTCTTTAGTAGGGGAAATAAATTTTTTTGTAGGCTTGTAGATACAACAAATGAAGAATGGTATTTTCATTACTAAATCTAAGTGTGTGAAAGAGGTTTTGAAGACTTTTGGCAGGAAATGTTGATGACCGAAAAAGTACTACCAGTTGAGAATTCTTTCTAGGAGGAAGGCTTGTTTCATGGAGTAGTAAGAAGTAGAGTTGTACTTCACAATCTACTGTTGAAGCTGAGTATGTTGCAACTTATATGAATTGCACACAAACTATTTGGATGAGGCAAATTTTGGAAGGTTTTAAGATGAAGATCTCATAACCTATAAAGATCTTATGTGATAAAACAAGTGCCATAAATATTTCTAAATATAATGTTTTGCACGCAAGAACCAAGCACATTGAATTGAAGTATCATTTCTTGAGGGAAAAATTTCAAAGCAAAGATGTTATCTTAGAGCATGTTTCTACCAAGGAGCAGCTTGCAGACATTTTTACCAAACCTCTGCCTAAGACTATATTTGAGTGTCTTCGAAGACAACTAGGGGTTGTACCCCTTCATGAGGTCAGTTGAGTATGATGCTGATTGCATGAGTCCCTGAATCACTTGCAAAATTTTACATGGATTAATGTTGAAGTGGATGTATTCCATAGGGAGGAGCATCAAGTTGCAGTATGTTGATGCATAGTGAAAATTAATAATTACATGGTTTACTTTCAATTTGGCATTGTTTTCAGAGGGGGAGAAGAATTATGTGATTAGGAGAATAATTATGTGATTGATAAGGTGAACCAACGACAAGATGATGATAGACAGAGCATGGTGAATACTTGGTATGTAAACCAGGATTTCTATTCACCAATCACAACAACAACTAAAGGCGTTGATATTTGTAATGCCATCAATGCCAAAGGGGGAGATTGTTGGTATTTTGCATAAAGATTGCATTAATGATATGTTGTCATTGATGTCAATTGAACTGGTAAATGGTATTTATGATATTATTGATATTGTTGTTACTATTGCTATTGTCTTGTAACTGGTAGGATGAACTTTGTGGAAGATGTTGTAAACCGATAAACTGGTGTATAAGGTTAAACCCTTTCTATATTATGTAACCAGTAAACCCTACCAGTTGTTTTTTGTTAAACCCTAACCGATCAAGTTTGTTGAAATGAGATCTAATGTTGAGCGGGAATAATGGTGACACATGTGGTCATTGTTCAAATTATTTTGGCGTGTTTGATTGTCTAGGGAAGGAGCAAAGTGTATTACATCTAATGCAAGGCGTGTGATGAGTTACAAAGTCTAATGAAGTAGTGATCAAGGAGCGGTTGAGGTTTTCTTGATTGATGTGAAGAGATTGTTATGAAATCTAATGGTCATGCTTGTACTGACTTGTTTGTAATCTAAATGATAAGAGAATTAGGTTTTTGTTGTGTTACCAACCTAATTGATTTGTTTTTAAGGTCGATGAAGAAGTTTTATTTTGGTGTTGGCAAAAGTTGGTAGAAATCAATTAAGTGTGTGATTGCCTAACTGGAGAATGAATCTGTAGTTTGACTAAAGGCATATTGAAGCTTAAAAGGATCTGATCAAGCAAATGTAGTGCTATTCAGATAGATCAAGAAAAACTTGTTGTTTTCTAACAATTATAGCAAAATTGAAATCCCCTAACCAGGTAAGCTCTAACAAGCTTGGTTACCTCTTAAATCCTCTAACAAGGTGGTCCATTAGCTTGGATTCTCAAACCCTCTACCGAGGTTACTCCTAACAGGGTATTTTTCTTTTCATCAAGGCATTTTATAAATCCCTTATCTGGGTGATTCCTAATAGGATCAGTTCTTAACATGACTTATTGTAAAATCTTTAATAGGCTTGGCTCCTAACAGGCCAAACTTTAGAAGAGTTTAGATAGCTATCTTGTGAGTCTCATCTCATCGTGGTTTTTACCTATTTGGGTTTTCCACATATAAATATTTATGTCATATGGTGAATGTTTTTGTGGTTATGATCTTATTTGTTGATTTGATTAACTACTTAGCTATTCTGATAAGGCATGATAACTAGAAGCATTGAGAGATGGAATATGTTGACATATGATTAAGCATTTTGATGTTTACAAGATTGAAGTTGTTCACTGTTAAGTTGGTATAATACACAACCGATAATCTTATGAGTATTGATCTTGATAGAGTTATTTTATTGATAAGTTTACTTTGTGTGTTTGAGTTTGAGTTTGGGAGTTTGTATCAGTTTTTTAGTTTACTAATTCACCCCCCCCCCCTCAGTAATCTACCGGATACTTATTCTTTCATCATACCATCACAACCATGACAACATCAATCTCCATCTGATCTTCTATCATACCAGTAGATATGTTTACCATTTGAAAGTTCATCTACTTGCACACCAGTGACACTAATCTCTATCTACATTCCAGTTGATATCAACATCCCAGAGTAGGTCCATGTCTGCAGATTCAGAATCTTTTCTTCTTCTTCTTTATCAACTCATACCTCATCTCAACTGGTTTGCCAAAGTGGCAAACTCATCACAATTGATTCTTCCTAATCTATCCTGGTAGATCATCATGCTTTCACTTGTTGAACCAATGTATATCTCTAAATTCATGCACCCAAGGCATCCTCATGTTCCATTATGGTCATTCGGTAGAAGCCTTCAATCACTTGCCTTCAACTTCTTTAACTGTCTTATCTCAGAGGGTTATGATGGATTCCATGCATGTTGTGAGATAAGCTTAGTATGACCACTTACTGGTGGGAGTCCTATTGTATGACATCCAATTGCATACCAATTGCCTACAATTTCTCTATTTGCTCAACCTTGCTTTCTTACTGGTCACATGCTTGCCGCACTCACCGGTTGGCATTGCCATAATGCCAACTGTCTCCAATGCCTATTCACCGGTTAACACCAACTTATGTCTCCAACATTAAATTGTATACTCGTGACTCCAATAACCACACTGTCGGTTGACATCCTCTTCTTACTGGTGACAAGCTATACCGGTAACCTACAATACCAGTTGACATAAATAAAAACACAATGCCAATAATCTCCCCCTTTGGCATTGATGTTAACACATGTAGTATCTGATATGCTACTGGTTCTCTCTCCCCCTTTGACAACAATGACAAAGGAGACTAATAGAGCTTTCTACTGGTTGCTTCTCTCCCTTTGACCATTATACTCTTCATCCTCTCAACCAAAAATACTTGAGATAGAAGGATCATACACCAACTCATACCAATTTCTCTTCTACCAAATGTATATACTAATTTGATACCAATTGTATATACCAAGTGTTGATGCTGACATTGATACCAATTTGATATCACTTGTATAATTCTCTCCCTTGTTGCAGACAACTCTCCCGGTGGTCCAATTGTGATTTTAAATAAGTACAAATTGAATAGACATTGAAAGACCTCACAAACAAGGACCGATGTGCACATACCAAAGTCTCAAACATACAAGTACAACCACAGACACTTGATCTCCATTTGTGTTTAGTATATCTAATACCAATCAGAAGATATGGTTGTGAACCCCCCTGAACCACAGATCATAGGTCTTCATTGCCTGATAGGTCCTAAACTAGGATTCCAATCCACACCTTACATTGGTAGAGTTGAGAATACACGATCTACTGATGGCCTTCCACTTCCATGATATCCATCACAACTTGTGACATGATCTTACATGACCACAATGCCAAATCACATCATCATCATCATGTCAACTACCAAACCAGTTAAATTAAAATGGTGCATGCACATAAGGTCAACTACCGGACCAGCACATTGTCATTCAAGTCTTCTCCAATATCACCCGAGACATAATTTCTTCACTTCAAGACACAAGTGTCATTGTACATATCATAATTTGCAATACCGGTTAGCATCCATACTGGTAGCATAATGTACATACTAGTTTACTATACCAGATCAACATCTCTTACCGAAACACATTGACTATCAACCTCTATCTTCTTGTGTCAAGTGCCTCTGATCCCAATTACAATTTGAACCATCCATTGACACATGCAACAATAATCCATCTCTCATATGTAGATGTGTAGCCAAGGCAACAACTACAAATGTTATTATCTTATCTTCTCCCATGTACTGGTAGCAACCAGTTCTTGCATTTGTCCTTTTCACTATGGGGGTGAATGATGTGATCAACATTTATCTCCCACTAAGCCCCGCATCTCCTCTAAGCCTTAGGAGATATCACCTATGCATTGAATGAAAAGTGCATTCCCATGGTTATATTCTCTTTCTTCTTTCTCCACACCTTCTTGGTCTCCCTCCTTTTCTCATTTGCAGTCTTGGGAGCAACATTGAATTCCTTTTGTTGATTAGTTCTTGCTCCAAAAACATTGTTGTAGTAGCAGATTGTGTTCATGCCAGACACATGATTGGAGGACCTTCTATCAAACTGGTTTGACCATCTTCTTCTGGTCATGATATTAAATCCCACTACCGGTTTCAATGTATTTCTTAATTTTATAGGAACATTTCTCCTTTTATTATGTGTTGGTCTTTGATTCTCATATCCCTTATAACAACTTCCATGTTGAGCATGATTGTTATATCGGTTGTCCTATGTCTGAAATCTCTTCTTCTTGCATTCATGGCTTCTATGACCAAAACCATTGCAATGATAACAAACATGATTTCCATTTCTTGGAATAGCTGAATAATTCTTGTTAACATAACCGAGAAATGGCACATACCTGTTTCTACATTTTGACATCTTATGCACATATGCATTACATCTTTGCCCAATCAAAATTACTATTCTTAGAAAAAACATTATGTCTATTCCTTAACCTTAATTTACATTCATCTACTTTATGACCATAGTCTTTGCAAAGAAGTAACTGGAGAAGGAGGGCTTATGACTTACAAATTTATTCTGCCAAAATTGTGATGATCTTATTGGTTTGGCTTCTCCATTTCTACTTCTCCGGGGACTTATCTTGAGTTGTCCGGTCACTGTAGTCCTTTCATCTGATCCCTTCTTTTCCCACACTTGCTTTATCTTGTGGGAAACAACATTTCTTTGTCTTCTATTGGTTGGAGGTCTTCTAGGTTTTCCTCTCAAGTTCTTACTTCCGGTGAAGCTATCTTCTCTCAACTTTCCTTTTCCTTTTGGATCAACATTGTTCCTCCTTGCAGCACCGGTCTTTATCCTCATGTATTCATTGGTTGTAGTTAGGTCAACCTTCTTCCTAGGATAATTTCTGACTGTGAAGGTCTATTCCTTGTTATCTCCACTTGAGGAGAGGAACTGAGTGTCTTTATTAGAGACATCCTTGCTTGTGGAGCATTTACCGACATCACATCCAATTCCTTCGGTATCCTTGGAGTGTTTTTGTTTTCTCAACATTTTATCTATAGCTTCAGAGCTTCTATCATACCGGATCCTCACTTTGAGCTCATCCTAGCACTTCTCAAGGTCTTTCTAGAGATTCTCCACTTCTCCTATTAGCTTTTGACACTCTTGGTCCTTGGCCTCTAGCTCTGATTGTAAATCTTTGCACCTACACTTCTTGATCTACAAATCTGATTCTGATTATACACTCACCCTTTTTGCATCATCCACTTGTGCTTTCAAATTAGCAATGGTTGACTCTGACTCTTAAAGACTTTTGAACAACTGGTCTTGTTCCACAATAGTAGCATTCTTGAACATCTTATGTTATTTTCTTACTCTGCTAAGTTCCTCGAGTGCACTTGCAAGCTCTCCTTCAAGATCAACCTTGGCTTCATCTTCTTCTTCATCACTGCCAAACAAATCTTAATGTGTGCATCTCACTTTTTGTCTCTTGAGCGATGAAGAGATGGGTTTCCTCTTCATCATTTCTATAACAATTGACTGATCTACCTTTATCATCTACACATGTGTTTGTTTCATTGATCTTCTTGCTTTCATAAATTGGTTCTGCAGTGCTAAGTTCATTTCCATATAGATTCTTCAACCTATCCCACAAGCTCTTTGTCGATTTGCACCTGTCTACCTATGAAAAACCATAATTTGAGAGCCCATTGAGTATAGCCCTCATTGCTTCATCATTACACTAGTATCTTCTTTCTACTTTAGGACCGGTGGGAGGATTAGTAGGACTAGAATATCCATTTACAACCGACATCCAAACATCATACCATAAAGAGGACAAGTAGATTTCCATCCTACAACTCCAAATGAGAAAGTTTGATCCATCAAACATCAGAGTAGGGATTCATTAAAAATTGACCATTGTGGTCTGACTCCATAATCTACCCAAGCTAGAGAAAGCTTATCTAACCAGGAACCTAGGATGTTATACCAATTGTAGAACTCAAGATGCCATTGAGAGGGGGGGTGAATCAATAATATTCAATATTTAACCCTTTAATCCTAAATGTGAGTAATGGTTAACATATCAAAGACCAAGAAGACATACCAGTAAGATAAGGAAAGGGATCAATATGCAGACAAATAGAATGACACATCACATAACACCACATATATGAGGAAAACTCATTGTGGGAAAAACCTCGGTGAGAAATGCTACTAGAGTCTACTACTCCAATCCAGCCTCACAGTAAAACTCAATACAAATTTTAGGGTACCAACCCAAGAAGCACCAACCCTTGATTTAGGGCACCAACCCCTATACCAAGAAGCAATTGAGTGATCACAATGAATACAAACAATAGAATGGTAATATCCTGGTTACAAATGAGTTTTTGTAACCTCTCACAATCAAATCACTCTACCAGTTCAACTCTTCTCAACCAGTCTTCCTCTATTTTGTTCTATGTCGGTTCTTTGACTCTTCCTCAACTCAACTTTCACCTTGTCTGGTCTCTTCTCATACTCTCTCTGCTCTCCTTCAGACTCTATCGGTTTTATGGACTATGACTCTGCACTTGCTTACCAGTTACTCTGCTTACCGATCAAACTCTTCTATGGGTTATGCCAGTTTTTTGCTGACATTCACTCTGCACCATTTCACTCTCTATTGCCTTTTGCCTGTTCTAGCACTACCGGTTCACTTAATGGTTACCCTCTTGGCAACTTACCAATCACTCTAACCTTATCGGTTAAACCCCTCTTAAGCCCTCTTGCCAGTTGCACCTCCACACACACTCTCAGTTGTTTATGATCTTCCACAAAATTCGCTTGGACTGAACCATTGGTACACTCTTCTTCTCCTCTATTTGGCCCGCAACATCATCTTCTATGATCTCTGGTTTGCATATTTATACTTGAGGTTTCCCACTAGGATAGACATTCAAACTTGGTGAGCTAGGGTTCCTTCCACCAACCATGGACAATATCAAATCATATCTGATCTACATTGGGATTTACAACCTACAAGAAATCAGACATCATTGCCAATCTTGCTGCTTCCAATACATGTTTGCTATATTTAACAAATGGCAAACTGATCATCGACTTGCTTCTGTCAATCACATTAAATAATCTCACTATTTGCTACTCCAAATTTGATTTGCACCAGGACATCCTGCATTGATCATTGCAACACAAACATCAACCTTCTGATTTTCCTCGAGCCACATCCTTCTTCTCTCGACCCATGATTTTCGCTGCTAACAATTAATGTCAAACCAATCACCATCTACCTCATTGACAATGCATGATCCATTTGCAACTTCACATTTGACACCTGGAGTCCATGTGTCTTCTTTGTCAACATCCACCTCAGCTCAGTCCATTGTGTTGATTTAGGCTCCGTCACCGACCATCTGCACTATCGGTATACACCTACTGGTTCATCTTACCTTACCAGTTAACCTTCAAACCATGCATTCTCTTGTTCTATTGGTTGGATCACATTTCCCTAGTCACCACACTTGCCAATCCTCAACATACATTCAGAGTGAGCCACTAATGAACAATTACATCTGATGAGAGCCATTCACCTTTGCCTCTTTGGTCTCTTGTTGGTTAACATCCTTACCGGTTGACTACACTTGTGTATGCATACCGGTAACACCCATAGGATCACTATGCCAACAATCTTCATTTGTGTCCAACCATGACAACATCAATATCCATCTTATCTTCTAGCATACTATTAGATATGTTTACTATTTGATAGTTCATATGCCTGCACATCGATGACACTAATCTATATCTACATTCTGGTTGACATCAACATCCCAGAGTAGGTCCATGTCTGCAGATGAAAAATATTTCCCTCTCCTTCATCAGCTCATACATCATCTCAACCGGTTTTCCAAAGTGGAAAACTCATCACAACTGATTCTTCCTAATCTATCTCGGTAGCTCATCATGCTTTCACTTGTTGAACCGATGCATATCTATGATTTTATGCACTTGAGGCATCCTCATGTTCCACTATGGTCATCCGGTATAAGCCTTCAATCACCTATCTCCAACTTCTCTGACTATCTTATCTCAGAGGGTTATGATGCACTCCATGCATGTTGTGAGATAAGCTCAGTATGACAACTTACAGGTGGGAGTCTTGCTGTATGACATCCAACTCATACCACTTGCCTACACTTTCTCCATTTTCTCAACCTTGCCGGTTGGAAACCATACACTACCAACACATCACTCACCAGTTGGTATTGCCATAATGCCAACTGTCTCCAATGCCTATTCACCGGTTAAAACCAACTTATGTCTCCCACATTAACTTGTATACTGGTGACTCTCAATCTCTATCAATGCAATGTGTCCCCAAGAACTAGATCTTCTACTCAAGTGTACCCCTATCTATATGGTTGCTTTGATGGCCTCACTTGACCTATTGCTGATCCAGACAGAAGATACCATGCGAATCCTAGTCCCTATGGGTGACACCCCAAGATGTTTAGCTGACTAAGACCGGTCCAATGACCACAATGTCGGTTGACACCCTCTTGTTACCGGTGACAAGCTATACCTATAACCTACAATACTGGTTGACATCAATGACAACACAATGCCAACATATATATATATATATATATATACATATAGATATATAGAGGAACACGTAGTCTAGTCCTTTCATGAATAACTTAGTTTGTTCGGTGCTGCTTCAAAATAACAACACTATTTATGCCCTACAAAAAGGCACAAGGGTCACTCTTCCATGCTCATTATGAGATAGCGAAAGAGGGTGCCTCTCATCTCAAGATATATTTGAATAAGAAACATATCACTTTGATGGATGGACTAGAAGCATAATAGATGTGCACATGTGTACTGAAGTGGACAAATTACAGAATATACATGTGGGGAAAACCGAGTAGTCAGATGATACTGACTTCGACGATCCATATGAGGGTGAGTAATCCATGATTGAGGGGTGTTTCTTGGGCTCTTATTCATAGTTGATGAGTATGATCTATTTGGTTTGGTTGTGTGAAGAGAAGATGGTTTGGATTTCCAACAATTCCAGCGAAGAGGAATTATTATCATAGCTGCTTGTATTTGTTCAATCATTAGTTTAGTTAAATCAATTAAAAACTTTGACTCACATTGTAATTGTTATCCCATTCGAAGGGGGAGGGGAATATATATGTATTTTTTAGGAGCCAAAGGTCCCTTTTTGATTGATGATGCTCCATAACCCCATCTGCTCGAACCCCAAATAGTAGGAGATTTCTTGATTCAGCTGGTTGAACTGGTTAGTCAATACTTGCCTCAGCCCAGTCAAAATTTAGGAGCTTCTCTCCCCATCTCTGTTCCTGAGTTCCATACCCCTTTTTCTTGTCCCTCCTCCTCGATTGAGAATGAAAAAGAAGGAGGGTTCAAGTGTTTCCATCCATTCAATATGGGGATTAACCATATCACTTCACTTCACACCCTGGAATCACGAGATCTACTTAATATAGATAAAAGGAACATCCCATTGTACTTCGGTCTAGTCAATTAGCTTCTAGGTGACATAGTTCGATGGCTTGGATGGGATGGGTAGGTTAGATAGTGAATACTTAAAGAAATTGTTATCTAACGCATTATGCCTTTAGTGTCATGGGCACTTCTTTAAAGACATAAGAACCCCAATGATGAATCTATTGTTCGGGGATCAAAACGACAAGATAAGGTCTAATTATGCATTAAGAAAGTTAGGCTCCTCTTATGAATGGGGAATTCTTCTAGTGCACTCTCTGGTGGGCTCTGAGAAAATAGCATTTTATGGATGGTAGTTTGCAGCTGCTTCTTAGAACACTAATAAACACCAATGTTGTTCCATCAGGTCTAGTTTCAAAAGTCTATTTGGCAACATCAAGAAAAGAGATGACTATGCATCCTTGGTTGTGATATATGTGACAAGAAATCCATCTGCTCCTCATTCCATGGAACAAACCCATTGTCTATATAGTAAGGGGGCCCTATTGTTCTTAACATGCTGAACCCAATTAAACTAGCACCTCGCAAGAGTTTGGAAACAACTGCCCACCCTGGAATAAATATAGTTGGAGCCGAGACAAAGAAATCTAGGACAACAAAAGTGATAGATGTCAACACCTCGGCCAGTAGCATATACACATTCTGCAACCTTTTGGCACATCCAATTCTAGGGACCCATCCAATCCTAGGACCCATCTAGTAGTGCATCCAACTAACAGAATTGGAGTTGTTTTCACAAGAATCGACCAAACCACCACTATAGTACCCATACTGACACAAATCGACATCATGCTGGCTGGTTGGCTCATATAATTGATTTGATGGATAAGTGCTAGGGAGATTGAGTGAGAAGTTACTCAATAAGCCTAAATTGGTTTAATTTGTTAAGTGGAGCCAAGGATATGCTTTTTATTTTATATTCAATTAGTGTTTTGCAACATCAAACTCCAACACCCACACCTCTCCTTAAGCAACCAACCTATTGTGTGTTATGCAACTCTGTTCTAGCTTGCTTCCTCAATGTTACTCAAATCCTCCATCATAGGTCCACACCCCAAAATGATGTCTTTATTGTCATTATTTAATTAAATAGGCCCATTAGGTGTATTTCAATTGTCCTTCAAGAATTTGGAAGGTTCTAACATCAATGAGGCAACCGGGTTCACTTTCTAGCAAAACAAGGCTAAAAGGCTACTAGCCCGTGGAGGCCTCATTTGAGTGAAATTTGCTTATATGGTACAATGATGGCCAAGAAAACCTAGGAACCTGACTTGGGAGATGTTTACAAGGTCCATACTCAAATAATTTTGAGGTCTTAGGTCTTGAGAGGGCACTATGAGGACTGTCCACATTTTGAGGCAAAGAAGTAGGGGTTTATGAGGGTTTTGTTCATGCAACAAAGGAAATCTCTCCTACACCACACACCAAGCTTCCAAACTCTTCCATAACCTCTACCCCATCATTTAGAACAATACTTGAACTCTTCCATGCATGACATTTCATCAAAACACTTGCTACGCAACAATAAAATGACTGTTAAATGCACCGTCACAATCAAATTCACCATTTTTACTGCACTTTGAAGGGTTAGAACAACATGGAAACCTTCACCAAGGTATGAAATAAACTCAAAACACTTTGTCAACACCTTCCATAAGATTCCAAGGCATGTTTAGATCCAGAAGTCATTAAATTTCCAAAAACTGGGTACTTGCTACCAACCACAACTTGACTCAATTTCAAGGTAAAATAAACACTGCTTGGAGCTCCAAATATGTCCAAAACTTCAAGGAGACTAGGGAAGACCTCTGCCTTAAGTTTTTTCACTCAATTGACCTCTGAGCACAAACTTATTTGAGTCTTTTTCAAATTTACTAGCCAAGTCCATCTCCAACTTGCCTAGCATGAACTCAAAAACACTTCCTTTGCACAAACCTGGCCAAAAGATGAATTATTTACACTATACATAAGAAATAAAAATTTTCTAAGTCCATCCATGGGAGCCCAAACTTGGGTTTAGACAAGTTGATGCATTTTGGAGGCCAAAACCCTTGACAGGGCAGCCAAGGAGCAAAAATGAAACTTTTTGTACAATCAACTTCCCAACACAAAACCTGCAATCTAATTACTTAAGAAGCATTGAATATCTAATAAAATCACTGCCCAAAAGGTACAATACTAAAATGAGGAGTCCCAATATGGACTGCTATACAAATGGAGTGCAAAATATGAGAAAAAACATGAAATTACTGCCCTTTCAATTGATTTTTGTTAGAAAGTACAAAAGCCAACCCTATAAGAAGAAGAGGGAGGCATATAAATAGAATTTTTAAGGTGGTTATCAAGTCCTATATGAACATAAGGCATTTTTGTCTTATTTTTACAAAAAAGTGTCCAAAATGACAACTTTTGTTGCTCCAAGTGGTAATTTGAGCAACCTAACACAACAACCTTCCAAAACCACCTAGGACTGATTAAAAACACTCTCTAAACATGTTTCAATTCTTTTCAAAGCATGGCTAAGCCTATAAGGCAATTTTCCACTTTTTAGCCCTTTTGGCCTAGAAGCACAAAATTGACAATTCAAGCCCTAAGAAGTAAAACTTGATCTCTCAAGCACAAAATGAGATCAAACACTTATGAAATGACTAAAAAAAACCTATGAAAACATTTTAAAACTAACAAGACACTTAAGCATGAAAAATATCAAAAATGGAGAGTATAAGCAAAACTAGGTGCTCCTGCACCATACTCCCCCAAAAACAAAGAAGTCATGTGAATCCTTGAGGCAGCAAAGAAGAAGGTATTCCAAACTTAGAGAAATCATACTCATGTACCCAAGTGGCATCTGAAAGTGGTTTATCTTTCCATTTGATGAGATGCTCCATGTACACTTGATGGTGAGTCCTCTTGTAAACTCTTGAGTCCAACACCTTTTCAGCTTGAGGAATGGATGGAGGAGGCAAAGGAAGGTTTGAAAGTGACTTGTGAACATCTGAAACTCTATCATCCTCCTTAGGAAGCTGACCTTTGAATGCCACCAAATCTGAAACATTGAAAATAGGAGACAAAGAAAGATCAGTAGGCAAATCAATTTTATATGCATTAGAACCATACTTAGCCAATATCTTGCAAGGACCTATCCGCCTCATTTGGAGCTTGCTAGGAACTCCCTTTTGCAATATAGACTTGTTCAAATTTACCATCACAAATTCCTCAACTGAAAATTGAACATCTCTCTTTCTTACTTGAGGTATCTTGAAGAGTCTTTCTTACTTGCTCATGAACTTCCTTCATTGATTGAGCCATGTCATTTGTTGCACCACTATTTTTTTGCATGTTACCAAGATCCCTTAACTCCATGATACCCCTTGGGTGCATACCATAAACAATCTCAAAGGGACTCTTACCAGTTGACCTGTTAACACTATCATTGTATGCAAATTCTGCCTGATGGATGAGCTGATCCCAACTTTAACCATATTCCTTTGTCAAACACCTTAAGAGGTTTCCAAGAGTCCTATTGGCCATCTTAGTTTGGCCATCAGTCTGTGGGTGATAAGCTGAACCAAAAGAAAGATTTTTACCCAATCTTTTCCACAATGTCTTCCAAAAATGGCCAAGAAACTTAACATCTCTATGAGAAAATATGCTAGAAGGTAAACCGTGGATTTTAATCACTTCCTTGAAAAACAAATAGGCTATATGACTAGCATCATGTGTAGTTTTGCAAGGAATAAAGTGTGCCATTTTACTAAATCTATCCAAATCACAAAGATGCTATCAAAACTAGCTTGAGTCTTAGGTAAGCCTACTACAAAATCCATGCTAACACATTTCCAAGGCCTTGTAGGAATTGGAAGAGGCTGATAAAGACCAGTATTAGAAGCATTACCTTTTTCTTTCTGACAAACCATACATTGCTTCACATACCTTCTGACATCTTGATGCATTTTAGGCCAATAATAGAAACGTTGCACAAACTCCAATGTCTTGTTGAGACCAAAATGGCCACTCAAACACCCATTGTTCTTTTCTTGAATCAAATTCTCCCTCATTGAGCTTTTAGGAACACATAGCTGCCCACCTTTAAAATAGCAAACCATTTTGCAAAGTATAATCAACATATTCACTATGAAAATAATTATCAAATTATTCGCAAACCTTATAGATGGCTGCAAAATCTTCATCATCGGGATACATTCCTTTGAAGCATTCTATGCCAATATTTTGAACCTATACCTCTTGCACTGTTAGAAGCCTTCTACTCAAAGAATTTCCTACCTTATTGCATTGTCCTTTTTTGTGCTTAAGAGTAAAAGTGTATGATTGTAAGTACTCAACCCATTTAACATGCCTATGATTTAACGTATCTTGTGAATTCAAGAAACTCAAAGCCTAATTATCTATATAAGCAACAAACTCCTTTGGAATCAGATAATGTCTCCACTTTCTAAGTGATTGAACTAAAGAATAGAGTTCCAAATCATAGGAAGAGTACTTCTTTTTAGAATCACTCAACTTTTCACTAAAGAAAGCTACAGGTCTATTATCCTGACTCAACACTGCACCTACTTCAATATTACTAGCATCACATTCAATAGTAAATAACTTGTCAAAACTAGGAAGTATAAGCACTGGTTGAGAAGAAACCTTGGTTTTCAAAAGTTCAAACCCCTTATTTTATGCATCTCTCCATTGAAACTTTACCTTGGCTCCACCTTTTATAGTATCAAGCATTGGTGCATTAATTTCACTAAACCCTCTGATGAACTTCCTATAGAACTGTGCCAAGCCATGAAAAATTCGAACATCACTTACTGTTTTGGGTGTAGGCCAATTTGTGATGGCTTCCACCTTGATTTTATCCATTTTCAAATCTCCACCTGAGACCACAAAGCCAAGATAAACCAATTCCTGTTTCATAAAATCACACTTTTCCAAATTGATTGTCAGCTATTCATCATATAATTTGTTCAAAAGAATTCTAAGATGCTTCAAATTCTCTTCTTGAGTTTTACTGAAAATTAGAATGTCATCTAAGTACACCACTACAAATTTACCAATGAAATCATACAACACTTCATTCATGAGTCTCATGAATGTACTTGGGGCATTAGAAAGACCAAATGGCATAACTAGCCACTCATAAAGACCCTCATTTGTTTTGAATGTTGTTCTCCATTCATCACCTTCTTTTATCCTGATCTGGTGATAACTATTGGCATATGCACACTCTAATGAGACATTGTAGGTGATTAAAGATTTTGTCATTGATGGCAACCTTACAATCCTATGGCACTGACAAGGCATTACACCAGCACTAGCAAGATCAGACTCTACACCGACACTTAGACCACCGGTACCGACAGAGAAAGGAAGCATACCAGCACAAAGGCCGACAAGATTTTTGTTATATTATATTTTGTTTATTATTGTAAAATCTTTGTAAGATGACTTGGTATCATTGTAAAATGACTCATATATATAAGAGATCATTTTAGAACATTTGTAATGAAGGAAGAAGATTGTATTTAGGTGAAATAAGGCAGACCTATTATGTGAATTTTTGGTTAAGGGTTTATGTAAGAAGGAGAGCAGAAACCAGTACTGGATTTGGCATTATAGATGCTATTTTGAAGTAGTACAAGACACTGGATTTATATAATCCATCATTGTAAGTCAGTGAGACTTCCCATTAAGCAGTGAGCTCTAGGAAGTTGGCCTTCCTGCATGTGCAACCCCTCTTGTAGCAGTAATATTCTCTTATTGGCTAGTAAGTGAATATTGTGGGTCACAAATCCCACCGTGGTTTTTCCCACAGTGGGTTTCCTCGTTAAATCCTTGTGTTATGGTGTTTTTTTCATGTGGCTGCTTTTAATTCTGTTTATTGCATTATTTCTTGCATATTGGTACACTGTTATAATATGTTCTACATGTTTTAAGTTAAGAAATTCAATTCACCGGTCAGATACTAATTCACCCCCCACCCTCTTAGTATCTGTGGGAATCCTAACAATTGGTATCAGAGCTTGGTCCTCTATTTTCAAAAGCCTAACAGCTTGAGGAAGATCTTGACACCGGTAGAGATGGAAACTCTGATGAAGCAACTTGAAGCAGCTCTCTCAGACTATGATGCAGAAAAACTAAAAAATGTCAAACTTGAAGATGATCTAAAGGCAGCTCAGGATATTATTCAAGCACTTCAAGAAAATCTTACTATTTCAAGAAACAAGAGAAGAGAACTTTGTGAAAATATGCAAAATGGGAATGATGAAAAATAAACTCTTAATGATATGATAAACAAGCTAAAACAAGAAAACATGACAACAAAGAATGAGATGTAGGATATGACTATGAGATTTTGTAAAGAAATTGAGGATAGAAAGAAGAATGAAGAATATTTGACCAGAAGACTAAGTGATGTTGCAAATGAGAACACAAAGCTTAGTTAAGAATGATGAATACTAAGAGGGGGGGGTTAGTTAGTATGCCAAAAATCTCTTCACTAAAACACTTACACAATCTAAAGATAAACCGGTAAAGCAGTCTAATAGTCAAACCGGTTACCACACATGCAAACCGAAATGCGAATAAAGCATTCACCCACAAAACCAATACAACCATAACACAAGATATTTGACGTGGAAACCCAACTGGGAAAAACCATGGTGAGATGGAACTCACAAGTCACTATCTGCAGAATAGAAACCAGACCGGTTAAGGTCTTACAATGTTCTTCACCAGAACAGATCCTGTTAGGAATCTCGATCTCTGTTAGGAGATAAGTTTGATTAAAGACTACCTTGTTAGAGGATTTTAGATTCACATGTGTGAACCACCTTGTTAGAGGATTTTACAAAGGCTTTGAGGCCTACCCGATTAAGGGCTACAGACTTGTCAAAGATGTGAGTAATCAACAAGTGTTTGATCTATCAGATAGCACAAACTGCTTGGTTAGATCCAGTATTGCTCACAGTTCATGCATTCCAGCATTACTTCAGTCTTCTTTATCTCTCCCACAGTTACAACTTGATCTTCTCAGATAAGATCGTTCTCAACTTCCACCTTAAACCCTAGCTCGACATTAACCCTTTCAGCAACAACTTAAAACCCTAGACATGATGTCCTTTTAAAGGAATCTGATTTCATGTCGGTCTAATAGGATTACATTACAATTTCCTAGGTTCAATGCAACTAGACGTACTTAGTAACATGACACAAAAAGCACCGTCAATGTGTCGGCACTGTCAAACAATCGGTGGATTGGTAACTCATCACAAAATGCCAGTTGGTAACTCATCACAGAGTATTACCGGTTCATACAAAATATTGGTTGCCGGTTTGACAAAAATGAAGACTGGTAAGAATGTGATATGCCGCTTTGCTCCCTCATGCCAGTTGGGATCTATGAACCACTTGGGGTCGACATGTCGCTTCAGACTGGGAAACACATTCTACAAAATCACCACTAGTCTAAAGACTAGAATACAACATACCGGTTCGAACAAATACCGGTTAAGCTCATACACATAAAGGGGATCTCAATACAAGTGTGTGTCCATCAATGACAATCACAACATAAAAAAAAAATGCCAACAATGAAAATGATTTGTTGATGACGGATCTGATGCACACTCAAAATGACTCAAATGAACTGATGAGGCAGAAAGAAGTCTTAGAAGGAGAACTAGATACTATAAATCAACATAAAGAGAAATTCAAGAAAAGCTCAGAAGAACTTGGTAACTTGCTGAAGAATCAAAAACCTAAAGGTGACACTTCTGGAATTGGCTTTGAAGTTGGTGAAAGCTCTGGTACTGCAAACACACAGGATCATAGCAAACCGGTAAGGCAACCTAATGCTTATAAATTTAATAGAAAATGCATTAACTGTAACAAGTATGGTCATAGAGCAAATAAATGTAGATCTAGAAATTATCAGAATATTAGCACACCCACCGGTCAATGTTCAAAATGCAACAAAGTTGGTCATAACTCTAAGAATTGCAGAATGAATGTGAGATGTTATGTTTGTGGAAGATTTGGACACCTATCTAATCAATGCAGAACACAAACTGACATAGGTTATGGGAAAGCTATATAGAAGAATAATGTGACTTGTTATGCATGTAACAAGATTGGGCATATTGCAAAATTCTGTAGAAGTAAGGATCACCGATAGACAACAAAAATTCTAGTTTGAAAGGAAAAGAAAAAGTTGAAGAGGTTAAGCAAGAATTTTCAAAACAATAGATTAGAAAGTCAGACCTAAATATTGTTGGGAATACTCCTCCACCGGTAGAACCAATCAACACTCCATTGGTAGGACAGAGTAGTGCTTCATCGACAGGACAAAGTAATACTCCATCGGCAGGAAGCTCTTCATCAAATTGAAGAAAATTTCCTTGAGGGTTTGGCAATCAAATGAGACATATGCTATAATCCCCTCAGTTAATGGTGAGAAGTTGGAAATTACTTCTATACCGGTAGACAATGTTAAGTGACCACTTAACCAACATACATTAAATGTGGTAGATGGAAAATAAACATTATAAATTTGTGTTTTTGGCTCCATTTCATTTCTTCGAGATTTCAAACATTCAAAGAGCGTGAAATTTGCAGAGCTAAGGCATTTCGAGTAACGAGGCAAAGCACTTCAACAATAAATCCATCCAAAGGCAAAAAAAGGTATTTATCATGGCATCCTCCTCTGCACCTAAATCCATAGCAAACCCTACAGTAGTCGAAGTTATAAAATGCCCTAGGCCCGTATTTCAACTAGTTCCCAAGGTAGCTAAGAAAGATGACAATGTAGGTGCTTTTTCCCAAATTCCAAAAGGAGTTGTTTTTGCAGAAGATCCTAGAATATACATTCATTGCAACATAGAGGAATTAGGAGATGAAGAAATTAAAAACATGTATAAGACTGTTATATGTGACAATTTAAAAAATATAAAACTTGAACATAAAGTTGTTGAAACCCTAGGATTCACTGAAATCCTCTGCATTCCTGAATTTCCCAAGGACGTGATTAGGATAGTTTTAAGAAGGGTACATGGTTCATTCTTTTGGCTTGATTTAGTTCAAAAACTTACAAAGGAAGCTATGAAAGCAATAATAGGGTTACCTTCCACCGGTAATAGACCAGACAAGACTAAGAAGGTCTCCAATGACCTAGTAATGAACTTAACTGGTGCAACATCCAACAGAAGGTCTCTGAGGGTTAATGACGTGACCGATATAAATGTGAGATTTGTTAGCATGATTTTAGGGTACAAAGCAACTCATGCAAATAGACTTAACTCAGTTTCTAATTTATGCATTAAGAGTGCTTATGACATGGTTAAAAACAGTGTAAAAATTGATGTATGTGAATGGTTAAATGATGAGTTGATTGATAACTTAGGCAAAATCAAGAAGGATAAGAAAGGAAATTTTTGATTTGGAAATCTACTTGTATGCTTGATGCTACACATAACCAAATAGGTTCCCGGTATAGGCAATAAGAACCTTGGATTTGATATACCTGTAGGAAAATAGTTAATAGACCTATTCAACAACATGGGTGAAAACAAAGAAAAGAATATTCATGACTATTTTCAAGCACTAGAGGTTAGGATGAAGAAAAGAATCAAACTATCACAGAAGACTGTGAACAAATACAAGGATGAAATATGTTTTGTGATAAAAAAGGATGAGATTTGGATGGAAGCAGTCATCCCAAGAATAATTTGGGTAACAGAGATGGGTTATGAGACCGATGATCATATAGTTGAGACTTATGCTAAAGCACTTCTAGAATCACCAAATGAACCAAAGGAAGAAGTATCTGGTAGTGCTGAGACCATAGAAAGTAAAATTCAATCTAAGAAGAGAGTGAAAAAGGTTGAAGCAGTTGTGAGAAGAGGTTCTAGACAAGCTAAGGCTATTAAAGAAGATGTACTGAAACAAATCGGTATCACTGAGGATGAGTTAGGAACTCTACAACCCGAGACTCACCTATCACCAGTAGCTACTTCTTTAGAGAATGACAGGCCTGCAACTTTCAAAAGAGTAGTAAGGAAAAGGGATCCTTCACCAGCATCCACACCCTCGACTAGAAGGACTAGACAAAAACAACAGGCAGTGAGGTCTCCGGTTAGAAAGACAACACCAAAGAAGAAGAAGAAGAAGACTAAACAAAACATGGCCCCTCTTGACAAATTGCTAAATGAAATTACAGAGGAAGGGGAACTCAAGAACATAGGAAAGGTCTATGATACACTGTCAGCAAATGAAAAAGAACAAGTTGAAAATAGTGTCATTTTACACATGGACATCTATAAGAAGTTTTTGATGGAAGTTGTAGATGAACTACCACATGAATTGTTCAAAAGACTGGAAGCAAGAAGACAAGCTATTGTAGAGCTTGATAAGAAAATCAAAATTGAAAAGTTACTTTTTGTTTACCCAATAAACTCACCTAAGGAGATGGATGACTTAATTGTAGAAGCCAACCGGTCAGTATTCTCTACTGCACACTGGCATATTGCATTAATGATTGGAAGAGTGAATGAAGTAACAGAGGAAACAGAAAATGCATGGGACATATTCCTTGTTGAGAAAGAAAAATAGGAAGAGTACAGGAACCCCAAACCAATAAAGGTATATCAGAAGGACAAAGATAAGGGTAAAGGAAAGGTTGGTGGACCTCCGAGCATCAAAGTAAAAGACAACTTACTCCCACCGCCTCCAATTACATCACTGGTAACAGCTATGGAAGATCAACCGACAGATGAGAGTATGGACATAGAGGATACAAATCCTAACCCTGAGGTACTATACACAGTTGATGTTGATACACAAAAGGTCAACATTATGATAGACAAAGATACAACCGACAAAACACATATGGCTAGTGAGCCACCGACAACTGACAGCATTGACAATACTGAAAGAAAAGTTGAAGTTGATAACATAGAGCAATAGGTAGAGACTCAGACTGAGACTGAAACAGAGCAACAAACAGAGAGACAAGCTAAGCAATAGGCTCTGGAATAGGAATAGATTCACATTGAAACAGTGCCACCGGCAACAAGAGAAGATCAAAAACCATTGCTTAAGGAAATGGAAACATAGACTGACCTACCAGAGGTCACTACAAGCTTGGTTACTTCCACCACTGGCGGAATTCGGAATGTTGGTTCCTCCTCAGTAGGCTACAAATAAACAAATGTAACTGAAGTAATTTTGGACTCCATCAAAAGGATAACAGATTGTAGTTCATAGGCTTATAAAGCTATAGATGACACAATCCCAATTTTGAAGATGATAGCTCCTAACTGTAACATAGACAATAAGGATTCTTTAAGCCAACTTGACACTTTGTGTAAATACATCATTGAGAACATAGTGACTATTGAGCAAATAAAGAAAGAGGCATTGAAGGATAAGTTAGAAATTGAAAAGCAAAAATTCTTTGAAGATCAGATAAAGAAGTGTACTAGGGAATTTGACACACTTCTACTGGAACTATGCAACTTATTGAAGGAATTTAAAACTCTGTACAAAGATACTTGCAAGACAAAATTTTTGACAGTAGACATAGATAAGAAAATGAGAAAGGTACATGATGAAATAAATAAACTTGCAGACAATTTTGTTAATTCACCTGATACATTATCAGTTTTTGAGCAAAAGGTAACTAGTTTTGAGGCAGAACTACTTAAGTTAGAAAGAGAAAAGGAGAGAATAGTAAATAAGGCAAAGAATTTGAGACTAAGACTCAGTCCAAGATTGGACTATCTAGCATCATTACGGAAGGAAATATCTAATGCACTAGTACAGGGATAGAGAACACCAACAGAGCATATGCAACACCTCACCGGTACAGTTCAAAGAACAGAGGTAGCAATAAAGGACATCAAGAAGTTTATGGAAAGTCTAAACTTGATTTTGGGAGATCTTTTTCAAATTGTAACCACCCAGTTACAAGGTTGAGACTACAACTCTACTGACATCTTGACAACCTTTGTCATTGATGCCAAAGGGGGAGTAGTAGTATGAGAAAATAACCGGCATAAGACTTATCTACTCAGGGGGAGCTCTTATATTTTTGGAAACATTTTTGGATTACAAGTTTTGGATACACTTTTGAATTTTCTCATGAGTGTTGCCATCAATGCCAAAGGGGGAGATTTTTGGCATATGCACACTCCAATGAGACATTGTAGGTGATTGAAGGTTTTGTCATTGATGGCAACCTTACAATCCTATGGCACCGGCAAGTCATTACACCAGCACTAGCAAGATCAGACTCTACACCAGCACTTAGACCACCGACACTGACAGAGAAAGGAAGCATATCGGCACAGAGGCGGACAAGATTTTTGTTATATTATGTTTTGTTTATTATTGTAAAATCTTTGTAAGCCGACTTGGCATCATTGTAAAATGACTCATATATATATAAGAGATCATTGTAGAACATTTGTAATGAAGGAAGAATATTGTATTTAGGTGAAATAAGGCAGACCTATTATGCGAATTATAGGTTAAGGGTTTATGTAAGAAGCAGAGCAGAAACCGGTACTGGATCTGGCATTATAGATGTTATTTTGAAGCAGTACAAGACACTGGATTTATATAATCCATCATTGTAAGTCAGTGAGACTTCCCATTGAGCAGTGAGCTCTAGGCAGTTGGCCTGCCTGCATGTGCAGACCCCTCTTGTAGTAGTAATATTCTCTTATTGGCCAGTAAGTGAATATTGTGGGTCACAAGTCCCACCGAGGTTTTTCCCACACCGGGTTTCCTCGTTAAATCCTTGAGTTGTGGTGTGTTTTTCATGTGGTTGCTTTTAATTTTGTTTATTGCATTATTTCTTGCATACTGGTACACTGTTATAATATGTTCTACATGTTTTAAGTTAAGAAATTCAATTCACCAATCAGATACTGATTCACCCCCCCTCTCAGTATCTGTGGGAATCCTAACAATAACCACTCTTGAGATCATTTTTTGTGAAATACTTGGCACCTCCCAAACAATCCATCAAATCCTCAATCTTTGGAATAGGAAATCTATACCTGATAGTGATTCTATCAATGGCTTTTGAATCTGTGCATAATCTCCATGTACTTCCTTTCTTGGGTGCTAAACTACAGGTACTGCACAAGGACCTATGCTTTTCCTTATCAGATTTTTATCTAGGAGTTCTTGCTTTTGTCTTGCCACTTATTTGTTATGTTCAGGTGTCATCTTATAGGCTGCCTTGTTTGGTAAAGAGGCTCCTGCTATGAAGTCTATCTGATGGCTAATGGCTCTAGGAGGTGGTAAGGTTGTAGGTGTTCCATCCCTTATAATTTCTTTAAAGTTATCAAGTATTTTCTGCACTTCTTGTGGTATTTCAACCTTCTTCTCCTTCTTTTCTTCCTTAGGTGTCACTATGAGTGCAAATCCCACTCCTGTACCCTCTTCAAGCATGTTAATAAACTCTTTCTCATTTACTATAAAAATATTCCAATTCTTTGAACTGTTACTCTCTTTCTCCTCATTTGTAGACTGAATTTTGTATGTAATACCATCCTTCTGAAATGAGTAGGAGTTCTTTTCACCATTGTTTATGGCTTTCCTGTCAAATTGTCAAGGTCTACCAAGAAGTAGATGGCAAGCATCCATTGGAAGAATATCACATAAGATATTATCTTGATACCCTCCTATAGTGAATACTACCCATGTTTGTTCATTGACAAGAACATGCTACTCCCTATTCAACCATGTGACTCTATAGGGATGTGTGTGAGGGATTCTTTCTAGTTTGAGTTTACACACTGCTTCTTCTGAAACTATGTTATCTGTGGATCCTGAATCAATGACCACCTTGAATACCTTTCCCATGATCTTGCACTTAATTATAAATAATGACCTTCTTTGAATAGGTTCCTCCTTGATTGGCTACTTTATCAAGACTCTTCTCATCATCAAACTCTCACAATCTTCTGATGTTAAGCTCACTTCATGAGCTTTGCTGCTTGCTGCACTTTCTTGCACATAATTCACTTTTCTTTCACCTCCTTGTGATGAAGTGGGTTTCTCTGGACATCTATAGGCAGGGTGCCCCAACTTCTATTAGTTGTAGCATTTCATGGTGGAGAAGTAGGACCCTCTTCCTGGTCCACTTGATCTATCTCTACTTGGGCTGCTAGATCCCCTTCCTCTATAGCTGCTCTTGCTATATGAATCCCCACTTTGCTTAATAATTTTGGATTCTCCTTGGGACCTTTTATCTCCTCTTCCACCAAAACTTCCTCTATAGCCTCTACCATCTCCCCTACCTCTACCTTTTTTGCTTTGTTCTTGCTTTGTTCTTGTTCTTCTCTTCCACTCTGAGTGCTAGTTGATAACACTTGTGAATTGTTTGTGGACATAGCAAACTCATCTCTTCTTGTATGTTCTATCTCAGTCCATTCAAATACCTTGCTACTTTTATACTCTCATCCTCTACTACCTTGGATCTCATGCATAGTTTTTGAAATTCTTCAGTGTAGCTACTAACATCTAAGTCTTTTTGCCTCAAGTTTTTTCTTTTCCTATGTAGTTGGATTTCATAGTCTTCAGGAAGATAAGTTTCTCTAATTTTGGTTACCATTGCTTTCTAGGTGGCTATTGGTTGCTTACCTTCTTTCATCCTTTCCTCTTGGATGAACTTCCACCAAGTTAAGGTTGCCCCTCTCAACCTTGATTTTTCTACTTTAAGCTATTGTGATTTAGTTATTCCATCACATTCAAAATGGTTTTCTAGGCCTTCAATCCACTCTATGAGAGCATCTGGATCCATCTTTCCACTGAAAAGAGCCACTCCCTCTAAGGTTTTACCATTCATGGCTCTCAAAGCCTTCAATAATGGTTCTTTCTCAAGAATAGGGTTAGGTATGGGAACCTCATCTTCTATTGCCACCATTTTTCCCTTATCTCCAACCTTATAATGGACTTCTTCAGTTTTAACTTCAATTTCAACTAGTTTTGTTGCTAGTTGTTCCAACCTCTCTCTGAGTGGTCTATTTTCTTCTTCTTGGTCTTCAACCTTCTTGGCCAACTCAGCATTAGTCACCATGTTTTCTTCTAAGGATTCTATTAATCCTAAGTCAATTTGTTTTCTCTTTTCACCTGAATCTTACTTAGGCTCTGATACCACTATGATAGGGAGATTGAGTGAGAAGTTACTCAATAAGCCTAAATTGGTTTAATTTGTTAAGTGGACCCAAGGATATGATTTTTATTTTGTATTCAATTAGTGTTTGGCAACATCAAACTCCAACACCCACACCTCTCCCCAAACAACCACCCTATTGTGTGTTATGCAACTTTGTTCTAGCTTGCTTCCTCAATGTTACTCAAATCCTCCACCATAGGTCCACACCTCAAAATTATGTCTTTACTGTCATTATTGATTTAATTAGGCCCATTAGGTGTATTTCAACTATCCTTCAATAATTTGGAAGGTTCTAACATCAATGAGGCAACCGGGTTCACTTTTTAGTAAAACAGGGCTAAAAGGCTACTAGCCCATGGAGGCCTAATTTGAGTGAAATTTGCTTTTATGGTGCAATGATGGCCAACAAAACCTAGGAACCTGACTTGGGAGATGTTTACAAGGTCCATAATCAAATATTTTTGATGTCTTAGCTCCTGAGAGGGCAGTATGAGGACTGTCCACATTTTGAGGCAAAGAAGTAGGGTTTTATGAGGGTTTTGTTAATGCAACAAAGGAAGTCTATCCTACACCACACACCAAAATTCCAAACTCTTCCATAACCTCTGCCCCATCATTTATAACAATACTCCAACTCTTCCCTACATGACATTTCATCAAACACTTGCTATGCAACAATAAAATGACTGTTAAATGCACTGTCACAGTCATATTCACTATTTTTACTGCACTTTGAAGGGTTAGAACAACATGGAAACCTTCACCAAGGTATGAAATAAACTCAAAACACTTTTTAAACACTTTCCACAATATTCCAAGGCATGAAAATTTTCACTAAGCAAGTTTAGATCCAAAAGTCATTAAATTTCCTAAAACTGGGTACTTGCTGCCAACCACAACTTGACTCAATTTCAAGGTAAAATAAACAGTGTTTGGAGCTCCAAATATGTCCAAAACTCCAAGGAGACTCGGTAAGACCTTTTCCTTAAGTTTTTTCACTCAATTGACCTTTGAGCACAAACTTATTTGAGTCTTTATCAAGTTTACTAGCCAAGTCAATCTCCAACTTGCCTAGCATGAACTCAAAAACCTATTCCTTTGCACAACCCTGGCCAAAAGATGAATTATTTAAACTATACATAAGAATAAAACTTGTCTAAGTCCATCCATTGGAGCCCAAACCTATATTTAGACAAGTTGATGCATTTTGGAGGCTAAAACCCTTGACAGGGCAGCCAAGGAGCAAAAATGAAACTTTTTGTACAATCAACTTCCTAACACAAAACCTACAATCTAATTACATGAGGAGAATTGAATATACAATAAAATAACTTCCCAAAAGGTACAGTATGGAAATGAGGAGTCCCAATATGGACTTCTATACAAATGGAGTGCAAAATATGAGAAAAAACATGAAATTATTGCCCTTTCAATTGATTTTTGTTAGAAAGTACAAAAGCCAACCCTATAACAAGAAGAGGGAGGAATATAAATAGAATTTTTAAGGTGGTTATCAATTCCTATATGGACATAAGGCATTTTTGTCTTCTTTTTACAAAAAGAGTCCAAAATGATAACTTTAACAAGCAAAATGACAACTTTTGTTGCTCCAAGTGCAATTTGAGCAGCCTAACACAACCAACCTTCCAAAACCACCTAGGACTGATTAAAAAAACTTTCTAAAGATGTTTCAATGCTTTTCAAAGAATGGCTAAGCCTATAAGGCAATTGTCCACTTTTTAGCCCTTTTGGTCTATAAGCACAAAATTGACAATTTAAGCCCTAAGAAGCAAAACTTGATCTCTCAAGCACAAAATGAGATCAAACACTTATGAAATGACTAAAAAAAACCTATGAAAACATTTTAAAACTAACAAGACACTTAAGCATGAAAAATACCAAAAATGGAGAGTATAAGTAAAACTAGGTGCTCCTACACCAATAAGGCCACTAATTGGAGGATCATCAATGTATTTTGATAGGGCCTCATCAGCTTGGCATGTGGGATGTTGTCAAAGCAACCAACAATATCTACCAAAATTGCTACTTCGAGATGCCCCCAACTTTCTGTCGCGCTGAAAAAAGTTGGCACGCTACACCCTTATCTGAACCCATGTGAGGAATGTAAAAACACCTCTATGAACACATCATTCAAAACCAAGTAGATAGCGTCCATAACCATGATATCATTTGGGTGTAGCATAGTTATGGGCCACAACTTCCTAAGTTTCCCTAGTTTGGGGATCAACATTTGTCGCATTGGTGATAATTTGAAGGTGTTTGAAATGATGGTTGTAGTGAGATCCTCCCATGGTTTTGCAAATTCATACTGGGTTGGCTGGTCCTCCAGAAATGATGTGATCCACAGGATCACATGAAGAATGAGATTAATAAAGCAGCCATCTCACCCCCACATATATTGTGGCATACCACCTTAGTAACGTGGGCATCATGAGTTCTAAATAAAAGAGGCCCTACGCCCGTTTTCGATAGAAATCTGCAACAAATCTTTGGTTTACCAACTATAGCAACCCAGATACAACTCACCAACAATAAGGAATGTGCATTCATGTGTGGTTTATATATTGATGAGCCCCTATTGCCCCATAATTCATTCATTCAAAACTGATATTCAAAGACCCATACTTGACCTTCTTTCCTATCTAATTAATAAGTGCCCTACTATTATTATTCTAGCCCTCTACTATTCTAAAGGCCCCCCTACAATTCTAATGGGGTCGATTAATTGACAGATTCGAGAAGAGGTAGGGTTCTATCAAAAGAATCAAATATTTAGTTGGGGGATTGGCCATAAAATAGTAGGGGACTTTGATGAATTCATCAGCTGAGATTGAAGAGGGTAAGTTTCTCATTAGCCGAGAAGAGCGATTAAATCGTACTTGTATACCTTGCTTATCCTTTATCACTAGAGTACAATTCCACATGGGGAAGCCTGACTCCTGAAAACCTATACCCGCCATCTCAAATTCTTGCTCACATTCCTAAGTGGATCTCTTTTCTTTTGTGGTTGGGAGGGATGAATCAACTACTAATGGAGATGGTGAATGACTAATCGATCTGTTGAATTACTCTAGTTACTTATTGAATGAGGGGTCGAATAGAGACATGGTGGAAGAAAGAGATGTTATGGAATAGATGGTTTCTTGACTGGGCTTACCCTAGCATATTACTTATGAGCTTTATAGTTACTTATTGAATGAGGGGTCTATCAACCCTTTGTGGGTGCCATACTACTAGCCTGAACCAATCCAATTGATGGATGTTGCAATAATAGCGAGAAAAGAATCCAATACAGCAGGCATTGAATCTCCTACCCTAAGAGATGAAATAAGATATTTGGGTAGCAAGGTTTGAGTAGGCTAGTTTCCAAATCATTGAAGCAAAGGGCGGGTAGGGAATCAATAGGTTGAGGTGATTGATTCGTTCAAGGTAGAGCATTTGTTTCTAGTACTACAAGAAGATCCTTGAACGAGAAGATAGCTTGTTAATCCATGACCTAATGACTTCATGAGGGGAGATGAATGAGCACATGAGGTAGTTATTTGTAACCATTTACCATATAATTTTAAGGCCCATAGGGTGAAATTCTCTACCCTAGATTCTAGAACCGCCATAGAATTGTGGGGGGGTAGGAGGTTAACTAGAACTATTACATCATTGCTTGATAAGTTAATGAATTTAGCTCCCTAACCCTCCCTTTCACCTTCATAATTTCAATCAGAAGCTACTAGAACCAACCAATGACCTGAAAATCATTACATGGATAGGATATTTGTCATTATTTAAGAAACGTTTGGAGAAGACGCTATAATCCCACCCCCCTGATTGGGGTTCTAGTTGCATGCTAGGTGAGGGACAACTTCGGCCCATAGGACCAACTCTGCCTTAGGTGAACTATCCAATTATGGTTCTCCCCGGTAATGGAATTTCCCCCCCCCACCTAAATCCTAAAGCTAATTAGGCCTCAATTTGGTACGAAATACTTTTCGTTACCTAAATCCTAAAGCTAACTAGGTCGGACCAAATTGTGCATGGGTTATTACTTAATCTCTCAATTATCTACTGATTCTATATCTTCATATATAGATATTATTTCCCTTTGAAGGCTGGAAAAAGTTATTCTTTTTTATGGATAAAAGGAAAGGATACGTTTGACAAGAATTTAGGAACTCATTGGATTCTAGGGAAGGGACTCCTCTGCCCCTTAAGAGGATCCAGCCTACAATAATGAGCTGCATCACGGAGAAGCCTTGTGACCTAGCATTGGATTGAATCATTCCTCTCTTCTCAACTGACTGCCTACTCTGGAAGACATTCTTTATTCCAAGAACTTTTGGGACTTACAAAGGAACAATAGGTATAACAAATGCACTTGTCGACCTTCCTGTCAAGATATTACATAGTACTAATGGATGGAGAAAGTACCTCCCAACTCATCTTGTGGTTGTGGTGGTATATAGGAACATGCTAGGTATAACTGGTACACCATTAGTTGATTCCCTCCTACTCCTAGCCAGTTCAAAAAGTCCAGTAAGAATTAGAGGGAGAGAGAAGCTCATATCTAGGAGAGATGGTGGAAAAGGAGCTCCTATGAATGGCTATAGCGGAAGTGAAGAAACCCTCTCTATCTCAAGCTTGCCCGATAGTTATGATTCTCTCCAAAATGAACCTACTGCTCTAGGATCCGCCTCAGCTAACTAAATGCCTTTCTTGATTCAATGAATGGTAAGAAATGCTTTCTCGGATAGATGCGAAATGGATGATATAAGTGCAATGGATCAAGCTGCAAGCGGATGAAGATAAAACAATTAGGCACCATTGACTAAATCTATCTAACTAAAAGTCAACTGCATCTCTCAGATCCTTCTATTGCGAGCTCTACCCACATCTCGATAAGAGGGATTGACTTCTTGGGATGAGATCGATCACCATTAATCTTTTAAAAAAGGATGGGTAATTATGATAGAAAGGGTTTGAGCTCTAATGAAGTTGTTAATACTTCTGCAACATAATCTGATTTTTTCCACCACTTATATATATGTATATATATACATATATTTACACACACATATATATAAATATGTATGTATATATATATATATGTATGTATATATATGTATATTATGTAATCTGTATATATATATACAAAATATAGAATATACATATATATACATATATACATATATACATATATACATATATACATATATACACATATACACACACACATATATATACACATATACACATATAAACACACATATATATACATATACACACATATATACACACATATATATACATATATATACATATATACAAAATATGCATATATATACATATATAAATGCATATTAATGTATATATATTGTTTAAAACAACATGGTTAAGGGAACTAGGAACCATTACAAAACGTAGCCAAAGGAGTGCCAAAAAGGAAGCGGCCCAAGGCCAAAATTGGAAACCAAAAAATCACTAAAACACCAAGTAGCAAAGGACAAAAGCATCCATGAGATGAAACCAACAAGACACCCACAACAAACATACCTCAAGAAAAATCAAGGGGATGTGACTTGATGTCCTCATGTAGTAATTGAAAGATGGGAGAAGGAAAATTGCACCACCACACTCTATCACTGACTGCCTCCCTAGCATGGAGATTAAACCCATAGTTAGCCACCCAATATGCAACACGGTTTCCTAAATGCATGATATGATTAAAATGACTACCCTCAAAATACCTCATAATATCTTTAGCAACGTCAATAACCATCCCCAACCGCCAATTCTTAACATCATGCCCATTCATAGCCTCAATCACCACCTTTGAGTTGCCTTCCACCTAAAGTCTGGTCCATCCCTTGTCTAAAGAAAAAGATAGGCCTTTCCATATTGTTAGTGTTATGACTAAAATAGAAACTAAATAGACCCACCGGTTGTCCTTCATGGTCCCTAAAAACACCTCCACTACCAATCATGCCAGGGTTGCCTTTAGCAGCATTGTCGAAATTGAGTTTGATCCAAACCTTCATAGGAGCCTCCCAACCAGCCTTCCTAATGACCTTCTTCTTAACAATTCCACCACCATTCAACCACCTACATCTAGGCCAAGCATTATCCCACCCTACCTCCTCTTCACACAATGCCCGATAAATAGCACGCAAACCTTCTCCAATCTCATTCAATGAGCTCTCTATCACGTCCCATACCCTTTCAACTAATAATGGACCTATACACACACACACACACACACACACACACACGTATGTATGTATACACACACACACACATACACACATATACACACACACACACATACATATATATATGTATGTATGTATGTATGTATGTATGTATGTATGTATGTATGTATGTATGTATGTATGTATGTATGTATGTATATATCTATACATATATATATACATACATACTTTTATATATATATATATATATACACACACACACACACATACATATGTGTGTGTGTGTGTGTATTTATTGTAGGATCCTAAAATTTCACCCCTTTGCAATTTTGATTGTATTCGGTCCTTACCTTAGCATTTGTGCCCCTTGGCCTACTTGGGACGTGATTATGCTCATGCCCCTTCCATATTGCATCATTGTTTGACATTTCCTATGCATAAGGAACTTGATCTTTGTCTCAAAATAGTGTAGGACTAGGGCGTGGCGCCCTGGTCCTCAATAGGACCATGTCACCATGCCATGGCCCCCCTCATTTTTGAGCCCCTTTCAACCCATTTTCACATTTCAAATATGAGCAGGAATCCCTTCTCCATGTCAACTCATGTCAGAAAATTAATCATTTTTCTCAATGGGAAAGTATGTAAAGAGGATTTCCCCTCTCATTTGAACATCTAACACATCAATAAATCATCCAAGACATCTATCAAGCATACATGTGATCAAGTAGTCAAGCATTCAAGAGCAATTGAGCATTTATAGTATTCCTTCAAGCCTAGGAGTAGCAATAAAGTCAATGATTCAAGCATTGAAGTGGAAATCTAAATTCTATTTCATGAAACCCTAGTTCCATGTGGAGGAAAGCAAAACTTCACAAGGAGGTATCATAATTCAATTTTTCAGTCATAATTCAGCATCTCCCTCGAATCAAGAACCTTTCCTTATAGTCATTTCAATTATCTTTATTTCAATTTCATGGTTAATTATAAAGATGGGGTTTGACCTAAGGAAAGCCCCTATTCCCAACCTATTTCCCCTTGTTTTTGTGTATAGGAAACAGGTGCAGAGTTGTACTCTTTAGAATAAGCTTCATTCATAGAGTCAAATCAACCCTTTTCAGCATGCAAAAAGTTCAGAGGAACGTGGTGCCACATCATGGTCCTGATTTTTTAGGAGATTTTTCAAGGGTCAAATCAGACTCATCTTATACTACTTAGATCCGGGTGCACACAAAAATCATGCATCTGTAGCTCACAGTTTTCTCAGTTTTACCTTCATTCTTCAACACTTTACTTTAAATCAGCATTTCAACTTACAAAAAAGAGGAAAAACACAACAAAAATCAATCAACCCATTCAGTATTCAATCCTTAGTCTAATTTGTGATTGAATCTAGTGGATTCCCTTCCCTCTTTTGAATGTAAAGGGTTTTTAAGAAAAAATGATTTGGTGATTTATCCCTTCGTGGCAAATTGCCAAATCAAAATTTTCCCCTTTACATTTTGGTGAGCCCGATGTGTCCTATGCTTACTTCTGATTTTTGTTTTCAGATCTGAGTGTGTATGCAATTTAAAATTCAATTTTTCATTTACTAGTTTGATTTCCTTGCAAATTTGAAAAATTTAGAGGTTAATTTCATTAAAACCCTAATTTTTATTTTCAAAAGTGAGCTTGTGAATTGCATAATTTGGGTTAATTGTTTTAAATCTAAGTGTTATTCAAATCTAAAATTCAAATTTTTACTTGTAAGACAAATTTCATATTTAAATTTAAAAATTAAGTGGTTAATTGCACAAATCATCATTTTCAAAAAAATCAAAATTGAGCTTGTGGGTTGTTTAAATTTTGAATTTATTATTTTAGAGTGGCTTCAAATTCATATTTGCAATCTTGGATCAAATTTCAAATTAAGTGGTTAATTAAAAGAGCCCTTATTTTTTAGATTTAAATTTATTATTTCAATTTCCAAATTCCAATATCACTTTTTAAATTTAAATTTCAAAATTTAGAGGTTATTTTTACAAGGCCCTAATTTTAAATTTAAATTTCCTTTAGATTAGTTTCAATATAAATTTTTATACTTAAGAGGTTATTTTTAGCCCTACTTTTAAATTTGAATTTCTATTTCCTAGTGGGTAATTTTAATTTTAAATTAAGAGGTTATTTTAGCAAATGCCCCAATTTTAAATTTAAATTTCCTAGGAGGTTGCAAAAATCATCCTTAATCTTTTCAATCAATTTGCTTATTTATTTGAATAATCGTTTTTCTAGAATTTTGCATTATTCAATTACTTTGTAAATTTCAAATTTCAAATCTCAAATTTCTAGTTTCCAATTTCTCTCCCTTAGTGCATGAGTTTTACTACTATTAGTCCAACTTATAATATCCCCATGAGAAGAAGTTGTATAATTAAGGCTTCCCAAGGTTTAATTGCCAAGGAGATTGAGCCTAATTTGGATAACTTATTCCATGAGGATGTTGGCGGATCTAGAAATCCTACAAATGTACTTGTTTATCCTCATTCTTTAGATAATTCTCTTGATGTGGATGAATCACTAACTAGGGTTTCCATTGACCAATTGGAGAAGATTGACAATCAATTTGAAAATCCTCAACAATGGATGAGTCAACCATACCTGGAAGCTCTCCCATTGATTGAAGGATTGAAAAGAATGGTTCAAAGTGATAAACTTGGTGTTGATATCTTGCATGGTATTGCTCATATTGTTGATTCTAATATTATGCCTATGAAGAGATGTGCTAAAGTACTTGGTTACACACAACCTTCTAGTCAAGTTAATCACTTCATTCCCTTGACTACCCCTATGGCTAGTGTTCCCACTTTTACCTCCAACATCATGGCTACCTCTACTCAAAATGTCATACCTACAACTCTTAGTCAAGGGGGCAACTCCTCTAATCATAATTATTTCATCTCTCCTTAAGTGAGTCTTCCATTTGTTACCCAATCATCTCCCATACCTACCTATCATAGTGTTCCACCTCCTTCCTATAACAATGTCTCTCCTTATTCTCAAGCTCCTTCATCCTTCAACAATACTACTCCATTCAATAATTTTACTCCTCCTTCTCAATCCAATATGTACAACTTCAATCCTTCTACCAAAGCTACCATCAATAGTTTAGCCCAAACATTGTCTTCCTTGCAACAACAAATAGCTTCTATGAATCAATCTAAGTATAATGTGCCCACATTTGATGTAGAGAGCCCATTTTCCAATGACATTGTTCATGTTGTCCCTCCTAAACATGTGGAAGTCCCTCAATAGGAGCTTTATAATGGAAAAGGTGATCCCTTGACTCATGCTAAAATATTTCAAACTTTGTGTAGTGACTATGCTCATGACCAAAGATTGTTGGCTAAATTGTTTACTAGAACACTAAAGGATAAAGATTTGAAAAGGTATTTTTCTTTGCCTCCTTATTCTATTATTTCTTTTAAACAATTGGCTAATGCTTTTATTCAACAATTTCATAATAATATTGGTCCTGAGATTACTTTGACCGATTTGATGCATTGTAAACAAGGTGTTAAAGAAAAAGTGACTAATTTTATTGGTAGATATAAGCATTTGTATTCTCAAATTTCTTTTCCGATGCCTGATCAAAATATTCAAAGAATTTTCATTTCTAATTTACAAAAAGATATTAGGGATAAAATTCTCTTTTTTGAGTTTATTTATTTTATGCAGGTGTGTGTAGTACTTCACAATTATCATCTTATCATGAATCAATTGAAAGAATAATCTTCAATGGCTCCAAGTGATAAAAGTGAAAGTGCTCAACAACCTTTTCCAAAGTTCAAATCAAATAAGGGATTCATAAAATTCAATGACAACAAAAACACTCATGTTGAAACCACAAGAGGTGTGCTTCCTTTGTCCAAATACTTTAGAAAATAATTAACTCCTCTTAATGAATCTTTGCATAGTATTATGTCTTAATTGTTACAAAGGAATGTGTTGAAACTTCCGCCCTATTAAACAAATTGATACAACTAAGACTTTTTCATCTTTCTTTGATTCCAAAGCCCTTTTCCAATACCATCGTCAACCCAGTCATGACACTGGAAAGTGTTATTCCTTAAGGAGTAAGATTCAAGACTTGATTGATAACAATGTCATAGATCTATGGCTGGTGTGAATGATAAAGGAAACAAATTAGTATCTCCTCCTAATCAAAACCTTCAAATTTTCATTGATCCTTTACCTTCACATTCCACTAATGTGATTTAAATTGATCATCTTGCCTTCTCTCCCAATGATGTTGGCCTTGAATCTAATAATGTGGTGAACCTTATAGATCAAGTTGAACCTCCTAAGGACTTATGCATTACATTTGACCCTAGTGAGACTATTGAAGCACCTGATGGCCCACTTTACATCATTGTGAAAATCAAAGGCATACCTTCTCAAGAGGTGCTCATTGATCCAGCTTGCATGGTTAATGTGATAACTGAAGAATTTCTTTATACTTTGCAATTGAATCAAGTGATATATGATGACATTGATGTGATAGTTAGAGTTTTTTATGGCTTCTTTTGTCCTGCTATTGGTTCTATCACACTTCCTATTGATGTTGGTCCTGAATGCTTAGATGTTGTCTTTGCTATCATTCCTACATCTGATCAATTTTGTGTGAAGTTGAGACATAATTAGCTCTCTTCCATGAAAGCAATCACTTCTACTATTCATAAGTGTTTTAAGTTTCCTTATGATGATAGAATTATAAATATTAATCATAGCACATATCAACCTATGGTGAGGCATGGAGATGTTTGTCTTGACTATTTTTTGTCCGAACAATTCCAACCTCTTCAACCTAGAAGTGATGCTCTCTTTAAATCATATCAAAAATGGAAAAATGAGATGATTTTATCTTTGAGTAAACCTAAAAATCCAGCACTTAATCTTCCTCCTGATGATCATATGTCTCTTCTTATAGATAAGTCTATTCTTCCTCATAATAGAGACATTCTTATTCCTAAGGTAGAATCTATTTCTTCTCCTAAAGATAAGACTATCTTTCCTCCTAATGAAAGCGATATTCTTTTTCCTAAGGAAGAATCCATTCTTTTCCCCAAAGATGAGTCTATTCTTCCTCCCAAAGGTAGAAAAGTTCTTCCTCCTAAGTATCAACCTAAGGATAAACATATGATTCCTTCTAAGGATAGGCCTATTCCTCCTCCTCATGATGGACCCGATCTCTTTCCTATTGTTAGAATAAAGGAACATTGAGAGGGGGGGTGAATCAATGTTCTACTGGTTATTAAATTTTTTGACTTAACCTTAATCCACCAGAAGCATAAGCATGAAATTGAAATGCAGAAACTCAAAAAAATCAACCACAAAATCATAACACTGGGATTTTTACGTGGAAACCCAAATGGGAAAAACCATTGTGTGATTTGAACTCACAATATTATTCCACTATAGCCATTAGAAAAACAATATTATATGAAGGAGAATGCACTATAATTCAAGCACATTGCCTTACAGATCATCTACAATGATGAATGATAATGAAAGAACTCCAAAATAGCATCTAAAAATGTCTGGATGAGTTCCGGTTAAGTGCAAAACTCTAACTGTACCAACTGTGCTACACTGCTGTAATTTCTGTCTTAGTCAGCTACCAAATCAATAATGCGCACGTGCAACTATGTCAAAAAGGATTCTTGATCACTACTCACTCATATTACTTCATACCATACATCAAAAAAATCTTTTGCACTAATCTTATATATTTGCAATCACAAAATAGACAAATATCAGGTCGACCTATAGTGTAACATGTAGAATTGAGTCGGCTTGACTAGATCACCAAAAACAAAAGAAGATCACCAAAAAGGTGATAAAATTATTTCTCTATGTTGGCCCTATCATCCCATGCTCGATTCATAACATTGCAATCACCAGAAAGCTTCCAGACCAAAATTGCTCTGCTCAACCTGAAATACCGATTATCAAGATCTATAGCTACTAGATAGGATTCCATGAATATTTTCCATAAATGACAACTCTTAAAACAAATAATCAAGCATCAGTATCCACCAGATGAGTGTCAAGTGCCAACAATCTCCCCCTTTGGCATTGATGACAACACGTGAAAAATGACTTAAGTGTTGAAACAACCTGGATATCAGATCAAAATTTTAAAATTTCTAAGGCTCTCCCTTAGACCAAAAACTCAAAAACCTGTAACATGCTCTATACATTTTTCACCTTTACTCTCCCCCTTTGACAACAATGCCAAATATGGGGTGTTTTCCAAAACTTATATATAGGGATATATGTTGAAGACTTTACATGTACTTGAAGATATCAGTAAAAATGGTCTTCAAAAATCCTAGGTGAGTGTCCCACCCACTCTTCAAGTTGTCCAAAAGTGTAATGAATGCACTGAAAACATATGCATGAATTTCCACTTCCTTTAATTTAGATGGAACGGTTTGTCCCATAGCCTCCATACAATCTACTTTATTACTCAACATGATGTCTAGTCAGGGGGCAATCAGATTTCGAAGTTCACCAACTCTCCTCAAAATTTTATCTTTATCCGCATTTAGACTTGAGATCTGATCATTGAGAGCCATTACCCACCCTTCTATACTGCTAGTTAGGGATAAATTAGAGTCAAAGGACTGTTAAATAATAGCTAGTTTACCCTGGCAAATAGTTATTTGCTTGTCTATGTCTACTCTGAACTTTGGCAAAATAAGACGACACATATTTTACCACCTTCATTCAATGCATTAGAGATTGTCTGCAAACCTTTATTTAATCAGACTCTATCATCATCTATCATTTACCAGAATGTTTGCATTCTCACCTCCTTGAATCCATCTAATACCTGCTTAGTGGTAGACTTCTCCAAAGAATCAAAATTGGTATTTACATTATTAATCAAATATAATAATTTACCAAAGGGGCTAGAATTAGGATCTAGTTTCACACTCAAAACCATATATTGCAACACATCAACAAACATCAAAATAAGGTTTTTGTCTTAATTCTTAGATTTGACCAGATCTTGACTGGCATGAGCTTGTACTGTCACTGTAAGCATCAACTTCTCACTAGGTGACATTTGTCCAAGATTAAGAGGACCATCAAGATTTATTGACATTTTAGGTAGGGTCCTTGTCTCTTTGACTGGAGGAGTGTCAAGTTTTGGAGCATCGACAACTTTCTTCCCTTTGTCTACCTCAGCATCCTGCACCTCTGTCTTCTCTGGTTCCTTTTCTCTAGCACCATCCCCTTTATCCCATGTACTAGTGTTGCTACTTGGTGCAATGTCATCCTTTGGAACTTTAGGAATTTCTCCAATACTTTCTATCACCAGAGGATTAACATTGATCTCATCATCAAGTGTTACATGGCCTTGATCTTCTGGATGTCCCTCTTTGTGGGTTTCATCCTTCTGATCACCAGAGACACCTTCCTTTACGTCCAAATGAGAAGTTTGAATTGCATCACCATATAAAGGATTTTTCTTTATAATCCTTCTCCAGATCTATTTAGTTTCCTTCCTCACTTCTTCAACCCTGTCGATCATCAGTCTATTCACCCTATTCTTGCTTCATAATTCCTTCTTATTTGCTTCCTCAATGAATCTTTTAGCTTCATCTTGGGAGATACAAGTGCAGGCATTGATCAATTCTCTTTCTTTCATTTCCTTATCTATTTTGCTAGTATTCAACCTCCTCACATCAATAATATTATACATATCCTTAGGGATACTATGCTTGAGTTCAATCAAAGTTTTACTAAAGTTGTGTAAATACAAAACAACAACTTCCTCAACTTTCTTTTGATCAACCTCAGCTAGATTTTCATAGTAAGCTCCAATATTCTTTAAATTTCCATCAACAATTATCTCATCAATCAATTGATATGTTGTCAATAGAGAAATAGATGTATATTTACCTTGCAAATTATTGGTTTCAAGATCATCATCAAGTTGAGTTATGATCTTCCTTCCGCTCTTGGGTCTTCTAGTAAGGGTAGGTTATAACTTATCTTTCTTTCTTTGCACAACACCACTAGAATGTGGTTTTCTCACCACCCTTACAAATTCTCCTTTCTTCTTGGCCTTATCTACTTCTTCATCTATTTCAGTCTCTGATGCCACTAGAGATACAACAACATAGGTTTTCTTGGGCTTCTCCTTTTGCTTCAAACTCCCTTTTCAGATGAGCTATATCCTGTTGATGGTATTTTTGGAGTAGGGGTAGGCTTGGTCTCTTTTGATTTTTCTTTAGAGGGAACCGGTTCATCCTTAGGATTCTTGGATTCCTCCTTAGCTTCTATGTGTGCATGCTTCTCCCTTGCTTTCTTTACTACCTCTATGGTAAATCCCATCGGCACAACTACTTCCTCGACCATTTTAGAAACTTTTCTCTTCCTTGCAGGCGTGGTGAATTACTTGTACAACTCCATATCCTTCTCCTTGAAGGTGCCAAACCTAGGTTCTTTGGGGTCCACTGATTTAGTCAGAAGGTGTTGACCATAAGCTTCAAGGGTCTGACCATCCACCTCATAACCCATTGGCAAGATCCAGACTATCTTGGGCTCCACAAGTTCTAGGTGACATTGGTCTTTGTCCACCATGAAGCAAATAGTATTTTTCATACTTCTTAATAATATCTTTGGGAATCCTTTCTCTATCTTTCATTTGGCCTTGGAAAGTCTTAAAGAGACTCCACAATGCTGCTATCTAATTTTCTCTGTTTCCCAATCTTTGCAAACATTGCTTGATTGGGTGGCCATTGGTAAATCAAATGCCCATTGCACTCTGCCTTTACTGGGAATTTGGTTCATGAAGTATAATGTCAGAAAAACAATTAGAGAACCAAACACAAATACATTCTTTGTATCAGATTTTATCATCTTCAAATTGCTCAGGAGCTCCTCAAGAAGAACTGAACAAAGATCATACTGAGTGTCTTCCTTCACCATTTGGTATGGTGCATAAATGGCTGTTCCAGAGACACTGTTCAATCTACTAGACTAATAGACCTTGTAACCAATGATAATGGATGAAAATATCACATCATGCTCTCTAATATCTGTAGACACCTAAAAATGGTCAACGCTTGCGGGGTCATACTTTAACATTTGCGCATTGCCTCATTTTATGTTTTTGCATCGCATTAACATTTCTCCTATGTCACACACTTGGTCTTTATCATTTGTGAGCATAGAGTCCTTCTTCTACATTCTTCATTTGTCTCTCTTTCAAATTTGGTCTTGTCAATAACAATCTTTAATCATGATTTTGGTCGATCTTGTCAATCTCTTATCAACTTGTCAATCTCGTCATTTTACGATCGATTCGTCATCGATCCTTGTCCTCTTCAATCATGTCAATTGGCGCATATCAATTTGGTCTCTTTGTCAATAATGGTCAATTTGTCAGTCAATCTCAATTGTTTATCAATCAAATCATTCAGAATCATGATCAAATCGAATCTACATCAATTATCAATTGTCAAGACCTAATTGTCATTCTTGCATTTCTAATTCATCTTCTAAGGTTTTATGATTTATTCATTTAATCTTGTTTGTCATTTTCCCTCTAGGTTAAATAATTTATTTATTTATCCTAAGTCTTCTTGTCACAATTAAATATTTATTTAATTGGCTAATTAATTCCCCCTCTTTTTGTGAATTAATTAATGAATGAAAAATTGTTAATTAATTCACCTAATTTTCTAATTTCATCAATTCCTAATTTCCTCATTTTCTAATTTCCTAAATTTCTAAATTTTCTAATTCCTAATTTCCACCTATTTTTCTAATTTGTCAAATTTAATTTCCACCTATTTTTCTAATTTGTCAAATTTAATTTCCACCTAATTAGTTTCTCTCTAGTTTCTCCCTATTTTTGTGCTTTGCATTGGCAATATGTCATAAGGTTCTAGTTCTCTAAGCTTTGCATTGGCAATATGTCATAATTCATGACATAGAAGGTGTCATAGATTTCTTCTTTTCACTCAATTGTGCCATTTTTGAAATCAATTGCTTCTAATATCCATTTCATGCTAATTTGATCTTTTCTCCAATTTATCTATAAATTGGATGAATTTCTTCAATCTCAATCTAATAATCACTTGTTTGAATTACTTTGTCAAAATAATCGCTTTGTCAAAACAATCACATTTCGAGTACTCTTGCGCCATAATCTTGTCTATTTGCTTTCATCTCATGTGTATGCACTTGAAGGTGAGATCCACAAACAAAGGCTATTTGGAGAGGAAAGAAGAACAATGGAGCCGCATGAAGCAAGCATTCATATTTACGTTTGGTTTGCATAGTATTTAGTTTTGAATGTTTTGTCTTTATGTCTTTATTGAGTGTGTTTAGGATAGATCATTACATTTGAGCTTTCGTGATTGAGCTAGATTAGTTTTTATATTGTTTGTGATGATTTCCGATTTCCTAGCTACATTAACATCTATAGTCATTGATCTTTTATCAAATTATGCACCAGTTGCCTTTATGACAGTTGTGTTACCTACCTTCCTCAGATTTGTCTTGTCACCAGTTTAATGCAGACATGTGACTACATGAATAGATTTCTTGGTGATTTTGTATGGCTTTTATAGCTAGATAAATTCATCATGCACATGGCTTAGGATTGTTAGCAGCAATCAAGAATGAAGACTCAGAGGGGGGGTGAATCAATCTTCACCAGAACAAAGAATTAAACTCCAAAACATAAAATGATAGACTACAAAAATATACAAATAAGCAAATTAACAACACAACACACAACGCCAAGATTTTTGATGTGGAAAACCCAGTTAAGAGAAAAACAATGGTGGAAACCTACCCACAGTAAGATGATACTCTGCAGTAGTATGTGAAAATTATTACAATGGGGAGTGCATATGCATTCAGGTACATTGCCTAGAGCTCACTGCTCAAAAGATATTTTCCTGAAAGGATACAACCCTTAGGTAAGTCTCACTGACTTACGATATAATTCAGACTATAATCCGGAAGAAATGAACTACAATGATAGCATCTTCAAATGCCTGAAGACAGTTACAGGTAAGCATAGTTATCTGCATTGAAACACCAAAATCTCCTCCAATTCAACACTGAAGTATAAATCACTTCTTCATACATAAACATCTCTCTAATAATGCATACACATCACCGACACCAAAACTAAGTGAATAATTCACCTATGTATATAATGCATTAACCTTGATAACAAGGTCAGCTAAACCCTAATCCTCAAGTCACAAAATTAAATTTCATGATACAAAGATCAACCACCGGACCAATATAATGATTTATATTACATAGCATGAAACTAATTCAAAATCCCAAATGATCACATCCACCAAAAATCATGCCAAGACCAACCGCAACATGCTACACCGCCAGAAATACCGTATAACACACAAATCAATACCGGTTGACAAAAAACACCAAAAACTCATACAACGATCAATATAGATCACCAAAAAAAATAGGACACGACTAAGAAACACCAGCAAGAATGTTAGAATCATCATCAATAGCTACACCAACACCACTTATCAAATCTTCATCGATCAACATCAAAAAGCTTAAGAACACAACCAATCAACAACTACAATTAAGAAAGATAATTTGTGGGGCAACAAATCATGAACCATCTAAAATGATGATACACAAGATCATCCCAAACAATATCCCAAAGTCTTAGCACAAGATCTGATCACACCAAAATATATCGAAGGAAATACCGGATTCTGCAAAACAGTGATCAACAAAACCAAACTACAAAAATGGGATCAGAAGATCTTCCCAAACTCACCGGAATAAACCACATGAATATGCTCATATCAATGACAAAAACATATCCTAGAAGCATCAATGAACATCCATATCCAACAACTCCAACAATCTCCCCCTTTGGCATTGATGGCAACATATGAATGTGAAAAACGGTCAATGCAAAGAAAGAAGATATCACCAACAAACTCCCCCTAAGATCAAGATAGATAATGCATTTTTTCAAATGATCTCTCTCCCCCTTTGACATCAATCCCAAAGATCTTCAAAATAGAAAACCAAACTCTCTCTCAAAACAAAAACATGAATATGTCTCTCCTTGGGACACACAACAAAATCAACAGACTACTCCAACAAAGGAGCAACATCAAATCATCAATCCGGATAAAAGAATAAGGCTCTGAAACCCACCGGATCAATGCAAATCAATGCATATAGTTCTCATCAAGAGGGGTGGATACCCCTAACTTGTCTCTCAAGTAAATAAATGTATTTGTAGGTTAAGGCTTATTGAAAATATAAACAATTTGTTCCTTTGTAGATACATATTCCAACTTCACCTTATCTTCACTAACTTGCTCTCTCAAGTAATTATATTTGATTGATATATACTTAGTATTTGAATGTTGCACTGGAATCTTTGACATGTTTATAGTACTGGATTTATCACAGTATATAACAGTAGGCTTATCATGAATAACTTTGATATCTTTCAACATTTGCTTCATCCAAACTATCTGAGTGCAATTACTAGTAGCATCAATGTACTCAGCTTCATCAGTAGATAAAGATATTGAATCTTGTTTCTTGCTATCCCATGAAACCAACTTCTTACCTAAAAAGAATTCTCCACCAATAATACTCTTCTGGTCATCAACATCACCAGCCTAATCTGCATTAGTGTAGGTACACACCATGAAATCATCATTCTTCGGATACCATAATCCACGGTTCTCTTTAGATATCTAAATATCCTCTTAACAATAGTGACATGACTCTCCTTTGAATCAGCTTGATAGCTAGCATCCATACACACTTTATGCATAATATCAAGCCTTGTCTAAGTAAGATATAGCAGTCCACCAACCATAGATTTGTACAAAATCTGATTAGCTTTCAAAGATTCATCATTTTTGGACAATTTACAACCAGTCGTCATAGGAGTTCCAATAGGTTTGGAATTATCTAGTCCAAACTTCTTCAATAGTTCCTTCACATACTTAGTTTGAGATATAAAGATACCTTTTCCTATCTATGCAATTTGCAAACCTAAGAAAAACTTCATCTCACCAATCATAGACATCTCAAATTCTTTCTGCATATCATTGGAAAACTTCATACTCATATCATCATCACCACCAAAAACAATGTCATCAATAAAGACTTCAACAATCAGAATGTTATCCTTTTCAATCTTAAAGTACAGTTACTGTCACTAGCACCTTTAGTAACTCCCAATTTCAACAAGTATTTGTCTAATCTAGCATACCAGGCTCTAGGAGCTTGTTTCAATCCATAAAGTTCTTTTTTCAACTTACATACCATGTCTCCATCATCCGATAGTGAAAATCCATCAAGTTGTTCAATCTAAACCTCTTCCTCTAGATCACCATTCCAAAATGCAGATTTGACATCCATTCGATATACCTTGAAATGTTTATAAGAAACATAAGTAAGTAACAATCTAACAACTTCAATTCTCACAATTCGAGAAATTTTTTCTTCATAATCAATTCTTTTTTTGCTATGAATACCCTTTGCAGACCAGTGTAGCTTTATTCCTAACTACTTCACTGGCTTCATTCAGTTTGTTCCTGAAAACCCATTTAGTACCAATAAAATTATTAACCTTAGGTCTAGGCACAAGTTCCAAAGTTTTATTCTTTTCAATCTAATCTAACTCTTCTTCCATGGCTCTTTTCTAGTTTTCATCCTTATAGGCTTCAACAACATCTTTAAGTTCAACTTTATAAATCAAACATACTTCTTCTGTAGCTAACCTTCTTCTAGTCATTACACCTCTATTCTTATCACCAATAATATGATTCTCAGAATGATTCAATTTAACATACCTTGGAGTCTTCTTTTTGTTCTGATCCTCAGGTTATTGCACATTATCACCAACAACAACAACATACGAATTAACAATCTCTACCGGATCATTATGCTTAGGCTCTTCAGGCTAAATAGGAGCTAAAACAAATTGTTGACCATCATCATAAGCTTTGATCTCTTTCCCAAGCTTCTCATCCACCTTCACATTTGCACTCTCAACTATCTTTCTCAGTCTCTTATTATAGCACTGATAGGCTTTAGTTTTTGTAAAATATCTCAAAGGGATACCTTTATCACTTCTAGCATCAAACTTTCCAATATCCTCATCTCTCTTGATATAACATTTGCTACCAAAAACTTTGAAATAATTCACAGTAGGAACATGGCCAAACCGAAGCTCATAAGGTGTCTTACCGCTATCAGCTTTGGAATGAACTGTTAGATTTATAGACTATAGTGCTAATAGCTTCTCTCTAGTAGAACTTCAAAACATTTCCTTCAACAAACATAGTTCTTGTAGCATCCCAAATAGTACAGTTATTTCCTTCAACAATTCCATTCTGTTGTGGAGTTCTAGCAGCAGAAAGATGTCTTTTGATTCCATGCATCTCATAGAATGAATTTGATGATATGATGAAATAATAAGTATCTGGTAGAATACTGAGAGGGGGGGTGAATCGGTATACTAAAAAAATGATACAAAGTTCCCAAACTCAAATTCAATCACACAAAGTAAACATATCTCAGTCAAGATCAATATTCATAAGAATACTTGACATCAACCGGTTTGATTGTTATGACAACTTAATAGTAAAAAAATTCAATCTTGTAAACATCAACAATGATTAATCATAACTTAACATATTCATCTCTCAATGCTTCTAGTTATCATGCCCTATCAGAAGTTAATCAAATCAACAAATAAGATCATAACCACAAAAACATTCACCACTTGACACAAATGTTTATACGTGGAAAACCCAAATAGGTAAAAACCACAGTGAGATAAGACTCAAAAGGATAGCTATCTGAAGTCTTCTGAAGTTTGCCCTATTAGGAGCCAAGCCTATTAAAGGTTTACAATAAGTCCTGTTAAGAACTAATTCTGGTTAGGAATCACCTGGTTAAGGGATTTACAAATATGCCTTGATGAAAAACACAATACCTTGTTAGGAGTAACCTCGCTAGAGGATTTAAGAATCCAAGCTAATGGACCACCTTGTTAGAGGATTTAATGAGTAACCAATCTTGTTAGAGCTTACCCAGTTAAGGGATTTCACTTTTGCTATAATTATTAGAAAATAACAAGTTTTCTTGATCTATCTGAATAACACTACATTTGCTTGATCAGATCCTTTTAAGCTTCAATCTGCCTTCACTCAAAGTGGAGATCCATTCACTGGTTAGGAAACAACACACTCAACAAGTTTTTGCCAATCTTTCCAACAAATTTTACAAGCAACTTCATCGACCTTAAATACAAATCAATTAGGTCGGTAGCACAACAAAAACCTAATTCTCATCATCAAGATTGCAAACAAGTCGGTACAATCTTGATCATTAGAAATCATGACAATCTCTTCACATTCTTCAAGAAAATTCCAACCACTCCATGATCACCGCTCCATCGGACTTTGTAACTCATCACGCATTGTGCATTAGATGCAATCCACTTTGCTCCTTCCCTAGACAATAAACAAGCATGCCAAAACAATTTGAACTTATCCTCATACAATGATCACACGTGTCTCCATCATTACCGCTCATCAGATAATAAACCAACAAAATTGATTGGTTAGGGTTTAACAATTGATAGGGTTTACCGGTTACATTGCATAGAAAGGTTTAACCCTTTACACTGGTTTACTGGTTCAACTCACAAACTTAACATACCGATTTACAACATCTTCCACAAATATCATCTTACCGATTACTAGCCAATATCAAAAACAACAATATTAGCAATAACATGAATACCATTACCGGTTCAATTGACATCAATGACAACATATCATTAATGCAATCTCTATGCAAAATGCCAACAAAATTGAACTCACCAAAATAGAATTCTCCACCTCTATCAGATCTTAGACACTTTAGCTTCAATCTAGACTCAGTTTCAAATTTATCTTTGAATATCTTAAATTTCTCAAACGCTTCTGATTTTTCCTTCAAAAAGACAACCCACATCATTTTGGAATAATCATCAATTAGCAGCATAAAGTATCTATCACCCTACACACTTCTAACATTTGTAGGTCTACATAGGTCAATATGCACAAGATCCAACAATCCATCAGATGTATATTGTTTATTCTTGAAAGAAATCCTTGTTTGCTTACCCAATAGACATTCCTTACATACCAGATTAACAGGTTTAACAATCTTACGAAAATCTTTAACGACTTGTGTAGAACAAATCTTAATCAATGAATCAAAGTTTACATGACACATTCTTCTATGCCACAACCAACTCTCATCTATCTTAGCAATCAAAAAACTTTTCTCACCAGCATTCAAATGAAAAATGTTACCTTCAGTCTTAGTCTCGGATGCAATCTCTATACCAGAGGTATTTAAGATCTTGCATTTACCATCCTTGAATTATAAATCATAACCCTTATCAACCATCTATCCAGCACTCAAAAGAGTGTTTAAAACCTTCAACATACAAGACATCATTAGTGTTATGCTTACCATCAAAAGAAATAGAACCTCTCCCATAGATTATACTGGCTTTATCATCTCCAAATCTAACTATTCCACCATTATACATTTCCATGCTTACAAGTTTTCTTTTATCATCAGTCATATGATGTGAACAACCACTGTCAATTACCCATACACCCTTTTCTTCTAACTTACCAGCCAAAGCTTTCTCCTCAATAGAACAACTAGTGGAATCAATAGGTACAAGTCTATCTTCTTTAATGGCAATAAAAACAACTTCATCTCCTTCAGATTCATCATCTGTAACACCTTTATTGACACCTTTAGGCAATCTTTGAGTGATCAATGGTATTCAATAGTAGATTAGTACTTGAAGGAGCAGGGATTAAAAAAGGGAAGTGCTGACAACAATTTGTACATAAAGAAAGATGAAAACTACATGATCATTGTGGTTGTGTATGTAAGTGACATTATCTTTGGAGGCAATAAGGTCACCCTATACAAATAATTTTCTGATCAGATGTAGTTAGAATTTGAGATGTCAATGCTTGGTGAATTGACATACTGGTACAAGAGCACCTAGGTCCTAGTTTTCTTGTCTTTACAAATTTAGGCTTGTACTGACCCTAGAAAAGTCAGTAGTAAATAAGGACTCCAAGAGGGTCCAAGAGTGATTATGTTGTCAATGTAGGCCTAAGTGGAGTTCATTTTACCTAGGTTTGCATTTTTGTGCAAATAGTGTGTTTGAGAAGGATTTTGGCCTTTTGGTTGGTCAAAAGTGTCAAATGTTGTCAAAAGCCTTAGAGAGGGTCAAATAGGTCTTAGGAATTTTTGAAATGTCACATGTGATGAATGGACATAGGTCTCTTAGGTTGGAGAGATCAAAAGTGGAAAAAGCACAAAGTTGCAAAAAGTTGTCATGATAACTTTTGTTGTCATGACAACTTTTGTCTCGAATTTGGTTAGCATTGAAGCTAGGGATTTCCCAACGCCATGGAAGGAATCCACACATGGGAAGGATATATATGTTGGCATTATGTGAACTGGTATGAGAACATAATGACATTGTATGTTGTCATTGATGTTAATATTTTGAAGAGGTGAGAACTGGAATATATGAGAACTGTTGTAACACTGTGAACTGACATTTGTGCCAAAGTGAAGCGGTGTGTTTGTTCAAGGTAAACCGACATATGGTTATGGGAACCGGCACATGGAAGCATTGTATGACTACCAGTTGGTAGTCTCAACTTTAGGGTTTCTGGTTGAAGTACTTCAAGCCTGTGTGGCTCAATTGGTGACTTTGTGTGATGAGTTAGCATGGTAACGAAAAATGGATCATGTTGCCACGTAAGCCTTGTGCGCGTGAAGGATATTGTTCCTATCTACCTCGGGAATGTGCGAAGTCTGTAAACGATGATAATGTGTGATGGGTTATCAGCCACCAAGAAATCGGTGGAAAACGAATGATGGAGAATGTCTTGAGATTGGATCAAGATTGTTGCATTTAATGCAATGTGCTCAATGGTCAGGATTGAACCATTTGAATTCCTTAACCTAATAGGTTTAGGGTTTAGGGTTTATGCTACCAACCTATTTGTATTCCTATAAGGTCGATGTTGTGATTCCTTTTGAGGTTGTTGGAAAAAGTTGTGTGTGTGTATCCAAGAGAAGAGATACGTGATTCTTGCCAGACCAAAGGAGAGACGTGATACCTACAGAGTGTAAGTGCAGAAGGTGAAGAGGAGCTTAAGAAGATCTACATTGGCATTGAGTGTTGTTACCAGATCATTGTAATACCTGTTGATCTCTAACCACCTCAACAGTTGGAAAATCCCTTAATAGGGTAGCTTTAACCAGCTTGCTGTAAATTCTTTAACGGGGTCACTCAAAATGATTGAGTTCTTGAAATACTCTAACAAGGTAACCTTTAACAGGGTTTAACCCTTAACCAGGCATTCTAGCCATCCCTTAATCGGGTGATCCCTAACAGGATCGATTCCTAACAGAACCTATTGTATCAGTCTTTAACAGAACAAGGCTCCTAACAGAGCGAACTTCTAAAGAGTTCAAAAACAAGCTTATGGGTATTTTATGCAGAGCATCTTACAAACCAAATGATCAATAGGATCCTTTATGATCCTTTCAACATTCATTCAATAATATCTTTGAACAAAGGCAACTTATAAAGAAAACCACAACATTGCTGTCTTCAAGACAGTCTTTAAAGATTGAATTATTTGACCAACCAAAACTCCAAACCAAAATTTATGGAAAATACAACGTTTGTAGATAACTACATTATCTATCATCTTATAAAATCTTAAGGTCTGATAATCTCATTTGGTTTCCCAAACAATTATTTTTCAGACTATAAATTCTGATCCATGTCTCTGTCATAATCCAGATTTAAAACTCCAACCCTTGCCTAGGGCATCATATATCTTTCTCAAAACAATTTCAAATGATACCAAACCAATTCCATCTGAAGAATATATGAATCTAGTTTTTGAATATGTAAACTATTTATTTTTACCAATCATAAATAATTATACCATCACAACTCTTTTCCTGCAACTCCATTGAAGAGGGTTTAAAACCAGTCTTCATTAAAAATGTCATAGATTCCACAAATCATCATGAAATAGAACCAAACCAAAAGGAAATGAAATATTACTCAAATATATTTCCAATGAATATAATTAGAGTTCTTGAATCTTCCATATGCGTTCTTACCACGCATTTCACTATGACTGTTCTCAGAAATCCTGAATCTGCAAATACTAACTTTCACGAAAAATCTCATAACTTCCTCCATAGTTAATAAAAATTGATCAAACCAAAAGTATAGGAAAGAGGATTCAATATAATATCTAACCATTACTCTATTACAGGGTTTCCAGGCCGTACATGGCCGTACAAGGCCTGGAAACAACAACTTAACAAAAAAAAACCAATCAAAATAAGAGATTCAAATTCACTCAATTGCTCCAAAATGTTCTCCTCTTTCTCTATTCTCTCCAATATGATTTGGTTCGACCAATACATCATATTTATACATATTTAGGTAGTTAGAAACCACTTAACCACCCTTATGACCTTTCATCTTCCTTTTGACAACTTTTAATGTCTTTTTGCATTGTTTCATGCTTTACAATTTTTATGCATTTTGACAACTTTTATGACACTTAATAAAAATGACTCCACACTTTGTAAAATCACCCTAGACATGTCCAAATAACCTATTTAAGACCTTTTACATGATTTTTAGCCTTTATTAGACATTCTTTCATATTTTTGTCTTCTTGATCAAACTAGGACCTTAACATAACAATATTAACAATGTCATATAAATGGCTTCACATAGCCTTACATTTAGACTCAAATACATCACAAATGAATCAAATATATTTTAATACATGATATAAGGACTCTTAAACTCATTTATCTCTTGTACTTTAGGTGCCTCTGCACCAGTATTCATCCCCACCATGGTTTTTCCCTGTTGGGTTTCCACGTGAAAAATTTGTGTGTCATATGTGATGACTTCTTCATGTGATGCTATGCTATTTTCTATCAAGCGGTGAATCATGTTGATCTAGTTGCTTATATGTATATCTTTGATGGTAGATTACCTATTCATGCATTGGGGTGAAATGGAAATGAAGTGTTAGATTATATGAGAAGATAAGTGTCAACCGGTTTATGCTTGTCTTAGTTATTCTGGGTTTTGCCAGTTGTACTCTGTTTTAGGACCAGTGTTACTGTTTGTCTGTCAATGCACAGTGTCTGCTGACAAACTGGTTTAAGAGTGTGTTTTTGTCTGTACTAATTCACCCCCCCTCTCAGTACCAGTTTGGTACTATCCATTCATCAATGAGTTATCAATTGGTATCAGAGCATCCTCCAGGTCCTCTGTGTTATAAGCTTAACCGCTTGAGGTAAAGATCCCAGTCTAATGATGAAGAGGGAAGGTCCAAAGTTTAATAGAGAAAATTTTAGTATATGGAAAGACAGAATGAAGATATACATTAGAAGCATGGGTGCTCAACACTGGAGCTATGTTGATAATGCCTATGTTGCCCCTATCAGTACTCTCACCAATGACCAAAAGAGAGAGATGCAGGAGAACGGGCAAGTCATGGAAGCCCTAACTAGTAGTTTATCTGACATTGAGTTTATTGATGTCCAAGATAAGGTATATCCCAAAGAGGTATGGGATACTCTTGAAAATATCTATGGCGGTGATGAGCATGTAAAACAAGCTAAGGAAGAAAGCCTTAGAGGGAAGTTTGAAGACATGCAGATGGTTGAAGGTGAGACCATTCAATAGTATGGAATAAAAATCAAAACCATTGTTGGAGATATCAAGAGTGTAGGTGGTAAAATGGAAGATTCCACTGTGGTAAGAAAAGTCCTGAGATCCCTATTGCTAGTTTATGCAATAAGGGTTGCTGCTATTCAGGAGTTGGGATCAATAAATAAGACTAAGGTATCCCTAGACTCTGTCATTGCAAAGTTGACAGCCTATGAGCTAAATAGTTTTGATGGCAGTGTTCAAAAGACTGAATCAGCTTTTAAAGCTTTTGTTGTACCATCCAGAAAAGGAAAAGAAGCTAGCACTAGTGGTGAACCAAGACAGAGTAGAGAAATGGATGATGAGGAGATTATGATGGCATTTGAAGCTCTCCTTGCCAGGAAAATTCCTAAAGGAACCAACAAATACAGAGGTAAGCTTCCTTTGAAATGCTTTTTGTGTAACTAGATAGGACATTTTGCTGTAAACTGTCCTAATTGTGACAACAAGGATAAACTGGAAAGGTTCAAGAAATTCAAAGGAGGAAACCAAAGAAACTATTTTGTGGTAGTTGATGAAGGTGTCACAGATGAGGAATCAAAGGATGAAGAAAATGAAGATATTGTGTTTGTTGTTGTCAAGGAAGATGTGTAAGACAAGAAAGCTCTTGTCTCCTGGTTTGATAATTCCAATGAGTGGATCATTCATAGTGGTTGTTCTCACCATATGACTGGTGATTGGAGCAAGTTTCTATCCTTGGAAGAGTATGATGGTGGTGTGGTTCACTTTGGCAATGATGCACCATTCATGGTCAAAGGCAGAGGGTCCATCTCTCTGAATGGAAAGAGTAGTGCTGACATTGTGTATTGGGTTGATGGTCTCAGACACAATCTTCTAAGTGTCGCCCCGTTGAATGACAGTGGTCTCACTCTAGAATTCAAGAATGGAGTGTGCAAAATCAATGGAAAGAATGGTGAATTGGTGGCCACTGGCATGCAAACCAAAGGTAACCTATTTCAGCTGAATGCAAATATAAGTACATGTCTTATGGCTAAATTTGATGATAGCCGGATATGGCATAGGAGACTCTGCCATGTAAACTTTGATAACATTGTGAAGGCTAGTAAGATCAAGGCAGTTAGAGGGTTGCTGGTGCTAAGAAAACTGGATAATACCTTGTGCAGAGAGTGTCAATTGGGGAAAATGTCTTCCTCAACCTTTAAAGGTAAATCTTTCACAACTGACAATTTTCTTGATCTTGTGCATATTGATTTGTGTGGTCCTATGAAAACTAGGAGTGTGTAGGGTGATAGGTACTTCATGATTCTCACTAACGACTGCTCAAGAATGATGTGGGTCACATTCTTAAAATATAAGTCTGAAGCTTTTGTAAAGTTTAAAGCCTTCAAAGCATTAGTGGAGAAGGAAAGCAGTAAAAGGATCAAGTGCCTGAGAATTGATCAAGGAGGGGAATTCACTTCCGGTAAATTCAACAAGTACTATGAAGAACATGGCATCAAGAGGCAATTGTCTACCCCCCGGACTCCACAACAGAATGGCCTAGCAGAGAGGAATAATTAGACTATGGTTGAAGCAGCTAGAACCATGTTGATTCAAGGAAAGGTAGCCCACACCTTTTGGAGAGAAGCGGTGAGCACTATAGTCTATACAATGAACCGGGTACTCATCAAGAAAGGTAAGGATAAAACTCCTTATGAGTATTGGACTGGTAAGACACCTGTGGTTAGCTACTTTAGAGTATTTGGTAGCAAATGTTACATCAAGAGGAGTGAACACCAGAGCAAATTTGATGCGAAATGTGATGAGGGAATATTCCTAGGGTATTCCACCAATAGCAAAGCTCTCAAGTGTTTCAATAATAGGATTCAGAGAATTATGGAAAGCATCGATGTAAGAGTTGATGAAACCTCTGAGAAAATGGAGGAAACTGGCACTAAGCAAGTGGTAAATGAACTGGTTGCAACCTTCTGGGAACCGGTTGTTAGTCAACCAAGTGCCAGTAACAGTGTTCCTACACCTGTAGATGTAGATGCTGATACTGATGGAGATGAGGATGAAGAACAAAAGCAAGAGGAATCTATCAAGACCATTCCTTGGTATGTTAAGCTGAATCATGATCCTAAACAGATCATAGGAGATAAGGATGTAGGAATCTTTACAAGAAGAAAGGTCAGAGAAAACTCATGTATGATCTCTGAATTTGAGCGTAAATCGTTCAAAGAGGCACATAAAGATGAAGACTAGATCAAGGCAATGGAAGAGGAACTTGATCAGATAGAGAAAAATGGTACATGGTCTTTGGTACCCAGACCGGAGCATAAAAATGTCATTGGTACTAAATGGGTTTTCAGAAATAAGCTGAATGAGGATGGCACAGTGATTAGGAACAAAGCTAGATTGGTGTGCAAAGGATATGCCCAAGAAGAAGGAGAAGACTATGGAGAAACCTTTTCTCCTGTAACTAGATTGGAAGGAGTTCGTATGCTTCTTGCATGTCCAGCTTTTAAAGGTTTCAAAGTATATCAAATGGATGTAAAATCTACATTCCTAAATGGTGTACTTGAAGAGGAGGTGTATATAGAGCAACCAGATGGGTTTGCCCTATCTGAAGACAGTAACATGGTATGTAGGCTACATAAAGCCTTATATGGTCTAAAGCAGGCACCTAGAGCATGGTATGAACGTCTACATTCCCATCTTGTGAAGATTGGATTTGAGAGAACAAGTGAAGATAGCAATATCTACTTGAAGTCTGAAGGAGATCATATCCTGATCTGTGAGGTATTTGTTGATGACATTATCTTTGGTGGAGATGACAAGATGATTCATGAGTTTGCAGATGACATGAAGAAAGAGTTTGAGATGTCACTCATGGGGGAGATTAAGTTCTTTATTGGATTGCAAATCCAGCAGATGAAAGATGGAATCTTTATCACTCAGTCTAAGTATGTCAAAGATGTGTTGAAGACCTTTGGCATGGAAGATAGCAAACCGGTTGGAACACCGATGGTGACCGGTTGTAAACTATCCAAAGAGGATGACTTAGGATTGGTTGATGAGAAGGAATATTGATTAATGATTGGTAAGTTGCATTATGTAGTGCATAGAAGACCAGATATTGCACATGCAGTTGGCATTACTGCAAGGTTCCAGAAAAGCCCAAGAGAATCCCACTTGGTTGCAGTCAAGCGGGTTCTTAGGTATCTAAAGGGAACTGTTGACTATGGATTGTGGTATCCATATAGCAAGGATTTCAACTTGAAAGTATACACAGATGCTGATTGGGCAGGTAATGTAGATGACTGGAAAAGCACAACCAGTGGTGCATTCTTTCTTGGTGGTAGACTGGTCTCATGGATGAGTAAGAAGCAGAGTTGTATCTCTCAGTCTACAGTGGAAGCTGAGTATGTTGCAGCTTTCATGAACTGCACTTAGACAATTTGGATGAAGCATGTATTAAATGGCTTCAAAGTTCTTGTATCTGAACCGATAAGTATATTTTGTGACAATACTAGTACAATTAACATCTCCAAGAATCTAGTTTTACATTCTAGAACCAAGCACTTTGAGCTTAAGTATCATTTCTTGAGGGAAAAGTTTCAGAACAAAGAGATTACACTGGAACATGTTTCCAGTAAGGAGCAGTTAGCAGACATATTCACCAAGCCTCTCCCAAAGGCTACATTTATGTACTTAAGAGGTGAATTAGGGGTGTTGCCCCTTCAAGAGGTAAACTAAAGGTATATGCTCCACATCAGTCAGGTATTGCATAGTCAAATTTTTTTTGCATTGATGTGTTGAAGGATGCTACTTCTTAGGGGGAGCAGGATAATAGAATAGGGAAGCTTGTGCCTCCACTTTGGCATTGTTGTCAAAGGGGGAGAAGATTTGAAGCAGAGAAGATATCTACAGAAATTGGGGGAGAAGATGTGAAGTGGAGAGATATCTTTGTATATTGCCATCAATGCCAAAGGGGGAGATTGTTGGCATTATGTGAACTGGTATGAGGAAATAATGATATTGTATGTTGTCATTGATGTCAATATTCTGAAGAGGTGAGAACCGATGTAACACTCTGAACTGGCATTTGTGCCAAAGTGAAGCGGTGTGTTTGTTCAAGGTAAACCGACATATGGTTATGGGAACCGGCACATGGAAGCGTTGTATGACTATCGATTGGTAGTTTCCACTTCAGGGTTTCTGGTTGAAGTGCTTCAAGCCTATGTGGCTCAACCGGTGACTTTGTCTGATGAGTTAGCATGGTAATGAAGAACATATCATGTTGCCACGTAAGCCTTGTGCACGTGAAGTATCTTGCATGAAGGAGATTGTTCCTATCTACCTCGGGAATGTGTGAAGTCTGTAAATGGTGATAACGTGTGATGGGTTATCAACCACCAAGAAATCGGTGGAAAATGAACGATGGAGAATGTCTTGAGATTGGATCAAGACTGTTGCATTTAATGAAATGTGCTCAACGGTCAAGATTGAACCATTTGAATTCCTTAACCTAATAGGTTTAGGGTTTAGGGTTTATGCTATAGACCTATCTATTTTCCTATAAGGTTGATGTTGTGATTCCTTCTGAGGTTGTTGGCAAAAGTTGTGTATGTGTATCCAAGAGAAGAGATACGTGATTCTTGCCAGACTAGAGGAGAGAAGTGATACCTGCAGAGTGTAAGTGCAGAAGGTGAAGAGGAGCTTAAGCAGATCTCCATTGGCATTGAGTGTTGTTACCAGATTATTGTAATACCTGTTGATCTCTAACCACCTCAGCAGTTGGAAAATCCCTTAACATGGTAGCTTTAACCAGCTTGTTGTAAATCCTTTACCAGGGTGACTCAAAACCATTGAGTTATTGAAATCCTCTAACAAGGTAACCTTTAACAGGGTTTAACCCTTAACCGAGCATTCTAGCCATCCCTTACTTGGGTGATCCCTAACAGGATCGGTTCCTAACAGAACCTATTGTATCAGTCTTTAACCGGACAAGGCTCCTAATAGAGCATACTTCTAAAGAGTTCAAAAACAAGCTTGTGGGTATTCATCCCCATCGTGGTTTTGCCTAGTTGGGTTTTCATGTGAAAAATTTGTGTGTCATGTGTGATGACTTCTTCATGTGATGCTATGTTGTTTTCTGTCAAGCGGTGAATCATGTTGATCTAGTTGCTTATATGTATATCTTTGATGGTAGATTACCTATTCATGCATTAGGGTGAAATGGAAATGAAGTGTTAGATTATATGAGAAGATAAGTGTCAACCGGTTTATGCTTTTCTCTGTTATTCTGGGTTTTGCCGGTTGTACTCTGTTTTAGGACCGGTTTTACTGTTTGTCTGTCAATGCACAGTGTCTGCTGACAAACTAGTTTAAGAGTGTGTATTTGTCTGTACTGATTCACCCCCCCTCTCAGTACTAGTTTGGTACTATCCATTCATCATTGAGTTATCAATATAAACCCTCTCTTGCACATTTATCAAGTTTGGTGTACTTGGATTTTGGACGCAATAATTGAAACACAACATTTTGGACTGCACTTTTCATTATTTTTTGTCAAATTTTGCATTTCTTGAAGGTTTAATGGGTTGAATCCATGAATCCAATGATGGATTAAATTTTGGTAGTGTGTTTCAGGGTATTAATTTCAATTTCAATCTTTTTACATAACATTTACTACTGTTTTGGTGTTTTGTTTCACAAGTAGCCAGTTTTGGCTTGTAATTAGCAGTTTTTGCTAAAATGGGTACCCCATAAAATCCCATCGTGTGTTCATCACGGCATGTTGGGAAATGGTAGGAAACCCATTTTAAAGTGTACATATGGAAGGAGGAGGTTTGAAAGTGTCATTTGATATTTTTAGCATCTTTCCCTAGGCGACTCGAGGAGCAACTCGGCTAGAGAAGGCAAGATGAAAAGATAGCACAAATTGCAGGGGTGAATGTAAATGAAAGTCCCAAGATTTTGGGAAGTTGTAATAGGATTATAGATATTTTATTGTGTAGGAGGAAGCCTCAAGAGATCTATTTGAAGGTCCAAAAATAAGTTTTACTTGTTGTTGCGAGTCAATTGCACAGAAGCCCTTCAAATTCTCATTTTGGGGTTTTTGTATGCTAAGAAGGGTTGGAAGCTTAAAACCAATGAAATCCCTTGGGGTTGAGTGAATAATTGAATAAAATACACTCTTGTTTGGGGGTCCTTTGGATCATTTTAGTACAAGACCTCAAAACTGGTTCTAGGAGGCCTAATTGGGGCTCTTTCCCTTATAGACCTTTTCTAGACCAATTTTTGAAATCGATAAAAAACCTTTGGATTGCAAACCACAAATGGACCTTAAAAAAATCTAAAAACATGAGAGAAGAACCCTCCACACATCTACAAAATTTCAAGACCTTTGGAAGGTAGTTTGATGAATTTGAGCCAAGAAGCCATCATGGAGCATATGGGGAACATAGTGAATTGGTAGGGTTCCTAGCAAGGACACTTGAAACAAACACCTTGGAGTGAGTAAGAGCCAAGCCCTAGAAGAGATTGAGAAGGACTTTTAGGTCTAGAAAACAACTAGGCCTGGTGAGTTGGTGGAATTGAGCAACATCAACTTAGTGAAGTGTTGAGCATGCTAGGTGAACCCTATCAAATTGGTAATAGAGCCTACAAGATTTTGGCTAGTAAGGTTGATGTCCTTGTTGTCAGGAGAGTTAGTTGGAGACAACATGGTGACCAATGTTGAATTGGCAAGGAAAGTGGAAGATTGAGAGGAAGAGAACAAGCTCCTGAAGGAAAAATTGGAAAGATTGGAGAGTAATCTTTGTGATATTGAGGCCAAGGAAGAAGAAGTGTATGTAAAAGTGGAAGGAGTAGAAGGGAAGGGAAAGGAAGTGGCTAAGGTTGATAAGGTACCCACAATTGATCCTATTTTAGAGCAAGATCCCTTCATTAGAACATTGAATGCCCTGAGTGGGAAGTCATTAGAAGGAATACCATTGTTCACTGGCAAGATGGAAGTGGAAGTGGTCCTAGAATGGATAGAAGGCATGGAGAACCATTTTGAATGTGAAGGTATAACTGAGGCACAAAAGGTCAAGGTGGCCAAATCTAGGATGAGAGGCACTACTCTCACATGGTGGAAGTTTGTGCAAGATGAGAGGAAGAAAATAGGCAAGGAACCTATCTCCTCTTGGAAGGGAATGCTAGTTAAAATCAAAGAAGCCTGTCTCCCTAAAGACTATGAATTACAAATCCATAGGAAGAGACAAATGGACCTTGATGTTAGTAGCTATAGAAAGGAATTCCAAAAATTTAGTCTTAGATCTCAAGTGGTTGAGGAAGAGAGTCTCAAGGTTGCTAGGTATCTCAATGGACTACGGTGGAACATCCAAGAAGAAATCAGTTTGATGAGTCCAAAAATAGTCCATCAAACCTTTCAACTTGCCCTTAAGGTGGAGGAGAAACTAAAAAGAAGACATGATTCAGGCAGCAATAGGGGCAGGGGTAGAGGAAAGGATAATAGAGGCCATAGGGGAGGCTTTGGAGGAAGGAGTTATGAACAAAGAATACAAGTAGAGTCCAAACTCATAGAGCAACAAGAGAGTAGCACTAGTAGAGGGGGATATAATAGAGGAAGGGGATCAAGTAGTGGTTCTAGAGGAAGATCCAGTGGCCAAGGTAGAGGTTCCTCATACTTTGCAACAATGAAGTGTTACCATTGTAACCAACTTAGTCATCCATCTTATAGGTATCCAGAGAAGTCACAAGGTGGTGAGAGAAGAGTGAGTTATCTTCAGGAAGAGTCTTCAAGTAGCAAGACATCAGAAGTTGCCTTAGAGTCAGAGGTAGGTGACAACTTGATGATAAGAAGAAACTTGATCAAGGAATTGGTTAGTGAAGAACCAAGCCAAAGAAGGTTCTTATTTTGGATGAAATGAAAAATAATGGACAAGGTATGCAAAGTAATCATTAATTTGGGATCCACAAACAATATAGTGTCTGAAGAGGCAGTGAGTAAGCTCAGATTGCAAATATTCCTCACAACAATCCTTATAGAGTCACTTGGTTGAACAAAGGCCAACATGTTCTCGTTAATGAGCAAGCATGGGTGGATTTTACCATTAGAAGGTATAAGGATAAGGTACTATGTGATTTCCTACCCATGGATGCATGCCATCTTCTATTAGGAAGACCATGGCAATTTGATAGACAAGCTATCCATGATGGAGACAAGAATGCATATTCATTCAAGAAAGATGGAGTCACATTCAAGATTCAGTCTATCCTTGAGGTAGGTGAAAAAAAGGCAGCAGGTCCTAATGTCCTTTTGGTGAGTGAAAAGTAGTTCTTGAAGACACTTGCAGAAGGTGAAGGTGTAGGGTTTACACTAGTGATGAAGCCTAAAGAGGAAGGAAAAAAAGAGCAGCAAGTTCTACCAAAAGAAGTGCAAGATTTGTTGGAGAAGTTCAAAGGCATTGTAAGTGATGGGCAGCCAGCCACATTACCTCCCAAAAGAGCCATAAGCCACCAAATAGATTTCATTCCTGGAGCATCCTTACCTAGAAAAGAAGCCTACAAAATGACTCCCCAACAAAATATTGAGATTGCCAAACAAATTCAAGAGCTTTTAGATTAAGGCCTAATTAGGAAAAGAATTAGCCCTTGTGTTGTCCCTACTATGTTAGCACCAAAGAAAGGAGGTCCTTGGAGGTTGTGTACTTATTCTAGAGCCATAAATAGGATCACCATTAGATATAGGTTCCCTATTCCAAGAATAGAAGACCTAATGGATTGTTTAGGGGAAGCCAAGTTCTTTACCAAGATAGATCTCAAAAGTGGATACCACCAAATCAAAATCAAGGAGGGTGATGAATGGAAGACAGCATTCAAAACAACAAAAGATCTTTATGAATGGCTTGTAATGCCATTTGGCTTGTCAAATGCTCCAAGAATATTCATGAGGCTCATGAATGAGGTGATGAAGGACTTAATAGGTAAATTTGTGGTGGTTTACTTAGATGATATTCTCATTTTCAGTAAAGATAGAGAAACACATCTTAGCCATTTGGAAAGTGTATTAAAAAGGTTATATGATGAAAAGTTAACCATGAATTTGGAGAAATGTGAGTTTGTTAAGCAGGAATTGGTTTACCTTGGTTTTGTGTTATCTCAAGGAAATCTCAAGTTGGATCCCAGCAAGGTTGAAGCCATAATGAATTGGCCCACTCCTAGATCAGCAACAGAGGTGTGAAGCTTCCATGGATTAGCTCAGTATTATAGGAAGTTTATTAGGAAATTCAATGCTATATGTGCCCCAATGCTAGATACCACTAGAGGTGTTATGAAGGCCAAGTTTCAATGGTATGAAGAAGCCAAAAAAGGTTTTGAAACCTTGAAGGAGAAAATAGCTACTCAACCAGTGCTAGTGTTGCAATGTTGCAGTAGGTGTTGTCCTAAGCTGAGAAGGAAGAATAGTAGCCTTCCATAGTGAGAAGCTAAGTGATGCCAAGAGTAAATACTCCTCTTATGACCTTGAGTTGTATGATTTGGTGCAAGCATTGAGAAAATGGAGACACTATCTCTTACCCAAAGAATTTGTGGTATACACAGATAACCAAGCATTGAGTTTTCTGAATTCCCAAGACAAACTCAGTCACAAACACATGAAATGGATGGAGTATATGGAGGGCTATACATTCACCATTAAGCACAAGAAAGGGCAGAAAAACCGGGTAGCTGATGCACTAAGTAGGAGGCTCTTGACAGTCCAAGAAATCCAGTTGAGAAGCATAGGTGTGGACAATTTTACAGACTTGTATGCAGAGGATGAAGACTTCTCAAGTGCCTACCAAGTGTGCAAGGAGTATCAAAATCATTTCCATAGTGAGTACTCAGATTTTGCTTTGCAAAATGAGCTATTGTTCAAAGGTGGACAACTTTGTGTGCCTAAAGGCTCAATGAGGGAAAAACTTATACAAGAGAAACACAATGGCAGCCTTAGTGATCATTTTGGAGTCAATAAGACTCAAGAGCTAGTTTAGAGATTCTATTATTGGCCAAGGATGAATCAAGATACGAAAAGGTATGCGGAGACTTGCATAGTTTGCCAAAAAGCCAAGGGTACTTCAACAAATGCCGGTTTGTATCTGTAGACACCTAAAAATGGTCAACGCTTGCGGGATCATACCTTAACATTTGCGCATTGCCTCATTTTAGGTTTTTGCATCGCATTAACATTTTCTCCTATGTTACGCACTTGGTCTTTATCATTTGCGAGCATCGAGTCGTTCTTCTACATTCTTCATTCGTCTCGCTCTCAAATTTGGTCTTGTCGACAACACTCTCCAGTCATGATTTTAATCGATCTTATCCTATCGCATCAATGTGCGTGCTCATTTGTCATCATTTTGGACATCGTCAATCCTAATTAGGGTTTTGTCCTCTTATCAATCTTGTCATCTGGCGATCAATTTATCATCAATCCTTATCATTTTCAATCTTGTCGTTTTAACGATCGATTTGTCATCGATCGTTGTCATGTTCGATCTTGTCATTTTGCGATCGATTTGTCATCGATCATGGTCATTTTCAATATTGTCATTTTGCAATCTATTTTGTCATCGATTCTTGTCCTCTTGTTCGATCTTGTCATTTTGCGATCGATTTGTCATTGATCGTTGTTTGTCTCAATTATGTCAATTTGGATCAACTTGTCATTGTTCCTCGTCAATTGGCGCATTTTCTCAATCAAATCATTTATCACATTGGTCATTTATCAATTTAAAATCATGATCGATATCAATTATCTTCAATCAAGACCTAATTGTCATTCTCGCATTGCTAATTCGTCTTCTAGGGTTTCATGATTTAATCATTTAACCTTGTTTTCATTTCTCCCTTTAGGATTAATTAATTATTTATTTATCCTAAGTTTTCTTGTCACAATTAAATGTTCATTTAATTGGCTAACTATTCCTCTTTGTGAATTAATTAATAAATGATAAATTATTAATTAATTTACCTAATTTCTAATTTCCATCAATTTCTTAATTCCTAAATTCTTAATTCTCTAATTTCTTAATTTTCTAATTCCTAATTTCAATTTCCTCCTATTTCTCTCCTAAATTCATGGAAATGACATAGAAATTTGTCATAATTTGTCATAATTGACAATCAATCAATCCTTGCATAGCAATTTGTCATACACATGTCATAATTTTGCTATTCTTGATTTGAATTTCCATTCGAATCATTATCATGCTAATTTGATCTTTTTCTCCAATTTATCTATAAATTGGATGAATTTCTTCACTCAAATCCCTTGATTCTTGACCCCTAATCAGATTATTGAATTTCTAATCAATCACACTTCGAGTACTTTTGAGCAATTTTCTTACCTACTTGCTTTCAATCTTGTATGTGCACTTGTAGGTGAGATCCACAACCAAACTATTTGAAGAGGAAAGAAGAACAATGGAGCCGCATGAAGGAAGCATTCAGATCTGCATATGGTTTGCATAGTATTTACTTTTGAATGTTTTATCTTTATGTCTTTATTGGATGTAATTAGGATAGATCATTGCAATGTGCTTTCGTGATTGAGCTAATGGTTAATAATATTATATTGTTTGTGATGATTTCCGAATTCCTAACGTACATTAATTGGTGAACCTGACGTGAACACTAACCATCTAACCCCTTAACTATGTTTTTGAGTGCTTTTGAGTTGATTTGCAGGCCAAAAACCCAAAAACAGGGTAGTGCAGGGTTTTTTGGGGACTTCTGCGCCTGTGTAAGACAACCTACGCCTGTGTCAAGCAACTTGCGCCTGTGTTGAAGACATTCTGTTCCTGTGTCACTCTAAATCACTCAGTGACATCATCGAGCAACATAGGAGCATGATCAATAGAAAGATAAGATGCACAAATTCCAATAAATCAAACAAACATCTTGATCTTCATTGTCAAAAGTTGAAAATACTGATAGGATGATCATGCTGTCTGGTTTCAGGACATGTGATACCCCGTCTAAGATAGGACACGATTTGGTTTTGAGTATACCACACCCTGTATAAGACCCATGATAGTGGAGACAAGGACAAATGATTTTGAGGTTGATTTATATGACAATTTTGATCAGGTTTGAATGTCTAGTTTGATTGAAAAGTTCATATGTTTATGCATGATTTCATTAAAGCACAATGTTGATTGTGAGTTGTTGGAGGGATGCTCAGTGATTTGTCTTATGCACAAAGGGGTTATTTATTGACAAAATGCTTGTTTTTGGATTTTAATATTTCGAAATATTTTTGTTCATTTTTTCAGTACTTTATATGACTTTTTTTGGATTATTTCAGGCCATTTTTTCAATTTTTTATGATTTTTTTCAGGACATTTTTCAATTTTTATGATTTTTGCGGGACATTTTTCAATTTTTAAGAGATTTTTTTTTTAGGACATTATTTGATTTTTTTGATTTATTCAGGACATTTTTCAAATTTTTTATGGAGATTTTTTCAGGACATTATTTGATTTTTTTATGAGGTTTTTTCAGGAAGTTATTCAATTTTTTTTATTTTTTTTGTATTTTGACTTTTTCAATAGAAGATGGACAAATGATAGGGGATGGAAGAAGGACTCAAGCATCTCTTTTGTTTGGATAGTAGCCTTGAAATAAATGAACCATGACCTTTAAAGGTATGCTCAAAGATGGTAGGATAAGGACATGGAAAATAAGATGAAACTAAGGCAAGGATTTATGCAAAGGATTGGATCAAAGGGATGGAAGGATGGAAAATATGCATTGGATAATGGATAGGGTATTGGAAGAATTGTGCTTGAGTGGATGGAAATGTTGGCAAGATTGACATTGGCACACACCTTGAGGGGTGATGGACTGATGGAGGAAAAATGGATCTTAGATTGTGAGATTTGGATGGAGGAATAACTTGGGATTTTGGGACATAAGAGCCCAAAATGGATGATGAAGGTGATGGAGGAATAGATTTGAGAGGTTTGGATGGAGGAATAGCAATTTTGGATGCCAAGTTGGATGTTTCTTTAGGCTTTTGTGCTTCAAGGAGCCGCTTAGGGATCCACATGGTTTTTGATTTTTCATGCTTTTGTGGTTCCTTGGAGTGCATTGCTTGCACAAGGGATTTAGGAACCCATATATATTTTGACTTTGCTTTATTTTGCTCAGTGGGCCTTTGTGGCTTGTTGGATATTTCTTTTTCTTTATAGATCAAATTTTTCTTTGTTTTCACATGTCGATTATATTGGACATGTTGATCCTTGAATACATGTGGATTGCTAGACTTATGAATTTTATACTTGGCATCCAAATTGCTTGGAGGGGGAAAGGAATGCATGGATGGATATGAATGAAATGGAGTTCTTTTGGATGGATGAAATTTACTCAAGGATGTGTTCCTTTGCTGATGTTGCATAGGAGATGAAGGGATATAAGGACCTAAGATGGATGGAAGGGATGATGGGGAAGGTGTATGTTTTGATTTTGATGGAGGGATATTGGATTTAGTAGGGGTACCCATGTCTTGAGGAATTTCACTGAGGCCATGACCCTTAAGATCTTCTTTGATATGAAGGGGTTCTTTCTTATGAAGGTCTACTCCTTTTCCTTTATGAATATCTTGACTTGTAGGATACTCTTTTCTTTGGGAAGAAGACGCGAGTCCATTATGAGGTGGATATGATATGAGAGAAATAATGAGATCTTGAAGTGGATCGGATTGCACCAAAGTGGAAGAACCCATTATGCATGTCGAGGGTTCATGAACATCTTGCACTGACACGTTAGAATCATGACGGGGATTAGGATCATGAGGGGGACTAGGATTGTGTATTGGACATGGTTCAATGATAGGTTCTTCAAGAGATGGAATGGGAGAAATAATGGGATCATCAAAAGAAATGATATCTTGGAGTGTATATGGAGTATTAAGACATGGAGATGGAGGAACAAGTGGAATAATTTGATCTTGACAAGGAGGAAGATCATTGGAATCCTCTTTAAAGGTGCTTTGCTCTTGACTTTCAATGGGATCATCATAAAGGATGGAAAGGATATCTTGATCTTTCTTAGGAAGTGGAATGTCAATGGGATTTGAAAGGACATTGTGTTCATGAAATGGAAGGGGATCGTTTGGGATTGGATGGACTGGGATATCTTGATCTTGCCTGGGGAATGGAGTGTCAATAGGACTTTGGATAGGATGGACAAGAATAGGGGAATCATCGTGAGTGTCTGGGAACATGGGGTCCTGGTCAACAATTGGATGGGATGATAAGGTTTCAGGATCTTGATCTTGATCTATTTCAAGACACGTTTCTTCATGTTCTAAATTATCCTCTTGACATGGGGTTGGACTTTGGATATGCATGGGGGATTCTGACAAGGAGTCAATGTTTTGGCATGAAGGAAATGCACTTTGAACATTTGTGATGGATTCTGGCAAGGAATCAATGCTTGAACATGAGGAAGAGGGACTTCGAATGGGGTCCTCTAAAATAGGTAATGGCCATAAAGTGCATGGTGGCATTGGGCCTTGTATTTCTGATAAAAGACAAGGATGTGCATCATGAATTGGATTATCTTGGCAATCAATTATGGATAGCCCTTGGATAATTTCATCCTTGGGTGTATTATCTGATGAGGACAATATGGAAGGTTCTTGTGAAACTTCTAGAGGTGTAGGGATAGATGCCACTGGAGAGTCAATTTGCTTGCGAGGGGATGAGGCATTGCTAGACATAAGTGTATTATTTTGATCTTCCTCAAAGAACTCACTTGGTAATTTCCTTAAGAGCATTGCAATAAAGCCACCTTTCTTTCGAGGTTTTGACATGATTGTATCTGGAATTTGAACTTGTTTGGCAAGGAGTTGGTTCTGATCTGATGTCATATTTTGATTTTGAACTTGGTTCAATTGTTCTGACATGTTTGAAACTTGGGTTGGTGCATGTTGCAAGTTTTGTTTTTGAATGTTTGATTGTAGTTGTTGACATTGATATGTTGATTGAGCTTGTTGATATTCCACCATTGGTTGAACTATTTGTTGACATTGTATAGTTGGTTGGACATATTGTTGAAATTGGACCATTGGTTGTGTTGGTTGCATATGTTGGCCAATTGGTTAAACCATTGGTTGTGATGGTTGAGAATGTGATTGATAGTAAACACCTTCTTGTTCTTGTTGTGGAGGCACATAATGTTGAAATTGATGTTGTCTCCTTTCTTGAAATTGTTTCATCATCTCTATTTGGGAGAGGAGAGCTGGTATGTCTGATCGTTCAAGAAGAGGTCTTACATCAATTGGCTCAATCTTTGGATTTTGACCTGGAAATTTTCGAAACACTTTGGACATTTGTGATCTATTTTTCTCAATGTTTTTCACTCTTTGTTCCAATATCTCATTTTCTTGAGCTAGCCTCTCTTCTAGTTTTTGTATTTGGAGATTTACATCATCATGATAAGTTTGATCGATATTGCCTTGTTGTTGGGTTGGATAGAATTGTGATTGAATTGTCAGTTGATATGTCAAACTTTGTTGCATCATTAGTGCTTGGAACCTTGTTTCAATAGACATGTCACTATGCAAATGCAATATTTTTGGAATTTTTCAAGGATAATGTATGATATGAAACTAAATGCAACCTAAATAGGTGAAAATGTAATCTATGGCAAGAATGCAATCTATGTTTTTGGTTGTTTTTCAAGATTTTGACAAACTTTTTGGAATGCAAACCTAAAGACTCAACCTTGGGAAGTTGAAATGAAGCCAAGACCTCAAAGGACAAAAGGGCCAAGTGACAAAAGGACAAATGACAAAGTCTCCCCTATATGCTTGGATACTAAGCTAGGTTTGACCAAATGACAATAATGACATAAAGAGAAAAGGTTGATAAGGTCTAGACTTCTTAACAATGACTTAGGGTTTATCAAAGATTTGGATTACTCAAGTATGACAAAACCTAATTTTTGACACTATATGAAAAGGGACAATTACTATGCAAATGACTCTAATATGATATGATAATGACCTAAACTTAATGAAGAGACCTAGGGTATGCAAATATGAATGTATGACAATGGTATGACTTTAATGCAAGAGGACACATGCAAATGGATGACCCTTATTGATATGCAAAGGAGTATGACTTAGGTGAAACCTAACCTTGGTACTTGACAATGAACTTTGCAAAATGCAACCTAGGATGAACCTAAATGTAAGTGACATGAATGTTGAGACAAGATTTTGAAAAATGTTTGACAACCATGTTTGAAGGTGATTTGAACCTTGTTGGACTTTTGTGGGATGAATGTCTCTTGTGTTTAATCTTATGTTGGATCAATTTGTTTTGTTCTTGAAATGAGATGCAATTCAACTTTTGACAAGCAAAGAAGGAAAGATATTTCAACTTAGACTCAAGACAATCATTCTCACTCACACATTTCTTATGGTAGGCAAGGACATTAGGTACTTGAGAGGTAGACTTGTTATGGGATTCAAGGAGAATACATAGATGCTTGACCCCACGGGCTCCCCTCCACGGCACTCACTTCTCAGGGCAGCCAAGCATCAGTCCCCATGGAAATCTCCCCATGGTGAACTTAGTATCTCTTCCAAGTGTCCGAACTTGTCCTTCTCAAGCAACTAGAAGGGTTTTGGGCCTCTAAAACAAGGTGTTTAGTAAGGATTTCTGTCAAGCGTTACTCCTTGATGTCACGCAAGCATGATTGAGACATTAAGCCCATCAAGATACCAAAAAAATGTAGTCACGCAAGCATGATTTAGACCAAGAGGCCCTACTTAGATGTTGATATGAGAAAGAGTTCAAGGGTCATCACTTCCCACGTAACCCTTCCTTCAAAGCTTTCGCTCATCAGGTATTTGTTTATAGTGAGTTAGAATGCCAAGGTATTCTAGCCGTACTCACTTTGGGTCGTTCCCTTCTCACGATTATCACTTGCTTGCAAAACCAAATGGTCAGGAAGGCAGGCCCTCTAAAGGAGACACACAATCAAAGACACGAGCATGGTATCGAGGATTTGGATTTCTGATCACCCTAAGAAGGATGAGAGCATACTCTCCTACTCCAATGTCACACTCAACAATCAAAGCAAAAACATGTTCATTCCAACCTATTTAAAAAAAACACTAGGTGCCTAAAACATTAATGATAATCACCAAGTTTAGTTGTTTCTCCAAGGCAACCTGCAAAACCCAAGTTAGAAGTTTGAAGTGTTTATTCTTTGACTATCGATTCTATTTAACACATGTTAGTAGTTTCATTTGTTGTCTTTTCCATGCGTATGCCAAGATGCTGCACAAATAATTAGTACCAAAAACCAAAACACAGAAAACAGAATGCAAAAACAAGACAAGTTTCAAGTAAACATTGCATTTTTACCTCTGTTCTGGACTTTACACAAGTGCAGAAGTCACGATAGTATCAACCTATTCCCATACCAAGTAGACCTTGGGAATGCATTAGCATGGACTTTGTGGTATGTTTGCCAAAGACAAAGCAAGGATATGACAGTATTTATGTCATTGTGGATAGATTTAGCAAAATGGCTCACTTTGTGCCTTGTAAGACCACTCATGGTGCATGCCACATAGCTCAGTTGTTTTTCAAGGAAATAGTAAGGATACATGGTTTACTATTGAGCATAGTTTCAGATAGGGACTCCAAATTTATGAGTCATTTTTTGAAAACATTATGGCAAAAGCTTGGCACAAACCTCTCTTTTGGATCAGCCTACCATCCCCAAATAGATGGACAGACCGAGGTGGTGAATAGAAGTTTGGGAAACTTATTAAGGTGCCTTACCAAGGAGTATGGGAATACATGGGATCAAATACTTGCACAATCTGAGTATGCAAACAATGACACCATAAATAGGACTACCGGTAAAAGTCCTTTTGAACTAGTCTATGGTATGTACCCAAGAGGCATTTTTGAGTTGAGAGATTTACGAAGTGCAACAATCAGAAGTGGATATGTAGAGGACTTTTCTCAATCCATGAAGGAGATCCATGAATCTGTTAGGCAAGCTTTGAAGGAGAACATAAGCAAAATCAAACAAAAAGTTGATGAAAAGAGGAGAAATATGCAATGTCAAGTGGGGGATCTTGTTATGGTGCACTTGAACAAAGCAAGGCTACAACAAGGAGTGCCAAACAAGTTGTAGATGAGGAGGATAGGTCCATGTGCCATTCTAGCTAAGTATGGTGAAAATGCATACAAGGTGGATCTACCCAGTGACATTGGCTTGTCACTGGTTTTTAACATAGCAGAATTGGTTGCATACAAGGGGCCAGTCCAAGGTGTAGAATGTAGTCACTTAGAGGTTTCAGATGATGTGCATAACCTTCAGTTACCAGCCAAGCCTAATCCTAAGGCCGAGAAGGTGTTGAATTCAAGAATTGCCAAGAAGACTAGACATCAAACCTATTGGGAACACCTGATTCAATGGCAAGGTATGGATTATGTTGAGGCTTAATGGGTGATGAATTCAGAGTTTTAGAAGCTTGGAATTGATCCAACACTGATTCCTCAAGGGATGACATGATCTCCTTTTGTTAGGGAGAATGGTGCAGGGGCACCTAGGTCCTAGTTTTCTTGTCTTTACAAATTTTGGCTCGTACTGAACCTAGCCAAGTCAGTAGTAAATAAGGACTTCAGGAGGGTCCAAGAGTGAGTATGTTGTCAATGTAGGCCTAGGTGGAGTTCATTTTACCTAGGTTTGCATTTTTGTGTAAATAGTGTGTTTGAAAAGGTTTTTGGCCTTTTGGTTGGTCAAAAGTGTCAAATGTTGTCAAAAGCCTTAGAGAGGGTCAAATAGGTCTTAGGAAAGTTTTAAATGTCACATGTGATGACTGGACATAGGTCTCTTAGGTTGGAGAGATCAAAAGTGGAAAAAGCACAAAGTTGCAAAAAGTTGTCATGGCAACTTTTGTCCTAAATTTGGTTAGTGTAAGGAAACACAAGTGCAGAAACAGCTTCCTACACTAATCTCTAGAGGAAAGTATTGTGAAAATTCTTTTAAATCCTTACAATTTCAGATTCGTTAACTACTTTAACAAAGATATTGCAGCCATATACCATGCATACAGAAAATAGAGAATGACACAATGATTTACCCTAGGGAAAACCTTTCGGTAAAAAACCCCAGCACTCCAAAACCTACACAATGTATTATCTTCAACACAACGGTTACAACACACTTGCAATGCAAGTTCTTTCAGGAGACAATCGACACTTAAAGACAAATCCAGTAGCATGATATAATACCAACAATACACTCTTTTCGTATCATAGTCTATAACCCTAAAAAATGCTTATGCGCTTTCCTTTTTAGGGAAACTTCCAAAGATAGCCGTATTAGGGTTTTACCATTCTCCGTACTCAACTTTATCAGTTGCCACATGTCTTGCATGTCTTCACCCATCATTGAAATCTCCTAGAAATAGCTCTTACGTGTCATAGGAATCCGTCATAACCATTTCAGCCATGATCTCCTTACACACAATTCAAGATGCCAACACATCAAGTGGAGTGACACATCAACATGCCAACTAGACATGTACACTCACACTTAATTACATTATTTTCAAGAAATACATTTTACAAAACAAATAATAAGAATAGGAATTATCCAAGGTTGAGACACCTTATTCCTAACAGTTAGCATTGAAGCTAGGGCTTTCCCAATACCATGGAAGGACTACATACATGGGAAGGCTATATAAACCCTCTCTTTCACATTTATCAAGGTTGGTGTACTTGAATTTTGGAAGCAATAATTGAAACATAAGATTTTGGACTGCACTTTTCATTATTTTTTGTCAAATTTTGCATTTCTTGAAGGTTTAATGGGTTGAATCCATGAATCCAATGATGGATTTAAGTTTTATAGTGTGTTTAAGGGTATTAATTTCAATTTCAAGCTTTTTATATAACATTTACTACTGTTTTGGTGTTTTGTTTCACAAGTAGCCAGTTTTGGCTTGTAATTAGCAGTTTTTGCTAAAATGGGTGCCCCATAAAATCCCACCATGTGTTCATTCAGCCTATTGGGAAATGGTAGGAAACCCATCGTAAAATGTACATATGGAAGGAGGAGGTTTGAAAGTGTCATTTGATATTTTTAGCATCTTGCCCTAGGTGAGTCCAGGAGCAACTCAGCTAGAGAAGGCAAGATGAAAAGATAGTACAAATTGCAGGGGTGAATGTAAATGAAAGTCCCAAGCTTTTTGGAAGTTGTAATAGGATTATAAAAATTTTCTTGTGAAGGAGGAAGCCTCAAGAGTTCCATTTGAAGGTCAAAAAACAATTTTTACTTGTTGCTGCTAGTCAAGTGCCTAGAAGCCCTTGAAATTCTCATTTTGGAGTTTGTGTATGCAAAGAAGGGTTGGAAGCTTAAAACCACTTAAATCCCTTAGGGTTGAGTGAATGATTAAATACAATCCACTCTTGTTTGGGGTCCTTTGGATCATTTTAGTACAAGACTTCAAAACCAGTTTTAGGAGGTCTAATTGGGACTCTTTCCCTTGTAGACCTTTTCTAGACCAATTTTTGAAATTGATAAAAAAATCTTTGGATTGAAAACCACAAATGGACCTTATAACCATCTAAAAACATAAGATAAGAATCCTCCACACCTCTACAAAATTTCAAGACCTTTGGAGGGCAGTTTGATGAATTTGAGCCAAGAAGCCATCATGGAGCATATGGGGAACATAGTGAATTGGTAGGGTTCCTAGCAAGGACACTTGAAAAAAACACCTTGGAGTAAGAGCCAAGCCCTAGAAGAGATTGACAAGGACTTGTAGGTCTAGAAAACAACTAGGCCTGGTGAGCTGGTGGAATTGAGCAACATCAACTTAGTGAAGTGTTGAGCAAGCTAGGTGAACCCTATCACATACTTCCTTGGTTTGCAGATATTAGAGAAAGATAAGGGAATATTTATCTCAAAAATCAAGTATGCAAAGGAAATGTTGAAGAAATTTCAATTGGAGGATTGTAAACCAATAAGTACCTCCATGGTGACAAGAAGTAAATTGAGCAAGAATGATGAATCATCGGTGGTGGATCAAACTTTGTATAGATCCATGATAGGAAGTCTCTTGTATCTAACTACTTCTAGACTAGATATAGTACATGTAGTATGCATGGTGGCCAGATTCCAAGCTCAACCTAAGCAGTCACATATGAATATTGTAAGTAGAACCTTTAGGTACCTACAAGGGACACTCAGTAATGGATTGTGATACCCTAAACAAGGGAATTCATCTTCGAAGCATACACTGATGTTGATTGGGTAGGTTCCATTGTTGATTGGAAGAGCACAAGTGGTGGTGAATTCTTCCTAGGTGACCGGTTGGTCTCATGGCATAGCAAGAAGTAAGACTCGGTCTCTCTATCAACTGTTGAAGTAGAATACATTGTTGTTGCTACATGCTTTCAGGTGGTTTGGATGAAGCAGAGCCTCAAATACATATAGGTAGACATCACTGATCCTATTCTCATCTAGTGTGATAATTCGAGTGCAAGCAACATAGAAAAGAATCTGGTGATGTATTCCAAAATAAAGCACATTGCTATCAAGTATCATTTTCTTAGAGAGAAGGTTGAAGGACATGAGGTAAGGATAGATTATGTCCCTACCGAAGAACAAGTAGCAGACATTTTCACCAAACCATTACCGATAAGCACCTTTGAGTACCTTTGACACAAGTTGAGAGTTGTGTCATCTACCTTATGTACTTGAGCAAGAAAGGATTTATATGGTTGAGGGGGAGCTCAGTCTGGATCAAAGGGTGAGTGTAGAGTACCCTTTGTCATTGTGTCAAAGGGGGAGAAATGTACTGGTATGAAGTGTCTTTAGGTAAGTTGACATCAATGCCAAAGGGGGAGATTGTTGGCAATTTGGCATTAAGTTTTCATTGATGTCAACCAATTTGGAAAGCTCACCGATAAGTAAGAAGTGGTGACTGATATGATGACAATATACATTAGAGTGAGCAGACAGAAGGGAGGCTACTAGTACACATGACTTGGGTCATCTACAGGTAAAAAATGCTTACCAATAAGGCATAAACTGAGATGAAGGTTGTTTGTGTGCTATGAAGGCACAACAACTGGTAAATAGAATCGAGGGGATGGTTGATGGTCATACCGGTAAGATAAACTAAACTACTAATTAACCTGGGTCAACAAAGTATGTCAAACCGACATAGGAATCTAAGAAAAGGTGGATGCCGAGAAGCATGAAAACTGGATGTTAGGTGGAGGTACAACACAGGTTGGTGGAGTGTGCATCGATGTAAAAAATCTTCAAGAAGGTTGGCTTTTATGAGGAACTCGCAAGTCAAGGAGGATGATAGAGGATTGTGGCTCAAGGAAGGCAAGCTGGAAAAGAAGGAAGATTTGATCTTCATACCTGTTTGGTGAAGGAAACAACAAAGCCATTAATGGCAAGTAACAAAGAAAAGAAGAAAAGCATAGTGCAAATCTTCAGATTTAGAAAACGTACATTGGAATGCAAAGTTCTGTTGGTGGTTGAATGTTGTCATAAAGATCATATCCCTGAAAAGAAGATCGAATAAAAGGGGATTGGGATTTAGTTGGAAAAGGAAAACCTAACATGATAGCATTTGAATGCATTCTTGGGGGGGAATCCATGAATATAAATACATGAGCTCGAAACAAAAAGGATGATGCGTGTGGAGAAGAAGAAGAGTGAAGAGAGGTTGAGTGCAGAGAAGAATCATCTCCCTTAGAGTTTATTCTAAGTAAGTTGCAGAGTGATTCAACAAGCAAACCGGTGAGAGGGTTTAACTGGTAGTGATTGAGTACCCGTAAAACTGTAGTAGGTTCAACAGTTGAGAAAACTGGTAAGGTGTGGTTGAGAAAAATGATATCTAAGTATGACACAATGATTTGTGAGACTGAGAGAGAGAGAGAGGGAGAGAGAGAAGAGAGGCAAAGAATTAGAGAGTGATTTCATAACCAACAGTTTGAGATCTCATAAAGAAGAGAAGACTGTTAACCGATAGAGATCTATTTGACCAAACAGTTGCAAAATTCATTTGCAACAAGAAGCCATAACTATTTCTAAATTATATTTCAATATACATCACCAAGTTGGAGCTTGGTGCAGGGGTTGGTGCTCCTTTGGTTGGTGCCCTAAATCTTTGTAATTCAGTGTTTTACTTGCGAGGGTGGATTGGAGCAGTATTCTCCAACAACATTTCTCACCGAAGTTTTTCCCATATTGGGTTTTCCTCGTACATCTTGTGTTGTGGGCTCCATTTTTGTGATTGTCTTCTTTGGTCTCATCATTTTCTTTACTGGTTTGATTGTTTAGTACTTAAGATAACAAGTGGTATTCCAAAGTTGCCTTAAAATAGAGAAGAGTTTAAGAACCATTGGTTCACCCCCCTCTCAGTGGTACTATGTGTTCAACAATTGGTATCAGAGCCTAGGTTCTCGATTATTTATAAATCGGGTAGATTCTGGACTTAGAACACAATGGCAAGAAATGAGTCTGCTTCCTCAAAAGCCCCCATGTTTGATGGATCCAACTATGCCTTTTGGAGTAGAAGAATGGAGACCTATATTTCCTCCCTTGGTTTTGATGTGGATTTTTTTTCAAGAGTGGGTATGTTGTCCCTAGTGTTTCTCCCACTGATCAAGATGCCAAGAAGAAGTATGAGAACAATGAAAAGGTGAAACATGCTATTTTGAGTGGGTTGTCTAATAATGAGTTTGTCAAGGTCATGCACTGTGCCTCTGCCAAGGAAACCTGGGATAAAATGTAGAGGTTATTTGAAGGAGATGCAAAAGTCAAAGAGGCCAAGCTACAAGCACTAAGGGGCCAACTTGAGGGCATCAAGATGAAGGATGATGAAAAGATTATCGACTACCTTCATAGATTTGATTAAATCATGAATACCATCAAAGGACTCAGAGAAGATATTGTAGATGAGATCCTTGTCAAGAAGGTACTTAGGTCTCTTACACCTAAGTATGATACAAAGGTGTCTACCATAGAAGAAGCCAAAGATCTGAAGATATTTTCAATCGATAAACTATTTGGCTCACTAACAGCCTATGAGATGAGAACGGTTGGTGACGCTTCCTTAAGGAAAGAAGCAAAATTCAACACCACCCAAAAGGGCAAAGAAGTAGCTGCTCATAAAGGATCTAGTAAAGAATCTGATGCAGAGGTAGAAAACTTTGTTAGAAAGCTCAAAAAGGGATCTAGCAAGTATAAAGGAAATCTACCACTCAAATGTTTCAACTGTGGTAAGGTTGGACACTTTACTGCAAAATGTCCTTATAATGAAACTGATGGAGATGAGTCAAGAGAGTTTAGAAAATCTACTAGAAAAGATAGAGAAATAAATGTCTATCGACAAGGAAGAAGAGGCTACCAGAAGTAGAACAACCTCTATACTATTGAGGATGATGACACAGATGAAGAAAGTGCATCAGAAGATGACTACCATGAGAATGACATAAAAGTTAATCTCTTTATGGCACTTGATGAACTAGTTAGTGAAGATGAGGAAGAAGAGGATATTGAGGATGAAGTTGATTTAGAAGGAGAGATTATAAGCGTTGTTGAGGAAATGAGTAAAACAAGAAGAGAACTCAAGAAGGTCAAGCATGTTGCAGTACATGAACAAGGTTTCTTGAAGCAATTGTTGGATGAGTCCAGTCAAGTAATATCGGACTTGAAACTACAACTGGAAGAAACCAAGAGAATATGTGAAGTTACATCCTCTGATCTGATGAAGAAGGAAAAGGAGCATCAAACTTTGGAATTAGAAATAGTGAATCTCAGAAAGGATCTTGAAGAAAGTAAGGAAGAAATAAAAGTAAGGAGCAAATATGAAGGCAACTCCAAAGCCTTAGACAAGATGTAGGGCAAATAGAAGAAATCCAAAGATACCGATGGCTTAGGCTTTGAAGAAGGTCAAAGTTCAAACAAAAAAGACACATCCAGTAAAGAAATAAAGTTCACCTCTTCAAATGAAGGTGAAGAAAAGAAGAAATTCATTGTAGGCAAGGATGTCGGTAAAACGATATATGCAGAAGCTATTGGAAATCGCCACACAAACCGGTATACACAAGAAATTAACCAAAGGCCACACTCATCATACTGACATGTAGACTCAAGGAGAAATGCAAGAGCTAACCATGAAGGATTCACCAGAGTAGAAAACATGAAGAGAAGATCCCCAGTGAGGCAATCCTTTGCAGGACCTAGGCATCCTATCCAATATGTTTCAAACTTTCATGGTTACTATTACCAGTGTAACAAATTTGGACATAGAATAGTTGATTGTAGATTAACCAATAATCCCTCTATGAGTTATGAAAGTAGAAATCCTTTTAATGCACTCTGGGATATAAATATTATCTATTATTGGTGCAATGGATATGGTCATAGGAGTTTTGAATGTAGGAAGAATAAACCGATGCCCTACAATAATTTTAAGGATTTATCCTTAAATGAAAATGTTAAATGCTATAACTGTCAAGAGTTTGGACACATAGCAAGATTGTGTAAAAATAGGAAGATCAAGCAGAAGAAGACGAATCCTGATCAAGAACTAGTAGTTGAACCTAAGGACAAAATGGCAGCTGACAAGAAGAAGGAAATAAAACCAGTATGGGTTGAGAAAGAAAAAGAAAAGGCAGAATCAAGTCTGATAGTGCAAATTGCCTTACATGCTGAAAGGAAAAATCTATGGGTTGTAGAAAGTGGTTGCTCCAACCACATGACCGATGACAAAAATAAATTCATCAAACTTGAAGACTAGAATGGTGGTTCAGTAAGATTTGGAGACAACTCATCCATCAAAATAAAGGGAAAAGGTACTCTAAGTATTGATAGAAAATTCAAGGCACATGATGTATATTATGTGGAAGGCCTAAAGCACAATCTTTTGAAAATGAGTTAGATGTGTGGCATAGGTTATAAATTCACCTTTGACTCAACCAGTTGCTAGATAAAGAAAGACAAGACCAGTCTAGTTGTGGCAGAATGAAAGAGAACAGATGGTAATGTTTATAATCTAAAGGAATGCTATGAGTCCCAATGCATGTTAGGACAGGTTAATGAAATATGGTTGTGGCACCAAAGATTAGGCCACATAAACTTTGATAACCTAGTTGCAGTAAGAAGAAAGGGATGTGTGAGGAATATCCCACCCATCATCAAACCGATAAACACATTTTATGATGAATTTGTGAAAGGAAAGAAAACTAAGGTGAGCTACAGGACAAAAGAGAACAACACCTCTAGACCACTTGAAATTGTGCATATAGATCTGTGTGGTCCAACTAGGACAAGAGAACTTGCTGGTGAAATATATTTTATGCTTTTTATTGATGATTACTCAAGAATGACATGGGTCACCTTCCTGCAAGATAAGTCACAAGCATTTGATAGATTCAAGATCTTTAGGAAGATGGTGGAGAAAGAATGTGGGTGCAAGCTAAAATGTCTAAGATCAGACCGGGGTGGAGAGTTCACATCAAATGAATTGAACATTATTGTGAAAAACATGGAATTAGAAGGCAATACTTAGCCCCTAGGACACCACAACAAAATGGTGTGGTAGAAAGAAAGAACATGATAGTAAGGAGATGGCCAGAACCATGTTAAATGAGGCAAGTCTTCCAGACACATATTGGAAGGAAGTTGTTCATACTATTGCATATACTTTGAATCGGGTTCAATTAAGGACAAACAACAAAATGACACCTTATGAGTTATGGTATGATATGAAGCCATCAATCAAATACTTCAAAGTATTTGGAAGTAAGTGTTTTATTAAAAATGATATGGATGGTCTAGGTAGTTTTGATTCTAGGAGTGATGAAGGAATCTTCCTTGGTTACTCATCTAATAGAAAGGCCTACAAGTGCTACAACAAAAGACTAAGAAGAGTCATTGAGAGTGTGCATGTAAAAGCTGATGAGGACATGTAAAAAGGAAGTTAGCCACAAGTTAACCGGTATGATGATTCCAGTGATGAAGGTGAGGAAGCTCAGTCAGACAATGAACTACAAGAAGCATCCAAGAAGACTCCCAACTAGTATGTTCAGTTGAATGACCCAGAAGAGAAAATTTTGGGAATTAAGAGTGATGGTGTACGGACTAGAAGAAGACATGCCCAGAATGATGAACAAGTCAACTTGTGCCTCATGACTGAAGTAGAACCTAAAACATTCAATGAAGCCAGCAAAAGACAAGAATGGATGGATGCCATGGAAGAAGAGCTGCAATAGATTAAGAAGAACAAGAACATCATTGGCACTAAATGGGTCTATCAGAATAAAATGAATGAAGAAGGTAAAATTGTTAGGCATAAAGCTAGACTAGTATGCAAAGGATACTCTTAGGTAGAGGCAATTGACTTCAAAGAAACGTTTGCATCGGTAGCTAGATTAGAAGCAATTATAATGTTTCTAGCCTTCTTTGCATATAAGGGTTATAAATTATATCAAATGGATATAAAATTTGCCTTCCTAAATGGAAATTTAGATTAAATATACATGGAGCAACCGGAAGGGTTTCTGTTGCATAATGATGAAACATTTGTGTGTCAGTTGAAGAAGGCTCTGTATGGTCTAAAGAAAGCTCCTAGAGCATGGTATTCAAGATTAGATTAGTACTTGAAGGAGCAGGGATTTAAAAGGGGAAGTGCTAACAAAAATTTGTACATAAAGAAAGATGGAAACCACATGATCATTGTGGTTGTGTATGTAGATGACATTATCTTTGGAGCCAATAAGGACACCCTCTGCAAAGAATTTGCTGATAAGATACAATCATAATTTGAGATGTCAATTCTTGGTGAATTGACATACTTCCTTGGTTTGTAGATATTACAACAAGATAAGGGAATTTGTATCTCACAAATCAAGCATGCAAAGGAAATGTTGAAGAAATTTCAACTGGAGGATTGTAAACCAGTAAGTACCCCAATGGTGATTGGAAGGAAATTGAGCAAGAATCATGAATCGCCGGTGGTGGATCAGAATTTGTATAGATCCATGGTAGGCAGTCTATTGTATCTAATTGCTTCTAGACCGGATATAGTACAGATAGTATGCATGGTGGCTGAATCCCAAGCTGCCCCTAAGTAGTCACATATGAATATTGTAAGAAGAATCTTTAGGTGCCTACAAGGGACACTCAATTATGGATTGTGGTACCCTAAACAAGGGGAATTCATCTTCAAAGCATACACTGATGCTGATCGGACAGGTTGCATTGATGATCAGAAGAACACAATTGGTGGTGCATTCTTCCTAGGTGATCGGTTGGTCTCATGGCATAGCAAGAAGCAAGACTCAGTCTCTCTATCAACTGTTGAAGTAGAATACATTGTTGCTGCTACATTATTCTCTCAAGTGCTTTGGATGAAGCAAACCCTCAAAGGCATATAGGTGGAAATCACTGATCCTATTCTCATCTGGTGTGATAATTCGAATGCAATCAACATAGCAAAGAGTCCAGTGATGCATTCCAAAACAAAGCACATTGTTATCAAGTATCATTTTCTTAGAGAGAAGGTTGAAAGATAGGAGGTAAGGATGGATTATGTCCCTATCGAAGAACAACTAGCATATATTTTCACCAAACCATTACCAGTAAGCACCTTTGAGTACCTCCAACACAAGTTGGGAGTTGTGTCATCTGCCTTATGCACTTGAGCATGGAAGGATTTATATGGTTCAGGGGGAGCTTAGTCTGGATCAAAGGGGGAGTGTAGAGTACCCTTTGTCATTGTATCAAAGGGGGAGAAATGTACTGGTGTGAAGTGTCTTTAGGTAAGTTGACATCAATGCCAAAGGGACAAATTGTTGGTAATTTGGCATTAAGTTGTCATTGATGTCAACCAGTTTGGCAAGGTCACTAGTAAGTAAGAATTGGTGACCGATATGATGAAAATACACATGAGAGTGAGCAGACAGAAGGAAGGCTAATGGTACACATGACTTGAGTAATCTATCAGTAAATAAGTCTTACCAGTAAGGCATAAACTGAGATGAAGGTTGTTTGTGTGCTATGAAGGCACAACAACTGGTAAACAGAACAAAGGGGATGGTTGATGGTTATATTGGTAACATAAACTAAACCAATAATCAACCTGGGTTGACAAAGTATGTCAAACCAACATAGGAATCCAAGCAAAGGTGGATGTTGCCAATGGGGGAGATTGTTGGCAATTTGGCATTAAGTTGTCATTGAGGTGAATCGATTTGGCAAGGTCACCAGTAAGTAAGAAGTGGTGACTAATATGACAACAATACACATGAGAGCGAGTAGAGAATAGGAAGGCTACTAGTACACATGACTAGGGTCATCTACCAGTAAAGAAGGCTTACCGGTAAGGCATAAACTAGGTTGAAGGTTGCTTGTGCGCTATGAAGGCACAACAATTGGTAAACAAAATCAAGTGGATGGTTGATGGTCATACTGGTAAGATAAACTAAACTAGTAATCAACTTGGGTCAACAAAGTATGTCAAACTGACATAGGAATCTAAGAAAAGGTGGATGTTGACAAGCATGACAAGTGGATGTTAGGTGAAGGTATTGCTCAGGTCGTTGGAGTGTGCATTGATGTAACAAATCTGCAAGCAGGTCAACTTTTATGAGGAACCCGCAAGTCACGGAGGATGACAGAGGATTTTGGCTCGAGAAAGGTAAGCTAGAAAAGTAGGAATATTTGATCTTCATACTTGGTTGGTGAAGGAAACAACAAATCCATTAATGGAAAGTGATAGAGAAAAGAAGAAAAGCATGGTCCATATCTCCAGATTTAGAAAACACTCATTGGAATGCGAAGTTCTACTGGTGATTGAACGTTGTCATAAAGATCATATCTGTGAAAAGAAGATCAAATCAAAGGGGATTCATATTCAGTTGAAAAGGAAAACCTAACACGAATGTGTTTGAATGCATTCTTGGCGGTAAATCCATGAGTATAAATACATGAGCTCAAAATAGAAAGGATGATGCATGTGGAGAAGAAGAAGAGTGAAGAGAGGTTGAGTGAAGAGAAGAATCATCTCCCTTAGAGTTTATTTTAAGTAAGTTGCAGAGTGAGTCAACAAGAAAATTGATGAGAGGGTTTAGCCAGCACTTATTGAGTATCTATATAACTGTAGCAGGTTCAACACTTGAGCAAACTGGTAAGGTGTTGTTGAGAAAGGTGGCATCCAAGTATGATACAGTGATTTGTGAGACTGTGAGAGAGAGAGAGAAGAGAGGCCAAGAATCAAAGAGAGTGATCTCATAACCAGTAGTGTGAGATCTCTTAAAGAAGAGAAGACTATTAACCGACGGAGATGTATTTGACCAAAGAGTTGCAGAATTCACTTGCAACAAGAAGCCATAACTGTATCTAAATTGTATTTCAATATACATCACCAAGCTAGAGTTTGGTACAGGGGTTGGTGCTCCTTGGGTTGGTACCCTAAATATTTTTAATTTAGTTATTCACTTGTGAGGCTGGATTGGAGCAGTAGTCTCCAACAATATTTCTCACCGATGTTTTTCCCATATTGGGTTTTCCTCAGACATCTTGTGTTGTGGGTTGCATTTGTGTGATTGTCTTCTTTGGTCTCATCATTTTCTTTACTAGTTTTATTGTTTAGTACTTAAGATAAGAACCGGTATTCTAAAGATGCCTTAAAATAGAGAAGAGTTTAAGAACCACTGAATCACCCCCTTCTTAGTGGTACTCTATTTTCAACAAGCTTGTCATATTCATCAGCTTTGTCCTGATTCTCCAAGAATTGTTCTTCTTTCTCCTTCAAGTTGTCCATCAATTCCTTCCTCTTGTCTCTTGAAGTGTGGACCTGATCTTTCAAATCATTAATGAAGTCTTCAGTTGCATTCAGGTTTCTCTTTAAGGAGCTGATCTCAGTTCTTGATGTATCAATATCCTCAAGTGCCACACTAAGTTGTCTCTGAAAACCAGAGTCCATTCATTCAATCTCTCAAACCTTCCTCAAGCGGTTAGGATTCCTTAGAGGAACTAGTTTCTGATACAAATTGTTGGAATCAAGGAACACTGAAAGGGGGGGATAAATTAGGGTTATACCAATTATTAAATTTTCTGACTTAACCTTAATCCATTCAAAGCATAAGCATGAAATTGAAATGCAGAAACTTAGAACAATAACCACAAAATCATAACACCGGGATTTTTACATGGAAACCCAAATAGGAAAAACCACACTAGGATTTTAACCCATAATATTATTCCACTATGGCCAATAGAAAATCAATATTACATTAAAGGGAATGCACTAGCATTCAAGCACACTGTCTAGAGCTTACATCTCAATTACAATAAGGGAAACAACCTTGGAAGGCTTTCTTCCTTACTGATCATTTACGATGATGAATTATAATGAAATAACTCCAAAATAGCATCTAAAAATGCCTAGATGAGTTTCAGTTAAGTGCAAAACTTTAATTGTACCACCTCTGCTATTATGCTCTATTTTTTTGTTTCAATCAGCTACTAGATCAAGAATGTGCATGTGCAACTACACCAAAAGGGAGTCTTGATCACCAAAAGGGATTCTCGATCACTACTCGCTCATATTAATTTATACCATACATCAAAAAGATCTTTTGCATCGGTCTTATATATTCACAATCACAAAATAAACAATATTAGGTCGGCCTATAGTGTATCATGTAGAATTGACTCAACTTGAATGGATCACCAAAAATATAATAAAATGGTGTCTCTATGTCGGTCCTATCATCCCATGGTTGATTCATAATGCCGCAATCACCGGAAAGCTTTCAGACTAAAACTGCTCTACTCAACCTGAAATACCGGTTAACTGGTTACCAGTTCACATCAACTTTTGGTTATCAAGATCTATAGCTACCAAATAGGATTCCATGAATATTTTCCATCAATGACAACCCTTAAACCAATAATCAAGCATCAATATCCACCGGATGAGTGTCAATTGCCAACACCTACACCTTCCATTCTTCCTCTATATGATGTGGTTCCTCTTCCTACATCTTACAAAGCAAAGTAAATGACCTCTCCTATTGTTCAACCTAAAAGACCTACTCCTATGCATCCTTCCTTCAAAGAAGAAAAGAAGCCTACACTCGATGAACCTAAACCTTCACAACCTTCAGATAAAACTAAACAAAACCATTCTATGAGTGAACACCAATGGAGACGTCATGCTAGAGCTTGTTAACTTGCCTCTCAAACCAATTCTTCTCTAAAGACACCAAGTGTTGACATAATTCCATTTAATAAACCCCCCCTTAATGAAGAGGTTCAACCTAAATCTCCTAATAAAGCTCCTATTTTTGTTAGTCTTGATGAAGAAATAGGTGAGAATGTTGTTAATAATGAAATAATATTTTTGATGATGAATATGAGTATGTTGATGTTGATGTTGACTATGATTTATCTTAACAATTTTCAAAAGTATTAATCCTAGCTCCTAGTAACAAACAAAGTGACTCATCATTAGAGCATGGTCCTTGTTTGGAACTTGTGATAGCTCCATCTACTATGCTTGATGTTGCTACTCTTGCATCTTGTCCACCTTCCTGAAATAATGATGAGAAAGATCGGGGGTGGATGATGTGCTTGATTAGCTTCATTAACACCATAGCTTATCTCTCTCTTCTCTTTCTTGTTTGTGGCTTTCTTCTATTTGTCTCCATTCTTCTATTTCTTGTCCCTAGTGTTGTCTACTTAAGGATGATGCAAAGCATTGAGATCTCTTTTGGGTCTCTCCTAGTTGACTCAAAAGGCATGTGTCCCTTTCTTCCATGGTAATTTACTTGCTTTGGAGGATGAGGACAATTCTATGCATCTATATACACATGATATATATTGGTTATCATTAAAAACACACCGACTCCAAAGTTAAGTGAAACCACCCTGTGCTTTATGTTTTGTGTTTATTATCCTTTGATTTGTCCTCTCTTGGGGGATAAAATATTGTGATAATGTGCTTGTCTTTTTGGGTGTATCCTACCTTAAATAAATTGCTCCTGATAAGGTGTACACAATTGCTTTAATGTGGGGGAATACACTTCACTCAATGATTCTCTCTCTTGCATATCTTGATACTTAAAATTACTTAGTGAACTTTGTCTTTTGCTTTGTAATTTTTGGTATTTTTCTTTTCATGACTCATAGTAAGAGAACCTTACTAGTTTGTATTCATGGATCCCTTTCTCTCAGAATCTCCCTTTTACCTTATCACCGAAGTTGTAAGATCCAAAAGTCCACTGGGGGCTTGGTCTATCTTGCCTCCTTGATGACTTGGTGAAATTTTTTCAATGTGGAACCTTTGTCTTTACTGAGAGTATGATTGACTTCATACTCTCCCTAAAGTGGGGGCTAAATGTAGCGTCCTAAAATTGCACCCCTTTGCAATTTCAACCGCATTGGGTCCTTACCTTAGCATTTGTGCCCCTTGGCCTACTTGGGACCTGATTAAGCTCATGCCCCTTCCATGTTGAATCATTTTTTAAAATTTCTTATGCATAAGGGCCCTTTTAGGGAAAGATAGAGGGGGAAGAAAATGGGAGGGAAATAGATGGGTAAGGGAGACAAAGATAGAAGTAGAGTAAGGGAGAGAGAAAAAGAGGGGCAGAGAGGGAGAGATAGGGGTGCACATATATATAAGTGAGAGATATATGGAGATTGGAGAAGTCTAAAAATGGTCAATGCTTGCGGAGTCATACTTTAACATTTGCGCATTGCCTTATTTTAGAGTTTTTGCGTCGCATTAACATTTCTTCTATGTTGCATACTTGGTCTTTATCATTTGCGAGCATCGAGTCCTTCTTCTGCATTCCTCATTTTTATTGCTTTTGAATTAGGGTTTTGTCCTCTTATCGATCTTGTCATTTTGAGATCGATTTGTCATTGATCCTCGTCCTTGTCAATCTCGTCAATTTTGCGATCGATTTGTCATCGATCCTTGTCCTCTTCAATCATGTCAATTGGCGCATATCAATTTGGTCTCTTTATCAATATTGGTCAATTTGTCAACCAATTTCAATTGTTTATCAATCAAATCATTTATCAAGTCAGAATCATGATTAAATCAACCCTACATCAATTATCTTTTGTCAGGACCTAATTGTCATTCTTGCATTTCTAATTCATCTTCTAGGGTTTTATGATTTATTCATTTAATCTTGTTTGTCATTTTCCCTCTAGGTTAAATAATTTATTTATTTATCATAAGTCTTCTTGTCACAATTAAATATTTATTTAATTGGCTAATTAATTCCCTCTCTTTTTGTGAATTAATTAATGAATGAAAAATTGTTAATTAATTCACCTAATTTTCTAATTTCATCAATTTCTAATTTTCCTAATTCCTAATTTCCACCTAGTTTTCTAATTTGTCAAATTCAATTTCCACCTAATTAATTTCTCTCTAGTCTCTCCCTATTTTTGTGCTTCGGTGGAAGCATGAATTTCTCATGCGTCATACTATTGGCATAGTAAGATGTCATAAGATTTTAGTCCTCTAACCTTTGCATTGGCAATATGTCATAATTCATGACATAGAAGGTGTCATAACCTTCTTCCTTGAACTCAATTTTGCCATTTTTGAAACCAGTTGCCTCTAATATCAATTTCATGCTAATCTTGTCTTTTCTCCAATTTGTCTATAAATTGGATGAATTTCTTCAATCAAAGTCGTTGGTCGAATCAATCACGCTTCTAGTACCCTTATGCTATCGTCTCATCAATCTTGCTTTCATATGAGGTTTATGCACTTGAAGGTGAGATCCACAAAACAAAGCAATTTGAAGGAGAAAGAAGGACAATGGAGCCACATGAAGGAGACATCTGCATTTGGTTTGCTTAGATTTCATTTAGAATGTCTTGTCTTCATGTTTTCATTGAATGTTTTTACGATTGTTATCACTGTAATTTAGTTTTCGTGATTGAACTAGTCCAATTTACTATTGCTTGTGATGATTTCCACATTTCCTAGCTACAAAGATAACTTGGTACATAAGGAGAGGGAGGGAGAGAAACAAAAAGCTGAGAGAGGAGAAGTGAGATATATAGAAAGAGAGAGTGATAAGGATAGAAAGAGGGAAATATATTTGTATAGTGTCATAAATTGTATCCGCGTGCAATTTCATCCTCACCTAGACCTCACCTTGGTATTCTATCTTTTGATGCTCGATGACTACTTTGATTCTACTCACACCTCCTACAAACCTACACTTTCATTTTTTTTCTATTTGTTCCCCTATGTTGAGTGTCGATGCTCAAGACCAGGGCACTGTGGTGCCATGGTCCTCTCAATTAGGACCCAAATTTGATCCTCACAATATTCACTTTAAGTGAGTGGGAATTTAGGTCGTGTATCGACCTCCTCCAAAAATTTAAATAGTTTTCAGATGATTAAGTATAAAAGGAGGCTTACACCTCTCATTTGAAACCTAACTTCTAATGTAGCCTATGATCTCAATTACATTCTAGCAAATTCCATTCAAGTGAGAAACCAATCAAGCATCCATCAAGCATTGAATGAGAACTGAAGTCAAGTTCAAGCATTCAAGATGGCATCCATAATCAAACTTCTATGAAGACATTCTAAAACCCTTTTGTGAGGTTTCGAGAAAGCTTCATGAAGGTATAGATTTCAAATGCAAGAATTCAATTTTAGATCTATCCTTTCGCTCAAAAGAAAAGCATCTTGCTACAATTACATTCTATTTCCATTACAATTATCATTTTATTTTTAAGGCTAATTCCTAAACCGGGGTTTGACCCAAGGCAAACCCCTTTCCACAACCTCTTTGCCTCTCTTTTTTTGTGTGTAGAAAATTGACTTAGGAGTTGCAGTTAAAGATATTGACAGAGTTGACGATGAAAAATAGGTCCAAATTTTGACAGAGTTGACAATGATGAACAGGTTCAAATTTTGAAGGAGCCAAAAATGGAGGACCAGGGAACCTACCACCTTGGTCTTGAGAATTATGCTCGATCTTTTTGATAATATGATGAAAGTATAAAGATCCGGTCAACCACTGAGAGGGGGGGTGAATTAGTAGTCAGAAACTTAACTAAATTTTCACCAAACCTATTTTCATCTAAGAATCAACTCACAAAGTTTACCGGTTTAGACACTTTAACAAATCTGCAGCTGCTCTGTTCTGATTAATATGAAAAAAAGGTTTTAAGGACCCAAAAACTTTAACATAGGATCATAAGATAGTTCAGCAAAGAGTAGCCAGACCAGCATAGAAACAACATACAAAAGACTGGCAAGAAGGCCAGTAAACCGAGCGGACAACAAAAGAAAGGAACAACAAAGCAAAAAACCAGATAAAAGACCTAAACAACAAACAACATCTACAAAGACTTAAGAAGATTAGCGGCCTTAGTGACTAGAAAATCATAGTTTGCTGAAGCAACTTTGAGTTCTTCAATTTCCTTGTTTGGCTTCTTCTCCTTCTTCTTGCCTTTGTTCCTCATTCTAGGTCCTTGCACCTCTCCCATACCTTTAATGTCAAGTTCTAGCTCCAGGGAATCCTTCTCATTCTCCAACTTGCTGATAAGAATTTTGGTGTTGTCAGCTGAGGCCTTTAGAATATTATGGCTTTGTTCAGCAATGCTTTTGAGGCATTTTTCAATTTTGTTGAATTTGTTGTCAGTTTCCACAATTCTCTAGTCCGTAGCATTATCATTGGTTTTTATCTCTTCCAGGGCCTTCTCCACTTGCTCAAACTTTGGGTTAAAGGCGTCTCTAATCTCCTCAGCTCTAGCAATAGTCTTACTCAAGTCATCAACATATTCAGCCATAGATTTACCTTTACCAATATTGATTGTCTCTAGAATTTGAACCCTGTGGCTACACTTCTTATTATCCTCCATAGCTTTCTTCTAACTATTAATTAACCAATCGAGGGTGTCCACAAACCCTTTCAAACCATCGGTAGGAGGATTTGAAGGGGGAATTTTCTCACCAGCATTGTCCTGATCATTATTGGGAACATCTCCACTAGTGATCTATTCGACATTTCCACCAACCCTCTGATTAAAACGTTCCCTTGTGATCTCCTCCTCCACTTTTTGGTCGACGTCAGGATCCTTTCTCTGTATTTTATCCTCTACATCCATTTCATAATTGTCCTTCCTTTTCTGAATGGAAGTTTTAGTTTTCTTTTTCCGAGGGGACTAGGATTCATCCTTCTCAGAGTCCTTAGAGACCTCCGAGGAGGAGGAGGAGTAAATATAGAAGACCTTTTCTTTACTTTTTTTCTTGCCCTTAGAATAGGATGACTTGATACTCACTTGTTTTCTTTTCTTACCAAGTTTAGCTTCAGAGTCTTCCAAACTCTCCTCTATCTCACTTTTCAAGTCACTTTCAGATTCATCACCGATAGAAAAATCGGAATCCGACCCTTCCTCCTCAGACTTAGAGATAGAAGGTTGGGGTGGGCAATTTGGTTAGATTTTAAATGGTCATAGATTAAAACCATAAGACCTTGGTGCATGGTCATATCTCCCTTAGGGTTCTCTCTATGGGCTTTAATGGTAGCATTCATTGAACAAACTAGGAAATAGGGTATGTTAACTTTTTCATCATAGTTGAAATGGTTGAGCAGTACAAAATGATAGCCATACACTTTGGTGAATCTGCCATCCAAGGTAATGTATCACATAATAGCAAATAGAACCTCCCTCCAAGGCTTAACAAATGCCCTAGGAGGGTAGTAGGTCTTGCTTAGCTTAACCAGGTGTTTTTTCTCCTTTTCCCTTTTAGGGTATCTCTCAATGGCCTCCTTGCTAAGCTTTTTGTCCCTGTAAAAATTGCTTCCTTCCTTGTGAAGACTCATTACCTGAGAAATGAGGTATTCATCAATGGAGATAGTTTGATCTCCCATCTTCAGGGTGCCCTTCCTCCAATTTTTGCAGAAAAAATTAGTGATTTTGGCATCCCTTCCATGGAGTCTCTCCATATACTTCATAAACTCGCCCTTCTGCAAGATGCTCCAAATTTCTTCCTTTTGTTTCCACTCCTTATAGTTGTTGGGCTCATAGTGATGCCTGTTACCTCCCATAGTTTTGCTATTCAAAATAGAAAGTTGAGAGTTGCAGAAAGCTACAGGAAAGAAATTTCTCAAAGTGACCCCAAATACCTAGAAAGCATGGGAAAAGGTGGAATTCATCTTGTCATTAATGGTACTGACACAATGATAATTAGTAATAGCCCTCCAAGTAATACTTTTAATCATTATTTTATCCACTTATGATCTTTAGAGTGCAGTTATATCGATCCATGAAAATGATCGATTTGATGTCACTGAGGAGACCCTCCTCACCCTTCTAGGTAACCATATTGTTGTGAGTGGTCGCCACATTGGCTGCCCAGTCAACAAGGCTATTTTCTTCACGATAAATGTGGGAAATAAAACATTTATTGAAGGTGTTGATGAGATCTCTAGCAGCCTTTATAATGTTGTTGATAGTCCATGAGGGCTTAGAAATTCCTTTAAGACATTTAATGATGTTATTAGAGTCCCCCTCAATCCATAGATAGGGACAGCTCCACCTTTTAGCAAGGAGAATGCCTTGGAAAGAAACCATAGCTTCCACCATGTGGTTAGTTTTGCAACCTATAGGAACAACAATCATTTCCTTACAACTACCATTTTCATCTCTGAGAATTGCACCACATCTTGTTGGGTCAGGATTGCCTTTGGAAGCTCCATCAAAGTTGATTTTGAGCCATCCATGAGGGGGAGAGTGTTATCTAGCTTCAAGCCTCTTGCTTTGTTTAGAGTCAGTACTACCAACACTCTTCAGATTCCAGGAGTTGAGAATGTGAGTTTCCATGGGGTTGATAGGATTGCATGGTTCTCCAATGATCCTAATGTTCTCCACAATAGCCCTTTGAATTTTTTGAAAAACCACAACCTAGGTGAGAGAAGTATCCTTGAATATGCGGTTGTTTCTTTCTTTCCAAATCCCCCACAGGATATGAGGGAGTGAGAGCTGCCACAAAGATCTCAAAGTGGAATTCGACCAATGATAACTCCAAGAATGGAACAAATCTTGGATAGAGTTAGGAAACACCCATTCCATACAACAATTCTTAAGAAAACTTTCCCAAATTGAAGAAGTGAAGGAACAATGGATAGCCAAATGCTCCACAGACTCTTCCTCCTTGAGACATAAATCACACCTATTTGGGAAGATAAAACCTTTAACCTTCAGATTGTCTAAAGTCAAAATTTTGTTTTTGGAGGATGGTCTAGTAGAAAATATTGATCTTTGGGATAAGACCCTTTATCCAGGCTTTAGACTAGAAGGGGTTCTCTGAGGGAGCTGGAGATATAACTCCAATCATTGAAGAAACAAAAATGTTGCCTTTGGGTTCAAATTTCCAAATAAGAGTATCTTCCTCATTGTTCAACCAAGTAGAAGACAATTGTTTCTTGAGATTGATGAGGTCAAGGTGAATACATTCAATGTTCTACCATTTATCACCTATCCAATACCCCTCAACCAAGGAACAAAAGACTCTTTTATAGGGGGCAACAAAAGGGGCCCAATCAAGGATTTCCATCAAAGGCTTGTCAAGCATAAAGGGATCCTCCCAAAATCTAACTTTCCTACCATTACCAACTCTCCATTTCACCCCTTTAGCAATGTTTTCTTTACACTTAGAGGCATGATTCCAAATGCGAGACCCGTTAATACTAAAATCAGAATTAATGAAATAGAAAAGAGAAGAAGACAAAAGATTATACTTACTTCTCCAAATTTTACACCACTCACTGTCAAAGTGGAACAATCTCCAAACTTGTTTAGACAAAAGAGCTTCATTAAGGGTCCAGATTCCCCTCAGGCCCAGACCACCTTTTCTTTTTGATCTACAAACCTTGTCCCAAGCCATTAAAGCCATTCTTTTCTTTTCCTCTACCCCAAACCAAAGAATTTTTTTTTGAATTTTTTCAATAGCATCAACAAACTTAACTGGAATTCTAAAGAGGCTGAGGGCATAAATAGAAATGCTTTGAAGGGATGCTTTAAGAATTTGTAGCTTGCCAGCCTAACTTAAGAGAGCACCTTTCCAACGAGCAAGCTTTCTTTGAAATTTATCCACCAAAGAACTCCAAAAGGAATTAGGTGGAGCAATTCAAAAGGGGAGGCCTAGGTAGGTAGCAGGGAGATCAGCAATCTGACATTCTAGAATTCAGTTGATTCTATGTTGTCTTGTCTTAGGAGTGTTGATGAAAAACGCTTCACTTTTAACCCAGTTGATAAGATGGCCAGAAGTAGATGCAAACTTACAAAGGGTGTCCTTCAGGATTCTAGCTTCCAAAATGCTTGAGTCCCCCATAATGATGGTATCATCCACAAATTACTAGTGGGAGAAATTATGATCTCCAGAGGAGAGTTGGAGACCTTTAAAAATATCTCTAGTCACCATGCTTTCCATGGACCTACCAAAACATTCAGCCATAATTATGAAGAGGATAAGGGAGATGGGGTTCCCTTGCCTCAATCCTCTGGAGGCTTTAAAAAAGGAGGAGGGAGATCCGTTAACAAGAACAAAAAAGGAGGCAGAGGAGATAGGCTACTTGAAGAGGTCCACACATTTGTTAGAGAAGCCAAAATCCAAAAGGACCTTCATAAGGAAAGACCAATCAACTCGGTCGTAGGCCTTAGATAGATCAAGTTTGAGAATAAAACCTTGATTCTTAGCCATAACAAGGGAATGGATGTTCTCATGGACAATTATGATGGAATCAAGAATTTGCCTTCCTGGCACAAAACCATTTTGCTGATGATTGATCAAAGATGGAAGGACTTTCAAGAGTCTGAAGGTTAGGACGTTGAAAATTATCTTATAAAAAGAGTTGCATAAGTTGATTGGCCTGAACTTATCCGTGGAGTCAGCACCTTGAATTTTGGGGATTAAAGCAATGAAGGTGCCATTAATTTCTTTTAGAAGTTTTCTACCCCTAAAATATTCTTTAACCCCACTAGAGACATCTTTCCCAACAATATCCCAGAAATCTTGGAAAAGAACATAGGGAAGCCATCAGGTCCAAGGGCTTTGTTACCTTCAAAAGAAAAGACAACATTTCTGATCTCCAAAGTCAAAGGGATTGAAGTTAGGAAAGAATTCTTCTTCTCATCAATAAGGCAAGGAATGTTCTGAAGGAAGGAATTTTGAACATCATCATCCAATCTTTGATCCCTATAAAGAAGATCAGAGAAGAAACTTTTGGCCTCATTTCTTATCCCCCCCTCCTTAACCAGCTCCACATTGTCCACCATCAGTTTTTTTATCCTATTAGCCACTTTATGCTTGATTGTTGACAAATGGAAGAATCTGGTATTCTTATCTCCTTCCTTTAGCCAAATACATCTAGACCTCTACTTCCAAAAATCTTCTTCTTTAGCAATTATTTCATGGTATCTTTTGAGGATCTCATTTTCTTCAATGATAGTCATAGTAGAGAACCCATCTTTTTGGATTTGGACCTGTATTTTATTGAGGTCTTCCTAAATTTTTCTTTTGGCCTCAAAAATATTCCCAAAGCTGGATTTATTCCAAGTCCTTATGTTGTCTTTTATGCTTTTAAGTTTCTTTACAACTCTATACATGGCAATACACTCAACTTGAATCTTCCACCATTCCTGAATTTTATGGGTGAGGTCCGGATGTAAAGTCCACATTTTTTCAAATTTAAAAGGAAAATGCCTTCTCCTATTTATGGGGTCAACAATAAGAGTTATTGGATAGTGGTCAGACCCAACATGAATGTGAGCAGACAGAGAACATAAATAGTGTCTATACCAATCATCAGAAATAAGAGCCCTATCAAGGCGAACTTGAATAAGGTCATTTCTAGCCCTCCTATTAGTCCAAGTGTAATTGAAGCTGCTCTGTTAAACCTTACTAGTTGACCTAATACTTCAGTAATATAATGCAACAGATCTGAAACTTAAATATACTTTGACCAAAACCTTAAACCACTTCACTAATACCAATAATAACATATTTCAGATCATTTCCAATCATTTAAATATATCTATGTAGATTTACCAATCATTCATATCAACCATACCAAAAACACATCAACAAAATCATTCACCACTTGACATAATGATTTTTCATGTGGAAACCCAAATGGGAAAAACCACGATGGGGATGAATACCCACAAGTATTTTTGAACTCTTCTGAAGTTAACTCTGTTAGGAACCAAGCCTAGTTAGAAGCTTATACAAGAATGTTTTGTTAGAATCATATCCGGTTGGGGACCACTCGGTTAAGGGATTGACTACAAATACCCTGTTAAAGGTAACCTTAGTGCAAGCTTCAAATCCAAGCTAATGGATAACCTGGTTAGAGGATTTTAATGAATGGCATGTTAGAGCTTACCCTGTGAAGGGATTTCAAATTGATGTAATGGTTAGAGAACAATAGGTTCTTGACCGATCTGGAAATAACACTTCCTTGCTGAATCAGATCCTTTACTACTCCTATCTACCTTCACATCATTCTGAAGACAAACCTCCTAGTTTGACAACAATCACTTTCACAATTAATCAAAATTTTCAATCAGTCCATCGACCTTATGAATAAATACATTAGGTCGGTAACACAACACAAACCCTAAAATTCTCATAGAGATTACAAACACATTGGTTCAATCTTGACCGTTAGATTACATGAAATCAACTTTACATTCTTCTAGGCATGTACAACCACTCCTGGATCATCGCATTTTGAATCTTGTAACACATCACATGTTTGTCACTTCATACTATGCATCTGATCATTCCCAAGATAAACGGTTATCTTTACGTGCCAAAACCATCTAGAAACTCATCACGTGCAACATGCTTTTGTGGCATCTTCATCATCGATCATCATTCAGTCATAAATCATCACAACTGATCTGCAAGCTTCATCGGTTAGGGTTCTTCTTCTCAACTGGATAGGGTTATTGGTTGATCGTCACTGCTTCATTACCAATCGGTTTACTGCTTCATTACCGATTGCTATTGACATCAATGACAACAATTCCTAATATACTTTTTCAATGCAATCTTCATGCAATACCAACATTCTCCCCCTTTGGCATTGATGGCAATACAAATATCAATACCAATTGATTATCATGATTGAGAGTAATACACATACTATCCTTCAAATGATTTAGGTATAGGAATCCCGGTTTACATTTTTCAATATAAACTATCCTTCAATTGTATCTTCATATCTTCAGATGGTAACTGGTCTACAATCTGTCTTCTCTGTTTAACATATAAGGCTATCAATCATATACTTTTCTCCCTATTTGACAACAATGCCAAATTGAAGGTAAACCATTTTAATTCTTATCCATGCTTCACCGATCTGCAATTAGCTCCTCCCCCATGGAGTAGCTCCATTATTCACCAATCCATCTTCAAGATTTTCAATAGGCTTTGGGATTGATGTCTTCCATATCTATTTAATTGACTTCATGTAGGGGTACAACCCCTAACTCACCTTTGAGATATTCAAATGTAGCCTTAGGTAGAGGCTTAGTAAAAATATCTGCTAGTTGTTCTTTAGTGGAAATATTCTCCAGCGATACATCTTTTCTTTGAACTTTCTCTCTCAAGAAATGATACTTCAGCTCTATATGATTTGTCCTAGCATGCAACATTGGGTTCTTAGAAATATTTATAGCACTAATGTTATCAGAGAAAATTCTTATTGGTTCTAATATATTTAGCTTGAAACCTTCCAATATATGTTTCATCCAAATTGTTTGGGTACAATTCATGTAAGCTGCAACATACTTAGCTTTTGTTGTTGATTGAGAGATACAAATCCATTTCTTGCTGCTACAAGACACTAATCTGCCTCCAAGAAAAAATGCTCCTTCGGTTGTACTTTTCTTGTCATCAACATTGCCTGCCCAATCTGCATCAATATAGACTTTTAATTCAAATTCTCTTGCATATGGATACCATAATCCATGATCTGTTGTGCCTTTCAAGTATCTAAAAATTCTCTTGGTTGCAATGATGTGTGACTCCTTTGGATTTTTTTGAAATCTAGCCACCAATCCTTCTGCATGCACAATGTTTGGTCTATTGTGGACAACATAATCTAGCTTACCTATCATGGATTTGTATTCCTTTTCATCAACTAGTCCAGAATCATCTTCCTTTGACAATTTATAGCCTGTAACCATTGGTGTTCCAACTAGTTTACAATCTTCCATTCTAAAAGTTTCAACACTTCCTTCACATACTTGGATTGTGTAATAAAAATTCCTTCCTTCATCTCTTGGATTTGTAAACCTATGAATTATTTTATCTCACCTATCAGTGACATCTCAAATTCATTGTTCATTTCATTAGCAAAATCATGACATATATCATCATTACCTCCAAAAATGATATCATCAACACATACCTGACTTACCAGTATTTTATCTCCTTCTGTCTTGAGATATATGGTACTATCTTCACTGGTTCTTTGAAAACCTATCTTTACTAACTAATAGTGCAGTCTTTCATACCATGCTCTTGGTGCTTGTTTCAATCCATATAGTGCCTTATGTAGCTTGCATACCATATCCTTTTCTTCAGTTAATGCATAACCATATGGCTGTTATATGTAGACTTATTCTAATATTCCATTTAAGAATGTTGATTTAACATCCATCTGATATACCTTAAATACTTTGGATGCTACAAATGCAAGTAGAGTCCTTACTCCTTCCAATCTTGCTACTGGTGAAAATGTCTCACTATAATCTTTACCTTCCTCTTGTGCATATCCTTTGCATACTAGTTTGGCTTTATTCCTGACCATTTCTCCATCTTCATTCAATCTATTTCTTAATACCCACTTTGTGCCTATTACATTCTTGTTTTCTGGTCTGGGTACCAATGACCATGTATTATTCTTCTTTATCTGATTAAGTTCTTCTTCCATTGCCTTGATCCAGTCTTCATCTGTAAAGGCTTATTTTGTTGTTCTAGGCTCAATGGTGGAAATCATACAAGAGTTTTCTCTTACCCTTCTTCTAGTTAACACACTTACATTCTTGTCTCCAATAATCTGACTGAAGTTGTGATTGAGTCTGTCATACCTTGGAATAACATGATCTTAGTTTTTTGGGTTCTTCTTCTTCACTTCTTCATCTTCTGTTGGACCTTCCTGTTCTAATTGAACTGGCACTTCTATGTTTAGTCCTCCAACTTCTGGCTTTACCGATTCCGGTTCCAAAAATGGTGTGTTTGGTTCTTCTTCTTCCTTCTTCTTTCTAGTTTCTGGTTTCTTTAGATTTTTTAAAAAAATCATCTACTCGGACATTGACACTTTCAATGATCTTCTTAGTCCAGTTGTTGTAGCACTTATAAGATTTTTTCTTGGTGGAGTAACCAAGAAATATGCCTTCATCACTTTTGGCATCAAAATTTCCAATATAATCACTTCTTTTAATAAAACATCTGCTACCAGATTTTTTGAAGTAACTAGCATTTGATGATCTACCATACTAGTATTCATAGGGTGTTTTGTCCTTACCTCTTTTGACCAGTACATGGTTCATTGTATAAATAGTTGTGTTGATAGCTTCTCTCCAAAATGTCTTAGCTACACCTCCTTCAATTAACATACTCCTAGTAGCTTCAACCACCGACTAGTTGTTCCTTTCTGCAATACCGTTCTGTTGTTGTGTCCTTGGTGCAAATAGTTGCCTCTCGATCCCATTGTTTTCACAGCATCTAGTGAATTCCTCAAAACTAAATTTACCACCTTGACCAGTCCTTAAACATTTAAGATTCCTTCCACTTTCATTCTCAACCAAGGCTTTGAATGCTTTAAATTTGTTGGAAGTTTATGTCTTGTCTTTCAAGAATGGGACCCACATCATCCTTGAGTAGTCATCGGTAAATATCATGAAGTTCCGATCTCCTTGAATACTCCTAGTCCTCATTGGTCCACATAGGTCAGTATGAGCCAAATCTAGCAAATGTTCAACTAAGAAAGATTTTCTCTTGAAGGTTGAGGTTGTCATTTTCCCTAACTAACATTCCTTGCACAAAGCATTCACTGGTTTGTCCAACTATGGAAATCCTCTTACTGATTTTGACTTGCTGACTCTTACAATGTTATCAAAATTCACATGGAAAAACCTCTGATGCCAAAGCCAACTATCTTCTACTTTTGCAATCAAACAACTATTGACTTTAGAGTTTAAGTGAAATAGTTTACCTTTGGTTTGTTTTCCAGTTGCAACCAGTTCACCTTTGCTTCCAAAGATCTTGCAAACTCCATTCTTGAATTCTAATGGGTAACCATTGTCATTGAGTTGAGAAACACTCAAAATATTGTGTTTCATACCTTTGACCTAGTAGACATCATCTACACTACTCTTACTATTAAGGGATATGGATCCTTTGCCCCCCACCATGTAGGGAGAGTTATTTCCAGATTTGACAATACCTCCATCAAATTCATCCAATGTTAGAAACTTTCTCTGATCACCAGTCATGTGGTGTGAAAAACCACTATCAATAATCCAGTCATTTGAGTTGTCCAAGTGAGAGACCAATGCCTTCTAATCTGATATGTCTTCTTTGATAATAGCATAGACAATGTCCTCATTGGTATCTTCCTCAGATTCTTCATCTATAATACCTTCATCCATTGCAATGAAATAATTTATTTTTCCTTTTTCTTTAAACTTCCTATATTTTTTTTGTTTTTCCTTGTTATCTTCATTAGGATAGTTAGCAGCAATATGTCATATCCGGTTACATGCAAAACATTTTAGTGGTAATTTAACTCTATACTTACCAGTACCTCTAGGTAACTGCATGGCCAACAATGCCTCGAGTTCCATCAGGCTTTCTTCATCATCTACCTCTCTGTTGGATCTAGATTCATGACTGTAACTTACTTCTCTACTTTTCCTTATTGGTGAGGTTGAGACCGAGGCTTTGAATGCAGATTTTGACGTCTGAACACTTCCATCAAAACCATTTAATTCGAATGTAGTCAATTTACCAATGATAGAGTTAAGAGTTACCTTTGCCTTGTCAATAGATTTAAGTTCTTGAATGGTTGCAACTTTGATAGCGTAGACCGGTAGAAGGGTTCTCAATACCTTTCTAACCATAGTGGAATCCTCCACTGTACCTCCAACATGTTTGATTTCTCCAACTATCTCCTTGATTCTTTGATCATACTGTTGAATGCTTTCACCTTCAACCATTCTCATATCATCAAATTTTCCTCTGAGACTCTCTTCCTTGGCTATCTTTAAATGCTCACCACTGCCATATATTTCTTACAGTTTCTTCCAAACTTCATATGCAGTCTCCAATCCATGAACATCATAACATTTTGAATTTGACAAGGTACTGATGATGGCTTCCAATGCTTGGTTGTTCTCCTATTGCTCCTTCTTCTATTCAACTGTCAAAATTTCACTAGGCAAGTTATACTTAGTAACATCATGATCCCAATACTGACTTCCTAAGCTCTTTATGTAAATCTTCATCCTATCACTCTAGATTTTGTAGTTATCTCTATTGAACTTCAGACCTTCTCTCTTCATCAATTTATCCTAGATCTTTTCATCAAGCTATTAGGATTATACTCAAGAGGACCTGGAATTATCTGATACCAATTGATAATATGATGAAACTATAAAGATCTGGTCAACCACTAAGAGGGGGGATAAATCAGTAGTTAGAAACTTAACTAAAATTTTACCAAACTTATTTTCATCTAAGAATCAACTCACAAAGTTTACCAGTTTAGACACTTTAACAAATCTGTAGCTACTCTGTTAAACCTTACCAGTTTACCTAATACTTCAGTGATATAATGCAATAGATCTTAAACTTAAATATCCTTTGACAAAAACCTTAAACTACTTCACTAATACCAATAATAACATATTTTAGATCATTTCCAATCATTTAAATATATCTATGCACATTTACCAATCATTCATATCAACCATACCAAAAACACATCCACAAAATCATTCACCACTTGACACAATTATTTTTCATGTGGAAACCCAAATGGGAAAAACCATGGTGGGGATGAATACCCACAAGTATTTTTGAACTCTTCTGAAGTTCGCCCTATTAGGAGCCAAGCTTGGTTAGAAGCTTATACAAGAATGTTCTGTTAGGAACAAATCCAGTTAAGGGATTGACTACAAATACCTTGTTAAAGGTAACACCCTGTTAAAAGTAACTCAGTGGAGGATTTCAAATCCAAGCTAATGGATCACCTGGTTAGAGGATTTTAACAACAATCTTGTTAGAGCTTATCCTTTGAGGGGATTTCAAACTACTATAATGGTTAGAGAATAATAGGTTCTTTGACCGATCTGGAAATAACACTTCCTTGTTGAATCAAATCCTTTATTGCTCCTATCTTCCTTCACATCATTCTGCAGACACACCTCCTAGTTTGGCAACAATCACTTTCACACTTAATCAAATTTGCCAACCACTCATTCAATCAGTCCATCGACCTTATGAACAAACACATTAGGTCAGTAACACAACACAAACCCTGATATTCTCATAGCGATTACAAACACATCAGTTCAATCTTGACTGTTAGATTATATGCAATCAACTTTACATTCTTCTAGGAATGTACAACCACTCCTGGATCATCACATTTTGAATCTTGTAACACATCACGCGTTTGTCACTTCATATTATGAATTTGATCATTCCCAAGATAAGTGGTTGTCTTTACATGCCAAAACCATCTAGAAACTCATCACGTGCAACATGTTTTTGTGGTATCTTCATCACTGATCATCATTTAGTCATAAATCATCACAATCGATCTCCAAGCTTCATCGGTTAGGGTTCTACTTCTCAACTAGATAGGGTTACCGATTGATCTTTACTGCTTCATTACCAGTCACTTTACTTCTTCATTACCGATTGCTATTGACATCAATGACAACACTTCCGAATATATTTCATCAATGAAATATTCATGTAATGCCAACACTTTTGATAGTGGATCCAGTCTGTCTCCCTAATTTGAAAAATATCCAACTTGCCTATGAAAGAGTTATAGGACTAGGGTGACACACCACCATAGTCCTGACAATTCAACTTGAATTTCTAGTGTACGTTAGGAAATAGGAAATCATCACAAGCAAGATAAACATACTAATCATTTAGCTCAATCATGAAAGCACTCATTGCAATGATCTATCCTAAACAACACTCAATAGAGACATGAAATAAAAACATTCAAAACTAGAAATTAAACAAACCAAAGATGTGATTTGAATGCTCCTTCATGCGGCTCCATTGTTCTTCTTTCCTCTTCAAATGGTTTGGTTGTGGATCTCACCTACAAGTGCACACACATAATTGAAAGCAAGTAGACAAGATTATTGATCAAGAGTACTAGAAATGTGATTGACTAGAGATTCAATAGTCTGATTACCAATTAGCTTTGATTGATGAAGATCATCCAATTTATAGAAGAATTGGAGAGATGACAAGATTAGCATGATTCAATTCAAATAGAAATTGCAAATCAATTATGTCAATTATGACAAATTATGACAAATTATGCACTTTCTATGCAAAATTTGTTGATTGATAATTTATGACAAATTATGACAACTTCTATGTCAAAATTGATTGATTGTCAATTATGACAAATTGACATGTCATTTCCATGAATTTAGGAGAGAAATAGGAGGAAATTGAAATTAAGAATTAGAAAATTAGAAAATTAGAAAAAGAGGAATTAAGAAATTAGGAAATTAGAAATTAGGAAATTAGAAATTAGGTAAAATTAATTCATAATTTGTCATTTATTAATTAATTCACAAAGAGGAATAATTAGCCAATTAAATGAACATTTAATTGTGATGAGAAGACTTAGGATAAATAAATGATTTATTAATCCTAAAGGGAGAAATGACAAACCAGGTTAAATGATGAAATCACAAAACCCTAGAAGATGAATTAGCAATGCGAGAATGACAATTAGGTCTTGATTGAAGATAATTCATATCGATCATGATTTTGAATCGATAAATGACCAATGTGATAAATGATTTGATTGATAAATGCGCCAATTGACGAGGAACAATGACTAATTGATCCAAATTGACATAATTGAGACAGACGACGATCGATGACAAATCGATCGCGAAATGACAAGATTGACAAAAAGACAAGGATTGATGACAAAATAGATTGCCAAACGACAATATTGAAAATGACCACGATCGATGACAAATCAATCACAAAATGACAAGATCGAACATGACAACGATCGATGACAAATCGATCGTTAAAACGACAAGATTGAAAATGATAAGGATTGATGATAAATCGATCGCCAGATGACAAGATTGATAAGAGTACAACGATCGATGACAAATCGATCGCAAGATTGACAGGAGGAGAAAACCCTAATTAGGATTGATGATGTCCAAAATGATGACAAATAAGCACGCACATTGATGCAATAGGATAAGATCAATTAAAATCATGACTGGATAGTGTTGTTGACAAGACCAAATTTGAGAGCGAGACAAATGAAGAATGTAGAAGAATGACTCGATGCTCGCAAATGATAAAGACCAAGTGTGAATCATCTGTGTTATGACTGATGTTACTTTTTATGTATGGATGACTTATGTACTGTTGATGTACCATTGTGGAATATGTATGGATATGTTTTTGTTTATGTGTTATTGATGCATTGATCATATGAAATGGATAAAATGCTTGATGTGATGCTTAACGTAATGCAAATGTACTAATGAATGAATGCAGGATGCAGCATGTATGGTTGGAAATCGGAGCACTAGACCGAACTGACGGAAGAAATGTTAGTAAGAAGAAAATGAGACAGAGGACAGTTAGAGATGAAGAAAAACTTGCTTTCAGTAATGCACTTTGTAGGTGAGAACCTTTATTTTAATGTAGCAAAATGGATGCGTAGCATCATGGCATTGAGGGCCAGAGCTGAAATGCAACCCTTTTTGCAAAAGACAGACACATCACATACAAACAACAATCACAATCAAAAAGAAAAGGACCATGATCCATCCCGGTCACTCTAAATCACTCAGTGATATCATCGAGCAACATAGGAACATGACCGAAGCCAAAGATAAATAAATAAAAAGATAAGATGCACAAATTCCAACAAATCAAACAAACACCTTGATCTTCGTTGTCAAAAGTTGAACGTGTTGATAGGACGATCATGCTGTCTGGTTTCAGGACATGCGGTACCCCGTCTAAGACAAGACACAATCTGGTTTCGAGTATACCACACCCTGTATAAGACCCATGATAGTGTGCCAAGGACAAATTGATTTTGAGGTTGATTGATATGACAATTTTGATCAGTTTGAATGTCTGAATTGATTGAAAGAGTTCATCTGTTTACGCATGATTTCATTAAAGCACAGTGTTGGATTGCGTGTCATTGGATGCTCGGTGATTTGTCTTATGCACAAAATGGATCATTTATTGCAAAATGCTTGTTTTTGGATTTGTAATGTTTTGAAAATATTTTTGTGTTCATTTTTCCAGGACTTTATTTGATTTTTTTATGATTTTTTCAGGACGTTATTGAATTTTTTTATTTTTTTTTTTCAGGACATTATTTGATTTTTTTGGATTATTTCAGGACATTTTTCAATTTTTTATGATTTTTTCAGGATCATATTCAATTTTTATGAGATTTTTTTAGGACATTTTTCAATTTTTATGATCTTTTTTAGGACATTTTTAAATTTTTTTGAGATTTTTTACGGACATTTTTAAATTTTTTTTGAGATTTTTTCAGGACATTTTTAAAATTTTTTTTTGAGATTTTTTCAGGACATTTTTCAATTTTTAAGTTCCAGTGATCGATCATGACAAGGGAAACACACCCAATGTGCATCTGAAAGACATACATAGACCGGGACCAAAACATATGTACAAGAAACTGAGGTATGCAAGACAATGATGTTGACCAATAACAGGCCTGGAAGAGAACATTGGGTCAAGACAAAGATAGACATGAGAAACCGGCCGAGAAAAATCATAGCTTAGAGGTCATGATAGATGACGGAGCAATGATCTCATTTTACACATGGCGCCTGTTTGCCAGGTTTTCACCAAGGTACTTGCCCCAAGCGCCTGTTTGCCAGGTTTTCACTAGAGGGCGAATCATTTTTCTTTTCTCTTTTTGCTCTTTTTCTTTTTTTCTCTTTTTGATTTTTTTTGTATTTTTTCAGGATCATATTTGAAGAAGTACTGATAGAAAATTATGCCCAATATTTGCGAAGATGCGTGTTGTTTATAGGATCGGACAGAGGTTCACCTTCTGGGGTAGCAAGTTGATATGCCCCCGAGCCATATGCTGCAGTTACTATGAAAGGACCAACCCAATTAGGTTCAAATTTACCTTTGATGATGTCAGTAGACTATGCATTCTTAGGATTTGCCCTTAAAACTAGATCTCCCACTTCGAAGTGTCGCCCTTTGACCTTCTTATTATAAGAGCGACGGAGATGATTTTGATATGCTTGCAAATGTGTCAGGGCTGTCTGGCGTTTCTCATCTAACATCTCAAGCTGATGCAGCCGAGAGACTCTGTGTGTCTCATCATCAATCAGATGTTGCAAGGAAACACGCAAGGAAGGAATCTCCACTTCCAAGGGTAAAATAGCTTCTGCACCATACACCAAGGAATAAGGTGTTGCGCCAGTAGGTGTGCGGATACAAGTGCGGTAGGCCCATAGTGCTGGATTCAACTGTACATGCCAATCTCGACCAGCGTCATTGACAACCTTCTTCAAGATCTTGATAATGGTCTTATTTGATGCTTCGGCTTGACCATTCCCCTGTGGATAGTATGGACTGGAGAAACGGTGTTGGATATGAAACTTTTTGCAGAGTTCTGTAACATCTTTATTCTCAAAAGGACGACCATTATCTGTGACTATGGCAAGGGGAACCCCATACCGGCATATGATATAATTCAGCAAGAATTTTGAAATTTGGACACCCGTGATATAGGTCATGGGGATAGCCTCGATCCATTTTGTAAAATACTCTGTAGCTGTAATGATGAACTTGTGTCCATTTGCAGATGTCGGGTGAATCTTGCCAATAAGATCCAATCCCCATTGAGAAAAAGGCCATGGAGATATGATAGAATGAAGCTCTTGGGCTGGTGCATGAATGTAGTTTCCATGAATCTGGCATTTGTAGCACTTCTTAACAAAATCATGAACATCTTTTTCCAGAGTGGGCCAATAGTACCCAGCACAAATCAACTTTTTAGCTAAGCTTAGACCATTGAAATGGCCCCCACATATACCATCGTGAACCTCGTGTAAAGCTATTTGTGCTTCGTCAGAATCCAAACACCTGAGGAGGGTATGGTCAAAGGAACAGTGGTAAAGGGTGTCGGCGATGATGACATATTTGGCTATCTATCGGATAAAGGCTCGGCGTTGGTTAGCGGAAAGGTTGGGTGGTAAGGTTTGGGATTTCAAATATTGATAGACGTCATTGTACCATGGGGAGTTGGGACCAACAAGAATGCACATCACATCCGCTGTCGGAATATCAAAAGAAGGAACCAACAATTGTTCAACTAAAAATTCACATTTGTCCATATTGTTTGGCATATTTAACATGGAGGCAATCATAGCCATTGCATCTGTCGGCTTATTTTGCATTCTTGGAACTTGACTGAAATGGATAGCCATGAATTTTGTCTTGAAGAAATCTACCATATGCTTATAGGGAATAAGCTTTTCATCTTTTGTTTTGTAGTCATCATTCACTTGTCGGATGACTAATTAAGAATCTCCATAGACTTGCAAATGCTTGATGTTCCAGTGGACTGCTACTCGGAGTCCTGTAACCAGTGCTTCATACGCTGCAATGTTATTGGTGCAATGGAAAGTTATTCTGTAGGACTTTGGAATAGCATCACCTTGAGGGGTGACAAACAAGATGCCGGCTCCGGATCCAAACTTGGTATGGGACCCATCAAAGTATAACTTCCATTCATTAGAGGATGTGAGAGAAAAGACTGATTCATCTGGAAAATCGGTCAACATGGGATGATCATCAGAAAGAGGAGCCTCTGCAAGTTGATCTGCTATGACTTGTCCTTTTATGGCCTTTCGCTCCATATACTCAATGTCAAATTCACTGAGAATCATGACCCATTTTGCTAGGCGACCCGTCAAAGCTGCTCAGCTAAGAAAATATTTTAAGGGATCAATTTTTTCAACCAACAATGTTTGGTGGCTTAGCATATAATGTCGGAGTTTCTGCGTTGCAAATACCACTGCTAAGCATGCCCTTTCAATAGTTGAATAATTTAGCTCATAGCCTACCAGTGTCCGGCTGATATAGTAAATGGCTCGCTCTTTTCCGTTCTCATCTTGTTGGGCCAAGAGAACTCCTAATGCCATTTTAGTTGCAGAAATATACAATAAAAATGGCTTTCCATCTATCGGAGGCATTAGAATAGGTGGTGACAGCAAATATTCTTTAAGAGCTTGAAAGGCTGATTGACATTGCTTAGTCCATTTGAAAGTGGCACCTTTATGCAATAGATGCTGGAATGGATGACATTTGTCGGCCAACTGAGCTATGAAGCGGCGGATTGACTGGAGCTTTCCTTGCAGACTTCTTAATTGCCGGAGGTTTGAAGGTGGAGGCATATCCATTATTGCTTTGACTTTGGCAGGGTCGACCTCAATGCCTCGGTGAGAAACAATGTATCCTAATAATTTGCCAGCTGTGACACCAAAGACACACTTCTTTGGATTGAGCCTGAGTTTGTAGGTCTCCATTCGGTCAAAGATTGGGCCCAGGATGGCTAGATGACTATCTCTGGTGACAGATTTGCATAACAGGTCATCAACATAGTCCTCCATCAAAGTGTGCATGAAATCATGAAAAATTGTCGTCATTGCTCTTTGATATGTTGCGCTTGCATTTTTAAGACTGAAGGGAATCACATTCCAACAGTAGGTACCCCAAGCACAGGTGAATGTTGTCTTATGCTGATCTTCAGGAGCAATGCAAATTTGGTTATAGCCAGAGAAACCATCCATTAATGAAAGCATCTCATATCCAGCAGTCATGTCCACTATGATGTCTATGTTTGGCAATGGAAAATCATCCTTAGGGCATGCTTTATTGAGATCCCTAAAATCTGTGTAGATTCTGATGCCCCCAGTTACTTTGCTAACTGGTACTAAATTTGAAATCCAGTCTGCATAATCAATGGGTCTGATGAAGCCCACATCTAGTAATTTTTTTAGTTCCACCTTGACCAAAAGAGCCACCTGAGGATGCATCTTTCGAAGTTTCTATTTGACAGGCTTGGCATCAACTTTTAGTGGCAAATGATGAAGAACCAATTCTGGATTGAGGCCAGGCATATCTGCATAGGACCATGCAAAGCTGATCTTCTTCTCAAGAAAGAAATTGACAAAATCTATTTTTTCCTGTTGTGAGAGAGAAGCGGCAAAATGAATGACCTTAGGGTTGTCAGGTGTACCCAAATTGATTTCCTCGGTCATTTCCACAAGCAATGTTGATTTGTCCTGACTTGATAGGGGTATGTCCACTCTTCCACCTTTGGGCGCCTCAGAGAGGTTTTCACCCGCAGATATGTCTTTTATTTTGACTTTTGTATGATCAAAGAGTGCCTTACAGTTTTCACTCAAAGATCTATTCTTTTGATTTTTTACTATTTCTTTTCTTTTTTCATTTTGATGACTGGAAGAGGGAGTTGACTCCCCAAAATATGCTGTGGAATCCAGGTCAATAGCAAATCCTACCTTATGATCACCTTGTGGTATGCCTTCCCGTAGTCCAAGGAATTCTGCAATTGCTTCGTCATTTTGAAAATAGTCCAATGTGAGCGGTTCTTGTTGGTCATGTTGGATAAGCAGGTGATAGATGAGGGGCATGTCATCATCAGTTGTAAGGAGAGAAAGGGCTGATATGGTAAAGATATGAACATCGGTGGTATCACTATCCGAGCTGCTTGTATCAGATTCGGAGCTTGGATCCCAAAATGTCTCTATCCAAGCATGAGGACATGTTTTAGGAAGAGGAGTTATTTCATGTTTGTCTTCCATAGGCAAATTATTAGGGTCAATGAAAATATTATCGAGGGCATAGGAGCTAGAAGAAAAAAAACTCCACTCCCATTCATTGGAATCAGTTTCGGGTTGGGTATCCTCAGATGTTATTTCATCATCAGAATCATGCCCTTTTCGACACGTGGGCACTTTGGTAGATGTAGATCCAATTCGCAATGGTACAAAACCTAACCCTAAAGTTGGAGGTCACCTCTTGGGTATGATAGGTTCTAGCCTTCCATTGTTGTTCAGGCCTAAGCCACTGCAACCATCATATCCTTTTTTTTGCAGCATAGTAAATCCTTTGCCATATCGTTCCACTGGCAATCTGACAGGTGGGGTCTCAGTTGGATCTTTATAAAGCCAATCTATGACATCATCATCTACAGTTTCTTTGTCAAGTTCTCCCCATCTTGTAAATGTAGTAGGAGGCTGATATTGAATAATGACCTTAGGTTCCTTTTGCAATAAATGTGGTTTGCCATATGATTTTGGAGATATTGGTAAATTCCCGATGAGGAATGTTTGATCCATTGAATATTCTCCACATCCTTGGTCTTGTATCTTCAATTTTCCTTTGACAGCATCTAACAATTGATTAGGATCCACATAGTTATGTGATTTGGCCTCTCTATCGACTGGGACTTGCTGCTGAGGGGTATCCTTTAGCGTAGCACAAAATTGGAATGGATTAGGATCTCCCAGAATTGTTATCTCAGTTCCATTGTAAGGATATTTTAAACACTGGTGATAGGTGGATGGAACTGCTTTCATTGCATGGATCCATGGACAGCCAAGGATCATATGATAAGGGAGATCAAGGTCTAGGACTTGCAGGAAAGTGTTTTTTGTCACTGGACCGACTCTGATAGGCAATGTAATTATCCCTTTGGATGGGCGCTCAGCATCATCATATGCTTTGATTGTTATTCTTTTAGAAGCATCAATGTCATTTTCTGTATATCCAAGGCCAATGACCACTCTCAAGGTACAAATATTAAGACCTGCTCCGCCATCTATCAAGACTCATCGGATTTTGCAGTTATGAACAAAGACTTCAAGGTGTAAAGGATCATTGTGAGGGAGCTTATCAGGCGAGATATCATTGTCAGAAAATGCGACATTTTGGGCAACAGCTAAATGTCCAATCCGGGCTTGAAACTGGTCAACATCAATATCTGTCGGGACAGTGGACTCAACTAAAGCTTTATCCAGGACTGCACGATGCATGGGAGACATTTTCAGTAACTCAAGGATTGATATTTGTGCAGGTGTCTTTCCTAGATGATCCAAAAGATTATACTGGCTTGCAGGAGTTGGTTTGGGAGGAGCTGCAGGACCTCCTTTCAGGACTATCTTGGATCGACGAGTGGTTACTGCACAAGAAGGATCTTGTCCCTTTATTCTCAAGGTAGAAACATACTCAGTTGATGCACAAAAACAATTAATGACATTGTTATAACCAGAACTTGCATAATTTGCTGTTTGGGCAGAGTTGGAAGAAGACGCTTTACCCTTGTCATGATCAAGCAAAGGAGTTTTGAAAATAGTATGATCAGTGTTAGAGGTCGGATGGGGTGGATCTACCTCAATTACTCCTTGCTCTAATAAATCTTGAATCATATGTTTCAATTGAAAACATGATGTATTTTTATGTCCTTTGGACCGATGATACTCACAGTACGCATTATCATTCCACCAATGTGGTTTTACCGTTGGTTCTGCCTTGATATCTGGTAGCTTAATAAATTTTGCTTGTATCAATTGTCTCATTACTGATTCAATAGGCTCTCCTAATGGCGTAAATTGTCGAGGAGGCCCATCCCGCGATCGGAAGGGTTTGCGCTACTGGTTTTGCTGTTGGCCTTGTTGTTGGTTATATTGTTGAGTATGTTGTTGTTGAGCATGCTGCTGGTATTGCGGCTGTTGAGTAACATTGCTCATTGGTGCTTGATTTTGTTCCATAGTTGACATATTAGGAACACTCAATTTCTTGATCATGAATGGGGGTTGATTTGCATTCACTGCTCTTGCATCAACAACTCCATCATTAGTGACATTCTTGTTCTTATACCAAAATCTATTTCTATCCCCCAAATAATTCGCGTTGTCATTGTCTTTATTGAGCTTGATAATTCCTTTAGCTACCAGAGCCGTTTCAATGCTCATTCCTTTCTTAATGAGTTTCTCTATAGTACTGGGACTTTTCAATTTTAGCTCATACATCATTTCTGGGACCAAATTCTGGATAAACAGATTCACTTGTTGTTCTTCGGGTATATCAAGAGAAGAACGACTATACAAGCTTCACCATCGTTGCAAGAAAGTCACTAATGACTCACCTTGCTTTTGCTTGGTGTTGCATAAATCTGACATGGTTACATCACTGTCGATGTTGAACGCAAAATGAGATAAAAACTTTTGAGCCAATTCAGACCAAGTCTTTATATTTCCTGGCAGATGTGAATACCGATCCATAGCTTGTCCTGTGAGACTTCGTGCAAATAAGCACATTAAATATGTCTCTTCATAGCTTACCTCAGTACATGCCGCGAAAAATGCTTGAATGTGATCTTTTGGATTGCCATTCCCTTTATATTTCTCAAAATTAGGTGCCTCAAAATGCTTAGGGAATGGAGGCATGTATACACTCTTGTCAAAAGGATTAGGACATAAATCTTGATCTGTATACAACTTCTTTGTTCCTTTAGTTTCTAATGCGTCAACTTTTCGTTGCAACTTCTCAAGTTGTTGCGCAATTGTATCAGATTGTGGAGGTCCATCATTAATCCCGGTTGGTATTCTTTGTCGACACATCACATTTCTGATCGGTTGTTGATACTCTAAAATGGCCATTTTTGGTGTCTCCGGCATATAATGTTCTTGGTACATCGCTTGTTGTTGCGGTTGTGCTATGCCTTGATATCGACCTTGTTGTTGTGCTTCTTGGAGCCTAGGTTGATATTGCAATTGAGTAGGTTGTTGATATTGCACAGGTGCCAATTGTGGTTGTGAAGTAGGATAGCTTGTTTGCCTTGGCACATATTGTGGCACATGTTGGTGTTGAGGCTGATGGATCGGAATTTGTTGACTTTGTGCCAATTTTTGTCATGGTGTATATCCCATCATTTGTAAAAAACTTTGTTTAGATGGTTTTCGTTGCTTCTCCTTAGGATGGGGTATAGCACTTGCATTAACTTGCTATGTTGTTTGTCCAATGCATTGTGATGGTTGCAAGTTTGCATTAACTTGTAATGGTGCCGAAGGTGCTGCAATTTGTTGTCGAATGCGAAATTGTTGTTGTTGCACATTACTTGTTTGCACATTCGATTGTACCTTTTGTATATTACTCAATTGTTGCAACAATTGTTGTTGGTGCAAACCACTATCTATAGTTCTTTGTGTCACCATTATCGAAGGATTTGTCGCAATAGTGTTTGGCAAAGATATTGAACTTAACGGGACATAAGAACTTTGTTGCATCGTGGAATTATTTTGGACATTGGTGACATTAGGCATTCCAGTTGTGAAGCTTTCCTGCATCTTAGATTTTGATCCAACTTTATGCATGTAAGGAACCACTTCTTGTTGAGGGACAGCTGTGAATACTTGCGTGTTCTTCAATTGATCTTGTGTTACAGGTGTTGTGTTGAATAATGGATTATTTATTGTCTCAAATGGTGACTTTTGAGGAATAGTCACTGTCAATGCCTTTGAAGCACGTTTACTCATCAATGTAGGTTGAGTTGCTTGTTGTGCATTTTCTTCATTTGGATGCGGGGAGAAACTTAACAACTCACCACCTTGTTGTTCTTGCACATTGATTTGGTCACTTGAAGATGTCACATTACTCATCATGTTAAGATACTTTTGTGGAAACATCTTAAAGACTTTGTTCAAGAACTTATCCATCTTTTTTGTTATCTTTGGATCTTGAAGGAACATGTCAACATCATTAGAAGTATCGAAATCGGATGAAGAATCTAGTTGGATATTTGGATTCGTTTCTTGGTGAAAGCCTTGATCTGAACCAAATCCTTGTGAGAGAGTTTGTTCTTCATATAATGTTTGAGTTTGAATGTCATGTTGCAGGTGTGGTTGATTCAAATTGAAAGGCGCACTTCCTCTTGGAGTTGGTGGAACACTCCCATGTCCTGGTTTCATAGGTACAAACACTGGTTCATATAATGGAGGTGGTCCAAGTTGAACCGTTCCATATGGTGGTAGAGATGTGTTTGATGAACCTTCAATTTGTATTGTTTGACTAGCTTGAAACTGCGAATTTTCTATGTTGTCCATGGGTTGATACATTGGTTCGCCCATCTTTTTAGATTTTGATCTTGTCTCAATAGGCATGTCACTTGTGCAAATGCAATGTTTTTGGAATTTTCAAAGATAATATATTCTATGCAACCAAATGGAAACTTGAATAGATGAAAATGCAATCTATGTTTTTGGTTGTTTTTTGAAGATTTTGACAAACTTTTTGAATGCAAATCTAAGAGAGGGACCCTTAGGAAATTGGAATGATATCTAGACCTCAAAGGACAAAAGGACTTAAGTGACAAAAGGACAAATGACAAAGTCTCCCCTATATGCTTGGATACTAAGCTAGGTTTGACCAAATGACATTGATGATAAAAGGACAAAAGGTTTGATAAGGTCTAGACTTCTTAACAATGACTTAGGGTTTATCAAAGATTTGGATTACTCAAGTATGACAAAACCTAGTTTTGACACTATATGCTAAGGGACAATTACTATGCAAGTGACCCTAATATGATATGATAATGACCTAAGCTTAATGAAGAGACCTAGGGTAAGAAATGTATGACAATGGTATGACTTCAATGCAAGAGGACATATGCAAATGGATGACCCTTTATTGAAAAGAGTATGACTTAGGTGAAACCTAACCTTGGTACTTGACAATGAACTTTGCAAAATGCAACCTAGGATGAACCTAAATGTAAGTGACATGCTTCTTGAGACAAGATTTTGAACAATATTTGACAACCATGTTTGAAGATGAGTTTTTGAATCTTGTTGAACCTTTGTTGGATGAATGTCTCTTGTGTTTAATCTTATGTTGGATCAATTTTTTTTGCTCTTGAAATGAGATACAATTCAACTTTTGACAAGCAAAGAATACAAGATATTGCAACTTAGACTCAAGACAATCATGCTCATTTCCACATTTCTTATGGTAGGCAAGGACATTAGGTACTTGAGAGGTAGACTCATTATGGGATTCAAGGAGAATACATAGATGCTTGACCCCACGGGCTCCCCTCCACGGCACTCACTTCTCAGGGCAGCCAAGCATCAGTCCCCATGGAAATCTCCCCATGGCGAACTTAGTATCTCTTCCAAGTATCCTAACTTGTCCTTCTCAAGCAACTAGAAGGGTTTTTGGCCTCTAAAAACAAGGTGTTTAGTCAGGATTTCTGTTAAGCATTACTCCTTGATGTCATGCAAGCGTGATTGAGACATTAAGCCCATCAAGATACCAAACAAATGTAGTCACGCAAGCATGATTTAGACCATGAGGTCCTACTTAGATGTTGATATGAGAAAGAGTTCAAGGGTCATCACTTCCCAAGTAACTGCAATTCCCACGTAACACTTCCTTCAAAGCTTTCACTCATCGGTTATTTTTTTATAGTGAGTTAGAATGCCAAGGAATTCTAGTCGTACTCACTTTGGGTCGTTCCCTTCTCACGATTATCACTTTCTTGCAAAAGCAAAGTGGTCGGGAAGGCAGGCCCTCTAAAGGAGACACACAATCAAAGACAAAAGCATGGTATCGAAGATCTAGATTTCTGATCACCCTAAAGGGATGAGAGCATACTCTCCTACTCCAATGTCATACTCAACAATCAAAGCAAAAACATGTTCATTCCAACCTATTAGAAATCACTAGGTGCCTAAAACATTAATAACAAACACCAAGTTTAGTTGTTTCTCCAAGGCAACCTGTAAAACCCAAGTTAGAAGTTTGATTTGTTGTCTTTGACTATCGATTCTGCATAACACATGTTAGTAGTTTGATTTGTTGTCTTTTCCATGCGTATGCCAAGATTCTACACAGATAATTAGTACCCAAAATCCAAAACACAGAAAACAGAATGCAAAAACTAAACAAATTTCAAGTAAAATACTGCATTTTTACCTCTGTTCTGGACTTTACACAGGCGCAGAACTTAGGACACAGGCGCAGAATGCAAGACACAGGTGCAGAATGTCTTCAACATAGGCACAAGTTGCTTCACACAGGCACAGAAGTCTCCAGAAAACCCTGCACGACCCTGTTTTTGGGTTTTTGGCCTGCAAATCAACTTGAAAGCACTCAAAAACACCATAAAGAGGTTAGATGGTTAGTGTTCACGTCGGGTTCACCAATTAATGTACGTTAGGAAATAGGAAATCATCACAAGCAAGATAAACATACTAATCATTTAGCTCAATCATGAAAGCACTCATTGCAATGATCTATCCTAAACAACACTCAATAGAGACATGAAATACAAACATTCAAAACTAGAAATTAAACAAACCAAAGATGTGATTTGAATGCTCCTTCATGCGGCTCCATTGTTCTTCTTTCCTCTTCAAATGGTTTGGTTGTGGATCTCACCTACAAGTGCACACACATAATTGAAAGCAAGTAGACAAGATTATTGATCAAGAGTACTAGAAATGTGATTGACTAGAGATTCGATAGTCTGATTACCAATTAGCTTTGATTGATGAAGATCATCCAATTTATAGAAGAATTGGAGAGATGACAAGATTAGCATGATTCAATTCAAATGGAAATTGCAAATCAATTATGTCAATTATGACAAATTATGACAAATTATGCACTTTCTATGCAAAATTTGTTGATTGATAATTTATGACAAATTATGACAACTTCTATGTCAAAATTGATTGATTGTCAATTATGACAAATTGACATGTCATTTCCATGAATTTAGGAGAGAAATAGGAGGAAATTGAAATTAAGAATTAGAAAATTAGAAAATTAGAAAAAGAGGAATTAAGAAATTAGGAAATTAGAAATTAGGTAAAATTAATTCATAATTTGTCATTTATTAATTAATTCACAAAGAGGAATAATTAGCCAATTAAATGAACATTTAATTGTGATGAGAAGACTTAGGATAAATAAATGATTTATTAATCCTAAAGGGAGAAATGACAAACCAGGTTAAATGATGAAATCACAAAACCCTAGAAGACGAATTAGCAATGCGAGAATGACAATTAGGTCTTGATTGAAGATAATTCATATTGATCATGATTTTGAATCGATAAATGACCAATGTGATAAATGATTTGATTGATAAATGCGCCAATTGACGAGGAACAATGACTAATTGATCCAAATTGACATAATTGAGACAGACGACGATCGATGACAAATCGATCGCGAAATGACAAGATTGACAAAAAGACAAGGATTGATGACAAAATAGATTGCCAAACGACAATATTGAAAATGACCACGATCGATGACAAATCAATCACAAAATGACAAGATCGAACATGACAATGATCGATGACAAATCAATCGTTAAAACGACAAGATTGAAAATGATAAGGATTGATGATAAATCGATCGCCAGATGACAAGATTGATAAGAGTACAACGATCGATGACAAATTGATCGCAAGATTGACAGGAGGACAAAACCCTAATTAGGATTGACGATGTCCAAAATGATGACAAATAAGCACGCACATTGATGCAATAGGATAAGATCGATTAAAATCATGACTGGATAGTGTTGTTGACAAGACCAAATTTGAGAGCAAGACAAATGAAGAATGTAGAAGAATGACTCGATGCTTGCAAATGATAAAGACCAAGTGCGAATCATAGGAGAAATGTTAATGCGACGCAAAAACCTAAAATGAGGCAATGCGTAAATGTTAAAGTATGACTCCGCAAGCGTTGACCATTTTTAGGTGTCTACATCTAGCAATAGGTTTTGATCCTCTTCTTCGATGCAAATATCTATATATGGCTATGTCTGATGCTTGTAGTGCTTTGTTATTTCTGATTCACTTCAATTATTCATTGTTTTACTCTAAGCTTCCCAATTTACGTCCAATTTCAACTAAAAGGGGGCGGCAAATAAACAAGTAAATCTAATTAGCTATTCAACCCTTTTACTCATTGAATTGTGGCTAGATCTATTGGATTTACTCATGTTTCAATTTAATGATTAATTTAGTAAGATTAGTGGTTTTATTATCTTAATTGGTGAAACCCTAATTTTACACCATTACATTTTGGTGAACCCGACTTCTTTAATGCTTATTTTTTATTTATTGTCTCAGATTTGATTTGTATGCATTTAAACATTAATATTTGCACTCATAGATCATATATACAATTGAATTGCATAAATTTAGTGGTTAATTTCATAAAAACCCTAATTTATTATTCTAAAATTGACTTGTGGGTTGCATGAATTTGTAATCCTATTTTCAGATCTAATTGCTATGACATGTTATGTTCATATTTAGATGCATCTAATATTTAATATCCTAATTCACATTGGTTAATCATTTTACAAAGGAATTTCATTGTTTAATCATTATTTCAAATCCTTGCATTCAATATTTCCCTCTTTGTGTATGAGTTTTGTTACCCTTAGTCCTACATACAATATTCCAGTGAGAAGAAGTTATATACTTAGGGCTTCCCAAGGTTTAAACACTAAGGATATGGAGCCTTAGTTGACTAACATTTTCCATGTGAATGTTGGTGTTTCCTCTGATCTAACAAATAACATCATATATCCCCATTCACCTTATACTTCTCATGATGAGGATGAATCACTAACTAGGGTTACTATTGACCAATTGGAGAAAAATGATAATGAATTTGAAAATCTTCAAAAATGGATGGATCAACAATACTTGAATAGTGAGGAAATCCCCTTAATTGAAGGATTGAAGGGAATGGTTCAAAGTGATAAGATAGGTGTGGATTTGTTGTGTGTCCTTACTCATATTTCTGATACTAATATTATGCCAATCAAAAGTTATGCCAAAGTCCTTGATTACTCTCAACCTACTAGCCAAGTTAACCATTCCATTCCTATGCCTACATCCTTGCCTACATTTGCATCTTCTATCATGTCTATTTCCACACAAAATGCTAATCTTACACATGTTAGTCATGAGGGAAATCCTATTAATCAATAATATTATAGACCTCCTTTTATATATCTTCTATTTGTTTCACAACCATCTCCCATACCAACATACCATAATGTTCTCACTTATTATTCTCAACCTCCACCTACTTAAAACAATATTACTCCCCCATCACAATCCAATATGTCCAATTCCAATCCATCCACCGAAGCAACTATCAATAACATGACTCAAACTATTTCATCCTTACAACAACAATTGGCTTCTTTAAATCAATCTAAGTTCAATGTTCCCACATTTGATGTAGTGATCCCACTATTTGATGATATTGTTCATGCAGTTCCTCCTAAGCATATGGAAATTCCCTAATTGGAGTTATACAATAGAAAAAGTGACCCCTTGACTCATGGAAAAACTATTTACTCAAACCTTTAGAGATTTAGCCTTACAATGGTATTGTTATTTGTCTCCTTATTCTATTACTTCTTTTCAGCAATTGGCTAATGCTTTCATTCAACAATTTTAAATTTACATTAGTCCTAAGATTACTTTGACTAATTTGATTCATTGTAAGAAAGGAGTTAAAGAAAAAGTGAGTAATTTTATTAGTAAATATAAATATTTGCATTCACAAATTTCTTATGGTGTGTCTGATCATGATGTTCAAAGAATTTTATTGCTAATTTACAAAATGCTATTAGAGATAAGCTTCTATTTTTTGAGTTTACTTATTTCACGCAATTGTGCATAGTGCTTCATAATTATTATCTTCAAGTGAGTCAATTTGAATCATCCTCTTTAATGGATCCGGTTGATAAGAATGAGAGTGTTCAACAATAATTTATGAAGTTAAAACCAAACAAAGGTTTCATCAAGATAAATGATAACATCCACACTCAAGTGGCAGCCATGACACTAGGTGTGGCTTGTCTAAATAATTTAGAAAAGAATTAACTCCTCTTTTTGAGTCTTTGCATAGTATAATATTGAGGTTGATGAATGCTAGTGTGTTGCAACTTCCTCCCATCAAACTAATTGACCATTCTAAACCATTGCTAGCTTCCCATGATCCTAAAGCTTTTTGTCAATATCATTGTCAACTAGGTTATGATACTAATAAATGTTACCAGTTGAGGAATAAGATTTGAGATTTTATTGATAGCAATAGTATATCTGTATCTGGTATGAATGACAAAGGGAATAAATTCTTAGCTCCTCCTAGCCAAAATCTCCAAATCTTGACCAGTCTATTACCTCCTCATTCTACCAATGTTGTTGAGTTTGAGCTACTTGCTTTCTCCCTTGATGACCTTGGTGTAGAATCTAATAATGTTGTTAACCTCATTGACAAACCTAAAAAGCATTTATTCATTACCTTTGATCCTAGTAAAACTATTGTTGCACTTGATGGCCCATTATATATTACTGCAAAGATCAAAGATAAACTCTCACAAGGAGTGTTCATTGATCTAGTATGTATGATGAATGTGATTACTGAAGAACATCTTTTTACTCAACAAGTGCATCAAGTAAGATATGATAAATATGATGTTATGGTTAAGGTTTATGATGGTTTTTCTTGTCTTACTATTGGTTCTATTAATTTTCCTATTGAGGTTGGTACTAAGTGCTTAGATGTCACCTTTGATATTATTCCTACATCAGATCAATTTCATGTGAAATTGAGACATCCTTAGCTCTCCTCCATGAAATCTATCCCTTCTAAAATTCATAAATGTTTAAAATTCCGTCATAATGACACTATTATAATGATTAATCATAGCCATTACCAACCCACAACTAAGCGTGGAAATTTTAATCTTGATTACTTTTGGCCTAAACAACCTAAGCCTTTAAAGCCTCAAAATGACATCATTTTCTTATCTTATCAAAAATGGAAAAATGAGATGATAATGGCCTTGAGTAAACCTAGAGACTCTACACCCATGGAATTCCATTATGAGGAGGGAATTCCATTAGAATGAATTTCCTCCTATATATACCATAGTCCCGCCTCCTACATCATGTAAAGGAAAGAGTTTCCATATTTATGTCTAAACCTCAAAATACTCTTACTAGACTAGATATTGCTTATAGTGTGGGTTTAATTTCTGGATTTATGTCCAAACCTCAACAAACTCACTTTAAAGTTGAAAAAAGAATTTTGAGATATATTAAAGGAACTACTAATGTTGGTTTATTTAATGATGGAATTTATGATTTTACTTTAAAAGGATTTACTTATTCAAACCTAGGGGGGGATCCCAATGATGGGAAATCTACTTGTGGATATTTTTTCTTTGTTGGTTCAGGTGCCATTTCTTGGAATAGTAAGAAACAATAATCTACTTCTCTTGGTTCCACAGAAGCTAAATATAAAAGATGCAATAATACCTGTAAAGAATCCTTATAGCTTAGAATATTGCTTGAAGATTTGGGGCTACCTCAAAAAGATCAAAAACCTTTATATTGTGACAATCAAAGTGCTCTGACCTTGGCTAAGAATCCTATCTTCCATGCAAGGAACAAACATATTTCTCTCCAACACCACTTTATTAGAGAATAAATTGCAGACAATCAAGTTTCACTTCTACATTGCAAGGGCGAAGATCAAGTTGTTGATATTGTAACAAAGCCACTTTGTAAAGAAAAAATCCAATTTTATTGTAAAAATTTTGGTTTGCAATAAGGGATTTCAATGTAAACTCCCCAAGTAAATCTTAAGGGGGGGGGTGTGTTAGGAATTAATATTTACTTGGTAAAGCTAATTTCCTTTTATTTGTTTCTTGTAGGAATATTCCTAAAGGATGTCTACAACTCCTTTGTATTATTTGTTTGAGTTCTCACAACTCATTTTTATTTATTCCAAATATGTGGAATGTTATATTCCATCTTTATGAGGATTGCAACACATTACACACACATTTTATGAATGGTGGAATTCATAGATATGGGAGTTACTTTGTAACTCTTGTCCTCTTCTCTATTTAAGAGATGCTTCTCCTCTCATTCTTCACTTTTTGATATCATTGTAATGAGCTCCCCCCCCCACTCTCTCTCTATCTCTATCTCTAGGCTTTGCCTTCATTAATAATACATAAGGTATTTTTATTTGCTTTTCTCCTTTCAAAAGCTCTTGTGTCTCCTCTTCAAGTTTTGGATGATTTCTCTCAAGTTTCTCTATGCTTTGATAACATTACTTCAATCAACATACTTACGTGGATTTTTGTTTCGTTGTCTTTCTCTTTTATTTCCTTTCATTCCCAAACCATGTCCTCCCCAAAGAAACCAAATGTTGACTTGGTCCCATTTGTCTAGCCTTCACCAACCCTATGGAGAAATTTCAAATCAAACCACCTCTTTAAAAAATGCTCAAAAAAAATGATAGTTCAACTTCTTTTCATGTTAAAGATACATTTTTTTATTAATTTCGATGATGATAATATTGTTCATGCTAACAATGTTGATCGTAATGATGCTACTGTTATGTATGAGCTTGTTAATATTAATCATGAGTTATCTACATATTTTTCAAACACATTAACCCTAGCTCCTAGTGACAAATAAAGTAATTCATCATTAGAACATGGTCCTTGTTTGGAACTTGTAGTAGCTCCATCTACCATGCTTGATGTGGCTCCTCATGCATCTTGTCCATCCATCCCTAGATGATGTTAAGAAATATTGGGAGGCAGATGATTTTCTTGACTAGCTTCATCTATGTTGTGGATTCTCTTTTGTGTGTTTTCCTGTTCGTAATGTTCTTCCCCTTTGATGCATTGTTTGATATGTTTAGTTTTAATTGGATAAACCTTGTTACTTTGTTAGTGCAGTGTAATAAAGAGGTTGAATCCATTGTGACCTTCCTCTATTTGTATCTCAATTCTTCTACATGTCATCTCTATGTTATATAATACATGTTCCTTTGTGTTGTCTAGTTAGGGACAATACAAAGCATTGTGGTCTCCTTTTGGTCTCTTCCATGTTGACTTAAAAAGACATTTGTTTGTTATCGCTTATGTTGTTCTTCCATTTTGTTCGTAGTTCCACTACCTTTGGGGGATGAGATCAATTCAATAAAATTATCCTTAATATACATTATTTATCACAAATGCACCCCAGAGTAAGTGGATCCCTTATGTTCTTTTTCCTATAGGTTTTGTGACCATTATCCTTTGATTTGTCTTTTCTTAGGGGTATCTCATTGCAGTATCATGCTTGTCTTTTGGATGCATGCTATCTTAAAGCTACTACTCTCGGTAAGGCATACACAATTTCTTTAATGTGGGGGCATACACTTTGGTCAATGTTACACTTTATACACACACCTATTACACTTTCTACACACACCTATGACATGTTTTCAATATTCAAGTTACTTTGCAAATTAAGCCTTTTGCTTTGTAATTTGGTATTTTCTTTTTTCATGACTCATAGTAAGCAAATATTACTAGGCCAATATAGCCATGTTCTCTTTCTATTTTATCTTGATATTATAGCAGTAAGATCCCAAAGTCGTTGGGGGCTTGGCATGTCTTGTCTCTTTGGTATCTTGATGAAATTTTTTCAATGCAACTTCGTATTTTACCATGAGTATGGGTGTAGTTTGGTGCAGGAGAACCCATGAGGTTTATCCCTCTACAAGGTTCTTATGGTCATTGTTCATTGATTTTTTCTTGATTTCATGTAATAAGGTCTTCTTAGCCCATTTTAGGTTGATAAGAGTCTAGTTTGGGTCATTAGGTATTATGAAGTGCAATAACGTCAAAGTTGCCAAAGTTGTTAAGTGACTTTTCTTGTCAATGTTGTCATTATGGCACCAAATGTGGATTTGTTACTTTGTATTTCAAAAACTAGTTTCTAACTGTTGGGAGAGTTTGGGAAACCTATATTATGCCTTGTTCCATTGACCAGGATTGCTGGTTGAATGACCTTTGAAGTTGGAGCAAATAAAAAAACCAAATTTATGCATTTTCTAACGTACTTTTGTTGCTCTACTGATTTGTACGACTCTGTACAGATGTGTGATGATCTCAGACTAGTTTTAAATGATAAATAATTGACTCTAGTTCCATTTGCAACAAGTTTCATTAATTTTCATTGGGTAGATAAAAAGTTATAGCATTTTATTTGCTAGTTGCGTGAAACCCTAGATTAGGGTAATTGTGGGCACTCAACAATGCATTTCTCACCATTTCATCGATGAAAAAACCCAAACTTAGTGGAATGGTATTTTTTGTGTGTATTCTATGGTTCTCCAAACTTGTAGAGTGATTGGTGGAGTTTTTCTATGGTTTTGGAGGCACTAAGGGACTGATATCTCTACGTAGCAATCGTATGAAGCCTGAGACAAGTGAAGATTCTCATTTAAGGTGATAGGAGGAAGGGCCTTCAGATGGGAACAATTGGTTTAGACCATAGTTATTATTATACAAGAACAAGAACAATATATTGTATCTTTGGAAGACTTTTGATGTAAACCCTAACACCAAGAATAGCCAAATTGTCAATTGGGCCTAATGAAGAAATAAAATAGTCAATATTTTGACCCCTTCACTCCAAATTAATGACTATCTATTTCAAGATATGGTGTCAAATGGCCAAATGGGTATCTAAAAGTTCCTAGATTTTTTCCCTATGAGACCCATGCTGGAAATTATACCCTAACAAACCTATTTGGAGGCCTACTAGGAAATAGGCCTAATTGTAAGGGAACTATGATTGATCCATGGCCAAGATCAAAGGTGAGTGTTTGTTTGAGTTGGTAGAGATATTATAAGCCTCTGATCTGCATCATAGTCCCATAATCCCACTAAAGTGGGGGCTAAATGTAGCATCATAAATTATATTTGCATACAATTTTGTCCTCACCTATACCTCACCTTGGCGTTCTATCTTTTGATACCCAATGACTGCTTTTATTTTGCTCACACCTCCCACAAACCTACACTTTCACTTTCTCTTCTATCTTTTCCCCAATTTTGAGTCTCGATTCTTAAGATCAGGGCACTAGGGTGGCTTGGTCCTTGCTCACGACCATGGCGCCAAAGCACCTTGGTCCTCTCAATCAGGACCTAAATTTGGTCCTCACAATGGTCACTTCAAGTGAGTAAGAATTTAGGTCCCATGTCAGCCTGCTCCAAAAATTCAATTTTTTTGAGTAAATAAGTATAAAAGGAGGCTTACCCCTCTCATTTGAAACCTAACTTCTAATGTAGGCTATGATCTCAATTACAGTCTAGTGAATCCCATTCAAGTGAGCAAGCAATCAAGCATCCATCGAGCATTGAAGGAGAAGTGAAGTCAAGTTCAAGCATTCAAGATGGAATCCATGATCAAACTTCTATGAAGATATTCTACATGACATCCTAAAACCCACGTGTGAGGTTTCCAACAAGCTTCATTAAGGTATACATTTTAATTACAAGCTCATTTAATTTTAGGTCTAGCCTTTCCCTCAAAAGGAAAGTATCTTGCTACAATTCCATTCTATTTCCATTACAATTATCATTTCAATTTCAAGGTTAATTCCTAAATCGAGGTTTGACCCAAGGCAAACCCCTATCCATAACCTCTTTCCCTCTCTTTCTATGTGTAATATATTGACTCAAGAGCCGTGATTGAAGATTCCAATAGACTTGATGATGATGAACAGGTTCAGATTTGAAAGGAGCGAAAAGCAGAGGACCAGGGAAACCTACCACCATGGTCCCAATAATTTTTCCCAAGCTTCTGATAGTGGATGTAGTGCATCTCCTTGATCTGGAAAAGATCCCACTTGTCTCTTAGAGAGTTATAGGACCAGGGAAACACACCACCATGATCTTGACAATTCAACCTAAATTTCCAACAATAGGTTTTGATCCTCTTCTTCGGTTTAGATCTCTATTTGTGGCTATGTCTGATGTCTATAGAACTTTATTATTTATGATTCACTTCAATTATTAATTTCTTTACCCTAAACTTCCCAATTTATATCCAATTTCAAGTAAAAGGGGGTGGCAAACAAACAATTAAATCTAATTAGTATTTTAGCCCTTTTCTTAATTGAATTGTGGCTAGATCCATTGGATTTACCCCTTTCAATATAATGATTAATTTAGTAAGATTAGTAGTTTAATTATCTTAATTGGTGAAATCCTAATTTTACACCATTACATTAAGGTTATATATAACTTGGGAAAGATAGAGGGGAAGAGAAAGGGATGGGGATATATATATATATATATATATATATATATATATATATATATATATATATATATATATATATATATATATATATATATATATATATATATATATATATATATATATATATATATATATATATATATATATACACATATATATAACTAGAGAAAGATATAGGAGAAAGATAAAGGGAGAGAAATAGGTAGAGAGAGGGATGTAAATACCTCCCCCTCCCACTTTTTTGTCTCTTGTAAATGAATAGATCCTCCAATTTCTAAGGATAGGCTTGTACATGTCTTTTATACTCAAATATTTATTTCATGTATATAGCTTGATGAAGAGGAATATTGTTAGCTATATAAGGAGGTAGAGAGAAAAGAGGAAGAGAGATGTATTTTTTCTTCTTTTAAATAAAAGTGCATTATAATGTTCTCACATAATGTCTTGCATGAGACCAAAAAGCAGTGTGGCCACTTTTTGGTCTCCCATCTTTTTGCACTTACTGGTAGTTCCAATGTATCTAGGGAATGATGGCAATTCATGAACCCTAATTCATATGATATAAATTATTATCATAAATTCACACTAACCCTAAGTCTTTGGATTGCTTAATATTTTGTGTGAGTGGTGTTGTAGTCTTTATATGGCATCCCTATATTGTATGATGACATCCAATGAGAACAATATTTATTTCATGCAACAACACCCTACTTGATGTTGTTCTTACAAGCATATTTATCTTTTTGTTTCTCTCATTAAAATAATTTGGACTCCTCAAGTCATACAATTATTTCAAGGGGGGCTATCACAATACACAATCTCATTTTATCTAGAATAAAAAAATAATTATAAGTTATAGCGACTTGAAAGCATATGGACCACCTAGCATAACACATCTTGTTAGACCATTAATATTCATATGCCCTCATGGATATTTTACAACATGGCTTGCAAGAACCATGGTCAATCAAAATTATGTTATGGTCTCTAATATAATAAAACTTGCTAGCCATACCTAATAAGTCATTTCTCAAAATATTCAATCTCATGCTTTTCATGTGTGTCTACTTGTTTGAATATTTATTTTATATTATTCTTGCCTAACATGTATCTCTTTAGCTAACATGTTTATGGTAAAAGTTTCTACATGAAATTTGTGTTGTGTATGATATTTTAGTTATTTTATAGGTCTTCTCCTTGTGGGCATATCGATGTGGGTTGAGTATTATACATCCCCTATAGTATCCTTTGGTAATTTTTAATTTTAAATCATTTTTACCTTAGCATGCATATTTAACATAATGTATATGATTCCTAAAGTGGGGGGAAAATGTAGTTTTGAAAATTTCACTTGGTTCCCAGATCAATAGATTCTAAGTCCTAAAGGAATACCCACTAACTCATATACAAACTTAGAATAGGATTTGGCCAACAAACGAGATTTAGTTACAAAACTAAAATCTCCTGCACTTTTGGCTCTGTGAGACCAAGGTGGGTAAAACCTATGTAATGCTCAAATAACATATAGCTTCAAATATTCATGGCATCACATGTTACAACAGATATCCTAATATTAATGTGCCAAGGAAAGTTTATGAAACTTAGATTTGGCTACAATCTTGGCTTGTCAACTATCACTCAACACTTGGGATTAGTTTTCTTCACTACACTTACTCCTCTGAACTGAAAGCAAAAGAGATTTTGAAAATAAAATGATTCAGAAACTAAATGTAAACACATAAGTAGTGCCTTTACTGGGTAACAAAGTCTACTTTCAGTATGCAACCTTACACCCAAATAGTTTAAACTATAACCAAATGAAATCTTAGTATTAATGGATTAAATCAACACCCATTAGATTTGTTTATCTTTTAATCATACTTAATGATCGTGCATGTAAAAGACATCATTCTTCATCTCATAAAAGGAGTGTAATCTCTTCCTTGAAGAGAAACAAGAATAAAATGAACACCAGGACTTGCTAGGACAAAGTAAACCATCCTTGATCATTTACTTCATAAATAATGTTGTTACATGATGAACACAAAAACAAGAAAAACAAATACTCATTACATGCATGTTTGGTTACAACTATTCAAAGTAAAAACACCTACAAATTGAAAATTAAACTCTAACTTTCGTTAAGCTCTGTACTATACATTACATTGCTCACATGGAGCTAAAATCTCGACTTAACTTCCTAGAACTCTCTAAGAATGAAAAAAAGAAAGAATAAGAAGATGCAGGAGAGAAATCCCAAAGAAGCCCTAGAATCCTTCTCATTGGCTTGCACATTTTCATGAATTTAAAATTCTGTCCTCAAAAGTTGCATCTCCTCATTGGACTTTGCAAGTCTAAAAATCTGCACTTTTTCCCATTCTCTGTCCTTAATCTAAGCCTGTTGAAGATCCTTTCAAAATCTTAAAAAATCACTCTACAACAACCTATCCAATTCAATATCTTCCCATTGTCCAAAACTTTCTAATTATAGCCTTGTCAATAACTCACTTTTTCATCCTCAGATTCCCAAAATATAAATTACCTCTTTGGTGAGAGTCACTTTTGCACATTTCCGTGCATTATCTCTCTAATCAAAAGTAACAAATTTCCCTCCTCCCATAGGTAACTTGAAAGCACCTCTCCAATGCGATTTATGCCAGAGTCAAAATGGATAGTTTTCACTTGATCAAAGTATTCATCTCATTATGGGAGACATTCACCATTACATCAAAAGCATTTTCCTTTTGACAAAATAATTCCTCTCTTGGTGAAAATACATCTTACAAAATAATTCCTTTGATAAAAGCATGGCGGGTGAAGACTAATGGCATGGACTCAATCTCTTCAAACGCTATTGCTGCCCTTGTGCCCTTGCTTATCCCATGCAACGTTTAATTCCTGTGCCAAAACTTTTGCAAAGTCTTTGAACCTTTGCTTCTTCCCCACACTTTGTCGATGAAGTCTTATAGGGCCCATCGATAACATGAGTTTCACAAAGATTTGAATCACTTATTAAAGTGATTTTTAAAATCTATTTTACTTTTTCCATTTGGGAGAAATTTAAATAATCCCTTTATTATTAAATCATTAGAAAATGATTTGATATATTTTGCTTTTTTCTCTTTAAATAAACCTGATTTAAATCAAATAAATGATTTGAATAAAATAATCTCACCCCTTTTCAATATATGCTCAAACAAATTCAAATATAATATTATTTAAATCAAAATAATTTAAATAATATTTATTCTCTTTGGTAGGCTTCAAATAACCTTACCGGGTCATAATTTTAGTCGGGCCTTTAGTGGGCCCGGTTTTTTTTTTTCGTTTCTGTGCAATTGACTCTGGAAATATCTACCAGACGCATCCTGAATGTGAGAAACTAAATGCGCGATCATTTAAATTGATATTTTATAACTTTGAATTTTGTTCAAAAACTAACCAAGACACTTGATTAAAACTTGCAAACTAGCACACTGATAGATTGTCATACGAAGAATCCAGAGAATTAGACATATATTTATTATGAATTTCGAGGCAAAAGATATTAATCCTCAAAAATGCCCTCTCGGGCTTTTGTGAATCTGCACTTGCTAAATCAACCTGAGAGCCATTCAAAACTTGATTTGAAAAAATATCAAACCTCCGCTTCAGAAGCCACCTCCTGGCACACTAGTAGATGTGGATGCCATGAATGAGTGTGAAAGAGGGATTGAATTGATTAGATCACATGTGCAAAATATTAACCCTCAAAGTTGTCTTCTCTAAAAATCTAGAAAATGTTGTTTGTGACTCTAAAAAAGTTCATTCTAAGTGAGCTCTGAAAAACATAGCAAATGATGAGATGGGGAGCTATAAACTGGCCAAGTTGTATATAATCATGTAGGGAATCACGGGGAACAACCACTTTGACATGTGGGTCAACTAGGAATGAAATAGAAATTCACAAAGGGGGCTACAAACTGTTGTTTTGACACATTCCAGTTTGCAAAACTGAACTTTTTGCAAATGGAATCAACTTTGAAAACTTAGCAGATGGATTCATTGGGCTATACCAATTGGAATTGGGCTTAATAAACTAGCAAAGAATCATGGGAATAACTTGGTTTGGCATAATATTCATCTTGTGCAAAGATTCAATGCTTCAAAGAGGGCTCCTTAGAAAGAGTGACAACTGCAAATCAGCAAACCAACTTTGTACCTCCAAACAAGGGTGTTGGAAACACATCAAAGCTAATCCGAGGAGGCTGAAAATGGACACATGGTATCTCTGAAGGGTACTTGAAAATCTCCCAAGAGGATTGTTCATAACAATTCATATGTGCAAAAATATGGGCTCTCAAAATGAGCAACTTAGGCATATTGTCTAGGGTGCATTCTAAGTGCAAAAAACAAAATTTCGAACCTGGGCCTTCAAAATTTGACAAAAAATTTTAAGTCCCAACAACGCCCTTACAATTTCACACTACATGAAACCTTTTTTTTTAGTTCATAATGAAAAGATATTTTAAATGAAAGTGTTAATATCAAAATATCTCTATGTTAGCAAATTAATCATGATCTTCAAATATTGAGTTCATTTTTCTTGGATGGTAGTGCCACACATGGAATTTTATGTGATGTTCTAGCATCTCGCAAAGCACAGTTATTCAAATGGCCATTAGAGTGTTATATTCCTTAGAATATTTTGAATAGAATGCTCCTAAGTGAAAATTATATTTGGAAAAAATATGCAACTTGCTATTTTAAATATATGATATTTTCATTCTTGCAATCTTTCTCTCCCCAACATTCATACACATGCTCTGGTTTTGGATCCACAACTTTCTTTAAGCTTTCAAGTTTTGAATAATACAACACTCTCTTGGCTCCTTACATGCTACTTTATCATGGTTGGATTGTGTAAGGAAATATTTTTGTAGTTTTCAAATCCATTTCGGATGCCTCATGTAGCTCCCAAGTGGTCACACACAATTTTGTTGTCTCCTTGCACACTGAACATTTTCTTATGCTAGCAATTAGAGATTCCTAATGTTAGTATATTATATTTCTAGTCTATTTCTTTATATTTTGTATCATATTTTCATTTTTGTCAATATCTTATCAAAAGATATCTTGATTGTTTGTGGATGTGGAAATGTCAAAACTAGAGTTTGACTAAGACAAGCCCCTAAACAACCAACTCGACTTTTTTTGTTTCTTTCTTTGTGTTTAGGTCATTCTAAATTAGAAGAAAGAGAAGCCTCCAGTAATATTGTTTCCTATTTCTTTTCATTTTATTAGATCATTATAGTTTGATCTCTTTTAATGCCTATTTCCTTTTATTATTGTCATTTGTGTAATTTTTTACATGCAATGGGCTTGTGATTTTTTTTTTAATGTAGGCAAAAATTTCAAAGTATTATGATTTTTTTTGTTTTCATCAGTACAATATGATAGTGCAGCATGGTGATGTTCATGCTACATGTTGGTGTTCACAAGAAAGGCTCTAGATAAGATATATAATCATCTTAAGTGTCTATACTTCCTATTTCTATAGCTATTAAGTTGTAATTGTTAATATAGAAATAGATATTTTCACTAGTCCTTTATAGCTCGATATTGGTACTAAAATTTTAGTATTTATTTTATTTTTTGTAAAAGGATTAATTGCTTTATGTTTGTGAGCATATGATTCATCCTAATTTTATAAAAGGATTTTGGTTCTTAAAGAAATCATTCTCCTTCGCTAGAATCAATTTCATATATTATAAGATATATCTTTAAAGAGATCAAGTCCAAGTGCCATTTTAGAAGGATATACAATGTTGCTCCATTATAACCATGTGTAAAGTGCATTATGTTACAAGTGCGGTTGTTGTTGCACCAAAAGATCGACCTGTTAATGCCTGATACAACCACTAGACTTATAGAATCCAGAAGAGGCGGTTAAGTCATGTCGTAAACCTGAGCGTTGTGCTACACAACACAAGGAGACTGAGGGTGTACACCTTGCAACAATCCTCGAAGCGCAAATGAGGGGTTTGAACCTATGACAAGCTCTGATACCACTTGTTACAAGTTTGGTTGTCGTTGTACCAAAAGATTGACTTGTTAATGCCTGATACAACCACTAGACTTATAGAATCCACAGGAGGCAGTTAAGCCATGTCACAAACCCAAGACTGCACAACACAAGGAGACCAAGGGTGCACACCTTGCAACATATTATTAGGCTGAATACATTATTTGGGGATTAGACATGGTATATATTTGGTCTTATGCATGTGTTACCTTTTAGTAATCGAGGTTACAAGGTGAACTAATGGTAAGGCTTAATGACATACTCTAGAGCGTCATATTGTAATAGAGCATGTTTCCTTCTCAAAATAAACTATAGTTTGGTATTCTATTTTATTATTTGCTAAAGAACTTTAGGGAACACTCCCATTGGCCTAGTAAAGCCTAAAGAAAAAATAGAGATTGTCCTGTCGTATCCATTGGTCCTTAAGTTATCATTGCTTGATTGTAAGTCCTAGCTTATATTTTGACTTGGCATTCCTTGGTCATAGGAATTGAGCTTGTCTTAATGGTTTTTGAAGCCAACATGATGGAAGCAAAATTAAAATCAAACATATTGTAAAATATTTTTGGGTCCAAGTTAAGTTAATCTCAATTAACCACTTAGGATATAGAACCGAAGCTCCATGTTGATATGACTAAATCCATCTTAAGTCTAAAAAGTCTCAATGGAAACATATCTTAAAAGTAACCCTTAAACACTTTGAAATCTATCCAAGTTTTAAAATTCATTTAAACCTAGTTGAGAATTACTTCAGATTTATAATGTAAATTTGGGAATATCATATAGATGTATCACATTCTCTCTTGAGAAGGACAACTATTATAATTCAAGTAAAAATGAAGAGAGAGTGAAAGCCTCTAACAACCTTCATAAAAGACAAAGAAAATCAAATAAAATGACCATGTGCGAAAGTGAAACTAAAATTGATTATATGCCATATCAAGTCTAATATCAATATGAGGGTTAAAATGAAAGAAAATAACGAGGGAAAAATAACAATATTTGGACTTAATATCCATTTGAGGTCTACAAGTTCTTTCAAAAACAAAGTGATGGAAAGCCAATGAATTACCCTTCAAGATCAAACCAAATTAAAACAAATTTGAATAAAAAAACCCATTTTGGTTTTGGTTTCCCTTCAAAGAAGACATAATTTGATTTAAACTAAAGTAGAAACTATGAGAAAAATAAAATAACTAAATAATTAAGAAATTACAACTTAAAAATATAATAATCTAGAAGAAATAAATTTGATAAAAAAAAGTGGTTGGAACTAGATAAGGATTAAGAAAATTTAAAAAGTAGTAGATTGGGTCATGTTCGTACAACATGTTCATGGCAAGTAAAACATCTCAATAGCTAGTTATTTTGTTGTAAAAAACTTCATTGAGCTAGAATTTAAGGGAGGCTTTCTTCGAAAACATAAAATTGTAGGACTAATGAGACAACATCAAAATAGTGTTGTGCATGAGCTAGATGTTGAATATACGGGCAATTGAGAGGGGGGATGAATCAATTGATTACTTAAGACAATTTATTTTGTTCTTTTAACATCCAGATCCAAACCAACAAAATTAATTAACACAAATATAGCATGAAAACAAAAAACATACAACAAATCTCACAATGAGCACCAGATATGATGTTGAAAACCCTAGAAGGGAAAAACCATGAAGAATGTTAGCTCTTAATATAAAACACCAGTTAAGGTGATTTTTACAAAGGGTGACTCACTACCAGAATGCTCACTACAGGGGGGCTCACTACCTAGGAAAAGACTCATTGTTGAAGAAAGAAAGAAAGAAAGAAAGAAAGAATCCACCACTAAAACAAAATCTGCAAAACCGGACTGCTTCTGGTGCCTCAAAACCAACACACTCACACAGATCACCAACTATCAGATCTTTCTTTTCAAATCTTGCACATCTTCAAAACAATATCATGTAGTGCCCCTCCCTGACTTGTCCTTTTGAGAGGGTGTGATAAACACTTTTAGGTTTGTGCGTGTTTTGATATCTCTGTCTCATTCTTATACTGATAGTCTCTTTGACGTTAGTGGATTCATTATGATTTATGCAGATAAAACTATGTCCCAGACTAATATGATGATCAGACTTATGTGTAGTGATCTAGATGCACTCATTATCCGTGTATCAATTATATTGCTTATGAGGATATGATGACATCTTATTATTGCAAACCTCACTTTATGATTCTAATGGACGAGATGATGCTTTGTTGATTGCCACTGTCATACTACTGTATTCGTGATAGAGACGATGTCATACCACTCATTATGAGCATGATATGACATTATGATTCTCTCTCACTTGCCTGATCATATATATATATATATATATATATATATATATATGGTATATATGGTATATGTTGCCTCGTGGTTATTGGTGGTTGTAGAATTTGCAGACATCGACTCCACCTAGCCTCATAGGTCTGAGCGTGTCTTAATCCCAATGGTAAGTAAATGGGAGATGGCATGAGTTCCCTCTACTCACTCTAGGCTTAAGTTGATACCCTTGTTAGTTAGTGTCTTGGCTTGAGTCATAGGTTTGTGTCATGTGGTATGTTGTTCAACCCTATGTGGAGTTGCCTTGTGAGTTTGTGATGATTTATTAATTAATAATTAATCAGTTTATATAGTTTATTTAGTATTAAATTAAATTAATGGATGACATTAATATTTGATATTAATGAGTGAATTATTACTATTGAAGATTTATTATTTATTGATGTTTATTTCATGAATTTGTATTTAATTGATGATTTTATATTATTATTATATGGTCTAATGTTTAATTGAATATTTATTATTCGATCTTTTGAATTATTAGATTATTATTTATTTATTTATTGTTTAATTACTGGTTGAGTATTTATGCTTGTCCATACCTTTACTCAGTTATTATCCATTTTGCTTATTTGTCTATTGTTTATTTATTTATTTATCTTCTTTATTGTTTATTTATTTATTGTTGGATTATTTATTGTTTATCGAATTATTTATTGTTTTGATTATTTATTTATTTATTTTCCTCCTTGTTTTATTTATTGTTTATCGAATTATTTATTGTTTTGATTATTTATTTATTTATTTGCCTTGTTGTTTTATTTATTGGTTAATATTTATCTACCTACCCCTTGTTATGATTGGCCCTCTTGGGAGTTGTGATTGTGAGGATATTATTATTTAATTGTTTGTTTGTTTATTAATTTATATTATTTGTGGTTTTATAATTGGAGCATTTATTTATATTGCCTTTGATTTATTTTATTGGGATTTGATTTATTATTATTGGTTATTATATCATTACATTCTCTTGTTACTAATTGAGTAATTAAATATTATGTTTATACCTATTCTATTATTTTATTGGTTGAGATTTGGGGGTAAGTAAATAATATTATTCTATATTCTTACCTTGATTTTGGAAGGGGGTTGGTATAGAATATAGTTTATTGGAATATTTTGATTGGATGGGATTCCTCTATAGTTTTTGAATGAGATTTTATTTATTGCCTTTTTGAGTATTTGTCGTGGTGAGCTTTTGGATTGATTTTTCTACGACTTTGGAGAATTTTGAATGTTGCTAGAGATTTTGGTTTCGATTTGGAGCTAGGTTGGATTGCTGAAGCTTGTTGGATTTTTTTAGAATTGGATTGCTCATCGTTAGCTCTCTTTTGGCATAACTTCTATTGTCCCAGTTAGATGATTTTGTCTTTCTGCGCATTTGATTCTCTAGAAAAGATATGTCTTCTCCATGATTGAATGCTTTATGTGGGAATGGGAGAAATAATGTAGAAAATGGAATGTTGTATAATTATGCTATATAGATTGAGAATTTAATTGTATATGTTTCATTTATCTTTATTTATTTATTTATCTGCTTTGTAATTTGTCATGAATGGCTCTGTGATTATTCTATGAATGTTTTGGTTTGCTATGAATTCTCATCTTGGCCTAGGAAGAGTGAATTTATTTATCATTCTTTCATGGGTGTTTTGAATGAATGTTTTACTTGTTCATAGCCTTTATTGAGTTACCTAGGTGTTGATTCTATGATTTATGATGTGAGTTCTTGTGGGATTTGGGAATGAATCTTATGTCCTTACTTTGGTTGATTGTTGAGATTTTTACTTGTTTCTTGTGATATATTCGTTGTTGTGTCTCTCTTGGATTGGTCTCGAGTCATAATTTATGCCTTAATGAATCTTCTGAGTCAATTGTGAGTCTTTATTTTCATTTTTTTAAAGTTCTTAGTCCATGTCATATATGCACTACAAAATTGGTTGTATGCGCTAAAATATATATTGTATGTGTTGTTTAATCTAGTATATGTGTCACTCTGAAAGGCAGGTGTGTTGTTATGTTAGGCCAATGCACCATTATAATCAATAGATGTGTTTTTATATTCTATGAATACACTTCTATGCTCTCTGGATGCGCTATTCTGATTGGTGGATGCACTAAACTGCTCTATGTATGGGTCTTTGATCATTTTGTCAATCTGTGATGCATTTTTGGATTTTGGCTTGTACCAGAGGCTTTGTCTTGATCTTTTTTTGAGATGTTTATGGTTTAGTATCATTCATTTTATTGTTTATTTATGCTCTAACAAGATGGTTTGTACCTTGTCATTGAGGTTTGTGCATATATGTTTATTAGCTCTAGCAAGAAGGATAATGCCTTGTTGTTGAGGTTGATTTTATATGACCTCTAGTGGTATGGATGTGCCTCACTATTGAGGGTTGTATTTGCATATTGTTGAGCAAGATGGTGTATGAATTATTCTTGCTTATTGTTATACTTTTGATGGTAGAGGCTCTTTTTTTGTCTTGTTCACATTATATTTTATTGTTATGCTTAGGATATGTATCTATGATATTGTGATTGTGGATTTATTTCATTGGAACCTTCATTGTATTATTATAGTTATGTTCCACCCTGAGGTCTTTGTCCATGGTTAGGGGGAGTGGGCTCTTTCATGTGTGGACTGGGGTCATGAACAATAGATTGCTAAGAGGTTCCTTGTAAGGATGCTTAGAGTCTAGACCAACCTAGGAACCACATGAAGAGTTTTCCTTTGTAATTACAAGTGATAACCTTAATAATCGATTAATGGGTTTGGGTAATTAAGAATTTAGTTAATCAAGATAAGATTTATTTATTATTGTGGCCCACCTCATAGCCCTGGAGTGTTGACTCGGAATGAGCTTGGGAAGACCGTTGGAGCAGTAAACCGAACTCCCTTGATTGGCTCCAAGGTTGAGATGGTTCCACATGTCTATCAGGGTGTGGATTGGCCCCTTCTATGTTGAAGATAGCATGTGATGACACTCTTTCCCTACATGTGTCCATGATCATTATTCCATGATTGTTTAATATGCCTATGAGAGTTTATTACATTTTTTTAATCCTTGTGTTGTGTTTTGGTGTAATCTTATGTGGTTGATTTTCTATGATTGTGAGTTCTTGTCCTTTGGATGTTAGGTGTCAGCCTAGGTCTAGAGTGTTAGTGGAACCTTGTGTCATCTCCTAGCACGGGGGGTGGTTCCTTATTGGTTCCACATGGTCGAGTGGTTTGATGCCTTATTCCATTGGGATGTTCTACATTGGAAGCTAGTGTCCATGGATGTGGATTCATATCTTCTCTTCATGTGGATGGATTCTTATCTTCTCTTCATGTGGATGGATTCTTGGAGCTTATTCTATGTAATTAAGATTGTAATTATGTATCGTAGGTCATGAGGAAAGATGTAATTATAAAGAGACCATGTATCATGTTTATGTATATTGTAATCATATGTGATAGGACTTGTAGTAGATTGTGATCATGATGTAATGTAGTAGGTTATGATTGTTGTAATCATCGTAACGCTTATGTTGTAATTGGATATTCATTATGTATGTAATTTGGGATTGGAAGGAAACAATTAAATGAATGAGTAAAGTTATTAGATTATCTTATGTGTATCTATGGATGTAAAGAATTTTAAATGAACATATTAGCATTATGGTATATGTTCTTAATGGAAATATGATATTCCCTATTATTGGTTTCCTCTTGAGTATGAATATGCATGAGTGCTTTGTACGCAAGTATGGTTAACTTAAAAGAAAAGAATTAGGTTAACTTTATATGATGTTTGCATGGAAAAGATTATATCATGTTAGATTGTTTTGAAAGGGAACTAGGAACATTTGGTTTGGTGCTTTAAAATGATTTGAAGAGTTAATGGGAATATGTAGGATTTGCATTGATAATTTATAATATTCATGTTAGGAAGAAAGTAATTGATTAGGAACTAAATGTAATGGATTTTAATGGTATCATGATTATGGGTGTTCTTATGTGTTATTGTTAGTTAAGTAATGGTGTTGAGGTACCCTAGGAATGGATAGTTGTTGTATTGTTATTTCTGCTTGTGTATTATGTTGTTAAGAATATGATAATGTTTAAGATGTTTATACATTCATGTAATGTTATGACTAATGCATATGAGTGCTTGTAGCATTATGTGTGGTATTAGTGAATGTTTTTAAAAAAATTATCTCTATTTGTTAGTTGGATTAGTTATTTTCTCTAGGGTATTTTGGCGGGCATTATATGTCACATTTTTTCTATATCTAACACAATCAGATCATCCTCATATATATACTATCTTTTGGGAAGCATAATATTCCAAGTCAGCCAAGACAAGGATCTAAAATAGGTCAAAACTAAACATTCTAGTGGTGGGAAGGAATGAGTAATAGACCACACCACAACACACATTAACGATCAGATCAACCCATTACAGTCATTACAAATTCTGGACCCAAAAACCATAATACACATGCTACACCACAAGTTGTGTCTCATCCTTGAATTTGGGACTTAATCCAAACCCAAACACCATCGCCCAAAGAAACAAAATAAGAACGGGACCAAGATAAACAAGAATACCATTGATCAACACCATATCCAATAACGTGAAATATCTAGATCACCAACACATCTTCCAGAGCATCAAATATTCTAAGAACACACATTCTAGATTACCAATACTAAGAACATCAGAGACATCAATCCCAGCCAATATTTTGACATCAATGACAACCAATAAACAACACCATCTCATCCTCAACAATCACATCTACAACAATCTCCCCCTTTATCATTGATGGTAGCATCCATCAACAACAAACACAAAACAATCTCTACAACTAAATAACTTGAAACTCAACTAAAACTCTCAATATCTCTCCCCCTTTGACAACAATGACAAAGGCGGGCTTAACTGCCCCTATGAAACTCACTCCTTATCCCCCTAAGAGGAAGCACCCAAGCATCAATACATATTAAAAATATGCAATCTACTCACTGAACCAATGTACATCCAAATGCACATTAGTTCAAACTGGAAAAGGGTAATACCCCTAACTTATGTCGAAGATACTCAAAAGTATCTTTACACAATGCCTTCATGAAGATATTTGCAATCTACTCCTTTGTAGGTATATACTCAAGTTTTACTTCATTATCCAACACCTTTTCCCTCAAGAGGTGATACCGAATAGATATATGCTTTGTTCTAGAATGTTGTATCGAATTCTTAGAAATGTTTATTGCACTAGTGTTATCACATATAATAGAGATAGGTTCATTGAATGTTACACCAATATCCTTCAAAGTTTGCTTCATCCATAGGATCAATGTGCAACATGAAGATGTTGCAATATATTCTACTTTAATTGTAGATAAAGAGACAAAATCCTACTTGTTACTTGACCAAGCCACTAATCGGGAGCCAAGAAATGATGCTCCACTACTTGTACTTTTCTTGTCATCAACACTTCCAACCCAATCTACATCAGCATGTTAGAGTAAATTTTGAACTCATGGGGTACCACAAACCAAATTCCTTTGTTCCTTTTTGATATCTGAAAATTCTTTTCACTGCCACAACATGAGACTCCTTTGGCTCTTGCTGAAATCTTGTTGCATACATAATAATCTGGTTTGGTAAAAGTAAAAAATAATAGTCCTCCAATCACTCATTTTTATTGACTTGAATATTCTTTAGGAGACATCATATTTTGTCAATTTGCATCTGGTGGTCATAGGTGTACACACCAGTTTGGAGTTCTCTAACTCAAACTTATTCAATAATTCCTTGATGTATTTAGACTGAGAAATGAAAATTCCTTTATCATTCAAATTTACTTGCAAACCAAGGAAGAAATTTAACTCACCAATCATGGACATCTCAAATTCCTTATGCATCTTATTAGAAAATCTTCTACATATACCTTCATCTCCTCCAAAGATTATATTATCAACATACACTACAACAATAAGGATTTTACCTAAATAAGTTTTGAAATATAAGTTATTGTCATTTGAACCCTTTGGAAATCCTTGATTAATCAAGTACTTATCTAGCCTTCCATACCAAGATCTAGGGGCTTGTTTTATTCCATACATAGCCTTCTTCAATCTACAAATAATGTTCGGATCATCTTTCAACTTGAATCCTTCTAGTTGTTCAATATAAACTTCTTTGAACTCTCCATTTATAAATGCTAATTTCACATCCATTTGATAAACTTTGAAATCCTTAAAAGCTGCAAAGGCCAAAAACATCATGATTGCTTCCATCCTAGAAATTGGGGCTTATGTCTCATCAAAATCAATACCTTCAATTTGAGTATAACCCTTGTAAACCAACCTTTCTTTGTTTCTCACAACCTTTCCATCTTCATCCAACTTATTCTGAGCTTGTTCTGGAATACCCACTTAGTTCCAATCATATTCTTTTCTGTCGGTCTGTTAACTAATTCCCATGCCTGATTCTTCTCAATCTGATCTAGCTCTTCTTTCATTGCCTTCATCCAATTTTGATCAATTCAAGCTTCTTCTACTATTTTTGGTTCAGTCTCTGAAAGTAAACATAATAAAACTTTTTCTTGAGCTGATTTGCTTCTTGTGATGATACCTTTGTTCTTATCTCCAATAATCTGATCCACTGAGTGATTTTTCTGAACATATCTTAGGGTCTTAGAAGTATATTCTAGAGCTTCCTTTTCTTCTTCTCCTTCTCTGATCTTCTCTTCCCTTTTTTGTCAGCTGATTCATCAAACTCATAACCTACCAATATGTCAAACTCTTTAGAAGGTGTCTTCATCAACCTTCACATTTTCACTTTCAACCATTTTGTTTAGCCTTTTGTTCTAACACAAGTATGCCTTTCTCCTTGTACAATATCATAGGAATATGTCTTCATTGACTTTACTATCAAACTTTCCAAGATTATCCTTATCTCTCTAGATGTAGCACTTGCTTTCAAATATCTCGAAATACTTTACTGTCAGAGTTCTACCATGCTATAGCTCATAAGATGTCTTCCCATGTTTCTTCTGATATAGAATTATGTTAAGAGTGTAGACTATAGTATGAATTGCTTCTCTCCAATAGATTTCTAGAAAATCTAATCCTTTGATCATTGTTCTAGTTGCTTCCTAGATTGTCAGGTTCATCCTTTCTACTACACCATTCTGCTGAGGTGTTCTAGAGGTAGATAATTGTCTTCTAATACCATGTTTCTCACAAAAGTTGTTAAACTCATCAAAAGTAAACACTCCTCCTTTGTTAGACCTCAAACACTTAATCTTTCTATCAAATTTATTTTCAACTTTAGCCTTGAATATTTTGAATTTCTCTAATGCTTTTGACTTCTCTCTCAAAAATGCAACCCATGACATTCTAGAATAATTATCAATAAATAACATGAAATACCTCTCACTTGTTATACTCCTTGTCCTGGTTGGACTGCATAGGTCTCTATGCACTATATCCAACAATCTAGTAGATAAATATTCCTTTCCTCTATATGTTCCTCTTCTCTACTTTCCAACTTGACATTCTCTATATGTGTTGTTATCCAGTTTGGTCAACTTCTGTAAATCTCTCACTGCACTTGATGAACTGATATTTACTAAGTTGTCAAAATTGATATGATACATCCTCAGGTTCCAGAGTCAACTATCATTCATCGGAGACAACAAAAATTGCTTCGCAACTCCTAGCAGATACATATTTCCGCCAATTCTTTTTCCTGTTGCAATAACAATTCTAGATCTTGTTTAGATCTCACAAACATCATCCTGAGAGACAACGTTGTAGTCATTTTCGCACATCTATCCAAGACTCAAAATATTATGATGCAAAACCTTCACATAGTAAACATTATTAGTATTATACTTTCCATCAAAAGAAATAGAACCAATTCCCACAATTTGTGTTGTTTGATCATCTCTAAACCTAATAGTACCACCATCATACTTATCAAGTTTCACAAACTTACTTTTGTCACCAGTCATATGAGTTGAACATCCACTATCAATCAACCATTCATTTCTATCCCTTCTAGCATGTAAGGCAGTAGCAACAATCATATGGATATCAATTTTAGAAAATCTCTTTCTAGTAAGAACAAACAATCACCATCTTCATAATTTGATTCATCATCTAAACTGTCAGCATCATCTTTGACATAATAGGCTCTCTTATTGAACTTTCCTTTATTTTCTCTAGATTTTTGTCTTAAATTCTTTTCTGGGCACCTAGTAGCAATATGACCAATCTTTCCACATCTAAAATATTTAAGGGGTAAGATACCTTTGTATTTTTTGGTGCCTTTCTTCAATTTCCTCACAAAGTTCGCTTCCATCTCATCTGAACTTACATCTTTCGGATCTTCCTTAGAAGCTTTAAATGCATATTCAGTCTTAGGCTTGTCTTTTCCAAACTTTCTTATCTCAAATGCTGATAGAGTTCCATACAATTGCTCTCTAGTGAATTTCTTCGAGCCATAGGTTTCTTCAATAGCTGAGATCTTGTCACTATAACTTTCTGGTTGGGACATCAAGATCTTCTCAATTATGTCTTCATGTGACAAAGTGCTACCAAGCTCTATGATTTCATTTACCGCACTATCAACCTTCTGAAAGTAGCTAGTTATGTCCTCTCCTCCTATTTTTAAATTTTCATATCCGCACTTAGCTATTAGCTTCTTTGATAATTTGACTCTGTCATTTCCTTCATAGATTTCTCTCAACTTTTCCCAAACCTCATAAGCAGTATTCAATGAAATAACCTTTGTCAATTCAGTCTTAGATAAAGCACTAAAGATAGCATATCTTGCCTTTTATTCTCTTCATAAGCTTGAATATCATCAGGAGTGGTTTAAGATCATTTTTTGGTTGAACATACTTAGTTTCCACTACTTTCCAAGTGTTATATCCCAAAGAGATCAAGTAGCCTCTCGTCTTCACTTTCTGGAAACTATAGTAGGATCCTTCAAAGATTGGAATAGTCAATTTAAGTGCCATCAGATTAGGATCTACCTCAAGTGGTTAAGCTCTTCTCCAAGGAACCAAATCTCTCATACCAATTGTTTAATATCTAGGAAATTGAGAGGGGGGGTGAATTATTTGATTACTTAAAACATTTTCTTTTGTTCTTTTAATGTTCAGATCCAAACCAACAAAATTAATTAACATAGATATAGCATGAAAATAGAAACATAAAACATATCTCACAATGAACACCGGATATGATGTGGAAAACTTTAGAAGGGAAAAACCATAGAGAATGTTAATTCTTAATATAAAACATGGGTTAAGGTGATTTTTATAAAGCATGGATCACTACTAGAATGCTCACTATAGGTAGGCTCGCTACCTAGAAAAAGGCTCACTACTACAGAAAGAAAGAATCCACCACTAAAACAAAATCTGCAAAACCGAACTGCTTCCAGTGCCTCAAAACCAACACACTCAAAAACATCACCAACTATTAAATCTTTCTTTTCAAATCTCACACATCTTAAAAACAATGTCACACTTTTTCTATATCTAACACAATCAGCTCATCCTCATATATATACTCTTCTAAGAAGCATAATCTTCCAAGTCAGCTAAGATAGGGATCTAAAATAGGTCAACACTAAACATTCTAGTGGTGGGAAGGAATGAGTAGTAGACCACACCAAAACACACATCAACGGTCAGATCAACACGTTATAGTCATTAAAAAATTTGGACCCAAAAACCATGATAGACACGCTACACTACAAGTCATTTCTCATCCTCAAATTTCAAATTTAATCTGAACCCAAACACCATGGCCCAAAGAAACAAAGATAATAACAGGACCAAGATACACATAAATACTATCGATCAACACCACATCCAATAACCTTAATGTTAGTATTATGGATGTGTTGCATTGGTTTTGTCATTGATGTCAACACTTATCCTTCTGGAGATCTACATTGTTGATTTGGCACTATGGTTATATTGGTTTACTGTTGAACAGGCACATTGTGTTCACCGACAAGGTCAGTGACTTATGCATAGTCACCGATATATGCTCGCTGACAGGTTATATGGTTCACCGGCACTGATAATGATTTGTTATCATCTGGGAATCACTTGATTATGTCAAAGACATTGTTTGGATACTTGGTTTTAGTGTTTTGGTTATTGGTCTAATCGGGTTGACATATTTGTTGTTACCGGCAGATTGGTCTAGGTTATGAACCGGTATAACTTATCTACTCTAGATCAGCATGAAACGTTATGGAGATGATTTATTGATTGGATATTGTTGTAAATGTATTGAGCCGACATGTTGTATTGCTTCAAGACTTATTTGTAATTAATTTAATTGTAATATTCTTAGTAAGCCGACCTACATATTTGGTCTTAGGTTTTGTATAAATGTAAGATCTCATTTGTGATATGAAGTGTGGAAGTGTGGTTATGGTATGGTATTGTAACATGGTATGTGTGAATATTGAAGATCATATGAGCAAACCATATAGAAGGTTCAAGGAAGGTTTGAAGGTGTTTATCAGAGCTTAACTGGTACTGAATCTAGCATTGGAGATGCTATTTTGAGCAATCCATTATTCTTGGTTTTAACCATCCTACTGTAGTCATTGCGACTCCCATTTAAGCAATGTGCTCTAGGCAGTTGGCCTTTCTGCATGTGCAGACCCCATTTGTATATATGTATTATCTATAGTAGTATCATCTGATTGTGGGCAACCCCTTACAGGGTTTCCACGTCAAAATTATCTGTGTTATGTGTTGTAGATGTTGTTTCTCTTTCTGTTTCATGCATTAAGTTTCACCGGTATTGATATTAACTGCTAATTTGCTAACCGACATTAAGTTTGGTTTATCAGTATTAAGTATCAAATTGAATTAAGTTATAATTGGGATAAAGTTCATTGACAACTGATTCACCCCCCCCCCCCCCTCTCAGTTTTCCTTCCGGTTCCTAACAATTGGTATTAGAGCCAAGTCCTCTTTTTGTAGAAGCCTAACAACTTGAGGAGATCCTATGGAAACAAACATTTTCAGGAAGGACAGTCCAAAACTTGATGGAACTAACTATGGTATATGGAAGATCATAATTGAGACACATTTGAATTGTATTGGAAGGGACACATATGGGAAGTTACAAAGAATGGCTATGTTGGTCCTACTCCGAATCAACCTAATCCACCAACTTTGGGTAAGGATCAGGAGAATGATTGCAAAGCAAGAGAAGCACTTCTAAGCACATTATCTGATCAACAAATCATGGAATTATCAGACTGATCTACTGCTAAAGCTATTTAGGATAAATTAGAAAAATTTAATGAAGGAGATACCATAGTCAAAATTGCAAAACTAGAATGTTACCGGGTCAGGTATGAAAATTTGAAAATGGAAGAAGATGAAAGAATTTTTGCTTTTATGGAAAAAGTTAATGAAATTGTTTTAGGAATACAATGTTGTGGAGGATCCTTAAGTGAAGATGAAATTATTTCTAAAGTTTTAAGAGTTTTGCCACCAGCTTACAAAATGAAAGTAACTGCTATTAATGAGTTGAGAACAATGCCTAATACATCAGTATCTAGAGATACCTTGGTTGGAAAACTTTCAGAATTTGAGCTTGAGGAATTAGGTCTTGTTGCTATAGTTAAGATAGATTTAGCCTTCAAAGCATCATCATCTGCAGTATCATCATCATTATCTGACAAATCTGATTAGAAAGCACTTTATGAAAAAGAACTTGAAGATATCATGAGGGAAAATGAAGAACTGGAAGAACTTGAAGCACTATTTGCAAGAAAGATACCTAAAGGTCTAGTTGGAAGTAAGTATGAAGGTAAAGCATCGTTTAAATGTTTTAATTGCAATAAAGTTGGTCACATAGAATCTAGATGTCCTGATAGACATGTAAGATTGAGAGAGGAAGCTAAAATAACATATAAGCCTAACCCTGAATATCAGAGATACAGATTTAAGAAGAACAAAGATAAATCATGTTACTATGTTGATGAAGGAGTTACAAATGATTCTGATGAAGAAATGGCAGACAATGGATGGGCATTTTTTGAAATAAAAGAAGATCAACCGACACCTACTGTCCCACCGGTAGAGTAGGCCCTGACATCTAAAATTGAGGAGAAAGATGAATGGATCATTGATAGTGGATGTTCACATCATATGACTGGTGATAAAAGTAAATTCTTATCTTTTTCAGGAATATAATGGAGGTCTAGTAAGATTTGGTGATGATAAAGCTTGTTTAATCAAAGGAAAAGGCACTATATCTTTGGATGGTAAGCACAATACTGACAATGTTTATTATGTTGAAGGTTTGAAGCATAATATTTTGAGTGTTGGTCAATTAGTTGAAAAGGGATTTCAGTTACAATTCAAGAATGGAAAATGCAAAATCATTAACAGATCTGGATTGGAGATTGCAATCGGTAATCAGACTAAAGGTAATATCTTTCATTTGAACAACAGTGATAAGAAATGTCTGATTGTACATATTGATGAAAGTTGGTTATGGCATAAGAGACTCTATCATGTAAATTTTGATTGTATTGTAAAGATCAGTTCACCTAAGGCAGTAAGGGATTTACCTAAGATTGTGAAACCTCATAATCTGGTATGTAAGGAATGTCAAATGGGAAAGCAAGTTAGAACAACCTTTAAGAGTATTTTTGAGAAATCCAATAATGTTCTTGATTTAATTCATACTGACTTGTGTGGTCCGACAAGAACAAGAGGTCTATAGGGAGATAGACATTTTATGCTAATTATTGATGATTATTCTAGATGTGTTGGGTTACTATTCTCGGGGAGAAATCAGAGGCTTTTGGAAAATTCAAGTTATACAAGGCAATGGTGGAGAATGGAATCGGTAAGAAAATCAAATGTTTGAGATCTAATCAAGGAGGAGAATTTACATCTAAGGAATTTTAATGCATTCTGTGAAGTGAATAGAATCAAAAGAAAACTATCAGCACCCCAGACACCTCATCAGAATGGAATTGTGGAAAGGAAGAACAAAACTATTCTGGAAGCAGCTAGAAGCATGATATTGGAAGCAAATCTACCTCATATGTACTGGAGAGAAGCAGTGAATACAACGGTTTACACTTTCAACAAAGTTCACATCAAAGGTGAAACCGGTAAGACCCCTTATGAACTATGGTTTGGTAATACTCCTACTCTTAAATACTTTAGAATATTTGGAAGCAAATGCTATATTAGGAGAGATGAGTATGTTGGTAAATTTGATCCTAGAAGTGATGAAGGAATATTTCTTGGTTATTCATCTAAGAGAAAGGCATATAGATGTTTTAATAAAAGAATGCAGAAGATCATTGAAATTTCTAATGTGAAGATAGATGAACACTTTAGAGGAAATTCAAGGTCTATAGATTCTGAACCGACAGTTGAGATGATCATAAATGAACCAATACATATTGCACCGGTATAGAATGTGGATCCAGTCACACCGACATCATCAGAAAATTCCACAATGACTGAAGAACAACAACATGTGAATAAACCCAGGTATGTAAGACTGAATCACTCAAAAAATCAGATAATTGGGAATAAGTATCAAGGTGTTATGACAAGACGAAGACTGGCAAATGAAGAGGTATGTTTAATTTCTCAAATTGAACTAGCATCTATTATTGAAGCATGTCAAGATGAACATTGGACAAAAGCAATGGAAGATGAATTAGAACAAATTGAAAAGAACTATACATGGACATTAGTTCCCCAACCTAAAGACAAAAATGTAATTGGAACTAAATTGGTATTAAGAAATAAAATTAATGAAGATGGTAAGGTAATCAGGAACAAAGCAAGCTTAGTTTGTAAAGGATATTCACAAAAAGAAGGAATTGATTACAATGAAACCTTTGCACCGGTAGCTAGAATTGAGGCAGTTAGATTATTTCTTGCATTTGCATCTCATAAGAACTATAAAGTATATTAGATGGATGTAAAGTGTGCATTTCTAAATGGTGATCTTGAAGAGGAAGTTTACATTGAGTAGCTTGATGGATTTTCATTGACAAATGTTAAAGATATGGTTTGCAGATTAAGGAAAGCTTTGTATGGATTGAAGCAAACTCCTAGAGCTTGGTATGCTAGATTGGATAAATATCTTCTAAAGCTTGGTTACACTAAAGGTAATGTTGACAACAACTTATATTACAAAGTGACTAATGATGACATCTTGGTTATTGAAGTTTTTGTCGATGATATCATTTTTTGAGGAGAAGATGGATTGTGTAAGGACTTTGCTAACAAAATGCAAGGAGAATTTGAAATGTCTATGATTGGGGAGATAAAATTATTTTTAGGATTGCATATTTCAGAAACTGATAAAGGTATATTCATATGTCAAACAAAATACTTGAAAGAACTACTAAAAAAATTTGGTATGGAAAACTCTAAACCAGTAAGTACTCCTATGACTACAACTGATAAATTGGCATTGAAGGATGATTCGGCTCATGTTAATCCAACAAGATACAAATCTATGATTGGAGGTTTACTGTATTTGACACAAACTAGACCTGATATAATGAATGCAGTATGTATTGTTTCAAGATTTCAGAGTAATCCTAAAGAAAATCATGAATCAACAGTAAAAAGGATTTTCCGGTATCTACAAGGCACAACAAATCTTGGTTTATGGTATCCTAAAAATGAAAATTTTGATTTATGTGCATACACCGATGCAAATTGGGTAGGAGATGTAGATGACGGAAAGAGTACCACTGGCAGTGCATTCTTTCTTGGTAGCAGACTGATTTCATGGATAAGCAAGAAGCAAAGTTATACATCATTATCAACAACAGAATCAGAATATGTTGCAGTAGCAACTAATTGTACTCAGGTATTATGGATTAAGAAAATGTTAAAGGAAATAAAGGTAAAATGCAAAGAACCGATAATCATTTATTGTGATAATTCAGTAGCAATTGATATATCAAAGAATTTGGTATTTCACTCTAAGACTAAGCATGTTTCTATCAAATATAATTTTCTAAAAGAGAATGTTGAAGCAAAAGAAGTAAGATTGGTTTATGTGAATACTAAAGAGCAAATTGCAGATATCTTTACAAAGCCTTTGCCTAAGGAAACCTTTGAATGTCTCAGAGAGTAGCTTGAGGTAATACCCTCGCCGGTAGAGACTTAGATGATTGAAGATTGACATCAAACTGATAGAAACTAACAGAGAAATCTTTTTCCGACTTTGATGGAGGAGAGCTACTTCTCAGGGGGAGTAGTTGGTTATATGTTTTGGTATTTCTTCTTAACTGCTATGGCATTCGATGTCAAAGGGGGAGAGAGATCTATGGAAAAACATTATTCTTTAGGGGAGAGATACTATTCATTGGGGGAGAGATATATACCCTTTGTATTTTGGTTTTGATTTATGGTATTGATCTATTGTGGAGATTGTTGGTTTTTGGTTTTTGGCATTCTGTTTTGGCACTTAGATGTTTTTCCATCTACTATTGTCATCGATGCCAAAGGGGGAGATTGTTGGTATTATGGATGTGTTGCATTGGTTTTTTCATTGATGTCAACACTTATCCTTCTGGAGATCTACATTGTTGATTTGGCACTATGGTTATCTTGGTTTACTATTGAACCGACACATTATGTTCACCGACAAGGTTAGTGACCTACGCACAGTCACCGATATATGCTCACCGAAAGGTTATATGGTTCACCGGCACTGATGATGATTTTTTATCATCTGGGAATCACTTGATTATGTCAAAGACATTGTTTGGATACTTGGTTTTGGTGTTTTGGTTATTGGTCTAATCGGGTTGACATATTTGTTGTTATCAGTAGATTGGTCTAGGTTATGGACTGGTATACATTATCTACTCTAGAATAGCACGACACATTATGGAGATGATTTATTGATTGGATATTGTTGTAAATGTATTGAGCTGACATGTTGTATCACATCAAGACTTATTTGTAATTGATTTAATTGTAATATTCTTAGTAAGCCGACCTACACATTTGCTCTTATTTTTTGTATAAATGTAAGATCTCATTTGTGAGATGAAGTGTGGAAGTGTGGTTATGGTATGGTATTGTAACATGGTATGTGAGAATATTGGAGATCATATGAGCAGACCATAGAGAAGGTTCAAGGAAGGTGTTTATTAGAGCTTAACCGGTACTGAATAGAGCATTGGAGATGCTATTTGAGAAGTACATTATTCTAGGATTTAACCATCCTACTGTAGTCATTGCGACTCCCATTTGAGCAGTGTGCTCTTGGCAGTTGGCCTTTCTACATGTGTAGACCCCATTTGTATACACATACTATTTGTAGTAGTATCATTTGATTGTGGGTAAGGTTTCCCACCATGGTTTTTCCCCTTACAGGGTTTCCACGTCAAAATTATTTGTGTTATGTGTTGTGGATGTTGTTTCTCTTTATGTTTCATGCACTAAGTTTCACCAGTATTGATATTAACTGCTAATCTGTTAACCAGCATTAAGTTTGGTTTATCGATATTAAGTATCAAATTGAATAAAGTTATAATTGGGATGAAATTCATTGACAACTGATTCACCCTGCCCCCCCCCACTCAGTTGTCCTTCCGGTTCCTAACACTGAAATATCTGGATCACCAACACATCTTCCAGAGAACCAAAGATTCTGGGAACACATATTTTGGATCACCAATACTAAGAACATCAAAAACATCAATATCAAACAATATGTTGACATCAATGTCAACCATTAAACAACACTATCTCATCCACAACAATCACATCTACAACACTAGAAACTATGGCAATTCATGAGCATATTACTAGAAGCTATAAGGATTCAAAAAAATTCACATAGTTATTATGAAAAACTCCTTCATTCACTTTATGGACTATGGAAATATCACATCTTTAGCAAATATTAATCTATTATGTTCATTTCAAGTGGATAAAAGAATATATTTGTTAGTGTTACAAACCCTAGGAGCTTGATGTTGTGACATTCCAAAGAATGATAAACCCAAGTAAAAAGATGTTTCCATGAGGTGATTTAATTGACATGACGAGCAATTAAAGTATAGATTTGACAGCACTGATAGATATAATCTGCAATATCTATTGATATAATAAACAACAAAATGATTTTTGAATTCATTACCTCATTATATATCCTAGGTATAAACTCTTAACTCTCTAGAACAACATGCTTTCCACCATTTTTAATCAAAAGAATGTTAAAAAGGAGGCATATTAAGTCTTAATTCATAATTAATGGCATAACTGATATTTAAAATCTTAATTATCTTATTAAAATAAATTTAATAATGTAGAATTACAAAAAGGGGCTATCAAAACTAGAACATCAAAGTCACCTAAGCCTAATCTTTAATTGTCTGTTCTCTTTTATAAAGACCTACTTGCCTTCTTTTGAATTTTCCCTATTTATTTTCATTTTTTCTCTTTGATATATTTATAAAATTAATAAATATTTTTGACCTCTTTCTTTTTAAATTTTCTAGAATTCCAATACACTATTTATCAAATATTAAAAATATTAATTAATTAATTTTTTAAAATATTGAAATTTGAATTTCAATTAATTATTAATTACAGTCAAATGTGCATCTTGCTTGACAGACATATTGTACTTGCTAGTCAATGAAGAAGATGTCTCCATCAACTAAGAATTAGGTAGGTAGGACCAAGTGTTCAAAGCCATTGGATTTTCTAACATATTTGGAATCATAAAATCTTCACAATAAATTTATGAAAGGATGGTTTTGTTTCTTTGATGGGACATTAATGTTTCTTATATTCTTTTATTTAGAAAAACAAATGTCAAATGTAATTCCTTATATTTTAATATTCATTTTGATTTGGTGTTCTTCATTTTCAAAAGTGTCATTGAGAGTTATAGATAATTCAAATGTTTACGAGCCTACAAAATTGACTATGAATAATATGAATGAATAAGTGATTATCGCCTAGTTTGGTCACAAGATATTGGATTTTCTCAATTATATGAGTGGGTGAAAAGTAACTCAATTTTATAATTGAAGTTCAATACTTTTATTATATTATTTAAATTATTTTTAAATTATATTTATAAATTAAAAATAAGTCATATTAATGTTGGTAATTGATGAATATTTTTTTTTTAAAGATAAAAGGCATAAAGCTTATAATTATATTAAAATATAAGAGAAGTGCATTATATAGTGTATTGGTCGAGTAAAAAGAAAAAGCCAATCATAAGCTTAAACAATCAAGGTGGTCTAGATCAATACAGATTCTCATAAAATTGTAGAGGGAAAACTAGATTGACACCAACATAGAGAGGAAATATAATAATTTTTATGTATAATTTTGATTTTAGTAAATTTAAATTTGTGTATATTTGAAAAGAAATATGTATTAGTAGATTAAATGGATACTATTGATTTATATGAGTTGTTGAAAATAATTTAAGTCCAATAAATTTTGATATAGTAATATTAAATGGATACTAAATGCAAAGAAATATATATATAGTTTCTTGCATTAATTATAATAGAAAATATTATCACATTGATTGTGCATGGAAATATATCAAATTGAAAAATAAATTCATGTTGATTGTACATGGAAATATATCACATTAGTGCCATAATCTATAAATTCTAGAGAGAGTGAGAGGGAGAGACTTGACTTTCAAAGAGTTGAAACCAAACTTTAATAAATTTAAATTTGTGTGTATTTGAAAGGAAATTTGTATTGGTAGTATTGAATTGATACTAAATGTAAAGAAACATATATAGTTTCTTAAATTAATTATAGTAGGAAATAATTTCACATTGATTGGACACAAAAAGATATTACATATAATTTGTACAAGTATCAGAGAGAGAGAGAGAGAGAGAGAGAGAGAGAGAGAGAGAGAGAGAGAGAGAGAGAGAGAGAGAGAGAGAGAGAGAGAGAGAGAGAGAGAGAGAGAGAGAGAGAGAGAGAGAGAGAGAGAGAGAGAGAGAGAGAGAGAGAGATTTCTATAAAAGTAGCCTCCAAAGCATTGAAACTAGTGAATGTCTAGTAATAAAATTATTTACATTATATTTATCTAACTCCAAATTTAACATAGAGATCAACACTCTCAACCAAGGAAGAAACCATGCAAGAGGGAATCTCTTTTTGCTCTCGTAAACAAGTGTTTTTAGCTACTATCCCCATATGACCAATCCAAGAATAAATGAGAGCTAAATATTCCACTTCAAACTCCTCAACAATCAACTTAAGGCAAGCTTTGAGTTTCATTTATAATGAGAAAGCATAAGATAATCAAGTGATAAATGATTTATTTCTAAGCCTCCTAATTAAAGACACGGGGGGACAAGTAAGGAGAACCCCACTAGAAGCTTCCTAGCCACATTTGAAACCATTATTCAATGCCACATGATAAAAATAATCACTACATAAGTATCTCCAACATGTCTTACATGTGCCTAAAGCATTTAGTATTTTTTATAATATTGAATGTATTTTGTACAATCAACCTCATAAAATAAATGCATTCCTCTAATGATCCCAATAAATCATGTTTTTACTAAACAATGACTACCCTAATGTACCATCTACATTAAATACATTTATGTTGTCACATGCAAACTTCCCTAGGAAAATATTGTCCAATTTTAATGTGTGGGGTATTACACATAGACATGGACTACATCATTATCAAAACAAAAAATTCTATATGCAAGGTGTACAACACCTTCCTGACATTCTCCCACTTGTATTTATTATATAGGGACCAAATTTGTAAAGGGACAACAATAGACAATCTCCTTGAAAAGGGAAAAACATTCTCATAACCATATTGTATCATTCGTGATTCCTTATGCTTGTAAGCTTCACCAAATTAATAACTATATAGTAATTTTCTTTGATTGTACATGAAAATAGGGTTCTCTACCATTAGTCTAAACATGTAAATTAGGAATCAAACCCATTCACATCAACATACATTGGGAAATAACCAATAGGCCCAACTACAAACCCTTGGGAGAGTTGGGCACAATGATTGAATTAATTCCTTGTTGTGCTTTTATATGACTTCATAAGATAGAATGATGGAATGCAAGAACTAGGTATAAAGATGTAAAATTGATAGTAATCAACATAAACAACAACCTGCAAAATAAATATGTAGACTTCGAGAACAAATGTAGAAGCAAGGATAAAAAAGGAAATTGTGTTTGCAATTTGAGCCTGAAGTTTTGGACTATGTGGCTAGGCATCCTAGTCTTGAAGGTGTCTAATGCAAATATTTCGAATGGATTTAGGATCATGATGTTGCTCAGATTTTCTCCTTGAAATTTCATCAGAAAAGTGTTAGACTATGTAGCTAGGCCACATTATCCAAGGTTTTTTACTTCTTCAAAATTTGGATCTCTTTGCCTCAGTCTGTACTTTCTGATCTATAATCCTTCTCTATCAAATTTGAAATTGTACACACAGGAGAGGGAAAAAAGAAGTTAAATTATATAGGGGTGTTTGCCTAGTCAAACTCGGGGTTGGAATTAACCCTACAACAATGATAGATAGAAAAAGAGAGCTTACCCTTGCACAACAGAGGTTGAAACCTTAAGGAAATGTTGAATTGAAATGTTATACCTTTGTTAATAAATCTCCTTGCCTTGAAGTCTTCATTAAAGGTTGATATTTCTAGATGGAACATCATGCATGCATCCACATAAAATTGATCATGAATGCCATCTTGAATCCTTGAAAATCTAAATACTTGACCTCTCCTTCACTATCTTGAAGATGCTTGACTGCTTTGTCGATTGAATTGCTTGATGTGAATTGAATTTGTTGATGAGAGATGATGGATAGATCTTTGAAATGAGGGAGTAAGACTTTCTTTTATACTCAACCTCCTAAAATGTGTTGAAAATTTTGAAGAAGGTGTAGCATCGTAAATTGTACGCACTTGCTAGGGTGGTACAATTTCACACCTAGTTTAGCACCCGCCTTGGCGCATTTTGCATTTCCCCTTTAGCACTTAATTAATTAAATTAATTAGGTCTAAGGTCCTATTTTATCATCTCCTACATCATAACGTTGGGCCCTTTCATTAAAGTGTGCCCCTTTCAATTTATTCCTCCAATACATCATTTAACCAAAAACCCTAATTAGGTCCTATTTTGAACTTGGGGGCTTGATTTCGGGGGTCAAAACATCTCGAAATCAGCTGTAACTTCGGGATTCTCTCTAAAATTATCATATCCGACGGCCCTGAAAATTTGGTGAAAAGTTGTCGGGACCATGGCGCCCGGCGTGCACATGGTCCCGGACATTTTTCCCGAAATTTTAGGAGCACGACCCAATCATAAAATAAAGCTTAACCCTAAGAAATTGGCGGGAGATTCAATCTCTAGGTCGGCCAAAAGTTGGAATTAAGACCTAGGGTTTCATATATAAGAGCTCTCTTTCTTCATTTGAAAGGATCCGATTTTCATTTTCAGGAACCTCATATGCAGCGAAAGAGCAGATCTTTGAAGACTTCAATAACATTCAACATCCATCCATCAAGCATTCATCAATTTCATTCATTTAGGGCTTGGGAGACATTGAAGAACAATAGGAGATTACCGACTGAAGATTGGCTTGTACTCCTCCCTTAAGGGTTGGGTATGATTTCATGTTGTTTTCATGTCTTTGCATAAGCTTCAATATATCCTTTATTCATGCTTTAGATCACTTTGCATCTTGATTTAGAGCATTTACATTATCATTTACAAGCAATTAGGGTTTACTTTCTAGGTTGCTCTAGTTTGCTTTCTTGCATTTAAGGACCTTGCACACACACTAGGTCTGCACACACAATACATTTTATAATACAACTTGGCTATTCGTGGAGGTGGAAATCACCGAAGCGGGGGTTTGACTAAGGCAAAACCCTATATAGCCACCCATACCCTTTTCAGATATAAGTGCAGGTTTCGGGACTCGGACGACGCCGCAGGTGACAGATCCGGGAAAAGCAGGTCAAGATAGCACTCCACACCAAATTGCAGAGCAAAAGACCAGGACAGGGGCATGGGGTGCCCTGGTCCTGCCAGGACAGGGGCGCTGGGCGCCCTGGTCCTCCTGACAGACAACATTTTCAGCATTTTTGACAGCTTTTTCCAGAGTGCAAAACAACAGTTTCTGGAGCAGTTTCAAGGGCAGAATCAGGACAGTGGCGCCCGCGCCCCCGTCCTGAACATTTTCAGTCAGATTTTAACTCTGGGTACGCATTTGCATTCTTGTCTTATCCTTGTACTTACAGCTTTCCATCATTTAAGTTCAATTCTGCAATCTTGTTATTAGTTCATACTTGCACTTTGGGGTTAGGGATTGAACTTGCATCATTTCATCTTTCAATTGCAACAAAGGAATAGAAATCCTAATAGGTAGCCCGTGGCTCTCTCTTCCACAAGAAGAAGTATCCAATTGTGTGATACCTCTAGGCTCTTTCGTATTCCACAAGTGTGTGGTTGAAAGTGAGATTAGGGCATGTTTGCTTAGTGTCACTTTTTCTCCCACACATTTTGGTGAACCCGACGTGAATCTATCATTGCTTCCTCTTGCATTGCATTTGTTAGATCTAGATCTAGATTTAGTGTGTTTTCATTTCATTTTCATTAAAAAGAAAAAAGAAAAAAAAAAGTGTGTTTCTTTGCATTGTGTGTTTAAATTTTATGCAATTTCAAAATGTCAGATTTTTATTTGCAAGATGTTCATATTTGTGATGATGATGAATTAGATGAAGCTTTAGATGAGTTTTTGAACCCTAAATATACTAAACTTTCATTTTACCAAAAACTCATAAACATTGTTACTATGCCATTTCGTTGTGATGAGAAAGATAAGTCGAATGATTCCTCTCAAGGGTACATTCCTATCAACTCTTCCACTAAATCTAGTAACATGGTTGTTTTCAATGATCCCCTCTATGAAGAGATATCTCCTTTTGAATCAAAAGATAAACCTTTTAATAGATATGATCATGCTTTGTTGAATGATGCCCTTGATGCCTTTGTGTCTCATAAAAAACACTCCCTTCATGAGGATCCTTTTGTGCAAGAAGATGACATTATCCCTACATTTCCTAGTGATGGCCTTTCCTTTTCCAACAAAATTCCCACTAGAGATGATGAATTAATGGTAAATGCTTACCCTTCTCCTAAAGTTGGTCTTACCCATAAGCATCCCTTAGAGAAAGAAGATGAAATAATAAGCAATTTCCTTAATTCTCTCTCCCCTATTGAACATATTTTGAGGAAAGAGGATGAGTTTAACACATCTATTGATGCTCTCCCTCCTAAGGATGCAGAATTAATAAACAATGTTATCTCCTCTCCCGAAATTGACAATGCTTCAAACATTCCTTTCAACAACTTCACTATTTGGGATGAACCATTAGAAGAAGGTGTTGATTATTCTCTACCCTGTGAGAGAACCCTAGCCAAAGGGGATGAAATCAAGATTGAAAACTCCCTTGATAGTTTCTCCCCTTCCTTGAATCTCAATTATTCTCCCTCTAAAAATAAAGCATCTCCCTCTCCTCAACTTGGTCCTACTCATAAGGAAACCCTAGTTCAAAGCAAGATGGTTAACATCTCTTTCAAAGATCTCCCTCTCAAAAGTGAGACTTTAGAGAGTAATGTTGACTCTTCTCCTAGAGAGTTTATTCCCCATGTAGATCATTTGATGATAGAGGATGATATGACCTTTCCTCTTCCTACTAGGACATCAATGCCTACCCCTTGTCTCTCTCCTAAAATTGATTTAATCTGTGATAAGATTTTAGTGCAAGAGAAGACTATCAATAATTCTTCCAACACTTTTGTTCATTCTTCTAAACCATCCTCAATCAATTTGATACATGTGAATGAAACACCTAACAAACCTCTCTTCACTGTCCAAGGTGTTTGTCCTTCTCAAAATTCTCAACCTTTAAATAAGCCTATCTTAGTGGTTCAAGGTGGTTATGCTAATGATTTGTTTTGCACTCCTAAGAAACCTATTATTACTGTGCAAGGAGGTTATTCTACTAAGAGCCCTTATGAGTATGCTAAGCAAATGACTAGAGAGAGTTATCATGCGGTTGCCCATACTTATAACACAAGAAATAATAGGCAACCTAATCCTCCTCCAGTTATCCCAACTTCACTTCCTCCTTCCCAACCTATTCTTCCTCAAGCTCCACGTATTTCACAAGTTCTTGGTAAGGAATATGATCTCATAGAACAACTTAAAACTACTCCTGCCAAGATATCCCTTTGGGATTTGATCCAAGCTTCTTCTGCTCATCATGGAATGTTACAAGATGCCTTGAAAGATTTGAATGTTCCTCCACCTAATACATCTAGTAATATAGTGTCTTTGGTTAACTCTATGATGAATCCTAAAGCTCAAATTGTGTTTACTCAAGATGAGTTGCCTACTAGTGAAATTCAACATCAATATGATCCCTTGATGATTGTGGTTATCATAAATGACACTGCTATAAGATGAACACTGGTAGATAATGGCTCTGGCCTTAATGTGTGTAGCATTAATCTATTGCATAAGATGAATGTGGATACATCCCTTATTGAGCCTGACTCTCATCCCATTCGAGGCTTTGATAATGTGGCTAAGTCTTCATTAGGTATTATCACCTTACCAATCACAGTGGGACCCGTTACTTTGCCTACTCCTATCCATGTTATGTCGGGAAATCTAACATACAACTTGTTATTAGGGAGACCTTGGATTCACGGTATGCAAGCTGTCCCCTCTACATTGCATAGACAAGTTAAATTCATTTATAACAATAAGACATATACCTTGATAGGTGATACTAATTTTCAAGCTTGTTTGCAAACATCTAAGCCTTCCTCTTCTTGTAATGACTCTTTGAACACGATACCTATGGATGAATCCTTACCCTCTGATAATCAAAATTCTTTGGATGAGTCTGAAGCTCCTGAAGAAGATCCTTCTCGACTTGAATATACGCATAAAAAGGCTTTTGATCCTGAGAAGGTTCTCGTAGAAGATGATTGGGGATCTCTTGACTTTAATCCCACCTTTGTAGGTGAGTATAGGGTTCCTCCTAGAGAGCTTAAAGTTAAAAAGAAGGAAGAAACTAGAGATCAATCAATCTTACCTGAACCTATGAGCAATAATTTTGTGGCCGCTTCTCAAACTTCTTCTCCTCACACCTCTAATTATGAAGAGTTTGATTCTTTGTCTTATGAAAAACCACCTTCTCTTCCTAAAATGGCTGATCGTTATGGTCGTGGTTTTCGCATTTTTGCTAAGCATGGGTATCATGGAAATGGTTGTGGCGCAAATGAACAAGGGATAAAAGTTCCTCTAGAGACTAATTTTCACAATTATGCCTTTGGACTCGGCTATAATCCCTGCAAACGTACCAAAGCATCTAAAAGACCATCTCTCAATGTGAATGCTATATTTAATAGTGATGATGATCTCACTTCAACTAAATCATCTTCTACTTCTACTAACTCTCATTCCCCTCATAAGGAAATCTTGGCAATGAACAAATCTCTTTATGAATCCCCTCAAATTTCTAAATCCACTTATGAATATTTATCTCCTATTCATCATAAAGTCCTTTCCTCCAGGGATAAGGCTCTAATAAATTACACTCATCCCTCTTCTAAGATTTCATGTGACTTTTCTTCTTCAATCTTTATCATTTTATACATGTTCTTGATCTCACTCATAGTTGAGCATTTAACATGTCATATTCAAATACCTCATTTAGTCTATCATGTCTTTAAATAACATTAATGGCTATTATGTTGCTCATCATTATGTGACATTGGTAGCTCATTTACTGGGGGCTCATTGTCATTCATGATGGTACAATTTCAAGTGCAATCATATTTTTTGAAGCAACATAATAGCCTAATTTTCTTATTCCTATGGGGACAAGAATGATTTCATACATCTCTTCTTTTGCTTATGTCCAAATCTCTCCCTAGAAGATTGTGTAAGCCCTTCTCATTGTCCTTATCCTTGGGAGGCAATGATCTTTCCTTATTTTTATCTAAGGATCCACTTTTTCCTATTTTGTGGATGGTGTGGACTTTATTACTTGATGTTATGCCTTGTACGCATTTGTTGTTGTTTGTTCAAGGATTCTCTCTTACAAGAGGTGTAAGTCCTTGACTACAACCTCTTTTGCACTTGGTAAAATACATCCATAATGAATTCACTCTCCCAATTGGGTTAAAAAAAGCGTCATCCTTCATTAAGAATCACTTTCACCTTGCAAAAGAAGGAAGTATTGCATTCTTATTCTCTTCTTTGTCTTATTCTAGAAGATGTTATATTTGTCTAAGACAATTTCTCTCAGGGATAGGTGTCTTTTGTACAAATATCTCTTCTCCTCTAAGGATCTCTTTTACACATACTACAAGAAATCCCTTTTCAACTATCTTATCCTTGCTTAAAGAGTGCAAAACTCTCTTGCTTGGATCTATGACATTGTTGCATTTTTGGGGTATCTTCTTGTGTGATGAAGGTAGGTATCCTTGTTCTACTTTTCTTATGACATAAACATTACACTTTTTGAGCAATGGGTCATTCTCGGAACCAGAGCACAGACTCTTAGAGCGAGATGTCTCCATTTTTTTATGCAAGGTGATTATTCTCGAAACCAGAGCACAGACTCTTAGAGCGAGATGTCACACTTTTGTAATATACATATACAGGTTGTAGCATACTTGGGCATAGACTCCTATGAGGTGCTTCTAACCTCCCTTACACACACATGCACGAGGTTGAGTGGAACTAGCGGCATAAGGCTAGACTTTCTCACTCTCCTCCCTTACATGGATCACCTAGACAGACTCTAGGGGCTAGTTTTCCATGTCCTTTTTCACATGGATCACCTAGACAAGATCTAGGGGCGAGAAGTCCGTGTTTTTCTCTCTCACTATTCTTCTCATGGATCACGAATGTGTGTATTCATGCTTTTTTTCCTTTCTTTTCTTCTCTTTGCATTTTCTTTCCATTTACATCCTTCATCTTGTGTTAGAGAACTCTCAAATCTTCACACTCTTTGTTGTGTTGGAATTGAGATTTGGTCCTCTTTCTTACCAAATGATTCTCCATTAGTTTTTGATCTCATATCAAATCTTCTTGTGAGCATTTGTCATCAATATTCTTTAACAATTCAAAGTGGTAAACATGATACCCTGTTTCAACTCACTAAAATTAGCAAGCCGAAACAGGGGGGGGCATATAGCTACCCTCAAATTTTCATCACCTTCCTTAGTAAGCATTAGGTGATTTTGTGATCTAAAGTGTGTTTTGTAGGGTGCGGTTCCTAACTGTGTACTGCAGATACCGCTGGGGGCTTCGTTCGACAGACTTATGGATATATCCTTTTTCAAATAATGTTTACTTTTCTGTACTTTAGCTTGCATATGCACGTAGTGTTCATATGACCGCTAAAGTGGGGGCTAAATGTAGCATCGTAAATTGTACGCACTTGCTAGGGTGGTACAATTTCACACCTAGTTTAGCACCCGCCTTGGCGCATTTTGCATTTTGCATTGCATTTCCCCTTTAGCACTTAATTAATTAAATTAATTAGGTCTAAGGTCCTATTTTATCATCTCTTACATCATAACGTTGGGCCCTTTCATTAAAGTGTGCCCCTTTCAATTTATTCCTCCAATACATCATTTAACCAAAAACCCTAATTAGGTCCTATTTTGAACTTGGGGGCTTGATTTCGGGGGTCAAAACATCTCGAAATCAGCTGTAACTTTGGGATTCTCTCTAAAATTATCATATCTGACGGCCCTGAAAATTTCGTGAAAAGTTGTCGGGACCATGGCACCCGGCGTGCACATGGTCCCGGACATTTTTCCCGAAATTTTAGGAGCACGACCCAATCATAAAATAAAGCTTAACCCCAAGAAATTGGTGGGAGATTCAATCTCTAGGTTGGCCAAAAGTTGGAATTAAGACCTAGGGTTTCATATATAAGAGCTCTCTTTCTTCATTTGAAAGGATCCGATTTTCGTTTTTAGGAACCTCATATGCAGCAAAAGAGCAGATCTTTGAAGACTTCAATAACATTCAACATCCATCCATCAAGCATTCATCAATTTCATTCATTTAGGGCTTGGGAGACATTGAAGAACAATAGGAGATTACCGACTGAAGATTGGCTTGTACTCCTCCCTTAAGGGTTGGGTATGATTTCATGTTGTTTTCATGTCTTTGCATAAGCTTCAATATATCCTTTATTCATGCTTTAGATCACTTTGCATCTTGATTTAGAGCATTTACATTATCATTTACAAGCAATTAGGGTTTACTTTCTAGGTTGCTCTAGTTTGCTTTCTTGCATTTAAGGACCTTGCACACACACTAGGTCTGCACACACAATACATTTTACAATACAACTTGGCTATTCGTGGAGGTGGAAATCACCGAAGCGGGGGTTTGACTAAGGCAAAACCCTATATAGCCACCCATACCCTTTTCAGATATAAGTGCAGGTTTTGGGACTCGGACGACGCCGCAGGTGACAGATCCGGGAAAAGCAGGTCAAGATAGCACTCCACACCAAATTGCAGAGCAAAAGACCAGGACAGGGGCGTGGGGCACCCTGGTCCTACCAGGACAGGGGCGCTGGGTGCCCTGGTCCCTGGGACAGGGGCGCTGGGCACCCTGGTCCTCCTGACAGACAACATTTTCAGCATTTTTGACAGCTTTTTCCAGAGTGCAAAACAACAGTTTCTGGAGCAGTTTCAGGGGCAGAATCAGGACAGTGGCGCCCGCACCCCCGTCCCGAACATTTTCAGTTAGATTTTAACTCCGGGTACGCATTTGAATTCTTGTCTTATCCTTGTACTTACAGCTTTCCATCATTTAAGTTCAATTCTGCAATCTTGTTATTAGTTCATACTTGCACTTTGGGGTTAGGGATTGAACTTGCATCATTTCATCTTTCAATTGCAACAAAGGAATAGAAATCCTAATAGGTAGCCCGTGGCTCTCTCTTCCACAAGAAGAAGTAGCCAATTGTGTAATACCTCTAGGCTCTTTCGTATTCCACAAGTGTGTGGTTGAAAGTGAGATTAGGGCATGTTTGCTTAGTGTCACTTTTTCTCCCACACAGAAGGCAAACTTCAAGAGCATTTCTTTCTCAACATTTTTTGATTGTCAAGAGGGTTCAAATTTGGGCCCTTTTTGGCTGGGCTATGGCACTAGGTGACCTTAGGGGGACTAAGGCCCCCTATTCTAGTCCTCCTAGGATTGAACAAAGTAAAAAAATAGAGACAAGATGCTGCGAGCTAAAGTTTAGGCATTGTTTGAGTGGAATCAAGCAATCTCAAGAGGCAAGGTAGAAGAAGCACCAGAGCGCCACAAATGAGTATGAATTTGTATGAGATACAATCTACCACACTAGATATAGTATATCACTTTTTATGCCTAAATTGTTAGAAATATGGTGATTATGTCAACTACTAAGAAATATTGACCATGTGTTTAAAATTTGAAATTAAAATTGTATACGGTGAAAATAGATAACAACAATAGTGAAAGACTAAATGAATTCAACCACAAAACCCTAGCCTAACAACAACAAAGATCCACCATAACATATGAAGATTGCCTAAGACAATGCAAATCAAATGAAATCACAAAGATTATACCATCACATGTCCAATAGGGTTTGGATCTCCATTCTTCCTATCTCCATTGGTCTTGCTTGATATATTTGCTCTCAGATTTTATATGTGCACAAGAGCTCAACAAAGAACGGAAATATGGTTGCAAGTAGGATCGCATATGCAAGTTCGAAAACGTAGTGTAGTCAATTGATCAGTCAGGATGCATAGGGTTGATAATGAAGGAAGCATCTCCTTATATAGAAGACACTATATGAAATGGAGGGATAAGATTGAGAGGTGTAAAAGATAAATGGTCGGCTATGATTAGAGGGTAGGTAAAGGAAATAAGAAAATAATGAGATGGTAGGTAGTGTAGGAATTAAGAGATGAATGACATGTGTCATAGGTAGAAAAGGTTAATGAATTAATTAAATAAATAAAGATTTATTTAATTAATAGAAGCATTGGGATCAATTAAATAAATAAAAGTATTTATTTAAATGAGAAATAAGGCTATAAGAGGATAAATGAATTAATTAAATAAATAAAGATTTATTCAATTAATAGAAGAATTAGGCTTAAATAATTAAATAAATAAATATATTTATTTAATTAGACATGACAATTTTAGGTGTCTACATTTTGCCCCTCTTTGAGACAACGCAACTTGTCGTGTTGTTTCAAAGAAGATAATATGAACCGCTACAAAGTTGCCCCAAGATGGGAATGATATGCCCCCTCGAGAGATTGGATGAAAATGTTTGAAAAGATCGCAGACAATCTCTCAATAAGAAAGAAAGGCTAGAATGAATTGACTAGATAGGATAGAGTGACAGAGTCATGGGATAATGAAGACTAACTCGGGAGACTAGGGCTAGGGCTAGGGCAGTCTATAAAATAGACCACAAGGGGAAAACATCCTCATTGTCATCCACACATCCAAGAGATCAGAGTGCAGAGAGAGAATAGAGCAGTAGTAGTCAGCAGCGAAGGGATTGGTGCATAGATTCTATCACGTTCGTCGATTTCAGAGGCCAGTAGATGCAGGAGAGCCGGTAAGTACCACAAAACCTCCTTGTACTTTGTCGCAATAAATGTTGTCACTAATGCATGCTAGGTAGTGCAATAAATGCATTTTAGGTATGTCAAACAAGGTCAAAAAACGTCGAGGCACGTCTAGGTTAGCTAGGCGCGTCTGTGTTTGTGCCAGGCAGGTCTGTGAAAGAAAATGCATCTATGTCAAATGCAAGCGTGTCTACATTGTGCAAGCACGTTTGTGCTATGTGGGCACGTCTGTGTAGAGCAGGCACATCTGTGCAGAGAATAGGCACGTCTATGTATTTCAGGCGCGTCTATGCAGAGCAGGCGTGTTTATGCAATATGTAAGCGTGTTTATGTCATGAAGGCGCGTTTGTGTCTTCTAGGCCAAATTGGAAGTTTTGTGATGAACATACACTGTCGATTGGATAAGCTGCTGAGAGGATACACTCAAGTAGGTCCTCTAGGGAAGACTAGGATAGCAGATGGGGCTAAGATTGATAATTTTGTGATAGAACATACATTGCCAATTAGGAAACTACTCAAGAGGATACACTCAAGAAGAGGCCCTAGGATAGGATAGATCGAGGCACTTTGTGATGAATAGTGAGTACCAAGACATAGTACTTTGTGATGAACAAGGAGTACTTAATATGAGAAGCACTTTGTGATGAACAGGGAGTGCAAATATGAGCAGCACTTTGTGATGAACAGGGAGTGCAAAACACGTAGTACTTTGTGATGAACAGGGAGTACCACTAGGATAAACAACAACACTTTGTAATGAATAGGGAGTGTCACTAGGATAGAGTACCATAAGCACTTAAGATAATAAGCAACATTTTGTGATGAACAGGGAATGCCATTTTAACTGACACAACTGATTTGTTTGACTGCAGGAGTACCTACCTATGCTGGAGTCATGAGAGAGATTCCCATCGGCTCAGAGATTACGACCAGAGATGACATTTGAGGACAGAACCACGATTGAGGTTATGGGTTTGTGAATCATTCTGTATGTGCCTGAGTTTCAGATGAACATGGGATTGCTGACTGCACTTGCTAAGAGATGGCACTCTAAGAATTGTAGTTTTCATTTGTCGATGGGTGAGATGACAGTCACCTTAGAGGATGTGTACAGGATTCTGAGGATACCGATCAATGGGGAGTTGATACCCTATGATCAAGACGGAGACAGGGATGCCCTGAGATGAGTGTTTCAGGATCCAGGACTAGAGATGAGGGCTGGACATGTGGCATGGGATACCATGACACAGACCGGATTGGCGCTACCAGCGGTGCTAGGAGGAGTGATCAGTGGGTTCCTGTGTCTAGATAGGGCGACATGAGGGCTGGCTGTGGGCTGGGGGAGTACCTTGGAGACACTGGTGACACAGCATACCAGATATATCTAGGGACCATGCATGTTGGCACACTTATACTACGAGCTTCATCAGTTTGTATACCATGGATCTGTAGGATGGGCTGCAAAGTGACATTATTGCAGGTATGGGCTTATGAGAATCTGCCAGTGACTCAACTGATACATTTTAGAGGGAGGGGCCATGGGCGTAGTTTTGTTCACTTATATGATATGATTACCTCGTAGCCGCAGATCGGGAGACAAGAGCACTAGTGCAGGGTCATTGATGAGATTGACACTATAGTATGGAGGCCATACCGAGAGTGCAAGGAGTGGGAGGATGATGCAGTGGAGCTGCCATACATATTCAAGAGCAAGTATCTGATTGGGTGAATGCCCTATGTACTGGAGAGGCAGTTGGATGATAGGGTATGCAGGCAGTTTGGCAGGATTCAGCGGATGCCACGGGGTTCTGGGATGTATGCTCGGACAGTCAGGGATCAGGCACACTTCGGGCCATTGTTATCATATGATCAGGCAGTGACGCAGCTGGTAGAGATGGTTTCCTTGCCTTGGGATATGTGGACAAAGATAGAGGATGCAGGGATGGATGCAGAGTATACTGCATATTGGGCTGAGCATCGATTTCCTCGACTGACAGATCTAGGTGAGCAGATAGATGGAGATGGCGGGGGTGATGAAGATGATGATAGAGATGGTGGAGGTAGAGGCCGACGGAGGAGGTGAGGGGTGATAGGAGAGAGGAGAGTGGCTCCATGGAGAGAGGGTGGGGAGGAGAGACAAGCTCATGTGGTGAGAGGAAAAGGTATTTTGCCTTTATAGGTGCCAGCAACACAGGGTCCCAGATAGGTACAGGGACGAGGATAGGGGCAGGGGCAGCCACAAGAGTAGCCACAGGTACAGGGGGGAGAGGAGGAGGATGAGCTATTGGAGTTGAGGGAGATCTACTAGGGATAGGCAGATGAGATCTAGGATCTGGAGAGGGAGATGACCAGACTCAGGAGACAGCTGAGGGACACGGAGCAAGAGAGAGATCAGGCTATCCAGCTCTATACAGAGGTTGAGACAGCACTGAGGGTAGGGAGGCAGGCGACATAGGACACAGGAGCTGGTTATGCTTATGTTTTGTGAGCCGGGGAGGAGATAGGCTATTGGAGAGACCTATACTATGGGTTTGTGCCACCAGAGCAGCAGGCCAAGAGCTTCCGTAGACCATCACGGACAACAACGACCACTGGAGGGAGGGATAGGAGATAGGCATCCAGCAGTGGGGTTATGGGTCCTCCACCACAACTAGATAGAGGGGACAAGAGAGATAATCCTGGGGTGGGTCCTTCCAGGGCTCAGACTTCGTCGAGGCCAGGCGGCTCTGAGGGAGGGAGTTCATCATAGCCTTAGAGGGCTCCCTATGTATCAGTTTTGTACCATTTTTGTATGATGACACCTTCGGGTGATTGTAGCCATATGATTTTGACATCATTGTATCATGACACTTATGATTATATATATATATATATATATATATGAGATGATTCATCTTTGTGGTAGCTATATGCATGTGTACCTATGTGATCCTTCTATATGTCTTATGATGTATGTTTCTATGTGATGCTTATGATATGAATGCAAATATGTACATGATGAAATGCAATATTTTTGCTCTTTTATGTTTTATATATTTATGCAAATGCAAATGTGAATGTGAAGGTGAATGTGAATGTATGAATTGTAAATGAATATGATAATGCAAATAACTTTTTACATGATGAAAATGTAAAATGTGCTAACATGTGTTGTGTGCAGGATGTGATGTAATTGTGATATCTATATGTATGTATGAAATGCTTATATGTGGTAATGCAGGTGCAACTACATGAAATGCAAATATTTTTGGCGTGTCATTATACTCAGTCATGTGATAGTAGGCTACACAGACTCAAGAAGGATGATGGAAGTCAATCAAGAAAGGGGGATGGAAGATAGTAGATATGAAAGTGAGAGAGCTTCTTGTGCATTATCATCATTGAGCTTTATTATGGCAAAATAGGTTATGACAATCGAGGCATATGTTCGACCCAGAAAGTCATTGTACCTGTTTGCATGGAGATAAGACAATCTCAAACAAGGAATGGCCCAGTTCATACTAGACTCATAGTGTCCTCATATCCTTGGACAATTCATAGAATTACTAAGAGACAATCCACAAATAGCAAAGAAAATAGGTGACGATACCCCATCCTCGCCTTTCTAGTCAAAGACATCCTAGAGAAAAAATCTCTAGTCAGAGACATCCCAGAAAAGATAAAGGACATGTCACCAGAAAGATAAAATCAAAAGAAAACCAAGACTTGACACCAACATCCATTGTAGTCCTTAAGTTTAATGTCTCTTGTCACTTGTATAAGTCTTATTTGATTGTGGTCACAATGTTTACTTTCACAAAAAGGATAGATAGCATTGAACCATAATGTTGTCTGAATCTATTGAAAGATTTGATTTGTTGAAGCCCATTGTTGATGGTGTGTCTCATCTGAAACTAATTGAATCCATGAAACTGATACTTTGTTGTAGAGAAGACTAAACTTTATTGCGGACTGGTGATGCAAATGTTTCTTTATTGTGGATTGTGTGTGGATAGATTGAAGAAAATTGGAAGAAACTTGTACTCTTTTGAACGTGTGATGCTCTCAATTCCACACCCATCACTAGACATAGGATTTGCCTTAGACACAGATAGGAGCTGATTTATTATGAATGGAAAGGGGTGAAAAGGGAGGTTTATTATGAATGGTGAACCAATATTGGGTAGATCAATAACAAGACATGATGGGAATGTGTAAAGTTTATTATGGATTAATAGGTTGTGAGTGTGTGCAAAAGTGAAAGATGAGATTGAATCCTGAAGGAGGGAGGAGCAATGTCTCTACACATGGCCCTGGTGACCCAGTTTTCACCATGGTACTTGCCCAGGGCGCCACCGAAGTGGTTTTCACCATTGGACGAAAATATTTTTATGTTTTTCAATTTTTTTGTGTCACAAGGCGCCTGTTTGCCAGGTTTTCACCAAGTAATGATTTTTTATTTTTATGATTCTTTTGTCTTTTTGTGTTTTTTGATTTTTTTTTTATATTTTTTATATTTTATGATTTTTTTGTATTTTTGAATTAGGATACTCTGAAGAGCTATGTGTAAAACCTGCAAAGGTGCATGCTATTGATAGGATCCTTCAAAGGTTCGCCATCTGGGGTTGAGAGCTGATATGCACTAGATTCATAGGTTGTTGTAATGATGTAAGGACCAAGCCAATTTGGTTCGAACTTGCCCTTCTTCTCTCTGTCTTGCTAATTTTTAGGATTTTCTTTGAGAACTAAGTCACCTACCTTAAATGTGTGAGGCTTGACTTTATGATTGTGACTGGATCATTCCTTGACTGAATAATGTGTATCTCGAGTGACTGTCTTCCTTGACAAGGGAACTGAGATAGAATTACTAATGTGTGGATTACGTAGGCCCGTATGCATGTCACCTAAAGAAGTTTGGGCATCCCTGATAACAAAGTCCTTCGAGGAAGTTCCATTAAAGGTCCACGATGTATCACCAAGAGGGAAAGGATGTGTGGAACAAGTGGATGAGTGATGAAGGCTTATGATTGTGAAAGAAGTGAAAGTAGGATAGCATGATGGAGACTTAAGATCCACAAGTATTCTTTTTTACTTGAAATTTTAGAACTTTTGCCCCCAGTTATTTTAATATTAGGGGAGATCATCTCTTGCTCTTTTTCTTTCATAGGATTTTTATCCTTGACTTTGATTTTTGCAGAGTCCAATAGCTTTTGATTTTGATTTGGACTAAAGGACTTTTCTTCATTTTTGACTTTTAGATTTTTCTTTTCAAAGCTTGATTTTTGATCCCCAATGAGTAAGGGTTTTTGTAATTCTTGTTGATCCAAGTCTGGAAGTGGAGTGGAAATGGAATGAGCAGATGAAATGGTAAAGCTATGTGAGTTCTCAAGAGGGTTGGTGATATGCTTAATAGATTCTTCACTGGAACCACTCTTAGGATTATTGATATCAAAAGATGCTTGCACCACTAGAGGAGATTTGCATTCAGACTTAGTAGCCACAACACTAGGTGGTTCAAACCCAATTCCTTGGTCTTGCATATTGATTATAGATTGTTCCTGTTGACTAAATGTCTTAAGAGATAGCGGGAGTCGACCAACATGAAAGATATACTGACCACATCCCAAGTCTTTAATCTTGAACTTTTCTTTGATCTCTATTTGTTTTGATGTAGAAGCTTTCAATGATTCTGGATCAACATATGTTGAAGATGGAACAACTTCTTGATTGGTTGGAATTGTTATTTCTGATCTAGGTTACTGTCACAACCCTCCTTTATCACCTTTTGATTTAAATACAAAACTCTATTATATATTTCTTTGGATAAACTATTGAATGAATATTGTAAAGGAATAAAAATAATAAATCACACACACACATGGAAAATATATATATATTTTTAATTGGTTATTTAATTTCCCCTCACCCAAATTAAGGCACATGTTGTAGGAGGAATAAGAAGCTTCTAGAGGCTTCTCCACCACCTTGCATGTAACTCCTCCCGCTAAGCCTAATCAATTTGCATGGAGGCCAAATTGGGAGAGAATCTCTTTTTTTTCAATTAATAATTAGGTAGTGGGAATTTGAAATTTCTTTTATAAAAGAGGTACAAGTTTCAAAATGAGTGTTGGCTATTCCATAAGAAATTCTGCAAGTTAAATTCTCCTTTGTAGTCCATTTTCATTTTCAGCTAAGATTTTGTTGGGAGGACTTCTCTTCAATTTGGAGGATCAAGGAAGACTCTACACCATTTTCAAGCACCCAGGTTCCTTCAAACTTAGTTTGTGCATCTTATTCTTGTGGTAGATTAGATTTGATTAAATTATTTCATGAGAATGAAATTCATTTGTGTTTTGTTAAGAATTAGTTTCAGATTTTGATAAGAAATAGATTAAAACGTTTGATAAAAAGTAGATTAAATTGTTTGATTCATTGTTTCAGATTCTTGATAAAAATTAGTTTCAGATTTTGATAAGAAATAGATTAAAATGTTTGATAAAAAGTAGATTAAATTGTTTGATTCATTGTTTCAGATTCTTGATAAAAATTAGTTTCAGATTTTGATAAGAAATAGATTAAAATGTTTGATAAAAAGTAGATTAAATTGTTTGATTCATTGTTTCAGATTCTTGATAAAAATTAGTTTCAGATTTTGATAAGAAATAGATTAAAATGTTTGATAAAAAGTAGATTAAATTGTTTGATTCATTGTTTCAGATTCTTGATAAAAATTAGTTTCAGATTTTGACAAGAAGTGGATTTAAAATGTTTGATAAAAACTAGATTAAATCGTTCGATTCATTGTTTCAGATTTTTGATAAAAAAATTAGTTTCAGATTCTTGGTTAAAAAAAAGGGGTAGATTAAATTTGTTGATAAGAATTAGATTCACTGTTTAAAAAAATAAATAAATTTAGATCCAGATTAAATTGTTTTTCTTCTCTTACTAAATTTTAGATTGATTCTTGCTAAAGTAGAACCATCTTTATCATTTCTCTGGTTATTGTTATCTGAATCTCACCCTCTAAAGAGATTTCGTTGTGATTATCTCCTCTGTATCTGGTTATATAAATTCTCTGGAGAAAAGAAAAGAAATTATTTGAAAGCAAGGATAAATTTCACTACGATTTTTCCCTCTGTAATTATTTAATGATTATTCTTTTTATCTCTGTGAATATTTTCTCTATGACCATTCTAAACTCCCTCCTTGTGATTATTTTTTTTGAAAACTCTCTGTGGATTGAACAAAGAGCTCACTGTAAATATCAGTTGAATAAATCCTCCTGAACTCTGGGAATAAATCCTGGAAATAAACAATTTTCCTGAGAAGTCTGGGAAATAACTCCCTCCCTATGATGGCTAGATAAATCTCTCTCCCTCTCTCTCTGTGAATGATAAAAACCTGTTATCTACCCTGCTCTGAGTAATCTTCAATAATTGTAAAAATACAATACTCCTGTATAAAAAAAATAATAATAATAACAATATTATAAATAAGAATATATATATATATATAAATATAAACAACCAAAAAAAAAAGAAATCGTTTCATACTTTAGAAAAAAAATCTCTTAAAACGCCCCCCGGAACGCATGGCTTTTCGCATAAGATAGTCGTTGGCATGCAAGGACAGTTACGTAGTAACCGTTGCAGGGTACGGAGGGGCCCGCAGGGTCCCCTCATCTCTGCGGACCTGCGCATGCAGGGCCGCAGGGGTGATGGGACCCGTGGTCCCCACCCCGCACCCTAATTACTACCAATCAACAATAAGTTATTTAATAAATAAAAAAGGGTTCTTTTTCCTTTTTAATTTGTGAATTGGAATTTTAAAATTGGATTCTTTTTTTTATATGTAAATTAATACACTATGACAGTTACTATTTGTTATACAATTAAATTCTTTTTATTGATAGAAATGGCATCTAAGAAATAAGGAACTTTTTTTGTGTAAGCTTTATGATATCGTATTTCGACTTAGGAAAAAAAAATTGGGCTAATATGTAGCAAGTTCATAATTAAATCGCCCTTAGTAAGTTTTGAAATTGTAGACTATATTCTTTTAAAAATTAAGTTACTCAACCCATTAAGACTCATTGGGACACTTGATTGGTCCTTAGGGATTAACTTACAATACAAATGCTTAAATTTAATCGTTATTTTGGACTCGTTAAGTCTTCTTAAATCATAGATTAATTGCTCTCATTAATGGTTCATAACATGCGAATTATTTGTGGAATAATTATGTCTTTCATGCAATTACTATTATGCAAGTTTTGTGATGGTCATTATTATGCAAATTACACTTCAAGTAGTTATTTCAGTTATTACGCTTTCATTTTTGTTTTCGTAGTTAGAAAACTAAACAAAGGAAGTTGGAAAACCAAAACTAGCAGCGTTCGGTATATACGGTGCCTCTGGGTCACGCTTACGGGTAATGCCGTCGTGTTGAACTACTGCACTTAACGCCTAATAAAGCTGCATTAACGACGTCTGTGGCATCGTCCCTATAAATCGTCGGGGAGTAATAAGGGACATTTGGAAGTTAAAATCCGAGGGGCGGGTAATCCCCCTTGGATCGATAATTTAATAAGATAACTTTTGAATGAATTTCACATCCGTTGAGATAAACCATAGTAAACCCCTCTCAGGGATGGTCAAGTCAAAAGCTCTCATGAAAATTACCTTCTTTATTATTTATTCATCTCGAAGGGATATTGGTGTTTTGCAATTGGGTGACGTTCATGATAAGTATTAGGATCTAGTTATTTTCTTTTTAGGCCACAAGCAATAGGCCATCTTGAGCCTTCGCTTAAGTGCTACCATCGTGGGTAGCAACCGTAGAGAAACTGTCTGGGACACTGACCCTAGAAAGGGTTGCGTACCCACAAATCAGTTTACATCAAACCATAGATTAGAAAATAGAACTACATACTTTACGCCTTGATCCCGTGCCAAAGCGGGTATGTAGGCAGTCTTGGGACGGAGTTGTCCCTCGTACTCAGGTGTTCGTGGGTGGGGTCTAGGCTTGGTTGAGTAAGGATCCTAATTGAAAGATAAGATAATCAAATTTAATTCAATGCATACTCGGAAGGAATCCCGTATGGATTCGCTTGACTTCCCGAGGCTTTAAGCCAAATTCCGAGGCGGAACTCAAGCTTGTATTATTTTTTATTACTCCTAAGGACGGCGACCTCGGTGCATTCTTGTTAGAAGAGTGTAGTACTTAGTGAGTGGCTCAGGACCCGAATGGTCCCGATGAGTCTAAGTCTCTGGCCAGAGCATCTCCTATCCCGTTTGGATGGATGCCTACCCCGTATGGGTAGATGCCTATCCCATATTGGATAGATGGAATTTTACGTCCCGTATGGACAATTGCCTAACCCATATGGTTAGAAGCTCATCCCGAATGGATGAATGCCCAATCCTAATTGGATGGATGCCCAGAGTATGCAATTGAATAAAACATAATGAAAAAAATAATACTTAATTTTTGTTGAATCAATATTGGTGGGTTATTACATGAAATAGGAAATGAAGATGGGTTATTACAGTTACGAATTGTTGCAATATATGAATGGGTTTGGGTCAGCTTTGATGGTCACTTCAACTCCATTGTGTGGAAACTTGATACATTTATGATATGTATATGGTACTACGCTCATCTCATGAATCCATGGGCATCCCAAGAGTATGTTGTATGTAAGATCTAGATCAAGGACTTGAAACCACATCTTGTGTAACTGGTCCAACTTTGAGAGGTAAGGTGACTATGCCTTTGGATGAACGTTCCTCATCATCATATGGTTTGATGGTAATTTTCTTTGTAGAATTCACAGCCTTTTCAAAATATCCCAATTGTTTAATAGTGCTCAATGTACAAATGTTCAGACCTACTCCTCCATCTACTAGGACTCATTTTATTCAATGTTTGTGTAGGAAGGCTTCAATGTGTAAAGGTGCATTATGTGGTTGGCACATGGAGGCTTCGTTAGCTTCTGTGAATGTAAGAGAGTGTGGAATGGAAAGGTATCCCACCATGGCTTGAAACTGGTCCATGTTCAGATAAGTGGGGATCATAGTGTCTCTCAAGATTTTGTCAAGAATAGCTTTATGTGCGGGGGATATGCGTAAGAGCTCAAGGATTGAGATAAGCGTGGGTGTCTTCCCCAACTGTTCTACGAGGTCATACTCAGGTTTGGTTGATGAGAAAGTAGTATTTTTAGCTGGAGCACCTTGCAAAGTGAATTTACCTCGGCGAGTTGTAACATTACATTCAAAGGTAGGTTTGGAAGAAGATCCAATGCCTTTTAGGAAAATCTTAGGTCTCTAGGTAGAATTCTCAGGCGTTTTGTCCTTGATGATAATGGTAGAGACATAATTGTCCATTGAAATGTGATTGATAGTTGAATCATAGTTATAGGATGCTCTAGTATAGTTGGTTTGGTCATCTATGGCTTTAGATTTTTCCTTGTCATGTTTTGGGAATGGTTCCTTAAACATCTCATGTTCTTGATTGGATGAGTGTCCTTCAATCTCAATGTCACCTCTATCAATAAGATCTTCTATGATGTTCTTCAGTCAATGACAATTTCCTATTTTATGACCTTTGCTCTTATGAAATTCACAATATTCATCATCATTCCACCAATTTGGTTTGACCTTTGGCTCATATGGAGGAAAATTTGGAATTGTGATTATCTTGTTTGCCACTAGCTTTTTGAAAACGGACTCAAGTGGTTCTCCCAATGGAGTGTACTTCCTTCATGACTTTGAAGTTGTTTGAGTATTCACTTGATTTGTTTGTAGAGCTTGATCCGAAAAAAAAGATTTTAGGTCGCACTATATTGGCATCCACAACACCATCATTGACTGTGTTCTTGTTTTTATTCTAAAATCTTGGCTTATCTTTTCCTTTAAAGTCATCTTTGTTTTCCTTGAATATCTTAATGACTCCTTGTTCAATTAGGACTTTCTCTATTGCCAAGCCTTTTTCAATGACATCCTTGAAGGTGGACAAACAAGCTTTTCTTAGGTCATAACCAATGTCTTTGTTAATATTCTGCGTGAACATCTCTACCATTTGTTTCTGTGGAATTTCACTAGAGCATCTACTAGCTAGATTCCTCCATCTTTGTAAAAATTATGAAAAAGACTCTCCATCCTTTTGCTTGGTGTTGCACAAGGTAGTGACTGATATGTCTATCTCTATGTTATATGAGAAACGTTGGATAAATGCCTCTGCTAAGTCACCCCATGACTTAATTCTAGGTGGGAGTTGGGAGAACCATTCCATAGCTTGATCACCTAAGTTTTGTGGGAGTAATCTCATCAAATATGTCTCTTCTGCTGCTACCTCAATGCAAGCTATGAAAAATTGTTTTATATGTGCCTTAGGATCCCCTTTTCCTCTACACTTATCAAACTTAGGTGTCACAAAGTGTGTAGGAAATGGAGGCATTGGAATGCTCTTGTCAAATGGATAAGGACATATGTCTCTCATTGTGTAAGCTGGCTTCAGTGTATTTATGTCCTCCATTTTCTTTTGTAAGTCCTTGATTTTCTGTTCCAAATTATTTTTGGGTAGAGATCGACTTCTTGGACCATACCCCATGCTTGAACCACCGGGTGGAGGAGGAGCATATTGCATATATAGATGATATTGATCATACACATGTTCATATGGAGGAGGTCTATAGTGATGTTGCGTATATAGACCACTTGGTATAGAGTCATGGTGAGGAATGGAATATCTACTTTGTTCATGTATACCATACTCTACAGGAATGTCATGAGTTTGTTCTAGTGTGTTGCCCCCAAATTTGACGTGGGGTTTCCTTGTGTCAAAATTTTGAACATTCCTTTGGATATCCAATTGCTTTGGTGGTTGATCCTTAGCATTGGTATGTGATTGAGTATATTTTTCTGCATAAGACTTCCATAATGGTCTACGAAGGTGAGTATCATATGCTTGACCATGTGTGTAGGGGACCTCTAGTTTTTGAAACAAAGATGATGGTGATTCAGGTACCATATGTGGTCCTCTATTGCCTCCACTAGTAGGCCTCTTTTGATCCATGTTAAGGTGAGGTTGTTGCAAAGGTCGATTTTCCATTATTTGAGACATATCAAAATCATGGGGAATCTTGGCTCCACTTTGTGCCATCACTTGTAAGAAGTATTGTCTATCTCTCCTCATTATTTCCTCAACCAATTGATTGAAATGGGGATCCATAATGGAGTCTTCCACTTCTACTGAATGTATGGAAAAGTTATCCATATTGTCATTGTATGTATCATTGTTGTTTGTAGTGTCCATGTTCTCAACATTTGGAATGTTTCTGTAGGCATCCATGTTAGATAATGTAGTATGATCAGAATTGAAAAAGATATCATTGTCATACTCATAGGAACTCATGTTTGCGGACTCTTGAGCCTCTTTAGTTTCTCTCCTAGATTTTTGGGAATGGGTTTCAACCATGAACTAGGTATTGACCAAGATGTGTGAGACTAGATAAAAATGGAAAGAGTATGGAAGACCAAGAGTTCGATGGAATGTAAATGAATCTGGAGTTTACTTGCAATGTCCAAAGTGTAAGACCAAGTATGTATGTAGTAGAGTACGTGTGGTTTCCAAAGAGATGATAGTTTCTCTTGATGAGGTAAGTTGACCTTGACTCTAAGTAGGACCAAATGAGACCCAAAGGTGATAGACCTTGATCAAGGACCACTTAGCAAAATGTTGTTGTATATAGTGTGTTGACAAAGTATGATGAGGACAAGCAGTGACCTTTTGACTCAAGTTTAGACAAATGCGAATGTAATGTAAGGTGTAAAGGAATGATTGACTTTGTGAGACCCAAAGACAGGTTGAATGATAGATGAAAACCCAGAGAGATAACCTAGGAAGCTCAATAAGTTTGAAACTGATTGTTCTTGTTTGTTGGATTGTAAAAGTTTTTCAATTCTAAACACAGATGTGCTTGTATGCTTCCAGATGCGCTTAAATGACACAGACGTGGTTCTGTCAGACACAAACACGCTTTCTAGAATGTTGTAAGTGCAATGTTGCTCAAAAGACACAAACACATTTCTTCCCTTCACAGTCGTGGTTATATGACACGGACGTGGTTCTGTCAGACACAGACGTGTTTCTGAAAACTTTATGCAATTTTTCTAATCTGTGAAGTGACTTGTTGTGACCAAATCTGAATTTTTGACTATTTTTCGTGATAAGAGGACACAATGTTGATGAGGACTCAATGTTTGCAAGTGTTTAGACTCAAAATGACTCAAAAGAAAGTGTGTTGTTTGATGTAAAATTGTTTTGCATACACTTGAAGACACAAAAGACACAATGTTTTGATGTTTTGTCTTGAATGTTTGAATATTTAAAATAAGTCAAGCACAATTCTTATGGCTGGCTAGGACAATAGTTGTTGATTCCCACATGAGGCTATGCTATTCAGAGCAGATACTTAGATGCTTGACCCCATTGGCTCCACCCTCGACACTCACTTCTCGGGGCAGCCAAGCATCAGTTCCCACAGAAACTCCTCATGGCGAACTTTGTATCTCTACTAAGAACCATATATGTGTGGGCCACTCCAGAGGTCCGACCTCCTGCCCCAACACTTAGAAGGATTTTGGCTTCTAAAACAAAAAGGTGCTAGTAAGGGCATCCGCTCGTGTGGCCATACATGCGGCACTTTCAGCTCTGTAAATATAGAAGGCTCCTAGCCGATAGGGGTTATGCCCTACAAATGATCAAATAAATTTGATCAAATGGGTTTATGGGGAGACATAGTGTCGGTATGAACTAATCAACACACGTTATCCATAGCTTTCACCATGAATATAGTTGTTTATAGTGGTTCGAAAGAGGTGGGTTTTCCTCGCTACCACTTGTGTCATTCTCTCCTCACTAGTAGTCCTAATAACCACATGGGGAGATAGGCCCTCTAAAGATGAAACAAAAAAGAGCCTATTGCCCAAGACACAAAAGACACTGGTTCAATTTTAGTGCACCAATTGAAGTGTTTGCTAATATATGAAAACAAGGCACATAATGAAAGATCAAAAACCCTTGCCAAGGTCCTACAACAAAGATTTGTTAGTAGTTTGGATTGTTTCAAATGATCACCCCTTCCTGCAAGCACACAAGTTAGGTAAATTTTTAGATCCAAAAGACTTTGTGAAATAGGGGCATTCAACAAAAAGATTTTTTTTTTTTGGCTTTCAGGACAAGTTGCACCAATTTCATTAGCTAGATTTGAAGATGTTAGCTCAATATAAACCAGATCTAAAATCCGCATGACAAAACACCAAATCAAAGAAACCAAAATGCAACAACTGCACACAGACACAGTTATCAGAAACACAAATGCTATATAAATTCGCAGACGCGATTAGATCTAACACAAACGCGGTTCCTGAACACAGACGTGGTTCCTTAACACAAACGCTTTTGAAGACTTCATAGACGCGATTGGGGAACACAGATGCGCTTCCTGGAATCTGGGAGAAAAAAAATACTGTCGAAGGCGCAGACATGATTCCAGATGTCACAGACGTAGCAGAAAATCAAAAACGTGATCCGAAAGTACGCAGGCATGAAAATATCAAAATGTTGTCGGAAATATCAGATCTACAACTTCAAAAACACAAAATCTGCAACCAAAGATGTTAAATGCAAAAGGGACAAGAGTCCCACCGGGTGTGCCAAAATGTATATGGTGAAAATGGATAACAACAATATTGAAAGACTAAATGAACTCAACCACAAAACCCTAGCCTAACAACAACAAAGATCCACCATAACATATGAAGATTACCTAAGACAATGCAAATCAAATGAAATCACAAAGATTATACCATCACATGTCAAACAGGGTTTGGATCTCCATTCTTCCTATCTCCATTGATCTTGCTTGATATATTTGCTCTCAGATTTTATATGTGCACAAGAGTTCAACAAAGAACGGAAATGTGGTTGCAAGTAGGATCGCATATGCAAGTTCGAAAGTGTAGTGTAGTCGATTGATTAGTCAGGATGCATAGGGTTGATAATGAAGGAAGCATCTCCTTAGATAGAAGACACTATATGAAATGGAGGGATAAGATTGAGAGGTGTAAAAGATAAATGGTCGGCTATGATTAGAGGGTAGGTAAAGGAAATAAGAAAATAATGAGAGGGTAAGTAGTGTAGGAATTAAGAGATGAATGACATGTGTCATAGGTAGAAAAGGTTAATGAATTAATTAAATAAATAAAGATTTATTTAATTAATAGAAGAAGTGGGATCAATTAAATAAATAAAAGTATTTATTTAATTTAGGAAAAGGATAATTTAAATAAATAAAAGTATTTATTTCAATGAGAAATAAGGCTAGAAGAGGATAAATGAATTAATTAAATAAATAAAGATTTATTCAATTAATAGAAGAATTAGGCTTAAATAATTAATAAATAAGGATATTTATTTAATTAGACATGACAATTTTAGGTGTCTACAAAAGTTACATGCAAATGCATTGAATGTGTAAGTTTTTCATTTTTAACCCTAGACGATTTTCATGATTCTCATAACATTGGGAGGATACTGAGGAGCTCTTGCAAGTCATCCATGCACTTTTTACATTTTAAACCCTAGGAACATTTTATTTCAGTTCTTTCCTAATGTGTACCCTGAAGCATTACTTGAGCATCTCGTCACTTGGGAAGGTGCTATTTTGATCATTGCGCTTCATTTTAGTTCCAAATCACTTGTCAATCAATTGTTGCTTCATTTGATTCTAGGATTGTGCAAATTGAGAGTTTTCTAGTTGGTTCTTTAAATAAAGACTTATTATATTTTCTTATTTGTACAAATGTATATTATTCTTTGTTACTTAGATTGAGGGTTCCCGAGCTTACAACATAATGTACTTCTAGTTCTTCTTTGCAACAAGTTATCTCATTAGGGGGGGTGGGCTATATGGTTTCTCTTGTCATCCTTCATATGGATGGAGATTGACTGGATTTGTGATGGATATGTTCATGATGGATGTAGTTCTTGAGGATATCGTTTAGTCCTCCATGTCATCCTTGATTATATATTTTCTCTCTTTTGGAGAGTAGTTTTTTCCTAATGGGTTTTTTCCTTTATTTTTTTGTGAGAGATTCACATTATACATGGGTACCTAACATGGCCTATTATCCAAGACCCATTCTTGTATCTTGCATTATTTGCATTAATAATTTCATCCTCCTAAGTTGCACCTAAGGGGGGTGTTTGAGTGAATAATGTATAGTACCTAGTCAAGGTCTTGTACCTTGTAAATTACGTAGTGAGGTGGCACATTCATATGTTAAGCTAGCTTATGTCCTCGGTGAAATTCAGAAAGTTATTTATAATGGGGCCATGTTTGCCTCATTTACTTTTAGTTTTGTAGGCATTTAATATTTCCATTAGGCATTTAATGTTTGTGTCATATTATTTGTTCATACTACATAACACATTGCCTTTATAAGTGATACATCTCATTATATATTCCATAATAAATCAATCATTTTATGCATCCTTTTATGCAAGTTATTCTTGCCATTCTCTCTTGTGGAAGTATTTTGGTCTTGTAAGGATTCTGGGGGTGTTGAGGAGACATTTGTCTAATCCAACAACAACGCCCAGATTGGAATACAATAACTAGATAGAATATAGCACTAGAATTGGACACTAGTGCTAGACTAAGACTCTAGCATTGGGCACTAGTGTCCCACCTATGCACTAGTTTCCCTAGATTGTCTGGTTTTGCAATTTTGTAATTGGCAAGCTTTTGTCTTCCATTTTGGGGTGAACCTTTGTAGGAAATTTTGTACCCTTGGTCTCTAGAATCTTCCTAGGCTATCATTATTATGATGAGTCTCTTTCATAAGGAATTAGGACATCTCTTTGCCTTGGGAATAATGTAGTTTCTTATAAGTGATTTTCCACCCTTCCTTTTGATAGTTATCTTGTTCCTCTGAGTTAGGCCACATCTTAGGTATCTTGGCATCTATGTATGAGGTTTTCTTTGGTCTTGTTGAGTTAACTAGAGTTGACTATTCCCTCATCCTACTCCTTATCTCAAGAATAGATAGAGTCATCGTCTAGTTGAGCAATGTTGAATCATAGGAATCCCTTCATTGGTATTGAATTTTGAGAGTGTTGTCAAGTGTGGTTTGATGTGGATTGAGGTTGATGATTCCCTCATCCCATACTTGTGTGATTTTGAGAGAGAACAAATCCATGGGTTATCACTCAATTATTGTCAAGGTGCCCTCCTCTCTCTCGTTTATCATGATGAGCTTGTCCCATGATTGTAGGTCTTCTACTGATGCCATCTTTCTTATGAAATGTTGAGGTTGTTTTGTTGTTGTTCCCTTTGTGTCATAGTGTTCCTTGTGACACTTGTGTGCATATTATAGTGCAAGTGTGACATGTCTTTATCATATCTTAATATTATCGTTGGTTGTTCAAACAACATTGTTTCATCAGGTTTTACCTTGGTCCTTGATTGGGGTATTAAATGCTATGTATTTTTGACAAAAATAGGAGCACTTTGTGTGGCCACCCCTATTTAAACCTCTTAATCTCCACCATTTACAAAAATATATATTAGAAAGTAGATTCAAAAAATTATGACTCTTGTTCTTGTTACATATTTAAAATTTGAGTGTATCTTCAATTTCTTATATCCAAGGTCAACTTTTCTAGATTTTAGAAAATAATGTGGCCACTTAAGACCCCATTTTGGCCCCCCATTTTCACGCACTTACCTAGATATGTTAGGGAAAACAATGTAATCCTTGATAGTTAGGTTTTATATATATATATATATATATATATATATATATATATATATATATGTATTTTTAATAAAAGTGGATTATTTCACTAAAAAAATTTATTAATATTTTTTATTTTTTACACAGGATTCAAAGAGAATACCGGAGGAAAGAACCCTGGGAAGAAAACCTCTGGTCACAGCTCATAAAATAAACCTATAGTATCTGACAAATCAGTTTATGCACCCCGAGCAAAACCACATACAAAATGTGGTCACAACACATATAATATCAGTTTTGCATAGAGCCCATATGACAATTTGCCAAAAAAAACCCATTGGCTAATTTTCAAATGTAGACTCCACAGCTGCTACCAATGGAAGAAGACAAAATTTTCCTAAGCCCTGTGCCAAATCCCATGAGCCAAAAACCTTCTTGCCAAAAAAGAAAGTATCAAAAAACCTTTGGAAAAATATTATTGTATCAAATACCATGAGCTCGAACTCTCCTCTAGACAATGAACATGAATACTTGAAATGAAAGGGGAAAGTGGGAATAATTATCATCATAAAATTTTACATCAACATTACTCAAGAAAATCATATAACTATTGTTGCAAACCTTCCCATACCCTAGAAGGAATTTCCTCAAAACCCACCTCTCAATGATTAGCATTGCTATCAATGGCTAAATTTGCCAAATAATCCACAATCTTATTAACTTCTTTGTAACAATGGGATACCAAGAAAGATTCAAACAATTCTAATTTTTATAAAATGGGATCAAGTATATACTGCAAATTCCAACAATTCAATTTCTTTTTCATAACACATTGAATAATCACCATAGAATCTCCTTCAATTATTAAGTCCTTAATTCCCAAAGAGATTGCCATATCCAATCCAAAAGACAAAGCATGAAATTCCGCATAATTGTTAGTTTTAAAACCAATAGCATGACACTTAGCTCGAATAAAATTTGCATTGTGATCATAAATTACCATGCCTACCCCAGCCAGCCCAGGGTTACCATGAGAGGCCCCATCAAAATTCAGCTTAAAGTGCCCCTACAGAGGAGGTTTCCATCTAGCAAAGCATCTCTTACCTATTGCATCATTCTTTTTTAAAATTGAACCATGAGAGGGTAAAACTAACAACAGCTTCCAAACTCTAGTAACTCTACTATCCCAGTGCGAAAAAGAAGTAAGATTTTCCAAATTCTTATAAATAAATGACAAAGCAACCTTTGAGATTGAAGATTCAATTTTTAATAGAACCTCAGACATAGGAGACCTTGTTTTTTTAAATATCCTGTTGTTTCTCTCTAGCCAAACATTCCGAATCACAATAGATGGAGATATGATCCAAAGGCGTGCATAAAAAGATGAGGCAAACATAAAGGGCCAAGATCTAAAATGGGAAATGAGATCCTTACCAATAACAAAGGATATATTTAACTTCTCAAACAACCACTGCCAACATTCATAAGCATAATCACAATTAGGAATAGGTGTGAAGAAGATTCTAAATTTTTGTTACAAAGGACACAAGGGAAAACAATAGTAATACCAAGCTTGTCTAGTCTCATACCTGTAAGGACTCTGTCCTGAACTGCCAACCAAGCAAAGGTTCCAGCTTTAGGAAGACAAACCGAATGCCAAAATAACTTATAAGGCCAAGATGATAAATCTTTAGCACCATAAGAGAGTTGTAACCATCTTTAACAGTGTACTTACCGGAAATATTCTTTGTCCAAATAAGTTCATCCTCAGAATCAGAAAGAAATGCAATTCTATCCCCCAAAATCTTCTCAAAATCTAATTTCATTCTTTGATCGACATCTAAGAAATCAATCGACTTCCATCTAGCTAGCTTAAGGGGTCCACTAGTCACAATTTCAAAATAATCTGCTACAAAAACACCCCAAAGGGAGGAAAGAACAGTGATCAGAGGAGACCAATCCCTAATATTCACCAAAGGTGTGTGTCCATTCCATACTTCATCCCAGAATCTGACCTTTCTACCATTATGAACAATCCATGAGAGATGAGGGAAAATAACCGATCTACATTTACAAAGGAAATTCCAAATAGCAGAACCCGAAGGCAAATTTTAGACTTTAAAAATGTACTCTCTCGGTCCATTATTTAAATATTTGGCAAACATAATCTGTGCCCATAAGGAGCTAGGCTTGTCATACAATTTCCAAACCAACTTAGCACCTAAGGCTAAATTTTGATTTTCCAGACTCCAAATTCCTATTCCCCCAAGTTCCTTAGGCAAACATACCTTATCCCATGCAACTAAAGGGAGTTTCTTCTTGCCATCTTTATTATTGTTCCAAAGAAAATTTCTAAGAGTATCCTGTAAACTAACAATATCTGTTTTTGGAGACTTCAAAACAAACATGAGATATATGGGAACAACATTCAAAACAGACTTGATGAGAACAATTTTACCTGCCAAAGTTAACCATCTATGATTCCATGAGAGAATTCTTTTAGAAATGACCGAAATAATCTTATCCCAAAAACCAATCTTATCATGTTTAACAAAGAAAGGAATCCCAAGGTAAGTACATGGAAGATTTCCAGTCTCAAATCCCCAAAAGGATTGCAACCTATGCTGAACCAGTTGTGATGTATTAAGGAAAAAAATCTTTGATTTATCAACATTCACTTTCTGACTAGAAAACGATGCATAATTTTGTATTATTCCTTTAATCACTTTTGCCTCTACTAACGAAGCATGTCCAAACAACAGAGTATCATCTGCAAAGAGACAATGAGAAATACTTTGGGGAATATTCTGAATCCTTATACCTTTCCAAAGCCCCCCCACTTTAGCAGCCCTAATAGCCCAACTAAAGGTTTTAGCTAGGAGAATAAACAAAAAGGGAGAAATCAAAAGTAACATTGTGTAGTTTAAGGTTATATTTTAACTATCAAGGGTCATGTTGACATTCATGAGAAACCATTTGGTTTAACACCTATTTGACTTTAATGTTATGAAATACCTAACCCCCCTAAGTTTTTTGTGACATAGGTGTAGACACCTAAAAATGTCTCATTAATTCTATACTAATTGTAGACACGTAAATTTGTCCACTTAATTAAATTAATATTAAGTATTTATTTGATTATTTAACCATCAGTCATCAGTTAATTAAATTAATTTCATCTTCAACCTCCTCTTCTATTAACTAAATAAATTATTCAATTTATTTAAATCAATTCACTAAGCCACACTCTAACAATCAATTAAATTAATAAAGCACATTTATTTAATTTAACCCCCTTTCCTCATTTAAATAAATAAACAAAATATTTATTTAAATCCTTAAACTACTCCCCCCACTTGCATTCTCCTACAAATGCAAGTTGCACCTATTTAGTTGAAATAAATGAATTTTATTTTAATCAAATTCCCATTTTCTCTCACCCACCAAACCCACTTGCTCTTCTAACCCATTCTAGACTCTTCTAACTCATTTTAGATTATTCTAAACCATTCCTAATTAGCCTAATCACCCTCCCTAATTATTGTCACATTCATGAGCAACTTGAAGTCACTTATCAAAGCCTCAAAGTCTTTGAAAAGCATCAAAAGCTTTTATGTCTTCAAAAAGTTAACCCCTAAAGTCTTCCAAACCATTAACGGTTCTTACATAACCATTTATGGCTCTTACATGACCATTAATGGTTAAACTCAACTACCCACATGGTTAGAGACTTTCCCCTCTAGCTCAACCCTCATTTAACTCATGGGTCTCTTCAAGCATTTATTGCTTTGACCATGGTTATCCCCACTAACTCTTGCACAAGAGTTTGTCCATTGGATAAAGGCATTATCATTGGATAAAAGCTTTTATTCATTCAACTCAAGCCTAACCTTACCTCCCAAGGTAACCTTCAAGTCATTTCAAGCATTTGATGCTTCTTCCCTCTCCTCTCAAGCCATCTCATGTTGACATTTGTCATCCTGGGATTGGGTTGAAAGCCCTCACATGGATCATAAACCCATCAATCCTGACCCTTGTTGAGATTACTCAATCTCAACCATCCATTGCCATGTTTTTTCTATAAATAGAATCCACAATCCAGAAATATTTTATGCATCAAACTTATAGTAAATTTGAGAGAGCATTTAGAAGCACTTTTCTTTGTTATTTTGGCTAAAATTAACATAGATTAATTAGGTATTTTCTCATATTTAGCTTGTTTGCATTTTCATAATTAGTCATTTCCATAATCTTGAATCTCCATAAGACATCCATAATAGTGCAAAAAGATGAGGGCTACACTCATGTGGAACTTGGAGAGGAGAGGAACAAGGGAGGAGCAACTATGAGCATGTTGGAGGGTATCTTGGAGGGTTTTGTTTCATTCCTCTATTTTTGTATGCTTTTCATTATATGTTTTATATCTCTCTTGATATGCATGTTTAGGATTATAGTTTTGTTTGTCTTTCGCTTGTGTCACTGACATATTAACGTCTAAATCTTGTGTTTCTTGCATCCTTTTCAGCGTGCATCACTAATTATTCATCTATTTAATTAAGTAATTTGATTAAATTAACTATGTCTTCTAATCATCACCCTTCAACACTTCTAATTATTCTATTTCTATTCTTGAATCATTCTAATCAATTAACCATATCTTAATTATTAATTAAATATTGATTATTTAACTAATTATAATTTATTCTTTAATTAAATAATCTTTATTATTTAATTAATTATATTTCCTAATTTTAAATAGTTTAATTTAGATTATTTAAATTAATTAACTTATTCCTCCATTTCCCCAAATTATAATTCTAATTAATTTCATCTAATTTCATTTCTCTCAAATTCGAATTTCATATCATTTCATCTAATTTCATATTTCCAAATTCACATTTTCCCCAAATCTGAATTTCAGTTAATTTCATGTGCATTTTAGCATTCGAATGACCAAATTCAAATCCAAATTAAAAATGAAAATCAAATTCAATTTCAAATTCCTACAACACATGCTAAAATCGGAACTGATTGATCAAATCAAATGTCCAATCAATTAACTCAGTTAACTCATCAATCATATTTTTTAACTCAAAATCAACTTTTTATGACTATTCCATCAATTCAGTCTTCTATTCCATCAATTTAGTCATCTCCTTAGTCTATTCAGTTCTCTAATCAATTAAGTGAGTTGACTAATCCATCTATTCAGTTCACTCTTCAATCAATCCAGTTGATTACTCAATCAAATGAGTTAACAAATTAATCAATTGAGTTCACTGATCAATCTAAATTAGTTATCTATCATTCAACACTTGAGTTCTATTTCTCACCCCCTTTGTGTTGAAAATCTATAAATTCAACCTCTTTTCATCATTACAATATAGCTTTTTCAGAATCACAGTCTTCAATATTATTGTCTATCTTATGCAGGAAATCAAGTGCAATACCTAAGAGCTGCCTACATCAACAACAATGGAGAAGAGCAATGGAAACCTTGCTATGTCAATTGAGGGAGTCTAAGATAGATTGTTTCAATTCAATTGATAATTATATTATTTCATTGTTATTTAGGAGTAATAATAATTGGATTTAGAGTTGTGATTTGCTCTTTGATAATCTAATTTATGCAATTATGCCTATTTACTGCCTAAGTATATTGGTGAACCTAACGTGAAACACTCTGACCTTTATTTTTTTGTTTTGAAATGTTTTACAGATCCGTACGTGCACAAGAAATTGGACGTCGCAATTGAATACATAGAAATTCGCAATTGCTGATATCATATCACAATTGCCTTGACATCATATCACAATTGATTAGACAACATATCACAATTGCTCTTAAAGATTGCCAATTAAGAAATTTTTATGTCATTTTTGCATGATTTTGTCTTTGCACATTTAACCCTGAAATTTTGTTGAATTCTGGAAAAGTTGATTTCTGCATATAAAATGTATCTAATCCAATGGCAGGAAAGGTGACATTCCGAATTTTAGGTGCAAGAAAGGCAAAGCAGAATAGGAGACAACAAAAGGCTTATCAAAGACTTCTAAAGGCTGAAAGGGACCTTCATGAGATCGAAGAAAAAGAGGAGATTGCTCAGTATCACAAAACCATCCATCGCTATTTACCCAAATACAAATTCTTTGAGGAAATCAATGTGTTGGCTCGCATAGTGTGGAACAATATTATTGCAGAATAACTCTTCTATCTTTTGTCTTTTTCTTTTATTTTTCTGTTAAAAGTTTGAAAAATTAAAAAAAGAAGAAGTTGCAATTGCTATCACATCATATCGCAATTGATCAGTCATCATGTCATAATTACTTAGACATTAATTCGCAATTGATGGTTTATCATTTCACATTTGATATGATATCAATTCACATTTGATTAGTAGTTTAGTCGCATTTAATAGATTTAGTTTTTTATTTTTTGTTCTATTGCAGTTCTGGTTTTTACCAAGATATCTTTCTATCTGTGAAAAGACAAAACTCTGTAACCTGAAAATTAGGCTGGATAGCCCACCGTGTGTTGACTAACATTATTATTTTTCTGTAGGGGTAGCCTAGAAACACTTATTTTTTGTGCTTTAATAAAAGAACAAAACAAATTTCATCATTGCTATGCTGGTTAAAAAGAACACCATGTCTGTGTGGAGCAACATCTCCACTTAGAATAGAAAATCATTGCAATGAAGGGATAAAAAGAACTTTCTTTTTTGTGTCTTCGAGGAGATAGGTATTATGCTCTCCCCTTCAATGGGTGATAAAAAAACCAAACTCTCTTCCTTCATGTTTTCCTTTATTTTTTTCAATTAAATCCTTTAGAAGGCCTACCCTCTCGAGTTACCCTTAGGGCACCATTAAGGCCAGTGAGAGGGGAATGACCTAAGTGGCCAATGACTAAAGCCAAGTAATCCAAGCCACTATAATCAAATGTGTATGTGATGAAAATCATGCATGACAAGTGTTACATGTTGTCACAACGACATTATGCCTCCCTTGGTGCCTATACGATGCGTTAACATTTGTAGAGTGTAACCTCTATAGACTGGGAGACCTCCCTCAACAGAGTGTAAAACGCTGTTGATTGTGACCACTCGAATGGAACCCTGTCTAAACACCATAGAAATTAAAAGCCAAGATGAGTCAGTAACCAGACACTTGTTTTATCACAGTGCAAGGGTGGGGAAGAATCTGCCCCCAAGACACTCACCATATATCTCCTAGGATAACAGGCCAATTGAGGAGCAATCTTCTTTGGTCTAATTTCCGGAAAAAGGCAAAAAACAGGCGCACCCTAGGGTGTGACAGGGTTGTTTGAGCTGATGGAGTATCAAGATGTGGGTTGTGGTAATACTTGTGACCTTTTGACCTTAGGAGAGTTTGCTTGATATGCTATCGAATTGCCCAAATACAACGAAAACAATATGGGGTCTTGAAAAAGATTCCAACATTCATGGGAATTTGAAAAATGTTCCTTAAACAAGTATTCTTTTCTTGGTTTTATTCTTTTTGATGTGTCAGGTGTGTCCTTTTCTACATTCCACCAAGTTCAAAAATTTAGAAAATACCAAAAAACAAAGTGGAATCTCAACCAAAATTTTGTCAAAAACATCAACAATATCAAATCCCTCAACAAAGTCAATTTTGAATATCAACAAGATCAAAACCCTACAACAAACAAGCTTGTCAACATCAACATCAAATCAAACTTTTGCAACATTCTATAAATAAAGAATACATCTTACATGTTGTGATCTTAGGATCAAACCAATCAAACAAACATCATGGATTGGCGTTATGCATTTCGTAGGGAAGGTGAAGAATTCATCTCTTCCATTCCTATTCCATTGCCATCCATAGAAACATTAGCTCAACAAATCAATACTTTGCAACAACAAATGAGAGACATGACTAGTCGTAGCAACCATAGGGGTTGGTTAGAAAATATGATGAGAGAAGTGATAACCATGAGGGAATCATTATCAAGCCAACCTTCTTCTTCTTGTGAGACCATTCAAACATGCCAACCTTCATTCTTCAAAAAAATCATTCTTTCCTCAATTCAACCAACATTAGAGTCATGCCAACCTTCTTTAAACCCAACATATCTATCATACCAATCATATCAACCCAACATTCAAACTCCTTTCAACCAAAATCAAATCCCTTTCAACCAAAGTCCAAATCAAAATTCATTCAACGAAAATCAAACCTCTTTCAACCAAAATCAAACCCCTTTCAACCAAAGTCCAAATAAAAATCCATTCAACCAAAGTCCAAATCAACCACATCTATCCACCATTTCATCATCCCTTGAAGTTACACAAGACCAATCCACGCTATCTTAATCCAATAGCACAATCTCCCAAGGGCTATCCATAGCACAAATCCAATCTAATCCAAGTCATGATTTAGAGGATCTCATTAAAAATCCTTTCTCATCAAGTCAAAAGGTTGAAACCTTCCAAAAATCTCCCATGCAAACTCCCCCATGTCAGGAGGACAATCCAAAATCAGAAGAAATCAGTCATGAACTAAATCAAGATCAAGAACAAACCTTTTCATCCTACCCAGTTTTTGATGAAGAATCCACCTATCAAGAATATTATGATGATCCCCTCGTTCTTTTATATTCCACTCATAATAACACCCTTGTTTCTCAAGAGAAAGATTTTCTTTCAAGTACCATCCAACATCCACCTCCTAAACAAGATCCCATTATCATTTCTCCTAGTCTCTCTCATAATTCCAATACACAAGTTTTTCATGAACTCCTTATCAATAAAATCAATAATCCAGATCATACTACACATGACAACTTGTCAACAATGGTATGTACACCATCATCAAATGCCAATGTCGTGACACAAATAAGCATAACACCAACTAATGAAATCAACACCCATATTGTTACATCATCTTCTTAAAGCACAAGAATAACACCAGCTAATGAGATCAACACTTGGTTGGCTTCATCATACTCTTCAAGTGCATCAATAAAAATAGGCATAACACCCACTCATATCACAACTTCAAAACCAAAATCTATTTGCCTCATACACCCACACTTGAAAGACTGGGGGCAAGAAGTTCTACCACAACTAAATTGGTTTGAAAATAAGGAGGTTATAGCAGAAACTATACATGAAAGACTCCTAGTTGACTATCCTATTGAAAAAGATAGGTTCATCCAACTCTTCAAAAAAAGACTAATGAATTATCTACAGAAAGTTTATGCCAACTCAATAACAACATCCACCTAAAAATATATTACATCTAAGGGTGGGTTCATTTCAAATTTCAGTATTGTATTTGCATGTTTCTTTATTGCATTGCATATCTCCATTTCAGAGTGCATCACAGTTTCTTGCATATCACCATTGCACAACATATAGCTATGTATCATTATTGCTTTCTCATATAGTTGCATCAATAAAAACACGATGATTGCCTAAGTTATTCACCTGTTTGCACTGAAAGGAACAAAGGTTGTCTCATTTCCTAGATACATTTTCATGAAGTCTTTAGGAGGTCTTTAGTCATTCATCTTCAATGTCACATTGTGATTATGCTTTATCCTTGGTTGGGTAGAGGTTTCCTTATCAAGTCTTGTTACCCAAAATCTATCAATTGCTATATCTCATACATTAATCAAAAGCTCTAAGTCATTACAAGATACCTAGTTGATCATGTGGCTAGTGAAAAATCTAATATTTTGCTTCAGCGCCGTTGTAATTGTCATACCCAAGTAGGATTCATAACTTACAAGTCAATGAAAGAAACAAAAGAAAAAAGTGTTATGTCAATCTCAAGGCAAAACAAAAAAAATGATATATTACTGAAATATTACGCATACAAGTGTGACAATAAAAGCTTGACTATGGGAACATGCAAATAGCTCCATCAGGGCTATGGACGCCTATTGGCAATGGAGCAATGTTTGAGAGATTATGGTGCATAACCTCGTCGGAGCCCTAAAAGCTTGCTGGCAAGGAGGCTCTATCCAGGTTGCTTTTGAAGTCACAATAACTCACATAGCTAGCCACATAGGATTCCAAGGGTCTTTGATGGTTATAAGAGTCAGAATAAACTCAATTACACACACATGGGCAAAAGAAGATCAAAATTTTAAGAATTGATGGAGAAGTTTTCTGCACCTCCATTCATAAATCTTGGTTACATAGAATGCTAGGTTGGATGGTCTAAGTCTTTTGAGAATGGATTGAACTCCTATCTCTGAAATGTTTCACACCTTTAATCCAATTAGTGCATTTTAGAATGAAAGACACACACACTCATCCTTATTCGAATAGGAACTACATTTTTGTCATGCATCCTGCATTATGTTATCATCATAGGTCTGCATACTTGGGGGCATAATTGAAAAAAATCCTAAAAAATCAAATAAAGTCTTGAAAAAATCAATCAAAAAAATTCACAAAATGTCATGAAAACATCAATAAAAAATATTCACAAAAAGTCCTAAAAAAATCCTAAAAATCACAAAATGTCATGAAAAAATAAAAAAATCAAAGCAAGAAAGCATGGGTCATCCATCAAATCAAATCAACAACAAGAAAACTCTCAAAGTCTACAATCAAACAAATTACATGTCTTGTTAATCAATCTATCGATCAAACTTTATCAAATATCAACATATCTTATACAAGGAAGGGTATACTCGAAACCAGACAGATCGGTCTTATACGGGGTACTCATTCTTTGAAACCAGACATTCCTATTAATGATCACACAAATTGAAACGACATCAATCAGTATGACTGCTGGATTTTGTCGAAGTTAGTCTTATATTTATCAATTAATGGTAGGTCATGTTTCATCAATACCAAAAACATTGAAAAATTTAAAATCAAACAAAAACATCAAAAAATTCAAAATCAAACAAAAATATTCAAAGAAAATCCTGAAAAAATCAAAACATTCAGATAAAGTCCTAAAAAGAAAATAAAAAATAAAAAACATTAAGATAAAGTTCTGAAAAAAAATCCTAAACATACAGAAAAAGTCTTGAACAAATAAAACAAACACTTCGCACGAATTTAAACAAAGGATACAACTATCTTGTCAAAACGTCTACAATCAAACTGATCAACTATCTAATCTATTGAATCACTAACAAACTATCAACGTGATCAACATCTCATCTTAAACAGAATTGGTACACTCGAAACCAAACAGATTGGTCTTATATGTGGTACTCAAAACTTCTGAAACCAAACATTATCAAAATCACATCAAGCAATCACATGAAGACACAAATCAGTATGGCTGTTGCATTTTGTTCTAGTTGGTTTTATCTTTTATCAATTGGCGAAGATCATGTTTCTAGCTACTCAAGGATGTCCAAAAAGTGACTAGAGGAGCTGTGATAGGCATGATCCTTTTCTTTGTTTGTTGTTTGTGGTTTGAACCAATGAAGTTCTAGGACAATTTCTCTAGTGGGTGTCTATGATAGGAGCATTCAACTTATGAATGCCACACATACCTCAACCCCTGGCACTGTTCCCAGAATGGAGGGTTTATTCCTTGTCTGCTATGTGTTTATTTCTTTGCAATAAGATATCTATGCATCTTGGTTCCTTAGACCCTGGTGTACTTCATTGTCACATAATAAGGCTCAATGATGAAAATGTGTTGCACTATGAATAAAGACAAGAAGACTATTCACCATCAATCAAATCATCATCATATCATTTCAGTTCATACCAATTGTTTATGATCTCATCATGTTGATTGTCTCTTCAGATCATTCTCTCATCAAGCATTTTTCTTCTTGAATCAACCTTTTCAATTCTTTCCAATCATTCATTTCATTTAATAACATCTCCCTCATCACTTAATTTCAAATCTTTCCATCTATAATTCTATCATTTTCTCATTTCAACTATTCTATCTATCGATCAATTATTCCTCACCTTCATCATATTTTATCATTCATCCAGTTTTTATCTATCTTTGTCTTATACAGGATGTGTCCTTCCTGCAACCAGACATGATCATCTATCTTTGTCTTATACAGGATGTATCGTTCCTGAAACAAGACATATCAGTCTTATACATGATGTATCCTTCCTGAAACCAGACGTTTTGATCATTTTTGTCTTATACAGGATGTGTCCTTCCTGAAACCACACTTTATCTTTATTAGATCAATCAAATCAATCCTATCAATCTTATCAATCCAATCCTATCAAATCAATTCAACCATTTATTTTCTATAATCAAACTCATTCTTGTCAATCATTCTTCATCTATCATCTAACATTCTTCTTCTTTCGAGAGATCATTTATGCCTTCAATGCACAAACAATCTCTCGAGGGGGCATTATACCCTAGAGTTACCGAGGCATACTGGGGCAAAAAAAATCATTTTCTTTGAAACAACATCATTCTGACATTGTCTCAAAGAGGGGCAAATGTTGACACCTAAAAATGTCTCATTAATTTTATACTAATTATTCATCTATTTAATTAAGTAATTATTTGATTAAATTAACTATTTCTTCTAATAATCGTCCTTCAACACTTCTAATTATTCTATTTCTATTCTTGAATCATTTTAATCAGTTAACCATATCTCAATTATTAATTAAATATTAATTATTTAATTAATTATGATTTATTCCTTAATTAAATAATCTTTATTATTTAATTAATTCTATTTCCTAAGTTTAAATAATTTAAATTAATTAACTTATTCCTCCATTTCCCCAAATTATAATTCTAATTAATTCCATCTAATTTCATTTCTCTCAAATTCATATTTCCCCAGAATCTAATTTCATACCATTTCATCTAATTTCATATTTCCAAATTCACATTTTCCCCAAATCTGAATTTCAGTTAATTTCATGTGCATTTCAGCATTTGAATGACTAAATTCAAATCAAAATTGAAAATCAAAATCAAATTCAATTTCAAATTCCTACAACAAATGCTAAAATCAAAACTAATTGATCAAATCAGTTAACACAGTTAACTCATCAATCATCTTTTTTAACTCAAAATCAAATTTTATGACTAATCCATCAATTCAATCATCTCCCTAGTCTATTCAGTTCTCTAATCAACTAAGTGAATTGACTAATACATCCATTCAGTTCACTCTTCAATCAATCCAGTTGACTACTCAATCAAATGAGTTAACAAGTCAATCAATTGAGTTCACTGATCAAACTAAATCAGTTATCTATCATTCAACACTTGAATTCTATTTCTCACCCCACTTGTGTTGAAAATCTACAAATTCAACCTCTTTTCATTATTTCAATCTAGCTTTTTCAAAATCACAGTCTTCAATATTGTTGTCTATCTTATGCATGAAATCAAGTGCAATACCTGAGAGCCACCTACATCAACAACAATGGAGAAGGGCAATGGAAGCCTTGCTATGTCAATTGAGGGAGTCTTAGATAGATTGTTTCAATTCAATTGATAATTGTATTATTTCATTGTTATTTAGGAGTAATAAAAATTGGATTTAGAGTTGTGATTCACTCTTTGATAATCTGATTTATGCAATTTATGCCTATTTACTACCTAAGTACAATAGGAATCCAAGGTCTATTTGAACCATAAATAACATAATCATACAAATACATTAAGTTATGAACAAAAGCATAAAATATAAAATAAAATTTAGTATAAGTCTATTTATGAAATAATAATCTCTTTTAAAGGTTGATTAAATCTATCCAGTCGATGTTCTTATAGAACATGAATTGAAATCAATTTTCTTTAAGTTAGAAGTTAAGTATGGGAGTAAAATTAATCATCAATTTATCAATATTAGCGATAACATCTATATTTACTTAAGTTTTTAATAGTTTAGCTATATCAACTAGTTATTAATTATGCTATCGAATTATTCCATTTTATTTATTTTTTTAATTTTTGAAAATATTATGAAAAATAAAACCATTTATTGTGTGATATTAACAATGTCTTTGATTCACAGTTATGAGTCAAGCCATCATGATTGGACTACCACATCTATAATCTAGCATAGCTACAACAATTATGTTTGTGACATTGACTCTTTAAGTTATCGAGGAGCAATAAGAACATCTTATCATATTACTTGAGTGAATAAGAATTTTTCCCAAATAAGTAAACTAATGATAGTTTAATAATAACTTAATCACCACCATAGTATGTTTTATTCAAATAGGTTTGTATATATATTCAAGAGGAAAATATTAAACAAGTCTTTTTCCAAATGACTAAGAACTTAATATCAATGCTTCCTTTACTAGGTAGTAGTAGAAGATTAACTATTTGGTGAAAAGGGGCCCTAGAAAGGGTTGTGTACTCTCAATATAATCCACATCAAAACTTAAAAGAAAAATATAACCACATATGCCATACATTGATCTTGTGGATACAAGTATATGGGTAGTCTAGGTAAATGAAAGAGGTTTCCAATTTACACAAGGGTAAAAGTACAATAATGTGTAATGTTTTAGACCAACTTATCAAAAAAAGTGAATTTAAGTTTTTCTAACTAAAATTTAATTTTAGTCAAACATATGGTCTATATAGATTCATTATAGATAGGTTATATATGGACCACATATTTTCCAATTGGAAGTGTCTCCTAAATGTATATTTTATATCACTTTGGTCTAATTCCCAATTTTTTTTTGAAAAACTCGATGTTTCAACAACTCATACTCTTATAAATAAAATGTTTTTTGAAAAGTAAAAATACCCTTTTATAGATCTAGACAAGTCAATATTCCAAAATATCTCTTTTAATATTTTAATTTTTTTTGTATTTTATATTTTATTTTTATTCAAAGTAGGTCATCAACACTTAAATATAAGATTGATTACCTTAACAAGAAAAAAATACTAAAATTTATTTAAAATTTTTGAAAAAAATATGATCCAATAGAGAAAAGAATCTTGTCAAGATGGTATAATTCTTTTATAATTTGGATAAATAATGAATAAAAAAGGTGGAGGCAAATGGAAAGAGTTGTATTTCAGTATTCACAATTTTTCAAATTTATTGAAAAATATATATTTATTAAAAATAGTTAAAAATATATCCATGCACTAAAGTTTTAAGTTACCAATATACACAAAAAAATTCAAGAAAAAAAGATAAAATTTATTAAATAAAGTTTGGTGGCTTGTGTAACTTCAATTTCAACATTTTATCAGCAATTGAATTATAGTGTTTACTTTATACAAAACTATATTCAAATAAGTTTTTAATTTTTTATAAAAATTGCAAACATAAAATACACAAAAGAATATACATTTTATTAGTCTATGTATATCATTTCAAAATTCAAAACATATATTTCATTTTCTATTGATTCAATTTAAAAAGTTGAATCAACATTGACCATTTCCTTTATAAAAGTGTGGCACAACTTTGTACATTTACCCGTAAATTTCTTGAAGCAAGGTTGGTATTTTTTCTAAAATTTGGATAGACCAACTTATACTAATATTTAAACAACTTAATTCAATCTAAAGATAATATAATTCATTGTATACTTAGGTGAATATAGTGGATGGATTTGCTTTAATTCTTGAGGCTTTAAGCTTAATTATGAGGTAGGACTCAATGCTTTTTAATATATATACTCTTCAGTGATGGTTACCTTAGTGCACTATCATTAGGGAATTGTAGTCTTCAATGAGTGACTTAGGCCCTGTTTGGTCTCAATGAGTCAAAGTCTCTAGTTAGAGAAATATGCGTATCCTAAATGGATAGATGAATACATATCCATATGGACAAATGAATGCATATCCTAGATGGATAAATGAATACTTGTCTCATATGGATATATGAGTACCTATTTCATATGGATTAAAGAATGTATGAGTATATAGATGAAGGAACATGCAAAAAATAGTTTAATTGATAAATATATTGGTACAAAAAAATTCTAGGTACAACTTAAAGGGTTGTTACAACCACAACATCTCTAAGAAACAAAAAAAAAATAGAGGAAGAACATCATCAAAAGGATAATGCTTGTATTTCTTATTTCATGATGTTCTTTCATTTTCTATAACACTATATGAATATAATACAAATGCTTTTTAATGAATGCATGATCTAAAAAAGACAAACATCTAGAATCATTGTTTGACGCATTAGATATTGCATGTAACATTTACAAAATACAATTTAAAAATTTACAATAGGACAACATGATTTCATATTTCTTGTCTCTCTTTGTATTAGCACTCTATATCAATTCACCATTTATCTATAAAATTTAATCTATGTTTGAATGCATTGACTTATAGTAACACCTAGGTCCCATATCATTGTATCTAGTTAATGACTCTCACTAAGTTAGCTTGATTTTTAGCTCATCTAAATTAAAGATAACATGAATGAACAAAATTAAACTAATGAAAAGTGGGAATAGTAGTAGCAAATACACCATTTAGTAGATTTATTTTAATACAAAATTATTTTTACGAGGATAACTCAAGTCACCCATTAATTTAATAAGGACAGTTTTCCAAAGGTAAAAATACACTTCTTAAGGTTCTGGTTTGTTAAATTTATCATGGTGTCTCATGGATAGGTCATCCACTTTAACCCTTAATTTTATAAACTCTAAAGTTTAAATTCGTATCCATTTTAAAATGCTTACCCATTATCCATATATTTATCAATAATTTTTGGATGACTTTAAACTAGATTTTACTCAAACCAAAATATAAATCCTCACAATCTATAGAGCAAGGAAGCACATTAAAGATGAACATGTAAACTATACACAACTTACCACTAATAAAATGAAAAATGTTGTATGCATAATGGCCAATAATAAAGTTAGAAAATAGAAAAGTAAAACCTATGTTTGACCTTTATATTTTTTAATGTAAATAGGGTCATTACATAACTAGTTAGTTTATCTCACTTCTAACTTGTCCTTTTCACATTACTTAAGTCTCCACTTAGGATATTTAGAGTTTAGTCTCACCTAATGTTTGACGCATGCACCCTCACTTTCTAAGACAGCTAGTGCATGCATACTTGCCAACCACTTACACACTTGTCAAGTGAGCTCACAAGTGTTGCACCTCTGGAGGGGTAGTCAAAGTTTAACTCCTATTTTCTCACCTCCTCTTCCTTGCCTATATATGCAAGGCTTTTATATACATTTTACACACTTTCATTATATGATAGATATTATTTGTGCGTCTCATGTTTCATTAAAATGAAAGGTTATATTGTGCTTTCAAATTCATGACTAATTTCAACAATATTCATGTGGACACTACCTTGGTCCATGGGATTCTTGTCTTACCCCTAATTGTTGTCACTTTCTATTCATTTGTTATCCACATTACACATAGAAATGGTTAACACCTCAAATAATACACTAGAAGTACTTGTACCTTGATATAACTTGAATAAATGACTAAAATTAAGTTTTTTAAAATTTGAACTATTTTTAAAAGAACATTATACCAATTAAAACTACCATCTTATTGATTAAGAAAATTACATTGTAAAAATGTATAATATCTAATTTTATATAAACTCTTAAAAAACAAAAAACAAAAATAAAAATTATAATAAAAAAATTTAAATCAGATTTATAAACCTTCAAAACATATATATTTATTCTTTAAACCACATAGATGGTCAAATAAAAAAAATATATATATAGACCACACCATTTGTTGTGGATATTAAAGTCATTCATGAAATAATTAGAAAGAGAAGAAATATTGTAATCTTGATATAATGATTATGTCTCTAATCCATTGCGTTGAAACAAAACACATTAAATGGTTTTCAATGCTCTTGTGGTTATTAAGATAAGAGACCAAATATATGGCCTCGTAAGAAGAAGTTAAATGCAAAGTAAGTGTAAATATCATAAGGAATTTCAAAGTTAGGAAATGAAAAACACTCAGCATTTAAATCAATCGTTAATGAAATTTTCATTTCTATTAAATAAATGGAAAATATTTTATTAATTAATATTTTTAATAAAATATTAAAATATCTGATAACTGAATTTTAGAATAAATTCTATTTTTATAACTTTCTTTAATAAAAGTTAAAAAAATTATTTTGTTGATTTTTTAATAATATTATATATTATATTGAAATAAGTTTAGTTAAATTGTAAGTGACACTTTCTTATGATTAATTCAGGTTATTTAAATTAAATATATTTATATAATATTAATAATGTTTATATATATTTTTCTTTGACATTTCATATCACATTTAGTGATCTATCATTAAGAAGAGGTTAGATGAATTGATTGTAGATATAATTTTAAAAAGAACCAAAAAAATATCATCCTAAATGTTAAGAGAAAAGACACATGTAGTGAATCTAAAAATATTCTTAATATTATACTATATGAATTGTGGAAAAGTCATGTCAACTATTTATATACAATATGTAGATTAAATTTGATTATAGTTGAGAATGATAAAGCACGTAATTGGAAGTTAATTTAGGAAATTATGTAGAAAAATAAATGCACTTAACTTTAGAATGATGATGAAAAATAATTTTGGTTGTAATTCAAATCTTTGAACACAATGGTGAGAATGGTGGTATGTTCCTTGATTACACGATCCACCAACGTTCTAACCCCTCGAAGGTATGAGATAAGGGATGAGGCTAGGATTATACCTTATATGACTTTGGTTGAGTGGATACCCATCATTCCTTAACTCTTAGTTGAAGAAGTATCAACATAGGCTTGTGCTCTTGCATTGGGTAGCAAAAGAAAACTCATGAATGATATAAAATCCTCCATACAAAAAAAAAGAAACAAAAGAATAATTCTCGAAAACAAAAGTCTATCAATGAGGAATGAAAGTAAAAAATAGTAACTAATAATAGACATAATAAATAGTTGAAGTATCAGGAGACACACACACATGCACATGCGCACACACGCACACACATACACACCCACACCTAGACACGCACACACCCACATTTATGCGCATGCACACACACCCACACCTTAACACGCGCACACCTGCACCTAGACACACACACACACGCACACACACTCTCTCTCTCTCTCACTCTCTCTCTCACTCTCTCTCTCTCTCTCTCACACACACACACACGCACGCACGCGCGCACACACACACACACATTCACATGCACACACGTTTGCACCTTAACACACACACACACACATGTGTGTGTGTGTGTGTGTGTGTGAGAGAGAGAGAGAGAGAGAGAGAGAGAGAGAGAGAGAGAGAGAGAGAGAGAGAGAGAGAGATCATATTGAACACTAAATCTATTTAGAAAAGAGTACATCATTTATTAAAATAATTAAGTTAAATTATTCTTTTAAAATTAAATAAAAGTTCACATAAGTATATTTTCTTTTTTTGGTAGAAGAGCTTTATATCAAACCTACATAATCATTTCAGTTATTCATTATGGAAAAAATAATCTTGAGCTGAAAACTCTTTAATGGAGAGTTAAAGACCAAAAAAATCCATTCCACTAAAATCGCTTGAAACATGATCTTTGACCTTATCCCTCATGATTTTATGACCTTACATTAACAACTGACCCATTCACATAAAATTGATTAAAAAATAGTGGTGTCTTTGTTAAACACCTTTCAATAAAAATCCGAAAATTTTCAAACATGTTGGCTGACCGAAATAACAAATACGTCATAGAGTTGTAAGCACGTGATTAAACATAATTTAAAACGCAAACATCACGCCGGAGAAAGGTCAAGGAAGCTTCCCCTTTACAGTCATCTGGTTTGACGCGAAAACATATTATTATAACATATATTTCCATTCCTTTCCTCCCTCCAAAGGTTTAACTGGGGTGTAGGCTTAGTTATAAAGTACATGGTATGCAAAGCAGCTGAGCAGTTCGAGGTTCCAGGTTCGAATCGCACTTATGTAATGCAAAGCAACTGAAAGCTGAGAGGTCCAAGGTTCGAACGCAATGGAGAATCAAAGAAGCAGAGGCAAAGCTTTAGGGCTAAGGCTCCCGACTGTTCCACGAGAGGACCTCTTCGGTGGAGGTCCGAGGCCGCTGCCGCTCCCGCCACCGCCTGCTTCAAGACAGCCTTCCAATTCAAACCCTCAGGAGGCCAATTCAAGAGAAGTAAATGATGCGGCGGACCTGGAGAAAGTTGAAATCTTAGGGTATGGTGCCGGCGGCAAAGTGTACAAGGTCCGGCACAGGCGCACGCAGTGCCTGTACGCCCTAAAGGTCGTGCACGGCAACCATGATCTGTCCACCAGGCGCCAGATCCTGCGGGAAATGGACATTCTCCGGCGAACGGATTCCCCCTATGTTGTGAAATGCCATGGCGTTTTCGACCGCGGCGGCGAGATCCAGTTCGTGCTGGAGTATATGGACAGGGATTCCCTCGACAAGCGCCGTACGCCGCGGCTTTCCGAGCCCTTTCTGGCCGAGGTTGCACGGCAGGTCCTCCATGGCCTCAAGTACCTTCACGGCCAAAAGATTGTGCATCGCGACATAAAGCCGTCCAATCTTTTGCTCAATTCCGAGCAGCAAGTCAAGATCGCGGATTTTGGCGTGAGCCGGATCTTGTCCCGAACCCTAGATCCCTGCAATTCGTATGTAGGGACTTATGCTTACATGAGTCCTGAGAGAATCGATCCGGACGAGAATGATGGACATTATGACGGCTACGCAGGGGATATCTGGAGCCTCGGCCTGACGCTTCTGGAGTGCTACAGCGGACGTTTTCCATTTTCATCCTCTGGTTCGCAGCTAGACTGGCCGACTCTCATGGCGGCCATCTGTTACGGCGAGCCGCCCCTGCCGCCTCCTTCTGCTTCCCCTGACTTTCAGAACTTTATTCGCTGCTGTCTGCGAAAGGAGGCTGCTCAGCGCTGGACGGCGGCGCAGTTGTTGTCTCACTCTTTTATTTCCAGAGCTGCTCCTCTGTCACTTTAAAAATGGCTTCCATTTATGCTTCTGACATAATTCTTTCGCCATTTCTGAACTGATGATTAATGGCAGTTTGTTCTATTGGAAGACTGTTTGGCGGCCCTGTTTTATTCCCACTGGTTTAGACTCGTGAGTGATTTGATTTGATTTGATTTGATTTAGCAGTAAGAAATTTTTAGGGGAGGGTTTCAATCATTTCCTAGATTTAGGAGTGGTTCGAATTATAGATGGGGAGTGTGATCTGAAACATTGATGAGAGAAAACTTTTACACAATCTAATTCAGAAACAATATATAGAATATAGAAATCTAATGCTGTTAATGTTATAAGAGATTCAATATCCAATGATCGTTGGTTCTCTATTTGACAATACGTATCAATAATATGATCTTTGGTTCTCTATTTGACAATTTGTATCAATAATTTCACAAGATGTAAGATTTATGTAATTGTTTCCGATTTCTGTTTTGCAATATGCATTGATAATGGATGTTTTTTCTCAAAATGCAATATTTAGGTAATTGTTTCTTAAAAAATTATCCAGTTTTTTTTTTTAGTAGATTGGAAGAAAACTTTCACGCAGTGGAATTCAGAAACAATATATAGAATATAGAAATCTAATGCTATTAATGTTATAAGAGATTCAATATTCAACTATCTTTGGTTCTCTATTTGACGATATGTATGATAATGGATATTTTTCACAATGCATAACATTTATGTATTTGTTTCTGATTCTCTTTTTGCAATATGCATTGATAATGGATGTTTTTTTTTCTCTTTTTGCAATGTGCATTGATAATGGATGTTCTTTTTTCTCAAAATGCAATAATTATGTAATTGTTTCTTAAAAAATTATCGAGTTTTTTTTAGTAGATAGATTTTGAACTGTAAGAGGAATCATAAATTGTCAAATAAATAAAAAATGTACTGATAATTTATTTATGAAATTTTTTTTTATCTTGGTTCAAGACATGCAAGGTCACAAATGGGGGACCTCATCTTTGGCATGCATGCACTACATTAATATAGATGGGTTTAGTTCTGCAAGAGCGCAAAGCTAACAAACACATCAACTCAATAAAGGTTTGGAGGATGAAGTCATCAACAATGCCAATTTCAATGTGAAGATTCAAACTCATGAGCATGATAGATTTGCAAGGGCACACCATCACACTGTGTTAGGAATGATTAAATGTGTAGGCCTTTATTTTTAGGATTTTTACTTGTTATGTTAATTAATTGAACATAGTTTATGCTATGTTTGAGTTTGACCATGTGACTTGTTTTCTGTAGTATGTACTTTGTCCAATTCAGCGAGGGTGTGTATGTTAACCAACTATTTTTTTTGGCGAATTAAAAGAAAAGAAAAGTTATGGTCCCTACCAATTGAAATGAATAAGCTATTTAGGCTACAAAAGCCTTTATCTCTCATTTGGACTTGGTCCAATCTAGAATTAGAGTGTGTTTGTTAATCACTCAATTTTTTTGGTGGGCCCAATCTAGAATTTGAGTGTGTGTTTGTTAATCACTCAATTTTTTTGGTGGGCCCAATCTAGAATTTGAGAGTATGTTTGCTAACCACTCAATTTTTTTGGTGTATTTTAAAAGAAAAAAAAGAAAAAAAAACGTAAGTTTTGGCTTCTACCAATAAAAAAGTTGTTTAGGCTACATAAGTCATTATCTCTTGTTTGGACTTGGATAATACATCTATTTATTATTTTGCAAAAATAAGCCAATTTTGGCCACCAAAGCTAATTATGTGGACATCTATTATTAAAATTAATTTAAATGAAATGGAAGTCATATACATTTTACTACAACAAAATGAAATGAGCAAAAGTTTTTAATGCTACCAAAGCTAATCAACTAACATCTCTTTATTCTAAAATCAATAGAAATGAACAAGTTGTTTAGGTCACCAATGCAAATTCTAACCTTTCTTTATTAGCGAAAAATTGAGTGTTAGGAAAAGGGTGTTTGTTCGCATTGTACAAGAAAAAATTATTTTAAATATGTAAAACTAATATTTATTTATGGTTAATCTTTAATAATTATTTAGTCACACTAAATATACATTTAGATAAAGTTGTAATAATGATTAGATATTTAATGTATGGGTTGTACATAGAAAATATTTAATATTGAGAAAAATTTAGAGCAAAAAAAAAAGTAAATGTAGGATCAATGGTTTTGTGTACTCGTGATTTCGCGCCTTGCCACTTGGTTATTTTGTGTGAGCTTGATCATATAAGATGAAGCACATGTTTAGTGGTTGTGAATCGGGTGGTTGTTTGACTTATTTGTCTTGGTTGTCGTTGTATTGAGCTCTCTCATTGAGTGCATATGTGAAGCATGGCATACAATGTGTGAATACATGCTTGATCACATGGAAGATGCATTGGAGGAGTTTCATGTTTCAAAAGTATCTATGGAGCCTCTTAAGTGTGTTATATTGTTTTCATTAATAAATAATACATTGAGTTTGGATGTTTTTTAAGCCTCATATTTTTCCTTTTTAGGATTTTCCCAAGGTATATCTTGTGTTATCTTGTGGTATGTTTTTAATCTTTACATTATGGTGTATGCTTTTCTCTCATGAGGTTATGTAGGAAATGGTTTGATCAACATATATAATTTTCTTAACATTGAAATCAACAAGTTGCTTAAGCCACCAAAATCGGTTATATGCATCTTTTATTTACTTATTTAACAAAAATAATATAATTTATGTGTGTTGAATATATCTTTTTTCATAATATATTTGAATAATCAACCATGTATGGTGCAAAAGATTGAAAGATTGAATAATATTTTTTAGTAAACTTCAACCCAATTAAATAATTAAAAACAAAATTTGACCAATTAAAATAAAACAATATTAAAAACAGTTTTTTCCGAGTTTCCATGAATCGCCCTCCCGTCAGCCGTTAATTGTAAAGCTTATTTTGTTTAGTATTTTAGGAGAACCGAAAAAAACAAATTATGTGCGACGTGTCAACGTAAAAGAGCGTAACTATAACGTATTATATTTCACCATTGAAGTTATATGTCATGTCTGGCCTTTTCTATTTATTATTAGCATTTAGAGTATAAAATTTGCTTCTTGTTTAGGGCTTTAAAAACCCATGTTCTCACTGGCTGGGAACAAGTCATTATGCATCCACGTTCTAACATTGGCTTTTAATCCATGATTTTTCCACTTTCTAATTGGAATGATGTCTTTAAAGATAGGGTTATGACTTTTTCCCCCATATAGCATGCATTAAAATTTTTATCATTAATTAATATTAAAAAAATATTTTAGTTAGTTTTTAATATCAATTGTCGTAAAAACATTATGAGATTATCAATTTCTTGAATGTGGTAATGCGGAAAAAGGCAAGCATATCCGGTTCGGGACGTATCGATTCATTTCATTGAGTCATGTCCTTCTCTGATTCCCCTTCAATAAGGAAATAGGGGGGAAAGGAGAAAGACATGGTTCCGAGAACTTAAGAGAGAGAGGGTCAGCGAGTGATGACAACCAGAATGGGGTTGGGAGTCCTTTTAAGCTTGCTTAATGCTATAAATCTTTAAGATTCTTGTATAATGTTAGGTCTAGAACAAAATATATAAGAGATCAAACCCTTATTCAAAATCATGCAAAATGCCTTTGGATTGGACATAAAGAAGATCAAATCAAATGATTCTTCCCCTTACTTACCAAAAAAAAGACCTTTTTTGTTGAGTGGATTCCCTCATATTGCAATAACATGTATTTGTCAATCTTGCATGGTGATTCTCCTTATGTGTATGCTTGATTTGTACTTGATGCTTGATATAGTTGATGATCTATGCTTGAGCCTTATATTTTGTCTCTCATGTGTGCTTATTATCTCATGCTAGCATCCTTATATCTCTTATGTTCTTATTATGTTATCATATGTTCTCTTTTTATGCTATGCGATGGAGGAATGGGGGCTTAATTTACAAGTGATTGAGGATGTGAATAGTTGTTATGATAGATGAATGAAGATTATTTGAGATGCTCTTAGGGCATCGGATCATGTATTAGGAGCCCTCTAATTTAAATTCTATAGGGATACCTTTAGTTGAATAAAGATTTGATTTAAGTGGAAAATATATAATTTAATTTAATAATGGGATGAAAATGAATTTTAATTTATTAATTTTAATAACAAGATGGAAAAGGATTTAACTTTTTTATTTTAAATTATTAGTGGAATAGATTTATTTAGTGGGGTGAATAAATGGAGTTTGTAAACAAAATTAATTAATTACTAAGGTGGTCTTTAGCCATTATTTTAGATGTGGTGAATTTTAGGTGTCTACATTTGTCTCTCTTTAAAATGGCATTGTGACTAAAATAAGTAATGACATTTCAAAAGAAATAAAATAAAATATCTCAAATGTTAGGATCAGACTAGGAGCATTTAGGGATGCTCCCTTGAGAGAGTAGATGGGTATGAAGGACATAGATGGGCTATTGAAATGTGAACATGAAGATGAATTAAAATATTGCTTTTGTCACTTCATATGCTTTTGATGACAAGTACATGCTAGAAATTTTGAAGGAGTTCCAAATATGTCGAGCAACTAAAATTTGTTCTAGCATAAGACACATGATGAACCATGATGATGTTGTTTCAGATGTGTGAATTATTGAATCATAAATGTAAATAGTAACATATGTTAGTCACTAATGGACTCAAGCTCCAAAGGTCACCTACAAAATAAAAAATGTATTCCACAAGAGAGCAACAAGAGAAATTGTTTCTTGATTATGGGCACAATGGATTGATTCAAGATATTAAAATGTATATATGATGTCTTGCTTATACAGGCAAGGTTGAGAGGTAGGACAAGACAAGATTGTGATAAGTGTCTTAATCCTATACAATGAGACAACTTATAGTGATTTCTAAAAAAAATTCCAAAAATCCTAGGTAAACTTAACATATGAACATGTGTGAAAAGGTCTTAACTAGGAACTAGTTAAATAATGTGCCTTGATCACACTACAAAGGGGAAATCAATAGGAAATACCCATGTTCACACCAACACCCCCTTAAATGCAACTTAGGGAGAACACAAATAAATGCAAATGATACAAAAGATGATGATGACTATGAGTTTTGGCTAGTAAGCCATGCTAAGTATCCATGTATAATGCATTCTCACAAAAAGATAAAAGAAGAAAACCTAGTAGCACAAAACTCCTCTCATGCAAACAAATAAGAATAAGTGATGGATGGAGAACTCAAGACCCCTTGAGGATGAGATCCATCACAAGTATACACTTAATTGTCCCCTAAAAGTGAGAGAGAATGAATATGTATCCCTGCACAATGTATATCTCCTACAGAAATAGTGAATTCTTGAAGACAAAACATGATCTAATGCATTAGTAGGAAGAATAATCCAAATGTATGTTGATGATGTCTTTGAAATCTTCTCATGTATCACTATGTTCATAAAATATGATACCAAAATCAAATTACGTACATGCCAAAACAATAAAGAAGGTGACACATTAGGATCAAGTGATAAAAGATGATGAACAACATCCAAAGAAAAATATTGTAAGACAACAAATATTATGGGGCTATCATGAAAGAGGGAGATAAACCATCCAAAATTTCCTCCAAATCTAAAATATGAGGCTCCACAAATAAATCTAAAATACCTATCAAGTTATCATCCCACAAGATTAAATATGAAAGACTAAGATTTACTTGTTGCAAAAAATCATTGGAATATCTTGAAGAATCATCTCTAAACTTTGATGAAGCAACATAAAATGGATTTGTGATATTAATTGGAGTAGAAGCAAAAAGAGAGGTTCTTTGATAATCAATATTCTCAAGTGTTACATCATATTCAAGCTCTTAGATAACGTGTCATCATTAAAAAAGGTGTATGATCAACATATTCAATTGGAATGAGGCAATCCGATGCATAATCTGTTGGCAATTTGGAGGAATTGATTATGTGTTGCATTGATGTTTTGTGATTTATGGCAACACCGACTGTTTTGGTTGTTTACCGGTTTTCGGTTGGATCCGGTAGAGTGGTTGGATTATGATATTGATCCGGTATGCTTCGGTATGCTTTGGTTTGTGGAATTGATTTGGATCTGTCATTCATACTATTCAGATGCATATCAGGATCGGTTGGTTCGGGATTTGATGAATCAGATAATATCATTTGTTCTAGTAAGCATTTTGGTCACCGGTAAGGGTTTTACCGACAAAGCTTTGTTGAAGATCTTTTGATGCACATGATAAGTGGTGTTGGTGCAGCTTCTAGATTGCTTTGAGGATGTTATTGGTTATCTTGTTCGTGTTCGTGTTGATCGGTGGTGTTGCATTTAGGACCGAACCTAATGCTATCTTATTCTGCTAGGTTATGGACCGACTTATGTAACGTGTCGATGGGTGATCCCGATGCGTTACTGGATGGATTCATTGATTGGATTATGTTGTTTCGGTCTTAGGCCGACTTGGTTGATCATTGAATTTGCGGGGTTATGTTATGAGTTTATTATATTATCTTTTAGGTGGTCGACCTAATTGTTTAGGTCCCGGGTTGGTATAAATATGATGTAAGATCTTTTTGTAGGTCATGGGATTATGTGAAGCAGTCACCAATGAGGAGGGACCTCAAGGAGATCAATCCAAACCGGTCAGCAAGAGTAAACACAACGGAAACACTCAGATATGATGGAGGCAATGCATAACCGATAGTTTTTATTGCATGAAAGTGAATTACATTTAACCAGTAACAACTGGGTTACAACATACCGACACACAGGCCTAACATAATAGGTCACACCGGGACCTTAAAGCGAAAGAGCTAACTTCTAGGCACCATCTATCTATCTGATACTTCTTGATTTCTAAATTGCTTGCATTCTAAAGCATGATTACAAATATATATATCGATCCAAGGGTTCCTATCGGCCCAAAAAGGATCAAAACCCGAAGATCAAGACCTAACGTGCAAAATGAATAAGGTTGGCCTTTGCCAAGAGATTCCTCTGGAAAATCCAAAGGATGAAACACAGAAGGTTGGGCACATGCCAAGCAACATCGAGATCAACGCCCAAGGCTCCGCAAGCTTCAGAATGCGTTCCAGTAGATCATCAGAATAGATCTTAGGCAACTGGTAACAACGGAACAACCAGTAACAAGAACTGTCAAAATCACATAACCTTAATTGTGTAGCCCCATCCATTTTTAAAACACATCCTACACATTCATGATAACTTATCCTCTTATACATTATTCAAATTATTGATTAACTAAAACTAATATAATATTTAATTTTCACTTTAATTATCTATTAACTAATATCATATTGAAAAAATATTTTTTAGTAAACGTCAACCCAATTAAATAATTAAATACAAAATTTGACCAATTAAAATAAAACAATATTAAAAACAGTTTTTTCCGAGTTTCCATGAATCGCCCACCCGTCAGCCGTTAATTGTAAAGCTTATTTTGTTTAGTATTTTAGGAGAACCGAAAAAAACAAATTATGTGCGACGTGTCAACGTAAAAGAGCGTAACTATAACGTATTATATTTCCCCATTGAAGTGATATGTCATGTCTGGTCTTTTCTATTTATTATTAGCATTTAGAGAGTATAAAATTTATTTCTTGTTTAGGGCTTTAAAAACCCATGTTCTCACTGGCATCTCGGAACAAGTCATTATGTATCCACGTTCTAACATTTGCTTTTAATCCTTGATTTTTCCACTTTCTAAATTGGAATGATGTCTTTAAAGATAGGGTTATGACTTTTTCCCCAAATAGCATGCATTACAATTTTTATCATTAATTAATATTAAAAAAACATTTTAGTTAATTTTTTAAATATCAATTGTTGTAAAAACATTATGAGATTATTAATTTCTTAAATTTTCTAAATTTAAAGTTTTAAGCTTGCTTAATGCTATAAATCTTTAAGATTATTGTATAATGTTAGGTCTAGAACAAAATATGTAAGAGATCAAACCCTTATTCAAAATCATGTAGAATATATTTGGATTGGACATAACGAAGATCAAATCAAATGATTCTTCCCCTCACTTACCAAAAAAGAGACCTTTTTTTGTTGAGTGGATTCGCTCATATTTCAATAACATGTATTTGTCAATCTTGCATGGTGATTCTCCTTATGTGTATGCTTGATTTGTGCTTGATGTTTGATATAGTTGATGATCTATGCTTGAGCCTTATATTTTGTCTATCATGTGTGCTTATTATCTCATGCTAGCATCCTTATATCTTTTATGTTCTTATTATGCTATCATATGTTCTCCTTTTATGCTATGCGATGGAGGAATGAGGGCTTAATTTACAAGTGATTGAGGATGTGAATAGTTGTTATGATAGATGGATGGATATTATTTGAGATGTTCTTAGGGCATTGGATCATGTATTAGGAGCCCTCAAATTTAAATTCTATAGGGATACCTTTAGTTGAATAACGATTTGATTTAAGTGGAAAATATATTAATTTAATTTAATAATGAGATGAAAATGAATTTTAATAATCAGATGGAAATGGATTTAACTTTTTTATTTTAAATTATTAGTGGAATAGATTTAATTACTAGGGTGAATAAATTGAGTTTGTAAACAAAATTAATTAATTACTAAGGTGATTCTTAGCCATTATTTTAGATGTGGTGAATTTTAGGTGTCTACATTTGTCTCTCTTTGAAATGCATTGTGACTAAAATAAGTAATGACATTTCAAAAGAAATAAAATAAATATCCCAAATGTTAGGCTTAGACTAGGAGCATTTAGGGATGCTCCCTTGAGAGAGTAGATGGGTATGAAGGACATAGATGGGCTATTGAAATGTGAACATGGAGATGAATTAAAATATTGCTTTTGTCACTTCATATGCTTTTGATGACAAGTACATGCTAGAAATTTTGAAGGAGTTCCAAATATGTCGAGCAACTAAAATTTGTTCTAGCATAAGACATGATGAACCATGATATGAAGAACCATGATGTTGTTGTGTCATATGTGTGAATGATTGACTCATAAATGTAAATAGTAACTGTAGTCACATAAATCTGTCCACTTAATTAAATGAATACTTAGTATTTATTTGATTATTTAACCATCAATTAATGAATTAATTAAATTAATATTTAATTAATTCATCTTAACCCTCTTCTCCTATTAATTAAATAAATTATTCAATTTATTTGATTTAATTCACTTAACCAAATTCAGACCATTAATTAAATAAATAAATCATATTTGTTTAATTAAATCTTCTCTCACATTTAAATAAATTAATATTTATTTAAATCCCCCAAAATCCCACCTCTCACATTTAAATAAATTAACATTTATTTAAATCACCTTTATCCTCTACCCACTTGTATCTTCCTACAAATGCAAGTTGCACAATTATTTTAAATAAATAATTTATTTAAATCACCTTTATCCTCCACCCACTTGTATTTTCCTACAAATGCAAGTTGCACAATTATTTTAAATAAATAATTTATTTAAATCACCTTTATCCTCCACCCACTTGTATTTTCCTACAAAAGCAAGTTGCACAACTATTTTAAATAAATTATTTATTTAAAATCCTATTTATCCTCACCCACTTGAAACCTTTAATGGTTTCCCTTAAAGTATTCAAACTTGATGGCTTTAAAGTCTTCAAACTTGATGGCTTCCTTCTATAGTCTTCTTAAGACTTTAATGGTTTTCCTTAAAGTCTTCAAGCCTTTAATGGTTTCCCTCAAAGTCTTCAAGCATTTTAATGCTTTATCTTCATTTTTCTCATTTAAATAAATTAATATTTATTTGAATATTTATCCAAATGTAAATTACACCATTTAATTGAAATAAATGATTTTATTTTAATTGAAAATACCAAAATTTCTCCCACTTGCATTTTCCTACAAAATCCACTTGCATGCCTAAACCCCTTCTAGAATTTTCTAATCATTTCTAAATAACCTAACCCCTTCTCTAAACTTTGTCACATTCCTAAGCAAAAGGGAAGTCACTTCTCAAACCCTCAAAGTCTTTGATAACCATTAAAGGCTTTCAACCTTCAACCACTAAATGGCTCAAAGTCTTTGATAACCATTGAAGGCTTTCAACCTTCAACCACTTAATCCCCAAAGTCTCCAATAACCATTAATGGTTACCTCAAACCCTCCCACATGGTTAAAACATTTGTTTTGACTCAACCTCTACCCAACCCAAAGGTCTCATCAAGCCATTAATGCTTTGACCATGATTATCTCTTAAACATTTGCACAAAGGTTTATCTTTGGATTAACTCTTAATCCAGTGGGTAATCTTAATTTGGACTTGACCCTTAGCCTCTAGATAACCATGAGGTCTTCTCAGGCCTTTAATGCCTCCAACCTCTTCTCTCAACCCAATCCTATGTTGACACTTGTTACCATTTTATTGGTGCCAATTGTGCACATGGATCCCCAACTTTCAAACTTAGCCCTTGATTAAACCATTCAATCTTAACCCTTCATTTCTCCATTTCTTCTATAAATAGAACCCTTCTCCTCAAGCAAAGAGGAAGCATTAGAGTATTGTTGTTATACTGGCATTAGCATAGAGCTTTCTCATAGCATCACTATCTACACTTGCATAGCATTTGCTTATCATATTCAACTATCTTGAATCTCCATATGGCATCCATGGCTAGTGCTAAAAGCTGAGAGCTACACTCATTTGGGACTTGGAGAGGAGAGGAACAAGGGAGGAGCAACTATGAGCATCTTGATTAGCCATTTTATTTTATGTTTATATGCTTTCTATTTCATGCTTAATATCTCTTTTGATATGCCTGTTTAGGATAATCTTTTGTTGCTAACACTAACGTTTGTTTCTTGTGCTCTTGTGTGTGTTGCCATCAAACAGATTTTCTAATCCTTTTTGCAGAGCATCATTTGGTGAACCCGACGTGAATCCAAACACCAAAAAGATCAACTTTTTTTTTTTTTTTAAATTTTTTTTTAACCAATAACATGTTTGAATGTTGAAAATGTCACACAGGTTGCGCTTTTGACACTGTTTTGGTGCGTTTGACATTATTTTGGCGCTATTCACCCTATTTCAGTGCTTTTACCTTCTCTGTCTTTCCCTTTCTTTTAGTGTGTTTGTGTTAAATAGTGCCTCTGTTCAAACGCAGACTAGCGCTATTGTAACAAAACGTTGTACAAATCACCTTGTAACCAAAAAAAAAAAAAAATTAGGCTTGTAGAAGCCCACCAAATAGGTGTATTTTACTAACTATTTTTCTCTTTTGTGCAGATTTAAATTAGATTAAAAAGTAGATTTATATTTTTTACTAACTTGTTTTTGAAGTTGGTTTTAAAAATGAATTCACTTTTTATTTTGGTTTAAAATTAACTTCACATTTCAAATTTGGGCTTTTAAAAAAGAATCACACATTTGTTTGGGGCTCTTAAAAAGAATTTCATTGTTCCAAGGTAAAAAGAACCACAAACTTATACAAAAACAACTTTATTTTTTTGCAAGTTAGGAAACAAACTTCATTTTGGTGCTTAAAATCAACAAGGCAAATTTTATTTCTTGCATCAAGATAAAACTCACAATCCACACTTCCATTTTTGGTGCAAATAAAATTCACAATCAACTTGTCTCATTTTTAAAGCAATTTTACTTCATGCAAACGTGTTTTTCATTAAGTTGACCAGGATTTTCAAATTCTAGTTTACTCAAACAATTGCCTTTGAAAATTAAAAAGAACACCATGATTGTTGGAGCAACATCTCCAAATAGTTAGATCACATTTGTAATGGTGGATTAAAAAGAACAAGTGTCTTTCGTACTTGGCACACTTGTGCAAAAAGTCAGTCGAGTGGTCCTACCTCTAACACACACTATCCTCTCCCTTGGCTTTCGTGGTCCTAGGTGCAAGAGAAAAGTGTTAGTAACACTCAAAATTTTATCTTTTTAAGAGAGGCCTGCCAAGGGATCGATACTCTTGGGAACGACCTCGAGCGGTAAATCCTTCAAGCCGCTATAGAAATCAGGTGAGAGCAAAAGCTGTAGCCTTGGGTATAGCTGTTCCTACAGTGTAACTGGCCGAAAGGACAAATGGGCCCCACCACCAGTTACAAGGCTCTTAAGTGAATCACTGCAGAATGAACTTATGTCCAAAAACATCGAACATGACTAAATGCCTTTAAGTAGTAGCCCACCTGTTCTATTGATTAAGGATATTTGCGATATAATTTAGTGCAAGAGCATAGATGGTTTTGCTCCCAAGATACTCACCATACATATTTCCTTGAGTAGAAACATAGCTTTTTGAAAAGTCACTTGTGGCTTGATAAAAGTGGTGACTCCCCCATCATAGGGATCATCTATTTGTTATGCTCGTGCAAGACTTAGTATATCACATCCTTACCTGCCACGGCGGGATTCATAAGGTATGTAGTACCAAAGTCGAAGAAATATCAAGATGTGGGCTAAATTTATCACAACTGGCCATTTGACCTTAGGGATAAAAGGTGTTTGAAGTGTGTTCATTTTAAAGACCAAGTACAAATTGAGCCGACTTCAGGCTTTGGAAATACACCTTAAAATACATCTAAAGGAAGGGTCATATACAAGTCCAAAGATTGGGTTGATCTAGACCCATACTCATTTGTGCCTTTGGGGCAACATTCTTGTGTTTGTGTGCTTGCTTTGTTTTCTTGTCAAAGAAAAATCACTTCCCAAAAACAAAGTATTCATCCAACCAAACATCTGTCAAAACAACCAAAAACATCAAAAACAAAGTGCAAACAACAAAAGAGTCAAAAATTTTATGACCATTCTTCACATCTTGCGAAAGAAGAAGCGTCATCAAAATATCAACTTGAAAAGAAGACAATTAAGCTCAAAGGCTTTGATCAAACGAAGGAAATTCTTCTATATCAATAGACAAATCTTTGTCTCCCATAGAGTTTTCTTGTGTCACATGTGTCTCTATCTTCAAGGCAAAACAAACAAATTTGATTCCGAATCATTGAACCGCAGAGCTTTTATGCAATATAGAGCTCTGAGTTATCACAAAAACCAAGGAGGAAAGATTAATCCCAACTTCTTCCCAAACGTCTGTATCACATACAACACAGCTCGAGAAATACCACCAACACCCGAAAGGGAAGAGATAGAGTTTGTCCCATTTATAACACAAAGTTTTTATTGAAGTTGAAAACATTTTCATCCATCATCTCACTCATACATCATCACTTCATCATCAATCTGTCCCAACTCTCAAAACATTAAGAGGTTCTTGTCCCAAGTTCTCTTTTAGATATTGCTTGAATCAAACGCATCACATCACTTTTTAGATTGTTTCTACATCTAGGATAAGCTCATCCTAAGAGACACATCTACGCAGGTTAAAACTAGTTCATGAGTGAATCCTCTCATTACTAGGTAGTTAAATTTGTAACACATCTCAGATTTCTCTACACCTTATCACATCCAACCTTATCAAAACAAGCAAGCAATTCTAAGAAGGAATTTCGGTTACATCCACCTTAAAAGTGCTAGAGATCCACTTGCAACAGAATTCACCAACCATCAACCTTTCATTTCAACAAAAACTCATCATCATTTTCAATCAACTTCAACAAAAAGCTTATAAACAAAATGGCCCAAACCCGATCACAGTCAAGGCAACGAGAAATAGAAAGGGAAGAAGAAGAAGAGGAAAATCTCAATGAATTTCAAGAAGCACTTGGAGGAAATGTAGATGACGAAAACCCAAGTACTCCCACTCCTGCAACAATAGAAAGGGCTCAGCATAACCCTCTCTTTAACAAACTTTTTGACGAAATACTTAGGAGCAATGCGGATGCTCACTTCTTAAGACTCGCTCAAGAAGGAGGAAAACTCCCCTCTGACTTTGATCTTGCCCAATTAAGACAAGCATCAGAAAGACAAAGTCGCCATGAAGAGGAAAGAGGTAGAGATCCCATCAGATATAACATTCCTCGAGGTAACCCACCACCTCCTCCTCCAAATGAAATGGAGATGTTGCGGCAACAAGTCGAGAATCTCTCCCAACAACTTCATAGTGGTGTCAAGACTAACCAATTCTCACTCAATGACATCTGTCCCTATCCTTTTGATAGGGATCTTTACATGCCACCATTTCCACGAGGATTCGAAACACCCAAATTTGAAAAATATAGAGGAAAGGGAGATCCTCGTGATCATGTCAGAGAATTTCATTCCGCTTGTCTTGAAGTGGCATATGAAGACACATACCTAATGCGCCTTTTTCCCCAAAGCTTGGGAGGAACAACCACATCATGGTTTTCCCGACTACCAGGTGGCATTAGAACATTTGAGGAACTCATCCAGAAGTTCCTAGCTCATTACTCTCATAACATTGAACGCGATGTCACCATGGCTGATCTATGCAACACCAAACAAAAACCAGGTGAAGAATTCTCAGTATTCCTGCAACGATGGCGTCAAATGTCTAGCAGACGTTCTCTTCAGTTACCTGAACGAGAACTAGTGGAAATATTCATTTCCAACTTAAACGAAGAAATGGAATTTCACCTGGATGTCAAAGACACAGACTCTTTTAATGATATGATCACCAAGGGTTTAAAATGTGAACGAGCACTCATCAAGAAAGGACTCATAAAAATCTTTAACGAACCAAAAGATGGTCCTCGCCCATGCTTCAACAGCGATAAACCAAACTTCTGGAATAAAAACAAGAATATCATCAACGATGGGGTTGTGGATGCCCGGACTATCCAAAATGCACAACCTGTGGTTCGGTTTGCAAGACAAAATCCTCCACCTTAGAATAACACAAATGTTCCTTCCAATCAAGGTCGCATCACATCTCATGATGAACCTAGACCTCGTCAGCAAAAACAGAAACGGACATACACTCCCTTAGGGGAACCCATTGAAATAGTGTTGCGACAACTCCTCTCTCAAAATTTGGTCACTCTACCTAAGCTATCAAACTATGAGCCTCAAGTCAAACCGGCATGGTGGAGAGATACTGAACACTGTGAATTCCATCAAGGAAGAGGGCACAAGACAAGTAAATGTCACCGATTGAAAGATCTCATTCAGGATCTTATTGATCGAGGAGAAATTGAAATTGAAGGACATAACCCTAAAACAACCAATAATGATCATTTGATGTTCAAAAATCCACTTCCATCACAAGATCAAAGGGATCCTTCCACTTCCAGGCGAGGCACTGATACCACTGATTATACGCAGGCTGCGTATAATTACACTGTAAATCATCTGTATGATGCCAATGAACAAATTGCAACTATAACCTTCAAAAATCCCAACTCAAATTGCAATGTTGTTACGCATCGCGGCAAAGTTACCATCAAGGCAGCTCCACAAGGCACCACCTCCATCCCAAAGCAGTACAATCTTGTGGAACAATTAGACAAAACCCCTGCACTTATATCCATTTTAGAGCTTTTGCGTCTATCGCCATCTCATAAAACTATCTTGGATCAAGCACTCCAAGAGGCATCAGTCCTTGCAAATCTGAATACAAACCAATTTCAAGCCATGGTTGGAAATCTAAAGTCCTCACCTTGTCTCACTTTTTCTGAAAGTGACAACTCTTCCTTCCAGCAACCTCATAATGCCTCACTCCACATCGAAGGATTTATTAACCAGCATAGGATCAAGCGAGTCTTGATAGATAATGGAGCAGGCCTGAACATTTGTACACTATAGTTGGTCACAGCATTGGGCTATGCGGTAGAATCAGTGGATCCTCGTAAGAAGATCACAATCAAAGCCTATGACGATGCAGAGCGTTCATCCAAAGGAGCTGTGGTACTACCAATCCGCGTGGGCCCTGTGGTAAAGCACATCATCTGTCAGGTTCTGGACCTTCCTCTGCCATACAATCTATTATTAGGGAGACCTTGGATACATGCCATGCAAGCCGTTCCATCTACCTACCATCAATGTATCAAGTTCCCACATAACGGTGTAGAGATCACAATTCTGGGCGATGCAAATCCCTTTGCATTTTGCCATAATATCAGCCATCAACCAGAGATTACCGTTCCTAATAATAGAGAAGCCATTTCCTCCACATCATATATAAGTCCCGCCTCTCTTGCCAGTTCAAACACCACTATACCGAAGCAAGAAAAGCTTAAGATGAAGATAGCAGAGGAAGGTCCTGGGGAATACAACTTGAGTCAACTCTTTTGTGTGGGACAAATGCCCACTTCTCCTAGAACTCATGGTAAACCACAACAAGTACTCCAGCAACCACTAAACATACCAGCATGTGCTTTGACACCTTTCGTTCTTGGAAAGAGTCAAGAGGAAGAAACACAAGATGAGGACCTGGCGGAATGGATCTATAAAGATCCCATCACCACTGATAAACCATGAGTTACACTTCCTATAGAACAGTATGGCAAAGGTCTCCTCATTATGCAAAGAATGGGGTATGATGGTTAAAGTGCTTTGGGATATTGCAAACAATGACGACATGAACCCCTGTTGCCAGAATTCAAGCCCAAAGGTAATACAGGCCTCGGCTTTGAAAAAGAGATCTTTCCTAAACTCAAGTTCAAAGGAAAACCCAGCAAACCATTTTGTCCACCTACTGCAAAGCGGGCACCTTTCATAATCAAAGCACCCTCAAGCACCATCCCGACTGCCCCACTGAGGCTCACAACCCCAACACAACTATCTCCAATGCCACTCATCCCACCAAGCGAACTAGTAATCCCATCAGCAACACCATTAGCAGCAGCAACTGTATTAGAACCCGCAGCAGCATCTATGACACCAGTAGTTCTAGCAGAAACCATTGAGTCAATACTACCAATACTTCCCGTATCAGATTCTTTAATCTCCATCAACCGCCCTGCAACACCGATCATTACAAAGGTACGTCAACCAATCACACCTACAGTGTTTAACTCAAAAGATATCCCAGTATGGTATAGCAATCGGATGCTGGAAAGTGATTCAGAGACCGACTCACATGAATGGGAATTTGATTCGGTACAACTTAATACTTCAGATGAGGAAGACACATCACCACCTCCACCACGCAAAGACATCCCTGTTTACGGAGAAGCACAGATAAAGACCACTTGGGTTCCTGAACTGGAAACATCTTCCACAGACCCTACGTCTCATCCTACGCCTGATTCTGACAGGGAGAGTACCATTAACGACCTTCACCATAATGTCTTAACCCTCACTGATACATCTAACGCACTTAACCTAATCGATGAAGTAATGCCCATTATCCACCCTGAACTCATCGAATGGAACCAACCAAATCCCCCATGTCTTGACTTCTTCCAAAACGATGAGGCCATCATTGACTTTTTGGATTTAAGGGATAACCTACCAAGCGGGGATCACAAAGCTGGATTCGCCATAGAACTAAATAGTGCAGCATACTTTGGGGCGGATGCCAAACCTTTCAGCTGCAAAAATATAACAATAAAACATGGATCTTCTAGTGAAAACCACACTGTGGCACTGTTTGATCCGACAAAAGTAAAAAGAAAGAGCGTATCCAATGGTGAAAACCTCTCTGAGGTGCCTGAGGATAAAGGGTTTGACATTCTCCCTGATAGTACACAATAGGAACGATCAACGATTCTCATCGAGGAAACCAAAGAATACAATGTGGGGACTCCTGAAAATCCTCATCTCATACATCTGGCATCTCTTCTCACTCCAGAGGAACAACCTAAATTTATAGAGTTCTTCCAGAAGCGTTAGATCAACTTTGCATGGTCATATGCAGACATGCCTGGGCTTGATCCTGATTTAGTCATGCATCACCTCACCATAGCAGAAGGAGCCAAACCTATCAAGCAGAAGCTTTGTAAGATGCATCCTCAGATTGCAGTGCTAGTCAAAACAGAACTCAAGAAACTCCTAGATGTTGGTTTCATTAGACCAATTGATTATGTAGAATGGATCTCCAATATTGTGCCTGTCGGCAAACCAAAAGGGGGCATCCACATTTGTACTGACTTCAGAGATCTGAATAAGGCCTGTCCTAAGGATGACTTCCCCCTTCCAAATATCGACATCATAGTGGATCTGACAGCAGGACATGCCATGCTTTCACTCATGGATGGCTTTTCAGGATACAATCAAATAAAGATCGCACCAAAGGACCAACATAAGACAGCCTTCACATGTCCATGGGGCACATATTGCTGGAATGTAATGCCTTTCGGGCTAAAGAATGCAGGAGCGACCTATCAAAGAGCAATGACCACCATCTTCCATGACATGATGCATACTATGATGGAAGATTATGTGGATGACTTACTAGCAAAATCACTCACTAGAGAAGGTCATTTGGACATATTAGAGAGAATCTTTGATAGACTGGAACAATATCATGTTCGACTCAACCCAAAGAAATGTGTCTTTGGAGTAACCTCTGGGAAGCTTCTAGGATACATTGTCTCAAGCAAAGGTATTGAGGTCGACCCAGCAAAGGTAAAAGCAATCATGGACATGCCACCTCCAAAGAATATCAGTCAGCTAAGGACATTACAAGGACGACTTCAATCCATCTGAAGATTCATTGCACAACTGGCTGATAAGTGTCACCCATTTACACATCTACTACACAAGAACATCCGCTTTCAGTGGGATGCCCGATGCCAACAAGCATTTCAGATGCTTAAAGACTATCTCATGAATCCACCATTGCTAATGCCACCAGATCCAAGTAGACCGTTGTTACTCTATATCTTAGCAACAAGTACAGCATTGGGTGTACTACTGGCACAACATAATGCAAAAGGAAAAGAGTGTGTTGTTTACTACATCTCTTGCACACTGGTGGGCTATGAACTCAATTACATGCCTATTGAGTGAGCTTGCCTAGCAGTAATCTTAGCAGCCACTAAACTGAGGCACTATCTGTTAACACACAAGGTACAACTCATTGCAAAGATTGATCCACTCAAGTATTTACTCAGCAAAGCAGCATTGACAGGCCGCTTGGCCAAATGGGTGATGATTCTAAGTGAATTTGACATCGAGTATGTAGACCGTAAAGCTATCAAAGGTCAGGTTATTGCAGATCAGTTGGCTGATGCACCTCTCATAGGTGATCATCCTCTCATTTCCAATTTTTCACATGAAGAGATATTCATGATCACAACAGCACAACCATGGAAACTATATTTTGATGGTTCATACACTAGGCACGGCTCGGGGGTAGGTATTCTGTTTATCACACCTTAGGGTGATAGCATCCCGAAGTCTTACAGGCTCACATTTCCATGCACAAACAACATAGCAGAGTATGAGGCCTTGATCATAGGACTCAGGTTAGCCGTACAATGGAAATTACAAGAACTACAAGTATATGGCGATTCCCAACTAGTCATTCGACAAGCAACAGATGAATATCAGACCAAAGATGATAAACTCATGCCATATAAGCAAATGGTGGACACTCTAAAGACATCATTTACTACTATCACTTTTGAGCAGATACCAAGAGATCAGAATCGAGCTGCTGACGCCATGGCTACCATCGCATCTCTACTAGATCTTCCACAGAATTCAACACGCTACGAGTTCTTGGTAGAACAGCTTTGGATCCCCGCTTATGATATCCCTGAATCTGAGATGATATGTCACCTTGTTGGTTCTGAATCCCCATGGTACGGTGAGTTCTACACCTATCTTCGCGATCATACCCTTCCTCCCAACCAATCGAATAACCAACGAAAAACCTTCATTCGCCAAACTGCTCGATATACCATTATTGCCGAAACCCTATACCGACGCGGTCTTGATGGTACTCTCCTTCGATGTCTGGAACAAGGTGAGATAACAAAGGCTTTGGAAGAGGTACATGAAGGAATTTGCGGGACTCATTCAAGTGGTCCGTCACTAGCCAAGAAACTCATGCGAGCTGGATATTATTGGCCATCTATGGAAAAGGATTCCTACTACTTTGTCAGAAAATGCAAGAAATGTCAAGTTCATGGCGACCTGATACATGCACTGGCCCAGGAACTGCAACCAATCACGACACCATGGCCTTTCTGTCAATGGGGCCTTGACCTTGTGGGTAAGATTCATCCATCTTCATCTAATGGCCATAAATTCATTATTACCGCCACCGAATATTTCACAAAGTGGATTGAAGCTGTTCCACTTACCCAAGTCACCGGCAAGCAGATCGCCTCATTCATCCTCAACTACATCATCTGCCAGTATGGTGTGCCCATGTCCATCATCACAGATAACGGTCTTCCTTTCAAAAATGAGGATGTCCGTGAACTTTGTGAGAAATTTCATATCCAACACCGCTTTTCCACTCCCTATTACCCACAAGGCAATGGTCAAGCCGAAGCATCCAATAAAAACATATTGAGGATCCTAAAGAAGACAGTCAATGATGCCGGCCGTGATTGGCATGTTCAACTAAATCCAGCGCTATGGGCATATCGAACTAGCATTCGAACCCCTACAGGTGCAACTCCTTATTCATTGGTCTATGGTGTAGAAGCTATCTTGCCTATTGAGGTCGAGATACCATCATTACGGGTTTCCTTGCACAATCTCATCGATGATGAAGCCTACAGAGTATCCCGTCTTCAGGACTTAGAGTTACTTGATGAGAAATGACAAGCTGCATACAATCACCTCAAAGCCTATCAGCAGCGCATGAGCAGAAGCTACAATCACCGAGTTAGACCTCGTACATTTGAGGTAGGTGATCTTGTTCTACGAGAGAATCCTCGCAACCAACCAAACAGAGAACATCAGGGCAAGTTTGAATCAAACTGGCTGGCCCATATGTTGTCACTGCTGTGTTCGGGTTTGGGGCATATCAATTGGCTACATCAGAAGGAGAACCACTTGCAGATCCAATCAACAGCATGCACCTAAAATGGTTTTATACCTAAGGTGTATAGAGCATCAGGCTCCCCTACATACCAGAAAATACCAAAAACATTCAAAAAAATGTCCTGAAGAAAATACAAAAACATTCAAAAAAGTAAAGAAAAATCATGCATCCAAACGGTGAACAACCACTCCGGTGGCACCTTGGGTAAGTACGATGGTGAAAACCTGACAAACAGGCGCCACTCGTAAAGGCTATGGCTCCATTGTCTTTCAGACTTGTTGCGATCACATCTACTTCATACATACATCCATCCATCCAAAAAACATGGCTTGTTATTCCTCTGCAATTATGATAGTACTCCATACATCTTGCATCCCGCTTTTTCATAGTCATGTCTAAAACTGGGGGCAATGCCTTTAACCTATTGATGGAAGTGGATTCTACATTGTCTTATGATTCATTAAGTTCTTCATTCAAACAATCATCAAAAATCCAAAAACATTAAAAAACATCTCGCAAAAATACCAAAAACATTCAAAACAATTCAAAATCCAAAAACATTGACAAAACCATTGAAAAATCACACAAAAACATGGCAACACCTTGTACATACCCATCCATGTAGATACCAAAATAAACATTGACAAACTACTCACACAATGACCATTTACCAATCAACCACACAATCAACATCAACAATCAAACTGTCTTCAACAAGGATGCATCCTTCCTTACCAAAACAAAGACAAAAGTGACATTTTCTTTGACAAGAAAATTATGTTAAGCTATCAAATACTTGGTTGATTTGTGAGTACAATCGTTCGTTTATCTGTATTAGGATCTTGCAGCATTGTTTTGTATCGTTTGCGCATTATTTCCGATGAAGTTCTAGGGCATGTACTAATGGTGTCTACGTGGGAAGTTCACCAACCTACGTGATCTTATGCCAAATGCAGTCATAGATCATTACGACTTGCTGACTACAGCGTATACCTCGACCATATGGGCATGCACCATTACCAAGGATCCTTATTCTTTATTCTTTATGTATATACTATTTGTTTGCAGGTACAATGCTCTTCCTTTGGTTCTTCCTACCTCATCCAAACTGGATAAAGGTTTTTATCTCTTAGTATGGTATGCACTTGTCTCAGGATATGATCAGCCTAAGATCAAGGAGGACAATCCAAGTCATGCATGAACAGAGATAATCCTTGTCTGTTCTGCAAGCAATACTCAGGTCAACTTGATCCGTTATATCAAGTTGCTTGTATTAACTTGCTATATCAAAATCCATGTAAGAAATACTCTGGTCATCTTGAATCTTTATGTCAAGTTGCTTGTATTTTCTTACAAAATTTTAAAGCTCAATGATGAAAAATAAAGCACCATGGATCGTCATTCCATCTCATCTGTATATATTGCATTTCGTTGCATTCCATCCATCCATACATTCATAAATAGTTGCATATCATTCATACATAGTAATGACAATGGATACTCTATTTTCCTCTTCTTCCATAGGAATGTAATAGGTCCTCCATTTCTTCTATTTAACATTGAACCCCCCCACCCTCCCCATCTCAACAATCAGCATCACATACCCTACATCGTGTCCCAATCAACCTAATCAAGCCACGTTCATCATCATCCATCTCTAAATAGGAGGGATTGTGTTTCCTATCCTAAGTCATCCAATAAGTCAAGAAAGTTACTCTATCTGCACAGATACATCGACTCACACACACCTAGACTATCAACAGATACTCTGATCAAGTATCTTCGGGTCTCTACAGGTAATCGATTATGGTAATCCTAGACTACATCAGGCATTTATCATAATGACCTAGTCTCAACAGGGTTGCCATGATTCCCCACAACCATCCATCACACGCACACACTATCAATTGATCAACCAATCAAACACAATCCAACAGACAATTACATCAATTGTCTACGTCTTAACGAGTATTTTGCTTCATATACCTTGACTTCATCGGGCAATTACATCAATTGTCTAAGTCACATCAGGTCACTTTGATTCACTTACTCAGACTTTATCATGTCCAAGCGACCAACTGACATCAACTGTCACGCTTTGACTTGACCGGAGCAATTAAACCGATTGCACCAGATTGTCCAACCAATTTTGATCAATTGTATAGCATCAATCCAAACCCCACACTACATCTGCTATGTATCTCTTGCATGACCTCAGGGTACTCGCTGGCTTGTTGTTTCTTCATATTCACTCCATTTTCTCCCATTCTTTCATCATTAGTTCTAATTTCTTCTATTCTACCTCCCCTCCACTTTTCATTCTTTTTCGAGAGATCGTCCGATTTTTCAAAAAAAAAATAAAAAAAAAATTCGGCCCATCTCTCGAGGGGGCATACCACCCATTAAATTTACATTTTATGGGGCATTTCTTCACACCTATTTTTCTTTCTTTGAAACGACGCGATAAACCGCACCGTCTCAAAGAGGGGCAAATGTAGTCACATAAATCTGTCCACTTAATTAAATGAATACTTAGTATTTATTTGATTATTTAACCATCAATTAATGAATTAATTAAATTAATATTTAATTAATTCATCTTAACCCTCTTCTCCTATTAATTAAATAAATTATTCAATTTATTTGATTTAATTCACTTAACCAAATTCAGACCATTAATTAAATAAATAAATCATATTTGTTTAATTAAATCTTCTCTCACATTTAAATAAATTAATATTTATTTAAATCCCCCAAAATCCCACCTCTCACATTTAAATAAATTAACATTTATTTAAATCATCTTTATCCTCTACCCACTTGTATTTTCCTACAAATGCAAGTTGCACAATTATTTTAAATAAATAATTTATTTAAATCACCTTTATCCTCCACCCACTTGTATTTTCCTACAAATGCAAGTTGCACAATTATTTTAAATAAATAATTTATTTAAATCACCTTTATCCTCCACCCACTTGTATTTTCCTACAAAAGCAAGTTGCACAACTATTTTAAATAAATTATTTATTTAAAATCCTATTTATCCTCACCCACTTGAAACCTTTAATGGTTTCCCTTAAAGTATTCAAACTTGATGGCTTTAAAGTCTTCAAACTTGATGGCTTCCTTCTATAGTCTTCTTAAGACTTTAATGGTTTTCCTTAAAGTCTTCAAGCCTTTAATGGTTTCCCTCAAAGTCTTCAAGCATTTTAATGCTTTATCTTCATTTTTCTCATTTAAATAAATTAATATTTATTTGAATATTTATCCAAATGCAAATTACACCATTTAATTGAAATAAATGATTTTATTTTAATTGAAAATACCAAAATTTCTCCCACTTGCATTTTCCTACAAAATCCACTTGCATGCCTAAACCCCTTCTAGAATTTTCTAATCACTTCTAAATAACCTAACCCCTTCTCTAAACTTTGTCACATTCCTAAGCAAAAGGGAAGTCACTTCTCAAACCCTCAAAGTCTTTGATAACCATTAAAGGCTTTCAACCTTCAACCACTAAATGGCTCAAAGTCTTTGATAACCATTGAAGGCTTTCAACCTTCAACCACTTAATCCCCAAAGTCTCCAATAACCATTAATGGTTACCTCAAACCCTCCCACATGGTTAAAACATTTGTTTTGACTCAACCTCTACCCAACCCAAAGGTCTCATCAGGCCATTAATGCTTTGACCATGATTATCTCTTAAACATTTGCACAAAGGTTTATCCTTGGATTAACTCTTAATCCAGTGGGTAATCTTAATTTGGACTTGACCCTTAGCCTCTAGATAACCATGAGGTCTTCTCAGGCCTTTAATGCCTCCAACCTCTTCTCTCAACCCAATCCTATGTTGACACTTGTCACCATTTTATTGGTGCCAATTGTGCACATGGATCCCCAACTTTCAAACTTGGCCCTTGATTAAACCATTCAATCTTAACCCTTCATTTCCCCATTTCTTCTATAAATAGAACCCTTCTCCTCAAGCAAAGAGGAAGCATTAGAGTATTGTTGTTATACTGGCATTAGCATAGAGCTTTCTCATAGCATCACTATCTACACTTGCATAGCATTTGCTTATCATATTCAACTATCTTGAATCTCCATATGGCATCCATGGCTAGTGCTAAAAGCTGAGAGCTACACTCATTTGGGACTTGGAGAGGAGAGGAACAAGGGAGGAGCAACTATGAGCATCTTGATTAGCCATTTTATTTTATGTTTATATGCTTTCTATTTCATGCTTAATATCTCTCTTGATATGCCTGTTTAGGATAATCTTTTGTTGCTAACACTAACGTTTGCTTCTTGTGCTCTTGTGTGTGTTGCCATCAAACAGATTTTCTAATCCTTTTTGCAGAGCATCAGTAACATATGTCAGTCACTAATAGACTCAAGCTCCAAAGATCACCTACAAAATAAAAGATGTCTTCCACAAGAGAGCAACAAGAGAAATTGTTTCTTGATTATGGGCACAATGGATTGATTCAAGATAATAAAATGTATATATGATGTCTTTCTTATACAAGCAAGGTTGAGAGGTAGGACAATACAAGATTGTGATAAGTGTCTTAATCCTATACAATGAGACAACTAGTGATTTCTAGAAAGATTCCTTACATCCTAGGTAAACTTAACATGTGAACATGTGTGAAAAGGTCTTAACTAGGAACTAGTTAAATGATGTGCCTTGATCACACTACAAAGGGGAAATAAATAGGAAATACCGATGTTCACACCAACACCCCCTTAAATGCAACTTAGGGAGAACACAAATAAATGCAAATGATACAAAGATGATGATGACTATGAGTTTTGGCTAGTAAGCCATGTTAAGTATCCATGTATAATGCATTCTCACAAAATGATAAAAGAAAAAAACCTAGTAGAACAAAACTCCTCTCATGAAAATAAATAAGAATAGGTGATGGATGGAGAACTCAAGACCCCTTGTGATGCAGAGCCACAGAACAAGGTAGGTGATAACCTTCTCTCACCCACAACTACTATGTCTGAATAAAGTTGTTTTGTTTGTTCAAGGTGTCAAACAGCACATCTACCAAGTTCTCTACTCACACAAAAATTTGTGTGACTAGATCCATAAAGGATTAGTATCTTCCAGTACCGATGGGATGAAAATACTCTACTCTTGTGTGAATGGTAGACAACCTTCTGATACCGATGTGTTGGAAACCTATTGGATTTTGTCTATTGGTGGTCCAACCAACACAAAACATCCATAAGATTTGACTATCAAATGTGTTAGGGGGTACTAGTCTCACAACTGTCCTATTTGTCTAGTAACCCTATTGGTTGACTAGTAGCCCTACCGGTTGAGTTCTCCACACACAACTTAATAAAATTTCAAAGGACAAGACAAGATAAGGGCATATTTAGATACCCTTTTTCAAGTTACGCTTTTCCCCAAAATATTAGACCCTAACCCCAAATTTGAAAAGTCTATATCCTTATTGTCCTTCCAAACCTAATTAAGCCAATTAGTCCTAATTTCCAAAGCAAGTACCCCTTGTATTAGTCCCCCAACTAAACCAACACTTTTGCAAGGTGGGGTAAGGTGTCAAACCACCAAATCCAAGGTTTCGAGACTTGGTCCCATCTTCTTTGTCTACTGCAAGTGATTTTCACTTCTTCAGTTCAGGCGGTCACATAGAGATGCCCACCTAGGGTCGATTCAATTTCTTCGAGCTTGGAGCCTCCCTACAAACCAACACAAGAATCTTATGGTACAATGGACCTTCTAATATTTTACCATAGGTTGTTTGTTCTGTTGGCATTTGCATGATGATTACATTGATGAAATGTTATGTTGTCATCGATGTCAATTATAATAGGTAATGATGTTGTAATAATGTTGTTTTGCTACCGGTAAGTGAGTTTGTGAAGGAAACCGATATTAATAGAGAAGAAGTAAGATCAATTGGTAAACCCTACCTGTTGATATGCTAAACCCTAACCGATGAAGTTCAGTGAATTGGTTGTATTGGTTTATGATCTAATGATGAGTGGTAATGATTATGATATGTATGCATGTTGTATGAGAAGAGTTTCAAATGGTTTTTGGTGTGTAGAGATAATGGTTTTTGTCTTGGGAATGAACAAGTACATTGCATGTAATGGAAACCGCGTGATGAGTTACAAAGTTCGATGAAGCGGTGATCAAGGAGCGGTCAAGGATATCTTGAATGATGTGCAATGACTATTATGTAATCCAATGGTCATACTTGAACCGATTTGTTTGTAATCTCTATGAGATAATTAGGTTTGTGATGTGTTACCGACCTGATGATTTATTTATAAGGTCGATCAGTTGTTTTGTTCAAGTGTTGGCAATTTATAGTTGAGAGTGAGAGTGTGGTTTCCCAACTAGATGATGTATCTGCAGTATGTATAAAGGCAGATAGGAGCATGAAAAGGATCTGAACAAGAAAGTGTAGTGCTATTCAAATAGATTAGCAAACCCCTGTTGTTTTATAACAATTACGACAGTCAAATCCCCTAACTGGGTAAGCTCTAACAGGCTTATTGTTATTCAAATCCTCTAACCAGGTGGTCCATTAGCTTGGATTTCAAATCCTCTACCGAGGTTACTCCTAACAGGGTATTGCTTCTAATAGGGCATTATAGTCAATCCCTTAACCAGGTGGTCCCTAATAGGATTTGTTCTTAACAGGACTTTTTGTAAAGCTTTAACAGGCTAGGCTCCTAACAGGGCGAACTTCAGAAGAGTTCAGAATACTTGTGGGTATTCATCCCCACTGTGGTTTTTCCCATTTGGGTTTCCATGTCAAAAATATTGTGTCAAGTGGTGAATGTTGTTGTGGTTATGTTTACTATGGTTGAATTGCTTAACTGCTAAATCCACTTAGATATGTTATGTTAATTGACAACAATATAAAATATGATTTTACTTATGTCAGTAAAGTATTTGAATGATTCAGTTAAAAGGTTTTGAGAGTTTTAATTTGTTTTACTGTTAGTCTATTATAACAATCAACCGGTTTAACTTGTCAGTAATATTGCATTTGAAGTTCGATGTTTAAACTAGTCAGTTCTGTGTTTGCTTTGAGAGGTTGATTTTTGAGATTGGTAAAAGTTTATACAGTTTTCTATCTACTGGTTCACCCCCCCTCTTAGTAGTTTACTGGATCCTTATTCTTTCATCATACCATCAATTGGTATCAGAGCATTTTAGGTCCTCTAAGATCTAATCCTAACAGCTTGAGGTAAAGATCTTGTAGAACATGATGAAGAAAGAAGGTCTGAAGTTTAATAGAGAGAACTACAGGATATGGAGTGATAGAATGAAAATTTATATCAAGAGTCTAGGAAGTCAATACTAGGAACATGTTGGTACTCAATATGTTTCACCTAGTGGGATTATGACTGATGATCAGAAGAAATAGCAACAAGAAAACAATCAAGCACTGGAGGCTATTATTAGTTCTTTGTTTGATGTAGAGTATGTAGATGTTCATGGTCTAGGGATTGCTTATGAGGTATGAAAGAAACTTGGAGGGATCTATAGTGGTGATGAGCATGTGAAGATTTCCAAAGAAGAGAGTCTAAGAGGAAAGTTTGATGACATGCAGATGGATGAAGGTGAAAATATCCAACAGTATGGTCAAAGGATCAAAGAGATAGTTGGTGAGATCAAGAGTGTTGGTGGTAAAGTGGAGGATGCCATAGTATTCAGTAAGGTGTTGAGAACCCTTCTACCGGTCTACGCTATCCGGGTTGCATCCATTCAAGAGCTAAAGTCAATCGATAAAACTAAGGTAACCCTTGATTTCGTCATTGGTAAGATTACTTCTTTTGAATTAAGTGGTTATGATGGTAGTGTTCAGAATTCTAAATATGCATTTAGAGCTTCAGTTTCTAACCCATCTACGAGAAAAGTAGAGATGTCAGTCACAGTCATGAATCTAGATCCAGCAGAGAAGTTGATGATGAAGACAGTTTGGTTGAACTTGAAGCATTATTGGCCAAGTAGTTGCATAGAGGTACCGGTAAGTACAAAGGTAAATTACCTTTGAAATGTTTTGCATGCAACAAGATTGGACACATTGCAACTAACTGTCCTAATGGTGACAATGAGCACAAGCGTAAGAAGTTCAAGAAGTACAAAGGAAAAGGCAAAAGAGATTGTCTCATTGTAGTTGATGGTGGTATCACTGATGAGGAATCTGAGGGAGATGCTAATGAAGACATTGTCTTTGTAGCCATTAAAGAGGAGACATCGATCAGAAATCATTAGTTTCTCGCATGGATAATTCTGATGATTGGATCTTTGATAGTGGTTGTTCACACCACATGACCGATGACCGGAGCAAATTTATTTCATTGAAGGAGTTTGATGGCAGAGTTGTGAGATTTGGTAATGAATCACCCTGCATGGTAAAAGGTAAGGGAACTATTTCTCTTAATGGAAAGAGCAGTGCAGATGATGTCTACTGGGTTGAAGGATTAAAGCACAATCTTTTGAGTGTTGCACAACTCAATGATAGAGGATATCCATTGGAGTTTAAGAATATAATGTGCAAAATCTATGGGAGAAAAGGTGAACTGATTGCAACCGACAAGCAGAATAAAGGTAACCTGTTTCACCTGAATCCTAAAGTCAACAACTATTTAATTGCAAAAATAGATGATAGTTGGCTTTGGCATAGGAGATTTTGTCATATAAATTTTGATAAAATTGTTAAAGTGAGTAAGTCCAAGTCAATGAGAGGTTTTCCTCAGTTGGACAAATCAATTAATGATCTATGTAAGGAATGTCAGTTGGGAAAGATGACATCCTCAACTTTTAAGAGCAAATCTTTTTCAGCAGAACATCAGGTTAGATTTGGTTCATACAGATCTCTATGGACCCATAGGGACTAAGAGTATTCAAGGTGACATATATTTTATGATCTTCACTGATGATTGCTCAAGAATGATGTGAGTCACATTCTTGAAGGATAAAACATAATCATTTAGTAAGTTCAAGGCATTCAGGGCCTTAGCTGAAAAAGAAAGTGGTAAGAAGATAAAGTGTTTGAACACTGATCAAGGTGGTGAATTTACTTCAGAAGAATTCACTAGATATTGTGAAGAAAATGGTATCGAGAGGCAACTTTCTGCACCAAGGACACCACAACATAATGGTATTGCAAAGAGGAACAATCGTTCAGTTGTTGAAGCTACTAGAATGATGTTGATACAAGGAGGAGTAACAAAAACTTTATGGAGAGAAGCTGTCAGCATAGCTGTCTACACTATGAACCAGATATTGGTAAAGAGAGGTGGGTATATGCACGAAGTTGTGGTACCAAAAAGGTACCACACTTCAAAAAAAATAAAAAATTTCATAAGGCGCGGGCACTATAGGGTGCGCGCCTTATGACCTTTTCAAACTTAAAAAAACCCAAGTCCGCATTTTGGACACATTCTACACTCCCAAACCCACGTTTTGGCGATTTGGGGTACCATTTTCTTGCACTCACCCTTTGTAGAAGCTTGATATTGGGCACTAAATTGTCCATCTCTCATCAAAATGCCGCCACACCATCAAAGAGCTCGAAGAGGTATGCATTTTTGTTTTCTTATTGTCATTTTTTTTATTAATTTGAAGATTAAACGAGGTTTATTGATTTAAATTTATTTTCATTAACAAGAAATGAGATTAGACAAGAAAATGTTGAAAACACTCAATCACCTCCTCATGAAGACCATATTGAAGAAGAAGCACATCAAGAACCTCCTAAAATCCCTAGACATCCTGTAGGTACACAAGAAAACCTATTAGGTCAAATAGAAAATAGCCAAAAAGAGCTTGAAGGTTTAATCACAAGGCTAAAAGATCCCATTTGAACAAACTCCCATAGGACAAACCTTGCCAGTTCTTTGCAATCTATTGTATCTCAGAGTGGGAAAATAAATTTTTGGTCCAGTAAGAAGGAAGAACAAAGCAATTTTATGTTGACAAATTATCATATGCGGCAGTGAAGAAAAAGAAAATTAATAAATTTGACTTGTGTCCTCTTTTTACGAACCCCTAAACAAATCAAGCTTTACACCTTGGATGTAGGAGATTCTCTATTCATTGGTGTCATCATGAAGGGATTAAGAACAATTTTTGGGATAGGTGGTGGATGGTATTTGATCAGCCCCCATGCAATAATCATGAGGTACCCCAATACTTTTTAAGAAAATTGTATTGTGAGTTTGTCCTTAATGAGATCCCAAACTATTTTGATTTTCTAGATTTCCAAGGTAGAGGTGGGGGTTCCTCACATGATAGAGAGGGTGCACAATGTGACTCAAATCTCCCACCAAGACCCTTGACCAGACCTATGGTGGAGCATGTTTTTATTCCTTCCATTGTGAAGGAGAGTATTGAAGTTGAAACTCTAGACTCCATTAGCTCACTCACTTAGACCCTTATACAATATGCTAGGCCTCTAGTAGAGGGTGATGTGAGTCATGATGGTGATTCTTCTAGGCGTCGAGTTCCAACTCATTTTTGTCAATCTTGTGGTTCTCTTTGCACTTATGATCCTAATAGTTCTGAGAATGCACGTGCACAAGTGGAGTTTTCTATAGAGAACATTGTCATGACATAATCCTTGCTGAATGAAACATTTGGCATTGATACCCAGGTGAATTTCATTACAAGTTCATTTCATTCTTTTTATTAAATCTTATATGAAAATTTGAGAATATATCTAAATTAGTAAATTATTATGATAAAAAATTAGGGTCAAAGTGTTCATAATACTAGCAACATTCCTGCAACACCCTTTTTCACGACTTTGTCGACTCCACAGGTATACAACGAGTGAAGAAAGACAATTATTATATGTAGATAGTTGAACCTTATGTGAATGATTTTCTAATTACTCATTTTGGATGTCAAATAGTTTGATGCTAGAGCTTCAACATCAACACCTCGCAGTGTATTTCATCAGCAATCTTTCACCCAGGTAAGCAATTTATCTTTAATGTTGTTATTAAATAATATAGATAGTTTTGGTGATTAATCAATATACTTTGTTTAATTTTCAGATGTTGACATCATAGACTCCTCCTTCTGTTTCCGTGTCAATGGAGCGCGGTGTTGCTGCAGCAATAACAAGATCAACTGCTTTGACAAAAGTATGAGACATATTTGTAAATTTAGTAAATTTAGCATTACATTTGTTATCTTAATAATATGTTATTGAAAATTTTAACGACACTTGTATTTAGTTTAGTTTATATTGTGATGCTTACAGGAGGGTCTTGTCACTCCAGATCATGAATGTGCACCTATTGTGGATGAACATCATGATTATTTGTATGCGGTAAGTGACTATTCTATTATATGTCATTCTAAAATTCAATTTTTGTATATGCTAACATCATTCTTTTAATTGTATCAGGTGGAGTCACAAAAAAGTCTGGAGAGGAGGTCAAGTGGGCATACTCAAAAGATGTCTGCATCATATACATATCCATCCCCTCGACATGCAAAGATATCTTGTGATCTATTTCCTTCCCCTAGAGGTAAATGAATAGAATATGGTCCTATGTTGTATGCCTATATGGCAATTTTGAACATATTTTTTACATTACGAATATGTGACATTCTATATCCATATGGCTTTTGGCAAGCTCCTATTTGACTTTATTGGATACCATGTTGTATGCCTATATGGCAATTTTGAACATATGTATTGTATTAAAAATATGTGACATTCTATGTCCATATGGCTTTTGGCAAGCTCCTATTTGACTTTATTGGATACCATGTTGTATGCCTTTATAGCAATTTTGAACACATGTTTTCTTTTATGAATATGTGATATTCTATGTGCATATGGCTTTTGGCAAGCCTATTTGTTTGTATTGGATATATTTGATAGTTTTAACGGTATACAATGTTGTATGGATTTGTATCTTTTTGGTTAATGCAAATCATTTATCATGGTTATCCATAATTGCAGTACAAATGATAAAATGAATAATTGCACAATGTTTATTGTTACATAAGCTTTGAACCTAAATATGTGTTTGTAATCCAAGATGCAAGCTTATAGAGATCAACTAAAATTCAATAGTTATAGTCGAAATAAGACTATATAAAAGGAAACATGGAAAGAACCAAAATTAGACAATGTAAGACAACATTGTACCAATACCCATTCTAAAAAAAATGCTTAACCCATACACTTCTATTCATCTAATGCATACCCTAGGGCGATTTCATTGCTAGGGTGTGGCCCGCAACGATCGGACAAGTTGGAGAGAAAAATGAAGGCATTCCTAGCATAAACCTAGCCACCCTGACATGTATGAGCTGATGGTTCGGTGCCAGGACGAGCGGATTGAAAGATGGGGCATTGTGCAACTTTTCATTGAACTCATCTGACGCTTTTTGTCGCAACCGAGAAAGTGTCACCATGAGAAATTGGATCCAAGTCTACCTAAACCGAAAGAGGCTTTTTTAGAGTGCCATAACATGGCCTCATACGATCAGATGACTCATTCTTATGATTAATGGGTGCCGAGAAATGTGATGCCGAATATTGACAACTTTGAGCAACTTGAGCACTTAAGCGATTTCGCTGCTAGGGTGTGGCCCGCAACAATCAAGCGAGTTGGAGAGAAAAATGAAGGGCATTCCTAGCGTAATCCTGACCACCCCAACGCATACGATCTAATGATTTGGTGCCAAGACGAGCGGATTGAAAGATGGGGCATTGTGCAACTTTTCATTGAACTCATTTGACGCTTTTTGTCGCAATCGAGAAAGTGTCATCACAAGCAATTGGATCCGAGTCTACCTAAACTGAGAGAGGCTTTTTTAGAGTGCCATAACACAACTCTATAGGATCAGATGACTCATTCTTATGATTAACGGGTGCCAAGAAACGCGATGCCGAATATTGACAACTTTGAGAAACTTGAGCACTTAAGCGATTTCGTTGCTAGGTTGTGGCCCACAATGATTAGACGAGTTGGAGAGAAAAATGAAGGCATTCCTAGCATAAACCTGGCCACATCAATGCATACGAGCTGACAAATCGGTGCCACAACGAGCAGATTGAAAGATGGGGCATTGTGCAACTTTTCATTGAACTCATCTGACGTTTTTTGTCGCAATCGAGAAATGTCGCCAAGAGCAATTGGATCTGAGTCTACCTAAACCGAGATAGGCCTTTTTAGAGTGCCATAACATGACCCTGTAGGATTAGACGACTCGTTCTTATAATTAATGGGCACTGAGAAATGCGATGCCAAATATTGACAACTTTGAGCAACTTGAGCACTTAAGTGATTTCGCTGCTAAGGTGTGGCCCGCAACAATCAGATGAGTTGGAGAGAAAAAGAAGAGAATTCCTAACATAAATCCAGCCATCCCGATGCATACGAGTTGACGGTTCGGTGTTGGGACGAGCGGATTGAAAGATGGGGCATTGTACAACTTTTCATTGAACTCATCTGACGCTTTTTGTTGCAACCGAGAAAGTGTCACCATGGGCAATTGTATCCGAGTCTACCTAAACTAAGAGATACTTTTTTAGAGTGCCATAACATGACCCCGTAGGATCAGACAACTTGTTATTATGATTAATGGATGCCGAGAAACGCGATGCCGAATATTGACAACTTTGAGCAACTTGAGCACTTAAGCAATTTCGCTACTAGGGTGTGGGCCACAACGATCAGATGAGTTGGAGAGAAAAATGAAGGCATTCCTAGTGTAAACCTAGCCTCCCCGATGTGTACGAGTTGATGGTTCGGTGCCGAGATGAGCGGATTGAAAGATGGGGCATTGTGCAACTTTTCATTGAACTCATTTGATGCTTTTTATCGCAACCGAGAAAGTGTCACCACAAGCAATTGGATCCGAGTCTACCTAAACTGAGAGAGGATTTTTTAGAGTGCCATAACACAACCTTGCAGGATCAGACGACTCACTCCTATGATTAACGGGTGTCAAGAAATGTGATGCCAAATATTGACAACTTTGAGCAACTTGAGCACTTAAGCGATTTCGCTGCTAGGGTGTAGCCCACAACGATCGAACGAGTTGGAGAGAAAAATGAAGGAATTAATAGTGTAAATGTAGCCACCCCAATGCGTACAAGCTGATGGTTCAATGTCACGATGAGTGGATTGAAAGATGGGGCATTGTGCAACTTTTCATTGAACTCATCTAACGCTTTTTGTCACAACCGAGAAAGTATCGCTACAAGCAATTGGATCCAAGGCTACCTAAACTGAGAGAGGATTTTTTAGAGTGCCATAACACAACCCCGTAGGATCAGACAAATCATTCTTATGATTAACGGGTGTCGAGAAACGCGATGCTGAATATTGACAACTTTGAGCAACTTGAGCACTTACGCGATTTCGCTGCTAGGTTGTGCCCCACAATGATCGAACGAGTTGGAGAGAAAACCAAAGGCATTCCTAGTGTAAACCCTGCCACCCCAACACCTACGAGTTGACGGTTTGGTGCTGCGACAAGTGGATTGAAAGATGGGGCATTGTGCAACTTTTCATTGAACTCATTTGACGCTTTTTGTCGCAATCGAGAAAGTGTCACCAAGAGAAATTGGATCTGAGTCTACCTAAACCGAGATAGGATTTTTTAGAGTGCCATAACATGACCTCGTAGGATCAAATGGATTGTTCTTATGATTAACGGGTGCCAAGTAACGCGATACCGAATATTGACAACTTTGAGCAACTTGAGCACTTAAGCGATTTCGCTGCTAGGGTGTGGCCTGCAACAATCGGATGAGTTGGAGAGAAAAACGAAGGGAATTCCTAGCATAAACCCAGCCACCTTGACATGTACAAGCTGATGGTTTGGTTCGAGATGAGCGGATTCAAAGATGGGGCATTGTGCAACTTTTCATTGAACTCATCTGACGCTTTTTGTCACAACCAATAAAGTGTCGCCACGAGCAACTGTATTTGAGTCTACCTAAAATGAGAGAGGCTTTTTTAGAGTTCCATAACATGACCCCATAGGATTATATGACTTGTTCTTATGATTAATGGATGTCGAGAAACGCGATGTTGAATATTGACAACTTTGAGCAACTTGAGCACTTAAGCGATTTCACTACTAGGGTGTGGCCCATAATGATTGGACGAGTTGGAGAGAAAAATGAAGACATTACTAGCCTAAACCCAGCTGCAATGAAGACATTCCGTATGAGATGATAGTTCGGTGCTGCGATGAGCAGATTGAAAGATGGGGCATTGTGCAACTTTTCATTGAACTCATCTAACGCTTTTTGTCGCAACCAAGAAAGTGTCGCCACAAGCAATTGGATCCAAGTCTACCTAAACCGAGAGAGGCTTTTTTAGAGTGGCATAACATGACCCTGTAGGATCAGATGACTCATTCTTATGATTAACGGGCGTCGAGAAATGTGATGCCGAATTTTGACAACTTTGAGCAACTTGAGCACTTAAGCGATTTCGCTGCTAGGGTGTGGCCCGCAATGATCCGACGAGTTGGAGAGAAAAATGAAGGGCATTCCTAGCATAAACCTGGCCACATCAATGCATACAAGAAGATGGTTTGGTGTCAGTACGAGTGGATTAAAAGATGGGGCATTGTGCAATGTTTCATTGAACTCATCTGATGCTTTTTGTCACAACCAAGAAAGTGTCGCCAAGAGAAATTGGATCCGAGTCTACCTAAATTGAGAGAGGATTTTTTAGAGTGCCATAACATGACCCCGTAGGATCAGACGACTCATTCTTATGATTAACGGGTGTCGAGAAACATGATGCCGAATATTGACCACTTTGAGCAACTTGAGCACTTAAGCGATTTCGCTGCTAGGGTGTGGCCCACAACGATTGGACGAGTTGGAGAGAAAAATGAAGGAATTCCTAGCATAAACCTGACCATCCTAACATGTATGAGCTGATGGTTTGGTGCTGCGACGAGCGGATTGAAAGATGGGGCATTGTGCAACTTTTCATTGAACTCATCTGACACTTTTTGTCGCAACCGAGAAGGTGTCGCCAAGAGAAATTGGATCCAAGTCTGCCTAAACTAAGAGGATTTTTTAGAGTGCCATAATATGACCCCATAGGATCAGATGACTCATTCTTATGATTAACAGGTGCCGAGAAACGTGATGCCAAATTTTGACAGCTTTGAGCAACTTGAGTACTTAAGCGATTTCGCTGTTAGGGTGTGGCCCGCAACAATCAGACGAGTTGGAGAGAAAAATGAAGGAATTCCTAGAGTAAACCCAACCACCTCGACATGTATGAGTTGACGGTTCAGTGCTGTGATGAGTGGATTAATAGATGGGGCATTGTGCAACTTTTCATTGAACTCATCTAATGCTTTTTGTCGCAACTGAGAAAGTGTCACCACGAGCAATTGGATCCAAGTCTACCTAAACCAAGAGAGTCTTTTTTAGAGTGTCATAGCAAAACCCCATAGGATCAGATGACTCATTCTTATGATTAACGGGCATTGAGAAATGTGATGATTTTTCACACTTTGAGCACTTTAGGGATTTTGCTGCTAGGGTGTGGCCCACATCGATCGGGTGAGTTTGATAGAGGAATGAAGGCATTCATAGTGTAAAATTGGCCACCCAAATGTGTACGTGCTGACGGCTCGGTGCTGCGATGAGCGGATTGAAAGATGGGGCATTGTGCAACTTTTCATTGAACTCATGTGACGCTTTTTGTCGCAACCGAGAAAGTGTCGCCATGAGCAATTGAATCTGAGTCTACCTAAACCAAGAGAGGATTTTTTAGAGTGCTATAACATGACCCCGTAGGATTAGACAAATTGTTCTTACGTGTCACTAACATCGAGAAAAATGATGGCAAATTTTGACAATTTTTCACACTTTGAGTGATTGACAACAAATGAGCAATTTTTAGATCTTTTACCATATTAGCCTAAAACTTCACGAAATGATCCCATGTGATCTCTATTGGTCCAAAATGACATTATTTACATAAAATCACACAAAACAAGACAAAGACAAATTTTTATATTACAATGCCTCGAGTAGTCAAAAAATACAAGTCATGTACATATATCCAAATATGATTGATATTACAATTTTTTGCATTTACATTTAATCCAATGAACCATCTGGATCTTCTCTACTCTTTATTGTGTCTAGTATGACCTCATGGTCAGAATCACAAACCTTCTATAGGCTCTTGTTTAGTGGTGTATCTGATCAAATGAACATTTGAAGGTACAACAAAGTTAGAATAATGAAGAATCTTCCTATGCATCTCGATGTCCTCAAACAACCACAAGTTAGACTTCTTCACTGGGTACCTTCTAAGCCATGTACTAGTAACAACTACTGATCCTGTGGGGTAGTCAATATTTTCTCCATCTACCATAGGGCCATCCAATTTCTTTTTTGTGTCCACACAAGGACATAGGTAATAATCTATTCCTTCTTCATTGTCTTCAATTGCAATACCTGCATAAACATACCTTGCAATGATAAAGTGAGAAGAATTTAGCAAACAACTAAGGTAAAATATTAAAGTACAAAACTTTGCATGTGGATAATTTACCTGGTTGGACTAAATCTGACACATGGTCAAAGTCAACTGATGCTTCCATTTGTGTTAGTTGTAGTGCACTCAGAGGTCGATATGTCTCAAGAGGATTAGAGGCCTCATAGACCATTCGTCCACCCACTCATTTGACTCACATTCATTATAGGCACCATCTCTACATGAAGAACAATAACATGCCATTTGTCGCATATGGATAGTCCATGAACCTGCATTAGAGATTTTGAAAGAGTGTATCTCACTCGATCCTGTCAATGTACAACAATCTTTGAATTTTGCAATGTTAGAATCATCTACCAACCAAAAAATATGTGAACTAAAGACTTACCTTGATTACCTGGACCAATTATACCATTGCACCACTGAACAATTGATTTTGCATCTTTCAAGTTTTCATTCCCTTTGTACTTTAACTCTTCTCGTGCTAAAGCTCTTTTAATACATGCTCTTGCACCATCATGCTCCCCTTTTCCATGCCCAGCCTCAGAGAAATTCCACATATGTTAAATAGCAGTCAACTTATGCATCCTACTCAACCAATAAAACATCCAAGAGTTCTTAAATTGTGATGCACAATTATCTGACCATATGATATGTTGACAAAATGATATGCCTCGGCTAGCCAAATCATCGTAGAATATCTAAAAACAACCTTGCACAAACTTTGTAGAGTGTAAGCAATCATCACTGATGTAAAAATGATACTCCCTCAATATCTTCCTATCCTCTTCCATACTATCATGTGCATGAATGAATGCTATATGCACAAATATAGCAACTTGTGTGGAGTTGTAATATTGCGATTGCACCTTGTTCTGCAGTTGTAGTGTGTAATTCTCTGCAAATTTAACAATTGAAATGATTGCATGAAGTAGAAATGTGTCCTTGCATAGCTTAAATTGTGAGTCCAACCAACGAGCTCGATGGTTATGCATTGCATACTCATACACTATATTCTCATGAAAGATGCCCATAAACTGATACACTAGAATATTATCACTAACCAATTCACACCTTTTTGCTTCTTTTCCATCTTTTAGCATGTAGGCCATTGTCTTATATTTTCCAAATTCCACTAATTCATTACCAGTTTCTTGTCCAATATCCATATGTTGACAAATTTGTAAATGTCGCAATCCACCACAATGAACACATGTGCCATCCAAGAAACACTTATTGTAATATACTTGACCATCTACTCTTTCACATAAGATGTTAGATATGAATTCCCTTGAAGATGTCGGTGGAGCATTTATGTTGCATTCCTGCAAAACATTGTTAGCATGCAAATCTATACATATGTGTTGATAAAAATAATAATGGTTAGAAAATTTGATATGTACTCTACAACAACAATTTGTGTGTGTGTTCCTCTCGAGGCCTTGAATGGTTTTATGAAAACCATAGAATGGCTTATTGATGGGAATAAGAAAACTGCGGATGAGTACAAAAAACTCTGCAACAGAGTCCTGATCCTGGAGACCATTAACATTGGAGAGGGGAACACTATGGCCGATTATATCGAGGATCTAAAGAACACAATTGCTAAAGCGGAAGACATTAGAGATGCCTTTAATCCCCGATTTGAGAAAATTGAAAAGGAGATACAGGATAGAAAAACCCTGGAGGAAATTAGTGAAAAAACGCTCTCGAACACAGTCACCAAAGTGGACAAGATAGAGGAGTGCCTCAAGAACATTGCAGAGCAGAGCCTTAGCATTCTGAAAATCTCAGCCAACAACACCCATACCCTCATCAGCAAGCTTGATGACGAAAAGGAAACCTAGGAAATTGACCTGGATGCAGAAGGAACAAGGGAAGCCCAAGGTCCCAGAACCCGCACCCGTGGGAAGAGGAAGGAAAAGAAAGTGAATAAGGACCTGGAGGAGCTAAAAGTAGTTGGGGTGACCTATGATGAGCTGGTGACAAAGGCGGAGGATCTGCTAAAGAAAATTACTATTTAGTGTCTCCTTGGGTTCTTTGCTTTTTTTGTTGTTTAGCTATTTTTTCTGTTCGTTGGTCTTTTGACCAGTTGCTCTGTATGTGGACTCTTTTTTCTCATCTTTCTTTCTAACTATGTTGTAATGGTTTCGGGTCCTTAAAACCTATTTTTCAATCAATCAAAACAAGTTGTGTGTGTGTGTGATTTATTTTGACATAAAAAGGCTTTACCATTTCAAAGAATCTTTGAATAATTTTAATTTGAGGATACATACGTTGAAACTTGGCAAAAAATTGTGTTTGAGTCAATCCAAAAAATGTTTTGGATGTGGATCATGGATTTTACTACCAATCCTCCTTCTTACAACATCTCTTTTATTTGGAGATACCCTTGTGTTATTCTTCCAAAAATCTTCAATTAGGGATCTCAAGGCTTCAACAATTGCTTTATCTTTCTATGGGAATCTACTAAAAAATGCCCACAACTCATTGTTATATGGATCCTCTACTCTTTGTCACCTTCCCATAGCTCTCATTAGAGTTTGTCTACTTATCTTCAATTGTTTACTTGTCTTTCTAATGAGGTGATATTTCTTAGTATGAGTGCTTACAATTGTTGATGTAATGACACATCGTGTGGCATTACTATCTTTTGTGCATGAGTTAGAACCAACAATATCATATGCATTCATCAGATTCTTCACAATATATTTTTTGCTTGATTCAATCGATGTTATTAGCCCAAGAATCCTCATTATGGGCCTAAATTTTAGATTTCTCATCATTTCAACAAATAGTTGACATCTTCCTGTCTCATTTAAAGGCTCATAAAATATTTTCCATATCCGGTCAGCATGTCTTTGACAAGTATGCTTCAGAATCTTGTCAACCATTGGTTTCAAAACATTAGCATCAATATCAATCAAATACTTCGGCTTTCTATGCAAAACTCTAGGAGGTGTTCTCAAACTTTGAGTTACCTCAATATTAGGAATGTCAACAACATTAGGGATAGGTGGCATACCTTCAACCGGAGATGAAAATGATGACATACCTTAAAATTAAGGTGTACAAGATGGTGTAGCTCCAATACTTGATGTCAATCGTGAAGTACTTGCAACGTCAAATGTCATAGAGGGAGTGCATTCAATATGAGATGTTGTAGACATCAACGGTGTGCCAATAAGAGATGGTGTGCCTTCAACTTGAGATGTAAGAGATGGGCTGCCTTCAACTTAAATTGTGGTAGACATGCTCTCAACCTCGGGATTCAATTGTCTCATTGCATGAAGGTTTTGCATCTGTTGCCTTTGTGTGGCCAATTCTATCTCTCTTAGATTGGATGGATATTTCATGTTCCTCTTCAATTGGCACCTCTTCTTCTATGGTATTCAATTTCCTTGCTCCACGAAGTTGCTTCATTCCTTCTCTTTTTTTTGCATTCTTAGTTTCATCCTCTTCCAATGTTACATTTTTTGGTCGTTTCCTCGGCATGATGATGATTTCTACAAGTGCATGCACATAAAAGAGAATAAAGTTAATTCATAAAGATATTTGAAGAGGCGTAAGGGGCATTCCTAATGCCCCTATGAGTGTCCTAATTATGTTAGGACAATCCTAATGCATCTATGACTGTCCTAATTATGCATATGTTAAAATGGATATATAAAATTAAAATTATTTCATGTATTCCTTTTTTAAATTATTTCATAAGATCTTAAAAAGGATGTATGAAATTGCAAATTTTGTTTTAAACCACTAAACAAATAATTTTCTTATGCAACTTCCTTCAAATGCATTGTTAAATCTAATGTAAATCTAATAGGATTATAATCAATTTTGACAAAACACTTTTATTCTAACATTTAAATAAAATAACACTTAATAAGTATTTGAATTCTAAAAATAAGAAAATATTACCTCAATTATTTAAATTTGATAAAAAAAACTATGTTCTTCCTCTTCGACATTGCCAAATGAAAAAAAAGGTGGTGGAGAGCTAATGGAATGTATAAAATAAACTTGCATAAAATGTCAACACCATGCAAAAAGTATTTTTTTGTCTGATCATGCGCAGAAAGCAGACAAAATGAGAGAATGTGGGCTTGGATCATGGGTCAAGGGTCCCATATAATCATTTTTTAGTGCAGCTCATTTGGCTAGTACCAAATATGGCGATAGCCAAATGAATTCCATTGAAATTTTTAAACCTTTGATAAATTTATACTCTATACCCTATAATCTATACTCTATACCCTATAGTTTGATAGCCACAACCATACAAATTAAACCATTTAAAACCTATAACAAATACCCTAGATCGTATGACCCAATATGCTAAATCCTCGACCCTATACAATAACCATAGACCCTATAACCTGATATGATAAACCATATGAGGTAAGGATGGAGGGTGAGATATGGAGGGAAGAGGGGGGGAATAAAGGGGGTGCAACACTTATAGAAGGACACCTAAGGGATCATATGGTATCCTAAGGGGTCATAAGACACCTAATGACCACTTAGGACACCATACGACCCATAATGACACCATATGGTGTCCTAAGGGGCCATAGGACACCATATGACCCCTTAGGAGACAATATGAACCCTAACGATGCGTAAGGGGTCATATGGTGTCCTAAGGGGTCATAGGAAACTATATGACCCGTTAGGACACCATATGACCCCTTAGGACACCATATGACCCATAACGACACTATATAGTGTTCTAAGGGGTCACATGGTGTCCTAAGGGGTTAGTCATATGGTGTCATTATAGGTCATATGACCCATTAGGACACCATATGGTGTCATTATGGGCCGTATGGTGTCCTAAGCGGTTATTAGGCGTCTTATGACCCCTTAGGACACCATATAGTGTCGTTATGGGTCATATGGTGTCCTAAGGGGTCATATAGTGTCGTATGACCCCTTAGGATACCATATAGTGTCGTTATGGGTCATATGGTGTCCTAAGGGGTCATATAGTGTCCTATGACCCCTTAGGACACCATATAACCCCTTATACATTGTTAGGGTTCATATTGTGTCCTAAGGGGTCATATGGTGTCCTATGACCCCTTAGGACACTATAGGACCAGTTAGATGTCATTAGGGGTCATATTGTGTTCTAAAGGGTCATATGGTGTCCTATGACCCCTGAGGACACCATATGGCCCATATTGACACCATATGGTGTGCTAAGGGGTTATATGGTGTCCTAAGGGGTCATAGGATACCATATGACCTCTTAGATTACCATAAGACACATAATGACACCATATGGTGTCCTAAGTAGTCATACAACACCATACAACCCATAATGACACCATATGATGTCCTAATGGGTCATAGGACACCATATGACCCCTTAGGTGTCATTAGGAGTCATATTGTGTCCTAAGGGGTCATATGGTGTCCTATGACCCCTTAGGACACCATATGACCCCTTAGTACACCATATGGTGTCAGTATGGTTCATATGGTTTCCTATGACCCATTAGGACACCATATGACCCCCTAGTACACCATATGGTGTCAGTATGGTCCTATGGTGTCCGATGATCCCTTAGGACACCATATGACCCCCTAGGACAACATAAGGTGTCCTAAGGGGTCATATTATGTCTTAAGGGGTCATAACACCATATGACTCGTTAAGACACAATATGATCCCTAACGACACCTAAGGGGTCATATGATGTCCTAAGGGGTCATAGGACACCATATGACCCCTTAGGATACCATACGACCCATAACGATACCATATTGTGTCCTAAGGGGTCATAGGACACCATATGACCCCTTAGGACACCATACAACCCATAACGACACCATATTGTGTCGTAAGGGGTCATATGGTGTCCTAAGGTGTCATAGGAAACCATATGACCCCTTAGGATACAATATGCTATCGTTATGGGTCGTATGGTGTCCTAAGGGGTCATATGGTGTCCTATGACCCCTTAGGACACCATATGGATGATGGTATGATGAAAGAATAAGTATTCGGTAGATTACTAAGAGGGGGGTGAATCAGTAAATTGAAAAACTGATACAAACTTCCCAAACTCAAACTCAATCACACAAAGTAAACTTATCAACAAAATATCTCTATTGAGATCAATACTCATAATAATACTCAACATCAACTAGTTAACTATTATACCCACTTAACAGTAAACATCATTCAACTTGTAAACATCAACATACTTCATCTCTCAATGATTCCGGTTATCATGCCTTATTAGAATAGTTAAATAGTTAATCAAATCAACAAATAAGATCATAACCACAAAAAAATTCACCACATGACACAAATTTTTATACGTGGAAAAGCCAAATAGGTAAAAACCACGGTGAGATGAGACTCACAAGATAGCTATCTAAACTCTTCTGAAGTTCGCCTTGTTAGGAGCCAAGCCTGTTAAAGCTTTTACAATAAGTCCTATTGATTCTATTAGGAATCACCTGGTTAAGGAATTTTACAAATGCCTTGATAAAAAGAAAATACCCTGTTAGGAGTAACCTCGGTAGAGGGTTTGAGAATCCAAGCTAATGGACCACCTTGTTAGAGGATTTAGAAGTAACCAAGCTTGTTAGAGCTTACCCGATTAGGGGATTTCAATTCTGCTGTAATTGTTAGAAGACAACAGGTTTTTATTGATTTTTCTGAATAGCACTAAATTTGCTTGATCAGATCCTTTTAAGCTTCAATCTGCCTTTACTCAAACCGCAGATTCATTCTCTGGTTAGGCAACCACACACTCAACTGGTTTCAGCCAACACCTTGCCAACAACTTTTACAAAACAACTTCATCGACCTTAAATACAAATCAATTAGGTTGGTAACACAACAAAAACCTAATTCTCTCATAGAGATTACAAACAAGTCGGTACAAGTGTGACCGTTGGATTTACATAACAATCTGTACATATTCTTCAAGAAAATTCCAACTGCTCCATGATCACCGCTTCATCGGACTTGTAACTCATCACATGCTTTGCATTAGATGCAATCCACTTTTCTCATTCCCTAGACAATCAAACAAATAAACAAACATGCCAAAATAATCTGAACTTATCTTCATAAAATGACCACACATGTCACCATCATTACTGCTCAATCATTGATAAACCAACATAACCATTTCAGCAAACTTAATCAGTTAGGGTTTAATAAAACAACAATTGGTATGGTTTACTAGTTACAATGCATAAAAAGGATTTAACCTTATACACCTGTTTACCGATTCAACTCACATACTTACATACCAGTTTACAACATCTTCCTCAAAGCTCTTCATACCGGTTACAAGACAATATCAATAACAACAATATCAACAATATTATAAATACCATTACCGGTTCAATTGACATCAATGACAACATAACATATCATTAATGCAATCTCCATGCAAATACCAACAATCTCCCCCTTTGGGATTGATGGCAATACAAATATCAATGCCTCTCATTGCTGGTATGATTGGTGAATAGGAATCCTGGTTTACATTACCAAGTATTCACCATGCTCTATCTGTCTTCAACCTGTCGTTGGTTTCCCTTTGCCAGTCACATAATTCTTCTCCTAATCACATAATTCTTTGCCCCCTTTGACATCAATGCTAAATTGAAAGTAAAACATGTAATTAACACTATGAATCAACAACATACTGCAACTGGATGCTCCCACTATGGAATACATCCACTCCTACATCAATCCTTCTAAGATTTTGCAAGTGATTCAGGGACTAATGCAATCAACATCATGCTCAACTAACTTCATGAAGGGATACAACCCCTAGTTGACTTCTAAGACACTCAAATGTAGTCTTAGGCAGAGGTTTGGTAAAGATATTTGCAAGCTACTCCTTGGTAGAAGCATGCTCTAAGATAACATCTTTACTTTGAACTTTTTCCCTAAAAAAGTGACACTTCAATTCAATGTGCTTGGTTAGAGCATGCAAAACAAGATTCTTAGAAATATTTATGGCACTTGTATTATCACATAGAATCTTTATAGGTTCTAAGATTTTCATCTTGAAATCTTCCAAAATGCGCCTCATCCAAATAGCCTGTTTGCAATTCATATAAGCTGCAACATACTCAGCTTTAGTAGTAGATTGTGAAGTACAACTCTGCTTCTTACTACTCCATGAAACATGCCTTCCTCCAAGAAAAAATGCTCCACTAGTAGTGCTTTTTCGGTCATCAACATTTCCTACCCAATCAACATTTGTGTACACTTTCAAATAAAAGTTTCCTCCATATGGATACCATAATCCATAGTCAATAGTACCTTTCAAATATCTAAAAATTCACTTGGTTGCTATTAGATGTGTTTCCTTTGGATTCTTCTGGAATCTTGCAACTATACCAACTGCATGGGCAATATCCAGTTTGTTGTGAACAATATAGTGTAATTTGCCAATCATTGACCTGTATTCCTTTTCATCGACATACTTAGATTCATCTTCCTTGGACAACTTACAACATGTAACCATTCGAGTTCCAGCTAGTTTACAGTCACTCATGCCTAAAGTCTTCAAAACGTCTTTCACATACTTAGATTGTGTAATGAAAATACCATTCTTCATTTGCTGTATTTGCAAGCTTATGAATTTTTTTATTTCCCCTACTAAAGACATTTCAAATTCATTTTTCATTTCATTTGCAAAACCGTTTCTCATGAAATCATTACCTCCAAAAATAATATCATCAACAAATACTTCACTGACCAGTATTTCATCTCCTTCAGACTTGAGATAAATATTACTATCATCACTGGTTCTTGCAAAGTCTATCTTCATTGTGTATGAAGCCTTTCATACCATGCTTTGGGTGCCTTCTTTAATCCATACAAAGCTTTATGCAATCTGCATACCATGTCTTTGTCATCTGTCAAATCATAACCATCTGGCTTCTCTATATATACCTCTTCTTCCAATATCCCATTCAAAAATGCAGACTTAACATCCATCTGGTATACCTTGAACTTCTTATGGGCTGCAAATGCAAGTAAAGTTCTGACACCTTCCAGTCTTGCTACTACTGCAAAAGTTTCGCCATAATCTTCTACTTCTTCTTACACATAACCTTTGTAGACTAATCTTGCCTTGTTGTGAACTACAACACCATATTCATTTAACTTGTTTATGTACACCTATTTAGTACCTATAACATTCTTATTTACCAGTCGGGGTACTAGCCCATCCAAGTGTTTTTCTTATCAATTTGATTCAATTCCTCCTCCATAGCTTTAACCCAATGATCATCACCAAATGCCTCCTTAGCACTTCTTGGTTCAATGGTAGAGATCATGCAAGAGTTCTCTCTTATTCTCCTTCGAGTTAGTACTCCAACATCCTTATCCCCAATAATCTGCTCAGGATTGCGATTCAGTCTCACATATCTAGGAATAATATGATCATTCTCTTCAGGTTCAACTTCTTCATTATCATCTTGTTTTGAATTTATTTGTTTTGGTTGAACAGGTGCATCAGAATTTGCTCTACCGGTTTCTGATTTAATAGTTTCAGGTTCCAAAAGCAAAATGCAAGGATCTTCATCTTTTTTCTCTGAACTAGTTTCCTTTGAGACTTTAGGACATTCATCTACATGAACATCAACACTCTCAACAATTCTTTGTGTCCGGTTGTTGAAGCATTTGTAGGCCTTACTCTTGGTGGAATAGCCAAGAACTATGCCTTCATCACTCTTAGCTTCAAACTTGCTTATGTAATCACCTCTCTTAATAAAATATTTGCTACCAAATATCTTAAAATAGCTAACATCGGGTGATCTTCCTATAGATAGGAAATGTGGAAATCATCAAAGCAATATAAACATTAGACTAGCTCAATCACAAAACCAGATTGCAGTGATAACAATCCTAAAAACATTCAATGAAAACATGAAGACAAGACATTCAAAATGAAATCTAAGCAAACCAAATGCAGATGTCTCCTTCATGTGGCTCCATTGTCCTTATTTCTCCTTCAAATTGCTTTGTTTTGTGGATCTCACCTTCAAGTGCATAAGTATAATATGAAAGCAAAATTGACAAGAAAAGACGACAACATAAGGGTACTAGAAGCGTGATTGATTCGACCTTTTTATTGAAGAAATTCATCCAATTTATAGATAAATCGGAGAAAAGAAAAGATTAGCATGAGGAGATTTGAAAGGAAATTTCAAATCAAGAATGACAATTATGACAAATTATGACAAAATTGACACTTTCTATGCGAAATTGATTGATTGATAATTATGACAAATTATGACAAATTGCTATGTCAAAATTGATTGATTGACAATTATGACAAATTATGACAAATTTGCTATGTCACTCCCATGAAATTAGGATAAAATAGAAAATTAGATGAATTAGAAATCAGGAAATTAGAAAATTGATGAAAATTAGAAAATTAGGAATTAGGAGAAATTAGTAAATTGGAAAATTAGGTAAATTAATTAATAATTTTTCATTCATTAATTAATTCACAAAGAGAGGAGGAATTAGTTAGCCAATTAAATAAATATTTAATTGTGACAAGAAGACTTAGGATAAATAAACTATTTAACCTAGAGGGAGAAATGACAAACAAGGTTAAATGAATAAATCATGAAACCCTAGAAAATGCAAGGATGACAATTAGGTCTTGACAAAAGATAATTGATATCGATTCGATTTGATCATGATTCTGACTTGATAAAAGACCCATGTTGATAAATGATTTGATTGATAAATGTGCCAATTGACGAGGAACAATGAATAATTGATCCGAATTGACATGATTGAGAAGGATGACGATCGATGACAAATCGATGACAAATCGATCGCAAAATGACAAGATTGAAAACGACAACAATTGATGACAAAATCGATCACAAAACGACAAGAAATCGATCGCAAAATGACAAGATTGATGACAAATTGATCACAAAATGAAAAGATTGACTAGAGGACAAGGATCAATGATGAATCGATCGTAAGATGACAAGATTGAAAAGAGGACAAAACCCTAATTAGGATTGATGATGTCCAAAATGATGACAAATGAACACACACATTGATGCGACAGGATAAGATCGATCAAAATCATGACTGAAGATTGTTATCGACAAGACCTAATTCAAAAGTGAGACAAATGAAGAATGCAGAAGAAGGAATCGATGCTTGCAAATGATAAAGACCAAGTGCGTAACATAGGAGAAATGTTAATGCAATGCAAAAACCCTAAAATAAGGCAATGCGCAGATGTTAAAGTATGACTCTGCAAGCGTTGACCATTTTTAGACGTCTACATTTTGCCCCTCTTTGAGACAATGCGATTTTAAGCGTTGTTTCAAAGAACAATAATTAAAATGCCTCAGAGACTGACAATGACACATGCATGCCCCCTCAAGGAATTGGCTGGAAACATCCAGAAAAGAAGCCAACTGATCGATAAGAATGATAGAAAATGGTAGGAGCAAACAAACTGAAAATCGGGGATCGGATGCATAAATGACAAGAAATTGAAGGCGCAAAAGACCGCGACTAGCATGAGATGGAGAGAGTGCATGTCCATCTATGCATTGACAAAGATCTATAAATGAGACAAAGAGAGTGAAAAGTGCTCATTTGCACTAGCCAAAGTGAAGGATTTGTTGCTCTGGAAAAGGATGCTTGTAGAGAGATGGTGAACATTCCAATGGCAAATCACCTCAGGGAATGTGTATGCACCTATAGACAACCGGACGATGCAGGAGCAGCGGTATGTATCTCAAAAGCCCATATTGTCAATTTCATGAATTTGACTTGCTTGCGGGACATTGCGGGGCCCACAGAGAATGCAGAAAGTGACTTCTGCGCTTGTGTGAGCGCATCCTACGCTTGTGTAGGGTATCCTGCACTTGTGTAGGGTACATAGGCACAAGTTGATGCAACATAGGCACAAGACACAACACACAGGCGCAATTGTGCACTGGGAACTCAAATTTGGTCAAAAACAACATGCGAATGATCCGAAAAGGGGGATAAGGGTAGGATAGGTCAAAATAGATTAGAAACACCCTGATTTGGATATGAAACAAGGAAATGTAGCCTGTAGGAGGAAACCCTAAAACTAACAAAATGTGCCCCAATTGTGATGCAGAGTCGACAGTATCCACTGATTACGCGGGAGAACTGACCTGACTGCTTCATGTTACGACATAGACTCAGAAGCGCAGATAGAGATACATTAGCAGGACTTGGAATATACTATATCACATTCATGCTCGAGATTAGGGAAAACACAGGACTACTTACCGCATTGGCAGAGCGATGGCATTTGGAGACCTCCTCATTCCATCTGGCGACTGGAGAGGCGGCTGTGACACTAGAGGATGTATGGCATATCCTCCGCATTTCGATTCATGGAGAGATGATAGAGTATGACCTAATGATAGGGATAGATGCTTTGTGTAGATTATTTGAGTGCGATGTAGATGATCTGGATATCGTAGAGAGGGAAATTGGCTGGGAGACCATGGCATCAGAGTACAATCGGTGATATGTGGTGATAGCAGTAGTGATAGCATGCCTACTAGCAGGGGACAAATGAGGACATGGATTCCCTATTGGATGGGGAAGAGTGCTAGAGTGGATGGCGACAGAGGGGACGGTGTACACATGGGGACCATGTGTGTTGGCTATGCTATATTTTTAGTTGCATCAGATAGCATATCAGGGGGTTCAGACTTTGAGCTATGGAGTCACACTGTTACAGGTATGGACATTTGAGCACATAGCCATATGTTGATCGATTGCAGAGAGATAGGTATTACCACACCAACCATATGTGTATTGTTATGGAGGAGCACTGAGATAGGGTCCGTTTGGATACATATTGTATTGGCAACATGAGCTAGACAGATTGAGAGAGTTCACATGGAGGCCATATCTTGATTGCCCTAGATGGTCAGATGATAGTGATGAGCTATCATATTGCAGATAAGAGAGATACCTGATTGGGCAACCAGTGAATCACCAGAGAGTGATTGAGATGTACCTACCAGAGAGAGTCAGACGACAGTTTGGAGAGAGGCAGGATGTTCCTAGAGGGATTGCACACTTTGCCCGATCTCACAGAGAGACAAGTCAGTGGGGGAGGATGATTCAGCCACACATAGCATATGCTAACTTCACACAACTACAATAGAGATAGTGGGATTGGAGATTAGATGTGGAGGACGTAGGGATGATAGAGGAGTATGAGCAATGGTTTGCACGACGACGACCAGTGCCATTGACAGATCCTGATATTCCGGTACCGAGGAGACAGGAGGACTTCCCACTCACTGGAGAGGAGGAGGATAGAGATGAGGATGAGGAGGATGAGGGCGGTGATGAGGATGAGGGTGGTGATGAGGATGGAGATGATGAGGATGAAGATTATGAGCCAGATTTAGTCGATCAGGAGTCATTGCAGGATATACCCATAGAGCCAGAGACAGCTAGGGTAGAGGAGATGGAGATGTGCAGGGCTACCATAGTGAGTTAGCATGATCATATTGCGACATTAGAGAGACATAATGCCATCTTGAGGACATAGCATGATCAGTTCAGAGCAGAGATAGCCAGATTGACAGTGGCTTGAGATACCGTGATAGCCCAGGCACAACGAGAAGAACAAAGAGTCATTGAGTATATTGGGTCGATTAGGGATGCCAGTGCACGTGAGATGGCACAGATGTTGGTAGAGACCGGAGAGGAGATACGCCATTGGAGGACACTATATGAGAGTGCAATTCCACCAGAGTAGAGAGCAGCATCATATCGAGCACGATCGAGGACAGAGAGTAGGGCATGTTCTTGGAGGTTAGTGAGCAGCATGGGGGTGAGTGGACCTATGAGACCACCATAGCTAGGACCAGGGATAGGAGGGACATCATCTTTGAGACATGGTAGAGATGAGGAGGACAAAGGGAGCACCCAATGACAGAGGCACGTGCTCCTTAGGACAGAGACAGATGTAGTTTGACATTTATGTAATCGGCCTGCGGGCCATACTTAGGACAGACAGTCCAAATTTGTACTCCGATATTATTTTGATATATGATATGATATACATCGATATGATGGGATGCAATGTGTTATGACTTATAGTTATTCTCCATGTATGGATGACTTATGCACTGTTGATGTACCATTGTGGAACATGTATGGATATATTTTTTTGTGTTTTTGATGCATTCATAATATGAAATGGATAAAATGCTTGATGTGATGTTTGATATAATGCAAATGTACTAATCAATGCATGTAGGATGCAGTCTACGTGTTTGGAGATCGGAGCACTAGATTGAATTGACTGCCCAAACGGATGGAAGAAATGTTAGTAAGAAGAAATGAGATAGAAGATAGTTAGAGACGAAGAAAAACTTGCTTTCACTAATGCACTTTGTAGGTGAGAACCTTTATTTAATGTAGCAAAACGGATGTAGAGCATCATGGCATTGAAAGCCAGAGCTGAAACGCAACCTTTTTGGCAAAAGACAAACACATCGCACACAAGGAATGAGTGAAGCATCCTAGGGTGCATACATCAAGGATCGAGGTATGTGCGGCGTTCACAAAGTGAACGTACTTATCACAGACACCCAATGATATTGTTGCCCCAGTTTGTAACAAACATTCCACAAACAACAATCACAACAAAAAAAGAAAGGGACCATGAACCATCCCGGTCACTCTAAATCACTCAGTGACATCATCGAGCAACATAGGAACATGATCAAAGATAAATCAATAAATGATAAGACTCACTAATTCCAACAAGTCAAACAAACATCTTGATCTTCATTGTCAAAAGTTGAAAGTGTTGATAGGACGGTCATGTTGTCTAGTTTTAGGACATGCGGCACCCCGTCTAAGACATGACACAGTCTGGTTTCGAGTATACCACACCTTGTATAAGACCCATGATAATGGTGACAAGGATGAATGATATTAATGTTGATGTTCGATTGAGAAGACAATTGTGATCAGCTTGAATGTCTGGTTTGATTGAAAAAGTTCATCTGTTAACGCATGATTTCAGTAAAGCACAATGTGTGATTGCGTGTTGTTGGAGGGATGCTCAGTGATCTGTCTTATGCACAAAGGGGATATTTTTTGTTTTTCTTTGTGAGTTTTTACAATTTTTTTGTTCATTTTTTAGGACTTTATTTGATGTTTAGGGATTTTTTTTTCAGGACATTTTTTTTTATTTTTGTGGTTTTTTCAGGACATTATTTGATTTTTTTTTTGGATTATTTCAGGACATTTTTCAATTTTTATGATTTTGCCCCCAGTGTCTAGCAAGGCAAGGAATATGACAGGTGAATAGATAGGCTTGCTGAAATGATGGTGGATAGAGGGAAGACAAAGGCCTTTTATCATGGAGACAATACGAATGCAATTTTCAAGGGCTATTGCGTGATGGGACAAGAGACTGGATATGACAATGTAAAGCAGTGACATGGCATGAGGGACATGTCAAGAGGTTTTTGAAACCATGTTTAAATTTTGCGTCCTTATGTCAGATCAAGATCAAGGGACAGAAAGAGGGTATGGATAGTGATAAGATATGGATAGGATAAGAAAGACCAAGAATGGATAAGGGACATGGACTGAAGGTCGAGATTGGCTAAGGGATAGTGGCAAAAAGTTGCAATAAGCCAGGGAATATGGATGAAAGGTTGTAATAAGAAAATGGATAAAGACCAAAAGCTATGATAGACTGAAAGTTGCAAACAAGATGCATGATGCTCATGAAGATCCTCAGCCTTGTCAAGATCAAAGGTGGAAAGAGGAAATGGACATGAGGGACAATAGGATAATGGAGGAGTATGACATGGTATGATAGGATAACGAAGGGCAATAGGATATGAAGGAGGAAACTTGCCCCCAAGTGTGGTATGCAAGAAGTTCATAGATTACGCATGACACCTGTTTGCTAGGTTTTCATCATGTTATTTTCCCAAGGCGCCTGTTTGCCAGGTTTTCACGAGTGGACGAATTATTTTTGCTTTACTTTTTTCTTTTTTTGTCTTTTTTTTTTTCTCACTTTTTTTTTTGTATTTTGACTTTTTCAATAGAAGATGGACATGTGATAGGGGATGGAAGAAGGACTCAAGCGTCTTTTTGTTTGGATAGTAGCCTTGAAAAAATGGACCATGACCTTTAAAAGTATGCTCAAAGACGTTGGTAGAATAAGGACATGGAAAATAAGATGAAACTAAGGCAAGGATTTATGTAAAGGATTGGACCAAACGGATCGAAGGATGAAAAATATGCACTGGATAATGGATAGGGTATTGGAAGAACTGTGCATGAGTGGATAGAAATGCTGGAAAGATTGACATTGGCACACACCTTGAGGGGTGATGGACTGATGGAGGAAAGATGTATTTTGGATATTGAGATTTTGACGAAGGAAAGGCTATGGATTTTGGGACATAAGGGCCCAAAATGGATGAAGAAGGTGATGGAGGAACAAATTTGAGAGGGTTGGCTGGAGGAATAGCAACTTTGGATGCCAAGTTGGATGTTTCTTTAGGATTTTGTGCTTCAAGGAGCCGCTTAGGGATCCACATGGTTTTTGATTTTTCATGCTTTTGTGGTTCCTTGGAGTGCATTGCTTGCACAAGGGATTTAGGAACCCATATATATTTTGACTTTGCTTTATTTTGCTCAGTGGGCCTTTGTGACCTTTTGGATTTTTCCTTTTCTTTTTGGATCATATTTTTCTTTTCTTTTACATGTCGATTAGATTGGACATGTTGATCCTTGAATACATGTGGATTGCTAGACTTATGACTTTTATACTTGGCATCCAAATTGCTTGGAGGGGGAAAGGAATGCATGGATGGATATGAATGAAATGGACTTCTTTTGGATTGATGAAATTTACTCAAGGATGCGTGCCTTTCATGACCTTGCATAGAGGACGAAGGGATATAAGGACCTAAGATGGATGGAAAGTATGATGGGGAAGGTGTATGTTTTGATTTTGATGGAGGGATACCAACGTCTTGAGAGTGAGTTGTGTAGATTTGACCCTTAAGATCTTCTTTGATATGGAGAGACTCTTGCTTATGGAGATCTACTCCTTTGCCTTTATGAATATCTTGACTTGTAGGATACTCTTTTCTTTGGGAAGAAGACGCGAGTCCATTATGAGGTGGATATGATATGAGAGAAATAATGAGATCTTGAAGTGGATCAGATTGCACCAAAGTGGAAGAACCCATTATGCATGTCAAGGGTTCATGAACATCTTGCACTGACACGTTAGAATAATGAGGGGGATTAGGATCATGAGGGGGACTAGGATTGTGTAGTGGACATGGTTCAATGATAGGCTCTTCAAGAGATGGAATGGAAGAAATAATGGGATCATCAAAAGAAATGTGATCTTGGAGTGTATATGGAGCATTATGACAAGGAGATGGAGGAACAAAAGGATCTCGTGGAGGATTTAAAGGAATAATTTGATCTTGACTTTTCTCTTGACTTTCAATGGGATCATCGAAAAGGATGGAAGGGATATCCGGAATGTCAATGGGATTTGAAAGGACTTTTTTTTCATGAAATGGAAGGGGATTGTTTGGGATTGGATGGACTGGGATATCTTGATCTTGCTCGGTGAATGGAGTGTCAATAGGAATTTGGATAGGATGGACAAGAATAGGGGAATCATTGTGAGTGTCTAGGGAAATGGGATCCTGGTCAACAATTGGATGGGATGATAAGGTTTCGGGATCTTGATCTTGATTTTTTTTAAGACACGTTTCTTCATGCTCTAAATTATCCTCTTGACATGGGGTTGGACTTTGGATATGCATGGAGGATTCTGACAAGGGATCAATGTTTTGGCATGAAGGAAATGCACTTTGAGCATTTGTGATGGATTCTGGCAAGGAATCAATGCTTGAACATGAGGAAGAGGGACTTTGAATGGGGTCCTCTAAAACAGGTAATGGCAATAAAGTGCATGGTGGCATTGGGCCTTGTATTTCTGAAACATGACAAGGATGTGCATCATGAATTGGATTATCTTGGCAATCAATTATGGATAGCCCTTGGATAATTGCATCCCTGGGTGTATTATTTGATGAGGACAATATGGAAGGTTCTTGTGAAACTTCTAGAGGTGTAGGGATAGATGCCACTGGTGAGTCAATTTGTTTGCGGGGGGATGAGGCATTGCTAGACATTGGTGTATGATTTTGATCTTCCTCAAAGAACTCACTTGGTAGGTTCCTTAAGATCATTGCAATAAAGCCACCTTTCTTTCGAGGTTTTGACATAGTTGTATCTAGAATTTGAACTTGTTTTTGGTTTGATGTCATGTTTTGATATTGGACTTGGTTCAATTGTTCTGACATGTTTGAAACTTGGGTTGGTGTGTGCTACAACCTTTGTTTTTGAATGTTTGGTTGTAGTTGTTGACATTGATATTCCACCATTGGTTGAACTATTTGTGGACATTGTATAGTTGGTTGGACAAATTGTTGAAATTGAACCATTGGTTGTGTTGGTTGTATATGTTGGACCATTGGTTGTGTCTGTTGGAAATGCTCGAACTGTTGAACAATTGGTTACGATGGTTGAAAATCTGATTGATAGTAAACACCTTCTTGTTCTTGTTGTGAAGGCACATAATGTTGTAATTGTTGTTGTCTCTTTTCTTGAAATTGTTTCATCATCTCTATTTGTGAGATGAGAGCTGGTATGTCTGATTGTTCAATAAGAGATCTTACATCAATTGGCTCAATCTTTGGATTTTGACCTGGAAATTTTTGAAACATTTTGGACATTTGTGATCTATTCTTCTCAATGTTTTTCACTCTTTGTTCCAATATCTCCTTTTCTTGAGCTAGTTTCTCCTCTAGTTTTTGTATTTGGAGACTTGTTTCATCATAAAAAGTTTGATCAATGTTGCTTTGTTGTTGGGTTGGATAGAATTGTGATTGCATTGTCGGTTGATATGTCTGACTTTGTTGCATCATTGGTGCTTGGAACCTTGTTTCAATAGACATGTCACTATGCAATGTTTTTGGGATTTTTTTATTTTAAAAGGATGATGTATGATATGGCACTAAATGGATGAAAATGCAATCTATGACAAGAATGCAACCTACATTTTTTTTTTTTCAAGATTTTGACAAACTTTTTGGAATGCAAATATAAGAAAGAGACCCTTAGGAAATTGAAATGACGTCTAGACCTCAAAGGACAAAATGACAATGTCTCCCCTATATGCTTGGATACTAAGCTAGGTTTGACTAAATGACATGGATGACAAAAAGACAAAAGTTTGATAAGGTCTAGACTTCCTAACAATGACTTAGGGTTTATTCAAAGATTTGGATTACTCAAGTATGACAAAACCTAGTTTTTGAGACTACACACAAGAAAGCAATGATTATGACAATGACTTAGGATATGATATGAAAATGATCTAAAAGATATGATATGACAATGCAATGATAAGGATATATGAAAACCAATGACTTGGAAAATGAGAAATGCAACCTATGCAAACTAAATGGAAATTTGTCTTGGATATGATAATGAAATGCAAACTTAGGGAAAATGATCTTGGACCTAAGTGCAAAATGAGGACGCTTTGCAATGAAAAAGACTAAAATGAAAGGAGATGACAATATGCCTTAGGACCTAAGTGGGACTATGCAAAACCTAGCCTAAAGTGACATGAATTTTGAAACAAAGACATTTAATGTGTTGACAACCATGTTTAAATGTTGGATGAATACTTAGACAAACTTGGACCTTTGTTTGGATTGTGTTTTGAGTTGAATGTTGTTGATTTTGAAAACCCAAGTTGATTATGAGCACTTTTGAAAGTTTGTTTTTGATTTAACCTTTGACAATCATAGGAGACAAATGTTTGTTTGACTTTGACTCAAAACAATCATGCTCATTCACACATTTCCTATGGTAGGCAAGGACAGTAGGTACTTGAGAGGTAGACTCGTTATGAGATTCAAGGAGAATACATAGATGCTTGACCCCATGGGATCCCCTCTATGGCACTCACTTCTCAGGGCAGCCAAGCATTAGTCCCCATGGAAATCTCCCCATGGCGAACTTATTATCTCTTCCAAGTATCTGAACTTATCCTTCTCAAGCAACTAGAAGGATTTTTGGCCTCTAAATATAAGGTGTTTAGTAAGGATTTCTGTTAAGCGTTACTCCTTGGTGTCACGCAAGCATGATTGAGACATTAAGCCCACCAAGATACCAAACAAATGTAGTCGTGCAAGCATGATTTAGACCATGAGGCCCTACTTAGATGTTGATATGAGAAAGAGTCCAAGGGTCATCACTTCCCAAGTAACTACAATTCCCACGTAACCCTTCCTTCAAAGCTTTCGCCCATCAGGTATTTATTTATAGTGAGTTAGAATGCCAAGGTACTCTAGTTGTGCTCACTTGGGTCGTTCCCTTCTCACAATTGTCACTTGCTTGCAAAAGAAAGCAAATGGTTGGGAAGGCAGGCCCTCTAAAGGTAACAAACAATCTGAGCCATGAGAATGGTATTGAAGATCTGGATTTCTGATCACCCTAAGAAGGATGAGAGCATACTCTCCTACTCCAATGTCAAAAACGACAAACAAAGCAAACACACGTTCATTCCATCCTACTTAGCAATCATACTAGGTGCCTAATTATGAATCACAAACACAAAAGTTCGGTTGAAATACAAGGCAACCTGCAAAATCACCAAGTTAGAAGTTTGATTTGTTTGATCTTTGACTAGCGAACCTACATGAAATTTGTTAGTAGTTTCATTTTTGTCTTTGCCATGCGTAAAGCCAAGGTGCTGCACAGAGAATCAGTACCAAAGAAAAGCCAAAATGTAGAAACAGAATGCAAAACAAAGTAATTTGCAAGTAAAAATACTGATTTTTACCTTTGTTTTTGGCCTTACACAGGCGCAGAATGTCTTACATAGGCGCAGAATGTAGTGACATAGGCGTAGAATGTAGTAACACAGGTGCATATCCCTTTGACATAGGCACAGAATGCAGTAACATAGATGCAGATCCCCTGACACAGGCGTAGAAGTGCCCAGAAAGCCCCAAATTACCCTGTTTCTTGGGTTTTTCACCTGCAAATCAGCTCAAAAGAACTCAAAAGCATGGTTAGGGGGTTAGTTCACGTCGGGTTCACCAATTAATGTAGCTAGGAAATGTGGAAATCATCAAAGCAATATAAACATTAGACTAGCTCAATCACAAAACCAGATTGCAGTGATAACAATCCTAAAAACATTCAATGAAAACATGAAGACAAGACATTCAAAATGAAATCTAAGCAAACCAAATGCAGATGTCTCCTTCATGTGGCTCCATTGTCCTTATTTCTCCTTCAAATTGCTTTGTTTTGTGGATCTCACCTTCAAGTGCATAAGTATAATATGAAAGCAAAATTGACAAGACAAGACGACAACATAAGGGTACTAGAAGCGTGATTGATTAGACCTTTTGATTGAAGAAATTCATCCAATTTATAGATAAATCGGAGAAAAGACAAGATTAGCATGAGGAGATTTGAAAGGAAATTTCAAATCAAGAATGACAATTATGACAAATTATGACAAAATTGACACTTTCTATGTGAAATTGATTGATTGATAATTATGACAAATTATGACAAATTGCTATGTCAAAATTGATTGATTGACAATTATGACAAATTATGACAAATTTGCTATGTCACTCCCATGAAACTAGGAAAAAATAGAAAATTAGATGAATTAGAAATCAGGAAATTAGAAAATTGATGAAAATTAGAAAATTAGGAATTAGGAGAAATTAGTAAATTGGAAAATTAGGTAAATTAATTAATAATTTTTCATTCATTAATTAATTCACAAAGAGAGGAGGAATTAGTTAGCCAATTAAATAAATATTTAATTGTGACAAGAAGACTTAGGATAAATAAACTATTTAACCTAGAGGGAGAAATGACAAACAAGGTTAAATAAATAAATCATGAAACCCTAGAAAATGCAAGGATGACAATTAGGTCTTGACAAAAGATAATTGATATCGATTCGATTTGATCATGATTCTGACTTGATAAAAGACCCATGTTGATCAATGATTTGATTGATAAATGCGCCAATTGATGAGGAACAATGACTAATTGATCCGAATTGACATGATTGAGAAGGACGATGATCAATGACGAATCGATGACAAATCGATCGCAAAATGACAAGATTGAAAACAACAACAATCGATGACAAAATCAATCACAAAACGACAAGAAATCGATCGCAAAATGACAAGATTGATGACAAATTGATCGCAAAATGAAAAGATTGACCAGAGGACAAGGATCGATGATGAATCGATCGCAAGATGACAAGATTGAAAAGAGGACAAAACCCTAATTAGGATTGACGATGTCCAAAATGATGACTAATGAACACGCACATTGATGCGATAGGATAAGATCGATCAAAATCATGACTAAAAATTGTTATCGACAAGACCTAATTCAAAAGTGAGACAAATGAAGAATGCAGAAGAAGGACTCAATGCTCGCAAATGATAAAGACCAAGTGTGTAACATAGGAGAAATGTTAATGCGATGCAAAAACCCTAAAATAAGGCAATGCGCAGATGTTAAAGTATGACTCCGCAAGCATTGACCATTTTTAGATGTCTACACTTCCATACCAATATTCATAAGGGGTCTTGTCCTTACCTCTTTTCAGTATAACTCGGTTCATACTATAGACACTATACTTACAACTTCTGTCCAAAATGGTTTTGCTACACCTTGTATCAACATTGTCTGAACAGCTTCAACCATTGACTGGTTGTTCCTCTCTGCGATAACATTCTGTTGTGGTGACCTTGGTGAAGAAAGCTGTCATTTGATACAATTATCATCACAGTACTTAGTGAACTCCCCAAAAGTAAATTCACTGCCTTGATCTGTTCTCAAACATTTTATCTTTTTGCCACTCTCTTTCTCAACTAAGGCCTTGAATGCCTTGAACTTACCAAAAGCTTCATTCTTGTCCTTCAAGAATGTGACCCACATCATCCTTGAACAATCATCAGTGAAGATCATGAAATATCTGTCACCATGAATGCTTCTTGTTCTTATTGGTCCACATAGATATGTATGAACCAAATCTAACAAGTGCTTTGATAAGAAGGAATTTCTCTTAAAAGTTGAAGAAGTTGTCTTTCCTAACTAACATTCTTTACAAAGAGCATTAACCAGTTTTTCTAGCTGAGGCAAACCTCTTATTGTATTGGACATGCTCACTTTAACAATGTTATAAAAGTTTATATGACAAAATCTCCTATGCCAAAGCCATCAATCATCTATCTTTTCAATCAAACAGTTGCTAACTTTAGGATTAAGATGAAACAGATTACCTCTGGTTTGTTTCCCGGTTGCAATCAAGTCAACTTTGTTGTCAAAGATTTTGTACATACCATTCCTAAACTCCAGTGGGTATCCTTTGTCATTAAGTTGTGCCACACTCAAAAGATTGTGCTTTAGACCTTCAACCCAATAGACATCGTCAACACTACTCTTCACATTAAGAGAAATAACTCCCTTACCTTTAACCATATAGGGTGAGTCATTGCCAAATCTGACAACACCGCTATCAAATTCCTTCAAGGAAAGAAATTTTCTCCGATCACCAGTCATTTGATGTGAACAACCACTATCAATGATCCAATCATCAGAGTTATCCATCCTAGACACTAATGCCTTCTAATCTGATATCTCTTCCTTAATTTCTACAAACACAATATCTTCACTAGCATCATCATCAGATTCTTCATCAATGATACCACTATCAACCGCTATAAGACAATCTCTCTTGCCTTTACCCTTATACTTCTTGAATTTGTCTCTCTTGTGTTCATTTTCACCATTAGGATAATTAGCTGCTATATGACCAATCTTGTTGCATGCAAAACATTTTAAAGGTAGTTTACCTCTGTCTTTCCCATTGCCTCTAGGTAGTCATTTTGCCAACAATGCTTCGAGCTCCACTAAACTGTCCTCATCATCAACATCTTTGCTAGATCTAGATTCATAGCCATGACAAGTCTCTCTAATTTTTCTCATAGATGGGTTAGAAATAGAAGCTTTGAATGAAGATTCTGATTTCTGTACACTACCATCATAACCATTTAATTCAAAAGTAGTAAGTTTGCCAATGATAGAGTCAAGAGTTACCTTAGTTTTGTCAATGGACTTCAGCTCCTAAATAGCTGCAACTCAGATAGTGTAGATTGGTAGTAGGGTTCTCAATACCTTACTGATTATTGTGGCATCTTCCACTTTCCCTCCTTCACTCTTTATTTCACCAACTATCTCTTTTATCGTTTGACCATACTGTTGGATATTCTCACTTTCGGATTGATAGGGAGAACTCCTCATTTACCACCAAATGGAGTTCTTTGGTGGTATAAACCTAGTCTCTCTTAGGGCCCGTAGTCTCCTCCTATGTACTCCCCTACCATTAGTTTGCTTGTTTCACCTTCCTCAAGCTCACAAGGTAATCTTGCTCACTATATCCTTGCAAGGGTGTAGGACACACAACATTTCCTCTCATTGCAAAACCACTTATCTTGTTTGGTTTAGCAAACTTTCTCCTTTCAGTTTCAAGTCTTGTAGCCTTCTAGATCTTCTTCCAGTTCTCAGTAGATCCTTCCCTGGCAAGTTATCTCCTTCAGGCTACTGACACCTAGCCAGACTATCACCAAGCTCACCTAGGGCCAGTTTGCAGGAATAGCTAATGCCATCTCTTGGTCTCCTTCAAGTGAAAACCTACTGTACATGGTTGGCTCTGCTTGACAACCTCCAATGGTTGTGTGGAGCTTCAAGTCAGAGCCATATTATTATTACAAACAGAGAACAAAAACTGAAATGGAAAACCTTATTTATAGATTCCAAGTTTATTCATGGATTCAAACCAGTAACTCACAGAACAGAGAAATGAAACATTTACATTAACTGCATAAGTGAACTTGAAGATTCTAAAACATTATTTGCAATTCATGAACAAAAATTAGGCTCTGAATTGGAAACCTGAAAATAGACTTCTCTTTTGCTATTCAGAAAAACAAATTTGTTCTCCAAGGCAATCAACCTCTTACAGATGCCAGTTGGGTCTTTTTATATATTCCATCCCCTGTTGTGAATTCCTCCTTTTGGACGAGATTGATCTTGTTACCAACGGTTTCCAGTGGCAACTATTTTTCAGGTTCCATCAGGTCATCGGGGTAGCATCTAAACAAGGTTACCGATGACCGATGACAACCTCCAACACTTTGCACCTCCTATCGGGTCATTGGTGTAACACCAAAATGGGGCTACCGATGACCAATGACAACACACACCGCTTCACGCTTTCCATCGGGTCATCGGGAGACTTCAAAACTTGACTTCTGATGGTCGATGACAACTTAGAAAGTGATGCGGTCTCATTGGGTCATTGGTGTAGTGTGAAACCCCTCTTACCGATCTCCGATAACACCACCCATTGAGCACGCTCCAAACCAATGCTTTCTCATCGGTTCGTCAGGGTAACTTGAAACTTCTCCTTCCGATACTTGATGGCTCACCAACGAACAAACTATCGGAATAGGTTTCCACTATCGGTATAGCTACTCTTGAGTTATCTCGATGCTAGACAAATGAGGACTTACAAGGAATTCTTCTATGAGATGCTATTTTAGGCTTACAAAGGCATTTTGGCAAAACTGAGGAAACACACATGTGGACCTAATGAGGATCATTCACACCAAAATTGTTGAAAAGTTTGAAAATGCTACCAAAACTAGATGCTCCTGCACCATACTCCCCCAATGAGAAAGAAGTAAAGTGACTCCTTGAGGCAATACAAAGGGGGTAATTCCAAGCTTCAGAAAGTTTTCTTTCGGGACCCAAGTGGCCTCAGATCCTTGAAGGTGCTACCATTTAACTAAATGCTCCATATATGTGGTATGCCTGGTCTTCTTGAGGACTCATGAATCCAACACCTTCTCAACTTGTGGCATAGTTGCTGACAGTAAGGGAAGGTCTGAGAGTGCTTGAGAGACTTCTGAAACTATACTATCTTCTGTTGGAAGTGTGCCCTTATACTGCACCAAATTTGCCACATTGAAAATGGGTGACAAAGCCATATCACCGGGTAAGTCTACCTTGTATGCATTGTTGCCATACTTGGCCAAAACTTTGCAAGGACCCATCCTTCTCATCTAAAGCTTACTAGGGTCACCTTTCTGAAGCCTTTCTTTGTTCAAATGAATCATCACCATATCATCAACAACAAATTGGATATCTTTCCTTTTTTCATCCACCTTGTCTTTGATCTTGTGAGTAGTGTCTAGTAGGGCTGTCCTAACCTGCTCATGAACCTCTTGCATTGATTGGGCCATGTCCAAGGCATGTCCAATCTGTTGTCCCATCTTTCTCACATCTCTAAGCTCCAAAATTCCTCTAGGATGAATGCCATATACCACCTCAAAAGGACTTTTACCGGTGGACCTATTCACACTATCATTGTAGACAAACTCAACTTGATGGATGATCTGATCCTAAGATTGACCATGCTCTTTTGTTAGGCATCTAAGTAAATTCCCAAGTGTTCTATTCACCACCTCAAATTGACCATCCATTTGGGGATGATAGGATGAACTGAAAGACAAATTAGTACCTAATCTTTGACACAAAGTCTTCTAAAAATGACCAATAAACTTTGCATCCCTATTTGACACAATGCCGATAGCTAAACCATGAATCCTAATAACCTCTTTGAAAAACAAGTGAGCAATGTGGCTGGCATCATGAGTGATCTTGCATGGAATAAAATGAGTCATCTTACCCTATCTACCACAACATAGATGCTATCCAACCTTATTTGGTTTTTGGCAAACCAACCACAAAGTCCATACTTACACACTCCCATGGCTGGTTGGGAATAGGTAAAGGCTGATAAAGACTAGCATTGGAAGATGTACCCTTAGCTCTTTGTCAAACCACACATTGCTCCACATATGTTTTGATATCTCTTTGTATTCTAGGCCAAAAGTAGAATCTTTGTACAAGTTCCAAAGTCTTGTTCAAACCAAAATGTCCACTCAAGCATCCATTACGCTTCTCTTTCATCAAGTTTTCCCTCATAGACCCTTTAGGCACACATAGCTGCCCTCCTTTGAATAAAAGACCATCTTGCAAGGTGTAATCTGCATACTCAATATGGAAATGATTCCTAAACTCTTGGCAAACCTTGTAGGCAGAAGCAAAGTCTTCATCTTTTTCATGCAAATTCTTGTAACTATCCACTCCAATGCTTTTGAGCTGCACTTCTTGCATTGTTAGTAACCTCTTACTCAATGCATCAACTGCCTTATTACATTGTCCTTTCTTGTGCTTGATGGTAAAGGTGTATGACTGCAAATATTCTACCCATTTAATATGCCTATGGTTCAACTTTTCTTGTGAATTAAGAAAACTAAGAGCTTGATTATCAATGTAAACCACAAATTCCTTAGGTAGAAAATAATGCCTCCATTTTGTTAGGTAAATATTTTGTCACTAGCGTACCAATGACAAAATATATGATTCACTCACAGCTATATTGAGAAATTAATCTCTCCTCTCATTAAGGGGATGTTCCCTTTGAAATCTCTTTTCTAATTAATAAGAAATTTAAATCTGTGGGTTAGTGTTGGGCATATAAATCTCTTTTTTCAGAGTTAATGTATTCTCCCTTCACTTTGTTACAATTTCCCTATCACTTTGATACTTAAGTAAATTAACTAATTTATCCAATAAACTATATCCAGATTTTATAAATAAGAAGCACAAAGTCTTTCTTGAATATAACACCAACTAAACTAATTATCACAATGAAAAGGAATTCAACTTGCAGCTCAAAGTCTTCAAGTATAATTCCTTAATCCTAAAAACTACAAGCAATAGTAGCAATACAAAGCCTACTACTAATTACTTAACAATAGAAAATTCCTCAAATACTCAAGGAGCACAAAGTCTACTTTCATAATTTAAGAGCTCTTTAATCCGCTTAACAATACATCCTATATCAAGAAATTCAAGAACATATATAAGTCATGAACTTAAGAACATTAACTCATATAAGCAATTCTTTTTAAACACAACACAAATTTTGGGATCAAATAAATTGCTTTCTTTATTTGCTTGATCAAATTCTCACAACAAAGCTCAAAGTCTTAGTTGAGGGAAAAATTTAGCAGAGTTTTGCTTAGCATAATCCAAGATAAAAATATACAAATAAGGGTCCCCCTTATATATAAGGAAATTGGAGAAAAATGTGGGCACAATTGACTAATTCAATTGCACAGTCCCACTTGACTACAACTACAACAGAAAGAAAATATGGAGCTGCGAGAAAACTTGCAACATCTAAAAATGTAACTACATGGAAAGAAAATGCCAAAAAGGGACACTTTATTCATTTTTCTCCTCATTTGATTTGTGGAATTCCTCGAACCTAGTCAGGATAGCCTTCATCTCTGCTTGGTTCAGCATCTGGGTAGAGTTTGTCATCACATGAACATGGGAGATGGTATCCTCAGCCTCTACAAATTTCTCTTTCCCATCCTTTAGCATGGATGCGAGGACCTCAAAATTGACTTGAATTTCTAGTAACTTATCAAATGCATCAAGTGAAAAGTCCTATCTAGTGAAGTGATCCATTAAGGACATAAATTCCTATGTGATGACATTGCTAGTAACAAGATTTTGATTGTCATCATACAAATAACAAGGAAGGTCAACAATCTTGGCATAAATGAGATCAATCTCATCATCACCTTTCTTCCGTTCTCGATCTAACTTTGCTATCATCAACTTTATTGTCTCTTTCCTATAAGATAGTAGTGACAAAATTTGGATATATTTTCCTCTTGAAGGAACCACTTTATTTTCAATGAGGACATCTATTATGAAGTCCTCCATTTTGCTCCAAAGTGTTGTACTTTTTTCAATATTTTCAATCTCCTGAGATAGTGAAGTTTTAACACTTTGCATCTGACTTTGGATCACTTCAAAATCTGTCAATAACCCAACTATTGACCTTAGAAGATGAGACCCTTCTGACTTCAGTCATGCTATCCACTCATCCACCACTTGGCCCTTGGCTCCTACCTGTTCAATTTTATTGAGAGCTTCAACGTCTATTGAGGATCCTATGGGCTCAACTTCCTGAGAGGATTGGGTAACTTTCAGAAGAACATTAGTCAATTGTTCACATTTATGTTTTAATTCATTCTTCTCACCCCTCTCTTGGTCAAGTCTTCGTATCAAAAAGTTTAAAGTTGTCTGAGAATCCAGCTTAACACTCCCATGCGTCTCCTACCCAAGATCTATAGTTTGCATGATGTAATCCTTAGGTCGTATATCATCCTTATTCTTATCTGATGATGACACCATGACTTCAGCATACTTCCTTTTAGAGGTCGAGTCTACTAACACCCGGGAAACAGTCTTCAACTTCTTTGTTCCCTTGGGCTTTGGAGGAACCAATTTCTCAAAGTCAAACTCATCAGGCAAAATCACCTGTTTCTTCCTCTTAGGTGCTACTACCTCCAACCAAGGTGGTAATTCAGGATTAGCTGGTGGGGTAGTAGCTTCTTGTTGAATGTCACTTGGTATTTCAGGAGCATCTGGCTTGAAATGGCAGCGGTGAGTTATATCAATGCTGAAGTATCTAGTGATATACCTACTGATGCATCAACAATTGTTGATGCTAACCCTTCTTCAGTTATGACCACAGAGGAGAAAGTGGAAGGTGTAGTTGAAAGAACTTGAGTAGTAACCCGAGGTGGAATTTCTATTATAACTGTCATAGTAGAAATAACTTCAGTGCTTACCTGAGATGGAATCTCTGTTATGACCACTGTTGAAGGTAAGGTCATCATTTGTTATTCCGTGAATGCTTGCTCCATAGCTTCAGGAAACTCCAATATTGAAGATGCAATAGTGGTTGAAGGAATATCATCAAGGCTTGAAAAGTTGGATAGTGCGAAGAATTGTTGAGTAGTCTCTGATTGAGTCATGCCCATACCAAGGTCCTCATCATCAAATTCCTCTTCCTCTTGATCAAAATCAAAATCGATGGAATGAATAATCATTAGTGAATGAGTTGGTTCCTGTGAAGTGGATGGAACATTAACTTCACCAAGATGTGACATTTCTTCAACCTGTGTTTCCTCTTGTTGAGAAATTTCACCTTCTTCCACCTCTTTCTATTTTTCAGTAACTCCAACAGTCTGCTGTTCTGGCTCCTTCATAACTGTCTCCTGTGCTGCTGAGGATGATTAAGCTTTCGTGGACCCTTTAATTGTGAACTTGATTTTGGGTCCTTTCCCCTTGGATTGCATTACATGAGTTGAGGATAATGCTTGTGAATTTGCTTTGGCCTTGGTTCTTGTTTCAACCGTAACTATCTTACCAGCCAGGCCATCACTATTATCATCATCTCCAGAACTAGCAGGAATGTTTTTCATCCTAAGATTCTTTTTAAGCAACCATGCATTGGTGTTTGCCAAAATAGGAGAGATTCTTTGAGTGATAGATTTACTTTCCTTTTTTTACCATTGCACCTGTGGGAGTGGGGAGTCGACAATCTTCTTTTCATAATAGACATGGTCTATTATGTCATCAGTGTCTTCCATGGTCATTGGGATCTTTGCTAAATCCAAATTTTCAATCTGTTCCAGGGTAAGATGACTGAAATCCATCCTTCTTATATCTTCTTCATTTTGACAGTCTGCCCATACATCTTCAAATCTATAGACATGGGTGTAACTCCTCTTGAATTTGTTCTTCATACCACAAAAATCAAAATTATTTCATGCCTTGAATCTCCTCATGGTGTTCCATTGCATTTCTTCCTCCATATTTTTGGCTTTGGGGTTGGTTAGGACTGAGTACCTGCCAATTGATTCGGGGAGCTTCAACCCAGTCTTATGTGCTTGTGATTTCTTTTCATGCACATAGATTAATTGCCAACACAACTCCATGAGAACGATCTTGTAAAAAAGATACCTTGGTAGAATAAAGGGTTCACTTGAGAAACATCTGATCTGGATGTAAGTGAATGTTGGGAACTGAAGGAAAATGCATCCAAAATGAGACACCTTGTTATATGCAGCCTCTGATAATATTTTCTTCTGCAGGCTCTTATCAAACATGCAGTTCCACACATCAAAGAAGACATCATTAACTCTTCTAAAGTGGCTACCTTGATTCTTTATCGTAAGTTGATCATAGTATTCCTAGACAGGAACTAATCTCCTGTCACCTTTAGTGGACAAACGTAGATATTGTCTCATTGAAGCGGCTGCATAAACCAGGTAGGAAGTCATATAAAATTTCAATGTTACTTTGACTTCTTTCAACTGTGCACAGAGTGCATCACTGATCTGCTCACCCCAGTCAATCCTAGCATCCCCTTTCCTAATTATATTCATGTAGTAACACCTCCAAGTTTAAAAGTAGTGAGAGTCCTTTAAACCCTTCACTCTTGATAACATGGTGACCATGTCATTGTATGCCTCATTGAAGTCACTCCTGTGAAAAAACTTGGGCCATTGCGAGGTGGTGGAATTTCTAGCAGTAGAGAGGTACACAGTATTGATCATTTTCTTGCATTTGGTCTCATTTTTCTCATAGTACTCTTGAGCACTTTCCTGAGAAATGTCAACTACTTCTTCAACTGGAGAACCTTTGAAAACACTATTGAAGAAAACACTATCCAGAGTCATGATGACATTTTGATCAGCATCCCTAACCTGTCTTGTATTCGGATTGAAGTGATCTACTACTACAAGTACAAATTCCAGATCATGAGCTGCAACTAGGAAGGATGCATATTTATGCAACTCTGATTTGATCAGGTTTGTTAGGCGGGCATGAGCTTTCTCAACTCGGTCAATAAACTCCTGCATACTGACATGTCCAATTTTTGTATCTTTGATCTCCTTGATGTTTGAGTCTACTAAACTTTCTGGGTACAAATTCAAGTATTTATCATACTTGTACTTCATCTTTTTTGTTGATGTTTTACCCAGAGAAGATTCCAACTGGCTCGAGGAAGGCTCCGATTTGTCATGAGAGGGCTTTGACATTTGCAAATGACTGCATTCGACACTGAGGATTAGCTTCTTTGATAGTTATCATCATCAATAAAATCAACTTTTTATTAATCGGATCAACAAATTAGACTCAAAAAAGGCTTGGAAGTAAAACTGTCAAAAATAGTAGGTCAGGGAAAAAAGTCCGATCTACACATTAAGAGTCAAAATTTGCACATCAGAACATCAGACTTTAAATTCTGACTTGCGAGGATAAAACATCTTTACTTACATATCGGACTTTAAAGTCCGATGTGCAAATAGGGGAAAGTCATCGGCACATCGAACTTTAAAGTCCAATGTGCAAGTTGGGAAAAAATCATTAACACATCAGACTTTAAAGTCCAATGTGCAAGTGTAGAACATTTACAAAAGACCAGCACATCGGACTTTAAAGTCCGATGTAATAGTTGGGGGAAAAGAAACCGGTTGACATGTCGGGTTTTAAAACTCGACATGTCAACTGAAAAATCTCTCCCCTCACATATCGGATTTTAATATGTGAGGTTTACCCTCCTGCATATCGGACATTAAAATCCAATATGCAAGGGATCTCCATTGATTAACCTGCATACCAGGCTTTAAAACCCGGTGTGCAGGCTAGGAGAAAGAAAGGATTAAAAGGGCAATCAGATTTTAAAGTCTGATTACCCTCCAAAGACAACAACCAAGCAAAACCAAAAACAAAGGCGGAAAGGAAAGGGAAAACATAGAGGACAAGCAAAAACCCGAAATAAAACCAAAAACCCTACCTCAATCCACCACGACAAGAGAAAAATCTGATGGAGACTTGATAAATCCACAAGGTGGGAAAGTGAGAATGGAGGAGGGAAAAGGAGGCACATACAGAGGGGAAAATGCAATTCAAAATGAAGAAATAAACTCCCAAAACTTAATAAATAAACCCCAAATTAGCAATTAATGCGATATTAATTACCAATCATGCAGTGCATGTCAGACTTTAAAGTCCAACGTGCAGGAATAAACCCTTGCAAGTTAGACTTTAAATTCTGACATGCAACTTTTAACCGGAAAACCTGCAAACTAGACTTTTAAAGTCTGAACTACAAGGGAAGGATTACCTGCAGGTCGGACTTTAAAGTCCGATCTGCAGGGATAAAAACCCAACCTTTGCACATCGGGTTTTAAAGTCCAATGTGCAATTATCTTATGAAAAGAAAGAACCCTATAGGTCAGACTTTAAAGTCCGACCTGCAGGTAAAACTGCAAATCTTTAAAACTTAGAAAACAATAAAACGAAAAGCGAAAAGCTAAATGAGCTAACCGACGAAGTCGATCAAGCTCTCTTGAAGGTCATAAGGTACGAAACAGACCAATTTCATAGGGTTGCCTCACGATTTTGGCTGCACTGAAATCGAGGACAACACATTTCCTAATTGATTGGACAAGTGCATACAATTCTAAATCATAGGAGGAATACCTTTTCTTTGCATCATTGCCTTTCTCACTAAAGAAGGCAACTGGTCTATTGTCTTGACTCAATACTGCTCTAGCCGCTATGTTGCTTGCATCACATTCAATTATGAAGAGTTTGTCAAAGCTTGGTAGGATAAGTACTGGTTGAGTAGACACCTTTTCCTTCAAGAGTTCAAAACCTCTTTGTGCTTCCTTTGTCCATACAAACTTGGTTCTTACACCTCCCTTGATTTTCTCAAGCATGGGTGCACATATTTCACTAAACCCTCTAATGAACTTTCTATAAAATTGAGCCAAGCCGTGGAAACTTCTCACTTCACTTGTTGTCCTAGGTGTAGGCCAACTGATTATGTCTTCCACCTTAGATGTATCCATCTTCAAATCACCTCTTGAGACTACAAACACAAGATACACCATTTCCTATTTCATAAAATCACATTTATCCAAATTGATGGTTAGTTGTGTTGGGTCTCAAATCAACAGATTGGATGGGTTCTAAGGCAATGCCAACTCCTATGATTAAACCCTCCAATTGACTTGGCCAACTTATAGAGTGAACCTATTAGTTACTAACTCTCTCTCTTTAGGCTCTGCAGGACCTAGGCGGGTATACCTATTCACTGAATGTCTCTAATAAACAGTGCTTTTTATAGCAGATATGTTATCTTATTCTGATATCCCCTGATCTTGAAATGGCATGAGTTCCTTGAATGGAGATATTGCAGACGAGTTCAAGATTGTTATTTTGTTTTGTGTTTCTTAATTACTCCTGTAGCTGTCAAAATAACTAATTGTGAAAATAAACGATGAGTATGACTTGAGATTTAGGCCAGTGCCTTCTTTATTGCATGGGTTACAGAGTCATTACAATTTTCTTCAGGGCTTATAGTGCGAATCTGTGAGACAGTTTTTTAACTCATCCCTTATGAACCTGTCAGTTACTATTTCTTTCAAAACCAAATGAATGCTTATATTATGTGCTGATTGAATGAATTTAACCCTACCCTTAAGGGACCAGTCAATTAAGCTTTGCAGGGAACAATTACAATCCGCAAGCAAAACTTTGTTACAACATTATAACATAAAGCATAGATTTGATCTTAAGAATATGAATAACCCTATCTTTATCAGATAATATCACAGACGATTGCCAAAAGAAAATGAAATAATCTACCACACATATGCAGGGAAACAATTGATCAAAATTTGTATTCCATTGAAGTTCGTACACGAAGACTTACAAGCTGTTGTTCTTTTGCTCATAATCCTATCTAATAATGTCTCCCTTACATTACAAAAAACATTCTCATATATATATGAGGACGCAAGCTTTTCATGAAGAGACACGACTTTTCAAAATATTAGTCGTCAACTCGAGTGTTTCTAAACTTAAGCAAAAAGAGATTCAAAAGTCCCAAATGATGAATGTAATCATCGTCTTTGAATGTTCTGATTCGAGGCGTTTGCCTTTTTAATTCATCCCCTAGCGTCAGGTACTTGAATATCATCTGGTTGACGGTGGGGGCCATATCCTTACTCCGATCAATTTCTGACAAGGCCCAATCCTTGACGCTGACAAGCTCCTTTCGCAAATCCTCCAAGGTTATTACTTCTCCTTCCTTGTAGACGGAAGGCATTCCAACGGGTCTTTCATCATCTAATCCTTTTAGATCTCTTCTCAGCATATCTTCGAGTTTGACATGATTATCCATATACGCGTTACCCTCAGCCTTTTCTTCTGGCGTCATGGAATCGTTATTGCTTAGCACCCCCTGCAATCGTGCTCTTAACCGCTCATGCTCTGTTAGCGCTTTTATGGTTCCATGGTAAACTATCCAATATGGTTCAACCTGTAAGAGCATGGTGTTAAACCGATGTCCTATGATGTCATTGACCAGTTTGTCCATTTTTTGCTGGATATTGTCTGCGCGTTTATTGGCCTTCTCTGCCTGATATTTCCAGTACAGGGCATCAGAGACGTCATCCAAGCTGCGTCCTGCAGGGTATGAGGTGTATTCGCTGATAGGAGTCCCCGTTTCTAATTGCAATACCTTTGCCTGCAGCTTCTGGTTTTCCTCCTTGGATTTTTCATATAATCCCTTGTATGTAATGTTTTCTCTGACCAGAAACTCTGTCTGGTCCAAGTTTAATCTTGCAACATCCAGGTTGAGCTTCGCAGTGACCCTGGGATCGGTCTTTCCAACCTGATGAACCATGAGGTGCCCAAAGGTTTCTTCTATATCCACAATGATTGGCCTCTTCCCTTTTGGATATAGTGCCCACTGTAGGAGAGCCTTTTTGTCTGGATCATATCCAGAGCCTAGGAACAGTTTATCTACCTCCTGGGGCAGTACCTGCTGATTCAAATCTTGCTTTTTCAAAAAACCATCAAATAAGAGTGCTGAGTTGATATCCCAACCAGAGAAGATGATCACACCGGCCTCTTTTAATAATTTCCTCCCTTTTTCAGGAGTCATATCTTTCATGAGGACATCAATTTCATCCTGTAATCTCTTCATCTGTTCTTCCTCTGGTTTTCCAGCCATGCTTCGTTTGACATGAGCCCCTTTGTATTGATATAGAAATGAGAGGAATTCCCTAGAGGAGGCGAATCCATCATCAGCAATGAAGTCCTCATGCTCAGTCATTCTTATGTCAACAACATCTTTGATGTTGATTTCTCCTGTGTCCATGTTCATTTCTGTTTCGAAACCAGGAGGATAATCCTCTCGAGGAGAATCAGGTGGGATACTACTGGCGGTTGATTTTGGTGACATGTGAGCTAGGGGCTGACTGTCTCTTTCAGTATTAATGAAGCGAAGGAATTGTGAAGGAACTCTGTGCATAATTTCAGCTTCATGTTGAAGTAGCCTTTTAGCTACCTCCAGAGGATCTTGGATATTTCCAATTAGGTCTCCGTCTATCATTCCCCTTGCCCTTTTCCATTTGTAGGCCTCCCAGACTAATTCACTCTTTCCTTTCAAAACTTTGGCCTCCTCTCGCTCAAGGTTCTTAATTAGGTCGTCTGACATTTTGGCCATATGTATCCCAGCTTTGAGTTTCTGTGAGGCTCTGGCAGTTTTTATATATCCTTCGGGATCAAAATTCTCCCTAGGCTCACCCAGAGTCATGCCATAGTAATTTAATTTATTCTGTAATAAATGATAACTCTTTGAACTTTTGATAATGAAATCAGAGAAAACTAATAGACCTGGAACAATAGATTGTTTACCAAAATCAGTTAAATGTTTAGCACTGGCAATAGACAATTGCCTTATAATCTCCAAGCTAGCCACTCTGTCTGGCACCGTAATTGGAAGCATGTGTGGTTGCCCTTCATATCCAAATACCCTTATCTCCGTGTGATTATCATGGCAATACCAATCACCCCAATTGTGTTCAATCTGTGATTCTGGAGAGAAATCCTTTGGCCTGAGGAACTTCTTAATTTCAGGGGACAAAGTATAATCCCTGCGTTGTCCAAAAGCTGCACTGAGAGGTTTCACAAAGTATTCTTGAAAATGCCAATATTGGTTGTTTATAAACCTCTGGTCCCATGCTGATACCCACAACTGAACCGGCTTCTTTAGACCATTCTTATCATAAGACCTGATGCTGAACTCATCTGGCCAGAAGTTAATTTCTTGTCCACAATAAAGAAGAATATGCATTAACATGGAGTATAATGAAAAGTGAACATTCACAAGGTCTCCTTTCATCTTTTCCAGCCCATGATTCAAGGTATCCGCAACATAAGTAGCAAAATCAAATGACCTAGGGTCTTTTGATTGAATATCAGCACACAAAACCATAATCCCAACATCCATGAGTGGATGAGCCTCTATGCCTAGTACTTGGGCTGCAGTGTAATATGTATATTTGAAATATGGATGGAAGTGGTTGACATCAAATGGCACCTTGTCACTTTTGCCAAACTGAACAAATGACCCACCCACTTTTGGCCTATGAACAGGTAGCCTCCAAGTCCTGTAGATATTTTCCAAACTAAAGAATTCCTGTGAGAGTTTCTTCATATCAATGCTTTCCTCGACTTCCCAGTCTAGATCAAAGACCATATCAATAGTCTGCTTGTTGATTACTACTAATGTATTCCCTCTGTAATCACATATGGTTTTAGTTCTCGGGTTGTAGCAATTTACCAGAGCTTTCATTAATTCTATGTCTACAAATACATTTGGAACTGCTAACTTGCCTAAGTTCCTCTTCCACAGATTACTAATGGGTTCGGGTGCATCCCTTCTTTTGTAACCAAACAAAAATAACTCATGCCCTCGTATCTCAGTCCAGATGTCTCCTAGATTTTCAAATTTGTCCTCTAATCCTTCTTCTTCACTTTTAATCTTTTTGGACCTTACACTAGACGATGGACACTGGTCTAATAAGTCCTGAGTCAAAGCTCTCCCTTCTTTCTTCTGTCTCTTGGGCTTCTCTTCAGGGTTTAACTCTTTTCCTTTCCTACTCTTTTTAGAAGAAGAAGACGAAGGTTCCATAGTTACAGCAAATAAGAGAGACAATACTTACTTGGTAAAATGCTCAACTCTTCTGGTTATTGTTTGCAAATCTCTGCAAGTTCTTCACAGCTTTCAATCTCTTGGCATCGATCTGATTCTTACGAAAATTCACTCAGCTTAACTGTAATTGAATGGGCAACTTGCGTATAGTTAATGTTCTGCATCTGTAACGGCTAATCAAGTGTTTTAAATTTAATTGCAGATGTGACACTTTTCAACTGGGCCTTTAATTCCTTCGCGGGAAGTACAGTCCGCTCAAAGTGCGCGCGTTTCAAATTATCGATGAAACCCTTGCCTTCGGCCGAGTGTTTGAATCTTTCATCGAAAGCTCATTTTCTTCGATAATACTGTTTCGGTGAAAAACTTATGTCGAGAGGCCGCTTTCAAGACTCATCGAAATTACTTTTTCATCGATAGTCTCCCTTTTCGACAAGTTGCTCGCGAGTTTCATCGATGCCATACTTTCGATGAGTTTCTTTCTTCGATGAAGGCTTATGAGTGTTCATCGATATCTCCTTTTTCATCGATATCCTTTTTTTTCGATGAAACAGCTTTTCTTTTGTTCGACGCCACGTTCATCGATGAAACTTGCATTTCGATGAATGTCTCTTGAGTTTCCTCGGTAACGACATTTCTTCGAAATCACCTTTTGCCTTTTCGCCTTTTCGATGAAACATGGGGTATCGATGAGCGGTTTCTTGCGTTCATCGAAGGTAACTTCTTGCCGAAACACCTTTGCTTAGCGCTTTATATGCCCTGTGTCGATGAAAACGCTCTTTCGATGAAACCTCTCCTACAGTGCTCGACACAGCTTACTGGCCGAAATATCCATTAGTCTTGATGCTTATGGAAACATATAGTATTATTTTTTCATTTTTATTATATTTTTTCTTTTTTTTTAAAAAATAGTATTCAACAGCGGCTCTGACTGAGGATGAAGGCATTCTGAACTATGCCTTCAAGAATCCAGAATCTCTGGTTTCGCAGATATAATGGTATTTACAATGGAAACGGATCCTACCCTACTGTACAGGTGATGCGGAGTGCTTCAGGAGAAGAAGTTCTTTAAGAACTGCCCATGTACTGGCAATTCTTGGACCTCCCCTGTCGCGTTTTGGAGCAAATAAGAATCCTCCCCCCCTTTGTCTATGATCACATATGGGCCGATCCATGAGGCTTCAAATTTACCATGCTTGCCTTTGTCTTGACTCCTGGCATTCCACATTAAAACCCAGTCTCCTACACAAAATTTCTTGTGAGATGTCCTCTTGTCATACAACCTCTTCATTTGATTTTGAATCCTGATATTTTGCCTTTGAGCTTCTGCCCTGACTTCATCAAGTTCTACTAGCTGCATTATTCTTTCTTGTGATGGATCTTCAACATCTATTTCCTCTTGAATCATAAATCTATGTACAGGTAGAAGATTATCCAAAGGTAGTCTGGCCCTTTTGCCATAAACCAATTCAAACGGGGATTTTCCTGTGGATCTTTTCACAGTTATCCTGTCTGCCCATAATGCAAGATTCAACTTTGAGTCCCATGCCTTTTTGTTCTGCCCCAACATCTTTTTAATGATCTTCAGGATGTTCTTGTTGCTTGATTCAGCTTGCCCATTCCCCTGGGGGTGATAAGGAGAAGAATGTGATATCTTAATGCCATATTCATCACAGAAATTGTTGAATTCCTCTGATCTAAAAGACATGCCATTATCTGAGATGATTCTTGCAGGAACACCAAACCTAGTAATAATGTTCTCCATTAAGAATTTTATCACCACCTTGCTAGTGGCCTGTTTGGTAGGTATTGCCTCCACCCATTTGGTAAAATAATCTGTAGCAACCAATATCCATCTGTGTCCTCCACTGGATTTTTCTGATATTTCCCCTATAAAGTCAATTCCCCACTGTTGGAATGGTTCCTCAGTCACCATTGGTCTCAACGGGAGTGATCCTTGATACTTTGTTTTGCTTGAGAACTTTTGACAAGCTTCGCATTTTCTGACATATCTATAGGAATCATTGAAGACACATGGCCAATAATATCCGGCTCTCAATATTTTATGTGCTGTAGTCTTAGCTGAGAAATGGCCACCACAAACCCCATCATGCATTTCATGAAGAACCTTGTCTGCCTGGTAATTGTCCAGACACAATAACAATATCCCATCTCTATTTTTCCAGTATAAGTCCCCATTTATAATCACATACCTTGCTGATTTTAACTTCAAAGCTCTCTTCTGACTATCGGTCATAGCATCTGGACACTTTAAGTGCTTAAGGTAATACATGATATCAGTGTACCATGATGTTTTCTCAATACTGAAATTAGCTTCTTCCCATCCAACCTGATTCACATCAGACTCTTCAATTTCAGTTCCTGTCATGAGTTTGGCCAGTCCTTGTCCTTTGATAACCTGTGAAATCTTAAGCTCAATGTTAAATTCTTGTATCTGATTGATCCATTTGCATCTTTTGCCCGTGACCTCAGTTTGTCTGAAGATATCTTTTACTGCTGCATTGGGAACATAAGCAATAACTTCGGCCCCTACTAGGTATGGCCTGAATTGTTTTACTGCTTTGACCAGAGCATAGGCCTGTTTTTCATTTATCTCATATTTTACTTCTGAAGGGCTTAAAGACTTGCTAAAGTATGCAATGGGCTGCTCATATCCCTCTGAATTTTTCTGTAACAACACTGCTGCTATAGTATGACAAGAGGCAAATGAAAATATCATAAATGGTTTGCCAAAATCTGGGGAAATTAGTACTGGTGCCTCAGAAATTGCTCTTTTAATAGCCACAAAGGAATCAATTGCATCTTCAGTCCAGTCAATTTTTGCCTCTTTCTTCAACATCCTTACTATAGGTTTCACTATGTCTGCGAAATTCAAAATGAACCTTCTCACAAAATTAATTTGTCCCAAAAATGACTGGATGGCTTTGATAGTTCGGGGGATGGGAACCTCATTAATAGCTGCTACCCTTTCAGGGTCAATTCTCACCCCCTCCTTGGATACTATGTGTCCAAGTAGTTTTCCCTCTTCAACACCAAAGTGACATTTCTTGGGATTCAAGGAAATTCCATATTCTAAGGCTCTTTTAAATATCTTCTCAAGGTGTTCACAGTGATCATCAGCTTTCTTTGAGTACGCAGTCAGATCATCTTGGTATACTACCATGATTATGTCAATCAATTCTGAAAAAGCCACATCCATTGCCCTTTGAAAAGTAGCTCCAGCATTGGTCAATCCAAATGGCATTCGTGCATAGACATAAGTGCCCCATGGAGTTGTGAAGGCTGTTTTATATTTTTCAGTTTCTCTAACTTTCACCTGATTGTAACCCGAAAATCCATCCATCATGGACAGCAACTCACACCCTGTTACCTTCTGCAGCATATTATCCATGTTTGGCAATGGATAGTTATCCTTTAAAGACGATATGTTTAAATTCCTAAAATCTACACATAATCTAATATCCCCATTTTTCTTCCTGACTGGTACCAAGTTAGAAACCCAAGTGGAATATCTGCATGGTTCTATTATTCCTGCATCTTTCATCTTTATAATTTCTTCTCTCATTTTTGGTAGCAATGTAGGATTAATTGGTCTCTGTTTTTGCCTAAATGGCTTAGCTTCTGGCTTAAGTGGTATCTCATGTTGAAAGAGATCTTCCCTGTAAGGTTTGAGATCCTCATAAGACCATGCAAACACATGTTTATATCTTTTTAACAAGATTATCAGTTGTTGCCTCATAGTAGGAGTCAATTTTTTTCCAATAAAAACATTCTTGGGGGCTTCTTCATTTCCTAGATTGATTTGTTCAACATCACTTTCTTTAACAGCTGACCCTTTGGTTTCAATTACATCTTGAGCATTAAAAGTTCTCTCTAATGCTACCAGGCCTCTTGGTAATTTATTTGACTTCAGTTGTATAATTTCATGTCCAAATAAGGTCTCCTTACCTTCAGTTTGTTCCACAAAGTCATTAAAATTTATAGCTTGAGCCTGATAATGATCAGCACACTGCAAGAAGTTCAACAGATCTGCATCATCTTGAAACACTTGCCAATTATACAAGTTGTCAGGAACAGATGGTCTCACTTTCATCTCCACTTCAGATATCCCAGTTAGCGTTATATCATTACCTTTTAGTGCAATATTTGCTAGAAAATCTGCCATGATGTTCTTTGATCTATCTATCCAGGTTATCTGAAAAGCATCAAAAAGCTCCATGGTATCCCATACAGCATTTCTGTATTGTTTCAGTCTTAAATGCTTCGAGGCATATCTCTCCTTTACTTGTGAGACTATTAGTTCTGAATCTCCAAAGACACTTATCAACTTGATTCCATGTTTGACTGCTATGTTAAGACCAGTGAGTAGGGCTTCATATTCAGCAATGTTGTTTGTACATTCAAATAACAACTTGAAAGAATACTTGTAAGTTTCTCCTGTAGGTGAAATAAAAAGGATTCCAGCCCCACTCCCTTCTTTACTACAAGACCCATCAAAGAACATCTTCCATATTTGACCATCATTTTCAGTTAGACATGACTCAATGGGGATCCACTCTTTAAATTTAGGTTTTGTCAACTGTACCTGGAAGTTGTCCATATCAGTTTGTAAAAAACATACTTGGTTCACTGTTCCTTCCATGTCTTCTATGATATATGTGGACCGAGGCTCCCTGTCAATTTTTATTTCCTGTCCATTTATTGGAATTGTAGCATAAGATAAATCCAGCTGCACATATCCACCAATCATATTCGACCATTGTCTAGACAACAACATTCCATAGTTTGGTGGAACATCTACCACCGTGATATCTGTTTTATATGATGCTTCTGGACAGGCTGCTAATCTGAACTCTACATTCTTCATGATACCAACCACTGGGACTGATCTATTGTCCATGGCATAGCATTTCCCAAAGGTAGTATCAACTTCCAATCCTAATTCTTTCATCACCCCAACAGGCATGACGTTTATGGCTGCTCCTGAATCAATCATACAATTTTTTACCCTTCTGTTGTTTATCACCAAAGTGAGGTAAAATGGGTCTACTTGTGTTGGATTTTTAGTTATAGTGGACCCTAAGTATATAACTGGAGCCATTTGTTCATTACTGCCACCTGTTGGGACTTCTCGTTTCTGTTCATTAACCTTCCCTTCTTGGACACCTGAAATCATTTCCAAAGTTTTTTCCCTATATTCAGGAAACCTCATGATTTCCATTAATGGGACAGAAACTTTTAATTGTGTTAGTGCAGCTGAGATATCAAACGAGGTAGATTGCTGTGATGAAAGAGTTTTTACCGTTTCTTTCTTTTGAACATCAGGACCCTGATTATCATCTTGCTTAGTCTTAGTTGCCTTATTCATTCGCTTAAGTGCTTCATTGTTTTCTTTCATGAAAAGACTAGCAGGTTTACCTTGTTCTGGATTCACCATCCTGTTTCTTAAGTCATAAGTCCTTTTTGCTTGTGCAACAGCATAAGCTGTAATTTTTCTTTTCTCTTCTTCAGTAGGGACTCTGAGTTTGACACTTTCATTTTTGCTGGTGGTCACAGGTAAAACAGAGCACTGATCAATATTTATAGAGTCCGACCTTCCTTCCTGACTAAATGACATCATATTAATAGTTGAATCATCCACATGATCTTCATAGCCATCCTCCTCCTCTTGCAACCCTTTTGCTACTGCACACAAAGAGGAAGCGTGTGGCATATTGCAAGCATAGCACCACATGTCATCGTCTTGAGTGTAATTTACTGCTCTTTTTAAAGGATCTGGTATTTGTTGATTGTCTCTGTGGTTCCTTTCTACCGGTTTTCCATCCTTCCATGTAGTGTTATAAGGCATGTCATGTAGTCTAGGTCTCTCAGGACGGTAGTATTGTTGTTTCTCTGTTTTGTTCACTCTTACAGATAGATCTTTCAGGGCATTTAAAACTTTGTCAAGCTTATCTTCATCCCTATTGGCCTTAGGTGCTTTAGGATTGTACAATCTTGCATCCTCTCTTTTTCCAATCTTACCAGCAGCCTTTCTATTGTTCTCTATAACAATGGCATCTTTCATAACATCTCGGAGATCTCTCGGGTTTCTGGTTCTCAACTCATAGTTGGTTTTGCTGTCATAAGCATTGATATAGTACAGAATGCTCACTTCAGATACTGGTTTCCTCCTATTAGGGATTTTGTTCAAAACCCTATTGAATCTTTTGTTAAAGTCAATTACTGATTCATTTTGCTCTTTCTTAATGCTGATGATTTCATGTAAAGCAAACTCAGGACTATTATGGTCTCCATATTGTTCCAGGAACATTTCTTTGAATTTTGCAAGATTTCTAATGGACGCATCAGGCAACGTTCTAAACCAGTCTCTCGCATCTTCTATTAATGACTGCATAAACAACCTGATCTTGACATCCTCATATGGCAAACCAAAATCCTCAATTACTGCATCAAATGCTTTGCAATGAGCCTCACCTGAAACTGCATTACTTCCTGTGAACTTTGGTATTGCTGTCCTGATCTCATTTGGGATGGGATATGGATACACCATCATTCCTGAAAAATCAAACTGCCTCATTTGTTCCATATTTATTAGTCCATGCCCTCCATGAGGATTCACAAAGTTCTGGTTCATATTACCATACAAGGGCATTTGGTTTTGATAAGGAGGAGGGTATTGATTCTGGTGTTGATACTGAAACTGATTAGGGGGTGGATGTTGGTTATAAAATTGACCAGGAGGAGGATACTGATTGTGAGGGATGAAGCCTGTATGTGAGTTTTGCTGGACTGGTGGTGCACTTGATTGCACATGATCATCCCTTTTGTTACCAAACAGAGGGTTCTCATAAGCTTTGAAATCATTGCTCTTTGTTCTACCCACTCCCTGAGCATATGTTTTCTTGTAGTTGTTTACATCTTTATTAAAGTCATCCTCACCAACATTTATGCCCAACTTGGCACACAGTTCCAAACATTCCTGAGTCCTTCCTGAATCTCTCATTTCAGCAGCTGCCTCCATCATTTGTCTGGTTAAATCTGTAAATCTATCTGCAGGATCTGCCATACCTGATCTTGATGGAGGTGGTGTATGTTGTCTGGACTGTGCTTCATGATTTTCAAAACCAGGGGGAATTTGGCATCGCCCCTTTTGAGCTTTATATGCCGCAACCAAATCTTCGTTCATCGGGCTTGAAGTTGTTGTTCTATCTTGTTCCTTTGAGGGCGAGTGTTGGCTACTTTCATGTTTATACTGGTTGTATCTTTCTCTCATGGAATCATTCATGGGTTCTTTATTTTTGTTCCTTCGTTGAGGGAAATCTAATTGGGATAAAGATTGTCCTTTCGCAACCGATCTTGTCCCGTGCATTGAAATTCTTATTTCAGAGTCGCCACCTCTTGTCTAGAGGACATGAATTGTTTTTATTTCTTCTGAGCTCTTTCCCACAGCAGAGTTCTTACAATTTCCCCAGCAGAGTCGCCAATCTGTTGGGTCTCAAATCAACAGATTGGATGGGTTCTAAGGAAATGCCAACTCCTATGATTAAACCCTCCAATTGACTTGGCCAACTTATAGAGTGAACCTATTAGTTACTAACTCTCTCTCTTTAGGCTCTGCAGGACCTAGGCGGGTATACCTATTCACTGAATGTCTCTAATAAACAGTGCTTTTTATAGCAGATATGTTATCTTATTCTGATATCCCCTGATCTTGAAATGGCATGAGTTCCTTGAATGGAGATATTGCAGACGAGTTCAAGATTGTTATTTTGTTTTGTGTTTCTTAATTACTCCTGTAGCTGTCAAAATAACTAATTGTGAAAATAAACGATGAGTATGACTTGAGATTTAGGCCAGTGCCTTCTTTATTGCATGGGTTACAGAGTCATTACAATTTTCTTCAGGGCTTATAGTGCGAATCTGTGAGACAGTTTTTTAACTCATCCCTTATGAACCTGTCAGTTACTATTTCTTTCAAAACCAAATGAATGCTTATATTATGTGCTGATTGAATGAATTTAACCCTACCCTTAAGGGACCAGTCAATTAAGCTTTGCAGGGAACAATTACAATCCGCAAGCAAAACTTTGTTACAACATTATAACATAAAGCATAGATTTGATCTTAAGAATATGAATAACCCTATCTTTATCAGATAATATCACAGACGATTGCCAAAAGAAAATGAAATAATCTACCACACATATGCAGGGAAACAATTGATCAAAATTTGTATTCCATTGAAGTTCGTACACGAAGACTTACAGGCTGTTGTTCTTTTGCTCATAATCCTATCTAATAATGTCTCCCTTACATTACAAAAAACATTCTCATATATATATGAGGACGCAAGCTTTTCATGAAGAGACACGACTTTTCAAAATATTAGTCGTCAACTCGAGTGTTTCTAAACTTAAGCAAAAAGAGATTCAAAAGTCCCAAATGATGAATGTAATCATCGTCTTTGAATGTTCTGATTCGAGGCGTTTGCCTTTTTAATTCATCCCCTAGCGTCAGGTACTTGAATATCATCTGGTTGACGGTGGGGGCCATATCCTTACTCCGATCAATTTCTGACAAGGCCCAATCCTTGACGCTGACAAGCTCCTTTCGCAAATCCTCCAAGGTTATTACTTCTCCTTCCTTGTAGACGGAAGGCATTCCAACGGGTCTTTCATCATCTAATCCTTTTAGATCTCTTCTCAGCATATCTTCGAGTTTGACATGATTATCCATATACGCGTTACCCTCAGCCTTTTCTTCTGGCGTCATGGAATCGTTATTGCTTAGCACCCCCTGCAATCGTGCTCTTAACCGCTCATGCTCTGTTAGCGCTTTTATGGTTCCATGGTAAACTATCCAATATGGTTCAACCTGTAAGAGCATGGTGTTAAACCGATGTCCTATGATGTCATTGACCAGTTTGTCCATTTTTTGCTGGATATTGTCTGCGCGTTTATTGGCCTTCTCTGCCTGATATTTCCAGTACAGGGCATCAGAGACGTCATCCAAGCTGCGTCCTGCAGGGTATGAGGTGTATTCGCTGATAGGAGTCCCCGTTTCTAATTGCAATACCTTTGCCTGCAGCTTCTGGTTTTCCTCCTTGGATTTTTCATATAATCCCTTGTATGTAATGTTTTCTCTGACCAGAAACTCTGTCTGGTCCAAGTTTAATCTTGCAACATCCAGGTTGAGCTTCGCAGTGACCCTGGGATCGGTCTTTCCAACCTGATGAACCATGAGGTGCCCAAAGGTTTCTTCTATATCCACAATGATTGGCCTCTTCCCTTTTGGATATAGTGCCCACTGTAGGAGAGCCTTTTTGTCTGGATCATATCCAGAGCCTAGGAACAGTTTATCTACCTCCTGGGGCAGTACCTGCTGATTCAAATCTTGCTTTTTCAAAAAACCATCAAATAAGAGTGCTGAGTTGATATCCCAACCAGAGAAGATGATCACACCGGCCTCTTTTAATAATTTCCTCCCTTTTTCAGGAGTCATATCTTTCATGAGGACATCAATTTCATCCTGTAATCTCTTCATCTGTTCTTCCTCTGGTTTTCCAGCCATGCTTCGTTTGACATGAGCCCCTTTGTATTGATATAGAAATGAGAGGAATTCCCTAGAGGAGGCGAATCCATCATCAGCAATGAAGTCCTCATGCTCAGTCATTCTTATGTCAACAACATCTTTGATGTTGATTTCTCCTGTGTCCATGTTCATTTCTGTTTCGAAACTAGGAGGATAATCCTCTCGAGGAGAATCAGGTGGGATACTACTGGCGGTTGATTTTGGTGACATGTGAGCTAGGGGCTGACTGTCTCTTTCAGTATTAATGAAGCGAAGGAATTGTGAAGGAACTCTGTGCATAATTTCAGCTTCATGTTGAAGTAGCCTTTTAGCTACCTCCAGAGGATCTTGGATATTTCCAATTAGGTCTCCGTCTATCATTCCCCTTGCCCTTTTCCATTTGTAGGCCTCCCAGACTAATTCACTCTTTCCTTTCAAAACTTTGGCCTCCTCTCGCTCAAGGTTCTTAATTAGGTCGTCTGGCATTTTGGCCATATGTATCCCAGCTTTGAGTTTCTGTGAGGCTCTGGCAGTTTTTATATATCCTTCGGGATCAAAATTCTCCCTAGGCTCACCCAGAGTCATGCCATAGTAATTTAATTTATTCTGTAATAAATGATAACTCTTTGAACTTTTGATAATGAAATCAGAGAAAACTAATAGACCTGGAACAATAGATTGTTTACCAAAATCAGTTAAATGTTTAGCACTGGCAATAGACAATTGCCTTATAATCTCCAAGCTAGCCACTCTGTCTGGCACCGTAATTGGAAGCATGTGTGGTTGCCCTTCATATCCAAATACCCTTATCTCCGTGTGATTATCATGGCAATACCAATCACCCCAATTGTGTTCAATCTGTGATTCTGGAGAGAAATCCTTTGGCCTGAGGAACTTCTTAATTTCAGGGGACAAAGTATAATCCCTGCGTTGTCCAAAAGCTGCACTGAGAGGTTTCACAAAGTATTCTTGAAAATGCCAATATTGGTTGTTTATAAACCTCTGGTCCCATGCTGATACCCACAACTGAACCGGCTTCTTTAGACCATTCTTATCATAAGACCTGATGCTGAACTCATCTGGCCAGAAGTTAATTTCTTGTCCACAATAAAGAAGAATATGCATTAACATGGAGTATAATGAAAAGTGAACATTCACAAGGTCTCCTTTCATCTTTTCCAGCCCATGATTCAAGGTATCCGCAACATAAGTAGCAAAATCAAATGACCTAGGGTCTTTTGATTGAATATCAGCACACAAAACCATAATCCCAACATCCATGAGTGGATGAGCCTCTATGCCTAGTACTTGGGCTGCAGTGTAATATGTATATTTGAAATATGGATGGAAGTGGTTGACATCAAATGGCACCTTGTCACTTTTGCCAAACTGAACAAATGACCCACCCACTTTTGGCCTATGAACAGGTAGCCTCCAAGTCCTGTAGATATTTTCCAAACTAAAGAATTCCTGTGAGAGTTTCTTCATATCAATGCTTTCCTCGACTTCCCAGTCTAGATCAAAGACCATATCAATAGTCTGCTTGTTGATTACTACTAATGTATTCCCTCTGTAATCACATATGGTTTTAGTTCTCGGGTTGTAGCAATTTACCAGAGCTTTCATTAATTCTACGTCTACAAATACATTTGGAACTGCTAACTTGCCTAAGTTCCTCTTCCACAGATTACTAATGGGTTCGGGTGCATCCCTTCTTTTGTAACCAAACAAAAATAACTCATGCCCTCGTATCTCAGTCCAGATGTCTCCTAGATTTTCAAATTTGTCCTCTAATCCTTCTTCTTCACTTTTAATCTTTTTGGACCTTACACTAGACGATGGACACTGGTCTAATAAGTCCTGAGTCAAAGCTCTCCCTTCTTTCTTCTGTCTCTTGGGCTTCTCTTCAGGGTTTAACTCTTTTCCTTTCCTACTCTTTTTAGAAGAAGAAGACGAAGGTTCCATAGTTACAGCAAATAAGAGAGACAATACTTACTTGGTAAAATGCTCAACTCTTCTGGTTATCGTTTGCAAATCTCTGCAAGTTCTTCACAGCTTTCAATCTCTTGGCATCGATCTGATTCTTACGAAAATTCACTCAGCTTAACTGTAATTGAATGGGCAACTTGCGTATAGTTAATGTTCTGCATCTGTAACGGCTACTCAAGTGTTTTAAATTTAATTGCAGATGTGACACTTTTCAACTGGGCCTTTAATTCCTTCGCGGGAAGTACAGTCCGCTCAAAGTGCGCGCGTTTCAAATTATCGATGAAACCCTTGCCTTCGGCCGAGTGTTTGAATCTTTCATCGAAAGCTCATTTTCTTCGATAATACTGTTTCGGTGAAAAACTTATGTCGAGAGGCCGCTTTCAAGACTCATCGAAATTACTTTTTCATCGATAGTCTCCCTTTTCGACAAGTTGCTCGCGAGTTTCATCGATGCCATACTTTCGATGAGTTTCTTTCTTCGATGAAGGCTTATGAGTGTTCATCGATATCTCCTTTTTCATCGATATCCTTTTTTTTCGATGAAACAGCTTTTCTTTTGTTCGACGCCACGTTCATCGATGAAACTTGCATTTCGATGAATGTCTCTTGAGTTTCCTCGGTAACGACATTTCTTCGAAATCACCTTTTGCCTTTTCGCCTTTTCGATGAAACATGGGGTATCGATGAGCGGTTTCTTGCGTTCATCGAAGGTAACTTCTTGCCGAAACACCTTTGCTTAGCGCTTTATATGCCCTGTGTCGATGAAAACGCTCTTTCGATGAAACCTCTCCTGCAGTGCTCGACACAGCTTACTGGCCGAAATATCCATTAGTCTTGATGCTTATGGAAACATATAGTATTATTTTTTCATTTTTATTATATTTTTTCTTTTTTTTTAAAAAATAGTATTCAACAAGTTGTTCATCGCATAGTTTACTCAAGACAATTTCTATATGCTTAAGATGCTCATCTTTAAACTTGCTAAAAATTAAGATGTCATCTAAGTAAACAACAACAAATTTACCAATGTAATCCTTTAGTACTTCATCCATGAGTCTCATGAATGTGCTAGGGGCATTTGTGAGTCCAAATGGCATAACAAGCCATTCATAAAGTCCTTCTGTAGTCTTGAAGGTTGTCTTCCATTCATCACCCTCCTTTATTCTGATTTGGTGGTAACCACTCTTGAGATCTATCTTGGTGAAGTATTCAACACCTCCCAAACAATCCATCAAGTCTTCAATTCTTGGGATGGGCAATCTATATCTAATAGTAGTCTGGTTTATGGCTCTAGAGTCAGTGCAAAGTCTCCAAGTACCTCCCTTCTTTGGAGCCAAAATGGTGGGTACTGCACATGGGTTGATGCTCTTCCTGATCAGACCATTATCTAAGAGTTCTTGTATTTGTTTGGCTATCTCTTTGTTTTGATCCGGTGTCATTTTATAAGCTGCCTTATTAGGTAAAGATGCTTCGGGTATAAAGTCAATTTGATGAGTTATGGCACGTTGAGGAGGCAATGTAGTTGGTGTTCCATCACTAATGATGTCCTCAAACTGATTTAGAACCTACTACACTTCTTTAGGAATGCTCACCTTCTTCTCCTTGTTGTCCTCTTTTGGCTTCACAACAATGGCAAACCCCACTCCTTCTCCCTCCTTGAGTGTGTTGATGAACTCTTTCTCACCAACCAGCAACACATTAGGACCTTTGGATTTTCCCTCTACTTAGTCTCATATGGACTGGATTTTGTAGGTGGTTCTATCCTTTTGGAAGGTATAAGCATTATTCTCTCCATGATGTATTGCCTTTCTGTCAAACTACCATGGCCTACCTAGGAGTAGGTGGCAAGCATCCATGGGTAAGATATCACATAAGATTTTGTCTTTGTAACCTCCAATGGTGAACTCAACCCAAGTTTGTTCATTTACAAGAACATGCTGCCCCTTGTTGAGCCATGTAACTCTGTAGAGATCACTATGTGGGATTCTTGGAAAATTAAGCTTACTCACTACTTCTTCTGATACTATGTTATCAGTGGAACCCGAATCCACCACCACTCTACATACTTTTCCCATAATCTTGCATTTTATCCTAAACAAGGATATCCTTTGGCTAGGTTCTTCCTTAAGTGGTTCCTTAATCAAGACTCTTCTTATCATAAGATTCTCTCCAACCTCTGAATCTAAACTCACTTCTGATGCCTTCATATTTGCTTCTTCTTCTTGAGCATAATTTATCCTGCTCTCACTTCCTTGGGATGAAGTCTTCTCTAGGCATCTATAGGCAAGGTGTCTAGTTAGTTGTAGCACTTCATGGTGGAAAAATAGGACCCTCTTCCTGACCCACTAGACCTTCCTCTACTAGAGTTGCTAGATCCCCTCCCTCTATAGCTGCTCTTCCTATTGGAATCCCCACTTTTCTCAACCAACTTGGATTCCCCTTGGGATCTTTGGTCTATACTTCTTCCACCAAAACTACCTCTCTGACCTTTGCCATCTCTTCCCCTACCTCTGCCTCTATTGCTTTGTTCTTGTTTCTTCTTGCTCTTTTCCTCCACTTTTAGTGCCAACTAATAGCACTTGTGCATGGTGTTAGGACATAACAAGCTTAATTCCTCTTGAATATTCCATCTCAAGCCATTCAAGTATCTTGCTACCTTGATGTTCTCATCCTCTACTACCTTGGATCTCAAACACAACTTCTAAAATTCCTCAGTATAGCTACGTACATCCAAGTCTCTTTGCCTCAAATTTTGTCTCCTCTTGTGCAACTGGATTTCATAATCTTCAGGGATGTATGCCTCTTTCACCTTGGCTAACACGCCCTCCCATGTAGCTATGGGGTTCTTGCCCTCTTTTTGCCTCTCTTCTTGAATAAATTTCCACCAAGTCAATGCTACCCCTCTCAATCTAGACTTGGCCACCTTCACCTTTTGTGCCTCACTGATTCCATCACATTCAAAGTGATTCTCCAATCCCTCTATCCATTCCAGGACTACCTTAGGCTTCATTTTTTCTCAAAAAAGTGGCACTCCTTCTAGGGATTTTCCTCCTAAGGCTTTAATTGCTTTAAGGAAAGGTTCTTTAGGTAGAATAGGGTCTGGTTCAAGAGTCCTATCCTCTTCTAAAACTTCTTTTCCCTTTCCTTCATTGACCTTGATTGTCACTTTCTCAGTTTTATCTTCAACTACATCTAGTTTGCTCTCTAGTTGTAATAATATTTCTCCGAGGAGCCTATTTTCTTCTTCTTGGTCTTCTACCTTCTTTGCTAGCTCTGCATTTGTCACCATCCTTAGACTATTCTCTCCTACTGATTCAGTGTCTTTCATATGCTGGCTTCTTCCCAAATCTTAGAAGCTCTGATACCACTATGATAGGGAGCACTCCTAATTTACAACCAACTGGAGTTCTTTGGTGGTATAAACCTAGTCTCCTTTAGGGCTCATAGTCTCCTCTTATGTACTCCCCTACCATTAGTTTTCTTGTTTCACCTTCCTCAAGCTCACAAGGTAAGCTTGCTCACTATATCCTTTTAAGGGTGTAGGACACACAACATTTGTTCTTTCATTGTAAAACCACCCATCTTGTTTGGTTTAGCAAACTTTCTCCTTTCGGTTTCAAAATGTCTAGGTTTCAGGGCTTGTAGCCTTCTGGATCTTCTTCCAGTTCTCAGTAGATCCTTCCCCAACAAATTATCTCCTTCAAGCTACTGACACCTAGCCGGACTATCACCAAGCTCACCTAGGGCCAGTTTGCAGGAATAGCTAATGCCATCTCCTGGTCTCCTTCAAGTGAAAACCTACTGTACAGGGTTGCCTCTACTTGACAACCTCCAATGGTCATGTGGAGGTTCAAGTCAGAGCCATATTATTGTTACAAACAGAGAAAAAAAACTGAAATGGAAAATCTTATTTACAGATTCTGAGTTTATTCATAGATTCAAACCAATAACTCACAGAATAGAGAAATGAAGCATTTACATTAACTGCATAAGTGAACTTAAATATTCTAAAACATTATTTGCAATTCACGAACAAAAATTAGACTCTGAATTGGAAACCTGAAAAATAGACTTCTCTTTTGCTATTCAAAAAAAACAGATTTGTTCTCCAAGACAATCAACCTCTTACAGATGCTCATTGGGTCTTTTTATATATTCCATCCCCTGTTGTGAATTCTTCCTATTGGACAAGATTGATCTCGTTACCAATGGTTTCCAGTGGAAACTGTTTTTCAGGTTCCATCGGGTCATCAGGGTAGTGTCCAAACAAGGTTACTGATGACAACCTCCAACACTTTGTACTTCCTATCGGGTAATCAGTGTAACACCAAAACAGGGCTAACAATGACCAATGACAACACACACCGCTTCACGCTTTCCATCGGGTCATCGAGGAGACTTCAAAACTTGACTTCCGATGGCCAATGACAACTTAGCAAGCAATGCAGTCTCATTGGGTCATCGGTGTAGTGTGAAACCCATCTTATTGATATCCGATAACACCACCCATTGAGCGCGCTCCAAACCAATGCTTTCTCATCGGGTCATCGGGGTTACTTGAAACTGCTCCTTCTGATACCCAATGGATCACAAATGAACAAACTATCAAAATAGGTTTCCACTGTCAGTATAGCTACTGTTGAGTTATCCTGATGCTAGACAAATGAGGACCTACAAGGAATTTTGCTATGAGATGTCATTATAGGCTTACAAAGGTATATTGGCCAAACTGAGGAAACACACATGTGGACCTAATGAGGATCATTCACACCAAAATTGTTGAAAATTTGGAAGCAACCAAAATTGGGTACTCCTGCACCACAGACATTCTCATGTCATCAAAATTTCCTCTTAGGCTCTCTTCTTTAGCAATCTTAACATCTTCATCACCGCTATAAATCTCTTCAAGTTTTTTCTATTCTTCATATGCAGTTTCAAGACCATGGACATCTACATATTCAACATCAGATAGAGAACTAATAATAGCCTCCAGTGCTTGATGATTTTCTTGTTGTTCTTTCTTCTAATCATCAGTTAGAATTCCAGTAGGTGCAACATACTGAGTTTCTACTTGATCCCAATACTGAATTCCCAGACTCTTGATGTAAATCTTCATTCTGTCGCTCCATATCCTATAGTTATCTTTGTTGAACTTAGGACCTTCCTTCTTCATCATGATCTACAAGATCTTTTCCTCAAGCTTGTTAGGCTTTTGGATTTACCTGAGACACTCTGATACCAATTGATGGTATGATGAAAGAATAAGTATTCAGTAGATTACTAAGAGGGGGGTGAATTAGTAAACTGAAAAACTGATACAAACTTCCCAAAATCAAATTCAATCACACAAAGTAAACTTATCAACAAAATATCACTATCAAGATCAATACTCATAAGAATACTCAACATCAACCGGTTAACTGTTATAACAATGTAACAGTAAACATCATTCAACTTGTAAACATCAACATACTTCATCTCTCAATGATTCTTGTTATCATGCCTTATCAAAATAGTTAAGTAGTTAATCAAATCAACAAATAAGTTTATAACCACAAACACATTCACCACATGACACAAATGGTTATACGTGGAAAACCCAAATAGGTAAAAACCATGGTGAGATGAGACTCACATGATAGCTATCTGAACTCTTATGAAGTTCACCTTGTTAGGAGCCAAGCCTATTAAATCTTTTACAATAAGTCCTTTTAAGAATTGATTCTATTAGGAATCATTCGGTTAAGGGATTTTACAAATGCCTTGATAAAAAGAAAATACCCTATTAGGATTAACCTCGGTAGAGGGTTTGAAAATCCAAGCTAATGGACCACCTTGTTAGAGGATTTAGAAGTAACCAAGCTTGTTAGAGCTTACCCAATTAGGGGATTTCAATTCTATTGTAATTGTTAGAAGACAAAAACTTTTTCTTGATCTATCTGAATAGCACTACATTTGCTTGATTAGATCCTTTTAAGCTTCAATATGCCTTTACTCAAACTGCAAATTCATTCTCCGATTAGGCAACCACACACTAATTGATTTCAGCCAACACCTTGCCAACAAATTTTACAAAACTTCATCGAACTTAAATACAAATCAATTAGGTCGATAACACAACAAAAACCTAATTCTCTCATAGAGATTACAAACAAGTCGGTACAAGTGTGACCGTTGGATTTACATAACAATTTGTACACATTCTTCAAGAAAATTCTAACCACTCCATGATCACCGCTTCATTGGACTTGTAATTGATCATGCGCTTTGCATTAGATGCAATCCACTTTGCTCATTCCCTAGACAATAAAAAAACAAACAAATGCACCAAAACAATCTAAACTTATCTTCATACAATGACCATATGTGTCACCATCATTACCGCTCAATCATTGATAAACCAACATAACCATTTCAACAAACTTAATCAGTTAGGGTTTAACAAAACAACAAATGGTAGGGTTTACCAGTTACAATGCATAAAAAGGATTTAACCTTATACACCGGTTTACTAGTTTACAACATCTTCCTTAAAGCTCTTCCTACCAGTTACAAGACAATATCAATAACAACAATATCAAGAATATTATAAATACAATTATCGGTTCAATTGACATAAATGACAACATAACATATCATTAATGCAATCTCCATGCAAATGCCAACAATGACCCCTTAGGACACAATATGGTGTCATTATGGGTTGTATGGTGTCTTAAGGGGTCATATGGTTCCCTTTGACCTCTTGGGACACCATCTGACCCCTTAGGACACAATATGGTGTTGTTGTGGTTCGTATGGTGTCCTATGACCCCTTAGGTGTTGTTGGGGATCATATTATGTCTTAACAGGTCATATGGTGTGTTATGACCCCTTAAGACACAATATGACCCCTTAGAACACCTTATGTTGTCATTATGGGTCGTATGGTGTCCTAAGGGATCATTGGACACCATAGGACCATACTGACACCATATGGTGTACTAGGGGATCATATGGTGTCCTAAGGGGTCATAGGACACCATACGAATGATACTGACACCATATGGTGTTCTAAGGGGTCATATGGTGTCCTAAGGGGTCATAGGACACCATATGACCCATTATGACACAATATGACCCAAAACGACACCTAACGGGTCATATGGTGTCCTATGACCTATTAGGACATCATATGGTGTAATTATGGGTTGTATGGTGTCCTAAGGGGTCATATAGTGTCCTATGACCACTTAGGACACCATATGGTGTCGTTATGGGTCCTATGGTAACCTAAGAGGTCATATGGTGTCTGATGATCCCTTAGGACACCATATGACCCTTTAGCACACCATATGGTGTCAATATGGGTCATATGGTGTCCTCAGGGGTCATCTGGTGTCCTATGACCCCTTAGGACACCATATGAACTCTTAGGACACAATATGGGGTTGATAAGGGTCATAGTGTTGTGAGGGGTCATATTGTGTCCTATGACCCCTTATGACACCATATGACCCCTTAGGATACAATATGGGGTTGTTAAGGGTCATAGTGTTGTAAGGGGTCATATTGTGTCCTATGACCCCTTAGGACACCGTATGACCCCTTAGGATACAATATGCTATCGTTATGGGTCGTATGGTGTCCTAAGGGGTCATACAGTGTCCTATGATCCATTAGGACACCATATGACCCCTTAGGACACAATATGGTGTTGTTATGGGTTGTACGGTGTTCTAAGGGGTCATATGGTGTTTTATGACCCCTTAGGACACAATATGGTGTCATTATGGGTCGTATAGTGTCCTAAGGGGTCATATGGTGTTCTATGATCCCTTAGGACACCATATGAACCCTTAGGACACAAAATGAGGTTGTGAAGGGTCATAGTGTCGTAAGGGGTCATATTGTGTCCTATGACCCCTTATGACACCATATGACCCCTTAGGATACAATATACTGTCGTTATGGGTCATATGGTGTCCTAAGGGGTCATATGGTGTCCTATGACCCCTTAGGGCACCATATGACCCCTTAGGACACCACATGACCCCTTAGGACACAATATGGTGTTGTTATGGGTTGTATGGTGTCCTAAGGGGTCATATAGTGTCCTATGACCCCTTAGGACACCATATGACCCCTTAGGACACAATATGGTGTTGTTATGGGTCGTATGGTGTCCTAAGGGGTCATATGGTGTCCCATGACCCCTTAGGTGTTGTTAGGGATTATATTATGTCTTAACGGGTCATATGGTGTGTTATGACCCCTTAAGACACAACATGACCCCTTAGGACACCTTATGTTGTCATTATGGGTCGTAGGGTGTCCTAAGGGGTCATATGGTGTCCTAAGGGATCATTGAACACCATAGGACCATACTGACACCATATGGTGTACTAGGGGGTCATATGGTGTCCTAAGGAGTCATAGGACACCATACGAACCATACCGACACCATATGGTGTACTAAAGGGTCATATGGTGTCCTAAGGAGTCATAGGACACCATATGACCCCTTAAGACACAACATGATCCCTAAGGACACCTAAGGGGTCATATGGTGTCCTATGGCCCATTAGGACACCATATGGTGTCGTTATGGGTTGTATGGTTTCCTAAGGGATCATATGGTGTCCTATGACCACTTAGGACACCATATGGTGTTTTTATGGGTCCTATGGTAACCTAAGAGGTCATATGGTGTCCTATGACCCCTTAGGACACCATATGACCAATTAGGTGTCATTAGGGGTCATATTGTGTCCTAAGGGGTCATATGGTGTCCTATGACCCCTTAGGACCTAGAGAGAGGAGGGAGTGAGGAAGAAACTGAGGGAAAGAGGTGAGAGAGGGAATTAGATGGGTGTAAAAATGGAGAGGGAGATAGATCAAGGGATAGGGGAATAAGGGAATTGTGAGAGCTAGAGAGGGGAGGGACAAAGAAGAGTATTCATCTTTAAGAATGAAGAGCTCAAGAAGAAGTAAGGGGAGAGAGAGAATATGAGATCTAGTTCATAGAGAGAGATGAAACTATGAGAAAAGGGAGATAAAGAAGGGAGAGGTGAGATGGGGGTTTGAGGAGGGTGGGGGGATAGAGATTTAAACATGAAGGAAAAGACATATTTTTGGATGAAGAACATAGACAAGAAGAGAGGTGAGAGGCATAGATGAGAGATTAAGGAGGATGAGGGGGATATAAAGGTAAACATGAAGGGAATAAGATACTTGGGGATAAAGGACATAAAAAGGAAGGGATGTGAGAGGCTAGAGGTGAGAGAGAGGTGGGAGACTTGGGGATAAAGGACATAGAGGGGAAGGGAGGTGAGAGGCCTAGAGGGGAGGGAGAGGAGAGATGGGGGTTTAAGGAGGGTGGGGGTGATAGAGAGGTAAACATGAATGGAATGAGATACTTAGGGATAAAGGACATAGAGGGGAAGGGAGGTGAGAAGCTAAAAGGGGAGAGAGAGGTTAGATGGGGGTTTAAGGAGGGTGGGGGGGATAGAGAGGTAAACATGAAGAAAGTAGTGGAGAGACTGAGGGAAAGAGGTGAGAGAGGGAATGAGATGGGTATAAGGATGGAGAGGGAGATACAAAGGGATAGGGAAATAAGGGAATTGTGAGAGCTAGAGAGGGGAGGGACAAAGAAGAGTAGGGATATAAGAATGAAGGGAGATAAGAGGTAAGGGGAGAGAGAATAAGAGATCTGGTTCATTGAGAGCTATGGAACTATGAGTGAAGGAAGATAAAGGTGGATAATGGGATATCTATCTCATAGAGGAGGGTAATGGGACATGGATGAATATGGATACCTCGAGAGCTCAATGTGAGATGGATAGATGTGGATACCTCGACAGGTGGAGAGAGAGGAGAGAGAGGCCATAATTGAGAGAGGGGAGTGAGATATAAAATGAGAGACAAAGGAACAAAGAGAAAGAGGGAAGGAGGGGTAGATGGTGATTTTTTGAGATACTTAGAGATGGTAAAGGTAGATATAGGTGAAGGGAAGAGTTCACAAAGCAAGAAAGAGGGGCAAGTACCTATAGGGTGAGAATTGGAGAGGGAGAGAGAAATATACAGAAGGGAAATAGAGGTAATTTACTTAGAGCCTAAGGAGGGATTGATAAGAGACACAATAGGTATAGATAGATAAAAAAGGAGAGAGAGATAGCTAATGGGACATTGTTTCAACTAAACATTGTTTCTTTGTACACATTTGTGCTCTCCCTATTTGGCGCACACCAAATATGGAATATGGATCACATTTAGCACTCTCCCTATTTGGTGTGCACCAAATGTGGAATATGGACCACATCTGGTGTGCGCCAAATGGGAAAACCCATTGATCACATTTGGCGCATGCCAAATAGGGAGAGGGCCATATTTGGCGCATGCCAAATGGCTCACTTTGGGAAACACCAAACCTATGGGTTGGATTTACCTTGGGCATCCAACCCAAAGGTTTGGATGACCATTTCAGGCTAGAGACATGTTTTTATCAAAACTAAAAATTTTGACATATTTTTGGTCGTGCTCTCCATCAGGTTTGCATGTGTTTCAATGAAGTTAAAAAAAATACTGTGGTAAACTTGAGCTCCCTCTTAGCTATCCAAAAATGTAATTTATTTCAAATTTTGATTTCATTAAGTCTTTCATCTATAATTTCTTTTGTTATTGTGTCCGTTTTTTGTCAAAAACCAACATTCACTATTTTGGGTATAGATTTTTACACGTTACTCAGATTTTGAAAAAACTTACATTTTTCGAAACTAGACTCCACTCTACACAACATACTTTGAAATTTTATTTTATGTTTTTAAATTATTGATAGATATTAACATTAATTTAAAATACAAACTAAAAATATATAATATTCACATCTAAATATCTAAACAAGACAAAGCCGTTCTTAAATTCCACACTCTGATACTAGACTACAATGTGCATTTGCAATGACTATATCCTATATGAACACTAACCAATTTGAAACTCATCATGTGCAACATGAATACGTGGCATCTCCATCTTCGATCATTGTTTGATCATTAGATCATCACTACCGATTCTCCAAGATCCATCGGTTAGGGTTCTGCATATCAACGGGTTAGGGTTACCGGTTGATCACTCTGCTTTAAATACCAATACCGGTTTCCTTCACTGCTTTACTATCGGTTGCGCTAGTGTATCACTACTGGTTATAATACAACTCCATTACCATCAGTGGTTAACCTTCTGTAATGCAAATGAAATTCAAACTAAAATAAAATCCACTTGAAATTGGATGTTGAAATAAGAGAATCTTGTCACAACCCTCCTTTATCACTTTTGGTTTTAAAATACAAACTCTATTATATTTTTGGATAAACTATTTAAATGATTGAATGAATATCATAAAAGAATAAAAATAATAAAACTCACACACACAAATGGAAAATATACATTTTTCTTAATTATTATTTAATTTTCCTTACCCAATTATGGCACATGTTGTAGGAAGAATAAGAAGCTTCTAGAGGATTCTCCACCACCTTGCATGTAACTCCTCCCACTAAGTCTAATCAATTTTGCATGAAGTCAAAAATTGGGAAAGAATCTCTTTTTTTTAATTAAAAATTTAGGTAGTGGAATAGAGGGATTTTTCTTATAAATGATATGCAAGTTTTCAAAAATGGGAGTTGGATATTCCATAAAGAAACTTTTCTCTCAAGTAAATTCTTTTTTTTTGGTAGTCATATTTCATTCTTTTGGAAGGAAAAAAAAGAAGCTAAGATTGTTTTGGAGAATTTCTTTCAAATTTGAAGATCAAGGGAGGCTAATTGGAGGATTCGTAGGGGATTCTACATCAATTTCAAGTGTCCAGGTTCTTCTCATTTAGTTTATTTTATTTTTGAATCATGCATCTTGTTCTTGCTGCGAATTAGAAATTAGATCAATTTGTTTAAGAAATTAGATCAAAATGTTTCAAATTTTTGATAAGAAATTAGATCAATTTGTTTAAGAAATTAGATCAATATGTTTCAAATTTTTTCAAATTTTTGATAGGAAATTAGATCAATTTGTTTAAGAAATTAGATCAATATGTTTCAAATTTTTGATAGGAAATTAGATCAATTTGTTTAAGAAATTAGATCAATATGTTTCAAATTTTTGATAAGAAATTAGATCAATTTTTCTAAGAAATTAGATCAATATGTTTCAAATTTTTGATAGGAAATTAGATCAATTTGTTTAAGAAATTAGATCAATATGTTTCAAATTCTTGATAAGAAATTAGATCAATTTGTTTAAGAGATTGGATCAATATGTTTCAAATTCTTGATAAGAAATTAGATCAATTTGTTTATGAAATTAGATCAATATGTTTCAATTTCTTGATAGGAATTAGATCAATTTGTTTAAATTTCTTGATAAGAATTAGATCGATTCATGTTGAAGAACTAGATTAGATCCATCTTATCTCCTTTCTCCAAATTCACCTCTCTGGTTTTCAAATAGAAATCTGAACCTCATCCTCTAATGAGATTTCGTTGTGATTATTTCCTCTGTGATATTCTCATTCGATTTCGTTATATGGTTGTATAAATTCTTTGTGAAAATTAGTTGAAAGTAAAGATAGATTTCACTGCGATTATTCTAAATTTCTCTCTGTAATTATTTAAATATCTATGATTATTTTTTTCTCTGTGAATATTTCCTCTCACTATGAATATCGGATGAACAAATCCTCCTGTGAACACTAGAAACGAATCCTGGAAATAAACAATTTCTCCCTCCCTATGATGGCTAGATAAAGCTCTCTCCCTCTCTCTCTCTCTCTCTCTCTCTCTCTCTATAAATGATAAACTCCTTCTTACTGTGGCAATCAATCAAAAGGAAAAAAAAACACAGTTATTTGATCATCTGTTTTGTTCTTACTTTCATAAATAAATAAATCTCTTTTTGTAAGGAAATATAAAACCATATATATATATATATATATATATTATTTCGAATGTTATCATGTAAATATTAATATCGCACTATCATTATAAAATGTTGCGTTAAATGCCAATGTTCGGCACGGTCTTCGAAACGTCTGGAGGCATGCAGGGCAGCAGTATTGAAACCGTTGGGGATAGCGGTACCCCCCACTACCCTGCGGTCATTGTAAGTGGCCGCAGGGGAGTGGAGGGGACCGCGTGGCCCCCTCTACCCCTACGAGCCTGCGCATGCAGGACCGTAGGGGGTGATGGGACCCGTGGTCCCCACCCCCTAGTTACTCTTATTAAAATATATTTGTTGTTAAATTATTACACTTTGAAAATTTCAATGGAAATTTTAATAATTGTTTTAATTAAAATTTAGGTTAATTTTTTTATATCATTTTAATTAAATTTAAGTAATTTTGTTTATATAATAGTTTTAATCAAAATTTAAGTTAATATTCATTTTAATTAAATTTAAGTTAATTTTTTTGTTTAATTAAATTTTAAGTTAATAAATTAGCAAAAGATTGAAATCAAAAATTTTGTCTCAATTCCTTTAGGGATTTATTGGATTATTTAATTAGTGATTTTGACTCACTTAAAAACAAATAAGTCTCATTATTTCGATTTGATCCAAAATTTCCAAAAAGTATAAGCTAATCACTCATGTGGAATTAGTAACTCTATAATTAATTAGTCTCACGATAGGAGTAAACATTTCTTCATTTTGTATGTAAATGACGCTACTTTTGCATTGCATTTATATTATTTCTCATTCATTATCTTCATGCAATTGCACGTAAATTCACAATTATCATTATCATGCCAATACACGTATTAATTCGTTTAGTTGTAGAATAATGATATTTCTCTTTTTCAAATAGTATTTAAAGTTTAAGTTATGTACATCCATTTCATAATTATATTTCAAGCATGATGTTTTATAAGCTCTTAGTTTAGAAACTAAACAAAGGAAGTTGGAAAACCAAAACTAGCAGCGTTCGGTATATACGGTACCTCTGGGTCACGCTCACGGGTAATGTCGTCGTGTTGAACTACTGCACTTAACGCCTAATAAAGCTACATCAACGACGTCTGTGGCATCGTCCCTATAAATCGTCAAGGAGTAATAAGGGACACTTGGAAGTTAAAATCCAAGGGGCGGGTAATCCCCCTTGGATCGATAATCTAATAAGATAACTTTGAAATGATTTCACATCCATTGAGATAAACCAAAGTAAACCCCTTTTAGGGATGGTTAAGTTAAATGATTTTATGAAATTGATTTCTTTTTTTTGAAGAGATATTGGTGATTTGCAAATTGGTCAAGGGTGACGCTCATGATAAGAATTAGGATCTAGTTATTTTAGGCCACAAGCAATTGGCCATCTTGAGCCTTTGCTTAAGCACTACCTTCGTGGGTAGCAACCGCAGAGAAACTGTCTGAGACATTGACCCTAGAAAGGGTTGCGTACCCACAAATCAGTTTACATCAAACCATATAATAGAAAATAGAACTACATACTTTACACCTTGATCCCGTGTCGAAGCGGGTATGTAGGCAGTCTTGGGACGGAGTTGTCCCTCGTACTCAGGCGTTCATGGGTGGGGTCTAGGCTTGGTTGAGTAAGAATCCTATTTGAAAGATAAGATAATTAAATTGGAAAAAGAAATTCAATGCATACTTGGAAGGAATCCCGTATGGATTCACTTGACTTCCTGAGGCTTTAAGCCAAATTCTGAGGTGGAATTTAAGCTTGTATTATTTAATTACTCCTAAGGATGGCGACCTCGATGCACTTCTGTTAGAAGAGTGTAGTACTTAGTGAGTGGCTCAGGACCCGAATGGTCCCGATGAGTCTAAGTCTCTAGCCAGAGCATCTCCTATCCCATTTGGATAGATGCCTATCCCGTATGGGTAGATGCCTATCCCGTTTGGATAGATGCCTACCCCGTATGGGTAGATGCCTATCCCGTATTGGATAGATGGAACCTTATGTCCCGTATGGACAATTGCCTAACCCGTATGGTTAGATGCTCATCCCAGATGGATGAATGCCTAATCCTAATGGATGGATGCCTAGAGTATGCAATTGAATAAAACATAATGATTACATTAAAAAAAAAAGAATACTCAATTTTGTTGAATCAATTATGGTGGGTTATTACATGTGGTATCAGAGCAAAGGTTCAAATCTAGGCCTTGTGCTCTCTTCAATTTATTCAACTAAGGGAATGTTTTGAAATGGTAGAAATTAAGTTTTAAAAATCCTAAATCTAAAACTAACTACATAATTTAACTTTCAGGTAAAAACCTAGAATGGCAAGAGGAAGAGGAAGAGGAAGAGGAAGAGGAAGAGGAAGGGTTTATGGAAGACGTACTAGGAGTCAAAGTGAAGAAAACCATGAGGAAAACTATGAGGAAAACCATGAAGAAAATCATGAGGAAAACTATGAAGAAAACCATGAGGAAGATCATGAAGAGGATCAACACAACCTAGGGAATAACAGAGATGGGGTCCAAGCTATAATCGACCTCCTAACTGAACAAAGAGATAAAATCAACTTCTTGGAAAAATCACTACAGGACCTTAGGGAAATGTAGAATGACTATGAAAATAGAAGTGGTACCGAAAATGGAAACCCTGGTAGCAATCAAGGGAATGTGATGGGTAATAGAAAGGAAAATAACATATTGGAACTTTCCAAAGACTTAAAGAAAATCACCTCTCCTATGTTTGATGGGAGGCAAATTGGTGAAGGAGCTGAGAATTGGCTAAATGAAATGGAAAAATAATTTGAGCTAAGATATTTTAGTGAAACAACCAAGGCCTTATGGGGTTCTTATCAACTCACAGGGGAGGCAGCCAGTTGGTGGACCAACACCAAGGAACAAAATGGGTATAGCAAGGATATGGTCACATGGGATCAATTTGTTCACCACTTCTGAGATAGGTGGCTCCCTAATTGTTCTTCGATGAGAAGGTGACAAAGTTCCATAATCTACATCAAGGGTCCCTATCTGTTCAACAATATTGGGATAAGTTCACCAAGTTACTTAAATATGTACCTATGTACCAGAAAGATGAAGAAGGTCAAGCAAGGAAGTTCATTTTGGGGATAAATACCAACATAGGGGTAGAAGTTGACATGCATGGACCCAAAAACATGAATGAAGTACTTGAAAAGTCCCTAAGGCAAGAGAGAAAGATTCAAACACTAGCAGGGCGGAACTATAATGGGAACCACTCATTTAAAAGGAAGCAAGAATTCAATGGAAACACTAATTTCAACAAGGGTCAAAAGAACAATTCTTCCGAAAGAAGGCCACCTCCTAATCAATATTAGAGAAATGGAAATAATAATAATAACAGGGGCAATAATAACAAAGGCAACTATAACAGGAATGACCAACAGAACATGATAACTTATCCACCCAGGGCCAATGAAACAAGAAATGATCCGCCTATAAATCAAGGTAGGAGGGGTCCTCCAGGTGGATGCTTTATGTGTGGGGAAAACTATTTTGCCAGAGATTGCCCCAGGATGCAAGGATAGATTAGGGCCAATCAACCCCAACAAGGGCCCCAACAAAGGATTCATGCACTAGTTAGGAACCAAAGAGGAAGATACCAGAATGTTCCTGTGGAAACTATAGGTACACTATTTGAACAACCGATTTCAATCCTAATTGACACTGGATCATTTGAATGTTTCATCTCACCTGAATTAGTAAACAAATATGCATTAAAAGTTAATCAAATGGAGTCATCATGGATGGTTCAATATGGGGATAAGACAACTAGGGAAGTGACTAAGTGTTTGCCGAGGGCAAGGGTACAATTTCCTGAGTTCAAAACAAGGGTAGATCTCTATGTGGCACCCTTAGGATTATATGATATAATTATTGGAATGAGTTGGTTAACAGACCATCAAGCTAATGTAGATTGCTATAACAAAGTTGTTGAATATTTGGATGATGGGGGGAAAAGGGTCAAAATCCAAGGAAAGTTTAAACCCATTAATATAGAAACCATCTCAGCAATGCAATTAAAGAAGGAAAGGAGAAGAGGAGACCAAATCTATATGGTTGAAATTGATGAAGGAAAGAGGGAAAATACACCAACCTTTGAAGATGCCCCTTTCTTAAAGGAATTTAAGGATGTTTTTCCAAAAGAATTACCCGGTTTACCCCCTAAGAGGAAGTTTGACTTTTCTATTGAAGTACTACTAAGAGCTGAACCAGTATCAAGGGCACCTTATCGTATGAACACAACTGAATTACAAGAGCTTAAAATGCAATTAGAGGAACTCTTAGCTAAGGGATTAATAAGGCCAAGCGTATCACCATGGGGAGCGCCAGTTTTGTTTGTTAAAAAGAAGGATGGAACCCTAAGGCTATGCATCGACTATAGGATGTTGAACAAGGTCACAATAAAGAATAGGTATCCCTTACCTCGCATAGAGGATCTTTTTGACCAAATGAAAGGAGCAGCCATTTTCTCAAAGATAGACCTTCAGTCAGGGTACCATCAACTCAGGATTAAGGAGGAAGACATTCCGAAAACAACTTTCAGGACTAGATATGGGCATTATGAATTCATAGAAGTTCCTTTTGGTGTAACCAACACCCCAGCTGCATTTATGAACCTAATGAATAGTGTACTCCATGACTACTTGGATAAATTTGTTTTGGTATTTCTGGATGACATATTGATTTACTCTAGAAATGAAGAGGAACATTTAGTGCACCTACAAATTGTTTTGCAAAGGTTGAGGGAACATAATTTATATGGGCAATTGTCCAAATGTGCCTTCTTTGAGGAAAAGATTCACTACCTTGGGCATATAATATCAAAGGAAGGAATAGTAGTTGACCTAGATAAAATAAAGGCAATAGTAGAATGGCCAATCCCTAAGAATGTTTCAAAGGTAAGAAGCTTTATGGGGCTAGCAGGTTACTATAGGAGGTTTGTGGAAGGATTCTCTAAGATAGAAAACCCCATCACCTCATTACAAAGGAAGGGCAAAAGGTTTATGTGGACCGAGCAAAGTGATAAGGCATTCCAAATCTTGAAGGAAAAACTAACTTCAGCACCCATTCTAAAGGTACTAGATCTGAATGGACACTTCACAGTCGTAACTGATGCTTCTATTGAAGGGTTAGGAGGAGTACTTGTCCAAGATGAAGGGGTAGTAGCCTACGAATCCAGAAAGCTAAAGACTCATGAAGTCAATTATGCACCCCATGACTTAGAGTTGGCAAAAATTGTGCATGCCCTACAAAAATGGAGACAATTCTTACTAGGGAAGCCCTTTGAGCTAAAGTCAGATAACCAAAGACTAAAATACATCTTTACCCAACCCCACTTAAATGCCAGACAAAGAAGGTGGTTAGAGTTTCTAAGTGAATACGATTTTGAAATTGAATATATTAAAGGGAAGGAAAATAGGGTGGCAGATGCCTTAAGTAGGAGGAGACACTTGATGACTATAACAACATTCAAAACTTCTTTCAAAAGGCAAGTAATGGATGAGCAGGGTCACGACCCATGGTATGAGCAAGTCAAATTGACTTTAGAACACAACCCAAATAATCCTAAGGTTGAAGGGTATACATTAGATGAAGAAGGGTTGCTCAGATACAATAATAGAATCTATATTCCAAATTCAAGAGACTTAAGGGAAGTAGTCCTGTCAGAGGGTCACAATGCCCCTTATTCAGGGCACCCAGGAGTTAACAAACTTTATGCAGACCTAAAGAAATTATACTTTTGGCAAGGGATGAAGAATGACATTGTCAAGTATGTGGCTAAATGTTTGGAGTGTCAAAGAGTAAAGGCATAACATAGACATCCAACTGGATTGTTGCAATTGCACAATGTACCTCAACACAAGTGGCAAGTTATTAGCATGGATTTTGTGCAAGGGTTACCCATGTCACCTTCTAGGCATGATGCAATAATGGTGGTAATTGACAAACTCACTAAGGTGGCACACTTTATACCAGGGAATCTGATGGATGATGCACCTACCTTGGCTAGGCACTTTGTTAAGGAAATATTTAGGTTGCATGGAATACCAGAGAAAATCATATCAGATAGAGATGCTAGATTCACTTCAAGGTTTTGGACCACTCTTCAATCAGCTCTAGGAACTCAACTAAATTTTAGCACGACATACCATCCTGAAACCGACGGTCAGATAGAAAGGACAAATCAAATTATGGAGGACCTACTTCGCATGTATTGCATGGACCAACAGAGGAAATGTGAAGAATACCTACCTCTAGTAGAATTTGCTTACAATAATACATATCAAACATCTTTGGGAATGGCACCTTTTGAAGCTTTGTATGGTAGACCATGTCGAACACCTTTGAGTTGGGATAGTCTTGAAGATAGAGTGATTATTGGGCCAGATATGCTGAAAGAAATGGAAAGGAAAACTAAGGAAATTAGGCAAAGATTGAAGGAAGCCTCAGATAGGCAGAAAAGTTATGCAGACAAAAAGATAACACCAAGGGAGTTTGAGGTAGGAGAGAAAGTCTTCCTAAGGGTTAGGCCACACAAGAGTTCTATAAGATTTGGGAAGAAGACTAAGCTTGCACCTCGTTATGTTGAACCCTTTGAAATATTGGGAAGGATTAATCTAGTTGCATACCGGTTGGCCTTACCTCCCCAATTGAGCCGAATCCATGATGTCTTCCATGTATCTCTTCTTAAAAAGTATGTACCTGATGAGAAACACATTTTGAATTGGGATGCTTTACAGGTCTAGGAAATGGGAGGAATAATGATAGAGCCATTCAAAATCTTGGAGAGGTGCCAGTGCCAGTTGCGCAACAGAGAGATTGATCACTGCAAAGTGCAATGGGACCAATATGATGAAAAGAATGCCACATGGGAAGATACTAAGGAGATGCAGCAGTTGTTTCCTTTTTTGTTTTAAACATAAACTATAGACTCTTTTGAATGCATTTAATAAGTGCATCGGGACGATGCACAAATTAATGGGGGGAGGATGTCACAACCCTCCTTTATCACTTTTGGTTTTAAAATACAAACTCTATTATATTTTTGGATAAACTATTTAAATGATTGAATGAATATCATAAAAGAATAAAAATAATAAAACTCACACACACACATGGAAAATATACATTTTTCTTAATTATTATTTAATTTTCCTCACCCAATTATGGCACATGTTGTAGGAAGAATAAGAAGCTTCTAGAGGATTCTCCACCACCTTGCATGTAACTCCTCCCACTAAGTCTAATCAATTTTGCATGAAGTCAAAAATTGGGAAAGAATCTCTTTTTTTTAATTAAAAATTTAGGTAGTGGAATAGAGGGATTTTTCTTCTAAATGATATGCAAGTTTTCAAAAATGGGAGTTGGATATTCCATAAAGAATTTTTTCTCTCAAGTAAATTCTTTTTTTTGGTAGTCATATTTCATTCTTTTGGAAGGAAAAAAAAAAAGCTAAGATTGTTTTGGAGAATTTCTTTCAAATTTGAAGATCAAGGGAGGCTAATTGCAGGATTCGTAGGGGATTCTACATCAATTTCAAGTGTCCAGGTTCTTCTTATTTAGTTTATTTTATTTTTGAATCATGCATCTTGTTCTTGCTGCGAATTAGAAATTAGATCAATTTGTTTAAGAAATTAGATCAATATGTTTCAAATTTTTGATAAGAAATTAGATCAATTTGTTTAAGAAATTAGATCAATATGTTTCAAATTTTTGATAGGAAATTAGATCAATTTGTTTAAGAAATTAGATCAATATGTTTCAAATTTTTGATAAGAAGTTAGATCAATTTGTTTAAGAAATTAGATCAATATGTTTCAAATTTTGATAAGAAATTAGATCAATTTGTTTAAGAAATTAGATCAATATGTTTCAAATTCTTGATAAGAAATTAGATCAATTTGTTTAAGAGATTGGATTAATATGTTTCAAATTCTTGATAAGAAATTAGATCAATTTGTTTATGAAATTAGATCAATAAGTTTCAAATTCTTGATAGGAATTAGATCAATTTGTTTAAATTTCTTTATAAGAATTAGATCGATTCTTGCTGAAGAACTAGATTAGATCCATCTTATCTCCTTTCTCCAAATTCACCTCTCTGGTTTTCGAATAGAAATCTGAACCTCATCCTCTAAAGAGATTTCACTGTGATTATTTCCTCTGTGATATTCTCATTCGATTTCATTATCTGGTTGTATAAATTCTTTGTGAAAATTAGTTGAAAGTAAAGATAGATTTCACTGCGATTATTCTAAATTTCTCTCTATAATTATTTAAATCTCTATGATTATTTTTTTCTTTGTGAATATTTCCTCTCACTATGAATATCGGATGAACAAATCCTCCTGTGAACACTGGAAACGAATCCTGGAAATAAACAATTTGTCCCTCCCTGTGATGGCTGGATAAAGCTCTCTCCCTCTCTCTCTCTGTAAATGATAAACTCCTGCTTACTGTGGCAATCAATCAAAAGGAAAAAAAAAATATAGTTATTTGATCATCTGTTTTGTTCTTACTTTCATAAATAAATAAATCTCTTTTTGTAAGGAAATATAAAACCATATATATATATATATATAATATTATTTTGAATGTTATCATGTAAATATTAATATTGCACTATCATTATAAAATGTTGCGTTAAATGCTAATGTTTGGCACGGTCTTCGAAACGTCTGGAGGCATGCAGGGCGGCGGTATTGAAACCGCCGGGGATAGCGGTACCCCCCACTACCCTGCGGTCACTGTAAGTGGCCGCAGGGGAGTGGAGGGGACCACGTGGCCCCCTCATCCCCTATGGGCCTGCGCATGCAAGACCGTAGGGGGTGATGGGACCCATGGTCCCCACCCCCTAGTTACTCTTATTAAAATATATTCATTGTTAAATTATTACACTTTGAAAATTTCAATGGAAATTTTAATAATTGTTTTAATTAAAATTTAGGTTAATTTTTTTATATCGTTTTAATTAAATTTAAGTAATTTTTTTTATATAATTGTTTTAATCAAAATTTAAGTTAATATTCGTTTTAATTAAATTTAGGTTAATTTTTTTGTTTAGTTAAATTTTAAGTTAATAAATTAGCAAAAGATTGAAATCAAAATTTTTGTCTCAATTCCTTTAGGGATTTATTGGATTATTTAATCAGTGATTTTGACTCACTTAAAAACAAATAAGTCTTATTATTTCGATTTGATCCAAAATTTCCAAAAAGTATAAGCTAATCACTCATGTGGAATTAGTAACTCTATAATTAATTAGTCTCACGATAGGAGTAAACATTTCTTCATTTTGTATGTAAATGATGCTACTTTTGCATTGCATTTATATTATTTCGCATTCATTATCTTCATGCAATTGCACGTAAGTTCACAATTATCATTATCATGCCAATACATGTATTAATTCGTTTAGTTGTAGAATAATGATATTTCTCTTTTTCAAATAGTATTTAAAGTTTAAGTTATGTACATCCATTTCATAATTATATTTCAAGCATGATGTTTTATAAGCTCTTAGTTTAGAAACTAAACAAAGGAAGTTGGAAAACCAAAACTAGCAGCGTTCGGTATATACGGTGCCTAAGGGTTATGCTTACGGGTAATGCCGTCGTGTTGAACTACTGCACTTAATGCATAATAAAGCTGCATCAACGACGTCTATGGCATCGTCTGTATAAATCATCGGGGAGTAATAAGGGAGACTTGGAAGTTAAAATCCAAGGGGCGGGTAATCCCCCTTGGATCGATAATCTAATAAGATAACTTTGAAATGATTTCACATCCATTGAGATAAACCATAGTAAACCCCTTTTAGGGATGGTTAAGTTAAATGATTTTATGAAATTGATTTCTTTTTTTTGAAGAGATATTGGTGATTTGCAAATTGGTCAAGGGTGACGCTCATGATAAGAATTAGGATCTAGTTATTTTAGGCCACAAGCAATAGGCCATCTTGAGCCTTCGCTTAAGCACTACCATCGTGTGTAGCAACTGCAGAGAAACTGTCTGGGACATTGACCCTAGAAAGGGTTGCGTACCCACAAATTAGTTTACATCAAACCATAGAATAGAAAATAGAACTACATACTTTACGCCTTGATCCCGTGCCAAAGCGGGTATGTAGGCAGTCTTGGGATGGAGTTGTCCCTCGTACTCAGGCGTTTGTGGGTGGGGTCTAGGCTTCGTTGAGTAAGAATCCTATTTGAAAGATAAGATAATTAAATTGGAAAAATAAATTCAATGCATACTTGGAAGGAATCTCGTATGGATTCGCTTGACCTCCTGAGGCTTTAAGCCAAATTCTGAGGTGGAATTCAAGCTAGTATTATTTAATTACTCCTAAGGACGACGACCTTGGTGCACTTCTGTTAGAAGAGTGTAGTACTTAGTGAGTGGCTCAGGACCTGAATGGTTCCGATGAGTCTATGTCTCTAGCCAGAGCATCTCCTGTCCCATTTGGATAGATGCCTACCTCGTATGGGTAGATGCCTATCCCGTTTGGATAGATGCCTACCTCGTATGGGTAGATGGCTATCCCATATTGGATATATGGAACCTTATGTCCCATATGGACAATTGCCTAACCCGTATGGTTAGATGCTCATCCCGGATGGATGAATGCCTAATCCTAATGGATGGATGCCCAAAGTATGAAATAGAATAAAACATAATGATTACATTAAAAAAAAAAAAGAATACTCAATTTTGTTGAATCAATTATGGTGGGTTATTACAAATCTATAGCTATTAGAAATGTTCTGCCCTCTTCTACAAAGCTGCACCCAAAAAGTGTTCAAGAACTTTTAAATTAAAATTGTCAACAAAAAAAGTGGGTAACTGAAATATTCATTACGTAATAATGCATATGGAAAACAAAATTCAAAATGAACAAAAAACCACACCTGGAAATATAGGCTACTATGAAGAGTTTTTGTCATCTGTTAGCTCTGTCATGGACTCTTCCGCAAACCCATATGTTAAAATCTGTCCAAAATAGGAAAACCCAAAAAAAATTGGTTAGTTTTCAATGATTTTAGGGGGGAGCATGCTCAAATTTCTATTTTTTATGATATGTCCACTTTGAAAATTAGTAAAAAATCATATACTCATTAAAAAATTAGCTGAAAAATATGGCATAAACTACAAGGTGTTAGCTAATTTCTCATTGAAGTGATTTTAAAAATTCATAAAAAAAGTTAACATTTTAGGGGGGCCACAACAGACGCTATGTTATTTTTTTTTGCATAAAAATAGGACCACTTTTTGTGGCCCCCCTTTTTGAAAGCCCTTAATCTCCACCATTTTCAAAATAAATTAGTAGTTTAGAAAGTATCCTCGAAGCACTCCAACTCTTGTTCTTGTTGCATCTTCAAATTTGGAGTGTAATTATGTTCAATTTGTCATTGAAGTTCAGAATTTGCTAATTTCAGAAAAAAAATTAGCATCTTAAGACCCCCTTTTGGTACCACAACTTGGTGCATATACCCAGGTAAGGATACAAATCCTTATGAATACTAGTATGGTATATCACCTAATGTTAGTTACTTTAAGATCTTTGGCAGTAAATATTTCATTAAGAGAGGTGACTATGTGAGCAAGTTTGAGGCTAAAAGTGATGAAGGCATATTTCTTGGTTACTCCACCAAGAGTAAGGCCTACAAATGTTATAACAACTGGACATCGAGATTCATTGAAAGTGTTGATGTTCGAGTGGATGAGTATCTTGAAGTCTCAAGGGAAACCAGTGTGGAGAAAAAGGATGAAGATCCTTGCATTCTAATTTTGGATCCAGAACTGGTGAAGCCATAAGTTGATAAAGAGAATGTTGTTGTACCAGTTCAACTAGAACAGGTAGATTCAAAAGAAGAAGATGATAATGAAGAAGAAGAACCTGAAGATAATGATCATATTGTTCCGAGGTATTTGAGACTCAATCAAAATCCTAACCAGATTATTGGAGATAAGGATGTTGGAGTCTTTACCAAAAGAAGAATTAGAGAGAATTCTTACATGATCTCCACTATTGAGCCTAGAAATGCTAAGGAAGCATTTGGAGATGATCATTGGATCAAAGCTATGGAGGAGGAGCTTGATCAAATTGAGAAGAACAACATATGGACCCTAGTACCTAGACCGGTGAATACAAATGTGATAGGTACTAAGTAATTATAAGACAACAAATATTATGGGGCTGTCATGAAAGAGGGAGATAAACCATCCAAAATTTCCTCCAAATCTAAAATATGAGGCTCCACAAATAAATCTAAAATACCTATCAAGTTATCATCCCACAAGATTAAATATGAAAGACTATGATTTACTTGTTGCAAAAAATCATTGAAATCTCTTGAAGAATCATCTCTAAACTTTGATGAAACAAGATAAAATGGATTTGTGATATTAATTGGAGTAGAAGCAACAAGAGAGGTTCTTTGATAATCAATATTCTCAAGTGTTGCATCATATTCAAGCTCCTAGATATCGTGTCATCATTAAAAAAGGTGTATTATCAACATAATCAATTGGAATGAGGTAATCTGATGCATAATCATCTAGGAATGGATGATTATGTCTTAAAATGATAGCACCAATGGATGTACCAATTAATCCTATAGTGTGGTTATTTATATCATCTCATTATGTTTCTAGCTTAAGGACAAGTCTATAAAGATGAGGAAAAATATTGATCCACTTACAATGTGTTAAGATGCAATATTGTCAAGACTCATAATTGCCTAAATAGTCATGTATATTGTGAAAGGACATGTTGTAACCTATGATTTTACAATGGTACACTCCTCAAATAATAAAATTAGATATCAAATATCTATTAAATAAAAATAAAGTGATTTGATCAAAATAGAACCTTATCAAGTGCTAATATGTCCAAATAATCATCTATGATATAAATATGAAATAAAATAAATAAAATCTACTTAGGGTTAAATCTTAAAAAGTTCATGGATGGATTGATAGAGCTCCTCAATACCTTTACAATACCATAAGAATCACAAAAATCAAAGAACTAGGCAACAATTTATGAGCTTAAATGAAAACAATGAAGATTTGACTTGAATCAACAATTAAATGCACTTACAATAAAATATGAAAAAATGCCCTGCACCACTTTAAAGTGCTCATAACCAAATTTTTAATTATATTTCATTTGCAAATCTTTAATTATATTTCATTTGCAAATCTTTGACACTTTGGTAGAAAGTTATAAGTTTTTTAAAAATGCCTTACTAGGGCACATGGGGCAAATTTAGGCCATTAGAGCTAGACACAAGTTCTCCATGTGAGTTCATGTAGAAAGTTTAAGAATCGAGGTTAAAAAATTTGTACCACCATGTTGGACAAGTCAAAGTGGTAGATAAGCAATGCCACCCACCCAATAGGGGCTAGGGTTCAGGCCCTTTGCTTGGCACATGGGATTGTGGGCTTTATTATGGTGTGACCATGGGTGTAGCGATTTGAATTTTTTCAAAATCCAATAAGTCAATATTATTTTATTTTAATAGTTTGACATGGGCATTGTACTGTGTTGACACTGATACACACACTTTTACCAAGATTGCATAGAAGAGAATATGCCCAAAATATGTAGATACCATAAAATATTATGCTAACACTTGCAACTATAGATTCTATGCGAGTAATGGTATGGATTTGCATATATTGTATGGATTTGTACTATATGGATTTTGTATAGTTGTACATAATTTTTTTGTCTTTTCCTCAAACCCTAAAATGTTTTAATTTTTTTATTCTAGAATATAAAGTTCCATATATGAAAACAAGGGTTTTTGGATCTTTTGGACTCAACTGCAATGTTTATTTTCCCCTAAAGTGCACCCAAAAAATATACTACTTGATCATCTCCTAGATTTGAGAAGGGACTTACTAAACAAAATTTCTAATATCATGTTAGAGTCACCAATGGACTCAATATCTCAAGATCACTTGAAAAACCAAACTATTCCTTCCAAAAGAGAGAAACATGAGAAACTTTTTACTTGATTATGTGAATAATGTATTGATTCAATATATTAAAATGTACATATGATTCCTTTCTCATATAGGCAAAGTTGAAAGATATGTCAAGACAAGAGTGACAAGTGTCTCAATCTTAGCAATGTGACAACTACTGAATATATTTCTAGATCCTTTAGTAAACTTAACTTGTGAACATGTATGCAAAGGTCCTTACTAGGAACTAGTTAGATAATATGTCTTGTTCAAATTACAAAGGGGAAACTAGATAATAAATACCTCCATTCACACTAAGAAAAAATATTAACAAATATATCATCATAAAATGAAACATGATGACCTTGGTGGGAATAAGTCATGGAATGAAAATCTTGTATATACAATTACTACATCTAATCAAATAATATTCAAATAAATGAGAAAAACACACACATATTTACAATTTCTTTGGCGAGCACACGTTACAAACATATGGTGCATCAACCAGTACAACGACCTAGTTAATCAACTAGCATAGTGACCATTCTGTCACTTCAAACTTTTTGTTTGCAAAAGATGAACTCCAAAAACTATAGAATTTGATATAAAAAGTGTAGACATACTCTCCTTCCAAATTGTAGGTCATACAACCCAAGATAGACAGAATGCAGAGCATAAAAATCTATCAGTGTAAACACGTTGTTTGAAGAGCATACCTCATAAACATACTACAAATACTTCTGGATCACCTTCGATACAAGGAATGAATGAAAGATGACATTATAATCATATACCAATTGAACTTACAACTCTATACCATACTTCTACAACTCAAATGCTTGTGTACATATATATTCTAATAGTTGTGGTTGTACAATTACATGCTGATTTGACTTCACAATCTGTTGACTCCTTTGTCACATCTTTGACATTCCTTTAACATAAATGAAAACACATGCTCAACATTATGGGTATGATTTAAGACTTGAGGGGTTCTATCCAAGGGGGTTTGATATAACCCTATTCAATTAAAACCCTTTATATGGAACCTCTCAAAGATTAAATTATTAAATTCTTTAAAAAATATGCAATTTCAAGAAAAAATAAAGATATCTCAAAAGTGGGACACACTATTGTAGCAAATTCTAAGGTCAAGATGTACTTTTGATCAAGGTGGGAGAGATTATAACTAGGCGCTATTTTTTCTCTTGATTGTCAAACTTCTATTGAAGGACTGTGCCTTTGTTTATTCCAGTGAATTTCTTATTAGGAACCAGAAGGACAACTGAGAGGGGGGGCGGTGAATCAGTTTTCAATAAATTTCAACCCAATTTAACTTAATCCAACTTAATACTTAATACCAGTAAACCAAAATTAATGTTGGTTAACAGATTAGTGGTTAATATCAATACCGGTGAAACTTAATGCATGAAATAGAAAGAGAAACAACATCCACAACACATAACACATATATTTTTGATGTGGAAACCCTATAAGGGGAAAAACCACGGTGGGAAAACTTACCCACAATCAGATGATACTACTGCAAATAGTATGTGTATACAAATGGGGTCTACACATGCAGAAAGGCCAACCGCCTAGAGCACATTGCTCAAATGGGAGTCACAATGACTATTCTAGGATGGTTAAATCCTAGAATAATGTATTGCTTCAAAGTGCATCTGCAATGCTGGATTTAGTACTGGTTTAAGCTCTGATAAAAACCTTTAAACCTTCCTTTAACCTTCAAATGATGTCTGCTTGATTTGCTCTATGATCTGCTTATTTGTTCTTCAATAGATCCACACTCACTCATGATTACCATAATTCCATACATCATCTCACAAATGAGATCTTACATTTATACAAAACCTAAGAACAAATGTGTAGGTCGGCTCACTAAGAATATTACAATTAAATCAATTACAAATAAGTCTTGATGTGATACAATATGTCGCCTCAATACATTTACAACAATATCCAATCAATAAATCATCTCCATAACATGGCATGCTGATCTAGAATAGATAACATATACCGATCCATAAGCTCGACCTATCCGGTAACAACAAATGTGTCAACCCGATTAGACCAATAACCAAAACACAAAAACCAAGTATCCAAACCACGTCTTAGACATAATCAAGTGATCTCTAGATGATAACAAGTCATCATCTATGTCGGTGAACTATTTAACTTGCCAGTGAGCATATACTGGTGACTATGCATAAGTCACTGACCTTGCCGACGAACATAATGTGCCGGTTCAACAGTAAATCAACAATGTAGATCTCCAGAAGGATAAGTGTTGACATCAATGACAAAACCAATGCAGCACATCCATAATACCAACATTTCTCTATGAGATCACAATCTTGTTTGAAATTGAGAATGGCATTAGGTCAATAGTGTATTCAGGTTGGTTGGGAGTGTCCTCATTAGTTTCACAAATGTCATGTTGAGGTTTAGAAGGTTCTCCCAAGAAAGGAAATATTTCTATGAGTGATTTTTTATGAAAAGTATTTTCTTGTCATTTCATGTGTAATGGTTTGTCTTGAGCTTGGAGCCATTGATCTTGGTTTTAAATTTGATGTGTTAAAGGATGGATATGGAGGTCTTTGGTGAAATTTAGATTTGTGGTGATTATGTAATAAAAGGGAGTAAATTGAAAAAAAGATAAGGATAACCTTAGGTGATGTAATGGATGACTTGGTGTGAACTTGGATGCACAACTTGAATAGATAATGGGATAATCTCAAATACGATAAAAAGTGATTAAGTGGAATATATGGATTGGATTTGCTAAACTTAGATTAAAGTATAAGTTACACACTTGGATCTTAAGGATAATTTGTTTTGAGTTATATTTTTGAATTTTTGGATTGTTGTAGAGTTTTCAAAGATTAAACAATGGGCCTTGGGATAGCTTAAAGGCCCCAAAGGATGGATTAGTGATGATTTTATTAAAAGATACAAAGTGCCACTTTCAACTATGTCCAAGAATTATTTTTGGTGATGATAGGTTATGCATAAAATATGGTGATGGTTTAATAATCATGGATGTGCCTTAATATTTTAATTGATATTGGATGTGATTCAAGGATGACTAAATATGTGAGCCAATGGACAATAAATGAAAAAGGGATGTGTACCTTACACTCAAAGGTGTTTTGTAAATGAGTTGGATAATATAATAAATCAAAATATGGATAATATATTAAGGACTACCCTAGGTGTGGTTAAGATGGTTAATATGACATGAACAAGGTATTGGTTTGATTTGAGCTATGTATGAAAAACCACAAAACCCTAGATCTATAATGAAATTCAACAAAACATCAATGAAGAACCATCAAACATGCAAAACCATAAAATAAACTAAATAATAACTTCACAGTGTATTCAAATGGGTTTCATCTTCATTGTTCTCCTATCTCCATCGATCTTATTTTGATGGGTTGCTCTTAGATTTTTATGCTTGCACAAGAGCTCAATGAGGAACAAATGTGGTTGTGATGATGTAAGCTATGATTTCAATAGAGTATAATTATGCTCAAAGAATGGATGATGGAATGAGGACACGATACATCTTTTTATAGAGAACATCCTAAAGATGGAGAGATAGGATTATGAGGTGAGATAAAGATGGTCGGCTAAGATTGAGGGGTAGGCAGAAGAAATAATATAATAAAGGAGATGGTTAAGATGGATTATGAGAAGGGGGTCACTTGTCATTTGGATAATGGAAAGAGAAAAAAGATAAATGAATTAATCAAATAAATTAAAAAAATTATTTAATTAATAGAGAAAAGGGCCACATAAATTAAATATTTATTTAATTTAGGAGAAAGGGATATATAAATAATAAATATATTTATTTAGATTAGGACAAAAAATATTTAATGAATGAATTAATTAAATAAAATATTTATTTAATTGATAAAAGAAAAGGGGAATAATTAAATAGATATTTATTTAATTGGGTTAGGACAATTTTAGGTGTCTATAGCATGAATTATGACTTGTGATTTTAAAAAATGGACTAGGTGTTTAGAAGTTTTTGGGCTATGTGTTTTGATGATGTAGATATGACCAAAGAAAAATATATTTAACACTAAGATTGTAGATAATGGTTATCCTATATTTGGCTTCAATTATTGTGTTTTAATTTGGATTGTGTTTTCAAATAAACATAAATATTTAAAAAAATTGGACTTAACTTATATGAAATGTTTACAAACAAGCACTTGGTATATATACATCACACAATCAAGAAGACAATAAAAAAGACTAAAATATCCAATAAAGGACGTGAGTTGATATAGGGGAGAGGAAACAATAGGTGATAGGGGTGCCAATACATGTTATAGTACATGGACAATTTTAGACCAATAGTGGTGCCCTAAAAATTGTTAGCATTGTGTTGTCATTGATGTCAATTGGTATAGGAGATTGATGAGCAGTGTTGGCATTGCTGAATACTGGAAATGGTCCCATTGATGTCATATAGCATAAAAAGTCATCGGTAAGGAAGAGTGTGTCATCTAGCTTAATGGCCACTTGATTCATCAGTACACAAGTTAGAGTTGACTTGTGTTGAAGACATAAGGATTGCAGACTAGTAAGAGACATATTGGTGGTGCATAGTTGCCAACCAACAAGAGAGTAGGATGTTGGGTGGTTGATTGTGATGAAGAGGAGGAATGTTACCTAAATCACATCAACACTAGATTTAAGTATGTACAGGCCACCAATATGCTGTGTGGATGTGAAACAACAGGACTCCCACCGGATAAAGATGTAGTCACCATTTGAAGAGATGACTGATAGTGAATATGCCTCAACCAAATCACATATGCCCGTTTGAAGATATGCATGCTCAAACAGGGAAGCCACATTGGTGCAATGCAGGATGTAGATGATAAGGATCCACTCCCATTGGTAATTGAATATTATCTCCTATTATGCATGGAATGCATCATAGTTATCGAAGATAAGATAAAATAGTTAAAGGCAAGTGTTTGAAGGCTCACACCAGATCAGCTGGTGAAACACTAAGTTGCCCTAGGTGCATGAGATCAGAGATATGCACCGGATCAACCAAGTAGACAATGATGATTTTTTAGTACAAAGATTGAAGGATATGTTTGTCACTTTGACAAACATGTTAATAGCAGAACTGGCACAGTGGTTAAGAATGGTGCTACCACAAATACAGATAAATGGAGGCAGTTGAAGGTTGATGACATGATGTCATCAAGATGTTTACGAGTAAGTATGTCCACCGATAATCTTGATAAAGTGCAGATGCAAAAGGCTCCCATCTGATGAAGGTGATCATGAGGCAGGTTGACATGTGTGCTAACCGGTTTAAGTGATCCACCAGAAGAGAAGAAATGTGCAAGGATGAAGGTAGACCAGTTAGGATATAATCGATAGAGTTTGTGAATTGGTAGATAAACTCAGTTGAGTGGTTGGTCGGTGATCTTGTCTGGACCAACATAACTGACCTAGCAAAGGTGGATGCCGAAAAAGGGGCCACGTGGAGGTGAAGTGGCATGCATGCACATGTCGGTGTGATGTGTCGGTGAGCTCATTGGTGACTGGTCTAGCATTTAATGGTGATTGCGAAGCTCGAGGAAGAAAAGTAGAGGATTGCGGCTCGAGATAAAGGAAACAACTAAGATCTAGTAAAGACCGATGTTGCAGATTGAAGAGGATAAAGGAAACTGCATCACTCAAGTGATCGATCAGACAAAAGGCCAAAAAACATGCTACAGATGGCTAAAGAGAGAAGACGTGTTTCACAAGGTAAACAGATGGGTGATGCTTATTGATTGAGTGTTGAACATTGATCAAGGACATGATATCAGATTATATTTGATATGTCATGATGATTAGAGTTCAAATCGGATGCAGATTTAGTGCATGGCGGAAACCCTAGCATGCCAATGTTCAAACTCACATCTTGGTAGGAAAATATGGCTATAAGTATGCGAGACAAAGATATTGTTGATGATGTTGAATGATAGAGTGCTGCTGCTGCATCTGAAAGCAAATCAGTCAAGTTCTCAATGAGAATTAGAGGAGAGACTGTATGTGAGAGACAATCAGGCTGAAGAGTTCAACCGACAAGAGTGAGGCAACCAATAACCTATCATTGGGTCTGGTAGAGGAGTGCACCGGTGGTGGTGAACCGATAGAGAACAGGCAAAGAAGATTGCAGAGAAGACAAGATGATAATCATCAACAATCAGACAACATACAACTATTGAGTGAAGAAGACCGGTGGTGGATAGCAGGAGTGTGGCAAAGAGAAGAACCAATAGAGAGAAGAACCGATAGAGAGCATAATCAACAATGAAGAAGAAGAGGCTGAATCAGTAAGGGTGCAACAGAGAGTAAGGTGCAGTAGGAGATAAGGTTATTGCAAAGAAAAGGTGAGGAGAGAACTGGCAGAGGATTGAAGAGAGGAGAAACGAAGAAGAGACATACGTGAGAGTTACGAAGTTTTTTTGTAACAAAGATATTACTTTTGTATCTAATATATGTGTAGACACCTAAAAATGGTCAACGCTTGCGGAGTCATACTTTAACATTGGGACATTGCCTTATTTTAGGTTTTTGCGTCGCATTAACATTTCTTCTATGTTGCGTACTTGGTCTTTATCATTTGCGAGCATCGAGTCCTTCTTCTGCATTCCTCATTTTTATCGCTTTTGAATTAGGGTTTTGTCCTCTTATCAATCTTGTCATTTTGAGATCAATTTGTCATCGATCCTCATCCTTGTCAATCTCATCAATTTTGCGATCGATTTGTCATCGATCCTTGTCCTCTTCAATCATGTCAATTGGTGCATATCAATTTGGTCTCTTTATCAATATTGGTCAATTTGTCAACCAATTTCAATTGTTTATCAATCAAATCATTTATCAAGTCAGAATCATGATTAAATCGAATCTACATCAATTATCTTTTGTCAAGACCTAATCTTCTAAGGTTTTATGATTTATTCATTTAATCTTGTTTGTCATTTTCCCTCTAGGTTAAATAATTTATTTATTTATCCTAAGTATTCTTGTCACATTTAAATATTTATTTAATTGGCTAATTAATTCCCCCTCTTTTTGTGAATTAATTAATGAATGAAAAATTATTAATTAATTCACCTAATTTTCTAATTTCATCAATTTCTAATTTCCTAATTTCCACATCATTTCTAATTTTCTAATTTCCTAATTTTCTAATTTTCCTAATTCCTAATTTCCACCTATTTTCTAATTTGTCAAATTCAATTTCCACCTAATCAATTTCTCTCTAGTCTCTCCCTATTTTTGTGCTTCGATGGAAGCATGAATTTCTCATGCGTCATACTATTGGCATAGTAAGATGTCATAAGCTTTTAGTCCTCTAACCTTTGCATTGGCAATATGTCATAATTCATGACATAGAAGGTGTCATAACCTTCTTCTTTCCACTCAATTGCGCCATTTTTGAAATCAATTTCCTCTAATATCAATTTCATGCTAATCTTTTCTTTCCTCCAATTTATCTATAAATTGGATGAATTTCTTCAATCAAAAGGCCGAATCAATCACGCTTCTAGTATCCTTACGTTGTCATCTTGTCTTGTCAATCTTGCTTTAATATTATGCTTATGCACTTGTAGGTGAGATCCACAAAACAAAGCCATTTGAAGGAGAAAGAAGGACAATGGAGAATTCTGGAGGAGACATTCACGTTTGTGATGGTTTGCATTTGATTTGAATGTTTTATTTCCATATCTTTATTGAATGTTTGTAGGTTTTGTTATCATTGCAATCTGGTTTTGTGATTGAACTAGTTTAATATCTATTTGCTTTGATGATTTCCAGATTCCTATCTACATTAATTGGTGAACCCGACGTGAACTAACCTCCTAACCATGCTTTTGAGTGCTTTTGAGTTGATTTGCAGGTGAAAACCCCAAGAAATAGGGTAATTCAAGGCTTTCTGGGCACTTCTATGCCTGTGTAGGAGAGTTCCTTTGTCTATGTCAAGGACTTCTGCGCCTGTGTCAAAGGAATCTGTGCCTATGTTACTACATTCTGCGCTTGTGTGAGACATTCTGCACCTATGTAAGGCCAGAAACAAAGGTAAAAAGCAATGTTTTTACTTGCAAATTGCTTTGTTTTGCATTCTGTTTCTACTTTTTGGTTTTTCTTTGGTACTGATTCTTTGTGCAGCACCTTGGCATTATGCATGACAAAGACAAAAAATGAAACTACTAACACATTTTATGTAGGTTCGCTAGTCAAAGACTAAACAAATTAAACTTCTGACTTGGTGATTTTGCAGGTTGCCTTATACTCCAACTAAACTTTGTGTTTGTAATTCATAATTAGGCACCTAGTATGATTGCTAAGTAGGATGGAATGAACATGTGTTTTCTTTGTTTGTCAAGTTTGACATTGGAGTAGGAGAGTATGCTCTCATCCTTCTTAGGGTGATCAGAAATCCAGATCTTCAATACCATTCTCATGGCTCGAATTGTTTGTTACCTTTAGAGGGCCTGCCTTCCCGACCATTTGCTTTCTTTTTCAAGCAAGTGACAATCGTGAGAAGGGAATGACCCAAAGTGAGCACAGCCAAAGTACCTTGGCATTCTAACTCACTATAAATAAATACCTGATGGGTGAAAGCTTTGAAGGAAGGGTCACGTGGGAATTGCAGTTACTTGGGAAGTGATGACCCTTGAACTCTTTCTCATATCAACATCTAAGTAGGACCTCATAGTCTAAATCGTGCTTGCGCAACTACATTTGTTTGGTATCTTGGTGGGCTTAATGTCTCAATCATGCTTGCGTGACACCAAGGAGTAACACTTAACAGAAATCCTTACTAAACACCTTGTATTTAGAGGCCAAAAATCCTACTAGTTGCTTGAGAAGGACAAGTTCGGATACTTGGAAGAGATACTAAGTTCTCCATGGGGATTGATGCTTGGCTTCCCTGAGAAGTGAGTGCCATGGAGGGGAACCCGTGGGGTCAAGCATCTATGTATTCTCCTTGAATCTCATAACGAGTCTACCTCTCAAGTACCTACTGTCCTTGCCATCCATAAGAAATTTGTGAATGAGCATGATTGTCTTGAGTCTAAGTTGAAGTATCTTGTCTTCTTTGCTTGTCAAAAGTTGAGTTGTGTCTCATTTCAAAAACAAGACAAATTTATTCAAAACAAGGTTAAACACAAGAGTATTTCATTCAACAAAGTTCAAAACACCTTCAAACATGGTTGCCAAACATTTTCCAAAATCTTGTCTCAACATTCATGTCACTTAGATTTAGGTTCATCCTAGGTTTGCATTTTGCAAATTCATTGTCAATTACCAAGGTTAGGTTTCACCTAGGTCATACTCCTATGCATATCAATAAGGGTCATCCATTTGCATGTGTCCTCTTGCATTAGAGTAATACCATTTCATAATTCAACCTTAGGTTTTGTCTTAGGTTGACATTGTCATACATTTGCATTTGCATCCTTGTCCTCATAACATTAGGTCACATTTGCATACCCTAGGTCTCTTCATTAAGCTTAGGTCATTATCATATCATATTAGGGTCATTTACATTGTAATTGTCCCTTTTCATATAGTGTCAAAACTAGGTTTTGTCATACTTGAGTAATCCAAATCTTTGAATAAACCCTAAGTCATCATTAAGAAGTCTAGACCTTATCAAACTTTTGTCTTTTTGTCATCCATGTCATTTGGTCAAACCTAGCTTAGTATCCAAGCATATAGGGGAGACATTGTCATTTTGTCCTTTTGTCACTTGGTCCTTTTGTCCTTTGAGGTCTAGACATCATTTCAATTTCCTAAGGGTCTCATTTTTAGATTTGTATACCAAAAAGTTTGTCAAAATCTTGAAAAAACAACAAAAACATTAAGTTGCATTGTCATCCTTTTAGGTTGCATTTGTCAATCCCATTAGTTGCATTTCATAGTGACATGTTTGTTGAAATGAGGTCTCAACCTTCTTACGAAGCCATGTCATCACAATTGAGAAATCAATCATGTCAATCCAATCTCTACATGTCTCAGAACTTGGATCAAACTTTTTATGATGAAACAAGTCTCCAAATACAAAAACTAGAGGAGAAACTAGTTCAAGAAAAGGAGATTTTGGAACAAAAAGTGAGAAACATTGAGAAGAATAGATCACAAATGTCCAAAATGTTTCAAAAATTTCCAGGTCGAAATCCAAAAATTGAGCCAATTGATGTAAGATCTCTTATTGAACGATCAGACATACCAGCTCTCCTCTCACAAATAGAGATGATGAAACAATTTCAAGAAAAGAGACAACATCAATTTCAACATTATGTGCCTCCACAACAAGAACAAGAAGGTGTTTACTATCAATCAGATTTTCAACCAATACAACCAATGGTTCAACCAATTATCCAACATATACAACCAATACAACCAATGGTCCAATTTCAACAATATGTCCAACCAACTATACAATGTCCACAAATGGTTCAACCAATGGTGGAATATCAATGTCAGCAACCACAACCAAACATTCAAAAACAAAACTTGCAACATGCACCAAGCCAAATTTTGAACATGTCAAACCAATTTGAGCAACATCTAGTTCAACATCAAAACATGACATCAGATCAGAACCAACTCCTTGCCAAACAAGTTCAAATTCCAGATACAACTATGTCAAAACCTTAAAAGAAAGGTGGCTTTATTGCAATGATCTTAAGGAAATTACCAAGTGAGTTATTTGAGGAAGATCAAGATAATACACTTATGTCTAGCAATGCCTCATCCCCTCGCAAGCAAATTGACTCTCCAGTGGCATCTATCCCTACACCTCTAGAAGTTTCACAAGAACCTTCCATATTGTCCTCATCAAACAATACACCCAAGGATGAAATTACCCAAGGGCTATCCATAATTGATTGCCATGATAATCCAATTCATGATGCACATCCTTGTCATGTTTCAGAAATACAAGACCCAATGCCACCATGCACTTTATTGCCATTACCTGTTTTAGAGGACCCCATTCGAAGTCCCTCTTCCTCATGTTCAAGCATTGATTCCTTGCCAGAATCCATCACAAATGTTCAAAGTGCATTTCCTTCATGCCAAACCATTGATCCCTTGTCAGAATCCCCCATGCATATCCAAAGTCTAACCCCATGTCAAGAGGAAATTTAGAGCATAAAGAAACGCATGTTAAAACAAATCAAGATCAAGATCTCGAAACCTTATCATCCCATCCAATTGTTGACCAGGATCTCATCTTCCCAGAAACTCATGATGATTCCCCTATTCTTGTCCATCCTATCCAAAGCCCTATTGACACTCCATTCCCCAAGCAAGATCAAGATATCCCAGTCCATCCAATCCCAAACATTCCCCTTCGATTTCATGAAAAAAATGTCCTTTCAAATCCCATTGACATTCCACTTCTTGAGAAAGATCAATATATCCTTTGCATCCTTTATGATTATCCCATTGAAAGTCAAGAGCAAAGCACCTTTAAAGAGGATTCCAATGATCTTCCTCCTTGTCAAGATCAAATTATTCCTTTAAATCCTCCACAAGATCCTTTTGTTCCTCCATCTCCTTGTCTTAATGCTCCATATACACTCCAAGATCGTATTTCTTGTGATGATCCCATTATTCCTCCCATTCCATCTCTTGAAGAGCCTATCATTGAACCATGTCCACAACACAATCCTAGTCCCCCTCATGATCCTAATCCCACTCATGATCCTAACATGTTAGTGCAAGATGTTCATGAACACTCGACATGCACAATGGGTTCTTCCACTTTGGTGAAATCCAATCTACTTCAAGATCTCATTATTTCTCTCATATCATATCCAGCTCATAACGGACTCACGTCTTCTTCCCAAATAAAAGAGTATCCTACAAGTCAAGATATTCATAAAGGCAAAGGAGTAGATCTCCATAAGCAAGAATCCCTTCATGTTAAAGAAAATATTAAGGGTCATGGCCTCAATGAAATTCCTCAAGACGTTGGTATCCATCCTTCAAAATCAAAACGTACACCTTCCCCATCATACTTTCCATCCATCTTAGGTCCTTATATCCCTTCATCCTTTATGCAAGGTCAGAAAAGGCACACATCCTTGAGTAAATTTCATCCATCCAAAAGAACTCCATTTCATTCATATCCATCCATGCATTCCTTTCCCCCTCCAAGCAATTTGGATGCCAAGTATAAAAGTCATAAGTCTAGCAATCCACATGTATTCAAGGATCAACATGTTCAATATAATTGACATGTAAAAACAAAGAACAATATGATCTATAAAGAAACAGAAATATCCAAAAGGCCACAAAGGCCCATTGCTCAAAATCAAGCAAAGTCAAAATATATATGGGTTCCTAAATCCCTTGTGCAAGCAATGCACTCCAAGGAACCACAAAAGCATGAAAAAACAAAAACCAAGTGGATCCCTAAGCGGCTCCTTGAAGCACAAAAGCCTAAAGAAACAATCAACTTGGCATCCAAAGTTGCTATTCCTCCATCCAACCCTCTCAAATTTGTTCCTCCATCACCTTCTTCATCCATTTTGGGCCCTTATGTCCCAAAATCCCAAGCCTTTCCTCTGTCAAAATCTCAATATCCAAAATACATCTTTCCTCCATCAATCCATCACCTCTCAAGGTGTGTGCCAATGTCGATCTTGCCAACATTTCTATCCACTCAAGCACAGTTCTTCCAATACCCTATCCATTATCCAATGCATATTTTCCATCCTTCCATCCCTCTGGTTCAATCCTTTACATAAATCCTTGCCTTAGTTTCATCTTATTTTCCATGTCCTTATCCTACCAACGTCTTTGAACATACTTTTAAAGGTCATGGTCCATTTTTTTCAAGGCTACTATCCAAACAAAAATATGTTTGAGTCCTTCTTTCATCCCCTATCATGTGTCCATTTTCGACTAAAATGTCAAAATACAAAAAAAAAATTGAAAAAAAAAATTGAAAAAAAAGAAAAAAAAAAGTAAAGCAAAAATAATTCGTCCTCTAGTGAAAACCTGGTAAACAGGTGCCTTGGGCAAGTACCGTGATGAAAACCTGGCAAACAGGCATCATGTGTAGTCTATGAACTTCTTGCACACCACACTTGGGGGCAGGTTTCCTCCTTCATATCCTATTGCCCTTCATTATCCTATCATACCATGTCATTACCCCTTCATATCCTATTGTCCCTCATGTCCAGTTTCCATTTCCACCTTTTGATCTTGACAAGGCTGAGGCTCTTCATGGGCATCACGCATCTTGTTTGCAGCTTTTAGTCCATCATAGCTTTTGGTCATTTATCCATTTGCTTATTATAACTTTTCATCCATATTCCCTGTCTTATTGCAACTTTCTGCCACTATCCCGTATCCTATCCTAACCTTTAGTCCATGTCCCTTATCCATTCTTGGTCTTGCTTATCCTATCCATATCTTATCACTATCCATACACTCTTTTTCATTCCTTGATCTTGATCTGACATAAGGACGCAAAATTTAAACATGGTTTCAAAAACCTCTTGACATGTCCCTCATGCCATGTCACTACTTTACATTGTCATATTCAGTCTCTTGTCCCATCACGCCATAGCCCTTGAAAATTGCATCCGCATTGTCTCCATGATAGAAGGCCTTTGTCTTCCCTCTATCCATCATCATTTCAGAAAGCCTATTTATTCACCTGTCATATTCCTTTCCTTGCTAGACACTGGAGGCAAAATCCCTAAAAATCAAATAACATCCTAAAATAATAAAAAATAAAATAAAATCAAATAATGTCCTGAAAAAATCCAAAAAAATCAAATAATGTTCTGAAAAAAAACCAAAAAAATCAAATAATGTCCTGAAAAAACGAACAAATTTTTTTTCAAAACATTCAAATTCCAAAAACAATTCCTTTGGCATTTTGCATTTTGTCAATAAATATCCCCTTTGTGCATAGATAGATCGCTGAGCATACATCCAATGACAATCAATCAAACACTGTGCTTTAATGAAATCACGCATTAACAGATGAACTTTTCAATCAAACCAGGCATTCAAACTGATCAAAATTGTCATGTCAATCACTCAACATCAATATCATTTGTCCTTGTCACTATTATAATGGGTCTTATACAGGGTGTGGTATACTCCAAACTAGACTGTGTCCTGTCTTAGATGGGGTACCGCATTCCCTGGAACCAGACAGCATGATCATTCTTGTTTTCCACTTTTGACAATGATGATCAGAATGTTTGTTTGACTTGTTTGAATTTGCAAGTCTTATCTTTTTATTGATTTATTTTTGGCTTCGACCATGTTCCTATGTTGCTCGATGATGTCACTAAGTGATTTAGAGTGGTCAGGATGGCTCATGGTCCTTTATTATTTTTTGCCTTCTATTTGTGGAGTGTTTCATAACATTCTGGGGCAAGTTTGTCTTAGGATTTTTGAACTATTCCTTGTCTATGAACATGTCTATCTTACGCAAAGGGATTGCATTATCGCTCTGGCCTTCATTGCCATGTTGCGCCGCATCCATTTTGCCATATCAAATAAAGGTTCTCACCTACTTATGTGCATATGTGAAAGCAAGTTTTCCTTCATTTCTAACTGTCCTCTGTCTAATTTCTTCTTACTAACATTTCTTCCATCAGTCTTGGCAGTCCGTTCGAACCTATCGTCTTCTGTCATTCTTATCGATCACTTGGCCTCTTTTCTGGATTTTTTCGGCCAATTCCTTGAGGGGGCATGCATATGTCATTATTATTGTCTGGGGCATTTTCATTATTCTTCTTTGAAACAACGCTTAAAATCGCATTGTCTCAAAGAGGGGCAAAATGTAGACACCTAAAAATGGTCAACGCTTGCGGAGTCATACTTTAACATTGGCACATTGCCTTATTTTAGGTTTTTGCATCGCATTAACATTTCTTCTATGTTGCGTACTTGGTCTTTATCATTTGCGAGCATCGAGTCCTTCTTTTGCATTCCTCATTTTTATCGCTTTTGAATTAGGGTTTTGTCCTCTTATCAATCTTGTCATTTTGAGATCGATTTGTCATCGATCCTCGTCCTTGTCAATCTCGTCAATTTTGCGATCGATTTGTCATCAATCCTTGTCCTCTTCAATCATGTCAATTGGCGCATATCAATTTGGTCTCTTTATCAATATTGGTCAATTTGTCAACCAATTCAATTGTTTATCAATCAAATCATTTATCAAGTTAGAATCATGATTAAATCGAATCTACATCAATTATCTTTTGTCAAGACCTAATCTTCTAAGGTTTTATGATTTATTCATTTAATCTTGTTTGTCATTTTCCCTCTAGGTTAAATAATTTATTTATTTATCCTAAGTATTCTTATCACAATTAAATATTTATTTAATTGGCTAATTAATTCCCCCTCTTTTTGTGAATTAATTAATGAATGAAAAATTATTAATTAATTCACCTAATTTTCTAATTTCATCAATTTCTAATTTCCTAATTTCCACATCATTTCTAATTTTTTAATTTCCTAATTTTCTAATTTTCTAATTTGTCAAATTCAATTTCCACCTAATCAATTTCTCTCTAGTCTCTCCCTATTTTTGTGCTTCGGTGGAAGCATGGATTTCTCATGCGTCATACTATTGGCATAGTAAGATGTCATAAGCTTTTAGTCCTCTAACCTTTGCATTGGCAATATGTCATAATTCATGACATAGAAGGTGTCATAACCTTCTTCTTTCCACTCAATTGTGCCATTTTTTGAAATCAATTGCCTCTAATATCAATTTCATGCTAATCTTGTCTTTTCTCCAATTTATCTATAAATTGGATGAATTTCTTCAATCAAAAGGCCGAATCAATCACGCTTGTAGTATCCTTATGTTGTCATCTTGTCTTGTCAATCTTGCTTTCATATTATGCTTATGCACTTGTAGGTGAGATCCACAAAACAAAGCCATTTGAAGGAGAAAGAAGGACAATGGATAATTCTGGAGGAGACATTCACGTTTGTGATGGTTTGCATTTGATTTGAATGTTTTATTTCCATATCTTTATTGAATGTTTGTAGGTTTTGTTATCATTGCAATCTGGTTTTGTGATTGAACTAGTTTAATATCTATTTGCTTTGATGATTTCCAGATTTCTATCTACAATATGTTTATTGTAGATCACTGAGTTGGAGCTTGGTGCAAGGGTTTGTGCCCTAAAATCAGGGGTTGGTGCTCCTTGGGTTGGTACCCTAAAGTAGGAGTGGTACTCCTTGGGTTTGTGCCCTAAATGTTGTAACTGAGGTTTTCATTGTGAGGCTGGATTGGAGTAGTAGTCTCCAACAACACTTCTCACTGAGGTTTTTACCATCTTGGGTTTTCCTCGTACATCTGGTGTTATGTGACGTCCCTTTTATGTGTGGTTGCATTTGTGTGAGTCTCCCATCTAATTGGTATGTCTTCTTTATGTTAGATCTTTTAATCGGTATACACATATAGGATAGAAAAGGGAAAAGTTTGGAAATCACCAATTCACCTCCCCTCTTAGTGACATCTAGTGTTCAACAATAGGTATCAGATCCTGGGTTCCTTGTTGATAAGATTTCTCTAGCTTGGGTAGATTCTGGTATTTGAACACAATGGTTTATTTTGTGTCAATCCCTACTCCTTTATTTGATGGTTCAAATTTCTCTGTTTGGAGTTGTAGGATGGAAGTCTATCTATCCTCTTTAGGGTTTGATGTGTGGATGTTGGTTATAAAAGGATGCCCTAGTAAAGTCAGTCCTCCCACTGATTCAGATGTAGAAAGAAGAAACCGGTGCAATGATGTAGCAATGAAGGCTATACTCTGTGGGTTATTAGATGGTGTTTTATCACAGGTGGAATGATGCAGATCGACAAAAATCTTATGGGATAGATGGAAGAAGTTCTATGGAAATGAGCCTACTACTGCAAAATTGGCTTGTAAAGATGAGAAATGCAACTCATGTATCTATAGATGATGAAGGCAGATTTGATAGCAGCCACAACAATTATGAAAAAGGAACTCATCTTTTCATGGCTCAAGAATCAGAAGATGAGAGACACACATCTGAGAATGATCATGCAGATCACTCCTACCGGTGAGATGTGTTTGGCAGTTATAGTGAAGGTGAAGAAGAAGATGAAGCAAAAGTAGACCTTGAAGGAGAACTTGTAAGTGCAGTCAATGAACTTAATAGAGTGAGGAATGAATACAAGTTATTCAAGAATGTTGCATTTGTGGAACAAAACTGGTTGATTAGATGCCTTGAACAATCTGAGAAGTGTATCTCAGAGTTAAAGACTCAACAAGAAGACACCAAGGAGTGTTGGTGTAATGATCTAGCATATGAGATAGAGGCCAAGGATAAAGAATATTAGTAGCTAGTAGGAGATATGGAGAGTCTCTGAAATGACTTGGAGAAATGTCAGGATGAGCTCAAGGTGAGAATATGGTTTGATGGCAACAGTGATGCCTTGGACAAAATATTGAAGAAGCAAAAACACTCAAAGGACACCAGAGGATTAGGAAGTGGTGCCAGTGAATGCTCCACCAGCAAGAATTTCCCCCAAAATCACATTTTGTTTGTCTCCTCAAATGGAGATAACAAGGGACAAACCTTCACTATCCTGAATACTCCCTGGAAGAAGGTCAATCTAACCATAACTGGTGAAGACATGCATACAAGGATGAAGACCGATGTTGTAAGAAAGAGCAACAATGCAGATCCTAAAGGAAAAGGGAAGATGGGAGAAGGAAACTTCATTGGAAGCAAGAACAAGAGAAGACAACATAGAAGATCCCCTACCGGTAGAAGATAAGGAAATGCAACCACCCACAAGACAAAGAAAGTGTGGGAAAAGAAAAGACCAGATGGAAGAGATGTAGAAAGTGGATAACCAAGGATGCACTCTCGAAGAAGCAGAAATGGAGATGCCAAACCGGTAATATCTCCTCATGCATGGCAAAACAGATATGTAAGTTGTGTGCCCCCTTTCTTTGGACATTGTTTTGCATGCAAGGATTATGGCCATAGAGAAGATGAATGCAGAATGAAGTCTAGGAATAGACAGTTTACTATACCTAGAAACAATAATGTCGTCTGTTGGAAATGTAATGGTGTTGGCCATAAAAGTCATAACTGTAGAAGGATGAACTTGCAGTCACATGACAACCCGTGTAGTAGCTATGCTCAATATGGAAATGGATATAGAGCATATGAGAAACAAAATGTTGCATGGAACAAAAGTAGAAGAGTTTTTGTTCCTACAAGATCAAGTGGTCCACCAATTCTGGTAGCAAGTTACATTGGTAAGACCAGAAGAAGATGGTCTAACTGGTTTCACAAAAGGTCCCCCAATCATGCATGTGGCATGAATGTTGTTTTCTTCTACAAAAATGTTTCCGATCATGATGCAGATTCTGGTAGAGCAAGGACCAATCAGAAAAAGAAGGTAACACCTACTCCCAAGACTGAAAATGGGAAAAAGAATGAGACCAAGTAGGTATGGAGAAAGAAGCAAGAAGATGCAACCATGGAGTGACACTGTGCATTCAAAGCACATGTGATATCTCCTAAGACTTAAAGGAGATGCAAGACCTTAGGGGGAGTAGTAAACTAACCTTATCATTCACCCCCTTAGTAGAAGAGGACATATGGAGGAACAAGCTGCTGTTGGTACGAAGGAAGGAAATGAGAAGATAAGTGTGTGTAGTGGCTATCTTGTCTACACACCTACAGATGAAAGATGGATCATTAATGTGTCAATGGTTGGTAAATTTACCATTGGGATCAAATGCAAATTGACACAAGAAGACAATAGTTACAGGTAGGTGCTTGGATAGTGATGATGGACTGGTACAAGAACCAAAATGTGCAAGATGTTACCGGTATGTATGCTAATAGGTACTTGCAGGTTATGTAAGACAATGAGGTTCAGGATCATTGCATTAGCCCCAGTAGTATAGAATGAGGATTTTATGTCTTAGGTGGTGTTGATGATGACCTAAATGACATATGTTGGCCCGATTGTTGATCATGTATGCATGCATCCTTTGTGGGCTAATAGGTTTGATTTATGGCATGATGATGATATTGTATGGCATTGTGTATATCTAGAATCATGTATATGTTGTGATGGATATAATGGAGCTAAAAGATAATCAAATGATCACATATGCGTAGCTCAACCGGCATATGGTCAAGATTGGAGCTCCGGTTTTGGACCTGATAGGAAATGAGGACCTGAGATGCATGACTCCGGGGGACTTGACAACCATGATTTTTGAATTCTATTAGATTTGCTGGACACATAGTGTGTGCAAGTGTCTATGGCTATACTGGTGTGATGGTGTTTTTGGAAGTGTGCGGGGTTGTGAGATATTTCAATGTCTATTCAATTGAAATCACAATTGGACCACTAGGAGAGTTGCCTGAAAAGAGGGAGAGCTACCTGCACAAGAGAACATGCATTTGGTATCGGAGAAGATACAATTGGTATCAATGTTAGCCTCAACACTTGATATCAGCATTTTGGGGTCAAAATGGTTTCTGCATATCAAAGGGAGTTGATGCAGGATAACTGATAGTTGGTGGTTGAGTCCTCCATCTCATCCGCTGAGAATTGAGAGGATGCAATGTATGATAGTCGGAGGAGGAGAAGCATCCAGTAGAGAAAAAGGGGAGAGAAAACTCTGCCAGTGCTCGGTAGACACAAGGAGGAGAGAAAACTTATCAATGCCCTTTGCCATTGTTATCAAAGGGGGAGAGAGATTTTGTAGTATGCCGCATACTACATGTGTGAGAATCCGTGGATCATACAAAGGGGGAGAAAGAGAATCTGTAGTATGTCGAATACTACATGTGTTGGCATCAATGCGAAATGGGGAGATTGTTGGTATTGTGTTTTCATTGATGTCAATCGGTATAGGAGATTGATCAGTAGTGTTGGTATTGATGAATATTAGAAATGGTGCCATTGATGTCATCTAGCATAACAGACCACCGGTAAGGAAGAGTGTGTCATCTAGCTTAATGGCCATTAGAGTCACTAGTACACAAGTTAGAGCTGACTTGTGTGGAAGACATAAGGATTACAAATGGGTAAGAGACATGTTGGTGGTGCATAGTTGCCAACCAACAAGAGAGTAGGATGTTGGGTGGTTGATTGTGATGAAGAGGGGGAATGTTACCTAAATCACATCACCAGAGGTAAGTATGTGTAGGCCACTAGTATGCTGTATGGATGTGAAACAACAAAACTCCCACCAGATAAAGATGTAGTTACCATTTGAAGAGATGATTGACAGTGAATGTGCCCTAACCGGATCACATGTGCCTGCTTGAAGATATGCATGCTCAAATAGGGAAGCCACATTGGTGCAATGCAGGATGTAGATGACAAGGATCCACTCCTATCGGTAAGTGAATCTTATAACCTATTATGCATGGAATGCATCATAGTTATCCAAGATAAGATAAACGAGTTAAAGGCAAGTGTTTGAAGGCTCACACTAGATCATCTGGTGAAACACTAAGTTGCCCTAGGTGCATGAGATCAGAGATATGCACTGGATCAGCCAGGTAGACAATGATGATTTGTTGGTACAAAGATTGAAGCATATGTTTTTCACTCTGACAAACATGTTAATAGCAGAACCGGTCCAGCGGTGAAGAAAAGTGCTACCACAAATGTATATAGATGGAGGCAACTGAAGGTTGATGACACGGTGTCATCAAGATGTTTACCGGTAAGTATGTCCACTGGTAATGCTAACAAAGTGCAGATGCAAAAGGCTCCCATTAGATGAAGGTGATCATGAGGCAGGTTGGCATGTGTGCTAACTGGTTTAGGTGCTCCACTAGAAGAGAAGTAATGTGCAAAGATGAAGGTAGACCGGTTAGGGTATAACTGACAGACTCTGTGAATTGGTAGATGAACTCGGTTGAGTGGTTGGTCGATGATCTTGTCTAGACCGACATAACTAACCTAGAAAAGGTGGATGCCGACAAAGGGGCCACATGGAGGTGAAGTGGCATGCATGCACATGTCAGTGTGATGTGTCGGTGAGGTCGTTGGCAATTGGTCCAACATTTAATGGTGATTGTGAAGCTCGAGGAAGAAAATCAGAGGATTGCAACTCAAGACGAAGGAAACAACTGAGATCCAATAAAGATTGATCTTACAGATCGAAGAGGATAAATGAAACCACATCACTCATGTGATTAATTAGACAAAAGGCCGAAAAACATGCTATAGATGGCTAAAGAGAGAAGACATACTTTGCAAGGTAAACAGATGACCGATGCTCATTGATTGAGTGTTGAACATCGATCAAGGACATGATATCAGATTAGATTTGATATGTCATGATGACCAGAGATCAGATCGGATGCAGATTCAGTGCATGGCAAAAACCCTAGCGTGCCAATATCCAAACTCACATCTTGGCGGGAAAATCAAGCTATAAGTATGCGAGCCAAAGATATTGTTGATGCTGCTGAATGATAAAGTGTTGTTGTTGCATGTGAAAGAAAATCAATTAAGTGATCAATGAGAATTAGAGGAGAAACTGTGTGTGAGAGAGAATTGGGTTGAAGAGTTTAACTGGCAAGAGTGAGGCAACCAGTAACCTGTCATTGTGTCTGATAGAGGAGTGCACCGGTGGTGGTGAACCGGCAAAGAAGAGGCGAAGGCGAGCTAAGAATCAGCATCAACCAGACATCATACAACTGATTGAGTGAAGAATATCGGTGGTGGATAGTATCAGTATTGTAGAGAGCAGAATCAACAGAGATTAGAATCAACAAAGAGGAAGAAGAGGCTGAACCGGCAAGGGTGCAACAAAGAGTAAGGTGCAACAAGAGTGGATTGCAACAGGAGATAAGGTTGCTGCAAAGAAAAGGTGAGGAGAGAACCGACAAAGGATTGAAGGGAGGAGAACTGGAAAAGAGACATACATGAGAGTTACAAAGTTCTTTTGTAACAAAGATATTACTTTTGGATCTTATATATGTTTATTGTAGATCACTAAGTTGGAGATCAGTGCAAGGGTTGGTGATCCTTGGGTTGGTGCCCTAAATTAGGAGTGGTACTCCTTGGGTTGGTGCCCTAAATGTTGTAACTGAGGTTTTCATTGTGAGGCTGGACTGGAGCAGTAGTCTCCAGCAACACTTCTCAACAAGGTTTTTCCCATCTTGGGTTTTCCTCATAAATCTGTTGTTATGTGATGTCCCTTTTATGTGTGGTTGCATTTGTGTGAGTTTCCCATCTAATCGGTATGTCTACTTTATGTTAGATCTATTAACCGATATACACACATAGGATAGAAAAGAGAAAAGTTTGGAAATCAGTGATTCACCCCCCCTCTTAGTGACATCTAGTGTTAAAAAAAAATGTCATGTCAATGCTTATCCCCAAAAAAATATCTCTTAAATTCAAAAGAAACTCATGATGTGATGCCACATCAATGCACAAGTATGTTGGAATCAAAGAACACTTAGAGTGGGGGGGGGTGTGAATCAGTGTTCTGCAATTCATAACTTTATTAAACCGTTCATTCAACCAATTAATGCATATGAGCAAAAGAAAGATGCAAGAACATAAACTAAATAACCACAACACTATAACACCAATATTTTTATATGTGGAAACCCAGTTAAGGGGAAAACCACAGTGAGGATGAACCCACAGTATAAATATACTTTGCAAAAGTATAGAAATATTACAAAGAGGAATGCACATGCTTTCAGGCACACTGCCTAGAGTTGATTGCTCAAAAAAAGGAGGCTCACTACCTATAAATCTATTACAATAGATTACAGAAGTACATGTGAACTAAAAATTAGCATCTACAAATGCCTGGTGATAGTTCTAGTTAAGCACAATAATCAAACTTTCCACACTTATCTCACTTTGCCCTGTTCTACTGTTCTATCATGAATCTGGAGCATAGATCTCTAACCAGTGCACGTGAAACTGGGCACACTTGATCACACAACCTTTGCACATACCACCAATGTCCAAAATGATCATAGCAATCAGCCTTATATATCCGCAACAAGAAATTAGGTTAGTTACGTGTCGGCTTCAAGAACACTTATCATATTCACCAAACACACATGAACTGTCGGCTGGATCCTATCTCTAATGCATATGTGGACCAAAAATAATTGTCCACATGCTTCCCATATGCTAGCTAAACATCCTCGAACATAGAAGTAATCACCAAAACTTCTCCATCAATACTGCACAATGATCAATCGCACAAGTCGGTCATACTACACTATTCAACCCAAAAATCTGTATATCGGATCTCCTAACTTTCTTAACAATCATCATCGGAGGCTAAGATCATGGAATAAGGTATTAGAGACATCTATCAGGCTTCCCTTAGCTCCGCAACACAAAATATTCAACTGAAATGAAAACCAATCAATATACTGTACTTTGTCGGATGCCTTGTTCTAACTTACTGGACTTAACCAAATCATCACTCAGACTTTCGGTATAAGAAAATCAATCAGTGTGGATGAGTAAGCTAACCTAATTTGCCATCAATGACAACATCTGACGACCTGAGTAGTGTCTCTTTCCCACAAAGTAAACATGACTTAGTGCGCACCTATGAGTCTTATGACAATTTGAGACCATTTTGGACACCTTCACAAAAATGCATGTTGATGTGGCATCATATTTGACCATGTGGACTAGAAATTTTGTTTTTAAGTAGGGGACTTGACAAGTAAGTTGTTGTGTAAAATTGGGAAAATTTTGAAATGTCCACATATGATTTTGAGAAACGTGATGTTGGGGTGAGCATATTCTGGCTCCTTTCCCCTAGCAAGAATGAGGCTACCTTTGCAATCATTAGAAACCAATAATTTTCTTAGGGAGAGTTGGAGACAACCTACACTATAAGTACTTGTATCTATCTTGGATTTTGTGCTCTTACATGTACTCGAGCCATCTTTTTTTCTTGATTTTATTTTTATTTATTTTTTGAATTTAAGATTGTTATCCCTTGTACCATGTTTTTCTGGGTGACTAAATGTTTACACAAATGCTTTGATGGTTTGAGCATACCCTATAGAGAAGGGGCTTGTGGATGAAGGAAGTGCTGGAAGGCCACTAATCCTAAGAACCCATAACAAATGGATAAAGATAAAAGTGTTAAAGGGAAAAAAAACATTTAAGGAAGCACTGCAAGAAGAAGAACCAAAAAAATTACCAGAGAAAGAAAACTTCAATGTGGGAATTGGAGGAAATGGTGTAGGGTCCAACAAAGGTCAAGGAGGAGGCAACAATGTCCAGACCAAAGGAGTTGAGGACCCTGTATTACCTAGGGTTTTAAGGACATGTATTACCTATGGTTTTAAGACTTTACCCCAATGAATAAATGATCTTTGCTTTAAGAAAAGAGAAAACTAGACTTAAGAATGTGGCAATACTTTCTTGTTTGTCTAGATAGCAATGCTCTCCCATCTAGAAAATTATTTAATAGTTGGATTATTACTATTTGGGGTAAAAGGCTAGGTATCTATGCATCATTTTGCTGCATATTTCAACAAGGGCTCTTTGTGATCATTATGAAAAAACATAGTATGAAAGAAAGGATTCTAGAAAAAAAGTTCTGGAATGTGGGTAAGTTCCCATTCAAGTCCATTACATGGTCCCCAAATGTTTCACAAAACAAGATCCTATTTTGTTCTACCCCAAGATGGATAAACTTTAAGAATTTTCCTATACAAATATGGAAATTTCCCCCCTTTTTGCTAAAACATATTGGGAGAACCCTCCAAGTTGAGGACACCCATGCTACTCTTCCACACATGGATGCTAGGATTTTAATTTCCTTCAACAAAGGAGTGCAAATACTTGATATTTTGGAATTTACCCTTAAGGATTTTTTTTAGATGTAAAATTATAGCCCTTGGGGGCCTCAACTCATGCTTTTGATGTAAAAGTGATTACCATCATAAAAGAGATTGTCCCAAAATTATGTTCAACAAAAATAATCCTTAACTACCTCCAAAGGTGAGACCCATTGTCAAGCTAGGGGTACTCACACTGACATTCATAATAACTTTGAGAGAGATGCTCATAATATGTCTCATAAAATCCTAATGTCTATTTTTTATTTTCTTATATAATTAATCATAGACTAGATATGTTTATATAGAGGATTAGATACTTTCATTAGATTTCTTATGGGATCTAAATACTCATCCACTTCACAATATTTATATGTAGCAATGTCATTAGCTTTTGGAAACATAGCAATGACCTTAATATACTATTTATAGCTCTACTTACATTCCTTTTGTATCTTTAAATATTTATCAAATACACATCCTTGTTGATATTATTGGACCTAATATTATTGCCTTTGCCTCTGAAAATTGTTAAGTTATAATAGGTTTATTATACAAATTTGACATATAATGCTTTGAATTATAAATCAAATGCATATTTATGTAAATCATTGGTACTTGTTAAAATTCAAATGTAATATTAAACCATGTATAGATATTCCCCCATGATACTTATTCTAACCAATTAAAATGTTATAAAATTTGTGTTGATTTATATTGAAAAATTATTTATTAATCTATTTATATGTTTACAATTTTTAAATTGATAAACATTGTGAACTTGACATTTTAATGCACAAGTAATTAAATTTTTATTTATTTTTGAAATATCAACTAATTTAGATAAACACCCAAATGAATCAATTAACAGAATATGAGTTTTTATTAGAAGAAGTTTTACAAAATGTTCAACCCCTCCTAAAAAAAATCCCACCCAAAAACCCCCCGAAAGACCTCTTTTGTAAAACCCCATACCTTCCATTTGATGAGGCTCACTTGCAAGCAACTATAAGTGAAAACATTTCCACACTGTAAGACAATTTGATTTTATCCAAAATGAACTAAACATGCACCACGTATTACACAAGTTACATCTTCGATAAAAACTATACTCAATTTTATGAGATCTATGGATGTATATTTAAATAAATTTTCCTTTAAAAAAAAGAAGATACGACAAAATTGATTTTATCCAAAATGAACTAAACATTCACCACGTATTACACAAGTTACATCTTCGATAAAAACTATACTCAATTTTATGAGATCTATGGATGTATATTTAAATAAATTTTCCTTTTAAAAAAAAGAAGATAAGACAAAATTGATTTTATCCGAAATGAATTAAACATGTACCACATATTAAGCAAATTACATTTTCAATGAAAACTATACTTATTTCATTAGATCCATGGATGTATATTTAAATAATTTTTCCATTTCAGAAGAGATTTTATATTTCCAAATACATCTTAAAAATTTGTTGAAAGTTGAGGATGACTACACTATTTCAATGATATCTCTTGTTTTGTCTACTATTTCATTCCAGCGTGGGTTTTTGAAAACATGTAACCACTCCATGGAAGCGTAGCCCTGGCTTTTGTAATAGACTATAAGTTTGTTTATTAAGATTTTTTAGGGATTTCTGCAACATGAAAAGAGGCAGAAAGAAACCACGTGGAAGTTTCTTATCAACTCAGGGAAAATGGGCAATAGTAGGGATGTGCATATTTGATTTGATCTATGGTTCTAAAAACTTTAGAAATATTATTAGCGAAAGATGTGGGTTATTGATTTTCAGTTGGGTATGATGAATTATTGATTTACGAAATAAAGTCATTTAGATATAGGTTTTTGATTTTGAGTTGGGTATGATGAATCATTGATTTGCGAAACAAAGTCATTTAGATGTGGGCTATTGATTTTCAGTTGGGTATGATGAACCATTGATTTGCGAAACAAAGTCATAGATGTGGGCTATTGATTTTCAGTTGGGTATGATGAACCATTGATTTGCGAAACAAAGTCATTTAGATGTGGGCTATTGATTTTCAGTTGGGTATGATGAACAATAGATTTGTGAAACAAAGTCATTTAGATGTGGACTATTGATTTTTAGTTGAATATGATGAACCATTGATTTGCGGACCAAAGTCATTTAGATATTCTTTACATTTTACAATTCTCTACATCACTATCTTTATTATAGATATTCTTACAAAACCTTCATGATAAAATATTGTTTTACACATACTTACACATGTCATAACAATGCATAATTATATTACAATAGGTATCATAAATGAGATGACCTTTTTCATGAGTTCATACAAGCAATAAATAACTATATAATAAAAAGTTTATAATTATAAAGTTTATGACACACCTATCTCAACATTTATTTCTTAGACCCAATTCATATTTGAATGTTTTTAACTTAAACATGTTCTCTTAAAATTTATTTTTTAATCCCTATTCTACTACTATCCACGTGGCTTATATAGGCACATTAAGAAGCATATCACACCCTATATTGAAGCTACATATGACATAAAAAGAAATCACATGATATGAGATATGAATTAATTGCTTAGACATCCTTATCATTGCTATTCAATTTTTTTGCCTTTTACTTTCTTTTTCTTAGATTTATGTTTTCATTTTTGTATTGATCTTGTGGCTGATTCAAAGATACATATAGTTGTACATGTGGACACAAGAAACTTTAATATATGTTGTGTATTTCATCTCAATTTTCCCTTATAATGCTTTGTTTCATTTGACTTTGTCTATTGAATTTCATTTTTTATTTTTTTCAAAATTATTTTTCTCTTAATCTTTAATTTCACCCTTGTATTCTCCATTTAGGGAGTCATATTTTGGTTTCCCTTTTCCTTTTTCTATTTATATTTTCTTTATGCTTGCACTTCACTTGCCTTTGAATTTTACTTCTCACTTGGGTTGTACTCTTTAATTTTATTTAACATCATTTATCTTTTGCTATATTGCTCCTTTATTTACATCCTATGGTTACAACCATACTTGTTCTTTGAAAATTTCCCCTTTATTATTTGGTTTGATCTAATGTTATTATATCATGCTTGCTAGAGCTTATATATTGATCATAATCTGATAAATGATACTATACATTGATCTTACATTGACATATCATCCTTATCATAGATTATACTATGGCTTTACATTAACGTGCCTCACTTCACATGCCTTCATGCATTGATCCTATATTGTTACATCTTATAATCTAGAATTACCACAAGTACTCTTTGCTATATAATACTTTTAGTGATTTGCATTGTAATGCCCTGCTAGGAACCCTGAAGGAAAACAACAAAATATGAAGGCCAAACTAACTGACTGGACGACCAACTAACGACACTCACATGAGTGTAAATGAGTAAAATAGGGTCAACTACTATCTCCTCCACTTCCAACAAAAAATATAAGGCACACTCAGACCTGTGAAGCTAGGTGGAGATGATACCCTGTACCTACCCGGTACTTGTACCTGCAATATCCTGCATCACCGAACCACACATGCATATATACAATATAGAAAACACGAAATACACACCGATGAAGGAGAATCGTGATGTTCCCTGTCTCACCGAAATGAGTGAAGGAAAACCATCTCCTTGCATCCAATACACTTGCAAACACACAACATATAATTACACATTGCATAGATAAAGTAAAATGTCAGTACATAGCAATAATCCATAAAATGCCATAAATCACAAGTACTGAACCATTGCAATAAATTACTCATCTCATATCCAGATAAAGCATGAAATAAGGTCATAAAAATATGAATAACACATCATGGTAATGTATCCTTTGAAAACAAACAATAATAAAATATGAGTCTAATAAGTTTGAACGAGTAGGGGTACTACATTCTCCCCCCAAAAACTAGGCTTACTCCTGGAAGCCTAAAATAGATAAGAATACAACTCTCTCATCTTCGTTGCATCCTCCCAAGTCGTCGAGGTCATCTAAACACTCCACTCTCTTCTTGCGACAGTCTACGCGAGCACTGTGAGATGATAGTCAATCCATCCCCAACACAACTCCATAAGAACCCAAAGGAATGACTCGAAGGTCAATTGAAGTAACTATGGTTCCTAGGTTCAACTTACAATTGGGAATGAAAGCATCTACAGAAACTCGGACACCTATAGCCAACTCTACTGGCCACCTCCCCTAGCTTTCCTAGCCATGACCTAGCATTGAAAATAGGGAAAAGGGTTCAGATCTACGGAAAGGATAAAACAATGGAAACACAAACATTAAGACCTAAGCAAGATGGTCAACTGAAAGGCACACTACAAACCCAGAGCACCCAGTGTAAGCTCAGTTTGTGTGTTTTAGTAGATTTAATTTATGGAGTTATCTCATAGTTTGTATTTTTGAATTATGTATTTTATACATTGAGATTATAAATTTAGTTAATTAAAAGAAGTTAATAAATTAAGTTGCAAGCTGCATGATATTAGAAATATATTTTATTTAAATCTTAGTGAAAAATAAATTAGATTAATTTCATTTATTGTTTCCTAGAATTTTAAATAAATAAAAGAATAAATAAATAAATGAATAAATGAATAAAAGAATTAATTAGAATTGAAGTATTGCTTTAATTTTTTTATTTAGAAAATTAATTAATTTGCATGAGAAAAGAAAAGAAAGAAAAATGATTTTAAATTATTGCATGTTAACTTATCCTTTGTTAGAAAATTAGTAAAGAAAATAAAATTGCTTTTATTACTAAATTTAGGTTTTTGGGAAAAATATATTCAACCTAAAATTTTAGTTTAAAAGGGGGAATAGGTCTTTATTTTAGAGGGACACAAGAAACAGGTCAGGGATTTAGGTGAAGAAAAACTTATTTGGAAGCTTGTTGAAGGATTGGTTCTCTTCTACAAATTTCTTCCAGGAAAGCTATACCAGGTTGGTTGACTTCGTTTGATTATTTGTTTTAAAGAAAATATTTTATTTCTTTCTTCTTTCTGAATGATGTGCGTGTTAAGATGTTTGTCAAACCTAAAATCCTGTCTGATTATTTCTTGTTCTTGGCTAAAGTCCATTCCTAAAGTTAATTTTTGGTTTATGGAAAGAAGTTATTTCCTGGGTGTTTTTAGATTAAAATTTTGAGAAGATTGGGAAAAGTTATTATGGCAAATTTTGCCAAGATGTTTTACTGTGTATAAAAAGTTGCAAGTTTTGGGAGAAAATGGGTTTTGCCAGAGAAAATATCCTCTGGACTGGTATTGGTTTCTATATTTTGCTATGGTTGTTCTGTCAATATTTGTACATCTCTGTGTAATTATTTAGTTACTATGGTAATGAATTTAATTTTAATTAAATTTATTAGGTTATTAAAAATTATGGAGAAATTGTTTTATTTTAGTATTTTGGAGAAAATCTGTATTAATTAGATTCCCTGGAAATAAATTTTATTGGAAATAAAATTTAATGTTTTTTTAGGCTATTGGAATTTTAAAAAAAAAATTAATTAATTAAAAAAAATAAAAATTAATAAATAAAAAATAAATAAATTTAATATATATATATATAGTATTTTTTGTGGTTTTATTTATGTTAGTTTGGAAATGAAAGATATTTCAAATTAAATTATCTTTTTATTATATATTTTAATGTGATATAATTATATAATATTATATTCGTAGAATATATATATTTATGTAATTATATTATATTATTATATATAATTTTTAATTTTTAATTTAATTTAGATTATTGATATGATCTTATCGGGTTTATTTGTAAAGTAATCATGAACATATAATTAGGGGGTTAATTTTTATGTGATTGATTTAACCTTATTGGACCAATGATAAAATTGATTTCTTTGTATTAATATAGTTGTATTTTCTTATTTTCTAGAAAATCTTTAATTGCGAGTTATTTATGCTTTTTGGTTGTTTTAAGAAAAGATTGCCTGTATTAGGATCTTGTGTAATTGGTATGTGTGGTCAAACTTAATTTCATTGCAATTCTGGTTGAGTTGTCATTATGTCATATTTTGTTATATCTCCTTGGTCAGGTGTTGTTGTATAACCTCGTTGATGTGAGCCATTGTGTGTTATGTTCCAAATGGTCAATCTTGGGTTAGTGATTGTGTATCCTTCACCTGTGGTTTGTTGGGATTAGATATGGCTGTCTGTTTCACCATAGAGTTCTTGTAGAGAGAGACCTTTCCTATTAGTGTCCTATGAGAGAGAGTGGTTTTCGAGCGGGGGCCGCGCCCGAAGTGGATGGCAGGATAACTTGTCGAAAGTCAATTAAAAAGTGATAACCTAATAATTGATTAGGGGGTGGGTAGAATAAATATTAATTAAGGTAATGTACCTCGTGCATAGGTGAGTGCTAGTATAGGGCTCATAATGTTGCGAGAAGGTCTGGAATGGAAAACTTACCACCTTGTCTTCATGAAAGGATTGGTAGGGTCCGCATGAGACTTAGTTGGAACTGGAGGTTTGGGAGAGGTTACTAGGACAGTGAGCCGAGACCTATGGAGGTTGTACCATGGTATCCATCTTAAGCTATGCGATGACATTCTCTCCTTAGAGTCACTAGTGTTTGTGAGTTGAGTCACATGGATGTTTGCAGAGTCTTGTAGCTCTTTCGTACTTGTCTTATTTTGCTTGCTTGAGGGTTTTCTACTATCTCCTAGCACGGTGGGGTGGTTCCATTTTGGGATCACATGGTCGGGTGGTAGTGCCACTTCCCATCGGATGTTCTAGATTGTATCTTCAGGTGAGGAAAGGCTTCGCTGGTGTTTCTTGGTTCGTGGTTCATGTACCAGCTCTTGTTCGTGATCATTGTTCAGTTGAGACCTTGTGGTCATTGTATCAGACTTTTATGTAACCTTGATATTGTAACTTTTGGATTCCGTGGCATTTTTGGAAGCCATGTATTTATGAATATTGTAATACTATGTCAGTGGAATGTATGTTAATTCAGTTGCTTTGATCTTATGTATAAATGGTATATGGATAAATAAATGCATTGGAATACTTTAATTTATTCGCTATGGAATTTAGATGTATGTGTAGTTTTGCACTTAAGCATTTACTTTATCGAATTAAATGGACAATTGGATTAACCATGGTGTTAATATAATCTATGATTAATCTTTCTCGTAACCCTTAATAAATCACGTGTTAGTCTTCCGCTGTGTTATTAAACGTGCAATTGTTATAATTAATGCACTTAATCTTTTAAAAAAAATTTATTTCACCCTTTAGTTGCCTAGTTGTGTTGTTTTCCTTTAGGGTTCTTGGTGGGGCATTACATGCATCTTATTCCTTCATTTTCATATCACACTCCTATCTAAGTCACTTTTACTTTGTAAAGGCTCATGTCTTCTTCCCAAAAAAATAAAGCTTATTTTTCCACATCTTTATGTTGAGGGCATCTTGGCTTTCCCTTACATATTGCACTCTTATAACAACGTTCTTACATCAATGGTAACATATTTACCATCTTTTTCTATTATATGCCTTTATTCCTATATAATATATTAGTGGAGGATATTGTGTCTTCCTCATATTATCTACAAGACTCCTTGTGATATTTGGGACATCTAGGGTTATCTAGCAATACATATGTTTTGATGATCACATCCTTATATACATATATACATATACATATACATATACATATGCACACACACACACACACAAAGAGAGAGAGAGAGAGAGAGAGAGAGAGAGAGAGAGAGAGAGAGAGAGAGAGAGAGAGAGAGAGAGAGAGAGGATTCATAATAAGGTGAAATTTTTGATTTGTGTATTGTATTAGGACAACTTAACCATTGTACTAAAAAATATTTCATCTATTTTTTTAAGATGAAATAGTTTCACCTGAAAGGGCTTACACTAGTGTGACTTTTATATGGCCATTCAAGTTTCAAGAAAACAAATAGTCAATTTTTTTGTCTATATAGATTACACTACAATGTAGAGTGTATACATTAGGTATGTTTATTTGAATTTATTATAGTTGATTTTTTTTACATAAAATATTTTTTCCCAAAAACTTTCCAGCTTGTAATAGATTGACACTTTTACCCCTTTGATTTATGAGATTTTTAGAAACATTAATTTTGAGGTCTTTTCCCAAATTATAGACAATTTTGATACATCTAAAAATATAGGCTTTTGTAGATCTTTGAGCCTATATTGCATGATCTCTCACATATGGATCCTCTTGTTCAATACATAAAATCACGATTACATATTATGTTATTGTCCTCCCTTGATCCATTTCAATAACATTTACAAGTATTTCACCAAACACTTTCCTTCCTAATTGTGGGGCATGACCCCAAGTTATCACCACATTATGCCTTTTATTTGATCTTGTATGCCTTATTTCTAGAATACTACGTATAGTTTTTATTCTATACCTAACAAGGGTTAATTCCCTTACCATATATGCTCATGCTTTTGGATGTCACATTGGGGGCATACACCTACAATGGTTCCTTATATTCTTCCATGGTGTTATTATCCACTAAGAGTTGCAACACCATATTATTATCATGTCAAGAGTAATGTTATTATTCACAAATACCATTTCATAGCCATATTATTGTATGATGTATTATTTATAGTGATTGCACAATATAATTAGATACTTATATTATTACCTAATTAGATGCATATATAATTACATGCATATGTAAATAGATTATATTTACTATTTATGTATAATTTTCCCTCTTCTAATAATTAGTTATATCTTATGAACACAACCAATTGATTAGGGGTTAAGGGGAAGTAACCTGTCATAAACATTCACCTGTTTGGATATGCATATGATTACAAGTGCTTACATGCATATATGTGAGGGCTACATACTTTTAGATTTATGATCATTCTAGGATTTGCATGCACTTGAAAGTGGTGGTCAAATATAATGGTGAAATTTACATGCCCACAAGATTTCCCATTTAGTTTGTGTCTATTTTAAGAGGAGTTTGTTGGTACATAGATATATAAATAAATGACATGATATGATGTAAAGTAGGGTTTCTCACCCTTTATTTATCCACCTACTTAATTTCATTCTTCTATATGCATACCACTCATCCCCTTCACATGTTCATGTCATACCCATATGCATTCACCCTATCTAATTATTTATCACTGCTATGCACACATTTATACCCATCCATGCCATTCACCTAGATCTAGCACCTTTTCTATCTAAAGAGTAGTTCACATTTGTGAGGTCATCCACACAATCATGGACATTTCCCATCCTAATTTTAAAATTCAAAATTGATCACCCTCCTATCTTTATGGTTCGTACCTAGGACTAGCTAAATACAAGTTTGTGTGATACATTGTTATGTTCTTATACTTAGAGGCATTTAATACATTCATTATAATCATCTAGGAATTGAGAAAAATAATTTGAATATCATTCATATAAGCACACTTGACTCAGTGTTCTAAAAATAAATTTAGCTATAAAAAAATTATTCTAGAAGAATTTCATCATCGAAGATTGTTGTTTTTGATATTATTCAATTTCTAAGAATTGATCTAGGTAAAAGCTTCTTATGACGTAACAAAAATCTTACAAAGTATTTTTAAATACTACAAAATCTCCAGATATTCAAGACAACCATAACAAAATCACATATATTAGACAAATTGAAGAAAAATAGTTTGCAGATCACACAAGACAAGTTTGCAATTGTCAATTTGTCCTTGATAGTTAGACTTGTCTTGTATAATCACAACTAAATATTTTAATTCCTAATATTTTTACCATTCTAGTATTTACTCTTGCAAATTTCATGATAGTTTAGATTCATATGCATATCAATTTTATACTATTTTTCAATTATTAAGCTAAATACATCATTCTCACATTTAATCATTGCAAATTAATACTATCCAACAATCCTTTATAAATCGGTAGTCCAATGTACTCTGCCTCTCGAATGTGTTTTTCTAATTTATTTTTTAAGTGAATATTCTTATTAAACTAGTACAATGTTTTAGATAATAAAAATATTTTTCAAAAAATTGTAGTGATTTGCAAATTTGACAACTTGTGGTCTTTTTTTCTTTCTTTTTCTTGAATCAATGGATTGAGAGTTGTTGACACTTCCACATGGATGGGAAAATTGAAATGCATTCATGTGTAAGTGATTTTTTTGGTGGGTTTTAAGTAATTTTTGATTGAGATGTTGTAGTGGAAGGGAATTCTATGTTTTATAGAAATCACCTCTCTTATTGAATATGTGGAATCCCTATTAAAACCCTCTTATCAGATATTTGATCTCTATATCAATTTGGATTTGTCTCTCAAACCTCCCTCTCTATTTCTAGTTTGATCTTACTCAAGAGGCTACTATTAATTTAATAGGTTGATTTATTAAGGTGGACTCAGTTGTACTCCTAGCTTCTCTAATACTACCTTTGATCATGTTTTGGTGAACATGGATTTTTCCAAACCCCTTGTTGCATACTTTGTTTTATAGGTCGTAGATTGGTTTTGAAGCTAGATTCTTAATTGCATCCTATTTAGATGTTGAAGGTGATTCACTATAGGAGATTTGATGTTAGAATGTCTATGCCACAAAGTCTTGAAATCTTCATCTTGATGGAAAAATGTTGTACTAGAACATGAGGCTTATTGTGGATATCGCCATGCATGTTTGTGTTAGAGACTCTTGAGCATCTTTGTGCCATTATGGTGGGGACTATTATGCTTGTTGTTGTGGATTTGTCCCCCAATTAGACAAGGGTTGTTCCCCCTCGAACCTCATTATCCTCTTAATGGATGACGTTGATGTTTTTCCTCTAATGATGACTCCCACTTAACAGTCATCCTCTCCTATCAAGATTCCTTGTGTGGTGAACTTCCTTCCCCTTTCTCCTTAACCTGAGGATTTTGAGAATAAAGTTCCATCCTATCCAAATCTGACTGATTTTTTTAGATCATTTAAATTATAAAGTATATCTGTAAGAGGCATAAACGTAAAGGAATCAGACACATTGTGATCAATATGACTTTAGAATTAGATTTCCATTTTAGGGTGCAATATGCGCCTGCCAATGAAGACTGGAGGATAATCTGAACCTCTCTTGAGGGAATTTTTAAATATTTGTGGTTTGACTTTGACCAGCACGAATTTTTCAAAGCTGTACATAAGACACCGGCGAGTAAATCTCATTCCAGGTCTGAGAGAAGTATACCAATTTACAATAATCTTTCTTCTCTTTTCTTTTGGGTTCCAAGATTGAGACGTTTTTGCCCATCATCACTTAAATAACTCACCACTCTGAATTTGCTTCACTATAAAGCTTGGAACCCATTTCCCACAGATTTTTCCTGACAAAATTCTGTAATGAAAGAAAGCATTATACAAAGGCAAAAACAGTTGTAGCCTTTACAAGTCAAATAGATAGTTGTTTGGGTCCCCACGTTGATTCACATCATTCATAATCTCTGAAATCTTACTTGTTTATGTTGCTACCTTTCCAGCATTAAAACCAGCTGTTTTAACCTCATTCTTGGTCGTCGAATCTCTAAAGTTGGCAGATATGTAGAGTATGACAGTTAAAATAGTACCCACTTGGAATTTTAAACATTTTGTGACAGCTCTATGGTTTGGTATGGATGTAAACATGGATGGCAACCATAAAAAGAAAGATAAAGTAGCTTTTTCCCAGCTCAAAGGACCCGCCAACCCATTAAGAATCCCATTTTTTTGCGAGTTTTCCTTAATGGCAAATCAATTCCTCCGTTTAGAACTTGGAAGTAACAAAAAGATGGGAAAAAGTTCAGGGTTCCGGCCATTACCCAAGATCAATTCAGTGAAGAGAACCCTAATTAAAAATTCCTCTAGATGGCCCGCCCATGTTGTAATTCAATGATAGCATCATAATGAGGATTTTTGATATAAAAGTAGAGGGCCCGTCAAGAAGGAAGAGTGATTTAGTAGTAAGTAGGAGATATTTTTCGCAGCAAGTCAAATTATGATATTGCTATCAGGATTCAACTGTGTAGTTTTTGAATTGTTCAAAAACTACACAGTTGAATCCTAATAGCAATATCATAATAGTGATTTAATGAGCAAGGAGGGAGGGAGGTGGTGTTATTGCAGTCTCATAATGTTGATTTAGTGAGCAAGGACAGAGGGAGGTGGTGTTATTGTAGCCACAGAGGGGCTAGAGAGAATTTATGCAACAACAATGGCACCGTTAGTAAGACAAGTCATCCTCACCCACTTGGTCTAAATGGGCTGTTCCTTGTGGGGTTGGCATTTAATGGGTTTTATGTGTTGTAGTGATTTGGTAGCTTAGTTGCAGTTGTATTCTAGTTTGGTCATCAATTGTCCCTCTTTATTAAAAGATACTTGTAAATCTAGCCACCTTTTCAAAAACCTCTTTTACCAATAATAAAAAGCTATGATGTGTTGGAGGTGCCACAATCAAATTTTCTTCTTCTTTTTTAATATAATCACCTAACCCACTCAAGTTTATTAAATAAATAAAATTAAAATTTATTCACAATTTTTTTTCTTATAAGGATAAATGTTTTTGATTGAAGTTATGATCTAGTGAGGTCACATACAAGGGACCTCATTTTCAACATTAACACTCAGAATATCACCCCGATAGGAGTTTGAACTTTAATTGCAAGAATCACAACACCATGATTTAACTATCACACTATGTCATTATCAACAAATTTATATGCACAATTTAATAATTATAAAATATTATAATATATAGTCACTTATAATAAATAAATTAACATGTTTATAATCATGAAACCACTCCCATTAAAAGAGTCACCTAAAATTAGCTAATATGATGATTGGGACTAGAAAATTTTGAAATATTTTAATATAAATTCATAAATAAATACATAGATAGATATTGATGTAGACGTAGGTCTTTTTGAGGGATATGACTCTTTATATGGAAAATTTAGAAGAATAATACTAACAAGGGATTTTTAATGATATCTAATGTTGTTTGATATTAGTTTCCAATCTTACCTCCTATAAATTTTATTATAGGGGGTTGTAGATATCTTGTAGTTGTGAAGTTGATCATTACATACAAGATTATAATAATGAGAAAGAAGAAATATCATCCATGCCAATCATTAGTAAGTGTTGAACTATTAAGATGTAGTCTTAGCTTGATTGACATATCATTTGTTCACACTAAATTTTGTACTGGAGTTGTATAGGTGGCATAAATTATTGTTAATTATGGATTAAAACTCATGAATACTAGTCTATTGTCATACACATTGAGAAACAAGGTAAAGCTACTCCAATGAAATTTCTTAAAAGTGTATGCAAATCTCAAATGTAATCGCTTATTTAAGGATTGCCTTATGATAATTATGTAATTCCATAAAATTGACAATAAGAATAAAATCAACAAAATATTGGATCACATGGTTTACATGGGGATAGACAAGGTCAACATTCATTTTCCACTTTATTATAGAGAACTAAACATGGGAAAATGTGCCTACCTTATCCATGGGTCAACATTGTTATATTAATGAGGCAATTTTGAATGCATTAGTCAATTTGGTCATGGGAGTGATTGATTTTTCTTAAGGCTATGGTTCTATTAGTTCACAGTTTTGGGAAACTAGTTGTGTTTTCTCTCCTCTATTCTAAATAAGATGCACTAGATTGAGGTTTCATGATGTCTTATAGGTGAAGCAATGTTATGTTGCTAAAATCATTTTTGATTAAGGGATTAAGTAGATTGTACATTACATAATAGGATTTATTTGACTAGTACAAGCTCAAAAATATAATTAGTTGTAGATTTTTTTCTTAAATGGTTTTTGCATATGAATACTGGTGTTGCGTCTCATATGAGTTTGCTAGTTTTAATTGGTTAATGCATATTTATATTCATATAATTTATTGGTTGATCACAAGTTACTTTAGTTGGTATGTAACATATTTATTGACTATTTATGTACGCTTTTATTGTAGTTGTTTATCACATTTCTCAACACTTGGTATGCAAGCTTCAATTTTGACTAGAGATTGATGCCTTTCTTAGAAGCTCTTGATTTAATGGTTGTACAAATTTGTGACTGGTTGAAACCATGACCAACAAATCTCACTTAATAGGAGTCGCACTGACTACAATTGGATGATTAAATCCAATGATAATGTATTGCTTAAAGTAGCATCTCCAATGCTAGATTTAGTACCGGTTAAGCTCTAATTATCTCCTTCTCTATGGTTTACTCATATGATCTTCAATATTTGCACATACCATGTTACAACACCATAACCATATACCTTTTGTTTATTACCTCACTTACATCATCTCACAAATGAGATCTTACATATATACCAAAACCTAAGACCAAATGTGTAGGTTGGCTCACTAAGAATATTACAATAAAATACATTACAACAAGTAAGTCAAGATGTGATGCATCATGCCGGCTCAACAACAATACCAATTGATTAAACCATCTCCATAACGTGTCGTGCTGATTTGGAATAGATAACGCATGTCGGTCCATAACCTAGACCAATTTGCCGGTAACAACAAATATGTCAACCCGATTAGACCAATAACCAAAATAGAAAAACCAAGTATCCAAACCATGTCTTTGACATAACCAAGTGATCTCCAGCTGATAACAAGTCATCCTCAGTGTCAGTGAACAATATAACCTGCCGATGAACAATGTGAACCAAATACTGGTGACTGTGCATAAGTCACTGAACTTGCCGGTGAACATAACCAAAGATCTCCATAAGGATAAGTGTTGAAAAGTGTTGACATCAATGACAAAACCAATGCAACATATCCATAATACCAACAATCTCTCCCTTTGGCATTGATGGCAACACAAGATGGAAAAACCATCTAAGTGCCAAAGTAGAAAATGCCAAAAAAACAAAAAACCAACAATCTCCAGAATAGATCAATACGAAAAATCAAAATACAAATACAGAGAGTAAAAATCTCTCCCCCAATGAATAATCTCTCCCCAAAGGAAAATGTTTGTTTTTCTATAGACATTTCTCCCCCTTTGACATCAAATGCCCAAGCAATAAAAATACTAGATGCAACTAGTTCATAGAACCAATTACAAATACCAACTAATCCCCCTGAGAAGTAGCTTACCTCCATCAAAGCCGAAAAAAGATTTTTGGTAAATTCTGCCGATTGGATGCTAAACATCAACTGTCTAAGTCTCTACCGGTGAGGGTATAACCCCAAGCTATTCTCTAAGATATTCAAAAGTTTCCTTAGGCAAAGGCTTAGTAAACATGTTTGCAATTTGCTCTTTAGTATTCACATAAACCAATCTCACTTCTTTTTGCTTCAACATTCTCTTTCAAAAAATTGTATTTGATAGAAACATGTTTAGTTTTAGAGTGAAATACCGGATTCTTAGATATATCAATTGCTGCTGAATTGTCACAATAGATGATTATAGGTTCTTTGCATTTTACCTTTATTTCCTTCAACATTTGCTTAATCCATAATACCTGAGTACAATTAGTTGTTGCTGCAACATATTCTGATTCTGCTGTTGATAATGATGTACAACTCTGTTTCTTGCTCAACCATGGAATCAATCTGCTACCAAGAAAGAATGCCCCACTGGTGGTGCTCTTTCTGTCATCTACATCTCCTACCCAATTAGCATCGGTGTATGCACATAAATCAAAATTTTCATCTTTAGGATACCATAAACCAAGATTTGTTGTACCTTGTAGATACCAGAAAATCCTTTTTACTGCCGATTCATGATTTTCTCTAGGATTACTCTGAAATCTTGAAACAATACACACTGCATTCATTATATCAGGTCTTGTTTGTGTCAAATATAGTAAACCTCCAATCATAGTTTGTATCTTGTTGGATTAATAGGAGTTGAATCATCCTTCAATGATAGTTTATCAGTTGTAGTCATAAGAGTACTTACCGGTTTAGAGTTTTCCATACCAAATTTCTTCAGTAATTCCTTCAAGTACTTGGATTGACATAAGAATATACCTTTATCAGTCTGTGAAATCTACAATCCTAAAAAGAATTTTATCTCCCCAATCATAGACATTTCAAATTCTTCCTGCATCTTATTAGAAAATTCTTTACACAATCCATCTTCTCCTCCAAAAATGATTTCATAAAAAAAAACTTCAATAACCAAAATGTCTTCATTAGTCACTTTGAAATATAAGTTGCTGTCAGCATTACCTTTAGTGTAACCAAGCTTGAAAAGATATTTTTCCAATCTAGCATACCAAACTCTAGGAGCTTGCTTCAATCCATATAAAGTTTTCCTTAATCTGCAAACCATATCTTTATCATTTGTCAATGAAAACCCATCAGGTTGTTCAATGTAAACTTCCTCTTCAAGATCACCATTCAAAAATGCACATTTAACATCCATTTGATATACTTTATAGTTCTTGTGTGTTGCAAATGCAAGAAATAATCTGACTGCGTCAATTCTAGCTACCGGTGCAAAGGTTTAATTGTAATCAATTCCCTCTTTCTGTGAATAGCCTTTACACACCAATCTTGCTTTGTTTCTGATTACCTTACCATCTTCATTAAGTTTGTTTTTGAATATCCATTTCATTCCAATTACATTTTTATTTTTAGGTCGAGGAACCAATGTCCATGTATTGTTCTTTTCAATTTGTTCCAGTTCATCTTCCATAACTTTAATCCAATGTTTATCTTCACATGCCTCAATGACAACTACTGGTTCAATTTGAGAAATTAAACATACCTCTTCATTTTCCAGTATTCCTCTTGTCATAACTCCTCGATACTTATTCCCAATTATCTAACTTTCAGAGGGATTCAGTCATACATTCTTGGGTGTGTTCACTTGCTACTATTCTTCAGTCACTGTGGAATTTTCTGATAATGCCGGTGTGACTGGATCAATATTCTGTATCGGTGCACTCTGTATAGGTTCATTTGTGATTATCTCAACTGCCAGTTCAGAATCCATAGAGCTTGAATTTCCTCTAAAGTGTTCATCTATCTTCACATTTGCACTCTCAATGATTTTTTGCAATCTTTTATTAAAACATCTATATGCTTTGTTCTTAGATGAATAGCCAAGAAATATTCCTTCATCACTTCTAGGATCAAATTTACCAATATACTCATCTCTCCTAATGTAAAATTTACTTCCAAATATTCTGAAGTACTTAAGAGTAGGAATATTACCAAACCGTAATTCATAGGGTGTCTTACCAGTTTCACCTTTGATGTGAACTCTGTTGAAAGTGTAAACTGCTGTATTCACTACTTCTCTCCAATACACATGAGGTAGATTTGCTTCTGATATCATGCTTCTAGCTGCATCCAGAATAGTTCTGTTCTTCGTTTCCACAACTCCATTTTGCTGAGGTGTACGGGGTTCTGATAGTTGTCTTCTAATTCCATTCACTTCACAAAATGTATTGAACTCTTTAAATATAAATTGACCTGCTTGATTTGATCTTAAAAATTTGATTTTCTTATCAGTTTCATTCTCTACAAGTGCTTTGAATAATTTGAATTTTCAAAAGCTTCTGATTTTTCCCTGAGAAAGGTAACCCAACACATTCTAGAATAATCATCAATGATTAGCATAAAGTATCTATCACCTTGTAGACTTCTTGTTCTTGCCGAACCACATAAGTCAGTATCATTGGATTTCTCAGAAATACTCTTGAAAGTTGTTCTAACTTGCTTTCCCATTTGACATTCCTTACATACCAGATTATGAGGTTTTACAATCTTAGGTAAATCCCTTAAAGCCTTAGATGAACTAATCTTTACAATGCAATTAAAATTCACATGACAGAGTCTTTTATGCCATAACTAACTTTCATCAATATGTGTAATCAAGCATGTCTTTTCATTGTTATTCAAATGAAAGATATTACCTCTAGTCTGATTACCAGTTGCAATTTCTAAGCCAATTCTATTCATGATTTTGTATTTACTATTCTTGAATTGTAGCTGAAATCCCTTTTCAAGTAATTCACCAACACTCAAAAGATTGTGCTTCAAACCTTCAACATAATAAACATTATCAGTATTGTGCTTACCATCAAAAGATATAGTTCCTTTTCGTCTGATCAAACAAGCTTTTTCATCTCCAAATCTTACTAGACCTCCATTGTATTCCTGAAAAGATAAGAATTTACTTTTATCACCAGTCATATGATGTGAACATCCGGAATCTATAATCCATTCATCCTTTTCTTCAATTTTAGCTGCTAGGGTCTGCTCTACCATTGGAGCAGTAGGTGTCGGTTGATTTTCTATTATTGCAACAAAATCCCATCCATTGTCTACTAGTTCTTCATCAGAATCATCAGTAACTCCTTCATCAACATAGTAACAAGATTTGTCTCTATTCTTCTTAAATAAAAAATCTCTGATATTCAGGGTTAGGCTTATACATTCTTTTAGCTTCTTCTCTCAATCTTGCATGTCTATCAAGACATCTAGATGCCATATGACCAATTTTATTGTAGTTAAAACATTTAAAGGGTGCTTTGCCTTCATACTTACTTCCAATAGGACATTTAGGCATTTTCCTTGCAAAAAGTGTTTCAAGTTCTTCATTTTCCCTCCCGATGTCTTCAAGTTCTCTTGCATAAAGTGCTTTCCAGTCAGATTTATCAGATGATGATGATGATGATGTAGATGATGATTCTTTGAAGGCTAAATTTGTCTTAATTGTAGCAACAAGACCAAATTCCTCAAGCTCAAATGCTGAAAGTTTTCCAACCAAGGTATCTCTAGATACTGATGTATTAGGAATTGTTCTCAACTCATTAATAGTAGTTACTTTCACTTTTTATGCTGATGGCAATGCTCTTAAAACTTTAGAAATGATTTTGTCTTCACTTAAGGAACCTCCACAACATTGTATTCCCAAAACAATTTCATTAACCCTTTTTATAAAAGAAAAAATTCTTTCGTCTTCCTCCATTTTCAAATTTTTATACCTGACCCGGAAGCATTCTAGTTTTGCATTTTTGACAGTGGTATCACCTTCATTCAATGTTTCCAATTTATACCAAATATCTTTAGTAGTAGATCAGTCTGATAATTCCATGATTTGCTGATCTGACAAGGTGCTCAAAAGTGCTTCGCTTTCTTTGCAATCATTCTCTTGATCCTTACCCAATGTAGGTGGATTAGGTTGACCCAGTGTAGGACCAAAATAGCCATTCTGTGTAACATCCCATATGTCTTTTCCAATGCAATTCAGATGTGTCTCCATTCTGATCTTCCATATACCATAGTTAGTTCCATCAAGTTTCAGACTATGCTTCCTGAAATAGTTAGTTGCCATAGAATCTCCTCAAGTAGTTAAACTTCTGGAAAAAGAGGACTTAGCTCTGATACCAATTGTTAGGACCCAGAGGCAACTAAGAGGGGGGGAGGGGGTGAATCAGTTGTTGGCAATATTGCATTATAACAGACAATGAAAGATTGTTGGCATTTCAATAAGGATATTGAGAAGGTTGTTGATGATCATGGACATAACTGATTAAAGATGTTTTACTATCTTGATATTATTATTTTGTCATTGATGTCAAGAAATTGATTTTCTAATTCAGTATGATGTTGCCATATCTTGAGAAGTATGATATGAAGATTATAAAGAAGTCGGTAAAAGACACAGGAAAGAATATGATGAATAAAGTGATGAATAAGGTATTCAATGGGAAACTACTACCGAGTCAGGCAATGATGAGATCATGATGTTTTAGATTGTTTTAACATCATACATATGTTGTAAAATGTAAAGGTTAATACTATACTATGTTATCAGGTAAAGAACCTAGTCAGTAAACCCTAAGGAACCTAGTCGGTAAACCGTAAGGTTATCACTATCGGTTAATGAAGGCGGAATGTCTACCGAGTGAAGTTTAGTATTCACCGAGTTGTTACCAAGTTGTAACCGAGCTATAATAGAATGCATTAAATGTTAGCATGCGGTATTTAATGAAAGAAGCTGATTAACTAGAGTGGATCAATGATTGGTAAGCCATGGAAGAAGTTTGTTATCGAATCTAAGGCAATGGAAAGTCGGCATGAAGATCTACAGCTCAGATTGAACCGCAATACCTTGGCACAAGTTCCAAGACTATTATGCAAGTTCCAAGGCGGGGTAAAACATTTTCAGATCAAAAGATACATTGAACCTGGACAAGATTGAAGATTTGATGGCTATGAGTGATCATGGGAAATGTGATCAAGGAGATTAAGAGGTTACCTAATTGTTTATAAATAGGAAACTGTTGATAAACAATGAATGCGGGCAAGTGTATGCACAGGGATGCTACATAGTGATTACCGAGCATAGAAGATTGAAGACCTGTTACAATAATAGAGTATAGATGCCCAACAGATATACAAGATTAGTTCTATGTCTAAATTGTATTGAACAAATAGGAATCTGCTTTAGCATTTTAGATGTGAAGCTGCAAATAGATTTATTACTGTTATTTTGTGAAAGTGATAGAAAATCTCTTAACCGAGTGGACTTAACAGTCTTATATGTAAATCCTCTAGCAAGGTGACATTTTTATTGAGTGTTTGAAATCCTTTGACAAGGTCACTTCTAACAAAGCGAAGATCCTAACAGATCTGAGGGAAATCCCTTAACCGGGTCACATCTAGCAATGTTTTTGTAATCTTTAACAGGATTTGCTTTTAACCAAGCATACTCTAGAAGAGTATATTTCTTAGTGGGTCCGAAATCCCACAGTGGTTTTTCCCTATTTGGGTTTCCACATTAAATCTGGTGTTATGAAGTTTATATTGTTCATATGCTTTTGAGTTTGCATGTTTGACAGTTTTGTTATATGACTGATATATATGTTACCGAGGTTGAATCTGATGTTTTTATGGATGATTAAGTTTGTATGATTCACCCCCCCCCCTCTAATCTTGTTGGCTATTGGATCTGTACTTATATTAAGTATCAAAAATATCAATTGGTATCAGAGCTTTGGACTCTGAAAGGAAAGTTTAAAGGCACTTGAGTTAAAGATCCAAAGATGTATAATAGGGATGCACCGAAGCTAAACAAGTCAAGTTTCTCTACATGGTAGAAAAGGATGAAGCTACATCTATCAGGAGTTGGAGAATATGTTGTATACTATCTGGAGAATGATTTTGTCACACCGAGCACCTATCCATTGACTATGGAAGAGATAAAGGCGAAGCAAGAACATATTCAAGCAATGATTGAAATAACATCTACATTGACCGATTCAGAGTTTAATGATCTAGAAGGCTGCAATGATGCAAAGGCAATGTGGAATAAGCTCATATCAGTATATGGAGGAGATGAACATGTTCAAAGAGCAAAAGTAGACAGTTTAAGAGGACAACTTGAATCTATGAGGATGAATGAAGGTGAGAACATAACTCAGTACAGTACAAGACTAAAGGAGATTGTCAATCAAATCAAAGGGGTAGGTGGAACTATTGAAGAAAAGGATATAACAAGTAAGTTGTTAAGAACCCTTCTACCAACTTATGCAATCTGAGTCTCAACAATCAATGAATTGAGGTCTGTACCTAATATGCCAGTTTCTTTGGATGCTACTATTGGTAAGCTACATCCATTTGAGTTAAGTAATTTTGATAACAGTGAATCTTTGGTAAATAAAGTTGAATCTGCATTTAGTTCTTTCCATCTTGATGAATCTAATGATTGCAATGAAAGAAAGTATAAGTACTCTAAAGGAGATCACAGTGGAGCAAGTGAAAGATTTCGAAAGAACACGAATGCAGTACACAAACTGTATGAAGAAATCAGAAAGCAAGAAGAGTTTGAAGCACTATTGGCCAAAAGGTTACCAAGAGGCAAAGGTAAGTATAAAGTAAAACTACCTTTGAAATGTTTCAATTGTGATAAGATTGGACATATGGCTTCTAACTGTCCTAACAAAGATTTTACTGAAAAGAAAGATTACCAAGATGACAGATAGAAAGATAACCATTACAGAGGATACCAAGACTTCAGAAGAAGAGATAGAAAGACATGCTTAATAGCTAATGAGGAATCTAACGATGATAAATCAGATGAGACTAATACAGAGGAAGTTGTTTATGTGGCTATCAAGGATGGATTAGATGAAGAAAGGTATGAAGAAAAACCCCTAATATCTCACATAAACACTAATGATTCTTGGATTATAGATAGTGGATGCTCACATCATATGACAGGAGATAAACACAAGTTTGTTATGTTAGAAGATTATGATGGAGGCTATGTTAGATTTGGTAATGATGCACGATGTCCGCTAAGAGGTAAAGGATCTATAACACTTCTTGATAATGCAAGATGTAATGATGTTTATTGGGTTGAAGGTTTGAAATACAATTTTCTGAGTGTAGCACAGCTAAACAACACAGGTTACTGAATAGAATTTCAGAAAGGAATTGTCAAAGTTCATGACAAGCATGGAAAGTTAGCTGCTACCAAGACACAAACAAGAGGTAATACATTTCATCTTGACTCAACTCGGAATAAATGTCTCTATGCAAGGATAGATGATACCTGGTTATGGCATTAAAGGTTTTGTCATGTTAATTTTGATAATCTGATCAAAATAAGTAAGAAGCACTGAGTAAGAGGTCTACCGAGTCTTGAAAAACTTGAGAATGCTATGTGCCGAGGATGCCAGATGGGTAAGATGACAAGATCAAGCTTTACAAGTAAGTCTTACACTTCTAAGGGAATTTTAGATCTAGTGCACACTGATCTTTGTGGTCCTATGAAAGTTCAAAGTTATTATGGTGATAAGTATTTCATATTATTTGTGGATGACTATTCAAGGATGATGTTAGTAATGTTTTTAAAATAAAAATTAGAAGCTTTTCAAATGTTTAAATGGTACAAGGCAAGAGTTGAAAATGAAACAGGAAGACAACTGAAATGTCTTAGATCAGATAGAGGAGGAGAATTCACATCTGATGAATTCAACTTATTCTGCAATGATCATGGTATTAAAAGATAAGTCTTTGCACCGAGAACTCCATAGTAGAATGGAATAGTTGAAAGAAGAAACAAATCTATTGTGGATTGTGCTAGAACATTGATGATTGAGAAGAAGGTGCCACAAACATTTTGGAGAGAAGCAATAAGCACAACTGTTTACACCTTGAACCGAGTTCAATTGAAGAAAGGTACTTTGAAGACACCATATGAGATCTGGTATGATAAGAAACCTAATGTTAGTTATTTTAAAATATTTGGAAGTAGATGCTATGTTCATAAAGATGATAGAAATGGCAAGTTTGATCAGAAAAGTGAAGAAGGAACATTTCTTGGTTAGTCTTCTAGAAGCAAAGCATTTAAATGGCTGATCAAATCATCTAACAAAATAGTAGAAAGTGCAAATGTGAAAATTGATGAATTTGCAGAAAGAAATGATGAAGGAAATTCCAAAGAACCATAAGACTATGATGAATTTGTCTATGTGCAACCGAGAAGTCCTACAGAGAAAACTGTTGAAGAAAATGAAGAAAATATCCAGTTACCGAGTGATGAAGAAGATCATACAGAGCCTACCGAGCCTGTATTAGCCAAGTATGTCAAAAGACATCATGTACCAAGTCAGATTATAGGAGATAAGGATGATCCAATGATGACAAGGAACAAACTGAGATAGAACACATGTTCGATATCTAAATTTGAACCGAGAATAGTAAAAGAGGCATTTAACAGTGAAGATTGGGTAAATGCTATGATAGAAGAGATTGATCAAATCAAGAAGAATGACACATGGACACTAATCCCAAGACCGAAGGACAAAAATGTAATCGATACAAAGTGGATTTTCAGAAACAAGCTAAATGAAAAAGGGGAGGTCATTCGAAACAAAGCAAGATTAGTTTGCAAAGGTTATGCACAAGAAGAAGGAATTGATTACGGTGAAACTTTTGCACCTATTTCTAGACTTGAAGGAGTAAGAACATTGTTGGCCTATGTTGCTTTCAAGAACTTCAAGGTATATCAAATGGATGTCAAATCTGCATTTCTGAATGGAATATTAGAAGAAGAAGTTTTCATTGAACAACCTGAAGGATTTGTTGAAGACAATAATAAAGATCAGGTATGTAAGTTGAACAAAGCTTTATATGGTTTGAAGCAAGCACCAAGAGAATGGTATGAAAGATTGCACTCTTATTTGATTAAGATTGGTTTTATAAGGACAAATGAGAACAACAACATGTACAAGAAGAATGATGAAAATGGAATACTGATCTCAGCCATATTTGTTGATGATATTATATTTTGTGGAAATGACTCTTTATGCAAGAAATTTGGAAATGAAATGAGAAAAGAATTTGAGATGTCATTAATTAGTGAAATAAAGTATTTTAGAGGTTTACAGATACTGCAAATGAAAAATGAGATTTTCATTACTCAATCCAAGTACATAAAGGAAATCTTGAAGAAATTTGGAATGGATGATTCAAAACCAGTAAGTACTCCTATGACTACCAACTGCAAATTATCAAAGAATGATGAATCTGCATCTGTTGATGAGACACTCTACCGATCCATGATTGGAAAGCTACAATATGTTGTTCACTGCAGACCAGACATAGCACATGTGTAAGGTATAGTTGCAAGATTCTCTGCAGATCCTAAGGAAACACACATGACAGCAATCAAAAGAATTTTTAGATACTTAAAAGGCACGAAGGATTATGGCTTAGTGTATCAGAAAGGAAATTATTTTGATTTACAAGTTTATACTGAGGCTGATTGGGTAGGCAACATTAATGATAGAAAAAGCACAAGGTGGTGGAGCTTTGTTTTTAGGAGAAAGACTAGTGAGTTGGCTTAGCAAGAAACAAGGATGTGTTTCACAGTCAACAAGAGAAGCTGAATACGTTGTTGTAGCATTAAATTGTACCAACATTGTATGGATGAAACAACTGTTGGAAGGTATAAATGAGAAAGTTACCAAGCTAGTAACTATATTCTGTGACAATACTAGTGCCATTAATATTTCAAAAAATCTTGTTATGCACTCTAAGACAAAGCACATATCTATCAAATATCATTATCTTAGAGAAGAAGCTCAAGAGAAGAAAGTGGTGTTGGAATATGTTAGCACAAAGGAGCAAATAGCAGATATCTTCACCAAGCCACTACCAAGGGACACTTTTGAATATCTCAGAAGTAAGTTAGGGGTCCTACCCCTATCTTCTACTCACTGACTGAGTTTGGTGAAAGCATCAATCCGATGACTCTATTGAATATCTTTAGGGAGTTGATGCTGGAGTTATACACTTTAGGATGTTTTCTAAAAGTGTACTGGAATTAATACTAGAAATAATACAGAGAATATTATAGGGAACAGGAATTGAAGACAAATGCTCTGACTGAGACTCAATTGATACATAACAGGAGGAAATAACTTCTTACAAAAACAAATTATGTTTTAGTTCTTTTCTTTTTTGGCATTGTTGTCAAAGGGGGAGAATACCTATGAAAGAAGAGAAGAGCAGACTACAGATTGGAAAGAAGACTGAGAAAACAAGAGAACACTAATGTATGGGGGAGAGCATTTCAGCATTTCAGAATCACAGCAATCCGAATCTACTAAGGTCAAATCAATTGGTTTTGCCATGAATGCCAAAGGGGGAGATTGTTGGCAATATTGCATTATAACAGATAATGAAGGATTGTTGGCATTTCAATAAGGATATTGAGAAGGTTGTTGATGATCGTGGACATAACTGATTAAAGATGTTTTACTATCTTGATATTATTATTTTGTCATTGATGTCAAGAAATTGATTTTCTAATTCAGTATGATGTTGCCATATCTTGAGAAGTATGATATGAAGATTATAAAGAAGTCGGTAAAAGACACAGGAAAGAATATGATGAATAAAGGGATGAATAAGGTATTCAATGGGCAACTACTACTGAGTCAGACAATGATGAGATCATGATGTTTTAGATTGTTTTAACATCATACATATGTTGTAAAATGTAAAGGTTAATACTATACTATGTTATCAGGCAAAGAACCTAGTCGGTAAACCCTAAGGAACCTAGTTGGTAAACTGTAAGGTTATTGCTATCGGTTAATGAAGGCGGAATGTCTACCGAGTGAAGTTTAGTATTCACTGAGTTGTTACTAAGTTGTAATCGAGCTATAATAGAATACATTAAATGTTTGCATGCGGTATTTAATGAAAGAAGCTGATGAGTTGGAGCGGATCAATGATTGGTAAGCCGTGGAAGAAGTTTGTTAACGAATCTAAGGCAATGGAAAGTCAGCATGAAGATCTACAGCTCAGATTGAACCGCAATACCCTGGCACAAGTTCCAAGACTATTATGCAAGTTCCAAGGTGGGGTAAAATGTTTTCAGATCGAAAGATGCATTGAACCTGGACAAGATTGAAGATCTGATGGCTATGAGTGATCATGGGAAATGTGATCAAGGAGATTAAGCAGTTACCTAATTGTTTATAAATAGGAAACTGTTGATAAACAATGAATGCGGGCAAGTGTATGCACAGGGATGCTACATAGTGATTACCGAGCACAGAAGCTTGAAGACCTGTTAGAATAACAGAGTATAGATGCCCAACAGATATACAAGATTAGTTCTATGTCTAAATTGTATTGAACAAATAGGAATCTGCTTTAGCATTTTAGATGTGAAGTTGCAGATAGATTTATTACTGTTATTTTGTGAAAGTGACAAAAAATCTCTTAACCAAGTGGAATTAATAGTCTTATATGTAAATCCTCTAGCAAGGTGACATTCTGATTGAGTGTTTGAAATCCTTTGACAAGGTCACTTCTAACAAAGTGAAGATCCTAACAGATCTGAGGGAAATCCCTTAACCAGGTGACATCTAGCAATGTGTTTGTAATCTTTAACAGGATTTTCTTTTAACTGAGCATACTCTAGAAGAGTATATTTCTTAGTGGGTCCGAAATCCCACAATGGTTTTTCCCTATTTGGGTTTCCACATTAAATCTGGTGTTATGAGGTTTATATTGTTCATATGCTTTTGAGTTTGCATGTTTGACAGTTTTGTTATATGACTGATATATATGTTATCGAGGTTGAATCTGATGTTTTTATGGATGATAAAGTTTGTATGATTCACCCCCCCCCTCTCATCTTGTTGGTTATTGGATCTGTACTTATATTAAGTATCAAAACTATCATCAGTTGTCTAATAATTTCAACCCAAATATAACTTAATCAAATTTGATACATAATACCGGTAAACCAAACTTAATGTCGGTTAACAAATTAACAATTAATATTAATACTGGTGAAACTTAATGCATGAAACAGAAAGAGAAACAACATTCACAACACATAACATAGAGATTTGTAGGTGGAAACCCTATAAGGGGAAAAACAATGGAGGGAAACCTTACCCACAATCAGATGATACTACTACAGATAGTATGTGTGTACAAATGGAGTCTGCACATGCAGAAAGGCCAACCGCCTAGAGCTCACTGCTCAATCACAAAATAGGAGTCACACTGACTACAATTGGATGATTAAATCCAATGATAATGTACTGCTTAAAGTAGCATCTCCAATGCTGTATTCAGTACCAGTTAAGCTCTGATTATCTCCTTCTCTATGGTCTGCTCATATGATCTTCAATATTCACACATAGCATGTTACAATACCATAACCATATACATTCTATTTATTACCTCACTTACATCATCTCATAAATGAGATCTTACATATATACCAAAACCTAAGACCAAATGTGTAGGTCGACTCACTAAGAATATTACAATAAAATAAATGACAACAAGTAAGTCAAGATGCGATGCATCATGCCAACTCAATAAATATACCAATTGATTAAACCATCTCCATAACGTGTCATGCTGATCTGGAATAGATAACGCATGTCGGTCCATAACCTAGATCAATTTGTCTGTAACAACAAATATGTCAACCCGATTAGATGAATAACCAAAATACCCAAACCAAGTGTCCAAACCATTTCTTTGACATAACCAAGTGATCTCCAGCTGATAACAAGTCATCCTCAGTGCCGGTGAACAATATAACCTGCCAGTGAACTAAATACTGGTGACTGTGCATAAGTCACTGAACTTGCCGGTGAACATAACCAAAGATCTCCAGAAGGATAAGTGTTGATAAGTGTTGACATCAATGACAAAACCAATGCAACATATCCATAATACCAACAACTCCACATATTTAGTTCTCTTATTTCATTTATGGATTTATTCTTTTAATGCATGTATTTTTGTTATTCTAATTCGGCATGTATTATTGTGCTCCAAAATTGTTCTTACTTGGTTTGGTTGGCCCTAGATGCTCTATCTTCTTGTTATGGTGATTGTGGCATTTGGATAACATATCGTTGCATTGTGGCATGGTCTACTTTTCATTCCTTTTCCTATAGGAATGCCTAGTGAAGACCTATTTTTGAATTATGTTTTATTATCTCCTTGGTTGACTTGCGAAATCTATTTTGGAGATTTCTATATATAAAGAATGATTGTAAAGAAATATAAAATAGAAGGATTCATGGACTGAAGTAGATTGTAAAAAGAAGATCTATCTTTGATGTGAATTGCGTGATCAATGTGGTTGTATGCTAATGTTGTTCAGTACCGGTGGCAGTGAGCCTAAGTTATCTTTTAACATTGCATCAAAGTGGTAGTTGTGCCTCTGTGGTGGATTCTTTCTTCCTCCCTCTAGGCAATGAGCCCTCCTTTTTCTGACTGTTTTTCCTGGGCAGTGAGCTGAATTGTAGTGCACAATTTTGGTAGTGAGCCATCTTGTAAAAATCAACTTACCCAGTGTCACCCTAACAGGTGTTTTCTTAATCTGAGAACTAACATTCTCTATGGTTTTTCCCTTCTTGAGTTTTCTACGGCATATCTTGTGTCTCTTGTGTGTGCTCTTTCATGTTATTATCTATTCATGGTTAAGTAAACTAAAGTTTATTTATTGCCAGATCCATTTTTGTGGAAAATTAATATAATTTTTAATTTACAATTGAGTCACCCCCCTCTCAGTTGTCTGAGACATTCAATAATTGGTATCAGAGCTTTGGTTCCTAGAAAGTGAGACTAATCGCTCGAGAAGATCTGATGGAACATAAATTAACTATCCCTACCTTTGAACGATGTGACTATAGTTTCTGGAAAGTAAAGAAGCGAGAATATTTGATTTCTTTGAGTTACAAGACTTGGAAGGCTATGGAGACTAAGTATTTGGCATCAGCAAATGGACCTACTACACTGGATGAGATTGAAGCTTATGAAGAAAATTAGCAAGCAATGTATGCTATCTTTAGTGATTTATCTAAATCTGAATTGGCAAAGGTGGCTGCTTTAGACACTGCTTATGAAGTTTGGGAAAGATTGAAAAGTATTTATGAAGGAAATGAAAGAGTCGAGCTATGTAAGATGTAGACTGCTAAGGGCACTTATGAGAATGGAAGAAGGTGAAGGAGTTGTGAGCTATTTTCAGAAGGTTGATAGTGTTGTAAATGAGACCAAAGATCTTGGTGGTGTCTTGGATGAGAAGGATGTGATACAAAAGATCATGAGAACTTTACCGGAGAGCTACAGTGACAAGATTTCAGCTATTGAGGAGACCTATGATCCAACAAAATTCACTAGAGAACAACTATTTGACACCTTGACTACATTTGAGATGAGGAAGTTTGGCAGAGTCAAAACAAAATCACAAATGGCCTTTAAAGTATCAAAACCTACAGATGAAGATTCAAATGATGAGATCCTAAATGAGATGAAATCAAACTTTGTGAGAAAAATGAAGAGAGTACTCGAGAAGTATAAAGGTATGGTACCCCTTAAATGCTTTAAATGTGGAAAGATTGGTCATTATGCATCTAGATGTCTGGAAAGAGGATAAAAATAGAAGTTTCAGGATAACAAAGGAAAATTCAATAAGAAAGACAACTATGTTAGAGATGATGATGGTATTTCAAATGATGGGCCAGATTATGAGGATGGTGACTGTTTGTTCATGGTAGAGAAATATGGACCTAAATCTAATAACTCTAAGATTATTGAGACTGTTACTTCAACATTGCATGTTAGGAGAGATAGAAATGAATGGTTGATTGATAGTGGATGTTCAAATCATTTGATTGGTTATAAAAGTAAGCTTGTAATGCTTGAGAAATATGATGGTGGTTTTGTTAGATTTGCAAATGATTAGATTGCTCAAATTGTTGGAATTGGTTCTATTACCTTTGATGGAAAGCATAACAATGATAATATTTACTATATAAAAGGATTGCATCATAATCTCTTGAGTATTGGATAGATGTGCGAAAATGGTTACAATGTTGTCTTTCAGGATGGTGGTTGTGAGATCTGGAAGAGATCCATAACTATTTTTGTTGTAGGGAAAAAGGCTAGTGGAAATATGTATTAATTGGAAGCTTCTATAGGAAGTTGTTTATTATCTCAGATAAATGAGAGTTGGCTATGGCACCAGAGGATATGTCATATCAATTTTGACAAATTGGTGAAGTTCAATATGATCAAAACTATGAGAGATTTACCAAGACTAACCAATTTGGATAACAATATTTGCAAGGAATGTGAAGTGGGAAACCAGACAAAATGAACTTTTAGAAGAAAGGAACAATAGTCTACTAAATTGCTAGATCTGATACACACAAACCTTTGTAGTCTGACTAGAACAAGGAATTTACATGGTGAGAGGTATTTTATGCTCTTAATTGATGGTCATTCTAGAATGACTTGGGCTGCATTTCTAAGAGAAAAGTCAGAAGTGTTAGAGAAATTAAAGATATTTAAAACTAGAGTTGTGAATGAATTTGATAGAAGAATTAAGTGTTTGAGATCTGATATATGAGGATAATTTATTTATGATGGTTTTGATACTTTTTTGTGAGAAATATGGAATCATAAGATAATTATCAACTCATAGGATACCTCAATAGAATGGTGTAGTTAAAAGGATGAACATGACTATTCAAGAAGCAACAAGAACTATGATTAAGGAAGCAAACCTACTGGAAATTTATTGGAGAGAATCTATACACACTGCTATGTATACCCTTAACATATTTCTATTCAAAAAGACGTTTGGGATGACATCATATGAGTTATGGCATGTAAGGATTCTATTTGTGAAGTATTTCAAAGTTTTTGGAAGTACATGTTATATTCGAAGACATGAAAGAAATATTGTAAAGTTTGATAGAAAAGAAGATGAAGGTATATTTCTTGGTTATTCTACAAAGAGAAAAACTTGCAAATGTTATAACAAGAGGTTGAATAAGATCATTGAAAGTGCAAATGTGAAGGTTGATGAGAACATTTCAAAAGAAGTTGTTATTCAAGTAGGGTATGAATTTGATGAAGGAGAAGAGAATAAAAAATATGAAGAGAAGCATACCAAAACTCAGGTTGCTCTGGAAACTATATAAAAAATCCCAAGGTATGTGCAGAAAAATCATTCCGAGAATCAAATCATAAGAGATAAAAAATAGAGGAGTCATGACAAGAACCAAATTTGTTGAAAATCAAGTTATTTTGTGTTTACTTTCTGAGTCCAAAGCTAAGACAGTTGAAGAATCTTACAAAGATCATAATTGGATTAAATAAATGAAGGAAGAGTTGGATCAAATTGAGAAAAATTAGACTTGGTAATTGGTACCTAGACCAGTAGATAAGAATGTTATTGAAACAAAGTGGGTATTCTAGAATACACTAGATGGAGATGACTAGGTTGTGAGAAACAAAGCAAGGTTGGTACATAAAGGATACACAGAGGTTGAAGGAATTGATTTTGAAGAAACTTATGCTCCTGTTGTTAGAGTAGAGTCTGTTAGGATGTTTTTGGATTTTGCAGCATATAAGGATTTCAAAGTCTATCAAACGGATATGAAGTTAACATTTTTGAATGGAGAATTGTACGAAGAATTCTACATTGAATAACTAGAAGGATTCAAGTTATCAGATGATTCAGAATTTTTTTGCAAATTGAGGAAGCCATTTTATGGATTGAAGCAATCACCGAGAACTTGGTATGGAGGGTTAGATAAGTATCTACTAAATCAAGGTTTTCAAAAAGGATCTTCTAACAATAATCTCTACTTAAAAGTTGAATCAAGTAAGATCTTAATTGTTGTTGTAGATGTGGATGAAATAATCTTTGATGGCAATGATGATATGTGCAAGAAATTTTCCATTGAAATGCAGAAGGAATTTGAAATGTCTATGATTGGTGAGTTGAATTTCTTTCTTGGATTGCAAGTAAATCGGAACACTAAAGGCATTTCATTTATTAGTCAAAATTTGTTAAAGAATTGTTGAAGATTTTTGGATTGGAGAATTCCAAACCGATTGTAGCATCGTAAATTGTACACCCTTAATTAGGTGGTACAATTCCACGCTTAGGTTAGCACCCGCCTTAGTGTGTTTGCATCTTGCGTTTAAAATTCCCTTTAAGCATTTAATTAATTTATTTAATTTAATCTAAAGTATTATTTTATCCCTCTACACATCATAAAATTGGGCCCCTTTTTATTTTATTTTTCCAATTAATCATTTCATCAATTACCCTAATTATGTCCTATTTCAACCTTCAAGGGCTGATTTCGCATATTTAGACATCTCAAATTCCCAAATACTCTAGCAATTTTCTCTAAAATCACAATATCTTGCTTCCCCAAAAATTTGGTAAAAAATTGGTTGGATCGTGTGTTCGGACCATGTTGGTACCAACATGGTCCTGACTTTTTCTCCCCGAATTTCAAGAGCCTGTTTTGGCAGTATTTGAATATTCAAATCCAAGAGATTGGTGAAAAATATTATTTCTAAGTTGGTGAAAAATATTATTTCTAAGTTATCCTATGACTCAAAACAAAGTTAGGGTCTCCTACATAAAGCCTCCCTTTCCTCATTTGAAGGATCTAAGATCTAGTGATTGAAGGAGTCTCTTGTGAAGTGAAAGTGGAGGTTATGTGAAGTCGACAATAGAAAATCAAGCATTCCTCAAGCATTTATCAAGCCTTCATCAACAACAATTAGGAGTTTTGAAGACATTGAAGAATAATAGGAGATCACCGAATGCTGATTGGCTTGTACCTCTCCCTTAGGGTTTGGTATGGTTTCATGTTATTTTCATGTCTTTGTATGAGCTTCATAACATTCATTTTCAAATTTAGAATCATGCTTTAGATCCATTATTGTATTTGTGATTTGAAGCATTTACATTTACATTTACAAGCATTTAGGGTTTACTCTCCAAAGCGTAGGGTATAACTCTAGACTCTTTATTACTCTCATTTAGGATCTTGCATACACAAAATATTATTGCGCACACATTTTCAATACATTATCAGCTAATTGTGGAGGTGAAAATCACCAAAACAACGGTTTTGACTAAGGCAAAGCCCTATATAGCCACCTAGACCCCCTTTTTCTAGTTGCAAGTATAGGAATCTGATAAATGCATGAATTTTGGGACCGATGGAACACACCGATGCAAAATTAGCTTCAGAAGCAAATCCTAGTTTCTAGGGACCAGGGCATGGCATCTTGGTCCAAGACCAGAGTGTGGAACCCTGGTCCTCCCCATTTTACATCATTTTTTGGCAGTTCAATATTTTTGTGTCTCAGAACCTCAAATCCAGAAGTTCATCTTTTTGAAGTATCAGGGACTAGGACATGGCACCCTGGTCCTGCCCATTCATCTCCAAATTTCATTTACAGGTGCACATTTGGATTTCCCTCCTTTCTCTATAATTAGTCTCTCAGTTTCAGTTTAGTCAGATTATTTATTTTTAGTTTATGTTTGCTTCATTGTTCATCTCCTATCATACTTGGTTATTGCATCATATTTTGCTCATCTCCTCTTCATTACAACAAAGGAATATAAATCCTAAGAGATATTCCTTGACCCTCTCTCTCTCACAAGATGTGGTCAAAGTGAAGTATCTCCCTAGGCTCTTTCCTATTCCACTGTTTGTACATGAGAGTGGGATTAGGTCCTAAACTAACCGTTCCCATTTTTATGCATCACACTGATATGTATTCCCATGACCACTAGATGCAAGCTGACTAATGATGATAAATATCTTGAATAATGCAAGAAAGTACAAATCAATGATTGGAGGATTGCTATATTTGAATACTACAAGACCAAATATCACATATGTTTTTTTTCTTACAGTTAGATTTTAGAAGGAACCCAAAGTCATATGTTGTTGTAGTAAAGAGGATATTTAGATACTTGAAAGTAACATAAGATTTTGGATTGTGGTATCCCAAAGGATCTGACTTTACTTTGAAAGCTTATACTGATGTATATTGGGAAAGAAGTGTTGATGACAAGAAAAGTACAAGTGGTGGAGCATTTTTCCTTGGCTCCTGGTTAGTGGCATGGCTAAGTAAGAAGCGAGATTTTGTATTTTTATCAACTATAGTGGCTAAATAAATTGCAATTGCTTCATGCTGCATTTAGGTACTTTGGATGAAACAAACATTGAAAGATATTTGTGTATTATTTGATAAACCTATATCAATCATGTATGATAATATAAGTACAATCAATATCTCTAAGAACTTGGTTTTGCATTCCATAACAAAGAATATTTATATTTGGTATCATTTCTTGAGAGAAAAAGTATTGGACAATGAAGTGAAACTTGAATATGTATCTACCAAAGAGAAAATTTTAGATATCTTTACACGTGTTGTGAAAATATACTTTTGAGTATTTGTGATAGTTGTTAGGGGTTATTTTTCTTCCTAGTTTGAATTAGGTGCATTTGATAGTGCATTAGTCTAGGATAATTCATGCATATTTTTGTCTGGGATAATGTTTGTGGCTTCCTCTTAAGAGGAGCAGAGTGGTTTTTGATTTGTGTTGCTATCTACCTTTGTCCTTGATGTCAAAGGGGGAGAAGTTTGAGAAGTTTATGCTTGAGAAGTTTGTTGTTGAGAATTTCAGAGAAGTTTGAAAGTATATAGTTTTTCTTTCTAAGGGGGAGAAGTGTTTATGAAAAGTTTTTGTTGAACATGTTGGAGAGATTATTTTTTGTTGATGAATGTCACTATCAATGAAAAAAGGGGATATTGTTGCAAATGTGAAGCTAATTGAGTTTCTAGTATGGTTGTGATTGATGTCAACATACTGATTCTATTTCCATGCTTAGCTTTTTCTCTGGATGTTTTGACTTATTGCAGATTTATTCATGCTATGTTGGCATGTTGTTGGATATTGTCTTGAGATTCTTCTCTCATGTTTTAGTGGTCCAGTGTTCTCTAAAAGTCTATACTGTGCCGATGATGTTTGTCTAACAAAGTTTGTAGAGATTCGCTTTGCTCCACATCTTCAATTCTCTTATCGTGCTTCTGGATTTATGCTTTTAATGTAGTTATCTTTGCTATTTTAATTTGGCATGTGTTGTTGTGCTCTAGAATTATTCTTACCTAGTTTGGTTTACCCCAAATGCTCTATATTTTTGGCATGGTGATTGTGGCATTTGGATAACGTGTTGTTGCATTATGGTGTGGTCCACTTTTCATTCATTTCCACATGGGAATGCCTAGTGAAGACTTATTTTGGAATTATGTTTTATAATCTCCTTGGCCAACTTGATAAATCTATTTTGGAGATTTGTATATATAAAGGATGATTTTAAAGAAATAAACATAGAAAGATTCATAGAAGGAAGATGATTGTAAAAGGAAGATCTATCTTTGATGCGAAGTGGGTGATTCATGTGGTTGTGTGTTGATATCGTTCAATACAGATGGCAGTGAGCCTAAGTTATGTTTTGAAATTGCAATAGAGTGAAAGTTGTGCCTTTGTGGTGGATTATTTCTTTCTTCCTCTAGGAAAAGAGCCCTCCTTTTTCTGGCAGTTTTAGCTAGGCAACGAGCCCACCTATAGTGAGCAATTCTAGCAATGAGCCATCTTGTAAAAATCACCTTAGTTGGTCTCACCCTAACAAGTGTTTTTTAATTCTAAGAACTAACATTCTTTGTGGTTTTTCCCTTCTTGGTCATATTTGGTGTCTCTTGTGTCTACTCTTTCATGTTATTATCTATTCTTGGTTAAGTAATCTGAAATTTATTTTGCTAGATCTATTTTTGTGGAAAAGTAAAATGAGTTTTAATTTACAATTGATTCATCCTCCCCTGTTAGTTGTTTAGAACATTCAATAATTGGTATCAGAGATTTGGTTCCTAGAAAGTGAGACTAACTGCTCGAGGAGATTCGATGGCACATAAATTAACTATCCCTACCATTGAATGATGGGACTATAGTTTCTGGAAAGTAAAGATGTGAGCATATTTGATTTCTCTGAGTTACAAGACCTAGAAGGCTATGGAGGCTAAGTATTCGACACCGACAAATGGACCTACTATACTGGATGATATTGAAGCTTATAAAGAAAATGAGTGAGCAAGGTATGCTATATTTAGTGCTTTATCTAACATTGAAATGGTGAGGGTAGTTGCTTTAGACACTACTTATGAAGTCTAGGAAATATTGAATAGTATTTGATGCACTTCAAAAGGGGACATTTTCAAAAACAAAGTTCATTTGTTAATATGTTAGTTTCCAACCAAAAAACAACACAAATGAACTCAAAATCCTTTAAATGTATATCAAGAGAGAATGAAAGCATATGAAGAGAGCATAAACACAATAAAAGAGGATAAAAAAGACTCCCTAAGATGCTCCCATGATTCTTGGTGGATCTCCCTTGTTCTTTTCCTCTCTAAGATCCAAAGCTATGCTTGAGTGTGGCCCTCAATTTTTACCATGAAACCATGGATGCCAAATGAAGGATTGAAAGTGGTTGAAGATGAAAGTAAAGTAAGTGCAAAAACACAAAGCCAATATTGGCAACACCATAACACAAATATTTTTACATGGAAACCTGGTTAAGGGAAAAACCATAGCGGGATTGAGACCCACAGTATTATAATACCATGATCAGGAGTATAATAATATTACAAAGAGAGGGCTACAACCCCCGGAGGACTCACTGTCCTACAAAATATTACAAATGATAACTGATGCAGTCAAGGCAAGGAGATACAATGAAGGACAACCCAACCTTGCAGCCTAACACATAAACCATGCAAGATATACCGGTAACCGGTAACAAGATTCCAGAAACAACATAAAGAACAACCGGTAACATAACAAAACACATAACAGGTAAACAATTTGAATAAATATTATAACAGCTTGAAGAATCACACATGCCACATGCTAGATCATATCCCAAGATACAAATGATGCTTAAAAAATAATTATAAGATCTGCAGATCATCCACATATCATGTCAGCTTCCGAAAATAGTCTTTTGGTTCTACCCTAATCCGGACCTCAGCCTTCCAACCTCAATCCAACTAGTTCAGAATCTTGTTAGATCTACATCTTTGCTTGATCTCATAACTCTATCTTCTATCTTTAAACTTCTATGTCCCTCAGGTGATTCACCATATTCCATTTATACCATCCGCAAATAATTACAACTCAATCAAGTCGGCCCAAAGACCAACCTGTTCATGAAACATGCAGTGGTAACATGTCAGTTCAAATCACTAAGAACAAATACCAAAAACATAAAATGATGCACACACCTCAAGGAATATCGGCCAAGGCCCAAAGAAACATCTCCAACAATCCACAAGTCATGGAGATCAACCACAACCCGATCCACCTTCGCTCAACACAGTGCCAGACTAACCGATAAGAACATATCAACCGGGTCAATACTGGAATCAATAACTCATCAGAAAAAAAGCCAAATGCCATGAAACTTGAACATGACAAGGATCACAAACACAAGGGAATAAACCCAAAACCACAATGCTAAACACTCAAACCAAAATAAATTCCATGCTCTCAAGCAATTCCACTGAAAACTGCCCAACCGGTAAGAACTAGACTGGTGCTCCTGCATCAGACTCTCGGGGTTAATTGAAAAGTGAGTCCCATCACTTGATCTGGTTCGATGATTAGTTAGTATGTACTTGCAGCTCCCTCAGGGGGGTTTGACGATTTGACTACAACTTCCGGTTGCCTCTCCACGATGATCTACCAGTCCAAACTGCAGCCTGCCTCAATCGGCGATCTGTTCAAGTCTCCACCCACTAACTACCTCAAGCTCAAGCTCTAGGATCGATGGTCTACCTGCAAACCTTTCTCTGCCTCACGTTCAACAATCTGAACAAGTCCACAAGTTGCCTCAATCTTCTCTCCAACCAACTGGTGCATAAACAACACTCGGTCCAACAACAGGTTCGCAAACTAGCTCTGATACCATTTGATGCAGTCAAGGTAGGGATATCCAATGTAGGACAACCCAACCTTGCAGCCTAACACATAAACCATGCAAGATATATCGCTAACCAGTAACAAGATGCCAAAAACAACAAAAAGAACAACCGATAACATAACATAACACATAACTGGTAAATAGTTTGAATAAATCTTATAACAGTTTGAAGAATCACACATGCCAAATGCTGGATCATAGTCTAAGATACAAATGATGCTTACAAAACAATTACAAGATCTGTATATCATCCACATATCATATCAGCTTCCAAAAATAGTCTGTTGGTTCTACCCTAATTTGGACCTCAGCCTTTCGGCCTCAGTCCAATTGGTTCAGAATCTTGCCGGATCTATATCTTCACTTGATCTCATAACTATCATATGAGCTTTTGGAAACAGTCTACCGATTCTACCCTAATTCGCACCTCAGTCATCCGGCCTCAATCCAGCCAGTTCAGAATGTCATTGGATCTACATCTTCGCTCGATCTCATAACTCTCTCTTTGATCTTTCAACTTCTATGTCTCTCAAGTGATTCACCAGCTTCCATTTTTACCGTCTGCAAATAATTACAATTCAATCAAGTCATCCCAAAGACCAACCTATTCATGAAACATGCAATGGTAACATGTCAGCTCAAATCACTAAGAACAAATACCGAAAACATAAAATGATGCACGGACCTCTGGGAATACCGGCCAAGTCCCAAAGCAACATCTCCAATGATCCACAAGTCACAGAGATCAACCGCAACACAATCTAAATTTGCTCAACACATTGCCAGACTAATTGATAAGAACATATCAACCGGGTCAATACCAGAATCGATAACTCACCGAGAACAAAGCCAAATGCCATAAAAATCAAACACGAGAAGGATCATGAATAGTATAAACCCAAAACTACAATGCTAAACACTCAAACCAGAAGAAATGCCATGCTCTCAAGCAATTCCACTGAAAACTACCCAACCGGTAAGAACTAGACTGGTGGTCCTGCATCAATAACTAATTGAATGAACTGATGAATAGAATCTACAAATGCCAAAATATAGTTATGGTTAAGCACAAATAGTCTTCTACCACTATTCTAACACACTGCTCTATCACATACTAGAGCACAAATCTCTCAACCGCATGTATGATATTGTGCAATCACTCATACATGCTTCCTAAATCACCAATAGCATACCAAATGATAATATCAGTTGGACTAATATATCTACGTCATCAAATTAGATCAATTCCATGCTAGCCTAAAAACCACATAACACGCAACATGAAACGTGTTACCCAAGTCAGCTTAAACTAATCCAAAAAAAACTAAGCGGACCAAAATAAGATGTCCACATGCTTCCCATATATTGGGTCATAGACCTCTACGACACAAACAACCATCAAAATTACTTTGCATGATCTACACAACAAATCTTCACACGCTACTACACCAAAACACTAATATACTAAAAAACTATCTATCGGATCTTCTAACCAACACCAAACTTAACACCAAAGTGACAATCCTAGACTAAGGTAAATTTTATATCCACAATACATCTCCTAGATCCACAAGGCAAAATAATCAACAAAAATAATCTGTTGACCACTAAACTATACACTCTGCTGGATACACTATTCTACTTACCAGAACTTATTGGACCTCAATCAATCTTCCAGAATGAATGAATCATGAACTATGGATTGGATGTCTGACTCAAGTTTCCATCAATGATAACATCTAATCATCAATGTAGTGTCTCATGCCAACAATATCCTCCATTGGCATTTATGGCAACAATTAGTAAAATATTGATGCAGCATCATCCTCGGTCTATGATCAATCTTGCATCAACCAAAAATATTTCCTTTCAGTGTTTTAGTTTCTGTGTTCTTCCGGTAGCTGGTTGCTTTTCGTTGCAGATCAGATTTTTGGTTTCTATGTGTATTATTATTCTTAATTCCAAATTCTCAGTCCATTTGGGTTCTTTACTGATGAGACGTGGCTTCCAGTTTGACTGTTCTGGTTCCCAGAGCATTTTTTGAGCTTAACAACTAATTGTTGATTTCTTCTCGTGCAGAGTGATCTCTTGGCATGTGGATCTATTTGGGGTCTTTCTCGATGATCCTGAGTCCTTGGCTGACCTTCCTGTTGATCCATGCTCTTTGGTTGTTCTTTTCTGGAGGAATTTCCTTCCATTTTTGGGCTGACCTATTTACACATTTTATTTTCCTGTCTTGGTAAATGTAATCTTTTGTGGCCGACCCATATATGTTCTAGAGGGTATAAACATTGTTATATGAGATCTTTAGTAGGAAGTTAGAAGTTTATGAGTTCCTAGTTATGGGATTGATAATTCAAAGGTCTCTTAGAGATCCAAATGGATTGTATTCTGGCTTGCATGTAACTGGTTGGTTACTGGTTGTATTTTGGCTTGTTAGCTTGCATGTAACTGGCTGATTACCAGATGATCTATGATAAATATATGATGATGCAGAAATATAATTTTGTTATTTTTCAATATGTTGTTTCTTCCATTGTGTTACTCTTGTTGCATGATCTGGCATGTTGTCTTTGAGGACTCACTGGATTATGGCTGCACCAAAAATGATTGTGTGTCGGATCAAAATTGAAATCAAACCACCAGACTCAAAAGAATCAAGGAATCAATAATCTCCCCCTAAGATGAACATTTTTCACTCATTTATTCTCCCCCTTTGACATCAATGACAAAGGTAGAGTTTCAAAAAATAAAAATGCTATTTACACACATGCACACACAATCCTTATACACACAAAATTTTTAAGATATCAGCATAAGAATTCTTCAATGAGTTCAAGTGGTTGTCCCAGCCTTTCTGTAGATTCTCCAATATAGTTAAGAACCCACTAAGAAAATAAGCTTGTGCCTCTGCTGTCTTTACATAATTCAGATCACCACTAGCCAGAGCATCTTGAGCATCTTTGAAGGAACTTTGCATAATGTCCAGCTAAGGAGTAATAAGACTCCTAACTTCACTAACTCTCCCAATTATTTTATTCCGATCATGGTTCACATTTCTGATTTTCTCAAGTAGAGATATTACCTAATTCTCATGACTACTCAATGATGCTATCAGAGAATCAACTGATCAAGATATGCATTCAAGCTCATTCTCATGCACCTTAGACTTCTTCTCAATATATGTAATGAACTTTTTCAGGGACAGGCATGATTTGTACAAGTTTCCACCTTTAGATAATGCATCTTGCATGCTCTTCATACATTCTCCTAATGTGGCTTTGTCTTTGGCAATCATCCTTTTCAAATTTTGAAGCCTTTTTGCATTAAATTCATTTAGGAATTTTTCTTCATCTAACCTTTCAAGAGACTCAATATGTTTGTCTACAAAATTAATCAAGCTTTTTAATTTCCTGGATGGAGTATTTGAAGTATCTTTTTAAAACGAGGGCATCAACTTCTCAAAAACACCAGTTGCCATGTTTAACAACATATTATCCTTAGTATGGCACTTGAAAAGATCTTCATTGGCTTTGGCTTGTACAAACAATGCAAGATGAAGCTTTCGAATTGGGGATAAAGAAGCCAGGTTGATTGGACCTTGAATGAATTCAAGATCATCAATGATTGTCTTTCCTTTTACTTTCTCTGTAGTGTCTTTTGCTTCAGTCTTGACTTTAACCTTGACCTCCACTTTTTCTTTTTCTGCTCTCTTCTCAGGAACTAGAGGATCAACTACAACAACCAAAGGATTCTCAACCTTTTCCTTTCCTTCCTTAGCTTTCCCTATGTCCTCCTCTCCAACTTCATCTTGCACACTAACCTCTGCATGCTTAGAAGTGTCATCTACTGTCTGCTTGACTTCTAGATTGACTTGAGATGACATGTTCTATTCTTTTAGATGAAGTTATTCTTGCCCTTGTTCCTTATTTACCTCATACAAATTTTCTAATAATTTTTGTCTCCCTAACATGATTTTTTTACCTTGAGTTTACTCCTAAATTCATTCTTTGTCAGTTTCAACAACCTATCTATCTCCTCTATAGTAATGACTTAACATAAGTTGACCAACACATATTCCTTCAGTCTCTCATCTTCCTTACTAGCTATTTGTCTTCTGGCATCCAAAATGTCATACAAGCTCTTGGGTATGATTGACATTAATTCAATCAATGCTTTACTATACACATTAAGGTATTCTATGGTAGCCTCTTCTAGTGTTCTCTTACCAGATTTATCATAATTGTCATACCACTTAGATAGTGGTTTCAAGTTACCATTCTTAACAACTTCATTAACAATCTGCTCTAATGTTATAGGAGGAACAATAGTAAATTTTCCTTGTTTCAAAGCTTCATCAAACTCAGATGCCTTACATTTCTTACTAGATCTTGTTCTACTCCTTTGATATCTTGGTAACTTTAGGATTTTGGGCCTTCACTTCCTTCATGACTTTATCAGATTCAGTCTCTTTCTAATCCATAGTCACAAATCTAAGTGTCTTCCTCTTCTTTTCACCATTGGATGGCTTGATTAGAGATTTAGGTTGGCTTGCTGACGTTGTAGGACCAGAGGAAGGAGCCATGCTACTGACTTGCCTTGACTTAGACTTAGGCGCTTCCGGTTTTTTTTCCTTCTTCACAAATTGTTCCTAAAAGAGAATATTTGCTTCTCTAGATTTTTGGATAGATTCCTTTGTTATTCCTATACTTTTTGGAAAAACCTCTACTTGTTTTCAAACCATTTTCTAAATCACCGATTTCTTAAATTTCTAATGAATTTTCTAACTTTTCTCCTTGTACGTCCAAATCTTTCCTCATTGGGGTCCACTAGCTTTCTCAAGGTATGTTATGCATATAGTTCCAGAATTTGTTCTTCGACCTCATAGCCCATAGGAATGATCCATACAGTCTTGCGCTCTACAAATTCCATCAAACATTGATCAGTATCTACCATAAAGCAAATAATGTCTTGATATTTCTCTACAATAGACTTAGGTATGCTTTCCCTATCATGCATTTCCTTCTATAAGTTCTTGAAATAACCCCATAGATTCTTGCTTCAAACCTTTGAGTCACTGGAATTGTATAGGTGTTCCCAAATTTGAACTCCTATAGGTCTATCAAATTCCCATTGCACTGGACCAACACCTAGAACCTCTTTCATAAAGTAGAAAAACAAACATAGAAGCAGCGTTTTGAATTTGAAAGGATGTTTCTTATTTTCTTTGATCTTCTTAATATTATTGATAAGATCACTTTGAACAAATTCACCTAAGATCATATTTCATGTTCTCTCTCATCATCTCATATGCGGTATAAATGGTAGTACCAGAAACAAAAAATTTTTTGCTAGAAAAAAAGATTTTATACCTAATGACCATTGATGCAAACCTGATATCATGTTCCACAATGTCGTTAATTTTCATCTCTCTTTTATCAAATTTTGATCCTATTACATTGATCACAATTTCATTCTTCACAACTTTTAGGGATGGTAGTTCTTCGGTTGCACATAATCCTGTTACAGCCTGAATGAATGTCTTGATGATTTTTTGGGGCTTATACAACCAGATAAATTCATCAAGAAGTTGACTCAAGATGAACTAGATCCATTCATGTTCATAAAACATCAAAAATCTGACTAACTGTGCAAAACCCTTGTTCTTCAAATCTTGAAATTCCAGTTTCAGTACCAATCTCTTATCTGTTAGCTGATTGTTGTATAGATTCAAAATTTGTGTGCTACCCAATTCCTCAATGGGGAAGTGCACATATATACCCTAATATCTTCAATATGCGGCATTTTGTAGGGCACAGATGAAAATGCGCTCTCGGGATCATCTTCCATCGAAATGAATGGATGATTCTTGAAGTTCGGATGCGCAAGCTTAGTGATTTCAACAACCAAATGAGTTGCACTACTAGATGCGGCCATCTTATTGAATTCAAATTTCAAACTTCAATTAAAAAAGGGGTTTCACTATTAAATACCTTTCAACTAGATGCAAGATCGCACACCAAATCTAGATATCGCTTCAAAATCTCTACAAATTCTCCTCTGTTATGCTCTTCTTCTCTTCCACTTTGAATCAAATGTGAGAAATGAATGTTTAATTCATCTTTTATCCTTCACACACCTAACCTTTCACTACAATAAACACACTTAAACCTAATACTTTCAGATGCCCTTCATTTCACAAAGATCTTCTGTGGACCTTTAGATTCTTCCAGAAATCCATCATAGATATCTGCAATCATCATATATGCCTTTGTAACCTACCAAAATCAAGCATAAATATTTAGATAGGGGGTTTGAAGGATTTTCATGGAGGATGTCCCCAAGGGTAGATGCCTTAGCTTAGTTGTTGGATGAGGTTCCAACACCGAAATCAGGTGCAAACCCATTTCCTATCTTAGAATCATTCTTTTTGACCCATTTTTTCTTGTACCACTCTATGATTTCTTCAACCTTTGCTTTTACCTTATCATCATATTTTTTCTTCTCCATCGGGGAATTTTTGTTCACACTCTTGCTTCTATAATACTTTTCAATGTGACTGGATTTGTTGTAAGCATAGAAAACAATGTTGTTTCTCCGATTAAGTCTGAAATTATTTTGATTTCCCTTTGATCTGCATTGGTTAGAAATATGTTCAAATCTTCCACAAGCATAACATCTTATTTTTCTCCTATTTACCATACTTATGCATTCAACTAACTTATAAACTTGATTGCAATTGAAATATTGTATTGAGAATGATGGATTATTATGATTTTCTCTATTTCTACATTGACTTGCCATGTGACCAGATTTATTGCAAACAAAACATTTACCATTGAATTCATAAGCATTATGTTGTCTTACTGGAGATCTCTTGTTCTTCTACTGATGGATTTGACTAGACCCAAAGCTTTCTCCTTTCTCAAATCCAAGTCCTCCCATATCACTTTTATTCTTTTGACTTTGCAACATTTCATCCATCTTGGCTGAGCTAGCATTGTTTTTTTTTTTGTACTCATTAGTAGTGGTAAGTTCATCTCTTAGAATTATGATCTTTCTTTCAAGCTCTTGCTCATTATTTTTGGATTGTATCAATTCAAGCTTCAATAGATCATTTTCATTATTTAGTTTGCAACACTCATTAGATCTATCTTTTAGCAACTGAGTCAAGCTTTCCTCATTCTTATTTTGGTCTTCAGTCTCCTTTGTCAATTTCATCACAATGGATTCCATTTCATTCTTCTAAAGTGCATTAACTCTAGAAAGTCTATCACATTCTTCTATCTTTTCTTTTAGGGCTTCTTCATAAATTCTTTGACTTTATTTCTCATGAAACTAGGCAAATAGCTCTTTTCTTTTTTCCTTGAATTTATTCAGTTGTTCCTTCAATGTCTCAATGAAATTTTCAGCATCCTTGAGATTTTTTTTCAATTCCTGGACTTTGTCTTTGGTCTGATCAAGATCATCATGTGCAACAAGTAGTTGTCTAAGACCATTGGAATCCATTAAGACACCTTTTCAGATTTCCCTCAAGTTGTTAGGCTCCTTCCGAGGAACTAGGCTCTGATACCAATTGTTGGAATCAAAGGAAAACTGAGAGGGGGGGGGTGATTTGTATTCAACAAATTTAACTTTATTAATTAGATCTTACAACCACTTTATGCAAATGAAATAAAGTAACAACAAAATCACAAAGCCAAGATCAGAAACACCATCACACAAAGATTTTTACATGGAAACCTGGTTAAGGGGAAAACCATGGTAAGATTGAGACCCATAATATTATAATACTGTGATCAGAAGTATAATAATATTACAAAGGATAATGTACATGCATTTAGGAACATTTCCTAGAGCTCACTTCTCAATTACAAAGAGAGGGCTACAACCCCTGGAGGACTCACTGTCCTACAAAAGATTAAAAATGATAACTGATTGAATGAACTGATGGATAGAATCTACAAATACTGAAATGCAGTTCTAGTTAAGCACAAATAGTCTTCTGCCACTGTTCTAACACACTACTCTATTTTTCTCTTCTCTGTCACATACCAGAGCACAAATCTCTCAACCATGCACGTAATACTATGCACAATTGCTCATACATGCTTCCTACATCACCAACAACATACCAAATGATTAAATTAATCAGACTAATATATCCACATCATCAAATTAGATCAATTCCATGTGAAACATGTTACCCAAGATGACTTAAATTGATCAAAAAAAAACTAAGAGAACCAAAATAAGATGTCCACATGCTTCCCATATGTTAGCTCATCAACCTCTAACCCACAAACAACCATCAAAATTACTTTGCAGGTTCCGCACAACAAATATTCACATACTGCTACACCAAAACACTGTTATACCAGAAATGATAGTTCTAATACTTTATGTAAGTACAGATCCAATAGCCAACAAGATGAGGGGGGGGGGTGAATCATACAAACTTAATCGTCCATAAAAACATCAGATTCAACCTTGGTAACATATACTTCAGTAAAATAACCAAAACTGCTAAAACATGCAAACTCAAAAGCATATAAACATCATAAATCTCATAACACTAGATTTAACATGGAAACCCAAATAGGGAAAAACCACTCTGGGATTTCGGACCCACTAAGAAATATACTCTTCTAGAGTATGCTCGGTTAAAAGAAAATATTGTTAAAGATTACAAACCACATTGCTAGATGTGACCCATTTAAGGGATTTCCCTCAGATCTGTTAGGCTCTTCACCTTGTTAGAATGATTTCAAACACTCAATCAGAATGTCACCTTGCTAGAGGGTTTTACAAATAAGACTGTTAAGTCCACTCGATTAAGACATTTTCTGTCACTTTCACAAAATAACAATAATAAAAATCTATCTGCAACTTCACATCTAAAATGCTAAAGCAGATTCTTATTTTCTCAATACAATCTAGACATAGAACTAATCTTGTCCATCTGTTGGGCTTCTAGACTCTGTTATTCAAACAGGTCTTCAAGCTTTTGTGCTCGGTAATCACTATGTAGCATCCCTGTGCATACACTTGCCTGCATGCATTTCTTATCAACAGTTTCCTATTTATAAACAATTAGCTAACCACTTAATCTCCTTGATCACATTTCCCATGATCAATCATAGCCATCAGATCTTCAAACTTGTCCAGGTTCAATGTATCCTTTGATCTGAAAAATGTTTTACCCCGCCTTGGAACTTGCATACATTTCTTGGAACTTGTGCTAGGGTAATGCGGTTCAATCTGCGCTGTAGATCTTTGTGCTGATTTTCCTTTGCCATAGATTCATTAACAAACTTCATGCATGACATACCAATCATGTAATCAGTTCTAGCTCATCAGCTTCCTTCATTAAATAACACATGTAAACATTTAATGCATTCTTTTATAGCTCGATTACAACTTGGTTACAACTCGGTAAATACTAAACTTCACTCGGTAGACATTCTGCCTTCATTAACTGATAGCGATAACCTTAGGGTTTATTGACTAGGTTCCTTAGGGTTTACTGACTAGGTTCTTTGCTCGGTAACATAGTATAGTATTAACCTTACAATTTACAACATATGTATGATGTCAAAACAATCTAAACATCATTATCTTATCATTGTCTGACTCAGTAATAGTTGCCCATTGAATACCTTATTCATTCCCTTATTCATCATATTCTTTCTGTGTCTTTTACCGACATCTTTATACTCTTCAAATCATACTTCTCAAGATATGGCAACATCATATTGAATTAGAAAATCAATTTCTTGACATCAATGACAAAATAATAATATTAAGACAGTAAACATCCTTAACCAGTTATATCCATAATCATCAACAACCTTCTCAATATCCTTATTGAAATGCCAACAATCTCCCCCTTTGGCATTGATGGCAAAACCAATTGATTTGACCTTAAAAAGATTCAGATTGTTGTGATTCTGAAATGCTGAAATGTTCTCTCGCTGTCAACAGACTTCTCCCCCATACATTATACTTCTCCTGTTTTCTTTAGTCTTCTCCCTCCTTTTTCATCAGTTTTAGTCTTTTCAATCAGTCTTCTCCCCCTTTGACAACAATGCCAAAAAGTAAAGAACTAAAACATAATTTCTTCTTGTATGAAGTGAATTCCTACTGTAATGTGTCAACTTAGTCTCGGTCAAAGCATTTTGTCTTCAATTCCTATTTCTTGTATCGTTTCCTGTATTGTTTCCCACATTATTTCCTGCACACCTTTAGAAAAACCTCCTAAAGTGTGTAAGTCAGCATCAACTCCTAAAAGATATTCAATAGAGTCATTGAATTGATGCTTTCACCAAACTCGGTCAGTGAGTAGAAGATAGGGGTAGGACCCCTAACTTACTTCTGAGATATTCAAAAGTGTCCCTTGGTAGTGGTTTGATGAAGAGATCTTCTATTTGTTCCTTTGTGCAAACATACTCCAAAACCACTTTCTTCTCTTGAGCTTCTTCTCTAAGATAATGATATTTGATAGAGATGTGCTTTGTCTTAGAGTGCATAACAAGATTTTTTGAAATGTTAATGGCACTAGTATTGTCATAGAATATATTTATTGGCTCGGTAACTTTTTCATTTATACCTTCCAATAGTTGTTTGATCCAAGCTATGTTGGTACAATTGAATGCTGCAGCAACGTATTTAGCTTATGTTGTTGACTGTGAAACACATCCTTGTTTCTTGCTAAGCCAACTCACTAGTCTTTCTCCTAAAAAGAAAGCTCCTCCACTTGTGCTTTTTCTGTCATCAATGTTGCTTGCCCAATCAGCATCAGTATAAACTTTTAAATCAAAATCATTTCCTTTCTGATATACTAAGCCATAATCCTTAGTACCTTTCAAGTATCTAAAAATTCTTTTGATTGCTGTCATGTGTGTTTCCTTAGGATCTACAGAGAATCTTGCAACTATACCTACTGTATGTGCTATGTCTGGTCTACTGTGAACAACATATTATAGCTTTCTAATCATGGATCAGTAAAGTGTCTCATCAACAGATGCAAATTCATCATTCTTTGATAATTTACAGTTGGTAGTCATAGGAGTACTTACTAGTTTTGAATTCTCCATTCCAAATTTCTTCAAGATTTCCTTTATGTACTTGGATTGAGTAATGTAAATCTCATTTTTCATTTGCAGTATCTATAAACCTATAAAATACTTTATCTCACTGATTAATGACATCTCAAATTCTTTGCTCATTTCATTTCCAAAGTTCTTGCATAAAGAGTCATTTCCACAAAATATAATATCATCAACAAATATGGCTGAGATCAGTATTCCATTTTCATCATTCTTCATGTACATATTGTTGTTCTCACTTGTCCTTATAAAACCAATCTTAATCAAATAAGAGTGCAATCTTTTATACCATGCTCTAGGTGCTTGTTTCAGACCATATAAAGCTTTGTTCAATTTACATACCTGATCTTTATTCTTGTCTTCAACAAATCCTTCAGGTTGTTCAATAAAAACTTTTTCTTCTAATATTCCATTCAGAAATGCAGATTTGACATCCATTTGATATATCTTGAAGTTTTTGAAAGCAACATATGCCAACAATGTTCTTACTCCTTCAAGTCTAGCAACAGGTGCAAAAGTTTCACCATAATCAATTCCTTCTTCTTGAGCATAACCTTTGCAAACTAGTCTTGCTTTATTTCAAATGACCTCTCCTTTTTCATTTAGCTTGTTTTTGAAAATCCACTTTGTATCGATTACATTTTTGTCCTTCGGTCTTGGGATTAGTGTCCATGTGTCATTCTTCTTGATCTGATCAATCTCTTCTGTCATAGTATTTATCCAATCTTCATTGTTAAATGCCTCTTTTACTATTCTCATTCAAATTCAGATATCAGACATGTGTTCTATCTCAGCTTGTTCCTTGTCATCACTGGATTATCCTTATCTCCTATAATCTAACTTGGTGCATGATGTCTTCTGACATACTTGGCTAATACAGGCTCGGTAGGCTCTGTATGATCTTCTTCATCACACGGTAACTAGATATTCTCTTCATTTTCTTCAACAGTTTTCTTGGCAAGACTTGTCGGTTGAACATAGATAAATTCATCATAATCTTTTGGTTCTTTGGAATTTCCTTCATCATTTCTTTCTGCAAATTCATCAATTTTCACATTTTCACTTTCTACTATTTTGTTAAATGATTTGATCAGACATTTAAATGCTTTGCTTCTAGAAGAATAACTTAGAAATGTTCCTTCTTCACTTTTCTGATCAAACTTGCCATTTCTATCATTTTTGTGTACATAGCATCTACTTCCAAAGATTTTAAAATAACTTACATTAGGTTTCTTATCATACCAAATTTCATAATGTGTCTTCAAAGTACCTTTCTTCAGTTGTACTTAGTTTAGGGTGTAAACTGTCATGCTTATTGCTTCTCTCCAAAATATTTGTGGCACTTTCTTTTCAATCATCAGTGTTCTAGCATAATCCATAATAGATCTGTTTCTTCTCTCAGCTATTCCATTTTGTTGTGGAGTTCTCAGTGCAGAGACTTGTCTTTTAATACCATGATCATTGCAGAATAAGTTGAACTCATCAGATGTCTTCCTATTTCATTTTCAACTCTTGCCTTGTAGCATTTAAACATCTGAAAAGCTTCTGATTTTTCTTTTAAAAACATAACTGACATCATCCTTGAATAGTCATCCACAAATAATATGAAATATTTATCACCATAATAACTTTGAACTTTCATAGGACCACAAAGATCAGTGTGCACAAGATCTAAAATTCCCTTAGAAGTGTAAGACTCACTTGTAAAGCTTGATCTTGTCATCTTACCCATCTGGCATCCTCGTCACATAGCATTCTTAGGTTTTTCAAGATTTGGTAGACCTCTTACTCAGTGCTTCTTACTTATTTTGATCAGATTATCAAAATTTACATGACAAAACCTTTTATGCCATAACCAGGTATCATCTATCTTTGCATACAAACACTTGTTCCGAGTTGAGTCAAGGTGAAATGTGTTACCTTTTGTTTATGTCCTGGTAGTAGCTAACTTTCCATTCTTGTCATGAACTTTGACAATTCCTTTATGAAATTCTATTCTGTAACCTGTATTGTTTAGCTGTGCTACACTCAACAAATTATATTTCAAACCTTCAACCCAATAAACATCATTGCATCTTGCATTGTCAAGAGGTGTTATAGATCCTTTACCTTTCACCGGACATGGTGCATCATTACCAAATCTTACATAGCCTCCATCATAATCTTCTAACATAACAAACTTGTGTTTATCTCCTGTCATATGATGTGAGCATCCACTATCTATGATCCAAGAATCATTAGTATTTATGTGAGATATTAGGGCTTTTTCTTCATACCTTTCTTAATCTGATCCATCTTTGATAGCCACATAAACTACTTCCTCTATATCAGTTTCATCTGATTTATCATCATTGGATTCCTCATCGACTATTAAGCATGTTTTTCTATCTCTTCTTCTGAAGTCTTGGTGTCCTCTGTAATGATTATCTTTCTATCTGTCATCTCGGTAATCTCTCTTTTCAGTAGAATCTTTGTCAGGACAGTTAGAAGCCATATGTCCTATTTTATCACAATTGAGGCATTTCAAAGGTAGTTTTCCTTTATACTTACCTTTGCCTCTCAGTAACCTTCTGGCTAATAGTGCTTCAAACTCTTCCTACTTTTTGATTTCCTCATACAGTTTGTGTACTTCTTCCATGTTCTTATGAAATCTTTCACTTGCTCCACTGTGATCTTCTTCAGAGTACTTATACTTTCTTTCATTGTAATAATTAGATTCATCAAGATGAAAAGAACTAAATGCAGATTCAACTTTATTTACCAAAGATCCACTGTTATCAAAGTTACTTAACTCAAATGCATGTAGCTTACCAATAGTAGCATCTAATGAAACTGACATATTAGGTACAGACCTCAATTCATTGATTGCAAAGACTCTGATTGCATAAGCCGGTAGAAGGGTTCTTAACAATTTACTTGTTATATCCTTTTCTTCAATAGTTCCACCTGCTCCTTTGATTTGATTGACAATCTCCTTTAGTCATGTACTATACTGAGTTATGTTCTCACCTTCATTCATCCTCATAGATTCAAGTTGCACTCTTAGACTATCTACTTTTTCTCTTTGAACATGTTCATCTCCTCCATATACTGATATGAGCTTATACCACATAGCCTTTGCATCATTGCAGCCTTCTAGATCATTAAACTCTGAATCGGTCAATGCAGATGTTATTTCAATCATTGCTTGAATATGTTCTTGCTTTACCTTTATTTCTTCCATAGTCAATGGATAGGTGCTCAGTGCGGTGAAATCATTCTCCAAATAATAAACAACATATTTTCCAACTCCTAATAGGTGCAACTCTGATACCAATTGATAGTTCTGATACTTTATGTAAGTACAGATCCAATAGCCAACAAGATGAGAGGGGGGGGGGGTGAATCATACAAACTTAATCTTCCATAAAAACATCAGATTCAACCTCGGTAACATATACTTCAGTAAAATAACCAAAACTGCTAAAAGATGCAAACTCAAAAGCATATAAACATCATAAACCTCATAACACCAGATTTAATGTGGAAACCCAAATAGGGAAAAACCACTGTGGGATTTTGGACCCACTAAGAAATATACTTTTCTAGAGTATGCTCAGTTAAAAGAAAATCCTGTTAAAGATTACAAACCACATTGCTAGATGTGACCTAGTTAAGGGATTTCCCTCAGATCTGTTAGGATCTTCACCTTGTTAGAAGTGACATTAAAGGGTTTCAAACACTCAATCAGAATGTCACCTTGGTAGAGGGTTTTACAAATAAGACTGTTAAGTCCACTCGGTTAAGAGATTTTTTGTCACTTTCACAAAATAACAGTAATAAAAATCTATCCGCAACTTCACATCTAAAATGCTAAAGCAGATTCTTATTTGTTCAATACAATCTAGACATAGAACTAATCTTGTCCATTTGCTGGGCTTCTATACTCTATTATTCAAATAGGTCTTCAAGCTTCTATGCTCGGTAATCACTATGTAGCATCCCTATGCATACAATTGCCTGCATGCATTTCTTATCAACAGTTTCCTATTTATAAACAATTAGCTAACCGCTTAACCTCCTTGATCACATTTCCCATGATCAATCATAGCCATCAGATCTTCAAATTTGTCTAGGTTCAATGTATCCTTCGATCTGAAAAATGTTTTACCCTGCCTTGGAACTTGTGCTAGGGTAATGTGGTTCAATCTATGCTGTAGATCTTCATGCCGATTTTCCTTCGCCATAGATTCATTAACAAACTTCATGCATGGCATACCAATCATGTAATCAGTTCCAGCTCATTAGCTTCCTTCATTAAATAACAAATGTAAACATTTAATGTGTTCTATTACATCTCGGTTACAACTCGGTTACAACTTAGTAAATACTAAACTTCACTCAGTAGATATTCTGCCTTCATTAACCAACTAGGTTCCTTAGGGTTTACCGACTAGGTTCTTTAGTCGGTAACATAGTATAGTATTAACCTTACAATTTACAACATATGTATGATGTCAAAACAATCTAAACATCATGATCTCATCATTGTTTGACTCGGTAATAGTTGCCCATTGAATACCTTATTCATTCCCTTATTCATCATATTCTTTCTATGTCTTTTACCAACATCTTTATACTCTTCAAATCATACTTCTCAAGATATGGCAACATCATACTGAATTAGAAAATCAATTTCTTGACATCAATGACAAAATAATAATATTAAGACAGTAAACATCCTTAATCAGTTATATCCATAATCATCAACAACCTTCTCAATATCCTTATTGAAATGCCAACAATCTCCCATTGTCTTTTATAATGCCAAATGCCAACAAGAAAAACCATCCACCAGATCTTCTAACCAACACCAAACTTAACACCGGAGGTCACAATCCTAGAATAAGGTAAAATGCATACCCACAATACATCTCCCATATCAGAAAGGCAAAACACTCAAGAAAAATAAAATATTGACCACTAAACTATACACTTTGCCAGATAAACTATTCTACTTATCGGACCTTACTAGACCATAATCAATCTTCCAGAATGAATGAATCATGAAATGTGGATCAGAGTTTTGACTCAAGTTGCCATCAATGACAACATATGATCATCAATACAGTGTCTCATGCCAACAAGTATTGCTATGAGAAAGATCAAGTGTGAGTGCTATTCAACTATAGTAACAATGTTAAAATGCTTCCTTCTTTACTTGAGGATGAGGGTTCTATTTATAGGAAAAATAGTGGATTGGAGGGTCAAGATTGATTTGGCTTGTGAAAGGCTAGGATTGCATGATTCTCAATCCATGTGATAGTTTTCAAACCAATCCCATGTTGACAAGTGTCAATATGAGAGGGATTGAGAGGAGAGGGAATAAGCATTTAATGCCCAAGGGGACATGAGGGTAACCTCATGTGGTTGGGTTATTGGATAAAGCTATTATCCAATGGTAATGTTATTATCCAATGGGTAAACTCTTGTGCAAAGTTTACCCATGGTTAGGATTTGACCAAAGGGACAAAACCTATGTGGGTTAGTGTGTTGAAGAAGGGAAGGCCTTTAAGGCTTTGTAAGAGCCTTAAATATTTTTGGAAGACTTTGAGGGTTAACTTGTTGGGGAGGAAATTACTTTAAATGTTTTTGAGAAGTGACTCCTTCCTAATCCTTAGTTTGGGAATGTGTAAATGATTAGAAGGGGGATTAGGCTAATTAGAAGGGATTAGAAGAATCTAGAAGGTGGTTAGTGAGCAAGTGGGCTTTATAAGAGAATGCAAGTGGGTGAGGGTAAATAGGCTTTTTAATTAAATATTTTATTTAATTAAAATAGGGAATGCAACTTGAATTAGTAGGAGAATGCAAGTGGATGGGATTTTTTAAATAAATATTGATTTCTCTAAATAGGGATTTGGTTAGGGCTTTTGAATAAATATTTAATTTATTTAAATAAGAGGAAAGGGGAATTAAATAAATTTATTAATTTATTTAATAATTGGATTATAATTAACAATTAAATAAATTTATGAAATTTATTTAACTATAATAGAAGAATAGACTGAGATGAATTAATTAAATGTAAATTTAATTAATAGAAGAATATTAGTGAATTAAACAAATATTAAATATTCATTTAATTAGTGGACAAATTTGTGTGTCTATAGTATTTATGAAGGAAATGAAAGAGTCAAGCTATCTAAGATGTAGACTGCTACAAACACTTATGAGAATTTCAGAATTTCAGAATGGAAGATGGTGAAGGAGTTATGAGCTATTTTTCAAAAGGTTGACAATGTTGTAAATGAGATCGGAGATCTTGGTGATGTCTTGGATGAGAAGGATGTGATAAAAAATATCATGCGAAATTTACCAGAGAGCTAAAGTGATAAGATTTTGGCTATTGAGGAGACCTACAATCCAACAAAATTCACTAGAGAACAATTGTTTGGCACCTTGACTGCATTTGGGATGAGGAAATTTAGCAGAGACAAATCAAAATCAGAAACGGTCTTTAAAACATCAAAAGTTGCAGATGAAGATCCACATGATGAGAGCCTTGATGAGATGGAAGTAAACTTTGTGCTAAAACTAAAGAGAGGAATCAACAAGTATAAAGGTATGTTACCCCTTAAATTATTTAAATGTGGAAAGATTGGTCATTATGCATCTAGATGTCAGAAAGAGTGTCAAAACATAAGTTTAAGGATAACAAAAGAAAATTCAATAAGAAATCCTACTATGTTAGAGATGATGCTGATATTTTATGTTGGATATTGCTGCTACTAGGATATATTGTTATCATTGATGTCAACATATTCTTGTGTTTTGGTGTTCTAGTATTTGCAGTGAGTTGATTTGATTAGTTTATCTATTTGATATGTTGATTCAACTAGAGATACTTCATTACATATTGATTTCATGATGCTATGTGGTGATTTGATTGAGTTGTGGATTCCGGTATTAAGATTGGTTTTCAATTTTCAGTGTTGCAGTGTTCTGGTGTTTGATATGTTGTGCTCCGAAATGATTATATCTTATGTTATAGATTTGGGAAAGTATTTGGGATGTTTGTGTGTATCTTCAACTCAGATGGTTCATGATTTGGTTCTTTGCAAGTTATCTTTCTTGTCCCAACTACTGGTGTTGAAGTATTCTTGTGTATTAGCATGTTGATCGATGAAGATTTGATTAAGTGGTGTTGGTGCAACTATTGCAGATGATTCTAACATGCTTGTTGGTGTTTATTAATCACTCCCTATTTGTTTTGGTGGTCTGCATTGATCATTGTGTGTGTTATTGAAGATATTATGGGTTTGGAGATATTTTTCTTCTTATGCAACATTTTTGGTGGTGTAGCATGTTGTAGTTGATCTTAGGTAGATTTCTAGTGATGTTGCACGTTAGAGGAGTTGATTTAGGTCCATTCTATGTTGTCATGATATTGTATTGGTCCAGTGGTTGATTTATGTATCATGTGATGTAATTTTGTAATTAGGTGTTAAGGTTTGAGCTAACCTTGTAGTCAAGGTTGATGATTTGTATAAATAGGTGTTATATTCATGTAATTTGGGTATGGGTATTGTGTCTGCATTATCAAAGAGTGGTGTATGTGCGATCAAGTGAATTTATCCTTTGATGTGAAGTGTAGAGCAAAGTGTGTTGCAGGGCAGATAATTGTGCTTAACTGAAACTGTCATCAAGCATTTGGAGATGCTTTTCTTTCAGTTCATCTTAACCAGATCATAGTCTAAATATTATTGTGTAGTGAACCTTCCCTAAGGGTTGTAGCCTTCTAGTCATCATATTTTGAGAATTGAGCTCTAGGAAGTGTGCTTGAATGCATGTTCATTCCCTGTTCTAATATTTACACATACTACTACAAAGTATCATCTTATTGTGGGTAGGTTCCCACCATGGGTTTTCCCTTAACCAAGTTTTCCACGCAAAAAATCTTGGTATTATGTGTGTTGTTGTTATTGTGTTTATCTTTATTTTTGCTGCAGTTGATCTGATTTGAGATTGTACTTAATTTGTGTAATCCAGTAAAAAATGATTCACCCCCTCTCTCAATTTTCCTTCATTGTTGTTGCCAATAATTATAATGTTAGCTAGATCCTCCTGAAGAAGCTTGACCACTTGAGGAGATCCGGGATGGCAGCCCATGTGTTCAAGAAAGAGAGTCTGATATTTGATGGAAAAAATTACACTGTATGGAAGGATCAGATGGAGGGTCATTTCAAGTGTCTTGGAGAAGATTATTAGAAGATTACAAAGAATGCCTACATTGTTCCTCAGAATGCTTCGGTTATTGTTGCTGAAATCAAGGATATTGAACATAACATAAGAGCTAAGGAAGCATTGTTGAGTGCCTTGACTGATTCAGAGATGACTAATGTGATGGGTTTGCAGACTACACATGATATTTGAGAGAAGTTAGAGACATTGTATGATGGAGATAAACATGTCAAAGTTGCTAAACTACAGAGCTTGGAAGGAAAGTATGAGATGTTGAAGATGGGATATGATGAGAACATATCAACGTTTATGGCTAAGGTGAATGAACTTTTTATGAACATCAGATGTGCCAGTGGAACTCTTTAGGAAGATGAGATTGTTGCTAAAGTGCTGAGATCCTTGCCTCCTGCTTACAAATCTAAAGTTGCTACTATTGATGAGATCCAAACTGTGACTACTGTGACAAGAGACATATTGGTTGGTAAGCTTGCTGCTTTTGAGTTGAGTGAATTTGGAGAATCACATTATAAATCTGAGACTACATTTAAAGCCTCTGTATATGAGAAGCAAAAGTATCATCTAAGAGAGAGTTCATCTAGGGTTTCAAGATATGAAAGAGAAATGAGAGAGATGGAAGAACAAGAAAAAGAGTTGGATGAGCTTGAAGCACATATTGCTCAAAGATTGCCTAAGGGAGCCAGTAAGTATGATGGGAAGTTACCTTTGAAATGTTTCTCTTGTAATAAGATAGGACATTTTGCTTCTAGATGTCCTGAAATAATGTCAAGATATGATAAGCATGATAAATTTGATAAGAATGATAGATATGAGAGACATGATAAGCCCTATAAACCTAACCGAAAGTACAAATATTAGAAGAAATGTTATTATGCTACCGATGAAGGTGTGACAAATGAAGAATCAGTAAATTTGGAAGATGAATTTGCATTTATTTCTATCAAGGAAGATGATCCGGTACCAGTAAATTATACAAGTTGCATTATTGAGGAGAAAGCTTTGGGTGCTAACATTGAAGAGAAAGATGAATGGGTAATTGAAGATATGATAGGTGATAAAAGAAAATTTGTGAATATACAGAAGTATGATGGTGGTATAGTAAGATTCGGTGATGATAAAGCTTGTGTGATTTATGGTAGAGGTTCTATCTCTTTTGATGGTGAGCGTAATACTGATGATGTCTTATATGTTGAAGGTTTAGAGCATAATATTTTGAGTGTTGGAAATATGGTTGATAAGGGATATGATTTTCAATTCAAGAATGGTAAATGCAAGATTCTAAATGCCTTCGATATAGAGATTGCATCAGGGACTAAGATTAAAGTTAATATCTTTCACTTGAATGTTGGCGAGAAAAGTTGTTCGATTGCTTAGATAGATGAAAGTTAGTTGTTGCATAGAAGGATGTATCATGTTAATTTTGACTACATGATGAAGATAAGTTCTACTCAAGATGTTAGATATCTGCCTAAAATTATGAAACCTTCTAATCTAGTATGTAAAGAATGTCAATTGGGAAAGCAAAAAAGAATTTCATTTAAGAGTAACCAGTATACATCTAATGTATTATTAGATCTTGTGCATACTGATTTGTAGGCTCCTGCAAGAGTGAGAAGTGTGCAAGGTGACATATATTTCATGTTATTGATTGATGACTACACTAGAATGATGTGGATTACTTTTCTAAGAGAGAAATCAGAGGCACTGGAAAATTCAAGATATTCAAAGCTAAGGTGGAGATAGAGACAGGGTTCAGGATGAAATGTTTGAGATCTGACAGAGGAGGAGAATTCACATCCAATGAGTTTGATTCATTTTGTGAAAGGAATGGAATTAGAGGATAGTTATATGCTCCTAGAACCTCTTACCAGAATGAAGTTGTTGAAAGGAAAAACAAAACTATTTTGGATGCTACTAGAACTATGTTGATTGAAGGAGATGTTGCAAAGACCTTTTGGAGAGAAGATGTTAGCATTGATGTTTACACATTCAAGTAGGTGCATATAAAAGGTGATTCTAGTAAGACTCCTTATGAGTTATGGCTTGGTCATGTTACTACTGTTAGGAATTTGGAGGAATTGATTATATGTTGCATTGATGTTTTTCATTGATGGCAACATTGCCTGCTTTAGTTGCTTTGGCTATTTACTAGTATCCGATTGGTCCTAGTAGGATGATTGGTTTATGGTTGGTAAGATCATGTTGATTTGGTATGCTTCGGTATGATTTGGTCTATGGAATTGGTTTGGATTGGTTATTCATGTGTTCTTGATGTGTATCACATTTAGTTGGTTCAGGATTTGATGATCCGAAAGCTATCACTTGTTCTAGTAAGCCTTTTGGTTATCAGTAAGGGTTTTACTGACATAGCTTTGTTGAAGATCTTTTGATATTATGCATAAGTGGTGTTGGTGCAACTTCTAGAAGGTTATTCAGATGCTGATGGTTATCATGTTCATGTTCTAGTTGTTCATGGTGTTTCATTTGGCTTATGGCGACCTATTATAGATTTGGTGGTTATTCAACTAGGTTATGGACTGGTTTATGTAATGTGTAGGCTAATGCATTATTGGTTGGATTCATTGATTGGATTCTATTGTTTCGGTCTTAGGCTTACTTGTTTGATCATTAGTTTGCAGGTTTAAGTTATGAATTTATTGTATTATCTTCTAGGTGGCTGACCTAATTGTTTAGGTCCCGAGTTGGTATAAATATGATGTAAGATCTGTTTGTAGATCATAGAGAAGATCATGTATGGTATGGGTTATACGATTATCTATATGCAAATAATGTTGTAATCACATGCAGAGGTTTTGGTCAATCATAGGTGATCGAATTGGGTTTATGGAAGAGGTTGAAGGACTTTGGTATCAAGCTTAACCGAAACTGTACTCAGGCATGGGAGATGCTATACTTGCAGTTCAATCTTCATTCTGAATTGTAGTCTAATGTTTTTTGTAGTCAGTGAGACTCCTTTTGTGATGAGAAGTGTGCTCTAGGCTATTGGCCTTCCTGCATGTGCATGCCCCTTATTGTAATTTTTGTTCATCTACTCAGTGGATAGATATTGTGGGTCTCCAATCCCACCGTGGTTTTTCCTCTTTGAGGTTTTCCACGTATAAATATATGGTGTTATGGTATTAATCTTTGTAGTTGCATTGTTGCTTACTGTTATATGCTTTTATGTTTACCGGTTGCTGAGTTATTGTATTAGTAAGGTTAAATTTCTCCATTCCGGTAGAACATTGATTCACTGCCCCCCTCTCAATGTTCTTGAATCCCAACACCTACAGTTTGATGAAAATTTTATATCAAAAGAGATGAGGATATAGGAAAGTTTGATGCAAGATCTGATGTAGGAATCTTCTTGGGATATTCGACTAAGAGCAAGGCCTACATGTGTTACAATAAGAGGTTGAAGAAGATAGTGGAAAGTGAAAATGTGAAGGTTGATGAATGTCATGGAAAATAGATTAGAGCATGCAGATATGAGTTTGATGACCAGGATATCATTTCAAAGCAAGTACAAACTGAGAACCTGAAGCAGAATGCTCTGGTAGAGACAGTTAATCAGGATATTGTTGCTACTGGCGAAGAAGCTCAACAACATGAGAATCAAAATAATCAGAAGACTTAGAGGTATGTGAAATTAATTCATTTAGAAAATCAGATTATTGGTGATAAAAATAAAGGTGTGATGACTAGGAGAAGGGTTGCTACTGAAGAAATATGCTTGATTTCCAAGATTGAACCTAAAGATGTTGAAGAAGCTTGTAAGGATGAGAATTGGATAAAAGCTATGGAAGAAGAGTTGAATTAGATTGAGAAGAATAACACATGGGAACTTGTTCTGAGACCTAAAGACAAGAATGTGATTGGTACAAAATGGGTGTTCCGAAATAAATTGAATGAAGCCAGTCAAGTGGTAAGAAACAAAGAAAGATTGGTATGTAAAGGGTGCTCTCAGATGGAAGGAATTAATTATGAGGAGACTTTTTCTCTGGTAGCTAGAATTGAAGCTATTGTGTTTTGTGTATGTGCTAATTATATCCTAAGCGCTAACCTATCATTTGTACATGCTAAAACCTAACCCTAAATTTTTATATGCATTAAGTTGAATTGCGTATGCTCTAAAAACCTAGTCCTGCGTGCTAAAACATGAAAATCCAACCCTAAGAATTAAAAAAACATGACAAAAATCTGCAAAAATCATACAAAAAGATAGGGATTTTTCGACACTTACTGGTGGTCCATACACGACGGGTCTCCAGTATCGCCTGACACACTCGAAATGATGAGAATGGTAGGGAATCGACATTGACATCAGAGATCCAAATGCACAAATCACAAGAAGACAAGTGTAAAATGACTTTCTTTTTTTTCACTTTTTACCTTTTAAGAGGGTAAAATGGAGGGTTAGTAAGTGGGCATGTAATATTTTCCACTTTTTTGTTTGTTAACCTTATCAACATCATTTTTCGGGAGATGAATCAAATTGTGCATATCCAAAATTCAATCTAAAATTTAATATTGTCAACATTATCCTATCCAAAACAAAAATCGAAAAGTCGACACAATTTGAAGATTTTCGCAAAAAAAAGATTTTTCACGCAAAAAAAAGATTTTTCAGACAAAAAATCAAAAACCCTTGATTCATCTCCCGAGGGGGCATCATAATCATATCAATATCAATATTCATATTTGGGGCATCATATCGAAAATTTTGGTGATGACAACAAAATCAAAAATTTTGGCGGCATATCAAGCGATTTTTCTTTGAATCAACATGTGCACACACATCACTTCAAAGAGGGGTAAAATGTAGACATATAAATATAAACATCTAGTTAAATAAATATTTAATATTTATTTAATTCATCAAAACCACATTCCTCTATTAATTAAATTATATTTAATTAATTCCCGCACTTTCATCTATTTGGTTAAATAAATTATTCAATTTATTTAATTAAATCCATCTAGCCACTTTCTAGCTTTTAATTAAATAAATCACTTTATTTAATTAAAACCCCTTTCCCCTTTTAATTAAATTCACATTTAATTAAATATCTGCTTCCAATTTAAAGAAATTAAATTTATTTAAATATCCCCCATATTGCAAGTTATCATCCACCTTTTTGGAACATATCACTTTATTTCAAAAATAAATTAGAAAATACTTCCCACTTTCATTCTCCTAATAAAGCCACTTGCATGCATAAATCCCTTCTAGACTCTTATAGATTCTTCTAACCCTTTTATTTAGCCTAATCCATCCCCTTAAACATTTTCACATTATAAAACAAGGGTCACTTCTCAAAAATGCTTCAAGGTCTTTGAAATACATTGAAGGCTTTGTGTCCTCAACAAGTTAACCCTCAAAGTCTTCCTAACCATTAATATTTAATCCAACCTCAACTCATGGTTTGAGACTTTCTCTCTAACTTAACCCTCATTTAACCCATGAGTCTCATCAAGCACTCATTGCTTTGATCCTAGTTATCTTTTTAACCCTTGCACAAGAGTTTACCCTTTGGGTAAAAGCTTTATCCACTGGTTAACCCTAACCACACCCTCCTAGGGTGTCCCCCATGTCTTCTCAAGCATTTAACGCCTCTTACATCCTCTCTTAAGCCACCTCTTGTTGACAATTGTCACCACTTCATTGGTGAAAATTGTGAACATGGATTGAATAACTTTTAATCCTAACCCTTGTTAAGATTATTGAATCTTAACCATCCATTTCCCTATTTTCTCTATAAATAGAGCTCATTTCCTTCATAATCCACATCCAAGTCTTTTATGCATCTACACTATAGTATAATTATATCAAGCATCTTGCCTCTCTTTGTTAGAATAGTATTTTAATCATTTAGGAACATCTTAATATAGCATATCCATGTTATTATATCATGCTAGTTTAGCTTGTTAAATATCTTTACTATAATTTCATCATCATAATGGCTTAGTATCATATCTAAAACACATCATATAGATCTTAGATGTATTCATTCACATAGATAATTTAATCATTGTATCATTCCTAAGTCAATTTCTCAATGATCTGAGAGCCCATTGACTTGAGGGATCCTGTGAGATAGAGAACAATGAGACACATCTTGGGAAATTAACTTGTTTATATTAGTTTAAACTTCGTTAATCTTTGTATTCAAAAGTTTCATTGGTGTGTTATCTTTTGATCTTAATTTTTCGTATTTTGATCACACTAGATCTATCATACAGAAGCTATTAGATTACTTCTTGCATATGCGACTTATACTAATTTCAAGGTATATTAGATGGATGTCAAGTTAGCCTTTATGAATGGTGATCTTGAAGAGAAATCCTACATTGAGCAACTAGATGAATTTTCATTATCAGATGAAGGAGACATAGTATGTAGATTGAAGAAAGAACTGTATGGTCTTAAACAAGCCCCTAGGGCCTTGTATGCTAGATTGGACAAGTATTCGATGAAGTTGGGATTTTGTAAAGGTACTGCTAACAGTAATCTATAATTTAAGGTCGATAATGATAACATCGATTATTGAAGTTCTTGTTGATATGTTATTTTTGGAGGAGATAATGATTTGAGTATGAAGTTTACTAATGATATACAGAAAGAGTTTGAGATGAAATTCTTATTAGGATTGCAGATTACATAGAGTGTTAAAGGTATTTTCATTTCTCAATCTAAGTATGTGAAGGAACTATTGAAGAAGTTTGGATTAGATGACTCCAAACTTGTTGGAACTCCTATGGTAACTGGATGCAAGTTGTATAATAAAGATGAATCTCTAAAATTTAATCAAACCTTGTATAGATCTATGGTTGGTGGAATGTTGTATTTGATTCAGACTAGATTGGATATTATGCATGTTGTTTGTCTTTGTGCAATATTTGAAGCTGATCTTAAAGAGAGTCATGTTACTGTTGTGAAGAGGATTTTCAAATACTTGAAGGGGACTATTGATTATGGTTTGTGGTATCTAAAGAATGATGATTTGATGCTATGTGCTTATACTGATGCTGATTGGGCAGGTGATATTGATGACCAAAAGAGCAATACTAGTGGAGATTTCTTTTTGGGGAAGAAATTGGTTTCATTGGTGAGTAAGAAACAAGATGCTATATCTCTATCCACTGTTGAAGCTGAATACATTGCTGCTGCTAGAAACTATACTCAGGTAGTTTGGATGAAGTAGATGTTGAAGGAGATTAGAGTTGTTTATGATGAGCCTACTATCATATATTGTGACAATTCAAGTGCTATTAGTATTTCCAAGAATTCGACATTGCACTCTAAAATAAAGCATATATCAATTAAGTATCAGTTCTTGAGGGAGAAGGTCAATGAGGAAGAAGTCAAATTAGAGTATGTATCTACAAAGGATCAGATTGTAGATATTCTTACTAATCCTTTGTCCACAAATACATTTGTATATTTGAGAGACAAGTTAGGGGTCTCTGCCCCTCCCGATGAGAACTAGATGCATTGAGATCCATCAATCTGGTGGACTTCATAGTCTTATCTTCTTATTTGGGTTGATGAGTAGGTGTTGCTACTCTGTTGGAGTAGTCAGTGTGTGGTTCAGTGTTTGTGGGAGAGAAGCATGATTTGTATGCCTTTGGCATTGCTGTCAAAGGGAGAGAGAAGCATGTGAAAAAATGCCTTACCTTGGAAGCTTTATGTGCATGATCTTAGGTGGAGATTTCTGAAATTGATTTATTTTCCTTTGCATTGATTATTTTTCACATTCACATGTTTCCATCAATGCCAAAGGGGAAGTGTTAGGACCCAGAGACAATTGAGAGGGGGGGGGGGGGGGGGTGAATCACTTGTCTATTAATTTCAACCCAAATATAATTTAATCAAACTTGATACTTAATGTTGGTAAGCAGATTAATAGTTAATATCAATACCGGTGAAACTTAATGCATGTAACAGAAAGAGAAACAACATCCACAACACATAACACAGATATTTGTACATGGAAACCCTGTAAGGGAAAAAATCATGGTGGGAAACCTTACCCATAATCAGATGATACTACTGTAGATAGTATGTGTATACAAATGGGGTCTGCACATGCAGAAAGGCCAGCTGCCTAAAGCTCACTGCTCAATCACAGAATGGGAGTCTCACTGACTATAATTGGATGATTAAATCCAATGATAATGTACTGCTCAAAGTAGCATCTCCAATGCTGGATTCACTACCGGTTAAGCTCTGATTGTCTCCTTCAAACCTTTCTTAAATCTTTAAATAATGTCTACGTGAGTAGTTCTGCATATATTCGTATATACTGAATATCACAACCTTACCATACCATATTACGTTCTCATTATTTTAATCTTACAATTGAGATCTTACATATATACCAAAACCTAAGACTGAATGTGTAGGCCGGCTTACTAAGAATAAAATCAATTATAAGCAAGTCAAGATGCAATGCATCATGTCAGCTCAACAACAATACCAATTGATTAAACCATCTCCATAATGTGTTGTGCTGATCTGGAATAGATAACGCATGTCGGTCCATAACCTAGACCAATTCGTTGGTAACAATAAATATGTCAACCCGATTAGACCAATAACCAAATCATCAAAACCATGTCTTCAACATAACCAAGTGATCTCTAGAGGATAACAAGTCATCCTCAGTGCCAGTGAACAATATAACCTGTCGGTGAACCAAATACCGATGACTATGCATAAATCACTGAACTTGCCGGTGAACATAACCAAAGCTCTCCAGAAGGATAAGTGTTGATAACCATTGACATCAATGAAAAAACCAATGCAACATATCCATAATACCAACAATCTCACCCTTTTTCATTGATGGCAACACAAGATGGAAAAACCATCTAAGTGCCAAAGCAGAATGCCAATAAACCAAAAACCAACAATCTCCAGAATAGATCAATACCAGAAATTAAAATACAAATGTAGAGAGTAACAATCTCTCCCCCAATGAATAATCTCTCCCCAAAGGATAATGTTTTAATGTTTTTCCATAGATATCTCTCCCCCTTTGACATCAATTGCCAAAGCAATATATAAAACCAGTTCATAGAACCAATTAAAAATACCAACTACTCCCCCTGAGAAGTAGCTCTCCTCCATCAAAGCTGGAAAAAGATTTCTCTATAAATTTTACCAATTTGATGCCAAGCATCAATTGTCTAAGTCTCTACTGGTGAGGGTATGACCCCAAGTTGTTCTCTGAGATATTCAAAAGTTTCCTTAGGCAAAGGCTTAGTAAAGATGTCTACAATCTACTCTTTAGTATTCACATAAACCAATCTCACTTCTTTTGCTTCAACATTCTCTTTCAGAAAATTGTATTTGATAGAAACATGTTTAGTTTTAGAGTGAAATACCGGATTCTTAAATATATCAATTTCTGCTAAATTGTCAAAATAGATGATTATGGGTTCTTTGCATTTTACCTTTATGTCATTCATCATTTTCTTAATCCATAATACCTGAGTACAATTAGTTGCTACTGCAACATATTCTAATTCTACTGTAGAGAATGATGTACAACTTTGTTTCTTGCTCAACCATGAAATCAATCTACTACCAAGAAAGAATGCCCCGCTGGTGGTGCTCTTTCTATCATCTACATCTCCTTCTCAATTAGCATCGGTGTATGCACGTAAATCAAAATTTTCATCTTTAGGATACCATAAACCAAGATTTGTTGTGCCTTGTAAATATCAGAAAATTCTTTTAACTGTTGATTCATGATTTTCTCTAGGATTACTCTGAAACCTTGAAACAATACATACTACATTCATTATATTAGGTCTTGTTTGTGTCAAATATAGTAAACCTCCAATCATAGACTTGTATCTTGTTGGGTTAATAGGAGTTGAATCATCCTTTAATGATAGTTTATTAGTTGTAGTCATAGGAGTACTTACTAGTTTAGTGTTTTCCATACCAAATTTCTTCAGTAATTCCTTCAAGTACTTTGATTGACATAAGAATATACCTTTATCTGTCTATGAAATCTGCAATCCTAAAAAGAATTTTATCTCCCCAATCATAGACATTTCAAATTCTTCATGCATCTTATTAGAAAAGTCTTTACACAATCAATCTTCTCCTCCAAAAATGATGTCATCAACAAAAACTTCAATAACCAAAATGTCTTCATTAGTCACTTGGAAATATAAGTTCTTGTTGGAATTACCTTTAGTGTAACCAAACTACATAAGATATTTGTGTAATCTAGCATACCAAGCTCTAGGAGCTTGCTTCAATCCATATAAAGCTTTTCTTAATATGCAAGCCACATCTTTATCATTTGTTAATAAAAATCCATCAAGTTGTTCTATGTAAACTTCCTCTTCAAGATCACCATTCGTAAATGCACATTTAACATCCATTTGATATACTTTATAGTTTTTGTGTGTTGCAAATGCAAGAAATAGTCTAACTGCCTCAATTCTAGCTATCGATGCAAAGGTTTCATTATAGTAAATACCCTCTTTCTGTGAATATCCCTTACACACTAATCTTTCTTCATTTCTGATTACCTTACCATCTTCATTAAGTTTATTTCTAAATAGCCATTTAGCTCCAATTACATTTTTATTTTTAGGCTGGGGAACCAGTGTCCATGTATTGTTCTTTTCAATTTGTTCCAATTCATCTTCCATAGTTTTAATCCAATGTTTATCTTCACATGCCTCAATAACAGATGTTGGTTCAATTTGAGAAATTAAACATGCCTCTTCATTTTCTAGTCTTCCTCTTGTCATAACTCCTTGATACTTATTCCCAATTATCTGAGTTTCAGAGTGGTTCAATCTTATATACTTGGGAGTGTTCACTTGCTGCCATTCTTTAGTCACTGTGGAATTCTCTGATGATGTTGATGTGACTGAATCAACATTTTGTACCAGTGCACTCTATATAGGTTCATTTGTGATTATCTCAACTATCAGTTTAGAATCCATAGACCTTCAATTCATTCTAAAATGTTCATCAATCTTCACATTTGCACTCTCAATGATTTTATGTGATCTCTTATTAAAACATCTATATGCTATTCTCTTAGATGAATAGCCAAGAAATATTCCTTTATCACTTCTAGGATCAAATTTACCAATATACTCATCTCTCATAATGTAACATTTGCTTCCAAATATTATGAAGTACTTAAGAGTAGGAATATTAACAAACCACAATTCGTAGGGTGTCTTACCGATTTCACCTTTGATGTGAACTCTGTTGAAAGTGTAAACCATTGTATTCATTGCTTCTCTCCAATACACATGAGGTAGATTTTCTTCTGATATCATGCTTCTAGTTGCATCTAGAATAGGTCTATTCTTCCTTTCCACAACTCCATTTTGCTGAGGTGCCTAGGGTGCTGATAGTTGTCTTCTAATTCCATTCACTTCACAAAATGTATTAAATTCCTTAGATGTAAATTCACCTCCTTGATTTGATCTTAGATATTTGATTTTCTTTCCGTTTTCATTCTCTACAAGTGCCTTGAATAATATGAATTTCCCAAAAGCTTCCGATTTCTCCCTGAGAAAAGTAATCCATCACATTCTAGAATAATCATCAATGATTAGCATAAAATATCTATCTCCATGTAGACTTCTTATTCTTGCTGGACCACATAACTCAGTATGAATTAAATCAATAACATCATTGGTTTTCTTAGAAATACTCTTGAAAGTTGTTCTAACTTGCTTTCCCATTTGACATTCCTTACATACCAGATTATGAGGTTTTACAATCTTAGGTAAATCCCTTACTACCTTAGATGAACTAATCTTTATAATGCAATCAAAATTCACATGATAAAGTCTTTTATGCCATAACCAACTTTCATCAATATGTGCAATCAAGCATGTCTTTTCATTGTTATTCAAATGAAAGATATTACCTCTAGTCTGATTACCGGTTGCAATTTCCAAACCAGTTCTATTCATGATTTTGCATTTACCATTCTTGAATTGTAACTAAAATCCTTTTTCAACTAAAGATATAGTGCCTTTGCCTCTGATCAAATAAAATTGTCATCTTTAAATCTCACTAGACCTCCATTGTATTCCTGAAAAGATAAGAATTTACTTTTATCACCAGTCATATGATGTGAACATCTAGAATCTATAATCCATTCATCCTTTTCTTCAATTTTAGCTGCCAGGGCCTACTCTACCGGTGGAACAGTAGGTGCTAGTTGATCTTTTGTTATTGCAACAAAAGCCCATCCATTGTCTCCTGGCTCTTCATCAGAATCATCAGTAACTCATTCATCAACATAGTAACAAGATTTGTCTCTATTCTTCTTAAATCTGTATCTCTGATATTCAGGGTTAGGCTTATATGTTCTTTTAGCTTCTTCTCTCAATATTACATGTCTATCTAGACATCTAGATGCCATATGACCGATTTTATTGTAGTTAAAACATTTAAAAGGTGCTTTACCTTCATACATACTTCCAATAGGACCTTTAGGCATTTTCCTTGTAAACAGTGCTTCAACTTCTTCTAGTTCTTCATTTTCCCTCCTGATGTCTTCAAGTTCTCTTGTATAAAGTGCTTTCCAATTAGATTTATTAGTTGATGATGATTCTTTGAAAGCTAAACCTGTCTTAATTGTAGCAACAAGACCAAATTCCTCAAGCTCAAATGCTGAAAGTTTTCCAACCAAGGTATCTCTAGATACTGATGTATTAGGCATAGTTCTTAGCTCATTAATAACAATTACTTTCATTTTGTATGCCAGTGGCAATTCTCTTAACACTTTAGAAACAATTTCATCTTCACTTAAGGAACCTCCACAAAATTGTATTCCCAAAACAATTTCATTAACCCTTTCCATAAAAGCAAAAATTCTTTCATCTTCTTCCATTTTCAAATTTTCATACCTGACCCGGAAGCATTCCAGTTTTGCAATTTTGACAGTGGAATTACCTTCATTCAATGTCTCTAATTTCTCCCAAATAGATTTACCAGTAGATCAATTTGATAATCTCATGATTTGCTGATCTGACAAGGCGTTCAAAAGTGATTCTCTTGCTTTGCAATCATTCTCTTGATCCTAATCCAATGTAGGATGGATTAGGTTGACCTGGTGTAGGACCAACATAACCATTATGTGTAACATCCCATATGTCTTTTCCAATGTAATTTAGATGTGTCTCCATTCTGATCTTCCATATACCATAGTTAGTTCCATCAAGTTTTAGACTGTCCTTCCTGAAATAGTTAGTTGCCATAGAATCTCCTCAAGTTGTTAAACTTCTGCAAAAAGAGGACTTAGCTTTGATACCAATTATTAGGACCCGGAGGCAATTGAGAGGAGGGGGGGTGGGTGAATCAGTTGTCTATTAATTTCAACCCAAATATAATTTAATCAAACTTGATACTTAATACTGATAAACCAAACTTAATGCCGATAAGTAGATTAACAGTTAATATCAATACCAATGAAACTTAATGCATGAAACAGAAAGAGAAACAACATCCACAACACATAACACAAAGATTTGTACATGGAAACCTTGTAAGGGGAAAAAATATGGTGGGAAACCTTACCCACAATCAGATGATACTATTGCAGATAGTATGTGTATACAATAGGGTCTGCACATTCAGAAAGGCCAGCTGCCTAGAGCTCACTGCTCAATCATAAAATGGGAGTCTCACTGACTACAATTGGATGATTAAATCCAATGATAATGTACTGCTCAAAGTAGAATCTCCAATGCTAGATTTAGTACTGGTTAAGCTCTGATTGTTTCCTTCAAACCTTTCTTGAATCTTTAAATGATGTATGCATGAGTAGCTCTGCTTATATTCATATATACCAAATATCACAACCTTACCATACCATATTACATTCTCATTATTTTAATCTTACAATTAAGATCTTACATATATACCAAAACCTAAGACCAAATGTGTAGGTCAGATTACTAATAATAAAATCAATTATAAGTAAGTCAAGATGCAATGCATCATGTCGGCTCAACAACAATACCAATTGATTAAACCATCTCCATTACGTGTCGTGCTGATCTGGAATAGATAATGCATGTCGGTCCATAACCTAGACCAATTCGCCGGTAACAACAAATATGTCAACCCGATTAGACCAATAACCAATTCATCAAAACCAAGTGTCCAAACCATGTCTTCAACATAACCAAGTGATCTCCAAATGATAACAAGTCATCCTTAGTGTTGGTATGCAATATAACCTGTTGGTGAACCAAATACCGGTGACTGTGCATAAGTCACCGAACTTGCCGGTGAACATAACCAAAGATATCCAGAAGGATAAGTGTTGATAAGTGTTGACATCAATGACAAAACCAATGCAACATATCCATAATACCAACAAGAAGATTGTTGGATATTGTTGCAGCTAGGATATGTTGTTGTCATTGATGTCAACATATTCTTGTGTTTTAGTGTTGTAGAGATTTGTTTTGGTGTTCTGACATTTGTAGTGAGTTGATTTGGTTAGCTTATCTATTTGATATGCTGAATCAACTAGATATACATCATTACATATTGATTTCATGGTGCTATGTGGTGAATTGATCAAGTTGTGGATTCTAGTATGAAGATTGGTTTTCACCATTTAGTGTTGCAGTGTTCTGGTGTTTGATCTGTTGTGCTCTAGAATAATTATATCTTGTGCTGTGGATTTGGGAAAGTATTTGGGATGTTCATGTGTATCTTAAATTCAGATGGTTCGTGGTTTGGTGCTCTGCAAGTTATCTTTCTTGTTACAGTTGCTGCTGTTGAAGTATTCTTGTGTATTAGCGTGTTGATCGATGAAGATTTGATTAAGTGGTGTTGGTGGAGCTATTGTAGATAATTCTAATGTGCTTTTTGGTGTTTCCTAATTGTCTCCTATTTATTTTGGTGGTCCACATTGATAATTATGCGTGTTATTGAAGATATTATGGGTTTGGTGATATTTTTCATGTTATGCAACATTTTCGATGGTATAGCATGTTGCGGTTGATCTTGGTGAGATTTCTAGTGGTGTTGTGTGTTTGAGGAGTTGATTTGGGTCCATGATATGTTGTCATGACATTGTATTGGTCTGGTGGTTGATTTATGTATCATGTGATTTATTTTTTTAATTAGGTGTTAAGGGTTGAGACGACCTTGTAGTCAAGGTTGAGGATTTTTATAAATAGGTGTTATATTCATATAATTTGGGTTTGGGTGTTATGTTTGCATTATTAGAGTGTGGTGTATGTGCAATCAAGTAAATTTATCCTTCGGTGTGAAGTGTAGAGAAGATAATTGTTCTTAACTAGAACTATCATCAGGTATTTGGAGATTCTATTCTTTCAGTTCATCTTAACCAAATTGTAGTCCAAATATTATTGTAATGTAGTGAACCTTCCCTGAGGGTTTTATCCTTTTGGGTCATCATATTTTGAGTAGTGATCTCTAGGTTGAGTGATTGAATGCATGTCCATTCCCCATTGTAATATTTATACATACTACTACAAAGTATCATCTTATTGTAGGTAGGTTCCCACCATTGTTTTTCCCTTAACCGAGTTTTCCACATCAAGAATCTTGGCATTATGTGTTGTTGTTATTGTGTTTATCTTTATTCTTACTGCAGTTGATCTGATATGAGATTGTTCTTAATTTGTTTAATCTAGTGAAAATTGATTCAACCCCCCCCCCCCCCCCTCTTAGTTTTCCTTCATTGTTATTGCCAACATTTTATATGATGAGTCAGATTATGAGGATGATGATTGTTTGTTCATGGTAGAGAAAGATGGAGCTAAATCTAATAACTCTAAGATTGTTGAGACTGTTACTTTAGTATTGCATGTTACGAGAGATAGAAATGAATGGTTGATTGATAGTGGATGTTCAAATCATATGACTGGTGACAAAAGTAAGTTTTTAAGTTTGAGAAATATGATGGTTGTTCTGTTAGATTTGGAGATGATTAGACTACTCAAATTGTTGGAATTGGTTCTATTACCTTTGATGGAAAGCATAACACTAAAAATGTTTACTATGTAAAAGGATTGCATCATAATCTCTTTAGTGTTAGAAAGATGTGCAAAAATAGTTACAATGTTGTCTTTCAAGATGGTGGTTGTGAGATCCAGAAGAGATCTAGAACTGTTATTGATGTGGGGAAAAAGATTGTTGGAAACATGTATCAATTGGAAGCTGCTACAAGACATTGTTTATTATCTCAGATCAATGAGAGTTGGCTATGGCACAAAAGGATGTGTCATATCAATTTTCACAATTTGGTGAAGATCAATATGATAAAAAATGCAAGGGATTTACCAAGACTAACCAAATTAGATAACAATATTTGCAAAGAATGTGAAGCAGGAAAAAAGATAAAAGGAGCTTTAAGAGGAAAGGAACAATCTATTAGACAGGTCAAATAACCGGAAGACAACTGAGAGAGGGGGGTGAATCAGTTGTCACTAGATTACTAGAACCTTTAGCAATTAAAACATTGTTACCAGAACACATAAGATCAATACCAGAATATATAAACCAATTACCGAAATAGTAGATATATCAATTAAGCACAAGAAACAATTAGAGAATAAATACCATCCACATGACACCAAGATTTGTAAATGGAAAAACCATGGTGGGAAGCCTACCCATAGTCAAATAATACTTTTGCAGTATGTGATTACAAATTGAGGGGTCTGCACTTGCAGGAAGGCCAACAACCTAGAGCACACTGCTCATTACAAAAGGAGTCTCATTGACTACATAAGAATCCAGACTACAATCTGGAAGGAAAAATGAACTGCAATAATAAGATCTCCTATGCATGAGTACAGTTCCAGTTAAGCTCAATACCAGAGGACTTAATCCTCTTACATAAACCCAAATCGATCACCAATGATTGACCAAATCCTCTGCATGAATGAATATTACATTAGTCACTTGCATACCATATCCATCATCATGTATCATTTACAATGAGATCATACACACATATATACAAAACCCTTAGACCTTAAACAATAAGGTGGACCACCCAAACAATAAAAAATATTACATAACATGTTGGCTTGAGACCGGATAAATAATATCCAACCCATATGTCATCCCAGAAACACATCGAGAAGACCAATAAATAGGTTACATTAAGCTGATCCAAAACCTAGATAGAACCGAACCCAATTTAGGTCCACCCATGCTAAAGCAATGATCCTAATCAGTCAAGTCTTGAACACGATCACCATCAGTATCCTGAAACTCTACTATAATCTGCACCAACACTACTTATGCATAATATCAAAAGATCTTCAATCAAGCTCTGTCGATGAAACCCTCACTAGATCAACAAACCAGGCTTACCAACATATAAGATAGCATCCGATCACCAAATCAATACAACCTGACTGAACGTGTATTTGAGTAGCATGAGTAGTAGATCTAAGCCAATTCCATAAGCCAAAGCATACCAGAGTATACCAGATCATCATGATCATGCCAAACAGAAACCGATCAACCTACCGGGACCAAAAGGATAATGGTAAACAACCAAAACAACTAGTGTTGACATCAATGACAAAACATCAATGCAACACATAATCAATTCCTCCAAATGGCCAACATAATCATCTACTAGATTACTGGATCTGATACACACATACCTACACGGTCCATCCAAAACAAAGCATTTACAAGGTGAGAAATATTTTATGCTCTTAATTGATGGTTATTCTAGAATGACTTGGGTTGCATTTCTAAGAGAAAAGTCAAAAGCATTGGAGAAATTCAAGATATTTAAAGCTAGAGTTGAGAATGAAGTTGAAAGGAATAATTAAGTGTCTGATATCTGATAGAGGAGGATAATTTATTTTTGATATATTTGATACTTTTTATGAGAAATATGGAATTAGAAGACATTTATCACCTCCTAGGACACCTCAATAGAATGACATAGTTGAAAGGATGAACACGACTATTCAAGAGGTGGTAATAATTATGGTCAAGTAGGAAAACCTAATAAAAGTTTACTGGATTGAAGCTATACACACTGCTATGTATACCCTTAATAGAGTTCTATTCAGAAAGAAGTTTGGGAAGATATCATATGATTATGGTATGGAAGGATTCCATTTATGAAGTATTTCAAAGTTTTTGGAAGTATATGTTGTATCCAGAGAGATGAAAGAAATCTTGGAAAGTTTGATAGGAAAAAAGATGAAGGTATATTTCTTGGTTATTATACAAAGAGAAAAGCTTACAAATGTTATAACAAGAGGTTGAACAAGATCATTGAAAGTGAAAATGTGAAGGTTGATAAGAACATTTCAAAATAAGCTTTGTTGGCATTATGTTGTCATCGATGTCAACCGGTATAGCTTGTCACCGATAAGAAGAGGATGTCAACTAACATTGTGGTCATTGAAGTCACCAGTATACAAGTTAATGTTGGAGACATGTGTTGGTGTTAACCAGTGAATATGCATTGGAGACAGCTGGCATTATGGCAATGTCAACTGGTGAGTGATGTGTTGGCAGTGTATGATTGCCAACCGACAAGCATGTGACCGGTAAGAAAGAAAGGTTGAGCAAATGGAGAAAGTGCATGCAATTGGTATGTAGTTGGATTTCATACAATATGACTCCCACCAGATGAAGATGTTATTAAAGGATGAAGATATGACTGACAAAGTTTGGGCTACTACAAATTAGTAAGGTGGACAAAAGGGATGTCTACTGGGTTATGTGCCTAATTGAAGATATGTCTGCTCAATGTCAGTAAAGTCAGGTTTAGTGCTTTGGTCCATCTACTCCTATTGGTAAGTGGTCATACTGATCTTATCTCACAACATGCATGGAAGGTATGATAACCCTCTGAGATAAGACAATCAAAGAAGTTGAAGGAAGGTGATTGAAGGCTTATACTAGATGATAAGAGTGAAATATGTGGGAGCCTCCAGTGTATAAAATCAGAGATGATCACTGGATCAGAAAGTGAAGGGATGGTGAACTATCAGGACAAAGAAGGAAGAGTAAAGAGTGATGATTTTGCCACTTTGGCCAACCGGTTAAGATGAGGTCTATACAAATGAAGGAGAAGGATAAGTGGTAGGACTTACAGACATGGAGTCACTCTAGGTTGCTGACATCAACAAAGATTCCTATTGATGACTGATGTTTGAGTTTGTCATGTCACCGATGTGCTAGAGTATGAGCCTTGAAGAGTGTTCACATGTTAATGTCAACTGGTAAACATGTATACCAATATGCAACAAAGAACCAAGAGGCAAAGTGAAGATCTCTCAATCGGTTGGAGATGAGCATGATGACTCACCCAGGATATCTTCTATGGGTTGGCTTGGTTTTATGATTGGTTAATATGTTCCACCTAAAGAATAGTAAAGTGCAGACATGAAGGTTAATCGACAGGGTTAGAGATCCGATAGGTAAGCACTGGTAGTACATGCTTGTCAATGACCAAGTCTGAACTGACACACTAGACAGCCAAGATAGATGCCAACTTGAAGCACACATGGACTCTAGGTGGAAATGGACAGGTGAAAGTGAACTATGCATCGATGAGGTATTTAGTGATTTGATTCACATTTAATGTTGACTGTGAAGTTCACGGGACAAATGCAGAGCTTTGCGGCTTGAGGTAGGACAAACAATGGAGATCTATGTTGCACTGATCGGGCAAATCAGAGTAGGTGAAGGAAACTGCATCATGCACGGTGATTGAATTAACACAAGGCCGATAAATTAGGATGTAGGTTGCCAAAGATAGAAGATGTATGCTAGAAGGAACATATATGGCGGTGAGGCTTGATTTGATTCAATTTGTCAATCTCAAAGATGAGATTTGATTGGATTTGATATGCCTCATGGTTGGTGGAGTAAAACCTAGCGCGCCAAGTTTGAGTTTCCTTTTAGCGGGAAATCTTGGTTATAAATATACAAATCAAAGATTGAAAGGATTTGATGATGCTTCCAGATGATTTGATGTTGTAAATGGGATAGAGAAGAAGTACAACATGCCCACAGATTAGTCAGAGAGTAAAATATTGAAGATCTTAGAGACCAAGGGTTGGAAAAAAACTGGTGAGGCCAAAGTAACTGGTAAGCTACTAAAGATTGTAGCAGTTAAGTGAACTAGTAGTGTTGCAACTAGTAAGGAGGCATTAGAGTGTGAAGCAGTGAAAAGTGAGAATTAGGGGAGGTCAGGTGAGGCAGAGACTAAACAAAAGAGGAAACAAAACCAATAGAGTGAACATAACTGATAGAGTGAACAAAATTGGCAGAGTGAAGAGTACCTTGGGGTGGTGACAAGTAGCAATTGGTTTCAGTGAGTAGAGAACCGACAAAGAATAGAGAAAAGGTGACCGGTGAAGAGATTACATGCATAGGTTACAAAACTCATTTGTAACTAGGTTATTACTATTGTATTTTTTATAGTCATTGTAATCACTGAGTTGGTGCTTGGTGCAGGGGTTGGTGCCCTAAACATTGTAATACAATTGTTTATTATGAGGCTGGATTGGAGTAGTAGACTCTAACAACATTTCTCATTGAGGTTTTCCCCATGTTGGGTTTTCCTCATATATCCGGTGTTATGTGATGTGCTTTTTGTGTGTTCTATTATTTTTTTCTTCCCCTATCTCACTGGTACATTCACTTAGTGTCTAAACAACTAACTGGTACACACATTTAGGATTAAAAGGTTAAAATATTGAAAACCACTGATTCACCCCCCCTCTTAGTGACATCTTGTGTTCTACAAGCTTTTATTCAAGTAGGGTATGAATTGGATGAAAAAGAAGAAAAGAACAAAGATGAAGAGAAGTAGAATGAAACTCAGGTTGCTTCAACAACTATATTAAAAACCCGAGGGTATTTGTACAAAAATAATTCTGAGAATCAAACCATAGGTGATAAAAACAAAGAGTCATAACAAGAAGCAAAGTTGTTGAAAAGAAACTTCTTTTCTATTTACTTTCCAAGTCCAAACCTAAGACAGTTGAAGAAGCCTACAAAGATCAGAATTGGATGAAAGAAATGAAGGAAGAGCTAGATCAAATTGAGAAAAATCAAATTTGGGAATTGGTACCTAGATCGGTAGATAAGAATGTTATTGGAACAAAGTGGGTATTCTAGAATAAACTGGATGAAGATGGCCAGGTTGTGAGAAATAAAGAAAGGTTGGTATGAAAAGGATGCACATAGGTTGAAGAAATTGATTTTGAAGAAATTATGCTCCCATTGTTAGAATGGAGGCTGTTAGGATGTTTTTGGCTTTTACAACATATAATGATTTCAAAGTCTAACAAATGGATGTGAAGTCAGTGTTTCAGAGTTTTTCTCTATGGAGGCACATTCAACTAAAGAAGAAGATGAAGACTCGAATGAAGAATCTTTACAAAAGATCACGAAAGATACAAAAGATCAAAATAGAAGACTGCACTACATGCTAAAATTGAACCAAGATCATGGATCATTGATTTTGGATGTTCAAATCACATGATCAAAGACAAAGACAAATTTATCACTCTGAAGAAGTATGATGGCATATCAATGATATTTACAAGAGAGGAAGCTACACCGATTTGTGCAATAGGAAGTATCTCAATTGATGATAAGCGTAAAATAGACAGTGTTTATTATGTAGAAGGTTTGATACGTAGTTTTTTGAGTGTTAGTTAGATGTGAAATATTGGCATGATTGGCATAACTGATGTAGATGAAGAATGATGACTGAAGTGGTAAAGGACTATTTGCGATGACATTGTGATGAAGATATTGAGATTGCATGAATGATGACTTTGATTAGTTATTTGGGTTGTCATTGATGGCAACTGATGTTTACTATGTTGTATTTTGTCATCTAATTCTTTTTGGTCTACCGAAAAGTTCTTACCGGTAAAGAAATAGGAAACTAGGAATTAGGATCATAACCAGTAAATGAGGAAATGTTTTGATTGATTTTGGAGATTTGTGATGACTAAAGTGTTGTGGTTTGGAATGTGAGTTTGTATCATTGTAATATGTATCTGACCAGAACTGCATCATGTTTTGGATATAGGAAGTCATGTTTATGATTTCTTTTGTATTTTTACTAGGGTTTAAGAAGGGTTTAAGGACCGGTAAATAATTCTCTTAACCGAAAATAATTTTTTGTTTGGCGGTGATCTACATCAAGTTAAAATGTTAGAGGTGATGTGGCACAACCTGTGTGAAGTGTTTGAATTATGTTTTGGTGTGATCAAGATGGAATTTCTTGGAAATGTGCAAAGTGCTTAGCGAAATGAGCTAAGGGTTTGACTTTGTATTAGATCAAGCTGTTGTGATGAGTTACGATCACTCAACGGTTGATATTGATTTGTAAATGATTGTAATGATCCATATGATGATCTGTAATGAGTTGTAAATATCTGTGATGATCTATGATGTAAGTCTTAAGGTTTTGTAACTGACTAAGTTGTAAAGGTTATTTAGGTTGGTATAGTTGATGTTTGTTGTGTTGGTGGTTTTGAGAAGAGTGTGAAGCCGAACCAAAGTGTGAGAGATCTGCCAAAGTGTTGCAGATTTGGAGCAGAAATTGGATCTGATCAAGCAAGTAGTTAAGTGCTATATCCAAATCATTCACTATTGCTCCCTAACAATTACAACAACTAAATCCCTTAACCGAGTAGCTCAACATCTGAGTGTTAAATCCTCTTGTGAGGTTGATCCTAACAGGTTAAAGCTCCTAATAGGGCTCATCATCTAAATCCATTAACTAGGTGACTCCTAACAGGGTCTTCTCCTAACATGGAATCATTTTAAGCTTTTAACCAGGCTTGGCTCCTAATAGGGTGCATTCTGAAAGTGTGCACAATTTTTGTGGGTACCAATTCCCACCGCGGTTTTTCCCTATTTGGGTTTCCACATGAAAAATATGGTGTTCGTATGGTGAATGTTTTTATGTGTTGTTATATTTACTTTCAGTCAATGTATGGTTAATGAACACTTAATGTGCAGACTTGATAAATCGGATTAGTAGTTGGTTATCAGTGATTACCGGTAATATTAATGAGTTTATTACTAGTTTATGATTGATTTGGTGAAGTTTTATAAGGTTGAGTTTTAAGTTTGAAATTGTTGTTAATACTAATTCACCCCCTCTCAGTATTAACTAGATCCTCTAAGATTAACAATTGGTATTAGAGCATTGGTCTGCTAGGTGTAGAAAGCTTTACATCTTGAGGGAAAGATCCTGAAGAAAGATGATGAAGAAGGAGGGTCCCAAGTTTACCAAGGATAACTACCGGATATGGAAAGACCAGAGGAAGATATACATTAAAGGATTGGGTGCTCAGTATAGGAATCATGTGGTAAACAAGTATGTTGATCCTACTACCAGCCCCTTAACACCAGATGAGCTTAAAGAATAACAAGAAAACATTCAAGCCTTGGAAGCAATTCTAAGTACTTTATCTAATTATAAGTATATAGATGTTCATGGATTAGAAACTACATTTGTGGTATGGGAGAAATTAGAATTGATTTATGGAGGAGATGGCCATGTACATAGAGCAAAAGAACAAAGTTTAAGAGGCAAATTTGATGACATGAAAATGGTTGATGGTGAGAACATTGCACAATATGGTCAAAGGATTAAAGAAGTTGTAGGTGGTATTAAGAGTGCTGGAGGTAAGATTGATGATGTTGTTGTTGTTAGTAAAATGCTTAGAACTCTCCTACCACACTATGCTATTAGAGTTTTTGCAATTCAAGAACTGAGATCTATTTCTAAAGATAAAGTCACTATTGATTCTCTTATTGGAAAGTTGACTACATTTGAGTTAAACAACTTTGATAATAGTCTTTCAAAACCGTCTGAATCTTCTTTTAAAGCTTATGTTACTTGTACATCTGTTAGGAAAGGAAAGGATATTTGTCATAATCATGACTGGAAGTCTAGTCATGGTGGTAGCAGAGGTGAGGATGATAATGAAGATCATTTGATGGGACTTGAGGCACTATTGGCTAAAAGATTTCCTAGAGGCACCGACAAGTATAAAGGTAAATTACCCTTGAAGTGTTTTTCCTACAATAAGATTGGACACATTGCTGGAAATTGTCCTAACGGTGATAGAAAGGAGAAGTTTAGGAAATTTAAAGGAAAAGGACATAAACATTTCTATGTTGCAGTAGATGAAGGTGTGACTGATGAAGAATCAGGAGAAGATGACAATGAGGAGATAGTGTTTGTTGCCGTGAAGGAATATCTGACCGATGAATAGGAATTGGTGTCTCAGATGGATAGCAGTGATAAATGGATAATAGATAGTGGTTGCTCACACCACATGACTGGTGATAGAAACAAGTTCTTATCCCTTGAAGAATTTGATGGAGGTATAGTAAGGTTTGGTAACAACTTACCCTGCATGATTATAGGTAAAGGAACTATTTCATTGAATGGAAAAAGTAATGGAAATGATGTATTTTGGGTTGATGGAATAAAACATAACCATTTGAGTGTTGGTCAATTAAATGATAAGGGATATCTAGAATTTAAAAGTGGAGTGTGTAGGATTCTTGGAAGTAATGGAGAATTGATTGCTACTGGAAAGTAGACAAGAGGTTTTTTTTTTCATCTGAATACTAATGTGAATAGTTGTTTGGTGGCAAAGATTGAAGACATCTGGTTATGGCACAAGAGATTTTGTCATGTGAATTTTGACAATTTGATAAAGGTTAGTAAATCAAGTATTGTGAGACATTTTCCCTAGGTTGTTAAACCGGATAATGTGTTATATAAAGACTGTTAGATGTGTAAGATGGCTTTTGTATCTTTTAAGAGTAAGTCTTTCTATTTAGAAATTATTCTAGATTTGGTTCATACTGATCTTTGTGGTCCTATGAGGACTGAGAGCTATTTTGGTGATAGATATTTCATGATTTTCACTAATGATTTTTCCAAGATGATGTGGGTAACTTTTCTAAGAGAAAAGTTTGAGGAATTTAGTAAATTCAAAGCATTCAAAGCTTTAGTTGAGAAAGAAACCGGGAAGAGTTTTAAATGTTTGAGATCTGATCAAGGAGGAGAATCTACTTCTGATGAATTTGTGAAGTTCTATGATGACCAGGGAATCAAGAGGTAGATGCCAGATCCTAGAAATCACAACAGAATGGAGTAACAGAGAGAATGGATAGAAAAATTGTTGAAGCTACTAGAACCATGTTGATTCAAGGTGAAGTACCAAAAATGTTTTGGAGAGAAGCAATTAGCACTGTTGTTTACACTTTGAACCATATACTTGTCAAGAGAGGCAACAACAAAACACCTTATGAATTATGGCATGGCAAGACTCCTACTGTAAGTTACTTAAATTTTTTTGGGAGTAGATGTTTCATTAAACGTGATAATTTTACTAGAAAATTTGATGCAAAGTGTGATGAAGGTATTTTTCTTGGTTACTCTATGAAGAGTAAGGCTTTCAAATGTTATAACGAGAGAACAAAAAGGATCATTGAGAGTGCAAATGTGAAGATTGGTGAACTCTCTGAGAAATCTAATGAGACCAACAGATTTGAACTTGAGAAAGATGAAGAAAAACTTGTGCTTATTGAACTAGAAGTACAAAAGAATTATGAGCTAGAAGATGCAGAAATAGGTGCTCAACTAGAAAATGAAGAAAGAGATGAAGAGGACGAAGAACATGAAGCATAAGGCATAGCACCGGAAATGGTAATACCAAGATATGCCAAACTGAATCATTTAGAAGACCAAATTATTGGAGACAAAAATGTTGGTGTACAAACAAGAAGGAAAATCAAAGAAAACTCCTGTCTGATTTCAACTATTGAGCCTAAAATAGTAAGAGAGGCATTGAAGGATGATGATTGGATCATATAGAGAAAAACAAGAGTTGGACAATTGCTCCTAGACCAGAAGACAAGAATGTGATTGGCACTAAATGGGCCTTTAGAAACAAGTTGAATGAAGAAGGCAAGGTTGGTATGAAAAGGCTATGCACAAGAAGAAGAAGAAGATTATGGAGAAACCTTTGCACCTATGGCAAGATTGGAAGGAGTAAGAATTTTACTTGCTTATGCTGCATTTAAATGCTTTAAGGTCTACTGAATGGATGTTAAATCTGATTTTCTTAATGACATCCTTGAGGAAGAAGTGTACATAGAACAATCAGATGGATTTTCTTTGTCTAAGGATAAAGGTATGGTTTGCAAGTTACATAAGGCACTATATGGATTGAAGCAGACATCAAGAGAATGATTTGAAAGATTGCATGCACACCCAATCAAGATAGGATTCCAGCATACTAGTGAGGATAGTAACATATATCTTAAGGCTAATGGAGGCAGAGTATTGATAGCTGAAGTATTTGTAGATGATGTAATTTTTGGAGGTGATGATGATTTATGTATGGCTTTTGTTGAGGAAATGAAGAAAAAATTTGAGATGTCTCTTATTGGTGAGATTAAGTTTTCATTGGGTTGGAAGTCCAGCAATTGGATGGTGAAATATTTATTTGTTAAAGTATGTAAAGGATGTGTTGAAAACATTTGGCATGGAGGATTGTAAACCGGTTGGTACTCCGATGGTGACAGGTTATAAATTGTCTAAACAAGATGATTCACCCTCTGTTGATGAAAAATGATACATGTCCATGATTGGTAAGTTGCATTATGTTGGTCACAGTAGGCTTGATATTGCACATGTTGTTGGTTTGGTTGCTATATTTCAGAAGGATACCAAGGAGACTCACTTGGTAGTGGTGAAAAGGATATTCCGGTACTTGAAAGGCACAATAGATTATGGTTTATGGTATCCATATAAAAATGATTTTTCTTTGGAAGTATTTACTGATGTAGATTGGGAAGGCAACGTTGATGACCAAAAAAGCACTACCAATGGAGCTTTTCTTCTTGGAGGTAGATTGGTTTCTTAGACAAGTAAGAAGCAAACATGTGTATCACAATCAACAACAAAGGCAAAGTATGTTGCAGCATCAATGAGTTGCATGCAGGCAATCTGGATGAGACATGTGTTAGAAGGTTTTAAACTTGATATGTCTGAACCAGTAATTATTTATTGTGAGAATACAAGTGTAATTAATATTTTGAAAAATATTTTGTTATAGCAAGGACAAAGAACATAGAATTGAAATATCACATTCTAAGGAAGAGAGTACAGGAATTGCCGAAGACTACCTATGAGTACCTCAGAGCTAAATCAGGGGTTAGACCCCTACACAAGAAAAAATAGGATGCAGGAGATGCATCAATCTAATATGCTTATTGAAAACTTTTCAATATGGATTGATGAAATGGTGGCTACTTCGCAGGGGGAGTAGTTTAGACGAGTTTGCAGAAATCTTGAAGACAACAACAACATATTTGATGACTGGTGATGCATATGCACCTTTGGAATTGCTTTCAAAGGGGGAGAAGAAATATGATTGGGGAGAATAAATATATTAGCCTAAGGAGGAGAAGATGTGTAATAGAAAGGGGGAGAAGAAATGAAGATTTAGTTGCAGGTGGAGAAGAACCGGCGAAAGAGTGAAGTGTAGCAGAAAAGTTCTAGAAATGAGCAACATGATTTAAGTTGAATATATTGGTGTTTCCATCAATGCCAAAGGGGGAGGAAGTTGGCATGATTGGCATAACTAATGTAGATGAAGAATGATGACTGAAGCGGTAAAGGACTATTTGTGATGACATTGTGATGAAGAGATTGAGATTGCATGATTGATGAGTTTGATTAGTTATTTGCATGTCATTGATGGCAACTGATGTTTACTATGTCATATTTTGTCATCTAAGTAATTTTGGTCTAGTGGACAGTTCTTACCGGTAAAGAAACAAGAAACTGGGAATTAGGATCTCAACCAGTAAATGAGGAAATATTTTGATTGATTCTGGAGATTGGTGATGATTGAAACATTGTGGTTTGGAATGCGAGTTTGTATCATTGTAATATGTATCTAACCAGAACCGCATCATGTTTTGGATACATGAAGTCATGTTTATGATTTCTATTGTATTTTTGCTAGGGTTTAAGGATGGGTAAATAATTCTCTTAACTGGTAATGATTTTTTGTTTGGTGGTGATCTACATCAAGTTCAAATGTTGGAGGTGATGTGGCACAACCCACATGAAGTATTTGAATTATGTTTTGGCATGATCAAGATGTAATTTCTTGGGAATGTGAAAAGTACTTAATGAAATGAGCTAAGGGTTTGACTTTATATCAGATCAAGTTGTTGTGATCAGTTACGATCACTCAATGGTTGATATTGATTTGTAAATGATTGTAATGATCTATATGATGATCTGTAATGAGTTGTAAAGATTTGTGATGATCTTTGATGTAAGTCGTAGGGTTTTATAACCGATTAAGTTTTAAAGGTTATTTAGGTCGGTATAGTTGATGTTTGTTATGTTGTTGGTTTTGAGAAGAGTGTGAAGTTGAAACTAGAGTTTGAGAGACTTGCTAAAGTGTTACAGATTTGGATCTGATTAAGAAAGTAGTGAAGTTCTATACCTAGATCATTCACTGGTGTTCCCTAACAGTTACAACAACTAAATCCCTTAACTAGGTAGGTCCTAACAGGCCTTACATTGTAAATCCCTTAACCGGGTAGCTCAACATCTGAGTGTTAAATCCTCTTGCGAGGTTGATCCTAATAGGTCAAAGCTCTTAATAGAGCTCATCATCTAAATCCCTTAATCGGGTGACTCCTAACATGGTCTGCTTCTAACATGGCATCATTGCAAGCTTCTAACCAGGCTTGGCTCCTAACAAGGCATATTCTGAAAGAGTGCACAATTTTTGTGGGTACCAATTCCCACCATGTTTTTTCCCTATTTGGGTTTCCAAATGGAAAACATGGTGTTCATATGGTGAATGATTTTATGTGCTGTTATATTTACTTTTAGTCAATGCATGGTTAATGAACACTTAATGTGCAGACTTGAAAAATTTGATTAGCAGTTGGTTGTCAGTGATTACCAGTAATGGTAATGAGTTTATTACTGGTTTATGATCGATTTGGTGAAGTTTTATAAGGTTAAGTTTTCATTTTGAAATTGTTGTTAATATTGATTCAGCCCCTCAGTATTAACTGGGTCCTCTAAGATTAACATTAAATAGAGGCTATGAAGTTGTTTTCACAAATACCAGATGTATGATTAGAAAAGGTAGAACTGGAAAGATGGTAGTAGAAGGAACTAGGACAAGTGGAAATGTTTATTTTATAAAGGAAAAAAGTGGAAACAAATGTTATTTAAGTTAGAGAAATGAATGTTGTTTATGGCATAAGAGGATGAGACATGTTAACTTTGATAACATGATAAAGATCAATAACTTTAAGGGAGTAAGAGATTTACCAAATATTATCAAGCCTATTGACACTTGTTGGATATTGTTGGCATATGATGAACCGACATGATGATATGATGATAATGTATGTTGTCATTGATGTCAATAAGTGTAAGTGAACCAGTATGAAGATATGTAGTGAACCGGTGTCAGGGTTTCACTAAGTGTGACTACCGGTTGATAGTCTTAGCTCTAGGGTTTCCAGTTTGGCAATCTAGCTTGTGCGATGCAATCGAAGACATGCTGTGATGAGTTAGCTAACAGATGTGAATGAGATCAAGGTGCCATGTCAGTTCTGTGTGTGTGAAGGATTTCCTTGATGATCTTGCATGTGAAGATCAATTGCATTAAATGCCTACCTCGGGAATGATCATTCTTCTTAGCGGTATGAGAAGACAATGTGATGGGTTATTGATTCCCATATATGGTGAAGAATGAATGATGCAGATTGTCTTGTGATCTGTTTAAGATTATATTTTTCTATACAAAGTGTTTGGATGGTCAGAATTGGACCGCTTGTATTGTAAACCTAAATACTTAGGGTTTACGGTTTGTGCTACCAACCTAATTGTTGTCTATAAGTTCGACAATGTTTTTTATTGTTTTTTGTTGGCAAATGTTGTGTGTGTATCCGAATGATGAGATACTTTCCAGACCAGTAAGAGGAAAATTGCAAGAGTCTGATTGAAGAAGAGAGGAAATGAAAAGGATTTACCTTGGCATGTAGTGTTGTTATCAGATCAGAGTTTTACCTGTTGTCTTCTAACCATTTCAATAGTTGGAAAATCCTCTTACCGGGTAGCTTTAACAGGCTTATTGTAAATCCTTTAACTGGGTGACTCAAGATCATTGAGTTCTTCAAATCCTCTAGCGAGGTAACCTTTAACAAGGTATATAGCCATCCCTTAAATGGGTGACCTTTAACAGGATCGGTTCCTAACAGAACCTTATTGTAAAGTCTTTAACTTGAATAGGCTCCTAACAGAACGAGCTTCAAAAGAGTTAAAAACAAGCTTGTGGGTATTCATCCCCACCATGGTTTTTCCCATTTGGGTTTCCACGTGAAAAATTTGTGTGTCATGAGTTGTGCATTTTTCATGTGATGATTAAGTATTCTGTGTTTTAGTGATTATGCATGCAGAGCTAATAGGTTATGGTATTACTGGTATACCACATGCATATGTTTATGGGTGAAGTTTTTATCAAGTATTGAATGTATTTGAAGTGATCAGACTTATCAATTTATGTTGTCTAAAGTTTTACTGTGTTTAACCGGTATTGCCATGGTTAAGTTCAGTGATGAAGACAACCGATTGGTATTGTTTTAACTTGATAAGTTGTTGAGAAAGCTTTTGTCTATACTGATTCACCCCTCCCCCTCTCAGTACTGATTAGGGTATTTGTTGTTCATCATTATTTATCAATTGGTATCAGAGCAACTCCAGGTCCTCGGTGATATAGGCTTAACCGCTTGAGGTAAAAGATCCTACTATAATGATGAAGAGGGAAGGTCTTAAGTTCAATAGAGATAACTTCAAGATATGGAAGTATAGAATTAATATTTACATCAAGAGTATGGGTGCTCAACACTAGAGCTATGTTGAGAATGCCTATATGATTCCCACTGGCACTCTAACTGATGATCAGAAGAGAGAGATTTAGGAAAATGGGCAAGTCATGGAAGCCCTTATCAACAACCTATAAGATATTGAGTTTATTGATGTATAAGACAAGGACACCCCTAAGGATGTATGGGACGCACTGGAAACCATTTATGTTGGTGATGAGCATGTAAAGCAAGCTAAGGAATAGAGGCTTAGAGAAAAATTTGAAGACATGAGGATGTTTGAAGGAGAGACCATTCAGAAATATGGCATTAGGATTAAGAATGTGGTTGGAGATATCAAAAGAATTGGTGGAATGAATGAGGATGCCACCATTGTTAGTAAAGTCTTGAGATCATTGTTACCGATCTATGCAATCAGAATTACTGCTATCCAGGAACTAAAGTCTATTGGTAAAACCAAGGTATCCTTAGACTCTATCATTGCAAAGTTGACTACATATGAGTTGAATAGCTATGATGGTAGTGTTCAGAAGATTGAGTCAACCTTTAGAGCATATGCTGCATCATCCAGAAAAGGAAAAGAAACTAGTACCAATTATGAATCCAAACAATTTAGAGATATGGATGATGAAGAGATTCTGATGGAGTTTGAAGCTCTTCTTGCTAAAAGACTTCCGAGAGGAACTAGTAAATATAGAGGTAAGCTTCCTTTAAAATGTTTCTCCTTCAATAAGATAGGACATATAGCTGTTAATTGTCCTAACAATGACAATAAGGATAAACCAGAGAGGTTTAGAAAGTATAAAGGAGGAAATAGAAGAAATTGTCTTGTTGCTATGGATGAAGGTGTTACTGAAGAAGAATTGGAGGATGAAGAGAATGAAGATATAGTGTTTGTAGCTATAAAGGAAGAAGTTTCTGACAAGAAATCCCTTGTCTCTCGCATTGACAACTCCAATGAGTGGATTATAGATAATGGGTGTTCTCACCACATGACTAGTGACCGGAGAAAGTTTCTGTCTTTGGAAGAATATGATGGAGGTGTTGTCTGGTTTGGAAATAATGCACCATGCTTGGTAAAAGGAAAAGGATCCATCTCATTGAATGGAAAAAGCAGTGTAGACAATGAGTACTGGGTAGAAGGTCTGAAGCATAACCTTTCAAGTGTTGCTTAGCTAAAAGGACTCACTCTGAAGTTCAAAGGTGGAATCTACAATATAATTGGAAAGAGTGGTGAACTTATTGCCACCGGTAAGCAGACCAGAGGTAACCTATTTCAGTTGAATGCCAAGATTAGTCAGTGTCTGATGGCTAAGTTTGATGACAGTTGGATATGGCATAGGAGACTCTGTCATATGAACTTTGATAATATTGTTAAATCCGGTAAGATCAAGGCGGTAAAAGGATTGCCTTTGCTGAACAAACCTAAGAATTCTTTGTGCAGAGAATTTCAATTTGGGAAGATGTCTTGCTCAACTTTTAAAGGTAAGTCTTTTTCAGCAAAGAATTTACTTGATCTTGTGCATACTGATTTGTGTGGTCCTATGAAAACTAGAAGTATTTAGGGAGATAGATATTTCATGATTCTTACTGATGACTGCTCAACAATGATGTGGGTAACATTCTTGAAAGACAAGTCTAAAGCATTTTGAAAATTCAAAGCCTTCAGAGCATTAATAGAAAATGAAAGTGGCCAAAGGATAAAGTGCCTAAGAACTGATCAAGGAGGAGAATTCACTTCTCATGAATTCAACAAGTACTATGAAGAGAAAGACATCAAGAGACAACTGTCTACCCCTAGGACACCACAACAAAATGGCATAGCAGAAAGGAATAACAAGACTATAGTTGAAGTGGTGAGAACAATGTTGATCCAAGGAAAGGTTGCTCACACCTTTTGGAGAGAAGAGGTGAGCACTACATTCTATACAATGAACCGGGTACTTATCAAGAAAGGCAAAGATAAAACCCCTTATGATTACTAGACTAGGAAGACTCCGACTAGGAGTTACTTTAAGTTATTTGGGAGTAAGTGCTATATCAAGAGAGGTGAGAATTTGAGCAAATTTGATGCTAAATGTGATGAAGGAATATTTTTGGGATATTCCACTAAGAGAAAAGCTCTCAAGTGCTACAACAATAGAACACATAAAATTGTTGAGAGTATCAATGTCAAGGTTGATTAATCTCCTGAGAAATCTGAGGGAACCAACAGTGAGTAAGTGGAAGGTGAACTAGGAATAACTTTCTGGGAACTAGTTACAAAAGAAACAAGCAAAGATCTCAGTGTTCCTATACCGATAGAAGCTGTGGTAGGAGAAGAAGAAGATGGAGAAGAAGGAGAAGAGGAAAAGAAAGAGAACTAGCTAGAGTCATTCCTAGATATGTGAAATTACATCATGATCCGAAGCAGATCATAGGAGATAAAGATGCAGGGATACTCGCGAGAAGAAAGGTGAAGGAGAACTCTTGCATGATCTCCAAATTGGAGCCTAAGACTATTAAAGAGGTGATTATTGATGGATATTGGACTAAGGCAATGGAAGAGGAGCTAGATCAGATTGAAAGGAATGCAACATGGTCTTTGGTACCCAGACCTGAACACAAGAATGTCATTGGTACCAAATGGGTCTTTAGAAATAAACTGAGTGAAGAAGGTATATTTATAAGGAACAAGGCTAGGCTTGTATGCAAGGGATGTGCTCAAGAAGAGGGAGAAGACTATGGAGAAACCTTTGCTCCTATGGATAGACTAGAAGGTGTTTGAATGTATCTTACATTTGCAACATTTAAGGGATTTAAGGTCTATTAGATGGATGTGAATTCTGCATTCTTGAATGGAATCCTTGAAGAGGAAGTATATATAGAGCAACCAGATGGGTTCTCCCTATCAGACGATAGTGACATGGTGTGTAGATGATATAATCTTTGCAAGAGATGATGAAATGAGCCATGCATTTGTAGATGTAATGAAGAAAGAGTTTGAGATGTCTCTGATTAGGGAGGTAAAATTCTTCATTGGTCTATAGATTCAGCAAATGAAAGAGGGTATCTTTATTACCCAAACCAAGTATGTCAAAGAGGTATTGAAGACTTTTGGCATGGAGGAGAGCAAATTAGTTGGTACACCAATGGTGTCTGGCTGTAAATTGACTAAGGAAGATGATTCAGTGCTGGTGAATGAGAAAGAGTACCGGTCAATGATCGGTAAGCTGCACTATGTGGTGCACATCAGACCAAATATTGCTCATGTAGTGGGCATAGTAGCTCATTTTTAGAAATTTCCTAGAGAATCCCACTTGGTAGCAGTCAAGAGGATTCTTAGATATCTGAAAAGAACAATTGACTATGGATTGTGGTATCCATATAATGGTGACTTCAATCTCAAAGTGTATACCGATGCCGATTGGGCAGGTAATGTGGATGACCAGAAGAGCACAACCGGTGGCGCGTTCTTTCTCGGTTGAATATTAGTATCATGGATGAGCATGAAGCAAAATGTGTGGCAGCATTTATGAACTGTACTCAAGCAATTTGGATGAAACATGTATTGGAAGGTTTCAAAGTACTTGTATCTGAACTGGTGAATATATTTTGTGACAACACAAGTGCAATAAATATTTCCAAGAATCTGGTATTGCATGCTAGAACTAAGCACATTGAGCTTAAATATCACTTCTTAAGGGAGAAAGTTTAGAATAAGGAGGTTGTACTACAACATGTTTCCAGTAAGGAGCACCTAGTTGACATGTTCACAAAGCCCTTACTGAAGACTATATTTACCTATTTGAGAGGTGAATTAGGGGTTCTACCCCTTCATGAAGTCAACTAAAGTTGTGTGCTTCGCATCAGTCAGGAACTATAGTGTCAAATCTTTTAGGATTGATGTGTTGAAGGTTGCTACTACATAAGGGGAGCAACATAATAGAGAATGGAAGCTTGTGCCTCCACTCTGGCATTGTTGTCAAAGGGGGAGAAGATATCTGATGTATGGAGGAGATACACTAGTCTATGACATTTACAGTTGCAATGCTACACTGAGTATTGCCATCAATGCCAAAGGGGGAGATTGTTGGATATTGTTGGCATATGATGAATCGACATGATGATAATGTATGTTGTCATTGATGTCAATAAGTGTAAGTGAACTGGTATGAATATATGTAGTGAACCAGTGTTGGGGTTTCACTAAGTGTGACTACCGGCTGGTAGTCTCAGCTCTAGGGTTTCCGGTTTGGCAATCCATCTTGTGCGATGCAACCGAAGACATGCTGTGATGAGTTAGCTAAGAGATGTGAATGAGATCGAGGTACCATGTCAGTTCTATGCACGTGAAGGATTTCCTTGAGGATCTTGCATGTGAAGATTGATTGCATTAAATGTCTACCTCAGGAATTATCATTCTTCTTAGCGGTATGAGAAGAGAGCATGGTGGGTTACTGATTCCCATATGCGGTGAAGAATGAATGATGCAGATTGTCTTGTGATCTGTTTAAGATTGTATTGCTCTATGCAAAGTGTTTGGACGATCAGGATTGGACCGCTTGTATTGTAAACCTAAATGCTTAGGGTTTAGGGTTTATGCTACCGACCTAATTGTTGTCTATAAGGTCAATGATGTTTGTTATTGTTTGTTGTTGGCAAATGTTGTGTGTGTATCCGAGTGATGAGATACTTGCCAGACCAATTAGAGAAAATGTGTAAGTGTGTGATTGGAGAAGAGAGGAAATGAAAAGGATCTGCCTTGGCATGTAGTGCTATTATCAGATCAGAGTTTTACCTATTGTCTTCTAACCATTTCAATAGTTGGAAAATCCCTTTATCGGGTAGCTTTAACAGGCTTATTGTAAATCCTTTAACCAGGTGACTCAAGATCATTGAGTTCTTCAAATCCTCTAGCAAGGTAACCTTTAATAGGGTATATAAAAGAAGGCTTCAACCTTTAATAGGGTATATAACCATCCCTTAACCAGGTGTTCTTTAACAGGATCGGTTCCTAACAGAACCTTATTGTAAATTCTTTAATCGGACTAGGCTCCTAATAGAGCGAGCTTCAAAAGAGTTCAAAACAAGCTTGTGGGTATTCATCCCCATTGTGGTTTTTCCCATTTGGGTTTCCATGTGAAAAATATGTGTCATGAGATGTGCATTTTTTATGTGATGATTAAGTATTCTGTGTTTAAGTGATTATGCGTGCACAACTAATAGGTTATGGTATTACTAGTATACCACATGCATATGTTTATGGGTGAAGTTGTTATGAAGTATCGAATGCATTTGAAGTGATTAGACTTATCAATTTATGTTGTCTGAAGTCTTACTGTGTTTAACCAGTATTGCCATGGTTAAGTTCAGTGATGAAGACAACCAGTTGGTATTGTTTTAACTTGATAAATTGTTGAGAAATTTTTTGTCTGTACTGATTCACCCCCCTCTCTCAGTACTGATTAGGGTATTTGCTATTCATTATTATTCATCAACACTATGTGTAAGGAATTTTAGTTAGGGAAGCAAACAAAGAGACGTTTAAAGAACAAGGAGTATTCTATGTCATATTCATTGGAGATAATTTATACAGACTTGTGTGGCCCTACAAGGACAAGTAGACTTTATGATGAAAGGTATTTTTAGTTACTCATTGATGATTATTCTAGAGTGACATGGGTTACATTTTTGAGAGAAAAATTTGAAGCTTTTGAAAGATTTAAAGTTTTCAAGTCAATGGTAGAAAATCAAGTTGATGCTACAATCAAGTGTTTGAGATCTGATAGAGGTCAAAAATTTACTTCAAATGAATTTGACATTTTTTGTGAGAAATATGGTATTAGGGGACATATTTCTTCTCTGATAACTCCTCAATAAAATGGTGTAGTAGAAAAGAAGAATAGAACTATCATTGAGATGATCTTATCTATGATGAATGATGCTAACATGGCTTATGTGTACTAGAAGAAGCTATGCATACTGCTATTTATATTCTTAATAGGGTTTAAATAAGAATAAATCATACAAATAAACCTTATGAGCTATTATATGGAAGACCACGTACCGTGAAATATTTCAGAATCTTTGGTAGTAAGTGCTATATTAGAAGAGATGAGAATGACCTCATAAAGTTTGATTCAAGAGCAGATGAAGGAATATTCTTAGGATATGCTATGAATAGCAAAGCCTATCGATGTTACAATTAAAGATTAAACAAGATAGTGGAGAGTTAAAATGTGAAGGTATGTGAGGTATGGGATTAGACTACCTGGTGAATTTTTTCAAGAGATTGAATTTGAGATTATTCATGTTGTTGTAGAAGAAAAGACAAATTTGGAAGGAAACAATGATGTAGAAGAAGAAGATAAAGAAAAACTAGAGAAAGAAATCAAGAACACAAAATATGTGCAAATGAATAATTCATAAGATCAGATAATCATAGACAAGAACAAAGAAGTTCACACAAGAAGAAGTGTTATAGAGTTAAATGAATAAACTAATTGTTGTTTTCTTTCACTTATTGAACCTAAATCATATGAATAAGTGAGCAAAGAATAAAGTTGGGTTAAAGAAATGGAAGAAGAATTGAGTCAGATATAAAAGAATCCAACTTGGGAGCTAGTACGTAGACAAATGGATAAAAATGTGTTAGAAACTATGTGGGTGTTCTAGAGAAAACTAAATGAACAAGGACAAGTCACAAGAAACAAGGCAAGATTGGCATGCAAAGGCTATCCTTAGGTAGAAGGTATTTATTTTGAAGAAAATATTGCCCCTGTTGCTAGAATGGAAGCTATTGAATTGTTTCTTTATTTTTCTCCTTATAAGAACTTTATAGTATATCGGATGGATGTTAAGTCAACATTTTTGAATGGAGAACTAGAAGAAGAGGTATGCATTGAACAACCAGATGGATTTAGATTGTTAGATGATCCAGACATGGTTTGCAGATTAAACAAGACATTGTATGGAGTGAAACAAACATGTAGAGTGTGGTATGTGAGACTAGAAAGATATTTGTTACAACAAAATTTCAGTAAAGGTAATGTAGACAAAAATATCTATTTCAAGGTTGAATGCATTAACTTGTTGATTTCTATTGTTTATGTTGATAATATTATCTTTGGTGGAAGTGATGGATTGTGTAAAGAATTTGTAGAAGAGATTCAAAAAGAATTTGAGATGTCTATGTTTGAAGAGATGCCATTCTTTCTTGGTCTTCAAGTTACTTAGTGGAATGATGAAATCCTTATTTCTCAAGCTAAGTATGTTAAATATATGTTAAAGAAGTTTTATATGGAGAATTGTAAACCTATTACAACCCCTTTAGCTATTGGATGTGTTGTTCTCAAATTCTGATTGCTTTGTTTTCCCTACTCAAATCTTAGATCTCTGTCGCTTATGGAGAGAAACAACAGGAAACAGAACAAAAGACAACATATAACAAGGTTTATACAAAAAACTTCTACACTTCAAGCTTTCACCTAGATTAGGTGGGTTTACCCTTTGTGATTACTTTTCACAATTGTGATGGAAGATTACAGAGAAGACAAATACCAACCCCTACAAACCCTATCACTTTGAACATAACTGAACATGAAAGAAAGACTTGTAATCATTTTCATTGATCTCCAAGAAGCTTATAGATCCTAACAAAACTATACCAATGCCTTATCCCGGGCTTCAGAGTCACCTAAGACTAAATAAGAATTCTAAAATTGGAAATCCATATACATTTCATCATTCTGACTTCACTAAACTTACATATGCCTGACATAAATAAATTTTTATCTTTATGCTAAACCCAGTTATCAAATTCAAGTAGAATTACTGATTACTATTAGAGAAATTCTAAGTATATTTAATCTCCCTCCTTGAGAGAGAAACCTAAAAAGTCTCCATGAATTTGCCTTGCAAATCATTCAATTAAATAACCCTGGATTATCTAACTGAACCAGTAAATCAATTATGCATACAAGAAGACAACTAGAATTTAGGATCAGAATGCCTTGATCTGTATATTTATATCCATCATCGAATCTACATTAACTCAGAATGATCTTTCAAAACTAGAAAGAAAAAACCCCCAAATATATTTTGCTAGAGCTTTTTTACAAAAATCTTGTGATGATAAAAAATGAAAAGAAATTGGGACCAAGAAGAAGAGGGAAAAGATTAGGTCTGCAATCGAAATTGCCAAATGTCTCTTTGCCAACTGAATTTCAATCCCTTTCTCTTTCCCATGTAAACTGCTCTCAAAATATCTGATCTTTGTTGAAAAAAACTTCATAACTACATTCCTCATCTCGAGAGCTTTCCAGTGATATATGATACTTCATATTTTGGCCAAAAATAAGCCTCTAAGAGAATTAATCACTCATGTGTGCACAATCATTTAAATTTTTCAATTTTCTATATAGTCTCAACTATATATTTAATCTGATTTTAACTTTCATTTTTGGCTCTAATTTTGGCCTGTTGCCCTACCACGTGGCAGTCTTTGATTGGTCGATGGGGTCCATTGGGCACCATCTGGGATGACACCTCATTACTCCACCACGTGTCCGCCACCAAGCTGCTTGCTCATTGACAAGTCATCACCATGTGTCTACCATCTGTGCGCCACCTATGCACCACCTATGTGCCACTAGGACGGGACCCACCTGCAAGACCACCAACTGGACTTGCCACTAGGCTTTCGCCATTTCGCAATGGCTAACCAGCGAGCATCTTTGGTCTCCGAAATCGCACGAGCTATTGGATCTTCCCCAAGATGCGCGATCTTTAACTCCTTTCTCTAAGCCTGGGCTTTTTGCTATTTCACAAACCTTAACTGGCAATCGTCTTTCTTTTGCGAATCCATGTGCACCATTTGATCTCCTCAACATGCTTGCTAGTTAATCTTCTCTTCCTCTGCAAAATTCACCTGCCTCGAGATCCATGCATGCATGGGGTCCACCTGTCGCCACTCAATCAGCCTCTTCGGTCACCTTGGGATCCATGCTGACGCGCGTGGGGTCCACCTTGGATGCCCTTAGCATCTTGCATCAAAAGCCTTTAAGCTTTGACATATTACTTGTGTGTAACTTTAGTTATAAATATCAAAAATCTCCAATCCCCAATCAATGTGGGATAATTCTTTTTGCTTGGAACTACACGTTTTTTTGAGTGGCTGCTAATGGTGCCTTGCCTAGGGGTTTCAATGCTACAACCACATAGAGGGAAAACACCTCACGACAGGGAGAAATGGCCTCATGCCATGGGAAAGAGGAGACTGGCTTCAACACCAATTGCATTAGTTTGGAATCTCTTTTACATATTTTTCCACCATAGCTCACGGCAAGGGGAAAGCTTTATACTTGGTTTGCATCAAGGATTTCATGTGCCCTCCTTATCCATACCATGCAACACTTGCATACACCCACCATTTGTATTTGATTACTATTTTTTGATGATGCCTTACTCACCAACCACGCAAAAGGGGTTTTGTTTTCTTAACTCCAGCAAATGCCCTTTACAACGTACATGGGAGGGTTGGGCTTTAAGCCTGATGCTTGCATTAGCTTGATGCTTTAACCTTCCCTCCAAACACCACTCCACGCTAAAGACTATGAGGACTTGGCTAGGCATTATGCATGCCAATGCATTTCCTTAAAGTTTCAAATGCCTTAATCATGCCACAGACAAGGAGGATCTACCAATGCATTTGGCTTGAAATTTCTCTGTTTCAACTTTCAACACAAAGGATGTTGGCAAAGCCACGTGGAGGAGGCTTTATACCAGCCAATGCATATTACTTAAGAGTTTATAAAGCTCTTTCAACATTTGCCAAACTTCAACGTTGCCTTCCAAACTGCCACGCAGGGAGAGGAACTTGCTAAGTTTCATTGCTTCTCCTCCACCACGCACACTTGCAGTCAAAACCACATAGAGACCCACGCAGAAGGAAATATGGACTACTGTTTGGATTTACCAGAAATTTGAAAGGTTTGAAACTAAATTTCAATGCCAAAGGACATTGATACACAACAGGGAACACTTGAGAGGCACAATGCAATTCTTCTAGAGTTTAATTGGCCTCTAAACTGCTACGCCATTAAGGAAAAAAATAAACAAAAGATGGAAAATTTTCCTTAACACCTGACCAATGGGATTAGCTGAAAACTTCAATGGGTCTTACCCATTCCATACCACTGTTCTCTGTCAAGTTGTTTGTTATAGCATATTAAGGATCAAGGTAACCAAATGTATCCATCGACATGAGTTACTTCACCAGACAACCCCTCCCTTGAAAAAAACCAAAATCTGCTAATTTCGCTTCTACTTTTCACTTAATAATATAATTGGTAAATTTGACATCTTTCTGAATTATTCGAGGTTTGCAACTAGTATGAAAGATACACATCCATCAGCCCATAAATGGCAAGTACACTAAATTTGCCTCTCACCACCCTACTAGTGAATTACAGTCGAGCTGACATTGATATGCATATATTGCCAGGAAAAAAAAACATTTCGCCATTAAAATTGATGCATAGGCATGAGCCAGGTCGGGCCCCCAAAGCGGGTTCGACTAAATTTTTTTTTCATTTTCATGCAATTGACCCTTGAAATGCTTTAGGAACCTTAAACACACCTCTGGAAATGATCGGCATCATTTTCGGATCATCAGACTGAGTTTTGCAACCTTCAGGCAATTACGCCACATTTTCGCATTTAATCGCGAAGACCTATTTTTCAAGCCAGTCAAAACACCTTTCTGGACCTTGCCATCTGACAGGCGTGTACTCTAATATACAAGGATGAACTTTGCCAAGTGGTTTTTCAAGACGAATCCTGAGAAAAGATATATTAATTTCCGAAAATGACCAACTGGCTTTGTCGACACTACGGACCTGATGAAGTCAATGTTCTGGCAACACATGATGCCTTTCTCAAAAATATCAAATGACCTCCGTAGACCCTCAAATTTAAAACATAGGTACCTTGAAGTACATATTAAATCTTTGAATTCTTAGTTTGATCAAAAGTATGACTGGGTGCAAATGGTACGCTCATGAAAATAGCCACAATCTACTGATATAGCAATGAAAGTGCGGAAGACTGAAAACGATGGCTCAATGAACCCTTTTGAAAGAAACGGATTGGTAGGAGCCTGAAAATAGAAACATAGCTTGACATTTATACCAATCATGGCCCGGAACAAACATTCTGGCATAAAACTCAGTGAAGCAACTTTTACACTTATGCGAAACAGGGCTCTGACTAGGCGCTGAAACAGGGACTTGTCAAAACATACAAAGTGCAAACAATTTGAGCTTGGAAAACTGAGCAAATGAATTCATGAAGACTTGAAATTTTGCATGTTGACTCAAATTTATGCATGAAATTCAATCCATTTTGAAATTATTCATGACAATCAACAGGGCAAAAGATGTAATCACTCAAAGTAGGCTACTCAATAAAATCTGTATTTGTGCCTAAAATGCACTTTCAACTCACCCCTCGAAATGGGTACCTGGTAAACTTATCCAAACTAAATTATGAAAGCTGCACATCATTGCATAGGCCAAATGAAAGGCGCGGGACATGTTTCCAAGCCTTACCCTCTGAAAAATCAACTGGCTCCATTTTGCCCTCTCTCTAACTAGGCCATTCAAACTGACTCATTTGGAAATGCAAAACAAAAATTTGAATTGGGCCTCAAAACTTGACTCAAATTTAATGAGTCCCAATAGGATGTAAGTTAGGAAAATATGATACATCTTTGGATGTTGATCAGAAGAAGTAAATATCTATGATTGAAGCATAGTTATATTTTACCACTTCTAGACTAGATATTATACAAGTTGTATATGTTGGCATATTGGCATAACTGTTGATGATATTGATGAACCGGTATAAGGATTGTTGGTGATGATATAATTGAGATGTTGTTTGATGACTTGATGATCAGTTTGTGTTGTCATTGATGGAAACTATGGTCAACTATGGTTTTATTGTTCTATCATGTTATCTAAGTTGTCTATGATTGACCGGAAAGCTATGGAATGGATTTGACAGTTAACTGGCAAATAGGACTCTAACCAGTAAATGTGAAACTATGTTATACTTAAGTAATTGCATCACGAGATTGATTAAGAATTTGGTGTTGTGGTTTGGAATATGTGTTTGTGACATTGTAATGAGGTTGTGATCAGAACCACATCATGTTTTGGCTACTGGAAGTCATGTTTGAGATTGACTGGTATATTTTTTGTAGGGTTTAAGAATCGGTATTCGAATCTTATAACCGGTAATGATTTTGAGTTCGGAAGTTACATTACGTTGGTGAGATGGCGATGAGGTGGTTGAATCCACATGAATTTTTTAAATGATGTTTTGGTGTGATCAAAGATGGAATTTCTTGAGAAGCTGCGAAGTGTTTAGTAGAATGAGCTAAGGGTTTGAAAGTGTATCAGATTAAGGTGCAGTGATTATTCAACAACTGTAATTGATTTGTAATGTGTTTTAATGATCAATATGATGTTCTGTAATGATTTTTAAAGATCTGTGATGATCTATGATGTAAATATTAGGGTTTTGTAACCAACTAAGTTGTAAAGTCTATTTAGGGTAAGTTTGTGATGATTTACTATGTTGGTGATCAAGAAAAGTGTGTGGCCAAACCAGTGTGTGTCTGCAAGTGAGAAGCAGATTGGAGTATAAAAGGATATCTACAAGCAAGCAGAGTGTGCTATTTTTAGATCATACATCTATTGTTCCCTAAAAGTTGTAGTAGACTCAAAATCCATTAACTGGGTAGGTCCTGACAGGCCTAATTGTATAAATCCCTTAACCAGGTGAATCATTTATTGGGTTCTAAATATTTTCACAAGGTTACTCCTAACAGAGTAAAGATCCTAACAGGATTGAGGTAAATCCCTTAATCGGGGGACTCCTAACAGGGTCTGCTCCTAACTAGGCTAGGCTCCTAACAGGTCACATTTCAAAAGAGTGCAAAAATCTTGTGGGTACCAATTCCCACCGTTGCTTTTCCCATTTGTGTTTCCATGTGAAAATCCTAGTGTTCATGTGTTGATTGATTTCTTTTGTGCTGAGTTGATATCTTTCTATTGCATATCCTTTGAAGAGCAATTTGATAAATCTGATTAGTAGTACAATTTCAGTTATTAATGGTACTATTTGTGAGTCGTTTTGAAAGAAGTCTTGGGTGATTGTTAAAGTTTTAAAGTTTATTATAATTACTGATTCACCCCCCCTCTCAATAATTACAAAATTCTCACAAATAACAATTGGTATCAGAGTGTTGGTCCTCTGTATGTAGAAGCTTTACCGCTTGAGGAAAAGGCCTGGAGAAAGATGATGAAGAAAGAGGGTTCAAAGTTTACTAAGGACAAATACACAATATGGAAAGACATAATGATGATTTATATCAAAGATATGGGTTCTTAGTTTTGGAAACATGTGAGTACTAAATATGTACCCCTTATCGGTCCTTTGACTCCCGATCAACTTAAGGAGCAACATGATAATAATTAAGCACTAGAAGCTATTGTAAGTGCACTGTCTGATACTCAATACATTGATGTACATGGATTAGAAACTGCAATTTAAGTTTGGGAGAAATTAGAACTAATCTATGGTGGTGACAAACATGTTCAAAAAGCTAAGGAAGAAAGTCTTAGAGATAAATTTGATGACATGAGAATGGTAGAAGGTGAGAATATAGCTCAGTATGGTCAAAGAATCAAAGAGGTTGTCGGTGGTATTAAAAGTGCTGAAGGAAAATATTGAAGATGACACTGTTGTAAGTAAGATGTTAAGAACTCTTTTACCTACCTATGCTATAAGAGTTTTTGCTATTCAAGAGTTAAGGTTAGTAAGTAGTGATAAAGTCATTGTTGATTTTCTTATTGGTAAACTGAATGCATTTGAATTAAATAGTTTTGATAATAGTGTTCCTAAGTCATCTGAATCAGATTTTAAGGCATCTGTTACCGGTACATTGGTGCGAAAAGGGAAAGATGTATCTCATAGTTATTGATGCTCTGCAAAAAGGATTAGAAAATCTGTTTGATGGCAACACACACAAGAGCACAAGAAACAAATGTTAGTGTTAGCAACAAAAGATTATCCTAAATAGGCATATCAAGAGAGATATTAAGCATGAAATAGAAAGCATATAAACATAAAATGAAATAGCTAATCAAGATGCTCATAGTTGCTCCTCCCTTGTTCCTCTCCTCTCCAAGTCCCAAATGAGTGTAGCTCTTAGCAGCTTTTTGCACTATGGATGCTTATGGAGGATTGAGATTTAATACTAAGCTTCAAATATGAAATGAAAAGCTAAATACTATGCTAGAGTAGATAGTGATGCTATGAAAAAGCTCTATGCTAATGCCAGTATAACAACAATACTCTAAAATGCTTCTCCTTTTGCTTGAGGAGAAGGGTTCTATTTATAGAAGAAATAGGGAAATGAAGGGTTAAGATTGAGCAATCTTAACAAGGGTTAGGATTGAAAGTTGGGGATCCATGTGCACAATTGGCACCAATAAAATGGTGACAAGTTTCAACATAGGATTGGGTTGAGAGAAGAGGTTGGAGGCATTAAAGGCCTGAGAAGACCTCATGGTTATCTAGAAGGTAAGGGTCAAGTCTAAATTAAGATTACCCACTGGATTAGGAGTTAATGCAAGGATAAACCTTTGTGCAAATGATTAAGAGATAATCATGGTCAAAGCATTAAAGGCTTGATGAGACCCTTGGGTTGGGTAGAGGTTGAGTCAAAACAAATGTTTTAACCATGTGGGAGGGTTTGAGGTAACCATTAATGGTTATTGGAGACTTTGGGGATTAAGCGGTTGAAGGTTGAAAGCCTTCAATGGTTATCAAAGACTTTGAGCCATTTAGTGGTTGAAGGTTGGAAGCTTTCAAAGGTTATCCAAGACTTTGAGGGTTAATTTGTTGAACACACAAAGCATTAATTGCTTTTCAAAGACTTTGGAGTCTTTGAGAAGTGACTCCAATTTGCTTAGGAATGTGACAATATTTAGGGGATGGATTAGGCTAATTAGGAAGGGTTTAGAAGAATCTAGAAGGGGTTTAGGCATACAAGTGGATTTTGTAGGAAAATGCAAGTGGGAGAAATTTTGGTATTTTCAATTAAAATAAAATCATTTATTTCAATTAAATGGTGTAATTTGCATTTGGATAAATATTCAAATAAATATTAATTTATTTAAATGAGAAAAATGAAGATAAAGCATTAAAATGCTTGAAGACTTTGAGGGAAACCATTAAAGGCTTGAAGACTTTAAGGAAAACCATTAAAGTCTTAAGAAGATTATAGAAGGAAGCCATCAAGTTTGAAGACTTTAAAGCCATCAAGTTTGAATACTTTAAGGGAAACCATTAAAGGTTTCAAGTGGGTGAGGATAAATAGGATTTTAAATAAATAATTTATTTAAAATAGTTGTGCAACTTGCTTTTGTAGGAAAATACAAGTGGGTGGAGGATAAAGGTGATTTAAATAAATTATTTATTTAAAATAATTGTGCAACTTGCATTTGTAGGAAAATGCAAGTGGGTGGAGGATAAAGGTGATTTAAATAAATGTTAATTTATTTAAATGTGAGAGGTGGGATTTTGGGGGATTTAAATAAATATTAATTTATTTAAATGTGAGAGAATATTTAATTAAATAAATATGATTTATTTATTTAATTAATGGTCTGAATTTGGTTAAGTGAATTAAATCAAATAAATTGAATAATTTATTTAATTAATAGGAGAAGAGGGTTAAGATGAATTAATTAAATATTAATTTAATTAATTATTAATTGATGGTTAAATAATCAAATAAATACTAAGTATTCATTTAATTAAGTGGACAGATTTATGTGACTACATTTGCCCCTCTTTGAGACGGTGCGGTTTATCGCGTCGTTTCAAAGAAAGAAAAATAGGTGTGAAGAAATGCCCCATAAAATGTAAATTTAATGGGTGGTATGCCCCCTCGAGGGATGGGCCGATTTTTTTTTGAAAAATCGGGCGATCTCTCGAAAAAGAATGAAAAGCGAAGGGGAGGTAGAATAGAAGAAATTAGAACTAATGATGAAAGAATGGGAGAAAATGGAGTGAATATGAAGAAACAACAAGCCAGTGAGTACCCTGAGGTCATGCAAGAGATACATAGCAGATGTAGTGTGGGGTTTTGATTGATGCTATACAATTGATCAAAATTGGTTGGACAATCTGGTGCAATCAGTTGAATTGCCCCGGTCAAGTCAAAGCGTGACAGTTGATGTCAGTTGGTCGCTTGAACATGAGAAAGTCTGAGGAAGTGAATCAAAGTGACCTGATGGTGACTTAGACAATTGATGTAATTGTCCGATGAAGTCAAGGTATATGAAGCAAAATACTCGTTGAGACGTAGACAATTGATGTAATTGTTCGTTGGATTGTATTTGATTGGTTGATCAATTGATAGTGTGTGCATGTGATGGATGGCTGTGGGGAATCATGGCAGCCCCGTTGAGACTAGGTCATTATGATAAATGCCTGATGTAGTCTAGGATTGCCATAATCGATTACCTATTGAGACCCGAAGATACTTGATCAGATTATCTGTTGATAGTCTAGGTGTGTGTGAGTTGATGTATCTGTGTAGACAGAGTAACTGGCTTAATTTTTTTGGATGAGTGAGGATGGGAAGCGATGAAGGGATTAGGATGATGTTGATGATCAAGATAGGGAGGGTGAGGGGGGATTCGATGTTAGATAGAAGATATGGAGGACTAGGATCGAGTCCTATGGAAGAAGATGAGTAAAATAGAGTATGCATTATTATGACTATGTATGCATGATATGCAGCTATTATGAATGTATGGATGGGTGGAATGCAATGAAATGCAATATATACAGATGAGATGGAATGACGATCCATGGTGCTTTATTTTTCATCATTGAGCTTTAAATGTTGTAAGAAAATACAAGCAACTTGACATAAAAATTCAAGATGACCAGAGTATTTCTTACATGGACTTTATATAGCAAGTTAATACAAGCAACTTGATATAATGGATCAAGTTGACCTGAGTATTGCTTGCAGAACAGATAAGGATTATCTCCTTTCATGCATGACTTGGAACGTCCTCCTTGATCTTAGGCTGATCATATCCTGAGACAAGTGCATACCGTAATAAGAGATAAAAACCTTTATCTAGTTTGGATGAGCTAGGAGGAACCAAAGAAAGAGAATTGTACCTGCAAACAAACAATATATACATAAAGAATAAAGAATATGGATCCTTGGTAATGGTTCATGCTCATATGGTTGAGGTATACGATGTAGTCAGCAAGTCGTAATGATCTATGACTGCATTTTGCATAAGATCATGTAGCTTGGTGAACTTCCCACGTAGACACCATTAGTACATGCCCCAGTACTTCATCGGAAATAATGCGCAAACGATACAAAACAATGCTGCAAGATCCTGATACAGATAAACAAACGATTGTACTCACAAATCAACCAAGCATTTGATAGCTTAACATAATTTTCTTGTCAAAGAAAACGTCACTTTTGTCTTTGTTTTGGTAAGGAAGGATGCATCCTTGTTTTTAAAGACAGTTTCTGATTTGTTGGATGTGGATTGTGTGGTCGATTGATAAATGGTCATTGTGTGAGTACTGTGTTAATGTTGGCTTTGCATCTGCTTGAATGAATATGTACAAGGTGTTGCCATGTTTTGGTGTGATTTTCGATGGGTTTTTCGATGTTTTTGGATTTTGTGTAATAGTTTTTGAATGTTTTTGGATTTTGTGAGTCATTTTTGAATGTTTTTGGATTTTGCGAGACATTTTTGAATGTTTTTGTATTTTGCGAGACATTTTTGAATGTTTTTGTATTTTGCGAGACATTTTTGAATGTTTTTGGATTTTGCGAGACATTTTTGAATGTTTTTGTATTTTGCGAGACATTTTTGAATGTTTTTGTATTTTGCGAGACATTTTTGAATGTTTTTGCCAATGAATCACCAGTAATGTAGAATCCACTTCCATCATCTAGATTGTAAGGGCATTGCCCCCAAGTTGGACATGATTTATGAAAAAGCGGGATGCTAGATGCATGAAGTACTTTCTTGGATTACAGATAAAATAACAAGCCATGGTTAGATGGATGGATGTGTGTATGTATGAATGTGATCGCAACAAGCCTGAAAGATACTGGAGCCATAGCCCTTACGAGTGGCGCCTGTTTGCCAGGTTTTCACCATCGCACTTACCCAAGGTGCCACTGGAGTGGTTGTTCACCGTTTGGATGCATGATTTTTCTTTACTTTTTTTGAATGTTTTTATATTTTCTTCAGGACATTTTTCTAAATGTTTTTTGGTATTTTCTGATAGGCAGGGGAGCCTGATGCTCTGTACAGCTTGTGTGTAAAACCGTTTGAGGTGCATGCTGTTGATTGGATCTGCGAGCGGTTCTCCGTCTGATGTAGCCAACTGATATGCCCCGGACCCAAATACAGCAGTGACAACATATGGGCCTAGCCAATTTGATTCAAACTTGCCTTGATGTTCTCTGTTTGGTTGGTTGCGAGGATTCTCTCGAAGAACAAGATCACCTACCTCAAATGTACGAGGTCTAACTCGGTGATTGTAGCTTCTGCTCATGCGCTGCTGATAGGCTTTGAGGTGATTGTATGCAGCTTGTCGCTTCTCATCAAGTAACTCTAAGTCCTGAAGGCGTGAGAATCTGTATGCTTCATCATCGATGAGATTGTGTAAGGAAACCCTTAATGATGGTATCTCGACCTCAATAGGCAAGATAGCTTCTGCACCATAGACCAATGAATAAGGAGTTGCACCTGTAGGGGTCCGAATGCTAGTTCGATATGCCCATAGCGCTGGATTCAATTGAACATGCCAATCACGGCCGGCATCATTGACTGTCTTCTTTAGGATCCTCAATATGTTTTTATTGGATGCTTCGGCCTGACCATTGCCTTGTGGGTAATAGGGAGTGGAAAAGTGGTGTTGGATATGAAATTTCTCACAAAGCTCATGAACATCCTGATTTTTGAAAGGAAGACCGTTATCTGTGACAATGGACATGGGCACACCATACCGGCAGATGATGTAGTTGAGGATGAATGAGGCGATCTGCTTGCCGGTGACTTGGGTAAGTGGAACAGCTTCGATCCACTTGGTGAAATATTCGGTGGCGGTAATAATGAATTTATGGCCGTTGGATGAAGATGGATGAATCTTACCCACAAGGTCAAGGCCCCATTGACAAAAAGGCCATGGTGTTGTGATTGGTTGCAGTTCCTGTGCTGGTGCATGTATCAGGTCGCCGTGAACTTGACATTTCTTGCATTTTCTGACAAAGTAGTAGGAATCCTTTTCCATAGATGGCCAATAGTATCCAGCTCGCATGATCTTTTTGGCTAGTGATGGACCACTTGAGTGAGTCCCACAAATTCCTTCATGTACTTCTTCCAAAACCTTTGTTATCTCATCTTGTTCCAGACATCGAAGGAGAGTACCATCAAGACTACGTCGGTATAGGGTTTCGGCAATAATGGTATATCGAGCAGTTTGGCGAATGAAGGTTTTACGTTGGTTATTTGATTGGTTGGGAGGAAGGGTGTGATCACGGAGATAAGTGTAGAACTCACCATACCATGGGGATTCGGAACCGACAAGGCGACATATCATTTCAGATTCGGGGATATCATAAGCGGGAATCCAAAGTTGTTCTACCAAGAACTCGTAGCGTGTTGAATTCTGTGGAAGATCTAGTAGAGATGCGATGGTAGCCATGGCGTCAGCAGCTCGATTCTGATCTCTTGGTATCTGCTCAAAAGTGATAGTAGTAAATGATGTCTTTAGACTGTCCACCATTTGCTTGTATGGCATGAGTTTATCATCTTTGGTCTGATATTCATTAGTTGCTTGTCGAATGACCAGTTGTGAGTCGCCATATACTTGTAGTTCTTGTAATTTCCATTGTACGGCTAACCTGAGTCCTATGATCAAGGCCTCATACTCTGCTATGTTGTTTGTGCATGGAAATGTGAGCCTGTAAGACTTCGGGATGCTATCACCTTGAGGTGTGATAAATAGAATGCCTGCCCCCGAGCCGTGCCTAGTGTATGAACCATCAAAATATAGCTTCCATGGCTGTGCTTCTGTGATCATGAATATCTCTTCATCTGGAAAATTGGAAATGAGAGGATGATCGCCTATGAGGGGTGCATCGGCCAACTGATCTGCAATAACTTGCCCTTTGATAGCCTTACGGTCCACATACTCAATGTCAAATTCACTTAGAATCATCACCCATTTGGCCAAGCGGCCTGTCAATGCTGCTTTGCTGAGTAAGTACTTGAGTGGATCAATCTTTGTGATGAGTTGTACCTTGTGTGTCAACAGATAGTGCCGCAATTTAGTGGCTGCCAGGATTATTGCTAGGCAAGCTCGCTCAATAGGTGTGTAATTGAGTTCATAGCCAACCAGTGTACGAGAGATGTAGTATACAGCACACTCTTTTCCTTCTGCATTATGTTGTGCCAATAATACACCTAATGCTGTACTTGTCGCTGAGATATAAAGTAACAACGGTCTACTTGGATCTGGTGGCATCAACAATGGTGGATTCATGAGATAGTCTTTAAGCGTCTGAAATGCTTGTTGGCATCTGGCATCCCACTGAAAGCGGATGTTCTTGTGTAGCAAGTGTGTGAATGGGTGACACTTATCAGCCAATTGTGCAATGAATCTTCGGATGGATTGAAGCCGTCCTTGTAGTGTCCTTAGCTGACTGATATTCCTTGGAGGTGGCATGTCCATGATTGCCTTAACCTTTGCTGGATCGACCTCAATGCCTTTGCTTGAGACAATGTATCCTAGAAGTTTCCCGGAGGTCACTCCAAAGACACATTTCTTTGGGTTGAGTCGAACATGATATTGTTCCAGTCTATCAAAGATTTGATCTAAGATGTGGAGATGTCCTTCTCTAGTAAGTGATTTTGCTAGTAAGTCATCCACATAGTCTTCCATCATGGTATGCATCATGTCATGGAAGATGGTGGTCATTGCTCTTTGATAGGTTGCTCCTGCATTCTTTAGACCAAAAGGCATTACATTCCAGCAGTATGTGCCCCATGGACATGTGAAGGCTGTCTTATGTTGGTCCTCTGGTGCGATCTTTATTTGATTGTATCCCGAAAAGCCATCCATGAGTGAAAGCATGGCATGTCCTGCTGTCAAATCTACTATGATGTCGATATTTGGTAGAGGGAAGTCATCCTTAGGACATGCCTTATTCAGATCTCTGAAGTCTGTACAAATGCGGATGCCCCCTTTTGGTTTGCCAACTGGCATAATATTGGAGATCCATTCTGCATAATCAATTGGTCTAATGAAACCAACATCCAGGAGTTTCTTGAGTTCTGTTTTGACTAGCACGGCAATCTGAGGATGCATCTTACGAAGCTTCTGCTTGACAAGTTTGGCTCCTTTTGCTACTGTGAGATGATGCATGACTAAATCAGGATCAAGCCCAGGCATGTCTGCATATGACCATGCAAAGTTGATCTGACGCTGTTGGAAGAACTCTATAAATTGAGGTTGTTCCTCTGGAGTGAGAAGAGATGCCAGATGTATGATATGAGGGTTTTCAGGAGTCCCCACATTGTATTCTTTGGTCTCCTCAATGAGGATCGTTGATCGTTCCTGTTGTGTATTAGCAGGGAGAATGTCAAACCCTTCATCCTCAGGCGCCTCAGAGAGGTTTTCACCGTTGGATACGCTCTTTCTTTTTACTTTTGTTGGATCAAACAGTGCCACAGTGTGGTTTTCACTAGAAGATCCATGTTTTAATGTTATATTTTTGCAGCTGAAGGGTTTGGCATCCACCCCGAAGTATGCTGCGCTATTAAGTTCAATGGCGAATCCAGCTTTGTGATCCCCACTTGGTAGATTATCCCTTAATTCCAAAAAGTCAATGATAGCCTCATCGTTCTGGAAGAGGTCAAGACATGGGGGATTTGGTTGGTTCCATTCAATGAGTTCAGGGTGGATAATGGGCATTACTTCATCGATTAAGTTAAGTGCGTTAGAGGTATCAGTGAGGGTCAAGACAGTGTGGTGAAGGTCGTTGATGGTACTCTCCCTGTCAGAATCAGGCGTAGGATGAGACGTAGGGTCTGTGGAAGATGTTTCCAGCTCAGGTACCCAAGTGGTCTTTATCTGTGCTTCTCCGTAAACAGGAATGTCTTTGCGTGGCGGAGGTGGTGACGTGTCTTCCTCATCTGAAGTGTTAAGCTGTACAGAATCAAATTCCCACTCATGTGAGTCAGTCTCTGAATCACTTTCCAGCATCCGATTGCTATACCATACTGGGATGTCGCTGGAGTTGAATACTGCAGGTGTGATTGGTTTATGTACCTTTGAGGTGATCGGTGCTGCAGGAACTGTGATGGGGTTTAAAGGTTTTGTCACTAGAAGTATCGATAGTGTTGATTTAGTGGCTTCTATTGGAACGGCTAGTGCCATAGATGTTACTGCGGGTTCCAATGTAGTTGCTGCTACTATTGGTGTTATTGATGGGATTACTGGTGCGATTGGTGGTATGTTTGGCACTGGTGATGGTTGCGGTGGGGTTGTGAGCCTCGATGGGGCAGTGGAGATAGTGTTTGATGGTGCTTTGAGTATGAAAGGTGTCCTCTTTGCAGTAGGTGGGCAATATGGTTTGCTAGGTTTTCCTTTGAATCTGAGTTTAGGAAGGATCTCTTTTTCAAAACCTAGGCCTGTATTACCTTTGGGCTTGAACTCTGGCAGCAGCGGTTCATGTCGTCCTTGTTTGCAGGATCCCAAAGCACTCTGACCATCATATCCCATTCTTTGCATAATGAGGAGGCCTTTGCCATATTGTTCCGTAGGAAGTGTAACTTGCGGTTTGTCAGTGGTGATGGGATCTTTATAGATCCAGTCCACTAGGTCCTCATCTTGTGTTTCTTCCTCTTGACTCTTTCCAAGGATGAAAGGCGTTAAGGCATATGCTGGCGTGATTAGTCGTTGCTGGAGTAACTGCTGTGGTTTACCATGTGTTCTAGGAGAAGTGGGCATTTGTCCCACACAAAAGAGTTGACTTAAGTTATATTCCCTGGGACCTTCCTCTGCGACTTTCATCTTAAGCTTTTCTTGCTTGGGTATAGGGGTGTTCGAACTGGCAAGAGAGGTGGGATTTCCATATGATGTGGAGGAAATGGCTTCCCTATTATTAGGAACGGTAATCTCTGGTTGATGGCTGATATTATGGCAAAATGCAAAGGGATTTGCATCGCCCAGGATTGTGATCTCGACCCCGTTATGTGGGAACTTGATACATTGATGGTAGGTAGATGGAACAGCTTGCATGGCATGTATCCAAGGTCTCCCTAATAATAGATTATATGGCAGAGGAAGGTCCAGAACCTGACAAATTATGTGTTTTACCACAGGGCCCACTCGGATGGGTAGTACCACAGCTCCTTTGGATGAACGCTCTGCATCATCATAGGCCTTGATGGTGATCTTCTTGCGAGGATCCACTGATTCTAGTGCATATCCCAATGCTGTGACCAACTGTAGTGTACAAATGTTTAGGCCTGCTCCATTATCTATCAAGACTCGCTTGATCCTGTGTTGGTTGACAAATCCTTCAATGTGTAGCGAAGCGTTATGAGGTTGTTGGAAGGAAGAGTTGTCACTTTCGGAAAAAGTGAGACAAGGTGATGACTTTAGAGTTCCAACCATGGCTTGAAATTGGTCCGTGTTTAGGTTTGCAGGGACTGACGCCTCTTGGAGTGCGTGATCCAAGATTGTTTTATGAGAGGGTGACAGACGCAAAAGCTCCAAAATGGATATAAGTGCAGGGGTTTTGTCTAATTGTTCCATAAGATTGTATTGCTTCGGGACAGAGGTGGTGCCCTATGGAGGTGCCTTTATGGTAACTTTGCCGCGACGTGTAACAACATTGCAATTTGAGGTGGGATTTTTGAAGGTTATAGTTGCAATTTGTTCACTGGCATCATATAGGTGATTTACAGTGTAGTTATACGCAGCCTGCGTATAGTCAGTGGTATCGGTGCCTCGCCTGGAAGTGGAAGGACCCCTTTGATCTTGTGATGGAAGTGGATTCTTGAACATCAGGTGATCATTATTTGTCGTTTTTGGATCATGTCCTTCAATCTCAATTTCTCCTCGATCAATAAGATCTTGAATGAGATCTTTCAATCGGTGACAATTACTTGTCTTGTGTCCTCTTCCTTGATGGAACTCACAGTGTTCAGTATCTTTCCACCATGCTGGTTTGACTTGAGGCTCATAGTTTGATAGCTTAGGTAGAGTGACCAAATTTTGAGAGAGGAGTTGTCGCAACACTGTTTCAATGGGTTCCCCTAAGGGAGTGTAAGTGCGTTTTTGTTTTTGTGGACGAGGTCTTGGTTCATCTTGAGATGTGATGCGACCTTGATTAGGAGGACCATGTGTATTATTTTGAGGTGGAGGATTTTGTCCTGCAAACCGAACCATAGGTTGTGCATTTTGGACAGTCCTGGCATCCACAACTCCATCATTGACGATATTCTTATTCTTGTTCCAGAAGTTCGGTTTATCGCTATTGAAGCGCGAGCGAGGAGCATCTTTTGGTTCATTAAAGATTTTGATGAGTCCTTTTTTGATGAGTGCCCTTTCACATTTTATACCCTTGGTGATCATATCGTTAAAAGAATCTGTATCTTTGACATCCAGGTGAAATTCCATTTCTTCATTTAAGTTGGAAATGAAAATTTCCACTAGTTCTCGTTCAGGTAACTGAAGAGAACGTCTTCTAGACATTTGGTGCCATCGTTGCAGGAATACTGCGAATAATTCACCTGGTTTTTGTTTGGTGTTGCATAGATCAGCCATGGTGATGTCGCGTTCAATATTATAAGAGTAATGAGATAGGAACTTCTGGATGAGTTCCTCAAATGTTCTAATGCCACCTGGAAGTCGGGAAAACCATGATGTGGTTGTTCCTCCCAAGCTTTGGGGAAAAAGGCGCATTAGGTATGTGTCCTCATAAGCTACTTCAAGACAAGCAGAATGAAATTCTCGGACATGATCACGGGGATCCCCCTTTCCTCTATATTTTTCAAATTTGGGTGTTTCAAACCCGCGTGGAAAGGGTGGCATATAAAGATTCCTATCAAACGGATAGGGACAGATGTCGTTAAGTGAAAATTGATTGGTCTTAACACCACTATGAAGTTGTTGGGCGAGATTCGCGACTTGTTGCCGCAACATCTCCATTTCATTTGGAGGAGGAGGTGGTGGGTTACCTCGAGGGATGTTATATCTGATGGGATCTCTACGTCTTTCCTCCTCATGGCGACTTTGTCTTTCTGATGCTTGTCTTAATTGGGCAAGATCAAAGTCTGAGGGGAGTTTGGCTCCTTCTTGAGCAAGTCTTAAGAAGTGAGCATCCGCATTGCTCCTGAGAATTTCATCAAATAATCTGTTAAAGTGAGGGTTATGCTGAACCCTTTCGATTGTTGAAGGAGTGGGACTACTTGGGTTTTCATCATTTACATTTCCTCCAAGTGCTTCTTGAAATTCATTGAGGTTGTCCTCTTCTTCCTCAATTTCTATTTCTCGTTGCCTTGATCGCGATCGGGTTTGAGCCATTTTGTTTGCAAGTTTGTGTTGAAGTTTATTGAAGATGATGATGAGTTGTTCGATGAAAGATGGATGATTAGTGGATTGTAGATCTCTAGCACTCTAAAGGTAAATGTAACCAGAATTCTTTCTTTGAATTGCTTGTTTGTTTTGATGAGTTTGGATGTGATAAGGTGTAGAGAAATCTGAGATGTGTTACAGATTTTGACTACCTAGCAATGAGAGGATTCACTCATGAACTAGTTTTAACCTGCGTAGATGTGTCTCTTAGGATGAGCTTATCCTAGATGTAGAAACAATCTAAAAGTGATGTGATGTGTTTGATTTCAAGCAATATCTAAAAAAGGAATCTTGGGACAAGAACCTCTTAATGTTTTGAGAGTTTTGGGATGAATTGATGATGAAGTGATGATGTATGAGTGGGATGATGGATGAAAATGTTTTCAACTTTCAATAAAAACTTTGTGTCACAAATGGGACAAACTCTTCTTCTTCCCTTTCAGACGTTGGTGGCACTTCTCGAGCTGTGTTGTAGGTGATACAGATGTTTGGGAAGAAATTGGGATTAATCTTTCCTCCTTGATTTTTGTGATAACTCAGAGCTCTATATTGCATAAAAGCTCTGTGGTTCAATGATTTTGAATCAAACTCGTTTGTTTTACCTTGAAGGTATAGACGCATGCGATGTAGAAAGACTCTATGGGAGACAAAGATTTGTCGATTGATATAGAAGAATTTCCTCCTTTTGATTAAAGCCTTTGAGCTTAGTGGTCTCCTTTTCAAGGTGATACTCTGATGACACTTCTTCTTTCGCAAGATGTGAAGAATGGTCATAAATTTTTGACTCTTTGTTTGTTTGCACTTTGTTTTTGGTATTTTTGGTTGTGTTGACAGATGTTGGATGAGTACTTTGTTTTTGAAAGTGATTTTCTGATTTTTCCTTGACAAGAAAACAAAGCAAGCACACAAACACAAAATTATAGCCTCAAAGGCACAAATGAGTATGGGTCTAGATCAACCCAATTCTTGGACTTGTTTTTGACCCTTCCTTTAGATTTATTTTAAGGTGTAATTCCAAAGCCTGAAGTCGGCTCAATTTGCACTAGGTCTGTAAAACGAACACACTTCAAACACTTTTTATCCCTAAGGTCAAATGGCCAGTTGTGATAAATTTAGCCCACATCTTGATATTTCTTCGACTTTGGTACTACATACCTTATGAATCCCGCCTTGGCAGGTAAGGATGTGATATACTAAGTCTTGCACGAGCATAACAAATAGATGATCCCTATGATGGGGGAGTCACCACTTTTATCAAGCCACAAGTGACTTTTCAAAAAGCTATGTTTCTACTCAAGGAAATATGTATGGTGAGTATCTTGGGAGCAAAACCATCTATGCTCTTGCACTAAATTATACCTCAAATATCCTCAATCAATAGAACAGGTGGGCTACTACTTAAAGGTGTTTAGTCATGTTCGATGGCTTTGGACATAAGTTCATTCTGCAGTGACTCACTTAAGAGCCTTGTAACTGGTGGTGGGGCCCATTTGTCCTTTCGGCCAGTTACACTGTAGGAACAGCTATACCCAAGGCTACAGCTTTCGCTCTCACCTGATTTCTATAGCGGCTCGAAGGATTTACCGCTCGAGGTCGTTCCCAAGAGTATCGATCCCTTGGCAGGCCTCTCTTAAAAAGATAAAATGTGAGTGTTACTAACACTTTTCTCTTGCACCTAGGACCACGAAAGCCAAGGGAGAGGATAGTGTGTGTTAGAAGTAGGACCACTCGACCAACTCTTTGCACAAGTGTGCCAAGCACGAAAAACACCTGTTCTTTTTAATCTATCATTGCAATGTGATCTAACTATTTGGAGATGTTGCTCCAACAATCATGGTGTTCTTTTTAATTTTCAAAGGCAATTGTTTGAGTAAACTAGAATTTGAAAATCCTGGTCAACTTAATGAAAAACACGTTTGCATGAAGTAAGATTGCTTTAAAAATGAGACAAGTTGATTGTGAATTTTATTTGCACCGAAAATGGAAGTGTGGATTGTGAGTTTTATCTTGATGCAAGAAATAAAATTTGCCTTGTTGATTTTAAGCACCAAAACGAAGTTTGTTTCCTAACTTGCAAAAAAAATAAATAAATAAAGTTGTTTTTGTATAAGTTTGTGGTTCTTTTTACCTTTGAACAATGAAATTCTTTTTAAGAGCCCCAAACAAATGTGTGATTCTTTTTCAAAAGCCCAAATTTGAAATGTGAAGTTAATTTTAAACCAAAATAAAAAGTGAATTCATTTTTAAAACCAACTTCAAAAACAAGTTAGTAAAAAATATAAATCTACTCTTTAATCTAATTTAAATCTGCACAAAAGAGAAAAATAGTTAGTAAAATCTGCCTATTTGGTGGGCTTCTACAAGCCTAAATTTTTTTTTTTTTTTTTTTGGTTACAAGGTGATTTGTACAACGTTTTGTTACAATAGCGCTAGTCTGCGTTTGAACAGAGGCACTATTTAACACAAACGTATTAAAAGAAAGGGAAAGACAGAGAAGGGAAAAGCACTGAAACAGGGGGAATAGCGCCAAAATAATGCCAAACGCACCAAAACAGTGTCAAAATCGCAACCTGTGTGACATTTTCAACATTCAAACATGTTATTGGTTAAAAAAAAAAAATGATCTTTTTGGTGTTTGGATTCACGTCAGGTTCACCAAATGATGGTTGCGTGTTCGATTCACGTCGGGTTCACCAAATGATGCTCTGCAAAAAGGATTAGAAAATCTGTTTGATGGCAACACACACAAGAGCACAAGAAACAAACGTTAGTGTTAGCAACAAAAGATTATCCTAAACAGGCATATCAAGAGAGATATTAAGCATGAAATAGAAAGCATATAAACATAAAATGAAATAGCTAATCAAGATGCTCATAGTTGCTCCTCCCTTGTTCCTCTCCTCTCCAAGTCCCAAATGAGTGTAGCTCTCAGCAGCTTTTTGCACTATGGATGCTTATGGAGGATTGAGATTTAATACTAAGCTTCAAATATGAAATGAAAAGCTAAATACTATGCTAGAGTAGATAGTGATGCTATGAAAAAGCTCTATGCTAATGCCAGTATAACAACAATACTCTAAAATGCTTCTCCTTTTGCTTGAGGAGAAGGGTTCTATTTATAGAAGAAATAGGGAAATGAAGGGTTAAGATTGAGCAATCTTAACAAAGGTTAGGATTGAAAGTTGGGGATCCATGTGCACAATTGGCACCAATAAAATGGTGACAAGTTTCAACATAGGATTGGGTTGAGAGAAGAGGTTGGAGGCATTAAAGGCCTGAGAAGACCTCATGGTTATCTAGAAGGTAAGGGTCAAGTCTAAATTAAGATTACCCACTGGATTAGGAGTTAATGCAAGGATAAACCTTTGTGCAAATGATTAAGAGATAATCATGGTCAAAGCATTAAAGGCTTGATGAGACCCTTGGGTTGGGTAGAGGTTGAGTCAAAACAAATGTTTTAACCATGTGGGAGGGTTTGAGGTAACCATTAATGGTTATTGGAGACTTTGGGGATTAAGTGGTTGAAGGTTGAAAGCCTTCAATGGTTATCAAAGACTTTGAGCCATTTAGTGGTTGAAGGTTGGAAGCTTTCAAAGGTTATCCAAGACTTTGAGGGTTAATTTGTTGAACACACAAAGCATTAATTGCTTTTCAAAGACTTTGGAGTCTTTGAGAAGTGACTCCAATTTGCTTAGGAATGTGACAATATTTAGGGGATGGATTAGGCTAATTAGGAAGGGTTTAGAAGAATCTAGAAGGGGTTTAGGCATACAAGTGGATTTTGTAGGAAAATGCAAGTGGGAGAAATTTTGGTATTTTCAATTAAAATAAAATCATTTATTTCAATTAAATGGTGTAATTTGCATTTGGATAAATATTCAAATAAATATTAATTTATTTAAATGAGAAAAATGAAGATAAAGCATTAAAATGCTTGAAGACTTTGAGGGAAACCATTAAAGGCTTGAAGACTTTAAGGAAAACCATTAAAGTCTTAAGAAGATTATAGAAGGAAGCCATCAAGTTTGAAGACTTTAAAGCCATCAAGTTTGAATACTTTAAGGGAAACCATTAAAGGTTTCAAGTGGGTGAGGATAAATAGGATTTTAAATAAATAATTTATTTAAAATAGTTGTGCAACTTGCTTTTGTAGGAAAATACAAGTGGGTGGAGGATAAAGGTGATTTAAATAAATTATTTATTTAAAATAATTGTGCAACTTGCATTTGTAGGAAAATGCAAGTGGGTGGAGGATAAAGGTGATTTAAATAAATGTTAATTTATTTAAATGTGAGAGGTGGGATTTTGGGGGATTTAAATAAATATTAATTTATTTAAATGTGAGAGAATATTTAATTAAATAAATATGATTTATTTATTTAATTAATGGTCTGAATTTGGTTAAGTGAATTAAATCAAATAAATTGAATAATTTATTTAATTAATAGGAGAAGAGGGTTAAGATGAATTAATTAAATATTAATTTAATTAATTATTAATTGATGGTTAAATAATCAAATAAATACTAAGTATTCATTTAATTAAGTGGACAGATTTATGTGACTACAGTTATGATTGCAGATCTAGTCATGGCGATAGCAGAGGAGATAATGATGATTAAGATCATTTGATGGAGTTTGTAGCTCTTCTGGCTAAGAGAATTCCAAGAGGCATTGGTAAATAAAAAGGTAAACTACCTCTTAAGTGTTTCTCTTGCAATAAGATTGGACATATTGTTGCATATTGCCCTAACAGTGATAGAAAGGATAAGTTTAGGAAATATAAAGAAAAAGGGAAGAATTAATGATATGTTGCAGTTGATGAAGGAGTATAGATGAGGAATTTGAAGATGATGACAATGAGGAGATTGTCTTTGTTGTTGTGAAGGAAGATTTGATTGATGCAAAGGCTTTGGTATCTTAGTTTGACTCTAGTGATGAGTGGATAATAGACAGTGGTTATTCACATAACATGACCGATGATAAGAACAAATTCATGTCCTTTGAAGAGTTTGATGGTAGTGTGGTAAGATTTGGTAATAACTCACCCTACATGGTAAAAGGTAAAGGATCTATTTCACTGAATGGTAAGAGTAATACAGATGATGTTTATTTGGTTGAAGGATTAAAACATCTTGCTAAGTGTTGGACAATTAAATGATAAAGGATATCACCTTGAGTTTAAAAAAGGAGTGTGTAGGATCATGGGATGCAATGGAGTTTTGATTGCTATTGGTAAACAGACTAGAGGTAATCTTTTTCATCTGAATGCTAATGTGAATAGTTGTTTGGTGGCTAAAATTGAAGATAGCTAGTTGTGGCACAAAAGGTTCTATCATGTCAACTTTGATAATTTGATAAAGGTCAGCAAATCAAGTATGGTGAAAGGTATGCCCCAACTTGTCAAACCAGATAATGTGTTACGCAAAGATTGTCAGATGGGTAAGATGACTTCAAAATATTTTAAGAGTAAATGTTTTTCTTCAGAGTACATTCTTGATTTAGTGCATACTGATCTATATGGTCCTATGAGGACTAGAAGTTTTTATGGTGATAGGTATTTTATAATTTTCATTGATGATTTTTCCAGGATGATGTGGGTAACTTTTTTGAAGGAGAAATTTGAGGCATTCAACAAATTCAAGATCTTTAAATCCCTAGTTGAAAAAGAAACCGACAAGAGTCTGAAGTGCTTAAGATCTAACCAGGGTGGAGAATTTACTTCTGATGAGTTTACTAGGTGTTATGAAGAATGTGGAATAAAGAGACAGATGTTAGCACCTAGGACTCCACGACAAAATGGCATTGCAGAGAGAAGAAACAAAACAATAGTGGAAGTTTCTAGAGCAATGTTGATACAAGGAGATGTTCCAAAAATTTTTTGGAGAGAAGTAGTTAGCACTGTTGTTTATACTTTGAACTGGGTTCTTGTGAAGAAAGGTAATGATAAAACACCTTATGAACTTTGGCATGTTAAGACTCCTAATGTCAGCTACTTTAAAGTTTTTGGTAGTAGATGTTTTATTAAGAGAGATGATTTTCCTAGAAAGTTTGATGTGAAGAGTGATGAAGGAATATTTCTTGGATATTCTACCAAGAGTAAAGCTTTCAAATGCTATAATTAAAGGTCAAAGAAAATATTTGAGAGTGTGAATGTTAAAATTGATGAATTTTCTGATAGCCCCGATGAGTCCAGCAGATATGAGCCTGTTGATGATAAAGAAAAAAATGTATATTGAACAAGAAGTGTAGAAGGAAGATGAGCAAAACAATGCAGAAGTAGGAGCTCAACCGGTAAGCGATGAAGAAGATGATGAATATGAAGTAGAAAGCATTACATCATAAATGGTAATCCCAAGATCTATAAGGCTAAATCATTCAAAAGACCAGATTATAGGTGACAAGAATGTTGGTGTGTAGACAAGAAGACAAATCAAAGAGAATTCCTGTCTAATTTCAACTATTGAGCCGAAGACTGTTAGAGAAGATTTGAAAGATGAATACTGGTTGAATGCAATGAATGAAGAAATTGACTAGATTGAGAAGAACAATACATGGTCTCTTGTTCCTAGACTAGAAGACAAAAATATTATTGGGACAAAATGGGTATTCAGAAACAAACTTAATGAGGATAGTGAAGTTGTTAGAAACAAGGCGAGGTTGGTTTACAATGGGTATGCACAAGAAGAAGGTGAAGACTATGGTGAAACATTTGCACCGGTGGCAAGACTTGAAAGTGTTATAATTTTGCTTGCCTTTGCTACTTTTAAAGGATTTAAGGTCTATCAGATGGATGTTAAATCAACTTTTCTGAATGGTATCCTGGAAGTAGAAGTATATATAGAGAAATCAGATGGTTTTGCATTGAGTGAAGATGAAAATATGGTTTGAAAACTATAGAAGGCACTATATGGATTGAAGCAAAATCCCAGAGCATAGTTTGAAAGATTGCATGCACTTCTGATCAAGATAGGATTTCAGAGAACTAGTGAAGACAGTAACATATATTTGAAGACCGATGGAGACAAAATGTTAATTGTTGAAGTTTTTGTTGATGACATAATATTTGGTGGAGATGATGACATGTGCATATCTTTTGTACATGAAATAAAGAAAGAATTTGAGATGTCTCTTATTGGTGAGATAAAATTCTTTATTGGTTTACAAATTCAACAACTGGAGAAAGGAATATTTATCTGGAAGATTGTAAACCAGTTGGTACTCCGATGGCGACAGGTTGTAAATTGTCAAAACAAGATGATTTACAGTCTGTGGATGAGAAAGAATAAAAGTATATGATTGGAAAGTTGCATTATGTTGTTCACAGTAGATTGGATATTGTACATGTTGTTGGATTGGTTGCGAGATTTCAAAAAGATCCTAAGGAGACACACATGGTAGCTATAAAGAGGATATTCAAGAATTTGAAAGGAACAATTGATTATGGTTTGTTGTATCCTTACAATGATACTTTTTCTTTAAAAAATTTCACAGATGCAGACTGGGCTGGAATTGTTGATGACTGGAAAAGCACAACTAGTGGAGCTTTCTTTTTAGGAGAAAGATTGGTGTCCCAAATAAGCAAGAAACAATTGTGTATTTCACAATCTATACTTGAACCGGAATATGTGACAACATCAATGAATTATACTCAGGCTATATGGATGAGACATATTTTGGAAGCTTTTAAGGAAGACATGTCTGAACCAGTGACTATTCATTATGATAACACTAGTGCTATTAATATTTCAAAAAATCCTGTGTTACATGCAAGAATAAAGCACATTGAATTGAAGTATCACTTTCTAAGGGAAATTATATAGGAGAAGAAAGTCATAATGGAGTTTGTGTCTAGCAAAGAGCAGTTAGCACATATATTCACAAAACCTCTGCCAAAGACAACCTTTGAATATCTTAGAGGTAGATTAGGGGTTGTACCCTTGTACAAGATCAATGAAGATGTTGGTGATGCATCAATATGGTGAATTCATTGAATATCTTTCAATTTTGGATTGATGTGAAGTGGGCAACTCCTCAAGGGGAGTAGCTATGATGAGATAAGTAGAGATGAAGACAATAAAGGTATTTGTACCTTTGGAATTACTGTCAAAGGGTGAGAAGAATTAGTTGAAGATCAGAGATCAGCCATGAGAAGAAGAACCGACAAAATAAATACAAAGGAGATGATGGGAAGCTGAGCAAGTACATAACATATCAGTTCAGTTCAGGTCAGTTCAGCATGATGAGGTTTTTCAGTGTTGCCATCAATGCAAAAGGGGGAGATTGTTGGCATATTGGCATAACTGTTGATGATATTGATGAACCAGTATAAGGACTATTGGTGATGATATAGTTGGGATGTTATTTGATGACTTGATGATCAATTTGTGTTGTCATTGATGCCAACTATGGTCAACTATGGTTTTATTGTTCTATCATGTTATCTAAGTCATCTATGATTGACCAAAAAGATATGGAATGGATTTGATAGTTAACTGGCAAATAGGACTTTAACCGGTAAATGTGAAACTGTGTTATGCTTAAGTAATTGGATCCTGAGATTGATGAAGAATTTGGTGTTGCAGTTTGGAATATGTGTTTGTAACATTGTAATGAGGTTGTGATCAGAACCGCATCATGTTTTGGCTATCATAAGTCATGTTTGAGATTGACTAATGTATTTTCTATAGGGTTTAAGAAGGGTTTAAGAACTAGTATTCAAATCTTATAAGCAGTAATGATTTTGAGTTCGACGGTGTATTGCATTATGTTGGTCAGATGGTGATGAGATGGCTGAATCCACGTGAAGTGTTTAAATGATGTTTTGGCATCATCAAAGATGAAATTTCTTGGGAATCTATGAATTTCTTAGTAGAGTGAGCTAAGGGTTTGAAAGTGTATCAGATCAAGGTGTGGTGATTATTCAATGACTGTAATTGATTTGTAATGTGTTGTAATGATCAATATGATGATCTGCAATGATTTGTAAGATCTATGATGATCTATAATGTAAATCTTAGGTTTTTGTAACCGACTAAGTTGTAAAGTCTATTTAGGGTAAGTATGTGATGATTTATTGTGTCGGTGATCAAGAAACTTTTGGCATTTTGATGATGTTTTGATTGTCATTGATGGACACACACTTTCTTGATGTATGAGTTATGCTCAACCGGTAATTATTCCAATCGGTATTATGTATTATAGTCTTTAGACTATCGGTATTTTGCAGAAGATGTTTATCGGTCACAAATTGACTGGAGAACCCAAGTGGTATGGAGAACCCAAGTGGTATGAAGATCTCAAGTGGTATGATGGAACAAAGCGGTAGTTAACATTTTCTAGTCTTCATTTTTGACAACTGGTAATCGGTATATTGTATGAACTGGTATTAGTCTGTGATGAGTTACCAACTAGTATTTCTGTGGTGAGTTATCATCCACCAACACTTTGGCGGTGACTTTGTGTTGTGTTACCAAATGTGTCTAGATGCACTGAACCTAGGAACTTGTAGTTTAATCTTATTGGACTGACATGAAATCAGTTTCCTTTATAAGGACATCATGTTTAGGGTTTGCATATGTGAGAGATGTATGATGTATGAGAAGGTTATGTGCGATCTTTGTAGAGAAGATTAGGTCTATGTGAAGAGTTAGAGTGTGGAGATATTGAAAACTGAAGTAATGCTGAAATGCATTAACAATGAGCTATCAAGGATCTAACCAAGCATATTGTGCTAGTATCTAGATCACTCATTTGTTGATTACTCACATCTTCGACAAGTCTAAAACCCTTAACCAGGTAGGCCCAGCAAAGCCTTTGTGAATCCTATAACAAGATGGTTCACAACTGTGGATCTGAAATCCTTTAACAAGGTAGTCTTTAACAGGACTTATCTCCTAACAAAGATCTAGATTCCTAACAAGATCTGTTCTAGTGACGAACATTGTATGACTTTAACCGGTCTGGTTTCTATTCTGCAGATAGTTACTTGTGAGTTTCTGCTCACCGTGGTTTTTCCCATTTGGGTTTCCACGTCAAAATATCTTATGTTATGGTGATTGTACTTTTGTGGGTGAATGCTTTATTTTCTATTTTGTTTGCATTTATCTTAATGGATTATCTGCTAAATTGTTTAAGAGTTTGAGTTCAGTATTTTTTGGTATACTAATTCACCCCCCCTCTTAGTATTCATCAAAAATGTGTGTGGCTGAACTAGTGTGTGTGTCTGCAAGTGAGAAGCATATTGGAGCAAAAAAGGATCTCTACAAGCAAGCAGTGTGTGCTATTTTTAGATCATACATCTGTTGTTCCCTAAGAATTGCATCAGACTCAAAATCCCTTAACCGGGTAGGTCCTGATAGGCCTGATTGTATAAATCCCTTAACCGGGTGACTCATTAGATTGGGTTCTAAATCTTTTCACAATTTTACTCCTAACAGAGTAATCTCCTAATAGGCCTAAGGTAAATACCTTAACCAGGGGACTCCTAACACAGTCTGCTCCTAACTGGGCTAGGGTCCTAACAGGGCGCATTTCAAAAGAGTGCAATTTTTTTGTGGGTACCAATTCCCACCGTGGTTTTTCCCATTTGGGTTTCCATGTGAAAATACTGGTGTTCATGTGTTGATATCTTTCTATTGAATGCATGTTGATGAAAACTTAGAAGAACAGTTTGATAAATCTGATTAGGAGTATGATTTCAGTTATTAATGGTACTGTTTGTGAGTTGTTTTGAAAGAAGCCTTGGGTGATTATTAAAATTTTAAAGTTTATTATAAATACTGATTCACCCCCTCTCTCAGTAATTACTGGATTCTCACAAATAACAATATGTTTGGTTGTAAGATTTCAAGCTAGTCCAAAGAAAACTCATGATCAAGTAGTGAAGAGGATTTTTAGATATTTGAAAGGAACTCAAGATTTCATTTTGAAAGCATATACAAATGTTGATTGGGCTGAAAGTATTGATGATAGGAAAAGTACTAGTGGTAGTGCATTTGTTTTTGGAGACATATTGGTTTCATGGATGAGTAAGAAACAAAAATTAGTGTCTTTATCCACTATAGAAGCTGAATTTATGGCCGCAACATCTTGTTGCACTCTAGTTTTATGGATGAAACAAAATCTTAAGGATATCAAAGTAATGTATCATGAAGCTAATCCTATTATGTATGAAAATACCAATGCTATAAACATTTCAATAAATTTGATTATGCATTCAAGAACTAAACATATTTCAATCCATTATGATTTCTTTAGAGAGAAGGTTGTAGAGAAAGAAGTCAGTCTAGAATACATTTCTACATCAGAATAGTGTTTGCATTTTGGCACTAAGTTTTCATTGATGTCAACCGGCATGATGGAGATTCACATAAGGGTGAGCATAAAGAATGAGGGCCTACCAGTAAAGTACAAATCGGTCTGAAGGTTTGCTACTTGTTTATGATGAAGAGGCAGAATGTGGATGTTGTCACAAACCACTGAGGTGAAGATGTGTTGCCGGTATAGTGTGCTCTACCTATTAACAGAAGAAGAAATATCTACTGGCAAAGGGATGTACCAGTATATGTTTTCTAGATCAATTATGGTTGGTCGGCCATGTCTTGATCATTGTGATGCTATTTGGAGCAGAGGTGGTAAATGTGTTGTAGTTGGTGAAGTCTCATCAACAGGGTCGATGAAATAGATAATCACCGTTAATGAAGGAGCCACAAATCACAGGATTATACTTGACTGATTGTAGCTCAAGGAAGAAGGAATGACAGAGGAAGATCAAAGAGTAGTTGGCGCCTGAATCTATGTAAATGAAATCCAATTCAGGAAGTCCTCAAAAAAGAAACTTCTAAATCACTTTATGTGTCGATTGATTTCATGACAAAAGATCTGATTCGAGATTGCCATTTCTAGAAAATGTGCTTTGGATAATGGAAATCATGTGTACGTGCATCCTTCAAGGATAGGTGATTGATCTAAGATAAGGGGGGATTGGATCTCATGAAGATTGTGTCAAAAAGAGGAAACCCTAACCGGTCAAGTTTTTGAATTGCATTCTGGTGGGAAATCATGGTGTAAGAAATGAGAGCTCCAAACATAAGAGATTGATGTTGTGAAGGAGGAGAAGTGTAGAGAGAGTAAGAAAGGAAAATGATTGTGAGCCTTAGAAAGAATTATAAGAAATTTTCAGTGTGCGTAAGCAATATTATCGGTGAAAGGATTCTACTGGTAGAACTGTAGTCTTGTAGTTGAGCCTAATTGACAAGGTGTGGCAGAGCACACAACATCCTAGTGTGACATAGTGTGTTGAGAGACTGTGTGAGAGAGGAAGAGAAAGATAACAGAGGTCGAGAAGTAGAGACAGTAATCTCACAACTGACAGTGTGAGATTCAATGGAGGAGAAAATACTGTCAACCGACAGAGAGTTATTTGATCAAAGAGTTGCATAATTCATTTGCAACAAGAATCCTTAACTGTATTCAAATAGTATTTGAATATACATCGCCAAGTTGAAGCTTGGTGTAGGGGTTGGTTCTCTTTGGGTTGGTGCCCTAAAAGTGCAGGGGTTGGTACTCCTTGGGTTGGTGCCCTAAAAGTGCAGGGATTGGTGCTGCTTGGGTTGGTGCCCAAAATATTTGTAAATTAGTGTTTTACCTATGAGGCTGGATTGGAGCAGTAGTCTCCAGCAGCTTTTCTCACCAAGGTTTTTCCCATATTGGGTTTTCCTCATAAATCTAGTGTTGTGAGTTACTTGTGTGTGAATGATCTCTTTGGCTTTCTTTCTTGTATTACCGATATGATTGTTTAGTGGTTAAGTGAATAACTGATATTCTAAAGTTAGACCAGAAAAAGAAAAAGGCTTAGAAACTATTGATGCCCCCCCTCTCAGTGGTATTCTATGTTCAACAATTGGTATCAAAGCATAGGTTCCCGGTTATCTTTAAAACCTTAGGTAGATTCTAAACTTTGAACACAATGGCAAGAAGTGAGTTTGCTTCCTCAAAAGCCCCCATGTTTGATGGATCCAACTATGTCTTCTAGAGCAGAAGAATGGAGACCTATATTTCCTCTCTTGGTTTTGATATGTGGATGTCGGTCAAGAATGGGTATGTTGTTCCTAATACTCCTCCCTCTGATCTAGATGCAAAAAAGGAGTATGAGAATAATGCAAAGGCAAAACATGCTATCTTGAGTGGACTGTCTGATAATGAATTTGTCAAAGTCACGCACTATGTTTCAACAAAGGAGACATGGGATAAATTACAGAGGTTGTTTGAGGGTGATGCAAAAGTCAAAGAATCCAAGCTACAAACACTAAGGGGCCAACTTGAAAGCATCAAAATGAAAGATGATGAAAAGATTGCAGATTATCTTCACAAATTTGATGAAATTGTGAATACTATCAGAGGACTTGGAGAAGAGATTGTAATTGAGATACTTATCAAGAAGATACTTAGATCCCTCACTCCCAAATATGATACTAAGGTGTCAGCCATAGAAGAAGCCAAGGATCTGAAGACTTTTACAATGGATGAGCTATTTGGCTCTCTAAAAACCTATAAGATGAGAACAACCGGTGATACTTCCTCAAGGAAAGAATCAACATTCAACATCACTAAAAAGGGAAAAGAAGTTGTTACTCATAAAGAATCCAGTGAAAATCTAATGTAGAAGTAGAAAACTTTGTCAGGAAGCTCAAAAGAGGATTCGACCGGTATAAAGGAAAGATACCACTTAAATGCTTCAACTATGGGAAGGTAGGACACTTCACTGCAAATTGTCCTCACAAAGAAATCGGTGGAGATGAGGCAAGAGAGTTTAGAAGATCAACTGACAAAGACAGAGAAAGGAATGACTACTGGAAAGGAAGGAGAGGCTATCAGAACCAGAACAACCTATATACCATTGAGGATGATACAATAGATGATGATAATGCATCAGAAGATGATTACCATGAGAACAATAGAAAAGTAAATCTCTTCATGGAACTTGATAGACCAGCTGATAAAGATGAGGAAGAAGAGGATATTGAAGCTGAAGTGGATTTGGAATGTGAACTTATCAGTGCACTTGAATAATTGAGTAAAACAAGAAGAGAACTCAAGAGGGTTAAGCTTGTTATTGTAGATGAGCAACATCTCTTGAAGCAGTCTTTGGATGAGTTTGGTCAAGTCATATCTGACTTAAAACTACATCTAGAAGAATCTAAGAGGATTTGTGAAGCTATAGCCTCTGATCTAACAAAGAAAGGAAAGGAGCATCAAGAGCTGGAAGTAGAAATAGTAAAGCTTAGAAAGGAGCTTGAAGAAAGAAAGGAAGAAATAAAAATAAGGAGCAAGTATGAAGGCAACACTGAGGCTTTAGATAAGATGTTGAGCAAATAAAAGAAATCCAAAGACATTGGTGGCTTAGGCTTTGAAGAAGGTCAAAGTTCAAACCACAAAGATAAATCCAACAAAGAAATAATGTTCACCTCTTCAATTAAAGGTGAAGAAAAGAAGACATTCACTGTAGGCAAGGATACTGGCAAAACTAAATATGCAGATGTTGTTGGAAATCACCACTCAAATCAGTATGGAGCAATGAACCGAAGACCACACTTATTGTACCAACATACAAAACCAAGGAGAAATGCAAGAGTTGACTATGAAGGATTCACCAGACTCAACAACATGAAGGGAAGACTTCCAATGAGGCAGTTTCATTCAGGACCAAGACAACCCAACTGGTATGTTTCAAACTTTCATGGTTACTGTTACTGGTATAACAAATTTGGGCACAAAATAGTTGACTTTAGGTTAAACAATAAGCCCTCTATGAATTATGAAAGTAGAAATCCATTTAAAGCACTTTGAGATATGAATGTTGTCTGCTATCAGTGCATTGGATATGGTCATAAGAGTTTTGATTGTAGGAAGAATAAACAAGTACCCTACAATAAGTTTAAGGACGTCCCCCTAAATGAAAATGTAAAATGCTATAACTGTCAAGAATTTGGACACATAGCAAAGTTATGCAAAAATAGGAAGATCAAGAAATTGAAGGCAAATCTAGATCAAGAGCCAGTAACTAAACCTGAGCTCAATATAGCAGCTGACAAGAAGAAGGAAATGAAACCAATTTGGGTTGAGAAAGAAAAGGAAAAGGCAAAATCAAGTCTCATAGTACAGACTACCTTGCATGCTGAAAGGAAAAATCTATGGGTGGTAGATAGTGGTTGTTAAAACCATATGACTATTTACAAAAATAAATTCATCAAACTTGAAGACTAGAATGGTGGATCAGTAAGGTTTGGAGACAATTCCTCCATCAAAATAAAGGGAAAAGGAATGCTAAGCATTGATGGAAAACTGAAGGCACATGATGTATACTATATGGAAGGCCTAAAGCATAATCTGCTAAGTGTGAGTCAGATGTGTGACAAAGGTTACAAATTCACCTTTGACTCAACCAATTGCCAGATAAAGAAAGACAATACCGGTAAAGTTGTGGCAGAAGGAAAGAGAACAGATGGAAATGTTTATAATCTGAAGGAATGCTATGAGTCCCAAGGTATGTTAGGACAAGTAGATGAAATTTGGCTATGGCACAGACAGTTAGGGCACATAAATTTTGATAACTTAGTTTCAGTAAGCAAAAAGGGGTGTGTGAGGAATATTCCACCCATCATCAAACCGGTAAACACATTTTGTGATGAATGTGTAAAAGGTAAGCAAACTAAGGTGAGTTTTAGGACAAAGGAGCACAACACCTCAAGACCACTTAAAATTGTGCGTACATATATGTGTGGTCCAACTCAAACAAGAGCACTTGCTGGTGACAGATACTTTATGCTCTTCATTGATGACTACTCAAGAATGACATGGGTCACCTTTCTGCAAGATAAATCACAAGCATTTGAAAGATTCAAGATCTTTCGAAAGATGGTGGAAAAAGAAAGTGGGTACAAATTAAAATGCCTAAGATCAGACAGGGGTGGAGAGTTCACATCAAATGAATTTGAATATTATTGTGAAAAATATGGAATTAGAAGGCAATACTCTGCTCCTAGAACACCACAGCAAAATGGTGTGGTAGAAAGGAAGAACAGGACAATAAAGGAGATGTCCAGAACCATGTTAAATGAGGTCAGTCTACTATACACATATTGGAAAGAAGCTGTTCATACTACTGCATACACTTTGAACTGGGTTCACTTAAGAACAAACAACAAAATGAGACCTTATGAGTTATGGTATGACCAGAATCCATCAGTCAAATACTTCAAAGTATTTGGAAGCAAGTGCTTCATCAAGAAAGATATGGATGGTTTAGGAATTTTTGACTTTAGGAGTGATGAAGGAATCTTCCTTGGTTACTCATCTAACAACAAAGCCTACAAATGCTATAATAAAAGACTAAGAAGAGTCATTGAGAGTGGGCATGTAAAAGTTGATGAAGATATGTACAAAGGATGTCAACCACACATTAACCAATATGACGACTCCGGTGATGAACATGATGAAGTTCAGTCAGATACTAAACTAAAGGTAGCATCCAAGAAGGCTCCCAACCAGTCTATACAACTGAATCACCTGGAAGAGCAATTTTTGGGAAATAAGAGTGATGGTGTGCAGACAAGAAGAAGACTTTCCCAGAATGATGAAAAAGTCAACCTATGTCTCATGATTGAAGTGGAACCCAAAACATTCAATGAGGCTAGTAAAAGACAAGAATGGATGGATGCCATGGAAGAACAACTGCACCAAATTGAGAAGAACAAGACTTGGGAATTAGTCCCTAGACTGGAAGACAAGAATATCATTGGCACAAAATGGGTCTACCGGAACAAGATGAATGAAGAAGGTCAGATTGTAAGGCATAAATATAGACTAGTGTGTAAAGGATACTCTCAAGTAGAGGGGATTGACTTTGAAGAAACATTTGTACTAGTGGCTAGATTAGAAGCAATTAGAATGTTTCTAGCTTACTCTGCCTACAAGGGCTATAAAGTATACCAAATGGATGTAAAATCTGCTTTTCTAAATGGAAATTTGGAAGAAGAAGTATACATGGAGCAATTGGAAGGGTTTCTGCTACATGATGATGAGACATTTGTGTGTCAGTTAAAGAAGGCTCTGTATGGTCTAAAGCAAGCTTCTAGAGCATGGTACTCAAGATTAGATCAGTATCTGAAGGAGTAGGGATTCAAAAAGGGAAGTGCTGATAGTAATTTGTACATAAAGAAAGATGGGAATCACATGATTATTGTGGTTGTGTATGTAGATGAAATCATCTTTGGAGGCAACAAGGATACCCTAGGCAAAGAGTTTGTTGATCAGATGCAGTTAGAATTTGAGATGTCAATGTTTGGCGAATTGACTTACTTCCTTTGCTTGCAAATATTATAGCAAGATAAAGGAATATTTATCTCTCAAATCAAGTATGCAAAGGAGATGTTGAAGAAATTCCAAATGGAAGATTATAAACTGGTAAGTACCCCCATGGTGACTGACAACAAATTAAGCAAGAATGATGAATCATCGGTGGTGGATCAAACTTTGTACAGATCCATGACAGGTAGTCTACTATATCTAACTACTTCAAGACTAGATATATTTCAGGTAGTATGAATGGTGGCTAGATTCCAAGCTACACCAAAGTAGTGTCACATGAATGTTGTTAGCAAAATTTTTAGGTACCTACAAGGAATGCTCAGCTATGGTTTGGGGTATCCTAAATAGGGAAATTTTATCTTGGAAGAATACGCTGATGCTGAGTGGGCAGGATGCATTGATGATAGAAAGAGCACAAGTGGTGGTGCATTCTTTCTAGGTGACCAGTTGGTCTCTTGGCATAGCAAGAAGCAAGACTCAATCTCTCTATCTAGTACTAAAGTTGAGTACATTGTTGTTGCTACATGCTACTCTCAAGTGCTTTGGATGAAGCAGACTCTCAAAGATATACAGGTGGACATCACTGATCCTATTCTCATCCGATGTGACAATTTGAGTGCAATCAACATAGCAAAGAATCCAGTCATGCATTCTAGAATGAAGCACATTTCTATCAAGTATCACTTTATCAGAGAGAAGGTTGAAGGATAGGAGGTAAGGATGGATTATGTTCCTACTAGTGAGCAAGTAGCAGATATTTTTACCAAACTATGACCAGTAAGCACTTTTGAGTACCTCTGACATAAGTTAGGAGTTGTGTCATCTGTCTAGGTAGGATTTATGTGGCTTAGGGGGAGCTCAGTATGGATCAAAGGGGGAATGCACATTACCCTTTGTCATTGTGTCAAAGAGGAAGAAATGTGACCGTATGAAGTAAACCGTGAAAAGTTGACATTAATGCCAAAGGGGGAGATTGTTGGCATTTTGGCACTAAGTTGTCATTGATGTCAACTAACATGATGGAGATTCACATAAGGGTGAGCATAAAGAATGAGGGCCTACTGGTAAAGTACAAACCGGTCTGAAGGTTGGCTGATTGCTTATGATGAAGAGGCAGAATCTGGATGTTGTCACAAACCACAAAGGTGAAGTTGTGCTGCCGGTATAGTGTGCTCTACTAGTTATAGAAGAAGAAATCTCTACTGGCAAAAGGATGTACCAGTATATGTTTTCTAGATCAACTATGGTTGGTGGGCCATGTCTTGATTGTTGTGATGCCATGTGGAGCAAAGGTGGAAAATGTGTTGTGGTTGGTGAAGCCTCATCGACAGGGTCGATGAAATAGATAATCACCATTAATGAAGGAGCCACAAATTATAGGATTGTACTTGACTGATCGCATCTTGAGGAAGAAGGAATGACAGAGGAAGATTAGAGAGTAGTTGGCACCTAAATCTATGCAATGGAAATCCGATTCAAGAAGTCCTCAAAAATGAAACTTCTAAAGCGCTTTATGTGTTGACTGATTTCATGATAGAAGATCTGATTCAAGATTGCCATTTCTAGAAAATGTGCTTTGGATAATGGAAACCATGTGCAGGTGCATCCTTCAAGGATAGGTGATCAACCCAAGATAAGGGGGGATTGGATCTCATGAAGATTGTGTCGAAAAGAGGAAACCCTGACTGCTCAAGTTTTTGAATTATGTTCTAGCGGGAAATCACGATATAAGAAATGAGAGCTCAAGACAGAAGAGATTGATGCTATGAAGGAGGAGAAGTGTAGAGAGAGTAAGCAAGGAAAATGATTGTTTTCCTTAGAAAGAATTCTAAGAAATTTGCAGTGTGCGTGAGAAAGCATACCAGTGAGAGGATTCTACCGGAAGAAGTGTAGTCTTGTAGTTGAGCCTAACCGACAAGGTGTGGTAGAGCACGCAACATCCTAGTGTGACACAATGTGTTGAGAGACTGTGTGTGAGAGGAAGAGAAAGATAACATAGGTCGAGAAGTAGAGATAGTAATCTCACAACCGGTAGTGTGAGATTTAGTGGAGGAGAAAAGACTATCAACCGATAGAGAGTTATTTGATCAAAGAGTTCTAGAATTCATTTGCAACAAGAATCCTCAATTGTTTTCAAATTGTATTTCAATATACATCGCCAAGTTGAATCTTGGTGCGGGGGTTGGTGCTCCTTGGGTTGGTACCCTAAAAGTGTAGGGGTCTTTTCTCCTTGGGTTGGTTCCCTAAAAGTGCAGGGGTTGGTTCTCCTTGGGTTGGTACCCAAAATCTTTGTAAATCAATGTTTTACCTATGAGGCTGGATTGGAGCAGTAGTCTCCAACAACTTTTCTCACCAAGGTTTTTCCCATATTGGGTTTTCAAAGAATTTGTCCTTTTCCTTTTCAACTTTTTCCCTGAAGGTGTCCTCATTCACCTTGTCAATGGTTATTACATTATCAGTAATAAATTTTGATAGTGTGTCCAATTTTCCTATAGAATCCTTGATGTGATCAGTGTTACAATTTGGTGCAATCAACTTCAGAACTGGTAAAGTGTTATCAATTGCCTTGTAGGACAATGCATTGCAGTCTGTTATCTTCTTGATTGAATCTAAAAGTACTTTAGTAACATTTGTAGGTCTAAATTCACTTGTTGAAGTGTCAGATGTCTGACCAATTACCTTTACTACCTCTATGCTTCCAACATTAGTAACCGTTTTGTTAGTGTTAACCTCCGTTGGATCAGTTTGAGTTTGCATTTCAAACTGTAAAGGTTTGTCTGATTGTTTAGGTGTCTCAATGATTTCCGGTTTCTCTACCTTAGTATCTACCTACCTCTATTGGTTTTTTAGTAAGTTCATCTACCGCTATCTCTATCTCCAGTGGCCTTGTGCCAGCATCTTTTCCTTCAGTAGGTTTTCTTGTATCCAACGGTTGCTCTGTTTGGGTTGGGATCTCTACCTCAATAGTCTCTACCGGTTTCTCAGCTATGTTTCCACTATTAATATTATCATTCTTAACCTCTGTACTATCCTTATCCACAACAATATTTACTTCCTGAGTATCCACATTCATGGTAAAAAGTATCTTTGATTCAGGATTTGTATCATCATGTGTGATACCTTTAGTGTCAAAGACCGGTGTATCATTTGTGTGTATTGGTGCAATATCCAAAGGTGGTGTCAGTATATTATTAGTAATTTTGATGTTTGGAATTCCACCAATATTTCCTTTGCCCTTATCCTTATCCTTTTGATATATTTTGAATGTCTTCTTTTGTTGGTTCCTTTCCTCTTGTTTTTCTTTTTCCACAAAAAATATATCCTAGTTATCAGCAGTGTCTTCTGCAATCTCATTTACTCTACCTTCCATTAAACTTACTTGTCGGTGCCCAGTGGAAAAAATGGATCTATTAGCCTCACAAATCAATTCATCAATTTCCTCTTTTAAATTCACAAGATGAATAGCTAGAAGTTTTTCAACTTTTAGTTTCTTATCTAATTCCATCACTGCTATCCTTTTTGCATCCAATCTTCTATACAGTTCATTTGGTAAATCATCCACAACTTCAATTAAGACTTTCTTATATATGTCCAAGTGTAGAATAATACTATTCTCAATGCTTTCCTTGTCAGAATCATTAAATGAATTATACAGTTTACTCACATTAGCCAAATTTCCATCATCAGTTATTTCATTTAACAAATTATCCAATGAAGGTGTGACCGGTTTCTATTTCTTCTTAGGAGTTACTTTCTTGGCCGGTTCCCTTACTACCTATTGTTTTTTCCTCAAGGTCCTTATTCTCTTGGGTGAAGGAGAGGGTATCGGTGAAGTTTTTCTCTTCCTCCTTTCTACACTTTTAAACTTTGTTGCCTTGTCACTCTCAGTTCAAGAAGATGTGACAACCAGTGAAATGTGTGCCTCTAGTTGCAATCCTTCAAGCTCACTGGCCGATATGCCACGGATGTTCATTACATTTTCCTTGAATTCTTTTACTTTCTTAGAAGCATCTCTGATAATTTTTTCTCTTTTCTTCCTTTGCTTCATTGTTTTTACACTACTTTCAATAGTTTCAACACTACCAAAAACTTGTTCTGATGGTTCTCTTGGTGCATCTAGTAATGCTTTAGCATATGTCTCAAGAATGTTTAGATCTACCTCATATCCCATTTCAATTACCCATATAGTCCTAGGGAGTACAACTTCCATCCACGTCTCATCTTTCTTGATAATAAAACAAATTTCTTTGTCATACTTGTCTACTATACTCTGTGGTGATCTTTCTCTAGCTCTCATCTTATCTTTGAAAGTTTTAAAGTATTCAATTATGTTATTGTCCTTTGTAGTTCCCATGTCGGTTAAAGATTCCTGTATTTGTTTTCCTACCGGTATATCATATCCAAAGCCTTTGGGTCCAGTATCGGGAATCTCCTTAGTGAAATACAACATTAAACATACCAAAAGGTTTCCAAAATGGAATGTGCCTTTCTTGTCACCTTTGATCTTTTTTCAGGTTTTCAATCAGTTCATCTTTCATCCATTCACATACATCAATCATTGCATTATTGTTGACCATCTCATATGCACTGTGTATACAAAGACTAGAAACTGAATTTAGCCTATTAACATGTGTAGTCTTGTATCCTAGCACCATGCTCACAAATCTCACATTGATATCCTTAATATCATTCACTCTTAGTGATCTAGTGTCAGATGTTGCTCCGGTTAGGCTTATCATTGTGTTGTTGGGAATCTTCTTAGTTTTATCAGGTGTTTTGTCGGTTGAATGTAAACTAGTTACTGCCCAAATTGCTTGTCCGGTTATTTTGCAGACCGAATCCAACCATAAGAATTCTCCATGTACTCTACTTAAAACAATTCTGACTACTTCCTTCGAAAATTCAGGGATATTCAATATCTCAACAAAAGCTAGAGTTTCTACAATCTTGTGTTTAGGTTTAACAACACCATTTTCATCACAAATTACCATTTTAAACAATTCCTCAAAACCTATTTCTTCAATGTTGCAATGTATATAAATCCCAGGGTCTTCAGCAAAAGCTACACCTTTAGGAATTTTTGAAAATGCCCCTATGGAATCATCTTGCTTAGCTACTTCGGGAATTATTTTAAACACAGGCCTAGGGCATTTCACATTTTCCACAATAGTAGGGTTCTAAATAGATTTAGGAGAAGAAGAGGAGGCCATTGAAAAATACCTTTAGCTACTTGAAAATATTCTAAATGCTTGGAGAAATCACTTCGCACCTTTCCTTGAATGCCTTCGCTTAGTTTTCGTGCTCTCTGCTAATTCGAATGTTCGGTGTGTCGAAAAAGAGGGAAGTCAACTGATTTATAATGAAATTTCTCTCAACAACCACATTAAATGCTCATCGGTTAAGTGAAAACTTAACACATCTACCAGTAAGGAAGAAATATATCTTCTCACCATCAACCGAGGGTACTCTGCATGATTTTCAACTTTCTGCAATACCCCAAAATGGGTTACTTCTCGGTTGGATAAAGAATCTCCTGCTGGTGGAGTATTACTCTGTTCTACCGGTGTAGAGACAGTTTCATCAAATTTTAGATCTCTCTTTTTAATCCATTGTTTTGAAAATTCTTGCTTTACCTCATCTACCTTTTCTTTACCTTTCAAACTGGATCCTTTATTGTTTACTGGTGAAGTCTTGCTTCTACAAAATTTTGCAATATGTCCAATCTTGTTACAAGCATAATAAGTTACATTATTCTTCTGAATAGCCTTTCCATATCCTACACTAGTTTGTGTTTTGCATTGATTAGATAAGTGCCCAAATCTTCCACAAACATAGCATTTCACATTCATTTTGCACTTTTCTGAATTATGACCAACTTTGTTGCATTTGGAGCATTGACCGGTGGGTGCATTAATGTTCTGATTGTTTCTAAATCTACATTGATATGCTCTATGACCATATTTGTTATAGTTAAATAATTTCCCATTAAATTTGTAAGCACTAGGTTATCTTACCGGTTTACTGTGATCATGATTGTTTGCAGTACCAAAACTTTCTCCAACTTCAAATCCAAGTCCATTAGTATCTCCATTAGATTTCTGATTTTTCAACATATCATCAAGTTCCTCTGAACTTTTCTTGAATTTCTCTTTATGTTTATTTGCAGTATCCAGCTCATTTTCCAGAATTCCCTTTTGTCTCATAAGCTCAGTTACATCATGTTGCATGTGAATTAGATCTGTCTTCAACAGATAATTTTCATGACTGAGTCTTAGATTTTTATTTCTAGCATCATTAAGTCTCCTAGTCAAGTCTTCTTCATTATTCTTCCTATCTTCAATATCTTTACATTAACCTCATAGTCATATCTTGCATTTAATTTTTCATGTTATTGTTCTCTATTCTCAACTTGTTCACAAGTTCATTAAGATTTTCCTTTTCATCATCATCTTTCTGCATCTTCTCATGAAGTTCTTTTCTTTTATTTCGAGCTATAGTAAGATTCTCTTGAAGTCCTTGAATGAATTCCTGTGCAGTCCTCAGATAATCTTCAAGTTTGATATTCTTCAATTTCTTTGCATCATAGTCTACAAGAGCTCCTTCCAATTGTTTTCTTAAGTTCTCCATCTGTACCAGTGTCAGAATATTCTTCAAGCTGTTAGGATTTTGATAATAGAGGACCAAGCTCTGATACCAATTGTTAGGATTAATGACAGTCCCAAAGACACTGAGAGGGGGGGTGAATCAGTGTTTAACCGGTTAACAGAATATTTAAACTTATTAAGAAGTTTGCATCCCAAAATAGTGTACCGGTAAATAAGAATAACAGAGACAACATAGAGAACACACCATAACACAAGATATTTAACAAGGAAACTCGGTGTGGGAAGACCAACAATATTCACTCACTGGCCAATGAATAAATATTACTTACAATGAGGGGCTTGCACATGCAGGAAGACCAATTGCCTAGAGTTCATTGCTCAATAAAAGTCACACTGACTATAAAAGTGGATTATAAAATCCAATACAATGTACTGCTTCAAATCATCATCAAATATGCCAGGTTCAGTACCAGTTTAAGCTCAGTCTATAACCAAAACCTTATACAAAATTTGCCTTATGCATTCACATATAGCATCCTTCCTTTTTCTTATTTTCTACATTCTCTCATACCATACAACATAAAATAACCTATAAGATCTCATACATATATATGAATCTCTTACAATATATCATGTCAGCTTTACAAAAGATAATTACATTAAAATACAATAAACAAAAGTTTATTGCATGTCGATTGGGGTGCCAGTATGCATTGTTGCTGCTGCTAGTGAAGTACCAGCCGGTGTATGTAGAAGTCTATTGCCGGTGCTGATAACTACTGGTGGCTTACCAGATGGTTACTAGATGGTTGCCAGATGGTTGCCATCAATGACAACATCAACTATTCTCATAAGAGTGTACAATGCTAACATTACCGGTATGATTGTTTAGTGGTTAAGTGAATAACTAATATTCTAAAGTTAGATCATAGAAAGAAAAAGGCTTTGAAACCACTGATTCCCCGCCCCCCTCTCAGTGGTATTCTTTGTTCAAAAAATAGGTAGAAGATATTTTTACTAAGGCTTTGGTGAAGGTTATTGCCCCTCCTTTTTATAACTAGATGCATTTTTAGTAGTGCATCTTTCAAGGGGGAGATTTAATGCTTATCCTTATCTCCTATATTAATACTCTTGTTGTTGTCAAGGGGAGTAGTGGTGTGATTAGGTCAGTATGATTTTCAGCACCCTTTGTGATTGTTTTCAAAGGGGGAGAGAGAGTTGCTTTGATATTGGAGAGAGAGAGTTGTTTTGATATTGGAGAGAGCGTTATTTTGATATTGGAGAGAGTTGTTGTGATATTGGAGAGAGAGTTGTTGTGAGATTATTTGGGGAGAGAGGGTTGTTGTAAGATTATTTGGATCATATTGGTGTTTCCATCAATGGAAAATGGGGAGATCATTAGAGATTGTTGGAGTTTTTTGATAGCATGAGCTTGTATGACTTGGTTATCTAGATGGATGTTGGTCCAAATATTTCTTTGTGAGACTTGGTTATCCAAATGGATGTTGGTCTAGATTTGTAGTTAATCGTTTTGGTGTTGGTTCTTTCATCTTGTATTCAAGGTGGTCCGGAATACTTTTGGTGCCCTTTGGATATGTTTCTAATTGTATTGTGGTTTAATGGATCATATACTTTTGGTCTGAATATGTGTTGGAAGATGTTAAATTGGGTCTCACCATACGTGTTGAGATCTGCATGGAGTATTGAGCATCAAAAGAGATTGTGTGGCTGATTGGCTGATTATGTCTACACTTACACTTTCTAACACCCTTTAGATTATTTGTAAGTGTGTGCGGATAGACATATCAATCATGAAAGTATGTATTGTGATATGTTTTGGTTCCCTCTTTCTCTTGTAGTGGACTCATCTAAATATTTTATGTCCGGGTGGCTTATTTTGTGTAATATATCTTAATTTATTTTGGTCAACCCTTAATTAGGATTTGAATGTTCTATCTCATATTTAAGATGTGAGGATGGATAAATTGTGTGTGGATGAGAAGTAAATTGTGTGAGAAATGTATTCAAATTATTTGTAAGAAGATTTGAGTTTTTGGTGATGCAAAAGTCAGTTAGAGAAGGGCTTTGAAGGTGATATATTTTGCAAGACAGTGTGTTGGAAAAGTGAAAATTATCAGAGATTTTTTCCATGATGTTGGCTACTTGATTTAGTTGTTCAAGTCTAGTTTCATGATTAGGATAATCCTTCTCAATTTCAATTCATCTTTTTCATTCATTGCTGACTGACATTGAGTCCTTTGGTAGTAGTTTGTATCTTGTCCTAAAGAAGTGTTCATTAGTTGTACAAGTCCTCTTTGTATCTTGTCTAAGGTTGTGTGGCTTAGTTATAAAAGTACCATAGGTGTTGGTTCTCCTTGGAAGTAATCTTGAAATGTTGTAAACATTTTTATTCATATTGTGAGTTAGATTCTCACCATGGTTTTTCCCTTTTTGGGTTTTCCACATAAATCTGGTATTCATTTACTGATATTTGATGCTTATATGTTGATGATTATGTTATTGCTATGTAATTTAATGTTCTTGATTAATAATTGGTTTTGAAGTTTTATACTCATTCACCCCCCTCTCAATCTTGTTGGGTGTTCAACACTTTTAGGTGTCAATTTCAACCTATACAAAAAGTGATTAGTGGAATTGAATCTTCATTTTTTGAAAATGTCAAAGCTTCAACTTCAAGGTGTAAGAGTCTCACCTCAGTTTTTACATAATTGGATTCAAATGTTTAATTAGAATGGAATAATATCTCCCTTCCTTTCAAGGGTAGCCTCTTGCATAATGCACATCTAAAAGCTGATAGAAAATTTGTAACATGGACATTACCACCTCAAACTTTTCAAAACTAAAATTTGATGGAGCTACAAAAGAGAACATCAACATCTTGGATGTGGGTTGTGTGATCAGGTATCACTTAGGAAGGATTATTGGAACCTCAAAATTTATAATTCAAGATGGAACTAATAACATTATAGAAGCAAAGATAGTGTTACTGAGCCTTAAATTGGCTAAAAAACTCAACATTTCTCACATAGTCATCAAAGGAGTCTCACTAGTCACAATTACTACATGAATCTTGAGATATTTTTCCAATTGGAAATTTAAGTATTATTTTTCTTAGTCTTGGGAAATTATCAATCACTTTCAAAGCTATTAGATATCTGATTGTTTCATGGAGAGAAATAAGCTGGCAAATTTCCTTGCCAATATTGGCTCTACTCTTCCTAGAGGAGAAAAGTCATTCATGCATGAAGAGCTCTCAAAAATTTTACTCCTAGTAGTTGAATTATAAGGGGAGAAATAATTTTCTTTTTTCTCCCTAATTTCAGCTAAGAACACTTTGTACTCTATATTATGATGCTATTCATGGGTTTGTGGAGTTATTTTATTCTTTGTCAACATTTTTCAACATTGTCTCTCCTCACATTTCATTTGTTTGTTCTGCCAATTGATCTCGGTGTAGTTTAATTATGTTCCATCTTGTCATTACTTGTTTCTATTAAATTTCAAATTTTCTACATAACGAGGTACACTTTTTATTTTAAGATGAATTCATATTTGTACTGTCTCTGTTGGTGTCATCATTTTAGGGACTTCTCTCAAAGTTACCAACCTCCAAATTGGGTTGATTTTCGATTGCATATGCCTTTTAGTATATTTTCAAAGGTTTTTTTAAGGAAAATAAAACCTATTTTAGTTCTCTTCCCACATACACCTCAGTACATAAGTAAACACATCACTCTATTGCTAGGTTCTCACACACCTAGTGGGTGTTTAAATTGACCTCTTCTCCTTCTAATGTATTACATTTTATTTTTTGTTTTTGGTCAACATTGGCTCATGGATTTTTGTGGGTGATCAATCTGCATGGAAAAAGATAATCCTATTTTAAAGGTGGTTCGCTCATGGATTTAGCATCCCCCCCAAGAAAAATGTAAGTTCCTTACCCAATTTAATCTAGGTAATCTATGCTCTTTATTCCATTTCATTTGCAAATTGGTTAAGGAATCTATTTGAATGCTCTTGGGGGAGGGTTTGTTATCTACTAAGGATTTCAATATGTTTGTATATGATACAAGCTTTTTTTTTTTCTCTCCAATTGCATGGAAATTTTGGAAAAATACGCTTTGATGACCATGATTTATGATAAATTATTGAATAAATATGTCATTTCATCTAACATTTTTTAGTCATCTCTTTCCACATTCAATCCCCTTTTGGGAACAAGCTCGATGGGTGGCATTTTCTTGGCCAAACTAGTTCAAACTTCCTCAACCCACAAATGCATCTTTCAATAATTATCACTTGGTCTTCAAAATGACTATATTCCTTGTCCCTAAAGAATGCAGTTTTTGCTAATGAAGATAAAGTGGAAGATGATCTTATTGTCCAGACATCTTCTATGTACCATGCGCTAAAAGTTGTTGGTATTTTGGATATGTTGATATGGCTTTGTCATTGATGTCAACACTTATTAACTCTGGCACTTGGAGAATTGGCAATGTTCACCGGCAAGCAAGTGACTTATGCAAAGTCATCGGTATCTTGTTCACTGACACTTGGAATGACATGGAAAATACATGGCTATGTCGAAGACATCATTTGGACACTATGTCTTGAAGATTTGTTCATTGGTATATTCGTGTTTGCATATTTGTTGTTACCGACAAATAGGTCCAGGATAAGCACCGATAGGATTATCTATTCCAGATCAACACGACACACTATGGAGATGATTTATTAATATTGTAAATGCATTAAGCCAACATGTTGAATCAGATATTGCATCGGTTATTGTTTTACTTGTAAATTGTTTTATTAATATCTTTTGTAAAGCCGACCTATACATTTTGGTCCTAGGCTTCGGTATATATGTAAGATCTTATTTGATTGAAGGAAAAATGAAGTGAGGAATGTGAATGGAATAAGGTATATGCAAGAATAAGAAGAGCTATACACACAGACATCATTTGAAGGTAGAAGGAAGGTTTTGTGAAGACATATCAGAACTAAATCAGTACTCAATCCAGCATATGAAGATGCTATTTTGAGCAGTACATCGTTATTGGATTTAACCATCCAATTATAGTCAGTGTGACTCCTATTTGTGTTTGAGTAGTGAGCTCTAGGCACTTGGCCTTTTTGCATGTGCAGACCCCCTATTGTATACACATACTATTTGCAGTAGTATCATCTGATTGTGGGTAAGGTTTCCCACCATGGTTTTTCTCCTTACAAGGTTTCCATGTACAAATACTGGTGTTATGTGTTGTGGATGTTATTGTCTTTCTGTTTCATGCATTAATCTTTACCGGTACTGCAATTAACTAATAAAATGTCTACCAGTATTAAGTTTGGTTTACCAGTATTAAGCATTAAGTTTGGTTAAGTTATTTTTGGTTTGAATTTATTAGACAACTGATTCACCTCCCCCCCCCCTCAGTTGTCTCTTGGACCTAACAAAAGTCTCGCTAAAGCATTCTCCACCAAAACTAGTCAACATTGATCTAAACAAATCAAATATTTCCTTGGATTGTAAAAAATTCATCAGTGAGGTAAACACAAATTCCTCTATTATGCCTAACAATGAACCCCTCTCTCCACCTCTTGCATATATGGATTAAAATAAAAAATAAAGAAAATGATGAAACTTTGAGTTGAGTTTGTTGATAGAATGAGATTGTATGATTGTCATTGATGTTAAACCTAGTTATTTGGAGGGATGTTGGTCCAATATGCTCTTGGTTGCTGCAGTTGTGCTTTGTGTTACAGTTTGAGTTTAGGATTTTTGGTTTTGGTTGTGGCATTTCATTTTGGATATTTATCTCTATTCTTTGGTAGGAAGTGTGTCTGTTAGAATGGTTTGGGAAGCCTTTGGTACTCTCTATATATGTTGTAGATAATGTTGCAGTTTAGTGGATATGGTTTTATGGTATGTATAATATTTTCAATATCTTTCTCTGATGGTTCCTTTGTTCTACAAGAGAGCTTTGTTGATTATGTTATAACTCAGTATGTGTGATTAAGTTATCTTAATTGGATCATATTATTTTGGTTTAGAAATGAGCTAAAAGTTATATTGGGATGTTGTTATTGTTGGAATATGTGCAGAGTTGGATGACATGATGATATTGTATGTTGTCATTGATGGCAATATGCTGGAGTATGAACCGGTATATTGAAGAAAGCAAATTGGCAAGAGAACCAGTATGATGGTATGAAGTGAACCGGTATGATGATGTGAACCAATATATGTGAACTGGTATGTTGGAATGTGAACTGGTATATGTAAAGTTTGTATCGGGGTTTCATTTGATATGACTACTGGTTGTTAGTCTTGGCTTTAGGGTTTCTAGTTGATGCATTTCAAGTTTGTGTGATTCGACCGACGATTGATAACTCAATGATGAACCACTAGTACCAAACCGGTACTGAGAGGGGGGGGGTGAATCAGTACAAACACAAATATAGTCCAAAATTGGTTTGACAACAAACACTCCAAATGACTGATAAATAGAGATACCGGTAAAACAGAGTGCAACTGGTAACATCCAGTATAGCTCAATCAGTCGTGAACCGGTCACTTAATAAGCTTTTCTCTTAGCTCAATACCACATTATCATAATATTCACATGCATGAACTAGTAGACTTAACCATCAAATCTTCACAACCGTGAGTTCAATATGTTTTATAGACAGGCATAAAACATAGAACCTTCATGTGCATAATAGATAAAACAAAGCATCACAAAACAAAACCATTTCACATGACACACATATTTTTCATGTGGAAACCCAACTGGGAAAAACCATAGTGGGGATGAATACCCACAAGCTACTTTTTGAACTCTTTTGAAGTCCGCTCTATTAGGAGCCTTGTCCGGTTAAGAACATTACAATAGGTTCTGGTAGGAACTGATCTTGTTAGGGTCACCTTGTTAGAGGATTTTAAGAACTCAATAGCTGAAAGGATCTCCTAAGCTTCTCTAGCTTCTCAGAATTCATTAGCCTCGAGTTACCCGGTTAAGGGATTTGAAACAAGCCGGTTAAGACCACCTGATTTAAGGGATTTTGAATCAAACCAGTTAAGGCTACCTTGTTAGGGGATTTTACAACTGTTGAAGTGGTTAGAGATCAACAGGTATTACAATGATTTGTTAATAGCTCTCAATGCTAATGCAGATCCGTTTTGGCTCCTCTTCACCTTCTACACATTCACTTTGCAGATATCTCTTCTCTCCTTTGGTCTAGCAAGAATCACGTATCACTTCCCTTGGATACACACTCACAACTTTTGCCAACAACCTCAGAAAGAAACACAACATCGACCTTATAGAAAACATATAGGTCGGTAGAAAAAACCCTAAACCCTAAACCTGTTAGGTTAAGCAATTCAAACGGTTTGATCCTGACTGTTGAATCATGCTGCATTAAATGCAGCAATCTTGAATCGATCTCAAGACATTCTCCAACGTCCATTATCCACTGTTTTCATGGCGGCTGATAGCCCATCACACATTATCACCATTTGACAGACTTCGCACATTCCTGAGGTGGATAGGAATAGTCTTCTTCATGCAAGATCCTTCACACGTATAGAGCTTACATGGCAACACATTTTGTCCTCCATCATACTACTAACTCATCACACAAAGATTACCGATTGAGTCACTTGAGTTGCTCCAACTGGAAACCCTGAAGTGGAAGCTACCTACCAACTGGTAGCCATACAATGCTTCCATGTGCCGGTTCTCATAACTACATGCCGGTTCACCTTGAACAAATGTGCCGCTTCACTTTGGCATATAAACCCATTCATACATATGCCGGTTCCTCTCTCTTCACCTATCACATGTGCCAGTTCTCACCATGTCTCATATTGACATCAATGACAACATACAATATCATTATCTCTTCATGTCGGTTCACATAATGGCAACAATGATATTGTGTGATGGGTTAGCATTGAAATGAAGATCAGATCGTGCTGCCACATCATCCTTGTGTGCGTGAAGGATTTCCTTGATAATCTTGCATGAAGAAGATTGATTCTATCTACCTCGAGAATGTGTGAAGTCCTAGTAAATGGTGGAGAGCGCATGATGGGTTATCAGATTCTAGAAGCAGCAAAAAATGAATGATGGAGAACATCTTGAGATTTGTTCAAGATTGTTTTACATTATACAATATGATTAAATAGTCAGGATTGGACCGACTGTATTGATAACCTAGATGCTTAGGGTTTTAGGTTTTGGCTACCGACCTAATTGTTGTCTATAAGGTCGATGATGATTTGCATTGTGAAGTTGTTGGCAAATGTTATGTGTGTATCCAAGTGAAGGGATACTTGATTCTTTCCAGACCGGTGCAGTGAGTAGAGATCTGTAGAGTGTGATTGCAAATGTAAAGGAACTAAAGTGGATCTGCCTTGGCATTGAGTGTTATTATTAGATCAGTGTATTACCTGTTGACTTATAACCATTTCAACAGTTGGAAAATCCCTTTACCGGGTAGCTTTAACAGGATTTTTGTAAATCCTTTAACAAGGTGACTCAAAATCATTGAGTTCTTTAAATCCTCTGACAAGGTAACCTTTAACAAGGTTTTAACCTTTAACCGGGTGATCCTTAGTAGGATCAGTTCCTAGCAGAACTTGTTGTAAAGTCCTTAACCGGACTAGGCTCCTAATAGAGCAGACTTTAGAAGAGTTCAAAGAACAACTTGTGGGTATTCATCCCCACCGTGGTTTTTCCCAGTTGGGTTTCCACGTGAAAAATCAATGTGTTATGTGTGATGCTTTTTCATGTGATGTCTTAGTGTTTTCTGTTAAGTGATAAAGCATGTTGATCTAGTGGTCATTATATTTCTAATGATGTATTACTTATTTAAGCATATGGGTGAAGTGGAAATGAGATATTAGGTTTTGTGAAGATCTAAGTGTTACCGATTTATGTCTTTCACAGTCCCACTATGTTTTACCAGTAGTGCCCTGATTTAGATCGGTGATGTTGTTTGCCAGTTAGTGCAGTCTTTGTAGTTAAGATTGGTTTAAGGAATTTTTTGTCTATACTGAATCACCCCCCCTCTTAGTATCTGTTGAGTATTTACTTTTCATCATTATTCATCAATCATAGGTCTCAACATGGCATGTGGAGATCCACATGAAGCATTTTGCATTAAAAGATATTTTGTGGCTGACTAATTGCTATATATACATGTTACATTCAGTAAAAACTTGGGAGAATGAATTAGCATGTGTGTATCATTAGATTAATATTGGAAGGGTGTATTTTGGTTCCCTCTTTCTTTTGGAGTGGACCAGTTTGAGTATTTTTGTCCGAGTGGCTTAATTTTTGTAATATTACTTATTTTATTGTGGTTGACCCTTTATTAGGTTTTCAATGTTGTATCTCATATTCAAGAAGTTTGGATGGATGAGTTGTGTTGGAATAGAAAAGTGGATTGTGTTTTAATTGATGAGAAATGTTTGGAAAGGATGTGCAAGAATATTTGAGTTTGTGAATTTCAAATTGAGAAGAGCTTTGAAGGTGATATATTCAGTAAGATAGTGTATTGTGACAAGGAAGATTATCAGAGATATTTTCCATGATGTTGGTCACTTGATCCACTTGTTCAAGGATAATTTTATGTTTAGGAGAATGCTTCTCAGTTTTAATTTAGCTATTTCCTTTGATGTTGATTAATAGTGAGGCATTCGGTAACAATTTGTATCTTATCCTGAAGAAATGATCTTTAGTTGTGTGTGTCCTTATTTTGTATCTTTCCTAAGGTTGTGCACCTTAGTTTGCATGTTTGGAGCTATAAGATCTTTGGTAAGAAGGATTTTCCATTGTAAATAGTTGATATTTATTATGAGTTATATTCTCACCATTATTTTTCCCTGTTTGGGTTTTCCACATAAATATAGTGTGTATGTGTTGATGGTTGATGCTCACGTGTTGTTGATTGATGCATTGTTGCTAAGTTAGTTGATGTTGTTCATAGTTAATCTATTTTGAAGTTTTAGACTAATTCACCCCCCCTCTGAGTCCTACCATGTGTTAAACAATTGGTATTAGAGTTGGTTCCTCACTGGAAAGATTAACTGCTTGAGGTAGATCTAGAAATGGTGTAGGAACTTCATGTTAAAGCACTGATGTTTGATGGAACAAACTTTTCTTATTGGAAGAAAATAATAGAATCTTACCTTGAGACATTGTAGTATGGAATTAAAGAGATTATTCAAATTGGTTTATGATCTAAGATCGACAATTGACTCCAGATGAATTAGAGGCTTAGGAGACAAATGCAAAGGCTAGAGCAATACTTATTAGTTGTCTTAGTGATGAAGTATTTGGTAAGGTTAAAGGATTGAAAGAAGCTAAGGAAGTCTGTGTTGGTATTTTGGATGTGTTGCATTGGTTTTGTCATTGATGTCAACACTTATCAACACTTGTGAACACTTATCAACACTAAAGATCTTTGGTTATGTTCACTGGCATGTTCAGTGACGTATGCATAGTGACCAATATTTGGTTCACCGACAGGTTATATTGTTCACTGACACTGAGGATGATCTGTTATCATCTGGAGATTACTTGGTTATGTCAAAGATATTGTTTGGACACTTGGTTTTGGTGATTTTGTTATGGACCAGCAAGCATTATCTATTTTAGATTAGCACGACACATTATGGAGATGTTTTATTGATTGGTTATTATTGTAAATGCAATAAGCCAACATGATACATCGCATATTGATTCATTTGTAATTGATTTAATTGTAATATTCTTAGTGAGCTGACCTACACATTTGGTCTTAGGTTTTGGTATATATGTAGTAAGGTGTGAAAGGGAATGTAATAAGGTATATGCAAATATAAGCAAAGCTATACATGCAAACATCATTTGAAGATTCAAGGAAGGTGTGAAGAAGACAATTAGAGCTTAACCGGTACTGAATCTAGCATATGAAGATGCTATTTTGAGCAGTACATTATCATTGGATTTAACCATCCAATTGTAGTCAGTGTGACTCCCATTTTGTGGTTGAGCAGTGAGCTCTAGGTAGTTGGCCTTTCTGCATGTGCAAACCCCATTTGTACACACATACGATCTGTAGTAGTATCATCTGATTGTGGGTAAGGTTTCCTACCATGGTTTTTCCCCTTACAGGGTTTCCATGTACAAATATTTGTGTTATGTGTTGTGGATGTTATTTGTCTTTCTGTTTCATGCATTAAACATTACCGGTACTGTTATTAACTGTTAAACTATCAATCAACATTAAGTTTGGTTTATTGGTTTATTGGAAGTAAGTATGAAGGTAAAGCACCATTTAAATGTTTTAACTACAATAAAACTAGCCATAAGGCATCTAGGTGTCCCGATAGACATGCAAGATTGAAAGAAGAAACTAAAATAACATATAAGCCTAACCCTGAATATCAGAGATACAGATTTAAGAAGAATAGAGACAAATTATGTTACTATGCTGATGAAGGAGTTACTAATGATTCTGATGAGGAACTGACAGACAATGGATGGGCTTTTGTTGCAATAATAGAAGATCAACCGACACCTACTATACAACCAGTAGAGAAGGCCCTGACAGCTAAAATTGAAGAAAAGGATGAATGGATCATTGATTTTGGATGTTCACATCATATGACTGGTGATAAAAGTAAATTCTTAAGCTTTCAGGAATACAATGGAGGTCTAGTAAGATTTGGAGATGATAAAGCTTGTTTGATAAGAGGAAAAGGCACTATATCTTTTGATGGTAAGCACAATACAATTAGTTGAAAAGGGATTTCAGTTACAATTCAAGAATGGTAAATGCAAAATCATGAATAGAACCGGTTTGGAAATTGCAACTGGTAATATTTTTCACTTGAATAACAATGAGAAGACATGCTTGATTGCACATATTGATGAAAGTTGGTTGTGGCATAAAAGACTTTGTCATGTAAATTTTGATTGCATTGTGAAGATCAATACTACTAAGGTAGTAAGGGATTTACCTAAGATTGTTAAACGTCACAATCCGGTATGTAAGGAATGTCAATTTGGAAAGCAAGTTAGATTAAATTTTAAGAGTATTTCAGAAATCCAATAATGTTCTTGATTTATTTCATACTGATTTATGTGGTCCAGCAAGAACTAGAAGTTTACAAGGAGATAGATATTTTATGCTAATCATTGATGATTTTTCTAGAATGTGTTGGGTTACTTTTATCAGGGAGAAATCAAAAGCTTTTGGGAAATTCAAACTATTCAAGGTAATGGTAGAGAATGAAACTGGTAAGAAAATCAAATGTTTGAGATCAGATCAAGGAGATGAATTTACATCTAAGGAATTTAACACATTCTATGAAGTGAATGGAATCAGGAGATAGTTATCAGCACCTCAAACACCCCAGCAAAATGGAGTTGTGGAAAGGAAGAACAAAACTATTTTGGATGTAGCTAGAAGCATGATATCAGAAGCAAACCTACCTCATGTGTATTGGAGAGAAGTAGTAAATATAGCGGTTTACACATTCAACAGAGTTCACATCAAAGGTGAAACCGGTAAGACCCCTCATGAACTATGGTTTGGTAATACTCCTACTCTTAAATATTTCAGAATATTTGGAAGCAAATGTTATATTAGGAGAGATGATTATATTGGTAAATTTCATCCTAAAAGTGATGAAGAAATATTTCTTGGTTATTCATCTAAGAGTAAGGCATATAGATGTTTTAACAAGAGATTGTAGAAAATCATTGAGAGTGCAAATGTGAAGATTGATGAACAGTTTAGAGGTAATTCAAGGTACATGGACTCTAAATCGATAGTTGAGATAATCACAAATGAACCTATACAGAGTGCACATGGACAAAATATTGATCCAGTCACACCGACATCATCTGAGAATTAACCTATTAACCTAAGGAAGGTATGAAGAAGACAATTAGAGCTTAAGAGGTACTGAATCTAGCATATGAAGATGCTATTTTGAGTAGTACATTATCATTGGATTTGACCATCCAATTGTAGTCAATGTGACTCTCATTTTGTGATTGAGCAGTGAGCTCTAGGCAGTTGGCCTTTCTACATGTGCAGACCCCAATTGTACACACATACTATCTACAGTAGTATCATCTGATTGTGGGTAAGGTTTCCCACCGTGGTTTTTCCCCTTATAGGGTTTCCACGTACAAATATCTGTGTTATGTGTTGTGGATGTTATTTGTCTTTCTGTTTCATGCGTTGAACTTTACATATATTGTTATTAACTATTAAACTCTCAACTTGCATTAAGTTTAGTTTACCAGTATTAAGCATCATGTTTGACTAAGTTATATTTGGGTTGAAATTAATAGACAACTGATTCACCCCCCCCCCCCTCTCAGTTGCCTCCGGATCCTAACAATGAATTCTCCACCCTGAATCGACCTTATAATACTCAATCCTGTTTCTATCTCAACTTTAGCTTTAAATATTTTAAACTTTGCAAATTCTTGAGACTTCTCCCTTAAAAAAGTAACCCACATCATTCTAGAATAATCATCAATGATTAGCATGAAATATCTATCACCCTGAAAACTTTTGATTCTAGCAGGACCACACAAATCAGTAGTCTTCTCACTAGAGTTTAAATGAAAGATATTACCTTTAGTCTGTGTATCGGTTGCAATTTACAAACTAGATCTATTGATAATCTTGTATTTTCCATCCTTGAACTGTAATTGAAATCCCTTATCTACCAATTGTCCGACACTCAAAAGATTATGCCTTAAACCTTCAACATAATAAACATTGTTAGTGTTATACTTACCGTCCAGTGATATTAATCATTTTCCCTTGATCATGCATGCTTTGTCATCTCCAAATCTAACCAGACCACCATCAAATTCTTGCATAGATAAGAACTTCCTTTTATCTCTAGTAATATGATGTAAACATCCACTATCAATTACCCATTCATCCTTATCTTGAAATTTAGCAACAAGGGCCTTCTCTTCAAGTACTGGATCATCTTTCTTGATAGCCAAAAATACCCATTCATTTCTATTGCCGGATCCACTAGCTGAATCTTGTGCCGGTTCATCATCAGAATCTATCACACCTTCTTCATCTGCATAGTAGCATGATTTGTCTTTGTTTTTCATGTACATATGCTTGTTCTGATAATAATGGTTAGGCCTAAAAGATATTCTAGCTCTTTCTTTAAATCTTGAATTCCTTTCAGGACATCTAGATGCAAAATGACCTGTCTTATTACATGCAAATCATTAAAAAGGTGATTTTCCTTCATACTTACTTCTTGCCGGTCCTTTGGGTACTCTTCTAGAAAATAAGGTTTCAAAATGCTCAAACTCTTCAACTTGTATGTAAAATAATCAAACATGCAAATTGTTAGCACATGGTCCAAATTGAGCTAAAAATATGTTAAAAATACTCACAAAGCCAAATACACAAAATGCAAAATGAAAAATTGATGTTTAGACCCTCAAAAATGCTTGTGGTTTTTCATACAAGTTTTCACAGAGAAGCAGAAATTTGTACGAGTAAAGATCACCCCCTACATGTCTCGAGGAAATATACTTTACACGTCTCAAAGAAACATAACTAAATCACGTTGTAACCATCCCCATACAATAAAACATAACTTATCACACGGTTAAATGACCAACCAAGAACAATATTGTGTGAGTCATGGGACCAAACCAAACAGCAAAACTTATATGCTCAAATGACAAAATAGGAAATGAACAGTTTGTCATATGAGAAATGGTGTTAACCCTCATGACAAAATGATGCAAATGACTTCAAACTGAAAAGAAAATGCAAAAATATCAACAAAAAATCAAAATTTAAGAAGCTCTCCAACCACTCTTGCTGATACATGATGTAGATTCATGAAAAGAAGGTTCGGATTTAATAGTTCCAGAAGGTCCAAATTCCTCAAGCTCAAAAGCAGATAATTTCCTAGGCAAGGTATCCCTATTAATAGAGGTTTTTTCCATAGTTCTAAGCTCATTAATTGTAGTATCCTTCATCTTTTAAGTCGGTGGTAAATCTCTTAGTACTTTAGAAACTATTTCATCTTCGCTAAGAGATCCACCACAACATTGAATTCCCAAAACAATTCATTAACTCTCTCCATAAAAGCAACAATCCTTTTATCTTCTTCCATCTTCATATATTCATACCTTACCTAGTAACCATCAAGTTTAGCAATTTTAACAGTAGGGTCACCTTCATTCAGATTCTCATATTTGTCCCATATAGCCTTTGCAGTTGATTTGTCAGTTAGTCCCATAATTTGTTGATCACAAAGTGCACACAAAAGGGCTTCTCTAGCTCTACAATAATTCTCAAGCTCTTTATATAGACCAGTTAGAGGAGGATCTCCAAATGTCGGATTAAATGATGTAACACCATTCTCAGCGATGTCAAAATTTCTCTCTGAAAGATAGCAATAGATGAACTTGAACTACTAGATGCCATAGGATCTTCCTCAAGCAGTTAAGCTTCTGTAGAGAGGACTAGGCTCTAATACCAATTGTTAGACAACTCATATAGCCAAAGGACAACTAAGAGAGGGGGGTGAACCAGTTGTCACCGGATTATAGAACTTTAAGAATTTAAATCCTTATTACTGGAACATATAAAATTAATACTGGAATGCATAAAATAAATACCAGAATGACTGATAAAGAATTTAAACAAAAATATAAATCACATAATAGTTACCATCCATCCATAACACATGACACCAATATTTGTACATGGAAATCCCGGTAAAGGGAGAAACCATAGTGGGAACCCTATCCACAGTCAGATAATACTTCAGCAGTAAGTATGTGATTGCAATAAGAGGGGCCTACACATGCTAGAAGGCCAACAGCCTAGAGTGCACTTCTCATCACAAAAAGGAGCCTCACTAACTACATAAACATCAGACTACAATCTGGAAAGAAGAGTGAACTACAAGTATAGCATCTCCTATGCCTGAGTATAGTTTTGATTAAGCTCAATACCAGAGGCCTTAAACCTCTCTTACAAACCCAATTCAATCACTTATGATTGAAAAAACCTTCTGCATATAATTACAACATTAGTTGCACACAGATCATCCAATAACCTTGATCTATTAACCTATATGATCTACAAAAAGATATTACATCATATTTATACCAAATCGGGACCTAAACAATTAGGTCGGCCACCTTAAAGATAATACAATAAATTCATAACATAAACCCATAATCTGATGATCAACCAAGCCAGCTTAGGCTGAAAACAATGTAAACCAATCATTAAACCGTGCTGATAACACATTAGGAACATCCTCCAACACATTACAAAAATTGGTCCATAACCTAGATAACACCGGACCCAAAATAGGTCACCATAAACCAAATCTAACACCACTGATGAGCTAGAACACATACAAGATAACCAACAACATCCTGAAAACCATCTAGAAGCTGCACCAACACCACTTATCACATGCATCAAAAGATCTTCAACAACGCTCTATCGATAAAACCCTTACCGGTGACCAAAAGGCTTACTAGAACAAATGATAGCTCCCGAGTCATCAAATTCTGAACCAAATGATTATGATACATATCTGAATAACATGAATGATAGATCCAAACCAACTCCTTAAACCAAAGCATATCGGATCCTATCAAATCAATATCATAATCAACCACTCTATCGGAACCAATCGGAAACCGGTAAACAACCAAAATAATTGGTGTTGCCATCAATGACAAAATATCAATGCAACACATAATCAATTCCAAATTGCCAATAGGTTGTATGTTTAGTTGTTAGATTTTTGGATAGAATGAGGCAAGCTCATGATCAAGCAGTGAAGAGGATTTTTATTTATCTGAAAGAAACTTAGGATTTTTGTCTATGTTATAAGAAGGATGGAGATTTCATGATAAAAGCTTATACAAATGTTGATTGGGCCGAAAACATTGATGACAAGGAAAATACCAATGGTGGTGCATTATTTTTGGGAGACATATCAGTTTCATGGATAAGTAAGAAGAAAGAATCAATGTCATTATCTACTATAGAAGTAGAATAAATTATAGCAACATCTTGTTGTACTCAAGTTATGTGGATGAAATAGAATCTTAGGGATATTTGAGTGACATATGATGAAGATATTCCTATTCTGTGTGATAACACCAGTGCTATAAACATTTCAAAGAATCTGATTATGTATTCAAGAACAAAACATATCTAAATTCATTATCATTTCTTAAGAGAGAAGGTTACAAAGAAAGAAGTCAGATTGGAATACAATTCTACACAAGAATAGGTAGTAGATATTTTTAGTAAGGCATTGGCAAGGGATACTTTTGAGTATCTCAAGTAGAAACTTTGAGTTATTGCCCCTCCTTTTTCTAACTAGATGCATTACAGTGGTGCATATTTCTAGGGGGGACTCAATGCTTATCATTTATATCATGGATTGATGTTGTTTCTATTGTCAAGGGGATAAGTGGTGTGTGTTGGTCAATATGTTATATAGTGCCCTTTGTCATTGTTATCAAAGGGGGAGAGAGTTGTTGTGAGGTTGTTTGAGAGAATTGCTGTGATATTGTTAGAGAGAGTTGTGAGATTTTCTAGATTTGTTCAAGTTGGTCAAGTGTTTCCATCAATGAAAAAGGGTGAGATTGTTGGAAGCATGAGCTTGTATGGTTGTCATTGATGTCAAACCTAGTTATCTAGATGGATGTTGGTTCAAATATGCTCTTGGTTGTTGCATTTGTGCTTTGTGTTGCAGTTTGAATTCAATATTTTTCCTATTGGTTGTAGCATTTTGTTTTGGATAGTTAACTCTATTCTTTGGCTGGAAGTGTGTCTGTTAAAAAGGTCTGGGAAGTTTTTGGTTCCTTCTAGATACATTGTAGACTGTGTTGCAGTTTAGTGGATATGGTTTCATGGCATGTTTAGTATTCTCAATATATTTCTCAAATGGTTCCTTTGTTCTACAAGAGAGATTTGTTGATTTATGTCCGGGAATTAATTATGTTATGACTCAATGTTTTTGATTAAGTCATCTCAATTGGATCATGTTCTTTTGGTACAAATATGAGCTGGAAATTGTATTGTGATATTGTTATAGGTCTCACTATGGTGTGTGGAGATCCACATGAAGTATTTTACATCAGAAGATGTTTTCTAGCCAATTGATTCCTATATCTAGGTATTGAATTTGAAGAATATATTAGCACATTTGGATCATTGGATTAATATTAGAAGGATGTATTTTGGTTCCCTCTTTCTCCTGGAGTGGACCATTTTGATTATTTTTTGTTCGAGTGGCTTATTTTATGTAATATTGCTTATTTTGATTTGGTTGACCCTTTATTAGGTTTTCAATATTTTATCTCATATATAAGGAGTGCATATGGATGAGTTGGGTGGGAATGGAAAAGTGTATTGTGTATGAATTGATGAGAAGTATATACAAATGATATGCAAGCAGAATTGAGTTTGTGAATGTCAGATTGAGAAAAGATTTGAAGGTGATATATGTAGTAAGATAGTGTGTTGTGACAATGGAGATTATCATAGATGTTTGCCATGATGTTGGTTGCTTGATCCAATTGTTCAAGGAAAAATTTATGTTTAGGATAATCCTTCTCAATTTCAATTCATCTATTTCCTTCGTTGTTGATTGATAGTGAGATCTTTAGAAGCAATTTGTATCTTGCCCTAAAGAAGCGATCTTTGGTTTTGTGAGTCCTTATTTTGTATCTTTCCTAAGGTTGTGCACCTTATTCTGCAAGTCTAGAGTTGTAAGCTCTTTGGAAAAAAGTCTTATTCATTGTAAATAGTTGATACATATTGTGAGTTAGATTCTCACCATGGTTTTTCCCTTTTTGGCTTTTCCATGTGAATTTTGTGTTCATGTGTTGATGGTTGATGCTCATGTGTTGTTGATTAATGTATTGTGGCTAAATTAGTTGATATTGTTTATAGTTAATCTATTTTGAGGTTTTGGACTGATTCACCCCCCTTAGTCTTGTCATGTGTTGAATAGAGTCCCTATTTTTCTCTTCTATTTTATGAGAAGTTTTTTGGGGTTGGTGGTAAAAAAAAAATTTACTGGGGAGCTTTTTGTATGAATTCTTCTTTTTATGGTTGTCTGGATCTCAAAACCATTTCTTTCCTCCAAGAAAGTATCTTTCTAGTATGGGCCCTATGTGATAAACATGGTTCTTTTTTATCCTCATAGAATATGTGGCTGCGAGCTTGATATATTATATGGCCTCCTTTACTAGTTGCAAATATGGTTTTCTTTGTAAATTTGTTGTATATCTCATTAGTAGAATGTTTTTTTTTGTATTTGTAGTTGGTATTTGATGGTCATTTCAGTTTGTATATATAATTGGCTTTAGCGTGTCATAGTTGATACACATTTTTTTTGCCCATGATTGTGGTTCAAAATGTGGTATCAATATCTGTTAGTCAAGGGATCCTTATTTTAGAGATATTTTGTATTCTACTTCATATCTCTGACCTCTTGAATCGAGTGCCTTTTTAACTCAATTTTTTGTAAGTTTTGGTCTCTATACATTTCATTTTGTATCCTTATATACTTTTCTATTAATATATGGGGCTTGCCTCTTTATCCCAAAAAAAAAAAAGTTCCTAGCCTCCTTGACATATGAGTTGTATAGAAAGAACAAAAGATGTAGTTTCAAATCCAACACTACCATTCTATTTGGTCCAAAGGACTTGATGAATTATTTTTTTCAAGTCTTTATAGCCTTTGTTGGAAGGTGTTGGCTCCCAAATTAATAGATCCCTAAACCCTAAATATTTAGCCACTTTCTTATCAATAGGTTCAGGGTTGCATTTGGCCAACAAATGAGATTCAGTCACAAGACTAAAATATTCTACACTTTTGACTCTGCAAGACCAAGGTGGGTATACCTAAGTAATGCCTAAATCACTTACAACTTCCAACACTCATGGCATTAAAAATTGCAGTAGATATCCCAATATGAATATGCCAAGGAAAATTTATGAACTTTATATTTGGCTACAATCTTGGCTTTTCAACTCTCACTCAGCACTTGGGAACTATTTCTACACTAAACTAACAAGTAATACAAAGTTCTAAAACACAAAATAAATAACATCTGAGAATATTTATTATTTTGAAAACTAGGTGCAAGCCCCATGACCAGTGCCTTCCTTAGGTTAATAGAGTCAACTTACAACATGTAGACATTAAACCCAAATAGACTAAAACATAACCAATGAGTTCTTAGTATTAATGCATTACATTAATACCCTCTATTACATTTCCATTGCAACCATTCTTGAATATCCCACATGCACATAGCATTATTTTTGCATCATGTAAAAAGCACTTTAATCGCTTCCTTGAAGAGAAGCAAAAAACAAGATAAACACCAAGACTTGTTGGGACAAAATAAATGACCCTTGACCATTCATTTCATAAAGCAATGCTTTTACATGCTAGAGACAACTACAAGAAAACACTAAAACTTGCATGCATTCTAGTTATAAACTATTTTTAATAGATAAATAACAACTACAAGCTAAAATTACTCTCATACATACTCTAACTATGGATTGTACATGGAAGCCTTGCTTCCAGAGAGATTTTCAAAGTTACATCATAATCCTCTTGAACGAGGAGAAAAGAGAACTAAGTACACAAAGAAGAAAACCCTAGGAAAACCCTAGACTTAGTTCTATATTGACACATGGCCTTCTCCTTGTTGAATTTTAAAATTTAAAATATACTCTTTTTTCCTCAAGTTTGCCTTTTTTTTACATCTCTAAATCTGTTGAAGATGCCTAGAAAATATAGAAGATATCCCTCCAGTCACACATCTTTTTCTCTTCATGCCTGCACCTAAAACATATGACTTAATCAGCTCACACATGTTGTGAGAAAAGACTTGTCACACTTAGTATTTTTTCCTTGACTGAAAATTTCCATTTGTGGTTCTCCGTCTTCTCTACCAGAAGCCCACATTTTCTCTTTGACTAAAAATAGAAAACCTCTCCCTACATCGATGACTGCCCTGCCCCTTTCATAAATGTTTTCATTTGAGTACAAACATATTAATGTGACCATCATTGATTCATTTCACTAATAGAAAATAGTCCTCCTCCCATCTCAATCCTACACACACTTACACAATTTTGCATAACCACATAGCCTGTGTATGCCTCATAAATCAGTTCACTGGAAGCATACCCTTTATGCCCTATAATGAACATTTATATCATTACACCATTCTATTTAATCTTGCATTATATTTCATACCCAATACCCATTTTGCAACAACCACCATACAATGATTAATTTGCATTCTACTCCCCTTTTTACATCTCTTCTCATTGCACACTCTTTGCACTATTCTCGACTACTGGAAAGTTTGCACATACAATCTATATGCATAAGGAAAACTTCTTGTTCTTTCAGTTGTCCATCAATCCACAAGGAATGCATCTGATCATATAAATATCACACCTACAAAGAAGACTTTCATTTAAATATTCTTAATTTTTATTACCATTCGTAGCTTCTATGCATGTTGTGCACCAAAGAGGCCATATGATTAGCTTCTATTTTAATATTTGAGAAATTTTCTGCTCTTGTTGTCATCTATAGTAGTGTGAACATTGAGAGGGATAACACAGGGCCTCAAAATCATTATCTCCTACCCCATTGCATTTTAGAGAGGTTCTCAATCATCAACAAAATAATTGTATCTATGCACAGGTCAAATCAGGTTCTATGGAGGTTGTGATCTGCAAATTTATTGATGGTCCTCTTTTGAGATCCTTCACAAGAGACATTATGCAATGTGTTTAGATCCTCCTCATGCCCATTCATGATGCCCCAACATTTTAGTGTGAGAAGCCCTTTTGGTAATACCCCTCTTTCTTATGTTCAACGCTCATTGCTATACTGAATTCCAATATTTTAGTGTGACCCTAATATGTCTCTCTGATGTTGTCATTTTCGGTGTGACCTCATCTTTCAACAATAATCCCTTTTCCCTCTATAGATCCTTGTTGTCATATCGACATCACATTTCAGTGAGACATGGGAGATGTCTCACTGATAATTTCTTTTTTGGTGAGACCTTGGATTTCAACGAGACCTCCTATGTCCTTTGGAGACCTTTCAGTGTCACACCGAAGTTCATGCTTCACTAGGAGATATACTGTGTCTCTCCCATATTTTCATTTCTTGGGGAGTATTCTATTTGGATAGAACCAACCAAAAGCCATGGAGATCGATAGGTCCATGTCCTTCTAATCATAGACATTGATTAATGCATCATGTGTTGAACACCATGAATGCCCTGCTCACCCGATCAATGTTGGCATAGCCTCCTTTTTCTCATAGTGCCCCTTGAGTGTCTACTACTATCTTGTGGGGTGATGAGGAAGCCTTTTCCATGTGTTTCATCTTACCCCATGGTGTCTTTACCCTAGCCCATTTTACTGCGTGGGATAATAGATATTTCTTCCTTGTGAGCCTCCACTTGCCCCGCACCACTTTCTCTGTGCTCCTTGTGCCTTGCAGGGTGGTGGGGGAATTTTTTGCCCTAATTCTTTTCTTGCCCTGCACTACATCTTGAGTGCCCTCTTGTGCCATGTGGGGTGGCAGGGAAGTACATGTCTCCCTTCATTCCCGCTACCCCATAGCTTCTTTTTCTCCTTCCTAGAGGTCATCCAGGGTATAAAAGGGAATAGATCCTTGGCCTTCCCCACTATTCTGCGGCCTCTATTTGCTAAGCTATAGAAGTCTTGTAGGATTAAAAATATAGAGATTTAGGAGAATTCAAACTCTCTTTTGCATTCTTTTTGTACGGGCATGGAAATATTGACTTATCTCATGATAATCCATGGGTGCCAAATATATAGGATCACAAGTTGAGCCACTCAAGCTAAATCTATAGGGGTGATTCTGAGTGTAATAATCAAAATTTTAAACTTGGGTCCTCATATTTTTTGAGGTCCCAATAGTGGCTCTGGCTTGGAGATGCATGCCCCTTATGGGCATGACAAGAATATGGATCTCTAGGAGCAGACTAGGTGCCTACTCCATTGGGTGCAAAGTAAAAAATATTCACCTATGCCCCATATTGTTCTCTTAAAGATCAAAGTACATGTAATGGCTTAAGGCCATAAAAAAATAAAGGCCTATTCTTTCCTCTATTATAAATCTGATTTTTATTTTACTTCACTAAGGCCAATCTGATGATATAGCAGGAACCTCTTTGATTCAATATACTAACCCTTCTCATCCAGCTACCATGCTGAACATTATAAGTGCATTCACCATAATTAAACATTTGAAACTCATGCACAAACTGAAAATACTAGCTACTATGTGACATAAATATGTTACATGGTCATGAAACAAAACATTCTCATACTGATCATAACATTCATGATAGCCCATTCCATTGTCACATTTCATGGAAATATCTCCCAACTGAAAAAGAAAAGGCTCACATTCTCGTACATAGCTAAGAATGTAGGATACATTCTGATCATTAGTTTGCATGTCAAAAAATAAATTCTCAAAAGAACTCATCCTTAAACCACACATATCATGTAAACCTTCATCAAGAGCATAAAAAGGAAAAGAGCCATACATGATTCTTTTAGGTAGTTGTAGTTCATAACACTGATAATAATTTTCATCTTCATGTCCCAAATCCCTTTCAACACTCTTATATCAACAACTTTCATGCATGGAAAACAATCATCATCACCTTCCCAAGGTTGCACATAAGCATGCAACTCTAACTTATAATTACAATCTAATTTCAGATTCAGATCTAGTTCCATTTACATGTGAAGGTATTCAACACAATGTTCATCCACATCAAAATGTGGATACCCATGCAAGTCCATACCTGAAACATTTTCATCAAGATGATTTTCGCACAAAATGTCATTATTATCAGCCATGCATATGTCATTACAATAAAATTTTGATTTTTTATTAGCACTCACACTTTCACTATCAACATTCAAATCATGATAATATTCAAGATATCCCATGCACTCAAATTCTTTATCATCTTGCACATCAACTGGCTCAAATGTAGGAAGAAGATTGATAATAGGTGCATTACATTTAGCACCATGAGGAAATAATTCACTGCCAAAATTTATCTCAGTCGGGGACAAGAGTTCTTGACCTCTTCCACATGCATACCTCTGATACTTAGCTACCAATAACATTGAAACTTGTTCACTGCTGATTGAAAAAGTGTCCTCTTCATCCATAGGTCCCATATCTTCTTCCTCTATGCCTTCACAAAAGCTATGAACATCATCTTCTTGCATATTGAAGCCTTCTTCAACGTTAATGTCATTCTTGAAACCTGAAAAACTCAAAGGACTCATAAGAGCATGTGCTTGTCATATCATGGTAGATTGAATCTCCAACGACCTTATGAAAATCATGGCCACCATCTGGAAGAAAAAAATGACCTATATATTCATCTTTATTCACATTTGGGTTGTTATGATAATCATTTTCAAGTATTTTTCCTCTACCTCTTGTTTACAATCACTTCCTGCTGTAAGTTGATAATGTACTTCATCCTCAACAACACAAGAAGCATCATTACTGACTTGTGCATTCTTATCACACTCTCACTCAACCTTCTAATTATCAGCATTAATATTTTCAACATTTAGTACATTTTTTTATTTGAATCCTTCAATCATATCTATCCATTCAATGATTTGATTCAAGCTTGTTGGTTTCAAATTTCTAGACCAATGAACTACACTAGATTCATATACTTGTAAAAATAAATCAATTCATTAAGAGTCTTGAAGCGTGAAGCTTATAGGGATGTTTTGCAATACTTTTAGGAACCTTGATAACAATGCACATGGTTACTTACCCTCTAATCTTCTTATGTTCAATGATGCACTAACATATGCCATTGGATCCACAAGACTTGGGTTACACTCATGACCAATTTGAGGCTGATAGAAATGCTCATAATGCCAAGAAACATAGACGGGGACAACATGGATATTCACATTTTAAAAACCTTTCTCAACATTTGGCACATGCTACTCTTGTGTACACATTACATTCCCACTTGCTGGAAAATTATAAGAGCGAAAGCTAGTTGGCCACAACTGTCAATATTATCACTAAATCTACTCAAGAACAACCCCCTAAAATATTGCCATGAAGATGTTAGAAGCAACCAAGAAGGAAGACTGAGAGGGGGGGTTAATTAGACTTCACCAGAACACCAAACTTAATCACAAAACATAGTTCTGATAAATTGTAGTAATAAAATAAATAAGCAAATTAACAGCACAACACACAACACGAAGATTTTGATGTGGAAAACCCAGTTAAGGGAAAAACCATAGTGGGAACCTACGCACAGTAAGATGATACTCTGCAGTAGTATGTGTAAATATTACAATGGGGAATGCACATGCATTCAGGCACATTGCCTAGAGCACACTGCTCAACTATAATAGCCTAGAAGGCTACAACCCTCAAGAAAGTCTCACTGACTTACAACAAGATTCAAACTACAATCCAGAAGAAATAAACTGAAAGAATATCATCTTCAAATGCCTGATTACGGTTCTAGTTAAGCACAGATGTCTGCCCTGCAATATCAATCCCACCTCAAACTCAACACCAAAGGATAAATCACTTGTTTGCACATAAATATCTTCCTGATAATGCAAACATAACATTGACATCTAAATTACATGAATATATCTCCTATATATACAAATCATCAACCTTGACAACAAGGTCGACTTAACCCTCAACCCTCAACCCTCAATTACAAAATTACAACCCATGATACAAAGATTGACCACTGGACCAATATAATAATTTACATAGCATAAAATGGACCTAAATAAAATTCCCAAATTCTCAACTCCACTGGAAATCACACCAAGATCAACCGCAACATGCTACACCGCTAGGAAAACCGCATAACATGAAAATCATCATCGGTTGATAGAAACCACCAAAAACTCACACAACAATCAATGCAGATCACCAAAACAAATAGGACATGACTAGTAAACACTAGAAAGAATGTTAGAATAGTCAAGAACAACTGCACCAACACCACTTATGAAATCTTCATCGGTTAACATCTAAAATCTCAAGAACACAACCAATCAACAACTGTCATGAAGAAAGATAATTTGTGGGGAACCAAATCACTATCCAACTAAAATAAAGATACACAAGACCATCCCAAGTAGTATCCCAAAGTATTAGTACAAGATCTGTTCACATAGAAATATACTAGAGGAAATACTAAACTCTGCAAAAATAATGATAAGCAAAACAATACTGCAAAACTAGATCATAAGATCTTCCCAATCAGCAATCACCAGAGCAATACATAGAAATATGTTGACATCAATGACAACATATCCTAGTAGCAACAATGACCAACAATATCCAAAAATCTCCCCCTTTGGCATTGATGGCAACATATGAATGTGAAAAATAGTCAATGCAAAGAAAGAAGATATCTTCAGGAAAACTCCCCCTAAAATCAGGATAGATAAAGCATTTTTTCACATTATTTCTCTCTCCCTTTGACAACAATGCCAAAGCTCTCAAAAAATATAACCAAACTCTCTCCCCCTGGGACACAACCAAGTCAACAAACTACTCCAACAGAGGAGCATCACCAACTCATCAATCCAAATGAAAAGGATAAAGCTCTGAAATCTACCGGATCGATGAAACTCAATGCATCTAGTTCTCAATAGGAGGGGTGGATACCCCTAACTTATCTCTCAAGTAGACAAATGTATCTACAGGAAAAGTCCTAGTGAAAATATCAACTATTTGTTCATTTGTGGATACATAATCCTGCTTCACCTTCTCTTCACTGACTTGCTCTCTCAAGTAATGATATTTGATTGATACATGCTTACTCTTTGAATGTTGCACTAGATTATTTGACATGTTAATAGAACTGGAATTATCATAGTATATAACAGTAGGCTCATCATAAACAAATTTGATATGTTTTAACATTTTCTTCATCCAAACTACTTGAGTGCAATTACTAGCAACACCAATGTACTCAGCTTTAGCAGTAGATAAGGACACTGAATCTTGTTCCTTACTAGTCCGTGAAACCAAATTCTTATGCAAAAAGAATGCTCCACTGGTAGTGCTCTTTCAGTCATCAACATCACCAATCCAATCAACATCAGCATGGGCACATAGCATGAAATAATCATTCCTCAGATACCACAGTCCATAATCTATAGTTCCTTTCAGATATTTGAATATCCTCTTAACAATAGTGGCATGGCTCTCTTTCAAATCAACTTATTATCTAGCAGACATGCACACAACATGCATAATGTCCAGTCTAGTCTGAGTAAGATATAGAAGTCCACCAACCATAGATATGTACAAACTTTGATTAGCTTTAGGAGATTCATCATTCTTCGACAATTTACAACTAATCACCATAGGAGTTCCAACCGGTTTGGAGTCATCTAACCCAAAATTCTTCAGTAATTCCTTCACATACTTAGTTTGTGATATGAATATACCTTTTCTAGTTTGTGCATTCTGCAAAACTAAGAAAAAAATCATCTCACCAATCATAGACACCTCAAATTCCTTCTGTATGTCACTGGCAAACTTCATGCTCAAATCATCATCACCTCCAAAGATGATATCATCAACAAAGAATTCAACAATCATGATGTTATCATGATTTTATATCTTAAAGTAAAGATTACTGTCAACAACACCTTTATTAAATCCCACTTTCAACAAGTATTTATCTAGTCTAGCATACTAGGCTCTAGGGGCTTGTTTCAATCCATAAAGAGCTTTCTTCATCTTACATACCGTGTCTCCATCATCTAAAAGTGAAAATCCATCAGGATGCTCACCATTCAAAAAGATAGATTTGACATCAATCTGATATACCTTGAAATCTTTATAAGTAACATAAGCAAGCAAGAGTCTAACAACTTCAAGTCTAACAAATGGAGAAAAATTCTCCTCATAATTAATTCCTTCTTGTTGTGAGTACCTTTTCTAGACCAGTCTAGCTTTATTTCTAACAACTTGACCAACTTCATTCAATTTGTTCCTAAATACCCATTTAGTACCAATAACATTTTTATCCTTAGGTCTAGGCACAAGTTCCCATGTTTTATTCTTTTCAATATGATCTAGTTCTTCTTCCATAGCTCTCATCTAGTTTTTCTCTTTACAGGCTTCAACAACATCTTTAAGTTCAACTTCAAAAATCAAGCATACTTCTTCAACAACTAACCTTCTTCTAGTCATTACACCTTTATTCTTATTACCAATAATCTGATTTTTAGAATGATTCAGTCTCACATACCTTAGAGTCTTCTAATTGTTCTACACTCCTTCACCAGTAACAATAACATGGATTAACTATTTCTACCGAATCATTCTGCTTAGGATCTTCAGGCTAAATAGGGGCTAAAACAATATGATATCCATCATCATAACCACATCCTTTGATCTCCTTCCCAAGGTACTCATCCACCTTCACATTTGCACTTTCTACTATCTTTCTTAGTCTCTTATTGTAGTACTAGTAGGCTTTTCTCTTTGTTGAATATCCCAGGAAGATACCTTGATCACTTCTAACATCAAACTTTCCTATATCCTCATCTCTTGATATAACATTTTCTACAAGATACTTTGACATATCTCACAGTGGGAACATGACCAAACCAAAGCTCGTAAGGGGTCTTACCGATATCACCTTTGATGTGAACTCCATTGAATGTGTAAATCTTATAGTAGGAACATGACCAAACCAAAGCTCATAAGGGGTCTTACTAGTATCACCTTTGATGTGAACTCCGTTGAATGTGTAAACAACATTACTAATAGATTATCTCCAATAAATCTTTGAAACATTTCCTTCAATCAACATAGTCTATGCACCATCCAAAACATTTCTATTTTTCCTTTCAACAACTCCATTCTGCTGAGGGGTTCTAGGAGTAGATAATTGTCTTCTAATCCCATGCTTCTCACAGAATGAATTGAACTCTCCAGAACAAAATTCTCCACCTCTATCAAATCTCAGACACTTCACCTTCAATCCAGACTCAGTCTCCACTTTTCCTTTAAATAACTTGAATTTATCAAATGCTTTTGATTTCTCCTTCAAAAAGACAACCCACGTCATCCTAGACTAATCATCAATTAGTAGCATAAAATATCTATCACCCTGCACACTCCTAACATTTGTATGTCCACATAGGTTAGTATGCACAAGATCTAGCAGTCCATCTAATGTATATTGTTTTCTTTTGAAATAAATTCTTGTTTTCTTACCCAACTGACATTCCTTACAAACCAGATTAGCAGGCTTAACAATATTAGGAAGATCTCTAACAACATGTGTATAACTGATCATGATCATTGAATAAAAATTTACATGACACATTCTCTTATGCCACAACCAACTCTCATCAATCTGAGCAATCAAACAAATTTTCTCACCAGCATTCAAATGAAAAATGTTACCTTCAGTCTTAGTTCCAGATGTAATCTCTATACTGGAGGCATTTAGGATCTTGCATTTACCATCCTTGAATTCTAGATCATAAACTTTATCAACCATCTGTCGAGCACTCAAAATATTATGTTTCAAACCTTCAACATACAAGACATCACTAGTGTTGTGCTTACCATCAAAAGAAATATAACCTCTCCCATGGATCACACAGGCTTTGTTATCTCCAAATATAACTATTCCACCATCATACCTTTCCGTACTCACAAATTTTCTTTTATCATCGGTCATATGATGTGAACAACCACTATCAGTTACCCATTAATTTTTCTCTTCAACTTTAGCAACTATGAATTTCTCCTCAATAGTACAGCTAGTAGAATCAACAAGTACAAGTCCATCTTCCTTAATGGTAAGTAATACAACTTCATCTCCTTCTAATTCTTCATCTATAATACCTTCATCAACAACATAATAAAAGTTCTTCTGATTCCTATACTTCTAGTTAGGCATGTAAGGCTTATCATACATCTCATTCTTCTCATATATATCATTCCTATCATGCTTATCAAACTTATCATGTCTATCATACTTAGCCATTCTCTTTGGGCATCTAGAAGCAAAATGTCCTATCTTATTACAAGAGATACATTTCAAAAGAAAATTTCCATCATACTCACTAGCACCTTTAGGCAATCTTCAGGCAATCAATGCTTCAAGTTCATCCATCTCTCTTTCTTGCCCTTCCATATCTTCTCTCTCTCTCTCTCTCTCTCTCTCTCTCTCTCTCTCTCTCTCTCTCTCTCTCTCTCTCTCTCACTCACTCACTCACATATCTAGATATTCTACACTCATCAGGATTATATTTCTTCTTACCAAATACATATGCAGATTCTCTAAATGCAGTCTCAAACTTTCCATGTGATTCTCCAAACTCACTCAACTCAAATGCAACAATCTTTCTAGCCAATATATCTCTTGTCACCATAGTCACACTTCGGATCTCATCAATAGCAGAAACGTTATGTTTATAAGAAGAGGGCAAAGATCTCAGCATCTTAGCAACAATTTCGTCTTCCTCAATGGTTTCACCAGCACATCTGAAACCTAGGACAAGATCATTCACCTCAGCCATGAAAGAGTGTATGTTCTCATCATCTCACATCTTCAATGTCTCATACTTTCCTTTTAAACTCTACAACTTAGCAACTTTCACTTGTTTATCACCTTCATACCGAACCTTAAGCTTCTCCCAGACCTCATGAGCAGTCTGAAGTCCCATCACATTTGTTATCTCAGAATCGGTCAGGGCACTACGTAATGCTTCCTTCACTCTAATATTGTGTTCAACTTCCTTGATCTCATAAGGAGTAGATGGTCCATTCTGAAGAACAATATATGTATTCTTTGCAATCCTCCAGTAATTTTCACCAAGACATTTTAAATGCACTTTCATCTAGTTCTTCCATATAGCATAGTTACTTCCATCAAATCTCAGACTGTCCTTCTTAAAGATAAGACCTTAAGATGCCATCCTAGATCTCCCCAAGCAGTTAAGCTTCTACTGGAGGATCTAGCTCCGATACCAATTGTTAGCAACAACAAAGAAGGAAGACTGAGATAGGGGGGTGAATCAATATTCACCGAAACACCAAACTTAATCACAAAACATAGATATGATAAACTGCAATAATAAAATAGATAAGAAAATTAACAACACAACACAAAACACCGAAAAACCACAGTGGGAACCTACTCACATTAAGATGATACTCTATAGTAGTATGTATAAATATTACAATGGGGAATGCACATGCATTCAGGTACACTGCCTAGAGCTCACTACTCAAATATAAATGCCCGAAAGGCTATAACCCTCAAGGAAGTCTCACTGACTTACAACAAGATTTAGACTACAATTCGAAAGAAATGAACTGAAAGAATAGAATCTCCAAATGCCTGATTACAGTTCCAGTTAAGCATGGATGTCTTCCGTGCAATACCAATCTCACCTCAAAATCAACACTGGAGGATAAATCACTTGTTCACACATAAAACTCTCTCTGATAATGAAGACATAACATCAACATCTAAATTACATGAATATATCTCCTATATATACAAATCATCAACCTTGACAACAAGGTCAACTTAACCCTCAATCCTCAATTATAAAATTACAACATATGATACAAAGATCAACCACCAGACCAATATAATGATTTACAGAGAATAAAATGGACCTAAATCAAATTCTGAAATGCTCAACTCCATCGAAAATCACATGAAGATCAACCACAACACACTACACCACAAGGAAAATCACATAACACAAAAATCATCACAGATTGATAAAAACCACCAAAAACTTGCACAATGATCAATGGGGATCACCAAAACAAATAGGACATGACAAGGAAACACCAGCAAGCATGTTAGAATAATCAAGAATAGCTGCACCAACACCACTTATCAAATCTTCATCACTCAACATCTGAAAGCTCAAGAACACAACAAATCAACAACTATCACAAATAAAGATAACTTGTGGGGCACAAAATCACTATCCAACTGAAATGAAGATACACAAGACTATCCCAAGTAATATCCCAAAGTATCAGCACAAGATCTGATCACACCAGAATATACCAGAGGAAATACTGAACTCTGTAAAATAGTGATCAACAAAACAATACTACAAAACTAGATCATAAGATCTTCCCAATCAACAATCAAGAGAGCAATACAAAGAAATATGTTGACATCAATGACATCAACATATAGCAGCAACAATGAACAACAATATCCAATAGAAAATATGCATTGCATGGGTAGACTATCATACCATTTATTTACATTATCTTTCAAAGACCTCATAAAAAAATCATTGCAATATCTTCGACATGAATCTTAAAATCTTCTAGAAACTCATAGAATGACTGCACGTGCTAGACTGTTGATTCGGATTCACTTGTATGGAACAAGGGCATTTGGTCTTTAAGCTCAATGGGAAAAGGATGTGGATATCGCTGGACATTTCTAAAGTTTAAAGACCTATATCTTTCTAGGATAAACACCTCTCTAGATGGACATTGCTTAGGTTGTTGATTATTCAATATGCCTGGGACAAAACAATGACAATACACCTTGACTTCACAAACATTACAATTACATATTCCATTATGACTCTCTCTTTTCACCAAAAAACCTCAAGTGGAGATAGTACAAAAATAACTCAAAACCAGACTTAAGGCATTTGAATGAGCCTAGTGTTATCATTACATACTTCTTTCAACACAAAGCTATGACTGAACTTACAACAAAGAAGTATGAAAACTGAATACAACTATTTTTCCCTTTTTATTGGTTCTACTACATTGAATAAGGGTTCATTTCAATACTTTATGGTTTTCATAAATTTGTTTGGTAAACCAAAATAAAAATAGCTAGAAAACTTGTAGTAGCTGGTCACTTCCTTCTTTGGTTGAAAAATCTTCAATAATGGAGCTCCTTTTCTTTCTTCTTCAAGTTCTTGTGGGATAGAGTCAACACCTCCTTGTCGAGGAATAGTCTTTGAACAACTGAGAGCTATTCAAATCCTTTCATCATTTTGGGTCTCCTTTAACAACAGAGTCATTTAAAACTTCTTTGCATATGCCGCTACAATTTTTTTTTCCAGATTGAAAACCACTTAACCAAAGACTCTTGGGAACGATTTAACAATTTTTATTTTTTTAAGCAATTCCCAATAGAGTTGCTACTTTGTTGGTTCTCAAATCAATAGATCCCCAGACCCTAAAGATTTAGCCACTTTCTTATCAATAGGTTAAGGGATTTGGCCAACGAATGAGATTCAATCACAAGACTAATATATCCTATACTTTTGGCTCTGGAAGACCAAGGTGGGTGTACCTGAGTAATACTTAAATCACTTACAACTTCCAACATTCATGGTATTACAAATTGCAACATATATCCCAATATGAATAAGCCAAGGAAAATATATGAACTTTAGATTTTGCTACAATCTTAGCTTTTCAACTATCACTCAACACTTGGGAATGATTTATACACTAAACTAACACCTAATACTAACTCCTACAACATAAAAGAAATAACATATGAGAATATTTATGATTCAAAAAACTGAGTGCAAGCACCATGACCAATGCCTTCCTTAGGGAAACAGAATCAACTTACAACATGTAGATATTAAACCCAAATAGACTAAAACATAACTGGCAAGTTCTCAACATTAATGCATTATATTAATAGCCTCTATTACAGTTCCATTGCAACCATTCTTGAATATCCCACATGCACATATCATTATTTATTCATCCTGTAAAAGGCACTTAAATCTCTTCCTTGAAGAGAAACAAAAAACAAGATAAACACAAGGACTTGTTGGGACAAAATAGATGATCCTTGATCATTCATTTAATAAAACAATGCTTTTCAATGCTAGAGACAACTACAAGACAACACTAAAACTTGCATGCATTCTGGTTATAAACTATTTGTAACAACAAAATAACAACTACAAGGTAAAATTACTCTCATACATACTCTAACTATGGATAGTACATGGAAGCCTTACTTCTAGAGAGCTTTTCAAAATTATAGCAGAATCCTCTTGAATGAATAGAAAACAGAACTAAGTACAAAAAGAAGAAAGCCCTAGAAAAACCCTAGACCGAGTTCTATATTGACATGTGGCCTTCACCTGGTTGAATTTCAAAATTCAAAATCCACACTTTTTTCCTCAAGTTTGCCTCTGTTTTGCATCTCTGAATATGTTGAAGACACCTAAATAATCTTAAAGATATCCTTGCAGTCACACATCTTTTTCTCTTCATGCCTGCACGTAAAAAATCTTATTTAATCATGTCAGACATGTTGTGACAAAAGACTTGCCACATTCAGCATTTTTCCCTTTGACTGGAAAATTTCCATTTGTGGTTCTCTATCTTCTCTACTAGAAGCCCACATTTTCTCTTTGACTAAAAATAAGAAAGATCTCCCTCCACCGATGATTACCTTGTCCCTTTCATAAATATTTTTATTTGAGTACAAACATCTTCATGTGACCATCATTGATTCATTTCACTGATAGAAAATGGTCCTCCCCCCATCTCAATCCTACACACACTTACTCAATCTTGCATAACAACATAGCTTGGTATGCCTCATAAAGAAATTTACTGGAAACATACACTTTATGCCCTATAACAAAAATTCAAAACATTACACCATTCAGTTTAATCTTGCATTATATTTCATACCCAATACCCATTTTTCTACAACCACCATACAATGATTAATTTGAATTCTACTCCCCTTTTTGCATCATTTCTCATTGCACACTCTTTTCAACATCATCATGATTCCTTTTCTTTTTCTCTCTTACTTTTGAGATCTATCTGTTCTTGGAGTTCTCTTCTCAATGTATCTATATCTCCAAAAACTTCTTCTATATCTCGTAAAGTTATCTCACATTCAGAAGTATCATCTAAATCAATCAAGTTCACATTATCTTGTTCTCGTACTAACTCATAACCATGAGAAAAAAATGTTGTGAGACTTGGAGGAGGAGGTACACCAATAGCATTTTCTCTTTGATGACTTCTACTTCTACTCCGACCTTTTGTCTTTTCTGAATACTGAACTTGAGTACATTTTTTTCTTTGTGGTTGCATTTCTTCTTGAATAGGTGTATCAAATAAAGAATTGAAAAATCCTAAACTATCTGATTTAGAATTTTTAGAAGATTATGCATGAACCTTATGAACATGATTTAATTGAGACTTACTTGCATTTTTGTGCTTAGGCTTCCATGATGAGGGAGTGGTGCTTGTATCTACATTTCTCTTTGTTCCTAGTCTCTGTCGAGCTCAATGAAGCTCGTCCAACTTTTCTTCAGGATGCAGCCTGATGTAACCTTTGGTGTTGTTCACTTTACTCATAGTAGCAGAGTCCTTCAAAGATTTGTTAGAATTATTTAGAAATATACGTACTGAAGTAAAAAATTGCTTTGGGATATCAAATAATATACTACTTGATAATCCTTGAAAGAAATTTGTGAACCTTGTTCACAAACTAGAATATCTTTCTCTCAAAAATGTAGAACACCCTTTTCATAGGAAAACATGAACCAAAAACACAGAACCGTGGTCTCAACCGTCAAATCACAGAGATACTATGAAAACCTCTTTAACAAGAGACTCTTTACCATTCATATCCCCAACAGAGTTGCCATATTTTGTTGGTGACTCGGATGGGATAATCTTGACTATATATTTAACAAATCTTTTGTAGCAGAGATTCTTTACCATTCATATCCCCAACAGAGTTGCCATTTTTGTTGCTGCCCAAAAATGGGTTTACACTGATACAAGGCAGAGACCAAGTTGTTTTCTTCTAAAATATCTATGGAAAGCCACTTCCAACTGTTAATATTCTTTAGACTTGGACCAACAATAAGAAGGATGCGAGATCCTTTTGCAAAACTAGGGAGGGTGATCCCCATGCTAGTTTGTGAATTTTATGCCGCACTCACAAATTATACATGAAACAAACCAGATAATCTCATACAAAGATGCAACAATAAGGGAGAATGCTTAGGAATGGAAAATTCCTTAGTGATCCTCAGCCAATTTGGATCATGAGATGATTAAAACACATGACAACAGGTTATAGAAAATCAGTGGTGATTTCGAACAATAAATCAATACCAAGGCATTCACTTAGCTATGATCAGTTCCTTGTTCCATTGGGTACATGAATTCATACTGCATTAAGCTATATTTTTGATAGAATTTATCTAACATCATACAACCTAAGATAATATTGCCTTGCAATACATTATATTTGTAATTCTAACCCATAACTACTTATTAAAATCCCTGCAAATATCCCTATCACTCTGCAATTTTATTCAAGCATTTAATTATCTCCTTAGACCAAAGCATGAAAAAAAAATGCATACACCACAACAGTGCAATGAATGATAAAATCCTTGATAATATGCATTCAAAACATGATAGAACAATACACTAGAGAGAAGTGGGTTTGAATTATATATTTATTGAATAATTTGGTTGTCTCTGTAAGAATACAATTCATACATAACTCTTTCAAGAACTTGCAAAATTACAGACACAAGACTCTTTTTATTTTTCTCTGTAAAATAAAATTTTAGCACTTTTGTTTCACTTAGACCTTGCTATTTGAAAAAATAAAATCAAAACACTCAAGGGACCAAAAATCCAAACCCCGTCTCATAGCCCTAAATTCCTTTTTATAAAAAACAAGGGAGTAAACAATCTTCAGGCTACAAAAGACACATGTTATCTTAGAATGATTACACATAACTATATTTTGTTAGACAAACATTCATCCTCGAACTCGCTTATGCAAGATCAAATTAAATAGCCATCTTCTTTAAAACTCATGATGAAAATTACCATCATTTCTATTATACAAGTTCAAAAAGTATCTGCCACTATAAGACAAAAACAGTTATGCAAACTGTTTACACCCTTTATTCATCATTTAGATACTTTCTACTCCACGCACTATAGTCTTCATCAGATGGGAAACTGAAATTCATGACTTCATCAACTTTCCATGTATGGAATATATTTAACAACTACTTGGTTTGCCTCTCTTTCAAAAGTTTCAAAAATAGTATTCCTGTAGAAATTATTTTATCCATGCTATCCTTTAGCATATCCATATTTAGCCCTTCACATATCATTTCTACCTGAGTACTGGTGACTCTTTCAGCCTCTTCCTTCCAAACTTGTAAAGGCTTGACTACCCCTTCTCTATCTCCAATATCTGGCAAAAGAGTTTGTTCCAATTCACTGAAACTCTTCATCAATTCCCTTACTTTTATTTCTATATGTTTAGGCAAAATTTGGGCTTCCTACATTGATTTTACCAACAAATATGTTGGTTGGAGTGCATGTGGTCTCTCGGCATGAAATTTAGAGGCCATGGACATCATTTAGAGCTCATTTTCTCTTTGCAACCATTTTTGAAATAGAGGAATTGCCACTTCTTTATCATCATTAAATTTTTGAATAGCATTGAGAAGCAAAGAGTGTAAGGCATGAACACTATTTAACTTGCTGTCAACATTCTCATTCAAATGAGTTAGCACTGAGCTAACTATATCCTTTTTCTACCCAGTTGATTGATTTTTTGATTCTTTCAGCTTATTTTCTAATTCAACAATCCTTTCTAAAAGTTGAGACTCATTTGGTTTAGTTGATCTTGTAGTATCAGGCTCATCATCATCATCATAGGGGACTAATGTCATACCAAGGATATCAACACTTATATCAAGTTGAATTGCTTCTCCTCCCTAGACAATAGGTGGTGACCTAGATGTTGATGGTTCATATGGCCCTGTAAGTGTAGGATGGGAAACCTTTTTTTATTTCTACTCAAGGAGTTGCACACTCATTTGCAACTCCACACACATTTTTAGAGATGCATTATAATTATTAAAAAGCTTGTCAAATTTTCTTATCAGCTTAGCCTTCTCTGAAGCTTCTCTTTTTTCACTCTCATGTGCCAGTTTAGCAACATCAACATTTAACTTTGTAGTGTCTACACTTGATGTGTCAGATGCTCTTTTTATAATTAAGCTCCCTCTCAAATTGGGGTTTAAATCACTAATGTTAGGCTTCCTAGGTCCTTCCTCTAGTGCCTAGATTGCTAAGGTTGCATAATCATCCACAAAATTTGATCCTTTTAATGCTAGCATTGCTTCTTCTTCTGAATTGGAAGGATGGCTCTTTGATTTATTGATTGTATCAAATGCCACTACATCTTCTATGTCCCATTCTGGAAAGATCAAGACTCCAGCCTGACTTATAATCTTCCTGTCCTCATCAATAGTGATTTCCTTAATTTCTTCCCTCATCTCATTCTCTACTTCTTCTAGGTTCTCTTGATCTGATCTGCCTGGCCTTTGGGCCTTCTTCTTAGTAATTCTCCTTTTGTACTCTTGAACCTTCATCTTCCTTACTTACTACCGAAAGGTTGGGCTCCTCACAAAAGCATCATCCTCAAGTAACTTATCACCTGCCTCCTTTATTTCATCTTTGAAGGCTTTACCCTGGATATCCAAAGGAGTGAGATCCAACTCCAAATTAGGAGGCAAAGTAGGAACACCGAATTGTATTTTTGCACTTGTTGCAATGAACATGTCTTCCTCCATTTTTTCTTCACCCTGCCTTACTGGCGAAAATGATACAGCTGATGGCAAAGGACTTCTGTTCGAATCTTCAAGATAAACGATCCTAATTCCTTGAAGAGGATTATTTTGTATCTTAGGGAAAGGCTCTACACTCGTCATCTTCTTACCCTTTCTCCTTATTAATTTTTCACTATCATTTCTACTATCCTCTTCATCACTCATTTCTTCTCTTTCTCTTTTGGGAGAAGATTCCTGAATATGCATCCTTGCTACCATGCCACCTACTCTCTGAGATAAATGAAGTTGTGAGCTTAATTATTGTCAGCTATGAACTTCTTCAAGTTTGGCTATCTTCTGTTTTAAAATCTTCTTCAACTCATCAAAATTTTTCATAACAAAATCAATCTTGGCACAAAATGGGGAAAAATACCTTAATGGGTCATATTTTGGATCCATCTTTTGGATAACAACCCATAATTTTCTGAATATTATCCACTTCTCCTTTCTCCATTCCTGAGTCATGGAATCAAATTCATTCCAGATTAAGTCCTCAGGAAAGTTATGCTCATGGGGCAACAAACCTCCTTTTATTCTTGTTCTAAAAGTATTACAAAACCCCTCAGGATCACCGTGCCTAGTTATACTTGTTAGGATTCCCAAAGATACTAAGAGGGGGGAGTGAATCAGTATCTGACTGGTATAATAATTTTCTTAACTTATAGCATGAAAAGCATATAAAAAAAGTGTATCGGTAAACCAAAAATAATGTAGTAAATAAGAGCAATAACCACAACATAAGAGACACACCATAACATAGTATTTTTAACGAGGAAACCCGGTGTGGGAAAAACCTCAGTGGGATTTGTGACCCACAATATTCACTTACTAGCCAATAAGGGAATATTATTGTTTACAATAGGGGCCTACACATGCGGGAAGGCCAAGTGCCTAGAGCTCACTGCTCAATTACAAAAGGAAGTCACACTGACTTACAAAATGGATTATACAAATCCAATGTCTTGTACTGCTTCAGGTCAGCATCTACTATGCTAGATTCAGTACCAGTTTAAGCTTTGCTACATACATAAACCCCTATCCAATATTTGCCTTACAATTCACATATTAGGTCTGCATTAATCCTTTCATCTTCTGCTCACTAAATCATCTACAATGATCTCATACATATATGAGTCATATTACAATCCACCAAGTCAGCTTACAAAATATTTTATAATTAAATAAAAAATACATTTAAACAAAATTGCTATCGATCATGGTGTCAGTGATCAATCTTTTTGGTGTCGATGATCTGTGTGCCGGTGTGAGTCTGTTGGTGCCAGTGTCTGCTAGTATCATAGGATTGCAAGGTTGCCATCAATGAGAATACCTTCAATCACCTACAATTTCTCATTGGAGTGTGCATTTGCCAACAATCTCCCGCTTTGGCATTGATGGCAACACTCACGAGAAAAATCAAAAAGTGTCCAGAAAATGATGTCCAAAAAGAATCTGCCAAAATGTCTTACCAAAATTGTGTTGTCAAAAATGTATTCAAAAATGTATTCTTTGTATGCTCCCCCTGAGCTAATGATGTCTTTGTTCTGATCATTTTCTCATTTCTACTACTCCCCCTTTGACATCAATGACAAAGGTTGTCATTCACTGTCAGTGGAGAGAGGTTCCTTCCTAGATCCTTGTAACCGGGGGGTTACAATCTGGAAAATATCTACCAATACCAAATTCTGACTGTTGCTGAACCTTTTACTATCTTTTAATGCCGCTTCTATTCTCTGAACTGTACCGGTTAGTATGTGCATTTTCTCTTCCGGTATCTTAAGTTCGGGAACCAGAGCCTCAGAAATTTCTTTTCTCAAAGAAATGAGGTAATCTATTTTAGGACCTGGTTTGCATTTTAAGTTCTTTGTCTTATCCTTTATCTTCTCTTTTTCTTTATCCAACTTCTCAATTTTCTCTTCAAGATCTGCAATGCTTATCAATTTCCAAAAATAAATCTGATTATCCTATTAAATTTTCAGCAATATTGTTAATGTCTTCTTGAGCTTTGTTGATCTCCGCATCTATGTTCTCTGTCAAAATATTAGTTTTGCAGGTGTCTCTGTATAGTTTCTTGAAATCCAAAATTGTTTCTCCGAGTGCCGGTAATAAGGTTTCTATTTTCTCCTTATTCTTCTTCACTAATTCCTCTAATAATTTTTCTTTCTCCTTAATCATTTTCTCCCTGAATGTGTCCTCATTTATCTAATCAACTGTCAAAATGTTATCAGTGATGTATTTAGACAATGTGTCTAGTTGACCTAAAGAATCTTTACTTCCCACAATACACTTGGGGGCTATCAATTTAAGAATAGGAATAGTGTCATCAATAGCCTTATAGGTTGTGCATTACATTTAGTGATCTTCTTAATAGAATCCAACCAAAAGAATTCGCCATGAACTCTGCTTAGCACAATCCTTATAACATCCTTGGGAAAATCCAGGACACTAAGGATTTCAGTAAAACTTAGGGTTTCCACTATGTTATGTTTTGGTTTGATTTTTCCAGATTCATCACATAAAATAGTCCTATACATATGCTTGATTTCTTCATCTCCTAATTCCTCTATATGACAATGTATGTATATCCTAGGATCCTCTACATAAACTACTCCTTTAGGAATTTGAGAAAATGCACCAAGGGTATCATCTTTCTTCTCTATTTCAGGAACAAGTTTGAATACGGGTCTAGGGCACTTGATTACTTCAATCATAGTAGGGTTTGTAATAAATTTAGGTGTGGATGAGGAGTCCATAGTCATAAATACCTCAATCTGCCTTAAGGATGAGTGCTTGGATGAACTGCTTAACTTTTTTTCTAAGGATGCCTTCACTCAAGAATTTTCGCGCTCTTGAAGATTTGAATGCTCAGTGAATGAAAAAAGAGCCAAAACACTTGCTTTATAATGTTATTTTCTCCAACTACCACATTTAATGCTTGCTGGTTAAGTCACAACTTAACTCATTTGCCGGTAAAGAAGTAATTCAACTTCTCACCATCAACCAAGGGTATGTTAGCATGTTTTTTAATTTGTTGCTAAACCCCCAAAGGATTTTCCTTTAGTTAGATGAAGAGTCTCCTATCGGTGGAGTGTTACTCTATTCTACCAGTGGAGGACTATTCCCATCAACATTCTGATCTAACTTTCTGATCCATTGTTTTGAGAATTCTTGCTTTACCTCTTCAACCTTTTCTTTACCTTTCAGGCTGGGTCCTTTGTTATTTGTCGGTGATGTCTTGTTTCTACAAAATTTAGCAATATGTCCAATCTTGCTACAAGCATAACAAGTCGCATTGTTTTTCTGAATAGCTTTCCCATATCCTATGCCAGTTTGTGTTTTGCATTGATTAGATAGATGTCCATATCTTCCACAAACATAACATCTTACATTCATTCTGCAATTTTCTGAATTGTGACCAACTTTGTTGCATTTAGAACATTGACCGGTGGGTGTATTAGTGTTCTGATAATTTCTAGATCTACATTGATTTTCTCTATGACCATACTTGTTACAGTTAAATCATTTCCCATTAAATTTGTAAGCATTAGTTTGTCTTACTGGTTTTCTATGATCATGATTGTTTGCAGTACCAGAGCTTTCACCAACTTCAAATCCAAGGCCATTGGCATCAACATTTGGTTTCTGATTCTTCAACATGTCATCAAGTTCTTCTAAACTTTTCTTGAATTTTTCTTTGTGTTGATTTGCAGCAGCTAGTTCACTCTCCAAGATTCCTTTCTATCTCATGAGTTCAGTTCTATCATTTTGTGTATGCATCAAATCTATATTCAACATATCATTTTCATGACTAAGTCTTGTGTTTTCATTTCCAGCATCATTCAGTCTTCTAACCAAGTCCTCTTCATTCTTCTTCCGATTTTTAGTTTCTTTACAAAATCTCATAGTCATATCTTGCATCTCATTCTTCATTGTACTATTTTCTTGTCTTAGTTTGTTTACCAGATCATTAAGAGTTTCTTTTTCATCTTCATCATTTTGCATCTTTTCACAAAGTTCTCTTCTCTTATTCCTTGCTATAGTGAAATTTTCTTGAAGTCCTTGAATAATATCCTGTGCAGCCTTCAGATCATCTTCAAGTTTGATATTCTTCACTTTTTCCGCATCATAGTTTGAAAGAGTTGTTTCCAATTGATTTCTCAAGTTTTCCATCTCTACCGGTGTCAAGATCTTCCTCAAGTTGTTAGCCTTTTGAAAATAGAGGACTAGGCTCTGATACCAATTGTTAGGATTCCCAAAGATACTGAGAGGAGGGGGGTGAATCAGAATCTAATTGGTATAATAATTTTCTTAACTTATATCATGAAAAGCATATCAAAACAGTGTACTGGTAAACCAGAAATAATGCAGTAAATAAGAGCAATAACCACAACATAAGAGACACACCATAACACAATATTTTTAACAAGGAAACCCAATGTGGGAAAAACCTCGGTGGGATTTGTGACCCACAATATTCGCTTACTGGCCAATAAGGGAATATTATTGTTTCCAATAGGGGCCTGCACATGCAGGAAGGCCAAGTGCCTAGAGCTCACTGCTCAATTACAAAAGGAAGTCACATTGACTTACAAAATGGATTATACAAATCCAATGTCTTGTACTACTTCAGGTCAACATATACTATGCTAGATTCAATACCGGTTTAAGCTTTGCTACACACATAAACCCTTATCCAATATCTACCTTACAATTCGCATATTAGGTCTGCATTAATCCTTTCATCTTCTGCTCACTAAATGATCTACAATGATCTCATACATATATGAGTCATATTACAATCCACCAAGTCGGCTTACAAAAGATTTAACAATTAAATACAAAATACATTTAAACAGAATTCTTGTCGGTCATGGTGCCGGTGATCAATCTTTTTGGTGATGGTGACCTATGTGCCGGTGTGAGTTTGCCAATGTCGGTGCCTACCGGTATCATAGGATTGCAAGGTTGCCATCAATGACAATACCTTCAATAACCTACAATTTCTCATTGGAGTGTGAATTTTCAAACAATACTCACTCCCAAATGATATGGATTAAAGAATTTATCAAAGTTCTCATATCCTCCCTTCAAAATTACAAAGTAAGGGATAATAGTGTAATCTGGTAAAATTATTCCTTTTCCCTTTCCTTTTAAATGATTATCCTGAATGCATCCTATTTGCCACATCACCTCAACAAAACCCATTCTTAGAGGAACATTGAAGGGAAGTACATGTAGCTGTCTAGAGAAATCATAGATCCTGATAACAATACTTACAGAGTAAGGGATACAATCCCTCCAATTATGTTCAATCTTGACAAGAGGTAATCTCTCCTTGGGTCTCACAAAATCATTTAGTTCCTTAGGAATCCTTGGCAGATTTACTGTCAACTTTTTCCTCAACCTCAAAGAAAAAATATTATCAAACCTTACAAAGTTGGCCTCCTATCTATCCCAAGACATATCTGTGCTCCAGAGCTATACTGGAATCTCTTGGTTATCAATTATCCTTTTGAGGTTCATGGTACCCTCAAAGTAATCTACATTCTTGAAAATGAACATATACATGAGTAAAGAATACCAAGAGAATTTAGCATCAGCTACTTAATTCTTAATATCCAATAACCCCTAATGAATCTTTTCCTCAAGGTAAGGGGAAAAGTCTAAGACCACTGTATAGTCTGGATGTTGTATTTGGATAGCCATGTACATAAAATCAGGCGAAATCACTGTAATTGGATTTAAACCCAATATTTGACACAAAGAAAAGAAATTGGCCTAAAAATAGGGAGCAAAAATGTCAATTGGGAATGGCTCGTCTGAGCTAGGGCTGATATGGTATGTTGTATTCCCTGCTCTAGCCAAATGCATTGGAAGGAAATTCTTTCTAATGAATTCCCTCATCTTGTAATACTCTACCTTTTTCTCATTCAAATCTATTTGCACCAGGCTCAAAGATGGTTCATACAAATCAAAAATCTCTTAGAACTCCTCCCTTATTATGGTCAATAGAATTTCTCCATCATTCCCCCTAATAACCCTTGAAATAGGGTCATATATGTTTGCAATATCTTTGAGTAGGTCGACATCTATGAAAACACCTGACACTACCAACTTACCCAAATCATACTGCCAAGGACTGGATAATGGGGAAAACAAATTCCTTTGTCCATGCCATAACTTGAATATCTCTAACCTAGTCATCGGTATATTAGCATATGCCAAGCAGAATGCTTTGTCAGTTAACCCTTCCCCTAGGGTTTTTCCACTCACAAATCTCTACCCCTGCTAGTTATCATTTGTCGAGGGCTTGAATTGATCCAAGAAATCATCATATAGATTTCTTTTCAGATAATCCATTTGTTCTAAATGTTTCCATGAGGGAGCCATCTTTTTCAACTAAGGTTTTATACTATAACTCCAAATTCAAGAAGAAAAAACTAGGGCTAGTATGAGATTTTAAATTACAAGAGTAATTCAAACAACTTCACTACTCTTTGTCTAGCACCTAACACTAGAAAAAATTGAATTCTCTTACAACTTCACCCACAATTTATAACATCAATTTGTTTCAAGAATAGATGAAGGGCTTAGATAAACTTACTGCTTCGATTTTCACCAAAGAGATGACAATTATGTGTTGTAGAGAGTCGTTTCAACCTTCTTCAGCAGTAGGAAAACCTTCTAGATTGCTATGAAATATTTTACGAATGAAGAACAACCTTTTAAGAGTCTTTAATTACTATCTGGAAAAGAACACAAATGTCTCATCCAACATTACTACTCACGTGAGCGAAACAATGAGTCCTAACTCGCATTTAAAAAGTTTAAAACCTGGTCGTTGATCATCTTCCAAGTTGGCAAATCCAATGATTGTTTCTTGTCGACTTAGCACTTGACTTTCTATCTGTATCAATAGACCCACAAAATCATGACTAATCAGCACCACATCATCTTTCGACTAGACTCCATTAGTGGCCCCACTGAAGGTCTTCCTAGTCAACCTGGGACACATGGCATCATCTCATGATGCCACGGTCTATAACTTCCTTGCAAATTCCATCGTGGGGATATGGGGAACTGTCACACCTGTTCACTCTTTACTGCTTAGCACAATGCCCGTTAACTCCTCTAGAATTAAAAATTGGGCACCTTTTACCTCAGGACATAAGATCGTCATTCATTTTGAACACGTGCAAATTGATAAGACTATTGGTAAACCGACCTTTACTACTGAAGAACTGGTAACACAAAACTTCGACCACATATACTGCCAACCTTGTAAGTTTTTGCTGAAGACATGTGGCATCATCTCGCGATGCCGCAGTCTTTATAATCCTCGCACCTTTGACCATGGGGAAGCATGAACCATCATATTCACTCTGTATTTAACAACCCGCCAAAATACTTAGGACTTTCGGACTTAGGAAAATATAAGCACTGGCACAAATATTTAAAGGGAGATTGGTCATAGGGAAAATTTTTGCATCTTAGGGAAATCGTTTCATAGACCGATCTAACATGACTTAATGTTTAGGGAACAAAATGGCCTAGCCAACGAATTGGAACCCTAGAACTTAAGTGAGAAAAAGGTAATGACATAATATAAAAAAGGCTTGAAGATTTTCCTTTATGCAAAGACTTAATCAAGAAAGGACACAAACCCTAAAGCCCTAAACCCTAAAAACTTGACAGAGGGCAAAACAAAACCAGACTGACCAAATTTTGCAAGACATAATTTTAGGTCCTATCACTTCTGAAGGAAGTGAACTAAAGGTAGTTGAAGTGGAGGCAGCAAGCCAAAGAAAATTATAACTCAAGGTGTTTCTTTATTGTATATTCTTGCTTGAGGTAGTGAACCTCTTTTGCAAGTCTTTATAAGTTCGACGAACTTTAGGGATTTGTAGCTTCCTTGGGTTGTAGCTTTAAAATAAAGTTATAAATCTATTTTATTATTATGAGGTTGGATTTGGATAATAGCTCCAAGTAGCTCTTCTTATTGCACTTTTCCCTTGTGGGGTTCTCCATGTACATATGGTGGTCTCTTGTGCACTTGTGTTGATTGCTTTATATTTCATTGGTTCTTATTAGTTTAATTATCTAAACTAATAGTTGGTGTAGAAAAATTTAAATTTTAAGATAGAAAGATTCACCCCTCCCCCACTCAATATCTAGTATGTTCAACATTATTTTATCAAATACAATATATTCAAATCCACTTGCATGCACATGTTAGTTAAGATGAGAGGGGGGGTGAATAATAAAAACTCACAATACAATATATTCACCAGATTCAACCTCGGTAGCCTTTACTGATATGCAACTATGACTGTAAATCATTCAATATTCATAAATAGATACACTTAAAACATCATAACACATTTAACACCAGATTTAACGTGGAAACCCAAATAGGGAAAAACCACTGTGGGATTTTGGACCCACTAAGAAATATACCCTTCTAGAGTATGCTCAGTTAAAAGCTAATCCAGTTACAGATTACAAAAACACATTGCTAGATGTGACCCAGTTAAGGGATTTCCCTCAGACTTGTTAGAGTCTTGCACTTTGTTAGAAGTGACCTTTGTCAAAGGATTTCAAACACTCATTTAGAATGTTACCTTGCTAGAGGGTTTACAAATAATATTGTTAAGTCCACTCGGTTAAGAGATTTCCTGTCACTTACAAAATAAATAAACAGTAATAAAACATATCTGCAACTTCACATCTGAAATGCTAAAGCAGATTCTATATGCTCAAAACAATCTTGTCATAAGACTTATCTTGCTTCTTGCTGGGCTTCTCAATCTGTTCCTCAATTAGATTTTCAATCTTCTATGCTCGGTGATCACTATGTCGTGTCACTGTTCTTCTATTTTGCCCACATACATTGTTCATCAACAGTTTCTTATTTATGAACAATACCTAACCGCTTAATCTCCTTGATCACATTTCTCATGATCAATCTTAGCCATCAGATCTTCAAACGTGACTAGGTTCATTGTATCCTTCAATCTGAAAACGTTTTACCTCACCTTGGAACTTGTGCTAGGTTATGATCATTCAATCTGCGCTATAGATCTATCTCTTGTATTTTTTGATGTCGTCGATCCTCAACAAACTTCTTGCACGACATACCAATCATCTGATCAACTCTAGCTTATTGGTATACTACATTTAATAATGTATTTATCCATCCAATGCACATTCTATTATTACTCAGTTGTTACTCGGTAAATACTAAACTTCACTCAGTAGATATTCTGCCTTCTTTAACCGATAGTGATAACCTTAGGGTTTACCGACTAACATCTTGCTCGGTAACATAGAACAATATCAAGCCTTAACTAATTCTATAGCTTGAAATCTTTTCTCCTTCTTGTTCAATCTTTGAATACTCATATATAGGATATCAAAATAATCAAAACAACATAATCTCATCACTGTCTAACTTGGTAATAGTTTCCCATTGAATAACTTATTATTCCCCTTTTATTTCATTTTGTGTCTCTTACCGACATCTTTATCCTTATTAAAACATACTCATTAAGATATGGCAACATCATACTGAATCAGAAAATCAATTGCTTGACATCAATGACAAAATAATATTATTAAGATAGTAATCATCCTTTCTCAATTATATCAACAATCTCCAACAACCTTCTCAATATCCTCATACCAACAAACTTACTGAGATGCTAACAATCTCCTTTTTGTGAAAATGCTAACAATCTCCCCCTTTGGCATTGATGGCAAAACCAACTTTAATGGCAATACCAACATGATTTATTTCAATTGATTTGGATTCAGATTGCTGTTTAAACTTCTCTGAATTTTTTTGGAATTCTCCCCCAGTCATTAGTCTTCTCCCAGCTTCTTATGTTAGTTCCTTACAAATTAGTCTTCTCCCCCTTTGACAACAATGCCAAAAAGAAAAAATAATTCATGATTTCTTCCTTTGTAAAGTAATTTCCTTGCAGTCTCATTCACGGTCAGAACATTTTTGTCTTCAATCACTTTTTCTTGTACAACTTTAGGCAACCTCCTAAAGTGTGTAAAGCAACATCAACTCATAAATAGTTATCCTTTAGATTCATAGAATTGATGCTTTCACCGAACTCTATCAGTGAGTACTAGATAGAGGTAGGACCCCTAACTGACTTTTGAGATACTCAAAAGTGTCCCTTGGCAATGGCTTTGTTAAAATATCTGCTATTTGTTCCTTTGAATTGATATATTCTAGAACAACTTTCTTCTCTTGAACTTCTTCTCTGAGATAATGATACTTTATAGAGATATGCTTTGTCTTAGAGTGCATTACCGGATTCTTTGAAATGTTAATGGCACTAGTATTATCTCAGAATATAGTTACTAGCTCGGTAACTTTCTCATTCATACCTTCCAAAAGTCGTTTGATCCATGCTATATTGGTACAATTCAACGTGCAGCGACATATTTAGCTTCAACTGTTGACTGTGAAATGCATCCTTGTTTCTTGCTAAGCCAACTTACTAGTCTATCTCCCAAAAAGAAAGCTCCACCACTTGTTCTTTTCCTGTAATCAATGTTTCCTGCCCAATCAACATCAGTATAGACTTTTAAGTCAAAAACATTTCTCTTTTGATATACTAAGCCATAATCTTCAGTGCCTCTCAAGTATCTAAAAATTCTCTTGATTGCTATCAAATGAGTTTCTTTGGGATCTGCAGAAAATCTTGCAACTATACCTACTGCATGTGCTATATCTGGCCTATTGTGAACCACATATTGCAGCTTTCCAATCATAGATCGGTAAAGTGTCTCATCAACAGATGCAGATTCATCACTCTTTGATAGTTTACAATTGGTAGTCATAGGAGTACTTACAGGTTTAGAATCTTCCATTCCAAATTTCTTCAAGATTTCCTTTATATACTTGGATTGAGTAATGAAAATCTCATTTTTCATTGGTAGTATCTGTAAACCTATAAAATACTTTATTTCACCGATTAATGCCATCTCAAATTATTTGCACATTTCATTTCCAAAGTTCTTGCATAAGGAGTCATTTACACAAAAAATAATGTCATCAACAAATATGGCTGAAAGCAGTATACCATTGTTTTCATCATTTTTCATATACATGTTGTTGTTTTCACTTGTCCTTATAAATCCAATCTTGATCAAATAAGAGTGCAGTCTTTCATACCATGCTCTAGGTGCTTGCTTTAAACCATATAATGCTTTGTTCAACTTACATACCTGATCTTTATTCTTGTCTTCAATAAATCCTTCAGGCTGTTCAATATAAACTTCTTCTTCTAGTATACCATTCAAAAATGCAGATTTAAAATCCATTTGATATACCTTGAAATTTTTGTAAGCAGCATATGCCAACAATGTTCTCACTCCTTCAAGTCTTGCCATAGGTGCAAAAGTCTCACCATAATCAATTCCTTCTTCTTGAGCATATCCTTTGCAAACTAGTCTTGCTTTATTCCGAATGACTTCTCCTTTTTCATTTAGCTTGTTTCTGAAAATCCACTTTGTACTAATTACATTTTTCTCTTTTGGTCTTGGGACTAGTTTCCATGTTTCATTCTTCTTGATTTGTTCAATTTCTTCTGCCATAGCATTTATCCAATCTTCAATACTAAATGCCTCTTTTACTATCCTCGGTTCAAATTCAGATATCAAACATGTGTTTTGTCTTAGTATGTTCCTTGTCATCACTGGATCATCCTTATCTCCTATAATCTGACTTGATGCATGATTTCTTTTGACATACTTGGCTAATATGGGCTCTGTATGCTCTATTTGATCTTCTTCATCACTCGGTAACTAAGTATTTTCTTCATCAACTTTCTTGGTAGGATTTCTCGGTTGAACATAAACAAATTCTTCATAATTTTTTGGTTCTTTGGAATTTCCTTCATCATTTCTTTCTGCAAATTCATCAATTTTCACATTTGCACTTTCTACTATTTTGTTAGATGATTTGATCAGGCATTTAAATGCTTTACTTCTAGAAGAATGGCCAAGGAATGTTCCTTCCTCGCTTTTCTGATCAAACTTTCCATTTCTGCCATCTTTGTGAACATAACATCTACTTCCAAATATTTTAAAATAACTTACATTAGGTTTCTTATCATACCAGATTTCATATGGTGTCTTCAAAGTTCGTTTCTTTAGTTGTACTCGGTTCAGGGTGTAAACTGCAGTGCTGATTGCTTCTCTCCAAAATGTTTGAGGTACCCTCTTTTCTATCATCAGGGTTCTGGCACAATCTACAATTGATATGTTTCTTCTTTCAGCTATCCCATTTTGCTGAGGTGTTCTCGGTGCAGACACTTGTCTCTTTATACCATGATCATTGCAAAATAGGTTAAATTCATCAGAAATGAATTCTCCTCCTCTATTAGATCTTAGACATTTCAACTATCTTCCTATTTCTTTTTCAACTCTAGCCTTATACCATTTTAACATTTGAAAGGCTCCTGATTTTTCTTTTAAAAACATAACTAACATCATTCTTGTTTAATCATCCACAAATAATATGAAGTATTTATCTCCATAATAACTTTGAACTTTCATAGGACCATAAAGATCAGTGTGCACTAGATCTAAAATTCCTTTAGAAGTGTAGGAATTACTTGTAAAGCTTGACTTTGTCATCTTACCCATCTAGCATCCTTGACATATTGCATTCTCAAGTTTTTCTAGGCTTGATTAACCTCTTACTCGATGCTTCTTACTTATTTTGATCAGGTTATCAAAATTTACATGACAAAAACCTTTTATTCCATAACTAGGTATCTTCTAGTTTAGCATACAGACAATTGTTCCAAGTTGAGTCAAGATGAAATGTATTACCTTCTATTTGTGTCCCGGTAGTAGCCAACTTTCCATGTTTGTCATGAACTTTGACACATCCCTTCTGAAATTCTATTTGGTATTATGTATTATTTAGCTGTTCTACACTCAACAAATTGTATTTCAAACCTTCAACCCAGTATACATCATCACATTTAGCTTTGTCAAGAAGTGTTATAGATCCTTTGCCTTTCACTGAACATGGTGCATCATTACCAAATCTTACATATCCTCCATCATAGTCTTCTAATTTAACAAACTTGTGTTTATCACCTGTCATGTGATGTGAGCATCCACTATCTATGATCCAAGAATCATTTTTATTTATGTAAGACATTAGGGCTTTTTCTTCATACCTTTCTTCATCTGATCCATCTTTGATAGCCACATAAACAACTTCCTCTGTATCAGTCCCATCGGATTTATCATCGTTCGATTCCTCATCAGCTACTAGGCATGTCTTTCTATCTTTCCTTCTGAAGTCTCGGTGTCCTCTGTATTGGTTATCTTTCTATCTGTCATCTCGGTATTCTCTTTTTTCACTAGATTCTTTGTCAAGGTAGTTAGAAGCCATATGTCCTATTCTATCATAGTTAAAACATTTTAAAGGTAACTTTCCTTTATACTTACCTTTGCCTCTCGGTAACCTTCTGGCTAATAATGCTTCAAACTCTTCTTGCTTTTTGATTTCTTCATATAGTTTGTGTACCTCTTCCATGTTTTTGAGAAATCTTTCACTTGCTCCACTGTGATTTCCTTCATTATAATTATACATTATATCATTGTAATCATCAGATTCACCAATATGAAAAGAACTGAATGCAAATTCAACTTTATTTACCGAGGACCCACTGTTATCAAAATTACTTAACTCAAATGCATGTAGCTTACCGATAGTAGCATCCAAAGAGACTGGCATGTTTGGCACATACCTTAATTCATTGATTGTAGAGACTCAAATGGCATAAGCATGTAGAAGTGTTCTAAGCAACTTGTTACATCCTTTTCTTCAATAGTTCCTCCTGCTCCTTTGATTTGATTGACAGTTTCCTTTAACCTTGTACTGTATTGGGTTATGTTCTCACCTTCACTCATTCTCATGGATTCAAGTTGACCTCTTAGACTATCTACTTTTTCTCTCTGAACATGTTCATCACCACCATACACAGATATAAGCTTGGTCCACATCGCTTTGGCATCATTGCAGCCTTCTAGATCATTAAACTCTGAGTCGGTTAATGTTGATCTTATTTCAATCACAACTTGAATATGTTCTTGCTTTGCCTTTATCTCTTCCATTTTCATCGGGTTGGTGCTAGGTGCTATGTAATCATTCTCCAGATAATATGTTTCATATTCTCCAATTCCTAATAAATGCAGCTTCATCCTTTTTTGCCATGTGGAGAAACTTGATTTTTTTAGCTTTGGTGCATCCCTTTTATACATCTTCGGATCTTGCCTCAAGTACCTTTAAACTTTTCTTCTAGAGTCCAAAGCTCTCATACCAATTGTTAGTTAAGATGAGAGGGGGGGGGGGTGAATCATAAAAACTCACAATACAATATATTCACCAGATTCAACCTCAGTAGTCTTTACTGATATGTAACTATGACTGTAAATCATTCAATACTCATAAATAGATACACTTAAAACATCATAACACATTTAATACAAGATTTAACGTGGAAACCCAAATAGGGAAAAACCACTATGGGATTTCAGACCCACTAAGAAATATACCCTTCTAGAGTACATGCTCAGTTAAAAGCTAATCCAGTTACAGATTACAAAAATACATTGCTAGATGTGACCCGGTTAAGGGATTTCCCTCAGACTTGTTAGAGTCTTGCACTTTGTTAGAAGTGACCTTTGTCAAAGGATTTCAAACACTCATTTAGAATGTTACCTTGCTAGAGTGTTTACAAATAAGATTGTTAAGTCCACTCAGTTAAGAGATTTCCTGTCACTTACAAAAAAAATAATAGTAATAAAATATATCTGCAACTTCACATCTGAAATGCTAAAGCAGATTCTATATGCTCAAAACAATCTTGTCATAAGACTTATCTTGCTTCTTATTGGGCTTCTCAATCTGTTCTTCAATCTTCTATTCTTGGTGATCACTACTGTCGTGTCACTGTTCTTCTCTTTTGCCCACATACATTGTTCATCAACAGTTTCTTATTTATGAACAATACCTAATCGCTTAATCTCCTTGATCACATTTCCCATGTTCAATCTTAGCCATCAGATCTTAAAACGTGACTAGGTTCATTGAATCCTTCGATCTGAAAATGTTTTACCTCGCCTTGGAACTTGTGCTAGGTTATGACCGTTCAATCTGCGTTGTAGATCTATCTCTTGCATTTTCGATGTTGTCGATCCTCAACAAACTTCTTGTATGACATACCAATCATCTGATCAACTCCAACTCATTGGTATACTACATTTAATAATGTATTTATCCATCCAATGCATTCTATTATTACTCAGTTGTTACTCGGTAAATACTGAACTTCACTCGGTAGATATTCTACCTTCTTTAACTGATAGTGATAACCTTAGGGTTTACCGACTAGCATCTTGCTTAGTAACATAGAACAATATCAAACCTTAACTAATTCTATAGCTTGAAATCTTTTCTCCTTCTTGTTCAGTCTTTGAATTCTCATATATAGGATATCAAAACAATCAAAACAACATAATCTCATCACTATCTAACTCGGTAATAGTTGCCCATTGAATAACTTATTATTCCCCTTTTATTTCATTTTGTGTCTCTTACCAACATCTTTATACTTATTAAAACATACTCATTAAGATATGGCAACATCATACTGAATCAGAAAATCAATTGCTTGACATCAATGACAAAATAATATTATTAAGATAGTAATCATCCTTTCTCAATTATATCAACAATCTCCAACAACCTTCTCAATATCCTCATACCAACAAACTTACTGAGATGCTAACAATCTCGTTTTTGTGAAAATGCTAACAGCACACCCTAAGATTCAACCTTAGGCTTGATTTTTTATTAGTGTCATGATTGCACCAAATAACTCTACCTAACTAAGAAACAATATCCTCTAAGAAATGTGCAAAAGGTATGTTTAGGTAAAATAACTCTATCCACACACTATAAGTAGTGAAGTAGATGAAAAGGCCTAAACTTAACCACAAATTACTCATGTAACTCATGTACCATAATGTACGAACACTTCAGCACATTCATTTGACTTGAGTATATAGGAAACATAGCCTTTTTCTAGACCTTTTAGTGACCTCTATTGTGTCCTTTATTTGTTTACCAAATCCGCAAAGAGAAATAAAAAATCATCTAGGAGTATATTCATTACAAATTATTTTGAAACAAATTGGCACTGTTCTTTTTTACTTCAATGAGTAGAGAATACCAATTTGGGACACAAAAGCATATAAAATCTACATCATAGATGTGACCCAAGGAAGATGATGTGTTATAAACTATTCTTTTCTTCTTTTCAAACAACGATAACTAAGGCATGGCCTCTTTGTCCTTGGCCTATGATGTAATAAAGTTGAAGATTACCAAAGCTGATTTACATAATATTTTGAAGTATTGTCCATTATGGAGTATTGTCCACCATGTTCATTGTATGTTTCTGCAATGGGTTAGGAGTTTACTGTTCCTGTTTACCCTTTTGCTGTTGGAAAGGCTTTCCATCCTTCCAATTTGTATTGTAAGGATAATCTTACAATCTTGGTGTTGTATTAAATTTATTAAAATGTGGTTTTTCTGGTACAAAGCTCTTGTCATTTTTTGCCACGGTTAATTTCAAATCCTTCAAGGTATTAAGCACTTTGTCCCATCTTTCTTCTTCTTTACGTTTTGTACCTAAATACTTTTCAACTTTGTCTTTGGCATTTTTAGAAACTATAGGATCCTCTCTCCGTCTGAGCTTACCTGAAGCTCTTATGTTTCCTTCAACATTTATAGCTATCCTAAATGCATCTCTTAGAGTTTGAGGGTCCTTAACTCTAAGGATATATTCCATTTTTGCATCAATTGCATTCATATATGTGGTCAGACAAACATTAACATCCAGCCTTAACACTTGAAATAACCTATGCATAGATTTCTGAAATCTGATATTGAAATCAAACACATCCTCATTCAATGACTTCTTAATGTTATTGAACTCATTTAACATGAAGCTGGGATTTGTTTTCTCACCATACTGCTCCTTAAAAAATCTCTCAAATTCTTCCTAGGAACTAATACTTGCAGTTGACAATCCTCTATACCAATCTCTAGCATCCACTATCAGAGATTGCACAAATAGCAATCTCTCTTTGATGACTTCTACTTCGATTCTGACCTCTTGTCTTTTTGAGGAGGAGGTACACCAATAGCATTTTCTCTTTGATGACTTCTACTCCTACTCTGACCTCTTGTCTTTTCTGAACACTAAACTTGAATACATTTTTTTCTTTGTGGTTGCATTTCTTCTTGAACAGGTGTATCAAATCAAGAATTGAAAAATCCTAAACTATCAGATTCAAAATTTTTAGAAGATGATGCATGAACCTTATGAACAAGATTTAACTATGACTTACTTGCATTCTTTTGCTTAGCCTTCCATGATGAGGGAGCGGTGCTTGTATCTGCGTTTCTCCTTGTTCCTTGTCTCTGCGGAGCTCCATGAAGCTCTTCCAACTTTTCTTCAGGATGCAGCCTGATGTAACCTCTGGTGTTGTTCGCTTTTCTCATAGTAGTAGAGTCCTTCAAATATTTGTTAGAATTATTCAAAAATATACGCACTAACGTAAAAATCTCAGAGTCGCCACCCAAATTGCTTTGGGATATCAAATAATATACTGCTTGATAATCCTTGAAAGAAATCTATGAACCTTGTTCACAAACTGGTATATCTTTCTCACAAAAACCTAGAACACCCTTTTCACAAGAAAACATGAGCCAAAAACACAAAATCGTGGTCTCAACCCTCAAATCACAGAGATACTATGAAAACATCTATTGTACTATAAATAAAACCTCTTTAACAAGAGACTCTTTACCATTCATATCCCCAGCAGAGTCGCCATATTTTGTTGGTGACTCGGATGGGATAGTCTCGACTATATATTTAGCAAATCTTTCTTACTCAAGATTCTTTACCATTCATATCCCCAACAGAGTTGCCATTTTTCGTTGGTTCCCAAAAACGGGTTTACAGTGACACAAGGCAGAGACCAAGTTGTTTTCTTCTAAAATATATATGGAAAGCCACTTCCAACTGTTAATATTCTTCATAATTGGACCAAAAATAACAAGGATGTGACATCCTTCTGTAAAACCAGGGAGGGTGATCCCCATGCTAGTTTGTGAATTTTATGCCACACTCACAAATTATACATGAAACAAAGTAGATAATCTCATATAAAGATTCAACAATAAGGGAGAATGCTCAGGAATGGAAAATTCCTTAGTGATCCTCAACCAATTTGGACCATGAGATTATTAAAACACATTAAAACATTCATGTAAATGAAAATAATCTGATATTCAGCAGGCTATAGAAAACTAGTGGTGATTTCGAACAATAAATCAATACCAAGGCATTCACTTAGCTGTGATCAGTGCCTTATTCCATTGGGTACATGAATTCATGCTACATTAAGTTGTATTTCTGACAGAATTTATCTAACATCATATTTGTAATTCTAACCCAAAACTACTTATCAAAATCCTTGCAAATATCCCTCTCACTCTGCAATTTTATTCAAGCATTTAATTATCCCCTTAGACCAAAGCATGAACAAAAAATGCATACACCACAACAATGCAACGAATGATAAAATCCTTGATAATATGCATTCAAAACATGATAGAACAATACACTGGAGAGAAGTGGGTTTGAATTATATATTTATTGAATAATTTGGCTATCTCTGTAAGAATACAATTCGTACATAACTCTTTCAAGAACCTGCAAAATTACAGACACAAGACTCTTTCTATTTTTCTTTGTAAAATAACCTTTTACCACTTTTGTTTCACCTAGACCTTCCTATTTGAAAAAAGAAAATCAGAACACTCAAGGGACCAAAAATCCAAACCCCGTCTCATAGCCCTAAATTCCCTTTTATAAAAACAAGGGAGAAAACAATCTTCAGGCTAGAGAAGACACATGTCATCTCAGAATGATTACACATAACTACATTTTATTATGCAAACATTCATCCTCGAACTCACTTATGCAGGATCAAAGTATACAACCACCTTCATTAAAACTCATGATGAAAATTACCAGTATTTCTATTATACAAGTTCAAAAAATATCTTCCACTAGAAGACAAAAATAGTTATGCAAACTATTTACAACCTTTATTTATCATTTAGATACTTGCTACTCCATGCACCATAATCTTCATCGAATGCCCAATTGAAATTAATGACTTCATCGGCTTTTTCCCTGTATGGAATATATTTAATGGCTACTTGGTTTGCCTCTCTTTTAAAAGGTTTAAAAAATAATCCTGTAGCAATTATTTTATCCATGTTATCCTCCAGCATATCCATATTTAGCCCTTCACATATCATTTCTATTTGAGTACCGATGACTCTTTCTACCTCTTCCTTCCAAAATTGTAAAGGCTTGACTACCCCTTCTCTATCTTCAATATATGGCAAAAGAGTTTGTTCCAATTCAATGAAACTCTTCATCAATTCCCTTACTTTTATTTCTATATTTTCCGGCAAAATTTGGGCTTCCTACATTGGATTTACCAACAAATATGTTGGTTGGAGTGCATGTGGTCTCTCGACATGAAATTTAGAGGCCATGGACATCATTCTGAGCTCATTTCCTCTTTGCAACCATTTTTTAAACAAAGGAATTGCCACTTCTTTAACATCATTAACTTTTTGAATAGCAATGAGAAGCAAAGAGTATAAGGCATGGACACTATTTAACTTGCTATCAAATTTCTCATGCAAATGAGTTAGCACTGAGCTAACTATATCCTTTTGCTGCCCACCTGATTGATTTTCTGATTCTTTCAGCTTATTTTCTAATTCAACAATCCTTTCTAAAAGTCGAGACTCATTTGGTTCATTTGATCTTGTAGTATCAGGCTCATCATCATCATCATAGAGGACTAATGCCATACTAGGGATATCAACACTTATATCAAGTTGAATTGCTTCTCCTCCTTGGACCATAGTTGGCGACCTAGATGTGATGGCTTGGATGGCCCTGCAAGTGCAGGATGGGAAACCTTTATTTGTTCCTGCTCAAGGAGTTGCACACTCGTTTGTAACTCCACAAACATTTTTAGAGATGCATTATAATTATTAAAACTCTTGTCAAATTTTCTTGTCAGCTCAGCCTTCTCTAAAGCTTCTCTTTTTGCACTCTCATGTGCTAGTTTAGCAACATCAACATTTAATTTTGTAGCGTCTACACTTGATGTGTTAGATACTCTTTTAATAATTAAGATTCCCCTCAAATTGGGGTTTAAATTACTAATGTTAGGCTTCCTAGGTCCTTCCTCTAGTGCCCAGATTGCCAAGTTTGTATAATCATCCACAAAATTTGATCCTTTTAATGCTAGCCTTACTTCTTCTTCTGAATTGGAAGGTTGACCCTTTGATTTCTTGATTGTATCAAATGCCAGTTTAGCAACATCAACATTTAACTTTGTAGCATCTACACTTGATGTGTCAGATGCTCTTTTTATAATTAAGCTTCCCCTCAAATTGGGGTTTAAATCACTAATGTTTGGCTTCCTAGGTCCTTCCTCTAGTGCCCAGATTGCCAAGTTTGCATAATCATCCACAAAATTTGATCCTTTTAATGCTAGCCTTGCTTCTTCTTCTGAATTGGAAGGTTGACCCTTTGATTTCCTGATTGTATCAAATGCCACTGCATCTTCTATGTCCCATTCTGGAAAGATCAAGACTCCAACCTGACTTATAATCTTCCTGCCCTCATGAGCAATGATTTCCTTACATTCTTCCCTCATCTCATTCTCTACTTCTTCTTGGTTCTCTTGATCTGATCTGCCTAGCCTTTGGGCCTTCTTCTTAGTAATTCTCCTTTTGTACTCCTCAACCTTCATCTTCCATACTAACTATAGAAAGCTTGGTCTCCTCACAAAAGCATCATCTTCAAGGAACTTATCACATGCCTCCTTTCTTTCATCTTTGAAGGCTTTAACTTGGATATCCAAAGGAGTGAGATCCAACTCCTAATTAGGAGGCAAAGCAGGAACACCGAATTGCATTTATGCACTTGTTGCAATGAACATGTCTTCCTCCATTTGTTCTTCACCTTGCCTTACAGACGAAAAAGATACAGTTGATGGCAAAGGACTTTTGTTCGAATCTTCAAGATCAATGATCCCAATTCCTTGAAGAGGATTAGTTTGTATCTTAGGGAAAGGCTCTGTACTCATCATCTTCTTACCCTTTCTCCTTATTAATTTTCCACTGTCATTGATACTATCCTCTTCATCACTCATTTCTTCTCTTTCTCTTTTGTGAGAAGATTCCTGAATATGCCTCCTTGCTACCATGTCACCTGCTCTCTGAGATAAATGAGGTTGTGAGCTTGATTGTTGTTGGCCATGAACTTCTTCAAGTCTGGCTATCTTCTCTTTTAAAATCTTCTTCAACTCATCGAAATTTTTCATAACAAAATCAATCTTGGGATAGAATGGGGAAAAATCCCTTATTGGGTCATATTTTGGATCCATCTTTTGGATAGTAGCCTATAATTTTCTGAAGATTATCCACTTCTCTTTTCTCCATTCCCGAGTCATGGAATCAAATTCATTCCTTATTAAGTCCTCAAGAAAGTTATGCTCATGGGGCAACAAACCTCCTTTTATTTTGTTTCTAAAAGTATTGCAAAACCCCTCAGGATCACTGTGCCTAGCTATACTCACTCCCAAATGATATGGAGCAAATAATTTATCAAAGTGCTCATATCCTCCCTTCAAAATCACAAATTAAGGGATAATTGAGTAATCTAGGAAAATTGTTCCTTTTCCCTTTCCTTTTAAATCCTTATCCTGAATGTATCCTATTTACCAAACCATCTTAGCAAAACCCATTCTCAAAGGAACATTGAAAGAAAGTACATGTGGTTGTCCAGAGAAACCGTAGATGCTGATAACAGTACTTACAGAGTAAGGGATAAAATCCCCCCAATTATGATCAATCTTGACAAGAGGTAACCTCTCCTTGGGTCTCACAAAATCATGTAGTTCCTTAGGAATTCTTGGTGGATTTACTATCATCTTTTGCCTCAACCTGGAAGAAAAATTGTTATCAAACCTTACAAAGCTGGCCTCCTATCTATCCCAAGACATATCTGTGCTCCAGAGTTGTATTGGAATCTCTTGGTTATCAATTATCCTTTTGAGGTTCATGGTACCCTCAAAGTAATCTGCATTCCTAAAAAGGAACATATACATGAGTAAAGAATACCAGGAGAATTTAGCGTCAGCTACTTGATTCTTAATATCCAGTAACCCCTCATGAATCTTTTCCTCAAGGTAAGGGGAAACGTGAAAGACCACTATATATTCTGGATGTTGTATTTGCATAGCCATGTACATAAAATTAGGCGACATCACTGTAATTGGATTAAAACCCAATATTTGACACAGAGAAAAGAAAGTAGCCTGAAAATAGGGAGCAAAAGAATCAATTGGGAATGGATCGTCTAAGCTAGGACCGATATGGTATGTTGTATTCCTTTCTCTGGCCAAATGTATTGGAAGGAAATTCTTTGTAATGAATACCCTCATCTTGTAATACTTTGCCTTTTGTTCACTCAAATCTATCTGCACCAATCTCGGAGATGGTTCATACAAATAAAAAATCTCTTGGAACTCCTCCCTTCTGATGGTCAATAGAATTTCTCCATCATTCCCCTTAATAACCCTTGAAACAAGGTCATATCTATTTGCAACAACTTTGAGTAGGTCAACGTCCATGAAAACACTCAACACTAACAACTTACCCAAATCATACTGCCAAGGACTGTATAATGGGGAATGTAAATTCCTTTGTCAATACCATAACTTGAACATCTCTAACTGAGTCATTGGTATATTATCATCTGCCAAGTGGAATGCTTTATCAGTTATTCCTTCCCCTAGGGTTTTTCCACTCACAAATCTCTACCACTGTTATTTATCATTTGTCGAGGGCTTCAATTGATCGAAGAAATCATCATATAAATTTATTTTCATATAATCGATTTGTCCTGAATGTTTCCATGAGGGAGCCATCTTTTGCAACTAGGGTTTTATACTGTAACTCCAAATTCAAGAACAAAAAAGTAGGGCCAGTATGAGATTTTAAATTACAAGAGTAATTCAAATAATTTCATTACTCTTTGTCTAGCACCTAACCCTAGAACAAATTGAATTCTCTTCTTACAACTTCACAGACAATTTATAACATCAATTTGTTTCAAGAATAGATGAAGGGCTTAGATAAACTTACTGCTTCGATTTTCACCAGAGAGATGACAATTATGTGTTGCAGAGATTCGTTTCAACCTTCTTCAGCACCAGGAAAACCTTCTGGATTGCTATGAAATCTTTTGTGAATGAAGAACAACCTTGTAAGAGTCTTTAATTACTACCTGGAAAAGAACACAAATGTCTCATCCAGCATTACTACTCGTGCGAGCGAAACAATGACTCCTAACTTGCATTTAAAAAGTTTAAAATCATGACTAATCAGCACCACATCATCTTTCGACCAAACTCCGTCAGCGGCCCCACCATAGGTTTTCCTTGTCATCTTGGGACACGTGGCATCATCTCATGATACTACGGTCCATAACTTCCTTGGAACTTCCATCGCAGGGATACGGGGAACCATCAGACTTGTTCACTCTTTACTGCTTAGCACAATGCCCATTAACTCCTCCAGAATTAAAATTCGGGCACCTTTTACCTCAGGACATAAGATCGTCATTCATTTTGAACACGTGCAAATTGATAAGACTATTAGTAAACCGACCTTTACTACCTAAGAACCGGTAGCACAAAACTTTGACCGGATAAACTGCCAATCTTGTCAGTTTCCATTGAAGACACGTGGCATCATCTCGTGATGTTGCGGTCTTTATAATCCTCGCACCTTTGACCACAGGGAAGCATGAACTGTTGAATTCATTCTGTATTTAACAAGACTCTGAAATACTTAGGACTTTCAGACTTAGGAAAATATAAGTGCGGGCACAAATACTTAAAGGGAGACTAGTCATAGGGAAAAAATTTGCAACTTAGGGAAATCGTTTCATAGACTCATCTAACACAACTTAATGTTTAGGGAACAAAATGGCCCCATCAACGAAGTGGAACCCTCGGCCTTAAGTGAGAAAAAGGTAACGACAGAATATAAGAAAGGCCTGAAGATTTTCCTTTATACCAAGACTTAATCAAGAAAGGACACAACCCCTAAAGACCTAAACCCTGAAAACTTGACAGAGGGAAAAACAAAACTAGAATGACCAAATTTTGCAAGACATAATTTTAGGTCATATCACTTCTGAAGGCAATGAACCAAAGGTAGTTGAAGTGGAGGCAAAAGGCCAAAGAAAATTATAACTCAAGTTGTTTCTTTATTGTATATTCTTGCTTGAGGTAGTGAACCTCTTTTGCAAGTCTTTATAAGTTCGACAGACTTTAAGGACTTGTAGATTCCTTGGGTTGTAGCCTTAAAATAAAGTTGTAAATCTATTTTATTATTGTGAGGTTGGATTTGGATAATAGCTCCAAGTAGCTCTTCTTATTGTTGTTTTCCCCTATGGGATTTTCCATGTACATATGGTGTTCTCTTGTGCACTTGTGTTGATTGCTTTATATTTCATTGGTTCTTATTAGTTTAAATATCTAAACTAACAATTGATGTAGAAAAATTTAAATTTTAAGATATAAAGATTCACCCCTTCCCCCTCTCAATATCTAGTATGTTCAACATTATTTTCTCAAATACAAGACATTCAAATCCACTTCCATGCACACCCTAAGATGCAACCTTGGGCTTGAATTTTTATCAATATCATGATTGCACCAAATAACTCTACCTAACTAAGCAACAATATCCTCTAAGAAATGTCCAAAAGCTATGTTTAGGTAAAGCAACTCTATCCACACATGATAAGTAGTGAAGCAGGTGAAAAGGCCTAAACTTAACTGCAAATTACTCATGTCACTCATGTACCATAGTGCACCAACACTTTAGCACAGTCATTTGACTTGAGTATATAGGAAAAATTTTGCAACTTAGGGAAATCGTTTCATAGACCGGTCTAATACAACTTAATGTTTAGGGAACAAAATGTCCCCGCCAACAAAGTGGAACCCTTGGCCTTAAGTGAGAAAAAGGTAAGGACATAATATTAAAAAGGCCCAAAGATTTTCCTTTATACGAAGACTTAATCAAGAAAGGACACAACCCCTAAACCCTGAAAAACTTGACAGAGGGCAAAACAAAACCAAAATGACCAAATTTTGCAAGATATAATTTTATGTCCTATCACTTCCAAAGGCAGTGAACCAAAGGTAGCTGAACTGAAGGCGGCAAGCCAAAGAAAACTATAACTCAAGTTGTTTCTTTATTGTATATTCTTGCTTGAGGTAGTGAACAACTTTTGCAAGTCTTTAGAAGTTCGACGAACTTTAGGGATTTGTAGCTTCCTTGGGTTGTAGCTTTAAAATAAAGTTGCAAATCTATTTTATTATTATGAGGTTGGATTTGGATAATAGCTCCAAGTAGCTCTTCTTATTGCAGTTTTCCCCCATGGGGGTTTCCATGTACATATGGTGTTCTCTTGTGCACTTGTATTGATTGCTTTATATTTCATTGGTTCTTATTAGTTTAAATATCTAAATTAACAGTTGGTGTAGAAAAATTTGAATTTTAAGATATACAGATTCACCCCTCCCCCCTCTCAATATCTAATATGTTCATCATTATTTTCTCAAATACAATATATTCAAATCCACTTCCATGCACACCCTAAGATGCAACCTTAGGCTTGAATTTTTATCAGTATCATGATTGCACCAAATAACTCTACCTAACTAAAAAACAATATCCTATAAGAAATGTCTAAAAGCTATATTTAGGTAAAGCAACTCTATCCACACATGATAAGTAGTGACCACAATTTACTCATGTCACTCATGTACCATAGTGCACCAACACTTCAGCACATTCGTTTGACTTGAGTATATAGGAAACATAGCCTTTTTCTAGACCTTTTAGTGACCTCTATTGTGTCCTCTTTTTTTTCACCAAATCCTCAAAGAGAAAGAAAAAATCATTTAGGAGTATTATTCATTACAAATTGTTTTGGAACAAATTGCCACCGTTCTTTTTACTTCAATGAGTAGAGAATACCAATTTGGGACACAAAAGAGTATAAAATTTACATCATAGATGTGACCCAAGGAAGATGATGTGTAAAAAACTGTTCTTTTCTTCTTTTCAAATGGCGATAACTAAGGCATGGCCTCTTTGTCCTTGGCCTATGATGTAATAAAGTTGAAGATTACCAAAGCTGATTTACGTAATATTTTGAAGTAGAAGCAAAAGAATTTGTTTAAAACAAAAAAAATCCATGGTGTCACGTAGATGCATCTGGAAGAAAGTATTCCGTGTTTCATCATCACCCACGGAGGCGAATCTATCTTTAATCTCTGCAATCTCTCAATATATTTTTGATAAAGAATTTGGAGGTCCCCCAAAGTTAGTGGGTTGCCAATGGCCGTGCTGTCCCTACTGCGATGATGTAACTCACTCGCACAATCTTCGATTCCTAAAGAAACAAATGAATTCCGAAACCCTAACTTTTTGCTGTTCCTGACCTGGAAAACTTTTGCTCACTTATAGTTGGAACACCCACGTGGGTGGCTGAAATTTCTGAATAAGATCTGATTGACAAAGAAATAAGAATGCCCATGTATCATTTTCAACAATCAATCATCAATTCTCCTGTACAATCCACGCGTCTGTAAAACAAAAGCTCTTAAAAGTGAGGATGGGATTGTCTTCTAATATATGATAAAATAACAAAGACAAGCGATGAATCTGGCAGCATTGATAAACTATTAAAAGTCACAGTGCTTCTGCCACCCGATTTATCACTGCAATTTCTGTTGAATAGAATGGACCATTCAAAGACAAATCTTTTACAAAGACATTAATTGCTGATTCTTGTTTTGTCTTATCGACCGGCCCACGCACCGTAATAATTCATCTGCATGAATTTATGAAACATTCCTCTTCTTGCTTAGAAAACGTAATTAATCTGGATTGATTAAACAAATGGGCCAAAAGGAAAATGGCAAAAGAAGGAAATCATAATGAAGATTCGTCACATGCAACCATATGACCCACTTTTCCAATTAAGTGATCAGACAAATTGCAGAAGGAAGTGGATGTTTCTGTAGTGGGAGAGGGACTGAAGAGAATGATGGCAACAAAAATGGTACGCTCTATATGACAGGCTTTCTCACTTTTGCCCTAAGAAACCCAGCTGCCATGTGGTGGGATATGAAACTCTGAGCCAGCTTTAAAGCTCATATGCTTTAAGGACAGTATGCTGACATAAATATACAACAATATGGTCTCCAGCCTCGAATTTGAGGACAAAGCAGGCCTCTCAAATGGAGGTATCGTGATGTCTGATTATTTGTTTCTCCATTGTACATCTTCAATAAGTTTCAGTAACTTTGTAGATGGTTAAATTCATTTTACTTTTGATTGTGTGGGGAATTACAAATGGACGCGTGTTAGTAACATGTTGTACGAAAGATCCCTTTTGGAGCCAGAATAGACACAGCCACTACAAATATAAGTAAGGATACCATATTAAATGGATTAAGCCTTAAATTCTTTTAAAAGTAGTAAAGATGTCATATTAAATGGATTATGCCTTACAGTCTTTTAAAAGTAGTAAGGATGCCATATTAAATGAACTGTGCCTTACATACTTTTAAAAGTAGCTCAGATTGAGTATGCTAAAGGTACTATTTTGAAACAAAATAATGGAAATGTAAATATAGATGTTACTATTTTGTAATTAAATAATGAAAATGTAAATATAGATGTTATTATTTTGAAACAAAATAATAGAAATGTAAATATAAATGTTACTATTTTGAAACAAAATAATGGAAATGTAAAAAATAGATGTTGCTATTTTGTAACAAAATAATGAAAATGAATAAAAATGGAAATAAATCTGATTTCATTTATGGTATGATGTTGAAATTGATTGTTGAAATTAGTTAAAGTGTTTGATAGAATTAGAAATTAGAATCTAGTATTGAATTGATTATTAGGAATTTGTGAAAGATGAATTTTAAAAGTTTTAGTCGTGTTTTTATCCACTAATGAATTTCACTTTTGAGACTTGGAGATCATATTTTCTCACATGGATACCTTTGTCTAAGAATAGATGGTCGTATAAAGCACATTTAGGGACGTAATATAAATTGAGGGAAGACTAATGACTTCATCGATATCAATTATAACTCACAATAGATGTAACAAGATTGAAGACATGTAAAATAGATAATGCTTATGCTAGTGCAATTGAATTTGATCTATGAGAATGAGTTGTAACTACTATGAGTAAATGCAAATGTGTTTGTGTAAAAAGTTAACTTTGTGGAATGAACGCATCTCAAGAGATTTGGTGTGCAAGAAAATAGGTAACAATCATACATAGAGATTTAGCATTGGAAAATGGGAGACTTAACATCCAAAACTATAGGACCATATTATTAGCATGATTCTATTTAGGGGCCAAGCTTGTTGATGGGAAAAAAAAATGAAAGTAGTGTAAGAAGATGTAGATTTTTGGAATATCATTTTTTTGCTGACTAGAACAAGTGTATTCTAAATTTGTCATTGATATGCATTAAACATTAATCGGGATTATCATACCACTAAAGGAAAATAATTGATACAAAAATATTAAACATATATTGAAAATATAATAAGTAATGATATATACCCTCAAAAAAAGTGTCCACAAATAAAGGAGGAAAGAAAAAGGGAAAATATAATTATGAAAATATGATTGAAAGATAATTATGATAATTAATAGAAATTAGGTATTGAATGTTTATTTTACCGATAAAAAAAAAGTATTGAAATTTTATTTTGTATAATTATACAATTAGAAAAAACAAAGGTCATAAAATGGAAAAGGACAAAATGAAAAATTCATATACAAATATAATGCAATAATATGTATAAGACAAAGATGAGAAAGACAAATAAGAGTCCTAGATGGTAAGAGGCCATATCAATAAGGTGACAAGGTGTGTCATAAGAACTAATGCCCCATGAAATTATTCTTGATGATGTCCAGTTTTATAATTAGAGATGAAGATAATTTATCATCATGACACATCTCTCTACAAACAAAAGTAGTATATAAATGTGATAAATTTTGTTTTTTCTTAAGATGTTGTCATTAATGAACTAATTTTATTGATTTTTTTAAGATCCAATAGATATGTTCATGTTGAGTAGGCTAAGATGTGGTCATATGTAGTTGAAACTTGAAACTTGAAACTTTCTAATCATATAATTTATTGCAAACTATTCTATGATATTCTATATATTTTAATCAACTTCATGGCACAATGATAATAAGAATAAGAGATATTCTTATGTTCTATTGGATCTTTCAAACTATTTTATCTTCTTAAGAAAGTCATGAGGCAACCAATGATATATTTATTCTGTTGTTTGAATAGATTAGAGTGTATTTATATTCTTATATTTATTTCAATCATATATGACAACATTTTAGTCCATTTCTTAACTTTATCTAATATGTTCTAAAGTATTCTTAACTTTCTAATCATATGATTTTTTCTATAGTTTGAATAAATTAAATTATTTATTTATATTTACTTTTGGGGATGTTTTCATAAGTGTCAATTGCATATGCATTTTTTTATATCTTTTATCTATTTATTCAAATTTTAAAAAATAGACTATTGTTGTAGTTTCATCTTTACACAATGAAAAAAATTGTGTTTTTGATTATATTTGTCAACATTAGATTACACATAAACTTGGTTATGAATTTTTTAGGATGTATCCAATTCAAGAAACACAAAATGAAAATAAATAAAAAAATAAAATAAAATATAACCTATATTGCATGCCCTTAGCTATTTTCCACCAATTAGTTTAAAAAACTACTTTATAGATTTTTTTTAGGAGTTGGGGGGTGAGAAGTAGAGATGACACACACCTAGTGTCATGTTGTATACAAGTAGTGACAAAATAGGACTAGTTTTTTGCGAAAAAAATATTACTATTTATAAAAACACTAATAATTTTTAAATTTGAATCAAAATATTATAATTTTTATTCTTAATACATCTTAAGATTTTTAGTCTATGTATCTTGAATTACTTGTCAAAATTTATATTTCTTTGATTTTAGCAAAAAAAAAGTTCACTTTTGACCCCTTTTTGCCTAGTATTTCCTTGTACTTCCCTTGGATTAAACCCTATGTAAGGAGTTAAGATTTATTATAATAAATGTAGATAGAGCTAAGAGAATAATTGAAAAGGCTAATGTATAAATATAGATCTTACCTACTTTATAGTGTGATGTCAATCTTGATTACTTTGGTTGGTTAAGACACTTCTAAAGAACTTGAAACTAGAATCTAATATTAGATTAGTGGCTAGTGAACTTTGAGATTTCTAAGTGATTAGACTAGCATGTGTCCTTAGACACTTCTCTCAAGTGGCTTTGTCAATCATTAAATTTTATCTTTGAGACCTACAAATTCCCTTCTCACCTCCATTGTCTTGCGTGGCCCCCACCTATATTTGTACCTCCATATAAGAATTGATAGTTCTAAAAATCACATTTACAATCTTATTATAGATAAAGAAAACTATTAACTTTATTAATGATATAAAACCTCATTTATAAAAAATCTCACAAGATTGAAAACATAAAAAACTAAAATATAATATACTAACAATATTGTGACAAATCTAAAACTAAAGTACAACCAATATAACTAAATGCAAATACTATTATATTCCAAATCTAAAATATGTACTTATCTATTCACAAAAATAATCTTCAAACTCCTCAATCCTAACCCTAATTTCAATTTAATCCACATTATACTCTATACAATCACAAACCAAATTTCAAAACATAAAACTTATAATGAAACTTGAATTTAAAATATATTAAACATACATATTTTAGACATTTGAATAAAATATATTAAACATACATATTTTAGACATTTGAATCAAAAGCATCTGTAATGGAATATGTCGTTTTCCATCCCTGCAACTAGATGAAACAAAATTAGATACAGTTAAAAGACAGAGAAAAGCTAAATACATTCTCCAAATTTATAGGACTCCAGTGCCCAACATAAATATCTCCAGACACTTGCAGACACGCAAAATGGTGCACACTATAAAGTGGCCCATATGACTTCAAGTACAACACAGTATTCATTCATTCCAATACCCGGATGAACCCACATTGGATACCAGTTATCTGAAATAACTTAGCCACTTTACCTGGAAACTGTAGATGATGATTACTTCTTGATATAAGACAAACTTCAAATAGAAACAATCTCTCTCCTGAATGTGCTTCCTAAAAGTGTCTTTGAAGACACGAAGATTTCATAATTGTGATTTTTGAGTATGTTTAAGATTTGGTTGTGTAGGTTTTTTTTTATATCAATGTTTCGGATTATATTTCATGATTCATCATGATGGTGAAAATAGATAAGAGAACATAAATGATTTCATTTAAAACTTATCCTCATCTATAGATGATAGGGTGGGATCCAAAACATTGATGAAAATGATCTACATAATCAAATTCACAAGCATACAGGATACAAGAGATGTCTTCTCTTCATATATCCATAACATCAATTTTAAGAGGTAGAACATTGTGCTTTTTGTTGAAAATAGGATAAAACTTTATAGTGAAATTATGGCGATAATTTTATGCATTCAAATAAACAGATAACAATAAATCATAAGTGGAAATGGACAACAAAATAGATGAAATCCATAACTCAAGAACTACGTGGAGAAACCCTTTCGAGAAAAAACTCCACACCCAAAGAGATCCGAGACTTGTATTAATCCTTCAAATGTGTTATATCAATACAACTTCTCTCTTTGAATTTCTGGAGCATTTCTTTGCTTCAACAACTTGTGAATAACATATATTTCATTCAACTCAGGCACTAAATAAATAGGCACAAGAGAAACCATAAATCACAAATGGTTTCAAAAACCACCTAGGCACAAATTACAGAATATAGAAAACTTCCTCTTTCAACTTGTGATTTTATCCACCTTTTGAAAGCTCTTCTTTATCTTATCCAAGCTTTCATTTATCTTTCCCTTTTTCATGCTTTTACTATTTTGACAATAAAAACATCTTACAAGTTGTCACAATTACATTTAGCAACTTTCATGACAACTAAAAGATAATTACAATTTGCTAATTAATAATTAAATTAAAAAATAACTACAACAAAGTTGAGACATTTTTTCAACACTTGCTTATGCTATCCATTTTTTTTTCCCTTTCAACCTACTTTCATATCAATCATATATCATGGAATGTCATCCAAAACATTGATGAAAATTGTCTTAGTATTTTCCATCTTAAAGATAGATCATGTGTAGTAACTATCAATTAATTTCTACCACCCACCATCAATAATTGCACCATCTAGAATCATTGATGAGGTAAGTCTAGAAAAATATAGTCAGTAGAAGATGAATCTAGAAATTAATTTATCCTTCTAAAGACCTCTATAAAAAGAGGAAAATGTAAACTATTTCATACAAGAAAGTCAATAAAAATATGTATTTGTGTAGCAACACACTGCAACCATATCTTTCATTGTCTTGTTTTCCCTCTGCCCACTTTCATAGGTGTGAATGGGTTTACAAGACTAAGTTTAATGCAAAGGGAGATGTAGAAAAGTATAAAGAAAAGTTAGTAGCCAAGGGATTTGCACAATAATATGGGGTTGATTACAAAGAAACATTTACACCCATAGCAAGACTTGATATAGTTAGAATGGTATTAGCTATTGCAACTCAAAATAATTGGAGGGTCTTTCAAAAGGATGTCTAATCAACATTCTTAAATGAATTTATAGAAGAAGAATTTTATGTGAAATAGCCACCAGGATACGAGATAAAAGGATATGAAGACAAGGTATACAACCTAAAAAAGACACTCTATGGGTTGAAGCAAGCACCAAGAGCGTGGTATAGTAGAATAGATTCATACATGATGAATAATGGTTTTAGTATAAGCAACATCAAGGCTACACTATACATGAAGGTCAACAAGCAAGGTTAGATTCTAATTGTTAGTTTATATGTTTATGATTTAATCTTCACTGTAAATTTATCCATATAGATGTATATTTAAATCAACAATGAAAAAGGAATTTGAGATGACAAATTTGGGATTAATGAAATATTTTCTTGGCGTTGACGTAATACAAAGGGATAAAGGAGTCTTGATTTCTCAAAGTAAATATGCAAAGGATGTAATTGAAGAGATTTAGGATGATAAAGTGCAATCCAACTTCTAGTCCTATAACAATAGGAACAAAACTCAACAGAGAAGATAAAGAGTCAAATTTCAATACAAAAATATTCAAAAAACTTGTTGGAAGTTTGACATGTATCTCACTACAATTAGGTTAGATATTATGATTAAAATTGTTTTGATATCTAGATTCATGGAGTCACGTAAGAATTCGCATTGGCAAGTTGAAAAAAGAATATTAAGGTACGTCAAAGGGACTATGGATTATGGGATATTAAAATTTCATAATGGATGATTTTAAGTTAGTTATTTTGTAGGGAATATAGATGATAAAAAAAACACATCTAGATATGTATTTCACCTTGGAACGAGAATCGTGTCATGGGCATCAAAGAAACAACCTATAGTGACAATTTCATCTGTAGAAGCAAAATATGTAGCAAGAACATCAACAACATGTCAAGTAGTGTGGATGCAAAGAGTTTTGAAGGATTTGATGCATGAACAAAAGGAACCAACAACAATTTATTGTGACAATAAGTTTGCTATCGCATTATCAAAGAGTCATGTCTTTCATAAATAGGGCAAACATATTGATACTAGATATCACTTTAATTCTAGAATTAGTAAATTATGGGGAAATCAATCTAGAACATTGTAGAACTAAAGATCAATTGGGAGACATATTCACAAAGGTTTGATCAAAATAACAATTTGAATATTTAAGAGACAAAATAGGTATCGTAAATATCAATGTAATTAGTGGTAGAAATTAAGGGGGGGTGTAGGAAGTATCAGATAATTTCTAACACCCGCCATCATTAATTGTACCATCTAGAATCATCAGTGGGATAAGATAAGTCTACAAAATTATAGTTGGTGGAAGATGAATCTAGAAGTTACTTTATCCTTCTAAAGACCTCTATAAAAAGAGGCAAATGTAAACTATTTCATGCAATCAAGTCACTAAAAATTTGTATTTGTGCAACAATATGCTGTAATCATATCTTTCTGTATCTTATTTTCCCTCTACCCACTTTCATCATGGAGTGTCATCCAAATTGTTGATAAAACTTATCTCACTACTTTTATGGTGATGATGAATCATAATATATGATCCAAAACATTGATAAAAAAATTTCTATATAATCAAATGCAAGAGCATGAAAAAAAAATGACCGCAAATCTTCTCTACATACATTCATGACATCAATTTTAAGAGACACTAATACATTTAGCCTAAAATTCCGATGGAGGTTTCCGACGGAGAAGGTATATTGTGATCAAACTTGATTTTTTTTTGAAAAAATGCCAGATTTCGTCGGAATTTCGATGATAATGCAATGACATTAGGGTTTTTTAGAAAAAGTGCCCATGTTTGTTGAAATTCCAACGACCGCATGCATTACTTAAAAAAAAAGAAGAAAAGACCAAAATCCCACCTCTTTCCAAAATCCGCCTTTCATTCATCCTGCCTCTGTAGTGATCATTGGTGTGACAAAAACAGCTGCAGCGGGGAATGGGGGAATGAAGTGCCACGGGCACAAAGTGCCAAGGGCTAGCACATAACCAGCGAGGACGACCACAAGAGAGCCCAAAGTGGGCTGTGTAAACGGCGACGCCCGGGCGTCCGTCAATAGCAATAAGAGCTACGGACGGAGGAAGAAGTCATATTTGAGAAAGAATTATGGATGCGAGTGCTCTTGAGGAATGGTATTTTTGCGGTGAAATTTTCTTGAACTTGTGCTACAGTTGTATCAACAAAATTCCTTGCTAGTTAGGGTATTAATTTTCGATTCATTTTTCGTTACATTATGGTCGGAAAATAAATCTATATCCTGATACAAGATTGTAATCTCCTCCCCCATCACCCCCATTTCTCCCCATGTAATACTTATCCAGAGAATCCAGACAGAGAGGTAGATTATATTATATATCTCATCAAGATGAGTATTAGTCATTCTTGTTTAGGTATGGAAATATTTTGCGAGAGGAAATATTGTGGATGTGATTGACAAAGAAATAGTAGAAAGCATATCCAATGAGTAAGTTTTAAGATGCATTCATGTGGGCCTTTTATGTGCACAAGTAGATGCATTAATTCGGCCATCAATGATCGATGTACATGTAATGCTTTTAAACTCTCCAACCTCTAGAATTATGGGCACAAATTCAACTACTTCACTGATCACTCATTCAATCCATCCATCTATTAATGATGAAACCGTAACAGATTTAATTCCTAGATAATCTTGTTTATTCTTTGCACATTAGAATAATAATAAATTTAATATCAAGTAGGTAGTGTTTTTTACAATTTTAATTATGTAATACTTTATCATTATATATCAGTGAGTCATATGAACTCACACTTCATGATTAGTATGTAATATCTCCAGTTAGAATATTAAGTAATATTTCACTAAATTTGTCACCTCAAAAATTTCTCCACCTTAATGATAGTTAATGTTAAGGATTGAATGAAAAAAACTCTTGTTCATGGATCACCTTCTTAGCCTCCTATGGAAGTCATTCTTTGTGTGGTCTACCATGACCATAATCAGGGTCTTAATAAATGTATTAGATACTCTCTATTATCAATGAGAGGGTTATCATAATATAGTCATGGCGAGTGGTTACAAATAAGATTAGTGGGTCTATAGTTCCCACTTGGTTTGTACTTAGAAACATTATCATTTCTTAGTTGTATGGAAACTACAAATTCATGCATCTAGCCAACAATTTACACTAGCTATTATATGATTCCACTAATGAGAAAAGCCTAGTCAATCTTATAGTTTGTGGAATTAGTCATGTCCCTCATATAGAATATCTATATATGGAGTATTCTTGCCTATAGATTACCTATTATTTTGCTTAATAATGTAATTATTTCACATACATCATAAAAGTGCCCTTCTAATATGTTTATGCATCAATCTTGAAACCATATTTTTATTAAAAAACCAATGATAAGAATTATCTTAAACACGCCTCTATATTTGAATCCCACTAGCTTTGATAATCAACCATAATAATCTTAACAATGTATCGACGGCAACAATGCCTAATAAATCATCAATTGTCTTAGGTGAATCTAGCCAAAGCCAACCCATCAAATCCACTAATCTCCCTTGCATCCCAATCATAAAATTTTATGGTTGTTGGAACAAGCTTGGGAGATTTAGTTCTTCCTTTGCAAATCAACATACCCTATTTTGGTTTCCCAAATATTTACTAAATAACTTTGAAGATAAATTGGGAAGAGAATCCATCATATAGATATTTCTTTTCAACAGCCTTAGAGGACATTGTTTTGTCTATCATTTATTATAATAGCTAATACCCAATTTTTTTATAAGATAACAAGCAAAACCTCCTCTTCACAAACTATGTTTTCCTTAATAATCCAAGAATGAAAAAAGGAACCCACATAAAAATTACTTACTCCCTACCATGAAGGTAAAAGAACATCCAATTTAAAGATAGATGTACCAAAATGAAAGAAATGTCACCTCAAAATCTGTCTTGAACTTATACATTGAATCTATACACATGAGAATCCCCTTAATAACTCTCTCACAACTTTCAATGCTAGAAGAATGAGTGTTTTCACAAGACTTTAATACTATGATATTTATATCAAGATTCACTTGCATAGTTTTAGAGTCAAGTTGACCCATTCTCATGAGTAGTTTACATGAACCCCTCATAAGAATGGATCACTTAGTACTCATTTCATCAAAGTGATGCTCATAATATTATTGAAAAATTGTATTATTGTTCCAAATTTTGTGGATATTTAGGAGACACAAATAAAATATAAATGCAATCATTCCATATTTTTGTAGGAGATATTGGAATGAGACTAATAGGAAAAGTAGTAAACATGAGTCACAATGAGCACTTTAGAATAAATCTAAACATTATAAGGAAGAGTAGCTTGGAAAAATAGAAGCGTAATTTATTTTCCAGTATGCAAGATTATTACTTGGGAAAGAATCTTGAAAGAGGATTGAAAAGATTCCTTGAGCTGACATTGTCTCACTTATCCAAAATTATGAGGAAGGATTCATTAATGAAATGGTCATTAACAAGATGGAGAGAATAATAATTTAGCTTGGCCATGACACAAAGTCTTAGAATAGATGCCAACCTAGGTGAATGGAATGAAAATCCCAAACAATTAATGAGTGGTGAGACAAGTAGAGGCATCTATAAATTTTGTTTTGAATATATATAAAATAAAGAAAAAGTGGGACTAAAACCAAGGGAAATTCACATGGAAAGGATATGATGAAAATCAAAATAAATAGTTTGAAGATAATATTAGTTACCTAAAGGATATTCCACTTGATTATTTGGTATATCAGAACTATTTTGACAAATTTTGAAACCATTAGAGGTACCTTTTACTTCTGTAGATGAGGCATTCATTCATGTTGAAGTTGTGATAGCTTATTTGCCTCTTTATAGACAACAAAGTATCCATACGAATTATCATATATACTTGTAACCTCCATCCCAAACCACCTATTTCACTCTTCTTCCTTTGTGTACCTCTTTTATTCTTTCATTACCTCTTCGCTTACCTAAATTCAATCCAAAACATAGTGTATATAGCATCAAAAAAATTCCATATTTGATTAATATTATCCACAACATATCGAAAAGACACTGTGTCATCAACCAAAAATAATTTACTTACATATTCAAAGAGTTCAATAATGGAGAAACATCCATGCGGTGCTCTACACATGTCCTTGAAGGTTCAAGAAATACTTATCCTCTATTGGTCCAAACTTTAAATCACTTTCCATGCATGAAAATAATTGCATCCATACACAATTTCCCACCCAATAGATTCTCTCAAACTAGTTTACTATCTTAACATAGGGTCAAGGAAAAGCGGGCTAAACTAGGAATCCAAGTGTCTTAAAAGCCTTCAAGACCATAGTGGTGAGGATTGAATTTCTTTCTTTAGTGGTATCTTTTTGTAGATTAATTAGTTGGGGATTCTATTAGGACCTTTTCCTAATTAAAAAAATATATAAAGATTACATCCCTAAATATTGCATTCATAATAGAATAAATTTCTGCAATATTGAGACTATATTCATAATAGATTAATAGTGATGAATAAAGAAATATTTAAAATTATGAAAAAATTGATGTTTTCTTTCTCCCAACCGTCATTGGATATTGGGTGATCTTTGAGGCATTATGTCAAATAGTTCATGTGCCTTATCTAAACTTACATATTTTGCGTGCATGTGTACCTGGGCAGTTGCACTACAACATCTATACTCACTAATCACAATTGGTTGGAAGTTTCTAAATCCATTTCAAACACATCTTGTGCATATCCTGCAATCTATGCTAACGGTGATTGTCTTTTTAACGAAAACAGACGGGAAGGGACGTCAAGGGAATGAATGGGCCCACAACACACCTAAGCAGTCAAAGCTTAGTGTGTGTTGTTTAAGGCTGCCCCATTAAGACATCATAATTGATTGGCTCTTCACTCCTAAGACATTCAAAAGTCTTTAATGGCTTCATTGAGTCCTTTTGTCTTCCAAATTCACCTGCACCAACTTGAATTCTCCTTCAATGCTTGATTGCCTGTTCACTTGGAATTGAATTGATTTTATAACTAAGAGATCACTTGATTTTATATGTCTTGAAAGCATTTTATTGTGATGGCTTTAAATTAAAGTACTTTCTCTTCTATCTGGTATTGGTGGAGCAGATCCTTTTATGATATGTAAGTTGAGAATATTTTATGAAAGGTCCCTAAATGAATACACTTTAAACTGATTTTAATATACCTTGAAGTGTGCAATATGGAAGGTTTGTATTCTTAATCTCCTGCCCATTTCTTAATTTAAAAGATGATATCTTTATTAAATATCTTTATTAACTTGATTTCTCCTTCAATTCTTGATGAATGCTTGATTGCATGTTCACTTGGAATTGAATTGATTTTATAATTAAGAGATCACTTGAATTGTAGGTAAACCCTTTCAAATGATAGGGTAGGCTTCCTTTTATACCTAATATATGTCTTGAAAGCATTTTATTGTGATGGCTTTAAATTAAAGTACTTTCTCTTCTATCTGGTATTGGTGGAGCAGAGGTTGCATTGCATCGTCCTAGGATACATATTTCCACAGATACAACACAAGTTAAATGTATCCCAGGTCGATGCAAAGCAACCTTTGCTCCAAAGATCACCAAAAAATAGAGAAAGAATTTTAATTTAATGCCATCAGGATAAAGTCTTTAATCAAGATAGATAAAATTTGAGTTTGATTGTCATCATTTACTTTGCCAAATTCTTCACACGTAACTCCTGAATCAATTTCCTACTCATAAGAATTTTATTATGTCAAATATAGGGAAACAAAAGGCTTCAAATAGAAAACTGGAACATGCAACTAAATCCATTGACTAACCAGAAGAACAAAATTAAGAAATGGTTTGATCATCTGAGAGAAGATGTTGATCACCAACTAAGTTTTTGCGGGTAAGAATTTTTTTTGTTTTGGTTATGGTTGTGGTGTTTATAGGGAGACATTTACAAATTTATATCTATTTTCACTATTTAATGGTTTATGGGTTTGTAATGGTAATTTAATGTTCTTTCATATTTTTGTATATATTCTTTATAATAGCCTATTATATTGATTTGTTCTATTATGCATAATGGTGTGGGTCAGACGGCTTTTCCGTCGGTGCATGAAAGCATTGAACGAGTTCTACTTTTAAAAATTACATGAAACATTTTTAATTTATTTGATTCAGTGTTATTTGCAAAAAATGATTATCAATGATGTTTCCTTTCTCCAAGAATTGTCTAGGATCTTTCCATCAGATAATATGTAACATCGAATGACTAAATATTTTCATTACATATGCTTATTTTATTTAATTATTATCTGAGCATGAATTAAAATTTATATCTATACGGAAGCAGAACATACAAGTTCAAGAGTCATGTGCAAGCAAATTTCCTAAAAGAAAACAAGCAGACATTATCTTGAATGACATGGAAACAAGCTCATCAGCTACCTAGAAGAGAGCAATTGGAGAATGGCAGAGGAAAGTGTTTAAGGGTGATAAATAGATAGATAGTATGCAATACAAACAAACAATTTCTAGAGTGTCTGATGTGATGTCTCTAATTTATGTCCGGAGGGTCTAACTGGTTTTGGAGTTCCTGCAAAAAATATTGGGCCACGCTTGGAGGGAATCAATGTGTTCATGCAAGGAGCACCTTTTTTCTATTATGAGAATGATACTTTTGCACCTAGGGATATTTGGAAGTCAATATCCAAAAATTTCTATAGTGTGGAACAAGAGTTGGCGGACTCGAAGTATAATTGTTAGCTTTTAGAAGACCAAGAGGTTATGTACACAATCTCCCAATAGAAGAGTGATTTCAAGAATTACCTCTCCCCCCCATGACTATTCAGGAAGCACTTCCTCAAACAGAGGACTATTGGCCTCAATGAGATCAAAGAAAAAAATTAAAGCATAGACTCTAGACGATGTGGTGGTGTCCTTCATGAAGAACTCGACACTATAATTGAAAATTCACAAGGGAAACTACAAGATAGTGAAGAGAAATACAATCTTGAAAAGTGGGAAGAATGGATCTTGGTTTGGGTGGGGCCAAGTTAGGTGGCTCTTCTAGAGGCTGACGAGATAGAAATCATATTAGGATTTGAAAAAGATCACACTCGTGGAACTTCGTGTGCGAGTGATCGATTGTAGTGTTTGGGTAATGCATTCCAGATAGATACAATTGCATTCCAAATGGGTAATGTCTTGATGGCATGCAACTATATCTATTTGGAATGCATTAGCCAAACACTGCAATCGATCACTCGCACACAAAGTTCCACCAGTGTGATCTTTTTCAAATCCTAATATGATTTCTATCTCGTCAACCTCTAGAGGAGCCACCTAACTTGGCCCCACCCAAACCAAGATCCATTCTTCCCACTTTTCAAGATTGTATTTCTCTTCACTATCTTGTAGTTTCCCTTGTGAATTTTCAATTATAGTGTAGAGTTCTTCATGGAGGACACCTCCACATCGTCTAGAATCTATGCTTTAATTTTTTTCTTTGATCCCATGGAGGCCAATAGTCCTTTGTTTGAGGAAGTGCTTCCTGAATAGTAATTGGGGGGAGAGGTAATTCTTGTGGTCGCTCTTCTATTGGGAGATTGTGTACATAACCTCTTGGTCTTCTGAAAGCTGACAATTATACTTTGAGTCCGCCAACTCTTGTTCCACACTATAGAAATTTTTGGATATTGACTTCCAAATATCCCTAGGTGCAAAAGTATCATTCTCATAATAGAAAAAAGGTGCTCCTTGCATGAACACATTGATTTCCTCCAAGCGTGGCCAAATAGGTTTCGCAGGAACTCCAAAACCAGTTAGACCCTTCGGACATAAATTAGAGACATCACATCAAACACTCTAGACATTGTTTGTTTGTATTGCATACTATCTATCTATTTATCACCCTTAAACACTTTCCTCTGCCATTCTCCAATTGCTCTCTTCTAGGTAGCAGATGAGCTTGTTTCCATGTCATTCAAGATAATGTCTACTTGCTTTCTTTTAGGAAATTTGCATGCAAGAGACTCTTCAACTTGTATGTTCTACTTCCGTACATATATAAATTTTAATTCACGCTGAGATAATACTTAAATTAAATAAGCAATTGTAAAGAAAAAATTTAGTCATTCGATGTTACATATTATCTTACGGAAAGGTCTTAGACAATTCTTGGAGAAAGGAAACACATCATTGATAATCATTTTTTGCAAATAACACTGAAACAAATAAATTAAAAATGTTTCATGTAATTTTTAAAAGTAGAACTCGTTCAATGCTTTCATGCATTGACGGCAAAGCTGTTCGACCCACATCATCTCTCATCGTTGAAATTCTGACGACCACTAATGAAATGCCTGACAAGGATGCTTTGCATCCCACAACACTCCTTTGTCAGAATTTTATACTTTGGTGTCGGAATTCTGACGACAGCACGAGATGGCGACAGTATTCGTTCGTGGAATGAGCATGCATGGTGGCCGTCAGAAAGGTTGTGGTAATGTCGAAATTGCGACGACCACGAGGATAGTCGGAACTTCTGACACAAAGTTTTCGACGACCATTTTTGTCAGTAGTGCGACAAAATGTGGTCGGAAATACGACGATTGGCCGTCGAAATCTTGACCCAAATGTACTAGTGTAGGTTGCATCTACTACTTCACCAAATACTCCTTACATGACACATCTTCTTAACTCTAATGTCCAACACCTACTCCATGAGTTCATGAATTCTTATAGGTATTTCAAGCCTTTAATCTATAACTTTTGTGCCTTCTTCTACAACATCTCTCTCCTTTTTACTCTACCATTCAACATAAGGGTACAACTCAATAGGGTTGAAAATTATTGGTATAGCTATTCCCTAAGCCAATTCAATTTTTTAAGCCTTTTTTTTTTAACATGCATAAAACTATGCAAGGACGTATGTTTTTCAGTTCAACTTATTATACATGCCTTTATAGAATATATAACTACACATATTTGTTAGCATCAAATGTCTAACATGGAATTCAATTTCTCACTTCCCTTTGTTTACAATCTCCTTGTATTGCATGTTGTGTCTCTATAATTATCCATGTATTTTCTCATGGATGGAATATATATATTCAAAATAATCCCTTATGTGTTCTCCCTCTATTCTTCTAGCATCCTACACAATTATGTGACTCTCTTTTTAAATCAAATATATATGATTTGGAACAAGCTCTTCCTAGTGTTTTGATTCACCAAGTTGTATGTAATTTATTTTGCACCAAGACCGAATCCTAGAGTTGTGATTTCTCTCACATCAAACATCTTAATAGGTTTTTTAGACTCTTATAGACAATCTCTATCTACCCATCCAATTTAGGATGGTACATTGAGATGAACTTTGGCTTGGTACCTAGTGACTTCCATGATTTTCAAATAAAATATTCCATGAACATAGTTTCTTAGTCTAACATGACAATATTGAGTGAAATCCTAGGAAGCCTCACCTTTTCTTTGAAGAATTTTTTCGCACTAGAGTGACATCACTTTTTTATAGGTTATAGAGTATAAAGTGTGGCATGCTATAAAATTAATCAACCACCAAAATATCTAATTGTAACTATTGCACATATTTGCTAGACTAAAAATAAAATTATTTTTTCCATGGTCTCTCAAAAATTAGAAATGGTTGGTACAACCATATGTTTGGATCTTGAATAAAAACATACCTATTTTAGGACTAGAATGACAAGCTTAATGACATCCTGTAGTGCTTGGCCCTCTGAACTATCAAATGGGAATGGACACTAGTGTTGGATGCTATTATCCTCTTAATTTGGACCTTTGAATTATCAAAAAGGCCTTTACACTAGTGTTCTCCCAATTTGGCCTCAAATCCAATAGTTTAGATGCCTACTTTATGGTCTTAACAAATACAATTTCTTATGTTGGTCTCTTTGAAAAAGGTTTTGGTGTAGTCACGGTTAGGAGGTACCTCAATGAGATCAATCCAGACCATGTAGCAGGATCAAAACTCAATGGAAACAAGACAAGATGATGGAGGTAATGCAGAACTACTTGAATTATATCATGAAAACCAATTACAATTTGTCGGCAACATGCGGGCTACAAGATTTGGCTCACTGGCCTGTACTCATACATGCTCTAATTACAGAATCGGTCAACTCTAGACCACTTAATCCCAAGATAGATCTTCTATGTTCCCCAAAAAATAATTACTACAATATAAATTACATTGATTTATATGATCTAAAGGAATCCATGTTGGCCCAAGAAGAATCAAATGCCGATGAACAAAATGAAATGTGCAAAACCACTAGGTCAGCCTCTGGAAAATTCAAAGGAAGAAGTGTAGACCAAAGGGAAGTTCGGCCACATGCCAAGGAATGTTGGAACAACAAAATAGAGCTCTACAATCTATAGAAAGTATCTGCAAGATTTTCCAATAGAAAAATAGGTCCAAGCAGTTCTATTGCTCTAAGCTAGAAAACTGTCTCGAAATCTAGAAGTGATAACTTGCCAAAAAAAGATCCAAACGTCTTGTGGACTTGGGGTAAGGAAGATAATCATGTCCATAAGAAAAGTCTAGCTCTACAAGATCCGATGAGAAAATGCAAGAAAATACAGAAACAAATGTTGAAACTGCAAAACAGAAAACAAACTAAAAATAAATGTTTTTGGTTGATGCAATATTGCCAAGAACTAGGGATGCTCCTGCATCAGACATTCGGGGTTGTTGAAAAAAAGTGAGTCCCTCACTTTGTTGGGGTCAGAGGAAAACCAAGGTGGTTTACCTCTCCTGAGAAATCCAAGATGAATCTTCAACTAGTTTGTCCTTCCATTTCACAACATACTCTTTGTACCGATTGCTCTGAGTGTTGCACCCAATCCTAATATCCAAAATGTCTTCAATATGATCTAGTTCCTTCAGTGGCATCTGCTTCTCCAATTCTGCAATAGTGTCTACACTAAATTCTGATTCATGATACTGATGTAGATCTGCAATGTTGAATATAGGTGAAATACCTAAACTATTTGGTAACTCCACTTAATATGTATTTTTGGAACTATTTTCCTCAAGATCTTGCAAGGTCCAAACTTTGTCATCTGTAACTTGTTATAGGTTCCAATTGGAAATATTTCTTTTCTCAAGTACACCATCACTTCATCACCAACTTCAAATTCCTTATGTCTTCTCTTCTCCTCTTCTTTCTCCTTATACTTGTTATTCATATCCTCCAATTGTTGTTTAATCTGAACATGCAAGGCCTTCATATGATCTGCAAATTATTTTTCTTTTGCACTCCTCTTCTCTTTGTTATTGATATCTCTTAATTATGATATATCTTTAGGGTGTACTCCGGTAATAATCTCAAAAGGTGTTCTTCGGGTACTCTTGTTTACTGAATTATTGTAGGCAAAATCAGCTTGTGCAAGAATGAAATCCCAACTTCCGGTCTTCTCTCCAACTAAGCATCTCAACAAATTTCCCAAGCTCTATTTTACTACCTCTGTCTATGGGTGAAAATTACTACTGAATTTCAAATTTGTCTTCATCTTCTTCCAAAGTGTCCTCCAAAAATAACCAACAAACTTAGTGTCTCTATCTGAAACTATGCTCTTAGGTAATCCATGCAATCTCACTACCTTCTTGAAAAATAAGTCAACTACATGCACTACATCTGATGTCTTCTTATAGGGTATGAAATGAGCCATCTTTGAGAATCTATCCACTACCACAAATATAGGACCATTCCCTCTCTGTGTCTAAGGTATTCCAAGTATGAAATCCATGCTTATGTCTTCCCAAGGTCTCTTGGGAATTGTCAAAGGCTTGTACAATCCCACATTCTAACTACTACCCTTTGCAATCTGACAAAGTCTACATCTCTACACAAATTTCCTAACATCCTTATGAATCTAAGGCTAAAAGTAATGTTCACTCACCAATGCCATTGTTTTGTCAACACCAAAGTGTTCGGCTAATCCTCCACTATCCTTCTCCTTTATCAAAATCTTCCTCATATAACTCTTAGGTATACACAACTAAACTCCTCTGAATAACATCTCATCTTGAATGAAATAATCCAACCACTTACTTCTATCTACCATAACTGATTCTCTACATGTTTTCCAAGGTTCTACAAAATCTGAGTCATTAGCATACAAGGTCTTCAACTCCTCAAATCCTAACATTGTCACTCTCATCTTTGTCAGAAAATTCCTCCTTCTACTTAATGCATCATCAACTTAGTGACTTCCCACTTCTATACTTCAACACAAAGGTGCAACTCTACAAAAATTATACCCATCTCATGTGTCTTTGATTCAACTTACTTTGACTGTTCAAATACTACAAAGCTTGATGATTGGTATACGACATAAACTCCTTAGGAAACAAGTAATATCTCCATTTCTTAAAGGCTTGAACTATGGCATAAAATTCCTGATCATACATCGAATATCTCATTCTTGCATCATTCAACTTGTCACTGAAATAAGCTACTGCTCTTCCTTCCTGACTTAACATTGCTCCAATTACATTTCCACTTGCATCACAGTCTACTTGAAATACTTTGCTAAAATCTGGTAAAGCTAACACAAGTTGTTCATTCACCATCTTCTTCAATAATTCAAAACTCCTAGTTGCTCTGGTTGTCCACTTGAATTCCTTCCTATCTCCGCTTATTGTCTCAATCATAGGGCTATAAACTGAATTGAAATTTCTAATAATCTTATGGTAAAAACTAGCCAATCCATGAAATGATCTTACCTCTCCAATGCTTTTTGGTGTGGACCATTCAATAATTTCTCTTACCTTCTCAGGGTCCATCTTCAATCCATCCATAGATATCACAAATCTGAAATAGACTAATTCTTCCTTTATGAAACTACACTTCTTAAGATCTATCAACAACTTCTCTTCTCTCAATCTCTACAAAACTTGTCCTCAATGCAACATATGTTCCTCCTTTGTCTTACTAAAAATCAAGATGTCATCCAAATACATAATAACAAACTTACCCAAGAACTTCTTCAATACCTCATTCATCAATCTCATGAAAGTACTTGGTGCATTAGTTAACCCAAAAGGCATCACCAACCATTCATATAATCCCTCATTTGTCTTGAATGTTGTCTTCCACTCATCTCCTTCTCTGATTTTGATCTGATGATATCCACTATTCAAATCTATCTTTGTGTAGTATTTGGCTCCACTCAAACAATCTATTATGTCATCTATCCTAGGCAAAGGAAACTGGTACTTCACTAGTGTGATCTTATTTATTGCTCTGGAATTAGTACACATCCTCCATTCTCCATTCTTCTTAGGTACTAACACAACTGGTACTGCACAAGGACTCAAAATTTCTCTGATCAAACCTTTCTTCAACAATTCATGCACTTGTCTATTCAACTCTTCATTTTTTGTCGATGTCATCCAGTGTGCTACTTTGTTAGGGAAACTAGCTCCAGGAATTAGGTCCATGCAATGACTGATACTCCTTACAAGCAGTAATCCATTAGGAACATTATCTAAAATGATGTCTTCATACTCTACCAGCAACTCCTTTATCTCCTTTGGTTGTTCTTCATGCTCCGGGTCCTTAGTCTTTTTAGGAACTAAGGAAAAACACACATGCTCATGTCTCATTCCGTCTAGGAATTTCCTTCCATCAACCAAACAGATTCTAACATTCGCATAGACTTCACTTTTCATGGGCTCCTCTAAGGGCAGCAAGGTTTGTATTATTCCATTTGCAACAATTGTGTACATATGTTCTTTCTCCCATCATGTATTGCATGTCTATCAAATTGCCAAGGTCTTCCCAACAAGATGTGACAAATATCCATAGGCATGATATCACACAAAAATTCATCATGATAATTTCCAATTTTCAATTTCACCAAGCATTGCTCACTTACTAACAACTTATGATCATCTTGAATCCATGCTATATGGTAAGGTTTAGGGTGTTTCAATCTTTCCAACTTCAACTTATTCACCATCTCTTTTGAAACAAGATTATCCAAACTACCACTATCAATAATGACTTTGCAACACTTACTAGACAACTTACATCTAGTTTTGAACAAATTTCTCATTTGTAAGGGTTCTTCATCCTCTCCGGTATGACAAAAAGCTCTCCTCATCATCAACATTTCTCCATCTTCTGGTTTGTTAGTTGATCCAATAGAAATTTCTTCTACCAATGTTGTTCTCCCAGTTTTCTCTGCCTTCTTACATTCAAAAGCACGATGTCCTTCTCCTCTGCACTTAAAGCAAGTTCCTCTAAACACTCTCTTATCTTGTCTTTTGTCATTTTTTTCATAACCCTCATTCTGGTAACCATCAGGTTCTCTTCTCTAGTATAATTTTTTGTCATCCTTCCAGTATGAACTACCATCGTTGCTTAGTTCCTTGTCCTTGTTCTGATTTACACAGGTTCCTCTTCCTCTAGAAAACCTTCTGCCTCTACCTCTTTGTTTCTGCTAATGTCTTTTGTTCAACTTCTCTTATGCTTTCAAGGCATATTGGTAAGCTTCCTCTACACTCTGCAACTTGATCAAGCTGAGTTCGTCTTGTATAGACATCCACAACCCATTCAAATATCTCGCAACTTATTCAACCTCATCTGATATTCAATTTGCAAAATGCTTCGTTGTACTCCTTCACACTTGATTCCTTCTACTTCAGGTTCTGTAATTTTCAGAACAAATTCACTTGGTAATCAATTGGCATAAGCTTCGATTTCAACTTGGTAATCATCTACTCCCATGATTTGATCTTCTCTTTACATCTTCTATGTCTATCAACCTACAAATTTTCCCACCAAAGAGATGCATGACCTTTCAATTTAGTACAAGCACACCTCACCTTCTTATCTTCTGCGATGCCTTCAAAATCAAAATACTTTTCCATATCTATGATCTAGTCTAACAATTCATCCTAATCCAACCTGCCATCATAATCAAGTGGACTAAAACGCAGTCTGTTATTTGCTCTTAACAATGCTCTTATAAACCTTTCCTCATCCAGATCATTCGCTGGTAGATTTGTTGCTTGTTCTTTAGGTGCTTCTTCTTCATCATCTTCGCTCACATCTTCAATATGTCCACCTCTTCACTGGGCTATCTCAACAACTTCTGATTGAGCTACATTTCCATGCGCTCCACCATTCATATTCCCCCTTTGCACAATCTTCATGCTAGTCCTTTGTAGTTGCAGGTCGAATCCTCAATCCGCCACCCTACAACAAAATCTTCAGGACAATGCAATCTCCAGAATGAAATCTCGCTCTAATACCACTTGGTGCGGTCACAGTTAGGAGGGACCTCAAGGAGATCAATCCAGACCATACAGCAGGAGTAAAACTCAACAGAAACAAGACAAGATGATGGAGGCAATGCAGAACTACTTGAATTATATCATGAAAACTAATTACAATATTCCAGCAACATGTGGGCTACAAGATTCGGCTCACTAGCCTAAACTCATACATGCCCTAATTATAGAATCGGTCAACTCTGAACCACTTAATCGCAAGATAGATCCTCTATGTTCCCCAAAAACTAATTACTACAAGATCAATTGCATTAATTTATATGATAGATAAAGGGATCCGCATTGGCCCAAGAAGAATTAAATGCTGATGAACAAAATGAAACGTGCAAAACCACCAGATCAGCCTCCACCAAAGAGAATTATCTAGAAAATTATAAGGAAGAAGTGTGTACCAAAGGGAAGGTCAGACACATGCCAAGGAATGTTGGAACAACAAATTGGAGCTCCAAAAGCTACAAAAATGATGGGATGAAGTTAAGGATGGACTAACCTAGTCTATGCTCTTGGATCCTTTCCTTGGATCACCTGGTCTTCTCTGCACACCCTAGGGTCTCTAGGAATTCCCTTTGCTTGAGGAATCCCCTGACCATGCCCAATCCACCCATCAATTGAGTTGCAATGCTACTTCTAAGGTCTCACCTACTCATGAAACTCAAAATCCCTTACTATGGCTTATAAGGGCTAATCTTGTTCCACACCTTCCAAGGTCTTAGCAAGGTTGTTTCAGGTTTATTTCATGGTCTATCCACCCATTCATGAGCCCCCAAGAGGTTTCAAGATTCTAACCCCTTACCGATTTCACAAATTTGGGTTTTTGCCTTCAAAAAGGGCTACAAGGATTAGGACCAATTAGGCCTCCTAACTGGTCTTCTAGGGCTCCCTCTCACAAACGGTGCACAAACAACCCAACCAAGGGTTTTATGGGTTTTTGTGAGGGTTTTTAGGGTCTGCCTGGGTCACAGTGAAGGTTTTGAGTTTAGCCACCTTGTTTGGATTGGTGGAGGCTCCTCCTTTACACTAGTGATGCTTCACACACTCCTCTGCACATCCTCCAAAGGATGCACTCTCCACTAATCAACCTTCCTCTCTGAGACCTCTACACCAGCAACCATTCCTAACCGGGCATTGTCCAGTCTTGCCTAGGAATGGATCTTTGCTTGGCCTCCTTGCATTTCCAAGGGCCCTGATTGCTTGGGACTATAGTATAGGGTCTTCACATCCATTCCCCATGGTTTCATGGTGGTTCCACAATGGGGAATGGAGTGAAGACTTCATTTGCTCAAACTGGTCCAAAACTAGATAGTAAGACTGCAATTTACAAACTATTTACAAACACCCTCAACCGGTAAACAAAAAGCTAATCTAATCACTCACAATGAAGATATATACACCAAAGAAGAAATTTCACATAGGTTTGCTTGCAGATCAATCCATGAGTTTGCTCGGTAACTTCATTCAAACTGACTGGTAACTCAGAAATAGTCACAGTCAAGCTTTTCTTCCTTGGGCCGTACAATGTTTGACATCCAACCCATCCAATGAGGGTTTGCAACATCTTATACCACCCATACCTTGGTTGGTGTGCCAAAATTAGGGCTCTCCATGTACAACAAGGGTCTATGACCATTTTGGGTGGAAAAATTGCTTGACAACTTTTAAAAGTTGTCATGCAACTTTTGCATCTTTTGAGCAAATTTGCTATTGTTGCTTTTCATGACTCCTAAGCCTATTTTGGGCTATCCTAAGGACATCAACATGCCAATAAGGCCTAACACACATTCCAGGCACACTCAACCTCTCTTTCACAAGAAATCATAACAAAACCACTAAGGACCTAAAACTAGGACCTAGTCTAGCACACATGAGCTCATGGCTCTTATTCATGTACAATGGCTTCTAAAGAAGCATAACACCAACAAGACAAAGAAAGAGAAAGAGTTTGGAAGGGTGATCCTGCACCATACTCCCTCTCTACACACAACTAAGAAATAGAAGAAGAGATGAGAGCTGGGTCTATTCCAAGTGTCTTGAACATGCTTTCTTCAACCCATGTAGCTTCAGACTCAGGCTCTCTTGCCCACTTGACCAAGTGTTCCATGTAAACCTGGTGTCTGGTGGACTTCTTTACTCTGGATTGCAAAATCTCCTCTTCTTTAGGCTTCTTCAACTATGGTAAGGCATTAACATCAAGGTCTTGTAGTACCTTGGCTTAATTCTTAGTCTTCCTTACTATCTCACCTTTGTACATGATCAGGTCAGCTACATTAAAGACTAGTGATATAGCTAAATCTGAAGGTAGGTCAATCTTGTAAGCATTCTTACCATATTGCGACAGGATTCTACAAGGTCCTATCCTTCTCATTTGCAGTTTGGTAGGCTTACCACTTTGCATCCTAGCTTTGCTCAAATGGACCATCACATAGTCACCCACCTTGAACTAAACTTCTCTCCTTTTCTCATCCACTTTGGCTTTCAGTTTTTGAGTGGATTCAAGGATGGCCTTCTTAACTTGCTCTTGAACTTCCTTGACGGTTTGGGTGAAGTCCTCTGCTTGTCCACTCTTCATCTCCAAAGTACCAAGGTCTCTTAACTAACATACTCCCCTTGGATGTCTACCATACACAACCTCAAAAGGACTTTTACCAGTGGTCCTATTCACACTATCATTATATGCATACTCTTCTTGAGGAATGATAAGGTCCCATGTCTGACCATACTCCTTAGTTAGACACCTCAACAAATTGCACCCTAACACCCTATTGATGACTTCAGTTTGACCATCTACTTGTGGATGGTAAGCTGAGCTAAATGACAAGTTAGTTCCTAGTCTCCTCCATAATGTCTGCCAAAAATGACCCATGAACTTGTTGTCCCTATCTGAAACAATGCTTAAAGGGAGTCCATGAATCCTAACAATCTCTTTGAGAAGAGATGTGCAACATAGCTAGCATCATGTGTAGTCTTACATGGAATGAAATGACTCATCTTGGAAAATCTATCTACTACCACATAGATGTTGTCCATACCTATTTTAGTCTTGGGAAGTCCTACTACAAAGTCCATTCTTATACATTCCCAAGGTCTATTAGGAACCGACAATGGTTGATAGAGACCGGCATTGCTTGATCCCCCTTTTTCTCTTTGGCATACACCACACTACTCTACATATCTCTTCACATCCCTTGGCAACTTAGGCCAATAATAGTACCTTTGTACTAAATCCAAGGTTTTATTAATCCCAAAGTGTCCACTCAAACTGCCATTATGTTTTTCTTGGATGAGGTTCTCCCTCATGGATCCTCTAGGTACACACAACTGGATACCCTTGAACAAGAGACCATTTTGGAGAGTGTAATCTGCATACTCGCCATGGAAATGGTTCTCAAACTCTTTGCAAATCTTGTAAGCTGATGAGAAGTCTTCATCTTCTTCATAGAGGTCTTTGAAACCTTCTATTCCTATGCTCTGCAACTGTAACTCTTGAACAATCAACAACTTCCTTCTTAATGCATCTGCCACCTTGTTAAGTTGCCCCTTCTTATGCTTGATGGTGAAGGTGAAGGATTGGAGGTATTCCATCCATTTCAGATGTCTATTGCTTAGCTTCTCTTGAGTGTTGATGTAACTCAATGTCTGATTGTCTATGAACACCACAAATTCTTTTGGAAGTAGGTAATGCCGCCATTTCTTAAGAGACTGCACTAATGCATACAACTCTAGGTCATAGGCTGAGTACTTCTTCTTTGCTTCATTAAGCTTCTCATTGAAAAATGTCACAAGTCTTCCCTCTTGACTCAATACACCACCTACTGTAGTTCCACTTGCATCACACTCCAAAGTGAATAGCTTATCAAACGTAGGTAGGAGAAGGATAGGTTTTGTGGCTACTTCTTGCTTCAACATTTGAAATGCTTTGTCAGCCTGCTCAGTCCATTTAAACTTAGTTTTAAGACCTCCTTTAATGGTGTCAAGGACTGGTGCACATATACCATTGAAATTCCTCACAAACTTCCTATAGAATTGAGCTAATCCATGGAAACTTCTAACTTCAATCCCTGTTTTAAGTGCAGGCCAATTCAAAATTGCCTCCACTTTGCTTGGATTCATCTTCAAGGTTCCCTTAGACACCACAAATCCTAAGTAAACTAGCTCTTGCTTCAAGAAGTCACACTTCTCTAGGTTGATGGATAACTTCTCCTCATGCAACCTCTCTAAGACTAACCTCAAATGCTGAAGGTGCTCTTCTTTGGTTCTGCTATAGATGAGAATGTCATCTAAGTACACCACCACAAATCTATCTATGAAATCCTTCAACAATTCATTCATCAACCTCATGAAGGTGCTTGGAGCATTGGTGAGTCCAAATGGCATCACACGCCATTCATACAATCCCTCTGTGGTCTTGAAAGTAGTCTTCGACTCATCACCCTCCTTAATTCTTATCTGGTGATAACCACTTTTAAGGTCTAGCTTGGTAAAATACATAGCCCCTCCTAAATAGTCCATTAGATCCTCTATTATAGGAATAGGATACCTATACCTTATGGTAATCCTATTGATTTCTCTTGAGTCAATGCAAAGTCTCCACTTACCTCCTTTTTTTGATGCTAGCACTACCGAGATTGCACATAGGCTAATGCTCTTCTTAATCAGTCCTTGTTCCTATAACTCCTACACTTGCCTTGCTACCTCCTTGTTCTGATAAGGTGTGAGCTTATATGCAGCCTTGTTAGGTAAGGATGCACTGGGAACAAAGTCTATTTGATGACTTATAGACCTCCTAGGTGGGAGTGTTGCAGGTGTTCCATCACTCACTATATCCTTATGCTCTTGCAACATTTGCTTTACCTGCTTGGGTATTTCTGCCTAAAACTTGTCTTCCTCCTCCTTTGGCTTCACAAAGATGACACACTTCACTATCTCCTCCTCATGTAGTAAGTTTAAGAACTCTTTACCGGTAGCCATTAAGACACTAGGTGTCTTTGAAGTTCCTTCTTCATTCTCTGTCAAAGACTGAATTTTGAAGGTCTTGATGTCCTTCTTAAAGGAAATGGAGTTCTCCTCTCCATCATAGATCACCTTCCTATCAAATTGTCAAGGTCTTCCTAGCAATAAGTGACATGCATCCATAGGTAACACATCACAAAGGATTTTGTCCTTGTATCCTCCAATGGAAAACTCTACCCAAGTCTGTTCAATGACCAACACACTCTGCTCATGATTCAACCATGTTACCTTGTATGGGTTAGTGTGGGGTATCCTTGTGAGTTTCAAACTTCCTAACTGCCTCTTCTGATATGATATTGTCAATTGAGTTTGAATCAACTATCACCTTGCACACTTTACCAAGAATCTTGCATCTCACCCTAAACAATTCTCTCCTATGCTTAGGTTCACTCTTGACTGGCTATCTTATCAAGACCCTATTGAACATCATATTTTCTCCACTCTCTGATTCAATATGGTCCACCTTAGTTGTCTTGTTGCTTGAAGAGTCTTCATGTGCATAGGCAACCCTCTTTCCACTGTTTGATGATGTAGGCTTGTCAAGGAATCTATATGTCGGGTGTCCCAATTGTCCACAATTGTAACACTTCATTATTGCAAAGTAGGAGTTACCTCTACCGGTACCTCTACCCCTACTTGGACCACCTTGTGCACCTCTTCCTCTAGAATGTCCTCCTCTAGGATTGGTTTCATTGCCATGTTCAGTCAACTTGGGTTCTCCTTGGTTCCTCTGCTCATTTGTCTTGCTTTGGTAACCACCTCGGTGATTCACTTGGTCTCTACCTCTGCCTCTACCCCTATTATTGGAGTCTCCTTTCCTTTTGTTCCTCTCTTCTACCTTGGCAGCAAGCTGATGACACTTCGAGACAGTAGTAGGAGTCCATAGGCTTATCTCCTCTTGAATGTTCCACTTTAGGCCACTTAGATACCTAGCCACCTTAATGGATTCATCTTCTTGGACTTTAGATCTTAGACATAGCTTTTGAAAATCTTTGGTGTAGGAGGCCACATCAAGATCCTTTTGCTTCAATCCTTGTCTCTTCTTATGAAGATGGACTTCATAATCCTCTGGTAAGTAGTTCTCCTTAATCTTACCCACCATAGCTTTCCAATTTGCAATAGGTAGCTTCCCCATACAAACTCTCTCTTCTTGCAGGTACTTCCACCATGTCAAAGTTACTCCCCTTAATCTTGATTTGGCAACTTTAACCTTCTAAGCCTCTGTCACTCCCTCACACTCAAAGTGGTTTTCCATGCCCTCAATCCATTCCATAACACTGTCTATGTCCATTCATCCGCTAAAATGTGGCAATCCTTCAAAGGCTTTGGTGTTCAAGGCCTTAATAGCCTTCACAAAAGGTTCTTCATTGAACAAGGGATCTGGTTCAGGGATAATGTCATCTATGTCTGTAGTCTTCTTGCCTTTACCCTTGGTGTCTTCATCCCAAGGTCCTTGTGTCCTCTGATCCACCACTTCTTGCAATTTATCCCTCATCTCACTCACAGCTTCTTCAAGGAGTCTATTTTTCTCCTTTTGTTCTTCCACCTCTCTAGCCAGCTCTCAATTAGTGACCATTCTACTCTCCCATACTGATTCACCAGTATATAGAGACATACACACTCCAACAAGTCTTTTACTTGCTTTGATACCAATCTGATGGGATGAAGTTGGGGATAGACTAGCCTAGTCTATGCTCTTGGATCCTTTGCTTTGATCACCTGGTGTTCTTTGCACACCCTAGGGTCTCTAGGACTTCCCTTTGCTTGAGGAATCACCTAACCATGCCCAATCCACCCACCAATTGAGTTGCAATGCTGCTTCTAAGGTCTCACCTACTCATGAGACTCAAAATCCCTTACTATGGCTAATAAGGGCTAATCTTTTTCCACACCTTCCAAGGTCTTAGCAAGGTTGTTTTAGGTCTATTTCATGGTCTATCCACCCATTCATGAGCCCCCAAGAGGTTTCAAGATTCTAACCCCTTATCAATTTCACAAATTTGTGTTTTTGCCTTCAAATAGGGCTACAAGGATTAGGACCAATTAGGCCTCCTAACCGGTCTTCTAGGGCTCCCTCTTACAAATGGTGCACAAACAACCGAACCTCCCAAAAAGGACTGCCATTCATTTGGCAAGGACTCAAGGATTTTCTAGGTTTTAGGTCTCCAAGTGTCCGTACACTGTCCTAGGTGGGTTTTAAGGGTTTTTAGGGTCTGCCTAGGTCACAGTGAAGGTTTTGAGTTTAGCCACCTTGTTTTGACTGGTGGAGTCTCCTCCTTCACACTAGTGATGCTTCACACACTCCTCTACACATCCTCCAAAGGATGCACTCTCCACTAATCAACCTTCCTCTCCAAGACCTCTGCACTAGCAACCATTCCTAACTGGGCACTATCTAGTCTCACCTAGGAATGGGTCTTTGCTTGGCCTCCTTGCATTTTCAAGGGACCTGCTTTCTTGGGACTATAGTACAAGGTCTTCACATCCATTCCCCATGGGTTCATGGTGGTTCCACAATAGGGAATGGAGTTAAGACTTCATTTGCTCAAATCATTCCAAAACTGGATAGTAAGACTGCAATTTACAAACTATTTACAAACACCCTCAACCGGTAAACAAAAAGCTAATCTAATCACTCACAATGAAGATATATACACCAAAGAAGACATTTCACATAGGTTTTCTTGTAGATCAATCCACTAGTTTTCTCGGTAACTTCATTCAAACTGATTGGTAACTCAAAAATAGTCACAGTCAAGCTTTTCTTCCTTGGGTCGTACAATGTCTGACATCCAACCCATCCAATTAGGGTCTGCAACATCTTATACCACTCATACCTCAATCGGTGTGCCAAAATTAGGGCTCTCCATGCACAACAAGGGTCTATGACCATTTTGGGTGGAAAAGTTGCTTGACAACTTTTAAAAGTTGTCATGCAACTTTTGCATCTTTTGAGCAACTTTGCCATTGCTGCTTTTCATGACTCCTAAGACTATTTTGGGCTATCCTAAGGACATCAACATGCCAATAAGGCCTAACACACATTCTAGGCACACTCAACCTCTCTTGCACAAGAAATCATAACAAAACCACTAAGGACCTAAAACTAGGACCTAGTCTAGCACACATGAGCTCATGGCTCTTATTCATGTACAATGGCTTCTAAAGAAGTATAACACCAAAAAGACAAATAAAGAGAAAGAGTTTGGAAGGGTGCTCCTGCACTAAAAAAGGATCCACAAGTTTCACCAATAGAAAAATAGGTCCAAGTGGTTCTGGTGTTCTAAGCCAGAAAAATATCTTAGAATCTGGAAGCGATAACTTGCCAAAAAAAGATCCAAACATCTCACGGACTTGGGGTAAGGAAGATAATAATGTGCATAAGAAAAATCTATCTCCACAAGGTTCGGTGAGAAAATGCAAGAAAATACAGAAAGAAATGTTGAAACTACAAAATAGAAAACAAACTGAAAAGAAATGTTTTTGGTTGATGCAAGATTGCCAAGAACTAGGGATGCTCCTGCATCAGGTTTCTTGTGAAAAGGTGTTAGTTGCATATTAAAGCAACTCCCCCTATCATTTGTGACACCTTATAAGAATCTCTCTCTCCAATCATAAAACAATCAAGATGAACCAAGTGAAGAAGTTTGAGGGCACAATCAAGCTAACAACATGTCTTATTAAGTATCATTCATTGCTTATGACTAATAATTATTATCATTTTGTACTAACCTTTTTATATACTTGATGAGAGAAAGTCAAGGCCAACTTCATGCGATTCAAGCAATAGTTTAATTCCTAAGATAATCATTTTAGTTTATATAATTTATTTTCCTTTTCTCGTAAGGGAGAACATGATGGTTTTCATTATTATTCAATGTTGTTGTAGAGGTGGGAACACCAGCATGGGGTTTGATTTACACAAGCCCCTATAGAACACAATATGTTTTCTCCTCTTTTCATGCGCGCGGGATCATTTATGAATATTGTCATTGGAAAATTTTTACAATCAAAGAAAATGGATAAAGACAAATAGTTTCAAAACTTAAATTGCAAAAAACCATAATAAACTAGTGATGGGTCCTAGTTTCCAAACACTATTTTCCTAAAATTTTGAGGACAATGACCTTGTAGGTTCCTAACCTCATTTATAAAAATTGTCACATGATGAAAAAAAGTTCAAGATATATATGCCTAGCACCTTTGTCCAACACAATGAACACTAGATTCCAACACCATGATCTTCGCTATGTCTCATTTCTAGATTTGTAACTCTATCGTGCATTTTTGTTCTATATTTTTTGTATTATGTCAGTCTTGTTCAATTTAGAATTCCTTAACCTATTTTTGCACACATGCACAATCAATCTCAGTCACATGCAATCAACAAAAATGTAAGTCTAGGACAATGTGGCTCTTCCTCATGGACAACAAGCCAAGCCCGCTCACATCTCTAATGTTGTACGAGAGATGCACATTTTAGTCTAGGGTAACTTTTCCTACACAATAATAATGTAATCTAATAAATATTTATTTTTGTTGTGTCTTAGGAGATGTCTTTATCCACAATAAATATTTGTTTGTGTTCACTTCTGAATTTTTATATAATATTGATTAGATATTTTATGTGTGTGTTGTATATAAGAAAAATATTTAATATTGAAAAAACTTAGTATAAATAAATTGAATATTGGGGTCAATAGTATTTTTGCACTCATAGTTTTGAGGCACATAGTTTTACCTTACAACTCGATTATTTTGTGTGACCATGAATCTATAAAATCAAAGATATGTTTAGTTGTTAGGGTTGGTGGTTTGACTAGCTGAGTGAATTGCCGTTTAGTTTAAATTATGCTTACATTCTTGCACACATGGAGGATGCATTAGAGGATCTTGATATTTTAGAAATATTCACATTGGAGAATTTTTAAGTGTATTATAATATTATGTTCAATAGTACATTGAGTTTGGATGCTCTTAGAGGAATTTTTTTCCTCTCGAGGGTTTTCCTAAATATATTGTGTAATCTTGTGGTATGTCTTTGATTTTTATATTATGGTCATTATGTTAGCTTATATGCATTATTTTCTTTCATGGGTATGTAAAAAATGGTTTGATCAACTTGGGAATTTCATAATAGTGATGTCTTCTCGAGCCACATATTATTCATGATTATAATAACCATTTTTATGTCAATCATTAGAAGGAACAATTAATATTTATAGGAATAATATGAGGTGCACTAGTTGCAATATGGAGTTGAAATTGGAAAAAATTGACATATAGGTAAAAATAAAAACATAAAAGATAAAATGATGGATTAAAATAACCTAAGGGATGGTAAAATAAAAAACCCATCAACAATAATATATTCAAAATAATTATAGAACACAACCCTAAAGGCCAATAGAAGGGTGTGTAGGGTGGTTAATAAGATCAACAATAGTAAGAAAATAGTGAATGATTACATAAGAGTACAATCAAATCCTATTTAAATATGATTTAAAATGGTATAATAAAAAACTAAATCTCAAATATTAATGAATGAGAATAAATTGTAAGTGGAGACCCTAACTTATACTCTAAAAGTTAGCTTCACCCCAAAACTATATGAGAATAGAATCCCTTTCACATAAAATCCACCATAAATAAATAAAATTACTTAATTAGTAGATAATTACCATAAATTAATTTGATCTTTATAATATATAATTGCAATCAATGTATAAAAAAAATATGATAAGTAACTATGTACTTAGCTCTCTAAAACTAATGATGATAATATGATATTAAATTTGTACATAAATAGTTTTCCAATATCAAATAGTTAGTTGACACTAAAAGGTGACTCTTAGATTTTGTGGAAACTCAAAAAACTCTATAGTTAATTTTAAAATTCATAGACCTAATTTATTGTATGGATTTCATTTATGATGTACATAATTAATATGATAGAATTTGTACGTTGAAAAATACCTTTTTTTTGTCTTCTAAATAGTTGAACTTGTTAATGTGGTCATTTAAGATTTTGTCAACTCAATAGATGAATGGGTTCTCCTAGGTCAAATTCATTTTATAGACTAGGTTAATGATGATGAGAAATAATGAAGACAATAAATGCAAACATATAAATGGAATATATGTTGATGATGTAGATTTGATTCTTTATTACCTTTTAAAAGTCAAAATATGTTCTAATTGTCCACCCATATAATCAAGTGCACATGAAAATCTTTAAATATAACAATATAGTAATATGACATGCAAACATGTATTATGTTAGATCATTATATTTGAGTTCTAATTTTTAAATTTGATTTCTATTTTTTAAAATTTAGGATTTTCAATCTTAAGTCACTCTTAAAAGAACCTTATTAATATTAGGATTTTCACCTTTGATATAGAGGTTAGATTTGGTAAAAATATGAATTAGTGTTATGTGTTTATTTAATAGGATCAACAACATGTACCAAATCTAAACAAAGAACACATGAAAGTAGTGGAATTGTATGTAGTCATAAGATTATATAGTACATGTTATTATAAAGAAAAACCTTATGAGAGAAAAAACCACCGCCAAAATATGCTCAATATTATATATGTTATTTAGAATCAACATAGATTCAATATATAATAATACAACAAAACCTATCATAGAGTCTCAATCTACAATATAACCTTATTGTATAATCTTTTTATTTTTTATATGCCAATAACGCACACAAATTATTTACTGTATATCACAATGACTTCTTAACCACAAGTAATCTTGGAACATCCATGCAAACTATTATATACCTAGACATATTCATGGAAATAACCATCTAAGTATATAACTAACTTGTATAATACTATGAGTCTTGTAACCATTTTCTAGACATATAAGACATTAGCCTACCTCACTTATCACCAAGTAAGATGTGTCTACATTGATAGGTCCTTGTATACATCGTCATCATCATCATGCATGGTAAGAAAATAGTCATAACCTTTGTACATTATTATTACATGTATACATGTCTAGCATCGTAAATTGTATACCTTTAATTAGGGTATCCAATTCCATGCTTTGTTAGCACTCATATTGGTATGCCTCATTATACTATGTATTATAGGTCTATCATATGCACTTAATTAATAATTAATTTAAAATATGAGTCCTTTCTTGATTCTTACATCATAACACTCTCCTTTGGGCCCTTAATCTTAGGTCTTCTCTTAAGCAATTCTTTTTCTCATTTGTTATATCCAAAAATTTGGCAAGCATATACAATACTAATGTGAAATTGGAGACATCCTTATGAAGTGAAGGTGTTACTTTGAGGAGAATTCAAGATTTACAACTCATTCTTTATCAAATTTTCATCAACATTGATCAACTATGAAAGCTTCAAGAGGTATTGAGGGCTAAAGGGAATGGCCAACTAATGATTCGCTTGTACCTCTTCCTAAGGATTTGGTATGGTTTGATGTTGGTCTCATATTTCTGCAATTAAGATTCAAATCTGATATTTTGGCATTCAAGTCAATCATGCATTAGTTTATTTATATCAATAAATAGGGTTTTTATGTAACACACTTGAGTAGACTATAGTTTGCATTTACATACCTTAGTTCATAGGAATCTTAGACACACTTAAGGTTCAAGAGAACACACATTATTCTTATTTTAATATTGGCTATTCGTGGGGGTGGAAATCACCAAAATGGGGGGTTGACTAAGGAAAACCCCCATATAGCCACCACCATACCTCTTTCTATCTTGTAGGTGCAACTACAAGTTTCTAGCAGAGACACAAAGTCAAAAGAGTAATTAGTAGATAATCTCAAATCAAAACCTAGAAGAAGAACTAGAAAAGCTTGGACAAGGGCATCTTGGGTGACCTAGTCTAGGACCAAGGCATTTTGGGCACCCTAGTCCTTAGAGATTAATGCTAGATTTGAAAGGTGCATAGAGAAAGGTTTCAGGAATCCTAGTGAACTTTGTGTGTAGAAGTGGGAAGACCAGAATGCTTTGGATGCACTAGTCTAGTGGATTTAGCTCCACATTGTAGTCATAGATGCACCTTTGTATCTTCTGTTTAGTTTTGTACCTATTGCTGAATTTTTGTGTGCATATTAGTCTATTACAATATTTTTAGTTTACATTTACATTGTACTTAGATCTTGGTTTGATATCAAGTCATTCTGAGTCCATACACTTTCCAAGGCAACAAAGTAGTAGAAACGGGCTAGAAGTATCATTTGACCCTCATTTACAAGAGTTTGTCAAATATGATTGAACTCCACTTATTCCAATTTTTATGATGAAAGTGGATCTTGGCCCTGATTCTACCTAGTTTATTTTCATATTAAATTTTTTGGTGAACCCAACTCTTCATACATTTGCATATTTTTTATTTTAGACATGATTTTTGTATAAGATTTAGATGCATTTATTCATGGTTTATGTACTTTCATTAGTAAAAGAATAATTTTTTATTTGTAGTTTGTTATCTCTTTTTATGCATTTTTCATAGGTTATCATTTGAAAAAAAAAAAACATTTAGTTACTTTCATAATGCCTAGATGTGATAGATTCTTAGACCTTCTTATGTCCCTTCACCCCTCTCCTAAAGATCCTCCTAGAGACATTTTTGAGGAAAGAGGATGAGTTCAATAACACCTTTATTAATGATCTCCCTTTTAAGGATGAAATATTAATAAATAATGCTTGTTCCTCTCTCAAAATTTGTAGGCAGGTTAAGTAGTGGAATAACTTCCTACACTAACCTTGAGAGTAGATTAATGCAAACTTTTTATAATCCTTACAATAGCTACAAAAGCCTAACAAAAATAAACATAAATAGCATGCATACCACAACATAATGATTTACGTGGGGAAAACCCTAATATACTTGTAAAGAGGTTTTTAGATGAGTATCACCATCCAGAGATTTAGAGGGTAACTGTAATAGCTATAAGAATCTTACACACAACCTCCATCTCATATGCCTAATATATAGGAGATACAGTACATGAAACCATCAATCAGTATTACAAAACCATGGACTAAAACCACCCAATAAAGTGGAACTGATCTTATACCCAAATTTAGATGCCCTATGATGTGTCAAAACACACATCAACACATGTACCTCCCTTTTACAGCTTATTTAAATGTGTTTGACACATTTTTATATTTCCAATTTCAAGAGACCAAACTTTTAGAGGCCATAACTTTTAAACCAAGTGTCTGATTGATGAACCATTTGAAGTGCCAGAAAGCTTGGGATGTGCTCTATCACCTTGTAACCCACTATGCCAAATACGAGTGCTTTTCAGGTTATTTCAGAGCCTCTGAAGCTGTCAAAATTTAATTTGAAACATTTATCGCAACTTTTAAAAATAAATTTTTTAATATATTTAAATCTAGTAATGATCTTGCAACAAAAAATAATAAACACCTGTTGGTATTATGGATATGCTGCATTATTTTTGTCATTGATGTCAACACTTATCAACACTTATCCTTCAGGAGATCTTTGGCTATGTTAACCGGCAAGTTAAGTGACTTATGCACAATCACTAGAATTTGGTTCACCGACAGGTTATATTGTTCATCGAAACTGAGGATGACTTGTTATCATCTGGAGATCACATGGTTATGTCGAAGACATGGTTTGAAAACTTGGTTTTGGTGATTTGGTTATTGGTCTAATTAGGTTGACATATTTGTTGTTATCGATAAATTGGTCTGGGTTATGGACCGACATGCATTATCTATTCTAGATCTGACATGTTATGAAGATGGTTTAATCAATCGATACTGATGTTGAGCCAACATGATGCATCGCATCTTGACTTACTTGTAATTGATTTTATTGTAATATTATTAGTGAGCCGACCTACACATTTGGTCTTAGGTTTTCATATATATGTAAGATCTCATCTGTGAGATTAAGATATGGTATGGTAAGGTTGTGATATTCAGTATATGCGAATATAAGCAGAGCTACTCGTGCAGACATCATTGGAAGATTTAAGGAAGGTTTGAAGGAGATAATCAAAGCTTAACCAGTATTGAATCCAACATTGGATTTTCTACTTTGAGCAGTACATTATCATTGGATTTAATCATCCAATTTTAGTCAGTGTGACTCCCTTCTTGTGATTGAGTAGTGAACTGTAGGCAGCTGGCCTTTCTGCATGTGCAAACCCCATTTGTACACACATACTATTTGCAGTAGTGTCATCTGATTGTGGGTAAGGTTTCCCACCATGGTTTTTCCCCTTACAGGGTTTCCACGTACAAATATTTGTGTTATGTGTTGTGGATGTTGTTTCTCTTTCTGTTTCATGTATTAAGCTTCACCGGTATTAATATTAACTATTAATTTGTTAACCAGCATTAAGTTTGGTTTACCAGTATTAAGTATCAAGTTTGATTAAGTTATATTTGGGTTGAAATTATTAGACAACTGATTCACCCCCCCTCTTACTGGTACAATCCAGAGAACCGAGGCAACCATGAAGGACAACAACAGATTCATACAAAGTTTAAACTTGGTTTTGGCTGACCTATTTCAGATTGTAACCATCCGGTTACAAAGTTCAAGTTGAAATTCTGCACTCATTTCACAATTTTCTGAAACCCTTTGTCATTGATATCAAAGGGGGAGGAGTAGACAGAGAAAAATGGCTAATCAAAGGAGATCATCTGCTTAGGGGGAGCACACATTTTTGGTAAACTTTTTGGACTTCATTATTGGAAACAAATTTTTGGATATTGCTCATGAGTGTTGCCATCAATGCCAAAGGGGGAGATTGTTGGTATTCTAAACTCTAGTGAGAAATGATGGTCTTGTCATTGATGTAAACTTACCAGCAACCTTGTGGATACCTTCAGGTACTGACACCGATAGTGACAACAATGTATATTGACACTCCAACTGACAGGAACAACTTTTGTTTATTGTATTTAATTGTAAATATCTTTTGTAAAGCCGACATGGCATATTGTAATAGACTCATATATGCATGAGATCTTGTAAATCATTTTGTAATGATGTACACATGGTAGAAGTGATGAGTGAATATTAAGGCAGATTTTGTATAAGGTTTATGGTTATAGTATGAGCTTAAATCGGTACTGAACCTGGCATAGAAGATGCTGAATTGTAGCAGTACATTATATTGGATTTTTATAATCCATTTGTAAGTCAGCGAGACTTCCTTTTTGTAGATTGAGCAGTGAGCTCTAGGCAGTTGGCCTTCCTTCATGTGCAAGCCCCTCTTGTAAGTAATATCCATTCATTTGCCAGTGAGTGAATATTGTGGGTCACAAATCCCACCGAGGTTTTTCCCACACCAGGTTTCCTCATTAAACATCTTGTGTTATGGTGTGTTTTCTATATTGTCTTTATTGTTCCTATTTACTGCATTAATTCTTGTTTACCGGTACACTATTTTGGAATACAAAATACTTAATAAGGTTGAAGAATTTGTTAACCGGTTAGATACTGATTCACCCCCCCCCTCTCAGCATCTTTGGGACTATCATTAATCCTAACAATTGGTATCTGAGCCTGGTCCTCTATTTTCAAAAGCCTAACAGCTTGAGGAAGATTCTAACACTGATATAGATGGAGAACTTAAGAAATCAATTAGAAGGAGCTCTTGTGGACTATGATTCAGGGAAGTTGAAGAATATCAAACTTGAAGATGATCTAAGAACTGCACAAGAATTCATTCAAGGACTTCAGAAGAATCTCACTATTGCTATAAATAAGAGAAAAGAACTTCATGAGAAGACGCAGAGTGATGATGATGAAAAGGAAACACTTAATGAGCTTGTAAACAAGATGAAGCAAGAAAACATGACTATGAGGTATGAAATGCAAGACATGACTATGAGATTTTGCAAAGACATTGAAGACAGAAAGAAGAATGAAGATGGCTTGACTAGGAGACTCAATGATGCTGGAAATCAAAATCTAAGACTCAGTCGTGAAAATGATATGTTGAAAATAGATTTGATTCACATGGAACATGATAAAACTAAACTTATGAGACAAAAGAGAATTTTGGAAAATGAGTTGGCTATTGCAAATCAACATAAAGAGAAATTCAAGAAAAGTTTGGAAGAACTTGATGATATGCTGAAAAGTCAGAAACCTAATGGAGACACTAATGGACTTGGATTTGAAGTTGGAGAAAGTTATGGTACTGCAAACAATCATGATCATAGTAAACTGGTAAGACAACCTAATGCTTACAAATTTAATGGGAAATGCTTTAACTATAACAAGTTTGGTCATAGAGAAAATTAATGTAGATCAAGAAATAATTAGAACATTAATGCACCCACCGGTCAATGTTCTAAATGCAACAAAATTGGTCACAATTTACAAAACTGCATAATGAATGTAAGATGTTATGTTTGTGGAAGATTCAAGCACTTATCTAATCAATGTAGAACACAAACTGGCATAGGATATGGAAAGGCTATTCAGAAGAACAATGTGACTTGTTATGCTTGTAACAAGATTGGACATATTGCAAAATTTTGTAGAAGCAAGACTTCACCAGCAAACAATAAAGGACCCAGTTTGAAAGGAAAAGAGAAGGTTGATGAGGTAAATCAAGAATTTTCAAGACAATGGATTAGAAAGATAGATCAGAATGTTGATGAGACTATTCCTTCACTGGTAGAACAGAGTATTACTCCCACCGACAGGAGATTCTTAATCCAACTAAGAACTAACCCTTTGGGGGTATTGCAACAAGTTGAATATCATGCAAATTACCCTCGATAGATGGTGAGAAGATAGATTTCTTCTCTACCCATAGATTGTTAAGTTTCACTTAACCAGTGAGCATTTAATGTGGTTGTTGGAAGAAAAGACATTATAAAGCATTGGTTATCCCTCTTTTTCAATTCATTGAGCATTCAAACTTTCAAAGAGCATGAAATCTGAGCGAAGGCATCCAAGGCGAAGAAGTGAAGCGATTTCTTTCAAGCACTCAAACCATTATCAAGAAGATTAAGGTATTTATCAATGGCTTCCTCCTTTGCTCTCCGAAATTTATTGTAAACCCTATTGTTGTGGAAGTTGTGAAATGCCCTAGGCCCATTTTTAAGATCATTCCCAAGATAGTGAAACAAGATGATTCCATAGGTGCTTTTTCTAAAATTCCAAAAGGTGTTGCTTATGTTGAAGACTCTAGAATCTATATTCATTGCAATGTTGAGGAATTAGGTTCTGAGGAAATATTGAAAATGTTTAAAACTATTATCTGTGATGAAAATGGAAATGTAAAACCCGAACACAAGGTAATTGAAACTTTAGGTTTTGTGGAAATCTTGGACATCCCTGATTTTCCTAAGGAGGTAGTAAGAATTGTCCTTAGTAGAGTTCATGGAGAATTTCTTTGGCTAGATTCAGTTTGCAAAATCACCAAAGAAGCAATTAGGGTAGTGACAGGTTTACCCTCCACCGGTAGTAGGCCATATAAGAGTAAAAAGGTTCCTAATAACATTGCCATGACATTAACAGGAGCAACATATGATAGCAGATCCCTAAGAGTAAATGATGTCAAACATGAAAATGTCAGATTTATAAGCATGATCTTAGGTTATAAAACCACACATGCAAACTAACTTAACTCAGTATCTAGTCTTTGTATTAAAAGTGCTTATGATATGGTGAATAATGATGCAAAAATAGATGTATGTGAGTGGCTAAAGGATGAGTTGATAGAAAACTAAAAAAGATCAAAGGTGATAAGAAAGGTACTTTTCATTTTGGCAATCTTTTGGTATGTCTCATGTTGTATCTCACAAAAGAAGTTCCCGGTATTGGAAAGAAAGATTTTGGATATGATATACCGGTAGGCAAACAATTGCTAGAAATCTTCACCGGTATGGGCACTGATAGAGAAAACAATATAACAAAGTACTTCAAAACCTTCAAAGCAAAAATGAAAACAAGGGAGAGACTACCACAGAGTGTAGTGGATAAGTACAACAAGGAAATATGTTTTGTAATAAAAAAGGATGAAATTTGGATGGAGGTAGTTCTTCCTAGAACTGTATGGGTAACAGAAATGGGGTATGAGGTAGATGTAAACATTATTGAAACTTATGCTAAAGCCCTATTAGAGGCACCTAGAGAAACAAAAGGTTTTGGTAGTGCAGAAACAATAGAAAGTGGTGTACATACATTGAAACAAAGAAAGAGAAGAGAAAAGTACATAAGGAGTGCATCTAAGAAAGTTAAGGAAATAAAAGAAAACATCATGAACATAACTAGAATAAAGGAAAGTGATCTAGAAGGATTACAACCAGAGGCACATAACTCACTAGTAGGTACATCATATGACAATGAGATACCTGCTGAGTTTAAGAGAGTTGATAGGAAGAGAAAACCTTCACCGGTACCCTCTCCTCCTCCCAAGAAAATAAGAACACCAAGGCAGAAGCAATAGGTAGTGAGACCACTGGCAAAGAAGTTGACACCAAAGAAGAAGAAACAACAACAGATTATACCACCTTTGGACAACTTATTGAGTGAAATCACTGATGACGATAATCTATCAAATGTTAGCAAACTGTATAATACATTCACTAATGTAGAAAAGGAAAGTATTGAGAATAGCATTATGTCAGGCCCAATATGGAAAGCTAATGTACTAAAAGGGGAGGGGTGAATTAGTACTTCAAAACTTTTCTTCAACAATATCCTTACTATTATGCATGAACAGAATAGTGCAGTAACATAAAATAAAGTTAAAACAAATAGATAACAATCATACATGATTCACTCCATAACACATATAATTTGGTCATGCAGAAACTCTTGGTTAGAGAGAAAAACTACGGTGGGGATGGCACCCACAACTTCACTACTGCAATAATAAAGATTGCTCGGTTAGAGCTACATTTAGCTATTTCTGATAACTTACCCTGTTAGGAGTAACAAGATCTGTTAGATCTACCTTGCTAAAGGATTTTACAACATTAATCTGAATGTTGCACCTAGTCAGAGGATTTACAATTTATAGACTTGGTTAGAGTCTTTTACCCTGTTAAAGGTATCTCTTTCAACTTCACAATATTACAATAAAATTATTACAAATATCTACAACTTTACATCTGAAATGTTATAGCAGATTCTATGTGCTCAGAATAAGATTACCTAGCTTATAGCATACCTCGGTAACCCATATTGTAACTCGGTAAACCCTTCTATTTACTCTGTTCTTTGACTGTTCAATAATAACCTTCTCAGTGACCTCTCTGTGTCTCTGTAACAGTCTTCCTTCATACATACATACTTCTCTCTTCCCATGTTGTATAAATAGATCTCTTAAAGTAGTGATCTAAGTCATTGCTTCGATCTTACAAACAAGATTCCTCAAATAAATAAATAAACAAATTATTTCATTGGTTAGATTGACCTTGCAATCATACACAATCTTCTAGTGCAATTTCCAATGTAATAACAGTTAGATGTGCCTTGATCTTGTAACAGGTTTTCATGTGCATGTCTAGGTTAATTGTATCTAGTAATACATTTCACTCGATGAATATCAACTCGGTGAGTTAACTTTACTGCTCGGTAGCCATGAAACAGTACTCGATAAACAGCTTGGTGAATACTAAGTTCTATGATTGCTTTCTTATGTAACCGACTAGTCTGTTCATACCGACTTCTCTATGTGTACCGACTGCATGATTTGGTAATACTAACCAACTAGAATATATAGTATGAGTTTGAATATAAAAACTAATGGCAATTTGATAAGTAGTAACAATCTCCCCTTTTGACATTAGTTGAGATGTTTGACAAAAACTACTTTCAAAGTCATAACTCAAAAACTATATACTTGCAAAATGACTACACTTGACAATATATACAATAGTCAATGAAATAGTATATGCAGATATACTCTCCTTATCATTATTATGTACATAACTCTGAATTTTGCATGTTTAGTTCAATTCTATGCTTGTGCTCTGAATGCTCTGTATATTCTACTCAGTATACTCCCCTTGTATACACTACTCAAAACTGTGTTACCAAAACTGTATCACTCTCCAAATATAGTATTAATCCCCCTTTGTCTGGTATGACTTCCTCTATGTAGTATTATAGTATTACTCCCCCTTTTTGACAAACATCAAAAACTTAATCTCCATCTGAAGACGGTAACTGATCAAAAATAGACTTATACTTGGTCCGGGCGTCGGTGAGGGCGACTCAGAGTGAATCCTTTACACTTTCCATTAATGAATTTTGTGCTTGAATATCAGCTAAGAGTGATATTAAGCCATCAAGAGTGCTTCCCTCTTGTGTAGTTGATAGGCATGTAGCTCTGTTGATCTGTTCCTGTACTGATGAGATATGAGGAAGGAATAATGTCTGAAGGGTCATTATGTCCATCCTGATTTTATGCTCATCATTCCTGAGTTCTAATTGTTGAGCCATGAGCTGTTGAAGCTTTGTATAAAAATTCTGAACTGAATTAGGCTTGGTGGTTAACTTAGTTGAGAGATCGGTGATCTCTTTCTCAATTGCATCAGTTTTATTCTTGATATCTTTAATGAATAAGGAAAATGTACACAGTTTCTAAAATAAATAAAGAATATGCTTGAGTTGAGGGGACAACTCAGCAATGAATTTGACAAGCTTTACTTTTCCTATAGCGAGAGCTTTTTGTACCAATGTAATCATTTTTGTTGTAAGCTCTTTATCCTTTAGCTTGCTTAAGTACTCAGATGCATCAACTCTAGATGTTCCTATTTGAGTAAGGAGTTCATCCAGTTGAATGTGGATGGCTGCAACGGTTGACACTGTTGTTGAAGGTAGTATTTCTTTTAGTACTGTCTTAACCTTCTAAAGTACTTTATTCTTCTTTTGAATAACCAATTGTTTTTCATGTTCGGTCTTTTCTTTGCATAGTTCACCAAAATCAATAAGTGCTTGCCCTTTTAATTTTGAGATATCGACATTGGGCAACACTATCGGTTTAGTCAAATCAAGTTTGAAACTATGCTTTCTCACCTTCTTCTCTTTTCCTTTGGATGGTTTCACTAAGACAAGTGCTTGTGAGGCTTGCTAACCCTCGGTAGGTTGCTCGATAGATGCAACACTTTGGTCGATTCTTGTAGCCGTTGTAGTGTCCTTGGGTGTCTCTATGCTAGGGGTCTCAGTTGTAACATTTACAATGCTCGACGATGCTTGAGACGTCTGATCTTTGGTTGTATCTTTTGCTACTTCAGATTTGGTACCTTTGGTGGCTTGCACTATGTCCTGAGGAGCTTCGTTTGAGATAGGTGGCTTCACTAGTGGATAAGGCTGAACTTGTTCTAAAATAGATTCAATAGATACAAGTTTTGCATAGGTAGTGCCTTCAATCATTTCCTGCTCCGGTGCTGCTTCATCCATAACATCTTCATCAATTTGAATAGTGTCAGCCAGGTTTGGACTTTGCTCGGTGACATCTGGATCTTGCTCAGTGACATCAACAATTTCAATTTGAGATTGTTCACCGACATCCTTTTGTTTGAAGATCTCCTGCCACTTGGCTTTTGTCTCATTTTCCACATCTATGTATAGCCCATTCATCAATTTTAAGGCTCTCTGTTTGACAAGAAATTTAGAATTGTATGTGGTCAACTGCTCCTTGATTTCTGCTATAGACATATCAGGGAATAGATGGACTAGAATTCTTTCTCTTATTTGTTTCTCTAAGTCCATTGCATATTTCCATCTGTTATCAATATGTAAGTATAATTCACTCAGAAGTGACTTTACTAGTTCTAATGGAGCTAGCCGAAACTTTAGAAGTTTGCAGATGACAGCCTCTAAAATTTGTTACTTCTCATTATTATTCCTAGTCTCATACTTAACATATCTAAATCCTGCAAATCCATCGTATTCTTTAAGATTGGCACAAAAAATTTCAACACTGTGAATATTTACCTTTTGCTTTTTACAATCTGAAATTTGTTTGCATCATCAGATTCTATATCACTCGACTCTTTTGCCAAAATGAGTCTCCAAGTATATTTCTTATAGGTCTTGGTTACCTTGGGTGCAGTAACACTCTTTTGTTTCTTACTCGGTGATGCAACTGATGCTCTAGTGTTGGGTCTCTTTGTTGGTGGAGTTGGTAGAGCCTTTCAAATGTCTCGTTTCTTTCTTTTCAAAACTTTACCCTTAGGCAACTCTATACTTAATGTTATTGCTGCCTCTTGACCTTCTGATTCCTCTTCGATAATGGCAAGATTGCCTTGGATAGGTGTAGAGGAGCATTCTTCTCCAAATTTCTCAGATAAAACCTTTATCATTTTTGTAGCTTTTCTTGTAGCCTTAGGTACTACAATACTCATTTTTACTTTTTCCTTCACCTCTTCATATGTTCCATATCTTTGTTTGGTTGCATGCCTTGGCAAATCTAAATAGGCATCAATTTGTTGATGTGTTATATCATAATCAATCTCATAACCCATTGGTGGCAAAGATTGAGTCCTTGGTTCAACAACATTCATATAACAATAATCAGTGTCTACCTCAAAACATATATTATCCTTATATTTTTCTACCAGCTGTGGTGGAATCCTGTACCTGTTGTGCATCTTCTCTTGAAATTTGCAGAAATAGTCATCCATGATATCATTAAAGTTATCTCCCAGTTTCTTGATAAAGTCATTGATTTGATGGGTGATAGGTCGATGTAGCTCCCATACTACTTTACCGATTGAGGGAAAGAACTTCTCAAAGTAGAAAAACATGCATACAAGAAGTGAACCAAACTTTAGTGTATTTGTCGAGTTGTTCTTCTTCGGCTTCCTTATTGTGTTCAGGTTCTCAAACAAGTTCTTCAGTAGCACTTCACATAAATCTAGTTTCATTCCCTTCTTCACTATTTTGTAGGCCAAGTCAACTGTAGCACATGGTACACTATTTTCCCTTGTAGATTGGAAGAAACAGTAGCCAATTACTCTAATTGCAAACTTGAGTTCTGCATCAGTTACATTATTCAATTTCAGTCCTCGGTAATCAGATTCTACTCAAGTTAGACTGATTAGCTCTTTTTGTGATATCATTTTCTATGCTCGTGCATGATCATAGATAGGATACCCGATGATCAGATGAATGATTTCCTTAGTGATCTTGAACGGTTGCTCCTGTAGCCACATGAAATCATCATGTACTCTGCTCAAGACAAACTTAACCCACTGGGGTTTGAACACACGGGGATAGACTAGGGCTTCAGTTAATCCCTTGATTTTGATATGCTCAAATTTTCTATCCAGTTTGCCATCAGTGCAAAGTTCATCATATGTGTCACTAATCTCAACATGACCGAGTTCCTCAACATGACATTTGGTGAAGAATCTAACATCTTCAACTAACAAGACTCGATTCGGGATGAGTGAAAATACAGTTTTGTCATTCGGTTCAGAGGCAACTTAGGAAGTTAAAGAATATTTCAGCAAGGGCTTCTCCACATTTTTGACAACTACTGGATCTTGGATATTGGGCGCCATTGAAGGTTTCGAGTAAAATTTAGCAAATTATCCTTAGGGTTTACAAACGACTGATGCTTCACACTAGGTAGATAATAGTAATTTGACTAGATCGGAAACCATCTTAACAGTGTGAATAGATTTGATGTAAATACCTTGAAATTTGCTCTGAATGAAGTTTGATCACCTTGATTCACACTGCTATGCTTCTCAAAAACTTGGTGAATGAAAATGACCGCAAAAATACTTTTAAGTACTCAAAAATACCTTATCGGGCTCCGTGCAAGTTAGGTCAAAACATTAAATGCACTTGGTTCACCTTTTACCGATTGACTCCTTTTTTTTGTTTTAACCAAGTAACCAAATTCCCTTTATTAACCCACTTGAAAGGTTTCCTGTATACACTGACTTGACAGGTTTCCTATAAAGTATTTTAATAGAATTTCAAACTAACTAATTGCATCTGAACTATGCAAATTGTGAATTTTGTACAAAATAGAATAGGAACTGTTATGATTTAACCTTTAGAGAATGCAATCTCTTCATACCTTTTCTTGACTAATTGGAAATAGGTGCACCTAACTCGGTAGGTAAGGTGCTTTCTTCATCTGATATAATTTCCTTCTTTTTCCAAATCATCTTGACTTTTTCTTTTATCTCTTCAGTGTCTCTTCTAGGTTGACCTCTGCAATCTCTAGCTAAATGTCCAACTTTGTGACAATGAAAACATGCCATACCAGGATTTCTCCATGATCTTTGGTTGTTCATTCCAAACCTTATAAAATAGTTGGCACTAATATGTCCATATCTTCCACAACATTCACACCATATCCTTGTATTGTAATCCCATGGTACTACTGCATATTGTCGGTAAGGATCTGTGTGAGTTTGGTAACTTCTAGTGTTTGCTTGGTGTGGATACCGCATGTAGTTCTTTTGCTTAGACCAACACTTCTCGGTACTATGTCCATATCTATTGCAGTTTCTACAAAACCCTTTGAAGTTTTCCTTCTGATAGTTGTTAACAAACTTTGTCCTACATTGATTAGATGTGTGACCATATTTATTGCAATTGTAACAATATCCATTGGACTTAGTGATATTTGGTTGCTTACCTTTTCTGATCTGGCATATGTTGGCAGTATGACCTTGATTTCCATAGTAGTAGCAAATAGGCTTCTTCCTTTTGATGTTATTCCTGTTTCCAGCTTGCTTTTATGATTCTCCTCTCTCGGTAGTATGAATTCCTTTCTCGGTTGATTCTTTTCCTTTGTAACCGAGTCCTCCTTCTTTGTAGGGTCATCTTGTATTCAGTTGCTCATCCAACATCTTTGGTGCTTCATAACTTTTCTCCAATGTTTCTTTGGATTTCTTCTCTATTTCAAGTTCACCAGTCAACCTTGATACTTCAAGTTTCAATGATTGATTTTCATCATTCTTTAGAATTGCTTCATGATGTGCATAACCTAGTTGATCTGTCATATTTTGTTGAATACCAGTTAGCCTTATGATTTCATCATTCTTATCAGATACTAGAGCTTCAAGTTGTTGTTTCTCTCTTTGTAGATCTCTTGCATTATCCTCAACTATCCTTAATGCATCTAGATTTTCAGTCATCTATGTACTAAAATGTTCATGTTCCCTTTTCATTACTTTTAGTTGATCAGCCAATGCTTTGTTCTTTTCTTTCAACATTCCAATCATTTCTTCAGTCTCTTCAGATATACTACTCTCAGATGATGTCTCAATTTGTTCCACTAACTCTTGAGAATCCTACAAGTCATTAGATAATCTTCTCCTTACTTTTAGAGATTTTTGCATTTGCCTTTGCATGTCTATAATCACTTGATTTGTATTATCCAGCTCTTCTTGTAGATACACAATCCTTCGAGATTGTTTGTAGCCTTCCATTTATAAGATCTTTCTCTTTAGGTAGTTAAACCCTTTTCCAAGATTCAAGCTCTGATACCAATTGTTAGGCCCAATATGGAAAGCTAATGTACTGAGAGGGGAGGGGTGAATCGGTACTTCAAAACTTTTCTTCAACAATATCCTTACTGTTATGCATAAACAAAATAGTGCAGTAACATAAAATAAAGTTAAAACAAACAGATAACAATCATACATGATTCACTCCATAACACATATAATTTGGTCATGCAGAAACTCTTGGTTAGAGAGAAAAACTGTGGTGGGGATGGCACCCACAACTTCACTACTACAATAATAAAGATTGCTTGGTTAGAGCTACATTTAGCTATTTCTGATAGCTTACCCTATTAGGAGTAACAAGATCTGTTAGATCTACCTTGCTAAAGGATTTTACAACATTAATCTGAATGTTGCACCTGGTTAGAGGATTTACAATTTATAGACTTGGTTAGAGTCTTTTACCCTATTAAAGGTATCTCTTTCAACTTCACAATATTACAATAAAATTATTACAAATATCTGCAACTTTACATCTGAAATGTTATAGCAAATTCTATGTGCTCAGAATAAGATTACCTAGCTTATATCATACCTCAGTAACCCATATTGTAACTCGGTAAACCCTCTGTTTACTCTGTTCTTCGACTGTTCACTGATAACCTTCTCGGTGACCTCTCTATGTCTCTCTAACAGTCTTCCTTCATACATACATACTTCTCTCTTCCCATGCTGTATAAATAGATCTCTTAAAGTGGTGATCTAATTCATTGCTTCGATCTTACAAACAAGATTCCTCAAATGAATAACTAAACAAAATATTTCATTGGTTAGATTGACCTTGCAATCATACACAATCTTCTAGTGCAATTTCCAATGTAATAACGGTTAGATGTGCCTCGATCTTGTAACACATTTTCATGTGCATGTCCAGGTTCAATGTATCTAGTAATATGTTTCACTCGAAGAATATCAACCCGGTGAGTTAACTTTACTACTCTGTAGTGATGAAACAATACTTGGTAAACAACTTGGTGAATACTGAGTTATGTGACTGCTTTCTTCTGTAACCGACTAGTCTGTTCATACCAACTTCTCTGTGTGTATTGACTGTATGATTCAGTAATACTAACCAACTAGAATATATAGTATGACTTTGAATATAAAAACTAATGGCAATTTGATAAGTAGTAACAATCTCCCCTTTTGACATTAGCTGAGATGTTTGACAAAAACTACTTTCAAAGTCATAACTCAAAAACTATATACTTGCAAAATGACTACACTTGACAATATATACAATAGTCAATGAAATAGTATATGCAGATATACTCCCCTTATCATTATTCTGTACATAACTCTGAATTTTGCATGTTCAGTTCTATTTTGTGCTTGTGCTCTGAATGCTCTGTATATTCTGCTCAGTATACTCCCCTTGTATACAATACTCAAAACTTTGTTACCAAAATTGTATCACTCTCCAAATATAGTATTACTCCCCCTTTGTCTCGTATTACTTCCTCTATGTAGTATTATAGTATTACTCCCCCTTTTTGAAAAACATCAAAAACTTAATTTCCATCCGGAGGCGGTAACTGATCAAAAATAGACTTATACTTGGTCCGGGCGTCGGTGAGAGCGACTAAGAGTGAATCCTTTACACTTTCCATTAATGAATTTTGTGCTTGAATATCAGCTAAGAGTGATATTAAGCCATCAAGAGTGCTTCCCTCTTATGTAGTTGATAGGTGTGTAGCTCTATTGATCTATTCCTTTACTGATGAGAGATGAGGAAGGAATAATGTCTGAAGGGTCATTATGTCCATTCTAATTTTATGCTCTTCATTCCTGAGTTCTAACTATTGAGCCATGAGCTGTTGAAGCTTTGTATAAAAATTCTAAACTGAATTAGGCTCGGTGGTCAACTTAGTTGAGAGATCGGTGATCTCTTTCTCAACTACATCAGTTTTATTCTTGATATCCTTAATGAATAAGGAAAATGTACACAGTTTCTGAAATAAATAAAGAATATGCTTGAGTTGAGGGGACAACTCAGCAATGAATTTGACAAGCTTTACTTTTACTATAGCGAGAGCTTTTTGTACCTCTACAATCATTTTTGTTGTAAGCTCTTTATCCTTTAGCTTGCTTAAGTACTCAGATGCATCAACTCCAGATGTTTCTATTTGAGAAAGGAGTTCATCTAGTTGAATGTGGATGGCTGCAACAGTTGACACTGTTGTTGAAGGTAGCATTTCTTAACCTTTTGAAGTACTTTATTCTTCTTTTGAATAACCAATTTTTTTTCCTATTCGGTCTTTTCTTTGCATAGTTCACCAAAATCAATAAGTGCTTGCCCTTTTAATTTTGAGATATCGACATTGGGCAACACTATCGGTTTAGTCAAATCAAGTTTGAAACTATGCTTTCTCACCTTCTTCTCTTTTCCTTTGGATGGTTGCACTAAGAGAAGTGCTTGTGAGGCTTGCTGACCCTCGGTAGGTTGCTTGATAGATGCAACACTTTGGTTGGTTCCTATAGCTGTTGTAGTGTCCTTGGGTGTCTCTATGCTAGGGGTCTCAGCTATAACATTTGCAATGCTTGATGATGCTTGAGACGTCTGATCTTTGGTTGTATCTTTTGCTACTTCAGATTTGGTACCTTTGGTAGCTTGCGTTGTGTCCTGAGGAGCTTCGTTTGAGACAGGTGGCTTCACCGATGGATAAGGCTAAACTTGTTCTAAAATAGATTCAATAGATACAAGTTTTGCATAGGTAGTGCCTTCAATCATTTCCTGCTCCGATGCTGCTTCATCCATAACATCTTCATCAATTTGAATAGTGTCAGCCAGGTCTGGACCTTCCTTGGTGACATCTGGATCTTGCTCAGTGACATCAACAATTTCAATTTGAGATTGTTCACCAACATCCTTTTGTTTGAAGATCTCCTGCCACTTGGCTTTTGTCTCATTTTCCACATCTATGTATAGCCCATTCATCAATTTTAAGGCTCTCTATTTGACAAGAAATTTAGAATTGTATGTGGTCAAATGAAACTTGATTTCTGCTATAGACATATCAAGGAATAGATGGACTAGAATTCTTTCTCTTATTTGTTTCTCTAAGTCCATTGTATATTTCCATCTGTTATCAATATGTAAGTATAATTCACTTGAAAGTGACTTTACTAGTTCTAATGGAGCTAGCCGAAACTTTAGAAGTTTGCAGATGATAGCCTCTAAAATTTGTTGCTTCTCATTATTATTCCTAGTCTCATACTTAACATATCTAAATCCTACAAATCCATCGTATTCTTTAAGATTGGCACAAAAAATTTCAACACTGTGAATATTTACCTTTTGGTTTTTACAATCTGAAATTTGTTCGCATCATCAGATTCTATATCACTTGACTCTTTTGCCAAAATGAGTCTCCGAGTAGATTTCTTATAGGTCTTGGTTACCTTGGGTGCAGTAACACTCTTTTGATTCTTACTCGGTGATGCAACTGATGCTCTAGTGTTGGGTCTCCTTGTTGGTGGAGTTGGTAGAGCCTTTCAAATGTCCTGTTTCTTTCTTTTCAAAACTTTACCCTTAGGCAACTCTATACTTAATGTTATTGCTGCCTCTTGAGCTTCTGATTCCTTTTCGGTAATGGCAAGATTTCCTTTGACAGGTGTAGAGGAGGATTCTTCTCCAAATTTCTCAGATAAAACCTTTATCATTTTTGTAGCTTTTCTTGTAGCCTTAGGTACTACAATACTCATTTTTACTTTTTCCTTCACCTCTTCATATGGTCCATATCTTAGTTCGGGTGCATGCCTTGGCAATGATAAATAGGCATCAATTTGTTGTTGTGTTATATCATAATCAATCTCATAGCCCATTGGTGGCAAAGATTGAGTCCTCGGTTCAACAGCATTCATATAACAATAATCAATGTCTACCTCAAAACATATATTATCCTTATATTTTTCTTCCAACTGTGGTGGAATCCTGTACCTGTTGTGCATCTTCTCTTGAAATTTGCAGAAATAGTCATCCATGATATCATTAAAGTTATCTCCCAGTTTCTTGATAAAGTCATTGATTTGATGGGTGACAGGTCGATGTAGCTCCCATACTACTTTACCGATTGAGGGAAAGAACTTCTCAAAGTAGAAAAACATGCATACAAGAAGTGAACCAAACTTTAGTGTATTTGTCAAGTTGTTCTTCTTTGGCTTCCTTATTATGTTCAGGTTCTCAAACAAGTTCTTCAGTAGCACTTCACATAAATCTACTTTCATTCCCTTCTTCACTATTTTTTAGGCCAAGTCAATTGTAGCACATGGTACACTGTTTTCCCTTACAGATTGGAAGAAACAGTAGCCAATTACTCTAATTGCAAACTTGAGTTCTGTATTAGTGACATTATTCAATTTCAGTCCTCGGTAATCAGATTCTACTCCAGTTAGACTGATTAGCTCTTTTTGTGATATCATTTTCTATGCTTGTGCATGATCATAGATTGGATACCCGATGATCAGATGAATGATTTCCTTAGTGATCTTGAATGGTTGCTCCTGTAGCCACATGAAATCATCATGTACTCTACTCAAGACAAACTTAACCCACTGGGGTTTGACCACACGGGGATAGACTAGGGCTTCAGTTAATCCCTTGATTTTGATATGCTCAAATTTTCTATCCAGTTTGCCATCAGTGCAAAGTTCATCATATGTGTCACTAATCTCGACATGATCGAGTTCCTCAACACGAAATTTGGTGAAGAATCTAACATCTTCAACTAACAAGACTTGATCTGGGATGAGTGAAAATATAGTTTTGTCATTCGGTTCAGAGGCAACTTAGGGAGTTAAAGAATATTTCAGTGAGGGCTTCTCCGCATTTTTGACAACTACTGGATCTTGGATATTGGGCACCATTGAAGGTTTCGGGTAAAATTTTGCAAATTATCCTTAGGGTTTACATACGACTGACGCTTCACACTGGGTAGATAATAGCAATTTGACTAGATCGGAAACTAGCTTAACAGTGTGAATAGATTTGATGTAAATACCTTGAAATTCACTCTGAATGAATTTTGATCGCCTTGATTCACTCTGCTATCCTTCTCGAAAACTTGGTGAATGAAAATGACTGCGAAAATACTTTAAAGTACTCAAAAATACCTTATCGGGCTCCATGCAAGTTAGGTCAAAACATTAAATGCACTCGATTCACCTTTTACCAATTGACTCCTTTTATTTGTTTTAACCGAGTAACCAAATTGCCTTTATTAACCCACTTGACAGGTTTCCTGTATACACCGACTTGATAGGTATCCTGTAAAGTATTTTAATAGAATTTCAAACTAACTAATTGCATCTTAACTATGCAGATTTTGAATTTTGTACATAATAGAATAGGAACTGACAACCTACCACCACCTTTGCTTACTTCACTAGTACAGACTAATAATACACTGGCTACTGAAGATGTTGACATAACACATGAGGATACTAACCCTGAGTCAGAAGTTTTGTTCACCATGAGCATTGATACTCAGGAAGTAAACATTGTAGTGGACAAGGATAGCACTGAAGTGAAAAAGAATGTTGCTAACACTAAAAACATTGAGCAACCAACAGAAAATAATGAGGTTGGAATACAAGAAGAGTAAACAGAGTAAATAGTACATACAGAGAAACCTTTGGACACTGGAACAAATACTGGTAATGTAGATGTTGGCATAGTAAAACCGGTAGATACATAGGTACACATTGAGACAGCAAAACTAGTAATCACTGAGAAGCCTAAACCATTTCTAGTTGAAATGCAAACTTAGATTGATCCACCAGAGGTTGATTCAAGCAAATTGGTTGCTATTACTGCAAGCACTAAAATAGTAAAGGTAGTTGGTCAGACATCTAGTACGTCACTGAGTGAATTCAGACCTAAAAATGTGACTGAAGTACTTCTAGACTCAATAAAGAAGATAACGGATTGTAATGCATTGGCCTATAAGACAATTGATTACACTATTCCTATTCTTAAGATGATTGCACCCAAATGCAATTTAGAGCAGCAAAGGATTCTTTAGGATAGTTAGACACATTGTCTAAATTCATTTCTGAAAATATTTTAACAGTTGATCAAATAAATGAGGAAACATTCAAAGAGAAAATAGAAAAGGAAAAAGAGATATTCTTTGAGGAAATAATAAAGAAGTGCATGGAACACATTAACACACTTTTTCTGGCATTGAATAAGACAACTTTGGAATACAAGGAACTGTACAGGGACACATGCAAGATACATTTGTTAACATAGGGAATTGAAAAGAAAATAAGCATAGTACAAAAGGAGATAGATGATATAGTCGATAATATCATTTGTTCATCTGAACCAATATCAGTTATTGAGCAAGAGATAGAAGGATTCGAGGAAAAGATGGAGAAATTAGAAAAAGAGAAAGAAAGGATCAAGGCAAAAGCCAGAGAGCTTAAGCACAAACTCAGTCCTAAGTTAGACAACCTTATCTCTCTGAGGAAAGAGATCTCTGAGGCATTAATTCAAGGTCAAAAGTCACCGAAGGAACATATGCATCATCTCACCAGTACAATCTAGAGAACTGAGGCAACCATGAAGGACAGCAACAGATTCATACAAAGTTTAAACTTGGTTTTGGCTGAGGTATTTCAAATTGTAACCAACCGGTTACAAAGTTCAAGTTAAAATTCTGCACTCATTTCACAATTTTTGACAACCTTTGTGATTGATGTCAAAGGGGGAGTAGTAGATAGAAAAAAATGGCTAATCAGAGGAGATTATCTGCTCAGGGGGAGCACACATTTTTGGTAAACTTTTTGGACTTCATTTTTGGAAACAAATTTTTGGATTTTTCTCATGAGTGTTGCCATCAATGCCAAAGGGGGAGATTGTTGGAATTCTACACTCTAGTGAGAAATGATGGTGTTATCATTGATGGCAACTTACCAGCAACCTTGTGGATACCTTCAGGCACCGGCACTGGTAGGCATCGACACCGACAGACACTTCACCGACATCGACAATAATGTATATCGGCACTCCAGCCGACATGAACAACTTTTGTTTATTGTATTTAATTGTAAATATCTTTTGTAAAGTTGACATGGCATATTGTAATAGACTCATATATGTATGAGATCTTGTAAATCATTTTGTAATGATGTACACATGATAGAAGTGATGAGCGAATATTAAGGAAGATTTTGTATAAGGTTTATGGTTATAGTATGAGCTTAAACTGGTACTGAACATGGCATAACAGATGCTAAATTGTAGCAGTACATTATATTGGATTTTCATAATCCATTTGTAAGTCAGTGAGACTTTCTTTTTGTAGATTGAGCAGTGAGCTCTAGGTAGTTGGGCTTCCTACATGTGCAGGCCCCTCTTGTAAGTAATGTCCATTCATTGGCCAGTGAGAGAATATTATGGGTTGCAAATCCCACCGAGGTTTTTCCCACATCGGGTTTCCTCATTAAACATCTTGTGTTATGGTGTGTTTTCTATGTTGTCTTTATTGTTCCTATTTACTGCATTAATTCTTGTTTACCGATACAATGTTTTGGAATGCAATTGGTGGATGGTAACTCATCACAAAATGTCAGTTGGTAACTAATCACAGAGTATTACTGGTTCATACAAAATACCGGTTCAAGTAAAATGCCGGTTGCCGATTTGACAAAATGAAGACTTGGAAATATGTGTTCTGCCGCTTTGATCCTTTGTGCTGCTTGAGATCCTCGAACGGCTTGGGGTTAACATACCGCTTCAGATCAGTAATCAATTTCTGCAAAACACCAATAGTCTAAGGACTATAATGCATCATACCGGTTGGAACATGTACCGGTTGAGCTTTAACTAATACATACAAAAATGATCTCAATGCAAGCGTGTCTCCATCAATGACAATCACAACATAATCATCAAAAATGCCAAGAATCTCCCCCTTTGGCATTGATGGCAACACTTAGGAAATTTTGACATCTAAGTGTTTTACAACAAAAATATGCCAGAATCAAAATTACTCCCCCTAAGCATATACACTATCCCTTTTGCAGAAAATACAATGTATACTACTTCTTAACAGAAATAACATAAAAGTATACATCAAAACATTCAAAATTTATACTTATCCCCCTTTGCCAACAATGACAACATAATATTATAGATGAACACCTGTGTCATTAGGATTAAAAGAATAAGAGTCTATGACAATAAGGAATAAAACCTGTCAAAAATAGATTTGAAGTCTTGCAAAAATTGTTTCATAGATAAGGACCAGGACTCAAGTAGGGAGGTTGCCACTTCTTTCTTTGTCTGCATCTAGGAGACCTGTTCTTCCATGGCATCTAGTGTGCTCATCTCCTGAGTCACTGTTAAAGCATCCAGATTAAGATAACATTTTTGAAGAATCTGCGGGCATGGGAGTAGAACCAATTGGAGTTCCTACAAATCTCGAGTCTGGTTTCTTATTTCCAACTCTAATTTGGCAGACTGGATGTGAAACCGGTGAACAGTTTGCCCATAAGTTGTAAAAGAGTCATATGGCGGCTTGAAGGTGCTCATGTATGACTGCAAATTAGATTGAAGCTTTTGCTTATGTGCAAGCACATCATCATAGAATAGATGAGGTTGGCAAATCTTGCTGAGTAGAAGATTCCCCAATTTAGAGCATTCCTTATATCCTTCTGTGCTTTTTGCAGCTCAGATGGGAGCTCATTAAGCTTCTTCACCAGGGCAATGTTGAGAGCCTTTTGATGCTCTTTCTTGGCATTTGCCTCTACTACCTCCTCTAAGCTCTGCACTTGATCATCCATTACTATGCATAGGAGCTTCAATTGGGCCAATGATGAGTTGGTACTAGGGAGGTTTGTACCAGGTAACAAACTGGTAAGAGTGTCCATTGCCACTTGGATCACATCTTCCTCCTTCTTCCTCCTTAACACCTCAAGGCATTCTTGATCAACCTTAATGCTCTGTAGTAGCTCCATTTTGCTTGCAGACTAGAGGTCAATAGGACTGGTGAGGTCAGTTAGTTTGGCTTGACTATCAGTTGCCTTTGGAGTCTCCATCTGCGTGCTCTTTGCTGCTTCAGCTTCCTTATTCTCCTCTGCCTTCTTCTTCTCTACTTCTTTTCTCTTTTCCTCTTCCTTATCCTCCTCTTCCTTCTTCTTTTCTACTTCCTTCCTCTTCTCCTCTACCTTATCTTCCTCTTCCTTTCTCTTCTTCTCATCCTCTTCCTCTTTCTCCTTCCTTGCACCTTCTTGTTTCTTTTTCTCTTCTTCCTCTTCTTTTCTTTTCTTCTCTTCTTCTTTTCTCTTTTCTTCACATTTCCATTTCTCCTCATCTTTTTCTTTCTTCTTCTTGTCCTCTTCCTTTTTCTTCTTCTCCTCTTCATCCTTCTTCTTCTTCTCCTCTTCATCCTTCTTCTTTTCCTCTTCTTCTTTCTTCTTCTCCACTTGCTTCTTTGTTTCCTCCTTTTTGTCCTCAATTTCCTTTTGCTTATTTACCTGTTCTGCCTGCTTCTCCTATCCTGTTGCTTCTGATGGTGTACCCTGAGCAACGTCCTCTCCATCTAGAGAATCAACATCAATAGTGTCGATAGGTTCAACAACCAGATTTCCTTCATCATCAAACACTTCATCTAGTTTAGTTATTGTCAGTTCTTGTTCAGCCTTCCTGTTGGCTTCAACCACTCTATGCATCTTAAGAGCTTCTAGAGCAAGAGTGTGTGTATTCTTGAGCACTTCTTGACCCTTTCCTTCAAGTAACAAGAGTCTTCTTCTTCTCATGAAGAAGAGGCCTTTGTATTTATTCATTACTTCAAACAATTCTAATTTTGATACATCAGGAAAATGTTCAGCAAAAACTTTCTCTCTCATTTCCTATTCCTTCTCTATGGCAATGCACCATTTATTGTCTAAGGAATTATACAACGAATCCGGTGTCTTAGATCTAATTTTTGAAGGTGGCCGGTCATTAGCACATAAATACTGAATGATTTCTTTTTCAACTGCTTCCTTTTCATCATCATTAAAGTCATCAAAACAATCAATCAAATTATTCAACACTTTTCTCCTAATGTTTTTGATAGTTCTTTGACAATGTGTCAAAGGTTTGTAGGAGGAGATGTCAATATTTACTAGTGTTGATGATGTTAGTTCATTCTTTGTCTTTTTCTTTGCTTGTCGTGTCTTCTAAGGTTTTTCCTCAGACACAGTTTCTTCTGAGTCTGGTGAGGCATTCCTTGTCTTTCTCTTTCTCTCAAACACTTTAGCAAGAGCTGCTTCCGGTTTCCTTTTAGCCAGTGACCGCTTGGTCACTTTAGGACTGGTTGTAGTAGCCAGTATCGATGCTGAAGGCACTGCTTTTGCCTTCTTTACTAAAGGTTCTTTTTCTTTCTTTGCTAAGGGTTCCTCAATTGGTGTTATCCTTTCTAGGTAAGTTTCAGTTCTCCTTGCCTTTGGATCAAGCGGTGAGGCAATAAGGGTAGAGGCATATCCTTCCAGCATATCATTCATTACCTCATAGCCCATAGGCTCCACTTCCTCCTGTTTGGGCTCAACAACCTTCATTATGCATTGATCCACTTTAATGGTGAAACAAATGTCATCTTCATATTTCTTGACAATATCACTTGATATTCTCATCTTCTAACTCATTTTGCTTGGTTAACGGCTGGTTAGCAGACCACTGGACATCACCTACTCCTAGAAAGTAGCCTTGGAAGTAAAAGAACAACTCAACCAGTAGTTGTCCAAACTTGAACCTCAATGCATTATCCTGTTTGATCGATTTAAGATTCAATAGGAGTTGCCTTTGCATACTAGTGCACAGGTCAAATGATGCATCCTCCTTGATCATCTGGTAAGTGGCATTTACCACTGCAGTAGATACAGAGTTAATTCTACTAGTAGAGAACATCCAGTAGCCTATCACCATGCAGGCATACTTGACTAGATCATCCTTGATTGAATTGATGGTCATACCTCGTGAGGCACTCACTGAACCGGTGAGCTTGGACATTTTAGTCTTGCTTACTGTCCTTAGGGCTGGCACTTCCCCTGTATTGCAGAAACCAGTGACGGCATGAATTGCTTGTGGTGTAATATCATGCATTCTTTCTAGGTACATCTTGTCACCATGAACTCTACTCTGAATGATCCTAATGTGATCATCTATGAAATCCTCTAGGAAATAAATAGCATTGTGGAGCTTCTTCTTCTCCAAAATACTATACTCTGGTTTGATCTTTTTATCTTTTCCACAAAATAAACCTAGTTGCGAGTGAATTGCTAGAGGCCCTACATCTTTGATTTTACAATCTATGTAATTTGAGATTCCCTCTTCTACTATCACACCAGCTGGAACTTGTGATAGGGCATTATATTTAGACTTGCGTTGAATAAAACTTGCTGAACTGACAGATGCACTAGAGCTAGTATGGGATGCAGAAGCCATGATAGAAACTGAAAACTCAAAAAATATCTTTCAAAAATTGTGAATTTAGGGCTTTCAGATTCTTCTCCACCTCACACTCTGTCGGTTGCAGAATCACCGCTTTGCGTTCTTCACTTGACCGTTTGCAATTTGAATTTGAATCTCCTTCAAGGTTCCTTAATTTCTTAGAATCGCAGCACAAATCACTTTTCTTCGCTCTGCACTTGAAAACCTTCTTCGCTTTGAAAAATGATAGTGAGAAATGATTTGAAAAATCATTTTAAACATATTGCTCACCTACTATAATAAATGCTCCACTATTAGGGCTTAAACCCTAATTTGCCTTTTACCATTTCTGGTCTTCTGCCGACTAACAGGTATCATACACTGGTTAAGGAATTTTATCGGTGAAAACCAGGGGTTCGAAACATTTCACCATTTGCTCCCCCTAAGATTTTTTGAAGCTTAGTTTGTCGGTTCTGTGATTTCCACACTAGGTGAAAAAACCAGTTCCTCTTGCAACATTGTCGGTTTCTTCTTCTAGGTCTTGTTCATATCCACTTTAATAGTTTCAACATCAATGTTTCCTTTCGGAGTAACCGGTATATCATCTGATATACTTTTTCTACTTCTGCAGAATCTTGCTGAATGACCTAGTTTGTTGCAATGATAGAAAATCATTCCAGGTGCTCTCCAAGGTCCATTTTTCATGTTTCCATTCTTCCTTCTGCATGTTGCAATAGTGTGACCATGACCATAACAAATCCAACAGTTTTCTCTCCATCCGGTTGTTGCTTGATAGGCACTGCTTCTTAGCTGATGATTGAAGGCATTAAACTGGTTGTGATTTCAGTTCACAAAAGGTTCAGAACCAACTCCTTGGGTCCTCTGAGGATATCTTCTAGTGTTATTCATAACAGACTTGCATTCAGATGCTATATGCCCAAACTTGTTGCATGCATAATAGTTACCATTGAATTTATAGGATCTAGGCTTATCATTTAGAAAATAAGGAAAATTATTATAAGCCTTACTCCTACACACATTGGCAGCATGTTCTTCTTTAAGATGGTTAAAGAAAACAGGTTTAGACTTTTTCTTACCTTTATCCTTTGATGCTGGTTGATTCTTTGATGTTCTAGCATTTGTACCAAAAGTCTCACCTTCCTCATGACCAGAATAACCAAGTCCATCAGTATTCTTGACAAGTTTGGTAGATTCAAGCTTTTGCTCAAGCTTGATAGTACTCTTCTTGAACTTAGCAAGTATTTCCTTTGACTCAGAGAGTTCTTTGGAAATTACAGCATTTGTTTCCATCAGGTTTTCATTCTCAGAGATGACAATGTTCAGTTCTCCTTGCATGTCTTCCTTTTCCACTTTGCTCACATGGAGTTGAGCAGTAAGGGTACCGATCTCTTGCTTCAGCTTGGAGTTTTCATGATCCTTGTTTTTGACTAGATCTTCAACTTTCCTCCGGTTCTCAAGCTCTTAGCACATTCAGATAGTCAGTCCTTCCAATTCTTTTCTCAGGTTGGATTTGGATTCATTTAGCTTTTCTACATCTTGAATCAGGGCTTCCATGTCCGCTTCATCAGAAGAACTATTTTCAGATAGCTCCATCAACTTTTTAGCATGTTCTCTCCTTTTTGCTTGAGATGCCTTGTATTTGACCATAAGATCATCATAGGCTTGCTCAGACTGAGTGAGACAATGAGTAAGTTCCCTCAATGTGTATTCCCCCATATCTCTTTCCAAGTGGTTAAACTTATAGAAAGGTAGGCTTTGATACCAATTGATGAATACTAAGAGGAGGGGGTGAATTAGTATGCCAAAAATATTTGTACTTAAACACTTTGCAAGACTAACAGTAAACCGGTAAAACAGTTTAGCACTTTGCAAGACTAACAGCAAACCGATAAAACAGTTTAGTAGACAAACTGGTTAGCACACATGCAAACCAAATAGCAAATAATGCATTCACCCATAGAAGCACAAACACCATAACACAAGAGATTTTGATGTGGAAACCCAAATGGGAAAAACCATGGTGAGATGGAACTCACAAGTAACTATCTATAGAATAGGAACTAGATCGGTTAAGGTCATACAATGTTCTTTACCAAAATAGATCTTGTTAGGAATCTCAATCTTTGTTAGGAGATAAGTCAGATTAAAGACTACCTTGCTAGAGGATTTTAGATCCACAAATGTGAACCACCTTGTTAGAGGATTTACAAAAAGCTTTTGGGCCTACTCGGTTAAGGGCTACAGACTTGTTGAAGATGTGAGTAATCAACAAGTGAGTGATCTAGCAAATAACATAGATTGCTTGGTTAGATCCTTGATAGCTCATTCCTAATGCATTCCAGCATTACTTCAGTCTTCTATACATTCATACTCTCTCTGACTCCTCAACCACCTTAAACTCTAGCAACAACATCAACAACAACAATAACCTAAAACCCTAGACATGATGTCCTTATAAAGGAATTTGATTTCATGTCAGTCCAATAGGATTATAATACAATTTCCTAGGTTCAATGCATCTAGGTGTATCTAGTAACATGACACAAAAATCACCATTAAAGTGTTGGCACCGTCAAACAATCGGTGGATGGTAACTAATCTCAAAATGTCAGTTGGTAACTCATCACAGAGTATTACCGGCTCATACAAAATACTAGTTCAAGTAAAATGGCAGTTACCAATTTGACAAAATGAAGACTAGGAAATATGTGTTCTTCCGCTTTGATCCTTCATGCCGCTTGAGATCCTCGAACCGCTTGGGGTTAACATACCGCTTTAGATCGGTAATCACTTTCTGCAAAACACCAATAGTCTAAGGACTATAATGCATCATACCGGTTGGAACATGTACCGGTTGAGCTTTAACTAATACATACAAAAACGATCTCAATGTAAGTGTGTATCCATCAATGACAATCACAACATAATCATCAAAAATACCTACAATGGCATCTAGATGTCCTAACAGACATGCAAGATTGAGAGAATAAGCTAAAAGAACATATAAGCCTAACCCTGAATATCAGAGATATAGATTTAAGAAGAATAGAGACAAATCATGTTACTATGCTAATGAAGGAGTTGCTAATGATTCTGATGAAGAACCGATAGAAAATGGATGGGCTTTTGTTGCAATAACAAAAGATCATCTGGCACCTACTGTTCCACCAGTAGAGCAGGCCCTGGCAGCTAAAATTGAAGAAAAGGATGAATGGATTATAGATTCTGGATGTTCACATCATATGACTGGTGATAAAAGTAAATTCTTATCTTTTCAAGAATACAATGGAGGTCTAGTAAGATTTGGAGATGACAAAGCTTGTTTGATCAAAGGAAAAGGCACTATATATTTTGATGGTAAGCACAATACTCACAATGTTTATTATGTTGAAGGTTTGAAGCATAATCTTTTGAGTGTTGGTCAATTAGTTCAAAAAGGATTTCAGTTACAATTCAAGAATGGTAAATGCAAAATCATGAAGAGAACTGGTTTGGAAATTGCAACCAATAATCAGACTATAGGTAATATCTTTCATTTGAATAACAATGAAAAGACAGCCTTGATTGTACATATTGATGAAAGTTGGTTATGGCATAAAAGACTCTATCTTGTGAATTTTGATTGCATTGTAAATATTAGTTCATCTAAAGCAGTAAGGGATTTACCTAAGATTGTAAAACCTCATAATCCGGTATGTAAGGAATGTCAAATGGGAAAGCAAGTTAGAACAACTTTCAAGAGTATTTTTGAGAAAACCAATGATGTTCTTGATTTAATTCATACTGACTTATGTGGTCCCACAAGAACAAGAAGTCTACATGGAGATAGATACTTTATGCTAATCATTGATGATTATTCTAGAATGTGTTGGATTAATTTTCTCAGGGAGAAATTAGAAGCTTTTGGGAAATTCAAATTATTCAAGGCACTTGTAGAGAATGAAACCGTTAAGAAAATCAAATGTTAAGATTAGATCAAGGAGGTGAATTTACATCTAAGGAGTTCAATACATTTTGTGAAGTGAATGGAGTTAGAAGACAACTATCAGCACCCCAGACACCTCAACAAAATGGAGTTGTGGAAAGGAAGAACAAAACTATTCTGGATGCAGCTAAAAGCATGATATCAGAAGCAAATCTACCTCATCTGTGCTGGAGAGAAGCAGTAAATACAACAATTTACACTTTCAATAGAGTTCACATTAAAGGTGAAACCGGTAAGACATCCTATGAATTGTGGTTTGGTAATAATCCTACTCTTAAGTACTTCAAAATATTTGGAAGTAAATGCTACATTAGGAGAGATGAGTATATTGGTAAATTTGATCCTAGAAGTGATGAAGGAATATTTCTTGGTTATTCATCTAAGAGAAAAGCATATAGATGTTTTAATAAAAGATTCCAAAAAATCATTGAGAGTGCAAATGTGAAGATAGATGAACACTTTAGAAGAAATTCAAGGTCTATAGACTCTGAACCGATAGTTGAGATAATCACAAATGCACCTATATAGAGTGCACCAGTACAAAATGTTGATCTTGTCACACCGACTATTAGGATTAATGATAGTCCCAAAGATACTGAGAGGGGGGGGTGAATCAATAACTAACCAGTTTATAAAATATTTAACTTTATTAAGTATTTTGCATTCCAAAATAGTGTACCGGTAAATAAGAATTAATGTAGTAAACAGGAACAATAAAGACAGCATAGAAAACACACCCTAACACAAGATGTTTAACGAGTAAACCCAGTGTGGGAAAAACCTCGGTGGGATTTGTGACCCACAATATTTACTCACTGGCCAATGAATAAATATTACTTACAATGAGGGCCCTGTACATGTAGGAGAGCCAATTGCCTAGAGCTCTCTGCTCAAATTACAAGATAGAAGTCTCACTAACTTAAAAAATGGATTATGAAATCCAATACAATGTACTACTTCAAATCAGCATCAACTATGCTAGGTTCAGTACCAGTTTAAGCTCATACTATAACCAAAAACTTTCGATGTCACTTATATCACCTTATACATAATTCACAACTATTCTCTTACAAAATGACCTATAAGATCTCATACATATATATGAGTCTTTTACAATATGCCATGTCGTCTTTACAAAAGATAATTACATTAAATCCAATAAACAAAAGTTTATTCCGTGTCGGTTGGAGTGTCGGTATGCATTGTAGCCACTGTTGGTGAAGTGTCTGTCGGTGTATGTAGATGTCTATGCCGGTGTTGGTGCTAGTTGGTGGCTTTACCAGATGAATGCCAGGTGGTTGCCAGAAGGTTTCTAGTAGGTTTCCATCAATGACAACACGATCATTTATCATTAGAGTGTAGAATGCCAACAATCTCCACCTTTGGCATTGATGGCAACACTCATGAGAAAAATAAAAAAAATGTTCCAAAAAGTGAAGTCCAAAAAATTACCAAAAGGATGTGCTCCCCCTGAGCAGATGATCTCCTCTGAATAGCAATTTTTCTCTGTCCACTACTCCCCCTTTGACATAAATGACAAAGGTTGTCAAAAATTGTCAAATGAGTGCAAAATTTCACCTTAAGGTTTGTAACCGGTTGGTTACAATCTGAAATATGTCTACCAAAACCAAGTTTAAACTCTGCATGAATCTATTATTGTCATTCATGGTTGCCTTAGTTCATTGGATTGTACTGGTGAGATGATGCATATGCTCCTCTAGTGATCTTTCTCCTTGAATTAATGCCTTAGATATCTCATTTCGAAGAGAGATAAGATTATCCAACTTAGGACTAAGTTTACACTTAAGCTCTCTGGCATTTGCCTTGATCCTTTCTTTTTCCTTCTCAAATTTCTCCAACTTTTCCTCAAAACCTATTGTTTCTTGCTCAATAACTAATATAGGTTCAGATGAACCAATAATGTTATCAACTATATCATCTATCTCCTTTTGAACTCTACTTATTTCCTTTTCAATGTCATGTGTCAACAGATGTGGCTTGCATGTTTCTCTGTATAGCTCCTTATATTCCAAAATTGTTGGATTCAGTGCCGGTAACAGTGTGTTAATATGTTCAGTGCACTTCTTTATTGTGTCCTCAAAGAATTTTTCCTTTTCTTTTTCCATTTTCTCTTTGAATGTATCCTGATTCACCTTATCAACTCTTATTACATTTCCAGTGATATATTTAGACAATGTGTCCAACTATCCTAAAGAATCCTTTACATGATCTATATTACATTTGGTGCAATCATCTTAATAATAGGTATAGTATCATCAATTGCTTTATAAGCCAATGCATTACAGTCAATTATCTTCTTGATAGAGTCCAAGAGTACCTCTGTCACATTGGTAGGCCTGCATTCACTTAATGAAGCACTAGATGTCTGACCAACTACCTTGATTACCTCAGTGCTTCCACCATTAATTACCAATTTTCTTGTATCAACCTTCAGTGGATCAGTCTGAGTTTGTGTTTCAACCTGTAATGGTTTGGGTTTCTCAGTGATTACCGGTTTCACTATCTCAATATGTACCTATGCCTCTGTCAGTTTCTTTGTTGGTTTTTCTATGTTCTTAGTTGTCAGTATCTATGTCTCTATAGGTTTCTCAGTGCTAGTCTCTATACTACTAGTATTCATTCCACTATCCAAAGGTTGCTCTATTTTCCTATTTGTGTCTCAACCTCAACATTCTTTGTCGGTTGCTCAGCAATGTTTCCACTGTCAGCAATATCATTCTTTACCTCTGTATTATCCTTATCCACAACAATGTTCACTTCCTAAGTATCCATGTTCATGGTGAATAGAATTTTTGAACTAGGGTTAGTGTCATCATGTGTTGTACCTATACTGTTAGTAGCTGGTAGATCAACAAAATGTATCAGTATAGTTTCCAAGGGTGGTGGTAAGTTGTCAGTTATTTTGATGTTTGGTATTCCACCAACTTTACCTTTCCCTTTGTCCTTATCCTTCTGATAAACCTTGAATGTTTTCTTCGACTTGTTCAATTCCTCTTGTTTTTCTTTTTCCACAAAAAAGATATCCCATATCAGTCGTTTCCTCTACAATTTCATTAACTCTACCAGCCATCAAACTCACTTGTCGGTGACCACTAGCAAAAACTGATTTGTTAGCTTCACAAATTAGGTCATCAATTCCTCTTTAGAGTTAACTGGATGTATAGCTAGAAGTTTTTCAATTTTAAGTTTCTTGTCCAACTCCATTACTGCAATCCTCTTTACATCTAACCTTCTATACAGTTCATTTGGTAAGTCATCTACAACTTCATTTAACACTTTCTTATTGATAGTTCTGATACTAATTGTTAAGTACAGATGCCAAGCTAACAAGATGAGAGGGGGGGGGGTGTGAATCATATAAACTTAATCTTCTTTAAAATCAACAGATTCAGCCTCAGTAACATATACTTCAGCAATATAACCAAAACTGCTAAACTTGCAAACTCATAAGCATATAAACATCATAACACTCATAACACTAGATTTAACGTGGAAACCCAAATAGGGAAAAACCATTGTGGGATTTCGGACCCACTAAGAAATATACTCTTCTAGAGTATGCTTAGTTAAAAACAAATCCTATTAAAGATTACAAACACATTGCTAGATGTGACCCGGTTAAGGGATTTCCCTCAGATCTATTAGGATCTTCACCTTGTTAGAAGTGACCTTGTCAAAGGATTTCAAACACTCATTTAGAATGTCACCTTGCTAGAGGGTTTTACAAATAAGACTGTTAAATCCACTCGGTTAAGAGATTTTCTATTACTTTACAAAATAACAGTAATAAAATATATCTGCAACTTTACATAAAAAATGCTAAAGTAGATTCTTATTTGCTCAATACAATCTAGTCATATGACTTATCTTGTCCCTTTGCTGGGCTCTATACTCTGTTAATCAAATAGTTCTTCAAGCTTCTGTGCTTGGCAATCACTATGTAGCATCCCTGTGGTTACACTTGCCCGCATGCATTGTTTATCAATAGTTCCTTATTTATAAATAGTTGCTAACCACTTAATCTCCTTGATCACATATCCCATGATCAATCATAGCCATCTAATCTTCAAACTTGACCAGGTTCAACATATCCTTTGATCTAAAAATGTTTTACCTCATCTTGGAACTTGCATACATTTCTTGGAACTTGTGCTAAGGTATTGCGGTTCGATCTAAGCTGTAGATCTTTCTATCGATCTTCTATTGCCATGGATTCTTTAACAAACTTCATGCACGACATACCAATCATTTAATCAATTCCAGCTCATCAGCTTCCTTCATTAAATGACACTTTTAATCATTTAATGCATTCTGTTATAGCTCGGTTGCAACTTGGTAAATACTAAACTTCACTCGATAGACCTTCCGCCTTCATTAACTGATAGCGATAACCTTAGGGTTTACCGACTAGGTTCTTTGCTCGGTAGCATAGTATAGTATTAACCTTACAATCAACAACATATGTAGGATATCAAAACAATCTAAACATCATGATCTCATCATTGTCTAACTTGGTAATAGTTGCCCATTGAATAACTTATTTATCCCCTTATTCATCACATTATTTCTATGTCTTTTACCGACATCTTTATATTCATCAAATCATACTTCTTAAGATATGGCAACATCATACTGAATTAGAAAATCAATTTCTTGACATTAATGACAAAATAATAATATTAAGACAGTAAACATCCTTAATCAGTTATATCCATAATCATCAACAACCTTCTCAATATCCTAATTGAAATGCCAGGAAACTCTTATTGTCTATTATAATACCAACAATCTCCCCCTTTGGCATTGATGGCAAAACCAATTGATTTGACCTAATTGATTTGGATTGCTATGAGATTCAAAAATGCTCCCCCCCTGTCATCAGTCTTCTCCCCCATACATTAGTCTTCTCCCCCTTTGACAACAATGCCAAAAGAAAAGTAATACATAATTTCTTCCTATCAGAAGTAATTCCTTTGTTGTTCAGTATCAACTCAGTCTTGGTTAGAGCCATTATGTCTTTAATTCTTGTTTCTTGTATTTGTTTCCTGCACACCTTTAGAAAACATCCTAAAGTTTGTAAATAAGCATCAATCCACACATAATATCCTATAGATTCATTGAATTGATGCTTTCACCGAACTCTATCAGTGAGTAGAAGATAGGGGTAGGACCCCTAACTTGCTTCTGAGATACTCAAAAGTGTCCCTTGGCAATGGCTTTGTGAAGATATCTGCTATTTGTTCCTTTGTGCTAACATACTCCAACACCACTTTCTTCTCTTGAGCTTCTTCTCTAAGATAATGATATTTGATAGAGATGTGCTTTGTCTTAGAGTGCATAACATGATTCTTTGAAATGTTAATGGCACTAGTATTGTCACAGAATATAGTTACTAGCTTGGTAACTTGCTCATTTATACCTTCCAACAGTTGTTTGATCCATGCTATATTGGTACAATTCAATGTTGTGGCAACATATTCAACTTTTGTTGTTGACTATGAAACACATGCTTGTTTCTTGCGAAGCCAACTCACTAGTCTTTCTCCTAAAAGAAAGCTCCTCCACTTGTGCTTTTTATGTCATTAATGTTGCCTTCCCAATCAACATCAGCATAAACTTTTAAATCAAAGTCATTTCCTTTCTGATATAGTAAGCCATAATCCTCAGTACCTTTCAAGTATCTGAAAATTCTCTTGATTGCTATCATGTGTGTTTCCTTAGGATCTGCAGAAAATCTTGCAACTATACCTACTGCATGTGCTATGTCTGGCCTCCTGCGAACAACATATTGTAGCTTTCCAATCATGGATCGGTAAAGTGTCTCATCAACAGATGCAGATTCATCATTCTTTGATAATTTATAGTTGGTAGTCATAGGAGTACTTATTGGTTTTGAGTCCTCCATTCCAAATTTCTTCAAGATTTCCTTTATGTACTTGCATTGAGTAATGAAAATCTCATCTTTCATTTGCAATATCTATAAACCTATAAAATAATTTATCTCACTGATTAATGACATCTCAAATTCTTTTCTCATTTCATTTCCAAAGTTTTTGCATAGAGAATCATTCCCACAAAATATAATGTCATCAACAAATATGGCTGAGATCAGTATTCCATTTTCATCATTCTTCATGTACATATTGTTGTTTTCACTTGTCCTTATAAAACCAATCTTGATTAAATAAGAGTGAAATCTTTCATACCATGCTCTAGGTGCTTGTTTCAAACCATATAAAGCTTTGTTCAATTTACATACCTAATTTTTATTCTCTCCTTCAACAAATCCTTCAGGTTGTTCAATAAAAACTTCTTCTTCTAATATACCATTAAGAAATGCAAATTTGACATCCATTTGATATACCTTGAAATTTTTGTAAGCAACGTATGCCAACAATGTTCTTACTCCTTCAAGTCTAGCTACAGGTGCAAAAGTCTCACCATAATCAATTCCCTCTTCTTGAGCATATCCTTTGCAAACTAGTCTTGCTTTATTTCGAATGACCTCACCTTTTTCATTCAGCTTGTTTCTGAAAATCCAGTTTGTACCGATTACATTTTTGTCCTTCGGTCTTGGGACCAGTGTCCATGTGTCATTCTTCTTTATTTGATCAATCTCTTTTATCATACCATTTATCCAATCTTCACTATTAAATGCCTCTTTCACTATTCTTGGTTCAAATTCAGATATCAAACATGTGTTCTGTCTTGGTTTGTTCCTTGTCATCACTAGATCATCCTTATCTCCTATAATCTGACTTGATGCATGATTCCTTCTGACATACTTGGCTAATATAGGCTTGGTAGGCTCTGTATGATCTTCTTCATCACTCGGTAACTGAATATCTTCTTTATTTTCTTCGGTAACTGTCTCAGTAGGACTTGTCAGTTGAACATAGATAAATTATTCATAATCTTCTAGTTCCTTAGAATTTCCTTCATCGTTTCTTTCTACAAATTCATCAATTTTCACATTTGCATTTTCTACTATTTTGTTAGATGATTTGGTTAGACATTTACATGCTTTACTTCTAGAAGAATAACCAAGAAATGTTCCTTCTTCACTTTTTTGATCAAACATTCCATTTCTATCATCTTTGTGTACATAGCATCTACTTCCAAAGATTTTGAAGTAACTTACATTAGGTTTCTTGTCATACCAGATTTCATATGGTGTCTTCAAAGTTCCTTTCTTTAGTTGTACTCGGTTCAGGGTGTAAACTGCTATGCTTATTGCTTCTCTTCAAAATGTTTGTGGCACTTTCTTTTCAATCATTAGGGTTCTAGCACAATCCACAATAGATTTGTTTCTTCTCTCAGCTATCCCATTTTGCTATGGAGTTCTCGATGCAGAGACTTGTCTTTTTATACCATGATCATTGCAGAATAAGTTGAACTCCTCAAAGGTAAACTCTCCTCCTCTATCTGATCTAAGACATTTCAGTTGTCTTCCTGTTTCATTTTCAACTCTTTCCTTGTACCATTTAAACATTTGAAAAGCTTCTAATTTTTCTTTTAAAAACATAACTGACATCATCCTTGAATAATCATCCACAAATAATATGAAATATTTATCACCATAATAACTTTGAACTTTCATAAGACCACAAAGATCAGTGTGCACAAGATCTAAAATTCCCTTAGAAGTGTAGGACTTACTTGTGAAGCTTGATCTTGTCATCTTACCCATCTGGCATCCTCGACACATAGCACTCTCAGGTTTTTCCAAACTCGATAGACCTCTTACTGGGTGCTTCTTACTTATTTTGATCAGATTATCATAATTTACATGGCAAAACCTTTTATGCCATAACCAGGTATCATCTATCTTTGCATAAAGACAATTATTCTGAGTTGAGTCAAGGTGAAATGTGTTACCTTTTGTTTGAGTCCTGGTAGCAACTAAATTTCCATGCTTGTCATGAACTTTGACAATTCCTTTTTGAAATTCTACTTGGTAACCTGTGTTGTTTAGCTATGCTACACTCAAAAAATTATATTTCAAACCTTCAACCCAATAAACATCATTACATTTAGCATTTTCAAGAAGTGTTATGGATCCTTTACCTTTTAATAGACATGGTGCATCATTACCAAATCTTACATAACCTCCATCATAATCTTCTAATTTAACAAACTTGAGTTTATCACCTGTTATGTGATGTGAGCATCCACTATCTATGATCCAAGAATTATTAGTATTTATGTGAGATATTAGGGCTTTTTCTTCATACCTTTCTTCATCTAATCCATCTTTGATAGCCACATAAACTACTTCCTCTGTATCAGTTTCATCTGATTAATCATCATTTGATTCCTCACCGGCTATTAGGCATGACTTTCTATCTCTTCTTCTGAAGTCTCGGTATCCTCTGTAATGATTATTTTTCTTTCTGTCATCTCGGTAATCTCTCTTTGCAATAGAATCTTTGCCAGGACTATTAGAAGCCCTATTTTATCACAATTGAAACATTTTAAAGGTAGTTTTCCTTTATACTTACCTTTGCCTCTCGGTAACCTTCTGGCTAATAGTGCTTCAAACTCTTCTTGCTTTCTGATTTCCTCATACAGTTTGTGTACTTCTTCCATGTTCTTACGAAATCTTTCACTTGCTCCATTGTGATTCCCTTCAGAATACTTACTCATTCTATCATTGTAATCATTAGATTCACCAAGATGAAAAGAACTGAATGCATATTCAAGTTTATTTACCGAAGACCCACTGTTATCAAAGTTACTTAACTCAAATGCATGTAGCTTACCAATAGTAGCATCCAAAGAAACTAGCATATTGGGTACAGACCTCAATTCATTGATTGCAGAGACTCGGATTGCATAAGAAAGTAGAAGGGTTCTCAATAACTTACTTGTGACATCCTTTTCTTCAATGGTTCCTCCTACTCCGTTGATTTGATTGACAATCTCCTTTAGTCTTGTATTGTACTGGGTTATGTTCTCACCTTCATTCATCCTCATAGATTCAAGTTGTCCTCTTAGACTATCCACTTTTTCTCTTTGAACATGTTCATCACCACCATACACAGATATGAGCTTGTCCCACATTGCAGCCTTCTAGATCATTAAACTTTGAGTCCGTCAATGCAGATGTTATTTCAATCATTTCTTGAATATGTTCTTGCTTTACCTTTAACTCTTCCATTGTCAATGGATAGGTGCTAGGTGTAATGAAATCATTCTCTAGATAATATACAACATATTCTCCAACTCTTGATAGGTGTAGCTTCATCCTTTTTTGCCATGTAGAGAAGCTTGACTTGTTCAGCTTTAGTGCATCCCTCTTATACATCTTTGTATCTTTTCCTCAAGTGCCTTTAAACTTTTACTTCCAGAGTCCAATGCTCTGATACCAATTGATAGTTCTGATACTAATTGTTAAGTACAAATGCCAAGCTAACAAGATGAGAGGGGGGGGGGTGAATCATATAAACTTAATCTTCTTTAAAATCAACAGATTCAACCTCAGTAACATATACTTCAGCAATATAACCAAAACTGCTAAACTTGCAAACTCATAAGCATATAAACATCATAACACTCATAACACCAGATTTAACATGGAAACCCAAATAGGGAAAAACCATTGTGGGGTTTCAGACCCACTAAGAAATATACTCTTCTAGAGTATGCTCGGTTAAAAGAAAATCCTATTAAAGATTACAAACACATTGCTAGATGTGACCCGGTTAAGGGATTTCCCTCAGATCTATTAGGATCTTCACCTTGTTAGAAGACCTTGTCAAAGGATTTCAAACACTCATTTAGAATGTCACCTTGCTAGAGGATTTTACAAATAAGACTATTAAGTCCACTCGGTTAAGAGATTTTCTATTGCTTTACAAAATAACAGTAATAAAATATATTTGCAACTTTACATAAAAAATGCTAAAGCAGATTCTTATTTGCTCAATACAATCTAGTCATATGACTTATCTTGTCCCTCTGTTGGGCTCTATACTCTGTTAATCAAATAGTTCTTCAAGCTTCTGTGCTCGATAATCACTATGTAGCATCCCTGTGGTTACACTTGCCCGCATGCATTGTTTATCAACAGTTCCTTATTTATAAGCAATTGCTAACCGCTTAATTTCCTTGATCACATATCCCATGATCAATCATAGCCATCAAATCTTCAAACTTGACCAGGTTCAACGTATCCTTTGATTTGAAAATGTTTTACCTCATCTTGGAACTTGCATACATTTCTTGGAACTTGTGCTAAGATATTGTGGTTCAATCTAAGTTGTAGATCTTTCTATCGATCTTCTATTACCATTGATTCTTTAACAAACTTCATGCATGGCATACCAATCATTTAATCAATTCTAGCTCATCAACTTCCTTCATTAAATAATGCTTTTAATCATTTAATGCATTCTATTACAGCTCGGTTGCAACTCGGTAAATACTAAACTTCACTCGGTAGACCTTCTGCCTTCATTAACCGATAGCGATAACCTTAGGGTCAACCGACTAGGATCTTTGCTCAATAACATAGTATAGTATTAACCTTACAATCAACAACATATGTAGGATATCAAAACAATCTAAACACCATGATCTCATCATTGTCTAACTCGGTAATAGTTGCCCATTGAATAACTTATTTCTCCCCTTATTCATCACATTCTTTTCTATGTCTTTTACCGACATCTTTATACTCATCAAATCATACTTCTTAATATATGGCAACATCATACTAAATTAGAAAATCAATTGCTTGGCATCAATGACAAAATAATAATATTAAGATAGTAAACATCCTTAATCAGTTATATCCACAATCATCAACAACCTTTTCAATATCCTAATTGAAATGCCAACACTTGTATATGTCCAGATGTAGAATTATACTGTTTTCAATACTTTCCTTTTCTAAATCAATGAATGTGTTATAAAATTTGCTCACATTTGCCAAGTTACCATCATCTGTTATTTCATTCAACAAATTATCCAATGGTGGTATGACCTATTTGTGTTTCTTCTTGGGTTTAAGTTTATTTTTTGGTTACCTTACTGCTTGTTGTTTCTTTCTTAAGGTTCTTGTTTTCTTGGGTGGATGAGAGGGTATCGGTGAGTTTTTTCTCTTCCTATCAACTCTCTTGAATTCAACAGGTATCTCACTATCACATGATGTGCGAACCGGTGAAATGTGTGCCTCCGGTTGCAGTCCTTCTAGTTCACTTTCCTTTATACCAGTAAGGTTCATGACATTTTCTTTTATTTCCTTTACTTATTTAGAAGCATCTCTTATATACTTTTCTCTTCTATTCCTTTGTTTCATTGTTTGTACACCACTTTTAATTGTTTGAGCACTACCAAAAACTTCTTCCGATGGATCTCTAGGTGCATATAATAAGGCTTTTGCATAAGTTTCAACAATGTTGATATCTACCTCATAACCCATTTCTATTACCCATACAGTTCTAGGTAATACAACTTCCATCCATGTTTCATCTTTCTTAATTACAAAACAGATTTCCTTATCATATTTATCTACTACACTCTATGGTAGTCTCTCTCTTGTTTTCATTTTGGTTTGGAAAGCTTTACTTAATTATATTATTTTCCTTAGCAGCACCCATGTCGGTGAAAGCTTCTTACAATTGCTTGCCTATCGGTATGTCATATCCAAATTCTTTTTGTCCAATACCAGGGATTTTCTTTATGAAATACAACATAAGGCATACCAAAATATTACCAAAAATGAAATGTCCCTTTCTTATCACCTTTTATCTTCTCCAAGTTATCTATTAGTTCATCCTTCAGCCATTCACATGCATCATTTTTTGCATTATTGTTTACCATTTCATAAGCACTATTAATGCAAAGACTAGAAACTGAGTTGAGTCTATTTACATGTGTAGTTTTATAGCTTAAAATCATACTTATGTATCTCACATTGATGTCCTTGATGCCATTTACTCTGAAAGATCTACTATCAGATGTTGCTCTGGTTAAGGTCATGACTTTGTTATTAGGAACCTTCTTAGTTTTGTCAAGTTTGCTGCCGGTTGAGGGTAGACCTATCACTTCCCTAATTTCTTGCTAGGTGAATTTGCAGACTGAGTCTAACCAGAGAAATTCTCCACGTGCCCTACTTAGGACAATTCTCACAACTTCCTCTGAAAATTTAGGGATGTTCAAGATTTCCACAAAACCTAAAGTCTCAATAACCTTGTGCTTGGGTTTGATATTGTCATTTTCATCATAAATTATAGTTTTAAACATCTTTAACACTTCCTCGGAACCTAATTCTTCAATATTGTAGTGAATATATATCATAGGATCATCAACATAAGCTACACCTTTAGAAATCTTTGAAAATGCGCCTATGGAATCATCTTGCTTGGCTATCTCGGGAATGATTTTAAATATGGGCCTAGGGCATTTTGTATTTTCCACAATAGTAGGGTTTGCAATAAATTCTGGAGTAGAAGAGGAAGCCATTGAAAATACCTTTAGCTGCTAGATAATGTTTGAATTCTTGAAAGGAATCACTTCACATCTTCTCCTTGAAAGCCTTCATTCATATTTCATGTTGTTTGCTAATTTGAATGCTTGGTGAATCAGAAATGAAGGAAAATTGATGATTTATAATGAAATTTCTTTCAACAACCGCATTAAAATGCTCATCGGTTAAGTGAAAACTTAACACATCTACTAGTAAAGAATAAATCTATCTTGTCACCATCAACTGAGGGTAAATTGCATGATATTCAATTTGCTGCAATACCCCCAAAGGATTACTTCTTAGTTGGATGAAGAATTTCTTGCCGGTGGAGTAATACTTTGTTCTACCAGTGAAGGGATAGTCTCATCAACATTCTGATCTATCTTTCTAATCCATTGTTTTGAAAATTCTTGCTTTACCTCATCAACCTTTTCTTTGCCTTTCAAACTAGGCCCTTTATTATTTGTCGGTGAAGTCTTGCTTCTACAAAAATTTTCAATATGTCCAATTTTGTTACAAGCATAACAAGTCACATTATTCTTCTGAATAGCCTTTCCATATCCTTTGTCGGTTTGTGTTTTGTATTGATTAGATAAATGCCCAGATCTTCCACAAACATAACATCTTACATTCATTCTGTAGTTTTCTAAATTATGACCAACTTTGTTGCATTTGGAATGTTGACCAGTGGGTGCATTAATGTTCTAATTATTTCTAGATCTACAATAATTTTCTCTATGATCATACTTGTTACAGTTAAAGCATTTCCCATTAAATTTATAAACATTAGGTTGTCTTACCGGTTTACTATGATCATGATTATTTGCAGTACCATAACTTTCACCAACTTCAAATCCAAGTTCATTAGTATCTCCATTAGGGTTCTGACTTTTCAACATATCATAAAGTTCTTCTAAACTTTTCTTGAATTTCTCTTTGTGTTGATTTGAAATAGCCAACTCGTTTTCCAAAATTCCCATTTGTCTCATAAGTTCAATTTTATCGTGTTGCATGTGAATCAAATATGCTTTTAACATATCATTTCCATGACCGAGTCTTAGATTTTCATTTCCAGCATCATTGAGTCTTCTAGTCAATTCATCTTCATTCTTCTTCCTATCTTCAATGTCTTTACAAAATCTCAGAGTCATATCTTGCATTTCATTCTTCATAGTGAGGTTTTCTTGTCTCATCTTGTTTACAAATTCATTAAGAGTTTCCTTTTCATCATTATCATTTTGCATCTTCTCATGAAGTTCTTTTCTTTTATTTCTAGCAATAATAAGATTCTCTTGAAGTCCTTGAATGAATTCCTATGCAGTCCTTAGATCATCTTCAAGTTTGATACTCTTCAACTTCTTTGAATCATAGTATACAAGATCTCCTTCCAATTTCTTTCTTAAGTTCTCCATCTGTACTGGTGTCAGAATCTTCCTCAAGTTGTTAGGATTTTGAAAATAGAGGACCAGGCTCTGATACCAATTGTTAGGATTAATGATAGTCCCAAAGATACTGAGAGGTGGGGGTGAATCAATATCTAATCAGTTTACAAAATATTTAACTTTATTAAGTATTTGTCATTCCAAAATAGTGTACCGGTAAATAAGAATTAATGCAATAAATAGGAACAGCATAGAAAACACACCATAACACAAGATGTTTAACGAGGAAACCCGATGTGGGAAAACCCTCAGTGGGATTTGTGGCCCACAATATTTACTCACCGGCCAATGAATAAATATTACTTACAATGAGGGGCCTGCACATGCAGGAAGGCTTACTGCCTAGAGCTCACTACTCAAATTACAAGATAGAAGTCTCACTGACTTACAAAATGGATTATGAAATCCAATACAATGTATTGCTTCAAATCAGCATCAACTATGCCAGGTTCAGTATCAGTTTAAGCTCATACTATAACCAAAAACCTTCGCTATCACTTATATCACCTTATACATAATTCACAACTATTCTCTTACAAAATGACCCATAAGATCTCATACATATATATGAGTCTTTTACAATATGCCATGTCAGCTTTACAAAAGATAATTACATTAAATACAATAAACAAAAGTTTATTCCCTGTCGGCTGGAGTGTCGGTATGCATTGTAGCCACTGTCGGTGTATGTAGATGTCTATGCTGGTGTCGATGCCTATCGATGGCTTTACCAGATGAATGCCAGGTGGTTGCCAGAAGGTTGCAAGTAGGTTACCATCAATGACAACACGATCATTTCTCATTAGAGTGTAGAATGCCAACACCAGCATCATCAGAGAATTCCATAGTGACTGAAGAACAGTAGGAAGTGAACACACCCAGGTATGTAAGACTGAATCACTCTGAAAGTCAGATAATTGGAAATAAGTATCAAGGAGTTATGACAAGAGGATGACAGGAAATTGAAGAGGTATGTTTAATTTCTCAAATTGAACCAAAATCTATCATTGAGGCATGTGAAGATAAACATTGGATTAAAGCTATGGAAGATGAATTGGAACAAATTGAAAAGAACAATACATGGACATTAGTTCCTCGGCCAAAAAATAAAAATGTAATTGGAACTAATTGGGTATTCAGAAACAAACCTAATGAAGATGGTAAGGTTATCAGAAACAAAGCAAGATTAGTGTGTAAAGGATATTCACAGAAAGAGGGAATTGATTACAATGAAACCTTTGCACCGGTAGCTAGAATTGAGATAGTCAAATTATTTCTTGCATTTGCAGCACACGAGAACTATAAAGTACATCAAATGGATGTTAAATGTGCATTTCTGAATGGTGATCTTGAAGAGGAAGTTTACATTGAACAACCTAATGGATTTTCATTGACAAATGGTAAAGATATGGTTTGCAGATTAAGGAAAGCTTTATATGGATTGAAGCAAGCTCCTAGAGCTTGGTATGCTAGATTAGACAAATATCTTTTGAATCTTGGTTACACTAAAGGTAATGCTGAAAGTAACTTATATTTGAAAGTGACTAATGAAGACATTTTGGTTGTTGAAGTTTTTGTTGATGACATCATTTTTGGAGGAGAAGATGGATTGTGTAAAGACTTTTCTAACAAGATGTAGGAAGAATTTGAAATGTCTATGATTGGGGAGATAAAATTCTTTTTAGGATTGCAGATTTCACAGACTGATAAAGGTATATTCTTATGTCAATCAAAGTACTTGAAGGAATTACTAAAGAAATTTGGTATGGAAAATGCTAAACTGGTAAGTACTCCTATGACTACAACTGATAAACTATCATTGAAGGATGACTCAGTTCCTAGTAATCTGAAAAAGATACAAATCTATGATTGGAGGTTTAATGTATTTGACATGACCAAGACCTGATATAATGAATGCAGTGTGTACTATTTCAAGATTTCAGAGTAATCCTAGAGAAAATAATGAATCAACAGTAAAAAGGATTTTTTGGTATTTACATGGCACAACAAATCTTGGTTTATGGTATCCTAAAGATGAAAATTTTGATTTATGTGCATACATCGATGCTAATTGGGTAGGAGATGTAGATGATAGAAAGAGCACAATCGGCGGGCCATTCTTTCTTGGTAGCAGATTGATTTAATGGTTGAGAAAGAAATAGAGTTGTACATCATTATCAACAACAGAATCAGAATATGTTGTAGCAGCAACTAATTGTACTCAGGTATTATGGATTAAGAAAATGTTGAAGGACATAAAGGTAAAATGCAAAGAACCTATAGTCATCTATTGTGATAATTCAACAGCAATTGATATATCTAAGAATCCAATATTTCACTCTAAAACTAAACATGTTTCTATCAAATACAATTATTTGAAAGAGAATGTTGAAGCAAAAGAAGTGAGATTGGTTTATGTGAATACTAAAGAGTAGATTGTAGATATCTTTACTAAGCCTTTTCCTAAGGAAACTTTTGAATATCTCAGAGAGAAGCTTGGAATTATACCCTCACCAGTAGAGACTTAGACAATTGATGCTTGGCATCAAATCGACGGAATTTACAAAGAAACTTTTTTTCCAGCTTTGATGGAGGAGAGCTACTTCTCAGGGGGAGTAGTTGGTTATAATAGTTGGTATTTGTAATTGTTGTATCTGGTATTTGTATTTCTTTGGCATTTGATGTCAAAGGGGGAGAGATATCTATGGAAAAATATTAAAACAATATCCTTTGGGAAAATATTATTCATTGGGGGAGAGATACTTACTCTTTGCATTTGTATTTTGATTTCTGGTATTGATCTATTCTGGAGATTGTTGGTTTTTGGTTTTTGGCATTTCTGCTTTGGCACTTAGATGGTTTTTCCATATTGTGTTGCCATCAATGCCAAAGGGGGAGATTGTTGGTATTATGGATATGTTGCATTAGTTTTGTCATTGATGTCAACACTTATCAACACTTATCCTTCTGGAGATCTTTGGCTATGTTCACCAACAAGTTCAGTGACTTATGCACAGTCACCGGTATTTGGTTCACCGATAGGTTATATTGTTCACCGGCACTGAGGATGACTTGTTATCATCTAGAGATCACTTGGTTATGTCAAAGACATGGTTTGGACACTTGGTTTTGGTGATTTGGTTATTGGTCTAATCGGGTTGACATATTTGTTGTTACCGGTAAATTGGTCTAGGTTATTGACCAGCATGCATTATTTATTCTAGATCAGCATGACATGCTATGGAGATGGTTTAATCAATTGGTATTGATGTTGAGCCGACATGATGCATCACATCTTGAGTTACTTGTAATTGATTTTATTGTAATATTCTTAGTGATCCAACCTACACATTTGGTCTTAGGTTTCCGTATATATGTAAGATCTCATTTGTGAGATTAAGATATGGTATGTAATATGGTATGGTAAGGTTGTGATATTCGATATATGTGAATATAAGCAGAGCTACTCATGCAGACATCATTTGAAGATTCAAGGAAGGTTTGAAGGAGATGATTAGAGCTTAACTGGTACTGAATCTAGCATTGGAGATGCTACTTTGAGCAGTACATTATCATTGGATTTAATCATCCAATTGTAGTCAGTGTGACTCCCTTCTTGTGATTGAGTAGTGAGCTCTTGGCAACTAGCCTTTCTACATGTGCAGACACCATTTGTACACACATACTATCTGCAGTAGTGTCATCTGGTTGTGGGTAAGGTTTCCCATTGTGGTTTTTCCCCTTACAGGGTTTCCACATACAAATCTTTGTGTTATGTGTCATGGATGTTGTTTCTCTTTTTGTTTCATGCATTAAGCTTCACCAGTAGTAATATTAACTGTTAATTTGTTAACATGCATTAAGTTTAGTTTACTGGTAGTAAGTATCAATTTTGATTGTTATATTTGGGTTGAAATTATTAGACAACTGATTCACCCCCCCCCCTCTCAATTGCCTCTGGGTCCTAACAACATCCTTATCTAGCCAATCCAAAGCTTTGGGAAAAATTTCAAACCAATTCGTTTTCAAACAAAAACTTACTATAAATAGTAACCATATGTAAATGCAAGGTTGAGACACTATTTTCCCAACAAAATTGGCCCCAACCCATGAGGACATCCTAGTTCAAGAAGAGACTATTAACACTTCTTTCAAAGACCTCCCTCTTAAGGAAATGCAACTTTAAAGAGTGATGTTGATCCTTCTCCTAGAATTTATCTCACCCATGTGGATCATTTGGTGCTAGAGGAGGATATTGTGGATATCTTTATTAGTGACACTATACCTTCTTTCAATTTTAATGATCACCCCTCTAGAGATGAGGAATTAATTATTTATGTGTGTCCTTCTCCTAATGTTTGTTTTACTCATGGGAATACCCTAGAACAAGAAGATGACACCATTAAGACTCCTCTCCATAACAATATCTTTATTGCTCTCTATCCTAAATATGAAGCTTTAGTGGATAAAGAGTTTAATAAAGATCAAGGCAATCATGTTGTTGTCCACCTTCATCAAGATAACTTTCAACCTCCTAGAAAACTTGTGATTGTTGCTAAGGTTGTTAGTAACTCTCAAATTTCTCAACATCCTAACAAATATGTGATTTTTGTTAAGGCTAGTAGTAATTCTCAGACTTCTCAAACTATTGGTAAACTAGTGATTATAGCTAAAGGAGTTTATTTTCCTCAATGTCCTTATGAGTATGCTAGGAAATTCACTCAAAAAACTTACAATCCAATTGCTCACACATACAACATAGGAAATAATAGGCAATTTGATCCTCTCTTTGTTATTCCTTCTTCTCTTCCTATTTCTCAACCAATACTTCCTCTAGCTTTTCATATTTCTCAACATCTTGGAAATGAATATGATCTTATTGAACAACTTTAATCTACTCCTCCAAAGATATTTATCTGGGAACTAATTCAAATTTTACCCATATATCATGAAATGTTTCAAGATGCTTTAAACAAAATAGATGTCCCACCTACTATGACACCTACTAATAACATAACTTTAATAGATTGTATGAATGCAACTAAGGTTGATATTTTATTTTCTCAAGATGAGTTACCTCCTAAAGACATTCAAAATCAATATTCATCATCTTATGATTGTTCTCCTTATCAATGGTAATAATATAAGAACTTTGGTGGATAATGGATATAATCTTAATGTTTGTAGTGTTGAATTATTACATAAAATCAAAGTGGATACTTCTTTTTTTCAACTTGATTCTCTTTCTATTCATGGATTTGAAAATGTTACTAGAGATTCGTTAGGTACTATAACCTTTTCCATTGAGGTAGGTACTTCTATTTTACTTATGATTATTCAAGTCTAATAAACTTACAGTTTATAGACTTCTTTTGGGAAGACCTTGGATTCATGCTATGCAAGTTGTTCCTTCAACCCTTCATCAAAAAATCAAATTCATTTATGAAAATAAGATGTATTCATTGGAAATTGACACAAAATTACAATATTTCTTGCAAAATTCATTCGACTCTCAAATTCCTTCAAATCCTTCAATTCCTTTTCTAACAAAAGCTGAAACACCATCTCCTCCTAAAGATACATTTTCACTTGAATTATTTTTAGAAGATTATTGTGGGTCATTAGATTTTACACTTTCCTTTATGGGAGAATATAAATTCCCTCCAAGAGAATTTAAGAACAAGCAAGATGGTATGCTAGAGCCCAAAAAAGAGACAACTTCGTCTAAAAAAAAGTATTTTGGATGAAAATGGAATCAGGTAGTATTAGGACTAAAATCCACTTTCACACAAATATTGGAATATGAAAGAACCTAAAGAAGTGATTGTCCTTAACTAACCCTTGTGAAAGAGAGTTAAGGGATACTTCTAGGGTTTTATTCCTTTCTTGCTATGTAAATAGATATGCAAAGTATAGGAGAATGTAAAACTATTATCGAGTAGAGAAAAGTGAATGGAAAGGTACTATAGCACATTAATAGACAACTAAATTGAGATAGTGAATATACATCTTAGCAGAGGATTCCATTGTGCACCTATTATTAGAATCTGGAGCAGAATTAACATGGGAATGGTGCTAGGTGCCTTGGTCTATTGAGATGTGATCTAGAGCTCTAATTTCTGAGATAGTTTGATCAATGACCTAAAAATATGGTGCAAAGGAAGGAGGACTAGGGCATGGGGAACCCTAGTCCTGAGACAAAGGTGTGGGGCATCCTAGTCCTAAGACAAGGGTGTTGGGCACCTTGGTCCTTGAAAATCAAGCTTGATTTCTGAATGAGAACTTGCACCTATTTGCTGAGATCTTTTGGAAACTTCTTGCTCCATCAAATACCATTGTACCTGTAAGTTGAAAATGGTATGTTTGTGTCTTTATAGGGGTTTCCCTTAGTTGACCCCCTTGTTTTGGTGATTTCCACCTCCACAAATAGCTAGTATTGTAACTAAAAAAGTGTGTGCTCTTGAATCTTATGTGTGTGTAAGATTGCTATGAGCTAAATGCAAACTATATTTCTACCCAAGTGTGTTAGAGAAAAACCCAAATGATAGTAATGACTATGCTTTAGATCACACTTATGATGCAAACCTAAAACAATAATATATTATATGAAAAACTAATGTGATGTAGAACCGAAGCTCAATGTAGAGACATAATCAAAATGAAATCATGCCAAATCCTTAGGAAGAGGTACAAGCCAATCAACAGTTGGTGATTCCCTTACTATTCTCCAATGCCTCTTGAAACTTCCATGGTTGAAGAAGACTTGAATAATGGATGAATTTGTAGGTCTAAAACTTCACATATAGCAATGCTTTCACTTCACAAGGATCTCCTCTTAAATTCCTAGGTAGATACCCAAATGAGGGAAAGATTTGCCTCATATATGAAACCCTAGGTTTGAGTTTGATGAAAAGATGACTTATAATTAACATAATTTGACACGGAGTGGGATTTGAATTAGAAAGGACCACCCAATTATCTTCTTGAAATTTAGGAAAAAAAGTTCGAACTAGGTAGTAGAGATTTGCCTTGGTCATATCAACTTTTTTCTAAATTTCTAGGGATGCGGGATAGTAGGATTCTAATGTCGATTCTAGCTTGGTAGCTCGAACCAAGATGTGTTTTGTAGATTGAAATTAGGGTAAGGTTATGATTAAACCAAGATTAAATGATAAAAAGGGTCACACCTAGGATTAAGAGCCCAATTTTATGCTATGTGGATTGATGAGAGAGGACATAGGTTTAATTAAATTATTAATTAAATTCCTAAAGAAATCCTATAATGAAAAATAAAATAGGATGTACACTAAGGTGATTGCTAACTAAAAATGAAATTAGACAACCTAATTAAGGGTGTACAATTTATGACACTTCATTTAGCTCCCACTTTAGCAGTCATATGACACTATGTGCATATGCAAGGTAAAGTATAGAAAAGTAAAGATTCTTAGGAAAATACGATATGTCCATAAATGTTGAACAAATCCCCTAGTAGTATTTGCAATAAAATGTTAGGAATCATATTCTACAAAACCACATTGTTAGTTGAAATTGTAAATGTCCTAAAATGCTTACTAAGAGTTATGGAATTCGAAGGTAGCTATATCCCCCCTGTTTCGCCTTACTAATTAGGAGGTTGAAACAAGATATCATGTTTACCACTTTTAATTGTGAAGGGAAATTCATGAAAAAATCTCACAACAAGTTTCAATACAGGATCAAAATTAATGGAGGATCATTTGGAAAGCTAGAGATCTTAATCACAATTCCAACTCAACAAATGGTGCAAAAATTAGAGCTCTCTAACTTAATATATGAAAGATTAAGTGCAAAATACAAAATTAAGGGTTTTAAAAAATAATTACCTTTTAAATAGTAATGATGGGGTGAACTCGCAATATTGGTTCCCACTTTTTGACCAACTTTGACACTAAGATGAACATTTTGAAAAAAATCTTCACTTTCCGAGACCTATCACTTTTAAACTATTAAGAATTTGGAGATGATATAAACTAGTGATTTGTAACATCTTGTCTATAGATTCTAAATATATTTTTTTCATTTTTTTTTTAATTAAATTTTATTGATTTTTCCATCTCCCTCGAAAATTAGTTTTTTATAGCAAACAACAATTTTTAAGAGTGACGTGCATCCTGAAATGAATAACTTTTTTTTTATATAAATGATAAAAACTTAAGTATTTTGAATTTTGGTTTTTAACATCAATACCCAAGGCATGAAGTTTGTTTGATAGTGATATGTAGAATATTTTTCATTTTATTAAGTTTTGAAGCCCGACTAATTATAATATTGATATAGGTGTACGCTTGAACACATAACTTGTTCTATATATATCAAAATTTAATTTTAACTTTTTTGTTAGAAAGAAGACATCAATACCTAGGGCATATATATTTAAAAAAAAAAATTGAATTAGTTTACGATTTTTCCCAATGAGTTGAACAAATAAGTTCATGTTCGGTGAAAAACCTACATTCATAAGAAATAAAACAAAAATATATTATTGTAGACCTAAATATGGCATGGGCCACCCTTAATAACCACCATGCACCCACTTAGGTGCCATGGTCCCATCTAGGTGCCCCAATCCCCTTAGGAAGCCATGGTTCCCTTTGGGTGCCATGGTCCCATCAAGGTGCCATAGTCCTAGACAACGGGCACCAAGCGGCATTCATGGAGCTAAGAGAGGTTTCTTCTGATGATGATACTAATGCATGAATTTGATGTCTATAGGAACTATTGTACATATGGGAGCATAGCTCAAGTCACATATAGTGTCATCTTCAGAGTCAAATCCCCCACCCTTCTTAGGACGAGTAGAGGCTTCTTTAGGTAGTTGGCTTGTGGTGGGTATTTTGCATGCTAACAATCAAATTGCATAGGCCAATGATGATGGCCTTGATGGAGAGATGGAATCCTAATATATCTACCTTCTACCTTCCTATCAAAGAGATGAAAATCATGTTAGAGGATGTATATCTCATCTTATGGTTGTGAGTATGAGGGAGAACTATGAGATATCAGTTGAAACACTCATGAGCTAAGATATGAAGAGACTAGGCCTTTTGCATTGGTAGAGTGACTCCCAAAGAGTCAAATGGTTAGATGCTCATGTGATGGTTATTACATCTGACATGTGTTATCGCATTGGTTAGGAGAGTTATGATTGCCATAGTGGCACTAGTTGTATGTTTAGATGGTCGATGTAGTCACTTGCATGGAGGACTAGCCTATGCCATATGTGAGATATAGGAGAATTGCATTGTGTTTGCATGGGGATGTAACATGTTAACACATCTCTACCATGATTTAAGAGATTTGTTTATTATGAGGGGAAGAGCTTGATGATATGAAATTTCCTTCACATTTGTATGTGCAAGCACATCACATGTATGAGGATTGTAGGGTTTCCTGTAGATATTGTCATAGAGGAACCCCTAGCACATCCATATCCATGCACTAGACCATCGAAGAGAGGAGAGGTAGAGACTAGAGTGTGATCTCTTGGAGGCATGAGAAGAGTGTTGAAATCAAGGATCACTGAGAGGGGGGGTGAGTCAATGATCTACTAGTTATCATTTTTTTTAATTTAACTTTAAACCATCGGAAGTATAGGCATGCAACTGAAATATAGAAATACAAAATAAGCAACCACAAAATCATAACACCAGGAAATTACATGGAAACCCAAATGGGAAAAACCATGGTAGGATTCAAACCCACAATATTATTCCACTATGGCTAGTAGCAAAACAATATTACAATATGGAGAATGCACTTGCATTCAGACACACTGCATAGAGCTTACAACTCAATTACAATAAGGGGAACAACCCTAGAAGGCTCACTACCTTACTAATCAATTAAAATTATGAAATACAATGAAAGAACTCCAAAATAGCATCTACAATGCCTGAATGAGTTCCTGTTAAGTGCCAAATACTCTGACTAAATCACCTTTGTTGTTCTACTCTATTATTTGTCTCAGTCAGCTACTGGATCAAGAATACGCACGTGAAACTAGGCTACAAAGGATTCTTGATCACCACTCACTCGCATATCAATCATACACAACACCCAAAAATATCTTCTGCACCGGTCTTATATATCCACAATCACAAAATAGATCATTCACCAAGTCAACTTGCTAATGTAAGATGTATTCAATGATGTATAGGGGTATCATATTGGATAGGGATAGAAGGAGCTCCTCTAGGAGTCACTCATATTCTACATCAATCCATTGACACACACCTATGGGACCACAACATTAGGGATTAGAGGGCTCAGATAGCCACCATCCATAGATTTGATGATGTATACACCACATTTTGTATGGGTGGTCATGATATGTATATTTTGTATTGAAAACTATGTTTTATATACATACGATGATGTTTTCTCATAATTGTTCCTTGAAATACAAAACAATGTGTCATATTACTTTGGTTTAAAGTAACAAACATCTATGTCTTATTTAATGTTAATGTGATTGATTGCTCAATATCATCATGGTTAAATTGATACATGTGTGATTTAACTAAACTACCTAAGTGTTCAATTAAATACTACTATTGATGATGTAATGTAATTATGTTAAAGTACATGACAATGTGATCTAATTAAAGTGTATCTTAACTAAACACAACATGATGTAAGCTAACATAGCACATAGAAGAATTGAATGATAAAACAACATAAATATTTATGTAAATTCCTAAGAAATTACATAATGAGTTCAACACAACAATTTTTTTTCAAGATTGAAGTAATGCATATTAAATAATAACCTTATCTAATACCACATGCACTAATGAAGAAATGCTAACATATCATTCAATAAGGATGAAAGAAAGATAAGAGAAGAAAGAGATGAAAGAAGATTAAGCATAATATCTACGAAGATGAAATTATTCAATATTAGCACTTTAACCATCAACGCATCAAATAGAAACACATAAGCACATGAATACATATTTACATGGAAAACCTAAATAGGGGAAAACCACAATGAGAATCTAACTCACAATATGAATAACAATGTTTACAACATTTTAGGCTTGTAGCCAAGGAGTGCCAACACTTGAAGGACTTGTTGAACTAAGGTGCACTACCTTAGACAAGACACAAAAGGACTTGTGTAGCTAAAGAAAACTTCTTCAAGACAAGATACAAATTGTTACCAAAGGACTCATTGTCAACCAACAATGAATGAACTAGCTAAACTGAAAATGAGAATAACTCCCCTAATCATGAAATTATCCTTGAACAATAATCAAGCAACCAATAACATGGAAAACATCTTTGATAATCTCTACTATCATAATACTCTATCTAGTAGAATATATTAGCTTCAAATCTCTTCCCAAACCAACTTTCACATCACCACAAATTCAAATCTTCTTGCAAATAATTTGCATACACTTCTCATCCATACTCAATTCATCCTTCTGCGCATCTTATACATGATATAAAACATCCAAATCCTAATCAAGGGTCAACCAAAAAAAAATGCAATATGACACAAAATAAGCCACCTAGACCAAAAATACTTAGATTGGTTCACTCCAGGAGAAAGAGGGAACCAAAACATATCATAATACATCATCCCACGAATAATTCAACAATCCACACACACTAGCTACATATTCCAAAAGATGTTACAAAACATAATATGTAGATATAATCAACTAGTTGGCCATATAACCACTTCAAATGCAAAATACTCCATGTAGATCTCCACAAACCAAAGTGAGACCCAAATAATCATCTCAAGACATCTTCCATCACATATTCAAGACAAAATAATTCGATCCACTAAACTACAATGCAATTAATAACATATCCAAAGGGTACCAAAAGCATTCTAGACCACCCTAAATATAGGATGTTACAACCAACACCAAAAGAGTATCCAGACCAAACTCTATCCAAATAAATAAGGTTTGACAAAGCATATCCGAATCAATATCCATCTAGATAACCAAGTTTGACATCAATGACAACTATACAAGCTCATGCTTCTAACACTCTCCCCATTTGTCATTGATGACATGACTAATAAACCAACAAACATCAATAAGAATTAAAAAAATGATAATATCACAAAAAATATCTCCCATAATCTCTTGAAAAATCTCTCCAAGATTATCTCACAATAACTTTGATGTCCGAGCATCCCTGGTTCTTGGCAATCTTGTATCAGCCAAAAACATTTCTTTTTAGTTTGTTCTTGTTTTGCAGTTTCAACATTTCTTTCAATGTTTCTTGGCATTTTCTCATTGGATCTTGTGGAGATGGATTTTGATTGTAGACATGTTCATTTACCTTATCCTAAGTTTGCGGGGCATTTGGACCTTTTTCCAGTGAGTTATCACTTTTGAAATCAGAGATAGTTTTCTAGCTTAGAACACTGAAACTACTTGGACCTATTTGGCTATTTAGGGATCACTTCCGTAGCTTGTGGAGATTCAGTTCATTGTTTACAAGATTCCTTGGCATGTGGCCGACCTTCCCTTGGGTCCACACTTCATTCTATGAATTTTTTGAAAGGATCTCTTTGGTTGAGGGCGACCTTGTTGTTTTACGTGTTTCATCATGTTCATCGGCATTTGTTTCACCTTGGGCCACAACGGATCATTCGTGATCATATAAATCAATGTAATCAAGAATGTAGTAATCAATCATTGGAACATAGAAGATTTTTCATGATATAATATAGCTTTTTTTGTACATTTCCTCCATCACATTGATTTGTTTCCATAGTGTAACTCTTGTTGCATGGTCTAGACTATTCTCTTTAAGGACCCTCTCACCATGACTGCACTAAAATATCTCCCCTTTGACAACAATGAAAAAGGGCACATAAATATAAATAGAAATATATTGACCATTCACACCATTGCTTCCCCTTAGAGAAGCAACAACATCGATCAAAGAATAAAGATAAGCATTAAGTCTCCCCCTGGAAAGATGTACCACCAAAACTGCACCTAGTTGGAAGAAGGAGGGTGGTGCAGGTGCACCAAGGCAAAAAAATTCAAATTTGAAGACCTTTGAGACCAAGGAGGAGGGTCCAACATCAAAAAAATTCAATAAAATCAATTATGAGATCCTAAAGCCAATAATGGCTTTTGAAACTAAAAAAATGCAAAAAGTTGTCAAATTGTCAAGTTGTAAAATGTTGTCAAATGCTGGATATTGGGTCAAAACACCCAAAAATGGATTTAGGAGGGTTTAGTTTCATTTGAAATGCAATAAGGAATTAAAATCCTTTTGTTTTTAATGTTTTTGTCAAAGTTGTAATGCATTTTCCAAAGTGCAAATTCAAAATTTCAAAAAGGCCACTGTTAGGAAGAATTAGGAGGGAAAAGCAAGTTTTAATTGTTTTAGTGTTAAATAAAATTTGTAACCAACCATATGGTGGTTGAAAAAACTTGGAGAGGATATTTAAAGCCATATACATGCTTTGTAACATAGATTGAATGCCTGGAGTGTATAGATTCTTCTAGAAAACCAATAAAAACTCAGTTTGGAAGCATTTTTTTTTCTGATTTTTATGCTTGAGTGAGGGTTTTATTTGGTATAGTTCATATGATACATTTGTATTGCATTTATTTCAGCATTGAATACCTTTTTGAATTCTTTGAAGTCACTCCTATATTATAAAATTGGTTTATTGCTGACTGTCCCAGAATTTCTCACTTTTTCCTTAACAGTTTTGACAAATTTTAATATTATGGTCATTCCATGAATGATATGACTCTGATTCTCATGAAGTGGCTATAAAATGACATGTATTATATTTCCTAACAACTAAATATGCAGATAACAGGGTTTAAGGGAGGTGATCACCATTGTTTGCTTGGAAAGCCTAGTGAAGAGGCTAGGTAGGGTGAGGGTTGGAGAGATCTACCCGTTGGAGGGGTATATTATATGATTTATATAGTTTTATGTTGGCTATCTAAAGGTGAAACAACAGCCAATCGATTCCAGAAGTGTGTGGAAGTGTGATATTGGAGAAACCCTTGATTTTAGGGCTTTTTGATGAAAATTTGGGGCTTTTGGGGTTAGAGGCTTCACAAACTGAAATTGATTGTGGATTCCTTCATCATTTATCATTTACTAAGACTGTTTTGAGGTTAGAAGTACCCAACAACAATATTTCTTGTAGTTGCTTTGTTAATCCACCATTCTAGTTGCTTGAAAATGAAGGACAATCTAAAAACAGCAGATACGTTCCAAAACAACTTGCTAAATTCTTTGAGTATTCTTAGAAAAGCCAAAAGGGTATCCAAAAATCTATTTTGTTTGTATTGTATCTTGGAAGTTTGTAGAATTATCATTGAATTTCTCTCGCTACGAGGGTAATAGGGGCTCTAGGGCTAGTAGGAGGCAATTGGGGTTTGAGCATTTGGGTATTGTACAGAAGGCCAAAACTAGTTTGAAACTTTCATAATAGACCTAAGTACACCTTCTAAACCATCATTTTCATTTGGGAATGTCTTGTTTCATAATTGGCCCATTTGAACCATTTGAAGTGTTTGTAGGCTTAAGGGGATCTATCATTTTCCTACCTTGTATTTCCCTTATACTATAAAAAGTAATCTATTCATGTTTGGGTATTGTCTTATACCACCATACCTCTGCCAAGTCTACATCAAAGTGGTATCAGAGCAAGAAAGGTCTGGGTAGGAAGTAGGAAGGAGTGATGGCACCTAAGAACCAGTTGGTTAAGGAAATTGAAGAGTTGAAAGAAACCTTGGAGAGGGAAAGAAGAGAAAGAGAATGGAGCAAGGCAAGGGAGGAAAGAGCATGGAGAAGAGAGAAAGAGAGTATGCAAGAAAGGATAGAATAATATGAGAAAGAAAGAATGGACAATAGGAGGGAAGAACCTAATTGGGAAGAACAAAATGGAGATGATGGAGAAGAGAAACCAGAAAGACTAGAGCATAGGAGGGTTGAAGATGAAGTGGACCCTGAGGAGAGGAGGTTGGTTAGACTTTTGAAGGCAGTACAAAACAATGCAGGGAAAGGACATGTGGATGTACCTATCTATCAGGGAAAGATGGATAGTGAGGAAGTGTTGGGTTGGCTTGATGCCTTAGAGAACTAGTACTACTTTGACTTGGTGGACAAGTTTACAAAATGATAGAATGTCTAGGGGTTTGATAAGAATCACATAGTGGGCAAGCATGAAGAATCTGGTCAAAGAACAATTCTTGCCTTCAGATTATAGCATACATGTGAAGAGGATGAGAAAAAATTTGAAACAAAAAGACATGGATGTAATGTCTTATATTGAAAAATTTCATAAATTGAGTATTAGAGGAGGATATGAGGAAGAAGATGAGAAGGTAGCTAGTTATGTCAATGGCTTGAAGTATCATTTGCAAGATGAGATTGGTCTACAAGTGCCAAGGGCCATTGGTTAATGTTTTCAATTAGCTATTAGAGTAGAAGAAAAGGTTAAGAGGAGACAAGAAAGGTCAAGAAGAGGAGGTAACTCAAATAGAGGAAGAGGTGGAAGAGTGTTAGGATTCCCACAGCTACTGAGAGGGGGGTGAATCAGTATCTAACCGATGTACATAATTTCTTATCTTAAAACATGCAGAATATGTTATAACAGTGTACTGGTATACAAGAAATAATACAATAAATAGAATTAGAAACATCCACATGAAAAGCACACCATAACACAAGGATTTAATGAGGAAACCCGGTGTGGGAAAAACTTCGGTGGGATTTGTGACCCACAATATCCACTTATTGGCCAATAAGAGAATATTACTTACAATAGGGGCCTGCACATGCAGGAAGGCCAACTGCCTAGAGCTCACTGCTCAAATGGGAAGTCTCATTGACTTACAATGTGGATTATACAAATCCAGTATCTTGTACTGCTTTACAATAGCATCTATAATGCATAATTCAGTACCAGTTGCTACTCTTCTTCTTACATAAACCCTTTACCCTATATTTCACATACATCCATTTCTTCACTTTCTTCCTTACTTTCTAAATGTCTACAATGATCTCTTTTATATATAAGAGTCATTTTACAACATGCCAAGTCGGCTTACAAAGTTTTTACAATAATAAACAAAATATAATATAACAAAATCATGTCAGCCTCTGTGCCGGTATACTTCCTTTCTCTGTGTCGGTGCTGGTGTAGAGTCTGATCATTGATGTCAGTGCACTAACTTGCCAGTGTAATGCCTTGTCGGTGCCATAGGATTGTAAGGTTTCCATCAATGACAAAACCTTCAATCACATACAATGTCTCATTGGAGTGTGCATATGCCAACAAAGAGGTCAAGGACTAAACAATGAGGACAAAGGCAAGGAATCATTTTCAGAATCAAGGGATGGATACAACTAGAGAGGAGGAAGAGGATTTGGTCAAGGAAGAGGCACATTTAGATGCTACAATTGTAATGAACTAGGGCACCCATCATTCAAATGTCCTAAATGGAATGAGGACAAGAAGGAAATGAGGGTTAATTTGATACAAGAAGACAAAAAGGAAGAACAAGAAGAAGAAATCATGATACCACTAGAGGAAGGAGAGTTGTTACTCATGGGGAAAGTACAACCATCACAACAAGAAAGTATCTTTAGGACAAATTGTAAGATCCATGGCAAGGTATGCAATTTGATTGTTGATTTAGGGGCTTGTCACAATTTGGTTTCTTATGAAGTAGTCAAAAAGTTAAATTTACAAACTCTTGCACATCCTAATCCATATTTTGCTACATGGGTTAGTGAAGTTCATAATATGTTGGTAAAGGATCAAGTAGTTATTAATTTCTCCATTGGGCCATATGATGATAGTATTTTGTGTGATGTAATGGATATGAGTTGTGGTCATTTGATTTTGGGCAGACCTTGGCAATACTCTAGAAGGATTATGCATGATGGGTATCAAAACACCTATGTGGTTCATAAGGGTGGAAGGAAGTACAAATTGAGCCCATTGATGGGGAAAGCAAGAGACAACACTGTAATGTGTTTTGGCAATGAGTTTTCAGTCAAAGAGCAGGGTAAGAAAAGTGCAGATTTGAAGCACCATGACAATACATTTCATAAAGGACTTTGGAATCTTGATCATGTACAAGTTGGTACAATCAAGTGTCCTATCATTGGAAAAAGGAAGGACAACAAGTTGGAGAAAATGTAGATCCCTCAAGATAGAGGAAAAGGGGCAGCCATGAAGCAAATATCAGCCATGAGTACCATTGGTTTGGGGCAACCAAATCATAAAATTTTTGTTTCTAATGATTGGTGTATGAATGCAGGTGTTCATAGGAGGAAACAAGTCACATTTGGGGACTATCTAGTTCCTAAGAATCAAATGCAAGCAAGCAAACATGAAGGAAAGACATGGATGACTTCTTGGGACAAGAAGACTTTAATTCATGGGGAGTATGGTGTAGGTGCACCAAGGCAAACAAATTCAAATTTGAAGACCTTTGAGACCAAGGAGGAGGGTCCAACATCAAAAAAACTCAATAAAATCAATTATGAGATCCTAAAACCAATAACGACTTTTGAAACTAAAAAAATGCAAAAAGTTGTCAAATTGTCCTAAAGTTGTAAAATGTTGTAAAATGTTGGATATTGGGTCAAAACACCCAAAAATGGATTTAGGAGGGTTTAGTTTCATTTTAAATGCAATAAGGAATGAAAATCCTTTTTTTTTTAATGTTTTTGTCAAAGTTGTAATGCATTTTCCAAAGTGCAAATTCAAAATTTCAAAAAGGCAACAGTTAGGAAGAATTAGGAGGGAAAAGCAAGTTTTAATTGTTTTAGTGTTAAATAAATTTGTAACCAACCATATGGTGGTTGAAAAAACTTGGAGAGGCTATTTAAAGCCATATACATGCTTTGTAAAGCAGATTGAATGCATGGAGTGTACAGACTATTTTGGAAAACCAATAAAAACTCAATTTGGAAGCATTTTTTTTCTTCTAATTTTTATGCTTGAGTGAGGATTTTATTTGGTATAATTAATATGATACATTTGTAGTGCATTTATTTCAACATTTAATACCTCTATGAATGCTTTGAAGTCATTACTAGATTATAAAATTGGTTTATTGTTGACTGTCCCAGAATTTTGTCACTTTTTCCTTAACAGTTTTGGCAAATTTAAATATTATGGTCATTCCATGAATGATATGACTCTAATTTTCATGGAGTGGCTATAAAATGACATGTATTATATTTCCTAACAACTAAATGTGTAGATAAAAGGGTTTAAGGGAGGTGATCACCATTGTTTGCTTGGAAAGCCTAGTGAAGAGGCTAGGTAGGGTGAGGGTTGGAGAGATATACCCATTGGAGGGGTATATTATATGATTTGTATAGTTGTATGTTGGATATATAAAGTTGAAAAAATAGCCAATTGTTTCCAGAAGTGTGTGGAAGTGTGAGATTGGAGAAACCCTTGATTGTAAGGCTTTTTGATGAAAATTTGGGGCTTTTGGGGTTAGAGGCCTCACAAACTAAAATTGATTGTGGATTCCTTCATAATTTATCATGTATTAAGACTTTTTTGAGGTTAGAAGTACCCAGCAGCAATATTTCTTATAGTTGCTTTGTTAATCCACCATTCTAGGTGCTTGAAAACGAAGGACAGTCTAAAAACAACAGATACGTTCCAAAAAAACTTTCTAAATGCTCTAAGTATGTTATAGAAAATCCAAAAGGGTATCCAAAAATCTATTTTATTTTTCTTGTGTCTTATAAGTTTCTAGAATTATCATTGAATTTCTCTCGCTACAGGGCTAATAGGGGCTCTAGGGCTAGTAGGAGGAAATTGGGGTTTGAGCATTTGGGTATTGTACAGAAGGCCAAAACTAGTTTGAAACTTTCATAATAGACCTAAGTACACCTTCTAAACCCTCATTTTCATTTGGGAAGGTCTTGTTTCATAATTGTCCCATTTGAACCATTTGGAGTGTTTGTAGGCTTTAGGGGATCTATCATTTTCTTACCTTGTATTTCCCTTATACTATAACAGGTAATCTATACCTATTTCAGAATTGTCTTATACCACCATACCTCTATCAAGTCTGCATTAGAGGGGCAATAACCCTCACTTTTGTCTGAGATAATCAAAAGTACCATTTTACAATGCCTTCATAAAAGTATCTTCTATCTGCTAGGATGTAGAAATGTATTCTAGTCTGACTTCTTTTTTAGCAACCTTCTCTCTCAAGAAACAATAATGGATTGAAACATGTTTAGTTCTTGAATTCATAATTAGATTCTTTGAAATGTTTATAGCATTGGTATTATCACACATAATATAGGAATAATTTCATCATATACAACTCTGATATTGTTAAGTCTTATTCATCTGTAAAAGTTGAGTACAACAAGATTCTGTGACAATATATTCAGCTTCAATGGTAGATAATGATACAGATTCTAGTTTCTTACTCATCCATGAAACCAATCTATATCCCAAAAAGAATGTTCCACTACTTGTAATCTTCTTGTCATCAATAATTTCAGCCCAATCAACATCTGTATATGCCTTCAACATGAAATCTCTATCTCTTATGTACCATATGCCAAACTCCCAAGTCCCTTTCAAACATCTTAAGATCCTAGTCTAGACACAATAAGATACATTAGTCCTCCAATCATAGATCTTTACTTCTTTTGATCAATATTCAGAGATGCATCATCATTGCCTAACTTGCATAGAACAAATAAAGGGGTAGTAACAGGTTTACAATTCTTCATGTCAAACTTATACATCTCTTTAATATACTTAGCTTGAGAAATAAAATTCCATCATTCAACTAAGTAACTTGAAGCCCCATGAAAAATGACATCTCTCCAAACATAAACATCTCAAATTATTTTTGTATTTATCTACAAATTATTTGCATAAACTATCACTTCCTTCCAAGATAATATCATCAACATAGACAACAACAATCAACAACTTAATGCCTTCAATCCTAAAAAAAATAAATTTGTCAGCAGTACATTTGCTAAAATTTTGTTGTAACAAATATTTGTTTAGTTTTGCATACGATGCTTTAGGTGCTTTTTTAAGTCCATACAATGCCTTATTTAATCTACAAACCATGTTTGGGTTATCTAACAGTTTGAATCCATCTAGTTGTTCAATGTACACTTCTTCTTCTTGTTCTCTATTAAGAAACTCTGACTTAACAACCATTTGATATACTCTAATGTAGGTAGAAAATGCAAGAAACATTTTGATATCTTCTATCCTAACAATAGGGGAAAAAGTTTCTTCAAAATAAATACCTTCTACTTGAGAATAGTCTTTACATACCAATCTTTCCTTGTTCCTTGTGACTTTTCCTTTCTCATTTAGTTTGTTTTCGAACACCCACTTTGTTCCTATCACATTCTTGTTCACTAGTCTAGATATCAATTCCCAATTCGAATTCTTTTGTATTTGATTCAGTTCTTCTTCCATGGCTTTAAGCCAAATTTATTCTTTTCTTTCTTCTTCATATGATTTAGGTTCAATAAGTGAAAGAAAACAACAATCGATCAAAAAAAAATGAAAGAAAAGAAGAATTAGTTTTCTCATTTACCTTTGTAACACTTCTTATTTGAACTCCTTTATTCTTGTCTCTAATTATCTAATCTTCTAAATGATTCTTATGCACATATTTTGGGGTCTTAATCATTTGATCCACTTCTTCTCTATCCTCTTCTTCTACCTCATCTGGTTTCTCCTTATTTCTTCATTTTGGAGGTATCTTTTCTTCCACAACATGTATGGTCTTAAATTCAATCTCCTAAATAGGTTCTAGGGCAATCTGATCCCATTCTTTTCATACTTTTACATTTGTACTCTCCACTATCTTGTTCAATCTTTTATTGTAACACCAATAAGCCTTTCTATTCGTACCATATTATATGTCTTATTTCCCACCTCTCTCTATCCCCGTCTACCTATCTTACCCCTTTCTCCCCATCTAGGTCTCGGATATCTCTCTCCCCCACTAGGTATCTAACCTTTGTATCTATCATTACTCAAGTTCTCTCCCTCTCTCTTCACCTCTCTCTCCATTCCCCTTACCCATATCCCTTTATGAGCTCTCTCCTTCTCTTCTCTCTCCCCTCCTCTAGGTCTCTTACTATGTCCATGTCTACCTTTCCCTCTAGTTTTCTCTCTCCATCCCTCTCTACCTCTCCATACATGTGTTATTATCCACCTCATTCTCCTCCTCTATCTCTATCACATATATCCCTCATCATCTATGTCTCTCACCTCTATACCTCTCCCCTCTCTAGTTATTTCCCTTCATCTCCACCTTTCTCCCTTCCTCCTTACCCCTCTTTTTCTTTATAAATTTCTCTCTTGGATTTTATTATCTTTCTCCCTTTCCTCTCTACCTCTCCCTTTCAAGGTCTCTCATTCACTCCATATCTACCTCTCCCTCCTTCCCTCCTTAGCCCTCTCTTTCTCTTTGTTCTTCTCTCTATTCTCTTCTCTCTTCCTCCCCTCTATAGGTCATCACCTATCTCCTCTTTTATCCACTTATATCTATCTCACCCCTCTCTCTCTTTATAAATAGGTCTATCATCACACTTTTTGAATCTAGGTGTCTTACCTATCTATTTGTCCCTTTTCTAGTTCTCTCCCTCCCTTTCCACCTCTTTCTCTATCCCCTTACCCCTATCCCTAATGAACTCTCTAGACTTCTCATTTCTCTCTCTCCCCTCACCTCTCTATTTCATCCTTTCCTAGGTCTCTCACTCCCTCCATTTATAGCTCTCCCTCCATATCCTCTCACTCCTCTCTTTCATTTTTGTTTTGTCTCTCCTCTTCTCTCTCCCTCTAGGTTTCTCCCTCCTTTCCTTCCCCTCTCTCTCTATCTCCCCCTCCATCCTTACAAACATCTCTCTCACACTTAACCACCAACCCTTATTCTCTCTCTTTTTGTTATCTAGATCGTCACTTTTCTCTCCCACCCACTCCCTCCCTCTCTCTCTCTCTCTCTCTCTCTCTCTCTCCCTCTAACCCCTATATGTTTCTCTCTCCCTTCCTCTGTTGGACATTGTTGCTGCTAGGATATGTTGTTGTCATTGATTTCAATATATTCCTATGTTTTGGTGTTGCAGTGAGTTGGCTTGGTTGTTTCCGTTGGCATGTTGCTAATGTGCTAGAGTGGATTTTTTTATTTTAGTATGATGTATCTCTAGTTGATTCAGTGTTAATTTCATGATGCTATGTGGTAATTTGATCAAGTTATGGATTTTGGTATGGAGACTGGTTTTTAGTGTTTAGTGTTGCACTGTTCTGGTGATCAATCTGTTGTTCTCTGGTATGGTCATATCTTGTGTTGTGGATTTGGGGGAGTGTTTGGGATTTTTGTGTGTATCTTCATTTCAGATGGGTCATGATTTGGTGATCCAAAATCTATCTTTCTTATTTGAGTTACTATCATTATGTGTTCTTGAGTATTAGCGTGTTGGTCGATGAAGATTTGAATAAGTGGTGTTGGTGCAGCTATTGTGGATGGTTATAACGTGCTTGTTTGTGTTTTCTAATCATGTCCTATTTTTTTTGGTGGTTTAAATTGATTATTGTGTGAGTTCTTTAAGATCTTTTGGGTCTAGTGATATTCTTCGTGTTATGCTATATTTTTGGTGATATAACATGTTGTAGTTGATCTTGGCAAGATTTTTGATGGTGGTGTGTGTTTGAGGAATTGATTTGTGTCCATGCTATGTTGTCTATGACATTGTATTGGCCCAATGGTTGAATTATGTATCGTGTGTGATGGTATGATGAATCAATAAGAATCCGGTCAACTACTGAGAGAGGGGGGTGAATCAATAGAGAGAAAATTGACATAAAATTTTCACCAAACAAAAAAAAACTCTCAAGACAAACTCAAAACTGACTGGTTCAAACACTGAACTACAAAATGCAATATCACTGTCAATTATACCGGTTGACTGTCATAACTAAACAATAGTAAAACAACTTTGAAACTCTCAAACCTTTTGACCAAAACATCCAAATACTTTATTGAAAAAAGTAAAAGCACATTTCAAATTGTTGTCGGTTATCATATCATAACTAAGTGGATTTAACAGTTAAGCAAATTAACCATAGAAAACACAATCACAAAAACATTCACCACTTGACACAATGATTTTGACCTGGAAACCAAAATGGGAAAAACCATGGTGGGGACGAATACCCACAAGTATTCTGAGCTCTTCTAAAGTTCTCCCTGTTATGAGCTAAGCCAATTAAAGATTTACAATAAGTTTTGTTACGAACAGATCCTGTTAAGGACCACCCTGTTACGGGATTGACTATAATGCCCTATTAGAAGCAATACCCTATTAGGAGTAACCCCGATAGAAAATTTGAAATCCAAGCTAATGGATCACGTAGTTAGAGGATTTAGATAGCACTAATTTTGTTATAGCTTACCCAGTTAATGGATTTGACTGTTGTAATTATTAGAGAACAATAGGAGTTTGCTGATCTGATAAATAGCATTACTCTCCTTGATCAGATCCTTTTCATGCTCCTATCTGCCTTTACACATACTGGAGATACATCTCCTGGTTCAGAAACCAATCACTCTTACATTCAACCAAAATTGCCAACTCTATAACAAAACAACTCATTGACCTTATAAGAAAAATAATAGGTCGGTAACACATCAAAAACCTAATATCCCATAGAGATTACAAACAAATCGATTCAAGTATGACCATTGGATTACATAGCAATTATTACACATCATTCAAGACAACCTTGACCACTCCTTGATCACTGCTTCATAGATCTTTATAACTCATCACGTAGTTTCCACTTCATGTAATGAACTTGCTCATTCCCAAGATAAAACCGTTATCTCTACATACCAAAAACCATTTGAAACTCTTCTTATACAACATTCATACGTGGCATAATCATTACTGCTCATCATTTGATCATAAACCAATACAACTGATTCACCAAGCTTCATTGGTCAGGGTTTGGCACATCAACAGGTAGGGTTTACCAGTTGATCTCACTTCTTCTCTAGTAATACTGGTTTCCTTCACAAGCTCACTTACTAGTTACAAAACAACACTATTACAACATCATTACCAGTTATAATTAACATCAATGACAACATAATAGTTCATCAATGTAATCTTCATGCAAATGCCAACAATCTCCCCCTTTGGCATTGATAGAAATACAAGTATCAATACCCTTGATTGTTATGATTGTGAATAGGAATCTTGGTTTACATTTTACCATGTACTCTCCTTCAACTAAGTCTCCATGCCTTTAGTTGATAACTAGCTATAGATCTTCTCTCTATCAATCATGTAGTTCTTATCCCCAATCATATAGTTCTTCTCGCCCTTTGACAACAATGCCAAAGTGAAAGTAAAACATGCAGTGTCATACTTCATTGTTCTACATCATCAGTCTACAACTTAATGGTCCCCCTATGGAGTAACTCCACTCTACACCAATCCTGCTTCAAGATTCTTCAATTAGCTCTGAGACTGATGTATTCCACATCCTGCTCAATTGATCTCATGTAGGGGCAAAACCCCTAACTGACCTCTAAGATACTCAGAAGTAGTCTTAGGAAGAGGTTTAGTAAAGATATCTGCTAGCTTCTCCTTGGTAGATACATGTTCCAATAACACATATTTACTCTACACTTTCTCTCTTAAGAAATGATATTTCAGCTCAATATGCTTTCTTCTAGCATGCAACACTAGGTTCTTTGAAATATTTATTGCACTGGTGTTGTCACACAAAATATTTACAGGCTCTATGATCTTCAACTTGAATCCTTCTAGAATGTGTTTCATCTAGATAGCTTGGGTACAATGCATATATGCTGCAACATACTCAACTTTTAGTAGTGGGTTGTGATATACAGTTTTGCTTCTTGTTGCTCCAAGATACAAGTCTTCCTCCAAGAAAAAATGCACCACCAGTTGTGCTCTTCCTATCATCAACATTACCTGCCCAGTCTGCATCCGTATAAACCTTCAAATCAAAGCTACCTATATATGGATATCATAATCCATAGTCAATAGTACCTTTCAAATATCTGAATATCCTCTTGGTTTCTATCAAGTGTGTCTCCTTTGGATTCTTCTGAAATCTGGTAACTAAACCAACCACATGAGAAATATCTGGTATATTGTGAACAACATAATGTAGTTTCCCTATCATTGACCTGTACTCCTTTTCATCAATAGATGTAGCTTCATCCTCCTTAGATAGTTTACAACTCATAACCATTGGTGTCCGAAGTGGTTTATAGTCACTCATTCCAAATGTCTTCAATACCTCTTTCACATACTTATACCGTGTGATAAAAATACCACTCTTCATCTGTTGAATTTGCAAACCTATAAAGAATTTTATCTCTCCTACTAGAGACATTTCAAACTCACTTTTCATATCATTTGCAAGGTCATCAATCATGTCATCATTGCCTCCAAATATGATATCATCCACAAACACTTCACTAACCAGTATCTTATCTCCTTCAAATTTGAGATATATATTGTTGTCTTCACTGGTTCTCTGAAAACCTATTTTCATCAGGTGTGAATGCAGCCTTTCATACCATGCTCTTGGTGCTTGCTTCAAACCATATAGTGCCTTGTGCAGTTTACACTCTATTTCCTTTTCATCAGTCAAAGCATAACCATCTAGATGTTCATTGTATACTTCTTCTTCCAATATTCCATTTAGACAATGAAGACTTCACATCCATCTGATATACTTTGACTACCTTATATACTGCAAATGCAAGTAGAGTCCTAACACCTTCCAATCTAGAAACTAGTGCAAATGTCTCACCATAGTCTTCTCCTTCTTCCTGTGCATAACCTTTGCATACCAATCTAGCTTTGTTTTTTACTACTACCCCATCTTCATTTAGTTTGTTCCTGAATACCCATTTAGTACCTGTTACATTTTTATTTACTGGTCTGGGTACTATGTCCATGTATTATTTTTCTCAATCTGGTCAAGCTCCTCCTCCATAGCTTTAATCCAGTGATCATCTCCAAATGCTTCCTTTGTAGTTCTAGGATCAATAGTGGAGATCATGCAAGAATTCTCTCTAATTTTCCTTCTGGTTAATACTCCAATAATCTGGTCAAGATTATGATTGAGTCTCACACACCTTGGAATCACATGATCATTACCTTCAGGTTCTTCTTTCTCACTATCATCCTCTTCTTCTGAATCTACCTATTTGAGTTGAACTGATACTACAACATTCACTTCATCAACTTCTGGTTCCAAAATCAGAATGCAAGGTTCATCTTCCTTCTTTTCCTTACCGATTTCTCTTAGAACTTCAGGACACTCATCCACTAGAACATCAACACTTTCAATGATTCTCTACATCTAGTTGTTCTAACATTTGTAGTCGTTACTCTTGGTGGAGTAACCAAAAACTATGCCTTCATCACTTTTAGCCTCAACCTTACTAGCATATTCACCTCTCTTGATAAAGCATTAATTGACAAAAATATTAAAATAACTGACATTAGGTGATCTACCATACTAGTATTCATAAGGAGTTTTATCCTTACCTCTTTTTACCAATATCTAGTTCATAGTGTAGATAGTTGTGCTGACAACTTCTCTCCAGAAATTTTTTGCTACTACTCCTTGTATAGGCATCGTTCTAGCTACTTCAACAACTAATCAGTTGTTTCTCTCTGCAATACCATTCTTCTTTGGTGTCCTTGGTGTAGAAAGCTGCCTCTTGATTCCATTGTCTTCACAATATCTAGTAAATTCCTCTGAAGTAAATTCACCTGCTTGATCAGTCTTGAGACATTTTATCTTCTTACCACTTTCCTTTTCAGCTAAGGCCTTGAATGCCTTGAACTTACTAAAGGCTTCTATTTTATCCTTCAAGAATTTTACCCATATCATTCTTGAGAAATCATCACCGAAGATCATAAAATATCTATCACCTTGAATACTTTTAGTCCTTATTGGTCCACAGAGGTTTGTATGAACCAAATCTAACAAATGTTCCGTTGAGAAGGATTTGCTCTTAAAAGTTGGGGATGTCATCTTTCCTAACTGACATTCCTTACACAGAGCATTCACCAGTTTGTCCAACTAAGGAAAACCTCTTACTGACTTGGCCTTACTGACCTTTAACAATGTTATCAAAATTTATATGATAAAATCTCTGATGCCAAAGCCAACTAACATCTACTTTAGCAATTAAATAGTTGTTGACTTTAGGATTTAGGTGAAATAGGTTACCTTTTGTCTTTTTGCCGATTGCAATCAATTCACCTTTGCTCCCATAGATTTTGCAAATTCCATTCTTGAATTCCAATGGATAACCTTTGTTATTGAGTTGAGATACACTCAAAAGATTGTTCTTTAATCCTTCAACCCAGTAGACATCATCTGCACTGCTCTTTCCATTAAGATAAATGGTTCCCTTTCCTTTTACCATGTAGGGTGAGTCATTTCCAAATCTTACAACTCCTCCATCAAATTCCTTCAATGTAAGAAATTTACTCTGGTCATGTGGTGTGAACAACCACTATCTATGATCTAATTATCAAAACTATCCATGTGAGAAACTAATGCCTTCTGATCAGATGTCTCCTCTTTAATGGCTACAAAGACAATATCTTCATTAGCATCTCCCTCGAATTCCTCATCACTGATACAACCATCAACTGCAATGAGACAATCCCTTTTTCCTTTTCCTTTGTACTTCTTGTACTTCTCACGCTTATGCTCATTGTCACCATTAGGAAAATTAGCTACAATGTGTCCAATTTTGTTACATGCAAAACATTTTAAAGGTAATTTACCTCTGTACTTGCCGACACCTTTGGGTAACCACTTGGCCAATAATGCTTCAAGCTCAATCAACTTCTCTGCTCGATCTAGATTCATAACTATGACTAACATCTCTACTTTTCCTCATAGGAGGGTTAGAAACTGAAGCTCTAAATACAGATTCAAATTTCTGAACACTACCATCATAACCATTTAATTCAAATGCAGTAAGCTTACCAATGATGGAGTCAAGGGTTACCCTAGTTTTATCAATAGACTTTAGCTCCTGAATGGCTGCAACTCAGATAGCGTAGATCGATAGAAGGGTTCTCAACACCCTACTAACCATTGTGGAATCTTCCACTTTACCACCAACACTCTTGATCTCACCAACTATCTCCTTGATCCTCTGACCATACTGTTGTATATTCTCTCCTTCAACCATCACATGTCATCAAATTTACCTCTTAGACTCTCTTCTTTAGCAATCTTCACATGCTCATCACTACTATAGATTTCCTCAAGTTTCTTCCACACCTCATAAGAAGTCTCCAATACATGGATATCAACATACTCTGAATCAGACAAAGAACTGATAATGGCCTCCAATTCTTGATTATTTTCTTGTTGCTCTTTCTTTTGATCATCGGACATAGTCCCACTAGGTGCAACATATTAAGTACCAACATGTTCCTAGTATTGACTTCCTAGACTCTTGATATAGATTTTCATTCTATCACTCCATATTTTGTAAGTTTCCTTTTTAAACTTGGGACCTTCTTTCTTCATCATGTTCATCAAGATCTTTACCTCATGCTGTAAGGCTTAGACACTAGAGAGCCTAAGATGCTTTGATACCAATTGATGGTGTGATGAATCAATAAGGATCTGCTCAACTAATAAGAAGGGGGGGTGAATCAGTAGATAGAAAATTGACATATACTTTTCAGCAAACAAAAACAACCTCTCAAGACAAACTCAGAACTAACTGGTTCAAACACTGAACTACAAATTGCAATATCATTGTCAAGTATACCAGTTGACTGTCATAACATAATAATAGTAAAAAATCTCTGAAACTCTCAAACCTTTTGACCAAAACATCCAAATACTTTATTGACAAAAGTAAAAGCACATTTCATATTATTGTCGAATATCATATCATAACTAAGTGGATTTAGTAGTTAAACAAATTAAACATAGCAAATATAACCATAAAAACATTCACCACTTGACACAATGATTTTGATGTGGAAACCCAAATGGGAAAAACCATGGTGGGGATGAATACCCACAAGTATTATGAACTCTTCTGAAGTTTGCCCTATTACGAGCCAAGCTTGTTAAAGCTTTAGAATAAGTCTTATTAAGAACATATCCTATTAGGGACCACCCGGTTAAGGGATTGACTATAATGCCCTATTAGAAGCAATACCCTATTAGGAGTAACCTCAGTAGAGAATTTGAAATCCAAGCTAATGGATCACCTCGTTAGAGGATTTAGATAACACTAAGCTTGTTAGAGCTTACCTGGTTAACGGATTTGACTATTGTAATTGTTAGAGAACAACAGGGGTTTGCTGATCTGGTAAATAGAACTACTCTGCTTGATCAGATCCTTTTCATGCTCCTATCTGCCTTTACACATACTGCAAATACATCTTCTAGTTCGGCAATCAATCACTCTTACATTCAACCAAAATTGCCAACTCTACAACAATACAACTCATCGACCTTATAAGAAAAACAATAGGTTGGTAACACGTCACAAACCTAAGATCTCATAGAGATTAAAAACAAATCGGTTCAAGTATAACTGTTGAATTATATAGAAATTATTGTATGTCATTTAAGACAACCTTGACCGCTCCTTGATCACTGCTTCATTGATCTTTGTAACTCATCACATAGTTTCCACTTCACGCAATGAACTTGCTCATTCACAAGATAAAATCATTATCTCTACGCGCCAAAAACCATTTGAAACTCTTCTCATAGAACATGCATATGTGGCATAATCATTACCTCTCATTATTTTATCATAAACAAATACAACTGATTCACCAAGCTCCATCAGTTAGGGTTTGGCACATCAACAGGTAGGGCTTACAGTTTGATCTCACTTCTTCTCTAGTAATACCTATTTCCTTCACAATCTCACTTACCGGTTGCAAAACAACATTATTACAACATCATTACCAGTTATAATTGACATCAATGACAACATAATAGTTCATCAATGCAATATTCATGCAAACGCCAATAATCTCCCCCTTTGGCATTGATGGCAATACAAGTATCGATACCCTTGATTGTTATGATTGTGAATAGGAATCCTAGTTTACATTTTACCATGTACTCTCTTTCAATTGAGTCTCCATGTCTTCAACTGCTAATTGGCTATATATCTTCTCTCTGTCAATCATATAGTTCTTCTCCCCAATCATATAGTTCATCTCCCCCTTTGACATCAATGCCAAAGTGAAAATAAAATATGCAGTATCATACTTCACTATTTTACATCATCAATCTGCAACTTAATGCTCCCCCTATGACATAACTCCACTCTACACCAATCCTGCTTCAAGATTCTTCAATTAGCTCTAGAACTGATGTATTCCACATCTTGCTCAATTGATCTCATATAGGGGAAAAACCCCTAGCTGACCTCTAATATGCTCAAAAGTAGTCTTAGGCAGAGGTTTAGTAAAGATGTCTGCTAGCTGCTCCTTGGTAGATACATGTTCCAATAACACATCTTTACTTTGCACTTTCTCTCTAAAGAAATGATATTTCAGCTTAATATGCTTGGTTCTAACATGCAACACTGCATTCTTTGAAATATTTATTGCACTGGTGTTGTCACACAAAATCTTTATAGGTTCTATGATCTTCAACTTGAATCCTTCCAGAATGTGTTTCATCTAGATAGCCTGGGTACAATTCATATACATTGCAACATACTCAGCTTCAACAGTGGACTATGATATACAACTTTGCATCTTGCTACTCCAAGATACAAGTGTTCCTCCAAGAAAGAATGCACCACCAGTTGTGCTCTTGCTATAATCAACATTACCTACCCAGTCTGCATCCATATAAACCTTCAAATCAAAGTTACCTGCATATGGATACCATAATCCATAGTCAATAGCACCTTTCAAATATCTGAAAATCCTCTTGGTTTCTATCAAGTGTGTCTCCTTTGGATTCTTCTGAAATTTGGCAACTAAACCAGCTACATGAGCAATATTTGGTCTGTTGTGAACAACATAATGCAGTTTTCCTATCATTAACCTGTACTCCTTTTCATCAATAGATGTGGCTTCATCCTCTTTAGACAATTTACAACTTGTAATGATTAGTGTCCCAACTAGTTTACAGTCACTCATTCGAAATGCCTTCAATACCTCTTTCACATACTTAGACTGTGTGATAAAAATACTACTCCTCATTTGCTGAATTTGCAAACCTATAAATAATTTTATCTCACCTACTAGAGACATTTCAAATTCACTTTTCATCTCATTTGCAAAGTCATCAGTCATGTCATCATTGCCTCCAAATATGATATCATCCACAAACACTTCACTAACTAGTATCTTATCTCCTTCCAATTTGAGATATATATTGTTGTCTTCACTGGTTCTCTGGAAACCTATTTTCATTAGGTGTGAATGTAGCCTTTCAAACCATGCTCTTGGTGCTTGCTTCAAACCATATAGTGCCTTGTACAGTTTACTCGCCATATCCTTTTCATCAGTCCAAGCATAACCATTTGGATGCTCAATGTATACTTCTTCTTCCAATATTCCATTTAGAAATGTTGACTTCACATCCATCTGATATACTTTGAATCTCTTATATGATGCAAATGCAAGTAGAGTTCTAACACCTTCCAAATAAGCAACTAGTGCAAATGCCTCACCATAGTCTTCTCCTTCTTCCTATGCATAACCTTTGCATACCAATCTAGCTTTGTTTCTGACTATTACTCCATCTTCATTTAGTTTGTTCTTGAATACTCATTTAGTACCTATCACATTTTTATTCACTAGTCTGGGTACTATTGTTGATATTTTGGATATGTTGATATGGTTTTGTCATTAATGTCAACAGTTGTCAACACTTGAGAAACACTTGGAGATCTTTGGTTATTGTCACTAGCATGATCAGTGACTTATGCACAGTCACCAATATCGAATTCAATGGTAGGTTATATTGTTCACCGGCACTGAGGATGATCTGTTATCATTTAGAGATTACTTGGTTATGTTGAAGATGTTGTTTGGACACTTGGTTTTGGTGATTTGTTCATTGGTCTAATCGGGTTTGCTTATTTGTTGTTACTGGCAAATAGGTCTAGGATATCCACTGGCAAGCATATCTATTCCAGATCAGCACGACACGTCATGAAGATGATTTATTATTATTGTAAATGCATTGAGCCGACATCATGCATTGCATATTGATTAATTTGTAATTGATTTTATTGTAATATCTTAGTGAGCCAACCTACACATTTGGTCTTAGGTTTTGGTATATATGTAAGATCTCATTTATGAGATTGTGTGGAAGAGTAAAAAAAAGGATTATAATTAGGTATATGTGAATATAAGCAGAGCTATACATGCAGACATCATTCAAGATTGAAGGAAGGTTTGAAGAAGGCAAATCAGAGCTTAACCAGTACTGAATCCAGCATATGAAGATGCTATTTTGAGGAGTACATTATCATTGAATTTAACCATCCAATTGTAGTTAGTGTGACTCCCATTTTGTGATTGAGCAGTGAGCTCTAGGCAGTTGGCCTTTCTGCATGTGTAGACTCCATATTGTACACACATACTATCTGCAGTAGTATCATTTGATTGTGGGTAAGGTTTCCCACTGTGTTTTTTCCCCTTACAGGGTTTCCATATACAAATAACTGTGTTATGTGTTGTGTATGTTATTTGTCTTTCTATTTCATGCATTAAACTTTACCGGTACTCCAATTAACTGTTAAACTATCTACTGACATTAAAGTTTGGTTTTTTGGTAGTAAGCATTAAGTTTTGGTTTGAAATTTATTGGACAACTGATTCACCCCCCCCCTCTTAGTTGCCTCCGGGACCTAAAAATTGGTATCAGAGCTTAGTCCTCTTTTTGTGGAAGTTTAACAACTTGAGGAGATCTAATGTCTTCTAACTATTTCAGGAAGGACAACTTGAAACTTGATGGAACTAACTATGGCATATGGAAGATCAGGATGGAAACACATCTGAATTGTATTGGGAAGGACATATGGGATGTTACAAAGAATGGCTATTTTGTTCCTACTCAAGGTCAACCTATTCCACCAACCTTGGCTAAAGATGAGGAAAATGATTGCAAAGCAAGAGAAGCACTCTTGAGCACATTGTCTGATCAACAAATCATGGGATTATCAGATAGATCTACTACTAAAGCTATTTGGGATAAATTAGAGACATTGAATGAAGGTGATACTATAGTCAAAATTGCAAAACTAGAATGCTTCTGGGTCAAGTATGAAAATCTAATAATGGAAGAAGATGAAAGGATTTCTGCTTTTATGGAAAGAGTAAATGAAATTGTTTTGGGCATACAATGTTGTGGAGGAACCTTAAGTGAAGATGAAATTGTTTCTAAAGTTTTAAGAGCTTTGCCACTGGCATATAAAATGAAAGTTACTACTATAAATGAATTGAGAACAATGCCTAATACATCAATATCTAGAGACACTTTGGTTGGAAAACTTTCAGCTTTTGAACTTGAGGAATTTGGTCATGTTGCTACTATTAAGATAGATTTAGCTTTCAAAGCATCATCATCATCTGAAAAATCTAATTGGAAAGCCTTTTATGCAAGAGAACTTGAAGAAATTAGAAAGGAGAATGAAGAACTGGAAGAGCTTGAAGCACTATTTGCAAGGAAAATGAAGTAAGTATGAAGGTAAAACACCATTTAAATTTTTTAACTGCAATAAGATTGGTCATATGGCTTCTAGGTGTCCTGATAGACATGCAAGATTGAAAGAAGCTAAAAGAACATATAAGCCTAATATTCAATATCAAAGGTATAGATTTAAGAAGAATAGAGACAAATCATGTTACTATGCTGATGAAGGAGTTACTGATGATTCTGATGAGGAACCGGTAGACAAGGGATGGGCTTTTTTTGCAATAATAGAAGATCAACCGACACCTACTATTCAACCGGTAGAGCAGGCCCTGGCAGCTAAAATTGAAGATAAGGATGAATGGATTATTGATTCCGTATGTTGATTGGTGATAAGAGTAAATTCTTAACCTTTCAGAAATACAATGGAGGTCTAGTAAGATTTGGAAATGACAAAGCTTGTTTGATCAAAGGAAAAGGCATTATATCTTTTGATGGTAAGCATAATACTGATAATATTTACTATGTTGAAGGTTTGAAGCACAATCTTTTGAGTGTTGGTCAATTAGTTGAATCCAATAATGTTCTTGACTTAATTCATACTGATTTATATGGTCCAGCAAGAACTAGAAGTTTACAAGGAGATAGGTATTTTATGCTAATCATTGATGACTATTATAGAATGTGTTGGGTTACTTTTCTCAGGGACAAATCAAAAGCTTTTGGGAAGTTCAAACTACTCATGGTGATCGTAGAGAATGAAACTAGTAAGAAAATCAAATGTTTAAGATCAGATCAAGGAGGTGAATTCACATCTAAGGAATTTAATACATTCTATGAAGTGAATGGAATTAAAAGATAGTTATTAGCACCTCAGACATGCTAGCAAAATGGAGTTGTGGGAAGAAAGAACAGAACTATTTTGGATGCAACTAGAAGCATGATATCAGAAGAAAATCTACCTCATGTGTATTGGAGAGAAGCAATCAATACAATTGTTTATACATTCAACAGAGTTCACATCAAAGGTAAAACCGGTAAGACCTCTCATGAACTATGGTTTGGTAATACTCCTACTCTTAAATATTTTAGAATATTTGGAAGTAAATGCTATATTAGAAGAGATGAGTATATTGGAAAATTTGATCCTAGAAGTGATGAAGGAATATTTCTTTGTTGTTCATCTAAGAGCAAGGCATATAGATGTTTTAATAAGAGATTGCAGAAAATAATTGAAAGTGCAAATGTGAAGATTGATGAACAATTTAGAGATAATTCAAGGTACATAGACTTTGAACCAACAGTTGAGATAATCACAAATGAACCTAATATGAGCACACTGGTATAGAATGTTGATCCAATCACACCGGCATCATCTAAGAATTGCATAGTGACTAAGGAACAACAACAAGTAAAAACACCGCGGTATGTAAGATTGAATCACTCTGAAAATCAAATAATTGGGAACAAGTATCAAGGAGTTATGACTAGAGGAAGACTGGCAAATGAAGAGGTATGTCTTATCTCTCAAATTGAACCAGCATCAGTTAATGAGGCATGTGAAGATAAACACTGGATTAAGGCTATGGAATATGAATTGGAACAAATTGAAAAGAATAACACATGGACATTAGTTCCCCAGACTAAGGACAAAAATGTAATTGGAACTAAATGGGTATTTAGAAATAAACTCGATGAAGATGGTAAGGTAATCAGAAACAAAGCAAGATTAGTGTGTAAGGGATATTCACAAAAAGAAGAAATTGATTACAATGAAACCTTTGCACCGGTAGCTAGAATTGAGGCAGTCAGATTATTCTTAGCTTTTGCAGCACACAAGAACTATAAAGTATATCAAATGGATGTTAAATGTGCATTTATGAATGGTGATCTTAAAGAAGAAGTTTGCATTGAACAACCTGATGGATTTTCATTGACAAATGACAAAGATATGGTTTGTAGGTTAAGGAAAGCTTTATATGGACTAAAGCAAGCTCCTAGAGCTTGGTATGCTAGATTGGACAAATATCTTTTGAAGATTGGTTTCACTAAAGGTAATGCTGACAACAATCTATATTACAAAGTAACTAATGATAAAATCTTGGTTATTGAAGTTTTTGTTGATGATATAATCTTTGGAGGAGAAGATGGATTGTGTAAAGACTTTTCTAATAAAATGCAAGAAGAATTTGAAATGTCTATGATTGGGGAGATAAAATTCTTTTTAGGATTGCAGATCTTAGAGACTGATAAAGGTATATTCATAAATCAATCAAAGTACTTGAAGGAATTACTAAAGAAATTTTTCATGGAAAAATCTAAACTAGTAAGCACACCTATGACTATAACTGATAAGCTATCTTTGAACGATGAATCAACACCTATTAATCCGACTAGGTACAAGTATATGATAGGAGGTTTACTCTATTTGACACAAACAAGACCTGATATTATGAATGCAGTATGTATTGTTTCAAGATTTCAGAGTAATCCTAAGGAAAATCATGAATCAACAGTAAAAAGGATTTTCCAGTATCTACAAGGCACAACAAATCTTGGTTTATGGTATCCTAAAGATGAAAACTTAGATTTATGTGCATACATTGATGCAAATTGGGTAGGAGATGTAGATGATAGAAAAAGCATCACCAGTGGAGCATTATTTCTTGGTAGCAAATTAATCTCTTTGTTGAGCAAGAAACAAAGTTGCACATCTTTATCAACAATAGAATTAGAATATGTTGCAGCAACAAGTAATTCTACATAGGTATAATGGATTAAGCAAATGTTGAAGGACATAAAAGTAAACTGCAAGGAACCTATAATCATTTACTGTGATAATATGGCAGCAATTGATATATCAAAGAATTTGGTATTTCACTCAAAAACTAAACATGTTTCTATCAAATTCAATTTTATGAAAGAGAATGTTGAAGCAAAAGAAGTGAAATTGGTTTATGTGAATACTAAAGGGCAGATTGCAGATATTTTTACTAAACCTTTGCCTATGGAAACTTTTGAATATCTTAGGTAGCACCTTGGAGTCATACCCTCATTGGTAGAAACTTAGACAGTTGATGATTGTCATCAATCGACAGAATTAACAAAGAAATCTTTTTTATTTGGCTCTGATGAGGAGAGCTACTTCTCACGGGGAGTAGTTGGATAAATTGATAAGTTAGTATTTTGTGATAAGTTGTTTGAACTGATTGTATTTGGTTTTCTATTGCTTTGGCATTTGATGTCAAAGGGGGAGAGATATCTATGGAAACACATTATCTTTTGGGGAGAGATTATTCATTGGGGGAGAGATTGTTACTCTCTGTATCTGTATTTTGATGATCTCTTTTGGAGATTGTTGGTTTTTGGTTTTTGGCATTTCTGCTTTGGCACTTAGATGGTTTTCCATCTTGTGTTGCCATCAATGCCAAAGGGGGAGATTGTTGGTATTTTGGATATGTTGATATGGTTTTGTCATTGATGTCAACACTTGAGAAACACATGGAGATCTTTGGTTATGTTCACTGGCATGATCAGTGACTTATGCATAATCACTGGTATCTAATTCACTAGTAGGTTATATTATTCACTGGCACCGAGGATGATCTATTATCATGTGGAGATTACTTGGTTATGTCGAAGACATTGTTTGGACACTTGGTTTTGGTGATTTGTCCATTGGTCTAATCAGGTTTGCATATTTGTTGTTATCGGCAAATAGGTCTAGGATATGCACTACAAAGCATATCTATTCCAGATCAGCATGACACATCATGAAGATGATTTACTATTATTGTAAATGCATTGAGATGACATCATACATCACATATTGATTCATTTGTAATTGATTTTATTGTAATATCTTAGTGAGCTGACCTACTCATTTGGTCTTAGGTTTTGGTATATATGTAAGATCTCATTTATGAGATTGTGTGGAAGAGTGAAAAAAAGGATTGTAATTAGGTATATGTGAATATAAGTAGAGCTATACACGCAAACATCATTCAAGATTGAAGGAAGGTTTGAAGAAGGCAAATCAGAGCTTAATCGATACTAAATCCAGCATATGAAGATGCTATTTTGAGCAGTACATTATCATTGGATTTAACCATCCAATTGTAGTTAGTGTGACTCCCATTTTGTGATTGAGCAGTGAGCTCTAGGCAGTTGGCCTTTCTACATGTGCAGACTCCATATTATACACACATATTATCTGCAGTAATATGATTTTATTGTGGGTAAGGTTTCCCACCATGGTTTTTCCCCTTACAAGTTTTCCATGTACAAATAATTGTGTTATGTGTTGTGTATGTTATTTGTCTTTCTATTTCATGCATTAAACTTTACCGGTACTTCAATTAACTATTAAACTATCTACCGACATTAAAGTTTGGTTTTATGGTATTAAGCATTAGGTTTTGGTTTGAAATTTATTGGACAACTGATTCACCCCCCCTCATAGTTGCCTCCGGGACCTAACAACTATGTCCATGTATTGTTCTTCTCAATCTGGTCAAGCCCCTCCTCCATAGCTTTAATCCAGTGATCATCTTCAAATGCTTCCTTAGCAGTTCTAGGCTCAATAGTGGAGATCATGCAAGAATTCTCTCTAATTCTTCTTCTGGTTAATACTCTATCATCTTTATCTCCAATAATCTGGCCTGGACTATGATTGAGTCTCACATACCTTGGAATGACATGATCATTACCTTCATGTTCTTCTTCCTCACTATCATCCTCTTCTTCTGAATCTACCTGTTTGGGTTGAACTAGTACTACAACATTCACTTCATCAGCTTTTGGCTTTACTGGTTCTGGTTCCAAAATCAGAATGCAAGGTTCATCTTCCTTCTTTTCCTTACTAGTTTCTCTTGAAACTTCAGGGCACTCATCCACTTGAACATCATCACTTTCAATGATTCTCTATGTCTGGTTGTTGTAACATTTGTAGGCCTTACTCTTGGTGGAGTAACCAAGAAATATGCCTTCATAACTTTTAGCCTCAAACTTACTAACATAGTCACCTCTCTTGATAAAGCATTTACTACAAAAAATCTTAAAATAACTAACATTAGGTGATCTACAATACCAATATTCATAAGGAGTTTTATCCTTACCTCTTTTTACCAATATCCAGTTCATAGTGTAGACAGTTGTGTTGACAACTTCTCTTTAGAAAGTTTTTTCTACTCCTCCTTGTATAAGCATCATTCTATCCATTTCAATAACTGACTAGTTGTTTCTCTTAGAAATACCATATTGTTGTGGTGTCCTCAGTGCAGAAAGATGCCTCTTGATTGCATTCTCTTCACAATATCTAGTGAATTCCTCTAAATTAAATTCACCTCCTTGATTAGTCCTCAGACACTTTATCTTCTTACCACTTTTCTTTTCAGCTAAGGCCCTTAATTCCTTGAACTTAGTAAAGGCTTCTTTTCTATACTTCAAGAATGTGACCCACATCATCCTTGAGAAATCATTAGTGAAGATGATAAAATATCTATCACCTTGAATATTTTTAGTCCTTATTGTTCCACAGAGGTTTGTATGAACCAAATCTAACAAATATTCTTTTGAGAAGTATTTTCTCTTAAAAGTTGAGGATGCCATCTTTCCTAACTGACATTCCTTACACAAAGCATTCAGCAGTTTGTCCAATTGAGGAAAACCTCTTACCGACTTGGCCTTATTGACCTTAACAATGTTATCAAAATTTATATGACAAAATCTTCGATTCCAAAGCCAACTATCATCTACTTTAGCAATTAAATAGTTGTTGACTTTAGGATTGAGGTGAAATAGGTTACCTTTTGTCTGCTTGCCGGTTGCAATCAGTTCACCTTTTCTCCCATAGATTTTGTACATTCCATTCTTGAATTCCAATGGATAACCTATGTCATTAAGTTGAGCTACACTCAAAAGACTATTCTTTAATCCTTTAACCCAGTAGACATCATCTGCACTGCTCTTTCCATTAATAGAAATGGTTCCCTTTCCTTTTAACATGCAGAGTGAGTCATTTCCAAATATTACAACTCCTCCATCAAATTCCTTCAATGTAAGAAATTTACTCCGGTCATCGGTCATTTGGTGTGAACAACCACTATCTATGATCCAATCATCAAAACTATCCATGCGAGAAACTAATGCACTAATGCCTTCTGATCAGTTGTCTCCTCTTTAATGGATACAAATACAATGTCTTCATTAGCATCCCCTCAGATTCCTCATAAGTGATACCACCATCAACTACAATGAGACAATCCCTTTTGCCTTTTCCTTTGTACTTCTTGTACTTCTCATGCTTATGCTCATTGTCACCATTAGGACAGTTAGCTACAATGTATCCAATTTTGTTACATGCAAAACATTTTAAAGGTAATTTACCTTTGTTACATGCAAAACATAGTACTGTAGAGTATCATCTTATTGTGGGTAGGTTCCCACCATGGTTTTTCCCTTAACCAAGTTTTCCATGTCAAAAATATTGGTGTTATGTGTGTTGATATTATTGCTCTTATCTTTCTTTTTGTTGTAGTGGATTAGATCTAAGATTGTGCTTAATTTTTTTAATTCAATGAAAAATGATTCACCCCCTTCTCGGTTTTCCTTCTTTGTTGTTGCCAACAAGTGGTATCAGAGCTAGATCCTCTGGAAGAAGCTTAATTGATTGAGGAGATTAGGGATGGAAACCTATGTGTTAAGAAGGAGAGTCCTAGATTTGATGGAAATAATTATATTGTTTGGAAGGATAGGATGAAAATTATTTGAAGTGTCTTGGAAAAGATTATTGGAAGATTACAAAAAATGTCTACAATGTTCCTCTGAATGGACCGGTTACTGCTGATGAAATCAAGGAAGCAGAACATAACATAAGGGCTAAGGAAGTTTTTCTGAGTGCTTTGACCAATTTAGAGATGCCGAATGTGATGGGTTTGAAAACTACACATGAGATATGGAAAAATCTGGAGGTCCTGTATGAAGGAGATGCACAAGTTAAAGTTTCTAAGTTGCAGAGTTTGAAGGAAAAGTATGAGACATTGAAGATGGGAGAAGATGAGAACATAACATCCTTTATGGCTAAAGTTAATGAGCTTGTTATGAACATTAGATATGTCGGTATAACTCTTGAGGAAGATGAGATTGTTTCTAAGGTGTTGAGCTATTTGTCTTCTGCTTACAAAGCTAAAGTTGCTACTATAGATGATATCTGGATTGTGACTACTGTTACTAGAGATATGTTGGTTGGTCAGCTAGCTACATTTGAGTTGGGCGAATTTGGAGAATCACATGTAAATCTGAGAGTGCATTTAAAGCCTATGTATCTAGGAAGAAACTATATGATCCGGGGGAGAGTTCATCAAGGGTTTAAAGATATGAAAAAGAGATGAAAGAGATGGAAGAGTAGGAGAGAGATTTGGATGAACTTGAAGCACTTATTGCTTGGAGATTGCCCAAGGGAGCTGGTAAGTATGATGGAAAGTTACCTTTGACATATTTCTCTTGTAATAAGATAGGACATTTTCTTCTAGGTGTCTTCAAAGAATGTCTAGGTATGATAAGCATGATAGATTTTAAAGACATGATAGACATGATAGACATGATAATCATGAGAGATATGAGAAGAAAGATAAGTATGACAAGCCTTATAAGCCCTACTGGAAGTACCAGAATAAAAAGAGATGCTATTATGCTACTGATGAAGGTGTGACAAATGGGAAATTATACAATGGGAATTTAGGAGATGAATTTGTATTTATTGTTATCAAGGAAGATGATCTTGTACCAGTGAATCCTATAAGCTACATTGTTGAGGAGAAAGCTTTGGCTGCTAATATTGAAGAGAAAGATGAATGGGTAATTGATAGAAGTTGTTCATATCATATGATAGGTGACAAAAGTAAATTTGTGAATATGGAAAGGTATGATGGTGGTATAGTAATATTTGGAGATGATAAATCTTGTGTGATTCGTGGTAGAGGTTCTATATCTTTTGATGCTAATAATAATATTGATGATGTCTTATATGTTGAAGGTTTAAAGCATAACATTTTTTAGTGTTAGACAGATGGTTGACAAGGGATATGATTTGCAATTCAATAATGGTAAATGCAAGATTATGAATGCCTCTGGTAGAGAGATTGCAACAGGGACTAAAACTAAAGGTAATATCTTTCACTTGAATCTTGGTGATAAAAGTTGTTTGATTTCTCAGATAGATGAAAGTTGGTTGTAGCATAGGAGGATGTATCATGTTAATTTTGACTGCATGATAAGGATAAGTTCTACTCAGGTTGTTAGAGATTTGCCTAAGATTGTGAAGCCTTCTAATCTAGTATGTAGTCGATTGGGAAAGAAAACAAGAACATCATTTAAGAGTAAATTGTATACATCATATGGTATATTGTATCTTTTTCATACTGTATTGTGTGGTCCTACAAGAATGAGAAGCATGCAAGGTGACATGTATTTCATGTTGTTGATTGATGACTACTCTAGAATGATGTGGGTGACTTTTCTAAGGGAGTAATCTAAAGCATTGGATAAATTCAAGATATTCAAAGAAAAGGTGGAGACTCAGACTGAATTGATGATCAATTGTCTGAGATCTGACAGGGGAGGAGAATTAACATCTGGTGAATTTGATACATTTTGTGAGAGGAATGGAATAAGAAGACAGTTATCTGCTCCCAGAACCCCTCAATAGAATGGAGTTGTTGAAAGGAAGAACAAAACAATCTTGGATGCTGCTAGAATGATGTTGATTGAAGGAAATGTTGTGCAAACAGGGGAGGAGAATTAACATCTGGTGAATTTGATACATTTTGTGAGAGGAATGGAATAAGAAGACAGTTATCTGCTCCTAGAACCCCTCAATAGAATGGAGTTGTTGAAAGGAAGAACAAAACAATCTTGGATGCTGCTAGAATGATGTTGATTGAAGGAAATGTTGTGCAAACCTTTTCGAAGGAAGTTGCTAATACTGTTGTTTACACAATCAACCAGGTGCATATAATAGGTGATTTTGGTAAGACTCCTTATGAGCTATGGTTTGGTCATGTTCCTATAGTTAGATATTTCAGAGTGTTTGGAAGCAAACGTTATATCATAACAGATGGGGATATAGGAAATTTTGATGCAAGATGTGATTAAGGAATCTTCTTGGGATATTGTACTAAGAGCAAGGCCTACTAGTGTTACAATAAGTGGTTGAAGAAGATAGTGGAAAGTGCAGAAGTGAAGGTTGATGAATGTCATGGGAAGAAGATTAGAGCACACAGATATAAGATTGATGCTTAGGATATTTTTTTAAAGCTGACACATATGGAGATCTTGAAGGAGAATAATCCAGTAGATATATTTAATCTAGATATTGTAGTTATCGATGAAGAAATTCAAGAGCCTAAGAATCAGAATAGTTTGAGGACTCCAAGGTATGTGTGGTGCAAGAGCACCTAAGGGTTGAAATGCCCTTAACCGATTTTGGCTTGTGAGACCTTCCAGTGGTCATGTAAATACATACGGACTCACTCTAGTCCATTTGTATGGTTGTTTAGTTGCAGTTTTTAAAATGTCTCTTATCAGCAAGACCTACCCCAATCGGCAAGTCTTACCCTGATGAGTTTGCCAGAGTTTGGAGTGGTTGGCACTTACCCTGATGACCCGATAAGTCATTAGTGCTCAGAGTATTGGAAGGAGTAGTTTCAAGTTTCCTCGATGATTAACTTGACCTATACTCGGATGATGATCGTGGGTGATCCTATGGTTGTCACTATACTGCAATGGGAATATTATCGCCAGATAATCCTCACGACTTGGCGACAAAGCACGTGCAAAAAAAAGAGGTGAGTTAATGACCATGTAGGTTGAAGGTGGATCAATGACAGTCGCTATACCACATGATAAAAATGCTCAAAAGCTATCTCCCATGATTTGGCGACCAAGGTGGGGCCCGACAAGATAGAAGCACAGGCAAGTTAATGAGTGAGCAAGTCTAGGATGTGTGTGGGAGAAAAAGTGACACTAAGCAAACATGCCCTAATCTCACTTTCAACCACACACTTGTGGAATACGAAAGAGCCTAGAGGTATCACACAATTGGCTACTTCTTTTTGTGGAAGAGAGAGCCACGGGCTGCCTATTAGGATTTCTATTCCTTTGTTGTAATTGAAAGATAAAATGATGCAAGTTCAATCCCTAACCCCAAAGTGCAAGTATGAACTAATAACAAGATTGCAGAATTGAACTTAAACAATGGAAAGCTGTAAACACAAGGACAAGACAAGAATGCAAATGCATACCCGGTGTTAAAATATGAATGAAAATGTTTGGGACGGGGGCGCGGGCACCACTATCCTGATTCTGCCCCTGAAACTACTCCGGAAACTGCTGTTTTGCAACCTGGAAAGCTGTCAAAAATGTTGAAAACTGCTGTCTGTCAGGAGGACCAGGGCACCCAGTGCCCCTGTCCCAGGGACCAGGGCGCCTAGCGCCCCTGTCCTGGCAGGACCAGGGCACCCCACGCCCCTATCCTGGTCTTTTGCTCTGAAACTTGGTTCGTAGTGCTGTCTCGGCCTGCTTTTCCCGGATCTACAACTTGCAGCGTCGTCCGAATCCCAAAACCTGCACTTATGTCTGAAAAAGGTGTTTTGGGTGGCTATATAGGGTTTTGCCTTAGTCAAACCCCCACTTTGGTGATTTCCACCTCCACGAATAGCCAAGTTGTATTGTAAAATGTATTGTGTGTGCAGACCTAGTGTGTGTGCAAGGTCCTTAAATGCAAGAAAGCAAACTAGAGCAACCTAGAAAGTAAACCCTAATTGCTTGTAAATGATAATGTAAATGCTCTAAATCAAGATGCAAAGTGATCTAAAGCATGAATAAAGGATATATTGAAGCTTATGCAAAGACATGAAAACAACATGAAATCATACCCAACCCCAAGGGAGGGGTACAAGCCAATCTTCAGTCAGTAATCTCCTATTGTTCTTCAATGTCTTCCAAGCCCTAAATGGATGAATGAAATTGATAAATTCTTGATAGAAGGATGTTGAATGTTGTTGAAGTCTTCAAAGATCTGCTCTTTCCCTGCATATGAGGTCCTGAAAACCAAAAATTCGGATCCTTTCAAATGAAGAAAGAGAGCTCTTATGTATGAAACCCTAGGTCGTAATTTCATCTTTTGGCCGACCTAGAGATTGAATCTCCCGCCAATTTCTTGGGGTTAAGCTTTATTTTATGATTGGATCGCGCTCCTAAAATTTCGGGAAAAATGTCTACGACCATGTTGCACTCCGGGCGCCATGGTCCTGACAACTTTTCACCAAATTTTCAGGACTGTCGGATATGATGATTTTAGAGAGAATCCCGAAGTTACAGGTGATTTCGAGATGTTTTGACCCCCGAAATCAAGCCCCCAAGTTCAAAATAGGACCTAATCAGGGTTTTTGGTTAAATCATGTATTGGAGGAATAAATTGAAAGGGGCACACTTTAATGAAAGGGCCCAACGTTATGATGTAGGAGATGATAAAATAGGACCTTAGACCTAATTAATTTAATTAATTAAGTGCTAAAGGGGAAATGCAATGCAAAATACAAAATGCGCCAAGGCGGGTGCTAAACTAGGTGTGAAATTGTACCACCCTAGCAAGTGCGTATAATTTACGATGCTACATTTAGCCCCCACTTTAGTGGTCATATGAACACTACGTGCATATGCAAGCTAAAGTACAGAAAAGTAAACATTATTTGAAAAAGGATATATCCATAAGTCTGTCGAACGAAGCCCCCAGCGGTATCTGTAGTACACAGTTAGGAACCGCACCCTACAAAACACACGTTAGATCACAAAATCACCTAATGCTTACTAAGGAAGGTGATGAAAATTTGAGGGTAGCTATATGCCCCCCCCTGTTTCGGCTTGCTAATTTTAGTGAGTTGAAATAGGGTATCATGTTTACCACTTTGAATTGTTAAAGAAAATTGATGACAAATGCTCACAAGAAGATTTGATATGAGATCAAAAACTAATGGAGAATCATTTGGTAAGAAAGAGGACTAAATCTCAATTCCAACACAACAAAGAGTGTGAGGATTTGAGAGTTCTCTAACACAAGATGAAGGAAACAAAATGGAAAGAGAAGAAAAGAAAGGAAAAAAGGCATGAATACACACATTAGTGATCCATGAGAAGAATAGTGAGAGAGAAAACATGGACTTCTCACCCCTAGATCTTGTCTAGGTGATCCATGGGAAAAAGGACATGGAAAACTAGCCCCTAGAGTCTGTCTAGGTGATCAATGTAAGGGAGGAGAGTGAGAAAGTCTAGCCTTATGCTGCTAGTTCCACTCAACCTCGTGCATGTGTGTGTAAGGGAGGTTAGAAGCACCTCATAGGAGTCTATGCCCGAGTATGCTACAACCTGTATATGTATATTACAAAAGCGTGACATCTTGCTCTAAGAGTCTGTGCTCTGGTTCCAAGAATAATCAGCTTGCATAAAAGAAAAAAAATGGAGACATCTCGCTCTAAGAGTCTGTGCTCTGTTTCTGAGAATAATCCATTGCTCAAAAAGTGTAGTGTTTATGTCATAAGAAAAGTAGAACAAGGATACCTACCTTCATCACAAAAGAAGATACCCCAAAAATGCAACAATGTCATAGATCCAAGCAAGAGAGTTTCGCACTCTTTAAGCAAGGATAAGATAGTTGGAAAGGGATATCTTGTAGTATGTGTAAAGGAGATCCTTAGAGGAGAAGAGATCTTTATACAAAAGACACCTATCCTCGAGAGGAATTGTCTTAGACAAATATAACATCTTCTAGAGTAAGACAAAGAAGAGAATAAGAATGCAATACTTCCTTCTTTTGCAAGGTGAAAGTGATTCTTAATGAAGGATGACGCTCTTTTTAACCCAGTTGGGAGAGTGAATTCATTATGGGTGTATTTCATCAAGTGCAAAAGAGGTTGTAGTCAAGGACTTACACCTCTTGTAAGAGAGAATCCTTGAACAAACAACAACAAATGCATACAAGGAATAACATCAAGTAATGAAGTTCACACCATCCACGAAATAGGAAAAAGTGGATCCTTAGATAAAAAATAAGAAAAGATCATTGCCTCCAAATGAGAAGGACTTACACAATCTTCTAGGGAGAGATTTAGACATAAGCAAAATGTACTACATACCCACATGAGTTCATGCAAGCAAGACATGTATGTAAAATGCTCCTCACAAGAAGTGGGTAGGATAAGAAAGAGAATACACATCTTCTCCCATATCTAGGAAAAGAGAATTCTAAAGAAAAGATGATCAATATTTCCACATTATTACCCCATAGGAACAAGAGATAACATAGAAAAATTAGGCTATTATGTTGCTTCAAAAAAAATATGATTGCACTTGAAATTGTACCATCATGAATGACAATGAGCCCCCAGTAAATGAGCTACCAATGTCACATAATGATGAGCAACATAATAGCCATTAATGTTATTTAAAGACATGATAGATTGAATAAGGTATTTGAATATGACATGTTAAATGCTCAACTATAAGTGAGATCAAAAACATGTATAAAATGATAAAAATTGAAGAAGAAAAGTCACATGAAATCTTAGAAGAGGAATGAGTGTAATTTATTAGAGCCTTATCCCTAGAGGAAAGGACTTTATGATGAATAGGAGATAAAGATTCATAAGTGGATTTAGAAATTTGAGGGGATTCATAAAGAGATTTGTTCATTGCCAAGATTTCCTTATGAGGGGAATGAGAGTTGATAGAAGTAGAAGATGATTTAGTTGAAGTGAGATCATCATCACTACTAAACATAGCATTCACATTGAGAGATGGTCTTTTAGATGCTTTAGTGCGTTTGCAGGGATTGTAGCCAAGTCCAAAGGCATAATTGTGAAAATTAGTCTCTAGAGGAACCTTCATCCCTTGTTCATGAGTGCCACAACCATTTCCATGATACCCATGCTTAGCAAAAATGCGAAAACCATGACAATAACGATCAGCCATTTCAGGAAGAGAAGGTGGTTTTTCATAAGACAAAGAATCAAACTCTTCATAATTAGAGGTGTGAGGAGAAGAAGTTTGAGAAGTGGCCACAAAATTATTTCTCATAAGTTCAGGTAAGATTGATTGATTTTTAGTTTCTTCCTTATTTTTAACTTTAAACTCTCTAGGAGGAACCCTATACTCACCTACAAAGGTGGGAGTGAAATCAAGAGATCCCCAATCGTCTTTTGCGAGAACCTTCTCAGGATCAAAAGCCTCTTCATGTGTAGATTCAAGTTGAGAAGAATCTTCATCCAAAGAATTTTGATTATCAGAGGATGATGATTTGTCCATAGGTAAAGAGTCATCACTAGAAGAGGAAGATTTAGAAGAACTCCCTTTGGAAGTAGATGTTTGCAAACAAGCTTGAAAATTAGTATCACCTATCAAGGTATATGTCTTATTGTTATAAATGAATTTAACTTGTCTATGCAATGTAGAGGGGATAGCTTGCATACCGTGAATCCAAGGTCTCCCTAATAACAAGTTGTATGTTAGATTTCCCGACATAACATGGATAGGAGTAGGCAAAGTAACAGGTCCCACTGTGATGGGTAAGGTGATAATATCTAATGAAGACTTAGCCACATTATCAAAGCCTCGAATGGGATGAGAGTTAGGCTCAATAAGGGATGTATCCACATTCATCTTATGCAATAGATTAATGCTACACACATTAAGGCCAGAGCCATTATCTACTAGTGTTTGTCTTATAGCAGTGCCATTTATGATAACCACAATCATCAAGGGATCATATTGATGTTGAATTTCACTAGTAGGCAACTCATCTTGAGTAAACACAATTTGAGCTTTAGGATTCATCACAGAGTTAACCAAAGACACTATATTACTAGATGTATTAGGTGGAGGAACATTCAAATCTCTCAAGGCATCTTGTAACATTCCATGATGAGCGGAAGAAGTTTGGATCAAATCCCAAAGGGATATCTTAGCAGGGGTAGCTTTAAGTTGTTCTATGAGATCATAGTCCTTACTAAGAATTTGTGAAATACGAGGAGCTTGAGGAAGAATAGGTTGGGAAGGAGGAAGTGAAGTTGGGATAACTAGAGGAGGATTAGGTTGCCTATTGTTTCTAGTATTATAAGTATGGGCAACCGCATGATAACTCTCTCTAGTCAATTGCTTAGCATACTCATAAGGACTCTTAGAGGAATAACCTCCTTGCACAGTAATAACAGGTTTCTTAGGAGTGCAAAAAGAATCATTAGCATAACCACCTTGAACCACTAAGATAGGCTTATTTAAAGGTTGAGAATTTTGAGAAGGACAAGCACCTTGGACAGTGAAGAGAGGTTTGTTAGGTGTTTCATTCACATGTATCAAATTGATTGAGGATGGTTTAGAGGAATGAACAAAAGTGTTGGAAGAATTATTGATAGTCTTCTCTTGCACTAAAACCTTATCACAGATTAGATCAATTTTAGGAGAGAGACAAGGGATAGGCATTGATGTTCTAGTAGGAAGAGTAATACTAGGAAAGGTCATATCATCCTCTATCATCAAAGGATCTACATGGGGAATAAACTTTATAGGAGAAGGATCAAGATTACTCTCTAAAGTCTCACTTTTGAGAGAGAGATCTTTGAAAGAGATGTTAACCATCTTGCTTTGAACTAGGGTTTCCTTATGAGTAGAACCAAATTGAGGAGAGGGAGATGCTTTATTTTTAGAGGGAGAAAAATTGAGATTCAAGGAAGGTGAGAAACTATCAAGAGAGTTTTCAATCTTGATTTCATCCCCTTTGGCTAGGGGTAAAGAATAATCTATACCTTCTTCTAATGGTTCATCCCAAATAGTGAGGTTGTTGAAAGGAATGTTTGAAGTATTGTCAATTTCGAGAGAGGAGATAACATTGTTTATTAATTCCTCATCTTTAGGAGGGAGAGCATCAATAGATGTGTTAAACTCATCCTCTTTCCTCAAAATATGTTCAATATGATCTTTAGGGGAGAGAGAATTAAGGAAATTGCTTATTATTTCATCTTCTTTCTCTAAGGGATGCTTATGGGTAAGACCAACTTTAGGAGAAGGGTAAGCATTTATCATTAATTCATCATCTCTAGTGGGAATTTTGTTGGAAAAGGAAAGGCCATCACTAGGAAATGTAGGGATAATGTCATCTTCTTGCACAAAAGGATCCTCATGAAGGGAGCATTTTTTAGGAGCTACAAGGTCATCAAGGGCATCATCCAACAAAGCATGATCATATCTATTAAAAGGTTTATCTTTTGATTCAAAAGGAGATATCTCTTCATAGAGGGGATCATTGAAAACAACCATGTTACTAGATTTAGTGGAAGAGTTGATAGGAATGTACCCTTGAGAGGAATCATTCGACTTATCTTTCTCATCACAACGAAATGGCATAGTAACAATGTTTATGAGTTTTTGGTAAAATGAAGGTTTGGTATATTTAGGGTTCAAAAACTCATCTAAAGCTTCATCTAATTCATCATCATCACAAATATGAACATCTTGCAAATAAAAATCTGACATTTTGAAATAAAAATTGCACACAATGCAAAGAAACAAAACACACTCTTTCTTTTCCTTCTTTTTTTTTTTCTTTTTTTTTTTCTTTTTTTTTTTTTTTTTTGAAAATGAAACTTAAATGAAACACGCTAAATCTAGCTTTAGATCTAACAAATGTAAAGCAATAATAAGGTTCACGTCGGGTTCACCAAAATGTGTGGGAGAAAAAGTGACACTAAGCAAACATGCCCTAATCTCACTTTCAACCACACACTTGTGGAATACGAAAGAGCCTAAAGGTATCACACAATTGGCTACTTCTTTTTGTGGAAGAGAGAGCCACGGGCTACCTATTAGGATTTCTATTCCTTTGTTGTAATTGAAAGATAAAATGATGCAAGTTCAATCCCTAACCCCAAAGTGCAAGTATGAACTAATAACAAGATTGTAGAATTGAACTTAAACAATGGAAAGCTGTAAACACAAGGACAAGACAAGAATGCAAATGCGTACCCGGTGTTAAAATATGAATGAAAATGTTCGGGACGGGGGCGCGGGCGCCACTGTCCTGATTCTGCCCCTGAAACTGCTCCGGAAACTGCTGTTTTGCAACCTGGAAAGCTGTCAAAAATGCTGAAAACTGCTGTCTGTCAGGAGGACCAGGGCGCCCAGCGCCCCTGTCTTGGCAGGACCAGGGCGCCCCATGCCCCTGTCCTGGTCTTTTGCTTGAAACTTGGTGCGGAGTGCTATCTCGGCCTGCTTTTCCCGGATCTGCAACTTGCAGCATCATCCGAATCTCAAAACCTGCACTTATGTCTGAAAAAGGTGTTTTGGGCTGCTATATAGGGTTTTGCCTTAGTCAAACCCCTGCTTTGGTGATTTCCACCTCCACGAATAGCCAATTTGTATTGTAAAATGTATTGTGTGTGCAGACCTAGTGTGTGTGCAAGGTCCTTAAATGCAAGAAAGCAAACTAGAGCAACCTAGAAAGTTGTAAATGATAATGTAAATGCTCTAAATCAAGATGCAAAGTGATCTAAAGCATGAATAAAGGATATATTGAAGCTTATGCAAAGACATGAAAACAACATGAAATCATACCCAACCCCAAGGGAGGGGTACAAGCCAATCTTCAGTCAGTAATCTCCTATTGTTCTTCAATGTCTTCCAAGCCCTAAATGGATGAATGAAATTGATAAATTCTTGATAGAAGGATGTTGAATGTTGTTGAAGTCTTCAAAGGTCTGCTCTTTCGCTACATATGAGGTCCTGAAAACCAAAAATTCGGATCCTTTCAAATGAACAAAGAGAGCTCTTATGTATGAAACCCTAGGTCGTAATTTCATCTTTTGGCCGACCTAGAGATTGAATCTCCCGCCAATTTCTTGGGGTTAAGCTTTATTTTATGATTGGATCTCGCTCCTAAAATTTCGGGAAAAATGTCCGGGACCATGTTGCACTCCGGGCGCCATGGTCCTGACAACTTTTCACCAAATTTTCAGGACTGTCGGATATGATGATTTTAGAGAGAATCCCGAAGTTACAGGTGATTTCGAGATGTTTTGACCCCCGAAATCAAGCCCCCAAGTTCAAAATAGGACCTAATCAGGGTTTTTGGTTAAATGATGTATTGGAGGAATAAATTGAAAGGGGCACACTTTAATGAAAGGGCCCAACATTATGATGTAGGAGATGATAAAATAGGACCTTAGACCTAATTAATTTAATTAATTAAGTGCTAAAGGGGAAATGCAATGCAAAATACAAAATGCGCCAAGGCGGGTGCTAAACTAGGTGTGAAATTGTACCACCCTAGCAAGTGCGTACAATTTACCACGCTACAGGATGATTGAATGATTTTCGCTAAACCGCTATGGTGAGATGCACAAAGTTTATTCCCCATGACTTGGCGACCATGATGGGACCCAGCGACAAAGAAGAGTGTCATTCTGGGTGGTTAGTGAGGTCATGCTAAGGTGGCATGGCAGGGACGTCAGAGCCAATCAGGGGGTGCCACGTGGCGGAGTGCAAAAAGAAAGATCGAGCAAGATCGGATGATCGGGATAGCTATTTTGGTTGTCTTCCTGATGACCCGATGGAAATGCCTGATGGAAAAGTGTGGACTTTGCAAGTCACCAATGAGCATCAGAAGCCAGGTTCTGAGGCTATGCCAATGACCCATTATGAAACCGTTTTCTCCAGTTTGTAACCATCTGTGTTTCACGATGGATGGATGAGCTATAAAAGTCTAATTGTAAGTCGTTGGATTGGTTGTTGTTGGATACTATAGGAAACACAAGAGAAATACATACAAGTCTATTTTCTAGTTTTCTATCGCTGAGTGTTGTACTATCTTATTTTTGTTAAGTTTTTCATTACAGTCTCATAATTAAAGTTTCCTTTTTGTTGTTTGTTTCTTTGTTTTGAATTCACAGTGTAAATATGGCTCTATCTTAAACCTCCACCATGGGATCCACATGGTCATTGGATTTCTTCAGGAAGAGCCAAAAATGTACAGTAAGAGTAGAGTAGCAGTAGGAGGAAACCAGGAAATGGCAATCGCCATTTCTGCATACTAAGCCTAGGCGAGCTTGGAAGAAGTTCGGCTAGGTTTCAGTGACCATAAAGGAGTAAGTGCAAGGGAGGACTGGTGTAGAAGCCTGATTACAAAATCAGATAGGATGATGACTTTACAGACTGCAAGTAAGAAAGGGTAGTCCTACACCTCTGCAACTCATAGTGATAGAATCTAGGAGCATGGAGAACAAGCTTCTTTATGAGCTTGTATCGAGTGTGTTAAGAATTTACTAGTAGGGAAGCACTTAGAAGTCTAGAGGGGTAGACTTAGAACCTGATAAGGGATAGAAGCAAACCGTCAAGAAATCTAATTGATGGCAAACCAGGTAGCCTCCATATTAATGTCAAATTGAATCATTTTGAGAATCAGATTATTGGTGATAAGAGTAAAGGTGTGATGACTAGGAGAAGACTTGTTGCTAAAGAGATATACCTAATTTTTAATATTGAGCCTAAAGATGTTGCTGAAGCATATAAGGATGAGAACTGGATAAAAGCTATGGAGGAAGAGTTGAATTAGATTGAGAAGAACAACACACGGGATCTTGTTTTGAGACCTAAAAACAAGAAAGTGATTGGTACTAAGTGGGTATTCTATAATAAACTAAATGAAGTTGGTGAAGTAGTGAGAAATAAAGCAAGATTGGTATGTAAGGGATTCTCTCAAATGGAAGGTATTGATTCTGAAGAAACTTTTTCTCCTATAGCTAGAATTGAAGCTGTTAGATTATTTCTTACATATGTTGCTTACAAGAATTTCAAAATATATCAAATGGATGTCAAGTCAGCCTTTTGAATAGTGATCTTGAGGAGGAAGTTTGCATTGAGCAATTGGAGGGATTTTCTCTATCAGATGAAGGAGATATGGTATGAATATTGAAGAAATCTCTATATGGACTGAAGCAAGCCCCTAGAGCCTGGTATGCTAGATTAGATAAGTATTTGATGAATTTGGGATTTTGTAAAGTATTGCTAATAGTAATTTATACTTTAAGGTTGAGATTGATAACATTTTGATTGTTGAAGTATTTGTGGATGATATTATTTTTAGCAGTGATGATGATTTGAGTATGAAGTTTGCTAATGATATGAAAAAGGAATTTGAGATGTCTATGATAGGTGAGATGAAATTCTTCATAGGATTGCAAATTACTCAGACCGGTAAAAGTATTTTCATTTCTCAATCTAAGTATGTGATAGAATTGTTGAAGAAATTCGGGTTAGCTGATTCTAAACCTCTTGGAACTCCTATGGTGCTTGGATGTAAGTTGTCTAAGAAAGAATGAATCTTAGAAAGTTAATCAAACCTTATACATATCCATGGTTGGTGGACTACTGTACTTGACTCAAACTAGACCAGATATTATGCATGTTGTATGTCTTTGTGCCAGATTTCAAGCTAATCCTAAAGAGACTCTTGTTACTGCTGTGAAGAGGATTTTTAGATATTTGAAGGGAACTGCTAGTTATGGGTTGTGGTATCCAAAAAATGATTATTTTTTTGGTATTATGGATATGTTGCATTGGTTTTGTCATTGATGTCAATACTTATCAACACTTATCCTTTTGGAGATCTTTGGTTATGTTCACCGACAAGTTCAGTGACCTATGCAAGTCATCGGTATTTGGTTCACCGACAGGTTATATTGTTCACTGGTACTGAGGATGACTTTTTATTATTTGGTGATCACTTGGTTATGTCGAAGACATGGTTTGGACACTTGGTTTTGGTATTCTGGTTATTGGTCTAATCGGGTTGACATATTTGTTGTTACTGACAAATTGGTCTAAGTTATGGACCGGCATGCATTATCTATTCCAGATTAGCACAACATGTTATGGAGATGATTTAATCAATTGGTATTGTTCTAATTACATTGAGCCAACATAATGCATCGCATCTTGACTTACTTGTAAATGATTTGACTGTAATATTCTTAGTGAGCCGACCTAAACATTTGGTCTTAGGTTTTGGTATATATGTAAGATCTCAATTGTGAGATGTAAGGACATGATATGTAAGGTTATGGTATTGTAACATGGTATGTGAGAATATTGAAGATCATATGAGAAGACCATAGAGAAGGTTCAAGGAAGGTTTGAAGGAGTTTATCAGAGTTTAACTAGTACTAAATCCAGCATTGAAGATGCTCCTTTGAGTAGTACATTATCATTGGATTTAATCATCCAATTGTAGTCAGTGTGACTCCCATCTTGTGATTGAGTAGTGAGCTCTAGGTAGTTGGCCTTTCTACATGTGCAGACCCCATTTGTATACACATACTATTTGCAGTAGTATCATCTGATTGTGGGTAAGGTTTCCCACCATGGTTTTTCCCCTTACAGGGTTTCCATGTACAAATCTCTTTGTTATGTGTTGTGGATGTTGTTTCTCTTTCTGTTCATGCATTAAGTTTCACCGATATTAATATTAACTATTAATCTATTAACTGGCATTAAGTTAGGTTTACCGGTATTATGTATCAAGTTTGATTAAGTTATATTTGGGTTGAAATTAATAGACAACTAATTCACCCCCCCCTCTCATTTGCCTCCAAGTCCTAACAATTGGTATCAGAGCTAAGTCATCTTTTTGCACAAGTTTAACAACTTGAGGAGATTCTATGGCAACTAACTTTTTTAGGAAGGACAGTCTGAAACTTGATGCAACTAACTATGATATATGGAAGATCAGAATGGAGACACATCTGAATTGATTTAGAAGAGACATATGGGACGTTACACAGAATGGCTATGTTGGTCCTACATCAGGTCAACCTAATCCACCTACATTGGGTAAGGATCAAGAGAATGATTGCAAAGCAAGAGAAGCACTCTTGAGCACCTTGTTAGATCAGCAAATCATGGGATTATCAGACCTATATACTACTAAAGCTATGGGATAAATTGGAGACACTGAATGAAGGAGATACCAATGTCAAAATTGCAAAACTGGAATGCTTCCTGGGTCAAGTATGAAAATTTGAAAATGGAAGAAGATGAAAGAATTTTTGCATTTATGGAAAGGGTTAATGAAATTGTTTGGGAATACCATGATGTGGAGATTCCTTAAGTGAAGATGAAATTGTTTCTAAAGTTTTAAGAGCATTGCCACTGGCATACAAAATGAAATTAATTGCTATTAATGAGTTGAGAACAATGCCTAATACATGAGTATCTAGAGATACCCTGGTTGGAAAACTTTCAACATTTGAGCTTGAAGAATTTGGTCATGTTGCTACAATTAAAACAAATTTAGCCTTCAAAGCATCATCATCATCTGATAAATCGGATTGGAAAGCACTTTATGCAAGAGAACTTGAAGATATTAGGAGGGAAAATGAAGAACTTGAAGAGCTTGAAGCAATATTTGCAAGGAAAATGCCTAACGGTCCTATTGGAAGTAAGTATAAAGGTAAAGCACCATTTAAATTTTTTAACTGCAATAAAGTTGGTCATGAGGCATCTAGATGTCCTAACAGACATGCAAGATTGAGAGAAGAGGCTAAAAGAACATACAAGCCTAACCTTGAATATCAGAGATACAGATTTAAGAAGAATAGAGACAAATCATGTTATTATGTTGATGAAGGAGTTACTGATGATTCTGATGCAGAACCGACAGACAATGGATGGGCTTTTGTTGCAATAACAAAAAATCAATGGGCACCTACTGTTCCACTAGTAGAGCAGGCCCTAGTAGCTAAAATTGAAGAAAGGGATGAATGGATTATAGATTCTGGATGTTCACATCATATGATTGGTGATAAAAGTAAATTTTTATCTTTTCAAGAATACAATAGAGGTCTAGTAAGATTTGGAGATGATAAATCTTGTTTGATCAGAGGAAAAGGTACTATATCTTTTGATGGTAAGCACAATACTGACAACATTTATTATGTTGAAGGTTTGAAGCATAATCTTTTGAGTGTTGGTCAATTAGTTGAAAAGGGATTTCATTTACAATTCAAGAATGGTAAATGCAAAATCATGAACAAAAATGGTTTGGAAATTGCAAATAGTAATTAGACTAGAGGTAATATCTTTTATTTGAATAACAATGAAAAGACATGCTTGATTGCACATATTGATGAAAGTTTGTTATGGCATAAAAGACTCTGTCATGTAAATTTTGATTGCATTAGTTCATCTAAGGTAGTAAGGGATTTACCTAAGATTGTAAAACCTCATAATCTGGTAAGTAAAGAATGACAAATGGGAAAGCAAGTTAGAACAACTTTTAAGAGTATTTCTAAGAAATCCAATGATGTTCTTGATTTAATTCATACTGACTTATGTGGTTCGGAAAGAACAAGAAGTCTACAAGGAGATAGATATTTCATGTTAATTATTGATGATTATTCTAGAATGTGTTGGGTTACTTTTCTTAGGGAGAAATCAAAAGATTTTGGGAAATTCAAATTATTCAAGGAACTTGTAGAGAATGAAATCAGTAAGAAAATCGAATGTTTAAGATCAAATCAAGGAGGTGAATTTACATCTAAGGAGTTCAATACATTTTGTGAAGTGAATTGAATTAGAAGACAACTATTAGCACCCCGAACACCTCAAAAAAATGGAGTTGTCAAAAGCAAGAATAGAGCTATTCTGGATGTAGCTAGAAGCATGATATCAGAAGCAAATCTACCTCATGTGTATTGGAGAGAAGCAATGAATACAACGGTTTACACTTTCAACAGAGTTCACATCAAAGGTGAAACTGGTAAGATGCCCTTTGAATTATGGTTTGGTAATATTCCTACTCTTAAGTACTTCAGAATATTTGGAAGCAAATGCTACATTTGGAGAGATGAGTATATTGGTAAATTTGATCCTAGAAGTGATGAAGGTATATTTCTTGGTTATTCATCTAAGAGAAAATCATATGGATGTTTTAATAAAAGATTGCAGAAAATCATTGAGAGTGCAAATGTGAAGATAGATGGAAACTTTAGAGGAAAATCAAGGTCTATGGATTCTGAATCGACAGTTGAGATGATCATAAATGAAACTATATAGAATGCATCAACACAGATTGTAGATCTAGCCACATTGGCATCATCAGAAAATTCCATAGTGACTGAAGAACAACAAGTGAACACACCCAGGTATGTAAGATTGAATCACTCTGAAAGTCAGATAATTGGGAATAAGTATCAAGGAGTTATGACAAGAGGAAGACTAGAAAATGAAGAGGAATGTTTAATTTCTCAAATTGAACCAGCATCTGTTATTGAGGCATGTGAAGATAAACATTGGATTAGAGCTATGGAAAATGAATTGGAACAAATTGAAAAGAACAATACATGGACATTGGTTCCCCGACCTAAAGATAAAAATGTAATTGGAACTAAATGGGTAATCAGAAATAAATGTAATGAAGATGGTAAGGTAATCAAAAACAAAGCAAGATTAGTGTGTAAAGGATATTCACAAAAAGAGGAAATTGACTACAATGAAACCTTTGCACCGGTAGCTAGAATTGAGGTAGTCAAATTATTTCTTGCATTTGCAGCACACACGAACTATAAAATATATCAAATGGATGTTAAATGTGCATTTCTGAATGGCGATCTTGAAGCGGAAGTTTACATTGAACAACCTATTGGATTTTCATTGACAAATGATAAAGATATGGTTTGCAGATTAAGGAAAGCTTTATATGGATTGAAGCAAGCTCCTAAAGCTTGGTATCCTAGATTGGACAAATATCTTTTGAAGCTTGGTTACACTAAAGGTAATGTTGATAGCAACTTATATTTCAAAGTGACTAATGAAGACATCTTGCTTATTGAATTTTTTGTTGATGAAATCATTTTTGAAGGAGAAGAGGGTATATGCAAGATCATGGGGGGCCAAAAAGTGGCAATGGAGAAAAAAAAGTGTTTTCAACCTTTCCAAACACGCCAAAATCCGCTTTGACCTTTTGTTTGGGTCGGACAAATTTTGAATTTGGTTTGGTAATACCAAACCAAATTGGATATCCAATATTATCAGATATCTGATTTGTGATGTCACTATTGTGATATAATATTTTTCAAATCGGATATCTGATTTACTCAACATAAAAAATATAGTTTAGTAAAATGGGCATAACTTTTGTGTTTCTTATCGAAATTTTGATTTTTTATAGACATTGGAAAGGTAATTCATAGACCTATCAAATGGATGAGGTAGTTTGACAAAATTATATATAGAAAAACAATTTTAATCATTTGAAGTTAGTCCTTCAATTTTAAAACTTTAAATACTCACAAATTTTGCATACAAAGTCTCATTTTTTTCCCTATCACCTCCTTTATCTATCACTTGTCTATCTATACTTATATAGTATATTTTATATATCTCTTTATTCTCTACTTATTTCACTTATTTTCTCATTCCATGTAGATAAATAAATTCCCAAGCTACATGAATCTCTGCATATATATCCATCTTTCTATTCATATCTCTGCCTCTCCCACTCCATCATTGTCACTCCTTATTTCTATATTTCTCTCTAATAATCTCTCTTCTCTCTATTTATCTCCCTCCTTTACCTTCTCCTACCTATACTTATGTATTACTTGTCTCTATCACCTCCTTTCTCTCCCTATCTTGTCCCCTCTCTCTCTCTATATCCCTATAGATCTATCTTCATGTATATTTACATCTCATTATCTCTAAATCTCACTTATTCACTCCATCTCTCTATCATGTTCTATCCATATCTATCTCTATCTCCATCTTCACATCTCCATCTCTTTCCCTATGAATCTCTCTTTTTATATGTTCCTCTATCTTTATATATATTCCTCTATACATGATTAATCTACTTCTTTGTCTCTTCCTCTATCGCCCTCTTGAAGTATCTTTCCCTTTCTCTACTTTTATCTCTTTATTTACTCTATCTTTATATATATTTTTCTCTCTCCCCACATCCTTCTCTATAGTACCTTTATATATCTCTATATCTTCCTCTTTTTCTCTCTCCCTCCCTCTCTATCTATCCCTATCTATAATCTCTATCTCTCTTTCTCACTCTCTTGCACTATCTATATATCTATATCTATAGATATTTCTCTTCCTTTATATCTCTCTATCTCTTCCTTTTTTTATCTCTCTCTTTACCCCTCTCTATCCATTTTTCTCCATCTCTTCATATATTTATCTTTGTCTTTACCTCTTTCTCTATATCTATTCACCTCCCTCTCCCTTTATCTTCATTTTTTTATCTATATCTTCCTCTCTCCTTTTCAATATCTAGATATGTCTACCTCTTTCTATCCATCCTTTTCCTTTAATTTTTCTCCCTCTCACTTCATACTTCTTAATATATATATCTCTATTTATGTCCTTGTCCTTTAGTTCTTTTCCCTCTATTTAGTTCTTCATTTCTCTTCACCCTTATATCTCTCCTTATTTCAATATTAGTATATATGGTCTCCTAAGGGGTTATATTGTGTCCTAAGGGGTCATAGAACATCATATGACCCCTTAGGACACAATATGACCCCTAACGACACCATATGGTCTCCTAAGGCATCATATGGTGTCATAAGGGGTCATAAAACACCATATGACCCCTTAAGACACAATAAGACCCCTAATGATACCATATGGTGTCCTAAGGGGTCATAAGACACCAAATGACCCCTTAAGACACCATACAACCCCTAATGACACAATGTGGCATCCTAAAGGGTCATATGGTGTCATAAGGGGTCATAGGACACCATATGACCCCTTAGGACACCATACAACCCATAGCACCATATAGTGTCCCAAGGGGTCATATGGTGTCTTAAGGGGTCAAAGAATGTCATATGACCAATTATGACACAATACAACCCATGATGACACCTAAGGAGTCATATAGTGTCATAAGGGGTCATAGGACACCATATGACCCCTTATAACACCATATGATCCCTTACGACACCATATGGTGTCCTAAGGGGTCATATAACACCATATAACCCCTTATAACACAAGAAGGTCCATAACAACACGATATGGTGTCCTTAGGGGTCATATAGTGTCAGGAGACACCATATGACCCCATAGGACACAATATGACCACTAACAATACCTAAGGGGTCATATGGTGTCCTAAGGGGTTATATGATGTCCTAGGAACCTTTAGGACATAATATGACCCCTTAGCACACCATACAACCCCTAATGACACCATATGGTGTCCTAAGGGGTTGTAGGACACCATATGACCCATTAGGACACAATATGACCCCTAACAACACCTAAGGGGTCATAGTGTGTCCTAAGGGGTCATAGGACACCATATGACCCCTAACGATACTATATGGTATCCTAAGGGGTAATTTTGTGTCCTAAGGGATCATACGAGACCATATGACTTGTAACGACACAAAATGACACCTAATGATACCTAAGGGGTCATATGGTGTTCTAAGGGGTCATACGACACCATATGACCCTTTAGCACACCATACAACCCCTAATGACACCATATGATGTTCTAAGGGGTCATAGAACACCATATGACCCCTTAGGACACCATACGATGCATACTGGTACTATATGGTTTCCTAAGGGGTCATAGGACACCATATGATCCCTTAGGAGACCATATGACCCATAACAACATAATATGGTGTCCTAGAGGGTCATAGAACACAATATGACTCCTTGGAACACCATATAACCCATAACAACACCATCTAGTGTCTTAAAGGGTCATAAGACACAATATTACCCCTTAGGACATAATATAACCCCTAATGACATCATATAGTGTCTCAATGGGTCATAGGACACCATATGACCCCTTAGGACACCATACCACATCATATCACCCTTTACGACATCATATGGTGTCCTAAGGGGTCATATGGTATCCTAAGGGGTCATATAACACCATATGACCCCTTAGAACACAAGAAGACCCATAACAACATGATATGGTGTCCTAAGGGGTCTATGGTTTCATGAGACACCATATGACCCCTTAGGAAACAATATGACCCCTAATGATACCTAAGGGGTCATATGGTGTACTGAGGGGTTATATGATGTCCTAGGAACCTTTAGGCCACAATATGACCCCTTAGCACACCATACAACCCCTAATGACCCCATATGGTGTCTTAAGGGGTCATCGGGCAACATATAACCCATTAGGACACAATATGACCCCTAACAACACCTAAGGGGTCATAACATATCCTAAGGGGTCATATAACACCATATAACCCCTTATAACACAAGAAGACCCATAACAACATGATATGGTGTCCTAAGTGGTCATATGGCATTAGGAGACACCATATGACCCCTTAGGACACAATATGACCCCTAATGATACCAAAGGGGTCATATGGTGTCCTAAGGGGTTATATGATGTCCTAGGAACCTTTAGGACACAATATGATCCATTAGCACACCATACAACTCCTAGGCCACCATATGACCCCTATAAACACCTAAGGGGTCATATTGTGTCGTAAGGGGTCATAGGACACCATATGACCCCTAACGACACTATATGGTGTCTTAAGGGGTCATATTGTGTCCTGAGGGGTCATAGGACACCATATGACCCCTAACGACATAAAATGACACCTAACGATACATAAGAGGTCATATGGTGTTCTAAGGGGTCATAGGACACTATTTGACCCCTTAGCACACCATATGACCCCTAATGACACCATATGGTGTTCTAAGGAGTCATATGGTGTCCTAAGGGGTCATAGAACACCATATGACCCCTTAGGACACCATACGATGCATAATGACACTATATGGTGTCCTAAGGGGTCATAGGACACCATATGACCCCTTAGAGGACTATACAACCCATAAAAACATAATATGGTATCTTAGAGGGTAATAGAACACCATATTACCCCTTAGAACACCATACAACCCATAACGACACCATGTGGTGTCTTAAGGGGTCATAAGACACAATATTACCCCTTAGGATATAATATGACCCCTAACAATGTCATATAGTGTCCTAAGGGGTCATAGGACACCATATGACCCCTTAGGACACCATATGACCCCTTGCGACACCATACCACCCTTTATGACACCATATGGTTTCCTAAGGTGTCATATGGTATCCTAATGGGTCATATAACACCATATGACCCCTTAGAACACAAGAAGACCCATAACCACATGATATGGTGTCCTAAGGGGTCATATGGTGTCCTAAGGGGTTTTATGATGTTCTAGGAACCTTTAGAACACAATATGACCCCTTAGCACACCACACAACCCCTAACAACACCATATGGTGTCCTAAGGGGTTGTAGGACACCATATAACCTGTTAGGACGTAATATGACCCCTAACAACACCTAAGGGGTCATAGGACACTGTATGACCCCTAAGGACACTATATGGTGTACTAAAGGGTCATATTGTGTGCTAAGGAGTCATAGGACACCATATGACCCCTTAGCACTTCATACAACCCCTAACGACATGATATGGTGTCCTAAGGGATCATATGATGTCCTAAGGGGTCATATAACACCATATGACACCATATGGTGTCCTAAGGGGTCATATGGTATCCTAAGGGGTCATAGGACACTATATGACCCCTTAGAAGACCATACAACCCATAACAACATAATATGATGTCCTAGAGGGTCATAGAACACCATATGACCCCTTAGAACACCATATGACCCCTTAGGATACCATATGATGCATAATTACACTATATGGTGTCCTAAGGGGTCATAGGACACCATATAACCCCTTAGAGGACCATACAACCCATAACAACATAATATGGTGTCTTAGAAGGTCATAGAACATCATATGACCCCTTAGAACACCATATGACCCATAACGACACCATGTGGTGTCTTAAGGGGTCATAGGACACCATTTGACCCCTTAGCACACCATATGACCCCTAACGACACCATATGGTGTCCTAAGGGGTCATAGAACACCATATGACCCCTTAGGACACTATACGATGCATAATGACACTATATGGTATCCTAAGGGGTCATAGGACACCATATGACCCCTTAGAGGACTATACAACCCATAACAACATAGTATGGTGTCTTAGAGGGTAATAGAACACCATATGACCCCTTAGAACACCATACAAACCATAACGAAACCACATCTTAAGGGGTCATAAGACACAATATTACCCCTTAGGACATAATATGAGCCCTAACAATGTCATATAGTGTCATAAGGGGTCATAGGACACCATATGGTGTCCTAAGGAGTCATATGGTGTCCTAAGGGGTCATAGAACACCATATGACCCCTTAGGACACTATACGATGCATAATGACACTATATGGTATCCTAAGGGGTCATAGGACACCATACGACCCCTTAGAGGACTATACAACTCATAACAACATAGTATGGTGTCTTAGAGGGTAATAGAACACCATATGACCCCTTAGAACACCATACAAACCATAACGACACCACATCTTAAGGGGTCATAAGACACAATATTACCCCTTAGGACATAATATGAGCCCTAACAATGTCATATAGTGTCATAAGGGGTCATAGGACACCATATGACCCCTTAGGACACCATACGACCCCTTGCGACATAATACCACCCTTTACGACACCATATGGTTTCCTAAGGGGCCATATGGTATCCTAATGGGTCATATAACACCATATGACCCCTTAGAACACAAGAAGACCCATAACCACATGATATGGTGTCCTAAGGGGTCATATGGTGTCATGAGACACCATATGACTCCTTAGGAGACAATATGACCCCTAATGATACCTAAGGGGTCATATTGTATCCTAAGGGGTTATATGATGTCCTAGGATCCTTTAGAACACAATATGACCCCTTAGCACACCATACAATCCCTAACGACACCATATGGTGTCCTAAGGGGTTGTATGACACCATATAACCTGTTAGGATGTAATATGACCCCTAACAACACCTAAGGGGTCATAGGACACCATATGACCCCTTATCACTCCATACAACCCCTAACAATACCATATGGTGTCCTAAGAGATCATATGGTGTCCTAAGGGGGTCATATAATGCCATGTGACCCCTTAGGACACCATATGACACATAATGACACCATATGGTGTCCTAAGGGGTCATAGGACACTATATGACCCCTTAGGAGACCATACAACCCATAACAACATAATATGATGTGCTAGAGGGTCATAGAACACCTTATGACCCCTTAGACACCATACGACCCATAACAACACCATGTGGTGTCCTAAGGGGTCATAAGACACAATATGGCCCCTTAGGACATAATATGACCCCTAGCAATGTTATATAGTGTCCTAAGGGGTCATAAAAAACCATATGACCCCATAGAACACCATATGACCCCTTAGAACACCATACGACCCTTTACAACACCACATGGTGTCCTAAGGCATCATATGGTATCCTAAGGGGTCATATAAAACCATATGACCCCTTAGAACACCATACTACCCCTTAGAACATAAGAAGACCCATAACAACATGATATAGTGTCGTAAGGAGTCATATGGTGTTATGAGATGCCATATGACCCCTTAGGACACATTACGACCCCTAATGATATCTAAGGGGTCATATGGTGTCTTGAGAGGTTATATGATGTCCTAGGAATCTTTAGGACATAATATGACCCCTTAGCACACCATACAATCCCAAACAACACCATATGGTGTCCTAAGGGGTTGCAGGACACTATATGACCCATTAGGACACAATATGACCCCTAACAACACCTAAGGGGTCTTATTGTGTCCTAAGGGGTCATAGGACATCATATGACCCCTAACGACACAAAATGATGCCTAAAAATACCTAAGGGGTCATATGGTGTTATAAAGGGTCATAGGACACTATATGACCCCTTAGCATGCCATACAACCCTTAATGACACCATATGGTGTCCTGAGGGGTTATAAAACACCATATGACCCCTTAGGAAACCATACGACGCATAATGAACCATATAGTGTCCTAAGGGGTCATAGGACACCACATGACCCCTTAGGAGACCATATGACCCATAACAACATAAAAATGGTGTCCTAAGGGGTCATAGAACACCATATAACCCCTTACAACACCATACAACCCATAACAACACCATGTGGTGTTCGAAGGGGTCATAAGACACAATATGACCCCTTAGGACATAATATGACCCCTAATGACATCATATAGTGTCATAAGGGGTCATAGGACACTGTATGACCCTTTAGGACACAATACGACCCCTTAGGACACAATACGACCCCTTAGGACATAAAATAAACCCTAATGACACCTAAGGGGTCATAGGACACCATACGACACATAACAACACCAAATTGTATCCTAAGCGGTCATGTGGTGTCCTAAGGCATCATAGGACACCATATGACCCATAACACCATATAGTCTCCAAGCATATGGTGTCCTAAGGGGTCATACGACACCATATGACCCATTAGGACACAATAAGACCCTTGATGACACCTAATGGGTCATATAGTTTCCTAAGTGTTCATAGGACACCATATGACCCCTTAGGACACCATACGACTCCTAGCAACACCATATGGTGTCCCAAGGTATCATATGGTAACCTAAGGGGTCATATAATCTCTTAAGGGGTTATAAAACACCATATGACCCCTTAAGATACCATAAGACCCATAATGACACCATATGATGTCCTAAGGGGTCATATGGTGTCCTAAAGGGTCATGGGACACCATATCACCTTTTAGGACATAGTATGAGCCCTAACAAAACCTAATGGATCATATGGTGTCTAAGGGGTCATACGATGTCTTGTGACCCCTTAGCACACCATACAACCCCCAATGACACCATATGACCCATTCAGACACAATATGACCCCTAACAATACATAAGGGGTCATATGGTATCCTAAGGAGTCATAGGATACCATATGACCCCTTAACACACCATACGACCCCTAATGACACCATATGGTGTCCTAAAGGCTCATAGAACACCATATGACCCCTTAGGACACCATAAGACTTATAACAACATCATATGGTGTCCTAAAATGTCATATGGTGTCCTAAAGGTTCATGAGACACCATATGACCCTTTAGGACACCATATTCTCTCTCACATTATTTGTTTTCCTCAATTGCCCTCAATCACCTCTCTCCTCCTATGAGTTTATAGATATTTCCCTCTCCCCCTCTACCCACCCCCTAATTACTCTCTATATCTCTCTTCACCTCTGTCCCCATCTCTCTTCTCTCTTTTTTGATACTTTTCCCTCTCCCCCTCTCCTCCTACCCCCTAATAATCTCAAACTCTCCCTCTCATTCTCTCTTCACCCCAATCACCCCTCCCTCTCTCTCTTCACCTTCCACCTAATTACCTATAGCTCTCTCTCTCTCACACTCTCTCTTCCCCCAATTAATATCTCCTTCTCACCTCTCTCCCCCTCTCTGTGTCCCCTCTGAATTTTGTTGCTAGAGATGAGAAGGAAATGCAAAGAGACTAGTCTAGATCTTAGGGAAGAGAGAGTGACATAGAGGAGGAAATTATGAAGAGGTAGAAATATAAGCACCTTGTAGAGCTTGAGAGATGTAATGAGGTATTCATTGATAGTTAGAGATATAGGTCTAGAGAGAGATGTATAAATATGGACAAAAGAGAGGGAGGAAGAAACAAATAGGTGGAGTGATAGGTTTAGGAGAGATAGGTGGAGAAAGGAACAAACATAGATAACATGGTTTATCAAAATTTATCAAACTCAATAAAATTCATAAATTTTCTATTATTAATTAATTACTTATTTAGTTTATTTTGAGATGATTGTTACAAATACTCATGCAATAGGGAAATCATATGAAAAAGTCATGAGTTTTTTATGTTTTAAAAATGAAGGATGAATTTAAATGAATTATAATAATTTTAAAACAAATAATTGAAAATATACCTATTCCATATCATAGAGCTCTTAATTACCTTTCCAACACCTATAAAAAATCAAAATTTCGATATAAAACGCAAAAGTTATGCCCAATTTACTAAAATATATTTTTTTATTTTTTCAAAAATTGGATATCCGATTTTATCCAATAAAATCGGATATCTGATTTAATCGGAATTTTATTGGATATCCGATTTTAAAACATAAATTTTTCCCTCCATATTTTGGTTCGGGTTTGCTTTGGGATTTGTCTTGGAAGTGACAAGCCTGGAAAGTCAACTGAAAAAACGTGTTTTTCAGTATTCCTTGATTTTCCAGACTTTACACTAGTGGCTGACAACTTTTTTTATAGCCAAAATTGATAAAATGAAAATGGTTTTTTAAGGATGTTCTCATCTTTCCAAAAATATAAGGCTCGTCTTATTTCGACTTTAATAAATAATTATTATTTATTTTCTAATTGAATTCTGACAAAAGTCCTGATTGATAGACTGATTGAAAAATACTCATAACTTTCAAACCGCATAACATTTTTTGAATCTGAAACATGTGTCACATCCTGTGCTTTGTCTACTATAGGGAAAAAAATTTAAAAATTGACTTTCATAAGATTTTGACCAAGTTAAGGTGGTCAAACTTAGGAGTTTCTGAATTTTTGAAAAGTTGTAATAAAAAATTCATAAATAATTATTTACTTTATGTAAAGCGGAAAAATCGAACCCTAGTCGTTCTCCCCTCCACAACCCCAAGGAGAGAGAAGGGAGAGTCACTAGGGTTGATGGTTTTCACTTAGGGGAGACTTTACATTCAAAAGAGGGGTTGAAACCCACAAGATCCAATCCCACGCAATGCAAGATTGGATTCTATATGAGTTTCAAGGGTTAAGACATCAAGGATACCCTCTTTTGTAAAGAATGTAGATAGAAAGATTGAACTAGGAATGCATGTAAAGTAGGAAAGATTCGCTTATAAATAGAGATAGGGATATGGGACAAAGCTGCGGACCTGGAATTAGTATTAAAATGTCGAGATGGTGCTGTTCTGCAAATTTGAGCGAAAGTTGACGGGACGATGGCGCCCGGCATGCACACGGTCCTCCAAAAAATCCGCGAAACGAAGGGGGATCTGTTAGTCTCTGCACAAGGATTCCAGATCTTCAATTACAGCCACGTACCTGCAACCTACACACAGAAAAGAGAGGACAATTGGAGGGTTAGGGATGAGGGGTTTGCCTTTAGGTCAAACCCCGGTTTTGGAATTAACCAAGAAATGAGAATGCTGTAAATGTAAATGTTTGTAATCTAAACAAGTACTGATACCTTGTTGTAAGAATGTTTGTATTCTTACATGCGAAGGTGTAATGTATGTAGTATGTTGTATGTTGTATGTGATCTCCTCTTCAATGGTTGAATCCTTGTCTTGAATGCAACACTTAGCCTTGAATGGAGACTTAGAATGCTCAATTGCTTGAAGGAATGCTTGAATGCTTGAATGCTTGAATGTTTGAAAATCGCTTCCGCGTCTTGTTGTTGCTTATTTCCTTTTTTTCGACCTCCTCAAATGGGAGAGGAAATGTGGTTTATATACTTGTCAATTAGGGCTGATAGACTGATTTTCCCGACCTTAGGCCGACCAGGAAACATTATTTTCCAATTTGCAAACTTAAAGACCCGAAGCCCCATAAGAGACTGGGCCCAAAATAGGGCCAGGGACCAGGGCGCTAGGCGCCATGGTCCTGGGGGACCAGGGCACTGGGCACCCTAGTCTTGAAGGACTAGGGTGCTGGGCGCCATGGTCCCACCTCCTGGGACAGCAGGGTGCAAGGAGGATCAGGCCAGGGTGTTGAAAAATGCAGTTTTTGGTGTTATAGGCAAGTTTCGGGGTCTCCATTCAGGTTCAGTGTTGCGCCACCATCGTGAAGACCCTAATGTAGTTGAAATTGCAAGTGTCACAATTTTAGGACGCTACATTTAGCCCCCACTTTAGCGGGAGTATAAGCGTATGCTCATACTTCCGGTAAAGTACAAGGAAACAACATTGAAAAAAACTTTCACCACGTCAAGGAGGCAAGATACACCAAGCCCCCAGTGGACTAAGGATCTTACGACTTCGATTGACAAAGTAAAAGGGAAGATCATGAGGGAGAACCATGACTATCAGTAGTAAGGTTCCCTCACTATGAGTCATGCAAGAAATATATCAAAAATTTTCAAGGCAAAGCTAAATTTGTCAAGAAATTTTCAAGTATCTTGAAAAGATATGGACAGGATGTATGCCCCCCTACGTTAAAGCGATCGCACACGCCTCACCGGGGGTGATTGCTTTAAGGTAGTGATACATATAAGAAATGAGAAAGGAGCATGTTATCACAAGGATTTAGCCCCCAAGTGTGAGACAAGCCCAAGGATAATAGACACAAAACACAAAGCACAAGGTGACTTCGCTTTCCTCAGGGTTAGTATGCTATATGATAATTCATGTATATCATATGTATATATGCATAATTGTTCTTCATTCCCCAATCAAGGAAGGTCACCTAGAAGAAGGGAACACATGTGTCTTTTGAGTCAACATGAGAGAGACCAAAAGAGATCTCAATGCTTTGCATCGTCCTCAAGTAGACAACACTAAGGACAACAAATAGAAGAATGAGAATAACACATAGAAGAAGTAACAAAAGAGAGGAGGAGAGAGTCTGCTATGCTAATGAACTAGTCTAGCACGTCATCTACCCCTCGATCTTGCTGATCAATATTTTGGGAAGGCAGAAAACATGCTAGAGGAGGAACATCCAACACAGCAGATGGAGCTATCACAAGATCCAAACAAGGGCTATGTTCATATCCCAAGCCACGGTGTTCTTGTCTAGGAGCTAGGATAAGTGTTTTAGAAAATTCGTTAGATAGATGGTTATCAACATCAACATATTCATACTCACTATCAGAATGAACATGAGTAACATTTTCATCATGAATAACATTTTCGTCTATGTCATCATCAAGATTTATAAAAATAGGATCTTTAACTCGCACAGGATCAAGACCATCATGCATCTTATGTTCAGGAGATTTCAGCTCAATCGTGGCTGAGGAGAAAATGGAATAATATTAGTTGAAGGTGTTTTTGGGGATTGCAAAGTTTGAGAAGCAGCTGCTTGAGCTCTAAGATGACGCTTTCGTCGGCGTTCACGTGCAGAACGATTTTGTCTAGTCTTAGTAGGAAGTTGCGAAGATTGAGGAGGAGGAATGTTCTCATCCTTATCACTTGGGTGTTTAGGTTGTGGTCTCTTAGGTTGAACAATAGGAGAAGAGGAAGGTCTCTACTCTCCATAAGAGGAAGGAGGAGGAACTGCTCCATACAAAGGAGGAATATTCAGTTTAGGAAGGAGACCAAGTCCATCATGATGAGGAGGTATAGGTCTACTTTTAGGAAGTTTATTAGATATAGTCATAGGGATGGGTTGGGAATCTTCTTGAGGAAAGACATTAGTTTTATCTTTCAAAGGAAGAACTTCCTTCTCAAGAATGATAGGAATGTCAAGTTTGGGTGTTCTAGGTTCACTTAGGGATAGGATCATATCTTTTTTCCATTTTTGATAAGATTTGAAAAGATGATCACTTCGCGGAGGAAGAGATTGGAATTGTTTAGGCCAAAAGTAATCAATAGGAACGCTATAAATTCTTTCAGCTGGTTTAAAGAGACTATGATTGACAGTAACAACTTCACCATTATGGGGAAATTTCAAACACTTGTGAATAGGAGAAGCAATAGCTTTCATGGAAGATAGCCAAGGATAGCCTAGCTTCACACGAAATTGTTCGGATGATGGAATAATAGAAAGGTCCACATCAAGGGATTTGTTATGGACCTCAATAGGTAATGTAATAGAACCAATTGCAGGAGAAGAAAATGCATCAAATAATTTCACAACCACATTTGTTTCATCATAGATCACTTGATTCAATTGTAAAGTAAAAAGAAATTCTTCAATAATGATATTAACCATACAAGAAGGATCAATAAGCACTCCAAGGCAAGGTGTATTTTTGACTTTTGCAACTATATATAAAGGACCATCAGGTGCCCTGATAGTTTCACTAGAATCAAAGGTGATGGAAGGTTCTCTAGGGATTTTCTGCTGCTCTACAAAGTTAATCACATTCGGAGTCATGGACACAAGATCATCAGGTGAGATAGAGGAATCATTAGTATCAATCGCATTAGAGGTATGAGAAGGCAATGGATCAGTAAAAATTTGAAGATTTTGGTTAGGAGGAGCTACAGATGTGTTGCCTTTATCATTCACTCTAGAAATAGAAATAGTATTATTATCAATCAAATCTTGAATTTTACCCTTTAAAGCAAAACATTTTTCAATATCATGCCTAGGATGACGATGAAATTGACAAAAAGATTTGTTATCAAAATAGGGTGAATTAATCTTTGCAGGATCTATTTGCCTTATAGGAGGAAGAGTAAGCACATTTTGTTCCAATAACTTATTCATAATACTATGCAATGATTCATTCAAAGGAGTAAACTTTCTTTCTTTCTTGAAAAATTTAGAAATAGGAGGCACACCTGATGCCGCATTCACATTGTTGTTGATGATGTTTTCATTGAATTTAATGGACTCTCTGTTCAGTTTAAACTTCCCCAATGGTTGTTGACTACTATCACCCTTATCACCCGAAGCCATAGGATTTGCTTGTTCCATTTGACTCACAGTCAGTTGATAATTGTGAAGAGTTGCACACAACTGTTGGGAAGAAGTAAACTCAAAAAATAGGAGTTTTTCTCTAATATCTTTTTGTAAATTAGAAATAAAGATTCTTTGAATATCATTGTCAGGTACTAGAAAAGAAATTTGAGCGTACAAATGCTTATATCTACCAATGAAATCAGTCACTTTTTCTTTAACACCTTGTTTACAATGCATTAAATCAATCAAAGTAACTTTAGGACTTATATTGTTTTGAAATTGTTGAATAAAAGCATTTGCAAGTTGTTCGAAAGAAGTAATAGAATAGGAAGGCAATGAGCAATACCATTGTAAGGCTTTATCTCTTAATGTTCTAGTAAACAGTTTTGCAAGCAACCTTTGGTCATAAGCAAAATCAGTACATATTGTTTGAAAGGTCTTAACATGTGTTAGAGGGTCACCCTTACTATTATAAAGCTCCAAATGCAGAATTTCAACATGTTTAGGGGGAATAGATCGAACAATGTCAAGAGAAAGTGGGTTCGCAACATCAAATGTGGGCACACTAAACTTAGATTGATTCATAGAGGCAGTTTGTTGCTGTAAAGAAGAGACAGTTTGTGCAAGATTGTTAATGGTCGCTTCAGTCGAAGAGTTCATATTAGACGTGTTAGATTGTGATGGAGGTGTTATGTTATTGAAAGAAGTTAGAGAGTATGGTGGTGGGACACTATGATAGTTAGTCATAGGAGATGATTGGAAAGGAGGAACACTACAAGGAGGAATGGAATGGTTAAATGAATTGCCCCCTTGCGTCATGTTCATTTGTGGAGATATAAGAGGAACACTCAATTAAGGAATGAATGAAGAAGCCGGATTGAATGAAGGAAGAGGGTTGATTGAAGAAGAAGGAATGCCCCCATGACTAGTGATCATAGGTGGAATGTCTTGTATTGAAGTAGTCATTATGTTTGATGTAAAAGTAGGTATACTAGCAATAGAAGTTGTCAAAGGAATAGAATGATTAACTTGAGTAGGAGGTTGTGTGTAACCTAAGGTTTCAGCACAACTTTTCATAGGCATCACATTCGAATCCACAATGTGTGCAATACCACGCAAAATATCAATTCCATTCTTATCACTTTGAACCATACGTTTTAGACCCTCAATTAATGAAAGAGCTTGACTATCGGGGTATTCTTGAGACATCCATTGTCAAAAATCATCAAATTGGTTATCCAATTTTGAAAGTTGTTCTACAGAAACTTCATGGAGAGCTTCTTCATCATTAAGAGGATTAGAGGAATTACTCATGTCCTCGTTAAAAAGGCCATTCAAATTAGGTTCCATCTCCTTGGTAATTACACCTTGGAAAGACTTAATTCTAAGGCTTTGTCTAACTAGAGTAGTGTAAGTAGGGCTTATTGTTGTAAAACTCATGCACTAAAGAGAGAGAGAAGATTTTGAATTTTAGAGGTAGCAAATTTCAATAAAACCAGCCAATCTCCTAGATTTAAGCTATTAAATACAATCAAGACAATCTCCCGAAATTTCAAAAAAAATGTCCGGGACCGTGGCGAACGGAGTGCACACGGTCCTCACAACTTTTCTTGAAATTTTCAGGGATGAAAGTTATGATGATTTTAAAGCTAATCTGAAAAAATTGAGTGATTTTACGATCTGTAGATAGGCCAAATTAAAGTTGCAATCTCAAAATTGAACCCTACCAAGATTGTTGAAAAATGTAAAATTTGAATTTTGAAAAAGAGGGGGAAACTGAAATTTTGAATTTTATGATTTTAGAAGGAATACTGAAAGCAATGCAGGCTTTGAAATTTAAAAGTTGACTCGATTTCATGCAAAATTCGAATTTGAAAGTGGAATTCAAAGTTGTTGCAATTAAACACTTAATTTCAAAAGTCACAAACTGCAAAAATTTGAATAAAACACTGAAATTTCGAATGAATGCCAACACACTTTTCAGATTTAGGACTGTAAGAAACACAATTTTGATATGAATTTCAATTTCAACAATTTTTGAATGATTAGAAGCCTTTATCCGAGCAATCACTAGACCAACTTTGACTTTAATTTTGAGAGTGTTAAAATTGATAAAATCAGCCAAAATTCTGGATTTTAGCAGAAAAATACAGTAAGATCTAGCTCCCGAAATTTCAAAAAAAATGTCAGATCGATGGTGCTCGGGGTGCACACGGTCCTCGCAACTTTTTTCCAAATTTTCAGGGATGAAAGATATTGTGATTTTATTGCGGAATCCAAAGTTACAGCCGATTTGGAGGTGTTTTGATTAGTGAAATTATCAATCAAAGGTTGAATCAAGAAGGTCTTAAAAATTAGGGTTTTGACATTTAACCACTTAATTTTCAGAATTAAAGCACAAATATGAATTGACAATTTGCAATAGAAGGGTAGATCTGAAACAAGCATTAACAATTAAACATTTCACAAGTTTAATTACTCAAAAGAAAATTTTAGGGTTTTTATGCAATTAGCCTCTAAAATTTGCAAAAGATCAAACATGGAAATGTAATTAGGGAAGCAAAATTTTCAGATCTAACCATGAATAATCAGAATGAGGATGTTCACATCGGGTTCACCAAAATGTAAAGCGGAAAAATTGAACCCTAGTCGTTCTCCCCTCCCCAACCCCAAGGAGAGAGAAGGGAGAGTCACTAGGGTTGATGGTTTTCACTTAGGGGAGACTTTACATTCAAAAGAGGGGTTGAAACCCACAAGATCCAATCCCACGCAATGCAAGATTGGATTCTATATGAGTTTCAAGGGTTAAGACATCAAGGATACCCTCTTTTGTAAAGAATGTAGATAGAAAGATTGAACTAGGAATGCATGTAAAGTAGGAAAGATTCGCTTATAAACAGAGATAGGGATATGGGACGAAGCTGTGGACCTAGAATTAGCAGTAAAATGTCGAGATGGTGCTGTTCTGCAAATTTGAGCGAAAGTTGACAGGACGATGGCGCCCGGCATGCACACGGTCCTCCAAAAAATCCGCGAAACGAAGGGGGATCTGTTCGTCTCTGCACAAGGATTCCAGATCTTCAATTACAGCCGCGTACCTGCAACCTACACACAAAAAAGAGAGGACGATTGGGGGGTTAGGGATGAGGGGTTTGCCTTTAGGTCAAACCCCGGTTTTGGAACTAACCAAGAAATGAGAATGCTGTAAATGTAAATGTTTGTAATGTAAACAAGTACTGATACCTTGTTGTAAGAATGTTTGTATTCTTACATGTGAAGGTGTAATGTATGTAGTATGTTGTATGTTGTATGTGATCTCCTCTTCAATGGTTGAATCCTTGTCTTGAATGCAACACTTAGCCTTGAATGGTGACTTAGAATGCTCAATTGCTTGAAGGAATGCTTGAATGCTTGAATGTTTGAATGTTTGAATATCGCTTCCGCGTCTTGTTGTTGCTTATTTCCTTTTTTTTCGACCTTGTCAAATGGGAGAGGAAATGTGGTTTATATACTTGTCAATTAGGGCTGATAGACTGATTTTCCCGACCTTAGGCCAACCAGGAAACATTATTTTCCAATTTGCAAACTTAAAGACTCGAAGCCCCATAAGAGACCGGGCCCAAAATAGGGCCAGGGACCAAGGCGCTGGGCGCCATGGTCCTGGGGGACCAGGGCGCTGGGCACCCTAGTCCTGAAGGACCAGGGCGCTGGGCGCCATGGTCCCACCTCTCGGGACAGCAGGGTGCAAGGAGGATTAGGCCAGGGTGTTGAAAAATGCAGTTTTTGGTGTTATAAGCAAGTTTCGGGGTCTCCATTCAGGTTCAGTGTTGCACCGCCATCGTGAAGACCCAAATGTAGTCGAAATTGCAAGTGTCGCAATTTTAGGACGCTACACTTTATAAAAAATCATAAGAAAATATATGTCACATCCAAACATGAATCTAATACTTATATTATAAATATTATAAAAAAATATTATGATTTGATTGTGATTAGGGTGGTCAAACATACACCTACTTCTTATCTTTTTCCTGAAATTTTTGTACCACTGCATTGAAATTTGAAATTTTCATCAAATAGGATTTTTTTTTTCAAAAAACAACTAGTATCTTAGAAACTAAATTCAATTTTATATAGATTCTCTTCTTATATATTTTAAAAATAATGTTCATAACTTATTCAATTTTTCATGTTAAGTTGCATAACTTTGATTTTTTAAAATTCCATTGCCACTTAAGGGCCTGTTTTGGCACACCATGATCCTGCACATACCCAAGATCGATTGTGTAAAGAATTTTCTAATAAGATGCAGGAAGAATTTGAAATGTCTATGATTGGGGAGATAAAATTCTTTTTAGGACTGTAGATTTCACAAACTGATAAAGGTATATTCATATGTCAAACAAAGTACTTGAAGGAACTACTGAAGAAATTTGGTATGGAAAACTCTAAACTGGTAAGTACTCCTATGACTACAACTGATAAACTATCATTGAACGATGATTCAGCTCATGTTAATCCGACAAGATACAAATCTATGATTGGAGGTTTACTGTATTTGACACAAACAAGACCTAATATAATGAATACAGTGTGTATTGTTTCAAGATTTCAGAGTAATCCTAGAGAAAATCATGAATCAACAGTGAAAAGGATTTTCCAGTATTTACAAGACACAACAAATCTTGGTTTATGGTATCCTAAAGATGAAAATTTTGACTTATGTGCATACACCGATGCTAATTGGGCAAGAGATGTAGATGGCAGAAAGAGCACCACTGGCAGGGCATTCTTTCTTGGTAGTAGATTGATTTCTTGGTTGAGCAAGAAACAGAGTTGTACATCATTATCAACATCAGAATCAAAATATGTTGCAGTAGTAACTAATTCTACTCAGGTATTATGGATTAAGCAAATGTTTAAGGACATAAAGGTAAAATGCAAAGAACCTATAATCATTTATTGTGACAATTCAGCAGCAATTGATATATCTAAGAATCCAGTGTTTCACTCTAAAACTAAACATGTTTCTATCAAATATAATTTTTTGAAAGGGAATGTTGAAGCAAAAGAAGTGAGATTGGTTTATGTGAATACTAAAGAGAAAATTGTAGATATCTTTACTAAGCCTTTGCCTAAGGAAACTTTTGAATATCTTAGAGAGTAGCTTGGGGTTATACCCTCACCGGTAGAGACCTAGACAATTGATTCTTGGCATCAAACTGACAGAATTTATAGAGAAACCTTTTTTCTAGCTTTGATGGAGGAGAGCTACTTCTTAGGGGGAGTAGTTGGTTATAACAGTTGGTTATTGTAATTGGTTCTATGAACTGGTTGTATCTGGTATTTGTATTGCTTTTGCATTTGATGTCAAAGTGGGAGAGATATCTATGGAAAAACATTATCCTTTGGGGAGAGATTATTCATTGGGGGAGAGATTTTTTACTCTTTGCATTTGTATTTTGATTTCTGGTATTGATCTATTCAGGAATTTGTTGGTTTTTGGTTTTTGGCATTTCTCCTTTGGCACTTAGATGGTTTTTCCATCTTGTGTTGCCATCAATGCCAAAGGGGGAGATTGTTGGTATTATGGATATGTTGCATTGGTTTTGTCATTGATGTCAACACTTATCAACACTTATCCTTCTGAAGATCTTTGGTTATGTTCACCGGCAAGTTCAGTGACTTATGCACAGTCACCGATATTTGGTTCACTGATAGGTTATATTGTTCACCGGTACTAAGGATGACTTGTTATCATCTGAAGATCACTTGGATATGTTGAAGACATGGTTTGGACACTTGGTTTTGGTATTCTAGTTATTGGTCTAATTGGGTTGACATATTTGTTGTTATTGACAAATTGGTCTAAGTTATGGACTGACATGCACTATCAACATGACACGTTATGGAGATGATTTAATCAATTGGTATTGTTGTAATTATATTGAGCCGACATAATGCATCACATCTTGACTTACTTGTAAATGATTTAATTGTAATATTCTTAGTGAGCCGACCTACACATTTTCTCTTAGGTTTTGGTATGTATGTAGGATCTCAATTGTGAGATGTAAGGACATGGTATGTAAGGTTATGGTATTATAACATGGTATGTGAGAATATTGAAGATCATATGAGCAGACCATAGAGAAGGTTCAAGGAATGTTTGAAGGAGTTTATCAGAGCTTAAACGGTATTGAATCTAGCATTGAAGATGCTACTTTGAGCAGTGCATTATCATTGGATTTAATCATCCAATTGTAGTCACTGTGACTCCCATCTTGTGATTGAGCAGTGAGCTCTAGGCAGTTAGCCTTTCTGCATGTGCAGACCCCATTTCTATACACATACTATCTGTAGTAGTATCATTTGATTGTGGGTAAGGTTTCCCACCATGATTTTTCCCCTTAAAGGGTTTCCACGTACAAATCTTTGTGTTATGTGTTGTGGATGTTGTTTCTCTTTTTGTTTCATGCATTAAGTTTCACCGGTATTAAAATTAACTATTAATCTGTTAACTGACATTAAGTTAGGTTTACCAGTATTATGTGTCAAGTTTGATTAAGTTATATTTGGGTTGAAATTAATAGACAATTGATTCAGCCCCCCTCTCAGTTGCCTTCGGGTTCTAACATATTTCATGCTATGTGCCTATACTGATGTTGATTGGGCAGGTGATGTAGATGACCAAAAGAGAACTACTAGTGGAGCTTTCTTTTTGGGGAAGAAGTTGGTTTCATGGGCAAGTGAGAAATAGGATGCTATATCTTTATCTACTGCTGAAGTTAAAAACATTGTTTCTGCTAGCAACTGTACTCAGGTAATATGGATGAAGCAGATGTTGAAAGACATTAGAGTTGTGTATGATGAGCCTACTGTTATTTACTATGATAATTCAAGTGATATTAATATTTCCAATAATCTGGTACTTCATTCTAAAACAAAGCATATATCAATTAAGTATCATTTCTTAAGGGAGAAAGTTAGTGATGAGGAAATTAAAATGGAGTATGTATCTACAAAGTATCAAATTACAGATATTTTCACTAAGCCTTTGATTGCAAATGTATTTGTGTATCTGAGAGACAAGTTAGGGGTCTCTACCCCTCCTGATCAAAATTAGGTGCATGGAGGTGCATCAATCTGATGGACTTTAGAGTCTTATCTTCTTATTTGATTTGGTGAGTTGATGTTGCTACTCTACCGGAGTAGTTGGTGTATTGTTTAGATTCTAAGGGAGAGAGATTGTCCTTCTTAGTGGGAGAGAAGCTTGATCAGTTTATATCTTTGGCATTGTTGTCAAAGGGGGAGAGAAACATGTGAAAATCTGCCTTATCTTTGGAGCTTTGCATGCATGATCTTAGGGGGAGTTTGTTGGAATTCACTGGTGTTGATTTATTCCTTTGCATTGATTGTTTTTCACTTTCATATGCTTCCATAAATGAAAAAGGGGGAGATTGTTGGACATTGTTGCTACTAGGATATGTTGTTGTCATTGATGTCAAAATATTCCCGTGTTTTAGTGTTGTAGTGAGTTGTCTTGTTTGTTTCAATTGGGATTTTGTTGATGTGTTGGAGTGGATTTTTTATTTCAGTATGAAGTATCTCTAATTGATTTGGTGTTGGTTTCATGATGTTATTTGATGATTTGATCGAGTTATGGATTCTGGTATGGAGACCAGTTTTTACTATTCAGTGTTGCAATATTCTAGTGATTGATCCGTTGTGCTCCGGTATGATCATATCTTGTGTTCCAGATTTGGGAGATTTTTTGGGATGTTCATGTGCATGTTCATTCTACATGGTTCATGATTTAGTGTTGCGGAAGCTATCTTTCTTATCCGAATTGTTGTTGTTAAGTGTTCTTGAGTGTTAGCGTGTTGACCGATGAAGATTTGAATTTAAGTGGTGTTGGTGCAGCTATTGTAGATGGTTCTAATGTGCTTGTTTGTGTTTCCTAATCATATCCTATTTGCTTTGGTGGTTTGCATTTATTATTGTGCGAGTTATTGAAGATATTTTTGGTTAGTTGATATTCTTCGTGTTATGCTATATTTTTGGTGATATAACATGTTGCGGTTGATCTTGGTGAGATTTCTAGTGGTGGTGTGTGTTTGAGGAATTGATTTAGGTCCATGCTAGTTGTCTATGACATTGTATTGGTCTGGTGGTTAATTTATGTATTGTGTGATATAATTTTGTAATTAGGTGTTAAGGGTTTGGCTACCCTTGTAGTCAAGGTTGATGATTTGTATAAATGGGTGTAATATTCATGTGATTCGGTGATGGTTATTGAGTCTTCATTATCAAAGGGTGGTGTATGTGTGATCAAGTGAATTCATTGTTTGGTGTGGTGTGTTGAGCAAAGATTGGTGAAGGGAAGACATTTGAACTTAACTATAACTCTCATTAGGCATTAGCAGATGCTATTTTTGTAGTTCATCTTTTTTGGAGAATTTATTTGTAAGGTAGTGAACCTTCCGTAAGGGTTGTAGCCTTCTGGGTCATTGTAATTTGAGCAGTGAGCTCTAGGCAGTGTGTCTGAATGCATGTGCACTCCTAATTGTAATATTTACACATACTACTATCGAGTATCATTTGTTGTGGGTAGGTTCATGTTAGTAATTGACACTCATCTGGCTTAGTTGTGTTGTGATTGATGGCAACACACACCATTTTGGGTTTGTCACTTAATCAGTACTCATTGGTATACATTGTTTGGCAACCGACATTCAAGTCAACTGGCACCGACAGGAAAGGGAAATTGGCAAACTAGGAACCGGTATATGAGGCCGACATAGGAGATTAATTTGCTAGGTCTACATGACAACGATCAAGGCATCGGTCTTGAAGTTTAATGAATTTATTTTTTCTTAGGCCAACATGTAAATAAGTTATAATATCATTGTAAGACAACATAAGGCATTTATGTTTGTATTTAGGAAGGGTATTTAAGTTAGTCTGGTTAGGTTATTTTTGTAATGAAAAAAAGGGAAAAAGGATATAGTGATGTGATGTTGTGTGAGAAATCTTGATCGACCGAATGCAAATATAATATCATGTAGACTGGTCTTGGATATTGGTTTAAAGGTTTGGGAAGCAAACCAAGATACTAGTATGGAAGGACACAGTGTAAACCAGTACATACTGTGCTTTAACCGAAACTCATCCAGCATAGCAGATGCACTCTCAGAGTTCAGAATTTTGTTTGTAACTCCATATGTGGTGTTTGTAGTCAGTGAGGCTCCTTTTGTGATGAGCAGTGTGCTCTAGGTTGTTGGCCTTCTTGCATGTGCAGGCCCCTATTGTAATATTTATTCATTTGGCCAGTGGATAGATATAGTGGGTCCCTAATCCCACCGTGGTTTTTCCTCTATGAGGTTTTCCACGTATAAATCTCTATGTTATGGTGTATTCTCTTGTGGTTGTTTCATTTTTATTTGTTGTTATATTCTTTTATGTCTACTATTTATTGAACTGCATTGTCAATAAGGTTAAAATTGACTATATCGGTAGAACACTGATTCACCCCATCCTCTCAATGTTCTTGGATTCCAACAATTGGTATCAGAGCCTGGTGCCTTGAAGTAAGTCTAACAGCTTAAGGAAGATCTTGAATCCAGAATCCATGGATATGAGTCTATAGAAATAACTTGAAGTAGCACTTGAGGACTATGATGTTGAAAGGATGAAGAACATGAAGTTGCAAGATGAATTGGACTCTGCAAAGGAATTCATTCTTACCCTGCAGGAGGGGCTGTCATCTGTTCAAGCTAAAAGGAAATAACTTTTGCAAAATCTGGATGATGAAGAGAAGGATGCCATTAAGGAACAATGCCAGAAGATAAGTCAGGAGAATGGTGTGATGAAGAATGAAATGCAAGCCATGACTATGAGGATGTCCAAGGAGATTGAAGACCAAAAGAAGAATGAAGAAAATCTTAGTAGATCTTTGAAAGACAGATTTGAGGAATGCATAAGGTTCGCACATGAGAATGATGTGTTGAGAATTGAGTTGGTGCAATCAGAGAACAATGAACAAGAGTTGGAAAAAATGATGTCAATTGTAAAAAGTGATCTAAATGTTGTAAATGAATACAAAGAAAAGTTCAGGGTCAATTCTGCAAGGCTTGATGAATTATTGAAGGATCAAAGAGACACTGTAGACACTAGAGGTCTTGGATTTGAGCATGGAGAAAGCTCTGGTACTACAAATAAGAAGAATCCACTTGGCAACTAGAATCAGCAACCGGAATCAGAAATCATCGATAAGGCAACCAAACACACATAAATTTAATGGTAGATTCTTTGTTTACAATAATTTTGGTCATAGAGAAAGTCAATGCAGAAATAGAGCAAATCAAAATAATAATGTTGTTCCTGGTAAGTTTTCAAAATATAATAAGTATGGTCATAGGACAGAAGATTGTAGAATAAATATTAGATGTCATGCATGTGGAAAGTTTAGACATATGGATAATCAATGTAGGTCAAAGAATGGTCAAGGAGTCAACAAGGCAATTCAGAAAAATGATGTCGCTATGCATGCAAAAGAATAGGATATATTGCCAGATATTATAGAAGCAAGAACAATCTGGTAGAAAATGATGAGAAAGGAAAACAAAAGGCTGAAGACATCCGGAAGGAGCATGAGAAAAAATGGGTTAGGAAATTTGAAGATCAACCGGCAAAGACAATCAACCTAGCTACTCAAGCGGCAGAGCAGAATAGTCCTGCACCGACAGGAAACTTATCTGGTAACTAAGGAATTAGCCTTAGGGGGAGCCATATTAATGATGAATCTTGCATTACCCGTGGTAGAGGTCTGAAAGCCTATCTTAGATCTTGGAGAAGAGAGATTGGAGATTCACCAATGCTGAGATAATGGATTTTGAATCTGGTATTATATGCCGACATGCATTAATGACAATGAGAAATTAGGGTTTTCACAGAATAAAAGGGAAATATTGGTTCATTTTTTGATCACTGCATTCAGAGCAAAACAGAGCGAGTGCAAGGCAAAAAAAATAATTTCAAGCGAATTTTCAAAATCTTTCACCGGCGAAGGTTGTGAGGTATTTTATCAGTTTTCGAGCTATCTTTTGTTTGCAATGTCTTTTGGATAATATTCCACTTCGATAGGTGTGGCTACCCCTTTTGTTATCGACATCAAGGACCATCCACACCCTATTTTCAAGCCATTCCCTTAGATTGCAAAGGTTAATGATTCAGTTGGCGAATTTTCTAGGGTTCCTGAAGGAGTTTTGTATGTCGAAGATGTTCGTGCATACATTCACTGTACTTTGGAGGATTTGGGTTCTACTAAAATGAAGAACATGTATATTGACACTTTGTTGAACTAGGATGGGTCGATGAAACTAGAATTTCAAATTTTGAAGGATCAGGGTTTTATCGACATTTTGGAGATGCCAAAATTTGAAGATGAATTGATCTAGTATGCACTGAGCTGAGTCCATGGAAAATTCATATGACTAGAGCGGCCCCACAAGATCACCAAGAAGGTTATTTGTGGGATCACCGATTTACCCTAGACTGGTCCAACCTCTAGAAGGAAGAAGATATCTAACAATGAGGTGGAGAAGTTAACTGGTGCAACATCTAACAATCGGTCAATGAGAATTAGCACTATTAGAGACAAAGTAGCTCAATATGCAAGCATGATCATCAGTTACAAGGTAACCTAATTAAATTGGTTGAATTCTATTTCCAATTCATGCATTTACTATGCTCACAAAATGATTAAGGAGAATGAAAAGCTATATCTATGTCAATGGATGTGTGATGAATTGATAAATAACCTAGGAAAGATTAAGGGTGAGAAGAAGGGTATTTTCCGGTATGGCAACCTTGTTATCTATTTAATGCTTTTCTTTTTGAATGAGTTACCCAGAACTGGTAAGACCCAATGGGCATTTGATATACTAGTAGCAAAATAAATCAAAGATTCTATAAGGAATATGGGACAGGATAGGCACTCCATTCTTTGGGGTTATTTCAAATCATTCTAGAAGACAATGAAGAAGAGAGAAATAGTCCCAAAGCATATAGTTGACAAATACTCAATTGAAATTTGTTTTATGGTAAAGAACAATGAAACATTGATGGAGGCAATGCAACCAAGGAATATTTGGATAAAAGAAATGGGCTATGAGGTAGATGCTGAGATCTTGGAATTGTATGCCAAAATTCTTATTGATGCACCAGTTGATGAAGCAGAGAAATCTTTTGGGACTGCAAAGAAAAAAGAAACTAAAGTTGAAATTGGACTCAGCAAAAAGAAAAGGGAAGGAAAGATCAAGAAGGTTGGGGAAGTTGTGCAGAAGATGTCCTCTAAGATAAAATAGATCATAGGAAAAGCTGAAGGGTCATCTCTGACAGCAGTGTTGGCTTCACTGATAGCTATAACCGGAAAAGGTGTAGTAAAGAGGAAGAAAATGGAGACTTATATTGCCCCTGTTACATCCAGTTTTGATATAGATGTTGTGTCCTCACAGATTTCCAAAACTTTTATCAAGATACCAAGGAAGAAGGTTGAGGAAGTAAAGAAGCAGAAAGTGAAGGTTACCCCTCCGACAGCACCAAAGAAAATTTTTAAGGAGAGGAAGCCCACAGAGAAGAGGAAACCGGTTAAGGAGTATACTTCTACTCCCAACAAGAAGAAGAAATCAGATGTAGATATTGCTCTTGAATCTGGTAAGAGTATTGAAGTCATTCCTCCTCTTTTAGTTGCTGAGTTGATTGATCAAATCACTAAAGATGGAATGTTGAGTAATGTACAACATTACTATGTACATATGAATGTTAAGGAGCAAATTGAGATAGAGGAATCAGTATTGTTGTACTTAGACATATACAAGAAAGAACTTCTAGAGATTGAAAAATAGATACTGGTAGATTTGTATAAAAAGATAGATGCTAGAGGGTTATTTGTGGTTGAAGAGGATAGACACAAAGGCATGAGAATTGTTAATTGTTTGTGGTGATATAATTGATGAAGAGATACAACAATGTTTAGAGTTTGCAAATAAATCACTTTTTTGAAGCAAACATTGACATGTGAGTCTCATGGTAGGTAGAGTGAATGAGATAGTTAAGGAGACACATGAGGCTTGGGTAAAATTCTTTGTAGATAAACCAAGATTCTTTACATCACCAGAAGTACTTCAAAATTCTAACACTTCAGACATCTCGGTAGATGATAAGGGGAACGGTAAATTGGGAATGGATACATCAGTTTTGGATCATAAAATATACGAGGATATTTCTCTGATAGAACCACTTGTACCTAATATAGAGACATCGATAGATAACATTGAAACTGTACAGGATAAGCTGGATACATTGGAACAGGTCATTCTGGATATAGAGGTTATTGATGTGGAAACAAAAAAAAAGCAAGTTGAGGATATTGAACCTCCGGCACCAAATGTACATACTAAAGAGGTTAAGGTTGAAAAGGTTACTGCACCAAGTGGTGAAGCCACCAGTGCAGGTCATGAGGTTGAATCTTCCTGGAAGATTTTGGATAGTTATTCATTGTTGGAACTTGAATCATCCAGTCAAGTTGATTTTGCACAGAAGAATATTGAGTAGTTGAGCAGTTTTGAATTGATGTATATTGTAGCTCAGAAGTTAAGGAAGGAATGGATTGAAGATATGTAGGTTATTGAGCAGGCCATTCCGGTTTTGTAGTAGCTTGCACCGGAATATAAGGTAGATCAGATTGGAAGTCCATCTGGTAAACTAAAAGGTTTGACTAAGCATATTTCCAAAAAGTTTAAAACTTTTCAATAGGTATCAAACCAACAATTGATTGAGCGGTATAATGTAGCCCAGAAGGTGACTTTTGATAGCATTATTTCATCTAACAAGGCTAAGTTGACAAATGAGATATCAAAGGTTGATGTGGATCTAAATGATTGTAGCAATATATATAGGTATTGTACTAACAACAAACCTTGAGGTGAAATTAAAGGTGGCAAAGACCCGATTAGAACATTTGGCTAACAGTTTTGATGGTACTTAGACACTGACCAGTAGCATTGATGATTAGATTTTGTTTTATAGAGTCTGAGATTTATGCATTATAGAAGGACATGGATAGACTAATCCAACATGCAAGGGAATTAAGAGGTTTGGTGAGTCCTCAATTGAACACTCTGTTACTTCACAAGAGGGAAAACGTAGAGTTAATGAATAAACCTACTCTGGCAGACCTATCAGGAGAAAAGCTTCATGCATATAGTCTTAATGGTTTTGTATCCATTTTGAGCACATTGAAGACATGTTGGGATGAATACTTAGGATTTTTTAAGAATGCTTACCTAGATATTTTTAATTATATCTAGATCCGGTAATCACATTTTGGTTTGTACATAATTTAATTTCTTATTCTTTTTTTTGCCCTGGTCTTTGGCATTGTTGTCAAAGGGGGAGACGTTGATGTGAAAAATGATTGGGACATGAGAAGTAATGTATAGCTCAGGGGGAGCAGTCTTCCAATAGTTTTCTGAGATCAGTTTTGGAGTTTTTGGTAGGGAATCAAATCAATACTTCAGTGATCTATTTTTCACATGAGTATTGTCATCAATGCCAAAGGGGGAGTTTGTTGGCAATTGACACTCATTTGGCTTAGTTGTGTTGTCATTGATGGCAACACACACCATTTTGGGTTGGTCCCTTAACTGGTACTCACTGGTATACATTGTTTGACAATCGGCATTCAAGTCAACCGACACCAGCAGGAAAGGGAAACTGACAAACTAGAAACCGGTTTATGAGGTCGACACAGGAGATTGGTCCGATAGGTCTACATTGCAACGATCAAGGCATCGGTATTGAAGTTTAATGAATATTTTTTTGCTTAGGCCGACATAAAAATAAATTGTAATATCATTGTAAGCTGACGTAAGGCATTTATGTTTGTATTTGGGAAGGGTATTTAAGTCAGTCTAGTTAGGTTATTTTTGTAATGAAAAAAAGTGAAAAAGGATATAGTGATGTGATGTTGTGCGAGCAATCTTGATTGACAGAATGTGAATGTAATATTCTATATTTGGTCTTGGATATTGGTTTAAGGGTTTGGGAAGCGAAGTAAGATACTGGTAAGGAAGGACATAGTGTAAACTAGTATAGACTATGCTTTAACCGAAACTCATCCAGCATAGCAGATGCACTCTCAGAGTTTAGAATTTTGTTTGTAACTCAATATGTGGTGTTTGTAGTCAGTGAGGCTCCTTTTGTGATGAGCAGTGTGCTCTAGGTTGTTGGCCTTCGGGCATGTGCAGGCCCCTATTGTAATATTTATTAATTTGGTTAGTGGATAGATATTGTGGGTCCCCAATCCCACCGTGGTTTTTCCTCTTTGAGGTTTTCCACGTATAAATCTTTATTTTATGGTGTATTCTCTTATGGTTGTTTTATTTCTACTTGCAGTTATATTCTTTTATGGTTACCAATTATTGAAGTACATTGTTAATAAGGTTAAAATTTACTATATCGACAAAACACTGATTCACCCCCCCTCTCAGTGTTCTTGGATTCCAATAGTTCCAACCATGGTTTCTCCCTTAATTGGGTTTTCCACATAAAAAATATTAGTGTCATATGTGTTGATATTATTGATGTTATCTTTCTTTTTTCTACAGTTGACCAAATATGAGATTGTGCTTAATTTGTTTAATCCGGTGAAAACTGATTCACCCCCCCTCTCAGTTTTCCTTCTTTGTTGTTGCCAACATCCACTCCATCTCTCTAACCATCCATCCATGTCTCTTTACCAACCTCTCTCCCCACTCTATCTCTCTCACATCTAGCCCTCACTCTTGGTGCATGGCACCTCTTGGTTTTGGATTTTGTTTATTGTTTGTGTGTTGGTAGATGGTCCTACACCCTAGAATGGTATTTTGAATAAGTGTGGATCTTTAAAACCTATGAATGTAATAAAGAACCTCTTGTAAGGTCAGTTGGCCCTAGGTCATTTATAAACCAAGTGACCAACTCTGACCATGGGTTCATCTAGGGTAGGAGGTATGTTGTTAAGTTGTACCCTAAGTTTTTTTAGGATTAGGATTGGTCTAAAAGTCCATTAGGGACTTTGGAATGTCAAAATTGAAAAGTTGTCAAAAGATGTAAAAAGTTGCTAAGCAACATTTCTCCATCGATTCGAAAAGAAGTTCCAACGGTCCTAACAAATTGAAAATTAGTTGTAGCTATATACGGTGAAAATGGATAAAACAATAATAATATTGAAAGGCTAAATGAATTCAACCACAAAACCCTAGCCTAACAACAAAAAAGATCCACCATAACATATGAAGATTACCTAAGACAATGCAAATCAAATGAAATCACAAATATTATACCATCATATGTCCCATAGGGTTTGGATCTCCATTCTTCCTATCTCCATTGATCTTGCTTGATATATTTGCTCTCAGATTTTATGTGCACAAGAGCTCAACAAAGAACAGAATGTGGTTGCAAGTAGGATCACATATGAAAGGTGTAGTGTAGTCAAGTGCATAAATTGATTAGCCAGGGTTTGATAATGAAGGAAGCATCTCCTTATAGAAGACACCATAATAAATGGAGGGATAAGATTGAGAGGTGTAAAAATAGGTCGGCTATGATTAGAGGGTAGGTAAAGAAAATAATAAAATAATGAAAAAGGTAGGTAGTGTATGAATTAAGAGATGAATGACATATGTCATGGGTAGAAAAGGTTAATGAATTAATTAAATAAACAAAGATTTATTTAATTAATAGAAGAAGTGGGATCAATTAAATAAATAAGAGATTTATTTAATTTAAGAAAAAGGATAATTTAAATAAATAAATGTATTTATTTAAATGAGAAATATGGCTAGAAGAGGATAAATGAATGAATTAATTAAATAAATATTTATTTAATTAGACTGGACAATTTTAGGTGTCTACATTTTGCCCCTCTTTGAGACAATGCAGCTTGTCGCGTTGTTTCAAAGAAGATAATATGAACTAATACAAAGTTGCCCCAAGATGGGAATGATATGCCCCCTCGAGAGATTGGATGAAAATGTCTGAAAAGATCACAAACAATCTCTCGATGAGAAAGAAAGGCTAGAATGGACTGACCAGATAGGATAGAGTGACAGAGTCACGAGATAATGAAGACTGACTTAGGAAATGAGGGCCAGGGCTAGGGCTATGGTAGTCTATAAGATAGACCATGAGGGGAAAACATCCTCATTGTCATCCACACATCCAAGAGATTAGAGTGCAGAGCGAGATAGAGCAACAGTAGTTAGCAGTGATGGCATTGATTCACAGATTCGATCGCGTTCGCCGATTTCAGAGGCCACTAGATGTAGGGGAGCCAGTAAGTACCACAAAACCTCTTTGTACTTTGTCACAATAAATGTTGCCATTAATGCATCTTAGGTAGCACAATAAATGCATGTTTAAGAAATGTCAAAAATGTCCAAAAACATGTAGGTGTGTCTGCATAGGTGCCAGGTGCATCTATATTGGCGAGGTGCATCTGTGTTTGTGCTAGGCGTGTCTATGTTGGGAAAAGCATCTATGCCAAATGCGAGAACGTTTGCGTTGTTTAGGCATGTTTGTGAAATGTGGGCACGTTTGTGCAGGACAGGCACGTCTGTGTAGAGCATAGGCACATCTGTGTATTTCAGGCACGTTTGTGTAGAGCAGGCGCGTTTATGCAGTCTATAAGCGCATATATGTCATGAAGGCACATTTATGTCATGAAGGCACATTTATGTCTTCAAGGTCAAATCGACAGTTCTGTGATGAACATACATTGTCGATTGGATAAGCTGCTGAGAGGATACACTCAAGCAGGTCCTCTAGGGAAGACTAGGATAGCAGATAGGGCTAGGATTGACAATTCTGTGATAGAACATACGTTGCCAGTTAGTAAACTACTCAAGAGGATTCACTCAAGTAGAGGCCCTAGGATAGGATAGATCAAGGCACTTTGTGATGAACAGTGAGTACCAAGACATAGTACTTTGTGATGAATAGGGAGTACTAAAATATGAGTAGCACTTTGTGATGAACAGTGAGTGCAAATGTGAGCAACACTTTGTGATGAATAGTAAGTGTCACTAGAATAGAGTACCATATGCACTTAGAGAAAAAGTAGCATTTTGTGATGAACAGTGAATGCCACTATGACTGACATGTCTGATTTGCTTGACTGCAGGAGTATTTGCCTATGCTGGAGTCATGAGAGAGATTCCTATCGACTCAGAGGTTGTGATCAGAGTTGACATTCGAGGACAGAGTTGCCATTGAGGGTATGCGTTTGCGACATATTATGTATGTGCCTGAGTTTCCAGCGAACCTAGGGTTGCTGACTGCACTGGCTGAGATATGGCACTCAGAGACTTGTACATTTCATTTACCGATGGGTGAGATGACAGTCACCTTAAAGGATGTTTACAGGATTCTGCGGGTACCGATCAATGGGGAGTTGATTCCTTATGATCAAGAGGGAGATAGGGAGGCCCTAAGATGAGTGTTTCAGGATCTAGGCCTAGAGATAAGAGTTGGACATGTGGCATGGGACACGATGATAGCGACAGTATTGGCACTACCAACAGTGCTAGGAGGAGTGATCAGTGGGTTCCCGTGTATCAGTTTTGTACCATTTTGTATTATGATGTAGACACCTCCAGGTGATTGTAGCCATATGATTTTGACATCATTGTATCATGACACTTTATATATATATATGAGATGATTCATCTTTGCGGCAGCTATATGCATGTGTACCTATGTGATGTTGCTTTGATGTGATTTATGATGATGATTATGATATGGATGCAAATATGTATATGAGGAAATGAAATATTTTTGTTCTTTTATGTTTTTAATATGTTATGCATGATGAAAATGTGAATGTATGAAATGCTAATGAATATGATAATACAAATGATTATTTACATGATGAAAATATAAAATGTGCTAACATGTGTTGTGTGCAGGATGTGATGCAATTGTAATTGTGATAACTATATGTATGTATGAAATGCTTATGTGTGGTAATGCAGGTGCAACTACATGAAATGCAAATGCTTTTTGGTGTGTCATTATACTCAGTCATGTGATAGCAGGCTACATGGACTCAATAAGGATGATGGAAGTCAATCAAGAAAGGGGGATGAAAGATAGAAGATATGGAAGTGAAAGAGCTTCTTGTGTGTTATCATCATTGAGCTTTATTATGGCAAGTAGGTTATGACAATCTAGGCATATGTTTGACCTAGAAAGTCATTGTACCCATTTGCATGGAGATAAGACAGTTGCAAACAAGGAATGCCCCAGTTCACACTAGACTCATAGTATCCTCATATCCTTGGACAAGTCATAGCATTACTAAGTGACAATCCACAGACAACAAAGAAAATAGGTGACAATACCCCATCCTCACCTTTCTAGTCAAAGACATCCTGGAGATAAAATCTCTAGTCAGAGACATCCCGAAAAAGCTAAAAGACATGTCACCAGAAAGATAAAATCAAAAGTAAACCAAGACTCGACACCAACATCCACTGTAGTCCTTGAGTTTAGTGTCTCTTGTCACTTGTATAAGTCTTATTTGATTGTGGTCACAATGTTTACTTTCACAAAAAAGATAGATAGCACTGAACCATATGTTGTCTGAGTCTGTCGAAAGATTTGATTTGTTGAAGCCCATTTTTGTTGTTGTGTCTCATCTAAAACTAGCTAAATCCATGAAACTGATACTTTATTGCGGATCTGTGATGCAAATGTTGCTTTATTGCAGATTGTGTGCGGATAGACTGAAGAAAACTGGAAGAAAATGTACTCCTTGAAACGTGCAATGCTCTTAGTTCCACACCCATCACTAGATGTAGGATTTGCCTTAGCCACAGATAGGAGCTGATTTATTATGGATGGAAAAAAGGGGCGAAAAGGAATGTTTATTATGAATGGGTAACCAATCTTGAGTAGATCAATGACAAGCCATGATGGGAACGTGTAAAGTTTATTATGAATGAATAGGTCGTGAGTGTGTGCAAAGTGAAAGGATGAAATGGAATCCTGAAGGAGGGAGGAGCAATGTCTCTACACATGGCGCCGGTGACCCAGTTTTCACCATGGTACTTGCCCAGGGTGCCACCGAAGTGGTTTTCACCATTGGATGAACTTATTTCTCTTTACTTTTTTTATTTTTGATTTTTTTGTTGTCACAAGGCGCTTGTTTGCCAGGTTTTCACCAAGTAACGATTTTTTGTTTTATGATTTTTTTGTATTTTGAATTAGGATACTCCAAAGAGCTATGTGTAAAACCTGCGAAGGTACATGCTATTGATAGGATCCTCTAAAGGTTCACCCTCTGTGGTTGAGAGCTGATATGCACCAGATCCATATGCTTCTGTAATGATGTAAGGACCAAGCCAGTTTGGTTCGAACTTGCCCTTCTTCTCTCTGTCTTGCTGATTTTTTGGGTTTTCTCTGAGAACCAAATCACCTACCTCAAATGTGTGAGGCTTGACCTTGTGACTGTAGCTGCGACTCATTCATTTTTGATAAGCCTTGAGATGATTAAAAGAAGTTTGTCTTAGTTCATCCAATAGTTCAAGTTCTTGTAAGCGAGAGACCCTATAGTCTTCAAAATTGATAATTTTTTGCAAAGAGACTCGTAAAGAGGGTAGCTCAACCTCAATAGGCAAGATAGCTTCAATTTCATAGACAAGTGAATAGGGTGTAGCTCCTGTAGGTGTGCAAACACTTGTGCAGTAGGCCCAAAGTGTGGGATTAAGTTGGATATGCCAATTATGGCCAGCGTCGTCGACTGTCTTTTTTAAGATTTAAAGGATTGTTTTATTAGATGCCTCAGCTTGACTGTTACCTTGGGGGTAATATGGTGTGGAGAAACGATGGGAAATATGGAAGCGGTCACAGAGTTATGAACATCCTGATTTTTGAAGGGATGCCCGTTATCGGTGATAATGGAAACAGGAATACCGTATCGACAAATGATATTGTTGAGAATGAATGTAGCAATTTTTTTTCCAGTGACTTGCATGAGAGGCATGACTTTGATCCATTTTGTGAAATATTCTGTGGCAGTGATAATGAGTTTATGACCATTGGAGGATGGAGGGTGAATCTTGCCTATGAGATCGAGTCCCCACTGACAGAAGGGCCAAGGAGTCGCAATTGGTTGAAGTTCTTGTGCTGGCGCATGAATGAGGTCTCCATGAAGTTGACACTGCTTACATTTCTTGACAACCTGATATGTGTCTTTTTCCATATTGGGCCAGTAATATCCAATCCTGAAAATTTTCTTGGCTAAGGTAGGACCACTTGAATGTGGACCACATATCCCTTCATGTACTTCACGTAACGCAATCTGAGCTTCGTCGCTTTCCAAACATCTAAGAAGAGTGCCATCTAGACCTCGATGGTATAGGATATCAGCTAAAATGACATATCGAGAAGATTGATGAATGAAAGTGCGACATTGGTTATTGGATAGGTCAGGAGGAAAGGTATTATCACAAAGGTATGTGAAAATGGAACCATATAACTGGGACTCAGGACCGACGACACATATCATCTCAGTAGGAATGATCTCATATGAAGGAACCAAAAGGTTATCCACCAAGAACTCATAGCGGGTCTCATTCAGAGGTAGATCGATTAGTGAAGCAATTGTAGCCATGGCATCCGTGGCTTGATTCTACTCTCTTGGTATCTGCTCAAAGTCTAACTTTGTTAAATGTTGTTTTAGGTCATCCACCACTCTTTTGTAAGGCATTAATTTCTTATCCTTTGTTTGGTAATCATTAGTTGCTTGACGAATTACAAGTTGAGAGTCCCTAAAAACATGAAGTTCCTGGATCTTCCACTGAATTGCAATCCATAATCCAATTGTTAATGCCTCATATTCTGTTATGTTATTAGTGTAGGGAAATGATAATCGATATGATTTTGGTATAGAATCCCCTTGAGGAGTTATGAAGAGGATGCCAGCTCCTACCCCATGCTATGTGTATGAGCCATCAAAGTATAGTTGCCATGGCTTTGCTTGTGACACTGTTAAGATGGCTTCGTTTGGAAATTCTAAAATTAGAGGAACATCATCTATCATGGGGGCATCTGCTAACTAATTTGCGATAGATTGTCCTTTTGTTGCTTTTATGTCCACATACTCGATGTTGAATTCACTTAGGATCATTAGCCATTTGGCTAGTCACCCAGTAAGTGTTGCTTTATTGAGAAGGTATTTCAATAGATCGATCCGTGCAACTAACTTAGTCTTATGAGTTAGCATGTAATGTTGTAATTTCTGTGAAGTAAAGACCACAGTGAGACATGCATGCTCAATTGGTATGTAGTTTAGTTCATATCCCACCAATGTGCGACTGATATATTATACTCCCTTTTCTTTGCCCTCAACAACTTGTTGTGCTAAGAGTGCCCCTAATGTAGTTGAAGTAGTTGATATGTATAGTAATAAAGGCTGACCTGGAACTGGTGGCATCAAAACTGGTGGATTTAGAAGATAATCTTTGAGTATCTGGAAAGCCTGTTGACAATTATCATCCCATTTGAATTTGATGTTTTTATGTAGCAAGTGCTGAAAGGGATTGCATTTATCTGCAAGTTGTGCTATGAATCTTCGTATGGATTGAAGTCTCCCTTGCAAAGATCAAAGTTGACTGATGTTTCATGGTGGTTGCATCTCTAGGATGGCCTTGAATTTTACTGGATCGGATTCAATTCCTCTTTTTTATACAATGAATCCTAGGAGCTTCCCGGAGGTTACTCCAAAGACACATTTCTTGGGATTTAATCTTACTTTATATTTTTCCAACTGATCAAAGACGACTGAAAGTATGTCCAAATGTGTATCTCTGTCTATTGATTTTCCAAAGAGGTCATCAACATAATCTTCCATAGTAACGTGGATGAGATCATGAAAGATAGTAGTCATGGCTCTTTTATATGTAATGCCTGCATTTTTTAGCCCAAAGGGCATGACATTCCAGTAGAAGGTTCCCCAAGGACAAGTAAATGCCATTTTGTGCTGATCCTTGGATGCAATTTTTATTTGATTGTAACTATAGAATCCATCCATCAAAGATAACATCGCATGACCTACTATGAGATCGATGATCAAGTCAATATTTGGTAATGGAAAATCATCCTTAGGACATGCTTTGTTGATGTCTTTGAAATCTGTACATATTCTGATGCTACGATCTGGTTTACTGATAGGCACTAAGTTGGAGATTCATTCGGGATAATCAATTGGGCATATGAATCCGACGTCCAATAATTTCTCATGTTTTGCTTTGACTAGTAATGCCACTTGTGGATGCATCTTTCTTAATTTCTGTTTCACTGGTTTTGCCCCTAGTTTAAATATCAAATGATGCATTACCAAATCTGGATCCAATCCAGGCATATCAGTGTATGACCATGCAAAGTTGATTTGTCGTTCCATGAAGAAACTTATGAATTTTGACCTTTCTGACTCTGTCAAAGATTGAGCCAGGAATATGTTGTGTGGAACTTCTTTTGTACCAATGTTTGTTTTGATAGTCTCCTCTACCAACATGGATGACTTTTCCTCATATGATGCTAGGAGAATGTCGAGCCTTCCATCTTTGGGTGCCTCAAAGAGGCTTTCGCCCTCAGATATGTCCTTTCTTTTTACTTTTTTGGAGTCAGACAATGCAACAACGTGGTTTTCGCCATAAGACCCTTGATTTGTTTTTATTTTTATATTTTTGCGACTGGAAGGTCTGACACCCTCACCAAAATATGCCATGTTGTTGAGTTCTATAGTGTATCCCGCTTTATGGTCCCCAGGGAGAAGATCCTCTCGTATGCCAAGATAGTCAATAAGGGCTTCATCATTTTGGAATGTGTCAAACTATGCAGGTCCTTCATGGTCCCAGTCAATAAGTTGGTGGTGAACAAGGGGAAGGCCTTTGATGTCTTCAAAGTTAGCGGGGTTAAGAGTGAAGATGCAGTTATATTCAGGTATGTCGAGGTAGTTATCGAGGTCATTGTTGGCACTCTCCTCATCAGTCTCGATCGTGAACGAATCCAAATTATCATCACTAGTAGCGCATTCTGGGATAGGTGTTCTCATTCTATGTGATTTCAACCTAGGACCTAGAGGCAAAGACTATATGGGATCCTCTGGGGTTGTTTCTTGACCAACTTTGAATTTTCTATTAAATTCCTCTTCTTCTGTTGGTTCACTTGGTTCTCTGAATGTCTCAATGAGCTCATAGTCACTAGAGGATTTGTTTGAACCCCATTCCCATTCATTGGAGTATGTGGAATAGCGATTTTCTTGTTGAATTTTGGCAGCTTTGATTTGTAATGCTTCTTTTGTCTTTTGAGTATGAACCTTGGAAGTCATGAAACCAAATCCTTTGGAATGTTCCTTTTTGAGTGTCAATTCAGGTTGTAAAGGCTCAATGATGCCTTCTTTTCTTAATCCAAGAGGACTTTTTCCATCATACCCAAATTTTTGTAGGATCTTGAACCCTTTGCCATACTTTTCACATGGTATGCTGATATGATCTTGCGTATCATTTTCAGGGTCTTTGTAAAGCATTTTGTATAAGTCTTCTTCTTCCACTTCACCCCATTTTTGGAAGATTGTAGGATCCCATTTAAGTGTAATGATAGATACCCGCTTAGTAGGATGTGATCATCCATAATCTTTTGGTGAATTCATGACTTGTTGTAAGTACATGGTTTGATTCAAAGTGTATTCACCCATACCCTTGTCATGGAATTTCCCTTTAAGCTCACCTTGTTTTGATGTCAAAGGTTTTAATGACTCAGGATCAATGTATGCAAAAGAAGGAACAACTTCCCTATTACTTGGGATGATCATTTCAGTTTTCGGTCTCAAGTTATTGCAGTATATGAATGGATTAGGATCTCCATTAACTATTATTTCAACTCCATTGTGAGGAAACTTGATGCATTGGTGATATGTAGATGGGACCGCCCTCATTTCATGAATCCAAGGATGTCCTAGCAATATGTTGTATGTGAGATCAAGATCTAGTACTTGACAAACCACATCCTTTGTAGCTGGACCAACTCAAAGAGGTAAGGTGACTGTGCCTTTGGATGAACGCTCTTCATCATCATATGCTTTGATGGTAATTTTGTTTGTAGAATTCACAGCTTTGTCAGAATATCCCAATTGTTTAATAGTGCTCAATGTATAAATGTTTAGACCTGCTCCTCCATCTATTAGGACTCATTTGATTCTATGTTTGTGTATGAAGGATTCAATGTGTAATGGTGCATTATGTGGCTAACTTATAAAGGCATCATCAGCTTCTATGAATGTAAGAGAGTGTGGAATGGAAAGGTATCTGACCATGGATTGAAACTGGTCCACATTCAGATCAGTAGGAATGACAATGTCTCTCAAGATTTTGTCAAGAATAGCTTTATGTGCGGGGGATATGCGTAAGAGCTCAAGGATTGAGATAAGCATGGGTGTCTTCCCTAACTGTTCTACAAGGTCATACTTAGGTTTGGTTGACAAAGAAGCAGTGTTTTTAGCTGGGGCACCTTGCAAAGTGAATTTACCTTGAAGAGTTGTGACATTACATTTAGAGGTAGGTTCGGAAGAAGATCCAATTCCTTTTAGGACAATCTTGGGTCTCTGGGTAGAATTCTCAAGGGTTTTGTCCTTGATGATAATAGTAGAGACATAATTATCCATTGAAATGTGATTGATAGTTGAATCATAGTTATAGGATGCTCTAGTATAGTTGGTCTGGTCATCTATGGTTGCATCTTTTCCCTTGTCATGTTTTGGGAATGGTTCCTTAAACATCTCATGTTCTTGATTGGATGAGTGTCCTTCAATCTCATTGTCACCTCTATCAATGAGATCTTGTATGATGTTCTTCAGTTGATGACGATTTCCTATTTTATGACCCTTGCTCTTGTGAAATTCACAATACTCATCATCATTCCACTAATTTGGTTTGACCTTTGGCTCATATGGAGGAGAATCTGGAATTGTGATTACTTTGTTTGGCACTAGCTTTTTGAAAACTGACTCTAGTGGTTCTCCCAATGGGGTGTACTTCCTTCATGATCTAGAAGTTGTTTGAGTATTCACTTGATTGTTTGTAGAGCTTGATCCCAAAAAAATGATTTTGGGATGCACTGTATTGGCATCAACAACACCATCATTGACTGTGTTCTTGTTTTTATTCCAAAATCTTGGATTATCTTTTCCTTTAAAGTCATTTTTGTTTTCCTTGAATATCTTAATGACTCCTTGTTCAATTAGGACCTTGTCTATTGCTAAGCCTTTTTCAATGACATCCTTGAAGGTGGACAAACAAAATTTCCTTAGATCATAGCCAATGTCTTTGTTAACATTCTAGGTGAACATCTCTACCATTTGTTTTTGTGGAATTTCACAAGAGCATCTGCTAGCTAGATTCCTCCATCTTTGTAAAAATGATGAAAAAGACTCTCCATCCTTTTGCTTGGTGTTGCACAAAGTAGTGACTGATATGTCTGTCTCTATGTTGTATGAGAAATGTTGGATAAATGTCTCCGATAAGTCACCCCATGACTTAATTCCAGGTGGAAGTTGGGAGAACCATTCCATAGCTTGATCACCTAAGCTTTGTGGGAATAATCTCATCAAATATGTCTCTTCCAAAGCTACCTCAATGCAAGTTGTGAAAAACTATCTTATGTGTGCCTTAGATTCCCCTTTTCCTTTATACTTATCAAACTTCGGTGTCACAAAGTGTGTAGGAAAAGGAGGCATTGGAATGCTCTTGTCAAATGGATAAGGACATATGTCTCTCATTGTGTATGTTGGCCTCAGTGTGTTTATGTCCTCCATTTTCTTTTGTAAGTCCCTGATTTGTTGCTCCAAATTGTTCTTAGGTGGAGATCAACTTCTTGGACCATACCCCATGCTTGAGGCACCAATTGGAGGAGTATGTTGCATATATGGATGATATTGATAATACACATGTTCATATGGTGGAGGTCTATAATGATGTTGCGTATATGGACCACCTGGTATAGAGTCGTGGTGAGGAATGGAATATCTACTTTGTCCTTGTATACCATACTCTATAGGCATGTCATGAGTTTGTTCTAGTGTGTTGCCCCCAAATTTGATGCGGGGTTTCCTTGTGTCCAAATTTTGAGCTTGCCTTTGAATATCCAATTGCTTTGGTGGTTGATCCTTAGCATTGATATGTGATTGAGCATATTTTTCTGCATAAGACTTCCATAATGGTCTGCGAAGGTGAGTATCGTATGCTTGACCATGTGTGTATGGGACCTCTAGGTTTTGAAACAAAGATGATGGTGATTCAGGCACAAGATGTGGTCCTCTATTTCCTCCACTATTAGGCCTCCTTTGATCCATGTTGAGGTGAGTTTGTTGCAAAGGTTGATTTTCCATTATTTGAGACATGTCAAAATCATGAGGTATCTTGGCTCCACTTTGTGCCATCATTTGTAAAAAATATTGTCTATCTCTCCTCATTATTTCCTCAACCAATTTATTGAAACGGGGATCCATAATGGATTCTTCCACATCTGCTGAATGTACAGAAAAGTTGTCCATATTGTCATTGTGTGTATCATTGTTGTTTGTAGTGTCCATGTGCTCAACATTTGGAATGTATCTATAAGCATCCATCTTAGGTAATGTAGTATGATCAGAATTAAAAAAGATATCATTATCATACTCATAGGAGCTCATGTCTGCGGACTCTTGAGCCTCTTTAGTTTCTCTCCTAGATTTTGGGGAACAAGTTTCAACCATGAACTAGGTGTGAGACTAGATGAAAATGGAAAGAGTATGGAAGACGAAGAGTTTGGATGGAATGTAAATGAATCTGAGGTGTACTTGCAATGTCCAAAGTGTAAGACCAAGTATGTATGTAGTAGAGTAGGTGTGACTTCCAAAGAGATGATAGTTTCTCTTGATGAGGTAAGTTGACCTTGACTCTAAGTAAGACCAAATGAGACCCAAAGGTGATAGACCTTGATGAGGGACCACTTAGCAAAATGTTGTTGTATGTAGTGTGTTGACAAAATATGATGAGGACAAGCAAGTGACCTTTTGACTCAAGTTTAGACAAATGTGAATGTAATGTAAGGTGTAAAGCAATGATGGACTTTGTGAGACCTAAAGACATGTTGAATGCTTGATGAAAACCTGAAGAGATAACCTAGGAAGCTCAATAAGTCTGAAACTGACTGTTCTTGTTTGCTGAATTATGAAAGCTCTCAATCCTGAACATAAACGTGTCTGTATACTTCACAAACACACTTAATTGATATAGACGCTATTATAAAAAACATAGACGCATTTCTGAGATGTTGTAAATGCAAAGTTGCTCAAAACATAGATGTGTTTCTGCAAAATTTGTGCAATTTTTTCCAATCTGTGAAGTTGTTGTTGTGACCAAATCTGATTTTTTTGACTATTTTTCATGACAAGAGGACACAATGTTGATGAGGACTCAATGTTTGCAAGTTTTAGACTCAAAAATGACTCAAAGAAAAGTGTGATGTCTGATGTAAAATTGTTTTGCATACACTTGAAGACACAAAAGACACAATTTTTTGATGTTTGGTCTTGAATGTTTGAATGTTTAAAATATGTCAAGCATAATTCTGATGTCTGGCCAAGACAATAGTTGTTGATCCCACATGGAGTTTCCCCTGAGGCTACACTATTTAGAGTGGATACTTAGATGCTTGACCCCACTAGCTCCACCCTTGGCACTTACTTCTCGGGGTAGCCAAGCATTAGTCCCCATGAAAACTTCCCGTGGAAAATTTTGTATCTCTACTAAGAACCGTATGTGTGTGGGCTGCTACTAGAGGTCCAACCTCCTACCCAAACAACTAGAAGGATTTTGGCTTCTAAAACAAAAAGGTGCTAGTAAGGGCATCTGCTCGTGTGGCCATACATGTGACACCTTCAGCTCTGTAAATACAGAAGGCTCCCAGTCGGTAGGGGTTACGCCCTTACAAATGATCGAATAAATTTGATCAAATGGATTTATAGGGAGACATAGTGTTGGTATGAACTAATCAGCACACGTTATTCATAGTTTTCACCATGAATACAGTTATTTATAGTGGTTTGGAAGAAGATGACTTTTCTTTTGCTACCACTTGGGTCGTTCTCTCCTCACTAGTAGTCCTAATGACCACACGGGGAGACAGACCCTCTAAAGATTAAATAAAAAGAGCCTATTGCTCAAGACACAAAAGACAATGATTCAATTTTAAAGCACCAATTGAAGTGTTTGCTAGTCTATGAAAACAAGGCACACAATAAAGATCAAAAACCCTTGCCAAGGTCCTGCAACAAAGATTTGTTAGTAGTTTGGATTGTTTCAAATGATCACCCCTTCCTACAAGCACACAAGTTAGGTAAATTTTAGATCCAAAAGACTTTGTGAAATAGGGGCCTTCGACAAAATGATTTTTCTTTCAAGACAAGCTGCACCAATTTCGTTAGCTAGATCTGCAAATGTTAGCTCAAAATAAACCAGATTTGAAAAACCGAATGACTAAAACTAAATCAATGAAAACCCCAAAATGAAACCAGTGCACATAGACGCGGTTACCATAAACACAAATGTGGATTCTGGATGCAGGCATGCTTCTATGAAATATAGATGCAGCTCTGGAACACAGACGCGGCTTCTAGACACAAACGCGCTTGAAAACCCCACAGACGTGACTAGGGAACACAGACACGATTTTCGGAATTTGCAAAAAATAAAAAATAAAATGTTGTCGAGGGTGTGGACATGATCCTAGATGTCGCAGACGTGATAGAAAACCAAAAACGCGATCCAAAAGTACACAGACGCGAAAATACCAAAATACTGTCGAAAATGTTAGATCTGCAACCTCAAAACACAAAATCTGCAACAAGGATGTTAAATGCAAAAGGGACAAGAGTCCCACCGGGCGTGCCAAAATGTATACAATGAAAATGGATAAAACAATAATAATATTGAAAGGCTAAATGAATTCAACCACAAAACCCTAGCCTAACAACAACAAAGATCCACCATAACATATGAAGATTACCTAAGACAATGCAAATCAAATGAAATCACAAAGATTATACCATCATATGTCCCATAGGGTTTGGATCTCCATTCTTCCTATCTCCATTGATCTTGCTTGATATATTTGCTCTCAGATTTTATGTGCACAAGAGCTCAACAAAGAACGGAATGTGGTTGCAAGTAGGATCACATATGAAAGGTGTAGTGTAGTTAAGTGCATAAATTGATTAGCCAGGGTTTGATAATGAAGGAAGCATCTCCTTATAGAAGACACCATAAGAAATGGAGGGATAAGATTGAGAGGTGTAAAAAGAGGTCGGCTATGATTAGAGGGTAGGTAAAGAAAATAATAAAATAATGAAAGGGTAGGTAGTGTATGAATTAAGAGATGAATGACATGTGTCATGGGTAGAAAAGGTTAATGAATTAATTAAATAAATAAAGATTTATTTAATTAATAGAAGAAGTGGGATCAATTAAATAAATAAGAGATTTATTTAATTTAAGAAAAAGGATAATTTAAATAAATAAATGTATTTATTTAAATGAGAAATAAGGCTAGAAGAGGATAAATGAATTAATTAAATAAATAAAGATTTACTCAATTAATAGAAGAATTTGGCTTAAGATAATTAAATAAATAAAATATTTATTTAATTAGACTGGACAATTTTAGGTGTCTACAGTAGCCATTGGGGGAAGGCCTATTTGTGCCTTAGAGATCATCAGTGAGTTGGTTGGATGATGAATGTAAGAAGTTGGTGGTTTGAATAAACAAAAACTTAGATTTTGCCCATTTTCATTGGTTTTCTGTACTGTATGATCTGATAGAGCATTGGTTGGCATGAAGTTTTGAATTGGTGGGATTGTGGTGTGAGTTCAAGTTCAAATGCAAGTGGTCTGACTCAAATTGGTGGAGTCTGGAGCAAGTTGTAAGCAGTTTATCAAAAACTATCACTCAAGGACCCAGTACATAGGGTTTCACCAAAAACATGACCCTAACCTCCAAATCCTATTGAGGAACTCATTGGACCTCTGGGAAATTCAGATTGAGGGTGTGTATATTTTGATTCCAAAGGGGTGGAATCTAGGAGTGAGTTTTGGTGTGGTTTCCACTATACACTAGGTTAAACAAAACCATGTGTTTAGCCTAGCCTTGAGGTGGAATGATAGAACAGTCATCTAAGGAAAGTTTGGGAACTAGTTTAAGGGTTTTTTTAGTTCATTATACACCTAAGGAACATGCCCAAGGGGTGAGTTAGATTCTACAACCCCATTCTTAAGTAGTTGCTTTGGAAAACAGACCTAATTAGGCCTATTAGGTCTGCCAACCTAGTAGGTGCTTAGGGGTGTTGGAGCAAGGTAATAACTCTATCTCTTGGAATTGGATGTAAGTCCCAAAAAGGTACTCCAAAATGTAATTTTTTCCTAGGGTTCTTTTAAGGAAATTTGAATTATTTGAGAAATACCGATTAGAGAGGGCTGCAAGAAATAGGCCTAATTGGGGGTTCCTTGACCCCGATGTAGTAGGAAGTATTCATACTTGGGTGAAAGGCATAGGATGAGAATCCTTGGTTGTCAAATATCCCTAACCCTCCTTAGAAAGTGTTGTATTTTATCGAGTACATTAGTGTGTGGGTGATTTGGGTCTTCTTACCTTCTTTTTGCCCACTCTGCATCAACTCTCTAGGTCTCTCACCTTTACCTCCCCAGGATCTATCTCTCACCTATAAATCTCTCCCCTCTCTAGTTCCTTCCCTCCCTCTCCACCTCTCTTAGGCCTTCTTCCTAGGGTTGGGGAGAGAGACATTGGGAGAGGTAGTGATTGAGAGAATGGAGAGAGGGTCGAGAAATAATGAGAGAGGGAGAGAGAAGAAGAGAGAGGGAGGGATGAAGGGATATAGATGGGGTTTGTTGAAAACAATGCAAAAAAATTTGAGGGGGGGTGAATTAGTTTTCTCAAAAACTTACTATAAATTAAACCACAAATCAGATTTGATAATTAATAGTTTAAAGCATGAAACCACACCACATCAATAACACACATAAAACCAATATTTTTGACATAGAAAATCTAGTTAAGGGGAGAACCACAATGGGAAGCTACCCACAATGAGATAATACCCTGTCAGAAGTAAGTGAAATATTACAATGGGGAATGCACATGCATTCAGGCACAAACTAGAGCTCACTGCTCAAACAAGAAACCCAGAAGGGCTACAACCCTTAGGGAAGGCTCACTTCCTTACAAGAAGTCTCACTGACTTACAAAAGCATTCAGATTACATCCAAAGAATCATGAACTGATGAAATACCATCTCCACATGCCTAAGTATAATTCTAGTTAATCTCACTATCAAAACTTCTCCACAACACACTTCTTCACATAACTTCACACAACTTCCCCGCTACTAAATGATTGATACAATATTTTCACATAGCATGATACCTCTCAATGATTATTATGTTTATTTATACAAGTCATCAACCCATGAAATAGAGGTCGGGTCAATGCATGCTACATATTACAAAAATATAATTACACATGCTATAACAATGCACATGAACCAAAACAATGTCGGCTAAGATATAGTCTGGACCTAAACAACCACCACAAATATGAAACACCTCCAAGAATTATGCCTCGATCATCTGCAAAATGTTGCCACATCATGAATGTCGCATAACACAAAGAACATCACCATACAATGAAATGATGGGAAAATGGTATCTCAACCTTGCATTTACATGAGGTAACTATTTATAGTAAGTTTACATTTGGGCATGAAATGGTGGGAAATTCTCCTTGAAGCTTTTTTTTGCTAGATAAGTCTTCCAGTAAAGTTATGTCACAAGATCACAACTAGTTTTGAAGATATTAAAGTTTCCATTTTGGAGGGGTGTAATGAAAGGTTTAAATTTAATTTTAATGAATTTAGAGGCCCTGAAATGCCCTTAAAAAATGGATAAAAGTGGTGTATTATCTTACAAGGCAATAGAGGACTTTGTGAGCTTTCTGGCACTTCAAACAACTCATCAATAGGACACATGACTCTCAAGTTATGGCCTCTGAAAGTTTTTACTCCTAAAATAGGAAATATAAAATGTATCAAACACATAAATGAGTTTTAAAAGGGAGGGACATGTGTTGATGTGTATTTTAACATGTCATAGTGCATCTAGAAGGGAGTTAAGGTCAACTCTACTTTATTGGGTGGTTTTAGCTCATGGTTTTGTAATACCATTTGACGGTTTCTTGTATTGTATCTCTTATATATGAGGTGTGTGAGATAGAGGTTGTGTGTAAGAGCCTTATGGAAATTGAGTTATCTCCGAGTCTCTAATTAGTGGTACTCCTGTGAAGAGCTTTCTTTGAAAGTATATTGTAATTTGTTATTGATTGTTGAATAATATATTGAGCTACTTTTGGAGTGTGGGGATTTTCTCTTGAAAGGGTTTTCCCCACATAAATCTTTGTGTTGCTTTGTTGTGGTATGCATGATATTTTGATTATTTTTTTTATTTCTGTAACTACTATAATGATTTGTAAAAGTTTTCACATTATCCTCCTCTCAAGGTTAGTGTAGGAAGTTTTTCTACTGCTTAACTTCCAAGTTACTATAAAATCTTCAATAACGCCCACAATAATCATTATGGACTGCCAATACACATAGAACACAATCTAGAAACATTCACAAGAAAAGTGAATTGCACCACAACAACCGCAACAACTCAAATTACTAGAATCATCATCATCTCTCTACCAGAGCTCAAGAACACCAACATAACTGACTATCAACCTAAAAGATTTGCTTGTAGATTTCCAAATCATGAACCAATCGAATTGAGGATACACATCAACATCCAAAATATATCCCACACATCCGCAAGTAAAGATATTAATATTTTAGAGTAATATAAAATATAAACCAGAATACGAAATAACATGAACAACTGAATAACCAACCATAATACCGAACCTCACAACTCGATCAAAACATCATGCAAACCTCTACAAATGGGAATGACCCATTGACAAACAACATACCAGAAAGCCTTTAATCTGCATCACCTCATCTCCAACACAGAGGCTGAACCAACACATTCAATCTAACTACAACACTGAAACATAGAGAGAACATATTCAACATATTCCTCTATCCAACAATTCTCCCCATATGTCAATCTTCCCATATGTTGACATCAATGACAAGTTATCAACCAATGTCCAATAATCTCTAACAATCTCCCCCTTTGGCATTGATGTCAACATATGAATGTGAAAAATAATCAATGCAAAGAAAGAAATCAACTCACAACAATCTCCTTGAAAATTACAAGGATCAGCTCCCCCTTTGACAAAAAACTCAAATCACAAATCTCTGATTTCCTACCCCAAAATGCTTTAGGGTTTTTCACATTCTCTTCTCTCCCCCTTTGAAATCAATGACAAAGGCTTGGGAATCAAGATTTTCTCCCCCTTTAAATTAGCTTCACAAATCTGTACATCTGAACCACTGAACACCAACACTGACTACTCTCCAGGTGAGTAGCAGCCTCACTCATCAATCTAGGTCACAAAATATCTCTATGAAGTTCACTGGACTAATGAAAATCAATGCATCATAGTTCTCTTTGAGATACTTAAGGGTATATTTAGGCAAAATATTCATAAAGATGTTTGCAATCTGTTCCTTTGTAGATGCATACTCCAATCTGACTTCTTTCTCATTCACCTTCTCTCTCAAGAAATGAAACTCGATTGATATATTCTTTGTTTTGGAATGCAACATTGAATTTTTTGAAATATTGATAGCACTTGAATTATCGTAGTATATAGCAATAGGCTCATCATAAATAACTCCTATATCCTTCAACATCTACTTTATCCAAATTACCTGAGTACAATTGTTAGTAGCAACAATGTATTCAACCTCTATAGTAGATAAAGAAATAGCATTTTTCTTCTTACTTTCCCAAGAGACCAACTTCTTACCCAAAAAGAATGCACCACTAGTAGTACTCTTTCGATCATCAACATCACCTACCTAATCAGTATATGTAAGAGAAATCAAGGTAAATTCATCATTCTTAGGATACCACAAACAAAAATCAACTGTCCCTTTCAAATATCTTAATATCCTTTTTATAGAAGTAACATGAGATTCCTTAGGATCATCTTCAAATCTAGAAACATGACTTTCAATATTCATTATATCAAGTGTAGTCTGAGTCAAATATAACAATCCACCAATCATAGATCTATATCTAGTCTAATTATCATTTGGAGAATCATCATCCTTTGTCAACTTACATCTAGTCACCATAGGTGTACCAACTAGTTTAGAGTCTTCAAAACCAAATTTCTTTAATAATTCCTTCACATTCTTGGATTGAGATATGAAAATACCTTTATCCAACTGAGTAATTTGCAATCCTAGAATGAATTTTATTTCACCAATCATAGACATCTCAAATTCATTGTACATCTCTTTAGCAAATTTCTTACATAGGCTACCATTTCCTCCAAATATAATGTCATCAACAAAAACTTCAACAATTCAAATGTTATTTTGATCAATCTTGAAATAAAAATTACTATTAGCAGTACCTTTATTGAATCCAAGCTTCATCAATTACTTATCCAATCTAGCATACCAGGCTCTAGGGGAATGCTTCAATCCATACAATGCTTTATTCAATCGGCAAACCATGTACTTTTCATTTGTCAGCTAAAATCCATCTGGTTTCTCAATGTAGACTTCTTCTTCCAACTCACCATTAAGAAAGGTTGATTTGACATCCATTTGATAAACCTTGACATCTTTGTGAGTAGCATAGGCAAGAAATAATCTAACAACTTCAATTCTATCTACTAGAAAAAAAGTTTCCTCATAATCAGTTCCTTAAACATGTGAATAAACCTTACAAACAAGTCTAGCTTTATTTCGAACAACTTCACCTTGTTCATTCAACTTATTCTGGAATACCCATTTAGTTCCATTTACATTTTTATCCTTAGGTCTAGGAACAAAAATCCATGTATCATTTTTCTCAATCCGATTCAATTCTTCTTCTATAGCTTTAATCCAATTTTCATCTTTACATGCTTCATCAACATCTTTAGGTTCAATCTTAGAAATCAAAAAAAAAATCTTTAGCAGGTCTTCCCCTAGTTCTCACACCTTTATTCTTATCACCAATAATTTGATTTTTTGAATGATTTAGCATCATATGCCTAGGAGTTTTGGGCTTTTATTGAATTTTCAGCACTTGAACTCTTTTTTCTACACAAGCATTCACACCTTTCTCTTCATTCTCTGACTTTTCCAAATCAATCTGAACTTGACTTTGGGTCTGCACTTGTTTTTGTTCATCTGAATTGGCATCCCGATCATCAAAATCATATTCGCAATATCTAATCTATCTTACATTACCTTCATCAACCTTCACATTAGTACTTTCAATTGTCTTTCTCAATCTTTTTTTATAACATTGGTAGTGTTGGATATTGTTGCTGCTAGGATATGTTGTTGTCATTGATGTCAACATATTCCATTGTTGCAAATGAGTTGTTTGGTGTTCCGGTGATTGGATTAAGCTGTTATGGATGGTTTATCTATTTGGGATGCTGGAATACTTTATTCCTTATTGGTTTCAATGACCCAGGAGATTTCTTGATTATATTATTTGATCCAGTTTGCAGTTTAGTCTTTCTATACAGTGGTTGGCAGAGTTTGATATTTGCTTTGGTGAGTTGCATGTTTGGGAGAATGTTTTGGATGTTCATGTGTATCTTCAGTTTAGATGGTTTGTGATTTGGTGCTTCACAAGCTATCTTTCTAGTATGAATTTCTACCATTGAGTATTCATGTGAGCTAGCATGATGATCGATGAAGATTTGTATAAGTGGTGTTGGTGCAGCTATTGTAGATGGTTCTAATGTGCTGTTTGTTGTTTTCTGATTGTTTCCTATCTTTCTTGGTGGCTCGCATTGATTCTTATGCACATTCTTGGTTATTTTTCTAACCCGGTGATATTCTTTGTGTTATGCAATATTATTGGTGGTGTAGCATGTTGCGGTTGATCTTGGCATGATTTTTGATGGTGATGCATGTTTAGAGATTTGGTTCAGGTCCATGTTATGTCATCTATATCATTATATTGGTTTGGTGGTACACATATGTATCGTGCAATGTAATATTGTAATTGTGAGTTGAGGGTTTAACTGACCTTGTAGTCAATGTTGATGATTTGTATAAATAGGTGATATAATCATGTAATTTGGTTATCGGTGTTATGTCTATATTATTAGAGAGTGGTGTATATGGTGCTTAAGAAAACTTATCCTTTGGTATGGTGTATTGAGAAAATATTGTTGTAGGGTAGATAAATGTGCTTAACCAGAACTGTCATCAGGCATTAGCATATGCTATCATTGCAGTTCATTCTTTCTAGATTGTAGTTTGAATCTTGTTGTAAGGTAGTGAACCTTCCCTAAGGGTTGGAGCCTTCCAGGTCATCTTATTTTGAGCAGTTAGCTCTAGGCAGTGTGTCCAAATGCATGTGCATTCCCCATTGTAATATTTTCACATACTACTATAGAGTATCATCTTATTGTGGGTAGGTTCCCACCATGATTTTTCCCTTAACCAAGTTTTCCATGACAAAATCTTGGTGTTATGTGTTGTGATTTCATTGCTCTTATCTTTATTATTGTTGTTGTTGTTGTTGTTGTTGTTAAGATTTGATATTGTGCTTTAAATGTTCTGATCTGTTGAAAATAGCTTCAGCCCCCCTTCTCAGTTTTCCTTCTTGGTTGCTGCTAGCAATTGATATCAGAGTTGGATCCTCTGAAAGAAGCTTGATCGCTTGAGGAGATCTGGGATGGAGACTTATGTGTTCAAGAAGGAAAGTTTTAGATTTTATGGAAGCAATTATACTGTTTGGAAGGATCGGATTGAATTTCACTTGAAATGCCTTGGAGAAGAATACTAGAAGATCACAAAGACTATCTACAATGTTCCTTAGAATTGACTAGTTAATGTTGTTGAGATCAAGGATGTTGAACATAACATAAGAGCTAAGGAAGCAATGCTAAGTGCCTTGACTGATTTGGAGATGACTAATGTGATGGGTTTGTAGACTGCACATGAGATTTGGAAGAAGTTGGAGACTTTTTATGAAGGATATGTGCAAGTTAAAGTTGCTAAGCTACAAAGCTTGAAATAGAAGTATGAAGCATTGAAGATAGAAGAAGATGAAAATATATCAACCATTATGGGTAAGGTGAATTTGATCTTGTCATGAATAATAGATGTTCCGGTGGAACTCTTGAAGAAGATGAGATTGTTGCTAAGGTGTTGAGATCCATGGCTCCTGCTTACAAACATAAGGTAGCTGCTATTGATGAGATCCAGAGTGTGACTATAGTGACTAGAGACATGTTGGTTGGAAAGATTATTGCATTTGAGTTGAGAGAATTTGCACAATCACATGGTAAATCTAAAACTACATTCAAAGTTGCTATATTTCAGGAAGAAGAAGTATGATCCAGGAGAAATTTCTTGTTGGGTATCCAGATTTGAATGAGAAAAGAGAGAGATGGAAGAGCAAGAAAGAGAACTGGATGATCTTGAAGCTCTTATTGCTCAGAGATTTCCTAAAGGAGCTGGTAAGTATGATGGAAATATACCTTTCAAATGTTTCTCTTATAATAAGATATGACATTTTTCTTATAGGTGTCCTGAGAGGATGTCTAGATATGATAAGCATGATAAATTTTAAAGGAATGATATATCTGATAAAAATGATAGATATGAGAAACATGATAAGTATGATAAGCCCTATAATCCCTACTACAAGTACATTAATTAGAAGAGATGTTATTATGCTACTGACGAAGGTGTAACAAATGAATAATTAGAGAATGGGAGTTTAGAAGATGAATTTGTATTTCTTGCTATCAAGGAAGATGATTCGGTATCAGTGAATCCTACAAGCTGCATTGTTGAGGAGAAAGCTTTGGCTACGAAGATTGAAGAGAAAGATGAATGGGTGATTGAGAGTGGTTGTTCACATCATATGAGAGGTGATAAAAGAAAATTTGTGAGTATGGAAAGGTATGATTGTGGAATAGTGAGATTTGGAGATGACAAAGCTTGTGTGATTCATGGTAGAGGTTCTATATCTTTCAATAGTAAGAATAATATTGATGATGTCTTGTATGTTGAATGTTTGAAGTATAATATTTTGAGTGCTGGATAGATGGTTGAAAAGGGATATTATTTGCAATTCAAGAATGGTAAGTGTAAGATCCTAAATGCATCTGGTATAGAGATTGCATCAGGCACTAAGACTAAAGGTAATATCTTTCACTTGAATGTTGGTGAGAAAAGTTGTTTGTTGCTCAGATTGATGAAATTTGGTTGTGGCATAGGATAATGTGTCATGTTAATTTTCACTACATGGTAAAGATAAGTTCTACTCAATCTAGAGATTGCCTAATATTGCAAAGCCTGCTAATCCGGTATGTAAGGAATGCCAGATGGGAAAGCAAACAAAAACTTCATTTAAGAGTAAGTTATGTTCATTTAATGGATTTCTAGATCTAGTTCATACTGACTTATGTGGTCCTACTAGAGTGAGAAGCATGCAAGGAGAGAGATATTTTATCTTGTTGATTGATGATTATTCAAGGATGATGTGGGTAACCTTTCTAAGGGAGAAATCAGAAGCGTTGGAGAAATTCAAGATATTCAAAGCTAGAGTGGAGACTGAGATAGGATTGAAGCTGATGAAATGCCTAAGATCTGATAGAGGAGGAGAATTTACATCAGGAGAGTTTGATACATTCTATGAGAGGAATGGAATTAGAACACATGTATCTGCTCCTAAAACCCCTCAACAGAATGGAGTTTTTGAAAGGAAAAACAAAACTATCTTAGATGTTGCAAGGGCTATGTTGATTGAAGGAAATGTTGCACAAATCTTTTGGAGAGAATTTATTAGCACTATTGTTTACTCATTCAACTGGGTGCATATTAAAGGTGATTCTAGGAAGACTCCTTATGAGCTATGGTCTGGTCATGTTCCTATAGTTAGACCTTTTAAATAAATTGGAAGTAAATGTTATATCAAGAGAGATGAGGATATAGGAAAGTTTGATGCAAGATGTGATGAAGGAATCTTCTTGGGATATTCTACTAAGAGAAAGGCCTATTGGTGCTACAACAAGAGACTGAAGATGGTTGAAAGTGCAAATGTAAAGGTGGATGAGTGTCTTGGAAAGTAGATTAGAGCATGCAATTATGATTTTGATTTTGTTCCTAAGCCTGTGCAGACTAAGATCTTGAAGTAGATTGATCTAGTGGAGACAATTAATCTAGATATTGCTACTCCTAGTGAAGAAGTGCAAGAACCTAAAAATCAGAACAATCAAAAGAAACCATGGTATGGTAGATTGAATCATTCAAAAAATTAAATTATTGGTGACAAGAATAAAGTTGTAATGACTAGGAGAAGGATTGTTGCTGAAGAGATATGTTTGATTTCAAAGATTCAGCCTAACGATGTTACAGAAGTATGTAGGAATGAAAATTGAATAAAAGAAATGGAAGAAGAGCTAAATTAGATTGAAAATAATAACACTTGTGAGCTTGTTCTGAGACCTAAAGACAAGAATGTGATTGGTACTAAATGGATGTTCTAGAATAAACTGAATGAAGTCGGTGAAGTTGTCAGAAACAAATCAAGATTGTTATGTAAAGGATGTTCTCAGATGGAAGGTATTGACTATGAAGAAATTTTTTCTCATGTAGGTAGAATTGAAGCTGTTAGACTGCAACTTGCATATGCTTCTTATAAGAACTTCAAGGTATATTAGATGGATGTCAAGTCAAACTTTTTGAATGGTGATTTGGAAGAGGAAGTTTGCATTGAGAAACCAGATGTATTTTCTCTACCTGATGAAGGAGATATGGTATGCAAATTGAAGAAAGATTTGTATGGACTAAAGCAAGCCCCTAGAGCTTGGTATGCTAGATTGGATAAGTATTTATTAAAGTTGGGATTTTGTAAAGGTACTGCTAATAGTAATTTATATTTCAAAGTTGAGAAAGATAACATTTTGATTGTTGAAGTCTTTGTTGATGATATCATTTTTGACAGTGGTGATGATTTGAGTATGAAGTTTGCTGATGATATGCAAAAGGAATTTGAGATGTCTATGATAGGTGAGATGAAATTATTTTTAGGACTACAGATTACTCAAAACGGTAAAGGTATTTTCATTTCTCAATCTAAGTATGTTAAGGAGTTGTTGAAGAAGTTTGGATTAGTTGATTTTAAGCCTATTTGAACTCCTATGGTGACTGGATGTAAGTGAATCAGACTTTGTATAGATCTATGGTTGGTGGATTGTTGTACTTAACTCAGACTAGACTAGATATTATGCATGTTGTTTGTCTTTGTTCTATATTTCAAGCAGATCCTAAAGAAACTCATGTCACTATTGTGAAGAACACTTTTAGATACTTGAAGGGAACTATTGACTATAGCCTATGGTATCTAAAGAATGATGGTTTCCTAATGTGTGCTTACACTGATGTTGATTAGGAGCTGGTGATGTTGATAACCAGAAGAGCACTACTGGTGGAGAATTCTTTTTGGAGAAGAAGTTGATTGCATGATTCAGTAAGAAACAAGATGCTACATATTTGTCTACTATTGAAGCTAAATACATTGCTATTGCTAGTAATTATTCTCAGGTACTTTGGATGAAGCAGATGTTGAAGGATATCAGAGTTATTTATGATGAGCCTACTATTATATATTGTGACAATTCAAGTGCTATCAATATTTCAAAGAATCCGGTGTTTCATTCTGGAACAAAGCATGTGTCTATAAAGTATCATTTCTTGAGGGAGAAAGTTAGTGATGAGGAGGTCATATTGAAATATGTATCCACAAAGGATCAGATTATAGATATTTTCACTAAGCCTTTGCCTGCATATACATTTGTCTATTTGAGAGACAAGTTAGTGGTCTATGTCCCTCTTGTTGAGAACTATATGCATGGAGTTGCATCAATCTGATGGATTTCAAAGCCTTATCTTTGTTCGGGTTGATGAGTTGGTGCTGCTACTAAGTTGGAGTAGTTAGTAAGTGATTTTGATTTTTTTTTGTGGATTTATCCTAAGGGGGATATTTTTCTTCTTAGAAGATGATTTTTGGGAAAGAGAGCATAATTTGTATTCTGTCTTTGGCATTGTTGTCAAAGGGGGAGAGAGTCATGTGAAAAACTGCTTTATTTTTAGAGCTTTGTGTGCATGATCTTCGGGGGAGTTTTCTCATGTTGATTCATTCCTTTGCCTTGATTATTTTTCACATTAATATGTTGCCATCAATGACAAAGGGGGAGATTGTTGAATATTGCTTCTTGTAGGATATGTTGTTGTCATTGATGTCAACATATTTCGGTGTTGCAAATGAGTTGTTTGGTGTTCTAGTGATTGCGTTAAGCTGCTATGTATGGTTTATCTATTTGGGATGCTAAATACCTTATTCCTTATTGGTTTCACTGATCTAGGAGATTGCTTGATCATATCATTTGATCTGGTTTGTAGATTAGTCTTCTTATGCAGTGGTTGGAAGAGTTTGGTATTTTCTTTAGTGAGCTCCAGTATGATCATATATTTGGTTGCAGTTTTGGGAAAATGTTTTGGATGTTCATGTGTATCTTTAGTTCAGATGGTTCATGATTTGGTGCTTCACAACCCATCTTTCTAGTCTGAATTGTTGTTGTTGAGTATTCCTTTGAGCTAGCATATTGATCGATGAAAATTTGTATAAGTGGTGTTGGTGCAGCTATTATAGATGGTTCTAATGTGTTTGTTGGTGTTTCATGATCACTTCCTAATTGTCTTGGTGGTTCACATTGATTCTTGTGTGCATTCTTGGTGATTTTTCTGATCTCGTGATATTCTTCATTTTATGTGGTATTCTTGGTGGTGTAGTGTGTTGTGGTTGATCTTGGTGTGATTTCTAGTGGTGATGCATGTTTGGAGATTTTGTTTAGGTCCATGTTATGTCATGTATATCATTATGTTGGTCTGGTCGTACACATATGTATCATGTGATGTAATTTTGTAATTGTGAGTTGAGGGTTTAGCCAATTTTGTAGTCAAGGTTGATGATTTGTATAAATATGTGATATAGTCATGTAATTTGGGTATTGGTGTTATTTTTGCATTATCAGAGAGTGGTGTATATGGTGCTTAGGAAAATTTATCCTTCGGTGTGGTGTATTGAGAAAAGATTATTGCAGGGAAGACAAATGTGCTTAATCGGAATTATCATTAGGCATTAGTAGATGCTATCATTACGTTTCATTCTTTCCGGATTGTGGTCTAAATCTTGTTGTAAGGTAGTGAACCTTCCCTGAGGGTTGGAACTTTCTGGGTCATCTTGTTTTGAGCATTAAGGTCTAGGCAATGTGCTTGAATGCATGTGCATTCCCCATTGTAGTATTTTCACATACTACTACATAGTATCATCTTATTGTGGGTAGATTCCCACTATGGTTTTTCCCTTAACTGGGTTTTCCATGATAAAATCTTGGTGTTATGTGTTGTGGTTTCATTTCTCTTATCTTTATTGTTGTTGTTGTTGTTGTTGTTAAGATCTGAGATTGTGCTTTAATTGTTCCAATCTAGTGAAAACTGATTAACCCCCTCTTAGTTTTCCTTCTTGGTTGTTGCTAATAGGTAGGCCTTACTTCTAGTAGAATAATAAAAAAAATCCTTCATCACATCTAGCATCAAACCGTTGAAATTGCATGAAGATTGCATTGATGAAGTATAGTGTTGTCATTGATGTCAATAGTAATTGGCAATGGAGTTGTATTGCAACCAGCAGTGATGCAGTAATGCAACCGGTAGTAAAGAAGTGATGGAAACTAATATTGGTATTTGAAGAAGAGTGATCAACCAGTAACCCTAACTGATGGAGCTTGGTGAATCAATTATGATGATGCATGTGATGAGTTTCAAAGTGGTTTTGGCATGTGAAGATAACTGTTTATCTTGGGAATGAGAAAATGCATAGCATGAAGTGATAACCACATGATGAGCTACAAGATTTGATGTGCAGTGATCCAAGAGTGGTTGAAGTTGTCTAGAACAATGTGTAGTTGATTGCTATGTAATATAACAATCATGTTTGAACTGATATGTTTGTAATCTCGATGAGATTTGTAGGTTTTGTGATGTGTTACTGACCTATTGTATTTTCTTATAAGGTCGATGAGTTGTTTTGTAATTGAGTTGGCAATTTGATTAAGTGTGGTAGTGTGATTGTTTCTAAACTAGGAGTGTCTGCAGAATGTTTTGAAGGTAGATTGGAGCAGAAAATGATATGACTAAGTAGGATAGTGTTATTACCAGATCAACAAAGACCCTAATGTTCTCTAACCATTGCAATAGTTAAATCCCTTAACTGGGTAAGCTTTAACAAGCTTGGTGTTGTCTAAATCCTCTAACCAAGTGATCCATTAGCTTGGACTTAAAATCCTCTATCGAGGTTACTCCTAACAGGGTATTGTAGTCAATCCCTTAACCGGGTGGTCCCTAACTAGATATGTTCTTAACAGGACATTATTATATAAGCTTCTAACAAGTCTTGGCTCCTAACAAGGCAAACTTTAGAAGAGTTCAAAATATTTCCAAGTATTCATCCCCACCATGGTTTTTCCCATTTGGGTTTCCACGTGAAAAATCATTGTGTCAAGTGGTGAATGATTTTGTGGATATGTTTTGATATGGTTGACATGATTAACTAGTAAAGCCACTTAGATATGTTTAGATGATCGGAAGTGATCTGAAATGAGCTATTCTTGATGTTAGTAAAGTTTTTTAGTGTTTTGGTCAAATGGTATGTGAGTTTCAGATCTATTACATTGTATTATTGATGTTTTGGTCAATCAGTAAATTTTGATAGTGCAGTTTCAGTTTTCAATACAGTGTAGAAACCAGTTAGTCCAGTGATTGGTTTCTGAGTTGGAATGAAGTGTGGTGAAATTTTAGTTTGTTTTCTATCTACTAATTCACCCCCCCCACCTCTCAATAGTTGACCGGATCCTTATTGATTCATAATAATATCAATTGGTATCAGACCATTTTAGGTCTTCTTGTGTTTAAGCCTAACAACTTGAGGTAAAGATCTAGGAGAACATCGTGAGGAAAGAAGATCCAAAGTTCAATAGGGGAAACTACCAAATTTGGAGTGATAGGATGAAGCTCTATATCAAGAGCTTAGGTAGTCAATTTTGGGAACATGTTGTTACTAATGTTGGCATTCTACACTCTTATGATAATATTTGATGTTGTCATTGATGGCAACCAACCAGCAATCATTTGGCTACCCACTGGTAGTTACCGATACCGGTAGTAGACTTCTTCATAAACCAGTAGACACTTCACTGGTAGCGACAATTATGCATACCGGCACTCAAGTCGACATGGAATAAACTTTGTTTATTGTTTTATATTCTAATTATGGCTACCCACTGGTAGTTACCGATACCGGTAGTAGACTTCTTCATAAACCAGTAGACACTTCACTGGTAGCGACAATTATGCATACCGGCACTCAAGTCGACATGGAATAAACTTTGTTTATTGTTTTATATTCTAATTATCTTTTGTAAAAGCCAACATGGCATATTGTAAAAGACTCATATATATGTGTGAGATCTTATAAGTCATTCTGATAGTTGAGAGGATATGATATAGAGATGTAAGAGAGAGAGAATAGATGATATTTTTGTATAAGGTGATATAGTTGATAGTGAAGGTTTTGGTAATGAACTGAGCTTAAACCAGTACTGAATCTGGCATAGTTGATGCTGATCTGAAGCAGTACATTGTATTGGATTTTGATAATCCATTTTGTAAGTCAGTGAGACTTATGTTTTGTAGTTGAGTAGTGAGCTCTAGGCTGCTAGCCTTCCTGCATGTGCAGGCCCCTCATTGTAAGTAATCTTTATTCATTGGCCAGTGAGTGAATATTGTGGGTCACAAATCCCACTAAGGTTTTTCCCACATCGAGTTTCCTCATTAAATATCTTGTGTTATGGTGTGTTCTCTATGCTATCTTTGTTATTCTTATTTATCAGTACACTGTTTTGGGATACAAAGTTCTTAATAAGTTTAAATATTTTGCTAACTGGTTAGACACTGAGTCACCCACCCCCTCTCAGTGTCTTTGGGACTATCATTCATTCTAACAATTGGTATCAGAGCCTGGTCCTCTATTTTCGAAAGCCTAACAGCTTGAGGAAGATTCTGACACTGGTACAGATGGAGAACTTAAGAAAACAATTGGAAGGAGCTCTTGTAGATTATGATGCAGAGAAATTGAAGAATATCAAAGTTGAAGATGATCTAAGGAGTGCACAGGAATCAATTAAAGGACTTCAGGAGAACCTTGCTATAGCACAAAATAAAATAAAAGAACTTCATGAGAAGATGTAGAAAGATGATGAGGAAAAAGAAACTCTTAATGAACTTGCAAACAAGTTGAGACAGGAAAACAATAATATGAAAAATGAAATGCAAAACAATGATGCTGGAAATGAAAATCTAAGACTTTTTCATGAAAATGATATGTTAAAGACAGATCTGATTCACATGCAACATGATAAAATTGAGCTTATGAGACAAAAGGAAATTCTGGAAAATGAGTTGGCTACTGCAAATCAACACAAAGATAAATTCAAGAAAAGTTCAGAGGAGCTTGATGACATGTTGAAAAATCAGAAACCTAATGGAGAAACAAAAGGACTTGGATTTGAAGTTGGAGAAGTTTCGGTCCTGCAAACAATCTAGATCAGAACAAATTGTTAAGACAACCTAATGCTTATAAGTTTAATGGAAAATGTTTCAATTGCAACAAATATCCAGTCATAGAGAAAATCAGTGTAGATTTAGAAACAATCACAATATTAATGCACCCACCGGTCAATGTTCCAATTGCAACAAAGTTGGTCATAAATTAGAAAACTGTAGAATGAATGTGAAATGCTATATTTGTAGAAGATATGAACACTTATCTAATCAATGCAGAACACAAACCAACATAGGATATGGAAAGGCTATTTAGAGGGATAATATGATTTGTTATACTTGTAACAAAATTGGACATATTGCCAAATTTGGTAGAAGCAAGACTTCACCGACAAACAATAAAGGATCCAATTTGAAAGGCAAAGAAAAGGTAGATGAGGTAAAGCAAGAATTTTCAAAACAATGGATTAGGAAGAGAGATCAAAATGTTGATGAAACTATCTCTATACCAGTATAATAGAGTAGTCCTTCACCGGCAGGAGATTCTTCATCCAATTGAGAAATAATCCTTTGGGGGTATTGCAGTAAGTTGAAAATCATGGAGATTACCCTCGGTCGATGGTGAGAAGATAGATTTCTTCTTTACTAGCAGATGTGTTAAGTTTTCACTTAACCGACGAGTGTCATTATAAATCAGCTATTTCCCCTTATTTTTGACTCACTGAGCATTCAAATTAGAAGAGAGCATGAAAACAAAGCGAAGGCATTCAAGGCGAAGGTGCAGAGTGATTTCTTTAGGCATGCAAAATATTTTCAGGCAACTAAAGGTATTTTTCAATGGCTTCTTCTTCTGCTCCTGAGTTTATTCAGAACCCTACTATTGTGGAAAATGTGAAACACCCTAGGCCCACATTTAAAATAATTCCCGAAGTAGCTAAGCAAGATGACTCTATAGGGGCATTTTCAAAAATTCCTAAAGGTGTAGCTTTTGCAGAAGACCCTAGGATTTATATACATTGCAATATAGAAGAACTAGGTTTTGAAGAATTGATGAAAATGTTTACTAAAGTGATTTGTGATGAAAATGGTGCTATCAAACCCGAGCAAAAGATTATAGAAACTCTAGGTTTTGTGGAGATACTAAACATTCCCCAATTTCTAGACGAAGTAGTAAGAATTGTTTTGAGTAGAGCACATGGAGAATTCTTATGGTTGGATTCTGTCTGCAAAATAACCTGACAAGCAATTAGGGCAGTAACTAGTTTACCCTCAATTAATAGCAGAACTGATAAAACAAAGAAGATTCCTAACAACAAAGTGATGACCCTAACAAGAGCAACATCTGACAATAGATCACTGAGAGTGAATGATATCAAAGACATCAATGTAAGATTTTTAAGTATGGTGTTAGGATACAAGACTACACATGCTAACAAGCTAAATTCAGTTTCTAGTCTTTGTAATAATAGTGCTTATGAGATGGTTAAAAACAATGAAATGATAGATGTATGTGAATGGCTAAAAGATGAACTCATTGACAATTTGAAAAAGATCAAAGGAGATAAGAAAGGGACATTCCGCTTTGGAAATCTTTTGGTATGTTTAATGTTGTATTTCACTAAGGAAATCCCCATTACAGGGCCTAAAGACTTTGGATATGATATACCGGTAGGAAAACAATTATAGGAAGCTTTTACCAGCATGGGAAATTCAAAGGACAACAACATAATTGAATACTTCAAAACCTTCCAAGCTAAAATGAAAACTAGAGAAAGACTACCATAGAGTGTAGTGGACAAATATAACAAAGAAATCTATTTTGTTATCAAGAAAGATGAGACATGGATGGAAGTTGTACTCCCTAGGACTGTCTAGGTGACTGAAATGGGATATGAGGTAGATCTTAACATTCTTAAGACATATGCAAAGGCTTTATTAGATGCACCGAAAGAACCATCAAAACAAGTTTTTGGTAGTGCTGAGACTATTGAAAGTGATGTAAAAACATTGAAGCAAAGAAAGAAAAGAGAAAAATTTATTAGAGATGCTTCTAAGAAAGTTAAGGAAATCAAGGAAAATATAATGAACATTAGTGGCATATCGGCTAGTGAGCTTGAAGGACTTCAACCAAAGGCACACATTTCACCAGTTGGCACATCTTCTAGAACTGATTGTGAGAAACCAACAGAGTTTAAAAGAGTTGAAAGGAGGAAGAGAAAACCTTCACTGGTACCCTCTCCTTCACCTAAGAGAACAAGGACTTTGTGGAAGAAACAACAACTAGTAAGGAGATCACCAAAGAAACTGACACCAAAGAAGAAACAACAACCTGTTACCCCTTCTTTGAATGATTTACTGAATGAGATAACCGATGATGGAAATTTGGCCAATGTACACCAACTATATAACACATTTAATGATTTTGATAGGGAAAGCATTGAGAACAATATTATTTTACATCTGGACATATACAAAAAGGTTTTAATTGAATTTGTGGATGACTTACCCAATGATCTGTATAGGATATTGGAAGCAAAAAGGATTGCAGTGATGGAGTTAGATAAGAAAATGAAAGTTGAAAAACTTCTAGCTGTACATCTTGTAAATTCAAAAGAGGAAATTGATGAATTAATTTCTGAGCCTAACCAATCTATTTTTGCCAGTGGACACTGACAAGTAAGTTTAATGTCAGGAAGAGTAAAAGAGATTGCAGATGAAACTGCTGATAATTGGGATATATTTTTTGTGGAGAAGGAAAAACAAGAGGAAATGAACCGACCGAAGAAGACATTTAAAGTATATCAAAAGGATAAGGATAAGGGAAAAGGAAAAATTGGTGGTATTCCAAACATCAAGATCATTGACAATTTACTGCCACCTTTGGATACTGCACTGGTACATACAGATGATCCGCTGGTTATTGACACTGAAGGTGTTACACATGATGACACAAATCTAGAATCTGAGATACTCTTCACCATGAATGTGGATACTAAGGAAGTAAATATTGTTGTAGATAAGGATAGTGCAGAGGTTAAGGAAGACAATGTTGACTGTGGCAACTTGGAAGAGAAACTGGTAGAGACTGTTGAAGTTGAGATCCCAACTCAACCTGAGCAACCCTTAGAAATAGAGAAACCTACTGAAGGAATAAATGCTGGCATAGGGCCACCAGAGACTGAGATACCGGTAGTTGAACTTACTAAGAAACCTACTGAGGTAGAGGTACATACTGAGGTAGAGGTACATACTAAGGTAGAGAAACTGACAATCACTGTGACATTAAATCAGTTGTAGAAACCCTTGCTAGTTGAGATGCAAACACAGACTGATCCATCGGAGGTAAACACAAGTAAAATGGTTACAACTGATGGAAGCACAGAGGTAATAAAGGAAATTGTTCAGACATCCATTACATTAGCAAGTGAATTCAGACCTACTAATGTTACAGAGGTAATTTTGGATTCAATCAAAAAGATAATGGATTGCAATGCATTAGCCTACAAGGCAATTGATAACACTGTTCCAATTCTTAAATTGATTGCACCAAATTGTAACATAGATCATATAAAGGATTCTTTAGGAAAATTGGACACATTGTCCAAATTTATTGCTAACAATGTAATAATGATTGATAAAGTGAATGAGGATACAATAAAGGAGAGAGTTGAAAAAGAGAAAGACAAATTCTTTGAGGACACCATAAATAAGTGCACTGAATACCTGAATACATTATTACCAGCACTGAACTCTACTATTTTGGAGTACAAAGAGCAATACAGGGAAACATGCAAACCTCACATTCTGATAGCGGACGTAGATAAGGAGATCAATAAAATACAGAAGGAAATTGATGACATAGCTGATAACATAATTGGTTCATCCAGTCACATATCAGTTTTTGAGCAAGAGATGATAGGTTTTGAGGAAAAGTTAGAGAAACTTGAGAGAGAAAAGACAAGGATAAGGTCTAATGCCAGAGAGCTTAAAAATAAACTTGGTCCTAAGTTGGAAAATATTATTTCTCAAAGAATGGAAATATCTAAGGCATTACTTCAGGGAGAACGATCACCGGAAGATCACACGCATCATATCACTTGCACGATCCAATAAACTAAGGCAACTTTGAATGACAACAAAAGGTTTATGCAGAGTCTGAATTTGGTTTTGGCGGATATCTTTCAGATTGTAACCAACTAGTTACAGACTTTGAGGTGAAATTTTTGCACTCATTTGACAAATTTTGACAACCTTTGTCATTGATGTCAAAGGAGGAGTAGTGGAGAGAAAAATTCTTATTCAGAGGAGATCATTTGCTCAGAGGGAGCACATCTTTTTGGAAACTTTTTGGACTTTAGTTTTTGGAAAATTTTTTGGATTTTTCTCATGAGTGTTGCCATCAATGCCAAAGGGGGATATTGTTGGCATTCTACACTCTTATGAGAATAGTTGATGTTGTCATTGATGGAAACCAATTGGCAATCATGGCTACCCACTGACAGTTACCAACACTAGCAATAGACTTCTACATACACCAACAGGCACTTCACTGACAATGAAAATTATGCATATCGCACTCAAGAAGAAATGGAATAAACTTTGCTTATTATTTTATATTGTAATTATCTTTTGTAAAAGCCAACATGGAATATTGTAAAAGACTCATATATATGTGTGATATCTTATAAGTCATTCTGATAGATTAGAGGATATGATATAGAGATGATAAGAGAGAGATAATAGATGATATTTTTGTATAAGGTGATATAGTTGACAATGAAGGTTTTGGTAATGAATTGAGCTTAAACCGGTACTGAATCTAGCATAGTTGATGCTGATTTGAAGTAGTACACTATATTAGATTTTGATAATCTATTTTGTAAGTCAGTGAGACTTTTTTTTTGTAGTTAAGCAGTGAGCTCTGGGCTGCTAACCTTCCTGCATGTGCAGGCCCCTCATTGTAAGTAATATTTATTCATTGGCTAGTGAGTGAATATTATGGGTCACAAATCCCACCGAGCTTTTTCCCACAACGGGTTTCCTTGTTAAATATCTTGTGTTATGGTGTGTTTTGTATCCTATCTTTGTTATTCTTATTTGCTGCATTAATTCTTATTTACCAGTACATTTTTTTGGGATACAAAGTTCTTAATAAGTTTAAATATTCTACTAACCAGTTAGACACTGATTCACCCTCCCCTCTCAGTGTCTTTGGGACTGTCATTGATTCTAACAACTAAATATAACTTGCCTAGTGGGATTTTGTAAGATGATCAAAAGAAGGAGCAACAGGAGAACAATCAAGCATTGGAGGCCATTATCAGTTCCTTGTCCAATTCAGAGTATGTTGATGTCCATGGATTGGAGACTGCTTATCAAGTGTGGAAGAAACTTGAGGATATCTATAGCGTTGATGAGCATGTTAAGATTGCCAAAGAAGAGAGTCTAAGAGATAAATTTGATGATATGCAGATGGCTGAAGGTGAAAACATTCAACATTATGGCTAGAGGATCAAGGAGATAGTCAATGAGATTAAAAGTGTTGGTGGTATAGTAGAGGATACCATAGTGGTTAGCAAGGTGTTGAGAACCCTTCTATCAGTCTATGCTATTTGAGTTGCAACCATTCAGAAACTCAAGTCTATATATAAATCAAAGGAAACTCTTGATTCCATCTCTGGTAAATTAACTACATTTAAATTAAATGGTTTTTATGGAAGTGTTCAGAGATCAGAATCTGCATTTGGAGCTTCAGTTTCAAACCCACCGGTAAGGAAAAGCAGAGAAGTCATCTACAACCATGCATCTAGATCCAGTAGAGAGGTAGATGATGAAGACAGTCTGAAGCATTATTGGCCAAGCAGTTACCCAGAGGTACCGGTAAGTACAAAGGTAAATTACCTTTGAAGTGTTTTGCATGTAACCGGATTGGACATATTGCTACAACTGTCCAAATGGAGATAATGAGCAAAAATGTGAGATGTATAAGAAGTACAAAGGAAAAGGTAAAAGGGATTGTCTCATTGCAGTTGATGGAGGAATTATAGATGAGGAATATGAAGAAGATGCAAATGAGGACATTGTCTTTGTTGCTATTAAAGAAGAGACATAAGATCAATAGGCATTAGTCTCTGGCATGGATAGTTCTGATGTTTGGATTTTAGAAAGTGGTTGTTCACGCCACATGACTAATGACTAGAGTAATTTTCTTACTTTGAGAGAGTTTAATGGAGGTGTTGTGAGATTTGGAAATGACTCACCCAACATGGTAAAAGGAAAGAGATCCATCTCTTTGAATGGGAAGAGAAGTGTAGATGATGTATACTAGGCTGAAGGACTGAAACACAATCTTTTGAGTGTATCTCAACTCAATGACAAAGGTTACCCACTAAAATTCAAGAATGGAGTTTGCAAGATTTATGGAAGAAAAGGTGAACTGATTGCAACTGGCAAACAAAACAACGGTAACTTGTTTCATTTAAGTTATAAAGTCAATAATTGTTTAATTGCAAAAGTAGAAGATAGTTGGTGGTGCACGACACACATCATTCCAAGAAAGTAATTTTGGTTTGTTCTAATTTTTTGTGTTGTCTTTCAAGTTGTAATAATGGACCAACCATTTGGGACTCACTGGAGCCATGGTTGAGTTGTCCAAGCTTTCATATGTTCAGGATGTTGATATCCTAGGAAGTTGTAATATTGATGTTGTTATAAAGTCATCATGTCATAGGGTGAAAGGAATTGTTTTAGGTCTCCTATAATGCATTGAGGGTCTTTTGGAGCCTTCAAGTACACTTAAGTGCAAAGTTGCATCTCAAGGTTCAAAAAATGTAAAAGTTGTTAAGCAACATTTTGCATCATTTTGCAAAAGTTGCATTTTTGATGTTGGTGGTGAAGAAGTTGGTTATAACCAACTAAACCAAGTAATTTAAAGCCCAAGACATCATCATTGTATGGGTTAGAAGTTCTGGAATGCAAAATAAAGTTTTGAGTTATAAGGAAAATCTTGTGTTGCCACCGTTTTGACCATTTTTTGTTTGTTTTGCCTTGTTGTACAGCCAAGTACAGCCTTGACAGAGGAGTTTACTTGTAGGGGATGAAAGATTGTTGAGTCTAATTTCTAAGAAGGTATATTATCAAGTTTGATTGTGTTTGTTTGTAGAGATTAGATCCATTCTCTATGACTAGGTGTAAACCCTTGCAAACTAGGGTTTAAGTAAAAATGGCTCTAACCTAAGCATCCATTGATGGAACTAGTTGAAATCAAGTGGAATGATAGGTTAGGTTTTTTAAATATGTTTAGAGTAGGTTTTTTGTTTTTGCAAGCCTTTTTGGTGTTTCTATAATGATACCCTAGGATCACAACTAGGGAGTTGGTGAGTTTAGGACAGCAGAAGATGTACGATTTCAGAGCACATGTGAATTGGTAGAAGAAAAGTTAAGACATGGTTGGAGACCCCTATGAGTGCCCTTAAAGAATCCATGAACAGATTTGTTAGATGTTCTGACTAGTGAACCTTTTCAAGAATAAATTTGTGAGTCACCGGTAGGCATAGAATCCTTAAAAAAAGGGTAGTATTCGAAACCCTATGTGTACGGAGAACCTAGATGGCATTTTAAAATATTGTATGTAAATTTGAAAAGAATACTCAAATATGTTATTTATTTTTGGCCTTGTGTGGGAATATTAGAAACTAAGTCTTGAAAACCGCCATAGGAGGGCTAATTGTATTAGGCCTATTTGGAGTCGGTAGAGACATAGTAAGGTTGATAAAGCTTGGCGATGGGTTTGAAGGTAACCAAAATAGTTGAAGACACCAAAAACATTGTGTAGCTTCATGCTGCACTCTTGAAACAAGTTTGTGAAGTGGGATCCTTTGGAGAAGTTGTTGGAGCACTTAGGAGTGGTGTTAGAGATTGAGGTGGAGGCCTCAATAGGAAGTGTTGATTGTGTAAGAATAGTGGCTATACCTTGGAGGAAAGACAAAGTGGATTAGACCTTGGAGGTCTAAATAGCAAAATCCCTACCAAGTGTTGGCATTCTACAGTCTTATGACAATAGTTGATGTTGTCATTGATGGAAACCATCTGGCAATGAACTGGTATTCATCTGGTAAGCCACCAGTAGTTGCCGACACTGGCAATAGACATCTACATACATCGGAAGACACTTCACCGACATCGGCAACAATGTATACTGAAACCCCAGCCGACAGGGAATAAACTTTTGTTTATTGTATTTAAATGTAATTATCTTTTGTAAAAGACTCATATATATGTATGAGATCTTATAAGTCATTTTGAGTAGTAGAATATGCATGGAGAGAATATATGGATAATATATTTGTATAAGGAGATATAGTTGATAGTGAAGGTTTTGGTTATAGAATGAGCTTAAACTGGTACTGAACATGACATAGTTGATGCTGATTTGAAGCAGTACATTGTATTGGATTTCATAATCCACTATTGTAGTTAGTGTGACTCTTATTGAGTAGTGAGCTCTAGGCAGTTGGCCTTCCTGCATGTGCAGGCCCCTCATTGTAAGTAATATTTATTCATTGGCCAGTGAGTGAATATTGTGGGTCACGAATCCCACCGAGGTTTTTCCCACATCAGGTTTCCTCGTTAAATATCTTGTGTTATGGTGTGTCCTCTATGTTGTTTCTATTATTATTATTTGCTGCATTAATTCTTATTTACCGGTACACTGTTTTGGGATGCAAAATTCTTAATAAGTTTAAATATTCTGCTAACCAGTTAGATACCGATTCATCCCCCCTCTCAGTATCTTTGGGGCTATCAATAATCCTAACAATTGGTATCAGAGCCTGGTCCTCTATTTTCAAAAGCCTAACAACTTGTGGAAGATTCTGACACTGGTATAGATGGAGAACTTAAGAAAACAATTGGAAGGAGCTCTTATAGACTATGATGCAGAAAAATTGAAGAATATCAAACTTGAAGATGATCTGAGGACTGCATAGGAATTCATTCAAGGACTTCAGGAGAATCTTACTATAGCTTGAAATAAAAGAAAAGAACTTCATGAGAAGATGTAGAATGATAATGATGAAAAGGAAACTCTTAATGAACTTGTGAACAAGTTGAGAAAAGAAAATAGTACTATGAAGAATGAAATGCAAGATATGACTATGAGGTTTTGTAAAGACATTGAAGATAGGAAGAAGAATGAAGAAGACTTGACTAGGAGACTCAATGATGCTGGAAATGAAAATCTAAGACTTAGTCATAAAAATGATATGTTGAAGACAGATTTGATTCACATTCAACATGATAAAATTGAGCTTGTGAGGCAAAAGGGAATTCTGGAAAATGAGTTGGCTACTGCAAATCAACATAAAGAGAAATTCAAGAAAATTTTAGAGGAACTTGATGATATGCTGAAAAGTCAGAAACCTAATGAAGATACTAATGGCCTTGAATTTGAAGTTGGAGAAAGTTCCGGTACTGCAAACAATCATGATCATAGTAAACTGGTAAGACAACCTAGTGCTTATAAATTTAATGGGAAATGCTTTAATTGTAACAAATATGGTCATAAAGCAAATCAATGTAGATCTAGAAACAATTAGAATATTAATACACCCACCAGTCAATGCTCCAAATACAACAAAGTTGGTCATAATTCAGAAAACTTCAGAATGAATGTGAGATGCTATGTATGTGGAAGATTTGGGCACTTATCTAATCAATGTAGAACACAAACCGGCATAGGATATGGAAAAGCTATTCAGAGGAATAATATGACTTGTTATGCTTGTAACAAGATTGGACATATTGCAAAATTCTATAGAAGAAAGACTTCACTAGCAAATAATAAAGGATCCAGTTTGAAAGGCAAAGAAAAGGTAGATGAGGTAAAGAAAGAATTTTCAAAACAATGGATTAGGAAGACAGATTGAAATGTTGATGAGACTATTTCTTCACAGGTATTTCTTCACAGGTAGAACAAAGTAATACTTCACTAATAGGAGATTCTTCATCCAACTCAGAAGTAACCCTTTGGGGGTATTGTAGAAAATTGAATATCATACAGATTACCCTCGATCGATGGTGAGAAGATAGATTTATTCTTTACCGGAAGATGTGTTAAGTTTTCACTTAACCGATGAGAATTTAATGTAGTTGTTGAGAGAAAATTCATTATAAATCATTAGAATTCCCTCATTTTTTATTTACCGAGCATTCAAATTAGCAGAGAGTGCAAAAACTAAGCGATTTCTTGCAAACATTTAGATATTGTCAGGCAGCTAAAGGTATTTTTCAATGATTTCTTCTTCTGCTCTCGATTTTATTGCGAACCCTACTATCGTGGAAAATGTAAAACGCCCTAGGCTCATGTTTAAGATAATTCCCGAAGTAGCTAAGCAAGATGATTCCATAGGTGCATTTTCAAAAATTCCTAAAGGTGTAGCTTAGGTTCTGAGGAATTGTTGAAAATGTTTATAATGGTAATTTATGATGAAAATGGCTCTGTTAAACTTGAACACAAGATTGTGTAGAATTTAGGTTTTGTTGAAATATTGAATATCCCTGAGTTTCCGGAAGTAGTGAGAATTGTCCTAAGTAGAGCACATGGAGAATTTCTATGGTTGGATTTTGTCTGCAAATTTACCCGACAAGCAATTAGGGCAGTATAATTTCTGTTTCAAAGATTCAAACAAGGAAAGCATTGTGAACAGTATAATTTTACATGTGGATATATACAAAAAGGTTTTAATTGAAGTAGTGGATGATTTACCTAATGAACTATGTAGACACCTAAAAATGTCTCATTGATCATGTACTAATTATTCCTCTAATTGATTAAATAATCTTTATTATTTAATTAAGTCAATTAAACTTATTCTTCTAAATTCTTCTAATTTCATATTTCCTCATCATCTTATTAATTATTCTATTTCCTATTCTATCATCATTTCATCATTTAATCATTTTCTAAATATTAATTAAATATTAATTATTTAATTAATTCTGATTAATTCCCCAATTTAAATAATCTTTATTATTTAAATAAATTACTAATTACTCAATTTCTATCTCTAATCATCTAATCAATCAACCCTCTTCTAAATATTAATTAAATATTTATTATTTAATTAATTGTGATTTAATCCTTTAAATTAAATAGTCTTAATTATTTAATTAAATTCTATTTCTAAATAATTAAATAGTTTCTTTAAATTATTTAATTAACTAATTAATTCTTCCATTTACAAATCCCCAAATTCTAATTTCATTTAATTTCATATTCTTCTAATTTCTTCCAAATTCAAATACATGTGCATGATTTCAAAAACCAAATTGAAAATCAAAGTTAAGTTCTAAATATATTCAAATGCTAAATTGAATTAAATAAATTCAATCATTTGAATAATATCTCATGCAAAGATTAAATTAATAATTTAAATCTAAATGCAAGCACATGCTAAATTAATTAATTAAATCATTTATCTCTCCAACTTCTATTTTCCATCCTTCAGTTAGCTTTTCTAAATTTAGCTCTCTGTGTCATCCTCTTTATTTCCTCCAATCATTCTTTTTCTTCCTTCAGTTACCTCTTTCATCAATCAGTTGACTCCTTTAATATATTCAATCTATTGAGTTTCACTCCTACAATCAACAATTCAAAGCTATAATCATGGCCCTGTTGGCCGTCACCTCTGGCAAATGCAATACATGGTAAAGACCAAGCTAACGAATATGCTCAATCTCATCATCTGGTAGGTCAGCTCAAAGATCAAGTCCACTAGGCCTTCTCTGTCGACAGTATAACACTCCGATGTTCTCCTGCAAACGAGAAAATGATCAAAATATCAGATGTCGGATCCAGATAAACTTACAACATTTTCAAATGCATGACAAAAACTTACATTTACAACGAATGTGTAATAGTTATGACTTAAGCGGTACAAATATGGCTCTTGCGTGACGATTGAAGCTAATGCATGACATAATGAGCACATGCGTGACAAATAACACTTATGCGAAATGATATACACGAATGCGACATGATACAGCTAATGCATGATGCTTACGACGCATGCGTAACATTTATAGCGAATGCGGTACACTAAGCACTAATGCGTAAAAGTCGACAAGCGATTACGTAATGCATAGCAAAAAGTGATCATGAAATGTTTTTGGAAGAAGGCATAAAAACAAGAAAAAATCAGGGAAAAGCAATGAAAAATACCATGCCGCTAGTCCTAGGAGGTCGATGAAATGGACGTACTCAGTCCGACAAGTGCAATCGAGCTCTATAACCAGACATGATGACCAAAAACTCAGAAACAGGTACAAAAATTGCAAATAAACCAAAGAACTACCAAATCACAAATGAGCAAATAAAAACCTAGAATTATCTATTTATAGCTCAAAATTAGGGTTTTACGACACCTTGATGCCCGTGGTCCCCGCCAGCTTCAAACAACTTATAGCCTACTCAAACGATCTCGAAATGAAACGAAATTTCATACGTTGGTTCCTTACACTGGTATCAAAACAATGGTCTCAATTTTTGAATTTTTCGACCACCTTTTCCGAACACAACAATACCAAGGCATACTGGGGTAGAATTTTTCATTTTCTTTGAAACAATGTCGTTTTGACTTTGTCTCAAAGAGGGGCGAATGTAGACACCTAAAAATGTCTCATTGATCATGTACTAATTATTCCTCTAATTGATTAAATAATCTTTATTATTTAATTAAGTCAATTAAACTTATTCTTCTAAATTCTTCTAATTTCATATTTCCTCATCATCTTATTAATTATTCTATTTCCTATTCTATCATCATTTCATCATTTAATCATTTTCTAAATATTAATTAAATATTAATTATTTAATTAATTCTGATTAATTCTCCAATTTAAATAATCTTTATTATTTAAATAAATTACTAATTACTCAATTTCTATCTCTAATCATCTAATCATTAAACCCTCTTCTAAATATTAATTAAATATTTATTATTTAATTAATTGTGATTTAATCCTTTAAATTAAATAGTCTTAATTATGTAATTAAATTCTATTTCGAAATTATTAAATAGTTTCTTTAAATTATTTAATTAACTAATTAATTCTTCCATTTCCAAATCCCCAAATTGTAATTTCATTTAATTTTATATTCTTCTAATTTATTCCAAATTCAAATACATGTGCATGATTTCAAAAACCAAATTGAAAATCAAAGTTAAGTTCTAAATATATTCAAATGCTAAATTGAATTAAATAAATTCAATCATTTGAATAATATCTCATGCAAAGATTAAATTAATAATTTAAATCTAAATGCAAGCACATGCTAAATTAATTAATTAAATCATTTATCTCTCCAACTTCTATTTTCCATCCTTCAGTTAGCTTTTTCTAAATTTAGCTCTTTGTGTCATCCTCTTTATTTCCTCCAATCATTCTTTTTCTTCCTTCAGTTAATTCTTTTATCAATCAGTTGACTCCTTTAATCTATTCAATCTATTGAGTTCCACTCCTGCAATCAACAATTCAACTATCAAATTGCATTTGAGCTCACTTGAGTTTACACCTCTTGATCATTTTGTTCCACCTTTCAATCAATCTTCTCCAATTTTCTATAAATTGAGCATCCAATCTCCATTTTCAACAATCACAAACTTTGAATTTTTGTGTCACTTGCAGGTTACTAGCACAATATCTGAGAGCCATCATACCACGAAGAGAAGAAGAGCAATGGAAGCAATATGCACATCTTGGAATAGGGAGTTTTATTTGAATTGATTTCATTCTTAATTCCTGTTTTGCTTGATGATTGCATTATTTCATTGTCTAGTTTGTTAGATTTGTTAATTAGATAGGGATTCATGATTTCCTTGGTGTTTCTAATTGATAGCTTTAAGATGAATTCTAGCATGTGTTACAAACTCTATAGAATATTAGATGCAAAAAGGATTGCAGTGATGGAATTGGATAAGAAACTAAAAGTTGAAAAACTTCTAGCTGTACATCCAGTTAACTCAAAAGAGGAAATTGATGATTTGATTTGTGAGGCTAACAGATCCGTTTTTTCTAGTGGTCACCAACAAGTAAGTTTGATGGTAGGTAGAGTAAATGAAATTGCAGAGGAGACTGTTGATAAATGAGATATATTTTTTGTGGAAAAACAAAAACAAGAGGAAATGAACAGGCCAAAGAAAACATTCAAAGCGTATCAGAAGGATAAGGACAATGGGAAAGGTAAAATTGGTGGTATTCCAAACATCAAGCTCATGACAATTTACCGCCACCTTTGAATACTGCACTGGTACATACTGTTGATCCACCGGTTACTGACACTGAAGGTGTCACACATGATGACACTAATCCTGAATCTGAAATACTATTCACCATGAATGTGGATACTCAGGAAGTGAATATTGTTGTGGACAATGACACTGCAAAGGTTAAGGATGATAATATTGATAGTGGCAACATTGCTAAAAAATCGGTAGAGATTCTTGAGGTTGAGATCTCAACAAAGAAATCATTACAAATAGAGAAATCATTACAAATAGAGCAATCATTACAAATAGAGCAACCATTGGATATTGGGAAGAATACTGAAGGTATAGATGCTGGCACAGAGAAATCTACTGAGACTAAGACACTGACAGTTGAGCATACTAAGAAACCTACTAAGGTAGAGGTACATATTGAAGTAGAGAAATCGATAATAACTGAGACACCTAAACAATCAAACAAACCTTTACTGGTTGAAATGCAAACTTAGACTGATCCATCGAAGGTTAACATAAGAAAAATGGTTACTAATGTTGGAAGCACATAGGTAATTAAGGTAATTGGTCAAACATCTGGCACTTCATCAAGTGAATTCAGACCTACTAATGTAACATAGGTACTCTTGGATTCAATCAAGAAGATAACAAACTGTAATGCATTGGCCTACAAGACAATTGATGACACCATACCAATTCTTAAATTGATTGCACCGAAATGTAACATAGATCATGTTAAGGATTCTTTAGGTAAATTGGACACATTGTCCAAATTTATTGCTGACAATGTAATAATGGTTGATAAGGTGAATGAGGACACCTTCAAAGAGAAAGTTGAAAAGGAGAAAGATAAATTCTTTGAGGACATAATAAAGAAGTGCACAGAACACATGAATACACTATTACTAGCACTGAACACTACAATTTTGGAATACAAAGAGTTGTACAGAGAAACATGCAAACCACATCTTTTGACAAAGGACATAGAAAAGGAGATCAATAGAGTATAGAAAGAAATAGATGACATAGCTGATAACATAATTGGTTCATCCAAACCTATATCATTTATTGAGCAGGAAATAGTAGGTTTTGAGGAGAAACTGGAGAAATTTGAGAAAGAAAAGACAAGGATTAAGGCTAATGCCAGAGAACTTAAATACAAACTTGAAATCTCTAAGGCATTACTTCAAGGAGAATGATCACCAGAAGAGCACATGCATCATCTCACCGACATGATCCAACAAACCGAGACAACCCTAAATGACAACAACAGATTCATGCAAAGTCTAAATTTGGTTTTGGCAGATATATTTCAGATTGTAACCAATTGGTTACAAACTTTGAGGTGACATTTTTACACTCATTTGACTATTTTTGACAATCTTTGTCATTGATGTCAAAGGGGGAGTAGTGGAGAGAGAAAAATGATTATTCAAAAGAGATCATTTTCTCAAGGGGAGCACATCTTTTTGGTAACTTTTTGGACTTCAGTTTTGGAACAGTTTTTGGATTTTTCTCATGAGTGTTGCCATCAATGCCAAAGGGGGAGATTATTGGCATTCTACACTCTTATGAGAATAGCTGATGTTATCATTGATGGAAACCATCTGGCAATGAACTGGTATTCTTCTGGTAAGCCACCAGCAGTTACAGGCACCGACAATAGACATCTACATACATCGACAGACACTTCACCGGTAGCGGCAACAATACATACCGACACCCCAACCGACAGGGAATAAACTTTTTTTTTATTGTATTTAAATGTAATTATCTTTTGTAAAAGCCGACATGCCATATTATAAAAGACTCATATATATGTATGAGATCTTATAGGTCATTTTGAGTAGTAGAATATGCATCGAGAGAATATATGGATAATATTTTTGTATAAGGAGATATAGTTGACAGTGAAGGTTTTGGTTATAGAATGAGCTTAAATTAGTACTAAACCCGACATAGTTGATGCTGATTTGAAGCAGTATATTGTATTGGATTTCATAATCCACTTTTGTAGTTAGTGTGACTCTTATTGAGCAATTAGCTCTAGGCAGTTGGCCTTCCTGCATGTGCATGCCCCTCATTGTAAGTAATATTTATTCATTGGCCAGTGAGTGAATATTGTGGGTTACAAATCCCACCGAGGTTTTTCCCACACTGGGTTTCCTCATTAAATATCTTATGTTATGGTGTGTTCTCTATGATGTTTCTATTATTCTTATTTTTTGCATTAATTCTTATTTACTGGTACACTATTTTGGGAGTTTTTAATAAGTTTAAATATTTTGCTAACGTGTTAGATACTAATTCACCCCCCCTCTCAGCATCTTTGGGACTGTCAATAATCCTAACACCAAGTACCATTGGACGGGCTTGAGGAGTTAGAGGGTTGATGAGAGAAACCAAGACAACTAGGTGATTAGGAGCTATTCCAAGAATCTCTACATTAGAGTGGTATCAAATCCACCCTTTGAAACATTGGTGTATGTCAGACAGTGAGGAATCAGAAGCAAGTTCAATGCCTCCAAAGGCAAGGACTCCAAAAGCCATCCGACAGATGGTGACAGAGATGCTAGAAGGATTGAAGGATCAAGAAGGAATTAAAGGATCCTGAGATGTTAAGAAGGAGAAGGGGAAGGTTAAGATAGAATAGGGAGATGAGACAGATGAAGAAGTGGAATATGAGGAGGACCAAACAATAGTAGCAATGCCCCAAGACTAAAAACTATTCTTGGATGCAGTCAAATCCATCTCCAAGGATAACTTGGATGGATTTCCCACCTATGGAGGAAATCTCAATGGAGAGGAGTTACTAGATTGGATAGAGGAATTAAATAGTCATTTTGATTATAAGGAGGTAGTAGAGGAGAAAAGAGTAAATGTGGCCAAGTCAAGATTGAGAGGATCAACATTGGTTTGGTGGAACATGATGCAAGAAGAAAGGGTGCAAGTAGGTAAGAAAAAGATAACTTCATGGTAGCGTATGAAGATAAGGACGAAAGCCCAATTCCTACCAAGATATTATGAAGTCCAAATCCACAAGAGACTGCAAAATTTTAAACAAAGGGAACTAGATATCAATGCATACACTGAGGAATTATACAAGCTAAGTTTGAGGGCTAGGAAGCATGAGAATGAAGTGGAGAAATTGGCCAGATACATGAATGGCCTTAGGCAAAACATACAAGATGAAATAAGCATCCTCACACTAGATATTGTTCATAAGTGTTTTCAGTTGGCATTAAGGGCAGAGGAAAAGATCAAAAGGCGAAGTGAGAAAAATCAAAAACATAGAGGTGGTAAGAACTTCAGAGGTAGAGGAACCTTTGGTAGAGGGAAGAATGCTACAAGAAATTAAGAACATCAAAACCAAGAAGGAAGTGGAGACTCTCAAAGAGGAACATATAAAGGATCCTTTAGAGGAAGAAGCAATTTTAGGGGTAGGTTTGGAAGCTTAGGGAGAGGAAATATAGTCTTCACCAGTAGGTGTTATCACTACAACCAAGTTGGACATACCATGAGTAGGTGCCCAAGAAAAGCCTCAAGTTCAACCAGCTCATACATGGGTGAAAGAATGACTCGGTTAGTGCAAGAGGAGGATACTCAAAGTGAGACCTCTCCAAACAGCAAGGCAGGGCTAGTGACAGATGGAGAAAATTTAATGATGAGAAGAACAATGCTAAAGATACCCCAAGCTCAAGAGCCATTACAGAGGAAAAGTTTATTTAGGACCACTTGTAAGTCACATGGGAGAATTTTTAAGGTGATTATAGATTCAAGTTCCATAGAGAATATCGTCTCAGTTGAAATGGTGGATAAGCTCAAATTGAAAAGATTACCTCATCTCACTCCCTATAAGGTGTCATGGCTCAACTGAGGTCAACATGTTTTAGTTGATGAACAAGCATGGGTGGACTTTTAAATTTGTGAATACAAGGATAAACTTATATGTGACATATTGCCTATGGATGCCTATCATCTACTCTTGGGCCGTCCATGGCAATATGATGTGAAATCCTGTCATGATGGAGAAAGGAATAGTTACCTCATCACCAAGAATGGAAAGAAGTATCAAATGGATTCATTACCTAATCCAAAGGAGGAAAAACAAGTAGGGTCAAGTGTTATGTTGCTGAGTGGTAACGAGTTCCTTAAAGTATTAAAACAAGAAGGTAATCAGGGCAATGCTATAGTGTTAAAGCCTAAAGATGAAGCTAAGGCATATCCAATGGGTGAAGTGCTTCAAGAAGTGCAAGGTCTACTAAAGAAATATGTAGAAGTCACAAGAGATGATATGCCTAATTCCTTTCCTCCAATGAGGGATGTAAATCATCAATAGACTTGATACTAGGGGCAAATCTACCTAACAAATCTTCTTATAAAATGACACCTAGTCAAAATGAAGAGATCTCCAAACAAGTGCAAGAACTCTTAGACAAAGGGTTTATAAAAAATAGTTTGAGTCCATGTGTTGTACCCACTGTACTAGTGCCTAAAAAAGTAGGAAAATGGAGGATGTGCACTGACTCAAGAGAAATCAATAAGATCACTATAAGGTACCGGTTTCCCATGCCAAGGATAGAAGACCTATTGGACAATCTAGGTGGAGCATGCTACTTCAGAAAGGTGGAATTGAAGTTTGGTGATCATTAGATAAGGATCAAACTTAGTGATGAATGGAAGACAACCTCTAGAACCAATGCAGGCCTATATGAGTGGTTGGTGATGCCATTTGGCCTCACCAATGCACCTAGTACCTTTCAAAGGCTCATGAATAAAGTCTTAGTTGAGTTTATTGGTAAATTTGTTATAGTGTATCTTGATGAAATTTTGGTCTTCAGCGGGTCCAAGGAGGAACACCTTAAGCATGTGGAGATGGTCTTGAAGAAGTTGAAGGAGGCTCAACTCAAAATCAACCATGAAAAATGTGAGTTTTTGAAAACATAGTTAGTTTACCTTGGTTTTGTCATTTCACAAGGTTGTTTAAAAATGGATCCAAGTAAAGTAGAAGCAATATTGAATTGGCCTATACCTAGCGGTATAAGTGATGTTAGAAGTTTTCATGGAATGACATCTTTTTATAGGAAGTTTGTGAGAATATTTAGCCATGTTTGTGGTCCTATACTCAACACCATTAAAGGAGGGATTAAATATCAATTTAGTGGATAGAGGAAGCCAATAAGGGGTTTGAATAATTGAAAGGTAAGATAGAAGAAATGCCAACCCTTGGATTGTTTGATTTCAGTTAGTTGTTTATAGTAGAGTGTGATGAAAGCCAGAGGACAATATAGGTTGTTTTAAGTCAAGAAGGTCATCCTATACCATTCTTATCAGAAAAATTGAATGAAGCAAAAAAAATATACTCCAGATATGACTTGGAGTTGTATGCCATGGTGCAAGGATTGAAGAATTTGCATCATTACTTTGCTGCCCAAAGAGTTTGTAGTTTACACTGACAACCATGCCCTTAGTTTTCTTAATGGGCAAGAGAAGTTGAATCAAAGACACCTAAAGTGGGTTAAATACCTACAATACTACACCTTTACTATCAAGCACAAAAGGGCACTGCAAACAAGGTAGCTAATGCATTAAGTAGGAGAGTCATGACCATGCAGAAGATACAATTACAAAGTGTGGGATTGAATGAGTTAAAAGACCTATATAAGGATGATAAAGATTTTGTAGAGATATATACCATTTGTTCTTATTTTTATAACACCTCACATGTCTCTTATTTAGAGTATATTATACAAGAGGTTTTTTTGTTCAAAGGACACCTTCTTTGCATTCCCCAATGTTCTATGAGATCAAAAATTATCCAAGAAGAGCATCCAGGAGGTCTAGGAGGTCATTCTGGCATAGATAAAACTATGGAGTAGCTTAACAGGTTTTATCATTGGCCAAAGTTGCAATCAGAAGTGAGAAGGATTGTAGAAAAATTTGCAATATGTCAAAGAGAAAAAGGTTCATCAAGTAATGCAGGTCTATACCAGCCTTTGGTCATACCTCAGAGGCCTTGGGAATGTTTGAGCACGGATTTTGTCTTAGGCTTACCAAGAACAACAAGGGGATTTGACAGTATGTATGTAGTGGTTGATAGGTTTAGCAAAATGCCACATTTTATACCTTGCAAGAGCACCAATGGTGCCACCTATATTTCAGGACTCTTCTTCAAGGAGATAATTAGAATTCATGGCCTTCCAATCAACATAGTTAGTGATAGGGATGTGAATTTCTTAAGCCACTTTTGGAGGATACTTTGGAGAAAGTTGGGCACCAAATTATCCTTTTCATCTTCCTATCATCCTCAATCAGATGGTTAGATAGAGGTAGTCAACAGATCATTGGGTAATCTACTAAGATGCCTCACCAAACAACATGGGCAAACTTGAGATTTGGTACTCGGCCAGGCAAAATACGCATACAATAACTTAGTTAACCAAAGCACAGGTAAAAGTCCCTTTGAGATAGTGTATGGAGTTCATCTTAGGGGCATACTAGAGCCCAGAGATCTTAGTTCTATGACACCTAAGAGTGCACAAGGTGAGAGTTTTGCAAAAGGTATCAAAGAAGTGCATGATAAGGTAAGGCAAACCTTACAAAAAAAGTCCGAGTAGTATAAGATGAATGTTGATAAAACAAGAAGGAATGTGCAATTTAAGATTGGAGATTTGGTCCTCGCATACCTAAGGATGAATAGATTTCCAAAAGGGCAACCTACTAAGCTATTGATGAAGAAGATTGGACCTCTCAAGGTGGTGTACCAATATGAACAAAATTCTATGATCAAGTTGAACTCCCTCCCACCTTGGGTATTTCTCCTATCTTTAGTGTATGTGATCTCTATCCATACAAGGGAGAATCACAAACACATCAATTAGACACTTCATCATAGGGTACTGAAGATTGGATGAGAGATTTGCCACTAAGCCAACCGATCAAGTTGGAAAGTATCTTGGACACCAAGGTAGTAAATAAGACAAGGAAAGGAGTATACAAGAATTATCTTGTCAAGTGGGAAGGGATACCTTAATGAGATGCTATGTGGATGTCAGAATCAGATATACTTCAGCATGGTGTGGAAATTGCAGACCTCTTAACTCAAGGGACTTGAGATCTTTGTCCTAGGGGAGTATGGTGCAGGGCACACATCACTCCAAGCAAGAAATTTTGGTTTGTTCTAAGTTTTTGTGTTGTCTTTAAAGTTGTAATAATGGACCAACTATTTGGGACTCAGTGGAGCCATGGTTGAGTTGTCCAAGCTTTGATATGTTCAGGATGTTGATATCCTAGGAAGTTATAATGTTGATGTTGTTACATATTCATCATGTAATAGGGTGAAAGGCATTGTTTTATGTCTCCTAGAATGCATTGAGGGTATTTTGGATCCTTCAAGTACACCTAAGTGCAAAGTTGCATCTCAAGGTTCAAAAAATGTAAAAGTTGTTAAGCAAAATTTTGGAACATTTTGCGAAAGTTGCATTTTTTATGTTGGTGGTGAAGAAGTTGATTCTAACCAACTAAACCAGGTAGTTTAAAGCTCAAGACATCATCATTGTATGGGTTAGAAGTTTTTGAATGCAAAAGCAAGTTTTGAGTTATAAGGAAAATCTTGTGTTGCCACCGTTTTGACTATTTTTGTTTGTTTTTGCATTGTTGTACGACCTAGTATAGCCTTGATAGAGGAATTTACTTATAGGGGATGAAATATTGTTGAGTCTAATTTCCAATAGGGTAGATTAGCAAGTTTGATTGTGTCTGGTTTTAGAGATTAGATCCATTCTCTATGGGTAGGTGTAAAACCCTTGCAAACTAGGGTCTAAGAAAAAATGGCTCTAACCTGAGCATCCATTGATGGCACCAGTTGAATTCAAGTGGAATGATAGGTTAGGTTTTGTACATAATTTTAGAGTAGGTGTTTTATTTTTGCAGGCCTTTGTGGTATTTCTACAATGATACCCTAGGCTCACAACTAGGAGTTAGTGAGTTTAGGATAGTAGAAGATGTGCGATTTTAGAGCACATGTGGATTGGTAGAAGAAAAGTTAAGACATGGTTGGAGATCCTTGTGAGTTCCCTTAAAGAATCCATGAACATATCTGGTAGATATTCTGACTGGTGAACCTTTTCAAGAACAAATTTGTGAGTCACTCGGTAGGCCTAGAACCCTTAAAAATAGGGCAGTATTGTAAACCCTATGTGTACAGATAACGCAGATAGAATTTTGAAATATTGTATGTAACTCTGAAAAGGGTACTTGAATCTATAATTTATTTGTGGCCTTGTGTGGGAAGATTTGAAAGTAATTCTTGAAAACCACCATAAGAGGGCTAATTGTATTAGGCCTATTTGGAGCCGGTAGAGACATAGTGAGGTTGAGAAAGCTTGGAGATGGGTTTGAAGGTGACCAAACTAGTTGAAGACACCAAAAACATTGTGTAACTTCATGCTACACTCTTGAAACAAGTTTGTGAAGTGGGATCCTTTGCAGAGGTTGTTGGAGCACTTAGGAGTGGTATTAGGGATTGTGGTGGAGGCCTCAATAGGAAGTATTGATTGTGTAAGAGAAATGGCTATACCTTGGAGGCAAGCCAAAGTGGATTACACCTTGGAGGTATAAAAAGAAAAACCCCTACAAAGTACCATTGGATGGGCTTGAGGAGTTAGAGGGTTGATGAGAGCAACCAAGACAACTAGGTTATTAGGAGCAACTCCAAGAATATCTGCATCAGTTGGCTTTGGCATCGAAGATTCTATCATGTAAATTTTGATAACATTGTAAAAGTCAGTAAGTCCAAATCAATAAGAAGTTTTCCATAGTTGGACAAATCGGTGAATGATTTGTACAAGGAATGTTAGTTAGGGAAGATGACATCCTGAACCTTCAAGAGCAAATCTTTCTTAGCAAAACATTTGCTAGAATTGGTTCATACCAACCTTTGTGGACCAATGAGGACTAGGAGTATTCAAGGTGATCAATATTTCATTATTTTTACTAATGATTGCTCAAGGATGATGTGGGTCACATTCTTGAAAGATAAGATATAATATTTTAGAAATTTTAAGGAATTCAGAGCCTTAGTTGAGAATAAAAGTGGAAAGAAGATAAAGTCCTTAAGAACTGATCAAGGTGGTGAATTTACTTCAGAGGAATTCACTAGTTACTATGAAGAGAATGGAATTAAGAGGTGGCTTTCTACACCTAGGACACCACAACAAATTGGTATAGCAGAAAGGAACAATCGGTCAGTTGTTGAAGCTGCTAGGACTATGTTAATACAAGGAGGTGTAGCTAAGACATTCTGGAGAGAAGCTGTCAGTACAACTGTGTACACAATGAACCAGATATTGGTTAAAAGAGGTAAGGATAAAACTCCTTATGAGTACTGATATGGTAGATCACCTAATGTTAGTTACTTGAAGATTTTAGGTAGTAGATGTTTCATCAAGAGAGGTGACTATGTTGGTAAGTTTGATGCCAAGAGTGATGAAGGCACATTTCTTGGTTACTCCACTAAGAGAAAAGCTTACAAGTGTTATAACAACCAGACCAAGAAGATCATTGAAAGTGTAAATGTTTGAGTTGATGAGTTTCCTGAGAAATTAGGAGAAACCAGTGAGGAGAAGAAAGAAGAAGAACCTTACACACTATTTTTGGAACCAAAACCGGTGAATACAGAAGTTGAAGAATAGAATAGAGAAGCCCAGTTCAACCAGAACATGGAGGTCTATTAGAAGAAGAAGTAAGTGAAGAAGAAGAAGAACCTAGAAATCAAGATCATGTAATTCACAGGTATGTTAGGCTCAATCATAGCCCTGATCAGATTATTGGTGACATGAATACAGGTGTGCAAACAAGAACAAGGCTTAGAGAGAACTCTTGTATGATTTCCACCATTGAGCCTAGAACTTCAAAGGAACCATTTGGAGATGAAGACTGGATCAAGGAAATGAAGAAGAACTTGAACAGATAGAGAAGAACAATAATTGGTCATTGGTACCCAGGCCAGAGAACAAAAATGTTATAGGAACACAATGGGTATTCAGGAATAAACTAAATGAAGATGGAGTAGTGGTCAGAAATAAAACTAGACTGGTATGCAAAGGATATGCACAAGAAAGGTGAAGACTATGGTGAGAAATTTACACCAGTTGCAAGATTGGAAGGAGTTAGGACTCTACTTGCATTTGTAGCATATAGAGGATTCAAAGTATATTAGATGGATGTGAAGTCAACATTCCTAAATGGAATATTGGAAGAAGAAGTCTACATTGAACAACTAGATGGTTATGCTTTAACTGTAGAAAAGGAACATCGTGTGCAAATTACATAAGGCATTATATGGACTTAAGCAAGCACCTAGAGAATGGTATGAAAGATTGCATTCTCACTTGGTGAAGATAGGTTTTTAGAGAACCAGTGAAGAAAGTAACATATATCACAAGTCAGAAGGAGACAATATACTGGTAAGTGAGGTATTTGTTGATAATATCATTTTTGGAGGAAATGATGATATGTGTCATGAATTTGCCAGTGAAATGAAGAATGAGTTTGAGATGTCACTGTTAGGTGAAATAAAATTCTTCATAGGTCTACAAATCCAACAGATGAAGGATGATATTTTCATTACACAGTCCAAATATGTGAAAGAAGTTTTGAAGACTTTTGGAATGGGAGATTGTAAACTAGTTGGAACACCAATGGTTACAGGCTGTAAACTGTCTAAGGAGGATGATTATGCATCGGTGGATGAAAATAAGTACAGGTCAATGATAGGTAAAATAAATTATGTTGTCCACAATAGATAGAACATTGCTCATGCAGTAGGATTAGTTGCCAAATTTCAGAAAAGTCCAAAGGAGACACACATGGTAGACACTAAAAGAATTTTTAGATATCTAAAAGGCACAATTGATTATGGATTATGGTATCCATATGCAAGTAACTTTGATTTGAAAGTATATACAGATGAAGACTAGGAAGGTAATGTTTATGACAGGAAGAGTATAATTGGAGGAGCTTTCTTTCTTGGAGGAAGGCTAGTATCTTGGAGAAGCAAGAAACAAACTTGTATATCACAATCAACTGCAGAAGCTGAATATGTCGCACCATATATGAATTGTACCCAAGCAATCTCAATGAAACACATTTTGGAAGGTTTCAAGTTGAAGATTTTCAGAACCGGTAAGGATTTTGTGTGATAACACCAGTGCAATAAACATCTCTAAGAACCTGGTGTTGCATGCTAGGGCAAAGCATATTGAGCTAAAGTATCATTTCTTGAGAGAGAAAGTGCAAAGTAAAGATGTGTCATTGGAACATGTATCTACTAAGGAACAACTAGCAGATATTTTTACTAAACCTTTACCTAAAGCTACTTTTGAGTAACTTAGAGGTAATTTAGTGGTTGTACCCCTACATGAAGTCAATTAAGTAGATGTGGAAGACATTTGTCTCAAAGCTTATTGAAAATATTAAAGTAGGATTGGTGTAGAGTGGAGCTATTCCATAGGGGGAGCAACAAGTTGCAGATCATTGTTGCAAAGTGGTGAAGCATGGAATGGTTAAACTAGTTGATATTGGTATTCATTTTGGCATTGTTGTCAAAGGAGGAGAAGACCTGTATATGATTGATAGTCAGTTACCAGCTGAATACATGAAGATACAGTTAAAGGAAAAAAATGTAAACTAGGATTCCTATACCTGTGTATGTGCATTACTCTCAATTATCACAATCAAAGGGTATTGATAATTGTACTGCCATCAATGTCAAAGGGGGAGATTATTTTTATTGCATGAAGATTGAATTGATGAAGTATAGTATAATCATTGATGTCAATAGTAACCAGTAATGGAGTTGTATTGCAACTGGTAGTGATGCAGTAATGCAACCAGTAGTAAAGCAGTGATGGAAACCGGTATTGGTATTTGAAGTAGAGTGATCAACCGGTAACCCTAACTAGTTGATAAGTCAAACCCTAACCGATGGAGCTTGGTGAATCAGTTATAATAATCTATGATCAAATGGTGATTGAAGATGGAGATGCCATGTATTCATGATTCATGTGATGAGTTTCAAAGTGGTTTTGGTGCATGAAGATAACTATTTTTCTTGAGAATGAGAAAATGCATAGCATGAAGTGATAACTGCGTGATGAGATACAAGATTAGATGTGTGGTGATCCAAGAGTAGTTGAAGTTGTCTAGAACAATGTGTAGTAGATTTCTATGTAATCTAACAATCATGTTTGAACCAATATGTTTGTAATCTCGATGAGATTTGTGGGTTTTGTGATGTGTTACCGACCTATTGTATTTGCTTATAAGGTTAATGAGTTGTTTTGTAATTGAGTTGGCAATTTGGTTAAGTGTGGTAGTGTGATTGTTGGTGAACCAGAAGGAGTGTCTGTAGAATGTCTTGAAGGTAAATAGGAGCAAAAAAGGATCTGACTAGGCAAGATAGTGCTATTACTAGATCAACAAAGACCCTTTTGTTCTCTAACCATTACAACAATTAAATCCCTTAACCGAGTAAGCTTTAACAGGCTTGGTGTTGTCTAAATCCTCTAACCAGGTGATCCATTAGCTTGGATTTAAAATCCTCAATCAAGGTTACTCCTAACAGGGTATTGCATTTAACAAGGTATTATAGTCAATCCCTTAATCGGGTGGTCCCTAACCAGATCTATTCCTAACATGACATTATTGTATAAGATTCTAACAAGGCTTGGCTCCTAACAAGGTGAAATTCAGAAGAGTTCAGAATATTTGTGAGTATTCATCCCCACCATGTTTTTTTCCATTTGGGTTTCCACGTGAAAAATCATTGTGTCAAGTGGTGAATGATTTTGTGGATATGTTTTGATATGGTTGATATGATTAACTAGTAAAGCCACTTACATATGTTTAGATGACTGGAAGTGATATGAAATGAGCTATTACTGATGCTAGTAAAGTGGTTTAATATTTTGGTTAAATGGTGTTGGTATTGTGTTGTCATTGATGTAAATCGTTATGAGATGATTATTGGTAGAAGAGATGTATATGCAACACCGTGATGAAGGAATACAAAATGTGATATCTTGGATATCACATTCTGTTACTAAACACCGATAAAGGAAAGAAAGGTGACATCAGAGGTCATTTATACACAAGCTAGTGCTTGACTTGTGTGATGAGATGGAGAAGTGTTGTGAGTGGTTGCTTGTGATGAAGAGGAGAAGTGTTATCTAAATCACTTCAACATTGGAAGAGAACAAAGAAACCGATATGTTGTGAGGTTGCAGAACAACAAGACTCCATTGGAAGAAGTTGCAATCATCTTGGAGGAATAGTTAGAGGAAGTCTGAAGTGGTAACTGACATATAAGTCTACTGGTTATATGAGCAAGGTGCAGTTGTAGAAGGCCTCCCCATTGTGGAAATAAACATACTAAGGACTTATCAGTTGGGAGTCCGGTTTGAGAGTTCCATTGATAGATCAGATGGAAACAGACATGAAAAAGCAATCGGTAGAATGGTTGAGACTAGAAGGGCTGGCAAACCAATTGAAGTAAGGAATCAGTAAAGTGGGTTGGTCAGTGATTATCCCTTGACTGACTGGTAGTGACAAGCTGGTAGTTTGTTGACCTGGAGTCAACATGGAAAACCCATGGTTGGATAAGGATAGAATATAAAATGAAGGGGTTGTTGCAGGGGTTGGTCAACTTTAATGAAAAGTCACTCAAATCACGAGACGTGTTACAGAAGGATAGTAGAGGGTTGAGGCTCGAGGTTTGGATGACAACTACGAGCCAACTAATACATTGAGAAGATTGAGGTGATGAAGGAAACAACCTGACAGATCTTTTGTGACCAACTGGAGGATTTGCTAAAGAAGTAAAAAGCAAATCACTAGGATTAAAGGGTGTGATCAAGGAAACATGACTATGGCAGAGATATGCATATAGATGTTAGAAGGATTAGATCTTTCATATTTGATTGGATTTAGTTTGTCTCTAAGAAGGTGAAGAAACCCTAGCTGCTTGAGTTTTGAATGTGCGCTTGGTGGAAAATCTAGGCTATAAGTAAATGGCCTAAGAGATTGTTTTGCTACTGCTGAATAGAGTGAATATTATGTTATTGCAAAGTTGTAAACTTCTACAAATAGAGACAAGATCAGCCAAGTGGTCAATGAGAAAGAGAGGGATAGTCAACCTAGTTGAAGCTTTCAACCAATTGGAGAGAAGAACCGATAGCGACCACACTAGTAGAGTGTGAAACTAGTGATGTGTAGAGAGTGAGGTGCAAGTCCAACAGAGAAGCAGTAGGTGCGGAGCAGGGAGAAGAGTGAGTTGGTAGAAGAGGAGTATTTCACCGACAGAGTAAGATATATGTTAAGGTTGCAAGATTTACTTGTAACATGATAATAACTTATGTATTTGAAGTCTGAATTGTGAACATTGAGTTGTAGCTTAGTGCAGGGGTTGGTGCTCCTTTGGGTTGTAGCCCTTAAATCTGTCAAGGGTTGTAGCTCCTTGGGTTGGTGCACTAAAGTCAGGGGTTGAAGCTCCCTGGGTTGGTGCCCTAAACCGTGTAACCATGTTTTACTATGAGGTTGGATTCGAGCAGTAGACTCTAGTAACATTGCTCACCGGGTTTTTTTCCCACATCAGGTTTTCCTCATATATATATTGGTGTTATGTGATGTTTCCTTGCATGTGTGTGCTTGAGTTGGTTTTCTATACTAATCGATAAGTCTTCTCTATGCTTGATTTACCTACCGGTGTCATCCAAACAAGAAAGTCTAGAAGAAAAGATTTGAGAGCCATTGATTCACCCCCTCCCCCTCTTAGTGGTACATTGTGTCAAACAAATGGTATGTGAGTTTCAGATCTATTACATTATATCATTGATGTTTTGGTTAACCAGTAAAGTTTGACAGTGCAATTGCAGTTTTTGATACAGTGTCTAAACTAGTTAGTTCAGTGATTGGTTTCTAAGTTGGGATGAAGTTTGATGAAATTTTAGTTTTTTTTCTATCTACTGATTCATCTCCCCCTTTCAGTAGTTAACCAGATCCTTATTGATTCATCATATTATCACAAACTTTCCAAGATCTTTATCTCTTTTGATATAGCATCTAGTTCCAAAAATTTTGAAATATCTAACAATAGAGGCATGACCAAATTATAACTCATAAGGAGTCTTACTAGTATCACCTTTGACATATACTCAATTAAAAGTGTATACTACAGTATTCATAGCTTCTCTCCAATACACATGGGGAACATTTTCTTCAATCATCATGGTTCTAGTAGCTTCTTGAACTATTTTATTATTTCTCTCTACAATACCATTTTGTTGTGGTGCCCTAGGAGTAGACAACTATCTCTTAACTCCATGCTCTTCACAATATGCATTAAACTCATTGGAAGTGAATTCTCCACCTTTGTTAGATTTCAAACACTTCATCTTCAATCCAGTTTTAGTTTCAACCATAGCTTTGAAAATTTTGATCTTCTCCAACGCTTCAGACTTCTCCCTTAAGAAGGTAACCCACATCATTCTTGAATAATTATCAATTAACAACATGAAATACTTGTTACCCTACAAGCTTCTTACTCTAGAAGAACCACATAGATCAATATGCACAAGATCCAACAATCCATTAGAATTATATTATTTCTCTTATACGTAACTCTCATCTACTTCCCTAATTTACTTACATACATACTAGATTAGAAGGCTTTATTAACTTCGGTAGATCTCTCACTGCTTGAGTAGAACTTATCTTAGACATGCAATCAAAATTACATGTCACATTCTTCTATGCCATAACCAAGTTTCATCAATCTGAGCAATCAAATAACTTTTACCTCTAGCATTCAAGTGAAATATATTACCTTTAGTCTTTGTACCTAATGCAATCTCAGTTCTGGAGCTACTCAAGATCTCACATTTGGCATTCTTGAATTGTAATTTATATCCCTTATCAACAATCTAAACAACACTCCAAATATTATGCTTTAAACCTTCAATATACAACACATGATTAGTATTGTTCTTACCATCAAGATAAATAGAACCTCTACCATAGATTTCACAATCTTTGTTATCACCAAATCTTATTATACCACCATCATACTTTTCCAAATTTACTCTTATCACCTATCATATGATGAGACAAACCACTGTTAATTACCCATTCATATTTCTCCTCAACTTTAGCAACTAAATCTTTCTCCTAATTAATGCATCTTCTATAATCTATAGTTATAGTATCATCTTCCTTGATAGCAATGAACACAATCTCATCTCCTGAATTTCCCTTATCTGACTCATCATCTGTGACACCTTCATTGCCAACATAATAACACTTCTTCTGATATTTAGGCTTCTATGGCTTGAGTGACTTCTTAGGATTTCTATCTCTTTCTGAACACCTTGATGAAAATTGTCCTATCTTATTACATGAAAAACATTTAAGAGGTAACCTTCCTTCATACTTATCGGAACCTTTAGGAAATATTCTGGCAATAAGTGCTTCAAGCTCCTCAAGATCTCTTTCTTCATATTCCATCTCTTTCATCTCTTTCTCATATCTAGATACTCTTGTATAATTTTTTCCCAATTCATATCTTTGCTTCTTGGAAATAGTAACTTTGAATTTGCAGATTCAGTCTTAGGAAGAGAGTCTCCAAAATCACTCAACTCAAAAGAAGTAAGTTTACCAATCAACATGTCTCTTGTCACATTTTTCATAGTCTAGATCTGATCAATAGCAATAGATTTATGTTTGTAAGAAGGAGGCAATGATCTCAACACTTTAGCAACAATCTCAAATTCTTCTAATAATTGACCAACACATCTGATTCCACACACAAGCTCATTCACTTCCTGCATAAAAGAAGTAATGTTCTCATCTTCACCCATCTTCAAGTTCTCATGTTTTCCTTTCAATCTTTGCAACTTAGCAATATTCACATGACTATCACCTTCATGCAAGGTTTCCAATTTTATCCAGATTTCATGAGTAGTCTCTAAGTTGATCATATTAGTCATTTCAGAATCTAACAAGGCACTCAACAATGCTTCCTTAGCTCTAATATTGAATTCTTCTTTCATTATCTCATCAAGAGTAGTAGGATCATTCTATGAAACATTATATAAATTCTTAGTAATCTTCCAGTACTCTTATCCAATGCATCTCAAATGAAATTGTATTCAACTTTTCCATAGAGAGTAGTTTGTTCCATCAATCTCAGACTATCCTTCTTGAAAGCAAAGGTTCCCAGATCTTCTCAAGCAATCAAGCTTCTTCTGGAGGATCTTGCTTTGATAGGTCAATTGTTGGAAACAATGCAACAAACTGAGAGGCGTGGGTGAATCAGTTTGCTAAAAAACTTATTGTAACTTAAGCCACAAATCAAATCTAATAATTAATAGTTTAAAGCATGAAACAACACCACATCAATAACACACATAACACCAAGATTTTTGACGTGGAAAACCTAGTTAAGGGAAAAACCACGATGGGGACCTACCCACAATGAGATAATATCCTATCAAGAGGAAGTGAAATATTATAATAGGGAATGCACAAGCATTCAAGCACACTGCCTAGAGCTCACTGCTCAAACAAGAAACCCAAAAGGGCTACAAACCTTAGGGAAGGCTCACTACCTTACAGGAAGTTTCATTGACTTACCAAAGCATTCAAATTACATCTAGAGAATCATAAATTGATGAAATAGCATCTTCACATGCTTGAGTACAATTCTAGTTAAGCTCACTATTAAGTCTTCTCTGCAACACACTTCTTCGCATAACTTCAAACAACTTCCTTGTGTTGGAATTATTGTCATTGATGTCAGGAAATATCTTGAGGTTGTAGAGGAGAAGATAGTAGAGTGCATAACATGCAGGTTATGCAATTATGTATGTAATTACACATAAATGGTCTGAGAGTGGTCTGCAAGTGTGTTGACATCAATGACAAAGGGGGAGATTGTTGGTATTACTATCATTGATGTTAAGGAATATATTGAGGTTGCAGAGGAGAAGATAGTAGAGTGAATAGCATGTAGGTTATGCAGTCATGTATGAAATTTCACATAACACATAGTGTTATGCTATAGGGACCTCGACCGAGTTCATTATCTCCACATGTCAGCAATAGTCTAGAGTTACGTGTTGGTGAGTTGTACATGTGGGGACTCTTCGATGCATTGGTTGTCGCACTTGGCACTCGACAGGGAAGTCTTTAGTGTTTGATTGAGTCTCGAGTTGGAGACGGTGAATTGTGATTTCCACATGGTAGCAGTCTCTTGGCTCATGTTTGTGTGGGACCCGCTATGCATAAGATGACATCCCACTACCTCATGATATGCTTGTTTAGCCTTGGTTGACCATGTGGGACAAGAAAATTCAAAGGGAAATGTGTCCCCCGCTATCCCACACCACGCAAAGTGTGTGCATGGTGAACGTGTAGGATAACTCCAAGAAGGGTGTAGTGACTCCCCCGCTATCCCATGGCTTGTTTGAGTTAAGAATGAAGGTCGTGCAGGGTAAGGATATTAATGAAGTCAGAGGTCGCCCCCACTATCTTGTAGCCATGATGACTGGAAAGGAAAAGTCTTATGGGGTACGTTTGTAGGAAAAAGACATGGCATCCCACATCATCAAAATGATAGAAGCAATGATCATGCGAGGTAATAAAAGAAGAAGCAAGAGATACATCCTGCTATCTTGCAATGATAGGAAGAATAAAGTGATAGATGTGCAGGATAAGATAGTGAAGTGAGGATAGGATCCCACTATCCGGAAACATGCAGAGGGATGAAAAGAGAACCCCGCAAGGTAAAAGAGAATGAAGAGAACATTGAAGTCTCTTATCCTGCATGGGTTAAGAGGTCATGTCAGATGTCATGCGAGCTAACAAAAGGTGAGGAGAGACTTGTCCCCCGCTATCCCGCAATGTCAAAGACCATAAGTTGGAACTCTTGTGGGACAAGAAAAATTGAATAATTATGCATCCCACTAGCCTGCATGGGTAAAGAGTGGTCGTAAATGATGGTACAATAGTCCATGTGGTCATTGACCATGGTTGACTATGTGATTTGGACATGAATAAAAATACTTTTGATGATATATGTGCATGCCGATAAGCACACATGTTTTACGTGAAAGTTGACCGACCTTGATCGAGTAATTTGACAAAGGAAATGGAGACATATGGCTTCCTGGCTTGTCGATGGGAATATCTGATATGCAGAAGTCAATGATGATGTATTCAATTGTATTAGTTATCAATCTTTTCAAGGTAGATCAACAAAGAATGAAGAATGAATTAATGGTGATTGAGTTACAAGCTATTTGTGTGGCTCAAGGAAGAATTCCTGATCTCTTTGGACAGAGAAAGATTGCTAAACTTAGTAATCTAAGTACAAAGAATGAAGTGAAGAAAGATAGGATGCATTTACTATAGGTGGAAAATCTAAGATCATACTCAGGACAGAGAATAAAATCTCAAGAGGTGCAGATCTCCATGACAATTGAATTGAATTAAATATTCAAGAGTGGAGTTGAAGAAAGATTCGATGTGTACAAACTTGATCAAATCAAGTAGTACAAGTGATGAGATTTGACATTGGTAGGTGTGGTTGTTGAGATAGAGATAGAGGTGGAAATAAAGTTATTCTAACTAGTTGACTGAAGTTGTAGAGTTTATAGTGCAGATAGTGTGTACTATAGAGAGGTGTATTGTTGCCCAGAGAAATCAGAGATATGTATAGAAGTAGAGAGAGTAAGAACTGAGAAAGAACATAGTGCTCAGAAAAGTGAAGTTGTAGTAGAGAGGAGAAGACTACCAGATAGAGGAAGAAGAAGTAATAGAGGATGAGATCCAGTAGGAAGAGAAATTCATTCTCATGTTATGAGAAATTTGTAAGTGTTACAAAACTCATTTGTAACAAGTCTTTATCACTGCATTGTAAATTTTGATAACCATTGTAAATATCTGAGTGGGTGCTCAGAGTAGGGGTAGGTTCTCTTTTGAGTATGTGCTCATAAAATCAAGGGTCGATGGTCCTTGGGTTGGTGCCCTAAAGTTTAGGGGTTGATGCTCCTTGGGTTGTTTCCCTAAACTTTGTAAATTGTTATTTATTGTGAGGCTTGATTGGAGGAGTAGACTCCAACATCTATTCTCACAGAGGTTTTTCCCACATTGGGTTTTCCTTGTAAATCTAGTGTTTTGGTTTGATTTGTGTGTGTGTGCATGTTCTTAATTAACTTGCAGTCTCAATATTAGCACACATAGTTAAATTTTTAAAATACACCGATTCACCCTCCCCCACCTCTCAGTGTCCATTTGTATTCTTCATTTGGTATCAGAGCTTTAGGTTCCCTTAGTGAAAAGATTCCTCTATCTTGGATAGATCATGTCTTGTGAACACAATGGCTAGAAATGAATCCTCTTCTAAAGCACCTATGTTTGATAGCACAAACTATGCCTTCTGGAGTAGAAGAATGGGGGCATACTTGTCTTCCCTTGGGTTTGATGTATGGATGTCAGTAAAGAATGGATATACAGTTCCATCTAGACCTCCTACTGATCTTGATGCTAAAAAGGAGTATGAAAACAATGCAAAAGCTAAGAATGTGATCTTAAGTGGCTTGTCTGATATAGAGTTCGTAAAAGTCATGCACTGCACATCAGCAAAAGCAACATGGGACAAACTTCAAAGTGTTTATGAAGGAGATACCAAAGTGAAAGAAGCCAAACTACAAAATATGAGAGCTTAATTTAAAAACCTAAAAATGAAGGATGACAAGAAAATAGCTAAATATCTGCAAATAGTGGACTCAACGAAGAAGTCAAAGATGATATTATAGTAAAAAAGTTACTCAAATCTCTCAATCCAAAGTATGACACCAAAGTCTCTCCCATTGAAGAAGTTACAGATCTAACCACCTTCTCTATGGATGAACTATTTCGCTCTCTATCAACCTATGAGATGAGAACAATAAGTGTTGAATCCTCAAAGAGAGAGGCTACTGTTGGCAATTTTTGTGCCAACCTTAGCAGAGTGCAAGATAAGGATTTTCAATAAGCTAAGGGTTGCTCCCTTATCCCGTAGAATATTGGAAGCAGTCACATGGTTGCACAAGTTAAGAGAAACAACAACAGTGAGGGGTTTCTTTTTGTCCTTGCATCCTTTTCGAGCTCCAATTCTATTTCTGAGTTGACCGGGTCTGCCAATCAACTCACTTAAGTTTTACTGGCTAGAGGGCTCTATTTGTTAGTGGGCCGGTTTCTCCTTTTACGTCTTATTAGTCAATGGTGGTTTTCTCTTATCTATGGAGGACTTTCTAATCTCACATGTTCCCATGGGATAAGAAAATAAAGACAAATAACACCTTATCCCGCTGAGTTAAAAAGGCAACAAGCAGACCACGCAGGATAACAAATAACAAAGGTGAGGAATGTGTTTCCTCATTATCTTGCAGGAGAAAATGGAGGCTCAAAGAGGACCATGGGATAAGGCCTATAAGGCAACAAATAAGAGGTTTCCCTTATCCTGAAAAGGAAAAAAGCAGTGAACCAAGGCTCACGAGATAAGGCCCGCAAGGCAACATAGTGAAAGAGAAGGTTTTCCTTATCACATGTGTTCTTGCGGGGATAAGCAAAAGGCTACGAGATAAGAAGACAAAGAGGTAACAAGAAGAAGGTTCTTATCCTACATGGAAATGAAGACCCAAGGTTTTCAACACATAAAGAAACAAGAATGAAGAAGGAACAATTCGGGATAAGGATGGTCAAGGGATACCAATAGAAGGCTTATCCCATGAGGGCAAGCAGGGTGTATCTAAAGGTCACGAGGTAAGAAAGTGAAAGGAAATGAAGGACTTTCTTATCCCATGCATTCCCACAGGATAAGGAAATAAAGGCAAACACAAGGTGTCTTATCCTGCGAGGTAAAATTGAGGTCATAAAAGACCCGCAGGATAAGAAACAAAGTAGAAACAAAGAAATGCTTGTCCCGTGTCATGCCCAAACTTTTGGGCATGAACGGAATAATTTTTTTTTAAAACATAACCTAATGAAGCTAAGTTTATTAAAATAACAGAGTATCAAGTCTTGTCTTAACTACGTTTGACTTCTTCTTCAACTAAAGTTAATTTAAACCACTACGTCAAGTAAGCGGGATAATCTAATTTGCATGCAAAAAATTAACTCTCCAAAGAATTTATTATTATCTCATCAATTAATAAATAATAAATTCATTTAAGCAAAAACCCCTAAATTAATTGACAAGAGATATTATTAATATCAATTAACCTGTTTAATTATTGTAGGAATTAATTAAATTAACTCTAGCAATTGGATTTTTAAATCCCATGATTTATTTTAACAATAATTATAATGTTTCTAAAATTTGACTAAAGGGATAAATAAATCCATAATAAAATTTGGCCTATAAAGTTTAATCTCGACAAGCCTAAATTTAAGTGGACTAAAGTTAATCCCCTATGGCCAAATATCTTACAAAAGGAATCGTTATAATTTCCTAAAATATAAGGTTTTAAATAAATTAAAATTTAAACATCATATTCGAATATTTACATACCCATATGTTTATATAAAACATATATAAAATCTAAATTCATAATAAAATAATTAATCTAAAATTGGACCTATATATATATATATAAAGAATTAGGGTTTTACAATTAAAACTAACATTAACACTTAAAGGAAATAATGAGGAATACCCTATTCAAGATTGAATGGGTTACCCCCCCTTTTATTTTTGTTCTTAAATATATTAAAAATATCAGGCGAACCCTAAACTTTAAAAACTATAAAACAAGGAACACATATTTTTTTTTTTAATTCCTTTTAACTACAAACTACCTTAACCCAATCGGGGTTAGGGTTTTATGTTTTTGTGCCGGGGGGAGGAGGTGACTAAATTGCATGGTGGAGGAGGGAGGCCGCGACTTTTTCATTGTGCAGGTGTGGCAGTGGTGAATCCCATGGGGGCTCCCCACCGGGACGGCCGCAGCTGTGCCTGCGAGTCATGACCCATAGTCGCCGATGTGGGATGTTGCCCGTAGTACAGCTGTCACTGCCACTGAGGAGCACCACCCACAGGGGAGGGCCGAAGCCTTCGCTGTTGTGGGTTGTAGCCATTGTTGGGGGTTGCCGCCCACAACATGGCCGGTCCGCCCAATGCATTGTTTAATTTTTTTAATATATATATATATATATATATATATATATATATATATATATATATATATATATATATATATATATATATATATATATATATATATATATATATATATAGGGTTACATTCACACACACACACACACACACACACACATATATATATGATAAAGTTAGGGATAGATTTTGTTTCAAATTTAACTAAACATGAATTTATTTTCTTTGCTTTCTAAAATTATACAAAAATTAACAAAGTATGGACAACATGGAAATAGAGGCAAAATTTCTTTTATTTACTTTAAACAATCTGTTTATATTTCTTTTTCCTAAAATCACTTAAAGCAGGTTTTCCAAAACTAATAGATTTAAATAAGGCATTTCATTTTCTATTGACAATCTAGTTGCTAACTTTAGAGATGGATTACTAATTCTAGATTTATTTATTACAAATAAATAAAGTGACAGAATTTAATAAATTTTAATAGCAACTATAATTGACTAGGAATCATTTGAAATAACCCTTAGAGATAGAGAGATTAAATCTTTTTAACCATAATTTGTAAAAGGGAATAGATATGCTTGTTTTTCTCTCATTTCCTTTATTTCAATATGCATAAAGAACTAAACTAAACTTTTGTTTTCAGAAATAACATGCATACAACAACCATTATTTCAATAACTATAGGAACTTAATCCAAAATAAACATTTCATTTTTGCAATAATAACTTAATAGAATAATGGGTTTCTTTACAGCATATTTAGAATACAATGTAGTCAACATTACAATGGGTGAGATACCCAACTAGTCTCTCATTTCTATTTAAATGAGGACTTTAATAAAAAACGAATACATATCTTTTTCAAAATAAATATAATGTATAGCTTTTCTTTTACATTGCTGCAACTAAAATATAATATCCCATTCTCTAATCTTTTCTACAAATCAAGTAAAACCAGCAACTCCTAGCTTGTCTCTTTCCTTTTCTTTCCAAGCAACCTGAAAAATATATCACAAGGCTATGACCATGGAGAGCTCACCTCCTAGCCTAGGCTTTCTAGAAGCCACCCCGAGCTTGGAGAACCAAGCCCTAGACAGGTTACACACATGAAAACACAACAAGCAAGGGAAAAACACACAACAACACTTTCTCAACCAAGGCTACACTTTATCACAAAATGTGATGTTTTTACATGGGTGGAAGTGGACCAAATACCCTGAGGAGACTACAAGCATGGTAGATCACAAAGCCATCTCATGTCAGACAAAGATATATCATAAGTGCATTAACCCCACATCCTTATGCCCCCTAAGGCATCCATGCCATACTTTCTCTCCTTATGACCCCCAAATGCATACACAAGGCTATGCAACAAGGGTCACATATACAACCCTTGAGATCACTCTCATAAAGAGAGCCTCTCACTCGAGGGCTGTCAAACTCCTTCCACCTACAAGGCCATCCTACTCTCCCAAGAGTAGAAGGCCTTGGTCACTCCCAAATCACAAGAAAATGCATAAAAGAAATAACAGATAGGTCACATAATAATTTCACAAAGGAAAATACAAGAAAACAACTTACACATACAAACAATCTTTCCAACATAAACATGCAACGTAAAAAGAAACAAAAGGAGAAGATGAACCAACCTTCAATCTGCCCAAAGGTTTGCTAGAACTAGTTTGAGGATGAGCAGCCCAATTCTACAATTCTTCCTTCTACACTTAGCCAAAATTCTATCCCAAAACTATTCTTTTCAAAATTGCATGATCTCCAAAAATGGAGAGTGGGTGATTACCCACAAAATCTCTAATCCTTGCCTAAAAAGGTCTCAGTGAGAGTTCTCACAGGTTTCTAAAATTGAAAAAGGAAAAAGTAAGAGAGAGTAGGAAAAAGAATCTCACATCAAAAAGGAAGGTTATCTAACCTAGATGGCACCTTCTAAATTGAATTTTCGCTCAACTTAGGAAACCCACTTTTTGAGGTGACTAAATAGTCACATGGGAGTAGTCACATGCCTAAAAATAGTCCTAACCCATAGGTATACCTTATAGGCCTTAGGAAAATCTTTTAAACTACCCCTAGGAGTCCATTTGACCCCTTAAAAACCCATCTAAAGTTAACTTTCGGGTCAAACCTTAGTTGACCACTCCAAAGACTCTCTACCCTAGGAAAATTTAGAACCACATTCAAATGTTTGAAAAGGCTATGGTTGAAACAACTCCCTCCAAGAGACAAGTCAAAAATCAAGACATAAATCAACACATGTGTCAAATGACACAATAAAATACATTACAAAATTACACATGAAATTTGTCTCTTGTTGGATTTACACAAATTAATAATTCAATTTAACACACATGCAACATTTACTTTCACAAATAAAATACAATACATACGAGGTGTTGAATCTCCAAATAGACAACCCCTGGTTTTATGAACGTACATAGGTCTAGGTTTTGGTTCTCCATAATATTTCCATGGTCACATGGATAATTTTCCTGCGCAACTCAATTACACATTAGTACTTCCAAATAACCTCATAAAATATTCAACACATGAATAAGAATACACATCAAACACTTTGCATATAATTGACATTATTAAACAAATCAATATCTCATATATCTAAATAAATTGACATAGGTAATTGTCATAATCCTCATAATTTTGATCCATACATAATACATGCATCCTATTTCTATCATCATAGTAAAGTCCTGCAAATCCAATAATGACATACATCATCACAAAGTTATCCTATTCTAGAATCATATAGAGTTCTATATCTATAATGCATAGAAATGAAGCATCAATATACATTAATGTTATCCAAATCATGGAATCATGTAAGTTCTAAATCCATAATGCATAAAAATAAAGCATCCATAATAGTCTCAACATAAAAATCACTGAAATTCTAGGATGAGTTGGGGTAGGGTCTCACACCCTCCCCCTCTAGGCATGAACTTCCTCACGGAGTTCATAAAAAAGATGGGGGTACTATGATCTCATACATGTTGCGTCCTCCCATGAAGCTGTAACCTCATCATAGCAATCCCACTAGACCCTAACTTGGTCCAGCTCTCGACCTCAAAGGGCCAGCGTTCGGCGTGCCAAAATGCGAATGGGCTCCAAAGCTAGCTGTCCATCCAACTCCACCTGCAAGGCATCCCAATCTAAAATATGAGACTCATCATAGATATACTTCCTCAAAACTGATACATGAAACACATCGTGGATGCATGACAAGCTAGGTGGCAATGCTAAACAATAGGCAACTGGTCCTATCCTCTCAAGGATCTCAAATGGTCCTACAAAGTGAGGTGTGAGCTTAGAACCCTTTCCATAATGGATTGGACTCTTATGCGGTCGCACTCTCAAGAAAACTTTGTCTCCAACCAAGTAGCTATGATCTATCCTCTTCGCATCTGCATACTTCTTATGTCTATCCTATGCCTCTCTAAGATGCTACCTAATCAAATCAACCTGCTGCTCCATATCCTGAACTATCTCAGGACCAATAGCCACTCTATCCTCTATGTGGTCCCAACTCAATGGTGTCCTACAAGGCCTGCCGTATAATGCCAGATAGGGTGACATCCCCAATGAAGTGTGATGCCCATTGTTATAGGAAAACTCCACTAAGGGAAGGTACTCTTCTCATTTGGTCTGATGATCCATGATGTACATGCGAAACATATCCTCTAACACTTAGTTAACCCTCTCTGTCTGACCATCCATCTTCGGATGATAGGCTATAGTGAAGTTGAGCTTGGTGCCCATAGCTGCCTGCAATGCCTTCCAAAAGGAAGAAGTGAAGAGGGAATCCCTATCATAAATAATCTTGCATGGAACGCCATGAAGTCTAACAATGTCTTGTAAGAACAACTGTGCTACTATTGGTGTTGTGAAGGTATTCTGAACTGGTGAAAAGTGGGCCACTTTGGTCAACTTGTCAACTATCACCAAGATGGCATCATGGCGATGAGATGACATAGGGAGACTAATGATGAAATCTATGGATATAGTATCCACTTTGGTATAGCATGAGACTGGAGCAACCCACCTGGATGGCGGTGCTTCACCTTGACTCTCTTACACTCGAGGCATGGGGCTACTAACTCAGCAATGAGCTACCGCATTCCTAGCCAATGATATAACTGTCTCAAGTTAGCATGCATCTTCTCAACTCTGGGATGTGTTGCATAAGGAGCTCTATGAGCCTCCGTGACAATGAACTCTCGCAATCCCCCAGAAGAAGGTACATAGATGCACCCTCTATGGCATAATAGTCCATCGGACTCTAAGGAATAATCCACATATTTCCCTACTAGAGTTTCCTAAGATCGTATTACCTAACAAACCTCTAAATACCATCCATCCTCTAGCAACTGCTACAATATATGATCTTTCAAATCCGTGCCCATAGATATGGTGTATACCTTGTGATGTCTCCTACTCAAAGTATCTGCAACTACGTTTTCTTTCCCTTTGATGTAATGAATATCAAAATCATACTCGCACAAGAACTCCATCCATCTCCTCTGACATGCATTAAGGTTTGGCTGAGTGAATATGTATTGAAGGCTCTGATGGTCTTAATGAAGCTCAAAATGATGACCCAAAAGGAAGTGTCTCCATCTCACAAGTGCATGCACTACTGTTGCAAGCTCAAGGTCATGAGTAGGGTAGTTAAGCTCATGAGTCTTAAGTTTCCTAGACTCAATAGCTATAGCCCTGCCATCCTACATAAGGACTACTCCTAAACCCTCTAGGGAAGCATCTATGCAAACCATGAAGTTAGCTGAGGGATCTGGTACTACAAGGATAGGTGCGCTATTAAGTGCCTTTTTGAGTTCCTGAAAGGTCCTCTCGCATTTCTCTGTCCACTCAAATTTCTTTCCTTTACGTCAAAGAGAAGTAATAGGATGTGTGACTCTAGAGAATCCCTCAACAAAGCGTCAGTAATAACCTGCTAAGCCCATGAAGCTCCTGACCTCTGCCACACTGGTTGGCGTTGGCCAATCTATAATAGCTCTGATCTTTGATGAGTCAACTCAGATCCCATCACCAGAGATAACGTGCCCAAGGTACTTGACCTCTGAATGAAAGAATGCACACTTCAAAAAGTTGCCATACAACTGATTGTCCCTCAAACACTGCAAAACCTACCTTAGGTGCTCCTCATGCTCCTTCTCATTCTGAGAATATATCAATATGTCATCAAGGAACACAATCACAAAATAGTCAAGAAATGTGCAAAATACCCCATTCATGAGGCTCATGAAAATAGCTGGAGCATTCGTAAGACCGAATGGAACCATAGTGAACTCATAGTGGCCATATCTAGTGCAAAATATGGTCTTGTGGATATCGCTTTCCACTATTCTCAACTGATGGTATCCTAACTTCAGATCAATATTGGAAAATACTTTGGCACCCTGAAGTTGGTTGAATAAATCATCAATCCTGGGCAAGGGATGTCGGTTCTTGATGGTTACTTTGTTCAACTAACGATAATCCATGCATAACCAAAGAGATCCATCCTTCTTCTTCACGAAGATGACTGGTGCACCCCAAGGGGATACGCTAGGATGAATGTGACCCTTCTCTAGGAGTTCCTCAAGCTGCATCTTGAGCTCATTAAGCTCATTTGTGGTCATCCTATAAGGTTCTCTTGAAACTGGCTTAGCTCCTGGTACAAGGTCTATATGAAAGTCAATCTCTCTATGGGGCGGCATTCTAGGTAGCTCTAAAGGAAACATGTCTGAATATCCCTTAAGGATAGGTTGGTCATCAATCAATGTTTCCTTTTCATCCTCTTCCTCTCTATCACTGATGGTGATGGCAAATAACTAACATCCCTTTTGCATGCTCTACTTAAGCTGCATTGTGAAAATCATACGAAGAGACACGAGTCTCTGAATCCTGGTGATTACTATGGGTGAACCATGATCATCCTCACACTCGATCACTTTCAGGCAGCAACCCATCTTGGCTTTGTGGGAATAAAGCCAATCCATGCCAAGTACGATACCATATAATCCAAGTGGTGTAACTCTAAGGTCTACTAAGGTGGTGGTATTGCCAATCTGAAGCTGACATGCCCTAACCTCTGATTCCACTAACACTCTAGCTCCTGAAGCTAACTCCACTTCCCAACTGACACCTTGTCTAGTTGCCACTAGCCTGCAACGCTCCACAACCAATGGAGATATAAAGGAGTGAGTAACTCCTAAATCAAATAATATAGATACACTACTACCTCTGATCTTACCTGCAGCCTCAATGACTGTGGCCTGGTGCTCTACTTGGCGGTTTTCAACTACTGCAAAGACTCTATGGGACTTGCCCATATCTCCAACTGTAGGCTCTGATGCTGCCATCCTCTGATTTCTTGCAATCTGACCCTGAGGACACTCTCTCACCATGTTCCCCATGGCCCCACATGTGAAACAAGCACCGCGTGCCTAAAACTGGATGCCCTGAGGCCTATAGAAAGGTTGTCCCCCTATCCTACTAGAACCACTGTACCAACCCATGGAGGACTGTTGAGTCCTCACCAGAGGTGTGTAAGGAACCTGAGATCATTGGTCTTGCCTCTAACCCTGAGACTGCCATTGCTTGGGCTTTGCACCCTATTGACTCTGCGGAGGCCTCTACCTCTGGTTCTGCTATGACTATTGTAGAGGAGGGGGTTTGGAGAACCCTGATGTGTGTCTGTTATTACCCTTCCAATGGGTTTCTAAAACCCATATGTCTGGGGTATAGGGTTTTAGTTTTGGAACCAATCCCTTGTATGTTGTGGCCTAACCTAAATCTCCTTTGCTATCAAGGCCTTCTCCACGACAACCCAAAGGCTCCCTAGAGCGGACATCCTCACTGGTCCTGCTATGCCAACATTTATCCCTCTAATAAAATGGTTGACGAGAAGCTTCTCATCTTTCAGGTAGTCCACATATGACAAGAGCTCAAAGAACTTGCTCTCGTACTGGGTCACTAAGAGACCCTTATGTTGGAGGTCATGGAACTCATCTATCCTATGCTATCTGTAATACTCTGACAATTACCTCTCCCTGAACCTCTCAGTAAAAATTTCCCATGTGAGGGTGTCTGCAACTAAACCACACCTGTATTCCTCTTGTCTCCACCATGTGGAGGCCGTTCCTCTCAATAGGTGGACTGCTACATGTGCCTTTAGATTGCTCTCGTAGGAGCATAATGCAAAGCACCTATCTAGGCTCAAAAGCCAAGCCTCTGCTTCTACCCCGTCGGTAGATCCCCCAAAAGATGGTGGCTAGAGGTGCATAACCTCTCTGTTTAGATCCCCTGGATCCTAATGTGATCTCTCATGATACACTAGCTCTATTACTAGAGGTGGTCTTGGTAGGTGAACAGACTCGGGCTCATGCCCAACTTGACTCTCTACGGGATTAGGAGGTGGACTCCTACTCCATTCCCTATCTGCTGATCTATGGCTCCCTAAGTTTTGGTTTTCAATATGATGATCCCCTACTGGAAGCCTATCCTGGACTATACCAATCAGGTTCTGGAGTGCTAATAAGGTCTCATTTTGGGTCAACCGGTTGTTCGAGAGGAGCCTCTAGGTTCCTTTCGAGAACTAATTCCTCCCTATCGACCTCTTCGTGTGCCATGCATACATGTCTAGGACCTCTACCACATTTGTGAGCTTGTCCCATAGTTGGAGGCATCCTTCTGAGAAAATAAAATAAAATGAAATAAATAAATAATTTTTTGGAGAAAAATTTAATTAATTAAAAATAAATATAATTAAATAAAATTAATTAATTAACTAATTAAAGTGAAACATAATGGAGAAAGGTTCCTAGTGTTGGAAACCTTGCTCTGATACCAAAATGTCATGCCCAAACTTTTGGGCATGAACGGAAATTTTTTTAAAAAAAAAACATAACCTAATGAAGCTAAGTTTATTAAAATAATGGAGTATCAAGTCTTGTCTTAACTACGTTTGACTTCTTCTTCAACTAAAGTTAATTTAAACCACTACGTCAAGTAAGCGGGATAATCTAATCTGCATGCAAAAAATTAACTCTCCAAAGAATTTATTATTATCTCATCAATTAATAAATAATAAATTCATTTAAGTAAAAACCCCTAAATTAATTGACAAGAGATATTATTAATCTCAATTAACCTTTTTATTTATTGTAGAAATTAATTAAATTAACTCTAGCAATTGGATTTTTAAATCCCATGATTTATTTTAACAATAATTATAATGTGTCCAAAATTTGACTAAAGGGCTAAATAAATCCATAATAAAATTTGCCCTATAAAGTTTAATCTCGACAAGCCTAAATTTAAGTGGACTAAAGTTAATCCCCTATGGCCAAATATCTTACAAAATGAATCGTTATAATTTCCTAAAATATAAGGCTTCAAATGAATTAAAATTTAAACATCATATTCGAATATTTACATACCCATATGTTTATATAAAACATATATAAAATATAAATTCATAATAAAATAATTAATCTAAAATTGGACCTATATATATATATATATAAAGAATTAGGGTTTTACAATTAAAACTAACATTAACACTTAAAGGAAATAATGGGGAATACCCTATTCAAGATTGAATGGGTTTCCCCTCCTTTTATTTTTGTTCTTAAATATATTAAAAATATCAGATGAACCCTAAACTTTAAAAGTTATAAAACAAGGAACACATATATATTTTTTTTATTCCTTTTAACTTCAAACTACCCTAACCCAATCCGGGTTAGGGTTTTATGTTTTTGTGCAGGGGGGAGGAGGTGGCTGAATTACATGGTGGAGGAGGGAGGCCGCAAGTTTTTTCATTGTGCAGGTGTGGCGGTGGGGAAACCCATGGAGGCTCCCCGCAGGGATGGTCGCAGCAGTGCTTGCGGGTCATGGCCCATTGTACGGCTATCACTGCTGCTGAGGGGTGCCGCCCATAGGGGAGGGCTAAATCCTTCCCTGTTGTGGGTTGCGGCCGCTGCTGGGGGTCGTTGCCCACAGCATGGCTGGCCCGCCCAATGCATTGTTTAAATTTTATTTATTTTTTTATTTTATATATATATATATTATATATATATATATATATAAAATAAAAAATAAAAAAAAATTTAAACAATGCATTGGGCGGGCCAGCCATGCTGTGGGCGACGACCCCCAATAGCGGCCACAACTGTACTATGGGCCGCAACCCACAGCAGGGAAGGCTTCGGCCCTCCCCTGTATATATTTATATATGTATATATATATATATAAATAAATAAAAATAAAAATAAAATTTAAACAATGCATTGGGCAGGCTAGCCATGCTGTGGGTGACGACCTCCAGCAGTGGCCGCAACCGCACTATGGGCCGCAACCCATAGCCGGGAAGGCTTCGGCCCTCCCTTGTGGGCGGCACCCCTCAGCAGCATTGATAGCCGTACAATGGGCCATGACCCGCAGGCACGGCTGCCCACAGGGGAGGGCCGAAGCCTTCCCTGCTGTGGGTTTCAGCCGCTGCTGGGGGTTGCCCACAGCATGGCTGGCCCGCCCAATGCATTGTTTAAATTTTTTTATTTTTTTAATTTTTTTTATATATATAAATATATATATATTTATATTTATATATATACATATACATATACATACATACATACCTACATACATACATACATACATACATACATACATACATATATATATATATATATATATATATATATATATATATATATATATATATATATAGAGGGTTACACACACACACACACACACACACACACAAACATGACAAAGTTAGGGATAGATTTAGTTTCAAATTTAACTAAATATAAATTTATTTTCTTTGCTTTCTAAAATTATACAAAAATTAACAAAGTATGGACAACATGAAAATAGAGGCAAAATTTATTTTATTTACTTTAAACAATCTGTTTATATTTATTTTTCCTAAAATCACTTAAAGTAGGTTTTCTAAAACTAACAAATTTAAATAAGGCATTTCTTTTTCTATTAACAATCTAGTTGCTAACTTTAAAGATGGATTACTAATTCTAGATTTATTTACTGCAAATAAATAAAGTGACAGAATTTAATAAATTTTAACAGCGGCTATAGTAGACTAGAAATCAATTGAAATAACCCTTAGAGATAGAGAGATTAAATCCTTTTAACCATAATTTGTAAAAGGGAATAGATATGCTTACTTTTCTCTCATTTCCATTATTTCAATATGCATAAGGAACTAAACTGAACTTTTATTTTCAGAAATAACATGCATACAACAAGCATTATTTCAATAACTATAGGAACTTAATCCAAAATAAACATTTCATTTTTGCAATAATAACTTAATAGAATAATGCGTTTCTTTAAAGCATATTTAGAATACAATGTAGTCAACATTACAATGGGTGAGATACCCAACTAGTCTCTCATTTCTATTTAAATGAGGACTTTAAATAAAATGAATACATATCTTTTTCAAAATAAATACAACATATAGCTTTTCTTTTACATTGATGCAACTAAAATATAATATCACATCCCCTAATCTTTTCTGCAAATCAAGTAAAACCGACAACTCCTCGCTTGTCTCTTTCCTTTTCTTTCAAAGCAACCTACAAATATATCACAAGTTTATGACCATGGAGAGCTCACCTCCGAGCCTAGGCTTTCTAGAAGCCACCCCAAGCTTGGAGAACCAAGCCCTAGACAGGTTACACACATGCAAACACAACAAGCAAGGGAAAAACACACAACAACACTTTCCCAACCAAGGCTTCACTTCATCACAAAATATGATGTTTTTACATGGGTGGAAGTAGACCAAATACCCTGAGGAGACTGCAAGCATGGTAGATCACAAAGCCATCTCATGGAAGACAAAGATATATCATAAGTACATTAACCCCACATCCTTATGCCCCCCATGGCATCCATGCCATACTTTCTCTCCTTATGACCTCCAAATGCATACACAAGGCTATGTAGCAAGGGTCACATATACAACCCTTGAGATCACTCTCATAAAGAGAGCCTTGCACTCAAGGGTTGTCAAACTCCTTCCACCCGCAAGGCCATCCTACTCTCCCAAGAGTAGAAGGCCTTGGTCACTCCCAAATCACAAGAAAATGCATAAAAGAAATAACATATAGGTCACATAATAATTTCACAAAGGAAAATACAAGAAAACAACTTACACATACAAACAATCTTTCCAACATAAACATGCAATGTAAAAAGAAACAAAAGGAGAAGATGAACCAACCTTCAATCTGCCCAAAGGTTTGGTAGAACTAGTTTGAGGATGAGCAGCCCAATTCCACAATTCTTCCTTCTACACTTAGCCAAAATTCTATCCCAAAACTATTCTTTTCAAAATTGCATGATCTCCAAAAATGGAGAGTGGGTGATTACCCACAAAATCTCTAATCCTTGCCTAAAAAGGTCTCAGTGAGAGTTCTCACAGGTTTCTAAAATTGAAAAAGGAAAAAGTAAGAGAGAGTAGGAAAAAGAATCTCACATCAAAAAGGAAGGTTATCTAACCTAGATGGCACCTTCTAAATTGAATTTTCGCTCAATTTAGGAAACCCACTTTTTGAGGTGACTAAACAGTCACATGGGAGTAGTCACATGCCTAAAAATAATCCTAACCCATAGGTATACCTTATAGGCCTTAGGAAAATATTTTAAACTACCCCTAGGAGTCCATTTGACCCCTTAAAAACCCATCTGAAGTTAACTTTCGGGTCAAACCTTAGTTGACCACTCCAAAGACTCTCTACCCTAGGAAAATTTAGAACCACATTCAAATGTTTGAAAAGGCTATGGTTGAAACAACTCCCTCCAAGAGACAAGTCAAAAATCAAGACATAAATCAACACGTGTTAAGTGACACAATAAAATACATTACAAAATTACACATGAAATTTGTCTCTTGTTGGATTTACACAAATTAATAATTCAATTTAACACACATGCAACATTTACTTTCACAAATAGAATACGATACATATGGGGTGTTGTCTCTCCAAATAGACAACCCCTGGTTTTACGAATGTACATAGGTCTAGGTTTTTGTTCTCCATAATATTTCCATGGTCACATGGATAATTTTCTTGTGCAACTCAATTACACATTAGTACTTCCAAATAACCTCATAAAATATTAAACACATGAATAAAAATACACATCAAACACTCTGCATACAATTGACATTAAACAAATCAATATCTCATATATCCAAATAAATCCACATAAGTAATTATCATAATCCTCATAGTTTTGATCCATACATAGTACATGCATCCTATTTCTATCATCATAGTAAAATCCCGCAAATCCAATAATGACATACAACATCACAAAGTTATCCTATTCTAGAATCATATAGAGTTCTATATCTATAATACATAGAAATGAAGCATCAATATACATCAATGTTATCCAAATCGTGGAATCATATAAGTTCTAAATCCATAATGCATAAAAATAAAGCATCCATAATAGTCTCAACATGAAAATCATTGAAATGCTGGGATGAGTCGGGGTAGGGCCTCACATCCTACGAGGTGAAGCTGAGTGAAGAAGGATGTCGCAAGATAAGAAATCAAAGCAAGAAGAAGAACATAACCTATTGAACACAAGATGCCACTGAAAGGGGGGATGCATCAGTGATTTCCAAATCTTTTTTCCTTTTCTATCTTATGTGTATATACCAATTAATAGATCTAATATAAAACAAACATATCGGTTAGATGGGAGGATAACAAAAGCAATTACACATAAAAGGGACTTCTCATAACACCAGATGTATGAGGAAAACTCAAGATGGGAAAAATATCGATGAGAAATGTTGCTTGAGTCTATTGCTCGAATCCAACCTCACAATGAAAGACATGTTTACAACTTTTAGGGCACCAACCCAGAGAGCACCAACCCCTACACTGAGCTCCAACTCAGTGATCTACAATGAACATAATCAATTACAATAGTAATTGCTTTGTTACAAAAGAAATTTGTAACTCTTATGAAAGTCTCTTCATTGATTCTCCTATATTCAATTCATTGTCGGTTCTCTGGTCACCTCTCTACTACAACCTTATCGATTCAGCCTCTGGTTCTTCTTTGTCGGTTCTGCTCTCTACTGATTCTCTTTTCTCTCTGTCACACTGGTGCTAGCCACCACCAGTCTTCTCCACTCAATCAGTTGTCTGCTATATGATTCCTACCAATTCTTATCTTACCGGTTCTCTTCTCTTTTTTGCAATCTTCTTTACCTCTTCTCTGTCAGCTCAATCACCACTGGTGCACTCCTCTGTCAGACTTAATGGAAGAATATTGGTTGCCTCACTCTCATCGGTTGAACTCTTCAGACTAGTTCTCTAACACACACTCAATCTCTGTGTCAGTCCAGACCAAATCACTGACCAACCACACAATCAGGTTCATCTATCGATTAAAAAATCTTGCCTGTTATACACTAACTGGTCTGCCTTCAACCTTGCACTTTGCATCTCTTTCGATGGAACACTCAAACTGGTCAACACACTTTCCATCCTACCTTATGCACATTTTCAATGGATGGGAGCCTTTCACTTCTGTAACTTGTCAACTTTACTAGTGGAAATACTTACCAACAACCACCTTGATGGCACCATGTCATCAATCTTCAATAACCTCCTTCTTTAATCTGGTTGCACTCTTTGTTTGCAACTAGCTCAACTTTTCCTCCTTCATCATTAGACTGATTATCCTATCAATTGGTTTGTCAAAGTGACAAATATATCCTTTCTTCTTTGTACCGATAACTCATCATGTCTACCCGGCTGATCCGGTGCATATTTATGATCACATGCACCTAAGGCAACTTAGTATTTCACCAGTTCATCCGGTGTGAGCCTTCAATCACCTATCTTATACTCTTTTATCTTATCTCGTAGGACTATGATGCATTCTATGCATAATAGGAGATAAGCTAAACTTACCGGTGGGAGTGGATCATTGTCATCTGTATTCAACATTGCACCAATATGGCTTCCCTATTTGAGTATGCATATCTTCAAACATGCACATATGATCCGGTTGGGCACCCTCACTATCAATCATCTCTTCATTTGGTGACTGCATTTTTATTTGGTGGGAGTCCTGTTGTTTCACATCCAAACATCATACCGATTGTCACTTCTGCATTAGCACACCCTACTTGCTCACTTGTCGATTGGCAACAATTCACTACCAAAAAATCACTTACTAGTTGTTATACCATACCGGTCTCCAATCCATGTCTTCAACACAAGTCAACACTAACTTGTGTACCGGTGACTCCAATGACCATTATGTTGGATGACATTAATGACACCATTTCTGGTATGCATCAATGACAACAGTGCTGATCAATCTCTCATACTGGTTTCCATCCTATACCGATTGACATCAATGACAACACAATGCCAACATATCCCTTATCCCACAAGGGAAAAAGGGGATAAGAGACGGTGAAGGTCGATAAAGGAAAGGCTTGTCCTGTAAGATTGAGCAAAGAGTGAAAAAGGCCCATGGGATAAGAAAGTGAGGTAGAAACATAAGAATTCTTATCCTGCATGGTATACAAAGTCATTTAGCGGTCAAACACAACCAACAAAGAGTGGACCTGGGGTGCCATGTCAGCCAATTGCGGTCGTCGAATCTTCATAAAGGCTTGATCCAATAGCCATTTTTTAATCTTCTATTGGGCCTGTTGGATGCCTACTTGAAGAGATCTTGCACATCCATCTTTGTATGAATCTCTTAGATTGATGATGAACATTTAGTTTTTCTCTGTATCATTGAGTTTTGAATGCTCTGCAAGACAGTGGTTGTTGACCTGATGATAGAGGATGTTCTTTTCTCAGTCGGTGCCTGATTTTGGACCCGGTCTCACTCCAGCTACCATATTTTGATGCCATAACTCCAGACATGATGTCTACGACCAATTTTAGATGCCACCCATGCCCTTTTCAATGCAGTTCGGTAACTTTTGGGCTCTGCAAGTACAAAGAGACACATTTAGATGCAAGATTTTTGTTTCTCCCGAGGTAGAGGACGCCTTCAGAGGCTAGATTCAACACGCTATCAGATCTATCGATCCAATATCTCTCTCTCTCCTCTAATATTTTTATAACCTAACTTGGGTGGGGTTAGGGTTTTCTCGAGTTGTAACCATCTTAGTTATACTTGAACTATTAAAGAAATTTTGTAACATTTTGATTGAATCTTCTCTCCTTTTTTTTCTTCTTTAGAACTCTTCATATTTCTCTACATTTGTAAAAAATTTCCTTGCCTTCTCATGAATAAAATTAGTCTATTTGCCTCATTTCATTTCACTCAAATTGTGTAATGCCTTACCTCTTTGTTTGAATACATTCTTGTTGGTTTTCCTAAGTTGTAGGTGTAGTGTTGATTCCTCTTTGGGTGGCACCTATGAACTGGTTTTAGTTCCTCTTGCCATTTTCCAAATTCCAATCTTCACTCACATTTAGGTGACAAATTAGGATAGAAATTAGTGCATTCTTGGGGTAGTTCTATTGATGTTTTGTGTAGTCATAGGCAGGGGATATCATCATTTCAGTCTAGGTGCAAACCATTTTTCCCTTCTTTCATGCATTTCCTTCACTCTCTCTCTTTTTGCGAGAATCAATAGATTAGCTTTACTAAGTATTGGGTTGGTCCAACACTCTACATTTCAGATTGAAAGGAAGTCGACCTTCTCTGAAGACTCAACCTCACAACAGTGCAAGGTCCCACACTTGAGAGGTTGTTTCCATATTTCACATGGTTGGTGATCAAGCTTTATCACAAAGGGTGCAAACTTTTGTGACAATATCTACCTTCAATACAACTAAGAAAGGGAAGGAACTAGCTGCAAATGAGGAAGAAGATGAAAATGACTCTGATGTTGTAGCAAACTTTGTAAAAAAGGTCAAAAAAGGTTCAGGAAAGTACAAAGGTAAGTTTCCTTTCAAATGTTTCAACTATGAAAATACTAGACACTGCATCTAAGTGCCCATACAGAGAAAAGGATGAAGATGAAAAGAAAAACATGAATACTTTTGGCAAGGAAAAGATGAAGAACTCTTATAAGCCAAGGAGAAGAAATTTTAAGAGAAAGAGTAGTCTTTACATATTTGAAGATGATGCCTTTGATGAAGAAAGTGTTTCTTAAGATTATTGCAGTGAAAGTGAAAGAGAACTCAATATCTTCATGGTGCAAGGAGAGCTATTTGATGAACATTATATTGATGATGAAGAAGAAATTGAAGTTGAAGTAGACCTTGAGGGTGAACTTGTGAGTGCACTATAAGAACTTAGAAAAGTGAGAAAGGAATATAAAAAGTATAAGAATGTTGTTGCTGAAGAACAAGATGTGCTAAGCAAATCACTTGAGGAGTCAAAGACAACAATTTTGGATTTAAGAATCTAGTTGGAAGAAACAAAAAGGATGTATGATGTAAAAAAATCAGATTTGGAAAAGAAGAATAAGGAGTGTCAAAAATTGGAAGAAGATTTTGTAAATCGAAGAAAGGAATTGGAAAAGAATAAGGATGAACTCAATATGAGGATTAAGTATAGTGGTAGCACTGAAGCATTGGATAAGATGTTGAGTAAGTAGAAGCACAACAAGGAAATAAATGGTGTTGGATTTGAAAATGGAAAATGTTCTAATAGTAAAGATTCATCAGGCAAAGAGATACACTTCACTTCTTCCAGTGAAAGTGAATTCAAGAAAAAAATCATAGTTAGCAAGCCCAATGAGAAGAAGACATATGTTGCTGCTACAAAGAATCAATCAATGAACCAACATGTTGATCCTAAAAGAAGAGAAAATGTTAATGATGGAAGTTTCACAAAGGTCAAGGATACAAGAAGGAATAGCTCAAGAAGACCAAACTCTGCTTCTCCAAAGAGACCAATGAAAAAAAATTTCAACAATGATTGGTATGTATCTCAATTCCATGGCTACTAATATAAATGTAACACTTAAGGTCATAGAATTGTTGATTGTAAGCTTATGAATAAGTCTCCACCAAGTTTTAAAAGTAGAAATCAACTTTATTTGTTATCAATGTAATCAATATGGTCATAGGAGTTATGAATGTAGGAGAAATGTATCTCAACCCTACATTAGTTTTTCAAATTCATCATTCAATGTAAATGTTAAATGCTATCATTGTCAAGATTTGGGCCACAGTGCAAAACATTGTAAGCTACATAATGCTAAGCAAAAGAAGGTAGCATCAACCTTGGAACCTCAAGTCAATTAAGGTCAAGAAACAACAACTGAAAACAAGAAAGAATCAAAACAAGCTTGGGTGGAAAAGGAGAAGGACAAGGCTAAGTCAAGTTTAATTGTTCAAACTACCCTACATACTGAAAGTAAAAATGTTTGGGTAGTAGACAATGGCTGTTCCAACCACATGACTAGTGATAAGCATAAATTTACTAAACTTGAAGATTAGAATGGTGGTTCAGTAAGGTTTGGAGACAAGTCATCAATTAAAATCAAGGGTAAAGGTACCTGAAATATTTATGGTAAGCTAAAAGCTCATGATGTTTATTATGTGGAAGGTCTAAAACATAATCTATTGAGCGTGAGTCAAATGTGTGACAAAGGATATAAATTTACATTTGATTCCAAGGGCTGCGAAATTAGAAGAGAGAGTAATGATCAACTAGTTGCAGAAGGTAAAAGAACTGATGGAAATGTATACAACCTGAAGGAATGCTTTGAGTCTCAATGCATGATGGGTAGTTGCAGAAGGTAAAAGAATTGATGGAAATGTATACAACCTGAAGGAATGCTTTGAGTCTCAATGCATGATGGGAAAAGTTGATGAGAGCTGGCTATGGCACATGAGGTTAGGACACGTTAATTTTGGCAATTTGGTCAAAGTGAGAAAGAAAGGATATGTAAGGAACATACCACAGATTATCAAACCTACAAGAACTTTTTGTGATGAATGTCAAAAAGGAAAACAGACTAAGGTCATCTTCAAGACAAAATAGTATTCAACTACAAGACCTCTTGAGCTTGTGCATAGTGATTTGTGTGGGCCTACAAGAACAAGATCCCTAAATCGAGAAAGATACTTCATGTTGCTTATAGATGATTTTTCTAGGATGACATGGGTCACTTTCTTGCAAGATAAGTCACAAGCATTTGAGAGATTCAACGTCTTCAAGAAAATGGATATAAGTTAAAATGTTTAAGACCAGATCATGGAGGTGAGTTTATATCAAATGAGTTTGAAGGCTACTATGAAATACATGGAATCAAAAGATAGTATTCAACCCCTAGGATACCACAAAAAAATGGTGTTGTGGAAAGGAAAAATAGAACAATCAAGGAAATAACAAGAACAATGTTAAATGAAGCTAATCTACCTAATGTCTATTGGAAAGAGGCAGTTCACACTATTGTATACATCTTAAATAGAGTACAGCTAAGGGTGAACAACAATATAACACCTTATGAACTATGGTATAAAAGGAGACCCTCAATCAAGTATTTCAAAGTGTTTAGCAACAAATTCTTCATCAAATGAGATGAAGATGGACTGGGTAGTTTTGAATCAAGAAGTGATGAAGGTATATTCTTAGTCTACTCTACTCATAGTAAGGCTTATAAGTGTTTCAACAAAAGACTAAATAAGTTAATTGAGAGTGTACATGTGAGAGTTGATAAAGATATGTACAAAGGAAAGAAAAACTCAATAATTTAGACTGAAGAATAATATGTTGAAGATGAAGATCAATCTAAGAGTGAACATGAAGAAGAAGCACCAAGAAAAGTGCCAAAAAGATATGTACAAAAGAATCACCCTAAGGATCAAATTATTGGCAACATGAATGATGGTGTGTAAACTAGAAGGAGAGTTGAGAAAGTAAATTTTTTCCTTATGAAAGAGATGGAACCCAAGACATATGATGAAGCTAGCAAGAGTGAGAAGTGGATAAAGGCTATGGAAGAAGAGCTACAACAAATTGAAAAGAACAAAACATGGGAATTGGTTCCTAGACCTATTGACAAGAATGTTATTGGTACTAAATGGGTCTATAGGAACAAGATGAATGAAGAAGGCAAGGTAGTAAAGATCAAGGAAAGACTTGTATGCAAGGGATATGCTCAATTAGAGGCATATATTTTGAAGAAAATTTTGCACTTGTTGCAAGACTTGAGGCAATAAGAATGTTCATGGCATTCTCTGCATTTAAAGGATACACAATATACCAAATCAATGTCAAATTTGTTTTCTTAAATGGTAATCTTGAGGAATAAGTGTACATAGAACGACCTAAAGGGTTTCAACTACATGAAAATGAGAAATTTGTTTACAAATTGAAGAAAGCTTTATATGGTCTAGAGTAGGCATCTAGAGCATGGTATTCTAGGTTGGATAAGTACTTACATTAGAAAGGATTTAAAAAGAGGAGTGCTTATAGTAACTTATACATCAAAATAGAAGGTGAACACATGATCTTAGTAATGGTATATGTAGATAATATCATCTTTGGAGGAAAGAAGAATTCCTTATGCAAGGAATTTGCAGATCAAATGTAGTCCAAGTTTGATAAGTCCATGATTGGAGAGCTGTCATATTTTCTGGGTTTGCATATTTCTTAGTTAGATAATGGTTTATTTATATAATAAACCAAATATGCTAAAGACATGTTAAAGAAGTTTCAGATGGAGGACAAAAAATTGGTTGATATCCCCATGGTGATAGGATGCAAGTGAAGCAAAGATGATGAGTCACTTAGTGTAGATCAGACCTTGTATAGATCCATGATTGGAAGTCTATTGTATCTTGCAACCTTAAGGCCTGATATAGTTCAAGTAGTGTGCATGGTTGCAAGATTCCAAGAAGCTTCTAAGAAATCACATGTCAATGTTATTAGGAGGATATTCAAGTATATGCATAGAATTATTACTTATGGCTTATAGTATCCAAAGAAAGGAGATTTCATTTTTCAAGCCTAAAATAATGTAGATTGGGAAAGATGTGTAGATGACAGGAAGAGAGCCAATAGTGGAGCTTTCTTCCTAGGAGATATGTTAGTGTCATGGCATAGCAAGAAACAAGAGTCTATTTCATTATCAACCACTGAAGATGAGTATATTACATCTACCACATGTTGTTCTCAAGTCTTGTGGATGAAACAAACTCTCAAGAACATATAGGTAGATTTTTCCTGTCCTATTCCCATTATGTGTGACAACTCAAGCGAAATCAATATATCAAAGAACCCTGTCATGCATTCTAGGACAAAGCACATTGCAATCAAATATCATTTTCTTAGAGAAAAGGTTGCAGAGAAAAAGGTAAAGGTTGAATATGTGTGCACTAGTGAACAAGTTGCTTATATTTTCACTAGGTCCCTACCTAAGGACAACTTTGAATACTTGAGATAGAAATTGGGTGTTCTTCCACCCACCTTCAACACTTAAAAGTTTTTTTGTAGTTTGTAGTTTAGGGGGAGCAAAATGTTTTACACTTTCAACCTTGAACCTCATGTACAATCTTAGGGAGAGTTCTTAATTTTTATAAGTAGTATTGGGAAATCCTTTTATATTGTAATAATGATTCATCTAGCTGTAGGCAACAAGAGTCGACTAACATGAAGATAGGACATATTTTAAGAAGTTGTAAAGGAAATTTCCAATGTATTGCAGATGTGTCATGATCAAATTTGGAAGTTTCATTCATTTTTATAGAAAATCAAAGGGAAACGTGCATAGTTGACAGTTGGTATCAGAGAAGTTGGTTGTTTTACCCTTTTCCATTATTGTTAAAGGGGGAGAAATGGTCTAAGAGTGGTCTGAAAGTGTGTTGACATCAATGCCAAAGGGGGAGATTGTTGGTATTATTGTCATTGATGTCAAGGAATATCTTGAGGTTGCAGAGGAGAAGACAACAAAGTGCATAACATGCAATTTATGTAGTCATGTATGTAATTACACATAAATGGTCTAAGAGTGGTCTGCAAGTGTGTTAACATCAATGCCAAAGAGGGAGATTGTTGGCATTATTGTCATTAATGTCAAGGAATATCTTGAGGTTGTAGAGGAGAAGACAATAGTGTGCATAACACATAGGTTATGCAGTCTTGTATGTAATCACGCATAACACACAATGTTATGCTACAAGGGCCTTGATCGAGTTCATTATCTCCACATGTTGGCAATGGTTGAGAGTTACGTGTTGGTGAGTTGTACATGTGGGGCCTCTTTGGTGTGTTGGCTGTTGCACTCGGCACTTGACGAAGAAGTCTTTAGTGTTTGAACAAGTCCCGAGTTGGAGGTGATGAGTTGTGATTTCCACATGGAAACAATCATTTGACTCATGTTTGTGTGGGACTTGCTATGCATAAGCCAACATCCCACTACCTCGTGACATGATTGTTAAGCCTTGGTTGACCATGTGGGACAAGAAAGGTCAAAGGGAAATGTGTCCCCTGTTATCTTGCACCACACAAAGTGTGTGCATGGTGAATGTGCAGGATGAATGCAAGAAGGGTAGAGTGACTCCTTGTTATCCTGTAGCTTGTTTGAGTGGAGAATGAACATCATACAAGGTAAGGATATTAACAGAGTCAAAGGTCACCCCCACTATCCCACAGTCATGATGGCTGGAAAGAAAAAGTCTTGTGGGGTATGTTTGAAGGAAAAAGACGTGGCATCTTGTCATCCCACGTCATCAAAAGGAGAGAAGAAACAACCATGCAGGGTAATAGAAGATGAAACAAGAGATACATCCTACTATCTGATAGTGCTAAGAAGCATAAAGCGATGGTCATATAGGATAAGATAGTGAAGCAAGAGTAGGATCCCACTATCCTGCAACATGTAGAGGGATGAAAAGAGGACCCTACAAGGTAAAAGAGAATGAACAGAATGTTGAAGTCTCTTATCCCGCATGGGTTAAGAGGTCATGCTAGATGTCGTGTAGGCTAACAAAAGGTGAGGAGAGAGATGGCCACCACTGTCTCGGGATGTCAAAGACCATAAGTTGGAACTCTTGTGGGGAAAGATAAATTGAATAATTGTGCATCCTGCCAGCCCACATGGGTAAAGAGGAGTCATAAATGATGATGTGGCATAATGATAAGAAATAATGAGGTAGCCTAACTAGATGGATAGCCCATGTAGCTAGTGACCATGGTTTACCAAGTGACTTGGACATCAATAAAAACACTTTTGATATATGTGCATGTCGATAGGCACAATGGTTTTACATGAAAGCTGACTGGCTTGATCAAGTAATTTGATGAAGTAAATGGAGATATGGCTTCCCATCTTGTCAATGAGAATATTTGATATGTAGAAGTCAACGATGATGTATTCAAGTGTGGTAGTTGTCAATATTTTTAGGGTAGGTTGATAAAGAATGGAGAATGCATTAATGGTGACCAGGTTGCAAGCTAGTTTTGTGGCTCGAGTAAGAATTCCTAATCTCTTCAGGCATAGAAAGATTACTAAACTTAGTAATATAAGTACACAAAATGAACTGAAGAAAGATAGGATACATTTACTACAGGCAAAAAATCTAAGATCATGCTTAGGAAAGAATAAAATCTCAAGAGGTGCAGATCTCCATGACAACCAAATTGAATAAAATATTCAAGATTATAGTAGAGGAAAGATTTGATGTGTACAAAATTGATTGAAACTAGCAGTACAAGTGATCAGATTTGACATTGGTAGGTGTGGTTGTTGAGACAGAGATAGAGGTGGAAATAGTTATTCTAAGTAGTCCACTAAAGTTATATAGTTTACAGTGCAGATAGTGTGTGTTGTAGAGATGTGTGTTGCTACCAATAGATATCAGAGATATCTATAGAACAAGAGAGAGTAATCACTGAGAAAGAATAGAGTGTTCTTAAAACTGAAGTTGTAGCATATAGGAGAAGACTACTAGATAGAGGAAGAGATCCAGCAGGCAGATAAATTCATTCTCATGTTATGAGAAATTTGTAAGTGTTACAAAACTCATTTGTAACAAGGCTATATTATTGTATTGTAAATTTTGACAACCATTGTAAATCTCTGAGTGGGTGCTCAGAATAGGGGTAGGTGCTCCTTTGAGTTTGTGATCCTTGGGTTGGTGCCCTAAAGTTTAGGGGTTGGTGCTCCTTGGGTTAGTGCCCTAAACTTTGTAAACTATTATTTAGTGTGAGGCTAGATTGGAGCAGTAGACTTGGTGCAGTCACCAGTTAGGAGGGACCTCAAAGAGATCAATCTAGACCAGGTAGCAAGAGTAAACACAACGAAAAACAAGATGATATGATGGAGACAATATAGAACTAGATGAATTATATCATGAAAACTAATTATAGATAACCGACAACATTCAGGTTACAAGATTTGACTCACTGGCTTGCCACATACATGCTCAATTATAGAATTAGCCAACTCCAGACCTCTCAATCTTAATATCTATCATCTATGTTCTATCTCCATCATATCTTCTTATTTCTGTTGTGTTTACTCTTGATGCCTAGTCCAGATTGATCTCTTTGAGGTCCCTCCTAACCGGTGACTACACTAAGACTCCAATAGCTATTCTCACCAAGGTTTTTCCTCATAAATATGGTGTTGTGGTTTGATTTGTGTGTGTGTCTTCTTAATTAATTTGCAGTCTCAATATTAGCACACATAGTTAAATTTTTAAAATACACTAATTCACCCCCCCTGTTAGTGTCCATTTTTGTTCCTCACCATGGTATTGGATGATTGATAAAATATTCATACATAGTATGATACCTCTCAATGATTATCACATTAATTTATACAAGTCATCAACCCATGAAATAGAGATTGGCTCAACACATGCTGCAAAAATATAATTACACATGCTATAAAAATGCATGTGGACCTAAAAAATGTCGACCAAGACATATTTTGGACCTAAACAACCACCATAAATTTGAAACACCTCTAATAATTATGCCTCAATCATTTGCAACATGCTACTACATCATGAATGTTGCATAACATGGAGTACATCATCGGACAAGGAAATGTTGAGAAATGGTGTCTCAAACTTGCATTTACATGAGGTTAATATTTATAGTAAGTTTTAATTTGGGCATGAAATGGTGCAAAATTCTCCCCAAAGCTTCTAGTTGGATAGATAATAATTCTAGTAAAGTTACGTCACAAGATGGTAGCTAGTTTTTAAGATACTAAAGTTTTCATTTTGGAGGGCTGTAATGAAAGGTTTACATTTAATTTTGAGTAATTTAGAGGCCCCAAAATTCTCAAAAAATGGTTTTAAGTGGTTTAGAAACTTACGAGGCAATAGAGAACTTCATGATCTTTCTGGTGCTCCAAACGGTTCGTCAATAGGACACACGGTTCTCAAGTTATGGCCTCTGGAAGTTTGTACTCCTGAAATAGGAAATATTAAATGTATTAGACACACAAATGAGTTGTAAAAGGGAGGAAACATGATGATATGTGTTTTAACATGTCATAGGGAATCTAGAAGGGAGATAAGGTTGATCTGCTTTATTGGGTGGTTTTAGCCCATGGTTTGGTAATACCATTTGACGGTTTCTTGTATTGTATCTCCTATATATGAGGTGTGTGAGATAAAGGTTGTGTGTAAGAGTCTTATGGCAATTGAGTTACCTATGACTCTCTGATTAGTGGTACTCCTATGAAGAGCTTTCTCTGCAAGTATATTGTAATATATTATTGATTGTTGAATAATATACTGACTTGCTTTTGGAGTGTGGGGTTTTTCTCTCGAAAGGGTTTTCCCCATGTAAATCACTGTGTTGGTGTGTTGTGGTATGCATGATATTTTGATTATTTTTGTTAATTTTTTGTAACAATTGTAACAATCTGTAAAAAAAATTTCTTTATCCTCCTCTCAAGGTTAGTGTAGGAAGTTGTTTCGCTACTTAAATTCCTTATAGCAAAATCTTCAATAACACACATGATAATCAATGTGGACCACCAATACACATAGATCATGATCTCGAAACATTCACAAGAAACATGAATTGCACCAAAACAACCACAACAACTAAAATTACTAGAAACATCATCATCTCTCTACTGGAGCTCAAGAACACCAACATAATTGACTATCAACTTGAAATATTCACTTGTGGATTTCAAAATCATGAACCAATCGAACCGAGGACACACATAAATGACTATAATATATCCCACACATCCACGACTAAAGATATTACAATTCTAAAGCAATACAAAATATAAAATAGAATAGGGAATAATACAAACAACTGAATAACCAACCATAATACTGGACCTCATAACTCGATCAAAATATCATGTGGACCTCTGCAAATGGGAATTGACCATCTGCAAACAACATACTAGAAACCTTTAATACACATCATCTCATCTATAACACATAGGCTAAACCAACTCAATCAATTTGACTGCAACATTGAAAAACAGAGAGAACATATTCAACATATTCCTCTATACAACAATTCTCCACATATGTCAATCTTCCCATATGTTGACACCAATGACAACATATCAACCAATGTCCAATAATCTCTAACAATATCCCTCTTTGGCATTGATGACAACATATGAATATGAAAAACAATCAATGCAAAGAAAAAAATAAACTCATAACAATCTCCCTCAAAATCACAAGGATCAACTTCCCCTTTGACAAACAACTCAAATCACAAATCTTTGATTTCCTACCCCAAAATGTTTTAGGTTTTTTCACATGCTCCTCTCTCCCCCTTTGACATCAATGACAAAGGCTTAGGAATTAGGATTCTTCCCCCCTTTGAATTAGATTCACAAATTTGTACATCTGAACCACTGAACACCAACACTGACTACTCCCCAGGTGAGTAGCAGCCTCACTCATCAATCTGGATTACAAAATATCTTTGTAAAGTTCACTAGACTAATGAAAATCCATGCATCTTAGTTCTCATTATGAGGGACATTTCACCCCTAACTTCTCTCTGAGATTCTCAAGGGTATCTTTAGCGAAAGGCTTTGTAAATATGTCTACAATCTATTCCTTTGTAGATACATACTCCAATCTAACTTCTTTCTCATTCACCTTCTCTCTCAAGAAATCAATTTTTATTGATATATGCTTTGTTTTGGAATGCAACATCAAATTCTTTGAGATATTGATAGCACTTGAATTATTAGAGTATATAGCAATAGGTTCATCATAAATAACTCCTATATCCTTCAATATTTATTTCATCCAAATTACCCAAGTATAATTGCTAGCAATAGGAATGTATTCAACCTTTGTCGTAGATAAATAAATAACATTCTGCTTCTTACTTGCCCAAGAGACCAAATTCTTACCCAAAAAGAATGCACCATGAGCAATACTCTTCTGCTCATCGTTATCACCTACCCAATCAACATCTATAAAAGCACTCAAGGTAAAGCCATCATTCTTAGAATACCACAAACTAAAATCAACTCTCCCTTTCAAATATCTGAATATCCTTTTTATAGTAGTAACATGAGATTCCTTAGGATCATTTTGAAATATAGCAACATGACACATAACATTCATTATACCAGTGATAACTCAATGATGAACAGTGAGTACCAAACCGGTACTGAGAGGGGGGGTGAATCAGTAGAGGCACAAAAAACTTTTCCTGAACTGGTTTGATTGCAAATTGTAAACTGCTAGCAATCCCTAACACCGGTCTTAACCAAATTACTACCAGTTAAACACAGTGCAACTATGAAAGACATGAACCAGTCAATCTTCCTAGCTTTCCATATAACCTACTCCCTCATTTGCACTTTGTCCTTATGCTTAAACAAATAATCTATCATCAAAGATACAATGATTTACCACTAAACAAGAAATAACAAAACATCACATGAAAGAGGCATCACACATGACACATATTTTTTCACGTGGAAACCCAACTGGGAAAAACCACAGTGGGGATGAATACCCACAAGCTATTTTTGAACTCTTTAGAAGTCCGCTCTGTTAGGAGCCTAGTCCGGTTAAAGACTGTTACAATAGGTTCTGTTAGGAACTATTAGGGATCACTCGGTTAAGGGATGGCTAGAATACCCGGTTAAGGGTTAAACCCTGTTAGAGGTTACCTTGTTAGAGGATTTTATGAACTCAATGGCTTTGAGTCACCTTGTTAAAGGATTTACAGCAAGCTAGTTAAAGCTACCTTGTTAAGGGATTTTCCAACTATTGAAGTGGTTAAAGATCAACAACTATCACAACGATCTGGTAGTAGCACTCAATGCCAATGTAGATCCACTTTAGTTCCTTCCTTCTGCACACACACTATGCAGGTATCAATCCTCTCAACTGGTCTAGCAAGAATTACGTATCTTTGCACATAGATACACACACAACATTTGCCAACAACTTCAACATGAAACACAATGTCGACCTTATAGGAAATAGATAGGTTAGTAACATAAACCCTAAACCCTAAACATTTAGGTTGAGCGATTTAGTCGGTTCAATCCCGACCATTAAACACTTTGCATTTGAATACAATGGTCTTGAACATATCTCAAGACATTCTCCATCGTTCGTTATTCACCACTTCTTAGAGGTGATAACCCATCATGAATTCTCCACCATTTGTAGAGACTTCGCACATTCCTGAGGTAGATAGGATCAATCTCCTTCATGCACAGAAGGCTAATGTGGCGACATGATCTGACTTCCATTACAATGCTCCCAACTGGTAGTCATTCCATATGAACCCTTGATACAAAACATTCCATATACTAGTTCCCATTTTGACATACCAGTTTCGGTTCACAACATCAGACCGGTTCTCTTGTTCTCTTTGTGACATACCAGTTCGCTTAGACAAGCATACCGCTTCACTTTTTCACATATGTCGGTTCACAACATCATACTAGTTCTCTTTTTTAGTTTCTTAACTTCAATATACCGGTTCACTTAGCATATTGACATCAATAACAACATACAATATTTTCATGTGTTCATGCTTTGTACATATGCCAACAATCTCCCCCTTTGGCATTGATGGCAATATACAAAGATATCTCTCTTTCTGCATCACATCTTCTCCTTAATAATGAAGATATCTTTTCCACTTCACATCTTCTCCCCCTTTAATGCCAAAGTGGTGGCACAAGTTGCCTTGTTCCACTATGCTACTCCCCCCGAGGAGTAGCATCCTGCAACACATCAATCCTGAAATGATATATCAATGGAAGACCTGACTAATGTGGAGCATAGACTTTTAATTTACCTCTTGAAGGGGTAGCACCCCTAATTCACCTCTCAGATAGGTAAAGGTAACCTTCAGTAGAGGCTTGGTGAATATGTTTGCTAACTACTCCTTACTGGAAACATGTTCCAATACCACCTCTTTGTTCTAAACCTTTTCCCTCAAGAAATGATACTTGAGTTCAAAGTGCTTGGTTCTAGCATGTAAAACCAGATTCTTGGAAATGTTAATTGCACTTGTATTGTCACAAAATATACTTACTAGTTCAGATAAAGGAACTTTGAAACCATTCAATACATGCTGATCCAAATAGTTTGGGTGTAGTTCATAAAAACTGCAACATACTCCACTTCTGTTGTAGACTGAGAGATACAACTCTACTTTTTACTCATCCATGAGACCAATCTACCACCGAGAAAGAGTGCACCACCGGCTGTGCTCTTCCAATCATCTACATTACCAGCCCAATCAACATCTGTGAACACTTTCAGGTTGAAATCATTATTATATGGATACCATAATCCATAGTCAATAGTTCCCTTCAGATATCTAAGAATACACTTGATTGCTACTAGGTGAGATTGTCTTGGGATTTTTTGAAACTGAGCGGTAATACCCACTGCATGTGCAATGTCTGGTCTACTATGCACTACATAATGCAACTTACTAATAATTGATCGGTATTCCTTCTCATTTACCAATGCTGAGTCATCTTATTTTGATAGTTTACAACCGGTCACCATTGGTGTACCAACCAGTTTACTATCTTCCATACCAAAGGTCTTCAACACCTCTTTGACATACTTGGACTGAGTAATAAAGATTCCATTTTTCATTTGTTGAATCTGCAGTCTAATGAAGAACTTAATCTTCCCTATGAGTGACATTTCAAACTCCCTTTTCATCACATCTGCAAAGTCATGACTCATCTTGTCATCTCCACCAAAGATTATGTCATCAACAAATACTTCACAAATCAGAATCTAATCTCCTTCTGATTTCAAGTAGATATTGCTATCTTCACTTGTTCTTTCAAATCCAATCTTCACAAGATGGGAATGCAGGCATTCATACCATGCTCTTGGTGCCTGCTTCAGTCCATACAAGGCTTTATGTAGCCTATGCACCATGTCACTATCTTCTGATAGGGAAAACCCATCTGGTTGCTCTATATACACCTCTTCAAGTATTCCATTTAAAAATGCAGATTTTACATCCATTTGGTATACCTTGAATCCTTTAAAAGTTGCATATACAAGAAGCATACGATCTCCTTCCAATCTTGCTACTGGAGCAAATGTTTCTCCATAGTCTTCTCCTTCTTCTTGAGCATATCCTTTACATACTAGTCTGACTTTGTTCCTTACCACTGTGCCATCCTCATTTAGCTTATTTCTAAAAACCCATTTGGTTCCAATGACATTTTTATGCTCTAGTCTAGGTACCAAAGACCATGTACCATTCTTTTCTATCTGGTCAAGTTCCTCCTCCATTTCCTTGATCTAGTCTTCATCTTTATGTGCCTCTTTGAATGATTTAGGCTCAAATTTAGAGATCATACATGAGCTTTCTCTAACCTTTCTTCTTGTGAAAATTCCTGCATCTTTGTCTCCTATGATCTATTTTGGATCATGATTGAGTTTGACATACCTAGGTATGTTCTTAACAACTTCCTCTCTTGCTTTTCTTCATCATCATCTTCATCAGCATCAATATCTATCGGTGTAGGAGCACAATTACTAGTACTAGGATGATTTGCAACCTGTTCCCAGAAAGTTACTACCTGTTCATCTCCTACTTGCCTACTACTGATTCCCTCTGATTTCTTAGAGTTTTCATCAACCCTAACATTGATGCTTTCAATGATTCTCTGAGTCCTATTATTGAAATATTTGAGAGCTTTACTTTTTGTGGAATATCTTAGGAATATTCCCTCATCACATTTAGCATCAAACTTGCTCTGATGTTCACTCCTCTTGATATAACATTTACTTCTAAATACTTTGAAGTAGCTTACCACTAGTGTCTTACCAGTCCAGTACTCATAAGGAGTCTTATCCTTTTCCTTCTTGATGAGTACTTGGTTCATTGTGTAGACAGCAGTGCTCACCATTTCTCTCCAAAAGGTGTGAGTGACCTTTCCTTGGATCAACATAGTTCTAGCTGCTTCAACCATTGTCTGGTTGTTTCTCTTTGCTAGGCCATTTTGTTGTCGAGTCTAGGGGGTAGACAGTTGCCTCTTGATGCCATTTTCTTCACAATATTTGTTGAATTCACTGGAAGTGAATTCCCCTCATTGATCAATTCTAAGGCATTTGATTCTTCTACCACTTTCCTTTTCTACCAGTGCTCTGAAATCTTTGAACTTTCCAAAGGCTTCAGACTTGTCCTTCAAGAATGTGACCCACATCATTCTTGAGCAATCATCTGTAAGAATCATAAAATACCTATCTCCCTGCACACTCCTAGTTTTCATAGGACCACACAAATTAGTATGCACAAGATCAAGTAAGTTGTCAGCAGTGAATGATTTACCTTTGAAGGTTGAGGAAGACATTTTCCCCAGTTGACATTCTCTACACAAAGGATTTTCTAGTTTGCTCAACATCAGCAGTCCTCTAACTGCCTTGATCTTACTGGCCTTTACTATGCTATCAAAGTTTACATGGTAGAGTCTCCTATGCCATATCCAGCTATCATCAAACTTAGCCATAAGACATGTACTTATATTTGCATTCAGCTGAAATAAGTTACCTTTGTTTTGCATACTGGTGGCCATCATTTCACCATTCTTTCCTTTGATTTTGCACACTCCATTTTTGAATTCCAGAGTGAGTCCACTGTCATTCAGTTGGGCAACACTCAATAGATTGTGTCTGAGACCTTCCACCTAATACACATTGTCAGCACTACTCTTTCCATTTAGAGAGATGGACCCTCTTCCTTTGACCATACAAGGTGCATCATTACCAAAATGAACCACACCACCATCATACTCTTCTAGAGATATAAACTTGCTCTAGTCACCAGTCATATGGTGAGAACAACCACTGTCAATAATCTACTCATTGGAATTATCAAAGTGAGAGACAAGAGCCTTCTTGTTTGACACATCATCCTTGATTGGAACAAACACAATATCTTCATTTTCTTCATCTTCAGATTCCTTGTCTGTGACACCTTCATCAACTGCTACAAAATAGTTTCTTTGGTTTTCTCCTTTGAATTTCTTGAACCTTTCTGGTTTGTCCTTGTTGTCACCATTAGGATAGTTTATAGCGATGTGTCCTATCCGATTACAAGAGAAGCATTTCAAAGGAAGCTTACCTCTGCATTTGTCAGTTCCCTTAGGAAGTCTCTTGGCAAGAAGAGCTTAAAATTCCATCAAAATCTCCTCATCTTCCATTTCTCTGCTCTGTCTTGGTTCACCACTGGTGCTTGCTTCTTTTCATTTTCTGGATGGTGCAGTAGATGCTCTAAAAGCTGATTCAGTCTTCTGAACACTACCATCAAAACTATTTAGCTCATAGGTTAATTTTGCAATGACAGAGTCTAGGGATACCTTAGTCTTGTCTATTGATCTCAACTCCTGAATAGCAGCAAGTCTTATTGCATAGACCAGTAATAAGGACCTCGGGACTTTACTAAGACTAGTAGAATCTTCCATTTTCCCTCCTACACTCTTGATGTCTCCAACAATAGTCTTGATTCTTATTCCATATTGTTGAATGGTCTCACCTTCAACCATTTGCATGTCTTCAAACTTTCCTCTAAGGCTTTCTTACTTAGCTTGTTTCACATGCTCATCACCGCCATAGATATTCTCAAGAGTATCCCATACTTCTTTGGGATTTTCTTTATCTTGGACATCAATAAACTCAATGTCAGATAAGCTACTGATTAGGGCTTCCATGACTTGCCCATTCTCCTGGATCTCTCTCTTTTGATCATCGGTGAGAATACTGGTAGGAATGGCATAGGCATTTTCAACATAGCTCTAGTGCTGAGCACCCATGCTTCTGATGTATATCTTCATTCTGTCTTTCCATATTTTAAAATTGTCTCTATTGAAATTTGGACCTTCCCTCTTCATCATTACAATAGGATCTTTTCCTCAAGAGGTTAAGCTTACAACACAAAGGACCTGGAGGACACTCTACTACCAATTGATAACTCAATGATGAACAGTGAGTACCAAACCAGTACTGAGAGGGGGGAGTGAATCAGTACAGGCACAAAAAGTTTTCCTGAACTGGTTTGATTGTAGATTGTAAACTACTGGCAATCCCTAATACCGGTCCGAACCATAATACTATCGGTGAAACACAGTGCAACTGTGAAAGACATGAACCGGTCAATCTTCTTAGCTTTCCATATAACCTACTCCCTCATTTCCACTTTGTCCTTATGCTTAAACAAATAATCTATCATCAAAGATACAATGATTTACCACTAAACAAGAAATAACAAAACATCACATGAAAGAGGCATCACACATGACACACATATTTTTTCACATGGAAACCCAACTGGGAAAAACCATGGTGGGGATGAATACCCACAAGCTATTTTTGAACTCTTTAGAATTTTGCTCTGTTAGGAGCCTAGTTCGGTTAAACACTATTACAATAGGTTCTGTTAGGAATCGATCCTGTTAGGGATCACCTGGTTAAGGGATGGCTAGAATACCCAGTTAAGGGTTAAACCCTGTTAGAGGTTACCTTGTTAGAGGATTTTATGAACTCAATGGCTTTGAGTCACCCTGTTAAAGGATTTATAGCAAGCTAGTCAAATCTACCTTGTTAAGGGATTTTTGAACTCTTGAAGTGGTTAAAGATCAATAGGTATCACAATGATCTGGTAGTAGCACTCAATTCCAATGCAGATCCACTTTAGTTCCTTCCTTCTGCACACACACTATGTAGGTATCAATCCTGTCAACTAGTCTAGCAAGAATTACGTATCTCTGCACATAGATACACACACAACATTTTCCAACAAATTCAACATGAAACACAATATCAACCTTATAGGAAATAGATAGGTCAGTAACATAAACCCTAAACCCTAAACATTTAGGTTGAGAAATTCAGTTGGTTCAATCCTGACCATTGAACACTTTGCATTTGAATACAATGGTCTTGAATAGAACTCAAGACATTCTCCATCATTTGTTCTTCACCACTTCTTGGAGGTGATAACCCATCACACGTTCTCCACCATTTGTAGAGACTTCGCACATTCCCGAGGTAGATAGCATCAATATCCTTCATGCAAGATCCTTCACGCACACAAGGCTGATGTGGCAACATGATCTGACTTCCATTACAATGCTCACTTCAACCAGAAACCCTAAGACTGAGACTACCAACCGGTAGTCATGCCATATGAACCCTTGATACAAAACATTCCATATACCGGTTCTCATTTTGACATACCGGTTCTGGTTCACAACATCATATCAGTTCTCTTGTTCTCTTTGCAACATACTGGTTTGCTTGGACAAGCATACCGCTTCACTTTTTCACATATGCTGGTTCACAACATCATACTGGTTCTCTTTGTTAGTTGCTTAACTTCAATATACCAGTCCACTCAGCATATTGACATCAATGACAACATATACTATTTTCATGTCATCATGCTCTGTACATATGCCAACAACTAGGTCTAGTCTTAGTTAAATACAACAATCCACCAATCATAGATCTATATCTGTTCTAATTAGCTTTCAGAGAATCAACATCCTTTGTCAACTTGCATCCGATCACCATAGGTGTACCAACTGGTTTAGAGTCCTTAAAACCAAATTTCTTCAGCAATCCTTTCACATACTTGGACTGAGATATGAAAATACCTTTACCCAACTGAGTAATTTGCAATCCCAAAAAGAATTTCATTTCACCAATTATAGACATCTCAAATTCATTATGCATCTCTTCAACAAATTTATTACATAGGCAATCATTTCCTCCAAAGATAATGTCATCAACAAAAAATTCAACAATCAAAATGTTATTATGATCAACCTTGAAATAAAGATTACTGTCAACAGTACCTTTATTGAATCCAAGCTTCATCAAATACTTATCCAATTTGGCATAGTAGGCTCTAGGGGCTTGCTTCAATCCATACAATGCTTTCTTCAACCGACAAACCATGCCCTTTTCATATGTTAGCTAAAATCCATTCAGTTGCTCAATGTAAACGTCTTCTTCTGGCTCACCATTAAGAAACACTAATTTGACATCCATCTGATAAACCTTAAAATCTTTTTGAGCAACATAGGTAAGAAATGATCTAACAACTTCAATTCTAGCTACCAGAGCGAAAGTCTCCACATAATCAATTCCTTCCACCTGTTAATAACCCTTGCAAACAAGTCTAGCTTAATTTCAAACAACTTCACCTTGTTCATTCAACTTATTTCGGAATACCCATTTAGGTGCAATTACTTTTTTATTCTTAGGTCTAGGAACAAGAATCCATGTATCATTTTTCTCAATTTGATTCTGTATACAGTGAAAATAGATAACAACAATGATGAAAGACTAAATGAATTCAGCCACAAAACCCTAGCCTAACAACAATAGAGATCCACCATAACATATGAAGATTACCTAAGACAATGCAAATCAAATGAAATCACCAATATTATACCATCACATGCCCAATAGGGTTTGGATCTTCATTCTTCCTATCTCCATTGATCTTGCTTGATATATTTCCTCTCAGATTTTATGTGCACTAGAGCTCAACAAAGAATCGAAATGTGGTTGCAAGTAGGATCTCATATGAAAAGTGTAGTGTAGTCAAGTGCATAAATTGATTAGCCAGGGTTTGATAATGAAGGAAGCATCTCCTTATATAGAAGACACTATATGAAATGGAGGGATAAGATTGAGAGGTGTAAAAGATAAATGGTCGGCTAGGATTAGAGGGTAGGTAAAAGAAATAATAAAATAATGAAAGGGTAGGTAGTGTATGAATTCAGAGATGAATGACATGTGTCATGGGTAGAAAAGGCTAATCAATTAATTAAATAAATAAAGATTTATTTAATTAATAGAGGAAGTGGGATCAATTAAATAAATAAGATATTTATTTAATTTAGGAAAATGATAATTTAAATAAATAAATGTATTTATTTAAATGAGAAATAAGGCTAGAAGAGGATAAATGAATTAATTAAATAAATAAAGATTTATTTAATTTATAGAAGAATTAGGCTAAAATAATTAAATAAATAAAGATATTTATTTAATTAGACATGACAATTTTAGGTGTCTACATTTTGCCCCTCTTTGAGACATTGCAGCTTGTCGCGTTGTTTCAAAGAAGATAATATGAACTGATACAAAGTTGCCCCAAGATGGGAATGATATGCCCCCTCGAGAGATTGGATGAAAAATATCTAAAAATATCACAGACAATCTCTTGATAAGAAAGAAAGGCTAGAATGGACTGACTAGATAGGATAGAGTGACAAAGTCACGGGATAATGAAGATAGACTCGAGAGACTAGGGCTAGGGTAGTCTATAAGATAGAATACAAGGGAAAACATCCTCATTGTCATCCACACATCCAAGAGATCAGAGTGCAGAGAGAGAAAAGAGCAGTCAGCAGTGATGGCATTGGTGCACAAATTCGATCGTGTTCATTGATTTTAGAGGCCAGCAGATGTAGGAGAGCTGGTGAGTACCGCAAAACCTCCTTGTACTTTGTCACAATAAATGTTTTCATAAATGCATGCTAGGTAATGTAATAAATGCGTGTTTATGTCTTCTAGGCCGAATTGGTAGTTCTGTGATGAATATAAGCTGTCGATTGGATAAGCTGCTGAGAGGATACACTCAAGCAGGTCCTCTAGGGAAGACTAGGATAGATCGAGGCACTTTGTGATGAACAGGGAGTACCAATAGGATAGATAGCAACACTTTGTGATGAACAGTGAGTGTCACTTTAACTAGCATGATTGTTTTGCTTGACTGCGGGAGTACCTACCTATGCTAGAATCGTGAGAGAGATTCCCGTCGACTTAGAGGTTGCAACTAGAGTTGACATTCGAGGACAGGGCTTCCATTGAGGGTATGGGCCTGTGATATATTATGTATGTGCCTAAGTTTCGGGCAAACATGGGGTTGCTGACTGCACTAGCTGAGAGATGGCACTCAGAGACGTGCACTTTCCATTTGCCGATGGGTGAGATGACAGTCACCTTGGAGGATGTTTACAGGATACTATGGGTACCGATCGATGGGGAGCTGATACCCTATGATCAAGAAGGAGATAGGGAGGCCTTGAGATGAGTGTTTCAGGATCCCGACTTAGAGATGAGAGATGGACATGTGGCATGGGACATGATGACAGCGACAGGACTGGCACTACCAGTAGTGTTAGGAGGAGTGATTAGTGGGTTCCTATGTCCAGACAAGGCAACATGAGGGTTGGCTGTGGGTTGGGGGAGCACCTTGGAGACACTGGTTACATAACACACCAGATATGTTTGGGGACCATGTGTGCTGGCACACTTGTATTATGAGCTGCCTCAGTTGTGTATCATGGATCTATAGGATTGGGCTATGAAGTTACATTGTTGCAGGTATGGGCCTATGAGCATCTGTCGGTTACCCAACCGATACACTTCAGGGGCAGGGGTCATGGACGTAGTTTTGTACATTTATATGATATGATTACATCCCAACCATGGATTTGCAGGTTGGAGCATTAGCGTTGAGTCTTGGATGAGATCGACACTGTGATATGGAGGCCATACCTTGGGTGCAAGCAGTGGGAGGAGGACACAGTGGATCTACCTTATACTTTTGAAAGCAAATATCTGATTGGGTGGCTGCCCTATGTACAGCTGATTGATAGGGTATGTAGGCAGTTTGGTCGTATTCAGTAGATGCCACGGGGTTCCGGGATGTATGCTTGGACAGTCAGGGATCAGGCACACTTTGGGCCATTGTTGTCATATGATCAGGCTGTGATGCAGCTGGTAGAGATGGTTCCCTTATCATGGGATATGTGGCCAAATATTGAGGATGAAGCATGGATGCAGAGTACATGACGTATTAGGCTGAGCATCCCTTTCCATGACTAACAGACCCAGGGGAGGTGATAGATGGAGATGGTGGAGGTAGAGGCCAATGAAGGAGGCGGGGTGCAGTTGGAGAGAGGAGGGTGGCTCCACGGAGAGAGGGTGGGGAGGAGAGACAGGCTTGGGTGGTGAGGGGTCATGGTGGATTGCCACTACAGGTGCTAGTAGCACAGGGTCCTAGATAGGTGCAAGGACAGGGGTAGAGGCAGGTATAGGTACAGGCACAGGCACTAGTACAGGGGGAGCCATAGGTAGAGGCACAGGGGTCTGAGGAGAAGGAGGATGAGCTGCTTGAGCTGAGGGAGATCTACTAGGGATAGGCAAATGAGATTTAGGACCTAGAGAGGGAGACAACTAGGCTTAGGAGATGACTGAAGGAGACAGAGCATGAGCGGGATCAGGCTATCCAATGCTATACTGAGGCTAAGAGAGCACTGAGGGATGGGAGGTAGGTGGTAGAGGATACAGGGGCTGGATATGCCTATGTTCTATGGGTAGGGGAGGAGATAGGTTACTGGTGAGACCTATATTATGGGGTAGTGCCACTAGAGCAGTGGGCGAGGAGCTTCCACAGACCATCGCGGAGAACGACAGCTATGGGAGGGAGCTAGAGGAGACAGGTGTCTAGCGGTGGGGTTATGGGTCCTCTACCACCACCAGATAGAGGGGACAGGAGGGATGATCCTAGGGCGGGTCCTTTTAGGGCCCAGACTCCATTGAGGTGAGGCAGCTCCGAGGGAAGGAGTTCATCATAGCCGTAGAGGGCTCCCTATGTATCAGTGTGTTGTAACATTTTGTATTATGATGTAGACACCTTCGGGTGATTTTGTAGCCATATGATTTTGACATCATTGTATCATGACACTTTATATATATATATATATATATGAGATGATTCATCTTTGCGGCAGCTATATGCATGTGTACCTATGCGATCAGATGTTTCATGATGTATGTTTCTATGTGATGGATTATGATATGGATGTAAATATGTACATAATGAAATGCAATATTTTTGTTCTTTTATGTTTTATATGTTATGCCAACGCAAATGTGAATGTATGAAATGCAGATGAATATGATAATGCAAACGACTATATACATGATGAGAATGTAAAATGTGCTAACATGTGTTGTGTGTAGGATGTGATACAATTGTGATATCTATATGTATGTATGAAATGCTAACATGTGATAATGTAGGTGCAACTACATGAAATGCAAATGTTTTTGGTGTGTCATTATACTTAGTCATGTGATAATGGGCTACACGGACTCAAGAAAGATGATGGAAGTCAATCAAGAAAGGGGGATGGAAGATAGAAGATATGAAAGTGAAAAGAGCTTCTTGTGCGTTATCATCATTAAGCTTTATTATGGAAAGTAGGTTATGACAATCGAGGCATATGTTCGACCTAGAAAGTCATTGTACCTATTTGCATGGAGATAAGATAGTTTCAAACAAGGAATGCCCCATTTCATACTAGAATCATAGTGTCCTCATATCCTTGGACAAGTCATAGCATTACTAAGAGACAGTCCACAGACAGCAAAGAAAAATAGGTGACGATACCCCATCCTCACCTTTCTACTCAAAGACATCTCGAAAACGCTAAAAGACATGTCACCAGAAAGATAAAATCAAAAGAAAACCATGATTCAATACCAACATCCACTGTAGTCCTCAAGTTTAGTGTTTCTTGTCACCTGTATAAGTCTATTTGATTGTGGTCACAATGTTTACTTTCACAAAAAGGATAGATAGCACTAAACCATAATTTTGTCTGAGTTTGTTGAAAGATTTGATTTGTTGAAGCCAATTGTTGCTGCTGTGTCTCATCTGAAACTGACTGAATCCATGAAATTGATACTTTATTACAAAGAAGATAGAACTTTATTGTGAATTGGCGATGCAAATGCTGCTTTATTGCGGATTGTGCACGAATAAACTAAAGGAAACTGGAAGAAACTATACTCCTCGAAACATGTGATGCTCTCAGTTCCACACCCATCACTAGATGTGGGATTTGCCTTAGCCATAGATAGGAGCTGATTTATTATGGATGGAGAAAGGTGAAAAGGGAGGTTATTATGGATGGCTAACCAATCTTGGGTAGATAAATAACAAGCCATGATGGGAATGGGTAAGTTTATTATGAATGGATAGGTTGTGAGTGTGTGCAAAGTGAAAGGATGAAATAAAATCCTGAAGGAGGGAGGAGCAATGTCTCTATGCATGGCATTGGTAACCCAGTTTTCACCATGGTACTTGCCCAGGGTGCCACCGAAGTGGTTTTCACCATTGGATGAAATATTTTTCTTTACTTTTTTTTTTGTTGTCACAAGGTGCATGTTTGCCAGGTTTTCACCAAGTAACGATTTTTTTGTTTTATGAATTTTTTTTGTATTTCTGAATTAGGATATTCCAAAGAGCTATGTGTAAAACCTACAAAGGTGCATGCTATTGATAGGATCCTCTAAATGTTCACCCTCTATGGTTGAGAGCTGATATGCACAAGATCCATATGCTATTGTAATGGTGTAAGGACCAAGCCAGTTTGGTTCAAACTTGCCCTTCTTCTCTCTGTCTTGCTGATTTTTGGGATTTTCTCTGAGAACCAAATCACCTACCTCAAATGTGCGAGGCTTGAATTTGTGATTGTAGTTGTGACTCATTCATTGTTGATAGGCCTTGAGATGATTAAAAGCAATTTGTCTTCATTCATCCAATAGTTCAAGTTCTTCTAAGTGAGAGACCCTATAGCCTTCATCACTGATAATGTTTTGCAAAGAGACTCGTAAAGAGGGTAGCTCGACCTCAATAGGAAAGATAGCTTCAGTGCCATAAACAAGTGAATAGGGTGTAGCTCTTGTAGGTGTACGGACACTTGTGCGGTAGGCCCAAAGTGCAGGATTAAGTTGGATATGCCAATTATGGCCAGCGTCGTCGACTATCTTTTTTAAGATTTTAAGGATTGTTTTATTAGATGCCTCAGCTTGACCATTACCTTAGGGGTAATATGGTGTGGAGAAATGATTGGAAATATGGAAGCGGTCACAGAGTTCACAAACATCCTAATTTTTGAAGGGACACCTGTTATCGGTGATAATGGAAATAGGAATACCGTATTGACAAATGATATAGTTGAGAATGAATGTAGAAATTTGTTTTCTAGTGACTTGCATGAGAGGCACAACTTCGATCCATTTTTTGAAATACTCTGTGGCAGTTATAATGAATTTATGACCATTGGAGGATGGAGGGTGAATCTTGCCTATGAGATCGAGTCCCCACTAACAAAAGGGCCAAGGAATTGCAATTGGTTGAAGTTCTTATGCTGGCACATGGATGAGGTCTCCATGAAGTTGACATTGCTTACATTTCCTAACAAACTGATATGAATCTTTTTCTATACTGGGCCAGTAATATCCAATCCTGATAAGTTTCTTGGCTAAGGTAGGACCACTAGAATGTGGACCACATATCCCTTCATGTACTTCACATAACTCAATCTGAGCTTCATCACTTTCCAAACATCTAAGAAGAGTGCCATGTAGACCTCAACGGTATAGGACATCAGCTAAAATGACGTATCGAGAAGATTGACGAATGAAAGTGCGATGTTGGTTATTGAATAAGTCAGGAGGGAAGGTATTATCACGAAGGTATGTGAAAATGGAACCATATAACTGGGACTCAGGATCGACGACACATATTATCTTAGTAGGAGTGAATTCATATGAAGGAACCAAAAGGTTATCCACCAAGAACTCATAGCAGGTCTCATTCGGAGGTAGATCAATCAGTGAAGCAATTGTAGCCATGGCATCTGCGGCTCGATTCTACTCTCTTGGTATCTGCTCAAAGTCTATCTTTGTGAAATGTTGTTTCAGGTCATCCACCATTCTTTTGTAAGGCATCAATTTCTCATCCTTTGTTTGGTAATCATTAGTTTCTTGATGAATTACAAGTTGAGAGTCCCCAAAAACATGAAGTTCCTGGATCTTCCACTAAATGGAAATTTGTAATCCAATTGTTAATGCCTCATATTCTGCTATATTATTAGTGCAGGGAAATGATAATCAATATGATTTTGGTATAGAATCCCCTTGAGGAGTTATGAAGAGGATGCCAGCTCCTGCCCCATGCTATGTGTATGAGCCGTCAAAGTATAATTGCCATGGTTTTGCATGTGACACTGTTAAAATAGATTCATTTGGAAATTTTGAAATTAGAGGAACATCATCTATCATGGGGGCATCTACTAACTAATCTGTGATAGCTTGTCCTTTTATTGCTTTTCTGTCCACATACTCGTTGTTAAATTCACTTAGGATCATTACCCATTTGGCTAGTCGCCCAGTAAGCGCTGCTTTATTGAGAAGGTATTTCAATGGATCGATCCTTGCAACCAACTTAGTCTTATGAGTTAGCATGTAATGTCTTAATTTCTGCGAAGCAAAGACCATGGCGAGACATGCACGCTCAATTGGTGTGTATTTTAGCTCATATCCCACCAATGTGGGACTGATATAGTATACTACCTTTTCTTTGCCCTCAGCAACTTGTTGTGCTAAGAGTGCCCCCAGTGATGTTGAAGTAGCTGATATGTATAGTAATAAAGGCTGATCTGGAACTGGTAGCATCAAAACTGATAGATTCAGAAGATAATCTTTGAGTATCTGGAAATCCTGTTGACAATTATCATCCCATTTGAATTTGATGTTTTTATGTAGCAAGTGCTGAAAGGGATTACATTTGTTTGCAAGTTGTGCTATGAATCTTCGTATGGATTGAAGTCTCCCTTGTAAAGATTGAAGCTGACTGATGTTTCATGGTGGTTGCATCTCTAGGATGGCCTTGACTTTTGTTGGATCGGCTTCAATTCCTCTTTTTTATACAATGAATCATAGGAGCTTCCCAGAGGTTACTCCAAAGACACATTTCTTGGGGTTTAATCTTACTTTATATTTTTCCAACCAATCAAAGACGACTAAAAGTATGTCCAAATGTGTATTTCTATCTATTGATTTTCCCAAGAGGTCGTCAACATAATCTTCCATAGTAATGTGCATGAGATCATGAAAGATAGTAGTCATGGCTCTTTGATATATAGTGCCTACATTTTTTAGCCCAAAGGGCATGACATTCCAACAGAAAGTTCCCCAAGGACAAGTGAATATTGTTTTGTGCTGGTCTTTGGATGCAATTTTTATTTGATTGTAACTAGAGAATCCATCCATCAAGGATAACATCGCATGATCTGCTGTGAGATCGACAATCAAGTCAATATTTGGTAACGGAAAATCATTCTTAGGACAAGCTTTGTTGATGTCTCTGGAATCCATACATATTCTGATACTACGATTTGGTTTATTGAAAAGTACTAAGTTCTATTTTGACTAATAATGCCACTTATGGATGCATCTTTCTTAATTTTTGTTTCACTAGTTTTGCCCGTGGTTTAACTGTCAAATGATGCATTACCAAATCCGGATCCAATCTAAGCATATCAGCGTATGACCATGCAAAGTTGATTTGTCGCTCCATGAAGAAACTTGTGAATTTTGACCTTTCTAACTCTGTCAAAGATTGAGCTAGGAATATGTTGTGTGGAACTTCTATACCAATGTTTGTTTTGATAGTCTCTTCTACAAACATGGATGACTTTTCCTCATATGATGCTGGGAGAATGTCGAGCCTTCCATCTTCAGGTGCCTCAGAGAGGTTTTTGCCCTTAGATACGTCCTTTCTTTTTACTTTTTTGGGGTCAGACAGCACCACAGTGTGGTTTTTTCCATAAGACCCTTGGTTTGTTTTTATTTTTACATTTTTCCGACTAGAAGGCTCGACACCCTCACCAAAATATGCCACTCTATTGAGTTCTATAGTGTATCTTACTTTATGGTCCCCAGGGGGAAGATCATCTCGTATGCCAAGATAATCAATAAAAGCTTCATTATTTTGGAATGCGTCAAACTATGCAGGTCCTTCATGGTCCCAGTCAATGAGTTGGTGGTGAACAAGGGGAAGGACTTTGATGTCCTCAAAGTTAGCGGGGTTAAGGGTGAAGATGTAGTTATATTTAGGTATGTCGAGGTAGTTATCGAGGTCATCGTTGGCACTCTCCTCATTAGTCTTGATTGTGAACGAATCCAGATTATCATCACTAGTAGCGCATTCCGGGACAGGTGTTCTCATTCTATGTGATTTCAACCTAAGAGCTAGAGGCAAAGACTGTATGGGTTCCTCTGGGGTTGTTTCTTGACCAACTTTGAATTTCCTATTAAATTCCTCTTCTTCTATTGGTTCACTTGGTTCTCTGAATGTCTCGGTGAGCTCAATGTCACTAGAGGATTTATCTGAACCCCATTCCCATTCATTGGAGTCTATGGAATAGCGATTCTCCTGTTGAATTTTGGATGATCATCTCAGTTTTCAATCTCAAGTTATTACAATATATGAATGGATTAGGATCACCATTAACTGTTATTTCAACTCCATTGTGGGGAAACTTAATGCATTAGTGATATGTAGATGGGACTGCCCTCATTTCATGAATCCAAGGACATCCTAGCAATATGTTGTATGTGAGCTCTAGATCTAGAACTTGACAAACCGCATCCTTTGTAACCGGCCCAACTCTGAGAGGTAAGGTGACTGTGCCTTTGGATGAACGCTCTTCATCATCATATGCCTTGATGGTAATTTTGTTTGTAGCATTCACAACTTTATTAGAATATCCCAATTGTTTAATATTGCTCAATGTACAAATATTTAGACCTGCTCCTCCATCTATCAGGACTCATTTTATGCAGTGTTTGTGTATGAAGGCTTCAATGTGTAAAGGTGCATTATGCGGCTAACTTATGGAGGCATCATCAGCTTTTGTGAATGTAAGGGAGTGTGGAATGGAAAGGTATCCCACCATGGCTTGAAACTAGTCCACGTTTAGATCAACAGGAATAGCAGTTTCTCTCAAGATTTTGTCAAGAATGGATTTATGTGTGGGGGATATGCATAGGAGCTCAAGAATGGAGATGAGCATGGGTGTCTTCCCTAGCTGTTCTACAAGGTCATACTCAAGTTTGGTGGATGAGGAAGTGGTGTTCTTGGCTGGAGCACCTTGCAAAGTGAATTTACCTCGATGGGTTGTAACATGACATTCGGAGGTAGGTTCAGAAGAGGATCCAATGCCTTTTAGGACAATCTTAGGTCTATGGGTAGAATTCTCAGGCATTTTTTCCTTGATGATAATGGTAGAGACATAATTGTCTATTGAAATATGATTGATAGTTGAATCATAGTTGTAGGATGCTCTGGCATAGTTGGTCTGGTCATTTGTGGCTTTAGACTTTCCCTTGTCATGCTTTGGGAATGGTTCCTTAAACATTTCATGTTCTTGATTGGATGAGAGTCCTTCTATTTCAATGTCACCTCTATCAATAAGATCTTATATGATGTTCTTCAGCTGATGACAATTTCCTATCTTATGACCCTTGCTCTTGTCAAATTCACAGTATTCATCGTCATTCCACCAATTTGGTTTAACCTTTGGTTCATATGGAGGAAAATCTGGAATAGCGATTACTTTGTTTGCCACTAGCTTTTTGAAAACTGACTCTAGTGGTTCTCCCAATAGAGTGTACTTCCTTCGTGACTTGGAAGTTGTTTGAGTATTCACCTGATTGTTTGTAGAGCTTGATCCAGAAAAAACAATTTTAGGTTGCACTGTATTGGCATCAACAACACCATCATTGACTGTGTTCTTATTTTTGTTCCAAAATCTTGGCTTATCTTTTCCTTTAAAGTCATCTTTGTTTTCCTTGAATATCTTAATGACTCCTTGTTTGATTAGGACCTTTTCTATCGCTAAGCCTTTTTCAATGACGTCCTTGAAGGTGGACAAATAGGCTTTCCTTAGATCATAGCCAATGTCTTTGTTAAAATTCTAGGTGAACATCTCTACCATTTGTTTTTGTGGAATTTCACCTGAGCATCTGCTGGCTAGATTTCTCCATCTTTGTAAAAATGATGCAAAAGACTCTCCCTCTTTTTGCTTGGTGTTGCACAAAGTACTGACTGATATGTTTGTCTCTATGTTATAGGAGAAATGTTGAATAAATGCCTCTGCTAAGTCACCCCATGACTTAATTCCAGGTGGAAGTTGGAGAACCATTCCATAGCTTGATCACCTAAGCTCTGTGGGAATAATCTCATCAAATATGTCTCTTCTAAAGCTACCTCAATGCAAGCTGTCTTATGTGTGCCTTAGGATCTTCTTTTCCTCTATACTTATCAAACTTAGGCATCACAAAATGTGTAGGAAATGGAGGCATTGGAATGCTCTTGTCAAATGGATAGGGACATATGTCTCTCATTGTGTAAGTTGGCTTTGGTGTATTTATGTCCTCCATTTTCTTTTGTAAGTCCCTGATTTGCTGTTCCAAATTATTGTTAGGTGGAGATCGACTTCTTGGACCATACCCCATGCTTGAGGCACCAATTGGAGGAGGAGGATGTTGCATATATGGATGATATTTATCATACACATGTTCATATGGAGGAGGTCTATAATGATGCTGCGTATATGGACCACTTGGTATATAGTCATGGTGAGGAATGGAATATCTGCTTTGTCCATGTATACCATACTCTATAGGAATGTCATGAGTTTGTTCTAGTGTGTTGCCCCCAAATTTGACACGGGGTTTCCTTGTGTCCAAATTTTGAGCATTCCTTTGAGTATCCAATTGCTTTGGTGGTTGATCCTTAGCATTGGTATGTGATTGAGCATATTTTTGCTGCATAAGACTTCCATAATGGTCTGTGAAGGTGAGTATCATATGCTTGACCATGTGTGTATGGGACCTCTGGTTTTTGAAACAAAGATGATGGTGATTCAGGCACCATATGTGGTCCTCTATTGCCTCCACTATTAGGCCTCCTTTGATCCATGTTGGAATGAGTTTGTTGCAAAAGTTGATTTTCCATTATTTGAGACATGTCAAAATCATGAGGTATCTTGGCTCCACTTTGTGCCATCACTTGTAGGAAGTATTGTCTATCCCTCCACATTATTTCCAACCAATCGATTAAAATGAGGATTCATAATGGTGTCTTCCACTTTTGCTGAATGTACAGAAAGGTTGTCCATATTGTCATTGTGTGTATCATTGTTGTTTGTAGTGTCCATGTGCTCAACATTTGGAATGTCTCTATAGGCATCCATGTCAGGTAATGTAGTATGATCAGAATTGAAAAAGATATCATTTTCATACTCATAGGAACTCATGTTTGTGGACTCTTGAGCCTCTTTAGCTTCTCTCCTAGATTTTTGGGAATGACTTTCAACCATGAACTAGGTATTGACCAAGATGTGTGAGACTAGATGAAAATGGAAGAGTATGGAAGACCAAGAGTTGGATGGAATGTAAATGAATCTGAAGTTTACTTGCAATGACTAAATTGTAAGACCAAGTACGTATGTAGTAGAGTAGGTGTGGCTTCCAAAGAGATGATAGTTTCTCTTGATGAGATAAGTTGACCTTGACTCTAAGTAAGACCAAATGAGACCCAAAGGTGATAGACCTTGATGAGGGACCACTTAGCAAAATGTTGTTGTATGTAGTGTGTTGACAAAGTATGATGAGGACAAGCAAGTGACCTTTTGACTCAAGTTTAGACAAATGTGAATGTAATGTAAGGTGTAAAGCAATGATGGACTTTGTGAGACCCAAAGACAGGTTGAATGCTAGATGAAACCCTGGAGAAATAGCCTAGGAAGCTCAAGAATTTCGAACACAGGCGTACCTGTATACTGCACAAACGCGATTTCCTGACACAAACGTGGTTCTATTTAACACAGACGCGAGTCTGAGATTTTGTAAATGCAATGTTGATTCTGAGAACACAGACGCATTTCTGCCCTTCACAAATGCAGTTATATGACACAGACACTATTATGCTAGACACAAATGCGTTTCTGCAAAATTTGTGCAATTTTTTCCAATCTGTGAAGTTGCTTTGTTGTGACCAAATATGAATGTTTGACTGTTTTTTCGTGACAAGAGGATATAGTGTTGATGAGGACTCAATGTTTGCAAGTTTTAGACTAAAAAATGACTCAAAGAAAGTCTCATGTCTGATGTAAAATTTTTTTGCATTCACTTGAAGACACAAAAGACATAATGTTTTGATGTTTGGTCTTGAATGTTTGATTGTTCAAAATAAGTCAAGCACAATTCTTATGGCTAGCCAAGACAATATTGTTGATCCCACATGGAGTTTCCCCCTAGGCTACACTATTCAGAGCAAATACTTAGATTCTTGACCCCACTGGCTCCACCCTCGGCACTCACTTCTCGGGGTAGCCAAGCATCAGTCCCCACAAAAACTCCTTGTGGCGAACTTTGTATCTCTACTAAGAGCCATATGTGTGTGGGCCGCTACCAGAGGTCCGATCTCCTGCCCCAACAACTAGAAGAATTTTGGCTTCTAAAAAAAAAAGGTGCTAGTAAGGACATCCGCTCGTGTGGCCATACATGTGACACTTTTAGCTTTGTAAATACAGAAGGCTCCCAGCCGGTAGGGGTTACGCCCTACAAATGATCAAATAAATTTGATCAAACGGGTTTATGGGGAGACATAGTGTTGGTATGAACTAATCAACACACGTTATTCATAGTTTTCACCATGAATACAGTTATTTATAGTGGTTTGGAAGAAGATGGTTTTTCTTTTGCTACCACTTGGGTCGTTCTCTCCTCACTAGTAGTCCTAATGACCACAAGGGGAGACAAGCCCTCTAAAGATTAAGCAAAAAGAGCCTATTGCTCAAGACACAAAAGATAATGATTCAATTTTAAAGCACCAATTGAAGTGCTTGCTAGTCTATGAAAACAAGACACACAATAAAAATCCAAAAACCCTTGCCAAGGTCCTGCAACAAAGATTTGTTAGTAGTTTGGATTGCTTGAAATAATCACCCCTTCCTGCAAGTACACAAGTTAGGTAAATTTTAGATCCAAAAGACTTTGTGAAAATAGGGGTCTTCAACAAAATGATTTTGCTTTCAAGACAAGATGAACCAATTTTGTTAGCTAGATCTAACAATGTTAGCTCAAAATAAACTAGATCTAAAAAACTGAATAAGTAAAAACTGAATCAATGAAAATCCCCCCAAAAAATGAAATTAGTGCGCATTGACATGGGTATCATAAACACAAATGAAGCTTCTGGACGCAGACGCGATTCTGTGAAACATAGATGTGGCTCCGTAATGCAGACACGGCTTCTAGATGCAGACGCGGCTGAAAACCCCACAGATGCGACTAGGGAACACAGACACGATTTTCAAAATCTGCAAAAAAAAAATTAAACTATCGAGGGTGTGGACGCGATCCTAGATGTCATAGACACGGCTGAAAACCAAAAATGTGATCTGAAAGTATGCAGACATGAAAATAGCAAAATACTATCGAAAATGTCAGATCTGCAACTTCAAAACACAAAACCTGCAACAAGGATGTTAAATGCAAAAGGGACAAGTCCCACCGGGTGTGCCAAAATGTATACAGTGAAAATGGATAACAACAATGATGAAAGACTAAATGAATTCAACCACAAAACCCTAGCCTAACAACAATAAAGATCCACCATAACATATGAAGATTACCTAAGACAATGCAAATCAAATGAAATCACAAAGATTATACCATCACATGTCCAATAGGGTTTGGATCTCCATTCTTCCTATCTCCATTGATCTTGCTTGATATATTTTCTCTCAGATTTTATGTGTACAAGAGCTCAACAAAGAATGGAAATGTGGTTGCAAGTAGGATCTCATATGAAAAGCGTAGTGTAGTCAAGTCCATAAATTGATTAGCTAGGGTTTGATAATGAAGGAAGCATCTCCTTATATAGAAGACACTATATGAAATGGAGGGATAAGACTGTGTGAGGCCCTACCCCGACCCATCCTATCTCTTCAGTTATTTTCATTTTGGAACTATTTTGGATGCTAGTTTTGACACACTATGGATATAGAACTTTGCATGGTCCCACGATTTTTGGTAACATTGATATATATGGATGTTTCATTTCTATGCCTTGTGGATTATAGAATATTATGTGATTCTAGATTAGGGTAATATTGTGATGAGGCAGGTTATTATCTGAATTTCAGGATTTGATATAATGTTAGGAAAATGTTTGCATATCTTGTAGATGGATCAAATTTTGAGGATTATGAGGAGATTGCTTGAATTGTGACAAATCATATTTCATAATGTCAAGTCTTTGCAAAATGAATGTATTGTATTCTGATTATGTAATATATATCATATGAGGTTATTTGGAAAGTACTAATGTTTAAATTGAGATGTGCAGGAAATTATCCATGTGACCATGGAAATATTATGGAGAATCAAGCCTAGGCCAATGTGCGTTAGTAAAACCAGGGGTTGTCTATTTGGAGAGACAACACCCCGTATGTACTGTATTTTATTCGTAAATGTAAAATGTTGCATGAGTGTAATTTGTATTTATTGGATTATTTAAATTGTTTAAGGGACAATTGCCATGTGTTTATTGTGATGTGGAATTATGTTGTAGTGTCACTTGACACCTATGTAGTATGTTGTGTTGGCAATTTGTCATGTCACCTTTTTGAAAGTTTTATTTTTGTTAATAGTTATATCCCCTAATTATCCTTGAAGGAACCAAGAAATCTAGGTTAGAGAGCCACAAGGAAGGTCAACTCAGAGTTGACCCATAGGTTAACTTCAGGTGGACTTTCTGAAGGTCAAATCAACTCCTAGAGTCAATTTTAGAGCTTTTCTATTAGGCCTCATGGGGTACCTATGGGTGAAGGCCAAAATTGGCCATGTGTCTTTCCCTTAGGACTTGTTTAACCACCCAAAAAAATGGTTTTCCCAAGATGGACGAATTCCATCTATAGGAGTGCCCTCCTTGGTAGGATAACCTTCTTGGAGATAGTAATCCCTCTCCCCCATTCCATTTCCCTTCTCTAGACACCTAGGTTAGGGAGTGTGTAAGACCTAGGGAAGACCAACCCAATGGGAGATCTCTCACACTATCCAAGAGGTTGGAAGGAGTGAGAGAGGCCTTCTTAGGCTAAGAATGGAAGCTTAGTGAGCTAATCACCCACTCTCCATTCTTGGAGATTTTTGAAAAAAAAAAAAAAAAAAACACTTGGAATAAAAAAAAACCAATTTTAGGAATTAGAGGAATTTGGGGGGCCAAGGAATTGCAGAAAGTTGTGTGGATTGGGCAGCTCATCTCCAACTAAGTTTAGCATACCTATTGGCAGAATAAGGTTGGTTGTTATCTCCTGTTGGTTTTGTTGTCTATGTTAGTTATGTTGTTTTGTTGAAGGAAATAAATGCTTGTAAAGAAAGTGTGTATGTAAATTGTTGTTGAAGAAAATAATGTGTAGTTTCATTTCTATGTTTTTCTGTTTTGTGTTCTTGTTTTGGGAGTGTCCAAGATCTTCTACTCTTGGGAGAGTAGGATGATCTTGGGGTGGAAGAAGCATGACAGCCTTGGGTGAGAGGCTCTCCTTAAGGAGAGTGATCTCAAGGGTGTCCTTTGTGACCCCTGCTGCATAGCCTTGTGTATGCATTTGGGGGTCATAAGGGGAGAGAAATGGCTTTGAGCCTTTGGGGGGCATAAGGTGGTTGGGATGAATTCTGTTGAGTATTTTGAGTTGCCATGAGGTGGCTTGTGTTATATTTTTGGCTGCAGTCTCCCCAATGGTACTTGGTCCACTTCCACCCGTAGATTGATCACCCCAAGTGTGGTGAAAGTGTAGCTTGGGATGGGAAAGTGTATGTGTTGTGTGTTTTCCCTATTGTTGTGTTGTATTGCTTGATTGTAACCCGTCTAGGTCTTGGTTCTCCTAGCTCGGGGGTGGCTTCTGGTAAGCCTAGGCTGGGAGGTGAGCATCCCATGGTCACAGTCCTAAAACTTTACTTGCAGGTGGCTTGGGGAAAAAAGACTAGGAGTTGCAGATTTTGTGTTGTAGACTTCTATTTCAGATTTCTAATTTTTATTTAAATGCAGAAAAGAAGAAAGAAATGTAACCTTATGATTTGTAGCAAAAAGAAAAAGGAAGAGAAAGTGCATATGTAAATATAGGGCTTAAAATGAGTCTGTTTCTATTTAAATAAATGTAATTTTTATTTTCTGTGTAAAAATTAGAGAAAGATGACTGTTTAGATTTCCTACCCATTTTCTTATTTGGGTTATTGTAACTATCATTCTGGAAAAACAATGTAAATTTCATTTTATGTTTTGATGTCTATAGTGTTTGATGTAGTCTACATTTTAAATCTAGTCTATACTCTTGTTATTTACTGCAATATTAAAGGAAAGAAACAGAAAAAGAAAAATGCACTAGAATTCCTTATTTACTATTCACTAGTTTATTTACTGCATTAGTAAGGAAAAGAAAAAAGAAATGCAGTAGGGTTATTATTTACTTGCATAGTGTAAATTCTGTAATTTTATGACTGTTTTAAAAAGAAAAGAGAGAACTAGTATTGTTTTTATTTCTCACTATTAATTTGCACAATTTAGATTTCTGTTATTTTATGACTGAAAAAAAAAAAGGGGGGTAAACAGAATTTGTTTTATTTCTGTAGAAAATTTTAAATAAAAGGAAGAAGAAGAAAATAGATCTATTCTAAATGCTGTTAGAAAACAAAAAAAAAAACAGAATGTAGATGTTTAAAATCTCAAAACGATATAAGGGTTTTTAACCCTATTACTTCAACATTTAGTCATATATATATTTCTATATGTATATAAGTATATATATAGAAAATATATATATATAAGATATCCTGTATATGTATACCTCTATAACAACGAAATTAAAAAGAAACAAAAACATGTATTCTGAATCCTGTGCATCTCTGTTACAAATCATATAAAATATAATGCAGAATAAACCCTTTTATCCTATATATATATATATATATATATATATATATATATTCTGCAATCTAAAGTCATGCTCTGTGGGTGCCTGTAGAAGAAAATATCTTCATATTCATAACTTATATTGTGCATATATATATATATATATATATATATATATATATATATATATATATATATATATATATATATATATATATATATATATATATATATATATATATATATATATATATATATAAAATACACATTGATATTCAAAAATAAACACATCACATAAGCTATGCCCCACGAAATGTTTAAATGAAAAACAAAAAAATATAGTAATAATAATGCCGGCCGAACCACTGTGTGTAAACACAGTGGACGGCTCACAGGCCGCGCCACTGTGTTTACCCACAGTGGACGGCACGGCAGCCGAGCCACTGTGTGTAAACACAGTGGGCGGTGCTCGGGCCGTGCCACTGTGCTTACCCACAGTTGACGGCACGGAGGGTGCCGCCACTGTGTGTAAGCACAGTGGACGGTCCGCGGCCGCCACTGTGCTTATACACAGTGGACGGCAACCGCCGTCACTGTGTATAAACACAGTGGTGACCGGGAGAGCCCCGCGCCGCCTCCTCTCTGCGAAACCCTCCGCCGTGCCCTAGCTTTGCCGTACCTGCAACCTCCAAAACCACAAAAAAAAAGGGGACACTCAATAAAATATAGACGTTTAATAAACCCTAACCCATTTCGGGTTAGGGTATAAAAGGATGAAAAATAAAATAGGTCAAGTGTAAATTATAAAAATGCAACCCTAACCCAATTTCGGGTTAGAGTTAGCATTATAAGAAATATATATATATATATATATATACAAATAAATGTATATATATATAAGTAAGAGAATTAAATTAGAGCATCATAATTGATTTTTAAATTATAATGAGGGTTAGTATTTAAAAATATATATATATGATTTTTTTTATATATATATATATATAAGGAATTTAAATGGGGATTTTTAAACATTGATTTTAATATATATATATTTTGGGGGCAATTCAATAATGGGATTTTTTTTTATTTTTATATATGACCATTTAGATTGGAGTTTTAAACTTGGTTTTAATATATGAAATGGGGTTAATTAATGATAGAATTATTATACGTCCATTTACTCCTTAGGAGATTTGAAATTTTAAAATAGTAAAATTTAAAAAAGGGATTTAAGAATGAAGGGGTTATCAAAATTGGAAACACCATACATTAACTCAATTAATTTAATTAATTAATCAATAGACTTCCCTCATTATATTTGGGGTATTAGGAAAATTTAAAAGGGGAATTTGTAGAACCAATTTTATGGACCATAAACCCTTGGGGGTAAGCTTGGGCCAAATTTAATTTAATTGACAAATTAAGAAGTTAGGGAAAATTAGAATTGGCCTTAGCTTATTGTCGGTTTTAGTGGGCAAACGACATTGTAGTAATTTGAACCCTCATCAGTTGGATGTATATAATAATTTCGCAGGTGTATCAATTAATCAATAGCATTATCCTTATATGGATTGGGAATGATTTAAAACCTTAAGGTAACCAATTATTCCTTGATTTAATTAGCGACAACTTGTCTTAGATAATTGAGCTAGCTAACTAATCGGCAATGCAAATTAATCTTCACCAATCAAGTCACTCACTCGAGTTGGTTATTTAACTTAACCTTAGTAAGTAAGTTAATTACATCCTAGATAAGACAAAACTTTAAATACAGTCGTTATGTATTAGGATTTATAGCGAGTTCATGACGTCAAAAAAAAAATTTTGTTGTTCCGTTTTTGTGCCCTAAAGTTTGGGCACGACATTTTGGTATCAGAGCAAGGTTTCCAACACTAGGAACCTTTCTCCATTACGTTTCGCTTTAATTATCTAAATTAATCAAATATTTTCTTAAAAAGAAAATATAAATATAAATATATGAAAATTAAATTATTTAATTAATTGTTTATTTATTTTATTTTTGTTTCCTCATAGGATGCCTCCGACTACGCGACAAGCTCGTAAGCGCGGAAGGGGTCCTAGGCGTACACGTATGGCACGCAAGGATGTTACTAGGGAGGAACCAGTTCCAGAAGGGAACCCGGAAGCACCTCCCGAACCACCGGTTGACCCTAACCGAGACATCTTGCTAGCTCTTTAGAACTTGATCGGGATCGTGCAGGATAGGCTTCCAGCAGTGGACCGTCATGCAGACAATCAGAACTCAGGGAGTCATAGATTAGTGGATAGGGAACGGAGTAGGAGTCCACCTCCTAATTTCGTAGAGGGTGAGGCAGAGCATGAGCCAGAGTCCGTTCACCTGCTTGAACCCCCTCCAGTATCAGCACCTGTGTACTTTGAGAGAGCACGTCAGGAACCAGGAGACCTGATTAGAGAGGTTTTACGCCTCCAGCCGCCATCTTTTGGAGGCACTACTGACGGAGTAGAGGCTGAGGCATGGCTTTTAAGCCTAGATCGGTGCTTCGCATTGCGATCTTATGAAAGCAATATGAAGGCACGCGTTGCAGTCCACCTTCTGAGATCGACAGCCTCCACATGGTGGAAGCAAGAGGAATTCAAGTGCGGACTCACTGTAGATACCATCACATGGGAAATATTCACAGAGAGGTTCAGAGAGAGGTACTTGTCAGAGCACTTCCGGCAGCGTAGGATCGATGAGTTCCATGACCTCCAGCAGAAGGGTCTCACAGTGACCCAATACAAGAGTAAGTTTATTGAGCTTCTACCTTATGTAGATTACCTGAAGGACGAGAAGCTACTCGTCAACCGATTTGTTAGGGGGCTTAATGCTGGGATAGCAGGACCAGTGAGGATGGCCGCTCCAGGGAGCCTTCGGGTTGCCGTAGAGAAGGCCCTTATAGCCGAGGAGATTCAGATCAGGCCACAGGACACGAGGGATCGGTTCCAGAACCAAAACCCAGCTCCCCAGCCTTTCGGGTTTCAGAAACCCCATTGGAAAGGCAACCACATAAATGTTTCGGGGTCCCATAAACCCCCTCCTCCACAGCAATCACAGCAGAGTCAGAGACATAGGCCACCTCAGGGACAGCAGGGCTCCAGGCCCAAACAGTGGCAGTCACAGGGTCCTAGGCGTGACCAGAGAGTATAGGGTACATACACACCCCCGGCACGGGCTCAGCAGTCCTCCAGGGGTGGGTACAGTGGTTCTAGCCGGACAGGTGGGCATCCTTTTACTAGGCCTCAGGGCGCACAGTTTCAGGCACGCGGTGCTTGCTTCACGTGTGGAGCCATGGGGCACATGGCGAGAGAGTGTCCACAGGGACAGATGACAGGGAATCAGAGAATAGCAACATCAGAGCCTACAGTTGGGGACATGGGCAAGTCCCATAGAGTCTTCGCAGCGGTTGATAACCGCTGGGCAGAGCACCAGGCCACAGTCATCGAGGCTGCAGGTAAGGTCAGAGGTAGTAGTATTTCTATATTATTTGACTCAGGAGCGACTGACTCCTTTATATCTCCATTGGTTGTGGAGCGTTGCGGGCTAGTGGCAGTAAGGCAAAGTGTCAGCAGGGAAGTGGAGTTAGCTTCGGGGGCTAGAGTGTCAGTGGATTCAGAGGTTAGGGGATGTCCGCTCCAGATTGGTAATACCACCACCTTAGTAGACCTTAGAGTTACACCACTCGGATCTTATGGCGTCGTACTTGGCATGGATTGGCTTTACGCCCACAGAGCCAAGATGGATTGTCGCTTGAAAAAGGTCGAGTGTGAGGATGATCATGGTGCTCCCATAGTAATCACTAGGATTCAGAGACCCGTGTCTCTTCGTATGATATCCGCTATGCAGCTTAAGCGGAGCATGCGAAAGGGATGCCAGTTGTTTGCTATCACAATCAGTGACCGAGAGGAAGAAAATGAGAAGGAGCCGTCCATAGATGATCACCCCATCCTTGAGGCATTTGCAGATGTGTTTCCTGATGAGCTACCTGGTATGCCGCCCAGCAGGGAGATTGACTTCCACATAGATTTGGTACCAGGAGCCGAGCCAGTTTCGAGAGCACCTTATAGGATGACTACTCATGAGCTTAATGAGCTCAAGATGCAGCTAGAGGAACTCTTAGAGAAGGGTCACATCCATCCTAGCGTCTCTCCTTGGGGCGCACCAGTCATCTTCGTGAAGAAGAAAGATGGATCCCTTCGGTTATGCATGGATTACAGGCAACTGAATAAAGTAACCATCAAGAACCGCTACCCCTTGCCAAGGATCGATGACTTGTTTGATCAGCTTCAGGGTGCCAAAGTGTTTTCCAAAATAGACCTGAAGTCAGGATATCACCAGTTGAGAATTGTGGAAAGTGATATCCACAAGACTGCGTTTCGCACCAGATATGGCCACTATGAGTTCACTGTGGTCCCATTCGGTCTTACGAATGCTCCAGCTGTATTCATGAGTCTCATGAATGGGTTATTCTGCACCTTCCTTGACCGATTTGTGATAGTGTTCCTCGACGACATATTGATCTATTCTCGAAATGAGCAGGAGCATGAGGAGCATTTGAGGCAGGTTTTGCAGTGTTTGAGGGACAACCAGTTGTTCGGCAGTTTGTCGAAGTGTGCTTTATTTAGATCAGAGGTCAAGTACCTAGGGCATGTTATATCCGGTGATGGGATCTCAGTCGACCCATCAAAGATTAGAGCCATCATGGGTTGGCCGGCACCTACCAGTGTGACAGAAGTCAGGAGCTTCATGGGTTTAGGAGGATACTATAGGCGTTTTGTGGAGGGATTTTCCAGAGTTGCACACCCCATCACATCCCTCCAGCGAAAAGGGAAGAAATTCGAGTGGACAGAGAAGTGTGAGAGGGCTTTTCAGGATCTAAAAAGGGCACTCACTAGTGCACCTATTCTTATTGTGCCAGAGCCCACGGCCGACTTCATGGTATGCACGGATGCTTCCTTAGATGGATTGGGAGCAGTTCTTATGCAGGAGGGTAGGGTTATAGCATACGAGTCTAGGAAACTTAAGACTCATGAGCTTAACTACCCTGCGCACGACCTAGAGCTTGCAGCAGTTGTACATGCACTTGTGAGGTGGAGACACTTCCTTTTAGGTCATCACTTCGAGCTTCATTCAGACCATCAGAGTTTGCAGTATATCTTCACCCAGCCTAACCTTAATGCACATTAGAGGAGATGGATGGAGTTCCTTTGTGAGTATGATTTTGATGTTCATTACATCAAAGGAAAGGAGAATGTGGTCGTAGATGCCCTAAGTAGGAGACAACATGAGGTTTACACCATATCCATGAGCACTGATTTGAGAGACCATATTTTGCAGCAATTGCCAGAGGATGATTGGTATCTTGAGGTTTGTCAGAGGATCCGTAGTCAGGAGACCCTGGAGGGGAAGTTTGTGGACTACTCTTTGGAGTCCGATGGTTTATTACGCCATAGAGGGCGCATTTATGTACCCTCTTCTGGGGGTTTGCAAGATTTCATTATCATGGAGGCTCATAGAGCTCCTTATGCAGCACATCCCGGGGTTAAGAAGATGCATGCTGACTTGAGGCAGTTATATCATTGGCCAGGAATGCGGCAGCTTATCGCCGAGTTAGTAGCCCGATGCCTTGAGTGTCAGAGAGTCAAGGCAGAGCACCGCCATCCAGGTGGGTTACTCCAGTCCCATGCTATACCAGAGTGGAAGTGGGATACTATATCCATGGACTTCATTATTGGTCTTCCTATGTCATCTCGTCGCCATGATGCTATCTTGGTGACAGTTGACAAATTGACCAAAGTAGCCCACTTCTCACCAGTCTGGACTACCTTCACAGCTCCAGCAGTGGCACAGGTGTTCTTACGAGACATTGTTAGGCTTCATGGTGTCCCATGCAAGATTATCTCTGATAGGGATTCTCTCTTTACATCTTCCTTTTGGAAGGCATTACAGGCAGCGTTGGGCACTAAGCTCAACTTCAGCACAGCCTATCATTCAGAGACAGATGGACAGACAGAGCGGGTTAACCAGGTGTTAGAGGATATGCTCCGCATGTACGTCATGGATCATCAGACCCGATGGGAGGAGTACCTGCATTTAGTAGAATTTGCCTATAATAATGGGCATCACACTTCTTTGGGGATGCCACCCTTTCAGGCTTTGTACGGCAGACCATGCAGGACACCTTTGAGTTGGGATCGTATTGAGGACAGAGTGGCCATAGGCCCTGAGTTGGTCCGTGATATGGAGCAGCAGGTAATTTTGATTAGACAGCACCTTAGAGAGGCACAGGATAGGCAGAAGAAATATGCAGATGCAAAGAGGATAGACCAGAGTTACATGGTTGGGGACAGAGTTTTCCTGAGAGTGCGACCGCATAAGAGTCCAATCCGCTATGGAAAGGGTTCTAAGCTCGCACCTCGCTTTGTCGGACCCTTCGAGATCCTTGAGAGGATAGGACCAGTTGCTTATCACCTAGCTTTGCCACCTAGCCTGTCACGCATCCACGATGTGTTTCATGTGTCAGTTTTGAGAAAATATATTTATGATGAGTCTCATATTTTAGATTGGGATGCCTTGCAGGTGGAGTCGGACGGGCAGTTAGCCTTGGAGCCCATTCGCATTTTGGCTCGCCGGATGTTGGCCCTTCGAGGTCGAGAGCAGGACCAGGTTAGGGTCCAGTGGGATTGCTATGATGAGGTTACAGCTTCATGGGAGGATGCAGCACGTATGAGATCACAGTACCCTCATCTTTTTGATGAACTCCAGGAGGACGTTCATGCCTAGAGGGGGAGGGTGTGAGGCCCTACCCCGACCCATCCTATCTCTTCAGTTATTTTCATTTTGGAACTATTTTGGATGCTAGTTTTGACACACTATGGATATAGAACTTTGCATGGTCCCACGATTTTTGGTAACATTGATATATATGGATGTTTCATTTCTATGCCTTGTGGATTATAGAATATTATGTGATTCTAGATTAGGGTAATATTGTGATGAGGCAGGTTATTATCTGAATTTCAAGATTTGATATAATGTTAGGAAAATGTTTGCATATCTTGTAGATGGATCAAATTTTGAGGATTATGAGGAGATTGCTTGAATTGTGACAAATCATATTTCATAATGTCAAGTCTTTGCAAAATGAATGTATTGTATTCTGATTATGTAATATATATCATATGAGGTTATTTGGAAAGTACTAATGTTTAAATTGAGATGTGCAGGAAATTATCCATGTGACCATGGAAATATTATGGAGAATCAAGCCTAGGCCAATGTGCGTTAGTAAAACCAGGGGTTGTCTATTTGGAGAGACAACACCCCGTATGTACTGTATTTTATTCGTAAATGTAAAATGTTGCATGAGTGTAATTTGTATTTATTGGATTATTTAAATTGTTTAAGGGACAATTGCCATGTGTTTATTGTGATGTGGAATTATGTTGTAGTGTCACTTGACACCTATGTAGTATGTTGTGTTGGCAATTTGTCATGTCACCTTTTTGAAAGTTTTATTTTTGTTAATAGTTATATCCCCTAATTATCCTTGAAGGAACCAAGAAATCTAGGTTAGAGAGCCACAAGGAAGGTCAACTCAGAGTTGACCCGTAGGTTAACTTCAGGTGGACTTTCTGAAGGTCAAATCAACTCCTAGAGTCAATTTTAGAGCTTTTCTATTAGGCCTCATGGGGTACCTATGGGTGAAGGCCAAAATTGGCCATGTGTCTTTCCCTTAGGACTTGTTTAACCACCCAAAAAAATGGTTTTCCCAAGATGGACGAATTCCATCTATAGGAGTGCCCTCCTTGGTAGGATAACCTTCTTGGAGATAGTAATCCCTCTCCCCCATTCCATTTCCCTTCTCTAGACACCTAGGTTAGGGAGTGTGTAAGACCTAGGGAAGACCAACCCAATGGGAGATCTCTCACACTATCCAAGAGGTTGGAAGGAGTGAGAGAGGCCTTCTTAGGCTAAGAATGGAAGCTTAGTGAGCTAATCACCCACTCTCCATTCTTGGAGATTTTTGAAAAAAAAAAAAAACAAAACACTTGGAATAAAAAAAAACCAATTTTAGGAATTAGAGGAATTTGGGGGGCCAAGGAATTGCAGAAAGTTGTGTGGATTGGGCAGCTCATCTCCAACTAAGTTTAGCATACCTATTGGCAGAATAAGGTTGGTTGTTATCTCCTGTTGGTTTTGTTGTCTATGTTAGTTATGTTGTTTTGTTGAAGGAAATAAATGCTTGTAAAGAAAGTGTGTATGTAAATTGTTGTTGAAGAAAATAATGTGTAGTTTCATTTCTATGTTTTTCTGTTTTGTGTTCTTGTTTTGGGAGTGTCCAAGATCTTCTACTCTTGGGAGAGTAGGATGATCTTGGGGTGGAAGAAGCATGACAGCCTTGGGTGAGAGGCTCTCCTTAAGGAGAGTGATCTCAAGGGTGTCCTTTGTGACCCCTGCTGCATAGCCTTGTGTATGCATTTGGGGGTCATAAGGGGAGAGAAATGGCTTTGAGCCTTTGGGGGGCATAAGGTGGTTGGGATGAATTCTGTTGAGTATTTTGAGTTGCCATGAGGTGGCTTGTGTTATATTTTTGGCTGCAGTCTCCCCAATGGTACTTGGTCCACTTCCACCCGTAGATTGATCACCCCAAGTGTGGTGAAAGTGTAGCTTGGGATGGGAAAGTGTATGTGTTGTGTGTTTTCCCTATTGTTGTGTTGTATTGCTTGATTGTAACCCGTCTAGGTCTTGGTTCTCCTAGCTCGGGGGTGGCTTCTGGTAAGCCTAGGCTGGGAGGTGAGCATCCCATGGTCACAGTCCTAAAACTTTACTTGCAGGTGGCTTGGGGAAAAAAGACTAGGAGTTGCAGATTTTGTGTTGTAGACTTCTATTTCAGATTTCTAATTTTTATTTAAATGCAGAAAAGAAGAAAGAAATGTAACCTTATGATTTGTAGCAAAAAGAAAAAGGAAGAGAAAGTGCATATGTAAATATAGGGCTTAAAATGAGTCTGTTTCTATTTAAATAAATGTAATTTTTATTTTCTGTGTAAAAATTAGAGAAAGATGACTGTTTAGATTTCCTACCCATTTTCTTATTTGGGTTATTGTAACTATCATTCTGGAAAAACAATGTAAATTTCATTTTATGTTTTGATGTCTATAGTGTTTGATGTAGTCTACATTTTAAATCTAGTCTATACTCTTGTTATTTACTGCAATATTAAAGGAAAGAAACAGAAAAAGAAAAATGCACTAGAATTCCTTATTTACTATTCACTAGTTTATTTACTGCATTAGTAAGGAAAAGAAAAAAGAAATGCAGTAGGGTTATTATTTACTTGCATAGTGTAAATTCTGTAATTTTATGACTGTTTTAAAAAGAAAAGAGAGAACTAGTATTGTTTTTATTTCTCACTATTAATTTGCACAATTTAGATTTCTGTTATTTTATGACTGAAAAAAAAAAAGGGGGGTAAACAGAATTTGTTTTATTTCTGTAGAAAATTTTAAATAAAAGGAAGAAGAAGAAAATAGATCTATTCTAAATGCTGTTAGAAAACAAAAAAAAAAACAGAATGTAGATGTTTAAAATCTCAAAACGATATAAGGGTTTTTAACCCTATTACTTCAACATTTAGTCATATATATATTTCTATATGTATATAAGTATATATATTGAAAATATATACCTATATATATAGAAAATATATATATATAAGATATCCTGTATATGTATACCTTTGTAACAACGAAATGAAAAAGAAACAAAAACATGTATTCTGAATCCTGTGCATCTCTGTTACAAATCATATAAAATATAATGCAGAATAAACCCTTTTATCCTATATATATATATATATATATATATATATATATATATATATATATTCTGCAATCTAAAGTCATGCTCTGTGGGTGCCTGTAGAAGAAAATATCTTCATATTCATAACTTATATTGTGCATATATATATATATATATATATATATATATAAAATACACATTGATATTAAAAAATAAACACATCACATAAGCTATGCCCCACGAAATGTTTAAATGAAAAACAAAAAAATATAGTAATAATAATGCCGGCCGAACCACTGTGTGTAAACACAGTGGACGGCTCATGGGCCGCGCCACTGTGTTTACCCACAGTGGACGGCACGGCAGCCGAGCCACTGTGTGTAAACACAGTGGGCGGTGCTCGGGCCGCGCCACTATGCTTACCCACAATGGACGGCACGGAGGGTGCCGCCACTGTGTGTAAGCACAGTGGACGGTCCGCGGCCGCCACTGTGCTTATACACAGTGGACGGCAACCACCGTCACTGTGTATAAACACAGTGGCGACCGGGAGAGCCCCGCGGCGCCTCCTCTCTGCGAAACCCTCCGCCGTGCCCTAGCTTTGTCATACCTGCAACCTCCAAAACCACAAAAAAAAAGGGGACACTCAATAAAATATAGACGTTTAATAAACCCTAACCCATTTCGGGTTAGGGTATAAAAGGATGAAAAATAAAATAGGTCAAGTGTAAATTATAAAAATGCAACCCTAACCCAATTTCGGGTTAGGGTTAGCATTATAAGAATTATATATATATATATATATATATATATACAAATAAATGTATTTATATATATATATATATATAAGTAAGAGAATTAAATTAGAGCATCATAATTGATTTTTAAATTATAATGAGGGTTAGTATTTAAAAATATATATATATGATTTTATATATATATATATATATATATATATATATATATATATATATATATATATATATATATATATATATAAGGAATTTAAATGGGGATTTTTAAACATTGATTTTAATATATATATATTTTGGGGGCAATTCAATAATGGGATTTTTTTTTATTTTTATATATGACCATTTAGATTGGAGTTTTAAACTTGGTTTTAATATATGAAATGGGGTTAATTAATGATAGAATTATTATACGTCCATTTACTCCTTAGGAGATTTGAAATTTTAAAATAGTAAAATTTTAAAAAGGGATTTAAGAATGAAGGGGTTATCAAAATTGGAAACACCATACATTAACTCGATTAATTTAATTAATTAATCAATAGACTTCCCTCATTATATTTGGGGTATTAGGAAAATTTAAAAGGGGAATTTGTAGAACCAATTTTATGGACCATAAACCCTTGGGGGTAAGCTTGGGCCAAATTTAATTTAATCGACAAATTAAGAAGTTAGGGAAAATTAGAATTGGCCTTAGCTTATTGTCGGTTTTAGTGGGCAAACGACATTGTAGTAATTCGAACCCTCATCAGTTGGATGTATATAATAATTTCGCAGGTGTATCAATTAATCAATAGCATTATCCTTATATGGATTGGGAATGATTTAAAACCTTAAGGTAACCAATTATTCCTTGATTTAATTAGCGACAACTTGTCTTAGGTAATTGAGCTAGCTAACTAATCGGCAATGCAAATTAATCTTCACCAATCAAGTCACTCGCTCGAGTTGGTTATTTAACTTAACCTTAGTAAGTAAGTTAATTACATCCTAGATAAGACAAAACTTTAAATATAGTCGTTATGTATTAGGATTTATAGCGAGTTCATGACGTCAAAAAAAAATTTTTGTTGTTCCGTTTTTGTGCCCTAAAGTTTGGGCACGACAGATTGAGAGGTGTAAAAGATAAATGGTTAGCTAGGATTAGAGGGTAGGTAAAAGAAATAATAAAATAATGAAAGGGTAGGTAGTGTATGAATTAAGAGATGAATGACATATGTCATGGGTAGAAAAGGCTAATGAATTAATTAAATAAATAAAGATTTATTTAATTAATAGAGGAAGTGGGATCAATTAAATAAATAAGATATTTATTTAGTTTAGGAAAATGATAATTTAAATAAATAAATGTATTTATTTAAATGAGAAATAAGGCTAGAAGAGGATAAATCAATTAATTAAATAAATAAAGATATTTATTTAATTAGACATGACAATTGTAGGTGTCTACAGATTCAATTCTTCTTCCATAACTTTAATCCAATTTTTATCTTTACATGCTTCATCAACATCTTTCAGTTCAATCTTAGAAATCAAACAAATTTCCTCAGCAAGTCTTCTTCTAGTCATCACACCTTTATTCTTATTACCCATAATCTGAATATCTGAATGATTCAACCTCACATACTTGGGAGTTTTAGATTTTTCTTGACTTTTAGGCTCTTGAACTCTTTTTGAACTGACATCCTGATTATCAGAATCATATTTGCAAGATCTGATTTATCTTGCATTACCTTCATCAACCTTCACATTAGTACTTTCAACTATCTTTCTCAATCTTTTATTATAACATTGGTAGGTCTTACTTCTAGTAGAATAACTAATCACTCTTTGTGCTGAAAAAGAAGAATAATCCATAACTATCTTTTTAATCATTTTTGCTTCTGACATTGAGGCATGACCAAATAATAAAGTATCATCAACAAATAAACAATGTGAAATAGAATCAAGAACATTAGTGATATGAATCCCTCTACACAAACCTGAAGACCTAGCCGCTCTAATGGTCCAACTAAAACCATCAGCTAGAAGGATAAACAAGAATGGAGAAATGGGATCTCCCTATCTAATACCCAAGGAAAAAGAGAAAAAATCACACGAAGACCCATTCAATAAGACCAAAAATCTAGTAGAAGAAATACAAGAATAATTTTTGGCTTGATGATGAGGTGATCGTACGGATCTATGTCCCACTTTAGGCTAACAATGCCTATTTCGGCTGAAAGAGTTCCTGCCAGAAGCATTCCGGTTGGACCAATGTGGCCCCATTCGGCAACCACGTTGCGCTCTCGTGGAAAGGGGTTTCCAGCTGGAATGGTTTCGGCCAAAAACCCCTTGCCCTATATAGGTCCCGAAATCCACCCAAGCCACTCATTTTGCATTGAGTGGCTTGGAGTTAAGCAAGAGGGCGCAAAAAGTCTCAGAGATTCAACCGAAAGGGTTTCAGTGGTATGTACCTTTTTTTTTTTTAAATGTATTTGTAGACATATAAAAATGAGCGTATTCCTAAATGAATATTTAATGTTCATTTTATTCCCATTCCTCCATTTAGTTAAATTAATTTAACTAAATCACCCACATTCTTCTATTTAAATAAATAAATTATTCAATTTATTTAGTTAAAATCACTAAAGCACTTTGCATCATTTAATTAAATAAATCATTTTATTTAATTAAATCCCTTCTTCTTACTTTTAATTAAATTTACATTAATTAATAGTTTATCCCAAATTGAATAAATTAATTTATTCAATTTCCCAAATTGCAACCAATTGAAAATAAAGCAATTTATTTTAACTAATTCTATTTTCCCTCACCCACTTGCATTTTCCTACATCTCCCACTTGCATCCTAAACCCTATTCCTAATTTCTTCTAGAATCCATCTAATCCTAATCAATTAATCCAAACCCATCCATTATCCCTTTTCCCTAAATTTGAGGAGGCCACTTCTCAAATTTGGAGTAAAGTCTTCAAAAGGCATTAAAGCCTTTATCCATTCAACAAGATAACTTGTTAAATACACCCAAATTTGGAAGGACTCTTACAAATTTGTCCCCAAAGTCTTCAAACCATTAATGGTTAACTAACCCTTAGTGGCATGGTTAGAGACTTTTTGACTAACTCAACCTCCATCTAACCCAGGGGTCTCATCAAGCATTCATTGCTTTGACCATGGTTATCCCTTTAACCTTTGCACAAGAGTTTACCCCTTGGATAAAAGCTTTATCCATTGGATAACCCTAACCTAACCTTAACCCTTACCTCCTAAGGTAACCATAAGGTCTTCTCAATCATTTAATGCTTTTTTCATCTCCTCTCAACTAGTCTTATGTTGACAATTGTCACCATTTCATTGGTGAAAATTGTAAACATGGATTGATAACTTTCAATCCTGACCCTTGATTAACTCCTTCAATCTTGACCATCCATTGCCCTATTTTCACTATAAATAGAGCTCTCATTCCTCCATTTTAGGATCCATGCAAGCTTTTAGTATCTCATTTATGCTCAAATTTATCAATACATCTAATTTCTCTTTGTAATAGGAATTAATCTAATAAGCACTTTAGACTATTTCCTTTATCATTAGCTTAAATCATTAACTAGTATATCATGTTAGGATAGTATTGCTACTAATATTGTCATCTTATAATCTAGTTTATTGCATTTGTAGAATCATGAATAGATAGGATGCATTTCATAATTAAATCAATCATAAGCATCCCTCATTCTTGCATTCTTCATCCCTAAGCCACTTTTCTCAGTGATCTAAGAGTAAAGGCATTGGCTTGAGGGACCTTGTGAGATAGAGAACAATGGAACCAACCTTGGGAAGTTGAGTCATTCCTCATGACTCCATAACTTGCACCAAGAAGTCCTGTGGGTGTGTGAGCAAGCCTCTTTGAGACCGCTTTTTTGCATTTTAAGTTTCATCGCCCCGCTTTTCCCGCACACATTTCTGGTGCCCACCATGGGGCACTACCCCATTAATCAAATCAGTTTTTAAAAATAAACACTTTTGCAAGTACATGGGAAATAGGAATCAACATGTAGGGAACATCCTTTAATGCATTTGGTTGATCTTTCAGCGCATCCGGTTCACTATTTGGCACATGGGACTCATTTCCCAGTGCGTGCAGACCATACCTTATCTCATCATCCTCACTAACATTTTCGTATAGGTCTCGGCATGGGAGAATAACAGAGTAGTGCATTTGGAAAACAATTCAGCACATCGGGTCTGTCCGATAGCGCATCCTGATTATATCGTAGTGTGTACAGTCTTTTCTGTAGCGCATCATAGACAGAGGCAAAATTAAAAATTGTAACTGAATGTGAAATTAGACTTGTTTAAGTCCACCAAACCCATAGATTTTTCTAACGATTTTACTTGGTATCTTGCAGGGTTTTTAACAATTTCTTGCAGATGGGAGCTTAGTTTTACTTCTAGGATCATAAATAGTTAAAAATTTTACTAACTTAGTTAAGTTAGTTAAAATATAAAGCTTTTTGATTCTTGTTGGATAAAATTGAACTCACTTTGTTTGGGCTTTAAAAAGAACCACAAAACAAAACAATTTTTCCTTGCTTTTCTAGGAGAGAAATTTTCAAATTGGACCTTAAAAAGAACAAATCAATTTTTCAAGTTTTGCAAACAAATGGCTTAAAAATAACTTCACCATCCTTTGGTACATAAAAGGATCCATTTTAAGTTTTTGCAAGGTGAAGAATCACACAAAGTCCAAAAAGTCATTTGCAACTAAAGAGGGAAGATCTTCCCCTATCAAATCAATTTCTTTTGTTGACGAAACATTGCATTTATTTTGTTGACCAAGTTCCTTTTTAATAGATCAGAAAATTATTGCCTTGAAAGGTTAAAAAGAACACCATGTTTTTGTGGAGAAACATCTCCATATAGAGTTAGCAAATCATTGCTTTAAAAGGATAAAAAAAGCTTGTGTGCTTTGTCTCAAAAGTAGAAGGTATATGCTCTCCCCTTAACTGGGTGATCAAAAAGCCAAACCACTCTTAAAGCTTTCTTTACTTTAAGAAATAAATCCTTTAGCAAGCTTGCCTTCCCGAGGGGTTGAAAAACTCTTAAAGCCATTTTTGGCTGGTGTGAAGGGAACGACCTAAGTGGGAAACAACTTTGAAGCCAAGTGTTCCAACCCACTATAATCAAAAGTGGAAAGTGATGAAAGTCCTTTTCAATGGTTGGACACAGTAATTAGCCTTCCCCCAATATCCTTCAGATACGTAAAGCCTTATTTCTAAAGTTTGGGAAGCCTCCTGAGGGAGTTTATCACTGATGGCCGAATGAGAAGCTTGATTATGAACCTTAGCATAGAAACTTTGAGCTGAGTCAGTATCCAGACATTTGCAATATCATAGTGCAAGGATGGAGAAGAATCCACCCCCAAGATCACTCACCATATATCTCCCAAGATAACTACTCAATTGTGAAGCAATTCACTTTGAGTTAATTTCTGACAAAAAGTGAAAAAATGGGCGCCCCCTAGGGGGTGACACGATTGTTTGAGCTGACGGAGTATCAAAACTAGTGGGCTATGATATTGCTTATGACCCTTGAATAAAGAGTCTGACTGAAGTGCATGTTGTATTTAAACCTGTCAAAACATTGAGGATTTGAACACATCCTCACAGAACATACACTTGTTGTTTAGATTAAGAAAAATGGTTGCCTCTTTGGTGTTGTGCTTTCATTTGTTACTTCAGAAAATCATCTATCAGCACTAAAAATTCAAAGAAAAATTCCAAAAATTGTAGAAAAACAACCAAGTCAAAACTATCAGGACAATTTAGCGCATAAGAACAACTTCTTAGCGCATGGAAACCATCTTTTAGTGCATTAGACCTTCACCTTAGCGCATCAGGTGTAAACATTAGTGCTTCAGTAGAAACCAAAACTAGCAATTTCAAGTAGCACATTTTGAAAATAGTTTAGCGCATCGAAGGTTCATCTTAGCGCATGGAAACCAAACCTTAGCACGTAGGGTTTAACAGTTAGCGCATAGGTGGCCCATATTGGTGCATAACCTTTTGAACCAAGGCAAAATTAAAATAAACCAGTTAGCACGTATCAGAGGGAAGAGTAGTGCATGGAGTCTTTTCGCTAGCTTGTTGAGAAATTTATATAGTGCATTGTATCTCTGTTTTAGCGCATAGCCAAAACCAGAAAAACAAGGGGCAAAATAGAGGTCATTTTTGAAAAATTTGAAAATAATTTTGGAAGCTTTCCTTCCTCAGTCTGAAATTCATCAAACAAAAAACCAAAAATAGAGTATCAAAAGCTATTTCTAAAGAAAAATTTCCATCAAACAAAGTTGTCCAAAATCTGAAGCTAGTCACAAGATAAACATATCTCTCCTATCAAAATCAGGAAACATCATCACAAGTGTCAAATAGATCCTTCAATCAAACAAATTTTTATCCCAAAACACACTTGTTTTAAAACTACAAGTTGTCAAATTGAGTTTCCATATCGGGAAAGCTTGTATTCCATATCATTTGACACATTTTGTCGTGAGGGGGCATCTAAACCTTGATTTTGATAAAGTAAAACTTGAGTTTCCAAAAACAAGATAAACTAAATCCAAAACAAATCAAAGGAAACCATTGATCACTTGTGCATGACTAATCCTCATATTCTGATGAGAAAGAATATTTATCATAACACTAAGTTGAAGAAACAGCAACCGAGTTCTTCAAAATTTGCCAAAATAAATAAATTTTTATACATCAATCGCCAAATCTTCAAATCTCATCGCACATTTCTTCATCATATATGCTTGTATCTTCAAAACAAAACAAACGAATTTGACAAGGAACCCTTGAGGAGTAGGGCATTCTGTCAAAAATCAGCATTCAGTCAACACATAAATCAAGGAGGGAAGATCAATCCAACCTTCTTTCCTAAAGAATACATCACTTATAACATACCCCAATTTGAACCACCAACCCCTGAGCAAAACATTGAAGAAGAGTTCATTCCTTTTGTCACAGAAAGATTCTACTAGATGCCCATTGTTACTCACTCCCAATGAAACAAACAAAGCGAAATGCAACCAGAATCCAGCATGAATCAGAGATTATCAAATCCTTTAGAGGGTCCGCATCTTGAGGACACTGAAATTACTGAGGAACTCCTTTAGGAGTGTCAAGAAAGTGCTTCATTTCAAAAGCTTGTGGAAAGGCTCATGGAAAATGACAAAGAAAAATATTTGCTCATGCTCACAATCAAAGGAGTTAAACTTCCTGAGGATTTAGACACGGAAATTTTTAGAACAAGACCTTGACATTATGAATATCAAGAATGACAAAGAGAGGAAGAAGCACGTGACCCTGAGTAAGATATACCTGAGAAAAATATCCCTGAGCAAAATACCTTGAGAAAAACATCCCAGAGCAAAACGTACCATTCCACACACCATTTCAGCCTAGAACTAATGCAAGGGAAGAACTCTTCCCTCAGCAAAATAATGCACCTTTGATTGCTCTCGCTCAACAAATGCAAATGTTACAAAGACAAATGCAAGACATGCAACAAGCGACAACAATATGGTATTCCTTAACTGAAATTTGTCCTTATCCTTTTGACAGACAAATAAACATGGTAGCTTTTCCTCCTAACTCAGACATTCCCAAATTTGACAAATATGATGGGAAAAGCGATCCCCGTGATCATATTCGAGAATTTTGTACAATGAGTCTTGAATTCGCCCATGATGATACCTATTTTATGAGGTTATTCCCAAGACGCTTGGGAGGGAAAACAATGGAATGGTTATCCAAAATCACACCTCCCATCAGATCATTCGATGAACTAGTCAACAAATTCATAACTCAATATTCCTATAACATTCAACATGTTATCACTATGCTAGATGTCTATAATACCAAGCAGAAAAACAATGAAACATTCATGATATTCCTTCAACATTGGTGCCGTATGGTTTCGCGATATCCTCATGATGTGCCTGAAAAGGAAAAGATGGAAATTTTCATCGACAACTTGAATAGTGAGATGAGTTACAGACTGAAACTCCAATGCATACCATCTTTTGCCAAGTTCATTGAGAATGGCATCCAAGTAGAAGAAGCATGTGTCAAGAAAGGAACGTTAAAATTCTTCAAAGAAAGAACAAGTTCATTTAATTACAACAACTTAGACAAATCCAGATTCTGGACTAGAAACAAAAACAACGGAAATGAAGGAGGAAATGAATCAAATGATCCAAAATCAAAGCAACCTATGCTTGCATTATCAGGTAATCCTCAAGCTACAAAGAATCCCAAAGGTGCTAACCAAGGCACTAACACTTATGCACTGAATACCAATCAAGATCAACTTAGCACAAACAATACCCAAAACAATAACACCAATCGAGGACCTAATCCAAACTCATGAGGCAATGCAAACAACTTTCAAAATTGCACCACTGGGGCAATCATTAGAGTCAGCATTCAGAGAACTCTTGGCAAACGAAATTATCTCCTTACCAACAATCAACAAATTTGAACCACAAATCAAACCACCATGGTGGAATGACTCACACTTGTGATTTTCATAGTAACAAAGGTCATCAAACCAATGATTGCATGAGATTGAAAAAAACTGTTCAAGACATGATTGATAGAGGTGATTTAACAATCGATGGTCTCAAGACAAATGGTGACCATGGAGCCTTTAAAAATCCTCTTCCAAACTACAACAAGGATGGAGCTTCAACCTCAAATGATACACGTGGACCTCGTATCAATCACATATACAATAACACCATCAATCATATATCAGCTGAAGACAATCAAGTAAATGTCATCACAATCAGAGATAAGTGTGAACATGAATCTGTCAACGTAACAACCAAAGCTCAAAAATATGTCTTGAAAGGGCTTATGTCAACAGAAAACACCGTACCCAAAATTTAATATGATCTAGTTAGTGAACTGCACAAGACTCTTGCTCAAATATCTATACTGGAGTTGCTGAAACTTTCACCAAAACACAAAGACATATTGGAACAAGCGTTACTAGAAACAAATGTACCTCAAGATCTAGAGGCTGACAAATTCCAAGCCATGGTAGCTCATATGACAAGGTCTCATAACCTCACTTTTTCTTAGCATGATAATATCTCATTGTGCCATCCACACAATACTCCACTCCACATTGAAGTCTTGGTCTACAAGCATCGAGTCAAAAGAGTATTAATAGATGGAGGAGCTAGACTCAATATCTGTACTTTAAAACTTATCCGTGCATTAGGCTTCTTTGAGAAATATATTGATCCATGCAAAAAGATCACTATCAAAGCATATGATGATGAAGAAAGACCATCTAGAGGAATATTAATGTTGCCAATTCAAGTAGGACCAATACAAAAGGACACTATGTGCCAAGTCTTAGACATAGACCTCGCATACAATATCTTATTGGGTCGACCTTGGACACATGAAATGCAAGCAGTACCTTCTACTTATCATCAGTGTGTTAAGTTCCCCTACAATGGATAGGAGATTTCTATATCAGAAGATCATAATCCATTTCAACATTGTAATGCTATGGGGGCAGCCCAAGATAGCTTGGTTCCACATAATAGAATAAAAAAAAGTTACTCAACACCAGATCCTCAGCAAGAAAAGTCTACATCACTATCTATAGATTTCAAGCAGAAAATGAAAATCAAAGAGCAAGGCATGGGAGAGTACTCTTTGGAACCCATGTGTTTGGCCAACTTACCAACATCACCTAAATCTCATGGATTACCTACTACATCAACACATCAAGAAACCCAACCCATCACCAAGTTTGATGGCACATTTATCCAACTAGGCACTCTAGCACATGAATCAGACAAAAAAGACATCCTTAGCTGGTTGTAAAAGGATGAAGAGGAAGATAGGGAAGCTAATATGGATGTAGCTATACCAACACACCTATATGGAAAAGGCTACTTGATCATGCAACAAATGGAATACAATGGCAAAGGACCTATTGGTAAGTGTCAGGAAGGCATCACAGAACCATTAGATCCTCCTTCACAATTCAATAAAGACAAAAAAGGATTGGGCTTTGAACTCACTCTACTACCAAAGAGAGCACCATGCAAATATCAAAAACCTCAGTGGAAAGTAAAGAAGAAATACAAAGAAGATTCCTGGCAGGTGGCACTATTTGAGTTAGCTGAGACAATACGTAAGGAAAGTGAACATCAAGAACAAAAGAAATATCAAAGGCATCCTATCAATCAAAAGAAAGAAGCATCTACTGCAGAAGAACATCATATTCAAGAACCAATATCCAACAAAGAAGAATCACCTCCCGATAACATCATTCCTCCCTGAGGAGAGATAGTATATGAACAAATGCAAAGAGTGGAAGAAGGATCTGACATAGAATCAGAGAAAACTATCAAACTTGTATCAATCATCAAAGACCTGTTCTCACCCTACAACATACCTGTTCATAGCACTGCTAGAATCTGGGATAATACCTCTGAGACTAATTCCAATGAATATGAATGGGGCAAATTTTCTAATGTTACTAAAGATATTTGTGCAAATGACAGTAATACACCCATCTCTCAAGAAGAACGCGACACAGAATCTAGACCACTTGAATTTGGTCCACAAAATATCTATGACGCTAAGGAAAATGAGCAGTGACATTATGGGCAAGTCTATATGGAACATGATACCATCAAAGACCTTGATGAAATCCTTAACTTCTTTAACACCCTAGCCAATCACAATGATACCTTTGTCCTGACACTTATAGCGACAAAACTTGATCCACCAAACGACTCCTTACCACTTGTCTTTCCTGACCTCATAGACTGGGATGAACCTAAAACTCATGATATACCAATTTTCCTAAATGACGAATCCATTATCCATTACTTATGTACCATTAACCTGAAGAAAGACTCTACCAGTGAACAAAGTAATGACATCTACAATCAGGGGAGTGCCAAGTCTCTCAGTCACAAAAATGAACAAAATAAAAGATCTACTGCTGAAAACCAATCAATGGTAGCAATAGATCACAAAAAAATAAAAATAAAGGACACATCTGAGGGTGAAAACCTTTTTATGGCACCTAAAGATGGGAGACTTGACACTCTTCTTGAGCATTATCATGAGCAATCACCCATATTGATTGAGCCCACTCAATCAATCAACATTGGTACTACAGAAGCAACAAAAAATATACACCTTGCAGAATCTTTGACAGAGGAAGAAAAATCAGAGTTTATCAAAATTTTTAAAGAAAAGCAAATCAACTTTTCTTGGTCATATGCAGATATGCCTAGGATTGATCCATAATTGATCATACATCACCTATCCATTACTCCAGGAGCAAAGCTAGTCAAGCAAAAATTGCGAAAGATGAATCTACATGTGGCACTCATGGTTAAAGCTGAGCTGAAGAGACTATTAGATGTCGGGTTCATTCGACCTATCGACTATGCTGAATGGATTTCCAACATTGTACTAGTATCAAAACCAAATGGCAGTATCAGAATATGCACTGATTTTAGAGATGCCAACAAAGCCTATCCCAAGGATGACTTTCCTTTACCCAGTATCGACATAATTGTAGACCTCATAGCAGGCCATGCAATGCTATCACTAATGGATGGTTTTTCAGGCTATAATCAAATCAAGATAGCCCCAGAGGATCAAGATAGAACAACATTTACCTATCCCTAGGGAACATACTATTGGAATGTCATGCCTTTTGGCTTAAATAATGTAGGAGCAACTTATCAATGAGCTATGACGACAATCTTTCATGACATGATGCATACCTTCATGGAAGACTATGTGGCTGATTTACTAGCTAAATCATTCACTAGAGCAAATCATTTAAATATCTTAGAAAATATTTTTGACAAATTAGAGAAATTCCAAGTCAAGCTCAACCCTAAGAAGTGTGTCTTAAGGGTTACATCAGGCAAGTTACTAGGCTACATAGTTTCAGCAAAGGGTATTGAAGTGGATCCACCAAAGGTACAAGCCATTATGGAGATGCCACCACCAAAGAACATCAGTCAGCTTAGATCTCTACAAGGATGGCTCCAATCAATTAGGCAATTTATCACTCAATTAGTAGATAAAAGTCTCCCATTCAATCATTTGCTACATAAAAATGTACCATTCAGATGGGAAGCCAAATGTGCTGAATCATTTTATCAAATCAAGCAGTATTTAATGAACCCACCAGTTCTAGTACCACCAATATCAGGGAAGCCACTTATTCTCTACATTTCAACAATAGACATATCACTGGTGGCATTGTTAGCACAAGAGGATCAACAAGGCAAGGAACGAGCTATATACTACATCAGTAAGATATTGAATGGATATGAACTCAACTATACATTCATTGAGAAGGCTTGTCTAATAGTGGTATTTGCCTCTCAAAATTTCTGGCACTACATGCTGGCTCACACAATTAAGCTAGTTGCAAAAATTGATCCTCTCAAATATTTACTCAACAAGGAAGCTCTTATAGGTAGATTGGCTAAATGGGTCATGATTCTCAGTGAGTTTGATATCCACTACAAAGAGCGACAAGCTATCAAAGGACAATCAATTGCAGATCAACTGGCGGAAGCACCACTACCTAGAAAACAACCTATGGAGATCAAATTTCTAGATAGAGATTTTCTTGCTATCTCTACCACACAATGGACCCTATACTTTGATGGATCATTTACTCAACATGGCTCAAGTGCTGGCATTTTGTTCATCACTCCTGAAGGGCACACCATACCAAGATTATATAGGCTTATGTTTCCATGCACAAATAACGTTGCTGAATATGAGGCACTGATTATAGGCATCAAAATGGTCATACAATGGAGAATCACAAAATTAAAAGTCTACGGAGATTCACAACTAGTCATCAATCAAATCAATAATGACTATCAAATAAAGGATGACAAGCTACTACCATACAAGCAAATGGTGGATGATTTTAAACAATATTTTGTACACATCACCTTCGAGAAAATACCAAGGTTGGATAGCAGAGTAGCTGATGCAATGGCTACTATCGCTTCACTACTACAAATTCCAGAGCAACTATTCTCCCCAACCTATGACCACTCTGATTCCCATGTTATCTATGCCTTGACCGGTTTAGACTCTCCATCAATATATGACTATCTTAAGAGAAATATCCTACCCATTGACCTATCCTGAAACAAAAAATGCAACTTTATCTAGCAAGCCACCCGTTATACTCTTACTGCTAATACTTTGTACCGTCGAGGTCTAGATGGTACTCTTCTTCATTTCCTTGATCATAATGAATTTGACTCCGCTTTACAAGAGCTTCATAAAGGTATCTATGGCACACATTCAAGTGGTCCTACTCTTGCTACAAAGCTTCTAAGAATGGGATATTACTGGCTAACAATGGAAAAAGACTCTTATCACTTTGCAAAAAAGTGTCCTAAATGCCAAATCCATGGCAATCTTATACATGCACTAGCACAGGAACTGTAGCCATTCACAACATCCTGGTCCTTTTACCAGTGGGGATTAGACTTGGTCGGTAAAATTCATCCTTTATCTTCAAATGGATACAAGTTCATTATAACTGCAACAGAATACTTTACCAAGTGGATTGAAGCGATCCCCATGACCACAGTAACTAGGAAACAAATAGCCTCTTTCATCCTTAATTATCTGATCTGCAGATATGGCATTCCAAGCTCTATCATCACAGATAATGGATGACCTTTCAAGAACCAAGATGTACAAGAACTATGTGAAAAATTCAAAATCCAACATTGTTTATCTACACCTTACTACCCACAGGGGAATGGTCAAGCAGAAGCATCCAACAAGACAATATTGAAAATCCTAAAGAAAACAGTGAATGATGCAGGCAAAGATTGGCATGTACAACTCAATCTAGCACTTTGGGCATACAGAACTAGCATCTGCACACCAACAAGAGCTACACCATATTCATTGGTATATGGATCCAAAGCAATTTTACCCCTGGAGGTAGAAATTCCATCTCTCAGAGTCTCTTTGAAAGGCTTAATTCCAGATGAAGAGTATTGAGTTAACTGACTGCAAGAGCTCAAACTTCTAGATGAAAGACATCAATGTGCCTACACTCATCTCAAAGCATATCAGCAATGCATGTGCAGGAGCTACAACCACAAGGTCATTCCCAGAATTTTTAAAATTGTTGACCTAGTACTCAAGGAAAATCTTAGGAATCAGCAAGATCAGGAAAAGAAAGGGAAATTTGAACCTAATTGGTTAGGTCCCGATGTCATCATATCAGCCTATGGATCAGTTGCCTATCAACTAACAACTTCAGAAGGAGATGTGCTCGATGAACCAACTAACAACATCCATCTAAAGAAATACTACACTTGAGTAGTCTAATGCATAGAAAAGTAAAAAAATCAAATATATATATATATATATATATATCAAAAAAAAAAATTAAGAAAAGGCAAATAAAGAGGTACAATAAAAGCAACTGGTGAAAACCTAGCAAATAGGCACTATTGTGAGAGGAAAGCTCCTCTATCTATATCCATACCATTATATCCATAGTAAAACACTATCGGCCATCGCCTGCCATTTTTATCACAATATCCATGCAGGACATACTTAGCATAGTCACTATCCTGGTTTATCATCATATCCTTTCACCACATCTCACCATGGCTTGGTAATAACTATACATATCCACATTAAGAGGAACACTTGGCTAGGGGTAGTATTAATCAAAACTTGTAGCACACTCAAGACGTCAACAACTTGTCACAAACTCAGAACATCATATCCAGCAAACAAAACTCAACAATCACAAAAACCACATATTGATCACTTAACGAGATTCACAAAATATGATGGATGATTTTCTGAAGTATCAAATGTTGCATCTTGCATAAAGTTTTGACTATTTTTGCACTTAAAACTTTTTGAATTATTGGATCCTCTACATGTTCTCAACAAAAGCTTCACACTAGAGAAAGTCATGGGGAATCCAATATTTTTTTTAGTTTTCTGTCTATGAGGTGATCATTTGTACTGTGTAGATACTTGTCTTGAGACGTGATTCACAACATATCACTAAAGACATGATTCCACTTTACACATACAAATGGTTTAATCTCATCTGTTTATACGCAATCCGCACTTAGGTCATCCTAGTTCAATTATACCTTGACACTTGTGCTATCTTGCAAAATAAAAAAATTATGTAAATTTTTCTCAGGTCATTATGGTTCAATTATACCATTATGCTTGTATAAATTTTCAACATATCCCAAAACAAATCAATGCTCAATGATGATACCTATAAAAAAGCAAACAACATGTGGCTATACAAGGATGACGAATACAGAATGAGGATGCTCAAGTCAATTAGTTGCATATCATTTTACAATTAGTTGCATATCATTTTACAATTAGTCACATATCATTTTAAATCTTGCATCTCATAGAATATCATTATCATACATCTCATTTTCAAGATACATCTCATAGCATATCATTATCATACATCTCATTTTCAAGATACATCTCATAGCATATCATTATCATACATCTCATTTTCAAGATGCATCTCACAACATATCATTATCATACATCTCATTTTTAAGATACATCTCACAACATCATGCATTATCAAATCATATTCATCACATATCACATCACATACACCTATCTAAGAATTGCATCATCATAGAATAATCACAAGCATATAGAAAGCATCATCCATAATACATCACATGAGGATCAAAGAAAATGGTGTCATATATATATCTCAAAAAATGATCAATGTACAAAATATGTCACATTTGTGCCAATGCAACAAAATGATCAAAATACAATAGAGACAACGTCTCTCAAGTATGACTATCTCCTAAAGGAGATGATCTCATTGTAGATGTCATAGCACCTGGATCTCTAGGTGGATCATGTCTAGGAGGCCCTATCACGCCTCTACTCTCTGTCCCCGACCCAGTCTCTTGAGATCGACTAGATCTCGACGTTGTGAAACTCTGCACTCAATGCTCCCTGGGCACCACATCCTCATAATGACGCTAGTAGTACTCCACCTCCTTGGCTCTCAAAGCCAGCTCTCTCAAGGTGTCCCTCATCAGGCCACCTGATGTCACTCTCTGCAAACTCACTGCAAGCTCCTCTGCTCGACCCCAATGCTCTATCTCAGTATCAAGCTTTGTGGTTAGCTGAATAATCTGACTCTGAAGTGCCAACAACTGTGTCTACAACTGCTGCACTAACAACTACAAAGATCTAATTTGCGCATCATCTAGATGCATCAGAATCCACATCTGTAGGGGTACCTGTGAAGGGGTACCCCCTGTCCCTCTTCATGTCCTCGGTGCTAGTAGAGGTTAAACATATGACCTCCTCCTTTGGGCAGGTCATCTAAAATCATCATACCCTCCCACTACCGCTATCACCTCTCCAACCCTCTCCTCACCCCTAGCTCTGATAGCCAAATCTCCTCTCCCTCTATCCATCGCAGCCCACTGCACTACTCTCTCCACCTGTATCCCTCTATCACCACCATTGCCACCCCTATCTCCTCTCCTCCCCCAATCCAATCTCCCCCTATCCCCTTGCTAACCTCGGCCACCTCCTCCACCATCTCTGCCATCATCTCCTCCTCCATCACCACCTCCCTCATCTACCTCCTCACTTGCCTCTCCCCATCTCCCTAGTCTCTCAGGATGATCATCCTCATCATCATCAAAAGTGGGAATCATCTCCGCTAGATCCGATATCCTGGCCACTGCACATGCTGCAAACTCATCAGTCATCCTTGCATCCACCATCTCAGGGGAATAATCCCAAATCTGGCTGGCTAAATGAAAGAAATCCTCCATGGCTATCATGCTATCAATCATAGGTCCCCACTCTAGAATATCCTATCTCCGTTGAGCATATAGGCATGCTCCTTGTGGAATCCCTTGCTATCGACCATACTGCCGTAGCACCTGGCTATTCAGAAACCTCTAAAAAAAAAAGGGCATTCACCCTATCAGATACCTGGACATATAGACATAGGGCATCTCCATCCTGTCCTCTTCCCATAGCTTGCAACCTGTATATGGTTGCCAAATGACCGTATCAATATCATCCAAAACTCTCCTCTAGTGCTCTAGCTTGCCCAGCTTATGCTGGACAACTATCCCTTGATATCTGTATGTGTACGCACACCCAACAGGCCTATCTTGGTCCACTAGTGGCCTAGCTGCGGGAATATGCTCCCATACCCATACCTATAGCAGTGTCACTCCAGCTGATAAACTGCTATAACCCAAGTATACTACCTGATGCAAATCCCTGTATAAGTGGGCCAATATAGCTGACCCCCATGCAAAGTGGCAACCCTGCATCACCATGTCCTCCAGAACTAACCCCCATCCCACTGCTAGACCCTTTGACCTATGGTTGGGACATAAGAAACCACCTATAAAACCTGCTAGAACTGATGGTAGGGGAGTGTAACCCAAATCTAAGAACTCCTGCCAGGGGATCTCATATCCGCAAACTGTGTCATCCTGCAAAATCCAGCGAAGTGCCTCTATACCACCCTCCTCAGTCTGCTCATAGGGTAATAATGCCCCTACCATAGGAATTCGTAGAATCTGGTAGCAATCCTCAGGCATGACTTTGATCTTGCCTGTCGACAAATGAAAGGTGTTTGTATCACTATGCCACCTCTCAGCTAATGTTGTCAATAAACCCTGGTTCACAATAAACCAAGGCATCTCTAATAATCAGGACATGCCACACCTCTCAATAATATCTCTATCAGCCTGTGTCAATCATGGTATCAATGACCATGGTCTCGAAAATTGCTCTCGCAACTGAACCACTCCAATACACTCCTGTCACAAAGAAAAATAAGTCCAATATCAGTTTCCTCCTCAAAACAATTCATATCCAAATAAAATTCATATCAACTTGAAACTTTGAAAATCTAATCAAGTTCAACACCATATCAATCCATTTTCATATCAAATCATATCATCTTGTAAAACAAATCAATTTTCACATTCATATCAACTTGTAAAACAAATCAAGTTTCACATTCATATCAACTTGTAACACAACTCAAGTTCTGCATCCATATCAGCTTGTAAAACAACTCAAGTTCCACAATCATTGCAGCTTGTAAAACAACTCAAGTTCAACATATACATCAACTTGAAACAATTCATATCAAATCAAGTTCATATCCACCATCCCTATCAAAAACCACATCATATCAAATCACCATCAAATCAATATTGACTTGAAACATTGAAAATCAAATCAAGTTATATCGGAACTCCTATTGGACAAACTTATCAAAGCAATGACAGCAGGCACATAGACTGACAATTTGCACCTATCTCGCTAGCACTGGCATCAACCTACCAATTTTCTTCACCCACGAATCACACTTTACCAAAAAAATTTCCTATGCGCTAAATAATCTTGTCTACACACTAAACTGCTTACTATGCACTACCTTGTCCTTGCAAAGCGCTACCCAATCCACCCTCTGCAGTAGCCAGCATCTACGCGCTATGCTATCCTATTTTTGTGCCACCTAACCTACCCCAAGTGCTAAACTACACTATGCACTATCCTACTTGACTCTTGCATTATAACCCTTCCCCATTGTGCTAGGGTATACCTACGCGCTACCTACGCCTAGCCATGCAACCCGCTAGAAACCCTATGTGCTAGGTATCTCCTACGTGCTACCCATTTTCCCTCTACGCTACCCTATGATCCCGATGTGCTAACCTAATCCTAAGTGCTACCCTAATTTACTGTTGTGCTACCCTAACTTTTCGGACGCTACCCTATTTTATTAAAACCTACGTGCTACAAAACCTATCGTATATGCTATGCTTTGACCCTGATGTGCTAAACCGACAAATCCACATGAAAAAATTGAAAACATGATAAAAAATGACAAAATAAAAAATCCAAAAGGGGTGAAAAAGGTTGACTTATCGGTGGTCCATACGCGACAAGCCTCCGATACCTCCTAACGCGCTCAAATTGATGAGAAGCATAAGAAACTGACATGTTGACTTCTCTCCAAATATCACTTTCTCCAAGGTCAACAAGAACAAATGAGACAAAAAGAGACCACTTTTTCCCTTTTATAGGGTAAATCAAAATTAGGGTTACATGGAGGGACACGTAAATTTCTCGCGGTGTCTCCTGCAACCCTACCAAATATCAATATCAGGAGATGAATCAAATTACTACATTCAACATAGTCAAAAATTTTACAATGCAATGACATTTATCAAATTTATCTAAATCAAATCAAATTTTCAAAAATTTTGATTCATCTCCTGAGGGGGCATTATCAACATCGTTTATCAAATCTGGGGCATGACATGAAAATCTCAAAATGACATAAAAATTGATCATAACTAAATCATGATGATGCATCATTTTCTTAGAATCAATATGTGCACACACGTCACTTCAAAGAGGGGCAAAATGTAGACATATAAAAATGATCGTATTCCTAAATGAATATTTAATATTCATTTTATTCCCATTCCTCCATTTAGTTAAATTTAATTTAACTAAATCACCCACATTCTTCTATTTAAATAAATAACTTATTCAATTTATTTAGTTAAAATCACTAAAGCCCTTTGCATCATTTAATTAAATAAATCATTTAATTTAATTAAATCCTTTCTTCTTACTTTTAATTAAATTTACATTTAATTAATAGTTTATCCCAAATAAAATAAATCTAATTTATTCAATTTCCCAAATTGCAACCAATTGAAATAAAGCAATTTATTTTAACTAATTCTATTTTCCCTCACCCACTTGCATTTTCCTACATCTCCCACTTGCATCATAAGCCCTATTCCTAATTTCTTCTAGAATCCATCTAATCCTAATCAATTAACCCAAACCCATCCATTATCCCTTTTCCCTAAATTTGAGAAGGTCACTTCTCAAATTTGGAGTGAAGTCTTCAAAAGGCATTAAAGCTTTTATCCATTCAACAAGCTAACATGTTGAATACCCCCAAATTTGGAAGGACTCTTACAAATTTATCCCCAAAGTCTTCAAACCATTAATGGTTAACTAACCCTTAGTGGCATGGTTAGAGACTTTTTGACTAGCTCAACCTCCATCTAACCCAGGGGTCTCATCAAACATTCATTGATTTGACTATGGTTATCCCTTTAACCTTTGCACAAGAGTTTACCCCTTGGATAAAAGCTTTATCCATTGGATAACCCTAACCTAACCTTAACCCTTACCTCCTAAGGTAACCATAAGGTCTTCTCAAGCATTTAATGTTTCTTTCATCTCCTCTCAACTAGTCTTATGTTGACAATTGTCACCATTTCATTGGTGAAAATAGTAAACATGGATTGATAACTTTCAATCTTAAGCCTTGATTAACTCCTTCAATCTTGACCATCCATTTCCCTATTTTTACTATAAATAGAGCTCTCATTCCTCCATTTTAGGATCCATGCAAGCTTTTAGTATCTCATTTATGCTCAAATTTATCAATACATCTAGTTTCTCTTTGTAATAGGAATTAATCTAATAAGCACTTTAGATTATTTCCTTTATCATTAGCTTAAATCATTAACTAGTATATCATGTTAGGATAGTACTGCTACTAATCTTGTCATCTTATAATATAGTTTATTGCATTTATAGAATCATGCATAGATAGGATACATTTCATAATTCAATCAATCACAAGCATCCCTCATTCTTACATTCATCATCCCTAAGCCACTTTGCTCAGTGATATGAGAGCAAAGGCATTGGCTTGAGGGACCTTGTGAGATAGAGAACGATAGAACCAACCTTGGGAAGTTGAGTCATTGCTCATGACTCCATAACTTGCACCAAGAAGTCCCATGGGTGTGTGAGAAAGCCTCTTTGAGACAGCATTTTCTCATTTTAACTTTCATCGCCCCGCTTTTCCCCCACACAGTATTTATTTTAACATATTAATTTATATTGTTTTTTTTTTAAATCATTTTTAATAGAAAATTAGTTTTTTTTAAGTTTTTAAAAAATATATTTTTAATTTGTATATATTCTATCATATTAGTTTAGAATATTAGAAAATAAATACACACATACATATGTAAATACATACACATACATACGTACATACATACATACATACAAACCTACATACATACGTACACATACAGACATACACCTACATACACATACATACAAACCTACATATAAACATACATACAAACATACACAAACATACATACCTACCTACATACATGTACATACATAGATATAAAATAATTATATGTACACCTTAGAACATACACATACATAAAAATACATAAACATATATACCTATGTCTACATACATACATACACACATACATGTACATACACATACATAAATACATACGTGCATACATACATAAATACACATAAAATAATTATATACACCTTAGAACATACATACACCTCAAGACATGCTATGAGGGGTCATGTGTGGTCCTATATGTGACCCCTCAGGACCACACACGACCCCTCATAGCATGTCCTAAGGTGTATTTATGTATGTATGTGTATGTATACATCCTAAGGAGTATATAATTATTTTATATGACCCTTGAGGACCACTAAAGGCCTCTTGCTCCACATGTGCACCCCTTAGGACCTATTATGACCACATAAGACCAAATGGTTTCACAAGGGGTCATATGTGGTCCTAAGGGGTCACATGCGTGACCCCTTAGGACCACTTAAGGCCCCTTGCAACATATGTCCACCCTTTAGGACCTATTAGGACCACATAGGACTGAATGTTGTTGCAAGGGGTCATATGTGGTCCTAAGGGATCACACATGTGTTAGAATACATGCATGACCCCTTAGGACCACTTAAGGCCCCTTGTGACAAATGTGCACCCCTTAGGACCTATTAGGACCACAAAAGACCAAATGTTGTCGCAAGGGGTCATATGTGGTCCTAAGGAGTCACGCATGTGTTCTAACACATGTGTGACCCCTTAGGACCACTTAAGGCCCCTTGCAACACATGTGCACCCCTTAGGACCTCAAAAGACCAAATGTTGTCACAAGGGGTAATATGTGGTCCTAAGGGGTCACACATGTGTTCTAACACATGCATGACCCCTTAGGACTACTAAAGGCCCCTTGCGACACATGTGCAGCCCTTAGGACCAAATAGTTTCACAAGGGGTCATATGTGGTACTAAGGGGTCACACATGTGTTCTAACATATGTGTGACCCCTTAGGACCACTTAAGGCCCCTTGTGACACATGTGCACCCCTTAGGACCTCAAAATACCAAATGTTGTTGCAAGGGGTCATATGTGGTCCTAAGGGGTCACACATGTGTGACCCCTTAGGACCACTTAAGGCCCCTTGCGACACATGTGCGCCCCTTAGGACCTATTAGGGCCACAAAAGACCAAATGTTGTCACAAGGGGTCATATGTGGTCCTAAGGGGTCATGCATGTGTTAGAACACATGCGTGACCCCTTAGGACCACTTAAGGCTCCTTATGACACATGTACACCCCATAAGACCTATTAGGACCAAATGGTTTCACAAGGGGTCATATGTGGTCATAAGGGGTCACATGTGTTCTAACACATGCATGATCCCTTAGGACCACTTAAGGCCCCTTGCGACACATGTGCACCCCTTAGGACCTGTTAGGAACAGAAAAGACCAAATGGTGTCACAAGGGGCCTTTGATGAATAATGATGAACAACAGATACCCCAACTAGTACTGAGAGGGGGGGTGAATCAGTATAGATAAAAACTCTCCTAACAACTTATCTAGCTAAAGCAATACCAACTGGTTGTCACTATTATTAAACTTAACCTTGGCAATACTGGTTAAACACAGTAAGACATCAGATACCATAAACTAATAAGTTTGATCACCTCAAATATGATCAATACTTGATATCAACTTCACCCATAAACATATGCATGTGGTATACTAGAAATACCATAACCCATTAACTTTGCATGCATAATATTTCAACCAAATAATTCATAAACATCACATGAAAAATGCATATAGCACATAACACACAGATTTTTCATGTGGAAACCCAAATGGGAAAAACCATGGTGGGGATGAATACCCACAAGCTTGTTTTTTAACTCTTTTGAAGCTCGCCCTGTTAAGAGCCTAGTTCGGTTAAAGACTTTACAATAAGGTTCTTCTAGGAACTAATCCTATTAGAGATCACCTGGTTAAGGGATGGCTATATACCCTATTAAAGGTTGAAACCCTATTAAAGGTTACCTCGCTAGAGGATTTAAAGAACTCAATGATCTTGAGTCACCTAGTTACATGTTTTACAATAAGCCTGTTAAAGCTACCCAGTAAAGGGATTTTCCAACTGTTAAAATGGTTAGAAGACAACAGGTAAAACTTCCATCTGATAACAACACTACATGCCAAGGCAGATCCTTTTCATTTCCTCTACTCTGCAATCACACTACAGTTTTCCACTCATTGGTCTAGCAAGTATCTCATTACTTGGATACACACAACATTTGCCAACAACTTTACAATAATAAACATCATCGACCTTATAGACAATAGATAGGTCAGTAGCATAAACCCTAAACCCTAAGCATCTTAGGTTTACAACACAGGTGGTCCAATCCTGACCATCCAAACACATTGCATAGAGTATTACAAGTTCAAACATATCACAAGACAATCTACATCATTCATTCTTTACTGCATATGGGAATGAGTAACCCATCACACTTTCTTCTCATACCATTAAGAAGAATGATCATTCCCGAGGTAGACTTCAACGTGGTCGATCTTCTCATGCAAGATCCTTCACGCACACAAGGCTGACGTGGCACCTCGATCTCATTCACATCTCTTAGCTAACTCATCACAGAGTATCATCAGTTGCATCACACAAGCTGGATCACCAAACTGATAACCATAGAGTTGAGGCTACCAATTGGTAGTCACACTAAGTGAAACCCTGACACCAGTTCATTGCATCTCTTCATGCCTCTTCATACCAATTCACCAACTTCTTTCAATTTGCATATTGGTTCACTTACACTTATTGACATCAATGACAACATACATTATCATCATATCAACATACCAGGTCATCATATGCCAATGATATCCAACAGCCTTAAGTGGTCCTATGGGGTCATGCATGTGTTCTAACACATGCATGACCTCTTAGGACCACTTAAGGCCCCTTGCAACACATGTGCACCCCTTAGGACCTCAAAAGACCAAATGTTGTCGCCAGGGGTCATATGTGATCCTAATGGGTCACACATGTGTGACCCCTTGGACCAGTTAAGGCCCCTTGCAACACATATACACCCCTTAGGACCTATTAGGACCACATAGGACCAAATGTTGTTGCAAGGGGTCATATGTGGTCCTAAGGGGTCATACATGTGTTCTAACACATGCGTGACCCCTTAGGACCACTTAAGGTCCCTTGTGACACATGTGCACCCCTTAGGACCACAAAAGATCAAATGTTGTTACAAGGGGTCATATGTAGTCCTAAGGGGTCACACATGTGTTCTAACACATGTGTGACCCCTTAGGACCACTTAAGGCCCCTTGCAACACATGTGCACCCCTTAGGACCTATTAGGATCAAATGGTTTCTCAAGGGGTCATATGTGGTCCTAAGGGGTCACACATGTTCTAACACATGTGTGACCCCTTAGGACCACTTAAGGCCCCTTGCGGCACATGTGTACCCCTTAGGACCTATTAGGACCACAAAAGACCAAATGGTGTCGCAAGGGGCCTTAAGTGGTCCTAAGGGGTCATACATGTGTTCTAGCACATGGGTGACCCCTGAGGACCACTTAAGGCCCCTTGAGACACATGTGCACCCCTTAGGACCTCAAAAGACCAAATTTTGTCGTAAGGGGCCATATGTGGTCCTAATGGGTCTGTTAGGATTCCCAAAGATACTAAGATGGGGGGGTGAATTATTATCTAACTGGTTAGTGAATTTTTCTAAACTTATTATATGAAAAGCATTCCAAAACTGTGTACCAGTAAACCAAAATTAATGTAGTAAATAAGAATAGTAAGCACAACATTAATGAGGAAACCTGGTGTGGGAAAAACCTTGGTGGGATTTGTGACTCACAATATTTGCTTACTGGCCAATAAGAGAATATTACTACTACAATAGGAGCCTGCACATGCAGGAAGGCCAAGTGTCTAGAGCTCACTACTCAGTTACAAAAGAAGTCTCACTGACTTACAAAAGTGGATTATGAAAATCCAATGTCATGTAATGCTTTAGATCAGCATCTGCTATGCCAGGTTCAGTACTGGTTTAAGCTCTGTAATAATCACAAACCCTTATCCAAGATCTGCCTTACAATTCTCACATTAGGTCTGTAATAATATAGCCATATCTTTACCCTAAATGATCTACAAGATCTCATACTTATATGAGTCTTATTACAATCTACCATGTCGTCATACAAAAAGATTTTACAATTAAATACAAAATACAATGAAACAAAATTTTGTCGCCCATGGTGCTGGTAATCAATCTTTTCGATACCGGTGAACTGTATGCTGGTGTAGAGTCTACCAGTGTCGGTTCCTACTGGTATCATATGATTGTAAGGTTTCAATCAATGACAATACCTTCAATCACCTACAATTTCTCATTGGAGTGTGCATTTTCCAACAATCTCCAATTTTGGCATTGACGGCAACACTCATGAGAAAAATCCAAAAAGTGTCCAAAAAAGAATCTGCCAAAACTTGTCAAAACTGTGTTACCAAAATGTGTGCTCCCCTTGAGCTGATGATGCCTTTCTTCTAATCATTTTTCTCATCTCCACTACTCCCCCTTTGGCATGAATGACAAAGGCTATCATTCACTGTCAATGGAGTGTGGTTCCTACCTAAATCCTTGTAACTGGTGGGTTATAATCTGATAGATGTCCGCCAATGCAAAATTTTGACTGTCGCTGAACCTTTCGCTATCCTTTAATGCCACTTCAGTTCTCTAAATTGTACCGATGAGTATGTGTATTTTCTCTTCCAGTGTCTTAAGTCCTAGAACCAGAACCTCAAAAATTTCTTTTCTCAAAGAAATGAGGTAATCCAGTTTGGGACCTAGTTTGCATTTTAAATTCTTTTCTTTATCTTTTTTCTAACTTTTCAATTTTCTCCTCAAGAACTGCAATATTCTTTTCAACTTCCAAAAATAATCTGATGTTCCTATTAAGTTGTTAGTAATATTGTTGATTTCTTTTTGTGCTTTGCTAAGCTCTAAATCTATGTCCTCTATCAAAATATCAGTTTTGCAAGTATCTTTGTACAGTTTCTTGAAATCCAAAATTGTTTTTCCTAATGCCGATAATAAGGTTTCCATTTGTTCCTTATTCTTCTTCAATGTTTCCTCAAAGAATTTTTCTTTCTCCTTATTCATTTTCTCTTTGAATGTACCTTCATTTATCTGGTCCAATGTTATTAGGTTGCTGGTTATATACTTAGACAATGTGTCTAATTGGCTCAAAGAATCTTTATTATCTATGTTACACTTTGGAGCTATCATCTTCAAAATTGGTAAAGTGTCATCTATAGCATTATAAGCTTATGCATTACACTCTGTTATTTTCTTTATTGAATCCAAGAGTACCTCTATTACATTTGTTGGCCTAAATTCAATCATAGATGTACCGAATGACTATCCAACTATTTTCACAATTTGTAATCCGCCGGTTGTAGTAATAGCTTTGCTTTCCTCTTTCTCTGGAGGATCTATTTGAGTTTGCATTTCCACTACCAAGGGCTTGGGCTTTTCAGATGAATCCAGTGGTATAGTCTAAGTAGGTACTTGAGAAGGAGCCTATTGCTCTACCTGTTTCTCCATGTTTTCCTCAGCAAGAGCCTATTGCTCTGATGGTTTCTCTATTTGTGCTTCAGATTATTTCACTGTAGTGTCCACTACTGGTTTTTCTATGTTTACCTTTGTGTTGTCTACTATCGGTGACTCAGTTGGTTTTTTAGTTTCAGTAGTTGTTGGTGGTTCAGTAGATGCATTAGTATGCACATTTGTGGTTTCTACCTTTCCAATGTCTAGGGGATCATTTGATCCTTCAGTTTGTTGTTGTTCCCTAATTCTAATGTTTTCAATTTCAATATTTCTTGTCGGTGGCTCTATTGCCACATCTGTCTTCTCAGTTGATTCTGTATCCACCAAAATATTGACTTCCTAAGTGTCAATGTTCATTGTGTATAACACCTCTGATTTAGGATTCGTATCCTCATGTGGAGTCTCCACATTCTCAGTAGCCGGTGAACTATCAGTTAGTACAGGTGGAGTAACTGAAGGTGGTGGCAAATTGTCTGTCATTTTTATATTTGGTGGTCCACCTACTTTTCCTTTTCCTTTGTCTTTATCCTTTTGGTATATTTTAAAGGGTTTTAGTCTTTTTAGTTCTTCTTGTTTTTCTTTCTCTACAAAAAATATGTCCCACTGATCTGTAGTCTCTTCTATAATTTCATTTACTCTACCTACCATAAGTGCAACATGTCGGTGTCTAGTTGAGAATACTATCCGGTTTGCTTCATTGATAAACTCATCAATTTCTTGCATGGAGTTCACTGGGTGAACTACAAGTAGCTTTTCTATTTTGATTTTCTTATCTAATTCAACAATAGCTACCTTCCTAGCTTCTAACCTTCTATACAAATCATTGGGTATCTGATCCACAATTTCCATCAGAAATTTCTTATAAATGTCTAAGTGTAAGATTACACTATTTTCTATACTCTCCTTTTCATCATTTGATAGTGTGTTATATAACTTACTGATGTTTTTCAATTTCCCATCCTCATTTGTTTCATTCAGAAGTTTATCAAATGGTGGAATAACCTGTCTTTTCTTTCTCTTCTTTGGTGTCAATTAACTAGCCGGAGGCCTAATTTCCTGTTGTTTTTGTCTAGTCCTTCTGAGTGTAGGTGAGGGTGTCGGTGAGGGTTTTCTTTTTCTTTCTACCCTTTTGAATACAGCTGGTATCTCACTGTTAGAAGAAATTGCAACCAGTGAAAGATGTACTTCCGGTTGAAGTCCTTCCAGTTCACTTTCCTTAATAAGAGTTTTATTCAAAACATCTTCCTTTATTGCTTTTGCCTTTCTTCAACCTCTCCTAACTATCTGCTTAGTTTTCTTAACTCTTTTCTGAGATTGAAGGCCACTTTTAATTGTTTCAGCATTGCCAAATACTTTTTCTATCAGTTCCTTAGGGGATTATAAGAGGGCTTTTGCATAAGTTTCAATTATGTTGTCATCAGCCTCATATCCCATCTCGGTAACCCAAATAGTCCTAGGGACAACTGCCTCCATCCAAATTTCATCTTTCTTGATCACAAAGCATATCTCTTTTTTATACTTATCAACAATTTCTTGAGATAGCCTTATTCTTGTCTTCATTCCTGCTTTCAAATTTTGAATATATTCATTTATGTTTTCTTCTCTGTCATCTCCCATGTTGTTTAGTATGTCTAACATTTTCTTTCCTATGGGTATATCAATGTTGGCATTATAATAGACAAGGAGAGATTGTTAGTATTTCAATAAGGATATTGAGAAGGTTGTTGATGATTATGGATATAACTGATTAAGGATGTTTACTATCTTAATATTATTATTTTGTCATTGATGTCAAGAAATTGATTTTTTAATTCAGTATGATGGTGCCATATCTTAAAAAGTATGATTTGATGAGTATAAAGATGTCGGTAAAAGATACAGAAAGAATGTGATGAATAAGGGGAGAAATAAGTTATTCAATAGGCAACTATTACCGAGTTAGACAATGATGAGATCATGATGTTTAGATTGTTTTGATATCCTACATATGTTATTGATTGTAAGGTTAATACTATACTATGTTACCGAGCAAAGAACCTAGTCGATAAACCCTAAGGTTATTGCTATCAGTTAATGAAGGTAGAATGTCTACCGAGTGAAGTTTATTATTTACTGAGTTGCAACCGAGTAGTAATAGAATGAATTGAATGAATAAAAGCATTATTTAATGAAGGAAGCTGATGAGTTAGCTATGATTAAATGATTGGTATCCTATGCATGAAGTTTGTTAAAGAATCTATGGCAAAGGAAAACCGATAGGAAGATCTACAACTCAGATTGAACCGCAATACCCTAGCACAAGTTCCAAGAAATATATGCAAGTTCCAAGGTGGGGTAAAATATTTTTCAGATTGAAGGTGTAAAGCGGAAAAATCGAACCCTAGTTGTTCTCCCCTCCCCAACTCCAAGGAGAGAGAAGGGAGATTCACTAGGGTTGATGGTTTTCACTTAGGAGGGACTTTACATTCAAAAGAGGGGTTGAAACCCACAAGATCCAATCCCACGCAATGCAAGATTGGATTCTATATGAGTTTCAAGGGTTGTGATAGCAAGGATACCCTCTTTTGTAAAGAAATGTAGATAGAAAGATTGAACTAGGAATGCATGTAAAGTGGGAAATATTCGCTTATAAACAGAGATAGGGATATGATATGAAGCTGCGGACCTGGAATTAGCAGTAAAATGTCGAGATGGCGCTGTCCTGCAAATTTGAGCAAAAGTTGACAGGACGATGGCACCCGGCGTGCACACGGTCCTCCGAAAAATCCGCGAAACGAAGGGGGATCTGTTCGTCTCTGCACAAGGATTCCAGATCTTCAATTTCAGCCGCGTACCTACAACCTACACACAAAAAAGTGAAGACGATTGGGGGGTTAGGGATTAGGGGTTTGCCCTTAGGTCAAACCCTGGTTTTGGAATTAACCAAGAAATGAGAAATGTTGTAAATGTAAATGACTGTAATGTAAAACAAGTACTAGTACCTTGTTGTAAGGATGTTTGTATCCTTATATGCGAAGGTATAGATGTTGTTGTTTGTTGTATGTTGTATGTTGTAGCATGTGATCTCCTCTTCAATGGTTGAATCCTTGTCTTGAATGCAACACTTAGCCTTGAATGGAGACTTAGAATGATCAATTGTTTGAAGGAATGTTTGAATGCTTGAATGCTTGAATGCTTGAATGCTTGAATGTTTGAGTATCGTTTCCACCTTTTTCGCCTCTTTTTCCCTCATAAATGAGAGAGGAAAATGTAGTTTATATACTTGCCAATTAGGGTTGATAGACTGATTTTCCCGACCTTAGGCCGACCAGGAAATGTTATTTTCCAATTTGCAAACAAAAAGACCCGAAGTCCCATAGGAGACCGGGCCCAAAATAGGGCCAGGGACCAAGGCGCTGGGCGCCATGGTCCTGGGGGACCAGGGCGCTGGGCGCTCTGGTCCCACCTCCCGGGACAGCAGGGTGCAAGGAGGATCAGGCCAGGGTGCTGAAAAATGCAGTTTTTGATGTTGTGGACAAGTTTCAGGGTCTCCATTCAGGTTCAGTGTTGCGTCGCCATCGTGAAGACCCAAATGCGGTCGAAATTGCAAGTGTCACAATTTTAGGACGCTACAGAAGGATACATTGAACTTGGTCAAAGTTTGAAGATCTGATGGCTATGATTGATCATGGGAAATGTGATCAAGGAGATTAAGCAGTTGGCAAATTGTTTATAAATAAGGAATTGTTGATAAATAATGTATGCGAGCAAGTGTATGCACAGGGATGCTACATAGTGATTACCAAGCACATAAGCTTGAAGACCTGTTTAAATAATAGAGTATAGAGCCCAGTAGATGGACAAGATAAGTCCTATTGTATTGAGCAAATAAGAATCTGCTTTAGCATTTTAGATGTGAAGTTGCAAATAGATTTTTATTACTGTTATTTTGTAAAGTGACAGAAAATCTCTTAACCGAGTGGACTTAACAGTCTCATTTGTAAAACCCTCTAGCAAGGTGACATTCTAATTGAGTGTTTGAAATCCTTTAACAAGGTCACTTCTAACAAGGTGAAGATCCTAATAGATCTAAGGGAAATCCCTTAACTGGGTCACATCTAGCAATGTGTTTGTAATCTTTAACAGGATTTACTTTTAACCGAGCATACCCTAGAAGAGTATATTTCTTAGTGGGTCTAAAATCCCATAGTGGTTTTTCCCTATTTGGGATTCCACATTAAATCTGGTGTTATGAGTGTTATGATGTTTATATGCTTTTGAGTTTGCATGTTTAGTAGTTTTGGTTATATTATTGAAGTATATGTTACCGAGGTTGAATCTATTGTTTTTATGGAAGATAAAATATGTATGATTCACCCCCCCCCTCTCATCTTATTAGATATTGGATCTGTACTTACATTAAGTATCAGAACTATCAATTGGTATCAGAGCTTTGGACTCTGAGAGAAAAGTTTAAAGGTACTTGAGGCAAAGATCTAAAGATGTATAAGAGGGATGCACCGAAGCTGAACAAGTCAAGTTTATCTACATGGTAGAAAAGGATGAAGCTGCACCTATCAAGAGTTGGAGAATATGTTGTATATTATCTGGAGAATGATTTCATTACACCGAGCACCTATCCATTGATAATGGAGGAGATAAAGGAAAAGCAAGAACATATTCAAGAAATGATTGAAATAACATCTGCATTGACTGATTTAGAGTTTAATAGTCTAGAAGGTTGCAATGATGCAAAGGCAATGTGGGACAAGCTCATATCTGTGTATGGTGGAGATGAACATGTTCAAAGAGCAAAAGTGGATAGTCTAAGAGGACAACTTGAATCTATCAGGATGAATGAAGGTGAGAACATAACCTAGTACAATACAAGACTAAAGGAGATTGTCAATCAAATCAAAGGAGTAGGTGGAACTATTGAAGAAAAGGATATAACAAGCAAGCTATTAAGAACCCTTCTATCGGCTTATGCAATTTGAGTATCTACAATCAATGAATTAAGGTTTGTACCCAATATGCCAGTTTCTTTAGATGCTACTATTGGTAAGCTACATGCATTTGAGTTAAGTAACTTTGATAATAGTGAGTCATCGGTAAATAAAGTTGAATCTGCATTTAGTTCTTTTCATATTGGTGAATCTGATGATTACAATGATAGAATGAGTAAGTACACTAAAGGGGATCATAGTGGAGCAAGTGAAAGATTTCGCAAAAACATGGAGGAAGTACACAAACTGTATGAAGAAATCAGAAAGCAAGAAGAGTTTGAAGCACTATTAGCCAAAAGGTTACTGAGAGGCAAAGGTAAGTATAAAGGAAAACTACCTTTGAAATGTTTCAACTGTGATAAGATAGGACATATTGCTTCTAACTGTCCTGACAAAGATTCTACTGAAAAGAGAGATTACCAAGATGACAGACAGAAAGATAATCATTACAGAGGATATCGAGATTTCAGAAGAAGAGATAGAAAGTCATGCTTAATAGTTGATGAGGAATCCAATGATGATAAATCAGATGAAACTGCTATAGAGGAAGTAGTTTATGTGGCCATCAAAGATGGATCAAATGAAGAAAGGTATGAAGAAAAAGCCCTAATATCTCACATAAATACTAATGATTCTTGGATCATAGATAGTGGATGCTCACATCACATGACATGTGATAAACACAAGTTTGTTATGTTATAAGACTATGATGGAGGTTATGTAAGATTTGGTAATGATGCACCATGTCTGGTAAAAGGTAAAGGATCTATAACACTTCTTGACAACGCAAGATGCAATGATGTTTATTGGGTTGAAGGTTTGAAATACAATTTGTTGAGTGTAGCATAGCTAAACAACACAGGATACCGAATAGAATTTCAAAAACAAATTGTCAAAGTTCATGACAAGCATGGAAAGTTAGCTACTACCAGGACACAAACAAAAGGTAATACATTTCATCCTGACTGAACTCGGAACAAGTGTCTGTATGCAAAGATAGATGATACTTGGTTATGGCATAAAAGGTTTTGTCATGTAAATTTTGATAATCTGGTCAAAATAAGAAAGAAGCACCGAGTAAGAGGTCTACCGAGTTTGGAAAAGCCTAAGAATGCTATGTGTCGAGGATGCCAGATGGGTAAAATGAAAAGATCAAGATTTACAAGTAAGTCCGACACTTCTAAGGGAATTTTAGATCTTGTGCACACTGATCTTTGTGGTCCTATGAAAGTTCAAAGTTATTATGGTGATAAATATTTCATATTATTTGTGGATGATTAGTCAAGGATGATGTCAGTAATGTTTTTAAAAGAAAAATTAGAAGCTTTTCAAATGTTTAAATGGTACAAGGCAAGAGTTGAAAATGAAATAGGAAGACAACTAAAATGTCTTAGGTTAGATAGAGGAGGAGAGTTCACATCTGATGAGTTCAACTTATTCTGCAATGATCATGGTATTAAAAGACAAGTCTCTACACCGAGAACTCCACAACAAAATGGAATTGCTGAGAGAAGAAATAGATCTATTGTGGATTGTGCTAGAACCCTGATGATTGAAAAGAAAGTGCCACAAACATTTTGGAGAGAAGCAATAAGCACAGCAGTTTACACCTTGAACTGAGTACAACTGAAGAAAGAAACTTTGAAGATACCATATGAAATCTAGTATGACAAGAAACCTAATATAAGTTATTTAAAAATCTTTGGAAGTAGATGCTATGTACACAAGGATGATAGAAATGACAAGTTTGATAAAAAAGGTGAAGAAGGAACATTTCTTGGTTATTCTTCTAGAAGTAAAGCATTTAAATGTCTGATCAAATCATCTAACAAAATAGTAGATAGTGCAAATGTCAAAATTGATGAATTTGCAGAAAGAAATGATGAAGGAAATTCCAAAGAACCAGAAGATTATGATGAATTTGTCTATGTTCAACTGACAAGTCCTATTGAGAAAACTGCAAAAGGAAATGAAGAGAATCTACAGTTACCAAGTGATGAAGAAGATCATACAGAGCCTACCGAGCCTGTATTAGCCAAGTATGTCAGAAGACATCATGCATCAAGTCAGATTATAGGAGATAAGGATGATCCAGTGATGACAAGGAACAAACTGAGACAGAACACATGTCTGATATTTGAATTTGAACTGAGGATAGTGAAAGAGGAATTTAATAGTGAAGATTGGATAAATGCTATGACAGAAGAGATTGATCAAATCAAGAAGAATGACACATGGACACTAATCCCAAGATCGAAGGACAAAAATGTATTCGGTACAAAGTAGATTTTAAGAAACAAGCTAAATGAAAAAGGTGAGGTCATTCAAAATAAAGCAAGACTAATTTGAAAAGGTTATGCCCAAGAAGAAGGAATTGATTATGGTGAGGCTTTTGCACCTATGGAAAGACTTGAAGGAGTAAGAACATTGTTGGCATATGCTGCTTACAAGAATTTCAAGGTATATCAAATGGATGTCAAATCTACATTTCTGAATGGTATATTAGAAGAAGAAGTTTTTATTGAACAACCTAAAGGATTTATTGAAGACAATAATAAAGATCAGGTATGTAAATTGAACAAAGCTTTATATGGTTTGAAACAAGCACCTAGAGCATGGTATGAAAGATTGCACTCTTATTTAATCAAGATTGGTTTTATAAGGACAAGTGAAAACAACAATATGTACATGAAGAATGATGAAAATGGAATACTAATCTCAGCCATATTTGTTGATGATATTATCTTTTGTGGAAATGACTCTTTATTGAAGAACTTTGGAAATGAAATGAGCAAAGAATTTGAGATGTCATTAATTGGTGAGAAAGTATTTTATAGGTTTACAAATACTGCAAATGAAAAATGATATTTTCATTACTCAATCAAGGTACATAAAGGAAATCTTGAAGAAATTTGGAATGGAGGATTCAAAACCAGTAAGTACTCCTATGACTACCAACTGTAAACTATCAAAGAATGATGAATCTACATCTGTTGATGAGACACTTTATCAATCCATGATTGGAAAGCTACAATATGTTGTTTAGAGTAGGCCAGATATAGCACATGTAGTAGGTATAGTTGCAAGATTCTCTACAGATCCTAAGGAAACACACATGATAGCAATCAAGAGAATTTTCAGATACTTGAAAGGCACTGAAGATTATGGCTTAGTATATCAGAAAAGAAATGATTTTGATTTAAAAGTTTATACTGATGTTGATTGGGTAGGCAACATTGATGGCAGGAAAAGCACAAGTGGAGGAGCTTTCTTTTTAGGAGAAAGACTAGTGAGTTGGCTTAGCAAGAAACAAGGATGTGTTTCACAGTCAACAGCAGAAGTTGAATACGTTGCTGCAACATTGAATTGTACCAACATAGCATGGATCGTTGGAAGGTATAAATGAGAAAGTTACTGAGCCAGTAACTATATTTTGTGACAATACTAGTGACATTAACATTTCAAAGAATCCTGTTATGCACTCTAAGACAAAGCACATCTCCATCAAATATCATTATCTTAGAGAAGAAGCTCAAGAGAAGAAAGCGGTGTTGGAGTATGTTAGCACAAAGGAACAAATAGCAGATATCTTCACCAAGCCACTGCCAAGGGACACTTTTGAGTATCTCAAAAGTAAGCTAGGGGTCCTACCTCTATCTTTCATTCACTGACCGAGTTTGGTGAAAGCATCAATTTGATGATTCTATAGAATATCTTTTAGGAGTTGATGCTAATTTACACACTTTAGGATGTTTTCTAAAGGTGTACAGGAAACAGTACAGGAAACAATATAGGGGACAAGAATTGAAGACAAAATGCTCTGACCGAGACTATGTTCACACATAACAGCAGGAAATCACTTCATATAGGAAGAAATTATGTTTTAGTTCTTTACTTTTTCGTATTGTTGTCAAAGGGGGAGAAGACTAGAGAAGACTGGAGAAAAGGAATGGATACTAATGTATGGGGGAGAAGACTGATGACAGGGGGAGAGCATTTCATCATTTTAGAATCTCACAACAATCTGAATCAATTAGGTCAAATCAATTGGTTTTGCCATCAATGCCAAAGGGGGAGATTGTTGGCATTCTAATAGACAAGGAGAGATTGTTGGTATTTCAATAAGGATATTGAGAAGGTTGTTGATGATTATGGATATAACTGATTAAGGATGTTTACTGTCTTAATATTATTATTTTGTCATTGATGTCAAGAAATTGATTTTCTAATTCAGTATGATGTTGCCATATCTTAAAAAGTATGATTTGATGAGTATAAAGATGTCTATAAAAGATACAAAAAGAATGTGATGAATAAGGGGAGAAATAAGCTATTCAATGGGCAACTATTATTGAGTTAGAAAATGATGAGATCATGATGTTTAGATTGTTTTGATATCCTACATATGTTATTGATTGTAAGGTTAATATTATACTATGTTATGGAGCAAAGAACCTGGTCGGTAAACCCTAAGGAACCTAGTCGGTAAACCCTAAGGTTATCGCTATTGGTTAATGAAGGCAGAATGTCTACTGAGTGAAGTTTAGTATTTACCAGGTTGCAACCGAGTAGTAAAAGAATGCATTGAATGAATAAAAGCATTATTTAATGAAGGAAGCTGATGAGAAAGCTATGATTAAATGATTGGTATGTCGTGCATGAAGTTTTTTAAAGAATCTATGGCAAAGGAAAATCGATAGGAAGATCTACAGCTCAGATTGAACCACAATACCCTAGCACAAGTTCCAAGAAATATATGCAAGTTCCAAGGCGGGGTAAAACATTATTCAGATCGAAGGATACATTGAACTTGGTCAAAGTTTGAAGATCTAATGGCTATGATTGATCATGGGAAATGTGATCAAGGAGATTAAGCGGTTGGCAAATTGTTTATAAATAAGGAACTGTTGATAAACAATGTATGCGGGCAAGTGTATGCATAGGGATGCTACATAGTGATTACCGAGCATAGAAGCTTGAAGACCTATTTAAATAATAGAGTATAGAGCCTAGCAGATGGACAAGATAAGTCCTATTGTATCGAGCAAATAAGAATCTTCTTTACCATTTTAGATGTGAAGTTGCAGATAGATTTTTATTACTGTTATTTTGTAAAGTGACAGAAAATCTCTTAACCGAGTGGACTTAACAATCTTATTTGTAAAACCCTCTAGCAAGGTGACATTCTGATTGAGTGTTTGAAATCCTTTAATAAGGTCACTTCTAACAAGGTGAAGATCCTAACAGATCTGAGGGAAATCCCTTAACCAGGTCACATCTAGCAATGTGTTTGTAATCTTTAACAGGATTTTCTTTTAACCAAGCATACTCTAGAAGAGTATATTTCTTAGTGGGTCCAAAATCCCATAGTGATTTTTACCTATTTGGGTTTCCATGTTAAATCTAGTGTTATGATGTTTATATGCTTTTGAGTTTGCATGTTTAGCAGTTTTGGTTATATTACTGAAGTATATGTTATTGAGGTTGAATCTGTTGTTTTTATGGAAGATTAAGTTTGTATGATTCACCCCCCCCTCTCATCTTATTAGCTATTAGATTTGTACTTACATTAAGTATCAGAACTATCAATCAAAACCAAAGTCTTTCCTACCAATACCGGGTACTTCCTTTGTAATGTATAGCATTAAGAACACAAGCAAGTTACCAAATCTGAAAGTTCCCTTCTTATCACCTTTGATTTTCTTTAGGTTGTCTATCATTTCATCTTTAAGTCATTCACATTTATCAATTCTTGTATTATCATTTACCGTGTCATATGCACTTTTAATACATAAGCTAGAGACAGAGTTTAGTCTGTTTGCATGTGTAACCTTATAAACAAGAATCATACTGACAAATCTAACATTGATGTTCTTCACATCATTGACTCTTAGGGATATTTTGTCAAATTTTTTATCAGTTAAGGTCTTCATAGTGTCATTTGAAACTTTCTTAGTTCTGTCAGGCCTACTACTGGTGGAAGGTAAGCCTGTTACTGCCCTAACTGCCTCTTTAGTGATCTTATGGATGGAATCCAACCAAAAGAATTTTCCATTGACTCTACTTAGGACTATCCTTATCACATCTTTCATAAAATCAAGGATACTAAGAATGTCCACAAAACCTAGGGTTTCCACTACCTTGTGTTCCCGTTTAACACTACCATTTTTATCACAAATTGCAGTCCTATATATGTTCTTAATTTCATCATCTCCTAGCTCCTCAATATGACAATGTATATACATTCTAGGATCCTCTACATAAACTACTCCCTTAGGTATTTTTGAAAATGCTCCTAGGGTATCATCTTTCTTCGCAATTTCGGGAATAAGTTTGAACACGGGTCTAGGGCACTTGATAACTTCAATCACAGTAGGGTTTGCAATAAATTCAGGTGCAAATGAAGAAGCCATAGTTATAAATACCTTAATCGTCCTTTAGGATGAGTGCTTGAATGAACTACTTCACGTTTCGCTAAGGATGCCTTCGTTCAGTATTTTTATGCTCTCTGGAGATTTGAATGCTCGGTGAATGAAAAATGAAGCCAAAACACTTGCTTTATAATGTTATTTCCTTCAACTACCACATTTAATGCCTATCGGTTAAGTCAAAACTTAACTCATCTGTCAGTAAGGAAGTATTTCAACTTCTCACCATCAACCGAGGGTAAATTAGCATGTTTTCAATTTGTTGCCATACCCCCAAGGGATTATTTCTTGAGTTAGATGAAGAATCTCCTATCGGTGGAGTGATACTTTGTTCTATGGTGGAGGAGTATTCCCATCAACATTCTGATCTGACTTTCTAATCCATTGCTTTGAGAATTATTTCTTTACCTCTTCAACTTTTTCTTTACCTTTCAAGTTGGGTCCTTTGTTATTTGTCAGTGATGTCATACTTCTACAAAAATTTGCAATATGTCCAATCTTGTTACAAGCATAGCAAGTCACATTGGTTTTTATGAATAACTTTCCCATATCCTATGCCGGTATGTGTTCTGCATTAATTAGATAGATGTCCAAATCTTCCACAAACATAACATCTTACATTCATTCTACAATTTTTTGAATTATGACCAACTTTGTTGCATTTAGAACATTGACCGGTGGGTGTATTAGTGTTCTGATAATTTCTAGATCTACACTAATTTTCTCTATGACCATACTTGTTACAGTTAAAACATTTCTCATTAAATTTGTAAGCATTAGGTTGTCTTACCAATTTGCTGTGATCATGATTGTTTGCAGTACCAAAGCTTTCACCAACTTCAAAGCCAAGGCCATTTGTATCACCATTAGGTTTCTGATTCTTTACCATGTCATCAAATTCTTCTGAACTTTTCTTGAATTTATCCTTGTGTTGATTTGCAGTAGCCAATTCATTTTCCAAGAAATATTTCTATCTCATGAGTTCAATTTTGTCATGTTCTAAGTGAATTAGATATGTTTTTAGCATATCATTCTCATGATTGAGTCTTAGATTTTCATTTGCAGCATCATTGATTCTTCTAGTCAAGTCATCTTCATTCTTCTTCTAATTTTCAGTCTCTTTACAAAATCTCATAGTCATATCCTGCATCTCATTCTTCATTGTATTGTTTTCTTGTCTCAGTTTGTTCACCAGATCATTAAGAGTTTCCTTTTCATCATCATCATTCTACATCTTTTCACAAAGTTATCTTCTTTTGTTTCTTGCAATAGTGAGATTTTCTTGAAGTCCTTGAATGATATCCTATGCAGCCTTCAGATTATCTTCAAGTTTGATATTCTTTACTTTTTTTGCATCATAGTCTGAAAGAGTTGTTTCCAATTGCTTTCTCAAATTTTCCATCTCTACTGGTGTCAGAATCTTCCTCAAGTTGTTAGGATTTTTAAAATGGAGGACCAGGCTCTGATACTAATTGATGGGATTCCTAAAGATACTGAGAGGGGGGGGTGAATTAGTATCTGACTAGTCAGTGAATTTTTTGAACTTATTATATGAAAAGCATTCCAAAACTGTGTACCAGTAAACCAAAATTAATGCAATAAATAAGAAAAATAAACACAACATGAAAGACACACCATAGCACAATATTTTAATGAGGAAACCCGCTGTGGGAAAAACCTCGATGGGATTTGTGACCCACAATATTCGCTTACTGACCAATAAGAGAATATTACTGTTACAATAGGGGCCTGCACATGTAGGAAGGCCAAGTGCCTAGAGCTCACTGCTTAGTTACAAAAGAAGTCTCACTGACTTACAAAAGTGGATTATGAAAATCCAATGTCATGTACTGCTTCAGATCAGCATCTGCTATGCCAAGTTCAGTACCAGTTTAAGCTCTGTAATAATCATAAACCCTTATCAAAGATCTGCCTTACAATTTGCACATTAGGCCTACAATAATCTAACCATATCCTTATCCTAAATGATCTACAAGATCTCATACTTATATGAGTCTTATTACAATCCGCCATGTTGGCTTACAAAAATATTTTACAATTAAATACAAAATACAATTAAACAAAATTTATGTCGACCATGGTGTCAGTAATCAATCTTTTCAGTGTCGATGAACTGTATGTCAGTGTAGAGTCTGCCAGTGCTAGTGCCTACCGGTATCATATTATTGTAAGGTTGCCATCAATGACAATACCTTCAATCACCTACAATTTCTCATTGGAGTGTGTATTTGCCAACAGGGTCATGCATGTGTTCTAACACATGTGTGACCCCTTACGACCACTTAAGGCCCCTTGCAACACATGTGCACCTCTTAGGACCTATTAGGACCACATAGGACCAAATGGTGTCACAAGGGGTCATATGTGGTCCTAAGGGTCACGCATGTATTAGAACACATGCGTGACCCCTTAGGACCACTTAAGGCCCCTTGCAATACATAGAGAGTATGCAATACAAACAAACAATGTCTAGAGTGTGTGATGTGGTCTCTAATTTATGTCTGGAGGGACTAACTGGTTTTGGAGTTGGATGGGGAAACCTATTCGGCCACACTTGGAGTAAATCATTGTGTTCATGCAAGGGCCACGTTTTTTCTATTATGAGAATGATGATTTTGCACTAGAGGATATTTGGAAGACAATTCCCCAAAAATTCTATGTTGTGGAACCAAAGTTGGTGGACTTGAAGTACACTTTTCAAAGTCTTAGAAGACCAAGAGGCTATGTACACAATCTCCCAATAGAAGGGAAATTTTGAAAGCATAATTCTCTAGTCTTCTAGAAGTTTGAATTTAGTACTTTGACGAGTCCACCAACTCTGGTTCCACACCATAGAAATTATTGGATATTGTCTTCCAAATATCCTTCGGTGAAAAAGAATCATTCTCATAATAGAAAAAAGGTGGCCCTTGCATGAACACATTGATTTCCTCCAAGCGTGGCCCAATAGGTTTCCCCGTCCAACTCCAAAACTAGTTAGTCCCTCCGGACATAAATTAGAGACCACATAACACACTCTAGACATTGTTTGTTTGTATTGCATACTCTCTATACATGTATTTAGATCACCCTAAAAACAATTTCCTTTTCTTTTCTCCAATTGCTCTCTTCTGGTCAGCTAATGAGCTTGTTTATATGTCATTCAAGATAATGCAGACCTTCTTGGTTTCTTTTATGAAATTTACTAGCACCCCAAGTACGACCTATTAGGACCACATAAGACCAAATTATGACCTATTAATTAATTTGTACATATGCAAAATTGTGAATTAATTGTAAATTAATTTTACTTAATTGTAAATTAATTTTACTTAATTGTAAATTAATTTTACTTAATTGTAAATTAATTTGACTTAACTTGGGGTCTTAATTTGACTTAATTTGACTAATTTTCAAATTAATTATTGTATATGCAAATATATGTAATTGTAAATTAGACATATATTGAAATTTAAAATTAAATTTATAGTTGTTTAAATTTCTTTTGTGCATAGATCTCTAGAAATTTATCTTAACTTTGTCTTTATATCTAGAAAATTTTAACTAGATTGAGTATGTATTTATGACATTTAAATTTCTTTAAAATGTATATATCTAATTTCTTTAATTTACATGTTTTTAAATATGTTTAAAATGATTTAAATGTACATGCACATAAGTTTTTAACTATTGTTTATTGTGTACTACATACATGCACATGTGCAGATATATATATATATATATATACATATATATATATATATACACACACACACACATATATATATATATATATATATATATATATATATATATATATATATATATACATATACATATATATATATATTATCCACTGAACATCATGTCTGACAAGCCTAGATCACATAACATGAGTACTTCTGAGCCTAGTGTTCATCCTTGTGGGCATGAGCAGTTGTCACATAGGTCTGCAACAACTCCATAGGAGAGACAACATCTCTACAATCAGACTGTTGAGGCACTCCAACATGCCTTAGATCATTTAAATGCCACTTTGGGAAACATGCATGATCACACAAATAAACAAAGGGGTGAGACTATTAGACATGAGCTAGTTCATATGATTGACCTTGTCGACAATTATAATCCATATGACAAGGTCAATGGAGAGGAATTCTATAGATCCCTTTCATGCAGTGTACATGGTATCATGAAATGGGACACGGTGAATGATAGAGTTTCCACAATTGATGTGAAAACCATGTTTCCTCATTATCAGGCCTTTGGTAGGGTGATAGGCTATATGCCTACCAGGTGCACGGATGTACTAGTAGCACCATTTATCTATCCTATATGGTTAGCCACTCATGATAGGTGGCCCCAAAAGGATGAGTTGCCCCTTTATTTTTGCAAACAATTGTTTGCAGAGTTTCATTTGTTGGATGGTGTTGATTACACCGATTTTTTGAAACATGCTGGGCAAGGGAAGGGCAGATTTTTCAGATAAGTTTAGATGACTAGTTGCACCCCTGCCCATTAATAAATGGACATTGATTGGTCCAAACCTTGTGGTTCTTCCCACGAGTGCAGACCTAGCACATGCTGCAGATAGTGTGCCAGATGACACTTGATAGTCCATATTTTCCAGTATTACTACTATAGCCACACAGGTGGATAAGATGACATCAGATCGGGTGGGTAGATATTTTTTGTGCTCTCATAGTAGCATTCATGATGCATTAGCAAGTGATGATCCATATGTTCAAGTAGACATACCATCGTTGATGGATGTTGCATGCATGCATCACATAGATCCCTTATGATAGATGAGCACATGCTTATCCAGTGATCTCTTGGATGCATATCAGGTCATTGCTATGGATTATGGGATCCCACTACAGGATACCCCATCATTTTTTAGGAGTGCACTTGGTAGACCGGATGCATCTAGTCATGGTTGTGAATACTACACAACCTACTGCCACTACACATCCTACTGCCCCGCCCCAGCATACAATAGTTGGTCAGGATACACCTCCTCCTTTTGTTTATACATCAGTTGATTGAGCTATAGTACCTGATACTAGATTTTTGGGGATGTTCACTACCATGCTTATGGAGCCAAACAGTGAGGGGGATCATGTTGCAGTGGTCTCCTTGCATGATTCTAACATCAACAGGATTAGACGAGCCTTACATGCTACAGGAGAGGTATGAATTATATAATATATAATTTACTAATTTTAATTTTGATATTTTATAGAGCTACTTGATTGTACACATGAAATGCATAGATTAAATTAATTAAATATATATATTGGATTGTATTTTTTGAACTATATAGGGTATCACGTTAGGGTCGATGTATGGAGATTTGGATGTTGCCACTAACCTCGTTGTTCATCAGGAGACACTTTAATATATAAAGTTTAAATTATTATTTTTTTGTTTTTAAGTTTTATTTAAATGGATATCTAGGTGCTGATTAAATAATTTCTTGATATATATATATATATATATATATATATATATATATATATATATCAAACAAAGTGCATTCTCTAGGATGAGCGAGCTTTGCGCAGGATGAGCCACTCATCCTGCAAATGTTCTAGAGTCTAGCATGTGCGCAATGGAGGTGTTAGAGACCTAGAGGTATGTTTATCTAGACAACCTCGTGTACATGTACATGTGCAAGTAGATTAGATTTAAATAATAATGAATTTGTTTAAATAATGTGCATGTTCAAGTTCATGTGTAATTTATATTGCAGGTGCAAGGGGTGATGTTTGAGGATTTTCACATTGCCATCGACCATGTTCATCATGAGACACAGGTACATACATTATAACTTTAAATTAATTGAATATTAAATATTTAAGTTTTATTTTTAAAGGGTTAGTTTGCACATTATGAATATATGTGTGCACATGTATATCTAACAAAATTTCAACATTGCAGGATGCACCACTATCACGCAGGTTGAGCTCCTCATCACATAGATGTCCTAGAATCTTGCATGCACATGGTGGTGATGTTAGAGACTCTTCACAGGTATGTTTGTCTACATACAAATGCTCATAATCTATGTTACTTAAATTTTTTTACTTTAGTACATTCAAATTTAATGTTTAATGTATGATTTTATGCGTGCATACTCTATTGCAGGCGCATGGATCAAGACATGCTTTAGGACAGGGTTCCAAGTGACCCATTCTTTATATGTGTGTGTGTGTGTGTGTGTGTGTGTGTGCACATATTTAATAAACATTTCTTATATATTTGTACAAGTGTACTAGACATTTCATACATGTGTATTGTACACATTTCATATGCATATGCACATACTATATATTTATTTTCCATATTTCATGTGTGTGTGTGTGTGTGTATGTGTTAGATAGATGTACATTTCATACTACTTTGCATGTTTATATATAGATATATTACATTTTTGAAAGTTAAGTGTTTCAATGATAGAATCTCTAAGTCATTTGAATTTAGTTAAGTGTTCTAGTTAGTTGTACATGTGTATGTGAAAGTTAGGTGTTTAAGTCTATTTTAACTTTGTTCATTGTTAAACAAAATTAGTCATTGAAATTTAATTTAGTTGTTCATTTTAGTTAAGTGTTTATGTACATGTTTAATTAACTTACTTCAAAACTTTGATATCCCCTTAAATATCCCCTTAAATCCCCTTAAGACCACTTAAAACACCTTAGGACAACATAATTAGATGAATCTAAACAACATAATTAAATGAAACAATATATGTGTAAATTTAAATGAAAATAATGTACATAGATGAATAAAATGAATCCATGCATGTGTAAAAATATAAAAGAATCAATCCCCTTAAATCCCCTTAAGACCACTTAAAACACCTTAGGACAACATAATTAGATGAATCCAAACAACATAATTAAATGAAACAATATATGTGTAAATATAAATGAAATGAATGTACATAGATTAATAAAATGAATCCATGCCTGTGTAAAAATATAAAAGAATCAATCCCCTTAAATATCCCCTTAAATCTCCTTAAGACCACTTAAAACACCTTAGGACAACATAATTAAATGAAATGAATTTACATAGATTAATAAAATGAATCCATCCATGTGTAAAAATATAAAAGAATCAATGATGCAAATATCCCCTTAAATGCCCTTAAGACCACTTAAAACACCTTAAGACAACATAATTAGTTGCTCATTTTAGTGAAATTATATATACATGTGTAACTATATATACAACATTAATTAAATGAAACTATAAATGTGTAAATCAAAATTAAATGAATACATAGATGAATAAAACATGTAAAATCAACGTATAAAACAAAAAATAAATGCATCAAAAAAACTAAATTTCCACAAGTTATCCAAATTGATACACATGTCTAGAAATATCTAAATATATATATATGAGTTTATCAAAATAAGACCTATCTAATATATTTTACTTGTTCAAACATGACAAGTGAACTTAAAGCTCATGGTACATATTATCTAGATCCTCCCTATCTTTTATAATTTCTAAAAAAAATTCATGATCTTCAATACGCAACCTCCACTTTTGGTTGCCAAGTCCTCTTTTTGGCAAAGTCCCCAACTGCAATCTTGTCTCTATTACTAAGTGACTGTAGTGTAGAACTTTTTGGCCAGGCATATAATTGTTAGGTCTCGGAGACAACTGAGAGGGGGGGGTGAATTAGTTGTCTAACAAATTCAAACCAAAAACAACTTAACCAACTTAATGCTTAATACCGATAAACTAGTTTAATATGTCGGTAGACAGATTTAACAATTAATTTCTATACCGGTAAGGATTAGTGTAAGAAACATAAAGACAAGTCATCCACAACACATAACACCAATATTTGTACGTGGAAAAACCATGGTGGAAAACCTTACCCACAATTAGATGATACTACTGCAGATAGTAAGTGTACATAAATGGGGTTTGCACATGTAGAAAGGCCAAGCGCCTAGAGCTCACTACTCAATCACAAAATGGGAGTCACACTAACTATACTTGGATGGTTAAATCCAATAAGAATGTACTGCACAAAATAGCATCTTCATATGTTGGATCCAGTATTGGGGTAGTTCTGATTGTCTTCACAAAAACCCTTCTTCAATCTTCAAATGATGTCTGCATGTATAGCTCTACTTATTCTTGCATATACCTTCACACAATCCTTTTTTGTATTCCACACTTGATCTTACAAATAAGATCTTACATTTATACCATAACCTAAGACCAATTTTAGTAGGTCGGCTCTATAAGATATTACAATAAAAACATTTTACAAACAATATAATATCCAATGCAATAACTGATTCAACATGTTGGCTTAACGCATTTACAACAATAATTAGTCATCTCCATAGTGTGCCATGTTGATCTAGAAAATATAAACCCACCGGTGTAACCCTGGATCTATTTGCTGGTAACAACAAATATACAAATGCTAATGTACCAATAAACAAAACTCCAGGACAAAGTGTCCACATAGTGTCTTTGACATAACCAAGTGTTTTCCATTACATTCCAAGTGTCGGTGATCATTATATCTTGCCAGTGTACCAGATACCAGTGATTGTGTATGAGTCACTTGTTTGCCAGTGAATGTTGCTACTTCTCCAAAGTGCCAGCGTTGATAAGTGTTTAGTAGGTGTTGACATCAATGACAAAGCCATACAAAAATACCAACAATCTCCCCCTTTGGCATTGATGGCAACACAAGATGGAAAAACCATCAAAGTGCCAAAACAAAAATGCCAAATACCAAAAACCAACAATCTCCATTAGAGATCATAACCAGAAATTAAAATATAGATACAATGAGTAATAATCTCTCTCAAACAATAATCTCTCCCCTTGGGAGCAACATATGTTTTCCTTGTGTTTTTTCATACCAATCTCTCCCCCTTTGACATCAAATGCCAAATTTCTTGCCAAGCTAATTTCATATACAAAATACCAATCAATTTAGTTTACCAATACTCCCCCTAAGAAGTAGCTTCCCATCAAAGCCAGAAAAAAGATTTCTCTATTAGTTCTATCAGTTGATGACAATCATCAACTTCCTAGGTCTCTACTGGTGGGGGTATGACCCCAAGCTGATCTCTGAGATATTCAAAAGTGTCCTTAGGCAAAAGTTTAGTAAAGATATCTGCAATCTGCTCTTTAGTATTCACATAAACCAGTTTTATTTCCTTTGCTTCAACATTTTCCCTTAGAAAATTTAGTTTGATAGAAACATGTTTGGTTTTAGAATCTAATACCGGATTCTTAGATATATCAATTGCTGCATTATTATCACAATAGAGAGTAATAGGTTCCTTGCATTTTACCTTTATGTCTTTCAACATTTTCTTAAGCCATAGTACCTGTGTACTGTTAGTTGCTGCTGCAACATATTCTGATTCTATTGTTGATAAAGATGTACAGCTTTGTTTCTTACTCAACCAAGAATCTAGTTTGTTTCCAAGAAAGGATGCTCCGTCGGTGGTTCTTTTTCTATCATCGACATCTCTTGCCCAATTTGCATCTATGTATGAACATAATTCAAAGTTTTCATCTCTAGGATACCATAATCCAAGATTTATAGTACCTTGTAAATATCGAAAAATCCTTTTTACTATTGATTCATGATTTTCTCTAGGATTACTTTGAAATCTTGAAACAATACATATTGTATTCATAATATCAGGTCTAGTTTGTGTCAAATACAGTAAACCTCCTATCATAGATTTGTATATAGTTGGATTAATGGGTGTAGATTCATCCCTTAGTGATAGTTTGTCATTTGTTGTCATAGGTGTGCTTACTGGTTTAGATTTTTCCATCCCAAATTTCTTTAGTAACTCTTTTAAGTATTTGGATTGACTCAAGAATATACCTTTATCAGTCTGTAAAATCTGCAATCCTAAAAAGAATTTTATTTCTCCAATCATAGACATTTCAAATTCTTGCTGCATTTTAATAGAAAATTCTTTACATAATCCATCTTCTCCTCCAAAGATTATATCATCAACAAATACTTCTATAATCAAGATGTCATCATTAGTCACTTTATAGTATAAATTGTTGTCCGCATTACCTTTAGAAAAACCAATCTTCAAAAGATACTTATCCAATCTTGCATACCAAGCTCTTGGAGCTTGTTTCAATCCATACAAAGCTTTTCTTAACCTGCAAACCATATCTTTGTCATCTGCTAAAGAAAATCCATCAGGTTGTTCAATGTATACTTCTTCTTCAAGATCTCCATTTAAAAATGCACATTTAATATCCATTTGATAGACTTTGTAGTTCTTGTGTGCTACAAAAGCCAAAAATAATCTGACTGCCTCAATTCTAGCTACCGGTGCAAAGGTTTTATTGTAATCAATTCCTTCTTTCTGAGAATATCCCTTCCACACTAGTCTTGCTTTATTTCTGACAACCTTACCATATTCATTAAGTTTGTTTCTAAATACCCATTTGGTTCCAACTACATTTTTATCTTTAGGTCGGGGAACTAATGTCCAAGTGTTGTTTTTCTCAATTTGTTCTAATTCTTCTTCCATAACTTTAATCCAAAATTTATCTTCACATGCCTCATTAACAGATGATGGTTCAATTTGAGAAATAAGACATACCTCTTCATTTGCATATCTTCCTCTTGCCAGAACTCCTTTGTACTTGTTTTCAATTATCTAATCTTCAGAATGATTCAATCTTACATACTGGGGTGTCTTTGTTTGTTGTTGTTCTTCAGTCATAGTGGAATTCTTAAATGATACTGGGGTAACTAGATATTCATTCTGTACCGGTGGATTCAGTGTAGGTTCATTTGTCAAAATTTTTGTTGCCAGTTCAGAGTCTATATACCTTGAAGTTCCTTTGAATTGTTCATCAAACTTTACATTTGTACTTTCAACAATTTTCTGCAATCTTTTGTTAAAACATCTATATGCCTTGCTCATAGATGAATAACCAAGAAATATTCCTTCATCACTTCTAGGATCAAATTTCCCAATATACTCATCTCTTCTAATGTAACATTTGCTTCCAAATATTCTAAAATATTTAAGGGTAGGAGTAATACCAAACCATAGTTCATGAGGGGTCTTACCAGTTTCATCTTTGATGTGAACTTTCTTGAATGTATAGACCATTGTACTAACTACCTCTCTCCAATATATATGTGGTAAGTTTGCTTCTAATAACATACTTCTTGTTGCATCCAAGATAGTTCTGTTTTTCCTTTCAACAACTCCATTCTGCTGTGGTGTTTGAGGTGCTGATTGTTGTCTTCTAATTCCATTTACTTCACAGAATGTATCAAACTCCTTAGATGTAAATTCTCCTCCTTGATCTGATCTTAGACATTTTATTTTTTTACCGGTTTCATTTTCAACCATTGCTTTGAACAATTTAAACTTTGAAAGTGCTTCTGATTTTTCTCTGAGAAAAGTAACCCAACATATTTTAGAGTAGTCATCAATGATTAGCATGAAATATCTATCACCTTGTAAGCTTTTAGTTCTAGCTAGACCACATAAATCAGTATGAATTAAATCAAGAGCATTATTGGACTTTTCTGGAATACTTTTGAAACTAGCTCTAACTTGTTTTCCAAATTGACATTCCTTACATACTGTATTGTGAGGTTTGGCAATTTTAGGTAAATCTCTAACTGCCTTACTAGTATTGATTTTTACCATGCAATCAAAGTTTACATGACAGAGTCTTTTATGCCATAGTTAACTTTCATCTATATGTGCAATCAAGCATGTCTTTTCACTATTATTCAGATGAAAGATATTACCTCTAGTCTGATTACTAGTTACAATTTCCAAACCAGTTTTGTTCATGATTTTGCATTTTTCATTTTTAAAATTGTAACTGAAATCCTTTCTCAACTAATTGGCCAACACTCAAAAGATTATACTTTATCAAGAGATATTGTACCCTTACCTTTGATTAAACAAGCTTTGTCATCTCCAAATCTCACTAAGCCTCCATTGTATTCTTGAAAGTTCAATAATTTACCTTTGTCTCCTACCATATGATGTGAGCATCCATAATCAATGATCCATTCATCCTTTACTTCAATTTTAGCTGCCAAGGCCTGTACTACCAATTGAGCAGTAGGTGCCAGTTGATCTTCTGTTATAGCAACAAAAACACATCCATTGTCTGCCAGATCTTCATTAGAATCATCAGTCACTCCTTCATCAGCAACATAACAAGATTTGTCCTTATTCTTCTTAAATCTGTATCTCTGATATTCAAGATTAGGCTTGTATTTCCTTCTAGCTTCTTCTCTTAGTCTAGCATGTCTATCAAGGCATCTTGAAGCCATATGTCCAATCTTATTGTAGTTAAAACATTTAAAGGGTGCTTTACCTTCATACTTACTTCCAACTGGTCCTTTAGGCATTTTTCTTGCAAATAGTGCTTCAAGTTCTTCAAGGTCTTCATTTTCTTTCCTGCTTTCTTCAAGTTCTCTTGCATAAAAGGCTTTCCAATCAGATTTGTCAAATGATGGAGTAGATGATGTTGATGCTTTAAAGGCCAAATCTATCTTTATAGTAGCAACAGGACCAAATTCTTCAATTTCAAAAGCTGAAAGTTTCCCAATCAATGTATCCCTAGTTATTGATGTATTAGGCATTGTTCTTAACTCATTCATAGTAGTGACTTTCATTTTATATGCTAGTGGAAATCCTCTTAAAACTTTTGAAACAATTTCATCCTCACTTAAGTTTCCTCCACAACATTTAATACCCAAAACAATCTCATTCACTCTTTCCATAAAAGCAGAAATCCTTTCATCTTCTTCCATTTTCAAATGTTCATACTTGACTTGAAAGCTTTCAAGTTTTGCAATTTTGATAGTGGAATCTCCTTTATTCAGTGTTTCCAAATGATCCCAAATAGCTTTAGCAGTAGACCTATCTGATAGTCCCATGATTTGTTGATCTGACAATGCACTCAAAAGTGCTTCTCTTGCTTTGTAATCATTTTCCTCATCTATAGTCAAGTTGGGTGGAGTGGGCTTACTCTGAGTAGGAGGAGTATAACCATTCTTTGTAACATCCCAAATGTCCTTTCCAATGCTATTTAGAAGTGTCTCCATTCTGATCTTCCATATGCCATAGTTGGTTCCATCAAGTTTAGGACTGTCCTTCCTGAAATAGTTAGTAGACATTGGATCTTCTAAAGTTGTTAAACTTCTGCAAAAGAGGACTAGGCGCTGATACCAATTGTTAGGTACCAGAGACAACTGAGAGGGGGGGGGGTGAATTAGTTGTCTAATAAATTCAAACCAAAAACAACTTAACCAACTTAATGCTTAATACCGGTAAACTAGTTTAATATGTTGGTAGACAGATTTAATAGTTAATTGCTATATTGGTAAAGATTAGTGCAAGAAACATAAAGACAAAGTCATCCACAACACATAACACCAATATTTGTACGTGGAAACCCTGTAAGGGGAAAATTCATGGTGGGAAACCTTACCCACAATCAGATGATACTACTGCAGATAGTAAGTGTACATAAATGGGGTCTACACATGCAGAAAGGCCAAGCGCCTAGAGCTCACTGCTCAATCACAAAATGGGAGTGTCACTGACTATAGTTGGATGGTTAAATCCAATAAGAATGTACTGCACAAAATAGCATCTTCATATGCTGCATTTAGTACCGATGTAGTTCTGATTGTCTTCACAAAAACCCTTCTTCAATCTTCAAACGATGTCTATTTGTATATCTCTTCTTATTCTCGCATATACCTTCACACAATCCTTTTTCGCATTCCACACTTGATCTTACAAATAAGATCTTACATTTATACCATAACCTAAGACCAATTTTAGTAGGTCGGCTCTACAAGATATTACAATAAAAACATTTTACAAACAATACAATATCCAATGCAGTAATCGATTCAACATATCGGCTTAATGCATTTACAACAATAATTAGTCATCTCCATAGCATTCCATGCTGATCTGGAAAAGAGAAACCTACCGATGTAACCCTAGACCTATTTGTCAGTAAAAACAAATATGCAAATGCTAATGTACCAATAAACAAAACTCTAGGACAAAGTGTCCACATAATGTCTTTGACATAACCAAGTGTTTTCCATATCATTCCAAGTGTCGGTGATCATTATATCTTGCCGATGTACCAGATACTAGTGACTGTGCATGAGTCACTTGCTTGCCGGTGGATGTTGTTGGTTCTCCAAAGTGCCAAAGTTGATAAGTGTTTAGTAGGTGTTGACATCAATGACAAAACCATACAAAAATACCAACAATAATCAATGAATGTTACACCATTTGTATCTATCTTTATTTGTTGATAATAGGTGCCTTCAACAACAACTAAACTAGTGGGATATTGTTGCCCATCATCATCACTGACTGATTCCATTAACTTACATTTTGGTTGTGTGCATCTCTGTAGATAATAATCTACACTTTCAATATTGTCAGGATCAGCAATCATTGCAAAAATATCACCTGTGAAAATAGACCGTGCATGTATATATATTACAAGCAATATTAGTTCATTACACATTTTTAAATTAATGAAGAATTTAAAAATATGCATGCACGCACCTGTAACAACTAAATCAGAAACACATTCATAATCAACTGAATATAGAGGATCATGAATATCAATAATGTCACTATCTTCGTAAGGAGGCATTGTGATAAAATCTTTCATATCCCATTCCAAAACATATCCATTAGCAATATTTTGACAATGATTATCTTTGTTGTTCACAATGCAATCAAGACAAAAGCATGATTTTCATCTTGCAAGAATAACACGAGGCTTGCTAAATCCCGTAGTCATGACTTGATGAAAACTTCTAATACCATTAATTGATTGACAATTATAAGGATTTTATCAATCAATATCTGATAATGTACAAAAAGTATTTAGTCAATTTTAGTTCATTTCACACACATATATATACACACTTGAATTTTAAAAAAAATTCAAGAACACCAAGAATGTTTAAGAAATTATATATATATATATATATATATATATATATACCTTTAACTTCCCAAAAATAACACTTGTTGTAAGTTGTATCACGACCAACAAAATGATTTTTGCACCATTCAATAATATCATTAGAATTATGTATGGTGTTACCTATACAAAAGCTCTTTCTTTAGAAAATTGGACAACCCACATGTACAAAGATAATTTACCTGCAAGATATTTTACTTGCAAGTTCATGTTGGCAAAGTGCACGCTTCACACATGCTCCTGCTCCATCATGCTCTCCTTTTCTATGTCCACTCTCGAAGAAGTTCCACAAAAACTGTATGCTACGTCAAGCATGTTGTAGGGATAACTAGTTAAAAGCTTTTGCAGACTTAAATTGCCTTGACATGAATAACATATATATTTAAACTTTTGACCCGTTATATACAATCAAATCATATATATATATATAAAAACTTAAATAATCAATTTCAAATCTAGTGTACTTACCAACACATCCATCTGGCCAAATCCAATGTTGTGTACATTCTATCTCACGATCTTTAATATCTTCAAAAAATATTCCAAAACAATGTGCTACATAGCTCCTATCATGACACGTATCATCACTGATATAGAAATGGACCTCCTTGATGATAATGTGTTCATTTTCAGTACTTTCTATACCATCCACATGAAATTGTGCATGTCTATAACAAACTTGTACACATATTGCGACTTGATCAAAATGATAATATTGACTTTGAATTTCTGTGTGAGGACTAAATGTTTAGTTCTCGGAGAAATCTACAATTGAAAGAATACAACCTGGTGGAAAACAATTCTTTGAATCATGAAACTCTTTAGCCTACCATCTTGCACCATGACAATGTTGGATATGTGGATATATCATATTACAACATCTATCTATAAACTGAATGTAGGGAAATTCACTCTCTTTCAACATAATTTTTTTGGATTCAGTTCCTAACTTACTTTGGTATGTCTCATATTCAAATCTCTTCCATATAACTAGTGCATGAATATCAAAATTCTTTGTTTGCAACACAAACTTACTCAAAAATCCACAATCATTGCATTCACCTTTTATACATTATATTTTGAACTCATCAGAATCTTCTAATTTATCACATAAAATAGACTTCACAAATTGTGTTGTACTTGTAGGAATGACTAGATTTGGATTAATTGTTGCCATGAACTTCTTATATGATTGCAAGTGTAGATGAAATTCAACATGATTTCAACAACAAGAAGTTTCATGTACCTTATTTATGCATACAAAGCAAGGATGAAATCTCTCAAACATCCTTTGGCAAATCTTTACATCTGAAAATTCTTGCTTGAATGCTTCAAACAATTCACTTTGTGTTGTATCTAAGAAATGTTTTTGGATGTGTAATCTTTTTACCTTCTTCATCTATCATCTGTATAGTATCTCTTCTATTGGAAGAAACATGAGATTGGTTGGTCCAATAATCAATGACCTGTCTTTTTACATCTTCAGAAATTCTGTCTTTTCTAGGAACCCTATAGATATTTACCCAATTCTTTTCGATGTTTTCATCCAACATATTTCTCTTCCTAATGTATCTTTGAATAGTTCTTCTAGATACATTCATTAATTGAGAAATTTCATTAACTTGTTTTTTATGAGTCAATCCCTTACTACTAATCATAGTCATCAATGCTCTATGTGCAACACTTAAATCAACACCTTGACTTGTGTTCTTAATACAATTCAATGCTTCTTGTAAATTTTCAATTATAGTTTCTTTTACTAATGTATCACTAGAACTTTTCTTATTACCAATACGCAACAAGTCCAAAACAGGTTTCATTTCCCTTTTCCTAAATAACTTAGTAAATAATTGTGCTCTTCCAACAATAGACTTATTTTTAAAATAATCAACCCACAAATTCTTACAATGCAATTTTAATGTGCTTTCAGGTATCATATCTTTAGATAGAATTTCATTGAAAGGACTATCTTCATCCATTTCCATCAAATTTTTCATACGAGATAAAAAAATTCATCTTGTACCTGAGTAGATGTTTCTTGAATATCATCAGGTTGATCTTGAACAACAACATATTGTTGTTGACTATGTTTTGTATGACCTTCCATCTTATCGTCCCTTTTACGATCATACAACCTTGATCTAGTCCTCTTATTCCCCATTGCAAAAAATATTTAGATCTTCAAAATTTTGTGATTTGAACCTAAAAACAACACATGCAAATATGCATATCTTCAAAATTTAGTGTTTTGAACTAAAAAGGTTACATATCTAATAACTTTCCATCGGTTCTTAACAAAAAAAATGTAATTAGTGAAATGTATTTAAATAATTTTGGATTCTTAAGCTTAATGTGAGTAAATTTCATCCATTTAGATCATTTTACTTGAAGTCCAATTTTTATAATTTAGAAAATGAAAAAATAAGGCTCAAGAAATTTTGGAGCATTGATAAAAAGTAAGAAATTAAGTATACTTCAATTAGATACATTTGACTATATGCAATGTACATATGAACATGATTTAATTTAACATTAATTACTTGAAATCACTTAGCTAATACATATAGAGAATTTGAGTCAAGTATTACAAAATATAATATAATATAATTCAGTACTAAATAGTGTTGGATATATGGCCAAGAAATGGTTATTGTTGTATCGTAGTGACTAAAGAATATGGTTAATCTAAAAAATATTTAATTTTGAAAAAAACATCTAATATTGTAAATTAAGCATGATTGAAAAAATAATTTCAAATAACATACTTGGAAAGGGTAGACGCCTTCTAAAAAAAATTCAAAATTTTCACCCCTTTACAAAATTAGAAATATTCGCCCCTTTATAATCTTCCTACTCGCTCCAAAATGCAACTTTATTTGAAAAAAAAAAAAGATTATTTGCAAAAATAACTCTTATTATTTTCACATTTGATTGATTTGGTTTTTTTAATGGAAAAAATAATTCTTTTTTATATGTGGTTCAAATGATCGACCGCGTCGGCCCTCACAGTTCCAATCGAAACAGCTTATGTGGAATGCCAAGTAGCAGCCACATCAACAAAAATGATGATTTTCTCAAACTTGTCACTTCTGCAACAAAATTTAATAGGTAAATTAAACTTATTAAAAAAATTTAAAATACCCTTTTTTAGAGATCAAAATCACGATTCTACTCATATAATTTTTTTAATGTTTTGATTACATTTAATATATAAAAAATTAAAAAAATACAACTAGGTAATCTTTTGTTCAATATGAGTCTGCTTTGAAAAACAAAAAAAAATATCAAATCACTTCAAAAAAAATTGAAAAAAATATGGTTCACTAGAAGAGAGAGTCTTCTCCAAAAGGGTATTTTTATTTTTTGCATTATCATAAATTGAATAGACAAATTGTGGTGGGAGACAAAAACTGTCAAATTCTGGTGTATTCGACTTCCAAATGTTATTACAAAGAAAATATACATCAATTTTTTTATTTTTTTTCTCATCCACTATATAAATATGTGATCTATAAATGATATCAAAATGAGAGAACAAAAAGTTGATTTACATTTACTGTTGAGGTGGGAACCAAACCCCCTATTTTTTCAGCGTTTTTCAACAATAAAAAAATGGACTTTAAAGCTAAAAAAACATATAAGTTATTGACAAAAAAATTTCAAAAAATAGTAGACACTTCAACAAATTTTACACATGTCATCAGTCTACATCATCTTCAAATTCAAAATGCAAATGACACTTTTATGGCGACGAAATTGAACAGTTATTGTTGTGTTAGTATTTTCCTTTGTAAAAGTGTGACACATGTTTGTGCTTTTACCTGATGATGTTTTTATGTAGTAGGTTGACTGATGAGTTGTTTTATGTTTTCATTGATGTAAACTATGTTTTCATAGTCATATAAGTCTTTTAGGCCAACCGATAAAGTATAATTGGTATAGGATACAGTTTACCAATGAACTAGCAATAGGACTTCAATTGGTAAACAAGAACAAAGTTGTATTCACGAAACCGGTATGAGCGATCAATGAAGAGATAGGCAATGTGATTTTGCAGGAGTGTTGAAGATTATATCAGGTAGCTATGTTTCACACTGCAATAGTAGATTCAATAGGATGAGTGAGTTATGATGTACAGAGCAGTCAATCATGAAGAACAACTAACCGGTAGAACTAAATCACTAAGATTGGTAAACTGGTACACACAATGTTTTATTTTTAAGTTGTTGTTCTAGTGGCTGACATAAGTAAAGCGTGTAGTGCAAGATTGACTAGATTCATTGAACCTAGGAAATTTTTCCAAGGTTAGCAGACTAAGTTGATGCTTATAAAAAGTGTGATGAGTTATGAGATTGAGAGCGAATATTGAGAGTTTGATTTTGCGGTAATCTAAGAAGTTCTATATGGATATGTTGTTGATATATTGAGAAAAACTAAAGCAGTTCTTATCAAGAATAGAGGTGCTACATGCAGATCCTTTTACTATTGTTTTCCTAACAGTTGTAGCAGTCAAAATCCCTTAACCGGGTAAGTCCTAATAGGCCTGAAATTGTAGATCCCCTAACAGGGTAGCTCATTAACTTGAGTCTAAATCCTCTTGCGAGGTTTCTCCTAATAGGGAAAAGATTTTAATAGGGTTGGGGTAAATCCATTAACCAGGTGAATCCTAACATGGTCTTCTCCTAACCAAGCATATTCATAAGACCTTAACTGGTCAAAGATTTCTATTTTGCAGATAGTGAATCTTGTGGATATTAACTCCCACTGATGTTTTTCCCTTTTGGGTTTCCATGTATAAATATTTGTGTTATATGGAGCTTGATATATTGGGTTTTATCTTATGTGGTGATATTTCTTTTATGTTTATTAATATTTAATTAATTTAAAGTGGTGATCAGATTTGTCTTGTGGCTTTTGCTTGCACTGATTCACCCCCCCTCTCAGTGCCTTATAAGTTTATCAATTAGTATCAGAGCCTAATTCTCTTAAATATTAACCACTTGGGAAAGATCCCTAAGGATATCATAGGGGATATTAGTTATAGAGAGATGTCTAACTAGCTTGCAGAAGCTGAGGAAGCCCTAGATACATTGAAAGGCAAATATAAAGCCTCACTTGCCAAGAGAAGAGAGCTTGTAGAACAACTGATGGAGTTTACTAAAAATAGTTCTTATAATGAAGAAAACATGGATGCATTGGTTACTAAAGTTGAAAATTGAATGATGAGAAGGCAAACTTGAGGAGAGAGTTGGAAGCCCTAACCATCAGGATGAGTCAAGAGCTTGGAGCAAGGAGGACAGCTGAAGACAAGATCAGAGAAAAAGAACATGAGATCTTTAAGTTGAACCAGGCAGTTGGAACCCTATATCATCATCTTCATGAGGAACAAGAAGAAAAACAATAAATAAAGACTGATCTAGACATGGCAATGTCTCTAAGAGAAAGTCTGATGAAAAAGAATGAAGATCTTACAAAGGAACTCATTGATGCTAATGAAACACTTGCAAAGTTTAAGAAGAGCTCTACTATGCTTGATGAGAAAATCCAATCACAAAGATAGAATGGATATACACATGGCTTCGGATACACTAGTTTTGAGAAAGGTGGGCCTTTTGGTACCAAAGACATCATGCATGAAGTTAAATATGCATCTAAGATCTAGAAATCCACCAGTAAGAAACCCTACAAACCCATATGCTTTAATTCTCATAAGCCATGACATACTGCTAATGTTTGTAGATCTAATGTTAATGGTTATAGACCTAATGCTTATCAAGGATACAAACCTAGAACCTTTAATTCTTACTGTTACACTTGCAACATGTTTGGGCATAGAGTTTTTGAATGCAGGTATGGAGTAAATAATCCAACACCCCACATGAATTAGAGATCTGGTGGAGATTGGAAAACAACTTTTAATGACTAGAGAAGTACAAATTGGCAAAGATCCTATGCTAAATGGTCTAGTCCCTATGAGATGGAAAAGAGAATGAATGTGATTTGCACAATTTGTCATAGCTACGGTCATGTAGCTTTGAATTGTAGAAGGATTGCTAGAGGCAATGCTAGACCTTTGAGAGCATCTGGTATGGCATGTTTTCATTGTCACCAACTAGAACACCTTGCAAAGTTTTGCAGAGGTAAAATGAGTCAACCATTAAATCAATTTGGTGACCAGAAAGGGAAGAAGAAAGTTGACGTGGAAGAGACCAAAGAAGAGATGAACAAGATCTAGAAAAATAAGAGTGATGAGAAAGTTGAAGACAAACCATCAAAAGATCCTAGTTCTTCACCTAGTGTGGAGAACTCATCACCGACAAACTAAGATGTTTAAAGGATTAGGGGGAGCTTAATGACAGATCCATTTCTGGACCCCCTTATATGATGTGCGGTAAGATAAATCTGCATATCTTGATGATTATGATATTGTAAATTAATTTTATGATCAAACCAGTAGGTTTGATGCGATATGAGAACTGGTAGTATGCTTTTGGGTTGAATGGTGTGTTAAGGGTTTATTTTGTTTATACAACCAAGAATAAAATTTAATGCAGTAGGTATTGAGAAAATAAAAGGACTTTTTGAATATCATTTGTCACTTTGCATTCTTGAGAGCACCTGAAGAGAGAGAAGAGAAGAGAAGAGCTTGTGTGAGCAACATTTGATCAGATTAACAAAAGATTTGGAGTGATCTATGATCGGTAATCGGTGAAAGTGAATTCTTAGTACTGAAACCCTAGTTGTGGAAGCATTGAAAGGTATTTATCCAATAAATCCTATTATTTGTTTCTAAGTCTGAATCTCTGAAGATGGATGCACCTCATCTAGTAGATGTTACAGTCAGGCCTCATCTAGAGTTTAAGAGGTGCCCTTTTAAATCCATTGAAACTGATCCCATTGGAGCCCTATCCAGAGTCCCATATGGATTTTTGTATGTAGAGGATATTAGATCATACATTCACTATAAGTTGGAAGATCTTGGAATTTATTCTATATTTGATCAATATAGGGTAATGTGTAATAAGGATGGATTTTTGAAGGAACAATTTAAGAGGGTTACCGATAAAGGTTTTGATTAAGTAAAAATAGGATTTTGAAAGGAACCCGAACCTTTTACATAGCAAGAGAGTCAAAGAACTAGAAAAAACTGTGCCTGATCACTTCAAAAACAAAAATTGATCCCATTTGAATAGAAAGGGATCTCAACACACATAACATGAAGAACTAGAAAAAGACAGTGAAAGGAAAGAAAAAAGACAGCACAAAGACAGAGACCGGGACTGAGACCAAAATCGAGATAGCTAGATATTTTTCATGATATCTTCAGCCTGGACCACCATCTATTTCATGTTGTCTATAGAGGTCTTTAAACTGTACAGCTCTCGACCTTTGATGTCACCCTTATTCTTGGTATTAGCTCTGGTCCTCTTCTCGTGACCTTTTCTGTCTAGTTGATCCTTGTCACCTTCTTTCTCTTTGATGTCCTCAAATCTGTTAATCAAAATGTTCATGTTGTCCACCAAGGCTTTGAGAATCTGGAAGTTTTGTTTAGCTATCTTCTTTACAGTGAGTTTCATCCTGTCAATTCTACTACCTAGATTGTTCATAGCAATTTCCATCCCTTTCACCTCCTTATTCTCAGCCATCTCCTTAACCTTATTTTCAGTTGCAATAATTTTATTCACTATGCTTTCAATGGCTTCAACATTATTAATTGCCACCGCCAACTCTTTAACATTTTCAATCAAGGGTTTGTCGCCTATCATTTCTCTTTGGACAACATTCATATCTTTCTTCAGGCTACCAATGTCTTTCACCATTGTGTTGATGGTGTCACATAAACCCTTAATACTCTCATTTTCTCCAAAACAATCCCTAGATTTACCCCTTTTGTCCTCTTGATCCTCTTTCTGTAGACCTTGAGTGTTAAAATCCTCATTGTTGCCCACAACTGACATCTCTTCCCCCTCCTTATCCTTCCCATCATCATTTTTATTCTCCTTTTCCTCTTCATCAAAATTAATCAAAATTTGATTAATATCTTTGTTCCCTCACTTGCTGATGTTCTTCTTCCCATGGGTTTGCTTGCCAGTGCCTTTCCCTTTCTTATTTTTAATAAATTTACCTTCAAAGGACTTGTCCCCAGACTCCAAAATATCTGAATCCACCACAATCCTTTTCCTCTTAGCCTTGTTCCTCCCCTTTTTACTTGGCTCCTCTGAATCGCCTTCAATCTCCAAGTTGAAGTTAAAACCACTAACCTCACTCTTCGTGTCCTCATCTCTTGCATTTTTACCTTTAACAGGTTTTTCAATGCATTTACCTTTTAGCACTTTATAAACAAGAGCCATAAGACCTTGGTGAAGAGCATGGTCACCCTTGGGATCTTTCTGTATCTCTTTGATAGTATGGTCTAGGGAACATGCAAGATAATATGGCAAACTCACCTTTTCCCCATGGCGAAAATGATTGAGCAAAACAAAGTGGTGTTCGTAAGCTCTCGTGAACCTACCATCCAAAGTTATATAGGTAATTTTTGCAAATAAAACTAACCTCCATGGCTTGCATATACGTTTTGGGGAGTGATATGATTTGTCGACCTTCACCAATTTCTTCTTCTCACCTTCTGTGATAGGAAATTTGTCCGCTGCCTTATCAGAGATGCTATGATCTCTATAAAATTCCAGATCCTCTGTCATCATCCCCATGGCTTTAGCAATAATCTCCTCATCCACAGTCATCATTTGGGTCCCCACCAAAATTTTGCCATTCTTCTAGTTCTAGATAAAGTGTTCAGTGACCATAGGATCTTTCCCACTAAGCCTCTCCATAAACACACTCAGACCCCCCTCCTAAAGAATTTCCCAAACTTCTATATTCTTCCTCCATTCTAGGCAAGAGGTAGGTTCAAACCATTTTTTATTCCCTCCTATTTTACCTTTGCAATCCCTAAATTTCCTTCTCTCGGCTCTGAGTCTTCTCTAGTTTCTATAGTTGCCTTGAAAAATAGCCCTAAATCCGTGCCAAGCAATTATTAAAAGACACTTAAATAAATGTACATCACCTCCATTGTAAACTTACTTCATAATGAGTGGAAGAGGCATTCAGAAATTATGGTTGATGGTGCCACGTTTCCTCGTCTGGATACGGTCCAAATCGAGTAAGGATTTTGCTTCACATGCAAGTTTTCTCTCACCATTAATAGTTATGATTTCCTCTGTTTGACAAGCCAGGTTGGTGGCCCAGTCAGCACATGAGTTTACTTCCCTATACACGTGTGTAAAAACACAAATTTCAAATGTCTCACTTATTTTCTTAGCTGCTTTAATAGCATTGTTTATTGACCATGATGGCAGGAACTTCTTGTTCAAACAGTTGATTATATTCAATGAGTCGCCTTCACAACAGACTCTAGTGCAGTTAGCTTCCTTTGCTAGGACCATCCCATGATAAGCTGCCATAGCCTCAACAACATGATTTGTCTGATTTTCTATAGGTATGCATTTAATGATTTTTCATTTTCCTCATTCGTCCCTTAGGACCACACCACATCCCACAATACTAGGATTACCCTTTGAGGCTCCATCAAAGTTGATTTTCATCCAACCATTTGGAGGACATTCCCATATCACACCCTCTCTAGGATTGGTCTGAACGTGATCACTACCTTTTAATCTCCAGTTCTTGAAGATTATTTGATCATTCTTGTCTTGAGGCTTATCAATACCACCTATGATATTCATATTTTCCAATATACTTCTTTCTATTTTCTCAAACACAATTTGATCCTTAGACACCTTCTCTCTTAATACTCTTTCATTTCTCTCTTTCCATATACCCCAACACATATGGGGTAAAGCCAATTTCCACAACAAAATAATGGATTTATTCCTTGATGGGTGCTGCCAAGAATTAAAAACCTCTTGAACTAACTCTGGGAAACTTCAACTGATATTGAAGTGATCCAGACATCTTCCCCAGACAACATTAGAGAAGGAACAATAAAAGAGAAGGTGGTTGATGGTCTCCTCATTCTACATACAAAGAAAACAAACACTAGGCATGCACATACCTCTTTTTCTAAGGTTATCAATAGTTAGAATTTTATCTTGAAGGGTTGTCCAGAAGAAAATATTAATTTTAGGGATTAGGCCTTTCACCCAAGCCTTAGCCCAACAAGGGCTCTCCATTTTAGAAAACTGTTGATAATAAAGAGAGGCCACAGTGAATTTACCATTTGTTGTGAGTTTCTAGATTAATTGATCTTCATCTTCCACCACCACCATGGAATTCATAATTTTGTTCAAACTTCCCAAGGATGGATCAACTTGAGATAAATCCTTCCATTGTGCTTCTTGCACTGGTTCTGAAATCTACTCCACTAAGGACTTTTACTCAAAGGGGACTCGAGTAACTAGGAATCTTCCCATAATTTGATAAGGTTCCCTTTCCCCATCTTCCATTTGACACCTTTGGCAATAAGATCTCTTGTTTTAGACACTTTTTTTGAGATATTGGATCCAATTGGGATATCTTCTGCATTGAGGAAACTTAAGACTGTAGGATAATGCCTTTTGTACTTGTTGTCCCATATCACTTTCCATTCTCCTTGGTTATTATACCCTCTCCAAATCTGCTTGGCCATAAGGAATTCATTCATTTCTCTTATTCTTCTTAGACCCAAACCTCCCTTTCTTATAGGTTTACAAACCTTGTCCCATGCAATCAGATTCATTCTCTTCTTCTCATCAACCCCTGTCCACAAAAAAGTTCTTTGGATCTTTTCAATAGCCTCTGCATATTTGGCAGGAATTCTGAAAAGACTATTGGCATAAAGAGGAATACTTTGAAGAGTAGATTTCAAAAGCTGAACCTTACCAACTTAGCTAAGGAGAGAGCCCTTCCAACTAGCTAACTTCTTGTGGAATTTGTCCACCAAGGCTCCCCAGAAAGTATCAGGAGGATCTTTGCATAAGGGGATCCCCAAATAGGAAGCAGGAACACTCCCCAGTTGACACCCCAAAATATTGCTTATTTTTATCTTTCTTCTCTCTGGAGTATTGATGAAATAAACAAAGATTTTAGACCAATTAATAAGTTGCCCAGTAGTTGACCCATAACTATCCAATACTTTCTTTAAACTCCTAGAATCCTGCACTGAAGCATTCCCCATAATTATAGAGTCATCCACAAACTGCTGATGGGAGAAAACTTGATCCGCTGAAGATGGTTTCAATCCACAAAACTCCCCCTTCTCAACCAGCTTTCCAATGTATCTCCCCAGACATTCTACCATGATAATAAAAATAACCGGAGATAGAGGATCTCCCTCTCTAAGTCCCCTAGGGGACATGGAAAAAGGAGAAGGAGACCCATTAATTAAGATAGAAAAAGAAGCCGAAGAGACTAATTGCCTAACAAGACTAATACTTCTAGAGCAAAAACCAAAAGCTGAGAGAACTTTCATCATTAAATCCCAATCCACTCTATCATAGGCTTTGGATAAATAAAGCTTCAGAAGAAATCCTTCTTTTTTCACACTAGATAAATAATGAATGTTTTCATGGACCGAAATTATTGAATGCAAGATTTGTCTTCCAGGGACAAAACCACTTTGCTGAGGAGAAATGATAGAAGGAAGCAACTTTAGGATTCTAGAGGTCAGAACCTTAGAGATAATCTTGTATAGAGAGTTGCATAGGCTTATGGTTACTGATACAGGTTTTCACCATCCACTGAATTCTATTGATGATTTTTATGATGATCTTGTGAGATATGTTTTGAGTCATGTGCATGACCAGTTTATGTGGCTTGATTGGCCACATAAGATTAGTATGGAACTAATTCATGCAGTCACTGTATTGTGTTCCACTGATGAAGTTTTGGTACTGAGATTATTTCCTAAGAATGATGTTGAAAATCTAACCAAGTCACGATGGGATGGAAGAGCTATGACTATTAATGAGATTGATGACCCTGCAGTAAAATTTGGTTTAATGATCATAGGATACCAGGTATATAATTCTAGTAGGATGAACAACATCCATGTTGTAGCTATTCAAACATCTTACCGGATGATGAAGGAAAATGTTGATTATGATTTGTCTGAGGGATTGAGAAGTCAGTTAGTGCTCAATCTTGAATCCATCAAGAAAGACAAAAGAGTGAAGTTTAAATATAGACAACTAATTATTGGATTGTTCTTCTATTTTTAGAATTACTTTCCTGGTATTGGTGATGTTCAGTGGTCTAAGGACACATTGACATTGTTATAGATGAAGAACAACATCAGGATATTGGGTAATGATTTTGGTAAAATTGCTTGGGGTTATTTCAAAGATTTTTAAAGAAAGATGCACGCAAGAGAGAGGATACCGACACAGGTTGTTAAGAGATATGAGGATGCCATTTGTTTTTGGTTGATATGGACACATGTCACATGGAGGCAGTTGATCCCATGACAACTTGGGTGATGCCAATGGCCTATGAAGTTGAAGAAGATCTATTGGTTGCATATGCAGAACACTTGCTTGCACAACCGGTAGATACTACTGCAGAAAGGTTTGGTACTTTTAAAGACAAATATTTACTAGTACATTATGAGCTTTCCAGACTGGTGATTGCTAAGAAAGTTAGAAAGAATGTTGAGCATTTTGTTGAGCAATAAGGATTTACGAAGGAGGCAATTGCAGAAGCTAGAGAAAATATGAAACTAAACAAGCAGGTACATCTAGTGCCCCAATTGGTACCAACATCGGTAGACAAACAAGGAGTATAGTGGTGAAGGAGATACCTATAGAGGCAAAGAAGGAGAAGCCTTCCAAGATACAATTCAAGAGAAAAGGTAAAGTCATTGATCCCCCTGCATCTAAAGCACCCAAGGTGAAAGAAGTTTATAGGAAGAGGAAAAAGGAGCAAGCAAAGAGATTGACAATTGATGATGAAGAAGAAACTGAATTAGAAGGTGAGAAGAAAGATCTAAGAGCTAGTGGAAAATAGTCAAAGGTTATAGGAGCATCCACTATCAAATCCATTTAGGAACTAGTAACCAAACTTACATCTTTTGAAAAGTTGTTGAATAGTATTAAGAATTATTGTATTCTTAAGAGTTTGGATAAACTGTATGATAAATATAGTGAGGATGAACAAAGGTAGATAGAGGATGCATTTGTTTTTATGATGAATAAATATAGTAAAGCCCTAATTGAATTGCAAGAGCAGCTTTCAAATTCTTTGTATGATAAGCTTGATGCTAGATGGCAGGTAGCCATGAAACATGATAGAGAATTTATTGAATTTATTCTTAAAAAATTGTAACCTGAAGCCACAAAGGAGGAGATAGATGAAATTCTTGCAAAGGCTAAATCTCTTTTAGATCCAAGAAAAGGTTGACAAGACTATTAGTTAGTGAGACCCAATCAGTTCATATTGAAATAGTAGATATTGAAGAAGTTACTTAGTTTGATTCCTGATGAGGAAGAAGAGTAACCAGAGAAGTTCAAAGCAGAAGATATCCTGGAAAATGTTGATATCAATGATTTTACACTTGATGAGTTTGTTATGGGAAACCAGCCAGTAGATGAAGAAGAAAAGACATAACATGCTAGTGTACAAATTGAGATAGTTGAAATTCCTGATGATGACATAGAAATTGATAAAACTGGTACTGAGGGAGAAAGGAAAGATCAAACTGAAGATATACAGGATAAAGGTGTTCAAATGACTAAACAATAGGAATAGGAACCAAAGAGAAGAGAAGAAAATCAGACTGAGAAAGAGCCACTGGTGATCACTGAAACAGTTGATACACAGACACCATCGGTAAAAGACAAGAAGAAAGAAGAGGAAGTATTGAAACCAGTAAAAATATAACCTAAAGTATTATCTCTATCACTTACTTCTAAGAAGAAAATTGAAGTTGATGAGGACGATGATGCATTAAGTATACAAGGACCCATCAATATGGATGCATTAAGTTCTATAGAACTAATGGAGATTGCAACTACCATACAATTAAGATCTAAGAAAAAATGAATGAAGGAACATCAAAAGGAAGCTCAGTCAATACAATGTGCAATTGACATTTTGTCTAGTCTATTACTAGAGATAGACACAAATAGACTGTCTACACAAATTGATAAGTTAGGCCAATTGGTTGCCGATGTTGGTGAACAGATGAAATTTTTTGAAGATGCAACATTTCTGAATGTGGAAAAGGAATACAATAAGAAAAGAATAGAGCATTTGATGAATGAAATTGATAAAGACAAAGTTTCTCTGACGGTTAACAAAGATCATATTAAAGATGTAATTGAAACTGGAGGTAAAATCCTTTCCACTGTTGCAAAGTTTTCCTTATTTTGTGATGATCTGATAAAAAAGAAACATGAAGCTAAAAAGGAACTTGAAGTTCTAAGTGAATCATTTAGCCCCCTAAATGATTCTGTTATAACTTATGGTAGATCGGTTGTTGAACTTCAACATAAGCTAAAAGCTTATGAGGATGAACAGGTCAAAAGGACTAAGTCACTGCAGGAGCTACAAACACTTTTGATCCCTAAGGTTGAAATTTTGCAAAGAGGCTACATGGAAGCTAAACTTGAGATGAGTACAATTGATGCCATGGACGAGCTGGCTTGCTAGATAAGGACACATGTTGAGATAACCGAAATTGTTTTGGAAAGTCGGCACAATGATTTGAAGCAATTAAAGTCTCATTTTGGAGATGCATTTTCTAAGATGGCATTGTAAAACATTTTTAACTTTTATATCTATATATGATAATTAAAATTTTGATATATATTGCATTTATCTTTCATGTATTTACCTACCTTTGCCATTGCTATCAACAGGGGAGTAGTAGTGAAGTCAAAATTTTGAATTGTAATGGGGAGTAGTAGTATATATGTTTGTAAATTTTGTAATAGCATGCAATTGCTAAGGGGGAGTATGTGTCATGCGTTGAGTTAATTTTTGTATTGCACACTTAGACCAAAAAATTCTAAGTGTTGCCATCAATGCCAAAGGGGGAGATTGTTGGCTTGATGATGATGTTTAGATGTAAAAGGTTGATTCATGACTTGTTTTATGTTGTCATTGATGGAAACTATGTTTTAATAGTCATCTAAGTCTTTTAGGCCAACTGGTAAAGCATAACCGGTATAGGAGACAGTTTACCATTGAACTGGAAATAGGACTTCAACCGGTAAATAGGAACAGAGTTATATTCAAGCAACCGGTATGAGCGATTAATGAAGAGTTAGGCGATGTGGTTTTGCAGGAGTGTTGGAGATTTTATCAGGTAGCTATCTTTCACACTGCAATGACAAATTCAATAGGATGAGCAAGTTATGATGTACAAAGTAGTCAATCATGAAGAGCATCTAACCGGTAGAACTAAATCACTAAGATCGGTAAACCGGTACACATAATTTTTTATTTTTAAGTTGTTATGTTAGTGGTCGACACAAGTAAAGCATATAGTGCAAGTTTGACTAGATTCATTGAACCTAGGAAATTGTTCCAAGGTTGTTAGCTGACTAAGTTGATGCTTATAAAAAGTGTGATGAGTTATGAGATGAAGTATGAGAGCGAGAGCGAATATTGAGAATTTGATTTTGTGGTAATCTAATAAGCTCTATATGGATGTGTTGTTGATGTATTGAGCAGAACTAAAGTGGATCTTATCAAGCACATAGGTGCTACATGTAGATCATTTTACTATTGTTTTCCTAATAGTTGCAGCAGTCAAATCCCTTAATCGGGTAGGTCCTAATAGGCCTGAAATTGTAATTCCTCTAATAGGGTAGCTCATTAACTTGAGTCTAAATCCTCTTGCAAGGTTGCTCCTAATAGGGCAAAGCTTTTAACAGGGCTAAGATAAATCCCTTAACTGGGTGACTCCTAACAGGTTTTGCTCCTAATTGGACATATTTGTAAGAACTTAACTGATCAAAGATTTCTATTCTGTAGATAGTGAATCTTGTGGTTATTAACTTCCACCGTGGTTTTTCCCTTTTGGGTTTCCATGTATAAATATTTGTGTTATGTGGAGCTTGATATTGGGTGTTAGCTTATATGGTGGTATTTCTTTTATGTTTATTAAGCTTTAAGTTATTTAAAATGGAGATCAGATTTGTGTTGTGGTTTTTGCTTGCACTGATTCACCCCCCCTCTCAGTGCCTTATAAGTTTATCAATCCACTTAATCCAAGATCTAGCAAAACCCAATTTAGTCAAGACCATACACAAAGAACCCCAGTCAACCTAATCATAGGCTTTCATCATTTCTAGTTTGAGAATCATAGTTGGGAGTCTCTGAGAGACAATCGAGTGCAAAACCTCATGAGCAAAAATAGCTCCATCAGAAGTCTCTTTTCTCAGGACAAAACCACCTTGTTCCGAGGAAGTAATTTTAGGAATAATTTTTGCCAACCTAATGGAAATTATCTTAGTAAATATTTTATTCAAAGTATTACAAAGAGTGATTAGATGAAATTCAGTAAAATTTTTAGGATTATCCACCTTAGGAATAGTAGAAATTAATGTAGCATTAAGTTCTTTAAGGATAGATATGTTCCTTCTTGCTTCTTCAAGAGCTAAAAGATCATCCTTACTCACAAATTCCCAAAATTTCTGAAAAATAAAAGGTGTAAAACCATCAGGGCCAGAGGCCTTGTCTGGACCCATAGCAAAAACAACCTCCTTGACCTCATCAATCATGAAAGGTGACATAAGAATTTAATTATCCTTAATAGAAACAAGAGATGGAATATCCATAACCAAGTTATTATCTAATTGGACAGGTTCAAAAGAGAGAAGTGATTTAAAAAGTCTAATAGCCTCAGAAGAAATCTCATTAGCATCCAACAAGAGGGAACCATTGACATCCTGAATAAAAAATATTCTATTTCTATGTCTCTTAAGCTTAGTCGATGAGTGAAAAAATTTAGCGTTCCTGTCTCCCTCAGAAATCCATAACTCCCTTGACTTCTATCTCCATTAAATATCTTCTCAGGATAGAACCTCTTGAAGCTGAGATTTGAGAGATTTCAATTTATCAAAAATTGCAAAATCCATACCATTAAAGAGAATTGACACAGTCAAGGTAGGGAGATCCAATGAAGGACATCCCCATCCAAAGACCAACCGGTTCATGATAAAATGTTGAAACAATAAAATGTTAGCCCAAATCACCAAGAACATCTTCAAGTGCATAAAAATTCATGCAATCCTCTGAGAACATCGAACAAGCCCCAAAACACATCACTCAATGATCCACAAGTTACGAAAATCACCTACAACCCGATTCCATACACTGCAAAACAAACCGGTAAGAGGACACCAATATCAAGCCAATACCAGGATCGATGTCTCATCAGGATTAAATCCAACCCATAAGAGCACACCAATACCAGGTCAATACTGGGATCAATGTCTCACAAGGTTCAAATCCAAGGTGCTGGTTTGAACTACTCTAGTGCCTTTGCATCAAACTCTTGGGGTTAATTAAAAAGTGAGTCCCATCACTTGATCTAGTTCAGCAATTTGTCAGTAGGTACTTGCAACTATCTCAGGGGTTCACTGGTCTAACTACAAGTTTTAGTTGCCTCTCCTCGGTGATCTATCGGTCCACCCTATAGCCTATCTCGATTCAGCAATCTATTCAAGTCTCCACCCACTAAGTTCTAGGTTCAGTGGTCTACTTGCAAGCCTTGTACCTCCTCATGTTCAATGATCTGAACAAGTCTACAAGTTGTCTCAACTTTCTTTCCAACCAATCGATACATAACTGAGTCTTCCTTGATCAACAGGCTCACAAACTAGCTCTAATACCACTTGATATAGTCAAGGTAGGGAGATGCAATGAAGGACATCCTCACCTTGCATCTCATAACACAAAACACCAAACAAGTTACCAGCATAACATAAAACACTATGCAAGATACCGACAACTGGTAACATATCACAAGATTTAACCGATAAGCAACCCTAAGTGGTAGAAGCAACACAATATATAATAGGTAACAAATAAATCCATCATTATAATCAGTTAAAGAACTACATAAGCCTCTAGTGGCTACACATGTTGGACTACAACCCATGATTACAAACAATCCATGCAACACAAACCTAATATCCATAGATCTTCTGCTTGACAAATAGCTCTCCAGTAATAGTCTGCACTGATCCGAACTTTAATCCCCCCAAACCAGAATCTCTCTGGAAAATACATTTTCGCTAAGTGTCTTCTTTCTTCAACCTCTGTCCTCTATCCTCTAAAATGAATCTCTAAACTTTCCCTTTATACTATCCGCAAGCAACAACAACTTGATCGAGTCGGCCAAAGACCAACTGGTTCATGACAAAACATGCAAATGATAACATGTCCGCCCAAATCAGCAAGAAAATCTTCAAGTGCATACAAATTCATGTGGTCCTTTGGGAACATTGGACAAGACCCAAAACACATCGCTCAATGATCCACAAGTTACGAAAATCACCCGCAAACTGATTCCATACACTGCAAAACCAATCGGTAAGAGCACACCAATATCGGGCCAATACCTGTTGGCATTTTGATGATCTTGTGATTATCATTGATGGACACACACTTGTTTTATGATCACTTCCCTATGTATGAGTTATGCGCAATTGGTAATTGTTCCAATCGGTATTATGCATTATAGTCTTTAGACTATCAATGTTTTGCAGAAGGTGTTTACTAGTCACAAACTAATTGAAGACTCAAAGCGATCTGAAGACCTCAAGTGGTTCGAGGATCCCAAAGAGGTACGAAGGAAGAAAGCGGTAGTTAATGTTTTTCTAGTCTTTATTTTGACAAACTAGTAATTGGTAAAATGTATGAACCGGTAATCGGTAATGAACTGGTATTACTCTGTGATGAGTTACCAACCGGTATTTCAGTAATGAGTTATCATCCACTGACACTTTGGTGGTGATTTTGTGTCATGTTACCAAATGTGTCTAGATGCATTGAACCTAGGAACTTGCAATTTAATCCTATTGGACCGACATGAAATCAGATTCCTTTATAAGGGCATCATGTCTAGGGTTTTAGTTTTTTTTTGAGATAGGGGTTTTAGCAGTGCATGAGGGTTTTTGTATGTGCAATCATAGAAGAGAAGATTAGGTCTGTGTGAAGAAACAACGTGTGGAGATACTGAAGACTGAAGTAATGTTAAATGTGCATTAACAATGAGCTATCAAGGATCTAGCCAAGCATATTGTGCTAGTATCTAGATCACACACTTGTTGATTACTCATATCTTTGACAAGTCTGAAACCCTTAACTGGGTAGGCCTGGCAAAACCTTTGTAAATCCTCTAACAAGGTAGTCTTTAATAGGACTTATCTCCTAATAGAGATCTAGATTCCTAATAGGATCTGTTCTAGTGAAGAACATTGTATGACCTTAACCGGTCTGGTTACTATTCTGCAGATAGTTACTTGTGAGTTTCAGCTCACCGTGGTTTTTCCCATTTGGGTTTCCACGTCAAAACCTCTTGTGTTATGGTGATTGTTCTCTTGTGGGTGAATGCTTTATTTGTTTTTTGGTTTGCATTTGTCTTAACCGGTTTATTAGTCAATCTATTATACCAGTTAATTGCTAAACCGTTTAAGAGTTTAAGTTCAGTAATTTTTTGCATACTAATTCACCCCCCCCCCCCCCCCCCCCCTCTTAGTATTCATTAATATCGAGATCAATGTCTCACTGAGATCAAATCCAAGGTGTTGGTTTGAACTACTCCAGTGCTCCTGCATCAAGAATGTAATCATTTAGGCACTCTATTTGATTTTGAAGTTGAACCTTTTCATGAAAAATATTCTTAAAATTTTGAATTTTTTGTTTCAAAAATGCCAACTTTTTGACAATATGAAACATCTGAGACCCCAAACAAAAAGGAGCAGACAACCACAATTCCTTTAATAATGGAAAGAAAATAGGGTCCCTGAACCAGATAGTTCAAATTTGAACAATATCTTTTGTGGAGCTCTATCCTCCAAAATAGTAAACAAAACTGGGAAATGATCAGACCCTGCATTAGGTAAAACTAGAGAAAAAAATTCAAAATTAAACTCAATCCAATTTTGAGAAACAAGAAAATGATCCAACCTTTCAGCAATTTGAGAAAAATCTCTTCTCATATTAGGCCAGGAAAAAGGACCATTCTGAGTTTTACAATCAAAGAGACCCATATCCTGAATAAAAGATCCAAAATAAACAACAATCCTTTGATTAGGTAAAATACCACCAAACTTCTCATCCAAATCTGAAATCACATTGAAGTCCCCACCAAGGACTAACATATAGTCCTTCAAAGGGAAAGAAACTAGCAAAAACTCTTTCCAAACTTTACTCTTCTCCATAACATCAATAGGACCATAAATATTTAAAAGCCAAAATTTAATGTTTGAAACCCTACTCTTGACCAAGGCTAGCATCCAATTCATAGAAGAAGCTACAAGATTCAATTCAACCTTAAAACCATTCCAAAGGAAAGAAAGACCCCCCAAAGCAACAATAGTAGGGGAAGAGACAAATTTCCATGACCTCCAAGAGGAAAAAAGAGAGCTCGCAGAAGAAAGACTAAGCTTTGTTTCCTGGAACATAATAATATCACACTTCACTAAATCCACTTGAGATTTAATCAAGCACATTTTGTTAGGGGTATTTAAGCCCCTAAAATTCCAAGATATATGCTTTATTGGCTTTGAGGGGAGGCAAAGGCTCCCCTCTTTTCCTATTTTTGAGAGTTCCTACCCTCATTAAACACACTTTGCAAGTTCTTTTTGCTAGGAATTGAACGAGTAACCGGAGGGATAATCAAATATTTCTTCTTTTTCTTAATAGAAGAACTAGGAGAAGATGGGTGTGCAGTCTTATCAACAACACCACCCTCTGGTTGAGTAAGAGGCTTTTTTTTCTGTTTAACCAATGCATAAGGAGAGGAAATGAGGGTAGATTGAATACTAGCATCAATCTCTTCTTGTGTTTTTAGATACTTTGGTGGAAGACCTCTAGATCTGGGAGAAGTAAAGGGGAAATTTTAGGCAAAGGAGATTGAACAAGAGGAAAACCTGTACTAATCTTCAACAAACTCTTAGAAGGAGGTAAGTTTTATTTATCCATATTCAAAGCATTGGAAAGAACATCAAAGGGGTTGTTAGAAGAAGGAATAAACAAGTCTTTTTGAATAGTTCTCAAATCATTAGTAATGGAATTAATGAACTTATCTGTAGTCAAAGTATCAAGTGGCATAGAATGTTTTTTCACTAGATCCTGTACCTCATTAATTAATTGATCATCAAGAATTATAAAAGGAACATCAACTATATTCTTGAAAGAAGGACCGATATGAGACCCAACCATGTTCAAAACATTAAAGCCCATATTAGGATTCGCAAGAGGTGGAACAACCAAACTATTCTTAGGGGACAATAGGCCACAAATAGAAGGATCATTCAAACCTTCCATCCCAGCAAAAAACAAGACAAAATTATCATTAAGTAATGTGCTAGCCTAAGGCAGCGTATGAGAGCCAATTCTTGCTTTCACAAATATGGAAGGATTCAAAACACCCACTGAAACATCAACAATAGGACACTTAGAGGCAATAGCAGGAGCACATGCATTAGAAGGAGCAACCATGTCCAAGGCTCCTTTCTTCAAAGTCTCTAAAACTAGAATGGATACAAAATGCTTTCTAAAATCAAGAAGAAATGAAGCATCCATAACAACATATGTTTTAGAAAAAACATTCCCATCTTTAACAATATTTTGCCTCAAAGTACCATCATCTGATTTAATATTGCAAGTCCTAGGTAAGGTATCATTTTGATTGATTAAAACAAAAATTTTTACCAGAACTTCCCCATCCACTAAATCTTAATGAAAAATTAAGAAAGTCCCAAAATAATCAAAGGGTAACTTCGGGAGGCCAAACCAGACTAGAATCCTTTTAGGGTTTACCCATGCAGGCACAAAAAAAGGCTTTCATGAACTCACAAATAAAAGATTTTTGCCAATCCAAAAATAAGGAGTTTTCAATGCCTCATCCCTAACCCCAGGGGAATCAAACACAATAATCAAAGAACTCGTAGACATAACCTGAAAAATAATGAATTTCCAACCATTTTTCATTCAATTTACGATGAAGCTTAGACAAATTAATTGAATCCCCCCAAATCTCAAGAGTAATAGCAAGAAAATGCAAATAACTAGCCTTTTTAGCCACAACAGAGCCTAATAAATCGATAAGAGGGACAAGAGCCCATACTTTCGAAGCCTCTAAATTACCTAAATTAGGGTTAGATGACTTATCCTTTAATTTAGCAAACTCCAACAAAGAAGGAGCCGAATGAGATGCCCTAGCTCCATTTGGCATAGAAGAAGTAATATTTGTATTTCCCCCAATCTGATCCATAACCCTAGCTCCATTCAAAGGTAGAGAACCAACATTGCCCACATCCTTAATTGAAACCCTAGCTTCCTTTGTAGGCCAAAAATCCTCCTTGCCCATAACCTGACCAGAAAACCTAGCTTCGTTAGAGGCCACATTCTACACAAAACCTTGAGATGAACCATTACTCAGCAAGCCCATCTACAAAACATCCTTCCAAGATGTAGACATATCTCTCCAACCATTCCTAGCAGAACCCTTAGAAGATAAATTATTTTGCATGAGCCGTGAACCCTTGAACTTTCAACAGAAAAAAAAACCTTGAAAATATTTAGAGGTCGGCCAAAATCTTCCTCTTCCTATATTTCTCACCCTCCAATGAGACTGAGACAATGTATAAGGAGACTAGTTAACCCATCCTCCATTATGAAAAACCCACTGTGGCACGTTCCCTACAACATTTACAAATGAAGCGGGCGATGAAGGCGGCTCATCCAAAGCAACGGCTCATCGCCATCGCAATATTTGGGGAGTAATTGATTGATCATGTTATTTTAGATGATAAGTCTTGATATTTAGTTAATTGAATTGTTGATTTAATAAATTGAATTATTAAATCAATTAGTTATTTGTGTAGACGTCTAAAAATGGTCAACGCTTGCGAAGTCATACTTTAACATTTGTGCATTGCCTTATTTTAGGGTTTTTTGTGTTGCATTAACATTTCTCCTATGTTACGCACTTGGCCTTTATCATTTGCGAGCATTGAGTCCTTCTTCTGCATTCCTCATTTTTATTGCTTTCAAATTAGGTCTTGTCGATAACAATCTTCAGTCATGATTTTGGTCGATCTTATCCTTTCGCATCAATGTGCGTGTTCATTTCTCATCATTTTGGACATCGTCAATCCTAATTAGGGTTTTGTCCTCTTTTCAATCTTGTCATCTGATGATTGATTTGTCATCAATCGTTGTCATTTTCAATCTTGTCATCTGGCGATCGATTTGTCATCGATCGTTGTCATTTTCAATCTCCTCATTTTGCGATCGATTTGTCATTGATTGTTGTCATTTTCAATCTTGTCATTTTGTGATCAATTTGTCATCGATCGTCGTCCTTCTCAATCATGTCAATTTGGATCAATTAGTCATTGTTCCTTGTCAATTGGCACATTTAGCAATCAAATCATTTATCAACATTGGTCTTTTATCAAGTCAAAATCATGATCAAATCGATCCTACATCAAGAACTAATTGTCATCCTTGCATTTCTAATTCATCTTCTAGGGTTTTTATGATTTGTTCATTTAACCTTGTTGGTCATTTTCCCTCTAGGTTAAATAATTTATTTATTTATCCTAAGTCTTCTTGTCACAATTAAATGTTTATTTAATTGGCTAACTAATTTCTCCTCTCTTTTGTTAATTAATTAATGAATGAAAAATTATTAATTAATTTACCTAATTTTTCCAATTTACTAATTCTCCTAATTCCTAATTTTCTAATTTTCATCAATTTTCTAATTTCCTAATTTCTAATTCATCTAATTTTCTATTTTCTCTAATATTTCTCCTAATTTCATGGGAATGACATAGCAAATTTGTCATAATTTGTCAATCAATCAATTTTGCATAGCAACTTTGTCATAATTTGTCATAATTATCAATCAATCAATTTTGCATAGAAAGTGTCAATTTTGTCATAATTTGTCATATTTGTCATTCTTGATTTGAAATTTCCTTTCAAATATTTTCATGCTAATATTGTCATCTCTCCAATTTCTCTATAAATTGGATGAATTTCTTCAATCAAAGATCCCAATTGATCACATTTTTTAATCCCCGAATCAATCACGCTTCTAGTATTCTTGCGCTACCGTCTTGTCAATCTTGCTTTCGCATTATGCACTTGAAGGTGAGATCCACAAAACAAAGCCATTTCAAGGAGAAAGAAGGACAATGGAGAATCATGGAGGAGACATTCGCATTTGAGATGGTTTTGCATTTGAATTGAATGTTTGTAGGTTTTGTTATCATTGCAATCTGGTTTTGTGATTGGGCTAGTTTAATATCTATTTTCTTTGATGATTTCCAAATTCCTATCTACATTAATTGGTGAACCCGACGTGAACTAACCATCTAACCATGTTTTGAGTGCCTTTTGAGCTAATTTGCAGGTGAAAACCCAAGAAACAAAACAACTTAGGGCTTTCTGGGCACTTCTGCACCTATGTAGGAGGGATCTGTGCCTATGTCAAGGAATTTTGTGCCTATGTCAAAGGGATCTACGCTTGTGTTAAGGTATTCTGTGCCTATGTCAATGCATTTTGTGCCTGTGTCAGGCCAGAAACAAAGGTAAAAATTAGTGTTTTCACTTGCAAATTACTTTGTTTTGCATTTTGTTCTGGTATTCTGGTTTTCTTTGGTATTGATTCTCTGTGCAGGACCTTGGCATTATGCATGGAGAAGACAAAAATGAAACTACTAACCAATCTTATGCAGGTTCGCTAGTCAAAGACCAAACAAATCAAACTTCTAACTTAGTGATTTTGCAGGTTGCCTTGTATTCCAACCGAACTTTGTGTTTGTGATTCATAATTAGGCACCTAGTATGTTTGCTAAGTAGGATGGAATGAACATGTGTTTGCTTTGATTATCGAGTTTGACATTGGAGTAGGAGAGTATGCTCTCATCCTTCTTAGGGTGATCAGAAATCTAGATCTTCGATACCATTCTCATGTCTTGGAGTGTTTGTTACCTTTAGAGGGCTTGCCTTCCCAACCATTTGCTTTCTTTTGCAAGCAAGTGACAATCGTGAGAAGGGAACGACCCAAAGTGAGCACAGCCAGAGTACCTTGGCATTCTAACTCACTATAAATAAATACCTAATGGGTGAAAGCTTTGAAGGAAGGGTTACGTGGGAATTCTAGTTACTTGGGAAGTGATGACCCTTGGACTCTTTCTCATATCAGCATCTAAGTAGGGCCTCATGGTCTAAATCATGCTTGCATGACTACATTTGTTTGGTATCTTGGTGGACTTATGTCTCAATCATGCTTGTGTGACACCAAGGAGTAACGCTTAATAGAAATCCTTATTAAACACCTTATATTTAGAGGCCAAAAATCCTTCTAGTTGCTTGAGAAGGAGGAGTTCGGATACTTGGAAGAGATACTAAGTTCGCCATGGGGAGATTTCCATGGGGACTAATGCTTGGCTGCCCTGAGAAGTGAGTGCCGTGGAGGGGAGCTCGTGGGGTCAAGCATCTATGTATTCTCCTTGAATCTCATAATGAGTCTACCTCTCAAGTACCTACTGTCCTTACCTACCATAAGAAATGTGTGAATGTGCATGATTGTCTTGAGTCTAAGTTAAAATATCTTGTCTTCTTTGCTTGTCAAAAGTTGAGTTGTGTCTCATTTCAAAAACAAGACAAATTGATTCAAAACAAGGTTAAACACAAGAGTATTTCATTCAACAAAGTTCAAAACACTTTCAAACATGGTTGTCAAACATTTTTCAAAATCTTGTCTCAACATTCATGTCACTTAGATTGAGGTTCATCCTAGGTTTGCATTTCGTAAATTCATTGTCAACTACCAAGGTTAAGTTTCACTTAGGTCATATTCCTTTGCATATCAATAAAATTCATCCATTTGCATGTGTCCTCTTGCATTATAGCAATACCATTTCATAATTCAACCTTAGGTTTTGCCTTAGGTTGACATTATCATACATTTGCATTTGCATACCCTAGGTTTTCTCATTAAGCTTAGGTCATTATCATATCATATTAGGATCATTTGCATAGTAATTGTCCCTTTGCATATAGTGTCAAAACTAGGTTTTGTCATACTTGAGTAATCCAAGTCTTTGATAAACCCTAGGTTATTGTTAGGAAGTCTAGACCTTATCAAACTTTTGTCTTTTTGTCATCCATGTCATTTGGTCAAACCTAGCTTAGTATCCAAGCATATAGGGGAGACATTGTCATTTTGTCCTTTTGTCACTTGGTCCTTTTGTCCTTTGAGGTCTAGACATCATTTCAATTTCCTAAGGGTCTCTTTTTAGATTTGCATTCCAAAAAGTTTGTCAAAATCTTGAGAAAACAACAAAAACATAGGTTGCATTCTTGCCATAGATTGCATTCTCATCTATTTTAGTTTGCATTTAGTTGCATATCATATATTATCCTTGAAAAATTCCAAAAAATATTGCATTTGCATAGTGACATGCCTGTTGAAACAAGGTCAAAATCTAAGAAGATGGGTGAACCAACATATCAACCCATTGACAACATATCAAACTCATAGTTTCAAACTAGTCAAAAAGTACAAATTGAAGGTTCATCAAGCACATCATTACCACCATATGGAATGTTTCAACTTGGACCACCTCCATTATATGAACCAGTGTTTGTACTCATGAAACCAGAACATGGGAGTGTTCCACCAACACCAAGGGGAAATGCACCTTTTGATTGGAATCAACCGAACCTGCAACATGAAATTCAAACATTATATGAGGAACAAACTCTTTCACAAGGATTTGGTTCAGATCAAGGCATTCAACAAGAAATAAATCCAAATGTTTTACCAGATTCTTCATCAGTTTCTAATGCTTCCGATGATGTTGATATGTTCCTTAAAGATCCTAAGATGACGAAAAAGATGGATAAATTCTTGAACAAGGTCTTTAAGATGTTCCCACAAAAATATCTTGACATGATGAGTAATGTGACCTCCTCAGGTGAGCAAATCAATGTGCAAAAACAACAAGGTGGTGAGCTGTTAAGTTTCTCTCCGCATCCAAATGAAGAAAATGTGCAACAAGAAACTCAACCTACCTTGATGAGTAAACATGTTTCAAAGGCATTGATAGTGACTATTCCTCAAAAGTCACCATTTGAAACAATAAATAATCCATTATTTAACACAACATTTATAACACAAGATCAAATGAGGACCACACAAATATTGACAGCTGTCCCTCAACAAGAAGTGGTTCCTCACATGCATAAAATTGGATCAAAATCTAAGATGCAAGAAAGCTTTACGACTAGAATGCTTGATCTCACCAATGTCCAAAATAATTCCACAATGCAACAAAGTTTCTATGTCCCATTAAGTTCAATATATTTGCCAAACACTCAAGTACCTGTTATGCAAACTATTATGATAGATCCTTCGATAATGGCGACACAAAGAGCTACAGATAGTGGTTTGCACCAACAACAAATGTTGCAACAATTGAGTAATACAAAAAAGGTACAATTGAATGTGCAAACAAACAATGCACAACAACAACAATACCGCATTTGACAACAAGTTGCAACGCCCTCTACACCATTACAAGTTAATACAAACTTGCAACCACCATAATGGATTGGACAAACAACACAACAAGTCAATGCAAGTGCCATACCCCATCTTAAGGAGAAACAATAAAAACCTCCCAAACAAAGTTTTTTGCAAATGATGGGATTTACACCGAGACAACAACAATTGGCACAAAGTTAGCAAATTCTGATTCATCAGCATCAACAACAACATATGCCTCAATATGTGCCAAGACAAACAAGTTATCATACTTCACAACCTCAATTGACATCTGTGTAATATCAACAACACCCTCAATTGCAATATCAACCTAGGTTACAAATGTTGGTTCCACAAATGAGAAGCACAACAACAAGGTCAATATCAAGGCATGGCACAACCACAGTAGCAAGAGGTGTACCAAGAACATTATATGCTAGAGACACCAAAGATGGCAATTTCAGAACATCAACAACCGATGGAAAATAGGATGTATTGACAAAGCATACACCCAAGAGTAAATGATGAACTTCCAAAATCTTCACTACCTAATGCATTTGCACAACAACTTGAGAAGTTGCAACGACAAGTCGATGCATTGGAAACCAAAGGAACAAAGAAGTTGTATACAGATCAAGATTTATGTCCTAATCCATTTGACAAGACCTTGTACATGCCTCCCTTCCCTAAGCATTTTGAGGCACCTAATTTTGAGAAATATAAAGGGAATGGCAATCCAAAAGATCACATTTGAGCATTTTTCGTGGCGTGTACTGAAGTGAGTTATGAGGAAACATATTTAATGCACTTGTTCGCATGAAGTCTCACCGGACAAGCCATGGATTGGTATTCGCATCTGCCAGAGAATATAAAGACTTGGTCAGAATTGGCTCAAAAGTTTATATCTCACTTCACATTCAACATTGACAGTGACGTGACCATGTCAGATTTATGCAACACCAAGCAAAAGCAAGGTGAACCATTAGTGACTTTCTTGCAATGATGGTGAAGCTTGTATAGTCGTTCTTCCCTAGATATACCTAAAGAGCAACAAGTGAACTTATTTATTCAAAATTTGTTCCCAGAAATGATGTATGAACTTAAATTGAAAAGTCCTAGTACCATTGAGAAACTCATTAAGAAAGGGATGAACATTGAAACTGCTCTTGTAGCTAAGGGAATCATTAAGCTCAACAAAAATAGTGACAACACAAACAATTCAGGGGACAGAAATAGATTTTGGTACAAAAACAAGAATGTCACTAATGATGGAGTTGTTGACGCAAGAGTGGTGAATGCAAATCAACCCCCGTTCACAATCAAGAAATTGAGTGCTCCTAATATGTCAACTATGGAACAAAATCAAACATCGGCAAGCAATGTTACTCAATAATACACTCAACAATATAATCAACAATAAGGTCAGCAACAAAATCAGCAATGAAAACCTTTCCGATCAAGGGATGGACCTCCTCGACAATTTATGCCATTGGGAGAGCCTATTGAGTTAGTAATGAAATAATTAATACAAGCAAAATTTATCAAGTTACCAGATATCAAGGTAGAACCATTGGTAAAGCTGCATTGGTGGAATGATAATGCATATTGTGAATACCATCGGTCAAAAGGACATAAAACTGCATCATGTTTTCAATTGAAACATATGATTCAAGACTTGTTAGAGCAAGGGGTAATTGAGGTAGATCCGCCCAACGCGACTTCTAACACTGATCATACAATTTTCAAAACTCCTTTGCTTGATCATGACAAGGGTAAAGCATCTTCTTCAAACTCTACCCAGACAACAAATTATGCCAATACTAGTTATAACAATGTCATCAATTGTTTTTGAGCATCGAATGAGTATGTTTCCACCCTAAGAATAAAGGGACAAGATCCTTCTTGTGCAGTCACCACTCGTCGATCCAAAATAGTCCTGAAAGGAGCTCTTGCAGTTCCTCCCAAATCAACTCCTGCGAGTCAGTATAATCTCCTAGATCATCTAGGAAAGACACCTGCACAAATATCAATTCTTGAATTGTTGAAAATGTCCCCTATGCATCACGCAGTCCTAGATAAAGCTTTAATTGAATCCACTGTCTTGACAGACATTGATGTTGACTAGTTTCAAGCCTGAATAGGACATCTAGCTGTTTCCCAACATGTTGCATTTTCTGATAATGATATTTCACCTGATAACCTCCCTCATAATGATCCTTTACATCTTGAAGTCTTTGTCCATAATTGCAAAATCTGACGAGTCTTGATAGATGGCGGAGCTGGTCTTAACATCTGTACCTTGAGAGTGGTCATTGGTCTTGGTTATATAGAAAATGATATTGATTCTTCCAGAAGAATAACAATCAAAGCATATGATGATGCTGAGTGCCCATCTAAAGGGATAATTACATTGCCTATCAGAGTCGGTCCAGTGATAGAAAACACTTTCCTGTAGGTCCTAGACCTCAATCTCCCTTACAATATGATTCTTGGCCATCCGTGGATCCACACAATGAAAGTAGTTCCATCTACTTATCATCAATGTTTAAAATATCCTTACAATGGAACTGAGATAACAATTCCAGGAGATCCTAATCCATTTCAATTTTGTGCTACTCTAAAGGATTCCCCACAGCAGCAAGTTCCAGTCAATAGAGAGGCCCACTCACATAGTTATGTGGATCCTAATGAATTGTTAGAAGCTATCAAAGGTAAATTGAAGATACATGACCAAGGATGCGGAGAGTATTCAATGGCTCAAACATTCCTCAATGGGAATTTACCAATATCTCCAAAATCACATGGCAAACCACAGTTGTTGCAAAAGGAACCTAGGATAGTCATTCAATATCAACCCCCCACTACATTTACAAGATGGGGTGAACTTGACAAACAAACTTTGGATGATGATGTCATAGATTGGCTTTATAAGGATCCAACTAAGACCCCACCTATCAGGTTGCCGGTGGAGTGGTATGGCAAAGGATTTACTATGCTACAGAAGAAAGGATATGACAGCTGCACTGGCCTAGGCTCTAACAAGAACAAAAGGCTAGAACCTATTATACCCAAGATGTGACCTCCAACTTTAGGGCTAGGTTTTGTACCATTGCGAATTGGACCCTCGTCTACCAAAATGACCACATGTAGAAAGGGGTGTGGCTCTGATGATGAAACAACACCTGAGGATACCCGACCCGAAACTGATTCCAATGAATGGGAGTGGAGCCCTTGACAATGTTTTCCTTGACCCTGATGATTTGCCTATGGAAGACAAACATGAAATAACTCCCCCTCCTAAAACATGTCCTAATGCTTGGATAGAGTCATTATGGGATCCAAGCTCCAAATCAGATGCGAGTAGTTTGGATAGTGATACCACGGATGTTTACATCTTTACCATCTTGGCCCTTTCCATCTTTAAAACTGATGATGACATGCCCCTTGTCTATCCGCAGCTTATCCAACATGACCAACAAGAACCACTCACATTGGATTGTTTTCAAAATGATGAAGCAATTGCAGAATTCCTTGGACTACGGGAAGGCATACCACAAGGTGATCATAAGGCAAGATTTACTGTTGATTTGGATTCCACGACATATTTTGGGGAGTCAACTCCATCTTCTAGTCATAAAAATGAAAAAAGAAAAGAAAAAGTACAAAATCAAAAAGATAAGTCTTTGAGTGAAAACTATAAGGCACTCTTTGATCATAAAAAAGTAAAAATAAAAGACATACCTGTGGGTGAAAACCTCTTTGAGGCACCCAAAGGTGGAAGATTGGACGTACCCTCGTCAAGTTAGGATAAATCAACATTGCTTGTGGAAATGACTAAAGAAATAAATTTGGGTACACCTGACAACCCTAAGGTCATTCATTTTGCTGCTTCTCTATCAAAATAGGAAAAGATAGATTTTGTCAATTTCTTTCTTGAGAAAAAGATCAGTTTTGCGTGGTCCTATGCAGATATGCTTGGCCTTGATCTAGAATTAGTCCTTCATCACTTGCCATTAAAAGAAGATGCCAAGCCTGTCAAACAGAAAATCAGAAAGATGCATCCCCAGGTGGCTCTCTTGGTCAAGGTAGAACTAAAAAAAATACTAGACATGGGCTTTATTAGACCCATTGATTATGCTGACTAAATTTCAAATTTGGTACCAGTTAGCAAAGTAACTGGGGGCATCATAATCTATATAGATTTTAGGGATCTCAATAAAGCATGCCCTAAAGATGACTTTCCACTGCCAAATATAGACATCATAGTTGACATGACAGCTGGATATGAGATGCTCTCATTGATGGATGGTTTCTCTGGCTATAACCAAATTTGCATTGCTCCTAAAGATCAACATAAGACTGCATTCAAATGTGCTTGGGGTACTTACTGCTAGAATATGATGCCCTTTGGTCTTAAAAATGCTGGAGCAACATATCAAAGAGCTATGATGACAATTTTCCATGATTTCATGCATACTTTGATGGAGGACTATGTTGATGACTTATTATGCAAATTTGTCACAAGAGATAGTCATCTAGCCATCCTTGGCCCAATCTTTGACTGAATGGAAACTTACAAGCTTAGACTCAATCCAAAGAAGTGTGTCTTTGGTGTCACAGCCAACAAATTACTAGGGTACATTGTTTCTCATAGAGGCATTGAAGTTGACCCTACCAAGGCTAAAGCAATAATGGATATGCCTTCTCCTTCCAATCTCCGTCAACTAAGAAGTCTGCAAGGAAAGCTACAGTCAATCTACCGGTTTATAGCTCAATTGGCAGACAAATGTCATCCATTCCAGCATTTATTGCATAAAGGTGTCACTTTTAAATGGACTGAGCAATGTCAATCAACATTTCAAGCTCTCAAGGATTATCTACTATCGCCACCTATTCTAATGCCTTCTATAGAAGGAAAGCCATTTATGCCACTGAAATGGCACTAGGAGTTCTCTTGGCCCAACAAGATGAGAAAGGCAAAGCGCAAGCTATTTATTATATCAGTCAGACACTAGTGGGCTATGAGCTGAATTATTCAACTATTGAATGGGCATGTTTAGTAGTGGTCTTTGCAACACAAAAGCTTCGACACTATATGTTAAGTCATCAGACATTGATAGTTGCAAAAATTGATCCCTTGAAATACTTGCTTAGTAGGGCAGCTTTGATGGGTCGCCTAGCAAAGTGGGTTATGATCCTCAGTGAGTTTGATATTGAGTACATGGAGAGAAAGGCAATAAAAGGACAAGTCATAGCGGATCAACTTGTAGAGGCTCCTATTTATGATGATCATCCCATGTTGATGGATTTTCCAGATGAATCAGTCTTTTCTCTCACCTCTTCTAATGAATGGAAGTTATATTTTGATGGATCCTATACCAAATTCAGGTCCAGAGCAGGTATATTGTTTGTCACCCCTCAAGGTGATGCTATTCCCAAATCCTATAAAATAACTTTCCATTGTACCAATAATATTGCAGAGTATGAAGCTCTAGTCACAGGACTCCGAGTAGCGGTCCACCGGAATATCACACATTTGCAAGTCTATGGAGATTCTTAGTTAGTCATCCGTCAAGTGAATGATGACTACGAAACAAAAGATGAAAAACTTATTCCCTACAAGCATATGGTAGATTTCTTCAAGACAAAATTCACGGCTATCCATTTTAGTCAAGTTCCAAGAATTCAAAACAAGTTGGCAGATGCGATGGCTACGATTGCTTCCATGTTAAATATGCCCCACAATATGGACAAATGTGAATTTTTGGTCGAACAGTTGCTTGTCCCTTCTTTTGAAATTCTGATAGTAGATGTGATGTGTGTTCTTGTTGGTCCTAACTCCCCATGGTACAATGATGTCTATCAATATTTGAAATCCCAAACTTTACTACCTAACCTTTCCGCTAACCAATGCTGAGCCTTCATCCGATAGACAACCAAATATGTCATCATTGCCGACACCCTTTATCGTCGTTCCTTTGACCATACCCTCCTCAGGTGTTTGGATTTTGACAAAGCACAAACAGCTTTACGCGAGGTTCATGATGGTATATGTGGAGGCCATTTCAATGGTCTAAGCTTAGCCAAAAAGTTTGTTCATGCTGGGTATTATTGGCCCACTCTGGAAAAGGATGTTCATGATTTTGTCAAGAAGTGCTACAAAAGCCAAATCCATGGAAATTACATTCATGCACCAGCCCAAGAGATTCATTCTTTCATATCTTCGTGGCCCTTTTCTCAATGGGGATTGGATCTTATTGGCAAGATTCACCTGACATTTGCAAATGGACACAAGTTTATCATTACAACCACATAGTTGTAGCGTCCTAAAATTGCGACACTTGCAATTTTGACCGCATTTGGGTCTTCACGATGGCGACGCAACACTGAACCTGAATGGAGACCCCGAAACTTGTCCACAACATCAAAAACTGCATTTTTCAGCACCCTGGCCTGATCCTCCTTGCACCTGGCTGTCCTGGGAGGTGGGACCAGAGCGCCCAGCGCCCTGGTCCTTCAGGACTAGGGCGCCCAGTGCCCTAGTCCCCAGGACCATGGCGCCCAACGCCTTGGTCCCTGGCCCTATTTTGGGCCCGGTCTCCTATGGGACTTTGGGTCTTTTTGTTTGCAAATTGGAAAATAACATTTCCTGGTCAGCCTAAGGTCAGGAAAATCAGTCTATCAGCCCTAATTGGCAAGTATATAAACTACATTTTCCTCTCTCATTTAGGGGGGGCGAAAAAGGTGGAAACGATACTCAAACATTCGAGCATTCAAGCATTCAAGCATTCAAACATTCCTTCAAACAATTGATCATTCTAAGTCTCCATTCAAGGCTAGGTGTTGCATTCAAGACAAGGATTCAACCATTGAAGAGGAGATCACATGCTACAACATACAACATACAACAAACAACAACATCTATACCTTCGCATATAAGGATACAAACATCCTTACAACAAGGTACTAGTACTTGTTTTACATTACAGTCATTTACATTTACAACATTTCTCATTTCTTGGTTAATTCCAAAACCGGGGTTTGACCTAAGGGCAAACCCCTAATCCCTAACCCCCCAATCGTCTTCGCTTTTCTGTGTGTAGGTTGTAGGTACGCAGCTGAAATTGAAGATCTGGAATCCTTGTGCAGAGACGAACAGATCCCCCTTCGTTTCACGGATTTTTCGGAGGACCGTGTGCATGCCGGGCGCCATCGTCTCATCAACTTTTGCTCAAATTTGCAGGACAGTGCCGTCTCGACATTTTATTGCTAATTCCAGGTCTGCAGCTTCATATCATATCCCTATCTCTATTTATAAGCGAATATTTTCCACTTTACATGCATCCCTAGTTCAATCTTTCTATCTACATTTCTTTACAAAAGAGGGTATCCTTGCTATCACAACCCTTGAAACTCATATAGAATCCAATCTTGCATTGCGTGGGATTGGATCTTGTGGGTTTCAACCCCTCTTTTGAATGTAAAGTCTCTCCTAAGTGAAAACCATCAACCCTAGTGACTCTCCCTTCTCTCTCCTTGGAGTTGGGGAGGGGAGAACGATTAGGGTTCGATTTTTTTCCGCTTTACAATAGTATTTTACAAAATGGATCGAGGCTATCCCCATGACCTATATCACTGGTGTGCAAATTTCAAAATTCCTATTGAATTATATCATATGCAGATATGGGGTTCCCCTTGCCATAGTCACAGATAATGGTCGTTCATTCAAGAATAAAGATGTCAAAGAACTCTGTAAAAAGTTTTACATCCAACACTATTTCTCCAGTCCATACTATCCACAGGGTAATGGTCAAGCCAAAGAATCAAATAAAACCATTATCAAGATCTTCAAAAAGGTTGTCAATGATGTTGGTTGAGATTGGCATGTACAGTTGAATCCAACACTATGGGCTTATCGTACTTCTACCCGCACACCTACTGGCGCAACACCTTATTCCTTGGTGTATGGTGCAGAAGCCATTTTACCCTTGGAAGTGGAGATTCCTTCTTTTCATGTTTCCTTGCAACATCTGATTGATGGTGAGACACATAGAGTCTCTCAGTTGCATCAGCTTGAGATGTTAGATGAGAAACGTCAGACAACCCTGACACATTTGCAAGCATATCAAAACTGTCTCCATCGCTCTTATAATAAGAAGGTCAAAGGGTGACACTTCAAAGTGGGAGATCTAGTTTTAAAGGCAAACCCCAAGAATGCACAATCTACTGACATCATCAAAGGCAAGTTTGAACCTAATTGGGTTGGGCCTTTCATAGTTACTATAGCCTATGGCTCGGAGGCATATCAGCTTGCCACCCTAGAAGGTGAACCTTTGTCAAATCCTATAAATAGCATGCACCTTCGCAAGTAATGGGCATAAATTTCTATCAGTAGTTCTTCAAATATGATCCTGAAAAAAAAGAAAAAAAGTGAAAAAAGAAAAAAAATGAAAGAAAAAAAACAGAAAAAAAGAAAAAGAACAAAAAGTAAAGAAAAATGATTCGCCCTCTAGTGAAAACCTGGCAAATAGGCACCATGTGTAAAGAGATCATTGCTCTGTCATCTGTCATGACCTCTAGCTATGCTTTCTCTCTATAGGTTTATCATGCCTATCCTTGTCCTAACCCACTATTCTGTTCCAGGCCTATGATTGGTCAGCATCATTGTCTTGCATACTCCAGTTTCTTGTGCATATGTTTCGGTCCTAGTCTCTATATATGTCTTTCCGATGTGCATTGGGTGCATTTCTCTTGTCATGATCAATCACTGCAACTTTTAAAATCAAATAATGTCCTAAAAAATCCAAAAAAATCAAATAATGTCCTGAAAAATCCAAAAAAATCAAATAATGTCTTGAAAAATCCAAAAAAAAATCAAATGATGTCCTGAAAAATCCAAAAAAAATCAAAAAATGTCTTGAAAATTTTTTTAAAAATTGAAAAATGTCCTAAAATAAATCCCTAAAAATTCAACTAAAGTCCTGAAAAAAAATGAATGAAAATTTTTCAAAAACATTAAAATCCAAAAACAAGCATTTTGCAATAAATGATCCCTTTGTGCATAAACAGATTGCTGAGCATACATCCAACGACTATCAATCACACACTGCGCTTTACTGAAATCATGCATTCACAGATGAACTTTTCAATCAAACCGGACATTCAACCTTATCAAAATTGTCATATCAATCAACATCAATATCATTCATCCTTGGCACACTATCATGAGTCTTATACATGGTGTGGTATACTCAAAACCAGACTGTGTCCTGTCTTAGATGGGGTACCACATTCCCTGAAACCAGACAACATGATCGTCCTATCAACACTTTCAACTTTTGACAATGAAGATCAAGATGTTTATTTGACTGGTTGGAATTAGCGAGTCTTATCATTTATTGATTTATCTTTGGCTTCGATCATGTTCCTATGTTGCTCGATGATGTCACTGAGTGATTTAGAATGACTGGGATGGTTCATGGTCCTTTTTTTTTTGTGTTTTTTGTTTGTGGAATGTTTGTCACAAACTAGGGCAACTATATCATTGGGTGTCTGTGATAAGTCCATTCGCTTTGTGAACGCTGCACATACCTTGACCCTTGATGTATGCACCCTAGGATGCTTCACTCATTCCTTGTGTGCGATGTGTCTATCTTTTGCAAAAAGGGTTGCGTTTCAGCTTTGGCCTTCAATGCCATGATGCTATGCATCCATTTTTCTACATTAAATAAAGGTTCTCACCTACAAAGTGCATTAGTGAAAGCAATTTTTTCTTCGTCTCTAACTGTCCTTTGTCTCATTTCTTCTTACTAATATTTAATCCGTCAGTTTGGGCAGTCAGTTCAGTCTAGTTCTCTGATCTCCACAAAAGAAACACACATATGCTGCATCCTACATTCATTGATTAGTACATTTGCATTATATCAATCATTACATCAAGCATTTTATCCATTTCATATTATAAATGCATCAAAAACACATAAAAAAATATATCCATACATGTTCCAAAATGGTACATCAACAGTGCATAAGCCATCCATACATGGAAAATAACTATAAGTCATAACACATTGCATCCCATCATATCAATGCATATCATATCATATATCAAAATAATATCAGAGTACAAAATTGGACTATCTATCCTAAGTATGGCTCGCAGGCTGAATACATAATGTCAAACTACATATGTCTCTATCATAAGGAGCACGTGCCTCTATCACTCAATGCTCCCTCTATCCTCCTCATCCCTGCCATGTCTCAAGGATGATGTCCCTTCTGTCCCTAGTCCTGGCTATGGTGGTCTCATAGGTCCACTCACTCCCATGTTGCTCACTGACCTTCGAGAACGTGGCCTGCTCTCTATCCTTGATTGTGCCCGATATGACGCTGCTCTTTGCTTTGGTGGAACTGCACTCTCATATAGTGTCCTCCAATGGCGTATCTCCTCTCTAGTCTCCACCAACATCTGTGCCATCTCATGTGTGCTGGCATTCCTAATTGACCCAATATACTCAGTGACTCTCTGCCCTTCTTGCTGTGCTTGGGCTATTGCTGTATCTCGAGCCACTGTAAGTCTGGCTATCTCCGCTCTGAACTAATCTTTCTTTGTCCTCAAGATAGCATTTTGTCTCTCTAATGTCGCAATGTGATCATGTTGACTCGCTATGGTAGCCCTGCAGATCTCCATCTCCTCTATCCTAGCTATCTCCAGCTCTATGGGTATATCCTGCAATGATTCCTAATCAGCTGAATCTGGCTCATAATCTTCATCCTCATCATCTCTATCCTCATCATCCTCTCCATCCTCATCCTCATCCCTATCGTCATAATCTCCCTCCTCCTCTCCAGTGAGTGGGAAGTCCTCTTGTCTCCTCAGTACTGGAATATCAAGATTTGTCAATGGCACTGGCCGCCGTTGTGTAAACCATCGCTCATACTCCTCTATCATCCTGACATCCACAACATCTAATCTCCAATCCCACTATCTCTACTATAGCTATGTGAAGTCAGCATATGCTATGTGTGGCTGAATCATCCTCCCCCACTAACTAGTCTCTCTGTGAGATCAAGCAAAGTGTGCAGTCCCTCTAGGCACATCCTGCCTCCCTCCAAATTGTCATCTGACTCTCTCTGGTAGGTACATCTCAATCACTCTCTAGCAATTCACTGGTCACCCAATCAAGTATCTCTCCTATCTGCAATATGATAGCTCATCACTATCATCTGACCATCTAGGGCAATCAAGATATGGCCTCCATGTGAACTCCCTCAATCTGTCTAGCTCATGTCGCCAATATAATATGTATCCGAAAGGACCCTATCTTAGTGCTCCCCCATAGTAGTACACATATGGTCAGTGTGGTAATACCTTTCTCTCTACAATCGGTCGACATATGGCTATGTGCTCAAATGCCCATACCTGTAACAGCGTGACTCCACAGCTCAAAGTCTGCACTCCCTGATATGCTATCTGATGCAACTGAAAATATAGCATAACAAGCACACATGGTCCCCATGCATACACCATCCCCTCTATCACCATCCACTCTAGCACTCTTCCCCATCCAATAGGGAATCCATGTCCTCATCTATCTCCTGCTAGTAGGCATGCTATAACCATGGCTATCACCACATATTGTCGATCATACTCTGATGCCATGGTCTCCCAGCCAATCTCCCTCTCTATGATATCTAGATCATCTGTGTGGTACTCAAATAATCTACACAAAGCATCTCTCCCTATCACTAGGTCATACTCTATCATCTCCCCATGAATCAGAATGTGGAGGATACGCCATACATCCTCTAGTGTCATAGTCGCCTCTCCAGTTGCCAGATGGAATGAGGAAGTCTTCGAATGCCATCACTCTGCCAATGCGGTAAGCAGTCCTATGTTTTCCCTAATCTCAGGCATGAATTCAATATAGTATAATCCAAGTCCTGCTAATGTATCTTTGTCTGTGCTCTTGAGTCTATGTTGTAACATGAAGTAGTCAGGTCGGTTCTCCCGCATAATCAGTGGATACTGTCGACTCTGCATCCCAATTGGGGCACACTTTGTCAGTTTTAGGGTTTGCTCCTATGTGTTGCATTTCCTTGTTTCATCCACAAATCAGGGTGTTTCTAGTCTATTTTGACCTATCCTACCCTTATCCCCCTTTTTGGGATCTTTTGCATGCTATTTTTTATCAAATTGGGGTTCCCAGTACACAACTGCGCCTGTGTGCTATGTCCTATGCATGTGTAGCATCAACTTGCACCTATGTACCCTACACAAGCACAAGACACCATACACAAGCGCAAGATGCACCCACACAGGCACAAAAGTCCTTTTCCCCATTCCCTGTGGGCCCCACAATGTCCCGCAAGCAAGTCAAATTCATGAAATTGACAATATGGGTTTTTGAGATGCATACCACTGCTCCCACATCGTCCAGTCATCTGTAGGTGCATACACATTCCCCGAGGTGATCTGCCATTGGAGTGTTCACCATCTCTTTGCAAGCATCCTTTTCTAGAGCAACAAATCCTCCACTTTAGCTAGTGCAAATGAGCACTTTTCACTCTCTTTGTCTCATTTATAGATCTTTGTCAGTGCATAAATGGATGTGCACTCTCTCCATCTTATGCTGGTCGTAGTCTTTTTCACCTTCAATTGTTTGTCATTTGTGTATCCAATCCTCGATTTTTAGTCTATTTGCACCTATCATTTTCTATCATTCTTATCGATCAATTGGCCTCTTTTCTAGATGTTTCCGGCCAATTCCTCAAGGGGGCATGCATATGTCATTGTCATTATCTAGGGCATTTTCATTACTGTTCTTTGAAACAATGCTTAAAATCACATTGTCTCAAAAAGGGGCAAAATGTAGACATCTAAAAATGGTCAACGCTTGTAGAGTCATACTTTAACATTTGCGCATTGCCTTATTTTAGGGTTTTTTGCGTCGCATTAACATTTCTCCTATGTTATGCACTTGGTCTTTATCATTTGCGAGCATCAAGTCCTTCTTCTGCATTCCTCATTTTTATCGCTTTTAAATTAGGTCTTGTCGATAACAATCTTCAATCATGATTTTGGTCAATCTTATCCTGTCGCATCAATGTGTGTGTTCATTTGTCATCATTTTGGACATCGTCAATCCTAATTAGGGTTTTGTCCTCTTTTTAATCTTGTCATCTGGTGATCGATTTATCATCGATCGTTGTCATTTTCAATCTTGTCATCTGGTGATTGATTTGTCATCGATCATTGTCATTTTCAATCTTGTCATTTTGCGATCGATTTGTCATCGATCATTGTCATTTTCAATCTTGTCATTTTGCGATCAATTTGTCATCGATCGTCGTCCTTCTCAATCATGTCATTTTGGATCAATTAGTCATTGTTCCTCATCAATTGGTGCATTTAGCAATCAAATCATTTATCAGCATTGGTCTTTTATCAAGTCAGAATCATGATCAAATCGATCCTACATCAAGAACTAATTGTAGTCCTTGCATTTCTAATTCATCTTCTAGGGTTTTTATGATTTGTTCATTTAACCTTGTTGGTCATTTTCCCTCTAGGTTAAATAATTTATTTATTTATCCTAAGTCTTCTTGTCACAATTAAATGTTTATTTAATTGGCTAACTAATTTCTCCTCTCTTTGTGAATTAATTAATGAATGAAAAATTATTAATTAATATACCTAATTTTTCCAATTTACTAATTTCTCCTAATTCCTAATTTTCTAATTTTCATCAATTTTCTAATTTCCTAATTTCTAATTCATCTAATTTTCTATTTTCTCTAATATTTCTCCTAATTTCATGGGAATGACATAGCAAATTTGTCATAATTTGTCATAATTTGTCAATCAATCAATTTTGCATAGCATCTTTGTCATAATTTGTCATAATTATCAATCAATCAATTTTGCATAGAAAGTGTCAATTTTGTCATAATTTGTCATATTTGTCATTCTTGATTTGAAATTTCCTTCAAATCTTTTCATGCTAATCTTGTCATCTCTCCAATTTCTCTATAAATTGGATGAATTTCTTCAATCAAAGATCCCAATTGATCACATTTTTGAATCCCCGAATCAATCACGCTCTAGTATTCTTGCACTACCGTGTTGTCAATCTTGCTTTCACATTATGCTTATGGACTTGAAGGTGAGATCCACAAAACAAAGCTATTTGAAGGAGAAAGAAGGACAATGGAGAATCATGGAGAAGACATCTGCATTTGAGATGGTTTTGCGTTTGAATTGAATGTTTCATTTCCAATATCTCTATTGAATGTTTGTAGGTTTTGTTATCATTGCAATCTAGTTTTGTGATTGGGCTAGTTTAATATCTATTTGCTTTGATGATTTCCAAATTCCTATCTACAAGTTGAATTGTTAATTGTTGATTTGATTTAGTTAGTTGAATTGTTGATTTAATTAAATTATATTAATCAAATCAATTAATCAAATTAATTCAAATCAATTCAAACCAATTCAATGAATTATTGAATCAATTAGTTAGTTGAATTTTTAATTATTGATTTGATTTAGTTAGTTGAATTGTTGATTTAATTATTAAATTAATCAAATCAATTAAAATAAAAAATTGATTCAAATCAATTAATAAAATTATCAATTTAATTCAATTCAACGAATTAATCGATTTGATTGGAAGGCGTTTCTGTTCTTTGTCAGTTGAGCTAGGGCGTTTGTGTCCTAGCTCGTTCTCCATTTTGGTTTGTTGGTTTATTGAGTGGGGGGCTCTTACTACATTTAGGGTGCAAGGGTGGTTTCAATTTATTTATCTCTGCTATGTGGGATTCCTATGGCATGGTGGTGGAATTTGGCTTTTGCATACAAGGTTTGTGGACTATGTTTGCCTAGTGGGAGGTGTTGATCAGGTGTGAGTGGTGCATAGCCTCTTAGTGAGGCTTTGTTTGATCGTGAGTCCATCATGGCGGTGGTTTTTGGTCATGTGTTGTGGCTGCTTCCTTGAACTACGTGTGGCCTCGTTTGGGTGTGGAGTGATGCTATTCAATGATTGAATCTTGTCTTTGGTGTGTTGGGGTGGAGGTGGAGGGGTATTGTAACCCATGCATAGGTTCCACCTTATTTTCCTTCAAACCGTAGATTGCATGCTTTCTTAGGGTCTTTGTTTGTGCTCATGTCTTAAGGGGAACCATCTGGGACTAGCCTATTGGCATTATACACTCAGATGAGAATAGTTGATGTTGTCATTGATGGAAACCAACTAGTAACATGGTTCATGGGTTACACCAGCAGCAGACATCATCTACCTGCACCGATAGGCACTCTAAGTTTATTCTCACTGACATCCAGTCTACACCTACAACAAATTGTACCGGCACTCTAAGCTAACTTAAAATAATATTGTTTTGTAATGTAATTATATTTGTATAGCCGACATGATGTATTGTAAAGACTCATATATGTATGAGATCTTGTAAGTTATTATAAAAGGTAATTAGGTAATGTAAGGAAGAGATATATGAGATGTGATAGGTTATGACAGAGAATGAATTGTATATTCACTTTGATGTAATTATCATATAAGCGAATAAGAGAAGAGTAGAGCGAATCAAGGTTTATGGCACAAGTATCAGATAGAGCTTAAACCGGTACTGAATCCAGCATTGCAGATGTTATTTTGAGCAGTACATTTTCATGGACTTAATCATCCAATTTTGTAGTCAGTGTGACTCCTATTTTGTATTGAGTAGTGAACTCTAGGCAGTTGGCCTTCCTGCATGTGCAGGCCCCTATTGTATAAGTAATATTTATTCATATTGGTCAGTGAGTAAATATTGTGGGTCACAAATCCCATCGAGGTTTTTCCCCTACTGGGTTTCCTTGCCAAAAATATCTATGTTGTGGTGTGTATTGATGGTTATACTTTTGTTTCTCTTTACTGCATTATTATTTGTTTACTGGTATATTAATTTGGATTATAAAGTTGCAAACAAGTTTAAACCACTCATCTAATGGTTAGACATTGATTCACCCCCCCTCTCAGTGTCTTTGGGACTGATCAAGTATCTAAAAATTGGTATCAGAGCCTAGTCCTCTATTTGCAGAAGCCTAATAGCTTGAGGAAGATTCTGAAACCGGTACTGATGGAAAGTTTGAGACAACAGTTGGAAAGAGCTCTTGAAGATTTTGATGCAGAAAAATTGAAGAATATCAAACTGGAAGATGAACTCAGAACTGCTTGAAGATTCATCAAAGCACTTCAAGAAAACCTGGTGATAGCAAAGAATAAGAGAAAATAATTACATGTGCAATTGCAAAACCAAGATGATGAAGAAAAAAAAACTCTTAGAGATATTGCAGAAAAATTGGGACAAGAGAACAGTAACATAAAGAATGAGATGCAAGATTTAACCATGAGACTATGCAAGGATATTGAAGATACAAAGAGGAGTGAAGAAGATTTGGCCAGAAGACTTAATGAAAGATAAAATGAATCTCTAAGGCTCAATTATGAAAATGATATGCTCAAAATAGATTTGATTCACATGCAACATGACAAAGAGGAACTTATGAGACAAGTTAGCACTTTGGAAGGTGAATTGGTCACTACAAATGAATACCAAGACAAATTCAAGAAGAGTTCAAATAAGCTTGATGGTATGCTGAAAAGTCAGAAACCTGATGGAGAAACAATTGGACTTGAATTTGAACATGGAGAAAGTTCTGGAACTGCAAACAATCATGATCACAACAAACCGGTAAGGCAACCTAATGCTTATAAATTCAATGGAAAATGTTTTAATTGCAACAAATTTGGTCATAGAGCAAATCAATGCAGATTTAGGAATAATCAGAATACAAACTCATCCACTAGTCAATCTTCCAAATGCAATAAAAATGGTCATAAATCAGACAATTGCATAATGAATGTGAAATGCTATGTTTGTGGTAGATTTGGACATTTATCTAATCAATGCAGAACTCAAACCGGTCAAGGTTATGGAAAAGCTATTTAGAGAAACAATGTAACTTGTTATGCATGTAACTATATTGGGCATAATGCAAAATTTTGTAGAAGAAAGACTGTACTAGTGAACAATAAAGGATCTAATGACAAAAGAAAAGAAAAGGTAAATGAAATCAAGCAATAATTCACTAAACAATGGATCGGGAAGAGATATTGAAGAAATGATGAATCTGTCTCTGCACCAATAGAATAGAGCAATCCTACACCAGCAGGAGATTCTTCATCTAACTAAGGAATAATCCTTAGGGGTAAGGCAACTAATTGAAAATCATGCATTTACCCTCATTTGGTGGTAAGAAGTTATAATTTTTCTTTACCGGTAGATATGTGGAGTTTTCACTTCACCGACAAAGCATTTATTGTGGCTGTAAGTTAACTTTTTGGTTATAAAGGCATTGTAACTTCTCATTTCATCTCACCAAGCATTCAAGCATTCAAAGAGAGAGAAATTGAGCAAAGGTATCCCAAAGGTGAAGCATCAAAGGTATTTTAGAGCATTCAAGGATTTCTCAGCTAAAAGGTATTTATCTTACGCAATGGCTTCTTCATCCTCCATTCCTAAATTTGTTTCAAGCCCTACTAGTATAGAGAACATAAAATGACTGAGACCCATTTTAAAAATAATTCCTAAGAAAAATTGGATGACTCCATTGGTGCATTTTCTAGAATCTTGAAGGGAGTTGCATTTACTAAAGACCCTAGGGCATACATACATTGTAACATTGAAAGTTTAGAGTCCGAAGATTTGAATAATATGTTCATAAATGTGTTCACTGACAAACATGGGGTAGTTAAACTTAAACACAAGTTCATTGAGGATTTAGGGTTCATTGACATTTTCCATATACCGGAATTCTCAGATGAAACCATCTGCTATGTTCTTAGCAAGGTTCATGGTGAATTTATGTGGTTAGACTCAGTATTTAAGATCACTAAAGGAAGCTATAAGAGTTGTTACTGGTTTACCCTCCATTGGCACTAGGCCTGACAAGAAAAAGAAAATTCCAAACAAAGAGGTTATTAGCTTAATCGGCGCAACATTTGACAACAAATCACTTAGGGTCAATGATATAAAAGATAACAATGTTAAATTTGCAAGTATTGTCATTGGTTATAAAGTTGCTCATACTAACAGACTGAATTCTATTTCTAGTTTATGCATTCATAGTGCTCATGAGATGATCTTGAATAATGCTAAAATTGACATCTGTGAATGGTTAAGGATGAATTGCTAGAGAATTTGGATAAAATAAAAGGAGATAAGAAGGGAACCTTTAAATTTGGAAATCTTATTGTGTGTTTAATGCTTTACTTCTCAAAGGAGATTCCCAGTATTGGACATAAGGATTTTGCCTATGATATTTCTATTGGAAAATAGATAAAGGAGGCAATTACTGGCATGGGATATTAAAGTGACAAACTGGAAAAAGAGTATTTCAAGAATTTTCAAGATAAAATGAAACAAAGGGAAAGGATTCCCCAAAGCATTGTTGATAAGTATGATAAACAAATATGCTTTGTTATTAAAAGAGATGAAATTTGAATGGAGGCAGTTAGACCTAGAACTGTCTGGATTATAAAGATGGGATATGAGGTGGATTCACACATCTTGGATTCATATGCTAAAATACTCCTAGATGTTCCACTAGAACCGACAGAGGAGATATTTGGTAATGCTGAAACTATAGAGAGTTGTGTTGCTATGCAAAAGAAGAGAAAGAAAAGAGAAAAGGACATAAAAGATGCTTCTAAGTTTGTAGAAATTGTCAAGAAGGGCTTATTGAAACTAGATCCGATGAAAGATGTTGCTAAACAAGAAAGAAAAGTAGAACAACAACCGATAGCACATATTTCTCCTATGGCTACCTCATCTAATTCTAATAGTGGTAAGGCAGCTGAATTCAAGAGAGTGGATAGGAAGAAAAGAAAACCCTCACCAGCACATGCTCCATCTCCTAAGAAATCAAGGACACTCAGAAAGAAGCAACAGGTTGTAAGAGAGCCTAGTGGTCCTAAGAAGAAACTTACTCCAAAGAAGAAATATGAACCAAAGGAACTGGATACTCTTTCATCAGAAGAGTTAGTCAATGAAATCACCTGAGATGGTAACCTCAGCAATGTAAATAAATTTTATCATTCTTTTAAAGATCTGGATAAGGAAACTATAGAGGAAAATATTATTTTGTATCTAGATATCTACAAGAAGGTCCTTATTGAGGTAATAGATGTTCTACCAAATGATTTGTGCTTAAGATTAGAAGCCAAGAAAATGTCTGTTATGGAACTTGATAAGAAATTGAAGGTATAATCTCTATTAGCTATGCATCCTATTAATTCCAAGCAGGAAATTGATGACCTTATATCTTAAGCCAATAGAACTGGTTTTGTGAGTGGTCACTGACAAGTTAGTCTTATGGCCAACAGAGTTAAAGAAATTGCAAATGAAACGACTAATAAGTGGGACATATTTTTTGTTGAGAGAGAGAAGAAAGAAGAGAAAGATAGACAAAAGGTGGATAAGTCATTTACTAAGGTATATCAGAAGGTAGATAAAGGTAAAGGTAAAATTGGCAGTATACTTGATATCACAGTTAAGGATAATCTACCACCACCAACGTAGGATGCCCCACCAATAATTTCAGAGACACTGACACAAATGGATAGTCAGCCTAGAGAAGATAAGTCAGAGGAAGTAAAAGCAGATAATGTTGATCCAGAGTCAAACATTCTTTTTACAATGAATGTGGATACTCGCGATTTTAATATTGTAATGGACAAGGAAACAACTAAAGTTAAGAAATATGAATCCATCCCTAATGATACTTAGCTTAACACTAAAATACAAGTAGAAGAAGAAGCAAAAACTGGAACAGAAACAAGGGATGAACAAAATATATTTGAACTGGCAGATAATAAGATAGAAAGTAAGGTTGAAAATAAGAATGAAAATGAGAATGAGAATAAGGAAGAAAAAGTGAATAAAGAATAGGTTAAGGATGGAAGCAAGGAAGGAGAAGTGGTTAAGGTAATTGTGTAAACATCCAGAGAAGAAAAGAAACCAATTGAAGAACCAAGTACTCCACCTAGCACTTCTACTATGGATTATAGACCAAAGAATGTTATAGATGTGCTTTTAGATTCAATAAAGAAGATTATAGAATGCAATACCTTAGCATTTAAGGCCATTGATTATTCTTTACCAATTTTGCAAATAAATGCACCGACATGTAAAGATGATCATATTGATGGATCTATAGGTAAAATGGACACATTGTCCAAATTTATTTCTTCTAACATTCAAACTATGGATAAAATAAATGAAGAGATCATTAAGGAAAGAGTGAATAAGGAGAAAGATGACTTCTTTGATAGGACAATTAAAGATTGTATAGGACAGATTGATTCTTTGTTACCAGCACTAAATTCCACCATTTTGGAATACAAAGAGTTGTACAAGGAAGCATGTAAGCCTCACCATCTAACCGAGGATATTGATGAGGAAATAAGGAAAACAAAAAAGGAAATTGATGATATAGTTGATAATATGATTGGTTCTTTAGAACTTACTTCCATTTTGGATTAGGAAATGGCAATCTATGAAGAGAAGATTGAGAAATTGGAAAGGGAGAAACCAAGGCTAAGAATCAAAACTTGGGAGTTGAAGAACAAGCTTGGTCCTAGATTGGATAACTTATTAACACACTGGAATGAATTGTCTAAGGCATTTACTCAAGGAGAAAGATCACTAAAGAAACAAATTAATTATCTCACCACTATGATCCGACAGACAAAGACCATAATTTTTGATAGTACTAAGTTTTTGCAAGGTCTCAACTTAGTTTTGGTAAACATTTTCCAGATTGTACATAACCAGTTATAGGTTTCTAGGTAAATTTTGAATTCCTCTGATTCTTTTGACATCCTTTGTCTTTGATGTAGTGTATGAGAAAAATGTACAGAAGGAGATCACTTGCTCAAGGGGAGCACACTCAGTTTTTGGACTTCATTTTTGGATATCAGTTTTGGATTTTTCTCATGAGTGTTGCCATCAATGACAAAAGAGGAGATTGTTGGCATTATACACTCAGATGAGAATAGTTGATGTTTTCATTGATGGCAACCAATAGGTAACATGGTTCATAGGGTACACCAGCAACAAACATCATCTACCTGCACCAGCAAGCACTACAAGTTTATTCTCACAAGCATCCAGTCTACACCGACAACAGATTATACCGGCACTCTAAGCCAACTTGAAATAATATTGTTTTGTATTGTAATTATATTTGTATAGCTAACATGATGTATTGTAAAGACTCATACATGTATGAGATCTTGTAGTTCATTATAAAAGGTAATTAGGTAATGTAAGGAAGCGATATATGAGATGTGATAGGTTATGATAGCGAATGAACTGTATATGCATTTTGATGTAATTATCATATGAGCAAATAAGAGCAGAGCAGAGCGAATCAAGGTTTATGGTAGAGGTATTAGATATAGATTAAACCGGTACTGAATCCAACATTGCAGATGCTATTTTGAGCAGTACATTGTCATTGGATTTAATCATCCATTTTGTAGTCAGTGTGACTCCTATTTTGTATTGGGCAGTGAGCTATAGGCAGTTGGCCTTCCTGCATGTGTAGGCCCCTATTGTACAAGTAATATTTATTCATATTGGTGAGTGAGTAAATATTGTGGGTCACAAATCCCACTGAGGTTTTTCCCCTACTGGGTTTCCTTGCCAAAAATATCTATGTTATGGTGTGTATTGATGGTTATACCTGTGTTTCTCTTTACTGCATTATTATTTCTTTACCGGTATATTAATTTGGGTTATAAAGTTTCAAATGAGTTTAAATCACTCATCTGCCAGTTAGACACTGATTCACCCCCCCTCTCAGTGTCTTTAGGACTGATCAAGTATCTAACATGACCCAATGATGTATTTTCACTCAGCATTTGGAACGAAGCCTCAGAAATAGGGTGCGAACATTTTTAATAATAATCTGTTTGCACTGGATTCGAAGATGTATGGTTCGGGGTTCCCTAGAGGATCTAAGATTTTGAAGATCAATGGTTTCTTAGAAATATGTAAAGAGAGGATGAAATTGATTATTCCATTGGAGATGTTGGCTGATGATATTAAATATTATTTGAAGCACTCCTTTTACTACAAATTTATGGGTCTTACAATCTCATTGCAATTTTTGGGATCCTGGGCTCAATAGACTTGGATGCCAGAAGGAGAGCTGGAGATTCGAATCTTGCCAAATAATTATTTTATGGTTTCTTTTGATAACATGGCTGATCAGAAAAGGTTTTTTGAGGGTGGTCCTTATTTCTATAACCAAGTGGGTTTGTTTATGAAGTCATGGCACATGGGTTTCAATCCAACAAAAGCACTCCTAAATAGGGTTCATGTTGGGTTCGACTTCTGTGGTTTTTGGTAGAATGTTGGTGAGAGGATGTTTTGCATTTGGTGGCTTCAATGCTTGGTAAACCTATTGGGTCTTCACAATAGACACAATTTAAGAAGGTAATGACCTCTGTCTGTATCTATGTAGAATTATAATTAAGAAAGCCATTTCTATATTCTATGGAAGTGAGTGTAGTTTCGTACACATGGGTGCAACAACTAGACTATGAAACTGGCGAGGAGACAACATACCAGAAGGAGGAAAACCTTAACCAAGCAATCTCTAAGGTTCACAGACCCAACCAGTAATCCCTGATTCCAAAGATTCTTACACAATCACCAAATCAAGAAATGATTCAATGATACCAAACAACACCTTAGACAACCCCAAGGATCCACTATGTCCACTTATAGACAACTAACACTTTCAAGTTTTTGTGTGGCTACACTCGCACACTAGCATTCATGAGTGGGCTACTACTAGGTTTAAGGGTTTGAATGGCCCACTTGACCAGTTCAATACAACAAATTTTGGAGGGGTTTTCTCAAACACAAATGAAACATAATTTCATGGTTTAGGTCCACTGGAACATCAATCTTGACTCATTCACCCACAAACCTGAACTGGTTGCTATTAGGCCTCCTTTTGAAGGAATTGGGTGATAACTTTTGACACCTTGAGGATATATACAAACAATTTATGTTTTCAAATACCCTTTTCAAATTCCTAAACAATATCTCAGTTTTCGATACCATATTAACTTGCAGATATCCCAACTGGTACTACACTATTAGACCTAATAAGCCTATTTGACCTATTTGACTTTTCACAAACTGGTTAGGCTCTACTAATTGATGACCACCTTTGACCATGAAAATATTATGCAAACCTCTAAAATAATCTTCTACCATAATCAAACCATTTCCCAGTGCTCTATCTCTCAATTCTCACGCACTGCACTCATCAAACCAGTCTGTCACATAGAGATGCCAGACCTAGGGTTAGTTCTCCATCCTCTTCACCCTATTGTATCCTCTTAATGGATTTTGGTATTGACATATGATATAGTGGCCTATCATCCCCTATAAGGGAAAAGTGTTCAGTTAAGGATTGATATGCCAAAACCCATTATTACAGACAAACCCTAGGGGTTTAAGGGTTTAGGGTACCCGGTAAAGATTTGCTTGTAGAAATGGGCAACGATCACTTGAAGCCTCCACACTAAATTAAAAACAAAGGCAAGACAATCTAATTATGGGATCTATTCCATGAGCATTCTTACCAATCCACCTTTAGTATGCAATCAACATAAATTAGACAGTTTCTTCGAGTTTCCAACAGTTCTTGATGCTTCAATTTCTTTCCAAACAACCAAAACTCAACCAACATACATTATTTTCTATTTGGGGCCTTTAAAGGTGTTTCCCAAATTACCACAACCTCCTCCAACTATTTTTCAAACTAACTGATTGTTGGAGAATCCCAATTTACAAAAAGTGCAAAATTGTTATGACAGCAAATTGACAATATGACAACTTTTGCATAATTCGACCAACTTAGACTCTAAACTGTCCTAGTCCCCCAGAATGATTACATTTGATTTAAAAACATAAAAAATGACTCAAATATACTTGTGGTCACTTGATCCCTAAATTTAGACCATTGTGACCCTTATTGACTCAATTTGCTCTACCAAACCCTAGATGACAATTCAATCGAAACATGGACAAACTTGTCACACTCCTAGGAAATTTACAAAAAAGGACCCATAGGGTCTTATTACATTTCTTCTAACTAATAGAAAATTTTCTTGTTCCTGGCTCATGCCTGCATAGGTAGGTGCTCCTGCACCTTACTCCCCGGGTGAAATTTGCGTCAATTCCTCTTAGAGACTAATTGCTGAAAATCACCACCTTGCTTTTTGATATCTTCTTCCAACATCTAGGTAGCTTTTGAGTCAAGAAGGCTCTTCCATTTGACTAAGTGTTCAAAATAGGTCTTGTGCCTTGTTTTCTTGGCTTCCCTACTATCCAAAATACACTCCATTTTAGGTGGTAAGTGTTTTATCCATTATTCACTTTCCTGAATAGATTCACCTACACATTCTTCTACAGTAGGAATCCTGTACAATGTCAGATCAAAAACATTAAATATATGTGAAATAGAAACATCACTAGGGAGTTCAATTTTGTAAGAATTAGGACCATATTTATCCAAAATTTTACAAGATCCAATTTTTGCATCCTCAACTTGCTATGGCTTACCTTGGGCAACTTGTCCTTGCTAAGATGAAACATTACCATGTCACCCAATTGATACTACACATCTCTCCTTCTCTAGTCCACTCTTACTTTAACCTTTTGACTATTTTTTTGTAAGGTATCTCTAACTTGTTGATACACCTCTTGCATAGCCTTTGCAAACTCGTGAGCATGTCCACTCCTCTTGTCCAACCCCTAGACATCTCTCAATTCAAAGACTCCTCTTGGATGACTACCATAGACTATCTCAAAAGGACTCAGACCTATACTCTTGTTTAGTGAATCATTATAGGAATACTCTACCTAAGGTATCACCACATCCCAACTACTTCCATGATCCTTTGTCAGACATCTAAGATGATTTCCCAATGACCTATTCACAACTTTAGTTTGGCCATCGGTCTGAGGGTGATAGGCTAAGCTAAAAGACAAATTTGTACCCAACCTTTTCCAAAAGGTTCTCCAAAAATTCCCTACAAACTTATTGTCCTGGTTAGATACAATACTCAAAGGCAGTCCATGGATTCTAACAATTTCTCTGAAAAATAATCCTGCAATATAGCTAGCATCATTTGTGATTTTACAAGGAATAAAGTGAGCCATCTTACTGAACTTATCTACCACAAAAAACACATTGTCATGACTTTTCTTTGTCTTGCGTAATCCCATCATAAAATCCATACTCAAACTTTCCCATGGTCTACTTGGTATAGGTAAAGGTTGGTATAGTCTTGCATTGGTTGAGAACCCCTTTGCTCTCTGACACACAGTACAACTCTCCACAAACTTTCTGATATCAATCTGCATTTTTGGCCAAAAGTAACATCTCCTAACTAGATCCAAAGTCTTATTTAGCCCAAAGTGACCTCCTAAACCATCACTATGTTTCTTCTTTACTACATTATCCCTCATTGAACATCTAGGGATACACAACTGACACCCTTTGAACAAAAGACCATCCTATGAGGTATAGTCAGAAAATTTACCAAGAAAAGCATTTGTAAAATCACAGCATACCTGATATATTTCCTTGAAATCTTGGTCTCTTAATACAATCCTTTGAGTTGTTCAGCACCCATACTCTGCAACTGTACTTCTTACACTATCAACACCCTCCTCCTTAGAGCATCTGCAGCCTTATTGGCTACCCCTTCTTGTGCTTGATGATGAAGGTGTATGCTTGAATACTTTCAACCCATTTCATTTGTATATGACCGAGTTTCTCCTATCCATTCAAAAAACTAAGAGCATGATTGTCAATATACACAATAAACTCCTTAGGAAGCAAGTAATGCCTCCACTTTTTTAGAGTTTGTACCATAGCATACAACTCAAAATCATACGAATAACACTTCCTCTTTGCTTCATTTAGTTTTTCACTAAAAAAGGCCACTGGTCTCCCCTCTTGGCTCAATACTGCTCCTATAGACAAACCACTTGCATCACATTCAATGGTGAAAACCTTACTAAAATCAGGGAATACTAGGACTGGGTACTGGGCAACTTTCTATTTTAAACACTCAAAACTCTTATCTGCTTTTTTGGTCCACACAAACTTCACCTTACCACCACCGTTGATCATTTCTAACATTGGTGCACAAATATCACTGTAACTTTTAATGAATTTCCTATAAAATGTTTCCAAATCATGAAAACTTCTTACGTCTTCGGTTGTCTTAGGTGTAGGCCAATTTAGAATTGCCTCTACCTTGGAAGAATCCATCTTCAAGTCACCCTTAGAGATGACAAAGCCTAAGTACACCAACTCTTGCTTCATGAAGTCACACTTTTCTAAATTTATCATCAACTTCTGCTCCTGCAGCCACTTCAAAACTATATTCAAGTGTTTCAAGTGCTCCTCCTTTCTCTTACTCAACACCAATATGTCATCAAGGTAGACTACCATGAATTTCCCTATAAAATCCTGTAACACTTCATTAATTACTCTCATAAAGGTGCTATGGGTATTGGAAAGACCAAAAGGCATCACAAGCCACTCATACAACCCTTCATTGGTTTTGAATGCAGTTTTCCATTCAGCCCCCTCTCTTATCCTTATCTGATGGTACCCACTCTTGAGATCAATTTTAGAGAAATAGGTAGCTCCCCCTAATAATCCATTAGATCCTCTATCTGATGGCCATCCTATTGATAGCTCTAGAATCATTACAAATTCTCCATTTCCCATCCTTCTTTAGGGATAAAATAGTAGGTACCACACATGGGCTAAGGCTCTTTCTTATCAACCCTTTATCTAGGAGCTCTTGAATTCACCTAGCTATCTCTTCATTTTGTTGTGGGGCCATTTTATATGCTGCCTTGTTAGGAAGTACTTCTCCTAGTATAAGGTCGATCTGATGACTAATATCTCTAATAGGTGGTAGGGAATTAGGTATATCTTCTGCAACCACTCCCTTATACCGGTCTAGCAATTCCCTGACCTCCTTAGGTCCTACCTCACTCACACCCTTCTTCCTTTCTTCCTTGGGATTCACAATCAAAGAAAAACCTACTCCACCCTCCTCCTTTAGTGTATCAAGGAATTTTTTCTCTCCTACCATCATTACACTAGATCCTACATGTTGTGGGTCCCCTTCTACCACTGAATGTATCCTAAAGATCACACCATCCTTTTGGAAGGAGTAAGCATTATTTTCTCCATCATGATGAGCCTTTCTATCAAAATACCATGGTCTGCCAAACAAAATATGGAAGGCATCCATTGGAAGGATGTCACACAAAATTTTATCCTTATACACCCCAATACTAAACTCTAGCCATGCTTGTTCATTAAAGAGTATGTGTCGCCCTTTGTTCAACCAACTGACTCTATATGGACAGCTATGGGGTATTCTCTCCAAGTTCAACTTATTTACTACTTCCAAAGATACAATGTTATCTTTAGATCCCGAATCTATGATAACTTTACAAACCTTACCTTGAATCTTGCAATTGATTCTAAACAAAGCCTTCCTTTGGGGTGGCTCATTCTTTACTACTTCCTTAAGCAGTGCCCTCTTGATCATGAGGTTCTCTCCCATCTCTGATGTCAAATCCACTTCAGAAGATGTCACACTCCTTGCATCTTCCTGAGTCAAAGTGGTTCTCCTCTCACCACAATGAGAAGTTGAGGCCTTCTCTGAACACTTGTAGGTCGGGTACCCCATCTAATTGCAGTTATTGTAAGATAATTCAAATAACCAGAAAATAACTAAGAGGGGGGGGGGGGTGAATCAGTTGTCACAGATTACCGGAACCTTGAGCAATTCAAACTTTAATATTGGAACCCAAAACAATAATACCAGAATGCTTAAACTAAATACCTGAATAGCAGTTAAACCAATTAAGCATAAACAATAATCATAGAATAAATACCATCCACATGACACCAAGATTTATACATGGAAAACCTGCTAAAGGGAAAATCCACGGTGGGTACCCTACCCACAATTAGATAATACTTCATCAGTAAGTATATGAATTATAATTAAGGGGCCTGCACTTGTAGGAAGGCCAACAACCTAGAGCACATTGCTCATCACAAAAAGAGTTTCACTGACTACATTGAAATCTAGACTACAATCCAGAGAAGAGGTTGAACTACAAAGATAGCATCTCCTATGCTTGAGTATAGTTTTATTTAAGCTCAATACTGGAGGACTAAATCCTCTTACATAAACCCAATTTGATCTCCAATGATTGACCAAATCCTCTACCTGAATGATATTATATTATTCACAAAATACATATCCATATCCCATTCCCATGATCTTATCCTTATCATGATCTACAATGAGATCTTATATCTATATTACAAACCCTCGACCATAAACATTCAGGTCAGCCACCAAACAATAAACCAATTACATAGTTACAAAACATGTAGGCCTTAGACCAAACAAATAATATCCAACACATAAGACATCCCAGAAATATATCGAGAAGTCCAATCCACATGCTTCATTAAGTCAGTCCATAACCTAGACCAATCGGGACCCAATATAGGTCCACATGCTATAGTAATGATCTCCATCCGCCAAGACTCAAACATGATCACCATCAACATCCTGAAACTTTACCAGAAACTGTACCAACACCACTTATGCATATCACCAAAGATCTTCATCAAAAGATCTGCTTGTGAAACCCTCGCCGATACCACAAGCCAAGCTTCCAAGCAAACAGGATAGCATTTGATCACCAGACCAAAACCAACTGACTGAATATGAACATGAGTATCATGAACAAGCCAATTCTATAACCAAACCATATAGGAGGCTACTGGATCATGCCGAATCCAAACCAACTAGAAACCGCTCATCCTACTGGGACTAGACGGGTGTCGGTAAAGAATCCAAATAGCTAGTGTTAGCATCAATGACAAAACATCAATACAACACATAATCAATTCCTCCAAATGGCCAACAATATCCCCCTTTGGCATTGATGACAACACTAGATGTGAAAAACATCTAAGTACCAAGAAATGCCAAACAAGTCTTCCCAATGGAAGACAACCAACAATCTCCCACATACAGATGTAGCAATGAAGTTCTGAAACAAATACCAAAGTCCCTTATGAATCAAATATCTATAAAGCTTTGAATTATACATATATATCTCCCCCTGATGTATACAACCAATTCCTTAAATTTCTTTTTCACATCAATATCTCTCCCCCTTTGACATCAATGCCAAAAATTTGACAGAAATATCAAAGCAAAAACATAAACCATTGAATCATAAAGCTGACTATTCCCCCTGAGAAGTAGCATCCCCACATCAATGCCAAAATGAATAGTATGTAATGCATACCAGACTGATGCCAAACTGCATCAATCAGGTCTCTACCGGAGGGGCAGAAAATCCCAATCTATCTTTGAAGTACTCAAATGATTCTTTAGGCAAAGGTTTAGTGAAAATATCTGCAATCTTCTCTTTAGTGTTCACATAAACCAGACTAACTTCATTTTCTTCCACCTTTTCCTTCAAAAAATTGTATTTGTACATAGGAAAATGGAATTCATCAAAGCAAATAGATATTAAACTAGCTCAATCACAAAAACTAGATTGCAATGATAAGAAATCCTAAAAACATTCAATAGAGATATGAAGACAAGATAATCAAACCAAATGCAAACCATTACAAACGCAAATATCTCCTCCATAATTCTCCATTGTCCTTCTTTCTCCTTCAAATTACCTTGTTTGTGGATCTCACTTACAAATGCAAAGGCATAGTATGAAAGCAAGATTGACAAGATGAAATGGCAGTGTAAGGATACTAGAAGCATGATTGATTCTCTGAAAATGTGATTAGATCATCCATTGATTGAAGAAAATCCTCCAATTTATAGACAAATTGGAGAGATGACAAGATTAGCATGAAGAGATTTGAAAGGAAATTTCAAATCAAGAATGAACCATATGACAAATTATGACAAAATTGACACTTTCTATGCAAGATTGATTGATTGACAAATTATGACAAAATTATGACAAAATTGACACTTTCTATGCAAGATTGATTGATTGACAAATTATGACAAAATTATGACATGCAAGAAATGCCATTCCCATGAAATTAGGGGAAATATTAGAAAAATTGAAGAAAAAAGGAGAAATAGAAAATTAGGAATTAGGAGAAATTAGTAAATTAGGTGAATTAATTAATAATTTTTCATTCATTAATTAATTCACAAAAAGAGGGGGAATTAATTAGCCAATTAAATAAATATTTAATTGTGACAAGAAGACTTAGGATAAATAAATAAATTATTTAACCTAGAGGGAAAATGACAAACAAGATTAAATGAATAAATCATAAAACCCTAGAAGATGAATTAGAAATGCAAGGATGACAATTAGGTCTTGACAAAAGATAATTGATGTAGGGTCGATTTGATCATGATTCTGACTGACAAAGGACCAATGCTGATAAACGATTGAGATTGGTTGACAAATTGACCAAGATTGACAAAGAGATCAAATTGATAGGAACCAATTGATGAGGAACAATGACTAATTGATCCAAATTGACATGATTGAAAAGGGCAACAATTGATGACAAATTGATCACAAAATGACAAGATTGACCAGGACAAGGATCGATGACAAATCGATTGCAAAATGACAAGATTGACCAAGACAAGGATCAATAATGAATCGATCGCAAAATGACAAGATTGACAAGAGGACAAAACCCTAATTCTATCATCGATTGGGATTGATGATGTCCAAAATATGACAAATGAGCATGCACATTGATGCGATAGGATAAGATCGACCAAAATCATGACTGGAGATTGTTATTGACAAGACCAAATTCAAAAGTGAGAAAAATGAGGAATGCAGAAGAAGGACTCAATGCTCGTAAATGATAAAGACCAAGTGCACAACATAGAAGAAATGTTAATGCAATGCAAGAACCCTAAAATAAGGCTATGTGCAAATGTTAAAGTATGACTCCGCAAGCGTTGACCATTTTTAGATGTCTACAGTATTTGATAGATATGTGCTTTGTCTTAAAATGAAATACCAGATTCTTTAATATATCAATAGTAGCAGAGTTATCATAGTGAATAACTACAGGTCTGTTACAATTCACTTGTATATCCTTCAACATTTGCCTCATCCATAAAACCTGTGTACAGTTAGTAGCAACAACAACATACTCTGCTTCAAGAGTAGATAAAGAAGTACATGATTGTTTCTTGTTGATCCTTGAAACCAACTTCTTTCTAAGAAAGAAAGCTCCACCAGAAGTACTTTTTTGGTCATCAACATCTCCAACCCAATCAACATCTATAAATGCACATAATGTAAAGTCATCATCCTTAGGGTACCACAAACCATATTCTGACGTACTTTGCAAGTATCTAAAAATCCTTTTCACCGCACTCTCATGATTTTCTCTAGGATCACTTTGAAATCTTGATACAATACAAACAACATTCCTTATGTCAGGCCTAGTCTGAGTCAAATAAAGCAGACCTCCAATCATAGACTTGTATCTTGTAGGATTTACCGATGCAGAAACATCTTTTCTTGTTAATTTCTCACTTGTAACCATAGGAGTACTTACTGGTTTAGAATCTTCCATACCAAATTTCTTCAACAATTCCTTAGCATACTTATTTTGATAGATGAAAATACCTTTATTAGTTTGAGTAATATGCAAACCTATGAAAAATTTCATTTCCCCAATCATAGACATTTCAAATTCTTTCTCCATATTGTTAGAAAATTCCTTGCACAACTAATATTCACCTCCAAAAATGATCTCATCAAAAAATACTTCAATAATCAGTATATCATCATCAGTGATCTTATAATATAAATTCTTGTCAGCATTACCCTTAGTAAGACCAAGCTTCAAAAGATATTTGTCCAATCTTGCATACCAAGCTCTAGGTGTTTGTTTCAATCCGTATAAATCTTTCCTTAACCTACAAACCATGTTTGTATCATCTGATAGTGAAAAACCATTAGGTTTCTCAATATAAAATTCCTCATCAAGATCCCCATTCAAAAATGCATATTTAACATCCATCTAATAAACCTTGTGGTTTTTATGAGCAGCATAGGCAAGAAATAATCTTACTGCTTCAATCCTAGCTATCAATGCAAAAGTCTATCCATAATCAATTCCTTCCTTCTAAGAATATCCTTTACAAACCAATCTAGCCTTATTTATTATAACTTGACCATCCTCATTCAATTTATTCCTAAAAACCCATTTAGTTCCAATAACATTAGGTCGGGGAACCAAAGTCCATGTGTTATTTTTCTCAATATGATCGAATTCATCTTCCATAGCTTTCAACCAGTATTAATCTTTACATGCCTCAATTACTGATGCTGGTTCAACTTGTGAAATTAAACATACCTCATTAGTTGTCAGTCTTCTTCTTGGCATTACTCCATTGCTCGTATCCCCAATGATCTGATCTTCTGAATGATTCAATCTTACATACCTAGGAGTCCTTTGAATCTTTGTTCCTCTTCCCTATTCTTCAATTACTATAAAATTTTAAGATACTGTCAGAGTAACTGGTTCAACACTCTCTTCTAGTAAAGGTGCTATCGGTTTAGATATAATCATTTCCACTGCCGGTTCCTTCTCATAAGCTTTGCTTTAACCTCTATTCAACTCATCCACTTTGACATTAGCACTCTCCATAATTCTCTGCCAATCATATCATCACATCTAGGATAAAATTTGCTCACTCATCACATCTAGGATCAAATTTGCCAATCATATCATCTCTCCTGATATAACATTTACTTGCAAATATTCTAAAATACTTAATTGTAGGTGTATTGCCAAACCATAATTCATAAGGTGTCTTATCGGTTTCTCCTTTGATATATACTATGTTGAATGTATAAACCTCTATGATAACTGCTTCTCTCTAGTAGATATGAGATAGACTAGCTTCCATCATCATTGTTCTAGCAACATCCAAGATAGTTTTGTTCTTCCTTTCCACAATTCCATTCTATTGAGGTGTCTGGGGAGTAGAAAATTGTCTCCTTATACAATGCTTCTCACAAAAGTTATTAAACTCACCACATGTGAATTCTCCACCATGATCTAACCTCAAACATTTAATCTTCAATCTTGTCTATTTTCCACTTTAGCCTTAACGATTTTAAACTTTTCAAATGCTTGAGATTTTTCTTTTAGAAAAGTAACCCACATAATTCTAGAATAATCATCAATGATTAGTGTCAAATATTTATCACCTTGAAAACTTTTAACTCTAGTAGGGCCACACAAATTGGTATGAATAAGATCAAGAACATCATTATATTTATCTTTCATACTCCTAAAAGAGGTTCTAACCTATTTCCCCATTTGACATTCTTTACATACCAGATTATAGGGATTCACAATCTTAGGTATATCTCTAACTACCTTAGTTGAACTAATCTTCACATTGCAATCAAAATTCACATGACACAACCTTTTATGCCATAGCCAACTCTCATCAATTTGTGCAATCAAACATGTCTTTTTACCGAAATTCAAATGAAATATGTTACCTTTTGTCTATGTACCGGTTGCAATCTCCAAACTAGATCTGTTAGTGATTTTGCATTTTCCATCCTTGAACTGTAATTGAATTTCCTTATCCACCAATTTTCCTACACTCAAAATATTATGCCTTAAACCTTCAACATAATAAACATTGTTAGTATTGTTCTTACCATCCAATGATATAGTTCCTTTTCTCTTGATCATACATGCTTTGTCATCTCCAAATCTAACTAGACTGCCATCAAATTCTTGCAAAGATAGAAACTTTCATTTATCTCTAGTCATATGATGTGAACAACCACTATTAATTACCCATTCATCCTTGTCTTCAACTTTAGCAGCAAGTGCCTTCTCTTTAGGTACATTCTCTTCTAGTGACGGATCATCTTCCTTGATACCCAGGAACACCCATTCCTTCGCATTGTCGAAACCACTAGCAGAGTCTTTTGCCGATTCATCATCAAAATTAGTAATACCTTCCTCATCTGCTATGTAGCATGATTTGTCCTTGTTTTTCCTATACTTATACTTGTTCTGATATCTAGGGTTAGGCGTAAATAATATTCTAACTCTTTCTTTAAATCTTGAATTTCTTTTAGGACATCTAGATGCAAAATGACCAATCTTATTACATGCAAAACATTTAAAAGGTGTTTTTCCTTCATACTTAGTTCTTATAGGTCCTTTAGGTACTCTTCCTAGAAAATAGTGCTTCAAGATGCTCAAACTTTTCATCTTCTCTCTTCATATCTTCCAATTCCTTTGCATATAAAGCTTTCCAATCTTGCTTACCAGTTATAGATGTAGATGTATGAAAAGCAAGTTAAGTCTTCACACCTCCAGAAGGTCCAAATTCTTCAAGCTCAAAAGAAGATAATTTCCCAACCAAGGTATCTTTGTTGATAGATGTATTATCCATTGTTCTCAACTCATTAATTGTAGTGGCCTTCATTTTCTAAGCCGGTGGTAGGGCTCTCAGAACTTTAGAAACAATTTCATCTTCGCTCAGAGCTCCACCACAACATTGAATTCCCATAACAATCTCATTTACCCTTTCCATGAATGTAGTAATCCTTTCATCTTCTTCCATCTTTAGGTTTTCATATCTCACCTGGTAAACCATCAAGTTTAGCAATATTTACTATAAGGTCACCTTCATTAAGAGTCTCCAACTTATCCCATATAGCCTTTCCAGATGATTTTTTAGTCAATCCCATTATTTGTTGATCAGAAAGTGCACACAAGAGGGCTTCTCCTTCTGTACAATCATTCTCAAGCTCCTTATCCAAGTTTGCTGGAAGAGGATTACCAAATGCCAGATTATAAGGTTTGACACCATTCTGTCTGATCTCCAAATCTCCTTACCAAGACATCTTAGATGAGTCTCCATCCAAATCTTCCATACTATGTAATTTGCTCCATCAAGCCTCGAAATATCCCTCCAAAAGATAGCTCCAGAAGAATTGGATGAACTTGAACTGTTAGTCACCATAGGATCTTCCTCAAGTTAATCTTTTTGCAGAGATGACCATAGCTCTAATACTAATTCTTAGATAGTTCAAATAACCAAAAGACAACTGAGAGGGGAGGGTGAATCAGTTGTCATAGATTACCGAAAACTTGAGCTATTAAAACTTTAATACTAGAACCCAAAACAATAATACCAAAATTCTTAAAACAAATACCAAAAAAGTAGTTAAACCAATTAAGCATAAACAATAATCATAGAATAAATACCATCCACATGACACCAATATTTATATGTGGAAAACCAGGTAAAGGGAAAAACCATGGTGGGAAGCCTACCCACAGTCAGATAATACTTCTATAGTAAGTATGTGAATTACAATTGAGGGGCCTAACTTGTAGGAAGGCCAACAATCTAGAGTGTAGTACTCATCAAAAAAGGAGTCTCACTGACTACATTGAAATCCAGACTACAATCCAGACAAGAGGCTGAACTGCAAAGATAACATCTCCTATGCCTAAGTACAGTTCTGGTTAAGCTCAATACAAGAGGAATAAATCCTCTTACATAAACCCAATTTGATCTCCAAGATCGACCAAATCCTCTGCCTAAATGATATTGGATTATTTGCACATTACATATCCATATCCCATTCCCATGATCCTATCCTTATCATGATCTACAATGAGATCTTACATCTATATATACAAAACCTAGACCATAAACAATCAGGTCAGCCACTAGACAATAAACCAATTACATAATTACAAAACATGTTGGCCTTAGACCAAAAAAATAATATCCAACACATAAGACATCCTGAAAACATATCAAGAAGTCCAATCCACATGCATCATTAAGTTGCTCCATAACCTAGACCAACCGGGACCCAATATAAGTCCACACGCTATAGTAATGATCTCCATCCACCAAGTCTCAAACATGATCACCATCAGCATCCTAAAACTTCACCAAAAACTATACCAACACCACTTATGCATATCACCAAAGATCATCAAAATCTCTGCCAGTGAAACCCTTGCCAGAATCACAAGCCAAGCTTCCAAGAAAGTAGGATAGCATCTGATCACTAGACCAAAACCAAATGACTAAATATGAACATGAGTATGATGAACATGCCAATTCCATAACCAAATCATACCGGATCATGTCAGATCCAAACCAACTAGAAACCACTCATCCTACTACGACCAGAAGGATGGTGGCAAAGCATCCAAATAGCTAGTGTTGACATCAATGAAAAAACATCAATGCAACACATAATCAATTCCTCTAAATGGCCAACAATTATAGCATCTCATACTAAAGAACTTGGATCCTCTCCCTTATCCATTTGTCCCACCCCTTCCATTAGGTCTTCTCCCATGGTAGCCTCCTCTACTACTTGAGTCCCCAATGTTGGCCTTTTGCATAGAGATTGCAATAATGATATGTTGTCATTGATGTCAATTGAACCAATAATGGTATTCATGTTATTGTTGATATTGTTGTTTTTGATATTGGCTAGTAACTAGTAAGAAGATCTTTGTGGAAGATGTTGTAAACCAGTATGTAAAGTTTGTGAGTTGAACCGGTGAACCGGTGTAAAGGGTTAAACCTTTCTATGTAATGTAACTGGTAAACCCTATCCGTTGTTAAACCCTAACTGATCAAGTTTGACGGTTTATTATCTGATAAGCGGTAATGATGAAGACACGTCTGATCATTGTATGAGGATATGTTCAAATTATTTTGGCACGTTTGTTTTTGTCTAGGGAAGGAGAAAAGTGGATTGCATCTAATGCACAATGCATGATGAGTTACAAAGTCCAATGAAGCGGTGATCATGGAGCGGTTGGAATTTTCTTGAAGAATGTGAAGAGATTGTCATGATTTCTAACCGTCAAGATTGTACTAACTTGTTTATAATCTCGATGATGAGAATTAGGTTTTTGTTGTGTTATTAACCTAATTGATTTGTATTTAAGGTCAATGAAGTTGTTTGTAAAGGTTGTTGGCAAGATTGATTGAAACCTATTGAGTGTGTAGTTGCCTAACTAGTGAATTGATCTGCACTTTGAGTGAAGGCAGATTGAAGCTTAGAAGGATCTAATCAAGCAAATGTAGTGCTACTCAAAAAGATCAAGAAAACCTGTTATTTTCTAACAATTACAACAGAAGTGAAATCCCTTAACTGGATAAGCTCTAACAAGCTTGGTTACTCATTAAATCCTCTAACAAGGTGGTCCATTAGCTTGGATTCTTAAATCCTCCAGCAAGGTTACTCCTAATAGGGTATTGTGTTTTTCATCAAGGCATATTTGTAAATCCCTTAACTGGGTGATTCCTAACTGGAATTAGTTCTTAACACGACTTATTATAAAGCTTTAACAGGCTTGGCTCCTAATAGGGTGAACTTCAGAAGAGTTTAGATAGCTATCCTTGTGAGTCTCATCTCACCATGGTTTTTACCTATTTGGGTTTTCCACATATAAACATTTGTGTGAAATGGTGAATGCTTTTGTGGTTGTGATCTTATTTGTTGATTTGGTTAACTTCTGATAAGGCATGATAAGTAGAATCATTGAGAGATGAATATGTTAGGTTATGATTAAGCATTGTTGATGTTTACAAGATTGAAGTTATTTACTGTTAAGTTGTCATAACAGTTAAACTGTTTGATGTTAAGTATTCTTATGAATATTGATCTTGACTAAGTTGTGTTTAATTTGTGTGATTAAATTTGAGTTTGGGAACTTTGTATCATTTTTTCAGTATACTGATTCAACCCCCCTCTCAATATTCTACCAGATACTTACTCTTTCATCATACCATCTGTGTAGGGGAAAAAGCGAGACTAGGTTAACATGCCCTAATCCTACCTTTTGACACACATTACGGAATACGAAAGAGCCTAGAGATATCGCACAATTGGCTACTTCTTTTTGTGAAAGAGAGAGCCATGAGATATCTATTAGGATTTATATTCCCTTGTTGAAATTGAAAGATAAAATGATGCAAGTTCAATCCCTAACCTCAAAATGCAAGTAGGAACTAATGACAAGATTGCAGAATTGAACTTAAATGATGGAAAGTTGTCAACACAAGGATAAGACAAGAATGAAAAAGCATACCCGGAGTTAAAATCTGACTGAAAATGTTCGGGACAGGGCCGCGAGCGCCACTGTCCTGATTCTGCCCCTGAAACTGCTCCGAAAACTGCTGTTTTTGCACTTTGGAAAAAGCTATCAAAAATGCTGAAAATGTTGTCGGACCAGGGCGCCCAGAAGGGACCAGGGCGCCCAGCGCCCCTGTCCTGGTAGGACCAGGGCGCCCTATGCCCCTGTCCTGGTCTTTTTCTCTGAAATTTGGTGGGAAGGTCGATCTCAGTCTGCTTCTCCCGGATCTGCAACCTGCGGCGTCGTCCGAGTCCCGAAACCTGCACTTATATCTGAAAAGGTGTTTGGGCGGCTATATAGGGTTTTGCCTTAGTCAAACCCCCGCTTCGGTGATTTCCACCTCCACGAATAGCCAAGTTGTATTGTAAAATGTATTGTGTGTGCAGACCTAGTGTGTGTGCAAGGTCCAAAATGCAAGAAAGCAAACTAGAGCAACCTAGAAAGTAAACCCTAATTGCTTGTAAATGATAATGTAAATGCTCTAAATCAAGATGCAATGTGATCTAAAGCATGAATAAATGATGTATCAAAGCTTATGCAAAGACATGAAAACAACATGAAATCATACCCAACCCTCAAGGGAGGAGTACAAGCCAATCTTCAGTCGGTAATTTCCTATTGTTCTTCAATGTCTTCCAAGCCCTAAGTGGATGAATGAATTTGATAAGTGCTTGATAGAGGAATGTTGAATGTTGTTGAAGTCTTCAAAGATCTGCTCTTTCGCTGCATAGAAGGTCCTTGAAAGCCAAAAATCGGATCTTTTCCAATGAGGAAAGAGAGATTTTATGTATGAAACCCTAGGTTGTAAATTCATATTTTGGCCAACCTAGAGATTGAATGTCCCACCAATTTCTTGGGGTTAAGCTTTATTTTATGATTGGATCATGCTCCCAAAATTTCGGGAAAAATGTCCGGGACCATGTTGCACGGGCGCCATGGTCCTGACAACTTTTCACCAAATTTTCAGGGCCGTCAGATATGATGATTTTAGAGAGAATCCCAAAGTTACAGGTGATTTTGAGATGTTTTGACCCCCGAAATCAAGCCCCCAAGTTCAAAATAGGACCTAATTAGGGTTTTTGATTAAATGATGTATTGGAAGAATAAAATGAAAGGGGCACACTTTAATGAAAGGGCCCAACTTTATGATATGGGAGATGATAAAATAGGACCTTAGACCTAATTAATTTAATTAATTAAGTGCTAAAGGGGAAATGCAATGCAAAATGCAAAATGCGCCAAGGCGGGTGCTAAACTAGGTGTGAAATTGTACCACCCTAGCAAGTGCGTACAATTTACGACGCTACATTTAGCCCCCACTTTAGCGGTCATATGAACACTACGTGCATATGCAAGCTAAAGTACAGAAAAGTAAACATTATTTGAAAAAGGATATATCCTTAAGTCTGTCGAACGAAGCCCCCAGGGGTATCTGCAGTACACAGTTAGGAACCACACCCTACAAAACACACGTTAGATCACAAAATCACCTAATGCTTACTAAGGAAGGTGATGAAAATTCGAGGGTAGCTATATGCCCCCCCCTGTTTCGGCTTGCTAATTTTAGTGGGTTGAAACAGGGTATCATGTTTACCACTTCGAATTGTTAAAGAATATTGATGACAAATGCTCACAAGAAGATTTGATATGAGATCAAAAACTAATGGAGAATCATTTGGTAAGAAAGAGGACTAAATCTCAATTTCAACACAACAAAGAGTGTGAGGATTTGAGAGTTCTCTAACACAAGATGAAGGATGTACATGGAAACAAAATGCAAAGAGAAGAAAAAGAAAGGAAAAAAAGGCATGAATACACACATTGGTGGTCCATGAGTTAGACAAATATAACATCTTCTAGAATAAGACAAAGAAGAGAATAAGAATGCAATACTTCCTTCTTTTGCGAGGTGAAAGTGATTCTTAATGAAGGATGACGCTCCTTTTAACGCAGTTAGGGGAGTGAATTCATTATAGATGTATTTTACCAAGTGCAAAAGAGGTTGTAGTCAAGGACTTACACCTCTTGTAAGAGAGAATCCTTGAACAAACAACAAAAAATGCATACAAGGAATAACATCAAGTAATAAAGTTCACACCATCCACAAAATAGGAAAAAGTGGATCCTTAGATAAAAATAAGGAAAGATCATTGCCTCAATGAGAAGGACTTACACAATCTTCTAGGGAGAGATTTGGACATAAGAAAAAGAAGAGATATATGAAATCACTCTTGTCCCCATAGGAACAAGAAAATTAGGCTATTATGTTGCTTCAAAAATATGATTGCACTTGACATTGTACCATCATGAATGACAATGAGCCCCCAGTAAATGAGCTACCAATGTCACATAATGATGAGCAACATAATAGCCATTAATGTTATTTAAAGGCATGATAGATTGAATGAGGTATTTGAATATGACATGCTAAATGCTCAACTATAAGTGAGATCAAAAACATGTATAAAATTGAAGAAGAAAAGTCACAAGAACTCTTAGAAGAGGGATGAGTGTAATGTATTAGAGCCTTATCCCTGGAGGAAAGGACTTTATGATGAATAGGAGATAAAGATTCATAAGTGGATTTAGAAATTTGAGGGGATTCATAAAGAGATTTGTTCATTGCCAAGATTTCCTTATGAGGGGAATGAGAGTTGATAGAAGTAGAAGATGATTTAGTTGAAGTGAGATCATCATCACTACTAAATATAGCATTCACATTGAGAGATGGTCTTTTAGATGCTTTAGTGCGTTTGCAGGGATTATAGCCAAGTCCAAAGGCATAATTGTGAAAATTAGTCTCTAGAGGAACTTTTATCCCTTGTTCATGAGCGCCACAACCATTTCCATGATACCCATGCTTAGCAAAAATGCGAAAACCACGACCATAACGATCAGCCATTTCAGGAAGAGAAGGTGGTTTTTCATAAGACAAAGAATCAAACTCTTCATAATTAGAGGTGTGAGGAGAAGAAGTTTGAGAAGCGGCCACAAAATTATTGCTCATAGATTCAGGTAAGACTGATTGATCTCTAGTTTCTTCCTTCTTTTTACCTTTAAGATCTCCAGGAGGAACCCTATATTCACCTACAAAGGTGGGATTAAAATCAAGAGATCCCCAATCGTCTTCCGCGAGAACCTTCTCAGGATCAAAAGCCTTTTCATGTGTAGACTCAAGTCCAGAAGGATCTTCTTCAGGAGCTTTAGGCTCATCCAAAGAATTTTGATTATTAGAGGGTGATGATTTATCCATAGGTATCTTGTTCAAAGAGTCATTACTAGAAGAGGAAGGCTTAGAAGAACTCCCTTTGGAAGTAGATGTTTGCAAACAAGCCTGAAGATTAGTATCGCCTATCAAGGTATATGTCTTATTGTTATAAATAAATTTAACTTGTCTATGCAATGTAGAGGGGACAGCTTGCATACTGTGAATCCAAGGTCTCCCTAATAACAAGTTGTATGTTAGATTTCCCGACATAACATGGATAGGAGTAGGCAAAGTAATAGGTCCCACTGTGACGGGTAAGGTGATAATACCTAATGAAGACTTAACCACATTATCAAAGCCTCGAATGGGATGAGAGTCAGGCTCAATAAGGGATGTATCCACATTCATCTTATGCAATAGATTAATGCTACACACATTAAGGCCAGAGCCATTATCTACCAGTGTTCGTCTTATAGCAGTGTCATTTATGATAACCACAATCATCAAGGGATCATATTGTTGTTGAATTTCACTAGTAGGCAACTCATCTTGGGTAAACACAATTTGAGCTTTAGGATTCATCACAGAGTTAACCAAAGACACTATATTACTAGATATATTAGGTGGAGGAACATTCAAATCTTTCAAGGCATCTTGTAACATTCCATGATGAACAGAAGAAGTTTGTATCAAATCCCAAAGAGATATCTTTGCCGGAGTAGTTTTAAGTTGTTCTATGAGATCATAGTCCTTACTAAGCATTTGTGAAATACGAGGCGCTTGAGGAAGAATAGGTTGGGAAGGAGGAAGTGAAGTGGGGATAACTGGAGGAGGACTAGGTTGCCTATTGTTTCTTGTGTTATAGGTATGAGCAACCGCATGATAACTCTCTCTAGTCAGTTGCTTAGCATACTCATAAGGGCTCTTAGAAGAATAACCACCTTGCACAGTAATAATAGGTTTCTTAGGAGTGAAAAAAGAATCATTAGCATAACCACCTTGAACCACTAAGATAGGCTTATTTAAAGGTTGAGAATTTTGAGAAGGACAAGCACCTTGGACAGTGAAGAGAGGTTTGTTAGGTGTCTCATTCACATGTATCAAATTGATTGAGGATGGTTTAGAGGAATGAACAAAAGTGTTGGAAGAATTATTGATAGTCTTCTCTTGCACTAAAATCTTATCATGGATTAAATCAATTTTAGGAGAGAGACAAGGGGTAAGCATTGATGTTCTAGTAGGAAGAGGAAAGGTCATATCATCCTCTATCATCACAGGATCTACATGGGGAATAAACTCTCTAGGAGAAGGATCAACACTACTCTCTAAAGTCTCACTTTTGAGAGGGAGATCTTTGAAAGAAATGTTAACCATCTTGCTTTGAACTAGGGTTTCCTTATGAGTAGAACCAAGTTGAGGAGAGGGAGATGCTTTATTTTTAGAGGGAGAATAATTGAGATTCAAGGAAGGGGAGAAACTATCAAGGGAGTTTCCAATCTTGATTTCATCCCCTTTGGCTAGGGGTAGAGAATAATCTATACCTTCTTCTAATGGTTCATCCCAAATAGTGAGGTTGTTGAAAGGAATGTTTAAAGTATTGTCAATTTCGGGAGAGGAGATAACATTGTTTATTAATTCTTCATACTTAGGAGGGAAAGCATCAATAAATGTGTTAAACTCATCCTCTTTCCTCAAAATATGTTCAATATGATCTTTAGGGGAGAGAGAATTAAGGAAATTGCTTATTATTTCATCTTCTTTCTCTAAGGGATGCTTATGGGTAAGACAAACTTTAGGAGAAGGGTAAGCATTTATCATTAATTCATCATCTCTAGTGGGAATTTTGTTGGAAAAGGAAAGGCCATCACTAGGAAATGTAGGGATAATGTCATCTTCTTGCACACAAGGATCCTCATGAAGGGAGCATTTTTTAGGAGACACAAAGGCATCAAGGGCATCATCCCACAAAGCATGATCATATCTATTAAAAGGTTTATCTTTTGATTCAAAAGGAGATATTTCCTCATAGAGGGGATTATTGAACACAACCATGTTACTAGATTCAGTGGAAGAGTTGATAGGAATGTACCCTTGAGAGGAACCATTTGACTTATCTTTCTCATCACATCTAAATGGCATAGTAACAAGGTTTATGAGTTTTTGGTAAAATGAAGGTTTGGTATATTTAGGTTTCAAAAATTCATCTAAAGCTTCATCTAACTCATAATCATCACAAATATGATCATCTTGCAAATAAAAATCTAACATTTTGAAATTGCATAAAATTTAAACACACAATGCAAAGAAACACACTTTTTTTTTTTCTTTTTAATGAAAATGAAATGAAAACACACTAAATCTAGATCTAGATCTAACAAATGCAATGCAAGAGGAAGCAATGATAGATTCACGTCGGGTTCACCAAAATGTGTAGGGGAAAAAGCAAGACTAGGTTAACATGCCCTAATCCTACCTTTTGACACACATTACGGAATACGAAAGAGCCTAGAGATATCGCACAATTGGCTACTTCTTTTTGTGAAAGAGAGAGCCACAGGATATCTATTAGGATTTCTATTCCCTTGTTGAAATTGAAAGATAAAATGATGCAAGTTCAATCCCTAACCTCAAAATGCAAGTAGGAACTAATGACAAGATTGCAGAATTGAACTTAAATGATGGAAAGTTGTAAACACAAGGATAAGACAAGAATGAAAATGCGTACCCGGAGTTAAAATCTGACTGAAAATGTTCGGGACGGGGGCGCGGGTGCCACTGTCCTGATTCTGCCCCTGAAACTGCTTCGAAAACTGCTGTTTTTGCACTTTGGAAAAAGCTATCAAAAATGTTGAAAATGCTGTCGGACCAGGGCGCCCAGCGCCCCTGTCCCAGGGACCAGGGCGCCCAGCGCCCCTGTCCTGGCAGGACCAGGGCGCCCTACGCCCCTGTCCTGGTCTTTTTCTCTGAAATTTGGTGGGAAGGTCGGTCTCAGTCTGCTTCTCCCGGATCTGCAACCTGCGGCGTCGTCCGAGTCCCGAAACCTGCACTTATATCTGAAAAGGTGTTTGGGTGGCTATATAGGGTTTTGCCTTAGTCAAACCCCCGCTTCGGTGATTTCCACCTCCACGAATAGCCAAGTTGTATTGTAAAATGTATTGTGTGTGCAGACCTAGTGTGTGTGCAAGGTCCAAAATGCAAGAAAGCAAACTAGAGCAACCTAGAAAGTAAACCCTAATTGCTTGTAAATGATAATGTAAATGCTCTAAATCAAGATGCAATGTGATCTAAAGCATGAATAAATGATGTATCAAAGCTTATGCAAAGACATGAAAACAACATGAAATCATACCCAACCCTCAAGGGAGGAGTACAAGCCAATCTTCAGTCGGTAATTTCCTATTGTTCTTCAATGTCTTCCAAGCCCTAAGTGGATGAATGAATTTGATAAGTGCTTGATAGAGGAATGTTGAATGTTGTTGAAGTCTTCAAAGATCTGCTCTTTCGCTGCATAGAAGGTCCTTGAAAGCCAAAAATCGGATCTTTTCCAATGAGGAAAGAGAGCTTTTATGTATGAAACCCTAGATTGTAAATTCATATTTTGGCTGACCTAGAGATTGAATGTCCCGCCAATTTCTTGGGGTTAAGCTTTATTTTATGATTGGATCGTGCTCCCAAAATTTCGGGAAAAATGTCCGGGACCATGTTGCACGGGCGCCAGGGTCCCGACAACTTTTCACCAAATTTTCAGGGCCGTCAGATATGATGATTTTAGAGAGAATCCCGAAGTTACAGGTGATTTTGAGATGTTTTGACCCCCGAAATCAAGCCCCCAAGTTCAAAATAGGACCTAATTAGGGTTTTTGATTAAATGATGTATTGGAAGAATAAAATGAAAGGGGCACACTTTAATGAAAGGGCCCAACTTTATGATATGGGAGATGATAAAATAGGACCTTAGACCTAATTAATTTAATTAATTAAGTGCTAAAGGGGAAATGCAATGCAAAATGCAAAATGCGCCAAGGCGGGTGCTAAACTAGGTGTGTAATTGTACCACCCTAGCAAGTGCGTACAATTTACGACGCTACACCATCAATTGGTATTAGAGCATCTTAGGTCCTCTTAATATAAAAGCCTAACAACTTGAGGAAAAGATCTTGTAGATCATGATGAAGAAATAAGGTCCGAAGTTCAACAAAGATAACTATAGAATATGGAGTGATAGAATGAAGATTTATATTAAGAGTCTTGGTAGTCAGTATTGGGATCATATAGAATATAAGTATATTACACCTACTGGACCCCTGAGTGATGATCAGAAGAAAGAACAACAAGAAAATCATGAAGTATTAGAGGCTATTATCAGTTCCCTATCTGAAGTTGAATATGTAGATGTTCATGGTCTTGAAACTACATATGAAGTGTGGAAGAAATTAGAAGAGATTTATAGTGGTGATGAACATGTTAAGATTTCCAAAGAGGAGAGTTTAAGAGGAAAATTTGATGACATGAGAATGTTTGAAGTTGAGAATATCCAGCAGTATGGTCAAAGGATTAAAGAAATAGTTGTTGAGATAAAGAGTGTAGGAGGGAAAGTGGAAGATGCCACAATAATCAGTAAGGTACTAAGAACCCTACTATTGGTCTATGCTATCCGAGTTGTAGCTATTCAGGAGCTGAAATCTATTGACAAGACAAAGGTAACTCTTGACTCTATTATTGGAAAACTTACTGCTTTTGAACTAAATGGCTATGATTGTAGTGTACAAAAATTAGAATCTGCATTCAGAGCTTTTGTCTCTAACCCATTTGTGAGAATAACTAGAGATATCGACCATAGCTATGAATCTAAATCTAGCAGAGATGCTAAAGATGAAGACAACTTAGTGGAATTTGAAGCATTGTTGGCAAAACGACTACTTAGAGGCACTGGTAAATATAGAGGTAAGCTACCTTTAAAATGTTTTGCATGCAACAAGATTGGTCATATAGCAGAAAATTGCCTTAATGCTGAAAATGAATACAAGAGAGATAAATTTAAGAAGTATAAGGGTAAAAGCAAGAGAGATTGTTTTGTAGCTATTGACAGTGGTATTACTGATGAAGAATCTAATGATGATGCTAGTGAAGATATTATATTTGTAGTTATTAAGGAAGAAATATCAGATCAGAAGGCACTAGTATCCAAAATGGATAACTCTGATGATTGGACCATTGATAGTGATTGTTCACATCACATGACCAGTGATCGGAGCAAATTTCTTTCCTTGAAGGAATTTGATGGTGGTGTTGTCAGATTTGGCAATGACTCACCCTGTATGGTTAAAGGTAAGGGAGTTATTTCTCTTAATGGGAAGAGCAGTGTTGACGATGTCTTTTGGGTTGAAGGCCTAAAGCACAATATTTTAAGTGTGGCACAACTTAATGACAGAGGATACCCACTAGAGTTTAGAAATAGAATGTGCAAAATATTTGACAACAAAGGTGAATTGATTGCAGCCAAGAAACATACCAAAGGTAATCTATTTCATCTCAATCCTAAAGTTAGCAACTATTTGATTACAAAAATAGATGATAGCTGGCTTTGGTATAGGAGATTTTGTCATATAAATTTTGACAATATTGTTAAAGTAAGCAATTCTAAGATAGTAAGACGTCTGCCTCATCTAGACAAACCGGTTAATGCTCTTTGTAAAGAATTCAGCTAGGAAAGATGACTTCTTCAACTTTCAAGAGCAAGTCCTTCTCAGTAGAGAACTTGTTAGATTTGGTTCATACAAATCTATGTGGACCAATAAGAACAAGAACCATTCAAGGTGACAGATACATCATGATCTTCACTGATGATTGTTTAAGGATGATGTGGGTCACATTCTTGAAGGATAAGAATGAAGATTTTGGTAAATTCAAGGCATTCAGAGCCTTAGTTGAGAAAGAGAGTGGCAAAAAGATAAAATATCTAAGAACAGATCAAAGCGGTGAATTCACTTCTGTGGAGTTGACTAAGTATTGTGATGATAATGGTATCAAGCGGCACCTTTCTGCACCAAGGACACCACAACAAAATGGTATAGCAAAGTGAAACAACCGATCAATGGTTGAGGCTGCTAGGACTATGTTGATACAAGGAGGTGTAGCAAAACCATTTTGGAAAGAAGTTGTAAGTACAACTGTCTACATAATGAACTGAGTTCTGGTGAAAAGAAGTAAGAACAAGACCCCATATGAGTAATGGTATGGGAGATCACCTGATGTTAGCTATTTTAAGATATTTTGAAGCAAATGTTTTATTAAAAGAGGTCATTACATAAGCAAGTTTGAAGCTAAGAGTGATGAAGGCATATTTCTTAGCTATTCCACTAAGAGTAAGGCCTATAAATGCTTCAACAACCGGACATAGAGAATTTTTGAGAGTGTTGATGTTTGTGTAGATGAATGTCCTAAAGTTACATAAGGAACCAGTTCAGACAAAAAGGATTAAGATCCTTGCATTTTTCTTTTGGAACCTAAAACTCTTAAATTAGAAACCAGTAAAGAAAATCTTGATGTACTTGTTCAATCAAAACAAATAAATTCAGAGGAAGGTGATAATGATGAAGCTAAACTTGAAGAGCATGATCATGTTATTCCCAGGTATGTGATACTGAATCACAATCTTGAACAGATAATTGGGGATAAGGATGTCAGTGTACTAACTAGAAGGAGAATAAGAGAGAACTCTTGCATGATCTCCACCTTTGAACCTAGAAGTGCTAAGGAGGCATTTGGTGATGATCATTGACTGAAAGCTATGGAGGAGGAGTTGGATCAAATTGAGAAGAACAACACTTGGACCCTAGTACCCCGACCGGTAAACAAGAATGTTATAGGTACTAAATAGGTGTTCAAAAACAAATTAATGAAGATGGTGTTGTAGTTCACAATAAGGCAATATTAGTATGCAAAGGTTATGCGCAAGAAGAAGGAGAAGATTATGGAGAAACTTTTGCACTAGTAGAAAGAATGGAAGGTGTCATAACACTACTTTCATTTGCAGCTCATAAGATGTTCAAGGTATACCAAATGGATGTTAAGTCTGCACTCTTGAATGGGATACTAGAAGAAGAGGTTTATAAAGAGCAGACTGATGGTTATGCATTGATAGATAAGGAAGACATGGTATGCAAATTGCATAAAGCTTTGTATGGATTAAAGAAGGCACCCAGAGCATGGTATGAACAACTTCATACTCATATGATGAAGATAGGATTTGCTATAACCAATGATGACAGCAACATTTATCTCAAGTCTGAAGGATATGAAATACTGGTCAGTGAAGTATTTGTAGATGACATTATGTTTGGAGGTAATGATGACATGAGTAATTGTTTTGCAGATGAAATGAATAATGAATTTGAGATGTCATTAGTAGGGGAAATAAAAAATTTCATAGGCTTATAGATACAATAGATGAAGAATGGTATTTTCATTACTCAATCCAAGTATGTGAAATAGGTTTTGAAGACTTTTGGTATGAGTGACTGTAAACTAGTTGGAACCCCAATGGTTATAGGTTGTAAATTGTCCAAGGAAGATGCATCTAAGTCTGTAGATGAAAACAAATACAGGTCAATGATTGGCAAATTACACTATGTTGTTCATAGTCAACTGGATATTTCCCATGTAGTTGGCATTGTTGCTAGACTTCAGAAGAATCCAAAGGAGGCACATCTGATGGCAACCAAGAGACATTTTAGATATCTGAAAGGTACTATTGACTATGGGTTATGGTATCCATATGGTGGAAATTTTGATTTGAAAGCTTACACAGATGCTGATTGGGCAAGAAATATTGATGACCAGAAGAGTACTACCAGTGGAGCATTCTTTCTAGAAGGAATGCTAGTTTCATGGAGTAGTAAAAAGCAGAGTTGTACTTCACAATCTATTAGGTCCCGGAACAATTGAGAGGGGGGGGTGAATCAGTTGTCAGATAAATTCAAACCAAAAACAACTTAACCAGCTTAATGCTTAATACCAGTAAACCAATTAAGTATGTTGGTAGATAGTTATAATAGTTAATTGCTATACCGGTATAGATTAGTGCATGAAACATAAACACAAAGTCATCCACAATACATAACACCAATATTTGTATGTGGAAACCTTGTAAGGGGAAAAACCACAGTGGGAAACCTTACCCACAATCAGATGATACTACTGCAGATAGTAAGTGTACATAAATGGGGTCTGCACTAACTATAGTTGGATGGTTAAATCCAATAAGAATGTACTGCACAAAATAGCATCTTCATATGTTGGATTCAGTACCGGTGTAATGCTGATATACTTCTACAAAAACCTAGCTTCACCTTCAAATGATGTCTTCGTGTATAGCTCTACTTAATCTCGCATATACCTTCACACAATCCTTTTTCGCATTTCACATTTGATCTTACAAATAAGATCTTACATTTATACCATAACCTAAAACCTATTTTAGTAGGTCGGCTCTACAAGATATTACAATAAAAACATTTACAAACAATATAATATCCGATGCAATAATCGATTGAACATGTTGGCTTAATGCATTTACAACAATAATTAATCATCTCCATAGCATGCCATGCTGATCTGGAAAAGATAAACCTGCCGATGTAACCCTAGACCAATTTGTCGATAACATCAAATATGCAACTGTGAATATACCAATGAACAAAACTCTAGGACAAGATGTCCAAATGATGTCTTTGACATTACCAAGTGTTTTCCATGCCATTCCAAGTACCGGTGATCAATATAACTTGTCGATGTGCCATATACCAGTAACTATGCAATAGTTACTTGCTTGCTGGTGAATGTTGTTGGATCTCCAAAGTGCTAGTGTTTTAGTAGGTGTTGACATCAATGACAAAACCATACCAAAATACCAACAATCTCCACCTTTGGCATTGATGGAAACACAAGATGGAAAAACAATCAAAGTACCAAAACAGAAATGCCAAGTACCAAAAACCAATAATCACCAAAAAGATCATAACCAGAAATCAGAGAGTAATAATCTCTCCTAAACAATAATCTCTCCCCCTGGGAGCAACATGTGTTTTTCAAACTGTGATGTCCCATTCTAGCTAGAGACATCACTCTAGCTTGTGATTAGCCTATCAAAGACCCTCATAGACTAGTAGGATTGGATAGAGGGTCACCTTGGTGTGGAGACCTTTCGGGGATAGAGCAGAGTACACTTCTAGGTTGCCAAAGTTTGTTTATGATGAGTTTTACTTTGATTTTGTCTTGGCCAGGCTATTTTTAGTAGTTGGAGATGGACCCTTGCTATTTTTAGCAGACATCACGGTCATATGGGTGGTCAACTAGTGAGCTCTAGTTTCAGACGACATAGCTAAATTCAAAATATTCATGGAGTTAGACAAGTTTGAATAACTTAGCATTTATTATTAAGTGATTTAATAATAAAGTTATAAAGTGACTTTATATTATAATCACTTAACTTGAGGGTCAACTCATCATTAGACGGGTCCATGTTTTTAATTAAATTATCTGAGCTAGACTATTGAAATATTAAAATTAAAAGCCCATTTAATGATTAAAATCATTTTGACACCCAAAGTGAAATTAAATGAAACTACAAGCAAAATTGTAACTAAGAGGATTAGGGTACAATTTGCCAAAAAAGGATATATAGCGTTGAGTTTGGAAAGAAGAGGATGGCTATTTTTATTTTGACATTGTGAAATTGAAAGGGTTTTGCTCTGGAGACTAGGGTTTTTAGCCACCATTGGAGGACGTAGTTGCTTCAATGTTCACCATCTGAGCTGATGAAATATTCAATGATATTTGGTTTCAGGAAGACTTCATTCAAAGGTCTTATTTGCATCTAATTGCGTAGAATTGAAGAATAAATTCATGAGAAATTATTGCAGATTTATTGAAGAAATTTTAGTGATTAACAAGTACGATACATATTGCTACAGTTCCATTGGACGGACTGCTATAGTGCCATGTGAACAGTGCTACCGTATGGACTGCTATGTAGTACTACGTGAACAGAAAAAAAAATTTAAAAATCAAAATTTGTAGTTTGCAGATTTTTCATCTACTGGGACAGCAAAAATCAGGTTTTTATCTTACATTGTAATGAATTTGTTTTTCAGGCATATTGGCCATAAAACAGAACAAACATTCCCTTGATAGTCTCATAAATTAATTTCAGCAGTAATATATTATTGTTTTAGTATTATTTTAAGCATAGGAATTTATTTCAGTATTGTATCATTGCTCATTATTACCAAAAAAACACAAAAAAATCCATAAACATTCAAAAACCAAACAAATTCAAATCTACTGCATTCAAAAGAAACAGTTAGCAGAGGAGAGCCAAGTTGGGTTCTTACATTGGTATCAGAGCTAAATCCTGCCATCCTAAGGGTTTAGAAATCACATGCAGCTGCCTGAGGTTGGCTCTCACAAATATTACACTCGTGGGTGAGCTTTGTTTGACAGGGAACAAGAATTTGACAAGCAGTTGGGCACCATGGGTGACAGGCAAGGGGGTAGCCCACCCAGAGGTGATAGGAATGAGGAGCAAGAAACAAGGGAATTTTTTAGAGAAATGGCTACAGGATAGCAGCAGATGGCTTAGGCCTTGCAGGCACTCACCACCATGATTGAGCGCATGAACCCACAAGATAGATAGAATCAGGAGCAAGGGGATAATAGGAGTGTAGTGGGGTCACCTAGAGCTCATAGGACTCATTCCAGGATAGTAGACAGGCCTACATGTCCTACCTTCATTAGAGATGAGCCTGAGGTAGTACCTACAGGAGAACGAGGAGAGGAGATGTTCGCAAATATCCTCATGGTTGTGAATGACGAATGGGATTTATTAACTCCATAGGTGCGAGAGAGGATGACATTCGAGAGGTTTTTTAATAAGAGGAGAGAGTATTACAGGTCACTCAGACAGGATAGGAGGCCTAGAGGTCAAAATAGTGAGCTGAATAGGGTTACAGGCAAGCTTACTGTTATCACTGTTTTAAAATTGGGTTCTTTCCCCATAATTGGCTATGGTTCTTTGAAAATATTCGTAGGGTGTGGCCCCAAATGCTTCAGCTTTATTCTAAACCTAGAGGGTTTAAGGTTGTTCTAAGTTTTAGGCTTTATCTTTTGTATTAGGTCCCCTGGTTTCTATTCCATCGTTACTTTATTTCACTCAAGCCATGGGTCGCAGGGTCGTAAGAAGTGTCCCCCCTTGCTATTTACCTAGGCGGTCATGTTGATTATTTGAAAAAAATTTCGCCTTTTATTATTTCCTTCTAAAGTGCCGGGCCCAGTAAACACCGATCGACTTGGGGAAAGATCCGACGGTCGGCGCTATCTCGCAAGGGTGAGGTGCTCGCCTTTTAAGGCCGCGAAATAGCGAGGACGAATATCAGCCGTCCATGTGTCATGCGGAGAAAGTAAAGGTTGCGGCCGTCAAAGAAGGTAGGCCCCCCCTACGTGGTCTTCTCTGGCATATTAGAGGGCAGCACGTGGAACAGGCCACCACAGTCAGCAGGACAAGGCGTTAGGTGTCCAGGACGTGTCAGTGGGCCCAAAGATGAGTCGGCTCACAAGTGGAAATGACCTGGCAAGGACAGCTTTTATAATTTACTGAGACCCCGTGGCTCCTTCGAGCAAATGACAAATTGACAGGTCAGCTCCGAAGGTGACAAGGTGCCAGGTGTCCATGGCGTGTCCGTGGGCCCACCACCTCTGAGAGCTTCTAACAAGGTTTAAATGACGAGCAAGTTGAGATAAGATCTAACGGCTCGCGCTATTTCGCAAGGGTAAGATGCTCACCTTTTAAGGCTGCGAAATAGTGAAAGTTAACTTGGACCGTCCACGTGTCTTGATGACACGCGGTCTAAAAGGAAGCTGTGGGTCCCTATAGTGTATGCTTGACAAATGAAAATGTGACAGGTTGGCTCTGAAGATGACGAGGAGCCAGGTGTCCATGGCATGTCCGTGGGCCCACCATTTCTGAGATAGACCTGTTGAGACTGAAGTGGGGCCCCCATGGTTCTTCTTCCGGCAAGTGACAGAGCGACAAATCAGCACAGTGGATGACTAGGAGCCAGATGTCACTGACGACACAGCAGGCCCACCATTCCTGAGGATTTTTTCGAAGGATTAAAAGGTGATCAACTTGAAAGATGATCCAACGGTCCGCGCTATTTCGCAGGGGTAAGCTGCTCACTTTTTAAGGCTGCGAAATAGCGAGAGTTAATGAGAGCCATCCATGTGTCACGATGATGACATGGCAAAAAGGGTAAAACATGGGCCCACCACAGTATAAAGAGCGACATTCAGCCAGTATAAAAAACAGAATGTGAGAGGATTTTCTAAGCCAATGGTCAGATGCCGCGTGGTATTATGCAGCCAATAAAAAGACAGGACTTAGACTAAGGACAAAGCTGTCAAAATGAAATTCACAGAGAGACACTTGCAGAAAGACTGCGACCCGTTGGAGCTAAAATATGAATTCTTGTATGAATTCGATTTTGAAGGGACGGCCGAAGCATGTGGAATCAATGTTACAGTTAAGGCCCAGAGTACAAGCATTTGATTTCCTAACAACCAAGTATAGAGACCTTTTAAAAGGATTTTTGCAGAGGAAGCAAACGCAGAGTTATCTTTTACAAATACAGAGAAGGCGAACTGGTTGCAGAGCGAATTTCTTCAAGCAAGCATCAGGTTTTTTCTTATTTTGCAGCCATTTTTGTGTTGTAATAAGTGAAATTGTTCTCGTATAACAGAAGTGTTTTAAGAAGTGATATTCCTCTGGTTGTATTTCAAATGGCTCCTAAAAGGGAATTTTCTGGTAAAGTTGATTATCTGGAAAGAAGTGTATGTGATGACTTTTTAGAGCAATTGACGTTGTCAACTAACCAGGTGTCTAAGGCCAAAGAGTTAGTACCCAGGGCTCCCCGACTAAAAATTGGAGAAGGATTATATGACAAGGGTAATTGGTTAAGAGACCCGCAGGTGGGATTGTCTGGGTTGGGGTTATTTAGAATCGGATTTGGGATGAGGAATTCTCCTACTCCTCAAAATAGCATTTGGGAATTAGATGTTGGGAAGTTGGTGGTCCTAGAGGTGTTCATGGATACAGATTTGTTAACCCAAATGGCATTGAATTATGATTCAGTTACAAGGTGTATCCGGGATGTAAATGGAAAAACCCTCGTGGAGATTAATGCAGAAGAGTTGAGAAAAGCATTTGGGCTCAGTGAGTTCACCACTTTCTTGGAACCTATAAACTTCACACAGTTAGCTCAGGTGTACAGGGCACAGAGGACTCATCTCAGGAATGGGCCTCTCAAAGAACTTTTTCTGAAAGTAGGAGGGTTAGCAGTTGTAGGGCCCAATACACAAGAGCCTTTTTCACTAAGTATGTTTACCTTGAGGGCAAAAGGGATGTACTGGGCACTTTGCCAAGTTCTAGGAGAGGATGCTGAATCTAATATGCCAAATCATTATCTGTTAATGATTGTTCAAATTCTGAATCCTTCTCTTGCTATTACATTTGATTATGCTTCCTATATTGCTGATGCTATCCATGGAGGATTGATAGGGATAAAGAATGGAAAGGTGGATAGGCCATTTGGGTGGTATTCACTATTGATGCACCTCTTCCTCTTCAAAGGTGGAGATTATTTCGCCAGTGGAATGGACCTGGTAAAAGAAAAGGAGGGAGAAAAGATGCCGGTACAATTATGGAGTACTGTATTGTCATGGGATAGAGAGGATGCAAGTTTTCTAAAGTTTGATAAATATTTTGCATCCAAGATAAGGACTCTCCTTTGCTCTGACAATCCAAGAGTCCCCAAGGTTCTTCTGGAATTCTTAAGACCAAAAGAATTCACAGAGAGTATCAAGATAGTTCATAACTGGGGTGATATGTACTTGTATCCAGTTTCCACAGTTTTTAGAGTCTTTGGTTTCAGAGGCACCCCATTTTTGTTACCATACCAGGTCCCCCTCAAAGTGGGAATAGCTGAGATTCTCAGACAAATTGGTGACTTGCAAGAGGCAGAGTTAACCGGCAGAGGTAAAGGGACTATTTTCCCTACAGCTACAGTAGCCCACCAATTTGTAATCACCAAGGGAGGCTGGAAATGTTTTGAGGATTTCCTCAAACCCTACCATTTGTCCACTGCAGTGTCTAGATGTGCTGATCCGGAGGACTTCTACAATGGTGTATTCTGGAAGAAAGTAGCATGCAGAGGTAGGCCCCATCAATTCCACTTTCCTGAAGACCTCATCAGGAATGAATTTGATTTAGATGAACAAGAGTTGAGGAAGGAAAAATGGGTGGCTTACAGGAAGGCCCTGGATTTTGTGCATCAATTTGATGCTAGCTATGACCCATTGTCTAGCTTCTTCCCATTGGAAGAAAAGATAAAATTTTTGATTATTTGTTTTGAGGATGTGATGCAGACAATAAAGGAGAAAAGGGAAGTTGTAATTAAAAACAACCCTGAGAAAGCAAGAATGATTTTGGGGAAATCAGCTCCTACTAAAGCCATCCCTCCTGGTGATTACACCCTACATAAGAAAGCAGGTTACAGTGTGTTGGTGTCTGCAAGAGGGTAACCCTCTTCATCCAAAGGGAAGAGGAAAGCACATGAAGTCATTGACATACAAGACAGCCCAAAGAAGCAGAGGGTGGGGAAGGAGGTGCAATCAGATACACCCTTATATTTCCCATCCCAATCCCCTCTCCACATTGGAGATGAACAAGCAGCAACTGAATACCTCTCTCAGTTGGGCAGCTTGGGGGAGATTGCATATACATATGATGAAGTGGAAGAAGGGATGCCAGAAGAGCCCATTGAAGCACAAATGGACATCACTTCAACTGAACTCAAAGGCCAGGAGTGGGATCCTGAGATAAAGAAGGCCACTAGTGCCTTTCTAGTGAATGATAGTTTTGTCACATCTGAAGCATTCGTGCAATTTATCTGGAAACAACATATAGATAAGTATAATGCTAGATGTGAAACAAGAAAGGCAGATCAACCTGATAAGGATCCAGCCTCAGTGGAGGAAGAAATAAAATAGGAGATGATGGAAGAATTCAAAACCATCACTCTTGAACAGGGAAGAGATTTAGTAGCACAAGCTGGAGTGCTCATTCTACCAGAATGGAATATTGCTGATGCTCTGGTGCTGGATGCAGTGAGAAAAGAAACCAAACCCATGGAAGGGGTTACATTCAGTAAAGACAATGCTGCTCTAGTCATGTGGTCCCTTAAGAGAAATGAGGACAAGAAGGGTAAAGACACCATAGGGACAAGTCACATTGGTGGATTAATGGTCAAGAGAGTAGAGAGTACAGGGGTAGTAGAGGCTGCTAGCACAGTGTTGGAGACTGCCAAATTTAGTGTTGCAGTAGCTGAGAAGGATGCTAAAGAAAAGGAAGCCCTCCAGCTCAAATTGGAAACAGTCTTGAAGGCTTATGACAGTGCCAAGGAGGAAATAAGAGGCAAGGAGAGTATTATTGCCAAATTGCAGAGCCAGTTAGCAGGACAACGTCCACAAGGTGAGTCTTCAACATTAATGATCACCTCTTCTCCTGCAAGACCTCCACCTACTAGCCCCATTATTGAGCTCCCACCATCTCCTGCACCTTCCAGCTCTCAGATGATAGAGATAACTCCCCAAGAATTGGAGAGTCTTAAGCAAACTCAGGCCTATTATGCAGGGAAGTATGAAGAAAAGATCAAGGCCACAGTCTCCAGTTTTGCAAACACTATAAATGCTTCACTCCTTCACAATAGTGTAGGAAAAGTCATGGAGATATGGACTGAGTTGAGAAGAGATAAGGCCATCTTGACACCCATTTTTGACAGATGGAGGCCTAGGGAGCAGGATTTGGAGTTCATGTGTGTTTCCTGTGATGAAGCAAGGGCCAATCCCATTATAAAGGCTACTTCTGATGTTGCTAAAGTTTTAATGCAATTAGCTGCAGATGTAGACAATATGGACAGGAAGGTCAATTTGTGCAAAAAGGAATACACTGATCAAGTTTTTGAGTTGCTTCCAGGAATTTTTGCCAATCCAGACCAGCTGAAAGACAAGCAGGTATGGCTCAATGAGATAGATGCTAAGTTGTCAGCAAGGGTCAAAGGAATCATTGATCTTGATGACACCTCATTCTTTGTTCTAACCATATAGGAAATAGAAAGAATTAAATCACACTATAGTTTTCTTAACTCAGAAGTCAACAAACTGAGGAATTATTGGAAAGGGTTGACTAAGGTTAAAAGCGATGTGATTAATTTTGTATGGCCGACCGAGGAGACGTATAGTGAGTGGGGAGTTAAATATTCCACTCGAGATCCGGAGCAGTTAGAGAGCGTCCCTGAAGAGCCAGAAGAGGTTGCAACTGAACAACCCGTCTAACAGACTGCTGAAGAAGCTGAAAAGAGCGCATAACTGAAATTGTAACTTCTTCAATTTTTGAAGTAATTGTAACAAACTTTCCTCGAGAAGTCCGAAGATTTGTGCATCCATATTGTTATAAATGGATACCAGGACTAGAGAGAAAGGGATCACAAAAATTTTGTAAGAAAACGCTGCAGAAATATTATCTGAGCTTTTCCAAAGATTAATGGAGAATCAGACTTTTGTAAGATCTTTTCAAATGAATATCAATATACAGGCCGTCAGTTTGGAATGAAAGCTTTGTGTCGTCTTCAATCTTGTCCTTGAGTTTATTTACTCTTTTTCATTCAGAATAGTCTAGGATTTTTCTGTTTGAATGAAATTGTAAGGCAATCTCAGTATGGGTGTTTCTAGCTTTTCTCTTTAGGAGGGAAATTAAACATGCATGACCACTCTACCAGTAAATACTTTAGGAGAAGCTTTGAATTTTGAGGGCCATAGTTTATTTTGAAGTGATTAAATTCTTGTTGATGTTAGGCATCTGCAAGGATAAATGGAAACCAAGTTGATGGGAAGTATAGAGATATTTTGTTTCAGGAGTTTTATTTGAGTTTGAGTGACTCTATAGCCTTGGATAAAGCACTGGTATTAATTGAAGGCTATTTATTGCATACTTTGTTGATCAAATATGTTGAAGTTGAGTATTGTTTTATCCTTTGTTTTCAATTGTTTTTCAAGGTGAATGAATCCACTGGTTTCTGGACTGGTTTGCTGTGGATTTGTTGCTTAAGAGTGTGGAGTTAATTCACAGAAGGTATACCCACCTGGGCTCAAAGAAAGGTCCGAAGTGTAGAAGGTCTAACCAAACCTTGTCATATGTTGTCTCTAGAATCCCTTTATCCTTAATGTCTCCTCGGCACTCATTTTAGATTGTATTATTTTAAGGGCATTGAAGGGAAATCAGATTTTGAGAACAACACTTACTATGCCTACATTTGATGGGAGTGGTAAGATGACAGCTCAAGCTTGGATTCATAAGCTTGACACATTTTTGGCACTGAGGCCAATGATAGAGATTGAAGCTATCAAATACGCCACTTTGCATTTGGAGGGAGTAGCACATGATTGGTGGTACCATGGTATGGTAACACTTCAGCATAATTAGGTGACAAAGTACCAGGACTTCGTGGATAGGTTGGTTGAAAGATTTGACAAGAAAGATCCAGAGGTTTACTTCCGGGACTTAGCACAGCTAAAACAAACAGGCAACTTGGAGTATTTCATTGGTAAATTTCAGCAATTGGCAGTCATGGTGCCAAACATTTCAGAGCGTAGATTGATAGTTCTTTTCATTGAGGGCCTATCCGAACCACTGAGATGTTGGATAAAGGAATTTGATCCTATTTCTTTACAGGAAGCTATGAAAAAGGCAAGAAGTATGGAACATGCAGTCCCAATAAACAAATTTCAGTCCAAAGGAGCATCTTCTAGTAAGGATAACAAACCATTTTATAAAAAACCAGAGAGGACTGATTTTAAAAATGATTCTAAAGATAAAACTCCAGCACCTTTTGACAGGGAAACATTAAATGATTTGAGGAAGAAAAAAATATGTTTCTACTGTAAGGGACCCTATGATGCAAACCATGATTGTCCTCTTAGACCAAAGGGCAAAGATAACAGAGTTATGTGGGCATACTATGAGGAATTAGAATCAGATAATTCAAACCATCAGTCTGATATAGAGGAAATTGATGGTGAAAAAGAGGAAGACAAGGCTGAAAACTTGTCTAAAATGGAGTCCAAGGATGGGGAAGGAGATGGGCAACTTAGGGAAGCTCATCCCACAAGTATTAGGTAGGAAGGGTCATTCTAGATGAGAGGAGTGCTTGCTAGACAGTGAGTCATAACTTTGGTTGATACATGTGCCACTCATAATTTCATTGATGCTAGGATGGTGGAGAAGCGTGGCATACAAACAGAGGAGTTTGGGGGAATTAGAGTGAGGGTAGCTGATGGCTATGTCCTCAAATGTGATCATAAGATCACTAGACTCCCATTGAAAGTTAATAATTATGACTTTAAGGCAGATTTCTATGTTGTGCCTATGGGAGATATAGATATAGTCCTTGGGATGAGTTGGTTGCATGATATTGGGGAGTTCACTCTTAACCTCAAGGAGATGGAGATGAGGTTTAAAGTGAATGGGAAGACACATATTCTTAAGGCAATCAGGGATAGTGATCTCATAATGGTTTCTTTCTGGAGGATGGCTAGATTGATTCGACATGATTAGGTAGAGTGGGCAGCAGAGTGCATGTTGATGCCATCACAGGAGGGACAATAGAAGATTGAATATCCTCATGATATTCAGGAGCTTAGAGTTAAACACTCTAAGGTGTTCAGTGACATTCCACCAGGTAGACCACCAGACAGGGGTATTGAGCACATCATTGAGTTAGAGGAGGGGGCTAAACCCATCATGATTACACCTTATAGGCATCTGAAGAGGTTGAAGGATGAAATTGAGAAAACCATAAAGGAGTTACTTGCTATGGGCCACATTAGACAAAGTAAGTCTCCTTTTGCTTCTTCAGTGGTCTTAGTGAAGAAGAAGGATGGGACATTGAGGATGTGCATTGATTACACGGTGCTTAATAGGAAGACAATTAAAAACAGGTACCCCATTCCTAGGATCGATGAGTTGATAGATGAGCTTCATGGAGCTTGCTTCTTCTCGAAGATAGATTTGAGATTAGGTTATCACCAGATTAGAGTTAGAGAGTAGGACATTGAGAAGATGGCCTTGAGATGTCATTGTGACCATTTTGAGTTTGTAGTTATGCCATTTGGGCTAACTAACACACCTGCTACTTTTCAGGCAACAATGAATCGAGTTTTCCATCCTCAGTTGAGGAAATTTGTACTTGTCTTCTTCGATGATATCTTAGTGTACAGTAGATCTTGGGAGGAGCACTTGGTTCACCTTGACACGGTGTTGGATATATTGGGCAGAGAGTCCTTGTATGCAAAGGAGTTGAAGTGTGATTTGGGCATGACAGAGTTGTTGTACTTGGGTCACATCATCAGTGCAGATGGCATACGCATGGATCCTGAAAAGATTCGTGCCATTATGGAGTGGCCTTCACTAGTGAACCTTACACAGTTGAGGGGCTTTCTAAGATTATGTGGTTTCTATAGGAGGTTTGTGGATGGATATTCTAGGAATGCAGCGCCCTTGACAGATTTGATGAGAAAGGGAGCTTTCTTGTGGACTCCTGAGGCACAGTATTGTTTTGAGAAATTTAAGGAGTTGATGACTTCTTGTCCAGTGTTAGCATTACCATATTTTAGCAAACCTTTTGAGCTACACTATGATGCTTCTAGAGAGGGCATTGGAGTGGTGCTTATACAGGAGAAGCACCCTATTGCTTATGAGAGTAGGAAATTGAGAGGGCCAGAGCGGAGCTTCAGCATATATGATAAGGAGATGTTAGCCATTATGCATGCTTTGGCTAAATTCAGGCAATATTTGGTAGGTAGCAAATTTTATATCAAAACCAACCATAATAGCCTAAAATACTTTTTGGGGCAGTGAGATCTCAATGATAGGCAGCAGAAGTGGGTGAGCAAGTTACAGTCCTATGACTTTGGCATTACATATTTTAAGGGGACACAGAATGTAGTTGCTGATGCCTTATCATGTAGGCCCCATTTGAGCTTATTGATAGACATATCGGAGGATTGAAGACACTTGATCCTTGTAGAGTATGCAAAGGATACTTGGGCAGCTGGATTCATAGACGGGAATATTCAGGACAACAGATACACCATTGTGAATGAGCTCATCATTTACAAAGGGTGAATATTTTTGGTTCCAAGATCAGCAGTGAGGAGGATGGTTCTGAAATCTTTTCATGATTCACCTATGGTAGGACATCCTGGTTACTACAAGACATACCGGCAGATTAGAGAGTGCTTCACATGGAAAGGGCTCAAAGTAGAGGTACTTCAGTATGTTAGGGAGTGTCCCACCTGCTAGTAGAATAAGCAAGAGCACTCCTATCCAGCCGGTTTACTTCAGCCACTTCCGATTCTTGATAGGAAGTGGGAGTGTTTGTCTATGGACTTCATCACAGGACTGCCTAGAGCCAAAGGTAGGGACTGCATATATGTGGTTGTGGATCGCCTTATGAAGTTTGCACACTTCTTTCCAATCACTGCTACATACACTGCTACACAAGTGGTAGAGTTGTTCTTCAAGGAGATATTCAAATTACATGGCTTACCTTGGAGCATTGTGAGTGACAGGGACAGCAGGTGTATGAGTCACTTTTGGCAGGAGCTATTCAGGTTGTGTGCGATAGAGCTCACTCCGAGTACTAGCTACCACCCTCAGATAGATGGTCAGATGGAGATAGTGAACAAATGGGTGGAGGGATATCTCAGAAATTATATAGTAGGGCAACAGAAGGCATGGGTAAAGTGGATTTATCTTTGTGAGTATTGCTACAATACCACTTATCACATGTCTATTCAGATGTCACCCTTTATGGCCCTATATGGGTATGAGGCACCCAATTTTATGGATCTGCTTTTGAGTGACAGTAGAGTGCCCAGTGTAGGTGATTTGTTACAGGAGAGTCAAGACATTGTTAAGACTCTCAAGGATAATATAACTAAGGCACAGAATCAACAAAAGCAGTATACAGATCAGAAGAGGACTGAGCGGACTTTTGAGGTTGGAGATATGGTGTATCTTATGTTGCAGCCTTACCGTCAATCCACTCTCAAGAAGAGTGGTGCCGAGAAACATAAGCCACGATACTATGGTCCATTTAGGATTATCAGGAAAGTGGGAGAGGTGGATTATGAGTTAGATTTGCTGGTGAAGAGCAAGGTGCACAACGTTTTTCATGTGTCACACCTCAAGAAGGTGCTAGGACATCATATTGTGCCCTCTACAGTACTACCACCCTTGGATGATGAGGGAAAACTTGTTTTGATACTGGAGGCTATCATTGATTTCAGAGAAAGGAACTTGAGGAGATTTACCATCTGGGAATATTTGGTGAAGTGGAAGGATTTGCCAGTAGGGGATGCTACTTGGGAGAGCGAGGAGATTTTACAGCATCCAGAGTTGAGATTGCTTGAGGACAAGCAATTTCAGGGAGGGCGGACTGTGATGTCCCCTTCTAGCTAGAGACATCACTCTAGCTTGTGATTAGCCTATCAAAGACCCTCGTAGGCTAGTAGGATTGGATAGAGGGTCACCTTGGCGTGGAGATCTTCTGGGGATAGAGCAGAGTACACTTCTGGATTGCCAGAGTTTGTTTATGATGAGTTTTGCTTTGAGTTTGGCTTGCCCAGGCTATTTTTAGCAATTGGAGATGGACCCCTGCTATTTTTAGCAGACATCACGGTCATATGGGTGGTCAACTGGTGAGCTCCAGTTTTAGACGACATAGCTAAATTCAAAATATTCATGGAGTTAGACAAGTTTGAATAACTTAGCATTTATTATTAAGTGATTTAATAATAAAGTTATAAAGTGACTTTATATTATAATCACTTAACTTGAGGGTCAACTCATCATTAGACGGGGCCATGTTTTTAATTAAATTATCTGAGCCAGACTATTGAAATATTAAAATTAAATTCCCATTTAATGATTAAAATCATTTTGACACCCAAAGTGAAATTAAATGAAACTACAAGCAAAATTGTAATTAAGAGGATTAGTTTACGATTTGCCAAAAAAGATATATAGTGTTGAGTTTGGAAAGAAGAGGATGGCTATTTTTATTTTGACATTGTGAAATTGAAAGGGTTTTGCTCTGGAGACTAGGGTTTTCAACCACCATTGGAGGACGTACTTGCTTCAATGTTCACCATCTGAGCTGATGAAATATTCAATGATATTTGGTTTCAGGAAGACTTCATTCAAAGGTCTTATTTGCATCTAATTGCGCAGAATTGAAGAATAAATTCATGAGAAATTATTGCAAATTTATTGAAGAAATTTTGGTGATTAACAAGTATGGTACGGATTGCTACAGTACCGTTGTATGGACTGCTACAATGCCATGTGAAGTGCTACCATACGGACTGCTACAGTACCACGTGAACAGTAAAAAAAATTTAAAAATCAAAATTTGTCGTTTGCAGATTTTTCATCTACTGGGACAGCAAAAATCAGGTTTTTATCTTACATTGTAATGAATTTGTTTTTCAGGCATATTGGCTATAAAACAAAACAAACAATTCCCTTGATAGTCTCATAAATTAATTTCAGCAATAATATATTATTGTTTTAGTATTATTTTAAGCATAGGAGTTTATTTTAGTATTGTATCATTGCTCATTATTACCAAAAAAACACAAAAAAATCCACAAACATTCAAAAACCAAACAAATTCAAATCTACTACATTCGAAAGAAAAAGTCAGCAGAGGAGAGCCAAGTTGGGTTCTTACACAAACCAATCTCTCCCCAAAATATAATGTGTTTTTTCATATATATCTCTTCCCCTTTGACATCAAAGATCGGAATAAAAGATTTCTCTGTTAATTTTGCCGATTGATGACAATCATCAACTGTCTAAGTCTCTACCGGTGGTGGTATGACTCCAAGCTAATCTCTGAGATATTCAAAAGTCTCCATAGGCAAAGGTTTAGTGAAAATATCTACAATCTACTCTTTAGTATTCACATAAACAAGTTTTATCTCCTTTGCTTCAACATTTTCCCTTAGAAAATTCAGTTTGATAGAAACATGTTTGGTTTTAGAATGTAATATCAGATTCTTAGATATATCAATTGCTGCAGTGTTATCACAATAGATAGTAATAGGTTCCTTGCATTTTACCTTTATGTCTTTCAACATTTTCTTAAGCCATAGTACCTGTGTATAGTTAGTTGTTGCTACAACATATTTTGATTTTGCTGTTGATAAAGATGTACAACTCTATTTCTTACTCAACCAAAAATTAGTCTATTTCCAAGAAAGAATGCTCCATCGTTGGTGTTTTTTCTATCATCCACATCTCCTGCCCAATTTGCATCTGTGTATGCACATAATTCAAAGTTTTCATCTCTAGGATACCATAATCCAAGATTTATAGTGCCTTGTAAGTACTGGAAAATCCTTTTTACTACTGATTCATGATTTTCTCTAGGATTACTTTGAAATCTTGAAAGAATACATACTGCATTCATAATATCAGGTCTGGTTTGTGTCAAATATAGTAAACCTCCTATCATAGATTTTTATCTAGTTGGATTAACAGGTGAAGATTCATCCCTTTGTGATAATTTGTCATTTGTTGTCATAGGTGTGCTTACCAGTTTAGTGTTCTCCATCCCAAATTTCTTTAGTAACTCTTTTAAGTATTTGGATTGACTCAAGAATATACCTTTATCAGTCTATGAAATCTAAAATCCTAAAAAAAAAATTATTTCTCCAATCATAGACATTTCAAATTCTTGTTGCATTTTAATAGAAAATTCCTTACATAATCCACCTTCTCCTTCAAAGACTATATCATCAACAAATACTTCTATAATCAAGATGTCATCATTAGTTAGTTTATAATATAAATTGTTGTCTGCATTTCCTTTAGTAAACCCAATCTTTAAAAGATACTTATCCAATCTTGCATACCAAGCTCTTGGAGCTTGTTTTAGTCCATACAGAGCTTTTCTTAACCTGCAAACCATATCATTGTCATCTATCAAAGAAAATCAATCAGGTTGTTCAATGTATACTTCCTCTTCAAGATCTCCATTCAAAAATGCACATTTAATATCCATTTGATAAACTTTGTAGCTCGTGTGTGCTGCAAAAGCCAAAAATAATCTGATTGCCTCAATTCTAGCTACTGGTGTAAAGGTTTCATTGTAATCAACTCCTTCTTTCTGAAAATATTCCTTACACACTAGTCTTGCTTTATTTCTTACAAGCTTACCATCTTCATTAAGTTTTTTTTTAAATACCCATTTGGTTCCAATTACATTTTTATCTTTAGGCCAGGGAACTAATGTCCAAGTGTTGTTTTTCTCAATTTGTTCTAATTCTTCTTCCATAGCTTTAATCCAAAATTTATCTTCACATGCCTTGTTAACAGATGATAGTTCAATTTGAGAAATAAGACATACCTCTTCATTTGCCAATCTTCCTCTTGTCATAACTCCTTTAAACTTGTTTCCAATTATCTGGTCTTTAGAATGATTCAGTCTTACATACCAGGGTGTCTTAATTTGTTGTTGTTCCTCAATTACTGTGGAATCCTCAAATGGTACCGGGGTAACTTGATCTTCACTCTGTACCAATGGATTTAGAGTAGGTTCATTTGTCAAAATTTTTGTTGCCAGTTCAAAGTCTATATACCTTGAAGTTCCTATGAATTGTTCATCAATCTTTACATTTGTACTCTCAACAATTTTCTGCAATCTCTTGTTAAAACATCTATATGCTTTTCTTTTAGATGAATAACCAAGAAATATTCCTTCATCACTTCTAGGATCAAATTTTCCAATATACTCATCTCTTCTGATATAACATTTCCTTCCAAAAATTCTAAAATACTTAAGAGTAGGAGTATTACCAAACCATAGTTCATGAGGGGTCTTACCGGTTTCACCTTTGATGTGAACTTTTTTAAATGTATAGACTGTTGTGCTGACTGCTTCTCTCCAATACACATGTGGTAGGTTTGCTTCTGATAACATACTTCTTGTTGCATCCAAGATAGTTTTGTTTTTCCTTTCAACAACTCCATTCTACTGTGGTGTCTGAGGTCCTGATAGTTGTCTTCTGATTCCATTCACTTCACAGAATGTATTAAAGTCCTTAGATGTAAATTCACCACCTTGATCTGATCTTAAACATTTGATTTTCTTACCGGTTTCATTTTCTACCATTGCTTTGAACAATTTAAACTTTCCAAGTGCTTCTGATTTTTCTCTAAGAAAAGTAACCCAACACATTCTAGAATAGTCATCAATGATTAGCATGAAATATCTATCACCTTGTAAGCTTTTAGTTCTAGCTGGACCACATAAATCAGTGTGAATCAAGTCAAGAGCATTATTTGATTTTTTTGGAATACTTTTGAAAATAGCTCTAACTTGTTTTCCAAATTGACATTCCTTACATACTGTATTCTGAGGTTTGACAATTTTAGGTGGATCTCTAACTACCTTAGTAGTACTGATCTTTACCATGCAATCAAAGTTTACATGATAGACTCTTATGCCATAACCAACTTTCATCTATATGTGCAATTAAGCATGTCTTTTCATTGTTATTCAAATGAAATACATTACATCTAGTTTGATTACCGGTTGTAATTTCCAAACCAGTTCTATTCATGATTTTGCATTTTCCATTCTTAAATTGTAACTGAAATCCTTTCTCAATTAATTGATCAACACTCAAAAGATTATGCTTTAATCCTTCAACATAGTAGACATTGTTAGTGTTATTCTTACCATCAAGAGATATTGTACCCTTACCTTTGATTGAATAAGCTTTGTCATCTCCAAATCTCACTAAGTCTCCATTGTATTCTTGAAAGTTCAAGAATTTACTTTTGTCTCCTGTCACATGATGTGAGCATCCTGAATCAATGATCCATCCATCCTTTACTTCAACTTTAGCTGCTAAGGACTATACTACTGGTTGAGCAGTAGGTGCCAGTTGATCTTTTGTTATAGAAACAAAAACCCATCCATTGTTTGCTAGATCCTCATCAAAATCATCAGTCACACCTTCATCAGCAATATAACAAGATTTGTCTTTATTCTTCTTAAATTTGTATCTCTGATATTTAGGGTTAGGCTTGTATGTTCTTCTACCTTCTTCTCTTGGTATAGCATGTCTATCAGGGCATCTTGAAGCCATATGACCAATCTTATTATAGTTAAAACAATTAAAGGGCACTTTACCTTCATACTTACTTCCAACTGGACCTTTAGGCATTTTCCTTGCAAATAGTGCTTCAAGTTCTTCATTTTCTTTCCTACTTTCTTCAAGTTCTCTTGCATAAAAGGCTTTCTAATTAGATTTGTCAAATGATGGAGCAGATGATGTTGATGCTTTAGAGGCCAAATCTGTATTTATAGTTGTAACAGGACCAAATTCTTCAATTTCAAAAGCTGAAAGTTTCCCAATCAATGTATCCCTAGTAACTGATGTATTAGGCATTGTTCTTAACTCATTTATAGCAGTGACTTTCATTTTATATGTCGGTGGCAATCCTCTTAAAATTTTTGAAACAATTTCATCCTGACTTAAGGTTCCTCCACAACATTTAATACCCAAAACAATTTCATTTACTCTTTCCATAAAAGCATAAATCCTTTCATCTTCTTCAATTTTCAGATGTTCATACCTGACTCGGAAGCTTTCAAGTTTTGCAATTTTGACTATGGAATCTCCTTCATTTAGTGTTTCCAAATGATCCCAAATAGCTTTAGCAGTAGACCTATCTGATAGTCCCATGATTTGTTGATCTGATAATGCACTCAAAAGTGCTTCTCTTGTTTTGCAATCATTTTCTTCATCTTTTGTCAAGCTAGTTGGACTGGGCTGACCTGGTACAATAGCAATATAGCCATTCTTTGTAACTTCCCAAATGTCTTTTCCAATGCAATTTAGATGTGTCTCCATTCTGATCTTCCATATGTCATAGTTGGTTCCATCAAGTTTAGGACTATCCTTCTTGAAATAATTAGTAGACATTGGATCTCCTCAAGCTGTTAAACTTCTGCAAAAGAGGACTAAACTCTAATACCAATTGTTAGTTCCCAGAGACAATTGAGAGGGGGAGGGGGTGAATCAGTTGTCAGATAAATTCAAACCAAAAACAACTTAACCAACTTAATGCTTAATACCAGTAAACCAGTTAAGTATGTCGGTAGACAGTTATAATAGTTAATTGCTATACCGGTAAAGATTAGTGCATGAAACATAAACACAAAGTCATCCACAACACATAACACCAATATTTGTACGTGGAAACCCTGTAAGGGGAAAAACCATGGTGGGAAACCTTACCCACAATCAGATGATACTACTGCAGATAGTAAGTGTACATAAATGGGGTCTGCACATGTAGAAAGGCCAACAGCCTAGAGCTCACTGCTCAATCACAAAATGGGAGTCACACTGACTACAATTGGATGGTTAAATCCAATAAGAATGTATTGCACAAAATAGCATCTTCATATGCTAGATTTAGTACCGATGTAATGCTAATATGCTTCCACAAAAACCTAGCCTCACCTTCAAATGATGTCTTTGTGTATAGCTCTGCTTAATCTTGCGTATACCTTCACACAATCCTTTTTCGCATTTCACATGTGATCTTACAAATATGATCTTGCATTTATACCATAACCTAAAACCAATTTTAGTAGGTTGGCTCTACAAGATATTACAATAAAAAAATTTTACAAACAATATAATATCCAATGCAATAACCGATTGAACATGTCGGCTTAATGCATTTACAACAATAATTAATAATCTCCATAGCATGCCATGCTAATCTGGAAAAGATAAACGTGTCGGTGTAACCCTAGACCTATTTGCTGGTAACATCAAATATGCAACTGTGAATATACCAATGAAAAAAACTCTAAGACAAGATGTCCAAATGATGTCTTTGACATTGCCAAGTGTTTTCCATGCCATTCCAAGTGTCGGTGATCATTATAACTTGTCGGTGTACCATATACAAGTAACTGTGCAATAGTTGCTTGCCGGTGAATGTTGTTGGATCTCCAAAGTGCTAGTGTTTTAGTAGGTGTTGACATCAATGACAAAACCATACCAAATTACCAACACAATCTACTACTGAAGCTAAGTATGTAGTATCTTATATGAATTGCACACAAGCTATGTGGATGAGGCACATTTTGGAAGGTTTGAAGATGGAAATCTCAGAACCAATAAAGATTTTGTGTGATAATACAAGTGCAATAAACATTTCTAAAAATCTTGTTTTGTACGCAAGGACTAAGCACATTGAATTGAAATATCACTTCTTGAGGGAAAAAGTTCAAAGTAAAGATGTTATCTTGGAGCATGTTTCTACCAAGGAGTAGCTTGCAGATATCTTTTCCAAACCTCTACCTAAGACCACTTTCGAGTATCTTAGAAGTCAATTGGGGGTTGTCCCTCTTCATGAAGTTAGTTGAGCATGATGCTGATTGCATCAGTCCCTGAACCACTTGTAGAATTTTACATGGATTGATGAAGAAGTGGATGTATTCCACAGGGGGAGCATCAAGTTGCAGAATGACATTGATGCATAGTGAGAGTAGAATTACATGTTTTACTTTCACTTTGGCATTGATGTCAAAGGGGGAGAATAATTATGTGATTGAGGAGAAGAATTATGTGTCTAATTAGGTGAACCAATGGAAGGACTAAAGATAGACAAAGCAAGGTGAATACTTGGTAATGTAAACCAGGATTCCTATTCACCAATATCAGTAGCAATCAAAGACATTGATATTTGTATTGCCATCAATGCTAAAGGGGGAGATTGTTGGCATTTTGGATAGAAATTGCATTAATGATATGTTGTCATTGATGTCAATTGAATTGGTAATGGTATTCATATTATTGTTGATATTGTTGTTTTTGATATTGGCTAGTAACTGATAAGAAGAGCTTTGAGGAAGATTTTGTAAACCGGTATGTAAAGTTTGTGAGTTGAACCAGTGAAAAGGGTTAAACCTTTCTATGTAATGTAACCAATAAACCCTATCAGTTGTTAAACCCTAACTAATCAAGTTTGATGGTTTACTATTGGATAAGCAGTAATGATGAAGACACATGTGATCATTGTATGAGGATATGTTAAAATTGTTTTGGAGCATTTTTTTTTGTCTAGGGAAGGAGAAAAGTGGATTGCATCTAATACACAACGCACGATGAGTTACAAAGTCTGATGAAGTGGTGATCATGAAGCAGTTGGAATTTTCTTGAATAATGTGAAGAGATTGCCATGATTTCTAATAGTCAAGATTGTACTGACTTGTTTCTAATCTCGATGATGAGAATTAGGTTTTTGTTGTGTTACTGACCTAATTGATTTGAATTTAAGGTCGATGAAATTGTTTGTAAAGGTTGTTGGCAAGATTGATTGAAACCTATTCAGTGTGTAGTTGCCTAACTAGTGAATAGATCTGCACTTTGAGTGAAGGCAGATTGAAGCTTAGAAGGATCTGATCAAGCAAATTTAGTGCTACTCAGACAGATCAAGAAAACCTGTTATTTTCTAACAATTATAGCAAAAGTGAAATCCCTTAACCGAGTAAGCTCTAACAAGGTGGTCCATTAGCTTGAATTCTTAAATCCTCCAGTGAGGTTACTCCTAATAGGGTATTGTGCTTTTCATCAAGGCATATTTGTAAATCCCTTAATTGGGTGATTCCTAACCGGAATTAGTTCTTAACAGGTTGTATTGTAAAGCCTTAACATGCTTGGCTCCTAATAGGGCGAACTTCAAAATAATTCAGATAGCTATCCTTGTGAGTCTAATCTCACCACGGTTTTTTACCTATTTGGGTTTTCCATGTATAAACATTTGTGTGAAATGGTGAATGCTTTTGTGGTTGTGATCTTATTTGTTGATTGGGTTAACTTTTGATAAGGCATGATAAGTAGAAGCATTGAGAGATGAATATGTTGGGTTATAATTAAGCATTGTTGATGTTTACAAGATTGAAGTTATTTACTGTTAAGTTGTCATAAAAGTTAAACCGGTTGATGTTAAGTATTCTTATGAATATTAATCTTGACAGAGATATGTTTACTTTGTGTGATTGAATTTGAGTTTGGGAACTAATTTGTATCAGTTTTTCAATATACTGATTCACTGAATCACCCCCCCCCCCTCTTAGTATTCTACTGGATACTTATTCTTTCATCATACCATCACCCAACTTGCTCTCCTTGGCTAGTCTCACCACTAGACCTTCCTTTAGGACTTCTTCCTACAAAATTGCCTCTTCCTTTGAAAATTCTCCCTCCTTTACCTCTATTACTCTGCTCCCTTCTTCTCTTTAGTTTATCTTCTTCCCTTAGGGCCAATTGAAAACACTTGTTCATTGTCTCCTATGCCAAGATGTTGATCTCATCTTGGATGTTCATCCTTAATCTCTTCAAGTACCTGGCCACTTTCTTTGACTCTTCTTCTTGTCTCTTTGATCTGAGACTGATATTATGAAACTCCTCCATATATGCATTCACATCAAGGTCTCTCTATCTGAGGTTCTATACATCCACACTTCATAGTCAATGGGCATGAATTGTTCCTTGACTTTAGCTTTCATCCTTTCCTAGGAGGTTATCATACTTATTCCCTCCTTAACTCTCTCTCCTTGTGCATAGTTCCACCATGTAACAGCAGACCCCTTCAACCTTTCTTTTTCCAACTTAACCCTCTTATCTTCAGGGATTTCTTTGTACTCAAAATGACTGGTCAATGCCTCAATCTAGTGTATCACCTCTTTTGTTTCCATACTTTCACTATATATAGGCAACCTATCAATGGTGTCCCTATTAACTGACCTCAAGGCATCTACAAATGCCCTCTGATATGTAGGTATCTCCTCTAATCACTTAGAGGATTCCCCATCTTCTTTATCCCCTTCTTCATCAGTGTCACTTCCATCTTCCTTATCCTTAGTCTTTCTTAGTTCTTCAAGCTTGGACTCAAGCATCACTTCAATCAACTTCTTCACCACATCTTGTGACATACTCTTAGGAAGCATTCTGTCAACCCCTATTTCAATATCTTCCTTGGAAATACACTAAGACCACACCACCCATGTGATCTTCAAAATCCTACTCTGATACCAATATGATGAGGAGACAATAGACTGGAAGGAGGAAAATCTTAACTAGGCAATCTCTAAGGTTCACAGACCCAACAGGTAATCCTTGATTCCAAAGATTATTACACAATTGCCAAGTCAAGCAATGATTAAATGAAACCAAACAACACCTTGGACAACCCCAAGGCTCCACTTACAGACAACTAACACTTTCAATTTTTTGTGTGCCTACACTCACACACTAGCATTCGTGAGTGGGCTACTACTAGGCTTAAGGGTTTGAATGGCCCACTTGACCAATTCAATAAAAAAAACCTTGGAGACATTGTTCTCATAACACTTGAACACAAATGAAATAGGATTTCATGGTTTAGGTCCACCACAACATCAATCTTGACTCATTCGCCCACAAACCTAAACCAGTTGCTATTAGGCCTCCTTTTGAAGGAATTGGGTGATAACTTTTGACACCCTAAGGATCCAGAATTTTTTTTATGGTTGTAGATACCCTTTTGGGAGTTCTAAACAATATATTATTTTTCAGTATCAGATCAACTTGCAGATATCCCAACTGGTACTATACTAACAGACCTAATAAGGCTATTTGACCTCTTTGACTAAACGCCTTTCACAAATTGGTTAGACTCTTCTAATGGATGACCACCTTTGACCATGAAAATATTATGAAAACCTCCAAAATACTCTTCTACCATATTCAAACCCTTTCCCAATGCTCTACCTCTCAATTCTCATGCACTGCACTCATCAAACTGGTCTGTCACATAGAGATACCAGACCTAGGGTTAGTTCTCCATCATGTTCACCCTATTGTATCCTCTTAGTGGATTTTGGTACTAACATATGATATAGTGGCCTATCATCTCCTATAATGGTAGAGTGTTCAGTTAAGGATTGATATGCCAAAATCCATTATTGCAAACAAACCTAGGGGGTTTAAGGGTTTAGGCTACCTGGTAAAGATTTGCTTGTCGAAATGGACAGTGATCACTTCAAGCCTCCACACTAAATGAAAAAAAAGGTAAGACAATATAATTGCGGGTCTATGCCATGAGAATTCTTACCAATCCACCTTCAGTATACAATCAAGAGAAATTAGATAGTTTCTTCAAGTTTCCAACAGTTCTTGATGCTTCAATTTCTTTCCAAACAACCAAAAATCAACCAGCATACATTCTTTGGTGTTTGGGGCCTTTAAAGGTGTTTCCCAAATGGCCACAACCTCCTCCAATTTTTTTTCAAGCTGACTGACAGTTGGAGAATCTTGATTTACAAAAAGTCTAAAATTCTCATGATAACAAATTGACAATATGATAACTTTTGCATAATTCGACCAACTTAGACTCTAGACTATTGTAGTCCCCCAAAATGATTACATTTGATTTCAAAACATTAAAAATGACTCAAATAGACTTGTGGTCACTTGATCCCTTAATTTAGACCATTGTGACCCTTATTGACTCAATTTTCTCTACCAAAACCTAGATGACAATTTGATTGAAACATGGACAAACTTGTCACACTCCTATGACATTTACAAAAAAGAACCCATAGGGTCTTATTACATTCTAATAGAAAATATTCTTGTTCTTTGCTCATGCCTTCTTAGGTAGGTTCTCTTGCACTAGAAACTTTACCCTTCTGTTGCCGACTTTGCCATGAATATGGATGCTTGCAGCGTCAGTGCCCTAGGGATAAGCATGTGACACCCCAGCCTTCCCAACCTTCTCACAATCCACCTAGGATGGATAAGGGGAAGGAGCCTATTGCAGGTGACAATATTGAAGAGGAGGGATTTGCCCATGTGAAATCCTGAAATAGGAATCAGGGGTAGAAACAAACCTTGAGGGAGAGACATGATGATGCCATTTTTAATAGGTTCGAGGTGCTAGATGATCTTAATCAGCAGGAAGGCAATCCTGGATTGATGTATTTGGATCAGGGAACTTTGGGTGCAAGAAAGGATGGGCCTCTTTTGGAGGCTATGCAGGTTGTCCAATATGTTGATGCTAGGTAGATGGATACAGAGTGACAGATGATGGTCCAGGTTGAGTTTGATCCTATTAATGGAGTTTTGAAGAATGGGGGAGGTGGTTCTCCTATGCCCCAAAAGGATGGTTTGTAAGTTGGAAATAATTATTTGTCCTCTACTCACATGGGTATTCAGCCAAAGGAACCAAAGAAAGGGGTTGGTGAGAAGAACCCCAGGCTGGGTAGGAAAAAGGATATGGATAAGATTAAAACAATTGGGGAGACTCTGGTGGAGTAAGGGGCATTCAAGACCCTGGATTTTCATTTCTTATGTCCCTAGAAATGATTTTTCTATCATGGAATGTAAGGGTCTTGAATAGTGGCCCTCAACAAATAGCTTTTTGAGATTTGGTTAGGAATCAATCTTTAGATGTTCTTTTTCTTCAGGTTACTAAATTATATGTAGAGAATATGTTGAATATAGTTCCTAAGCTATGGAAGTATGGAGAGTGTCAATGTATAGGTGCCCAAGGTGCATTTGGAGGGGTGTCTTGCTTATGTAACCCCCAAAGGATTTGCCCTCTCTGGTGGATTGTTTCTAGATTTTTGATTTCTCTAGTGACTTCGTGCTTTGTGACAAGAGAGAGTATTCTCTTCTCTAATGTGTATGCTCTTGTTGAGTATCAAGGTAACTTTTATGGTCCCATCTTCGATTTTTTCATAGCCTAACTCATTTCCATCCATGGGTTTTGGCTAGGGATTTCAACGCTATCATGGACTTGTTTGAGAAAAAGGTTGGAATTGCAAAGTTGGAGCCTTCTACCTACCTTCTTAGAGATAGCATTTCAGATTTAAATCTTATTGATGTTCAATTCAATATTAGTCATTTTAATTGGAATAATAGGAGGATTGGAGAGGACTGTGTTGCTGAGAGGCTAGATAGGTTCTTGGTTTCTTGTTATTGGTTGGGAGATTTGTGATCTACCTCCTTTGAAATTTTGGATTGAAAGGGTTCGGATCACTAGCCTATCAAGCTTAGTATCATCTATGCTTAGGCACCTCGTTCTTCATCCTTCAAGTTCCATCTTATGTGGTTGCAAGAGTCTAATATTTATGATCATATGGTTATATGGTGGAGGACTGATAGGCTAGACTTTGGTACAACTATGTATACTTTTGCCAACCTTCTTTAGTTTCTTAAAAACCACCTTAAAAGGTGGAATCAACGATGTTTTGGTAATATTTTTCATACTAAGGTTTCTATCCAGGAAGAACTGAATAAGATAACCCAGGTGATTCAGGAGAATGGGGTTTCTGAGGATCTTTTGAGAGAGGATGCTAGGAACTTGAAGATGATGGAGGAATGTGAACTTTGAGAAGAGGTTTATTGGAAGCAAAAGGCTAGGGTTGTGATGTAGAGTTTATTTTCTCTCACCTATTTATGCTACCTTGTCTAGGTATCTCCTCCAAGCTACACAAGAACCATCCAATGATTCTAAACCTCACACCCTCCAAGGGTCTACAAGACTTAACGTCTTTGACCTTCCAAGGTCCTTAGGCTAGGATAAGCAATTGTTGTTTTGTGAGTTCCATTTTCTTGGTTAGGAGACCTTTTTTTCCCACTCCCTTTCACACTCAACTAGAGAGTTCAACCGCTCTACCACAAAATATTCATTCCCCACACTAAACACATAAGTATGGATGATCTTGGATGGATTTACAACCCTAATCCTTACTCAAGAGCTTTAGCCATTTACCAGTTTGGTGTTTTATCCACAACCTGCACTTTTAGGCCTAATAGGAGACATAATTCTAGTAGCCCTATCAGTGAGGTATTATGAATTTATCAGTTAAACTTCCTTAACAACCCTACAAAATATTTTACATTCTAGACACCCTTTTGGGGTTTACATACAATATTGAAAAATCAGAGGTGGTTTTTTTCGTTAATATATCTAACTCTTACTGGTCTAATTAGGCCTAATTGCCCCTTTCTAGGCCTAGAAAGTAGGGATTGGTCAAAACTCCTTCACCAGTCTGATTGCTTTTGTGGATTGATGTTGATTTAATGTTTGTACTTCCATATGGAATTCTAAACCAATCATACTTCACCTCCACCCAGTGGATTCATCTAATCAAGGCCTGTTATCCATGATTCCTAATGCTTGTCAGCTCAACATGCCAAGCCTAGGGTATGGTGGCAAATATTTGTTTTGACTTCCCCTGAATCAAAACCAAAAGGAAAACATAGAATACATTGAAACCTAACATTCCATAAGGTTTTAGAGAGGATATCCACCATGGAACGTTAGGTTGGAGCCATTTTGCTCTCAAAACCCTGGTTTTTAGTGCTCTTGGACCCGCTTGCAACAAAATGAAGATTACTTACAAACTAAAATATATAAAGACTCCAAATTGAAAAAAAAATGAAGGTACAACACCTTTCTAACAATCCATGATCTTGTTTTAGGATTCTCAATCTGTATAGGCCATACAAACTTGCAAAGAACAGTAAAAACATGAAAGAACACACCAAAATGGGAAACCAAATTAGTTTATTTTCTTTAGATCTTTAGCAACCAATTATATTAGGTCTTTCCAAGCCTTATACTAGCCTTGGATTAGTTACATATTCTCATAACCGAATGTGTCAACCAACTAGCCGTTAGTGTATGAAAATTTTGTAAAGTTTTTATGAGCAACTTTTGCAATTTGTTGCATAGGTGAGCAACTTTGCTCAAACCCAAAATTGGTCACTTTAAAATGACTCATAGGACCTTAAAAATCTCAAAAAAACATCAATCAACCTTCATCAACCCAAAAAAAACATATCTTATTAAGTTCTCTACCTGGCACCCTTAAGAGCTCATTTGCCAAGATTGGCCAAACAAAGACTCTTAGGGCCCTTATAATCATTTGAGAACACACTCAATGGCCTCTTGGCCTTATTACAAAACTAAAACCATGATTCCAACATCTTGGAAACAAAGTCAACAAAAATTTCTAAGTTCCCTTGCACCATACTATCAGGGTAGGAAGAACTCAAGTCCCTTGAGTGGATAGGGCTTGAACAATGGTTCCATGTTTTAGTATATCTCCTTCAGACATCCATGTAGCTTCAGAGTTAGGGAGACCTGTCCATTTAACCAAGTATTCTTGATAGAATCCTTTCCTAGTCCTTTTGACAATCTTGGAGTCTAGAATGCATTCCAATGTCACCAGTTGGCTTGGTGGGAGGTCTTGTATCCAATCTACATCTTCAGTAGAAGTAGGCTCTTCTTGGTTTGTAGTTGGCTGAGTTCCTTTATACTGATACAAATCACACGCATTAAAGATTGGTGATATTCCCAAGTTTTGTGGTAGTTCCACCTCATAGGCATTGCTTTTGTACTTATGCACAACCTTAAGAGGTCCAATCTTCTTCATGCATAGTTTGCTAGGCTACGCCTTAGGGAGTCTCTCCTTTTTCAAATAGGCCATAACTAGATCACCTATCTTGTAGTGTACTTCTCTTCTTGTTTTGTTTTCGTATGTCTTGTATTTCTCATTGTTCTTCTACAATGTTTTCTTGACTTGTTCATGGATCTCCTTCATATTCTCTGCAATTTTTTCCCCTTGAGCACTCCTAATCTGATGTAGAGTGGATTATCTCTCACCTATTTATGCTACCTTGTCTAGGTATCTCCTCCAAGCTACACAAGAACCATCCAATGATTCTATACCTCACACCCTCCAAGGGTCTACAAGACTTATCCTCTATGACCTTCCCAAGGTCCTTAGACTAGGATAATCTCTTGTTGTTTTGTTAATTCCATTTTCTTGGTTAGGAGACCTTGTTTTCCCACTCCCTTTCACACTCAACTGGAGAGCTCAACCCCTCTACCAAAGGATATTCATTCCCCACACTACACACATAAGGATTGATGATCTTGGATGAATTTAGAACCCTACTCCTTTCTCAAGAGCTTTAGCCATTTACCAGTTCGGTGTTTTATCCACAACATGCACTTTTAGGCCTAATAGGAGACATAATTCTAGTAGCCCTGTCAGTGGGGTATTTTGCATTTATTGGTTAAACTTCCTTAACAACCCTACAAAATATTTTACATTCTAGACACCCTTTTGGGGTTTACATATAATATTGCAAAACCAGAGGTGGATTTTTTCATTAACATATCTAACCCTTACTGGTCTAATTAGGCCTAATTGCCCCTTTCCAGGCCTAGAAAGTAGGGATTGGTCAAAACTCCTTCACTAGTCTGATTGCCTTTGTGGACTGATGCTAATTTAATGTTTGTACTTCCATATGGAATTCCAAACCAATCATACTTCACCTCCACCCACCAGATTCACCCAATCAGGGTCTGTTATCCATGATTCCTAATGCTTGCCAACTCAATGTGCCAAGCCTAGGGTATGGTGGCCAATTTTTGTTTTGACTTCCCCTGACTCAAAACCAAAAAGAAAACATAGAATACATTGCAACCTAACATTCCACAAGGTTTTAGAGAGGATATCCACCATGGAACGTTAGGTTGGAACCATTTTTCTCTCAAAACCTTGGTTTTTAGGGCTCTTGGACCCACCTAAAACAAAATGAAGATTAATTACAAACTACAACACTTCAAGACTCCAAATTGAAGAAAAAATGAAAGTAGGAGACCAGTCTAACAATCCATGATCCTATTTTGGGATTCTCAATCCATACAGGCCATACAAACTTGTAAAGAATAGTAGAAACTTGAAAGAACACACCAAAATGGGAAACCAAATTAGTTTATTTGATTCAGATATTCAACAAATGATTATCTTCAATCTTTCCAAGCCTTATATTGGCCTTGGAGTAGTTACATGTGCTCATAACTAAATGTGTCAACCAACTAGCCATTGGTGTATGAAAATAATGCAAAGCTGTTATGAGCAACTTTTGCAGCTTTTGCAATTTGTTGCATATGTGAGCAACTTTTCTCAAACCCAAACTTGGTCACTTTCAAATGACTCATAGGACCTTAAAAATATCAAAACAACATCAATCAACCTTCATTAACCCAAAAACAACTTATCCTGTTAAGTGCTCTACCTAGCACCCTTAAGAGTTCATATGCCAACATTGGCCAAAAAAAGACTCTTAGGGCCCTTACAATCATTTGAGCACACACTCAATGGCATCTTGGCCCTATTATAAAACTAAAAACATGATTCCAATAGCCTGGAAATAAACTCAACAAAAATTTCTAATTGCCCCTACACTAGGTTGATTGGTTGTAGGAAGGGAATAAAAACACTGCCTTTTTCTTTAATTTGGTGAAGGCCAGGAGGCCTGGTAACTCCATCCCCATTCTAGTTAACAATAGGGGAGACCATCTTACCTCATTTTAGGAAATTGTTGGTGAGGCATCACAGTATTTGTCTGCTCTATTTAGGGAGGACTCGTAAGGGGGTTCAACTAAGGAAGCATGGGTTCTTTCTTGTATACCTCAGTTGGTTTCTAGAGAGGCAAATGAGTATTTGATATGAGAGATTTCTCCAGAGGAGTTGGAGGGGGAGTGTGTTTCAGATTGAGAGAGGAAAATCTCTTGGCCCTGATGGTTTCCTAATATAGTTTTTTTTAGGAATTTTGGGATATCATAAAGTTGGATCTTGTGGCAGTTGTCCAAGAGTCCCAGAGGAACAAAAACATGTTGTGAGCTTTAAATTCCACCTTCATTGCTCTCATTCCCAAGTGTGAAGGGGAAAAGAGATTAACCTAGTTTTGCCCTATCTCCCTTTCCAATGTGGTTTATAAAATTATCTCAAAGTTAATGGCTGAGAGGTTGAAGAAGTGTCTTACAATGCAGATTTCAGAGGAGCAGATTGGATTTGTTGCAAGTCAGCAGATTATGGATGGGGTTGTTATTGCTACAAAGACCATTCATTCCATGGTTAGATCCTGTTAGAAGACAATGTTCATTAAGCTAGATATGGATAAGGCCTATGACAAGGTCAGGTGGTCCTTCCTACATAAAATCCTTATTGCTTTTGGTTTTTGTGAGGAGTGGATCCAATGGGTCATGAGATGTGTTACGTTAGTGTCCTCCTCGGTGCTGATAAATGGAGATCATTCAAAGATTTTTGGGGCTTTTAGAGGCTTACACCAAGGGGACCCTCTTTCCCCTTACCTATTTCTTCTTCTTGTTGAAGGTCTTGGTTATTTGTTGAAAATAAATGTAGAGATAGGCATTATCTAGGGTTGGTGTTGGGATGGAGATTTGCCTCCGCAGTCTCATTTGTAGTTTGTTGATGATACTCCCCTAATGGGGGTGGCTACTGTGAAGGAAGCTACTTGTTTGAGGCAGTTGTTGAATGTTTACCTTGAGGCATCGGGGCAATTGATTAATTAGGATAAATCCTCCATCTTCTTTTTCAATACATCTGCTTCCATTTAGAAAAGAATTGCTAATATCTTGAGGTTTCAGATTGGGGCTCTTCCTTTTACTTATTTGGGTATTCCAATTTCTATTGGTCATCTTCCTAAGGGCTCTTGGCAAAATATTACTGATAAATTTTAGAATAAATTCAATCATTGGACCCATAGATGGTTGTCTTTTGCTGGGAGGGTCCAGCTCCTTAAGTCAGTTGTGCAAGCTCTCCCTACTTACGAGTGTATGCTTCACGTGCTCCCGTAGGATTTCTCAAGGAGTTGGAATCACTTGAGAGGAAGTTTTTATGGGCAGGGTGCTTATCATCCTCTAAGTAGAGATTAGTTAGGTGGGAAGATGTTTGCAGTCCTAAGAAATTTGGAGGCCTACGTCTCAGACAATCAAATTTGTTTGGAGTGACTACAGTTGCTAAACTTTTAGGAGATTGTGTGTAGAGTAGGATAAGTTGTGGGCTAGGATAATTTCTCATAAGTACTTTTTAGGATTTCCTCGGTTTGATCTCTATAGATACCCTCTTGAGGGGAGAGGCTTGGTGATTTGGAATACTCTTCAGAATGGTGCAAAGCTCATCAAGGATGGTTTATTTTGGATTTGCAGAAGAGGCTCAGAGGCTCTTTTTTGGTCGGACTCTTGGGATGCTTTCCCTCACTTGATTCCTTTGTGCCAAATATTTCTTGAGGTTGGTTGGGCTAGGGTGAGTGATTTTAAGTCCTCTTTTTATGGTCAGCTGGAGAGGACTTGTTGGAGGGATCCCACAAAGTGGCCGGATTTGGGAATGGAGGAAGGAAGTGTTGATCTCCATTCAATTCTTTGTGGTATGCATTGTATTTCTCTTCTAGAATAGCATATTCTTGCTTGGGCCCATAATCCTAAGGGGATATACTCTATGGCCTATGGTTATCAAGTGCTAGTGGCTTAGAAGCTGGATAGGATGGAGCTTCACAGGTGGAGTAGAGTGTGTAATAAGCTATCATGGCCAAAATGTAATTGCTTTATTTGGACTTTGGCATGGAATAGATTCTCGACTTCTGATAACATTCATAAGTGAGGTTTCCAAGGGCCTTATATTTGTGTCCTCTGTGAGAAAGAGGAGGAGGATTCTTTGCACCTGTTTTCCAGATGCACCTTTTTTGTGCAACTCTGGCATTGGTGGTGGGATCTTTGGAGGCAACCTTGTGTTCATACTTCCTCTTTGGTGGAGTTTTCAGATAGTATGGGAAGACCCCCCTTGGTTCTTCTTTTTTGCAAATATTTGGTATGTGGGACCTACTTTTCTTATATGGAAGATTTTCCTGAAGCAGAATTGCAGGATATTCCATGGTGTGAAATTGGTGGGTCGACAAGTGTGGTTGTGTATGCTAGGAAAGATACAAGAGATAGTTGCAGCTAACAGTGAAGTCTTATTCCCTTTAGGAAAAGGGGATGACAAGTTGGTTGATAGACTTGGACTTCAAAGGATAGTTTCTTCTCTTGGTGGCTTCAGGAGATATAGATAGTGGAATAAGAGACTGCAATAGATGGGTACATGGCTTCCTCCTCCAGCTGGTGTGTTGAAGATCAATACTAATGGTTCCTCTAAAGGTAATCCTGGGCCTTCTGGGATTGGTTGAGTTTCCAGGGACTCAAGAGGTTCGGTGATATTTATTTTCTCTATTCATGAGTCCATAATGAAAACGTAATCTTTGTTTTTCTTTTAGACGGACAGGATATTTAGAAGGTTTAGGAGGTTTAGAATGTTTTTTTTTACTAGGCTGTTCCGTTCTATTGGGTGTTTTCTTACTTAGTCCTGGTAAAGTTTTGAGACGATTTATTATTTTTAAACGAGGTCCGCGATAACGAGACATAAAAAACTCCTTATTTCAAGAAATGAACAAATAATGTTGGAAAGAGGAATAATATAAAGAGTACGAATATTGGAATGATTTTATATAGAAATAGAGAAACAAATTATTTTTCAATTTTGTTTCTATTGTAGAGAGAAAAAAAGATATGTTTCAATCATTCATTTCTAGTTGAAACAGATTATGCCAGGGCAGACCCGGTGGACCGACGATCAGAAATGGAAGAGTCTTTTCCTTATTTCATAGATTTCAACGTTGATAATGGAAGAAATGAAAAGAATAAAAATGAGCCAGCTATCGGGATCGAACCGATGACCATCACATTACAAGTGCGACGCTCTAACCTCTGAGCTAAGCAGGCTCATATGCATGCAGTATGTAGTCACATACTTATTGGCTGAAATGAAAAAATCTCTTCGAAATCGCTAGAATTATAGTGAATCGAATTAGAATAATGCAATTCAGATTAAAATGAATTGCATTGCGTCAATTGGTATTAATTTATTAAAATAAAGCAACAATGGGGCGTGGCCAAGCGGTAAGGCAACAGGTTTTGGTCCTGTTATTCCGAAGGTTCGAATCCTTCCGTCCCAGGTGGAACAATATTATTGAAAAAAGAAATAAGAAGAAAAAAAATTCTTTTTTGATTTCTCATCCTTTCATAGACTATACTTATAGAACGGAAATATGATTTCAATAAGATCTAAATATAGAAAGGGATATTTTTGTGATGTACAATGCTTGATGCAAGATTGCCAAGAACTGGGGATGCTCCTGCATCATATCCCGAGGGAGTGGAATGGAGCTGCTGATTGCTTGGCTAAATGGGCTTTTGAGTATGAGAGTGGCTAGAAGATCAAGGATTGGATGCAGGTTTCCCCTGAGTTACGTCAGGATTTGGATCGGCTCCTTGAGGAGAATAGAAGGATTTTGGAAGATAATTGATTGTGTTGTTGTGCTTGTTGTGTTTCTTCTTATGGTTTCTGGGGCTTGGTCCCTTGCTTTTGATTGTATTTCTATTTTTTGATTTTCAATAAAGTTTTTACCCCTTTTTATTATAAAAAATAATAATAATAAATTCAATGAATTAATCAAATTAATTTAAATCAATTAATCAAATTAATTCAAATCAATTAATCAAATCAATCCAACCAGTTCAATGAATTATTAAATCAATTAGTTAGTTTAATTGTTAATTGTTGATTTGATTTAGTTAGTTGAATTGTTGATTTAATTATTAAATTAATCAAATCAATTAGGTAGTTGAATTGTTAATATTTGATTTGATTTAGTTAGTTTAATTGTTGATTTAATAATTAAATTAATCAAATCGATTCAAATAAAAAATTGATTCAAATCAATTAATCACATGAATTCATTGAATTAATCAAATGAATTCACTGAATTAATCAAATTAATTCAAATAAATTAATCAAATCAATTCAAACCAATTCAATGAATTAGTCAAACTAATTCAAATCAATTATTCAAATCAATTCAAACCAAATTGATGAATTAATCAAGCTAATTCAAATCAATTAATCAATCCAATGAATTAATTATTTATCAATTCAATTAAGTGATTCAAATATATCCAATGATTTAATCAAATTAAATCAAATTAAATCAAATTAATTAATCAAATCAATTCAAATTAATTAGTTAATTCAATTCAACTAAGTGATTCAAATCATTATAAGATAACATGCAACAATTTAACTCAAATTGTGCAAATTTTGATTTTAAAGCAGTTGCAACAAATAAACTCAAATGTACATGTGTGCATATGTATATATATTGCAATTTAAAATAACTCAAATGTATATATGTATATGTATATGTGTACATGTGTACATATGTTGCAAAAAATAACTCAAATGTACATGTGTGTACATATGTATATATGTATAACAATCCAAAAAATAGCTCTAATGTACATACATACATATGTATGACGATCCAAAAAAAGTACATACATATATATGCATATATATACATGTATGTATACATATATATGCATATATAGACATGTATCATGGTAAAAAAAAATACACGAGTTCACTTGTTCTAATAGATTAAGTGAGCTCATGGTACATAAAATCTTGATCTTCTCTATCTTTTGCTATCTCTAATATCCTTTTATGATCTGCGATAGGCAACCTCCACTTTTGAGGGCCATGACCTCTTTTTTGTAAAGTTTCAAAATGTAATCTTGTTGCTACAACTAAATGACTATAATACAAAACATTTTGGCCAGGCATGTATTCAGTAAATGTAACACCATTGTTATCTATCTTCATTTGTTGATAATAAGTACCTTCAACAATGACTGATCCAGTGGGATATTGTTTCCCATCAGCATCTTCCATTGATTCTGACAATTTACATTTTGGTTTTGTGCATCATAGTAGGTAGTAGTCAACACCTTCTACATTGCTAGGATTTGCAAGCACAAAAAAAATATCACCTGTACACAACAAATTACAAACAATTAAATTTATAAAGTGTATGGTGGAATGTAAAAAGAATTCAAATTTAATTTAAATTTATAAAAAGCACATGAAAATACGTAAGGATATTTAAATAAAATGCAAGTGTACGTGGCACAACTAAATCGAAAAACATGTTCATAATCAGTTGAATATATAGGATCATGAATATCTACAATGTCACTTTCTTGAAAAGGAGGCATTGCGACAAATTGTTTCATCTCCCATTGTGAAACAAATCCATCTCTAATGTTCTGACATTGTTGAATATTTGCATTGTTTTCAATGTAATCAACACAAAAACATGATTTTTCTCTAACCTGAATCACAAGAGGTTTGCTATGTTTCGCAGTCATCACTTGATGCAAACTTCTAATGCCATTAATTGGTTGGCAATTATAAGGATTGGATCAATAAATGTCTTTAACTTCCCAAAAATAGTGTTTGTTGTATGTCGTGTCACGTGCCCCAAAATGATTTTTGCATCATTCTACTATCTCACTTGAATTTCGTATGTTATTACCTCTAGGTTCATATGGTGAAGTGCACGCTTCACACAAGCTTCTACTCCATCATGCTCTCCTTTTCCATGTCCACTCTCAAAAAAGTTCCACCAAAACTTTAGACCATGTTTAGCATGTTGTTGTGACAACCAATTGAACGCTAGCTTTTGCAGATTTAAATTGTCCCATGAAGTTACAATCAAATCTATTATATTAGTTTACAAAACTTAATTATACTAAATAATTAAAAGACTACAAGAAATTTAATCAATTTTTTCTCTTACCAGCACATCCATCAAACCAAATCCAATGTTGTGAAGCATTTATCTAAGGATGTATGATATTTTCAAAAAAAATCTCAAAACAATGTGCTACATAACTCCTATCATGACAAGTATCGTCACTGATATAAAAATAAACTTTTTTAATGATAATGCGTTCATCTTCACTTGATTCTACACCAGCCACATTAAAATCTGCATGTCTATACAAAACTTGTACAAAAATGACAACCTTCTCAAAATGATAGTATTGACTTTGAATCTTTGTGTTAGGACTGAACATATAGTTCTCAGAGAAGTCTACTATTGAAAGAATACAACCCAGAGGAAAGCAATTTTTTGAGATACAAAACTGGTTTGCTTTCCATCTTGCACCATGACAATGTAGGATATGTGGATATATCATATTGTGAAATCTACATATAAACTCTTTGTAAGGAAATTCACTCTCTTTTAACATAATTTTTTTCGATTTAGCTCTTGACTATGTCTGATATTTTGCATATTCAAATCTCTTCCATAGAACTTGCACTGAAAGATCAATGTTCTCAATTTGTACAAATTTCTTCAAATCTCCACAATCAACACATGTATTTTTTATATATTGTACATTGTACTCATTTGAACCTTCTAATATGTCACATAAAATAGACTTCACAAACTGTGTTGCACTTGTAGGGATGACTACATTTGGATTAGTTTCTGCCATTGCCCTTTAATATGACTGAAGGTGTAGCTGAAATTCAACATGATTTCAACAACAACAAGTTTCATGTACCTTACTGATATGCACAAAACATGGTCATAATCCCTCAAACATTCTTTGACATATCTTGACATCTAGAAATTATTGTTTGAATGCTTCTAACAATTTTCTCTGTGTTGTGTCTATAAACTATTTTGGATGTGCAATTTTTGTACCATCTTCAACTCTAATCTGTATGGTGTATCTTCTATTGGAAGAAACACAAGAGTGACTGGTCTAGTATTTAATAACAAGTTTTTTTACATCTTCAACAATTCTATCTTTTTGAGGAACCCTGCAAATATTGACCCAATTCTTTTTAATATTCTCATCCAACCTATTTGTTTTTCTAATATATCTTTGCACAATTCTTCTAGAGACATCCAATAACTGGGAAATTTCTTAAGTTTGTCTTCTCTGTGATAATTTCTTACTAGAAATCATAGTCATTAATGCTCTCTATGCAGCACTTAAATAAACAGTTCGACTTGTGCTATTGATACATTTCAGAGTTTCTTGCAAATTTTCAACCACTGTTTGATTTATTGATCCTCTAATGATTTCTTCCTATTATCAACACCCAACAACTCCAAAACAAGGGTCATTTATTTTCTCCTAAAAAACTTTGCAAACAATTGTGCTCTTCCAATTAGAGATTTATCTTGAAAATATTCAACCCAAATTTTTTGTTGTGTAGCTTTATTGTGCTTTCTGGTACCATATCCTCAACTAAAATATCATTGAAAATAACATCTTCATCCATCTCCATCAAATTGGACATACCAAAGAATATTTTTTGGATTGACTAGGCTCAATTTCTTCTCTTTCTTGAATCGGGACCACTTCATTGTCAATGGGAACTTGTTCTTGAGCAGGTGTTGTATCCCTTTTTTGTCTCTTTTATTTGATCATACTTCCATAGTCTATTCCTTTTATTGCCCATTGGACAAATTTCTATTGAGAAGCAATCCAAATCAATAGACCCCTAAATACACATGCCCACATGCACATATATGTCAACTAGTCAATTGGACTCAGCTTTAAATATAAATATACACATATAAATAGTATATAGACACATACATGTAGACATACACACATATATGCTTACACATAAATGTACATGTAGACACAGAAACATACATACACATACACACACATACACACATACACACACATACATACACATACACAAAAACATACACATACACACACACATACATGCACACACACATATAGATAGATAGATACATACCCATACCTACACACATTCACACATAGATACACACACACATACTCACACATACACATATACATACATACATAGATACACATGCAAACACACATACATACACACATGCACACATGCAAACATACATACACACATACATACACACATTCACACACACATACATACACATACACACACATACTCACATACACATATACACACATACACATATACACACATACACACCCATACATGCACACATTCACACATTCACACACACACACACACACACACACACACACACACACACACACACACACATATGCACACATTCACACACACATACACACACACACACGTATATGCACACACATACACACATTCACACATACATACACACACATACATTGATACACACATACTCATACATACACATACATTCATACACTCAAATACACATACATACACACACATACACTCATAGCGCATACACATACACACATACACATACATACACACACATGCACATACACACATACTCACACACATACACACACACATACATACATACACACATACATACACACATGCTTACACACGTACTCACACACATACACATACATGCATACATACATACATACATACATACATACACGCATACTCACACATTCACACACACATGTATGTGCACATACACATACATGTATATACACAGATAAATAAATGCACATACACATGTATATTCGTGCACATATATACTCACACATACACATGCACACATACATACATACACATATACACACATACATACAAACATGCACACACACATACACACACACATACACACACACGTACATACACACACATACACATACATGCATACACACATACATACATACATACATACACACACATACTCACACATTCACACACATATGTACGTGCACATACACATACACACATACATACACATATACTCATGCACATATATACTCACACATAAACACACATATACAGACACATGCGTGCACATACATATGTACAAACATACATGTATACACATACATACACATACACATACACACCTACACATACACACATGTACTCATACACACATGCATGCATACACACACATAAACACATACATGTACATATATATACATATATAGAAACACATGTACATAATTTTTTTGTAGCCATTTAGATAAAACATTGCAAACAAGAAGACACAATGATTGTTACAACTAGTGATACTATAAAAATTAACGTGACCAATGTGTATGTTCATAGGCCAAATTCAACCCAATTTCCACAGGTCTAAACATAATTGAAAACACATCAAACACTTTCTTATCCTAAGGTCAATGTTCTCATGGTGGTAACTCCAACCCACAACTTGGAATCTCTGTTAGCTCAAGTGTAGGGACACCTAGAGGGGTGTATTCACTAATTTTTCCTTTATCATGATATAATAGCTAGGGGCCTCCAGGAGTGGAAGGATGACCCTATCGCCCTCTCCCTGGAAAGCTACAAGTAGCTTATGCTAAGCCGAGGATTTATGTCTTATCCCACGAGAGCCTTATGGTGAGTGTCTTGGGGGAAAACCATCCATCCCCTTGCACTAAAGCTATCATGATGTTTGGACAAAAAAAGGGTGGGCTACTACTCTAAGGTGTTTAGTGGGGGAACTTCTGCGGAACTTGGTGTCTACCCATGCGGCAACAACTCATTCAAGAGCCCACTCCTCATTCTCCACACAAATGTGTACACATAGTGCAGATACTAGGGAGTATCGTCGGTGTAGATACACATCACCAAGGCATTGTGAATTTCACCTAATGTATTAATTTATATAGCGGGAAAAAGAAAGTATCACTTGGGTCATTCCCCTCTCACCGGTCTTATAGGATTCTTGGGGGGGCAGGCCTTTCTACCTAAAAAGAAGATGATAACAATTTCTCTTACACCCAATGCCCAATAGAAGACGAGGGGAGTTCAAATACTTTTGTTATCATCTTTAGGGTTCTATCTAAACACAAAGCATGCCAAAGACATAAAACACCTCAAACAAGTTAATTAACCCCAAAATAGAATAAAGACGTGATCTTAATTAAACTAGAAAGGAAAAACAAATAGACATGTAGACAAACTTTCTAATAGTATTTAAATGAAAAAGGGTAAAATATCAGATTATACACGTAATTTATATATTAAAATATTAATAAATTAAAATTAACATAAAAAAATATTGAATTGAGTAAAAATACCTTGTAAAAGTCGTCAACAATATGTCCAAATGGTCGTCAAATTGACCCTGATAATCCAGCTAGTTGACTTTGCAAATAAAACAAATAAATAAAATCTATTTTTATTTCTTGGTCGGATGGGGGACCGAGTTTGGCAAGCGGGAATCTAGCTGGACTCGGTCTGTCCAGACTAGCCGATGTGGCCTACCATGTGGCACCAAAATGGCCATTTGCTCTGCTTTTTCACCAAATTGAACTTCTAGCCAATTTTTTCGTCACACAATTTTTTTTTTTACAAAAAACAAAAAATACCCTTTTGTAGAACTCGAAGTCACAAATCCAGTCATATAATTTCTTTTACTATTTTGATATTTTTTGATATTTTTTATTAATTAAACATTGTGAGTATCTTTTTAATGTTAAAAAAGAGGCTGATTAGAAATTAAAAAATAAATATTAAATGAAATTAAATTTTTTTTTTTTTTTTTCACTAGATGAGAGAATCTTTTTGAAAAGGTTTTTTTTTCGGTTAATGATAAATTTAGTAGTCAAAAGGTGACCTCGAACGAAAATTGTCAAATTTAGCTATGTTGGACTTCAAAATATTATAACGAGATAAATATACATCAAATTTTTTTTTTCAACATTGCATATATATGTTCTCTATTTGGAAAAAAAAATCCAAAAAAAATAAGTCCGTTTTTCATTTTTTTTTTGGTGACGCTGACTAGAACCCCTGATTTTCAACATTTTTTAGCAATGAAAAATCTCTCTTTGAATTTATAAAAAAAATTAAAAAATAATACATAAATTTCATTAATATTTCTACATTTGATCAGTTTACATCATTTCAAAATTCAATTTAAAAATGTCACTTTTATGTTGTCGAAGTTAAACAACTTTAGTTTTGTTGGTTGGTGCCTTTATAAAAGTGCGACACAACATTGTACTTTTACCCAGTTATCTGCTCCTAGAACCCCTCAGCAGAATGGAGTTCTTGAAAGAAAGAACATAACCATTTTGGATGCTTGTAGGACTGTTGATTGAAAGAAATGTTGGGCAAACCTTTTGGAAAGAATCTCTTAGCACTGTTGTTTACACATTCAATCGGGTGCATATAAAAGGTGATTCCGATAAGACACCTTATGAGCTATGGTTTAGTCATGTTCCTATAGTTAGATATTTTAGATTTTTTGGAAGCAAATGTTATATTAAAAGAGATGAGGATATAAGAAAGTTTGATGCAAGATATGAAGAAGGAATCTTCTTTGGATATTCTACTAAGAGTAAGGCTTACCGGTGTTACAATAAGAGGTTGAAGAAGATAGTGGAAAGTGCAAATGTGAAGGTTGATGAATGTCATGGGAAGCAAATCAGAGCATGCAGATATAAGTTTGATGATCAAGAAATTATTTCTAAGCCCACACAGACTGAGATCCTGAAGCAGAATGCTCTGGTAGAGATAGTTAATCCGGATATTGTTGTTGCTAGTGAAGGAGTTCAAAAGCCTAAGAATTAGAAAAATTTGAAGACTCCGAGGTATGTGAAATTGAATCATTGAGAAAATCAGATTATTGGTGATAAGAACAAAGGTGTGATGAGTAGGAGAAGACTTGTTGCTGAAAAGATATGATTGATTTTAAAGATTGAACCTAAAGATGTTGTTGAAGCATGTAAGGATGAGAATTGGATAAAAGCAATGGAAGAAGAACTGAATCAGATTGAGAAGAATAACACATGGGAGCTTTTTCCGAGACCTAAAGACAAGAATGTGATTGTCACTAAGTGGGTGTTCCAAAATAAACTGAATGAAGCTGGTGATGTAGTGAGAAATAAAGCATGATTGGTATGTAAAGGATGCTCTCTGATGTAATGTATTGATTATGAGGAGACTTTTTCTCCTATAGTTAGAATTGAAGTTGTTAGATTGTTGCTTGCATATGTTGCTTACAAGAATTTCAAGGTATACCAGATAGATGTCAAGTCAGCCTTTTTGAATGGAGATTTGGAAGAGGAAGTTTACATTGAGCAACAGGAAATATTTTTATTATCAGATGAAGGAGATATGGTATGCAAATTGAAAAACAACACTGTATGTACTGAAGCAAGCCCCCAGAGCCTGGTATGCTAGATTAGACAAGTACTTGATGAAGTTGGGATTTTGTAAAGGTACTGTTGATAGTAATTTATATTTTAAGGTTGATAAAGATAACATTTTTATTGTTGAAGTGTTTATTGATGACATTATTTTTGAAGGTGATGATTATTTGAGTATAAAGTTTGCTGATGATATGCAAAAGGAGTTTGAGATGTCTATGATAGGTGAGATGGAATTCTTCTTAGGACTATAGATTACTCAGATCGATAAAGGTATTTTCATTTCTCAATGTAAGTATGTGAAAGAATTGTTGAAGAAATTTGGGTTAGATGATTCTAAGCATGTTGGAATTCCTATGGTGATTGGATGCAAGTTATCTAAGAATGATGAATCTCATAAAGTTAATCCGACTTTGTATAGATCTATTGTTGGTGGACTATTGTACCTGACTTAGACTAGACCGGATATTATGCACGTTGTTTGTCTTTGTGCTAGATTTCAAGTTGATCCTAAAGAGACTCATGTTACTGTTGTGAAGAGTATTTTCAAATACTTGAAGGGGATTGTTGACTATGGTTTATGGTATCTGAAGAATGATGATTTCATGCTATGTGCCTATATGGATTTTAATTGGGCAAGTGATGTTGATGACCAGAAAAGCACTACCAGTGGAGCTTTCTTTTTAAGGAAGAAATTGGTTTCATGGGCAAGTAAGAAAAAAGATGCTATATCTTTGTCTACTGTAGAAGATGAATACATTGCTACTTTTAGCAACTATACTCAGGTAGTTTGGATGAAACAAATGTTGAAGGATATCAAAGTTGTTTAAGATGAGCATACTATTATTTATTGGCACTGTAGACACATAAATTTGTCTAGTTAATTAAATGAATATTTAGTATTTATTTGATTATTTAAACATCAATCAACAGTTAATTAAATTGATATTTAATTAATTCATCTCGAACCTCTTCTCCTATTAATTAAATAAATTATTCAATTTATTTAAATTAATTTATTAAATCATACTCTAACCAATTAATTAAATGAATAAAGCATATTTGTTTAAATTAACCCCTTTCCTCATTTAAATAAATAAATATTTATTTAAATCTCTAAAATCCCCCCCCCCCCTACTTGCATTCTCTTATAAATGCAAGTTGCACCAATAAATAGATTTTATTTCTAAATAAAATCCTATTTTATCTCACCCACCAAACCCACTTGCCTCCTAAACCCCTTCTAGATTCTTCTAATCCATTCTAAATTAGCCTAATCCCCCTCCCTAATTATTGTCACATTCCTAAACAAAGAGAAGTCACTTCTCAAAGCCTCCAAAGTCTTGGAAATGCATTAAAGGCCTTTTATCCTTCAACAAGTTAATCCCCAAAGTCTTCTAAACCATTTATGGCTCTTACATAACCATTTATAGCTCTTACATAACCATTAATGGTTAAAATCAACTCACCCACATGGTTAGAGGCTTTCCCTCTAACTCAACCCTCATTTAACTCATGGGTCTCTTCAAGCATTCATTGTTTTGACCATGGTTATCCCCACTAACTCTTGCACAAGAGTTTACCCATTGGATAAAGACATTATTCATTGGATAAAATCTCTATTCACTAACTCAAGCCTAACCAAACCCTCCCAAGGTAACCTTCATGCCATCTCAAATATTCAATGCTTCTTCCCTCTCCTTTCAAGCCATCTCATGTTTACATTTGCCATCATGGGATTGGCTTGAAAGCCATCACATGGATCACAAACCCATCAATCCTACCCCTTAATAAACTTGCTCAATCTTGACCATCCATTGCCCTATTTCCCCTATAAATAGAGCTCTTATTCTTCATTTTCAAGATCAAAAGCCTTTTGTGCATCAAACTTATAGTCATTTTAGATAACATTAAGAAGAATTTGCATTATTATTATACTAAGATTTACATAGACTAATTAGGTTCTTTCTCAGAGTAAATCATCCATACTTGCATAAATATTTATTTTCATTTTCACAACCATCTTGAATCTTCATATGGCATCCACGGATAGTGCAAAAAGTTGAGAGCTACACTCATGTGGGACTTGGAGAGGAGAGGAACAAGGGAGGAACATCTATGAGAATTTTGGGGAGCAGCTTGAGGGGTTTTCTTTCCCTTTTTCGTTTATGTATGCTTCTTATTGTGTGCTTTATATCTCTCTTGATATGCATGTTAAGGTTTTTAGGTTCATTTGTCTTTCATTTTGGTTGTGACTAATCTACTAACATTTAAGCTTGTCTTTGTGCCTTATGCCCCTTTTGATGTGCATCATTTGGCGCATTCGACATGAATTGAATACACAACCTTCTGATCTTGATTCTAACTTTTGTTTTTATGATTTTTTTATAATTTTTACGCACAGGTTGCGCTTTGGCGAATTTGTTCTGCATTTTGATGCCTTTGACAAACAATTTTAGTGCTTTCGCGAGGGTTTAGCACTTTTGCACATTAATTGGTGCCTCTGTAATAATTTAGTGCTTTTGTAATCTTTATCTATCAGTTTTAATTTTGTAAAAATTTATTGTAGCGCTTTTGTTCCAGAGTTGTGCTTTTGTTCTAAAGTTGCGTTTTTGTTTCTAAAGTTGCATTTTTGTTCTAAAGTTGTGCTTTTGTTCTAAAGTTGCACTTTTGTTCTAGAGTTGCGCTTTTGTTCTCATAGAGTAGCGCTTTTGTTCCAGAGAGCTCAAAACTGTAACCAAAAAATTAAAGTTAGGTTTGTGGAAGCCCACATAAGATTTTGGATTTCACTAACTTCTTTATTTGTAGGTTTTTAATGGTTTCTTGCAGGTTGGAGGAGTTTAATTTAGGATTTTGATTTTGTTTTAACTTCTTTTCTAAAATTGGTTAAAAAGAATTCATATTTCCTCTTTTTTGGTAAAAAAAACCTCACATTTTAGTTTTTTGTTGTTTTGAAACAAATCAAAACTTGTCTTTTGGGCTTAAAAAGAACATCATTTGCAAAATTTACAACAACTTTTGATATTTCTTATTGCAAATTCACACTTCAAACTTGGTCTATAAAAAGAACAAAATAACTTGTCCATTTTATTTACAAAGTGATTTACTTTCAAGCAAACATGCTTCCATTTTGTTGACTGTGATTTCACTTTCCTAGTTAGAAAATAAATTGCTTTATGGGATAAAAAGAACACCATGTCTGTTGGAGAAACATCTCCAAGTAGCAAATAGATCACATTGCAATAAAAAGGTTAAAAAGAACAAGTGTCTTTTATGTTTGACATGCTTGTGCAAATCTGTAGAGTGGTCCCAGTTCTAACACACACTATCCTCTCCCTTGGCTCTCATGGTCCTAGATACAAGATAAAAGTGTTAGTAACACTCTAAATTTTCTATTTTTAAGAGAGGTTTGCCAAGAGACACATCACTCTTGGGATGACCTTTTGTGGTAAATCTTTCAAGACATTATAGAAATCAGGTGAGAACGAAAGTTGTAGCCTTGGGTGTAGCTGTTCTTATAGTGTAACTCGTCGAAAGGACATATGGGCCCCAATGTGAGTTACAAGGCTCTTAAGTGAGTCATTACAGAATGAACTTATGTCCAATGACATTGAAAATTACTAGACACCTCTTATTTTATAAGCCCACCCATTTTATTGATTGAGGATATTTGTGAAAAGTTCAGTGCAAGAGCATAGATGGTTTTGCTCCAAAGATACTCACCATATATATTTCCTTGAGTAGAAACAAGGTTTTTTGAAATGATACTTCTAGCTTGATGAAAGTGGTGACTCCCCCATCATAGGGATCATCTATCTATTTTGCTTGCGCAAGACTTAGTATATCACATCCTTACCTGCCACTATGGGAAACATAAGGTATGTAGTACCAAAGTTGAAGAAATATCAAGATGTGGGCTGAAAATATCCCAACTAGCCATGACCTTAGGGATAAAAAGTTTTTGAGTTGTCTTCGTCTTGTTTTAGACCAATAAAAAATTGAGCCGACTTTAGTCCTTGGGAACTTACATACATTTATAAAGGGTGAAAAAGTTCATGATTGGGTTGATTTAGACCCATACTTGTTGTGCCTTTATTGAAAATGGGAAAGATTATGTGCTTGTGTGCTTGCCGTGTTTTCTTGTCAAAGGATTCAAAACGATTGAAACAAAGTATCCATCCAACAAATCTACATCAACATTGCCAACAAATATATATCAACATTGATAACAAAACTACATCAACAAGTGAAACAAAGTATCAGTTTGTATGACCATCACTCATATCTTGAGAAAAAGAAATCTTCATCAAAAGACCAAATTGAAGAAGAGACAACTTGCTTCAAAATCTCTTATCAAAAGAAGGAATTTTTTCTATATCAATAGATAGCTCTTTCTCTCACATAGAGTATTCTTGCATCATATGCACTTGTACCTTCAGGGAAAATCCAACAAATTTGACAAAGAGCCTTTGAGAAATAGAGCTTTCACTCAGTATAGAGCTTTTGATTATCACAAGAACAAATGGGGAAAGATCAATCCTTCTTTCTTCCCTCAAATTTGTATCACATACAACGAAGCTCAAGAGGAACCACCAACCCTTATAAGAGAGGAAGAAGTAGAAACCCCCTTCACAATAGAAGAATTTTATTGAGACACATATTCTATCCACTTTCACATCCAAACATCACAAATTCACTCAACTCTTAACACAAAGAGGTCTTGTCCTTAGTCCTTTCAGATATTGCTTAAAACAAACCAACAAATCATTTTAGGGTGTCTCTACATCTAGGATCAATCATCCTACGAGGCATTTATACACATCTAGATAGGTTAAAACTAGTTTATGAGTGTATCCTCTCATTACTAGGTAGATTGGATTGTAACACATCTCAAACCTTGCTATACCTCATCACATCAAATTGTTGAAAAACACAAAAGCAATTCACAAAGAACTCTATTGACATCCAACCTTTAGTATTAGAGATCTATCTTCTACCAAACATTTCACAAAAATGTATCTTCCATCAAACATTTCATCACCACCTCATAGTCATTTTCACAAACATCAACTTTTAAAACATGGCTCAAACAAGATCAATGAGAAATCAACAACCAGAAGTTGAAGAGGAGGAAGAAAACCTCAACGATTTTGATGAGGCCTTTGGAGGAGGCACTAATGATGAAGAACCAAACACTCCAACTATAGAAGATATAGAAAGAGCACAACATAATCCAAAATTCAATAGACTCTTTGATGAAATTCTTAGAAACAATGCCAATGCTCATTTCTTAAGACTCGCTCAAGAGGGTGCCAAAATTCCCTCCAACTTTGATACAACACAATTATGACAAATATCCAAGAAACATACCCATCACAGTGGTGGAGGAGGTAGAGACTACTTCTGCTATGACCCTAATCATCAAGGGAATCCTCCACCTCCTCCTCCTCCTTCAAAAATAGACATGTTGAGGCTGTTGGCAATATAGCAAGGATATTGAGAAGGTTGTTGATGATTATGGACATAACCAATTAAAGATGTTTTACTATCTTGATAATATTATTTTGTCATTGATGTCAAGAAATTGAGTTTCTAATTCAGTATGATGTTGCCATATTTTAAGAAATATGATATGAAGATTATAAAGAAGTTGGTAAAGACACAGGAAAGAATATGATGAATAAAGGGATAAGTTATTCAATGGGCAACTCTACCGAGTCAGACAATGATGAGATCTTGATGTTTTAGATTGTTTTAACATTATACATATGTTGTAAAATATAAAGGTTAATCCTACACTATGTTATCAGGCAAAGAACCTAGTTGGTAAACCCTAAGGAACCTAATCAGTAAACCCTAAGGTTATTGCAGTCGGTTAATGAAGACAGAATGTCTATCGAGTAAAGTTTAGTACCAAGTTGTAACCGAGCTATAACAGAATGCATTAAATGTTTACATGTGATATTTAATGAAAGACACTGATGAGCTAGAGCGGATCAATGATTGGCAAGCCATGGAAGAAGTTTGTTAACAAATCTAAGGCAATGGAAAGTCAGCAAGAAGGTCTACAGCTCAGATTGAACCGCATTACCCTAACAAAAGTTCCAAGATGATTGTGCAAGTTTTGAGGTAGGGTAAAACATTTTTCAGATCATAAGATACAATGAACCTAGATAAGATTGAAGATTTGATGGCTATGATTGATCATGGGAAATGTGATCAAGGAGATTAAGTGGTTAGATGATTGTTTAAAAATAAGGAACTGTTGATAAACAGTGGATGCGGGCAAGTGTATGCACAGGGATGCTACATAGTGATCACTGAGCACATAAGCTTGAAGACCTATTGGAACAACAGAGTATTGATGCCCACCAGATAGACAAGAATAGTTCTATGTCTAGATTGTGTTGAACAAATAAGAATCTGCTTTAGCATTTTAGATGTAAAGTTGCAGATAGATTGTATTACTATTAACTTGTGAAAGTAACAGGAAATCTCTTAACCGAGTGGACTTAATAGTCTTATAAGTAAATCCTCTAACAAGGTGACATTCAAAATGAGTGTTTGAAATCCTTTGACAAGGTCACTTCTAACAAAGTGAAGATCCTAACAGATCTGAGGGAAATCCCTTAACCGGGTCACATCTAGCAATGTGTTTTGTAATCTTTAATAGGATTGGCTTTTAACCGAGCATACTCTAGAAGAGTATATTTCTTAGTAGGTCCAAAATCTCATAGTGGTTTCTCCCTATTTTGGTTTCCATGTTAAATCTGGTGTTATGAGGTTTATATGTTTGACTGTTTTTATTCTATGACTGATATATGTTACCGAGGTTGAATCAGATGTTTTCATTGATGATTAAGTTTGTATGATTCACACCCCCCCCTCTCATCTTGTTGGCTATTGGATCTATACTTATATTAAGTATCAGAACTATCAATTGGTATCAGAGCCTTGGACTCTGAAAGGAAAGTTTAAAGGCACTTGAGTTAAAGATCCAAAGATGTATAAGAGGGATGCACCTAAGCTAAATAAGTCAAGTTTCTCTACATGGTAGAAAAGGATGAAGCTACATCTATCAGGAGTTGGAGAATATGTTATATACTATCTGGAGAATGATTTTGTTACACCAAGCACCTATCCATTGACTATGGAAGAGATAAAGGCAAAGCAAGAACACATTCAAGCAATGATTGAAATAACATCTGCATTGACTGATTCTAAGTTTACTGATCTAGAAGGCTGCAATGATGCGAAGGCTATGTGGACTAAGCTCATATCTGTATATGGAGGAGATGAACATGTTCAAAGAGAAAAAGTTGATAGTCTAAGAGGACAACTTGAATCTATGAGGATGAATGAAGGTGAGAACATAACCTAGTACAGTACAAGACTAAAGGAGATTGTAAATCAAATCAAGGGAGCAGGAAGAACTATTGAAGAAAATAATGTGACAAGTAAGTTGTTAAGAACCCTTCTACCTACCTATGCAATCTGAGTCTCTGCAATCAATGAATTGAGGTCTATACCTAATATGCCAGTTTCCTTGGATGCTACTATTGGTAAGCTACATGCATTTGAGTTAAGTAATTTTGATAACAGTGGGTCATCAGTAAATAAAGTTGAATCTGCATTTAGTTCTTTTCATCTGAATGAATCTAATGATTACAATGAAAGAAAGTATAAGTACTCTAGAGGAGATCATAGTGGAGCAAGTGAAAGATTTTGGAAGAACATGGAGGAGGTACACAAACTGTATGAAGAAATTAGAAAGCATGAAGAATTTGAAGCACTATTGACCAAAAGGTTACCAAGAGGCAAAGGTAACTATAAGGGAAAACTACCCTTGAAATGTTTCAATTGTGATAAGATTGGACATATGGCTTCTAACTGTCCTGACAAAGATTTCACTGAAAAGAGAGATTACTGAGATGACAGACAGAAAGATAATCATTACAGAGGTCACCGAGACTTCAGAAGAAGAGATAGAAAGACCTGCTTAATTGCTGATAAGGAATCTGAAGATGATAAATCAGATGAGAGTGATATAGAGGAAGTTGTTTATGTGGCTATCAAGGATGGATTATATGAAGAAAGGTATGAAGAAAAAGCCCTAATATCTCACATAAACACTAATGATTCTTGGATTATAGATAGTGGATTCTCACACCATATGACAGGAGATAAACACAAGTTTGTTATGTTAGAAGATTATGATGGAGGCTATGTTAGATTTGGTAATGATGCACCATGTCCGGTAAGAGATAAAGGATCCATAACACTTCTTGATAAAGAAAGATGCAATGATGTTTATTGGGTTGAAGGTTTGAAATATAATTTGTTGAGTGTAGCACAGCTAAACAACACAGGCTACCGAATAGAATTTCAGAAAGGAATTGTCAAAGTTCATGATAAAAATGGAAAGTTAGCTGCTACCGGGACACAAACAAAAGGTAATACATTTCACCTTGACTCTACTCACAACAAGTGCTTGCATGCAAAGATTGATAACACCTGGTTATGGCATAAAAGGTTTTGTCATGTTAATTTTGATAATTTGATCAAGATAAGTAAGAAGCACAGAGTAAGAGGTCTACCGAGTCTTGAAAAACCTGAGAATGCTATGTGCCGAGGATGTCAAATGGGCAAAATGACAAGATCCAGCTTTACAAGTAAGTCCTACACTTCTAAGAGAATTTTAGATCTTGTACACACTGATCTTTGTGGTCCTATGAAAGTTCAAAGTTATTATGGTGATAAGTATTTCATATTATTTGTGGATGATTATTCAAGGATGATGTCAGTAATGTTTTTAAAAGAAAAATAAGAAGCTTTTCAAATGTTTAAGTGGTACAAGGCTAGAGTTGAAAATGAAATAGGAAGACAACTAAAATGTCTTAGATCAGATAGAGGAGGAAAGTTCACATCTAATGAGTTCAACCTATTTTGCAATGATCATGGTATTAGAAGACAAGTCTCTACACCGAGGACTCCACGGTAGAATGGAATAGCTGAAAGAAGAAATAGATCTATTGTGGATTGTGCTAGAACACTGATGATTGAGAAGAAGGTTCCACAAACATTTTGGAGAGAAGCAATAAGCATAGCTATTTACACCTTGAACCGAGTTCAATTGTAGAAAGGTACTTTGAAGACACCTTATGAAATCTGGTATGGCAAGAAACCTAACGTAAGTTATTTTAAGATCTTTGGAAGCAAATGCTATGTTCATATAGATGATAGAAATGGCAAGTTTGATCAGAAAAGTGAAGAAGGAACATTTCTAGGATATTCTTCTAGAAGCAAAGCATTTAAATGTCCAATCAAATCATCTAACAAAATAGTAGAAAGTGCAAATGTGAAAATTGATGAATTTGCAGAAAGAATTGATGACAGGAATTCCAAAGAACCAGAAGACTATGATGAATTTGTCTATGTGCAACCAAAAAGTCCTACCGAGATAACTATTGAAGGAAATGAGGAAGATATCCAGTTACCGAGTGATGAAGAGGATCATATAGAGCCTACCAAGCCTGTATTAGCCAAATATGTCAGAAGACATCATGCACCAAGTCAAATTATAGGAGATAAGGATGATCCAATGATGACAAGGAACAAACTCAGACAAAACACATATTTGATATCTGAATTTGAACAAAGAATAGTAAAATAGGCATTCAACAATGAAGATTGGATAAATGCTATGACTAAAGAGATTGATCAAATCAAGAAGAATGACACATGGACACTAGTCCCAAGACCTAAGGACAAAAATGTAATCGGTACAAAGTGGATCTTCAAAACAAGCTAAATGAGAAAGGAGAGGTCATTCGGAACAAAGCAAGATTGGTTTGCAAAGGTTATGCCAAGAAGAAGGAATTGATTATGGTGAGACTTTTGCACCTGTTGCTAGACTTGAAGGAGTTAGAACATTACTGGCATATGCTGCTTTCAAAAACTTCAAGGTATATCAAATGGATGTCAAATCTACATTTCTGAATGGAATATTAGAAGAAGAAGTTTTCATTGAACAACCTGAAGGATTTTTTGAAGACAATAATAAAGATCAGGTATGTAAATTGAACAAAGCTTTATATGGTCTGAAACAAGCACCTAGAGCATGGTATGAAAGAGTGCACTCTTATTTGATTAAGATTGGTTTTATAAGGACAAATGAGAACAACAACATGTACATGAAGAATGATGAAATTGGAATACTAATCTCAGCCATATTTGTTGATGATATTATATTCTATGGAAATGACTCTTTATGCAAGAACTTTGGTAATGAAATGAGCAAAGAATTTGAGATGTCATTAATCAGTGAGATAAAGTATTTTATAGGCGTACAGATACTACAAATGAAAAATAAAATTTTCATTACTCAATCCAAATACATAAAGGAAATCTTGAAGAAATTTGGAATGGAGGATTCAAAGCCAGTAAGTACTCCTATGACTACAAACTGCAAACTATCAAAGAATGATGAATCTACATCTATTGATGAGACACTCTACTGATCCATGATTGGAAAACTACAATATGTTGTTCACAGCAGGCCTGATATAGCACATGTAGTAGGTATTGTTGCAAGATTCTCTGCAGTTCCTAAGGAAATACACATGATAGCAATCAAAAGAATTTTCAGATACTTGAAAGGCACTGAAGATTATGGCTTAGTATATCAGAAAGGAAATGATTTTGATTTGAAAGTCTATACTGATGCTTATTGGGTAGGCAACATTGATGACAGGAAAAGCACAAGTGGAGGAGCTTTCTTCTTAGGAGAAAGACTAGTGAGTTGGCTTAGCAAGAAACTAGGATGTGTTTCTTAGTCAACAGCCAAAGCTGAATATGTTGCTGCAACACTCAATTGTACCAACATTGCATGGATCAAACAATTGTTGGAAGGTATAAATGAGAAAGTTACCGAGCTAGTAACTATATTCTGTGACAATACTAGTGCCATTAATATTTCAAAGAACCTTGTTATGCACTCTAAGACAAAGCACATATCTATCAAATATCATTATCTTAGAGAAGAAGCTCATGAAAAGAAAGTGGTGTTGGAATATGTTAACACAAAGGAACAAATAGCTGATATCTTCACCAAGCCGCTACCAAAGGACACTTTTGAATATCTCAGAAGTAAGTTAGGGGTCCTACTCCTATCTCTTACTCACTGACCGAGTTTGGTGAAAGCATCACTTCGATGAATCTATTGAATATCTTTTAGGGAGTTGATGCTGGAGTGGTACACTTTAAGAATGTTTTTCTGAAAGTGTACTGTAACAATATTGGGATAATACAGAAAATGATATAGGGAACAGGAATTGTAAACAAATGCTCTGACCGAGACTCAGTTGATACACATCAGCAAGAAATAACTTCTTACAGAAACAACTTATGTTTTAGTTATTTTCTTTTTGGCATTGTTGTCAAAGGGGGAGAAGACTACCAGGGGGAGAAGACCTACCCAAGGAGGAGAAGACTACTAGGAAGAGAAGACTTGAGAAGATTGAGAGAAAACCAGAAGAGAATTCTGATGTATGGGGGAGAGCATTTCAGCATTTCAGAATCACAGCAATCTGAATTCTTAACGGTCAAATCAATTGGTTTTGCCATCAATGCCAAAGGGGGAGATTATTGGCAATATAACAAGGATATTGAGAAGTTTGTTGATGATTATGGACATAACTGATTAAAGATGTTTTACTGTCTTGATATTATTATTTTGTCATTGATGTCAAGAAATTGATTTTCTAATTCAGTATGATGTTGCCATATCTTAAGAAATATGATATGAAGATTATAAAGAAGTCGGTAAAGACACAGGAAAGAATATGATGAATAAAAGGATAAGTTATTCAATGGGCAACTCTACTGAGTCAGAAAATGATGAGATCTTGATGTTTTAGATTGTTTTAACATCATACATATGTTGTAAAATGTAAAGGTTAATACTACACTATGTTATCAGGCAAAGAACCTAGTCGGTAAACCCTAAGGAACCTAATCGATAAACCCTAAGGTTATCGCAGTCAATTAATGAAGATAGAATGTCTACCGAGTAAAGTTTAGTATTCACTGAGTTGTAACTGAGCTATAACAGAATGCATTAAATGTTTACATGTGATATTTAATGAAATAAGCTGATGAGCTGGAGTGGATCAATGATTGGCAAGCCATGGAAGAAGTTTGTTAACAAATCTAAGGCAATGGAAAGTTGGCAAGAAGATCTATAGCTCAGATTGAACCGCATTACCCTAACACAAGTTCCAAGATGATTGTACAAGTTCTGAGGTAGGGTAAAACATTTTTAAGATTGTAAGATACAATGAACCTAGACAAGATTAAAGATCTGATGGCTATGATTGATCATGGGAAATGTGATCAAGGAGATTAAGCAGTTAGATGATTGTTTATAAATAAGGAACTATTGATAAACAGTGGATGCGGGCAAGTGTATGCACAGGGATGCTACATAGTGATCACCGAGCACATAAGCTTGAAGACTTGTTGGAACAACAAAGTATTGATGCCCACCAGATAGACAAGAATAGTTCTATGTCTAGATTGTGTTGAACAAATAAGAATCTGCTTTAGCATTTTAGATGTAAAGTTGCAGATAGATTGTATTACTGTTAGCTTGTGAAAGTAACAGGAAATCTCTTAATCGAGTGGACTTAATAGTCTTATAAGTAAATCCTCTAACAAGGTGACATTCAAAATGAGTGTTTGAAATCCTTTGACAAGGTCACTTCTAACAAAGTGAAGATCCTAACAAATCTGAGGGAAATCCCTTAACCGGGTCACATCTAGCAATGTGTTTTGTAATCTTTAACAGGATTGGCTTTTAATCGAGCATACACTAGAAGAGTATATTTCTTAGTTGGTCCAAAATCCCATAGTGGTTTTTCCCTATTTGGGTTTCCACGTTAAATTTGGTGTTATGAGGTTTATATTGTTCATATGCTTTTGAGTTTGCATGCTTGACAGTTTTTATTCTATGATTGATATATGTTACCGAGGTTGAATCTGATGTTTTCATTGATGATTAATTTTGTATGATTCACCCCCCCCTCTCATCTTGTTGGCTATCAGATCTGTACTTATATTAAGTATCAAAACTATCAGAGGCAACAAGTAGAAAATCTCGCCCAACAACTGAACACTAGTGTGAAGACCAATCAATTCTCACATAAGGACATTTGTCCCTATCCTTTTGATAGGAACATGCTTATGCCACCTTTTCCATGAGGGTTTGAAACACCCAAATTTGAAAAATATAGAGGCAAAGGAGATTCTAGGGACCATGTGCAAGAATTTCACTCTACTTGCTTAGAGGTGGCCTATGAGGACACATATCTGATGTGCCTCTTTCCTCAAAATTTGTGAGGCACAACCACACAATGGTTTTCACGACTGCTAGGTGGTATTAGAACATTTGAAGAATTGGTCCAAAAATTCATCACTCATTATGCACACAACATAGAACGTAATGTCACCATGGCAGATTTGTGCAACACAAAACAAAAACTAGGGGAGTTGTTCTCAACTTTCCTACAATGGTGGAGACAACTATATAGAAGACTCCCCCTTCATCTACCTGAGCAAGAATTAGTGGAAATATTCATTTCTAACTTAAATGATGAAATGGAATTTCATTTGGAAATGAAGAGCATAGAATCCTTTGAAGAAATGATCACTCAAGGTCTCAAATGTGAAAGAGCCCTCATAAAAAAGGGACTTATCAAAATTTTAAATGAAAACAAAGATGGTCCTCATCCACACTATAATAGAGACAAACCAAAATTTTGGAACAAAAATAAGAATGTTGCCAATGACAGGATAGTGGACACAAGAACAGTAAAAACTACACAACCTGTGGTCAGGCTTGCAGGACAAAACCCCCCTCCTAACAACAACACCATCAATAATCCCCAAAATCAAGGTCGCAATACACAAGAAGAGGAACCAAAACAAAAGCATCAAAACTACAATCCAAAACGCACATATACACCCTTAGGGGAGCCTATTGAAATGATCTTACACCAATTAATATCCTCCAATCTTGTGACCTTACCAAAAACATCCAATTATGAGACTCAAGTCAAGCCTCCATGGTGGCGATATCATGAACATTGTGAATTTTACCAAGGAAGAGGGCATAAAATAAGCAATTGCCATTGGCTAAAATATCTTGTTCGAGATCTTATTGATAGAGGAGAAATCAAAATTGAGGGAAATGACCCAAAAACATCCAATGATGATCACTTAATGTTCAAGAATCCACTTCCATCGCATGATCAAAGGGGTCCTTCCACCTCAAGGAGAAACATAGATACCACAACTAATTACACATAAGCCACATACAATTATACTACGAATCACCTTTATAATGTGGATGAACAAGTTGAAAATCTTACCATAAAAGATCAAAATTCTACATGCAATGTTGTTACATGTCGTAGCAAGATTACTATTCGAGCAACACCACAAGGAATGACACCCCTCCCCATATAATATAATCTTGTAGAAAAATTGGATAAGATGCCAACCCTAATCTCCATATTAGAGCTTTTACGCTTACCCCCCTCACATAAAACAATCTTGGACCAAGCTCTCCAAGAAGTATCTGTCCCCACCAACCTCAACACATATCAGTTTCAAGCCATGGTTGGTAGTCTAAAGTCATCACCCTATCTCACTTTGACCGAAAGTGACAACACATTCTTCCAACAACCCCATAATGCTTCCCTCCATATTGAAGGGTTCATAAACCAACATAGAACAAGTGATTCTTGATTGACAATGGAGCCCACTTAAACATATGCACCTTGCAGTTAGTCACAACATTAGGTTATAGAGTAGAATCAGTGGATTTCAGCAAGAAGATAACCATCAAGGCATATGATGATGCACAACGTCCTTCCAGAGGAGCTGTTATATTGCCCAGCAGGGTTGGGCCAATGGTGAAGCATATAGTTTGCCAAGTTCTAGACCTTCCTTTTCCATACAATATCTTGTTAGGGAGACCTTGGATACATGCCATGCAAGCCATTCCATCTACCTATCACCAATGTATCAAGTTTCCACATAATGGGGCAGAAATTACAATCCTCGGTGATGCTAATCCATTTGCATATTGTAATAATATTCACCATCATCCAGAGATCATCGTACCTAACAACAGAGAAGTTATCCCTTCCTTATCATATGTTAATCCAACCTCTCTTTCCAGCTTAACAACCCCTACACCAAAGCAGGAGAAATTAAAAATGAAAATGGCTGAGGAAGGTCCTAATGAATATAATATTAGCCAACTCTTTTGTGTAGGGCAGTTACTCACATCCCCTAAGACTCATGGTAAACCCCAAGGTTTACTTAAATCACTACTGGCCAAAAGAACTTGCACTTTGGCACAATTCATCCCTAGTAAAAGTCAAGAGGAGGAAACCATGGATGAAGAACTGGCATAATGGATCTACATGGACCCTCTCAACAAAGAAAGATTGAAGGCTAAGCTCCCCACTGACAAATATGGCAAAGGCTTCACTATAATACAAAGGATGGGCTATGATGGCCATGTACTTTGGGACCTTGCAAGAAAGGATGACAAGAGCCCTTACAACTTGAGTTAAAACCAAGAGATAAAACTGGAGTAGGTTTTCAAAGAGAATCTCTTCCTAAGCTTCGATTCAAAGGAAAGCCCAACAAATCTGTGTATCAGCCAATTACTCCAAGGATGCAATCCTTGACTATATATGCAGCACCAACAACCCCACCAGTAGCACCAGCAACACCAGCACCATGAGGAACCCCACCTCCAAAAGTACATAAGCCAGTAACTAATGCACTATTCAATTCAAAAGACATCCTAGCTTGGTACAGTAATCGGATGCTAGAGAGTGATTCTGAGACAAACTCACATAAGTGGGAATGGGATTCAGTGCATTTAAATACTTTAGACAAGGAGGAAACATCACCTCCACCACCTCGTAAGGATATACCAGTTTATGGAGAAGCATGGATTAAAACATTTTGGGTTCCTGAGCTAGAAGAAACTTCCACAGGCCCTATGTCAAATTCTGCACCCGAATCTTACAAGGAGAGTACCATCGATGAACTTCATGCCTCCATATTAACCCTCACTAATGCCTCCTAGGAACTCAATTTAATCAATGAAGTAATGCCTATCATTCATCCCGAACTCATTGAATGGAACCAGCCAAATCCCCCATGCCTTGACCATTTCCAAAATGATCAGGCACTTATAGACTTTCTAGAATTATGGGATAACATACCAACTGAGGATCATAAAGTTGGGTTTTCCATTCAACTTAATAGTGCAACATACTTTGGGGTAGATGCCAAACCTTTGAGCTGCAAAAATATTACAATAAAGCATGGATCTTCTAGTAAAAACCACATGGTGACACTTTTTGATCCCAAAAGAGTAAAAATAAAGAGCGTATCCAAAGGTGAAAACCTCTTCGAGGTGCCGAGGATAAAAGGTTTGACATCCTCCCCTTTAGTACAAATCAGGAGAGATCAACCATCCTAATAGAAGAAACAAAAGAATTCAATGTGGGGACCCCTAAAACTCCTCACAAGATACATTTGGCATCTCTATTAACTCCTGAAGAACAACCAAAGTTTGTGGAATTCTTCCAGAAGCACCAAATCAACTTTGCATGGTCTTATGTAGACATGCCCAACTTAGATCCAGATTTGGTCATGCATCACCTAACTGCAGCAGAAGGAGCTAAACCTATCAAACAAAAACTCAGAAAGATGCACCCATAGATTGTCGTTCTTGTCAAGGCTGAACTTAAAAATCTCTTGGATGTTGGTTTCATCAAACTAATTGATTATGCAGAGTGGATTTCCAATATTGTACCTATTGGTAAACCTAATGGGGGTATACGTATATGTACGGATTTCAAAGATTTAAGAAAAGAATGTCCTAAAGATGACTTCCCCTTACCAAACATCAACATGATTGTCGGTCTAATTGCAAGTCATGTGATGCTTTCTCTTATGGATGGCTTTTCAGGGTACAAACATATTAAAATTGCTCCAGAGGATCAACACAAAACTGCTTTCACATGTCCATGGGGAACATACTGTTGGAAAGTGATTCCATTTGGTCTAAAGAATGCAGGGGAAACATATCAAAGAGCCATGACTACCATCTTCCACGAAATGATGCACACAATAATGGAAGATTAGGTGGATGATTTACTCGCTAAATCATTAACAAGAGAGGGTCATCTTGTAGTACTGGATAAAATATTCAATAGACTAGAACAATACCACGTCTATCTCAATCCAAAGAAATGTGTCTTTGGAGTAACTTGTGGGAAGCTCTTAGGATACAATGTCTCAAGTCAAGGCATTAAGGTAGATCCTGCGAAAGTCAAGGCAATCATGGACATGCCACCTCCAAAGAATATCAATTAGTTGAGGATATTACAAGGGCGGCTACAATCCATTTGGCAGTTCATTGCACAATTGGTTGATAATTGTCATCCCTTCACCCATCTGTTACATAAAAAATATCCACTTTCAATGGGATGCAAAATGCCAACAAGCATTCCAAATGCTTAAAGACTACCTAATGAATACACCACTGTTGATTCTATGAGATCCAAGAAGACCTCTATTGTTATACATTTCAGCTACAACCACGACATTAGGAGTACTATTGGCACAACATAATGTGCAAGGAAAATAATGTGTTATCTACTACATCTCTCAAACACTGGTAGGCTATGAACTCAATTACACACCTATTGAACAAGCTTGCCTAGAAGTTATCTTTGCAACCACCAAATTAAGGCACTACATGTTAATGCACAAAATACAACTTATTTCCAAGATAGATCCACTCAAGTACCTACTCAGCAAGGTAACATTGACAGGCCACTTGGCCAAATGGGTTATGATCCTAAGTAAATTTGATATTGAGTATGTAGACCACAAAGCTATCAAGGGACAAGTTATTGTAGATCAGTTGGCTGATGCACCACTCAAAGGTGACCATCCTCTTATTTCCAACTTTTTGGATGAGGAAATTTTCATGATCACAACTACACAACCCTGGAAGCTATATATTGATGGCTCATACATCGGACATGGCTCAGGGTAGGTATTCTTTTAATCACACCTCAAGGTGATAGTATCCTGAAGTCCTACAAACTCAGTTTCCATGCACAGATAATATAGTAGAATATGAGGCCTTGATCACAAGACTCAAGTTGGCCATACAATGGAATTTAAAAGAGCTACAAGTATATGGAGATTCCCAACTGGTCATCTGACAAGTCACTGATGAATACCAAACAAAGAATGATAAGCTCATGCCATACAAAAGGATGGTGGATAGTTTCAAAGAATCATTTGCAACTATCACATTTGAGCAAGTACCAAGAGATCAGATTCAAGCTGTTGATGTAATGGCTACAATTGCATTTCTCCTAGATCTTCCACAAAATTTGACATGCTATGAGTTCTTGGTATAACAGCTTTGGATCCCTGCTTATGATATCCCTGAATCTAAAATGATATGTTTTCTTACCGGTTTTAACTCCACATGGTACGGTGAGTTTTTCATTTACTTACGTGACCACACACTTCCCCCTAACCAATCAAACAACCAATGAAAAAACTTTATCCACCAAACCACTAGATACACCATCATCGCCAAAACCCTATACAGACTAAGTCTTTATAGTACTTTCTTTCGATGTTTGGAACAAGATGAGATAACAAAATCCTTATAAGAGGTACATGAAGGAATTTGTGGGGCTCACTCAAGCGGTCCTTCACTAGCAAATAAAATCATGTGAGCCAGATACTATTGGCCCTCCATGGAAAAAGACTTCTACTACTTTGTCAGAAAGTGCAAAAATTGCCATGTTCATAGAGATTTGATACATTTCACAGCACAGGAATTAGAACTTATCACAACACCATGGCAATTTTGTCAATGGGGACTTGACCTTGTGGGTAAAATCCATCCATCTTCATCCACAAGTCATAAATTTATCATTACCACCACAGAATACTTCACGAAGTGGATAGAAGCCATTCCACTCACCCAAGTCATCAACAAGCAGATCGCCTGATTCATCCTTAATTACATCATCTACCGGTATGGTGTACCCATGTCCATCATCACACATAATGGGCTTCCTTTCAAAAATCAAGATGTTTGTGAACTCTATGAAAAGTTTCATATCCAACACCATTTTTCTACCCCATATTACCCACAAGGGGATGGTCAAGCCAAAGCATCCAATAAGAATATATTGAGGATCCTCAAAAAGATAGTCAATGATGTTGGTCGTGATTGGCACATTCATTCGAATCCAGCCCTATGGGCATATCAAACTAGCATTCGAACCCCTACAGGCGCAACCCCCTACTCACTGGTTTATGGAGCAGAAGTCATCTTGCCTATTGAGGTTGAATTACCATCTCTACGGGTCTCCTTGCATAATCTAATAAATGATGAAGAATACCGAGTCTCACATCTTCAGGACTTGGAACTGCTTGATGAAAAGTGACAAGCTGCCTACAACCACATAAAAGCCTATCAACAGTGCATGAGCAGAAGCTACAATCATAGGGTCAAACATCACACATTTGAAGTAGGAGATCTTGTTCTTAGGGAGAATCCTCACAATCAACCAAACAGAGAACAATAGGGCAAATTTGAATCCAATCGGCTGGGTCATATGTTATCACTTTTGTCTTCGGGTCTGGGGCATATTAGTTAGTAACTTCAGAAGGAGACCCACTAGTAGATCTGATCAACAACATGCATCTAAAAAGGTTTCATACATAAGTTGTGCTAAATATCAGGCTCATCCAATATTAGAAAAATACGAAAAACACTCAAAAAATAGTCCTGAACAAAATACAAAAATACAAAAGATCAAGAAAATAGTAAAGAAAAATCATTCATCCAAACGGTGAAAACCACTTCGGTGGTGCCTAGGGTAAGTACAGTGGTGAAACCTGGCAAATAGGCACCATTCTTAAAGGATATGGCTCCATTATCTTTCATACTTGTAGCGATCACATCTATTGTATCCATTCACCCATCATTTATACCATGGCTTGTTATTGATCTACAATTAGGGTTGTTACTTCATGTGTCCCACATCATGCTTTCATAGAGACATCTAACTGGGGGCAAATGTGCTTAAACATACTGATGGGATTGGATTCTCCATTTCTTGTGATACTTTGAGTTGCTCATTCAAAAATGACTTGACATAATACCAAAAACATTCATAAAATCTTCAAAAAATCCAAAAAACATTTGCAAAAACATCTTGAAAGATAATACCAAAAACATTTACAAACATTCAAAAAATCCAAAAACATGACAAAAACATCAAAATCAATCAAAAACATTGCAATTTATATTATTCCTTGTACATACACATCGTAAAAGATACAAAACAATATTTTGCGCTACTCAAACAATGACTACCTAACAAATCAACCAACCAATCAAAACATCTACACACAACCATCTTCACAAGGATGCATCCTTCCTTGCAAACAAGACATGGTAACATTTTCTTTGACAAGAAAATTTTGTTTGGCTGATAAGTACCTGGTTAATTTGTTATTTGTTTCTTTATATCAGGTTCTACGCTACTCCAGTATATCTACAAGTGATTAGAGTAGCCAAGATGGTTCCTGATATCTTTTTCTTTGTTTGTTGTCTGCGGATTGTTCCACTGAAGTTCTGGGGCATATACTAATGGTGTCTATGTGGGAGGTTCACTAAGCTACACGATCCTATGCAAAAATATAGTCATGGATCACTATGGCTTACTGACTATGACGTATACCTTGACCATTTGTACATAAACCACAATGGACGGGAACTTTCCTTGTCTACAATGTTTTCTTACAGGTGAAATGCTCAACCTTGGTTTCTGCTACCTTGGCCAAGATCTATACTACCATGCTCGAAGATGAAAATTAAGTACTGTGAATTATCCATGGATCACCATTTCATCTCATTTGTTTATATTGCATTTTGTTGCATTCCATCCATTCATAAATCCATATCGTTGTATATCATTCATACATAGTCATGACAATGGATACTCTATTTTGCTCCTCTTCCACAAGAATGAGTCCTAGGTCCTCCATACCTTCTATCTAACATTGAATCCCCACCTCACCCTCCCCATCTTGATCATCCACATCACATACCCTACATCATGTCCCATCAAACCAATCAAGCCACGTTCATCACGGTCCTTCTCTAAAAAGAGGGGTTGTGTTTCCCATCCTAGGTCATCTTATAAGAAAAGGAAGTTACTTTGTCTACATAGGTACATCGACTCATGCACACCTAGACTACAATAGGCATTTACATCAATTGCCTAGTCTCAATAGGTACGCTAAGTCCAGCAAAAGCCACAAAAAACCTACAATGCAAACACTATCAATTGATCAACCAATCAAACACAATCAAAATAGACAATTACATCAATTGTCTAAGTCTTAATGAGTATTTTGCTTTAGATACCTTGACTTCATCGGGCAATTACATCAATTGTCTAAGTCACCATAGGTCAATTTGATTCACTTACTCAGACTTTATCCTGTCCAAGTGAACAACTGACATCAACTGTCATGCTTTGACTCAACTGGAGCAATTAAACCGATTGCACCAGACTGTCCAACCAATTTTGATCAATTGTACAATATCAATCAAAAGCACAAACACTGCATTTGCACCATATCTCCTGCATGACCTAAGGGTACTCATTGGCTTGTCGTTTCTCCATATTCACTATGTTTTCTCTCATTCTTTCACCATTATTTATAATTTCTTCTATTCTACCTCCCCCCAACTTCTTTCTCTTTTTCGAGAGATCGCCCAATTTTTTGAAATTTTTTGGCCCATCTCTCAAGGGGGCATACCACCCACTAAATTAACATTCCTGGGTCATATTTCTTATACCTATCTTTCTTTCTTTGAAACGATGCGATAAAATGCACCATCTCAAAGAGGGGAAAATGTAGACACATAAATTTCTCCACTTAATTAAATGAATATTTAGTATTTATTTAATTATTTAAACATCAGTCAACAATTAATTAAATTGATATTTATTTAATTCATCTCGAACCTCTTCTCTTATTAATTAAATAAATTATTTAATTTATTTACATTAATTCATTAAACCATACTCTAACCAATTAATTAAATGAATAAAGCATATTTGCTTAAATTAACCCCTTTCCTCATTTAAATAAATAAATATTTATTTAAATCTCTAAACTCTCCCCCCACTTGCATTCTCCTACAAATGCAAGTTGCACCAATAAATAGATTTTATTTTTAAATAAAATCTTATTTTCCCTCACCCACCAAACCCACTTGCCTCCTAAACCCCTTCTAGATTCTTCTAATCCATTCCAAATTAGCCTAATCCCCCTCCCTGATTATTGTCACATTACTAAACAAAGAGAAGTCACTTCTCAAAGCCTCTAAAGTCCTGGAAATGCATTAAAGGCTTTTTATCCTTCTACAAGAACCCCAAAAGTCTTCCAAACCATTTATGGCTCTTACATAACCATTAATGGTTAAAATCAACTCACCCACATGGTTAGAGGCTTTCCCTCTAACTCAACCCTCATTTAACTCATGGGTCTCTTCAAGAATTCATTGCTTTGACCATGGTTATCCCCACTAACTCTTGCACAAGAGCTTACCCATTGAATAAAGGCATTATTCATTGGATAAAAGATTTATTCACTAACTCAATCCTAACCAAACCCTCCCAAGGTAACCTTCATGTCATCTCAACATTTAATGCTTCTTCCCTCTCCTCTCAAGCCATCTCATATTGACATTTGTCATCATGGGATTGGGTTGAAAGCCATCACATGGATTGCAAACCCATCAATCCTAAACCTTCATAAGCTTTCTCAATCTTGACCATCCAATGTATAGTCATTTTAGAGAGCATTAAGAAGCATTTGCATTGTAATTATACTAAGATTTACATAGACTAATTAGGTGCTTTCTCATAGTAAATCATCCACATTTGCATAAGCATTTATTTTCATTTTCACAACCATCTTGAATCTTCATATGGCATCCATGGATAGTGCAAAAAGTTGAGAGCTATACTCATGTGGGACTTGGAGAGGAGAGGAACAAGGGAGGAACATCTATGAGCATTTTGGGGAGCATCTTGGGGGGTTTTCTTTCCCTTTTTCATTTATGTATTCTTCTTATTGTGTACTTTATATCTCTCTTGATATGCATGTTAAGGTTTTTAGGTTCATTTATGTTTCATTTTGGTTGTGACTAATCTACTAACATTTGAACTTGTCTTTTGTGCCTTGTGCCCCTTTTGACATGCATCAATGACATTTCAAGTTCTATTAATATTTCCAAGAATTTGGTACTGGATTCTAAAACAAAGCATATATCAACTAAGTATTATTTTTTGAGGACTCAAAAGTTAAGTGATGAGGAAGTAAAATTGGAGTATGTATTTACAAAGGATCATATTGCAGATATTTTCACTAAGTCTTTGCCTATAGATACATTTGTCTATTTGAGAGACATGTTAGGGGTCTCTACCCCTCCCAATGAGAACTAGGTGCATGGAGATGCATCAATCCGATGGAATTTATAGTATTAACTTCTTATTTGCATTGATGAGTGGGTGCTACTAATCACCTGGAGTAGTCAGTGTATGGTTCAAAGTTAGGGATTATTTGATGTAGCCATAACCAGTGAAAACCCTAAAAAGAGTCAACCGACTTATGCAGCACAAGTGACACAACAAAAGCAATAAGAAAACATAAAAAAATCACATAAACAGACCATATTCAAGTCTTAGAACTTCCAACAATCATCCGGTAATCATCAGATTATCATCAAAGAACATCTGGTAGTTAACCGGTTACATGCAAGCTACAAGCTAGAAACAACCCAACCGGGATTCCAAAGTTCAATCAGATCACAAAATGTGAATATCAATCCTCATTCTAAGTTCTACTTCCTCTACCCCTACAAATGATTATATAACATCATATTTATAACCACCAAAAATTATGTGGGTCAGCCTCAAAAGATTACATTCACCAATGCAGGAAAATGAAACATGTAAATAGGTTGGCCCTAAGATTTCATAAATACTTTTGGAATTAACAACCAAGTGATGCAGATCAGTAGGAAGTTCAACCACATGCCAAAGAACATTGAACAAGACCCAAGATGTATCCACACACCACGAATCACGCTGGTAAAGAAGGAAAACCAACTGGTAAGCACATGAACTATCCCAGGAACCCAGAAATAGCCAACCAGAAGTAATAACTGACCGGAGAAGAACCCAAATGAACAATAAATCTAGAATCAACCACATGAAACCACCAAGAAACTCCAAACAAGATCTACCATGAAGAACAAGCAACTACTAGTACATACCAATAAGAATACAAAAAACTGCACACAGAACTAAGCAATAACAAAACTGAAAGGAACTATTTTTGGTTGATGCAAGATTGCTCATTGACCGGGGATACTCTTGCATCAGACAAACCAGGTAGAAAAAGATGTTCCATCAGAGGCAACTCATGAACACCTAAAAGGATTTGGAATGAAGATCCCATGCTCATTTCTGATCCAAACATCTTTTTTATCTAACAATCTCTACTCTATCTCTCTCGGTGCCTCAACCAACTTCTCTAACATTTGACTCTCTTTATTTCTCTTTCTTTGCTTCTGATCAACACATTGTCTTTGTTTCTACAACTCTGATTTGGTTCTACCACAAGACTTCATCCAGTTTGTCACCATTAGCTCTTTGTCCACTAGTTCCATCTACCCATCTAACTCATCTATCAAATCCTTCTGCAAGCTCATGTCACCATCTGATATAATCTCTACAACTGGTTCTATCAGATCTTTCTTCAAAACCTCTGGTATAACCTCTACAATTGGTTTCCTACAACTTTTCTCACAACTTGGATTCTTCACCTCCTTCTCTTTCTCCTTCAAAGAAAACAATGTGAACTTTTGCCCATCCTTTTCAATGGTAACTAGGTTTCTTCTATGGTCATAAATAGCTCCTCTATCATACTACTAAGGATTCCCCAACAAGACATGACAAACATTCATGGACACAATATCACATAAAACTTCATCTCTGAAAGGCCCAATATTGAAACTCACCCAACATTGTTCCTTTATCTCTACAAGGATACTTAAGCCTTTTCAACCCAAGCTTCTCAACCATCTCCTCAGATACTAAATTATCAGTACTTCCACTATCTACAATGACCTTGCAACACTTACCACCTAATTTGCATACAGTCTGGAAAAGACTCCTTTGAGCAGATTCGATATCCTTTCTTCTGAACATAAGGGATTCTCCTTGCTCTGGTGCACAATCAGATCCAGTACCATCTAGTTCTTCACTTGCCATAAAACTTCTTGCCATTCAATGCTTACATTCATAGGATCTATGTCTGGTTTCTCCACACTTGAAGCATTTGCTAATATATTCTCTATTATTACTGTTGTTACCTTTCCTTGGTGTCTTCTATTCTGGTTCTTTACACCACTTAGATTTTGCATTCTCTTCTTCAACTGGTTTCTTCATACTACCATTCATCTTGAATTTCTCCTTTCCTCTATTCGGTTGTCTTCTTCTCACCTTCTCTTTAGCCTTCCAAGCATATTGGTAAGCTTCTTCAACTATTAAAACCTTTAATATACTCATCTCATCTTGAATATTAAAAGCAAGCCCATTGATGTACCTCACCACCTTTTCTCTGTCCATCTCTCTATGTCCAGATCTGATTGCCACCTTGTATAATTCCTCAGTATATTCCTTCACAATCATGTTTCTCTGTTTTGGGTTTTACAACTTCTTGAACAACTCCAGCTCATTGTCTCCCAGTATGAACTTGGCCTTCAACTTTGCAACTATCTATCTCCACTGGGTGATCTTCAATTCACCATTCCCCACTCTATCTTTTTGCAACTCTTTCCACCACAAGGTAGCATGCCCTTTCAACTTGGTCTGTGCCAACCAGATTCTCTGCGAGTCCTTGACATCCTCAAACTCAAAGTAGTCCTCCAACTCTTTGATCCAATCGATCAAATCCTCTAGGTTCAGTGTTCCAAAAAAGTTAGAAATGTCAACTTTGTGCACTTTACTTGCTTGTGCCACTTATCTTAGGAATCTTTCCTCTCTCTCTCATCTTTCAGTCCTTCAGCTTCCTCAAGCTCTTCACCATCTTCCTCATACTCATCCTCAGAGTCAGGGTTTTTTCACAAACCAATGAAAGCATTCTCGATTGCATTCCTCACTTCATTCTTAAAGTCTTCCATCATCTGCTCTACCCTTTGGGGGTTTGTTCTCCTTGGTGGTATCTCTCCTTCAACTCCAATGAACTGCCTCAACTCGATGATCTGACTACCAGTTTTAATTGCCTTCCCTCGGTGATCTATTGAACAACCACACAACCTACCTCCAATTAGCGATATATCCATCTCAAGGAATGCCTCAGACAATTCTTCCACCAGTCAGTCTATAACCAGCTCTGATACCAATTGATGTAGCCATAACCTGTGAAAACCCTGAAAAGAGTCAACTGGCTTATGCAGCAAGAGTGACACAATGAAAGTAGTAAGAAAACATAACAAATTCACATAAATAGACCATATTCAAGCCTTAAAACTTTCGACAATAATCTGGTAATCATCAAATTATCATCAAATAATATCTTGTAGTTAACTGATTACATGCAGGCTACAAGCTAGAAACAACCCAACTGGGATTCCAAAGATCAATCAGCTCACAACATGAGAATATCAATCCTCATTCTAAGCTCTACTTCCTCTACCCCTACAAATTATTATATAACATCATATTTATACCCACCAAAAATTATCTGGGTTGGCCTCAGAAGATTACATTCACCAATGCAAGAAAATGAAACGTATAAATAAGTCGGCCCTAAGATTTAAGAAATCCTTCTGGAAATAGCAACCAAGTGATGTGGATCAGCAGGAAGGTAAACCACACATTGAAGAACATCAGACAGGACCCAAGATGGATCCACATGGCAAGAATCATGTTGGTAAAGAAGGAAAACCAATCAGTAAGCACAAGAACTATCCTGGGAACCCAGAAACAGCCAACCAGAAGCGATAAATGAACAAGAAATCTAGAATCAACCATATGAAACTACCAAGAAACTGCAAACAAGATCTACCATGAAGAACAAGCAACAACCAGTACATACTGGTAAGAATACAAAAAAATGCACAAGGAACTAAGAAATAACAAAACTGAAAGGAAATATTTTTGGTTGGTGCAAGATTTCTCATCGACTAGGAATGCTCCTGCATCATTATTTGATTTGGGGAGAGAAGCATGATTTATATTTTTGCCTTTGGCATTTCTGTCAAAGGGGGAGAGATGCATGTGAAAAATTGCCTTATCTTAGGAGCTTTGTGTGCATGATCTTAGGGGGAGATCATCATTGTTTATTTATTCCTTTGCAATGATTGTTTTTGACATTCATATGTTTCCATCAATGCCAAAGGGGGAGATTGTTAGATATTGTTGCTGCTAGGAAATGTTGTTGTCATTGATGTCAAAATATACCTGTGTTCGGTGTATGCACCAAGATGGGGACCAAAAAGATGCCAAAAATATTTTTGGTCCCCAAAAGCCCATTTGGCATGCACCAAATAGGGTGAATACCTTATTTGGCATCTGCCAAATGGGAATGCAATATTTAAACATTGATTCATTTGCATTTTGAAAACCATTTTCTGCTATCCTGCATTTTGACTTGCATGTCTTGCCTTCCAGACTACACATGCCAAATAGAGACATAGTTTTGGCTTCCAGTAGTGTGAGATCTTCATCAAAATGGCACCACAGCATCAAGGAGGGTGAAGAGGTATGCATTTTTATGTTTTTACTCTCTAATTTTTGTTTAAAATATGGATTAAATTAGGTATTTAAATTGAAAGTTGTTTTAAATTTCAGGAAATCAAAATCCATCTGAAAATGTTGAAAACCCACCACCACCTCCTCATGAAGAGCCTTCTAAAGAAGAGGCACAACCAACCCCTCCCCCAATTTCTAAACATCCCTCAGGAACACAAGAAAACATATTAAGGTAAATTGGAACAACAAAAAATAACTCCAGGAATTGATAAATAGGCTGAAAGATCCTAATTCCACAACCTCTCATAGGACAAGCCTTGTGGAGTCACTAGAATCTATTATAGCCCATGTAGGTTCAGTGAGTGGTCAAATTAATATGCGGTCCATCAAAAGAGAATAACAAAAATAGTTTTATGCAAACAAGTTATCATATGCTACAGTAAAGAAAAAGAAGATAAACAAAGTTGACCTGTGTGCACTTTCATAGACCCTAGAACCAATCAACCCTTATAGCCTAGATGTAGGAGGTTCCCTCTCCATTGGTGCTGCCACGAAGGGATAAGGAATAAATTTTTGGATAGGTGGTGGATGGTTGTTGATTAGCTGCCATGTAATAATCATGAGGTGCCTCAGTACTTTTTCAGGAAACTCTATTGCGATTTTTTCCTCAATGAGATCTCTAACTGTTTTGACTACCTAAATTTTCAAGGTAGGGGTGGGGGATTGTCTAATGGTATGATTAAAGAACAAGGATTTGGTCAAATACTAAGAGTGGGGGTGAATCAGTAGATAGAAAAACTGATAAACTTCACCAATCTCAAAATCAATCTCTCAAAGTAAACTTAGAACTATCAATGCAATATCACTGTCAAGATAAAACTGTCAAGCTAAACCAGTTGACTGTTACAATAGATTAATAGTAAGCAACTTGTAACTCACAAACATCTAAATACTTTTACTGACATAAGTAAAACTTCATTTCATATTGCTACTAGTTATCATGACTTATCAAATGGATTAAGTAGTTAACAAATCAACCATACAAAACATAACCACAAAAACAATCACCACTTGACATAATATTTTGACGTGGAAACCCAAATGGGAAAAACCATGGTGAGATGAGACTCAAAAGATAACTATCTGAACTCTTCTGAATTTTTCCCTATTAGGAGCCAAGCTTGTTAAAGCTTTTACAAAAAGTCCTGTTAAGAACAAATCCTATTAGGGACCACCCGGTTAAGGGATTGACTATAATGTCTTGTTAGAAGCAATACCATGTGAGGAGTAACCTTTGAAAAGGATTTAGAATCCAAGCTAATGGATCATCTTGTTAGAGGATTTGAATAACACCAAGCTTGTTAGAGCTTACTCGGTTAGGGGATTTCAATCTACTGTAATTGTTAGAAAATAATAGGAGTTTGCTGATCTGTTTGAATAGCACTACACTTGTTTGTTTAGATCCTTTTCATGCTCCTATCTAGCTTTACTCAAACTATAAATACATCATCCAGTTCAGCAACCACACACTCAACAAAAACTTTTCCAACACTGAAACTAAATAACTCATCGATCTTATAAACAAATCAACTAGGTTGGTAACACAACAAAAAACCTAATTCACATAGAGATTACAAACAAGTTGGTTCAAGTATGACCATTGTATTACATAACAATCTCTACACATCATTCAAGAAAGCCTCGACCGCTTCATCAAACTTAGTAACTCATCACGTGCTTTGAATTACATGTAGTATACTTGTGCATTCTAAAGACAAAAACCATTACCTCAACTTTCCAAATACACTTTGAAACACTCTTCATACAATATGCATATGTGTCATAATCATTACCGCTCACCATCAAATCATAAACCAATATAACCAATTCACCAAACTTAATCGGTTAGGGTTTATCAAAACAATAGGTAGGGTTTATCGGTTCAACTCTCCAATACTTAGCAATATTGATTCACTCCACAAACTTACCTACCGGTTACAATTTCCTTTCACTAGCTCTTCGTACCAGTTACAAAACAACATTACAACAACATCATTACCAGTTAATTGACATCAATGACAACATAACATTTCATTAATGCAATCTTCATGCAAATTCCAACATTGTCACATGATAGAGCAGGGGCACAACAGGACCCAAACCTAGCACCAAGACCCTTGGGCAGACCTATGGTGGAGCACGTGACTATTCCTTCCATTGTGAAGGATAGTGTCAAGGTGGATACCTTAGAGTCCATTAGCTTATTGACTTGGACCCTCATACAGTATGTCAAGCCTCTAGTACATGTTGGTGTTGATGAATCTTATAGGCCTCGAGTTCCATCTCACTATTGTTAGTCATACGGGGCCCTTTGCACTTTTTAGCCTGAGAGTAGTCAGCATGCACCTGCACAACAACCATCTGCTACAAAGAATATGGTCATTACAGAGTCTCTACTAAGTGAGACATTCAGCATTGATACCCAGGTAAATTGTTGTAACTATTTAATTTTGATTTTTAAATTTTATTTTGAAGTGTTAGAATAACTAAATTAGTACAATGATTGTGATAAAAATGTAGGGTCAAAGTGTTTTTACTACCTATGGCATTCCCCCAGCCACATTTTACACAACACCATCGAGCGATTGAGTAGGTTTCTAGTAATAATTCAAATTTTACATGTGAATAGTCAATATTAGATGAATGGTTTTCTCATAAGTCACTTTGGATGTCAAATAGTTTGGTGTTGGAGCTTCGAGATCAACATCTCACAGTGAAGTTCATCGAGGCACTTACACTAAGGTAGCCTTTATTCATTGACGTTGTGGTAAAACAAGTTTAGTAGTTTTTAGAGTTATTGTTTCATTTTCAGTTGTTGACATTGGGTACTCCTCCTGATGTTTGAGCTACATTGGACATGGTGTTGCTATAGTAGTAGCAAGTTCAAAAGCTTTGACAGAGGTATGAGACAAATTAGTACATTTCAATTGTTCTTTTAATCGTCTATATTGAAAATTGTAATGTTACTTGTATGTAATTCAATTTCTATCATAATGCTTGTTGTAGGGCCTTGTCACTCTTGAGCATGATTGACCCCCCATTGTGGATGAACAGAGTGATTATATGTTTGTAGTAAGTAATTGTTCTATTATTTGTCATTCTGCAATTCATTTTTTATATATATTATATATTGATGTTTGTAGTTTTGATTGTATCAGTTGGAGCTCCAGAGAAGTCTAGAAAGGAGGACTAGTGAGTGCATTCGTAAGACACCAGCATTGCGTATATCTCCATCCCCTTGATAGTCGAAGGCAACTCGTGATCGATTTCTTGGTTCTAGTGGGAAATTAGTAGACTGGGGGCCTTTATTGTATTCATGAATGGCATTTCTAAGCATATGTTTTGTATTATGTATATGTGACATTTTATTGCCATGTGGCTTTTGGTAAGCTCATCTCATTGTATTAGATATATATGGTATACTCTTATCAACATGAAATGTTTTATGACTTTATGACTATTTTGGTATATGAAAATCATATTACAACTATTATCCAAAATCACATATATAAATTTGATTATTGAAATTGAGTTTCTCTAATCGTAGAAACATTTTTGTATGTGAAATATTATATATTCTATAGGTTTTTTCTGCAATTCTTATTATGTATTTATTAATTGAAATCAATTCTTGTTCGATAATTCAACTTCATAACTTGGTAACTAATAAATATATTTATTTTCATGCCTAGAATTTCTATTTTGTCATAGTCCATGGAGACAAACAATAGTAACATTATCCCACTTACATTTTTAGTTTCAATAACTAGTCTCTTCACTTTAGTTAGAGTTGGTTTATTAGTGTTAGACTAAGTTAGAAAGCCTTATTTTGCACTAGTCTACATATATGCTTAAGAAAGAAATGACTCTTTTAATTAGGTTTTTCCTTTTCTTTCAAGTACAAGCTAGATGTCAACTCTTACATTAAATCTGGACCCTATAAACTACTTTCAAAATTCAAATAATTTTTATTTATACCCATTCACACTAAAAACAAAATGATCACATTGTATTTAACAAAAAACTAAAATCATGATCGGGCGACTTGGCGATTGAAAGAATGCCATACATAGCAATAAATTGGCCTCCTAGATGAACTCACATGATGGTCTATGCCCATGACGACCATAATGAAAGTGGCGCTATGTTGTCACCTTTCACTAAATGCATTTGATGGTTTTTTATGCAACCGAAAAAGTCTCACCACGAGCAAATGGAATTGAGTTATCCAAAAGCGATAGAGGTTTTTGTAGGTTCCCACCACATGAATCTATAGGTTTAGATGACTCATCAATATGTTTCATGGGCTCCAAGATACGCGACGTAAAAGTTTGACAATTTTCACACTTTGAGCGCTCAAGATAAAGCGTCGCTAGGGTGTGGCTTGGAATGGTCAGGTGACTTGGGGAGAAAACCAAGGGTATATATAGCATAAACCTAGCCATCCAAATGTGATCACACTAACAATTCGTGCCCACGATGATCATAAGAAAAGTTGCACTATGTTGCCACCTTTTATTGAATGCATCTGACAATTTTTGGTGCGACAAAAACATTCTAGGCATGGGAAAATGGATTTGAGTTGTCCAAAAGAGAAAGGTTTTTATAGTCATCCACCACATGATCTCATAGGTTAAAACAACTCATCCATATGTACTAGGGCTCCGAGATACGCGACATCAAAGTTTAATAGTTTTCACACTTTAAGTTCTCAAGGGAAAGTGTTGCTAAGGTGTGGCTCAGAATGATCAGGCGAGTTCAAGAGAAAAAGAAGGGCATGCCTAGTGTAAACCAGACCACCTAGACACACTTGTGTTAATGGTTCTTTGCCATGATGAGAAAAATAAAAGTTGTGCTATTTTGCCACCTTGCACTAAATGCATTTGATGGTTTTTTATGCAACAAAAAAAGTGTGACCATGAGTAAATAGATTTGAGTTGTCCAAAAGTGAGAGAGGTTTTTGTAGTAGTCCACCACACAACCCCGTATGTTCAAATTTTCCATCCATACGTGCCATGACATTTGAGATACATGACGTCATTTTTTGACGGTTTTCACAGTTTGAGCGCTCAAGGGAAAGCGTCGCTAAGGTGTGGCTCAGAATGATCGGGCGAGTTGGGGAGCAAACCAAGAGAATACCTAGAAAAAACCTGACCACCCGGATGTGCTCATGTTGATGGTTCATTTCCACGATGAGTGGAACAAAAGTTGTGCTATTTTGCCACCTTGCACTGAATGCATTTGACGATTTTTTATGCGACAGAAAAAAAGTGTGACCACGAGAAAATGAAATTGAGTTGTTCAAAAGTGAGAGAGGCTTTTGTAGTCATCCACTACATGACCTCGTAGGTTTAGATGGTTCATCCATATGTGCCATGAACTCTGAGACACATGACATCAAAGTTTGATAGTTTTCACACTTTGAGTGCTCAAGGGAAACCATCGCTAAGGTGTGGCTCAGAATGATCGGGCAAGTTGGGGAGAAAAATAAGGGCATACCTAGCATAAACTTGGCCACTCGAACATGCTCGGGCTAACTATTCATTGCCACTATGAGTGGAATGAAAGTTGTGCTATTTTGGCAACTTGCACTGAATGAATTTGACAATTTTTGATGCGACAAATAAAGTGTGACCACGAGAAAATGGATTTGAGTTGTCCAAAAGTGAGAGGGGTTTTTGTAGTCATCCACCACATGAGCTCATAGGTTCAAACTAATCATCTATACGTACCATGAGATCTGAGATACATGACATCAAAGTTTGACAATTTTCACACTTTGAGCGCTCAAGGGAAAGCATTGCTAAGGTGTGGCTCAGAATGATTGGGCAAGTTGGGGAGTGAAAGAGGGGCATACCTAGCATAAAATTTGTCACCCTGATGTGCACGTATAGATGATTCATTTCCATAATGAGCGGAATGAAAGTTGTTCTATTTTGCCACCTTGCACTAAATGCATTTGACGGTTTTTTATCCAATAGAAAAAGTGTGACCACAAGAAAATGAAATTGATTTGTCTGAAAATGAGAGAGGTTTTTGTAGTCATCCACCACTAGTAAAAACCCTCAAAAGAGTCAATCAGCTTATGCAACAAAAGAGAGACAATGAAAGAAGTAAGAAAACATAACAAATTCATATAAACAGATCAGATTACAACCTTAGAACTTCCAAAAATCATCCAAAAATCTTCATATTATCATCAAAGAACATCTGGTAGTTAACCGATTACATGCAAGCTTCAAGCCAGATACAATCCAACCGGGACTCTAAGAACCAATTGGATCACAACATGTGAATCTCAATCTTTATTCTCAGTTTTACTTCCTCTTCCCCCACAGATGATTACATAACATCATATTTATACCAACTATAACATATCCAGGTCGGCCTCAAAGGATTACATTCACCAATGCAGGAAAATGAAATTTGTAATTAGGTCAGCCCTAAGATTTAAGAAATCTTTTGAGAAAATAACAATTAAGTGATGTGGTTCAGTAGGAAGGTTGGCCACATGCCAAAGTACATCAAACAAGACCCAAGATGGATCCACATGCCAAGAATCACGCTGGTAAAGAAGGAAAACCAATCGGTAAGCACAAGAACTATCCCAAGAACCCAGAAACAACCAACTGCAAGCAATAACTGACTGGAGAAGAACCCACATGAACTAAAAATCTGGAATCAACCACATGAAACTGTCAAGAAATTGCAAACAAGATCTACCATGAAGAACAAGCAACTACCGGTACATACCGGTAAGAATACTGAAACTGCACAAAGAACTAAACAAGAAAGAAAATGTTTTTGGTTGATGCAAATTGCTCATCGGCCAGGGATACTCCTACATTGGACAACCCAAGTAGAAAAGGATGTTCCATGAGAGGCAACTCATGAACATCTAAAAGGATTCGGAATGAAGATTCCATGCTCATTTCTAATCCAAACATCTTCTTTATCTACCATTCTCTGGTCTATCTTTCCCGCTACTTCAACCGACTTCTCTAACCTATGACTCTCTTTGTTTCTCTTTCTTTGCTTCAGATCTGCACATTGCCTTTGTTTCTATAATTCTAATTTGGTTCTGCCACAAGACTTGATTTAGTTTGATACCATCATCTCCTTGTCATTCGGTCCATTTGTCCATCAGACTCATCTATCAAATCCTTCTACCAACTCATGTCATCCTCCAGGATAATCTCTACCGCTGGTTCTATCAAATCTTTCTTCAAAACCTCTGTATAACCTCTGCAACCAATTTTGTCAAACCTTCTGGTATAACCTCTACCATCAGTTCTTTCAAACATTCCGGTATAACTTTTTCCACCAGTTTCTTGCAACTTTTCTCAAGACTCAGATTCTTCACGCCCTTCTCTTTCTCCTTCAAAGAAATCAATGTGAACTTTTGCCCATCCTTTTCAATAGGAACTAGGTTTCTTCTAAAATCCTAAAGAGCTCCTCTATCATTCTGCCAAGGTTTTCCCAACAAGACATGACAAACATTTATTGACACAATATCATATAAAACTTCATCTCGGAAAGGCTCAATATTGAAACTCACCCAACACTACTCCTTTATCTCTATCTTCTGATCATCTTGTAACCAACTTATAATATAAGGACAAGGATGCTCAAGCCTCTTTAACCCAAGCTTCTCAACCATCTCCTTAGATGATGAATTATCATTACTTCCACTATCTACAATGACCTTGCAACACTTACCACCTAATTTGAATACAGCCTGAAAAAGACTCCTCCTCTGAGTAGATCTGGTATGCTTTCTTCTAAACATAAGGGATTCTCCTTGCTTTGGTGCACAGTCAAATTTGGTACCATTCGATTCTTCACTTGCCACACAACTTCTTGCCATTCCTTTCTTACATTCATAGGATCTATATCCGGTTTGTCCATACTTAAAATATTTGCCAAGAAATTGTCTACTGGTACTGTTGCTACCTTTCCTCAATGTCTTCTGCTCTAGTGTTTTACTCCACTTAGGTTTTGCCTCCTCTTTTTCAACAAGTTTCTTCATACTATCATTCATCTTGAATTTCTCCTTTCCCTTATTTGGTTGTCTTCTTCTCACCTTCTCCTTAGCCTTCAAAGCATATTGGTAAGCTTCTTCAACTATTGAAACCTTCAACATGCTCATCTCATCTTGAATATTAAAAGGAAGTCCATTGATGTACCTCACCATCTTTTCTATGTCAATCTCCCTATGCCCAGATTTGATTACCACCTTGTAGAATTCCATAGTATATTCCATCATAGTCATGTTTCTTTGTTTTAGGTTCTACAACTTCTTGAACAACTTAGTTCATAGTCTCCTGGTATAAACTTGGCCTTCAACCTTGCAACCATCTATCTCCACCAAGTGATCTTCAATTAACCATTCTCTGATCTGTCTTTCTAGAAATCTTTCCACCACAAGGCAACATGCCCTTTCAACTTGGTCTATGCCAACTGGACTCTCTGTAGGTCCTTGACATCCTCAAACTCAAATTAGTCCTCTAACTCTCTGATCCAATCGGTCAAATCCTTTGGGTGCAATGTTCTGAAAAATTTAGAAACTTCAACTTTATGCATTTTACTTACTTGTGCCACTTCTCTTAGGAATATTTCCTCTCTCTCATCTTCTATTCCTTCAGCTTCCTCAAGCTCTTCACCAATTTCCTCATATATATCATTAGAATCAGGGTTTATTGTAAACCATCCAAAGCATTCCAGATTTCATTCGTAACTTCATTCTTGAAGTCTTCCATCATCTATTCTACCCTCTAGGGGTTTGTTCTCATTGGCGACATCTCTCCTTCCACTCCAATGAACTGCCTCAACTCGGCAATGTGACTACCAGTTTCAATTGCCTCCCCTCAGTGATCTATTGAACACACACACAACCTACCTCCAATTGACAATCTGTCCACCTCAAGGAAATCCTTAATGTTCACAAACAATTCTTCCACCAGCTAGTCCATAACTAGCTCTGATACGACCAATTGACGCAACCATAACCGGTAAAAACCCTCAAAAGAGTCATCTGACTTATGCAACAAGAGAGACACAATGAAAGTAGTAAGAAAACATAACAAATTCACATAAACAAATTAGATTGCAACCTTAGAACTTCTGGCAATCATCCGACAATCTTCATATTATCATCGAAGAACATCTAGTAGTTAACCGGTTACATGTAGGCTTCAAGCCAGATACAATCCAACCAGGACTCTAAAAATCAACTAGATCACAACATGTGAATCGCAATATTTATTCTCAGTTCTACTTCCTTTTACCCCACAAATGATTATATAACATCATATTTATACCCACTAGAACATATTTGGGCTGGCCTGAAAGGATTACATTCACCAATGCAAAAAAATGAAACATGTAATTAGGGCGACCCTAAGATTTAAGAAATCTTTTCGGAAAATAACAACCAAGTGATGTGGTTTAGTAGGAAGGTCAGCCACATGCCAAAGAAAATTAGACAAGACCCAAGATGGATCCACATGCCAAGAATTGTGTCAGTAAAGAAGGAAAACCAACCGGTAAGCACAAGAACTATCCCGAGAACCCAAAAACAACCAACCAGAAGTGATAACTAATCGGAGAAGAACCCAAATGAGCTATAAATCTAGAATCAACCACATGAAACTACTAGGAAATTGCAAACAAGATCTGCCACAAAGAACAAGCAACTACTGGTACATACTAGTAAAAATACTGAAACTACAATGAACTAAACAAGAAAGGAAATGTTTTTGGTTGATGCAAGATTGCTCATTGACCAGGGATGCTCCTGCATCAAATAGAGTGAACAAATAGATATAAAATGAATTTATTTAAATATGTATGTAGATAATTTACCTGGTTGGACTAGATCTAAGACAAAGTCAAATTCAATTGATGCTTCCATCTATGTGAGTTGCAATGCTATCGGGAGTCGATATATCTCAAGTGGGCTCAAATTTCTTGTACACCATTTGTCGACCCACTCCTTTGACTTGCACTCGTTCAATGATTCATTTTCACATGATAAACAAAAGCAAACCATATGTCGCATATGCATAGTCCATGAACCTGCATTAGAGCTTCTAAAAGAGTGTAGCTCACTCGATCTTGTCAAGTACAACAATCCTCATATTTTGCAATATTAGTATCATCTATCAACCAAAAAAATCTATGAACTCAAGACTCACCTTGATTACTGGGACCCATTGTAGCATTACACCACTTGATAATAGATCTTGTATTTGTCAACTTTTCTTTATCTATGTACATCAACTCTTCTCATGCCAAGGCTCTTTTGATACATGCTCCTGCACCATCATGTTCCCCCTTTCCATGCCCAACTTCACAAAAATTCCACATATGTTGAACACTAGTGCTCTTATGTATTCTACTTAACCAATAAAAAATCCAAGAGTTCTTGAATTGTGAGGCACAATTAGCTGACCATATGATGTGTTGCCAGAATGAAATACCTGTACTAGCCAAATTATGGTAAACATCTAAAAGAAACCTTACACAAACTCTATAGAATGTGAGAGATCATCTAAAATAGAAGTGGTACTCCCTCAAAGTCTTATTTTTTTCATCTGTGCTATCAGAAGCATGCATGAATGCTATATGCACAAATATAGAAACCTGTGTGGAGTTGTAGTACTGGGATTGAACCTCATTTTGTGGCTTTAGTGTGTAGTTCTCTATAAAGTCAACAATTGAAATGATGGTATCAAGTGGAAATGTGTCCTTGCATATCTTGAATTACAAGTCCAACCATCAAGCTCTATGGGTATGCCTTTCATACCCACTGATAGAGAGATTGCTAGGAAAGTGCTCAAAAGGCCAATTCACTCAAGAGGTTCAATTTGTTACCTAAACACTTATTGAGTCTATTGTATGTGTTTACACAATCAATCTTGTGGTTATAGTGCCAATTACTTCATGGTTCACTTGCCTAATAAACTCCCTTTTAGGTGATGGCTCACACCCATGCTCAATCTACTCAAATTACTCACTCCACCCAACTACTCATTATCAACCCCTACTCTTGGCATTCAGCTTGATGTTTCCAATGCACATTAGCAACTGCGACATGTTCATGTAGGGACAACAAGGTCTTCTTTAGGGTTTTGGCAATCAAACTTTGTTTATGGTTCATAACCATTAACTTACTCACATTTGCCAACTAAGGTCAAAAACCCCCAAATGAGGCTGCACACTACCCAAGGCTCCAAATAACACTTGTTTTACTATTTTTAAATTTTCTTACAAATTTTCATAAGCCCAAAACTTCTCCTTGTAATCGGGTCTAAGCATTTTGGCAAAAACTGTCAATTGTGTGTTATGCAACCCCAAAACGCTACTAGCCTGCGGAGGCCTAATTGGCACTTTTTTTCTTACCCTACCCAATGATGGGCTTCTTGACCATAGAGGATGATTTTGAAGGTGTGGGATAGGTCTAAGCAAAGAGATTTGTTTTTTTTGGACTCCTTCAAAGTGGTTTAATGACTGTCCACCATTTTAGGCTTCAACATAGGGTTTCATGAGGGTCTGGGTGCTTCCACCATAGATTCTCTCCATAAAACTTGTTTCATCCTCCCATACTACTTGGAGACCTCTGCCATATAAAATTAGAGCTTCCCCTACCTTTTTGGACTAGCATTATGCCAAACACTAGGCAAACAATTGAAAAATCAGTAAAACTGTCACTGTGCCAATCAAATCACTACCCTTTTAGTAGTCAACAAGCATTACACTTTGGGACATGCAAAATGAAGAGTTTTGAGTTGGAAAAACACCTCAATGAGGTCTTCAAACATTTATTTATCTCATATTACAATTCCTTCTTAGTTACAAGGCTTGGATGATGCTTTTGAAGCATTCCATAAGCAAATTTACAACAAAATTCAGAAAAACAGTGAACTCATTGTTTTGTTTACAAAGTGAGAAAGATTAAATGGAACAAGTCATTCTAACACATAAAGATGATTCTTAAAACCCTTGGTCTCATGTCTAGACCTCTTCCTCATTCATTTTTTCACTCCAAATTACTTCTGGGTGCAAATCTTGAGTTTTTGTTCTTGCTACTAGCCAAATAACCAATACTTGCCTAGTATTCACTCAAGTTCTTCTTCCAACCACACTTTTGGAACAAAATAGAGAATATTTATAGTATATACATGATTTCTAGCTTGACTAAATCCATTATGTGGGATCCCAGACCTGGATTAGTCAAGTGGTGACATTTGAGACCTTCAAACCCTTGACAAGGCAGTGAGCACACAGTTTGCAAATATTTTTGTACAATCCAATTTACAAGAGAAAATAATACCACAATCAATTAGAGATAATTATACAAATATTATGAACACCTCCCAGAGGTACAGTATGGACTATGGAGCTACAGTATGGACTATTTTGCAAAGGAAGGAAAAACCATTCATAAAAGCCAAAATTTCATGTTTTTATTGAAAAATTCTTGCTCATACAATCACCAAAATTATTCAAGGAGAAGGGAGGTGTTTTTATATTCCATCCAATTATTTATCAAGCCCTTGTATGGATAGGAGGCTTTCACAACTACATTTTGCAAGAAAAACCCAAAAATGACAAGTTTGACAACTTTTCAAGCCAAATGACAACTTTTCTTGCTCAATGAGGCATTTTTGACAACCTAACTTTGTCAAATTGTCTAAACAAATTAGACATGCTTAAAAAAACCTAAAAAACATGTTTCAATGCTTTTGAAGGCATTAGAAGACCTTTTTGGCAATTTTGCACATTTTTGCCAAAAATTGCCAACTCAGAGCCTGAAAGGCAAAAATTGATCTCTAGAGCCCAAAATGAGATCAAAACCACTAAACATGACATAAAAAAACCTAAAAGAACATTGAAAACCTAACAAAAGACATTACAAACATAAAAGCATTAAATACTCAAAAATGGGAGTTTTTACTCAACTAGGTGCTCATGCACCATACTCCCCCAAAGACAAAGAAGTCATCTGACTCCTTGAGGCAGAAAAGAAGAAGGTATGTCAAATTTATGAAAGTTAGCTTTAGGTATCCATGTGGCCTCTGAGATAGGTTGATCCTTCCATTTGATGAGATGCTCTATGTAGGTGTGATTCCTTGTCTTTTTGAGAATTCTGGAGTCTAGAACCTATTCTGCTTGGGGAAAAGAAAGAGAAGGGAGAGGTAGATCAAAAAGGGATTTGGAAACATCTGAAACTCATTTAATCTCCTCAGGTGGCTTCCCTTTGAAAACAATTAGATCTGCAACATTAAAAATGGGGGACAAAGAAACATTAGTAGGCAAATCAACTTTGAAAGCATTAGACCCATATTTAGCCAAGATCTTGTAAGGGCCTATCCTCCTCATCTGAATTTTTCTTGGAACTCCCTTTTATAGCCTTGCCTTATTCAAATGAACCATCACGTAATCACCTATGGAAACCTGAACGTCTCTCTTTGTAGCATCCACTCTTGCCTTGACTTTTTGAGAGGTATCTTGGAGAGCTTGTCTCACTTGCTCATGAACCTCCTTCATGGACTGAGCCATGTCATCTATTGTTCCATTATAACCCTTGGATGCATACCATAAACAACTTCAAATGGACTTTTACCTGTAGATCGGTTAACACTGTCATTGTAGGAATATTCTGCTTGATGAATGAGTTGATCCCAACTCTACCCATATTCCTTTGTCAAGCACCTAAGCATGTTTCCAAGAGTCCTATTCACAACTTTGGTTTGGCCATCAGTTTGTGGATGATAAGCTGAACCGAAAGAGAGATTAGTACCCAATCTCTTCCACAATGTCTTCCAAAAATGACCAAGAAACTTAACATCCCTATCTGAAACAATGCTAGTAGGCAAACCATGAATCCTAACAACTTCTTTGAAAAACAAATAAGCAATGTGACTTGCATCATGTGTTGTCTTACAAGGAATAAAATGAGCCATTTTCCTAGATGTGTCAACCACTACAAAGATGCTATCAAATCCTGCTTGATTTCTAGGTAAACCTACCACAAAATCCATACTAATGCAATACTAAGGCCTATGTGGAATGGGAAGAGGCTGATATAAACCAGCATTAGAGGAATTACCTTTGGTTTTCTGACATACCAAGCATTGCTCAACATACCTCCTAGTGTCTCTCTACATCTTAGGCCAATAATAGAACCTTTGAACCAACTCTAAGGTCTTGTTGAGACTGAAATATCCACTTCAGCACCCATTGTGCTTTTCTTGAATGAGGTTCTCTCTCATAGAACCTTTTGGAACACACAACTATCCTCCCCTGAGTAATAAACCATCCTACAAAGTCTAATAAGAATATGCACCATGGAAATTATTCTCAAAATCTTGACAAACTTTATAAGCTTCAACAAAATCATCATTAGTAGGGTACATGTCTTTGAAACTTTTAATACCAATGCTCTCAACTTGAATGTCATGAATAGTTAACAACCTTCTACTCAAAGCATCTGCTACTTCATTTAACTGACCCTTCTTATGCTTATGAGTAAAAGTGTAAGCTTGCAAGTATTCTACCCATTTAATATTCCTATGATTTAGTTTATCCTATGAGTTTAAGAAACTGAGTGCCTGATTATCTATGTATACACCAAATTCCTTAGGAAGAAGATAGTGTCTCCATTTCCTAAGTGCTTGTACTAATGCATAAAGTCCTAAATCATAGGAAGAGTACTTTTTCTTTGCATCATTCAACTTCTCACTAAAGAATGCAACTGGTCTATTTTCTTGACTTAAAACAGCTCCTACAACAATATTACTAGCATCACATTCAATAGTAAAAAGCTTATCAAAACTAGGTAAAATGAGCACTGGTTGAGTAGCTACTTTAGTTTTCAATAACTCAAACCCCTTATTGGCTGCACTTGTCCACTGAAATTTTACCTTTACACCCCCTTTGATGGTGTCTAACATTGGAGCTCAAATCTCACTAAATCCCTTAATGAACTTTCTATAAAACTGTGCCAAACCATGGAAGCTTCTGACATCACTAGTTGTCCTAGGAGTTGGCCAACTGGTTATTGCTGCAACTTTAGACTGATCCATTTTTAGATTGCCTCCTAGTACAACAAAACCAAGATAGACCAATTCTTGCTTCAATAAATCACATTTTTCTAGATTAATGGTTAGCTGTTCATCAGATAACTGTCTCAAAACAATAGCTAAATGCTTCAAATGCTCTTCCTTAGTCTTACTAAAAATAATAATATCATCTAAATACACAACAACAAACTTGCCAATGAAATCATGTAAAACTTCATTCATGAGTCTCATGAATGTTCTGGGAGCATTAGAGAGTCCAAATGCCATGACAAGCCACTCATAGAGACCCTCATTTATTTTGAAATTTGTCTTCCACTCAGCCCCCTCTTTGATTCTTATCTAATGGTAATCACTCTTCAAGTCAATCTTACTAAAATACTATGTACCCCCCAAACAATCCATCAAGTCCTCTATCCTGGGTATGAGAAATTTGTATCTAATGGTGATCTTATTTATGGCTCTGGAATATTTACAAAGCCTCCATGTTCCACCCTTCTTAGGTGCCAACACTGTAGGTATTGCACAAGGACTAATGATTTTCCTAATCAGCCCTTCATCTAGGAGTTCTTGTATTTGTCTTGCTACCTCTTCATTTTGTTCAAGGGTCATCTTATAGGCTGCCTTATTTGGTAAAGAGACTCCAGGTATGAAGTCAATTTGATGTCTAATGGCTCTAGGAGGTGGTAAAGTTGTAGGTGTACCATCACTGATTATTGCTTTGAAGTTATCAAGGATTTTCTACACCTCATATGGTATCTCAACTTTCTTTTCTACCTTTTCTTCTTTGGGTTTCACTATGAGTACAAATCCTACTCCTTCACCCTCTTCTAGTGTTTTTATGAACTCTTTCTCATTAACTAACAAGATGTTAGGTACTTTTTTGCTGCTCTCTCCTTCTTCAATGAGGGATTGAATCTGATAGGTTACACCATCTTTCTGAAATGAGTAGGAGTTTATTTCCCCATCATGTTGTGTTTTTCAGTCAAACTGCCATGGTCTACCCAACAATAGGTGGCAAGCATCCATAGGAAGGATGTCACATAGGATCCTATCTACATATCCACCTATGTGGAAATCTACCCAGGCTTGCTCATTTACTAACACATGTTGTCCCTTATTTTACCATGTGACCTTGTATGGCTCCTTGTGTTTTATCCTAGGTAGTTTCAATTTGCTTATTGCTTCCTCTGAAATGATGTTATCCGTAGATCCTGAATCTATGATCACCTTACACACCTTTCCCATGATTTTACACTTAATCCTGAACAATGCTCTTCTTTGTGAGGCCTCTGTACTATGTGGCTTCTTCATTAACACTCTCTTGATCATTAAACTCTCACCATCTTCTGAAGCTAGGTGGTTCAATGCTGAAGTTCTGGTATTACCTCCATCTTCCTGAACATAGTTTACCATCTTCTCACCACCATAGGATGAACTAGGCTTCTCTGGGCATCTATAGGCAGGGTGGCCCAACTTTTGGTAGTTATAGCACTTCATGATTGAGAAGTTGGACCCTCTCCCTGGTCCATTAGATCTACCTCTACTCGATTTGCTTGATCCCCTACCCCTATAGTTGGGTTTTCTCTAACAATCCCCACTTTTCTCTAGAAGTTTAGACTCTCCCTGGGATCATTGATCTATGCTCCTTCCCCCAAAACTACCTCTATAGCCTCTACCATCTCTTCCCCTAGCTTTTCCTCTATTGTTTTGTTCTTTCTTTCTCCTACCTTTCTCTTCCACCTTAAGTGCCAATTGATAATACTTGTGTACTATTTGTGGGCATAACAAGCTCATCTCTTCCTGGACATTCCACCTCAATCCATTCAAGTACCTTTCCACTTTTATACTCTCATCCTCTACTACTCTAGATTTCATGCATAGTTTTTGAAACTCCTCAGTGTAGCTACTGACATCTAGGTCTTTTTATCTCAAATTTTGTCTTTTCCAGTGAAGTTGTATTTCATAGTCTTCAGGAAGGTATGTTTCTTTGATTTTGGCTACCATTGCTTTCCAGGTGGCTAGTGGTTGCTTACCTCCTTTCACCCTTTCCTCTTGGATGAACTTCCACCAAGTTAAGGCTGCCCCTCTCAGCCTTGACTTTTCCACCTTAACCTTTTGTGCTTCAGTCACTCCATCACATTCAAAATAGTTTTCTAGCCCTTCAATCCACTCTATAAGGGCATCTGGATCCATCTTCCCACTGAAAAGAGCCACTCCCTCTAATGTTTTACCACTCATAGCTCTCAAGGCTTTCAAGAATGGTTCTTTCTCAATGATAGGGTCAGGTATTGGAACCTCATCTTCTATGGCTACCATTTTACCCTGATCTCCAACCTTATCATGGACTTCTTCAGTTTTGACTTCTACTTCAGCTAGTTTCATTACTAGTTGATCTAATATTTCTCTAAGTGCCCTATTTTCCTCTTCTTGGTCTTCAACCTTCTTGGCCAATTTTGCATTAGTCACCATGTTTGCCTAATGTTCCTTTCCTTCTGAATCTTTTGTTGGCTCTGATAACACTATGATAGGGAGATTGCTAGGAAAGTGCTCAAATGACCAATTCACTCAAGAGGTTCAATTTGTTACCTAAACACTTGTTGAGTCTATTGTATGTGTTTACACAATCATTCTTGTCATTATAGTGCCAAGTACTTCATGGTTCACTTGCCTAATAAACTCCCTTTTAGGTGATGGCTCCCACCCATGCTCAATCTACTCAAATTACTCACTCCACCCAACTACTCATTCTCAACTCCTTCTCTTGGCATTCAACTTGCTGTTTCCAATGCACATTAGCAACTCCAACATGTACATGTAGGTACAACAAGGTCTACTTCAAGGTTTTGGCAATAAAACTTTGTTTATGGTTCATAACCCTTAACTTACTCACATTAGCCAACTAAGTTCAAAAACCCCCAAATGAGGCTGCACATTGCCCAAGGCTCCAAATAACACTTGTTTGACTATTTTTAAATGTTCTTACAAATTTTCATAAGCACAAAATTTCTCCTTGTAATTGGGTCTAAGCATTTTGGCAAAAACTGTCAATTGTGTGTCATGCAATCCCAAAAGGCTACTAGCCCATGGAGGCCTAATTGGCACTTTTTTGCTTACCCTACCCAATTATGGGCTTCTTGACCATGGAGGATTATTTGGAAGGTGTGGGATAGGTCTAAGCAAAAAGATTTGTTTGGTTTTGGACTCATTCAAAGTGGTTTAATGATTGTCCACCATTTTAGGCTTAAACATAGGGTTTCATGAGGGTCTGGGTGCTTCCACCATAGATTCTCTCCATACAACTTGTTTCATCCTCCCATACTACTTGGAGACCTCTGACATAGAAAATTAGAGCTCCCGCTACCTTTTTTGGACCAGCATTATGCCAAACACTTGGCAAACAATTGAAAAATCAATAAAACTGTCACTATGACAATCAACTCACTGCCCTTTTAGCAGTCAGCAAACATTACACTTTGGGACCTAAAAAATGAAGAGTTTTGAGTTGGAAAAAAACCTCAACGAGGTCTTCAAACATTTATTTATCTCCTTTTACAATTCCTTCTTAGTTACAAGGCTTGGATGATGCTTTTGAAGCATTCCATAAGCAAATTTACAACAAAATTTAGAAAAATAGTGAACTCATTGTTTTGTTTACAAAGTGAGAAAGATTAAAAGGAACAAGTCACTCTAACACATCAAGATGATTCTTAACACCCTTGGTCTCATTTTCAGACCTCTATCTCATTCATTTGTTTACTCCAAATTACTTTTGGGTGCAAATCTTGAGTTTTTCTTCATGCTACTAGCCAAATAACCAATACTTGCCTAGTATTTGCTCAAGTTCTTCTTTCAACCACACTTTTGGCACAAAATAGAGCATATTTAAAGTAGATACATGATTTCCAACTTGACTAAATCCATTATGTGGGATCCTACACATGGATTAGTCAAGTGGTGACATTTTAGACCTTCAAACCCTTGACAGGGCAGCGAGCACACAGTTTGCAAATATTTTTGTACAATCAAATTTACAAGAGAAAAAAATACCACAATAAATTAGAGAGAATTATAAAAATATTATGAATACCTCCCAAAGGTACAGTATGGACTATGGAGCTATAGTACGGACTATTTTGCAAAGGAAGGAAAAACCATTCATAAAAGCCAAAATTTCATGTTTTTATTGAAAAATTCTTGCTCATATAATCACCAACCTTATTCAAGGAAAAGGAAGGTGTTTTTATATTCCATCCAATTAGTTATCAATCCCTTGTATAGACACGAGGCTTTCACAACTACATTTTGCAAGAAAAACCCAAAAATGACAAGTTTGACAACTTTTCAAGCCAAATGACAACTTTTCTTGCTCAATGAGGCATTTTTGACAACCTAACCTTGTCAAATTGTCTAAACAACTTATACATTCTTAAAAACACCTAACAAACATGTTTCAATGCTTTTGAAGGTATTAGAAGACCTTTTTGGCAATTTGGCACATTTTTGCCAAAAGTTGCCAACTCAAAGCCTGAAAGGCAAAACTTGATCTCTAGAGCCCAAAATGAGATCAAAACCACTAAGCATGACACAAAACAACCTAAAAAAACATTTACAACCTAATACAAGACATTACAAACATAAAAGCATTAAATAATAAAAAATGGGAGTTTTTACTCAACTAGGTGCTCCTGCACCACCCATACAATATTTTCTCACGAAAAATGCCCATAAACTAATACACTGGAATATTTTTAGTGACAAAATCACACCTTTTTGCTTCTTTTCCATCTTTTACACTGTAGGCCACTATCTTATATTTGCCAAATTCCACTCATTCGTTCCCAATAACATGTGTACTATTCATATGTTCACACATTGGCAAATTTTGCAAGTCACCACAATGAACACATGTTCCATCCAAGCATACTTTATTGTAAAATTATTGACCAACAATTATTTCACATAAAATGGTAGATATGAATCCGCTTGAAGATCTAGGTGGAGCCTTTATGCTACATTCCTACGAAATATTATTAGTATGCAAATCTACACATATATGTCTATAAACATCATAATGATTAGAAAATTCAATATATACTCTACAACAACAAGTAGTGCATGTGTGGTTTTTTTTACATAAAAAGGCTTTGTCATTTCAAAAAATCTTTGACTAATTTTAATTTGAGGATACATGTCTAAAAAGTTGGCAAAAAATTGTGTTTGAGTCATATCCAAAAAATGCTTCGGATGTAGATCAGTAATTTGACTACCAATTCTCCTCCTTACAACATCTCTTTGATTAGGAGAGGCCCTTGTGTTAGTCTTCCAAAATTAGCGAAAATCAGGAATCTCAATGCTTCAACAATTTCTTTATCTTTTCATGGTAGTCTACCAGAGAATGCCCATAATTCTTTATCATTTGGAGAGAGAGAGAGAGAGAGAGAGAGAGAGAGAGAGGGGCGGGGGGGAAGAGGGAAAGAGATATAAACAAGGATAGAGAGAGTGGGAGAGAGGGAAAGAGAGGGAGAGAGAAAGAGAAGAAGAAGGGAGTTGGGAGGGAAAGAGAAATGAAGAATAAAGATATAGAGGGAGGAAGAATAGAGATAGGGAGATATAGGAGGGGAGGGAAAGAGAGAGTGAGAGAGAGGGGAAGAGGGAAATATATGTAAAGAGGGAAGAGAGAGAGAGAGAGAGAGAGAGAGAGAGAGAGAGAGAGAGAGAGAGAGAGAGAGAGAGACAGAGAGAGAGAGACAGAGATAGAGACAGAGAGGGAAAGATATGTAAAGAGGGATAGGGAGAGAGAGAGAGAGAGAGAGAGAGAGAGAGAGAGAGAGAGAGAGAGAGAGAGAGAGAGAGATGTAAAGAGAGAGAGAGAGAGAGAGAGAGAAAGAAAGAGATGTAAAGAGAGAGAGAGAGAGAAAGAGATGTAGAGAGAGAGAGAGATGTAGAGAGAGAGAGAGAGAGTTGGGTGGAGAGAGAAATGAAGAATGGAGATAGAGAGGGAGATATAGGAGGAGAGGGAGGAAGAATATAGATAGGGAAATATAGGAGGGGAGGGAAAGAGAGTGAGAGAGAGGGAAATAGGGAAAGAGGGAAAGAGAGAGTGAGAGAGAGGGAAAGATGGAAAGAGGTATAGAGAGAGTGAGAGAGAGGGAAGGAGGGAAAGAGAGAGTGAGAGAGAGGGAAAGAGGGAAAGAGAGAGTGAGAGAGAGGGAAAGAGGGAAAGAGATGTAAAGAGGGATAGAGAGATTGAGAGAGGGAGTGAGAGAGAGAGAGAGAGAAGAAGAAAGGGAGTTGGGAGGGAGAGAAGTGAAGAATAGAGATAGAGAGGGAGATATAGGAGTAGAGGGAGGGAGGAAGAGTAGAGATAGGGAGATATAGGAGGGGAGGGAAAGAGAGAGTGAGAGAGAGGGAAAGAGGGAAAGAGATGTAAATAAGGATAGAGAGAGTGAGAGAGAGGGAGTTAGAGAGAGGGAAAGAGAGGGAGAGAGAGAGAGAGAGAGAGAGAGAGGAGAGAGAGAGAGAGAGAGAGAGAGAGAGAGAGAGAGAGAAGAAGAAAGGGAGCTGGGAGGGAGAGAGAAATGAAGAATAGAGATAGAGAGGGAGATATAGGAGGAGAGGGAGGGAGAATAAATATACAAAGATATAAGAGGGGAGGGATGAAGAATAGAGATAGGGAGATAGAGAGAGTGAGAAAAAGAGAAAGGGAGTGGGATGGAGAGTCTTTAGAAGGAAAGAGGGAAAGAGGGAAAGAGATGGATAGAGAGAGAGAGAGAGATAATTAAGAATAGATATAGAGAGGGAGATATAGGAGGAGAGGGAGGAAGAATAGAGATAGGGGGATATAGGGGGGAGGGATGAAGAATAGAGATAGGGAGATAGAGCAAGAAAAAGAGAACGGGAGTGGGAGGGAGAGACTTGAGAAGGAAAGCTCAAGAAAGAAATGGAGAGAGGGGAAGATGGAAAGAAGGAGAGATAGAGTGAGAGAGAGAGTATAAGAAAGGGAGGGAGGGAGAGAGAAATGAAGAATAAAGATAGAGAGGGAGATATAGGAGGAGAGGGAGGAATAATAGAGATGGGAGATATAGGAAGGGAAGGAGGAAGAATAGAGATAGGGAAAGATAGAGAGAGAAAAAGGGAAAGGGATTTGGGAGGGAGAGAGAAATGAGGAATAGAGATAGGGAGATAAAGAGTGTGATAAAAAGAGAAAGGGAGTGGGAGAGAGGTACTTGAGAAGGAAAGAGGGAAAGAGAAAGGAAGAGAGGGAAGGAGGGAAATATAGGGAGAGAGAGAGATAAGAAAGGGAAGGAGTGAGAGATAAAGGAAGAATAGAGATAGGGAGATAGAGAGAGTGAGAAAAAGAGAAAGGGAGTGGGAGGGAGACACTTGAGAAGGAAAGATGGAAAGAGAAAGGGAGAGAGGGAGAGAGGGAGAGAGAGGGAGAGAGAGAGAGAGAGAGAGAGAGAGAGAGAGAGAGAGAGAGAGAGAGAGAGAGAGAGAGAGAGAGAGAGAGAGAGAGAGAGAGAAGAAGAAGAAATGGAGGTAGGGAGAGAGTAATTAAGAATGGAGATAGAGAGGGAGATATAAGAGGAGAGGGAGGAAGAATAGAGATAGGGAGATATAGGAAGAGAGGGAGGAAGAATAGAGATATTGAGATAGAGAGAGTGAGAAAAAGAGAAAGGGAGTGGGAGGGAGAGACTTGAGAAGGAAAGCTCAAGAAAGAGAAAGGGAGAGAGGGGAAGAGAGAGAGAGAGAGAGAGAGAGAGAGAGAGAGAGAGAGAGAGAGAGAGAGAGAGAGAGAGAGAGAGAAAGAGAGAGAGAGATCTAAGGATAGGGAGGAAGAATAGAGATAGGGAGATATAGGAGGAGAGGGAGGAAGAATAGTGATAGAGAGAGAGACTTGAGAGAGAGGGAGAGAGACTTAAGAGAAAGAGAAAGGGAGTAGGAGAGGGAGAGAATGAGAGATAGAGGGAAATAAAGAGAGACTTGAGAGAGTAAGAGAAAGGGAGGGGGAGGGGGAGGGAGAGGGAGATAATGGGAGAGAGAGACACTTAAGAGAGGGGGCAAGTGAGATGAGAGAGGGAGAGGAAGAGAGACCCCAGGTGAAAGACGAAAAGAGGGATAGACCAAAGAGAGAGTGGGTGAGGGAGATGGGAAAGAGAGGGAGAGATACTTGAGAGGGAAGGAAGTAGAGAGGGAGAGACTTAAGAGAGAGAGGGGAAATGGTTAAGGAAGAGAGAGGGAGAATTCAAGGAAGAGACCAAGAAGATAATGTTGATATGAGCATGCTGATTACTAAAATTTGACTCTCTGAAATTTATATGAATACTCTAAAAACTAGAATCTACATTATATCTCCTAGAGATCTAGAACCACTCTCAAACATCCTGACAATATACATAAAATATTGAACACAATATGCCACTAAGAGGGGGGCTGAATCAGTGGTTTCCAATTCTAAACCTCTTAATACTAAGAGTGATTACCGCTTACCAATCCTAATGTCAAGTTAACCTAATGGTAAGAGAAGGAAAGATATCACAGAGCAAGCACACACAAATGCACATCACATGACACCGGTGTATATGAAGAAAACCCAAGATGGGAAAAACCTTAGTGAGAAATGTTGCTAGAGTCTACTACTCCAATCTAGCCTCACAATAAAAACAATAGTTACAACATTTAGGGCACCAGAGCACCAATTCCTGGTAGTTTATGGGAAACAACCCAAAGGAGCTACAACCCCTGCATCGAGCACCAACCTAGTGATCTACAATGAATATCATCAAATACAAAAGTAATAGCTTCATTACAAATGTGTTTTGTAACCAATAATGAATAATCTATCTATCGGCTTCCCTTTTCATCAACTTTAATGGTAGTATCTTCAATCTTTACTTAGCCTCCTCTCTTCCGATTCACACTCTGTCTCATTCACTACTACCACATTTTGTCTCTGCAACTAGTCACTAGTTCCCCGTTCTCTCTATCTCTTCTCCTTCTCCCTAGTATCTACTCACTTGATGACTCAGGATCTACAGGTTGTTCATCTTACAGACTCTGCACTTGACTGTTGGTTACTCAGCTTGTCGATACAACCTTTCTCTATCATGTGCCGACCAAATCTTCTCTATAACACACACACAACCCCTTCACTCTATGCTATCCTCTTGCTATGTTGAACACCACTAGTTCAATTCTGTACTTTTCTTGTTTTGCAGCTTGCCAGTTGCTTTTGACCTTACTGGTTAAGCCTCAACCAAACCCTTTTGCTATTTGTGTCTTCCTTACACTCAGTCACTATGATCTTCTGCTATTTTCACTTGACCAGTCTACTCACACACTCATGCCCTCCTTCTCTATCTCTGGCATCATCAAATCTCTCATTCTTCAGTCTGCACATATATAGCCAAGTTTCCCCACCAAAACTTGAGTTCAAACATTTGCGTGCTAGGGTTTCTTCCACCACCTTTGAGGTGTATCAAATTAGCTCAGATCTTGTCTCGGATATGATATTTAGCACATCACTACCATTATCATGCCTTCCAGTGCATATTTACTAAACTTAGCAAGCTAGTACCTGTCTATCATTCTGACATTTTGGTCAACTCACCATAAATGATATCTCTAGTTTATCCACTAAATCCGATCTGTAGCATGACATCATTCGTTGATCCTTCCATCACCAATCTTGATCTTAATATGTCATTCTTCTTCGAGCCGCAAACCACTGTCATCTGTTAGGATTCCCACAGATACTAAGAGGGGGGGGTGAATTAGTATATAACCAGTATATAGAATTTCTTAACTTAAAACATGCATAACATATTATAACAGTGTACTGGTATGCAAGAAATAATGAAATAAATAGAATTAAAAACATCCACATGAAAAGCACACCATGACACAAGGATTTAATGAGGAAACCAAGTGTGGGAAAAACCTCAATGGGATTTGTGACCCACAATATCCACTTACTGACCAATAAGAGAATATTACTTACAAGAGGGGCCTGCACATGCAGGAAGGCCAACTGCCTAGAGCTCACTGCTCAATGGGAAGTCTCAATGACTTACAATGTGGATTGTACAAATCCAATATCTTGTACTTCTTTACAATAGCATCTATAATGCCTGATCTAGTACCGGTTGCTACTCTACTTCTTACATAAACCCTTTAACCTATATTTCACGTAATAGGTCTACCTTAATATTTCACTTACATCACTTCTTACTCTTACTTACAAAATGTCTACAATGATCTCTTTTATATATAAGGGTCATTTTACAATATGCCAAGTTGGCTTACAAATTTTTTACAATAATAAACAAAATATAATATAACAAAATCCTGTCGGCCTCTATGCCAGTGCCGATGTCCTGAGTGTCGGTGTAGAGTGTGATCATTGATGCTGGTGAACTATCTTGCTGGTGTAATGTCTTGCCGGTATAATGCCTTGCCAATATGAGAGGATTGTAAGGTTGCCATCAATGACAAAACCTTCAATCACCTACAATGTCTCATTGGAGTGTGCATATGCCAACAATCTCCCCCTTTGGCATTGATGGCAACACTCATGAGAAATTTCAAAAAGTATATCCAAAAATGTGAAGTCCAAAAAGTTACCAAAAATGTGTGCTCCCCCTGAGCATATGATTTCTGTGATACTTGAATTTTCTCATCCCACTAGTCCCCCTTTGGCATCAATGACAAAGGTTGTCAAGATGTCAGTAGAGTTTGTAGTTTCAACCTTGTAACTGAGTAGTTACAATTTGAAATAGATCCACCAAAACCAAGTTTATACTCTCCATAAACTTTTTACTATCTCTTATTGTTGTCTCTGTTCTTTTAACTGTACCAGTGAGATGCTGCAAATGCTCTGCCGGTGTTTTCTATCCCTATATCAGTGCCTCAGATATTTCCTTCCGTAATGATGCTAGATAGTCCAATCTTGGACTCATTTTTAATATTAGATGCTTTGCCTTATTCACTATTCTCTCTTTTTCTCTTTCCAATTTAAGTAATTCTTCCTCAAAAGTTGTTATCTTCTGTTCAAAAACTGATAATGTATCAGGTGAGTTAACAAAATTATTTGCAAGTTTATTGATTTCATCTTGTGCCTTGCTCATCTTCTTATCTATATCTACAATCAAAAAGTTTGTCTTACATGTGTCTTTGTACAGAGTTTTGTATTCTTTCAATAAATTACATAGTTTCGGTAGAAGTGTGTCAAAATCTCGGGTACACTTCTTTATCTGCTCATCAAAGAATTTTTGCTTTTCAATTTCCAATTTGTCCTTCAATGTCTCTTCCTTTATTTTCTCAATGTTCTCTATGATATATTTACACAAGGTATCAAGTTGTCCTAAAGAACCTTTATTGTCTATATTACAGTTAGGAGCAATTACCTTCAAAATTGGTATTGTGTCATCTATTGCCTTATAAGCTTGTGAGTTACAATCTATTATCTTTTTAATTGAATCCAATAGTACTTCAGTCACATTAGTTGATTTGTAGCCTGATGAGGAGCCTACTGTAAAGCGAAAAATCACGATCGAACCCTAGTTGTTCTCCCCTCTTCCAACTCCGAGGAGAGAGAAGGGAGGTTCGCTAGGATTCGATGGTTTTCACTTAGGGGAGAGACTTTACATTCAAAAGAGGGGTTGAAACCCACAAGATCCAATCCCACGCAATGCAAGATTGGATGCTAAATGTGTTTCAAGGGTTAAGACAGCAAGGCTACCCTCTTTCGTAAAGAATGTTGATAGGAGAATTAAGCTAAGCATGCATAGAAAGTGATAAAGATTCGCTTATAAACTGAGATAGGAATACAGTATGAAGCTACGGACCTGGAATTAGCAGTAAAATGTCGATACGGCACTGTCCTGCAAATTTGAGCAAAAGTTGTCAGGACGATGGCGCCCGGCGCCACGGTTCTCCGAAAAATCCGCGAAACGAAGGGGGATCTGTTCGTCTCTGCACAAGGATTCCAGATCTTCAATTTCAGCCGCGTACCTGCAACCTACACACAGAAAAGCGAAGATGATTGGGGGGTTAGGGATTAGGGGTTTGCCTTTAGGTCAAACCCTGGTTTTGGAATTAACCAAGAAATGAGCAAGTGTTGTAAATGTAAATGTATGTAAAACAAGTACTAATACCTTGTTCTAAGGATGTTTGTATCCTTATGTGCGAAGGTTTAGATGTTGTATGTTGTATGTTGTATGTTGTAGCATGTAGTATGTGATCTCCTCTTCAATGGTTGAATCCTTGTCTTGAATGCAACACTTAGCCTTGAATGGAGACTTGAAATGATCAATTGCTTGAAGGAATGCTTGAATGCTTGAATGCTTGAATGCTTGAGTATAGTTTCCACGCTTTGTACACATATCCTCCTCAAATTCCTTCTTCCCCAAATGAGAGAGAAAAATGTAGTTTATATACTTGTCAATTAGGGCTGATAGACTGATTTTCCCGACCTTAGGCCGACCAGGAAAGTTAATTTCCAATTTGCAAACAAAAAGACCCGAGACCCCTTAGGAGACCGGGTCCAAAATAGGACCCAGGGACCAGGGCGCTGGGCGCCATGGTCTTGGGGACTAGGGCGCTGGGCGCCCTGGTCCTGAAGGACCAGGGCGCTGGGCGCTCTGGTTCTGAAGGACCAGGGCACTAGGCACTCTGGTCCCACCTCCCAGGACAGCAGGGTGCAAGGAGGTTCAAGCCAAGGTGCTTGAAAAATGCAGTTTTCAGTGTCGTGAGCAAGTTTCGGGGTCTCCATTCAGGTTGCGTGTTGCGTCGCCATCGTGAAGACCGAAATGCAGTCGAAATTGCAAGTGTCGCAATTTTAGGATGCTACATTTAGCCCCCACTTTAGCAGGAGTATGTATGCTCATACTTCCGGTAAAGTACAAGGAAACAATATTGAAAGACTTTCACCATGTCAAGCAGGCAAGATACACCAAGCCCCCAGTGGACTAAGGATCTTACGACTTCGATTGACAAAGTAAAAGGGAAGATCATGAGGGAGAACCATGACTGTCAGTAGTAAGGCTCCCTCACTATGAGTCATGCAAGAAAGATATCAAAAATTTTCAAGGCAAGGCTAAATTTGCCAAGAAATTTTCAAGTATCTTGAAAAGATATGAACGGGATGTATGCCCCCCTACGTTAAAGTGATCGCACATGCCTCACCGGGGGTGATTGCTTTAAGGTAGTGATACATATAAGAAATGAAAAAGGAAAGGAGCACGTTATCGCAAGGATTTAGCCCCCAAGTGTGAGATAAGCCCAAGGATAATAGACACAAAACACAAAGCACGAGGTGACTTCGCTTTCCTCGGGGTCAGTATGCTGTATGATAATTCATGTATATATATCATATGTATATATGCATAATTGTTCTTCATTCCCCAATCAAGGAAGGTCACCTAGAAGAAGGGAACACATGTGTCTTTTGAGTCAACATGAGAGAGACCGAGAGATCTCAATGCTTTGCATCGTCCTCAAGTAGACAACACTAAGGACAACAAATAGAAGAATGAGAGTAACATATAGAAGAAGTAACAAAAGAGAGGGGGAAAGAATCTGCTATGCTAATGAAACTAGTCTAGCACGTCATCTACCCCCCGATCTTGCTGATCAATGTTTCGGGAAGGCAGGGAACACGCTAGAGGAGGAACATCCAACACAGCAGATGGAGCTATCACAAGATCCAAACAAGGCCTATGTTCATGTTCTGAGCCACATTGTTCTTGTCTAGGAGCTAGGATAAGTGCTTTAGAAAATTCATTAGATAAATGGTTATCGACATCAACAAGTTCATATTCACTATCATAAGCAAGAGGAGTAACATTTTCATCATGAATAACATGTTCATCCATATCATCATCAAGATTTATAAAAATAGGATCTTTAACTCGCACTGGATCAAGACCATCATGCATCTTATGTTTAGGAGATTTAGGCTCAATGTCCGGCTGAGGAGAAAATGGAATCATGCTTGTTGAAGGTGTTTTTGGAGATTGCAAAGTTTGAGAAGCAGCTGCCTGAGCTCTAAGACGATGCTTTCGTCGGCGTTCACATGCAGAACGATTTCGTCTAGTCTTAGTAGGAAGTGGAGAAGACTGAGGAGGAGGAATGTTCTCATCCTTAGCACTTGGGTGTTTAGGTTGTGGTCTCTTAGGCTGGATAATAGGAGAAGAAGAAGGTCTCTTCTCTCTATAAAAAGAAGGAGGAGGAACTGCTCCATATAAAGGAGGAATTTTTGGTTTAGGGAGAAGACCAAGTCCATCATGACGAGGAGGTATAGGTCTACTCTTAGGAAGTTTATTAGGTATAGACATAGTCACATCCATAGGGATGGGTTGAGAATCTTCTTGAGGAAAGACATTAGCTTTATCTTTCAAAGGAAGAACTTCCTTCTCAAGAATGATAGGAATATCAAGTTTAGGTGCTCTAGGTTCACTTAGAGATAGGATCATATCTGTTTTCCACTTTTGATAAGATTTGAAAAGATGATCACTTCGCGGAGGAAGAGATTGGAATTGTTTAGGCCAAAAGTAATCAATAGGAACACTAGAGGTTCTTTCAGCTGGTTTAAAGAGACTATGATTGATAGTAACAACTTCACCATTATGGGGAAATTTCAAACACTTATGAATAGGAGAAGCAATAGCTTTCATGGAAGATAGCCAAGGATAGCCAAGCTTCACACGAAATTGTTCGGAAGATGGAATAATAGCAAAGTTCACATCAAGAGATTTGTTATGGACCTCAATAGGAAATGTAATAGAACCAATTGCAGGAGAAGAAAATGCATCAAATAATTTCACAATCACATCTATTTTGTCATATATCACTTGATTCAATTGCAAAGTAAAAAGGAATTCTTCAGTAATAACATTAACCATGCACGAAGGATCAATAAGCACTCCACGGCAAGGTGTATTCTTAACTTTTGCAACTATGTATAAAGGACCATCAGGTGCCCTAATGGTTTCACTGGAATCAAATGTGATGGAAGGTTCTTTAGGGATTTCTTGCTGCTCTACAAAGTTAATCACATTCGGAGTCATAGACACAAGACCATCAGATGAGAGAGAGGAATCATTAGCCTCAATTGCATTAGAGGTATGAGAAGGCAATGGATCAGTGAAAATCTGAAGATTTTGGTTAGGAGGAGCTACAGATGTGTTGCCTTTATCATTCACTCTAGAAACAGAGATAGTATTGTTATCAATCAAATCTTGAATTTTACCCTTTAAAGAAAAACATTTTTCAGTATCATGCCCAGGCTGACGGTGAAATTGACAAAAAGATTTGTTATCAAAATAAGGTGAACTAATCTTTGCAGGATCAATTTGTCTTATAGGAGGAAGAGTAAGCACATTTTGTTCCAATAACTTATTCATAATACTATGCAATGATTCATTCAAAGGAGTATACTTTCTTTCTTTCTTGAAAAATTTAGAAATAGGAGGCACACCTGATGCTGCATTCACATTGTTGTTGATGATGTTTTCATTGAATTTGATGGAATCTCTGTTCGGTTTAAACTTCCCAAATGGTTGTTGACTGCTATCACCCTTATCACTCGGAGCCATAGGATGTGATTGTTCCATTTGACTCACAGTCAGTTGATAATTGTGAAGAGTGGCACACAACTGTTGGAAAGAAGTAAACTCAGAAAACAGAAGTTTGTCTCGAATATCTTTTTGTAAATTAGAAATAAAGATTCTTTGAATATCATTGTCAGGCACTGGAAAAGAAATTTGAGCATACAAATGCTTATAGCTACCAATGAAATCAGTCACTTTTTCTTTAACACCTTGTTTACAATGCATTAAATCAATCAAAGTAACTTTAGGACTTATATTGTTTTGAAATTGTTGAATGAAAGCATTTGCAAGTTGTTCGAAAGAAGTAATATAATAAGAAGGCAACGAGCAATACCATTGTAGGGCTTTGTCTCTTAATGTTCTAGTGAATAGTTTTGCAAGCAACCTTTGGTCATAAGCAAAATCAGTACATATTGTTTGAAAAGTCTTAACATGTGTTAGAGGATCTCCTTTACCATTATAAAGTTCCAAATGCGGGATTTCAACATGTTTAGGAGGGATAGCTCGAACAATGTCAAGAGAAAGTGGGCTCGCAACATCAAATGTGGGCACACTAAACTTAGATTGATTCATAGAGGCAATTTGTTGCTGTAAAGAAGAGACAGTTTGTGCAAGATTGTTAATGGTCGCTTCGGTCGAAGAGTTCATATTAGATGTGTTAGATTGAGATGGAAGTGTTATGTTATTGAAAGAAGGTAAAGAGTAAGGTGGTGGGACTCTATGATAATTAGTCATAGGAGATGATTGGACAGGAGGAACACTACAAGGAGGAATAGAATGGTTAAATGACTTGCCCCCTTGCGTCATGTTCATTTGTGGAGATATAATAGGGACACTCATTGAAGGAATGAATGAAGAAGTCGGATTGAATGAAGGAAGAGGGTTAATTGAAGAAGAAGGGTTGCCCCCATGACTAGTAATCATGGGAGGAATGTCTTGTATAGAAGTAGCCATGATGTTTGATGTAAAGGTAGGTATACTAGCAATAGGAGTTGTCAAAGGAATAGAATGATTGACTTGAGTAGGAGGTTGTGTATAACCCAAATTTTCAGCACAACTCTTCATAGGCATCACATTCGAATCCACAATGTGTGCAATACCACGCAAAATATCAATTCCATTCTTATCACTTTGAAGCATACGTTTTAGACCCTCAATTAAAGGAAGAGCTTGACTATCAGGGTATTCTTGAGACATCCATTGTCGAAAATTGTCAAATTGGTTATCCAATTTCGAAAGTTGTTCTACAGAAACCTCATGGAGAGCTTCTTCATCATTAGGAGGATTAGAGGAATTACCCATGTCCTCATTAAAAAGGCTATTCAAATTAGGTTCCATCTCCTCGGTAGTTAAACCTCGGAAAGACTTAATTCTACGGCTTCGTCTAACGGGAATAGTGTAAGTAGGGCTTATTGTTGTAAAACTCATGCACTAGAAAGAGAGAGAAGATTTTGAATTTAGAGGTAGCAATTTTCTGTAAAATCAGCCAATCTTCTGGATTTAAGCTGTTAAATGCAATCACAACAGTCTCCTGAAATTTCGGAAAAAATGTCCGGGACCGTGGCGCCCGGAGTGCAACACGGTCCTTGCAACTTTTTTCGAAATTTGCAGGGATGAAAGGTATGATGATTTTAGAGCTAATCTGAAAAAATTGAGTGATTTTACGATCTGTAGATAGGCCAAATTAAAGTTGTAATCTCAAAATTGAACCCTATCAAGATTGTCGAAAAATGCAAAAATTTGAATTTTGAAAAAGAGAGGGAAACTGAAATTTTGAATTTTGTGATTTTAGAGGGAATGTCAAGAGCAATGCAAATTTTGAAATTTAAAAATTGACTCAATTTCACGCAACATTCAATTTTGAAAGCGGAAATCAAAGTTGTTGTAATTAAGCACTTAATTTCAAAAGTCACAAAATGCAAGAATTTGAATAAAGCATTGAAATTTTTAATGAATGATAACACACTTTTCAGATTTAGGACAGTAAGAACACAATTTTGACACAAAATTTCAATTTCAATGATTTTTAAATGTTTAGAAGCCTTAATCCAAGCAATCACAAGACCAACTTTGACTGTAATTTTGAAGGTGTTAAAATTGATAAAATCAGCCAAAATTTTGGATTTTAGCAGGAAAATACAGTAAGATCTCGCTCCCGAAATTTCAGGAAAAATGTCGGGGACGATGGCGCTCAGCGCCACGGTCCTCGCAACTTTTTTCCAAATTTTTAGGGATGAAAGATATTGTGATTTTATTGCGGAATCCAAAGTTACAGCTGATTTGGAGATGTTTTGATCAGTGAAATTGTCGGACAAAGGTTGAATCAAGAGGGTTTCAAAAATTAGGGTTTTGACACTTAACCACTTAATTTTCAGAATTAAAGCACAAATATGAATTGAAAATTTGTAATAGAAGGGCAGATCTGAAACAGGCATTAACATTTAGACATTTCGCAGGTTCAATTACTAAAAAGAAAATTTAGGGTTTTTATGCAATCACCTCTAAAATTTTGCAAAAGATCAAACATGGAAATGTAATCAATTTTTTTTCAGATCTAAGCATGAAAAATCAGAAAGGATGTTAACGTCAGGTTCACCAAAATGTAAAGTGGAAAATCGCGATCGAACCCTAGTTGTTCTCCCCTCTTCCAACTCCGAGGAGAGAGAAGGGAGGTTCGCTAGGATTCGATGGTTTTCACTTAGGGGAGAGACTTTACATTCAAAAGAGGGGTTGAAACCCACAAGATCCAATCCCACGCAATGCAAGATTGGATGCTAAATGTGTTTCAAGGGTTAAGACAGCAAGGCTACCCTCTTTCGTAAAGAATGTTGATAGGAGAATTAAGCTAAGCATGCATAGAAAGTGATAAAGATTCGCTTATAAACTGAGATAGGAATACAGTATGAAGCTGCGGACCTGAAATTAGCAGTAAAATGTCGATACGGCACTGTCCTGCAAATTTGAGCAAAAGTTGTCGGGACGATGGCGCCCGGCGCCATGGTCCTCCGAAAAATCCGCGAAACGAAGGGGGATCTGTTCGTCTCTGCACAAGGATTCCAGATCTTCAATTTCAGCCGCGTACCTGCAACCTACACATAGAAAAGTGAAGACGATTGGGGGGTTAGGGATTAGGGGTTTGCCTTTAGGTCAAACCCTGGTTTTGGAATTAACCAAGAAATGAGCAAGTGCTGTAAATGTAAATGTATGTAAAACAAGTACTAATACCTTGTTCTAAGGATGTTTGTATCCTTATGTGCGAAGGTTTAGATGTTGTATGTTGTAGCATGTAGTATGTGATCTCCTCTTCAATGGTTGAATCCTTGTCTTGAATGCAACACTTAGCCTTGAATGGAGACTTGAAATGATCAATTGCTTGAAGGAATGCTTGAATGCTTGAATGCTTGAATGCTTGAGTATAGTTTCCACGCTTTGTACACATATCCTCCTCAAATTCCTTCTTCCCCAAATGAGAGAGAAAAATGTAGTTTATATACTTGTCAATTAGGGCTGATAGACTGATTTTCCCGACCTTAGGCCGACCAGGAAATTTAATTTCCAATTTGCAAACAAAAAGACCCGAGACCCCTTAGGAGACTGGGCCCAAATAGGACTCAGGGACCAGGGCGCTGGGCGCCATGGTCCTGGGGACTAGGGCGCTGGGCGCCCTGGTCCTGAAGGACCAAGGCGCTGGGCGCTCTGGTCCCACCTCCCGGGACAGCAGGGTGCAAGGAGGTTCAGGCCAAGGTGCTTGAAAAATGCAGTTTTTAGTGTCATGAGCAAGTTTCGGGGTCTCCATTCAGGTTGCGTATTGCGTCACCATCGTGAAGACCGAAATGCATTCGAAATTGCTACACCTACATTCTGAGTACCACCAGTGGAAGTAACTAAGCTTGTATTGACCTCTGGTAGGTTTGTTTGTGTTTGTATTTCCTTAAGCAATGGTTTTTCTATTTCTCCAGTTGCCGGCGGCACTGTTTCCTTATGAACCTGTTCCTATTTTTGTTGCTATTCCTATTCTAGAGCCTTTTGCTCTGTTTGTTTCTCTGTTTGTTGCATTGTCTCAGTCTGAGTCTAAGTTTCTACCTATTGCTCTTTGTCATCTATCAGTTTCTCCTGTGTGTTATTAGTTTGCTCAGCTACTGGAGGCTCACTAGCCATGTTAGTCTTATCAACTATATCTTTATCTACCACAATGATGATCTTTTGAGTATCAACATCCACTATATATAAGACTTTAGGATTAGGATTGACATCCTCTACATCCATACTTTCAACTACCAGTTGATCTTTTGTAACTGTTGTTTTTACCGGTGGAGTAATCAAAGGAGGTGGGGGTAAGTTGTCTTTAACCTTGATACTGGGTGGTCCACCAACTTTACCTTTACCCTTGTCCCTTTCTTTCTGATATACCTTTATAGGTTTTTGGCTCATGTATTTGTTACTACATCATTTATTCCTCATGACAAGAGTGAGTCATCCTATACAAATTCCATTGAGAGTCCTTGTCTTTCTTGTAACACCTCAATTCAAGTCCTTAGTACATTTGTAAATCATCTTTCAATCAAAAAGGTCAAGTTTTGGTAATTGGTTGAAATCTGTGAACACGTTGAACCATCTTGAACCGGGTTCAATAGGTTCATTTAGGTTCCATAGGTTCCTAGGTGTTCAGGGAGGTTTTTCATACTAATATTTTTTTTAAGTGTCTTGTAGCGGCTCTTTAAAAGTTTCTTGTTCGGTAATATGTTACTTCATTTCTCTCCAGGCGTTGAACTCATTGAACCAACTTCAAGAGGTTCAAACATGTTCAATATAGCACAAATGGTCAACAACTTGGTATAATTAATTTTCTCAGCAAAGATTTTCCTTGAGCGTGGTGTACATCTTGAACTACTTGAATGCTAATGAAGTCTATTCAGGATGTTCATATGTGTACAAAGTTGGTGGGTCCCGTGGGTTAAATGATTTGATGGTGCATTCATTGCCAAATATGAGGAAGGTGAACCATGTCTTAAGTGACGTCAACCCTTGCCTTTTTGAAGTAAGTAATCATTTGGGGAACTGGCGGTTACTTCAAAAACACCGCCATGCATTCAATGCATGTGTGCGATGTCCAATCCACAAACTTAACACACTTAGACTGATAATTGGAATTATTGCATTTAATGGTTCTGTATCATTTCCCTCACTATAAGGTATGAAGGATTATTAGTGCTTTGTATTTGTTCCTCGTTGCTGCAGTTTTGTTTTTCCTAGATAGGAGTCTTGTTTGTTGCTAGACGTCGTCTAGTTGTTCAACTATGAAGGTGAGTCCTTTTCTTTTTCTCTCCAATAGTTTTTACTTGCATTTTCTCTCTCATAGAAAGTTTTGCTGCAACCTATTAAGGCTCATTGCTTTGAATTATGAAGTCCACACTGCATTTGTTTGGGAATGTTTTTAGCCTTGCATGTACTGAACCCATAGTTACCGATACTGACCTTAAAGGGGAAAATCTTGAGGTTTTAAAAGAGAGGGTGTTCAAGGGAATTGACAAATCTTTTGGTGTGGAGATTTTGAGTAGTGGTCTCATAGAAGCAGCAACTTTTCCCCCAGCCATTCCTTGCCCAGAATTGATTCGGGAATGTATTGCTAGATATGACCCAGTCTCTAAGACAATTACGAGAGACAATGGTGAAACCCTTCTTGCCATAAATCGTGAAGTAATTTCCTCCGTCTTCAAGATTCTTGATTACCAGTTCTCTAACTTTTCCCCTGCTCAGTCAATCCTTGAGTTCAACATGGATAGAACCGAACACCGTAACAACGTAGCAAAATTTTGGTTGAAGGTTCCTCAAAGAGGTGGTTCTAGGTTGTAATGCCCCGCCAGGAAACCCCTAAGGGTTTAAGTTAAAAACACTCAATTAGAGTGTAAATTTTTTTTTTTTAACATCATAATAATTAAGAGTGTTAATGAAAAGTTACAACATTAAGATAGTTTGAAGTTAACTCAATTCATAATTAGGCACGACATTAAAATACACTGGAGTTATCTATCAACTTAGATATCACAGCAGAAGGCTCAAACAATCCTAAGGAGTTTCCTAACGCGATTACATAACCTTACACCTAACTCAACTTGCGTCATCAGATCCATTAATCTGGATATCTTAATTACGGGATAATGCATAGATCTTAATTACATATGTGTTCAAAGATATGTCATCTTAAAATTTTAGGAGGCGTTCATTTACTTTAGTGGTTAGGAGGCCATCGAGGAGTTATTGATTCAATGCACTTAATTTCATAATTACATTAAGAGGCCCCCAAAAGGGTTCATGTGCTTAATATGATGAATTTTATTCCTTGGTTTTGTGGTATCCATTCACAGTTGATTTCATCCTTTAATGATTAATAAATATGCCTATTGAGATTCATTCCTTTAAAGTTAAAACTACAATTAGTAAAGCGAGGATTCCTTCATTTGATTTTAAAATATACACCCACATTTGATATCTCTCTTTAAATATTAAAAGGTATGATTAATAAGAAAAATTCGTTCCTTAAGGATTAACTACAACAATTAGAGTGAGATCCCTTCATTGGATTTCTTGCATAGCCAACTAATGAGTTGAAGTTCTTTTATGAAGGTAAAATGTGAGTAGTCATAGGATACATTTGAAGTTTTAATAATGCAAGTAAATGGACTAATTTTTCATTAAGATGGATATGCATTAGAACACACGAGAGCTCCCTTCAATTTAAAGTATCGTTAACTAGATTACATTCATCATTTCAAGATTAGAGCAATGAGATCAAAATGACGTCCTTCTATTAGGATTAAAATACAATTATCTTATTGCATATCCTTTTTTTTTTGTTAAATGAAATTAATAGGAGAGAGATACTTTTACTAAGATTTAATGTATAAACAACTAATCAATTATTTCCCATTCCAGTTCAATTTTAGTAAACATGAGGGATTCCTTTTATAAGGATTAACATATGGGTTTTCTAGTTGAGTTCACCCAGTTATAGAAGTAATCTGGTGAGGGTTATTGATTAAAATTACAACATAAATTACTAAGTATATTCATCCAATATACAACCTGAATACTTGATTGAGTCCACACGATTATCAAATTAATCCGGTGAGGATTATTGTTAAGATTAAAACGTGATATAACTTAACAAATTCGTCCAATGCAATGAAACGTAATTGACATGGCGTGATTCATTTTCTAAGGTAAAAAGATAGTTACTTATATGATGTTCATCTTCTAGATTTCAATCTACAAATTTGTGACATAAATTATAACTTTGTTTCCTTTTTACATTCATTCCATTTATATACTTAATATCAAGTTAATCCAATAAAGTATTCCAGCAAGGTTCTTTCCACTATTACGATCTAATTTAACGTTATCAAATTACTTTTTCCACAACTTTATTTTCAATATTTAAATACTTTGCCATATTCATAATTTACAACGTTTTATGAACTTAAACAACCACATTTATCCATATGAATAATGTTATGCACTTAAATTTAAATTCATTAGATTTTCACCATACACTTATGCAAGAATACAACCATTCATGGTAATTTAAAACATAAAACAAAGCACGCTATAAACATCGCATAACACATATATGATCTCGGAGTTCACCCCGGATGGGCTACATCTCCGGGTCTGCTCAACTGCAAGACCCCTTTGGTATTATATTGTTAGGAATACATAGTTTATAAGTCTGTTACATGTTTGCCACTAGGCGAATTACAAACAATATACATCAGGCACCTTGGTAAGAATTTCACATAATGGATCCCTCCTAGAGCGGATTCCAACTGACCACTTCAAACAAATTACAAGTTCTAATGACTGACGATATTTTGACTAGGGCATATTTCGGCTATGACCGACACAATTATCTAGCTAACAAGGTCTGAAAACAAATACACCAAGGTATGTCGCCACCCCAAACAAGGCAAATATGGAACTTATACTTACAACATTTTCCTTTTATATCGATACGAAATCCAATTTACATGCGTACTACTAGCATACCAATGAAGAAATACAAAATATACAAGGATAATTTCGATTCGAATTTCATACTCTCCTATACTTTAGTTTTCATTTGTAAAATTATCGGGAGATCTGAATCATTAAATTCGATAGACGATGCTTATTTAAAACGAGAACAACTTCTTGTTAAAATATATTCCATGACGTTAGCAATGGGGTTTTATTTCAAAGGTCTTCAAATCCGACAATATTTGGTCTCTTCTCCAAGTTTACTTCCCTTCTAGGTTTGGTTCCAAAATTATACGTTGATCAATATAAATTTAACATTACATGTCTAATGGTATGTTAAAACCAACAAATCTATATATATACACAAACTTCGTGTTTGATATATATATATATATATATATATATATATAACAATATTTAGCGAATTAAAAATTAAATAAAACTAATTTTCAATAAAATGAACTTTTCCACCAAAATACCCCTTTATTTTTTTAATAACCCAAATATTACTACGCTTATTGCTTTGCATTTTATTATTTTTTTAATACTAAATCAACTTTTAATAACTAACATGAAATAATACAAAAAGCACTTAAAATATCCAAAGAGAAGGAAGGGCGATGCATTTAGGGTTCGCGCAGGGTGTTCCCTGCGAACCACGGTGGGACGCAGGGTTTCCCTGCGGCCACCATGGTCGCAGGTTTTACCCTACGGCCACGGTGGACGCAGGGAATTCCCTGCGGCCACACTGTGGTTTTCGCAGGGACTCCCTGCGGGCTACTGCGGCATCATGGGGATGGGGTCGGGTCGAGCTCCGGCTCCCCCCCCCGAAAACCCTCAAAAAAATTTCTTTTTTTTTTGTGTTTTTCATTTTAAATTTTATTTTATTGTTTTGTTTCTTTGCAACTTCCTCAGTTCGAATCAAATCGTTTTTTTTTTTTTGAATAAGAACATTGAAAGAAAAATCTTGCACAGACGTAGCCATTCCTTCAATTTTTTTTGTGTTCCATTTTCCTTTCCAGCATGATCACAATAATAGAATGGGGAGGGATTTCCAAATATCAGTTCAAGATTTTTCCCCAAACACAACAAAAATACACAAAAGAAAACTCTTAAGTAGGTAAGATTTCTAACTCATAAGACAGTGACAAAAATCATGATTCAATAATCACCATAATTTCAAACAAGAACCCAGATTTCTTTAGGGAGAATCTAACATACTTCTTTTGTTTTCAGATGGAATGAAAGATAACAAGAGACCTACCTCCATTTGCATTCCTGGCATGAATTTGAAGAAGAGCTCCAGCAACTCCAAGCAAGAAAGAAAAACTCCCTTTTCTCTCCATTTTTCCCCCCCAAAAGAGAACCCCCAAAATGCTTACAAAACTAGGTTAAAAAGAAAAAGCCCTAATTTTGCCCTAATTTTCAATTTCGAAATTAGGCATTTATTTTTGAAATAAAATGAATGAAAATGAAATGGAAGTCATTCATTTACCTTATTTAATACATCTCATTTGTTTTCCTTATTTAAATTATAATGCTTCTATTTCTTTTTAAATTTTTAATTTCTCAATATCGATTTAGTTCTACATTTATATTTTGGAACTATTGACCGGGTGAGGCGTTTTGATTAAATTTAAATTTTCTAAAAGTTAAACTTTTATACTATATCAACTTTACAAGTAAAAGGAAATAATCTCGTTTAAATAATAATAATTTACCCCTTTTTCTTCCAGAATGCAAAAATGAGTAATTTATTTCTATTTCTCAATTGACTTTTTAAATTTTTCCTTTCCAAAACGCACAATTTATTAAAATCGAAGTTATTAAAATTAACTATTAAATTAACTCGCTACAACAAAATAAAGCGACATTTTTTTTTTTTAAATATATGACTAATCTAGTACAAGAGTCTTATTTGTTCTAATTTCTCAACTACAAATGCATAAATGTTACAAATGCGTAAATGAGCACACTCACCCCAGTTAAATACCCTAAGCTTGCTACAATAACAATTTAAAGCAATCTCTTAAATTAATGATTAATCATATAAAAGAAGCTACCTAATTAAATTCCTATATCACTATTGTGTGCGCCTACTCATTAATTTTGAATTTAACACTTAGGATAACAAACCTCACTTACCTTGCGCAAGGCACGCAAATCGAGGAAGTCCTCCAAATCTCTCACATGCATCCCAATGAAAAGAAAGCCCCACGAATCCACACACGATGCTCACCTAACCGTGGCTACGGCAAGATGAGAGTTATATGACCACTAAATCCGAATTCAAAAGATGAAAGAGCATACTCAACCTTGCAAATTCCAAAGGAGATGAACCTTGCCCTAAGCGATGTTGTACCTGCAAATCTCCTGCACCCATGAATTCATACAAGCATGCATATACAAATACATATTCAATGAAGACGTTAGCTCAAGATTTATCACAAGGGTTAGGAACAATTACATTTACACGAGAATCGATGCAAAAGCACAATAATAAGTATGCACAATTATTTATATTATCTAAACTACACATTTCACCATGGTTAACCTACCATTCAAGAATGCCACATAGGAAGTCAATTGTGGTCAAACGGGTTTTAAAGGTCCGACTAGGGTGTGGGCATTACATAGGTTACCCAAGAATCCTAATAAGAATCACATGTTGCCTCACATTCATGATGTTATGCTTTTGTTGCACTAGACCAGAGGGTCTGCTAAAGCTTACAGCTTTGATGACTAGATTTATTGCTACGTGCAGCTGGTTTTGGAAGGGAAGTAGTATCTTGATTGGGTTGAATTGATTGCTGATTCAATGAGAGAACAACTGAGTATGGCTAAACAGTTCAAATAGAACTTCTTTATGTCTTTGTATCTCTTGTATTGTTTGGCATGTGTTAAGGAGTTAGTTGGAATACCAAAACAGCTCACTGAGGAGGATGTTTCCATATATGAGTTCTATCCCATGCTGCAAAAGGATAAGGCCTTACAGGATTTCAGAAGGGTGCACAATGCTTTTTTGGGCAACTTGTGTCATGAATTGAAGAATATGAAAGCCAAAAGAATCTCCGAGGATGTGAAGACATTGATAAAGAGGTTTGGTAGTTTCTATAGCCAGTTTCCATGCTTCTATTACATAAGGATAGGTAGTTTTGAAGAGGAGCCCTTCAAGCTCCCTCACTTTTGTTCAGATTTCTTTGTTCTGGCAGAGATATGTAGATAGCTGACCTCTGTAATCAAAAAGGCACAACCCAGGGATAAATGGGAGGGTCATTTTCCCATCCAATTGGGTGTGTTGTCCTACAGTTCGATGTTTGACGCTTTGAGTATTGGAGCAGATCTCAGGAATTTCAATTTTTCCCTGTATTCTGAAAGGAAAGGTTTTGATAATAAGGGTTTTTCCTTAAGTCTTGGTCTAATGCCATACCTCCCAATGCCACAACTAGAGGATTTCTAGGAATATTGTACCGATGAACTCGAGGTGTTCAAAAGGGGAAACATGAGGATGGTGTTAGAACAAGCCATTTCATTGCAAGTAAAGTTGGACACTAAGGGGCTTGAAGAGGACTATCTAGAGCTATTCGAACCAAGATACTTAGCCCGTGCAGAAATTGAAATGCTTCCAATTGACTAGGATGAGGAAGAGAAAGATTATATATAGCTAAGGACCAAAGGAGTTTTGGAAAGGACCGCATTGTGGGTTGCCAGGAAGAAAGAAGCAAAATTAGGCATTAAGTCTAATTCTGCGAGAAGTAATGAGGTTCCTCTACATTCACCAAAGCATCTTTCTAACAATGCTTTTATGCCTGTTCATGCAAGTAAAGATAAAAAGTCACCCCAGCTTAGACATAGGTCTAATTCAGCTTTGGATTTCTGTACTCCTTGGCATACCCGGTCCCGAAGTGCCGCTCAAAGAAAGATGGATCAAGCAAAGGATACAGGGGTGAAAGATACAATTCTTGATGCCCAAATATTTGAGGTTGAAGACTTGGATAGCGATGTTGCTAATGCAATAGATTCTCATACGGTGACCATGGCTATGACACCACCTTCCAAAGTGATAGAAGGAACAACCAGTTCTAGTGCAACTCCTAAGTGGTTGACCACTTCGGTGAACAGAAAGCGGAATTTTCTTCCCGTGACTATTCCAAATGAATAAATGGTCATTAAGTACATAGAGAAGAGCCCCAAGCCGAAAAGGTTCAAAACCACTGCCCACCTAGACAATGATGAAGGAACTAGAAAATGGGTCATTGAAATCACCTCATACAAACCCAAGGATGAAAACAAGGAAGCTAGCCCCGATGATTTCAAGATCACGAAGGTGGAACTGGGAAATATGAGTAGAGACTCAGACAATCATTTCTTCCAGGTATCAGCAAAGAAAATGCTCACCAAATCAGAGAAAGATGAGCGGGAAAAGAGAGAGCTAAAGCAAAACATAAATGTTCTTGCCCAGTTCATTGACAGTATTGGTTGCTTTGGGGCACTCCCAATATATCATGCTACGGAGAACTTCAACCCAACTTTGCTAGAAAATAAAAAGTTAATGAGTCAAGTTCAATGGGCCAAGAGTATCATAGAAGTCATGGAGAAATGGATTGAGGGAATAGTCAAGGATGGGGAGAAGTATATCACCGATTCTTGGAAGTTATGTGACAAGATACAGAGTCTTATCACTGAAGTTAAAAATTAGCTTGTGTCGTGGGAGGAGGAACACAAGTGGTAGAATATCTCACCTTTGTTCGCCAAAATAGAAGAATATGGAGTTACTAGGTTTCTGACAGAACACTCAATCAAACTGGTAGCGGATGAATGTTAGCTCTTTATGCTGAAGAAAACCATAATGTGGCGGGTGCTTACCTTCAAGTCTCTGATCTCTGATGCTAAGACCTTTGTTTATGAGCTCCAGGATCTCCAGTGCAGTATAGTTCATGATAACAAGGTGGTTAACCCTGACCATGATTGACAGTTGGGAATTTGTGGGTTGAACACATAGGATGCAATCAAGGCTTTTCGGATAAACATGGAGAAAATCAAAGCAAAGGGTAATTTCACTCCGGAAGATATAACAAGGGTGGCTAGGATTGAGTCCATGACCTTCATTGGAAATGATCAGTTGTTGAAACATGCCATAAAGATGGTGAAGCATTGGTGGAATAAGGAGGTGGTGAAGGCAAAGCTCAATGTGATGAAAGTTCTGAACCAATCTATTATTCAAGAGCTCACAACCACCCATGATGCCCGCAAAAGCAGAGATGATGATGATGATGGAAATTTGACATAATGCATTGATCCAGGCCCGGTTTCCTTTATTTTTGTAATTTCACATGTTTATGCAAAGACTTCAGGATATCTATCCCAAGATACATCTTGTTGGTTTCATAACTGTTTTGGGGGAGGTCGAGTTTTCAGGGAGACCTTCCCTATTCTAAAAACTATAAATTAGGGAAAGATAGATATAATAGGGGTTATATTTGGTGAGAAATTTTGGTTAGTTTTTGTTTTTCCCTTTGTTTTATGAATTTTCTATTTGTAGAAGGAAGAATCAAACTTTTAAAGTTGGAATGGAAAAAGATTTATAGATGTATTATTGTGCCTTTATCGCATAAGAATATATATATACAAAGATCATACTATTTTTGGGAGAAGGAAAATTTGTGGGTTTTGAATCTGTGTAGACACATATCTTTGCATATTCTTATCTAATCAAATAATAGTAATGACCTTTCTATTCCAAAAAATTATTATTTTTCTGGTACTCATTCCTTTGAGTGTTTGTTTTCTTTTAGAAAAGATTCATGTTTGAGAACAGATTCAGTTTCTCTTATCTGTTCGTTCCTAACTGAAATTGTAGAAATGGTGTATTGAACTTTGATTCAGTTACTTTAATCTCTTATATTGAAAAGATTGGAAAGATTGTTTTTCTTAGAAATACGTGTGAAATATTGGCCTCTCATCCAAGAATGAAGTAGGCAGCCTTACATGCTTTCAGGTTAAAAGCTACTGCTCAAATAAAATTAATTAAATTATTCCTTGAATAACTGAAATAGGGAGCTGTACCTATGGAAAATTCAGAGGGAAGTGGTTTATACAACACTTACCCAACTGTTTAGTAGAATACTTGTCTTTAAAAGAAGGCGACAAAGTTTAAAATTGATCATTTTAAGAAAAGACAAATCTGTTCACTAACAATATTCTTCTTGTTTTTCTTTTTCCACTAGGAAAATGTCCCATGCATTTTCTGTCTCTTTAGTCACCTCATTAACTCTTCCAACCATTAAAGCAATGTGCCAGTGTGGAGTAGAAAATACTGACTGGTTGGCTTCAGCAATTAAGTCATCAATTTCTTTGGGTGAGTTCACTAGGTATACAACAAGTAGCATTTCTATCTTTATTTTCTTATCAAGTTCTACTACTACTTGTCTCCTTGCTTCCAGTCTCTTAAATAGTTCATCTGGTACTTCATCTACTACTTCCATCAAAAATTTCTTATACATATGCATATGCAATATAACACTATTTTCTACTTGTTGTTTTTCATCAGCTGTTAGAGTGTCATATAGTTTCTCTATATTCTTCAATTTCCCTTCCTCTATAATTTCATTCAACAGTATGTCAAGAGGGGCCAAATCCTTGTTTGTCCTCTTCTTCTTCTTGGGTGTCAGTTTCTTCTTCTTTGGTGTAGCCTTTCTTACCGAAGATCTCACTGCTTGTTGTTTTTGTCTTGTCCTCCTAGATGAGGGTGTAGTTGTCAGTGAGGGATCTCTTTTCCTTACAAATCTCTTGAAAGTTGTAGGCATATCATTCTCTGAAGAAGTACCTACCAAAGATAGGTGAGTTTAAGGTTGTGGAGCTACTAACTCATCCTCTATTATACTGGTTTTCTTTAACACATCTTCTTTAATAGCCTTTGCCTGTCTAGAACCTTTTCTTACAACTACCTCAACCTTTTTCACTCTTTTCTTAGATTGTATTTGGCTTTCAATAGTTTATGCACTACCAAATACTTCTTCCTTAGGTTCTTTAGGGGCTTCCAGAAGTACTTTAGCATAAGTTTCAATCATATGATCATCTGTTTCCTAGCCCATCTCTGTTACCCAAACTGTCCTAGGGATGATTGCTTCAATCCAGATCTCATCCTTCTTGATTACAAAGCATATTTCATCCTTATATTTGTCAACAATCTTTTGTGATAATCTGATTCTTTTCTTCATTTTGGCTTTAAGTGCTTGAAAGAAATCATGGATATTGTTTTCCTTATCTTCTTCCATGTTATTGAATAGTTTTGTTAGCTATTTCCCTACCGGTATATCATATCCAAGTTCTTTGTAGCCTATACTAGGAACCTGTTTGGTTATATGTAGCATCAGACATACTAGCAGATTTCCAAATTTAAAAGTTCCTTTCTTGTCCTTCTTAATCTTGCCTAAGTTGTCAATTAATTCATCCTTCAACCACTCACATACATCAATCTTTGCATTATCTGTGACCATATCATAAGCACTCTTAACGCACAAACTTGAAACTGGATTGAGTCTATTTGCATGAGTAGCTTTATATCCTAATATCATGCTAATAAATCTTACATTAATATCTATTACATCATTTACTTTTAAGGACCTTCTGTTGGATGTGGCACCAGTTAGGTTTATAACTAGGTCGTTGGAGACCGTTTTAGTCTTGTCTGGCCTTTTATCGGTGGTCGGTAACCTTGTGATAGCTTTCACAGCTTCCTTGGTGATTTTGTGAATTACATCTAACCAGAAAAATTCACCATGTACCCTGCTTAAGACTATCCTAATCACATCCTTGGGGAATTCAGGAATTCTAAGGATCTCTGTAAATCCTAGGGTTTCAATGATCTTATGTTCATCTTTTACATTTTCGGATTCATCACATATAACAATTTTAAACATGGTTTTAATCTCTTTATATCCTAGTTCCTCAATGTTGCAGTGAATGTAAATTTTGGGGTCTTTAGCATAAATGACTCCCTTAGGAATTTGAGAAAAACCACCTAAGGTATCATCTTTCTTTGCTACTTTAGGAACTAATTGAAATACGGGCCTAGGTATTTTTATAACTTTGACAATAGTAGGGTTTGCTATATATTCAAGTGCAGAGGTGGATGCCATGATAAAATACCTTTTACTGCCTTTAGGATGGATGATTGCTTGAAGTGATCTTGCCTCTTGTTCGAAATGCCTTAGCTTAGAATCTTCGCGCTCTTCGTAGATTTGAAATTTTGGTAAAATGAAATGGAGCCAAAACCTCAAATTTGTAGTGTCTTTTTGCCATCTACCACATTAAATGCATGCCGGTTAAGTATTCACTTAACATTGTCTGTCGATAATAAGTAATTTCCAACTACTCATCTCTAACCAAGGGAATAATAGTACATGTGTTATTAGATTTCCAAACCCTCAAGGTAACTTTCTTCGATTAGATGAAGAACTTCCTACCAGTGGAGCACTGCTCTGTCCTGTCGGTAAAGCATCACTTGGTCCTACCAGAGAATCATTGACTGGTTCTATCGGTGGAGGAGTATTCCCAATATTTAGATTAGCTTTTCTAATCCATTGTTTTGAGAATTCTTGCTTAACCTCTTCAACTTTTTCTTTACCCTTCAAGCTAGAGCTTTTGTTGTCTACCGGTGATTCTTTACTTCTACAGAATTTTGCAATATGTACAATCTTGTTACATGCAAAACAAGTTACATTATTCTTCTAAATAGTTTTCCCATAACCTATGCCGGTTTGTGCTCTGCATTGATTAGATAAATGTCCAAATCTTCTACAAACATAACATTTTACATTCATTCTACAATTTTCAGAGTTGTGACCAACTTTGTTGCATTTTGAACATTGACCGGTGGGTCTGTTGATATTCTGATAATTTAGAGATCTACATTCATTTTCTCTATGACCATACTTATTACAGTTAAAGCATTTTCCATTGAATTTATAAGCATTAGGTTGTCTTATTGGTTTGTTGTGATCCTGAGTATTTGCAGTATCGGAGCTTTCACCAACTTCAAAGCCAATTCCAGAAGTGTCACCTTTAGGTTTTTGATTCTTCAACAAGGTGCCAAGTTCCTCTGAGATTTTCTTTAATTTTTCTTTATGTTGATTTGCAATTTCTAGTTCTCTTTCTAAGACCTCTTTCTATCTCATTAGCTCATTGGAGTCATTCTAAGTGTGCATTAAATCTGTCTTCAATAAATCATTTTCATAGCTAAGTCTTGTGTTCTCATTTGCTGCATCACTTAGTCTTCTGGTCAATTCTTCTTCATTCTTCTTCCTATCCTCAATTTCTTTACAAAATCTCATAGTCATATCCTACATCTCATTCTTTGTTGTCATGTTCTCTAGTTTTAGCTTATTTATCTGATCATTAATTAATTCCTTTTCATCATTCTCATTTTGCATCTTTTCACAAAGTTCTCTTCTCTTATTTCTTGCAATAGTAAGATTCTCTTGAAGTGCCTGAATGATATCCTGAGCTGCCTTTAAATCATCTTCTAGTTTGATATTTTTCAATTTTTCTGTATCATAGTCTGAGAGAGCTCCTTCAAGTTGCTTCATTAGATTTTCCATCTTTACCAGTGTCAAGATCTTCCTCAAGTTGTTAGGCTTCTGAAAATAGAGGACCAGGCTCTGATACCAATTGTTAGGATTCCCACAAATACTGAGAGGGGGGGGGGTGAATCAGTATCTAACCAATATATAGAATTTCTTAACTTAAAACATGCAGAACATATTATAACAGTGTACCGGTATGCAAGAAATAATGAAATAAATAGAATTAAAAATATCCACATGAAAATCACACCATGACACAAGGATTTAATGAGGAAACCCAATGTGGGAAAAACCTCGATGGGATTTGTGACCCACAATATCCACTTACTGGCCAATAAGATAATATTACTTACAAGAGGGGCCTGCACATGCAGGAAGGCCAACTACCTAGAGCTCACTGCTCAATGGGAAGTCTCATTGACTTCCAATGTGGATTGTACAAATCCAATATCTTGTACTACTTTACAATAGCATCTATAATGCCTGATCCAGTACCGGTTGCTGCTCTGCTTCTTACATAAACCCTTTAACCTATATTTTGCATAATAGGTCTGCCTTAATATTTCGCTTACATCACTTCTTACTCTTACTTACAAAATGTCTACAATGATCTCTTTTATATATAAGAGTCATTTTGCAATATGCCAAGTTGGCTTACAAAATTTTTACAATAATAAACAAAATATAATATAACAAAATCTTGACGGTCTCTGTGCCGGTATACTTCCTTTCTCTATGTCGGTGTTGGTGTCTTGAGTGTCGGTGTAGAGTGTGATCATTGATGCTGGTGAACTATCTTGCTGGTGTAGAGTGTGATCGTTGATGCCGGTGAACTATCTTGCCGGTGTAATGTCTTGTCAGTATAATGCCTTGCTGGTATGATAGGATTGTAAGGTTGCCATCAATGACAAAACCTTCAATCACCTGCAATGTCTTATTGGAGTGTGCATATGCCAACATTATCAACCAGTGATTTACACAGTTGACATTTAATGTCAACCAATCCAACAACCTCACTGACACGACACTTCACCAACCTCTACATACTTTCCACTTCAACTCCATGTGGCATCTCTATCGATATTCATCATCTTAGACCTTTGTGTCACTCCAAATAGGATCACTTACCAAACAAATAACTGGTGCACACCTACCATTCATCTAACCCTATCTATACACCTCACCTTCTGATTAACCATCTTGCCATACAATCTCCTACACAACCAATGCATCACATTTACCAATAATCACCTTGCTGACCAGCAGTAGATATCCATGGTGAGTCATCATGTCCCTTACCACTTGATTATGAGCACTCCATTATGCCCTTTGAATCTTTGTTGCATACTGGTAACCACCTTGTTTACAGGTTGACATGTTTCTTCCTTCATACCGACAATAAGCATGATTTCTTCATGCCATCAACCCCGAGCAGCAATGCATATGTGGTAGGATCCTTTCACCATCTACATCCTAGTCACTCCATGTGTGCAACTATAGAGCCACATCTTCATTTGATAGGTTCTCCTATCAACTAGTTTGTCAGGGTGACAAACACATCATCTCAACTCCTCCTTCTCTATCTTGGGAGTAGATCATGTCTTCACATGTTGATCCAGTGTACATCCCTAATCTTAAACTCTAGAGGCTTCCACATCTTCCACTTTGGTGATCTGGTCTATGCATCCAATAACTTCCCTTTTCTTACTCTAATTGTCTTATCCCGAAGAGTCATGATGCATGCCATGTATGTTGTGGGATAAGCAAGGTATTACCACTTACCAGTGGGAAGCATAGACAACTACACTTCAACTACTAAACACCGATGGAGGAGTATCTATGTCACCTGTAGGTAATTTTGTGACTTCACTAAGGAGAGGATACATCTCCAACTTGACATATGTCCCAATACCTTTTCCATATGTCACCTTTGCTCACTAAAGTAGCACACTTTCTGTTAACCTTCACTTCATCTGGTGGGAGTCCTATAAGATGGCATCATACTAGCATACCAGTTGTACTTCTAACCCTTCATTAGTTTATACTGCAACAAGCTTTATGCTTCACACACTTGTTGGTTCCCATCATTCACCAATCACTTCTCTATGATGCTTGTTCAACATCATCATGCATACTCACTAACTAGTTCCTTCTTCCCAATACTAACATGTAAACCTGTTGCTCCAACATGCTTACCTATTGGCTTCACTATCCACACTACCAGTTGATAACACTAACAACATATAAACAATTCTTTCCATATCGATTGTCCTTCTATACTGGTAACATGCTATACCAATTGAAATCAATGATAACACAATGCCAACAATCTCCCCCTTTGGCATTGATGTCAACACATGTAGTATCTAGTATAATACAGATTCTTTCTCCCCCGTTGACAAAAATGGAAAAGGGTCTTGACAACTGGTACACTGAAAGATCTATTTGTTAGGATTCCCAAAGATACTAAGAGGGGGGGTGAATAAGTATCTAACTGGTTTATGGATTTTCTAAACTTATTAAATGAATTGCATGCCAAAACAGTGTACTGGTAAACTAGAAATAATGCAATAAATAAGATTAGTAAACACAACATAGAAAACACACCATAACACAATATTTTTAACAAGCAAACCCGGTGTGGGAAAAACCTCGGTGGGATTTGTGACCCACAATATTCGCTCACTAGCCAATAAGTGAACATTACTGATACAATAGGGGCCTGCACATGTAGGAAGGCCAACTACCTAAATCTCATTGCTTAAATACAAAAAGGGAAGTCTCACTGACTTACAAAAGTGGATTATGTAAATCCAATGTCATGTATTGCTTCAATTCAACATCTGTTATACTAGGTTCAGTACCAATTTAAGCTCATACAACTTCCAAAACCCTATTCCAAGGTCTGCCTTAATATTCACATTTGGCTATTACATTCCTTCCATATATTTCACTTCTTACAAATGATTTACAAGATCTCATACTTATATGAGTCCTAATACAATTCGCCTTGTCGGCTTACAAAAAGATTTTACAATTAAATATAAATTACAATAAACAAAATCCTATCGGCCAGGGTGCTAGTAAACATCTTTTCCACTGCCGATGTCTATCGGTGCCATAGGATTGTAAGTTTTCCATCAATGACAATAACTTCAATCACCTACAATTTCTCATTGGAGTGTGCATTTGCCAACAATCTCCCCCTTTGGCATTGATGGCAACACTCATGAAAAAAAGTTAAAATTGTATCCAAAAAGTGTTGTCCAAAAATCTTACCAAAACTATGTGCTCCCCCTGAGCAGATGATCTCTTTTGTCTTACTCCTTTTTCTCATCCTCTACTACTCCCCCTTTGGCATCAATGACAAAGGCTATCATTCAATTCCTATTGAGTGTAGTTCCTATTATGATCCCTGTAATCAATGGGTTACAAAAGCAACATTCAGACTATTGTAGAACCTTTCACTGTCCTTTAGTGTTACTTCAGTCCTCTGGATTGTACCAGTGATTATGTGCATTTTTTCTTCTGGTGTCTTAAATCCTGGAACAAGAGCCTCAGAAATCTCTTTTCTTAAAGAGATGAGGATGTCTAGTTTAGGACCTAGTCTGCACTTCAGTTCCTTTGCCTTAAATTTTAACCTTTCCTTATCTTTTTCAAGTTTTTCAATTTTCTCTTCAAAGCCGGTAATTTCCTGTTCTACTACCGATATTGAATCTGATGAACCTATTAAATTGTCAGCAATATCATTGATTTCCTTTTGAGCTTTGCTGATTTCTTTATCTATATCCTCTGTCAAAATGTTTGCCTTCCATGTTTCTTTGTAAAATTTCTTGAAGTCCAAAATTGTCTTTCCTAGTGTCAGTAATAATGTGTCAATATGTTCCTTACTCTTCTTTACTGTTTCCTCAGAGAAATTTTCCTTCATTTTTATTCATTTTCTCTCTAAAAGTCTCCTCATTGATTTGATCAATTGTTAGAAGATTGTCAGTTATGTATTTAGACAATGTGTCTAATTGGCCTAAAGAATCTTTATTCTCTATTTTACACTTGGGTGCTATCAATTTCAAAATTGGTAAGGTATCATCAATAGCCTAATATGCTAGTGCATTACAATTAGTTATTTTCTTCATTGAATTAAGCAATACCTTGTTGGCATTTTTGATGATTATGTTGTGATTGTCATTGATGGACACACACTTGCTCTTGCTATGAGATCACTTTTTGAATGTATGAATTATGCTCAACTGGTATTTGTTCCAAACCAGTATTATGTTGTAGTCTTTAGACTATCGGTGTTTTGCAAAAAGTGTTTACCGATCTCAAGCGGCATGAAGACCTCAAGCGGTTCGAGGATCTCAAGCGGAACGGAGCAAAAGAACTAAAAGCTGTAGTTATCATTTTCCCGGTCTTCATTTTTGTCAACCGGTAATAATTAAATTGGTATTACTCTGAGTTACCAACCGGTAATCGGTAAAGTTGTATAAACCGATATTACTCTGTGATGAGTTACCAACCGGTATATTTTTGTGATGAGTTACCATCCACTGACACTTTGACGGTGATTTCGTGTCGTGTTACCAAATGTGTCTCGATACATTGAACCTAGGAACTTGCAATCTAATCCTATTGGACCGACATGAAATCAGATTCCTTTTTAAGGACATCATGTCTAGGGTTTTAGGGTGTGTAGTTGTTAGGGTTTTTGGTGGTTGATGAGTTTTTATGTGCGATCTTAATAGAGAAGATCAAGTTTGTGTGTTGTAATAGAGTGTGGATTTACTGAAGACTAAAGTAATGCTAAAATGCATTAGCAATAAGCTATCATGGATCTAACCAAGCAGAATGTGCTATTTTCTAGATCATTCACTTGTTGATTACTCACGTCTTTGACAAGTCAAAAACCCTTAACCAGGTAGGGCCAGAAAAACCTTTGTAAATCCTCTAACAAGGTGATTCACATCTGTGGATCTGAAATTCTCTCACAAGGTAGTCTTTAATTAGAATTATCTCCTAACAGAGATTTAGATTCCTAATAGGATCTGTTCTGGTAAAGAACATTGTATGACCTTAACCGATCTAGTTACAATTTTGCAGATAGTTACTTGTGAGTTTCATCTCACCGTGGTTTATCCCATTTGGGTTTCTAGGTCAAAATCTCTTGTGTTATGGTGATTGTGCTTCTATGGGTGAATGCCTTATTTTTTATTTGGTTTACAAGTGTGTTAACCGGTGTGTTTGCAAAACTGTTTTACCGGTTTACTGCTATACTGTTAAAGTGTTTGAGTTTGGTATTTCTTGTATACTAATTCAGCCCCCCCTCTTAGTATTCATCAATTGGTATTAGAGCTAACCTTTCTATTAGTCTAACCACTTGGAAAGAGATATGGGGGAATACACTGTGAGGGAACTTACTCATCAGCTCACTCAGACTGAGAAAGCCTATGATGAACTTAAAGTCAAATGTAAGGCCTCTCAGGAAAAAAGAAGAGAGCATGCTAAAAAACTGATGGAGTTAACTAAAAATAGTTCTCCTGATAAAGTGGACATGGAAGCCCTAGTTCAAGAAGTTGAAAAACTGAATGAGTCCAATGCCAACCTAAGAAGGGAACTTGAAGGACTAACTATACGAATGTATCAAGAGCTTGAGAACTAGAGGAAAGCTAAAGATCTAGTAAAAGACAAAGATCATGAGATCTCCAAGTTGAAGCAAGAGATCAGTGCACTTACCACTCATCTTCATGAAAGTAAAGTGGAAAAGGAAGAAATGCAAGGTGAACTACACATGGCTGTTTCTGAGAATGCAACCTTAAAGGAATCCAATGCTGCAATTTCCAAAGAACTCACTGAGTCAAAGGAAATACTTGCCAAAATCAATAAGAGCTCTGTTAAGCTAGAGCAAAAGATTGAATCAGCTAAACCAGTAAAGAATACAAATGGACTTGGTTTCTCTGAATATGAGGAAGGTGAGACCTCTGGAACAAAAGATGGAGCATCAAAGAAGCAACTAGCACCAAAGGATAAAGGTAAGCAAAAGTTCAAACCTCTTTGCTTTAATTGTCTCAAGGAAGGACTTACTGCTAATGTATGTAGAACTAAGGCTTACAATAATTTTCCTTATTTTCTAAACAATAAGCCTAGACCCAATAGATTCAATGGTAATTGTTACGCATGCAAAAATTTTGGGCATAGAGCATTTAAATGTAGGTCTTTCATGCACAACACCGGAAGGTATCCTCAAAGGAGTCAAGGAATCTTTCCCAAACCCTTTGGGAACCGGAATCCAAACCATTTTAATACCTATAATCATCAGTCAAGAAGCCGTGGCTATCAAGTGGCAACCAGATGGAGAGCAACCTATTTGATCTATCATGGTAGTGGTCACACTACTGCAACATGCAGAAGGAAGAATGGAAACATGAACAATGGACCTTGGAAAGCACCTGGAATGGTTTCCTATCATTGCAACAAACTGGATCATACAACAAGATTATGCAGGATGAGAAAGAATATATTGGATGATATACCGGTCACTCCGAAAGGAAAGATTGATGTTGAAATTGTTCAAGCAGATATGAAGAAAACCTGGAAGAAGAAGCCAGAAGAAGTGTCTCAAGAAGAACTGGTTTCTGCACCTAGTGTGAAAGTCACTGAACTGGCAAACTAAGCCTCAGAAAAGCTTAGGGGGAGCAAATGGTGAAATGTTTCAAACCCCCGATTTACACTAGTAAAAGACCTTAACTAGTATGTGATACCTGTCAACTAGCAGAAGACTAGAAACGGTAAAAGGCAAATTAGGGTTTATGCCCTAATAGTGGAGCATTTATTATGGTAGGTGAAGAACTTGTTTAAAAGGATTTTTCAAGTCATTTTTCACTTATCAGTTCTCGAGCAAAGAAGTTTTCAAGTGTTGAGTGGCAAAAAGTGATTTGGATTGCGATTCAAAGAATTTTCAAAACCTTGAAGAAGAATTAGAAGCTAATATCAGTCGGTCAATTATAGAACACAAAGCAGTATTTCAACAACCGAAGGAGTGTGTGGAGAAGTGGAAATTGCAAGCCCTAAATTTTGATTTTTGAAGGTATTTTTTGAATTTCTCTATTTATCATGGCTTCCGCATCACACTCTAGTTCTAGTGCACCTATTGATTCAATAGACTTCATCCAATGGAAGGCAAAATATAATGCCCTATCTCAAATACCTGGTGGTGTTATAGTGGAGGAAGGTATTTTAGATTATATTGATTGTAAAATTGAAGACCTAGGATCTCTAATGATCCATTCTCAGTTAAGCTTATTCTGCGGAAAGGACAAGAGGATCAAACCAGAATTCAACATCTTAGAAAAGAAGAAGCTTCACAATGCGGTCTATTTCCTTGAAGAGTTTTTAGATGATCACATCTACATCATTCTAAGTAGAGTGCATGGTGACAAAATGTACTTAGAGTGGACACATGAAATCACACCGAAAGCTATTCATGTCGTCACTAGTTTCTGTAACGTCAGTGAAGTGTCAGCCCTAAGGAAGATCAACAAGACCGAAATGACCAAGCTCACTAGTTCTGTGAGCAACCAATGGGGAATAACCATCAATCCCATCAAGGATGATTTGGTCAAATATGCCTGCATGGTAATAGGTTACCGAACATTTTATGCTAGTAGGATCAACTCTATCTCTGCTGCAGCAGTAAATGCTACCTACAGGATGATCATGGAATATGCATCATTTGATTTATGCACCTATATGCAAAGGCAACTTTTGGTGAACTTTAAGTCAATTAAACAAGACAATGCCTCGAGATTTAAGTTTGGAAAACTATTGGTCAGGTTGTTCTTCTACTTCCAAGGTTACTTCCTAGGAGTCAGAGATATTCAGTGATCTGCGGACCAACTGGTTACAAAGTAAATCAAGGAAAGCCTTCAAGCGGTTGGAACTGGTTATCCAGAAGTTCTAAAAAAATAATTTTATGAGTTTAGACGTAAAATGAGCCAAAGAGTGAGAATATCGGATGATTTTGTTAAGAAATATGAAGATGACATCTGCTTCACCATCAAAGTTGATGAATGCATAATGGAGGCAGTTGAGCCTAGACAGAAAGAAGTGGAACCCATGGGATATGAGGTAATGTATGACATGCTAGATGGGTATGCCTCTACCCTCATTGCCTCACCCCTTGACCCAAAGGCAAAGAGAATCAACACCTATTTGGAAAGGGTTACACCAGTTGAAGAACCTTCAGTAAAGAAGGGAAAGGCAGTGCCTTCAGTATCGGCACCAATTACTGCAGCAAGTCCCAAAGTGACCAAGCGGTCACCAGCAAAGAAGAAACTGAAAGTTACACCCACCAAGTCTCTGAGAGAAAGCAGAAAACAAAAAGCAACACACCAGACTCAGAGGACACTGTGTCTGAAGAACAACCTAAGAAGACTAGGCAAACGAGGAAAAAGACAAAGACAACTAGCAATGAACTGACAACATCTGCACTGGTAAATATTTATATTTCCTCCTACAAACCTTTGACACATTGTCAAAGAACTATTAAGAAAATTAGAAGAAAAGTGCTTGGTGATTTGAAAGAGTGCATTGATGATTTTAATGATGATGAAAAGGAAGAAGTTGAATAGGAAGTCATTAAATATTTATGTATTAATGACCAGTGGCCATCATAAATTAAATCTGAGACACCTAATTCTTTATATAATTCTTTAGATAACAAATGGTGCATTGCCATAGAGAAGGAACAGGAAATAAGAGAGGAAGTATTTGCACAATACTTTCCTGATGTGCCCAAATCAGAACTTTATGAAGTGGTGGAAAGATATAAGGGCCTCTTCTTCATGAGAAGAAGGAGACTCCTATTGCTAGAAGGAAAAGTCTTGGAAGTGGTAAAAGATACCCATTCCCTTGCTCAATTTGCTCTAAAGTTGCACCAAGTGGTAGAAGCCAACAGGAAAGTTGAGCAAGAACCGGAAATCAATAAACTGAATGAGGTGTATGATAGTGAAGGAGTACTGATCACTGATCAAATGGAACCCATTGATGTTGATGCCTTGAATGGTGACGATGTTACTCTAGGTATATCAATAGAAATGACAAGACAAGAAAAATGGGCAGAGGAAGAGAAGAAGCAACAAGAAGAAGAAAAGAGGAAACATGAAGAGGAAAAGAGAAAAGAAGAAGAAAAGAGAGAAAGGAAGAGGAGATGAGAAAGGAAGAGGAGAACAGGAAGTAGGAAGAGGAGAAGAAGAAGGATGAAGATGAAGAGAATTGGAAAGAAGAGGAGAAGAAGGAAGAAGAGAAAAGGAAGACAAAGGAAGAGGAGAAAAAGAAGGTAGAAGAGGACAAGCTAAGGGCTAAAGAGAAGGAGGGAGTGACATAGAGCACTCAAGTGGAGACCCCAAAGGCAACCGGTAGTCAAGCCAAACTAGCTGACATTAACAGTCCCATTGACCTCCAATCTGCAAATGAATCAGAGTTACTACAAAGCATTAAGCTTTCTCAAGAATGCCTGGAGGTGATAAGAAGGAAGAAGGAGCAAGATGTGATCCAAGATGCGGTAGACACTCTTACCGATTTGATACCTAGTACCAACCTCCCTAGTACTGATTCCTCTCTGGCCCAACTGAAACTCTTATGCACAGTTGTGGAGGACCAAGTACAAAGCCTAGAAGAGGTTGTTGAAGCTAATGCCAAAAAGAAGCATCAAAAGGCTTTGTACACTACCTTGGTGAAAAAGTTAAATGAGCTCCGGTCCGATCTACAAAAGGCACAGAAGAATACTAAAGATGTTCTAGATGAGGGGAATCTACTACTTAGAAAGATATGTCAACCCCATCTATTTTGTGATGATGTGCTTGCTTAGAAAGAAAAACTACAAACTGATTTGCAGACATTCATAAGCACCTTCAAGACACCATATGATTCCTTTACCGCTTATGGGAAACCCGTTCACCGATTTCAAATTCAGGCTGCAAGAATTGAGTTGGAGATAAGCAACCGAACCAGGGATTTGTAGGAACTACAATTGATTCTACTACCAAGACTGCAAATACTTCAAAAATGCTATCTCAATCTAGATGCCTTGACAGTTACTCAAGAGATGAGTACCTTGGACACCATGGAGGAACAGGTATCCCAGATGCAAATGGAGAGTGAGGTTGCTACCTCATTGCTTGAGTCATGGTCCTTATCCATGAAGCAATTTATGCAGGACTTTAAATCTATTTTTGACAAGTTTCACTCTTTATTGTCATAAACATTTATTTAGCTAATAAAAATAGGGGTTATTCAGTTGTATCTTTTCATTATTGGCAAAGGAGGAGAAGTAATCTAGTATTTAAAATTTTTATGCATGCTATGTATACATTCATGTTTATCTCTGTAAGGGAGTAGCATGCATTGTATTTTCTGCAAAAGGGATAGTGTATATGCTTAGAGGGAGTAGTTTTGATTATGGCATATTTTTGTTGTAAAACACTTAGATGTCAAAATTTTCCTAAGTGTTGCCATCAATGCCAAAGGGGGAGATTGTTGGTATTTTTGATGATTATGTTGTGATTGTCATTGATGTACACACACTTGCTCTTGCTATGAGATCACTTTTTGAATGTATGAATTATTCTCAACCGGTATTTGTTCCAAACCGGTATTATGTTGTAGTCTTTAGACTATCGGTGTTTTGCAGAAAGTGTTAACCAATCTCAAGCGGCATGAAGACTTCAAGTAGTTCGAGGATCTCAAGTGAAATAGAGAAAAATAACTAAAATTGGTAGTTATCCGGTAATAATTAAACTGGTATTACTCTGAGTTACCAACCGATAATCAGTAAAGTTGTATAAATCAGTATTACTCTGTGATGAGTTACCAACCGGTATATTTTTGTGATGAGTTACCATCCATCGACACTTTGATGATGATTTTGTATCATGTTACCAAATGTGTCTCGATACACTGAACCTAGGAACTTGAAATGTAATCCTATTGGACCGACGTGAAATTAGATTCCTTTTTAAGGACATCATGTCTAGGGTTTTAGGGTGTGTAGCTGTTAGGGTTTTTGGTGGTTGATGAGTTTTTATGTGCGATCTTAATAGAGAAGATCAAGTTTGTGTGCTATAATAGAGTGTGGATTTATTGAAGACTGGAGTAATGCTGAAATGCATTAGCAATAAGCTATCATGGATCTAACCAAGTAGACTGTGCTATTTGCTAGATCATTCACTTGTTGATTACTCACATCTTTGACAAGTCGGAAACCCTTAATCGTGTAGGCCTAGAAAAGCCTTTGTAAATCCTCTAGCAAGGTGATTCACATCTATGGATCTGAAATCCTCTCACAAGGTAGTCTTTAATCGGACTTATCTCCTAACAAAGATTGAGATTCCTAATAGGATTTGTTTTGGTAAAGAACATTGTATGACCTTAACCGATCTGGTTACTATTATGCAGATAGTTACTTGTGAGTTTCTTCTCACCGTGGTTTTTCCCATTTGAGTTTCCATGTCAAAATCTCTTGTGTTATGGTGATTGTGCTTCTGTGGGTGAATGCCTTATTTGTTGTTTCGTTTGCATGTGTGTTAACTGGTGTGTTTGCAAAACTGTTTTACCGGTTTACTGCTAGACTGTTAAAATGTTTGAGTTCAGTATTTTCTTGTATACTAATTCACCCCCCTCTTAGTATTCATAATACCTTTGTTACATTGGTTGGCCAGAATTCTGTCGGTGAAGAATCAGATGATTGACCAACTGTCTTAACAATCTATAATTCATCGGTGTGAGGAACCTCTTTGCTTATGGTGATCTCTGGTAGGTCAGTTTGAGTCTACATTTCTATAAGCATGGGTTTAAGTTTCTCAACTAATGTCGATGGCACAGTCTCTGCATTAACCTTTACCTCATCCTTCTTCTCATCTAATTTCTCAATGTGTGCCTCAGTCTATTTCTCAAAACTTTCCACTGCCAGTTTTTTTTATTGTGTCTCTGTGTTTTCTACCAGTTTCTCTATGTTTAACTCTGAAATGTCTATAGTCGGTATCTCAACAGTTCTTTCAGTACTATCAGTTGTTGATTGCTCAGTAGATACATCAGTATGTACACCAGTGGTATCTGCCATTCCTATATCTAGGGAATTAGTTGCCTATTCAGTTTATGTTTTAGTCCCAATTTCAATGTTTCCAATTGTATCCTCAATATTTGTCTCAACTGTAGTGTCTTCTACTGGTGGCTCAATTGCCACATCTCTCTTCTCACTTGATTCCTTATCCACCACAATGTTAACTTCCCGTGTATTAATATTCATTATAAACAACACCTTAGAATTAGGATTTGTGTCCTCATGTGTTGTTTCCATACTCTTTGTTGCTGGTGGTGTATCAACATTTTGTGCCGATGGAGTATGAGAAGGAGGTGGGGGTAAGTTATCTGTCACCTTTATACTTGGAGGACCACCTACATTAATTTTTCCTCTATCCTTTTCCTTTTGGTAGACTTTAAAAGTCTTTGGTCTCTTAAGCTCTTCTTGTTTCTCTTTCTCAACAAGGGATATATCCCACTTGTCCACAGTTTCTTTTGATATCTCATTAACTCTACCAGCCATGAGTATTACATGTCGGTGACCGACTGAAATTACTGTCCGGTTAGCCTCACTTATCAGTTCATCAATTTCTTCTATTCAATTCATTGGGTGAACTACAAGTAGTTTCTTTACCTTCATCTTTTTATCCAATTCAACAATTGTCGCTTTCCTTGCTTCTAACCTTCTATACAACTCATTGGGTAGATCATCTACAACCTCAATCAAAAATTTCTTTTAGATATCCAAGTGTAGGATAACACTATTTTCAATGCTTTCCTTTTCATTACTATTAAAAGTATCATACAACTTGCTAATGTTTGATAAGTTACCATTTTCCATTGTCTCATTCAAAAGGTTGTCAACTGGAGGAACAACTTGTTTTTCTTTCCTTTTATTTGGTGTTAATTTATTTGTTGGAGGCCTAACTGCTTGTTGTTTCTATCTTGTTCTTTTAGGTGTAGGAGTAGGTGTCGGTGAAGGTTTCCTTTTTCTTACTACCGGTGAAAGATGTGTTTTCGGTTGTAATCCTTCCAAGTCACTTTCCTTAATACCAGTTTTATTCAATACATCTTCCTTGATTGCTTTAGCCTACCTTGTTCCTTTTCTAACTATTTGTTTAGTTTTCTTTATTCTTTTATGTGATTGAATGCTGCTTTCAATTTTTTTTGCATTTCCAAATACTTTTTTTGTTGGTTCTTTAGGGGCTTCTACAAGGGCTTTTTCATAAGTTTCTATTATGTTCTCATCAGCCTCATATCCCATCTCTATAACCCAAATAGTCCTTGGAACCACTGCCTCCATCCAGATTTCATCTTTCTTTATCACAAAGCATATCTCCTTTTGATATTTATCTACTATAGATTGAGATAGCCTTATCCTTGTTTTCATCCTATCCTTCAATGTCTAAAAATGTTCATTTATGTTCTTTTCTATATCATCTCCCATGTTGTTTAGTATGTCCAGAAATTGTTTTCCTACCGATATGTCAAAACCAAAATCCTTTCTACCAATACCGAGAACTTCCTTGGTAATATAAAACATTAAACACACAAGTAAGTTGCCAAATCTGAAAGTCCCTTTCTTATCACCCTTGATCTTCCTCAGATTGTCTATCAATTCATCCTTCAACCATTTGCATATGTCAATCTTTGCATTGTTGTTTACCATGTCATAGGCACTCTTGATACATAAGCTAGAAATAGAGTTTAATCTGTTGGTATGTGTAACTTTGTATCCAAGAATCATGCTAATGAACCTTACATTGATATCCTTTACATCATTTACTCTCAAGGATCTCTTGTCAAAGGTTGCACCAGTTAGGGTCATTGCATTGTCATTTGGAACCCTTTTAGTCTTGTCAGGCCTGCTACTAGTGTCAAGGTAAGTTTGTCACTACCCTAACTGCTTCTTTGGTTATCTTGTGAATTGAATCCAACCAAAAGAACTCCCCATGAACTCTGCTTAACACAATCCTTATAACATCCTTTGGAAAATTAGGGATACTAAGAATCTCCACAAAACCTAGGGTTCCAACTATCTTATGTTTCGGTTTCATATTTCCATTACCATCACATATAATAATCTTGTACATGTTCTTAATTTCATCATCTCCTAGTTCTTCAATATGACAATGTATGTAAATTCTAGGATCCTCAGCATATGCAACTCCTTTAGGTATTTTTGAGAATGCTCCTAGGGTATCATCTTTCTTCGCAATTTTGGGAATAATCTTAAATATGGGTCTAGGGCGCTTAACAACTTCAATTATAGTAGGGTTTGCAATGAATTCACGTGCAGAGGAGGAAGCCATTGTTATAAATACCTTGATCTGCCTTTAGGTATGAGTGCTTGAATGATTTTCTTCACTTCTCGCTATGGATTCCTTTGCTCGGGATTTTCGCACTCTTAGGAAATTTGAATGCTCGGTGAATGAAAAAGAGCCAAAAATACTTGCTTTATAATATCATTTCATTTAATGCCTACTGGTTAAGTGAAACTTAACACATCTATCGGTAAAGAAGTATTTCAACTTCTCACCATCAACTGAGGGTAAATTAGCATGTTCTTCAATTCATTGCCATACCCCCAAAAGGTTTCTTTTTAGTTAGATGAATAATCTACTATCGGTGGAGTGATACTTTGTTCTACCGGTGAAGGAATAGCTTCGTTAACATTCATATCTGACTTCCCGATCCATTGTTTTGAAAATTATTTCTTTACTTCTTCAACCTTCTCTTTACCTTTCAAACTGGGTCCTTTGTTGTTTGTCGGTGATGCCTTACTTCTACAAAATTTTGCAATATGTCCAATCTTGTTACATGCATAACAAGTCACATTGTTTTTATGAATAGCTTTTCCATATCCTATGCCAGTATGTGTTCTGCATTGATTAGATAAGTGTCCAAATCTTTCACAAACATAACATCTTACATTCATTTGGAAGTTTTCTAAATTATGTCCAACTTTGTTGCATTTAGAACATTGACCGATGGGTGCATTGGTGTTCTAATAGTTTCTAGATCTACATTGATTTTCTCTATGACCATACTTGTTACAGTTAAATCATTTTTCATTGAATTTATAGGCATTAGGTTGTCTTACCAGTTTATTGTGATCATGATTGTTTGCAATACCGAAGCTTTCACCAACTTCAAAGCCAAGGCCATTAGTATCTCCATTAGGTTTCTAATTTTTCAACATGTCATCAAGTTCTTCTGAACTTTTCTTGAATTTCTCCTTGTGTTGATTTGCAATAGCCAACTCATTTCTAAGAAATCTTTTTGTCTCATGAATTCAGTTTAATCATGCTCCAAGTGAATTATATTTGTCTTCAACATATCATTTTCATGACTAAATCTTAGATTTTCATTTCCAGCATCATTGATTCTCCTAGCCAAGCCATCTTCATTCTTCTTTCGGTTTTCAATTTCTTTACAAAACCTCATAGTCATATCTTGCATCTCATTCCTTAAGGTAATGTTATCCTACTTCTTCTTGCTTACAAGATCGTTAAGAGTTTCTTTTATATCATCATCACTATGTATCTTCTCATGAAGTTCTCTTCTTTTGTTCCTAGCAATAGGTAGATTTTCCTGAAGTCCTTGAATGATTTCCTTTGCAACCTTCAGATCATCTTCAAGTTTCATATTCTTTAATTTTTCTGCATCATAATCTGCAAGAGCTGTTTCCAATTGCTTTCTCAAGTTTTCCATCTGTATCCATGTCAAAATCTTCCTCAAGCTATTAGGCTTTTGAAAATAGAGGACTAGGCTCCAATACCAATTGTTAGGATTCCCAAAGATACTAAGAGAGGGGGGGGTAAATCAGTATCTAACCAATTTATGGATTTTCTAAACTTATTAAATGAATTGCATGCCAAAATAGTGTACCGGTAAATGAGAAATAAAGTAGTAAATAAGATCAGTAAACACAACATAGAAAGCACACCATAACACAATATTTTTAACAAGGAAACCCAGTTTGGGAAAAACCTCGGTGGGATTTGTGACCCACAATATTCGCTCATTGGCCAATAAGTGAATATTACTGATACAATAGGGGCCTGCACATGTAGGAAGGTCAACTGCCTAAAGCTCACTGCTTAAATACAAAAAGGGAAGTCTCACTGACTTACAAAAGTGGATTATGTAAATCCAATGTCATGTACTACTTTAGTTCAGCATCTGCTATGCTAGGTTTAGTACCGGTTTAAGCTCATACAACTTCCAAAACCCTATTCCAAGGTCTGCCTTAATATTCACATGTGCCTATTACATTCCTTCCATATATTTCACTCTTACAAATGATTTACAAGATCTCATACTTATATGAGTCCTAATACAATTCACCTTGTTGGCTTACAAAAAGATTTTACAATTAAATACAAAATATAATAAACAAAATCTTGTCAGCCAGGATGCCAGTAAACATCTTTGCCACTGCCGCTGCCAGTGTCTGTGCTTGTGTTGGTCTCTGTTGGTACCATAGGATTGTAAGGTTACCATCAATGACAATACCTTCAATCACCTACAATTTCTCATTGGAGTGTGCATTTTCCAACACTGTTTTCCAAATTTTGTACTGGTTGCTTGTTCCCTTTTTACCACTATGCTCTGCAACCTCTCAACTAGCAGCACATGAACTAGAAAACTGACACCAATTGTTTATACCGGTCTGATACTGATGGCAGAATCAACCAATTGTTGAAAAGTGTGTCAATGAATATTGCTTACCTACTGGTAAAACTAGATTTTTCCCATCTACTCAATTAATCTTAAGAATCAAATGTGATTGTACTATAAGTTCTACCAATTGAGCCAACCATTGATGCAGACATTAATACCAATTTGATATCAATGAAATATTCTTCCTCTGTGGGGGTTGCTCTGACACCAATATGGTTGACATATTCTCCCCCTATGCAGGTAACTCAAATCTTTGTTCACATCTCCCTGTATACCGGTCCACAGTGTAGCAACAATGACACTTGATCTCCTCATGTGTCAAGTGTATCAGATACCAATCATAAGATATTATTATGAACCCCCCTGAATCACAACTCTCTAGTCTTTAGGTTTTGGTCAAGTCCTAAACTGGTACCCCAAACTACACTTGTACTGGTGGAAGTGAGCATCTATAAATGTTGATTGTCTTTCACTTCCATGACATCCATCCCATCTTTGTGACATGATCTTACCTGACCACAATGCCAAGTCACATTGACTTCATGTCAATATACACACCATTGACATCATGATGTCTCTGTAGCATCATAAATTGTACGCACTTGCTAGGATGGTACAATTTCACACCTAGTTTAGCACCCGCCTTGGCACATTTTGCATTTTGCATTGCATTTCCCCTTTAGCACTTAATTAATCAAATTAATTAGGTCTAAGGTTCTATTTCATCATCTTCCACATCATAAAGTTGGTCCCTTTCATTAAAGTGTGCCCCTTTCATTTTATTCCTCCAATACATCATTTAATCAAAAACCCTAATTAGGTCCTATTTTGAACTTGGGGGCTTGATTTCGGGGGTCAAAACATCTTGAAATCACCTGTAACTTTAGGATTCTCTCTAAAATCATCATATCCAACGGCCCTGAAAATTTGGTGAAAAGTTGTCGGGACCATGGCGCCCGGAGTGCACACGGTCCCGGACATTTTTCCCAAAATTTTAGGAGCGCAATCCAATCATAAAATAAAGCTTAACCCCAAGAAATTGACAGGAGATTCAATCTCTAGGTCGGCCAAAAGTTGAAATTAAGACCTAGGGTTTCATATATAAGAGCTCTCTTTCTTCATTTGAAAGGATCCGATTTTTGGTTTCAGGGACCTTCTATGCAGTGAAAGAGCAGATCTTTGAAGACTTCAACAACATTAAACATCCATCCATCAAGCATTCATCAATTTCATTCATCCATTTAGGGCTTTGAAGGCATTGAAGAGCAATAAGGGATCACCAACTGAAGATTGGCTTGTACCCCTCCCTTGGGGTTGGGTATGATTTCATATTGTTTTCATGTCTTTGCATAAGCCTCATTATATCACTTGTATTCATGCTTTAGATCTCTTTACATCTTGATTTGGAGCATTTACATTATCATTTACAAGCAATTAGGGTTTACTTTCTAGGTTGCTCTAGTTTGCTTACTTGCAATTTTAGGATCTTGCACACACACAAGGTCTGCACACACACTACTTTTACAATACAACTTGGCTATTCATGGAGGTGGAAATCACCAAAGCAGGGGTTTGACTAAGGCAAATCCCTATATAGCCGCCCACGATACCTTTTTAGATATAAGTGCAGGTTTCAGGATTCGAACGACGCCGCAAGTTGCAGATCCGACGGAAGCAGATGGAGACTGAACTTCACACCAAATTTCAGAGAAAAAGACCAGGATAGGGGCATGGGGTGCCCTGGTCCTGCCAGGACAGGGGTGCTAGGTGCCTTGGTCCCTAGGATAGGGGCGCTGGGCGCCCTGCTCCTTCTATCAGACAACATTTCTGACAGTTTTCTAGGTTGCAAAATAGCAGTTTCAGGTGCAGTTTCAGGGCAGAATCAGGACAGTGGCGCCCGCGCCCCCATCCCAAAAATTTTCACTCAGATTTTAACTCTGGGTATGCATCTGCATTCTTGTCTTGTCCTTGTGTTTGCAGCTTTCCATTGTTTAACTTCAAATCTGCAATTTTGTTATTAGTTCATACTTGCACTTTGAGGTTAGGAATTGAACTTGCATCATTTTATCTTTCAATTACAACAAACGAATAGAAACCCTAATAGGTAGCCTGTGGCTCTCTCTTTCACAAAAAGAAGTAGCCAATTGTGTGATACCTCTAGGCTCTTTCGTATTCCACAATGTGTGTCAAAAGGTAAGATTAGGATATGTTAGCCTAGTCTCGCTTTTTCCCCTACACATTTTTGGTGAACCCGACGTGAATCTTATTATTGCTTTCTCTTGCATTGCATTTGTTGGATCTAGATCTAGGTTTAGTGTGTTTCATTTAAGTTTCATTTTCATAAGAAAAAAAAAAAAGAGGAAAAAGAAAGAGTGTGTTTCTTTGTTTCTTTGCATTGTGTGTTTAAGTTTTATGCAATTTTTTATTTCAAAATGTCAGATTTTTATTTGCAAAATGTTCGTATTTATGATGATGTATGCAATTATGTCGATTATGAGTATATCCAAGATGAATTAGATGAAGCTTTAGATGAGTTTTTGAATCCTAAAGATGCCAAACCTTCATTTTACCAAAGACTCATAAACTTTGTTACTATGCCATTTCATTGTGATGAGAAAGATAAGTCGAATGGTTCCTCTCAAGGGTACATTCCTATCAACTCTTCCACTAAATCTAGTAACATGGTTGTTTTCAATGATCCTCTCTATGAAGAGATGTCTCCTTTTGAATCAAAAGATAAACCTTTTAATCGATATGATCATGCTTTGTTGGATGATGCTCTTGATGACTTTGTGGCTTTATCGAAATCTTTAAACAAGAACAAAATTTCTAAATTAGTTAACATGATAAACCTAAAAGAGCATAATAAGCCTCTCTTTGAAGTCCAAGGTTCTTATCCTTCTTCCACCTTTCAAGTTCCTAAATCACCTCTCCTTACTGTCCAAGGAGGGTATGGTCATGATTCCTTTCTTACTCCGAATAAACCTATCATCACTGTGCAAGGAAGAAAACCTATAAGTCCTTATAGTTATGCCAAGCAATTAACTAGAGAGAGTTATCATGTGGTTGCCCATACTTATCATACTAGAAATAATAGGTAGCCTAATCCTCCTCCTGTTACTCCATTTTCTCTTCCTAATCCCCAACCAATTCTTCCACAAGCTCCACATATTTCACAAGTTCTTGGTAAGGAATATGATCTCATAGAACAACTTAAAGCTACCCCTACTAAGATATCCCTTTGGGATTTGATTCAAACTTCTTCCGCTCATTACGGGATGTTACAAGATGCCTTGAAAGATTTGAATGTTCCTCCACCAAATACATCTAGTAATATAGTGTCTTTGGTCAACTCTGTGATGAATCCTAAAGCTCAAATTGTGTTTACTCAAGACGAGTTGCCTACTAGTGAAATTCAACATCAATATGATCCCTTGATGATTGTGGTTATCATAAATGACACTGCTATAAGACGAACACTGGTAGATAATGGCTCTGGTCTTAATGTGTGTAGCATTAATCTATTGCATAAGATGAATGTAGATACATCCCTTATTGAGCTTGACTCTCATCCCATTTGAGGCTTTGACAATGTGGCTAAGTCTTCATTAGGTATTATCACCTTACCCCTCATAGTGGGGCCTATTACTTTACCTACTCCTATCCATGTTATGTCAGGAAATCTAACATACAATTTGTTATTAGGGAGACCTTGGATTCACAGTATGCAAGCTGTCCCCTCTACATTGCATAGACAAGTTAAATTTATTTATAACAATAAGACATATACCTTGATAGGTGATACTAATTTCCAAGCTTGTTTGCAAACATCTACCTCCAAAGGGGGTTCTTCTAAGCCTTCCTCTTCTTGTGATGACTATTTAAACAAGATACCTATCGATGAATCTTCACACTCTGATGATCGAAATTCTTTGGATGAGTCTGAAACTGCTAAAGAAGATTCTTCTCGACTTAAATCTACACATGAGAAGGCTTTTGATCCTGAGAAGGTCTCACAGAAGACGATTGGGGATCTCTTGATTTTAATCCCACCTTTGTAGGTGAATATAGGGTTCCTCCTAGAGAGCTTAAAGTTGAAAAGAAGGAAGAAGCTAAAAATCAATCAATCTTACCTGAACCTATGAGCAATAATTTTGTGGCCGCCTCTCAAACTTCTTCTCCTCACATGTCTAATTCTGAAGGATTTGATTCTTTGTCTTATGAAAAACCACCTTCTCTTTCTAAAATGGCTGATCATTATGGTCATGGTTTTCATATTCTAGCTAAGCATGGGTATCATGGAAATGGTTGTGGTGCTCACGAACAAGGGATAAAGGTTCCTCTAGAGAATAATCTTTATGATGTGACCTTTGGACTTGGTTATAATCCCTACAAATGCACTAAAGCTTCTAAGAGACCATGTATTAGTGTTAATGTTATTTCTACATCTCTACCAATGAGACACCCTGAGTATATTGATGGGGATCCTTCATGTGCCTGTGCTTTAGATGTCTTTCCTACCGATGATGCTTTAGCTGAGTTTTTAGGAGCATATCATACTCTTCCCCGTTATCATCACAATAGGGGATTTCCTTATTGTTTGAACACTGAAGCTTATTTTGGAAAAGAGATTGATAATGATAAGATTGTGGAAGAATTCCCTCAGTTAAAGGATACTCCTCAATAGATTAATCTTCTTATAAGTGACACCATTGATGTTAAGATGGATCCTTGCAATGAAGAAAAAGTTATTAAAATTGGAAAATGTTTGGATGAAGAAGAACAAAAACAATATGCAGATTTATTGCATGAATTCCCTGAGATCTTTGCTTGGACATATTCTGACATTCCTGGTATAGATCCTAAGATTGTTACTCATAATATTGTCTTAGTTCCCGATGCTAAGCCTGTGAAACAAAAGATTCAAAAAATGAATCCTAAGGTAGCTTTGCTTGTTAAGGTTGAGATTGAAAAATTATTGGAGGCTGGATTTATCCGCCCTATTGATTATTCCCCATGGATTTCAAATATTGTCGTTGTGGCTAAATCAGATAATAAAATAAGAATGTGTACCGACTTTCGAGATTTAAATAAGGCTTCTTTGAAAGATGATTTCCCTCTCCCAAACATTGACATGATAGTTGATTCTACAGCAGGACATGCTTTGTTATCCTTCATGGACGGTTTTTCAGGATACAATCAAATCTTCATTAATCCTCAAGATCAATTCAAAACTGCTTTCACCACTCCTTGGGGTACGTTTTGTTGGGTGATGATGCCTTTTGGGCTTAAAAATGTCAGCGCAACTTATCAACGAGCAATGACCCTTATTTTTCATGATTATATGCACAAGATTTTAGAAGATTATGTTGATGATATTTTAGCCAAATCCATTCTCCGTATAGATCATATTAAGATCCTTCATCAAATCTTTGAAAGAATTCATAAATATCACATGCACTTGAATCCCTGAAAATGTGTTTTTGGTGTGGATAGTGGAAAACTATTAGGATTCATAGTTTCGCATCGTGGGATTGAGGTGGACACTAAGAAAATAGATGCTATTGTCAACAAGCCACCTCCTAGAAATGTGTCTCAACTCAAAAGCTTACAAGGAAAGATTCAAGCTATTCGTAGGTTTGTATCTTAACTTGCGGATCGTACTTTTCCTTTTACTCAACTTCTCAAAAAGAATATCACTTTTCAATGGAACAAAGATTGTCAGCAAGCATTTGAAGATTTAAAAGTATATTTGGCTAATCCTCCTATCCTTCAACCCGCCAAACCTTCTAAGCCCTTTCTGCTTTATATAGCTGCTTCCTCTCATGCTCTCGCAGCATTATTGGCACAACATGATAAAGATGGTAAGGAGTGTCTGGTTTATTACATAAGTCATACCTTACTCGATTATGAGACCCGATATTCTGCGATAGAAACGCAATGCTTGGCCTTGGTATTTGCGACTCAGAAATTGAGACATTATCTTTTAAATTCAGAAGTCCACGTCATGGTAAAGTTTGATCCGTTGAAGCATCTTTTCTCTAAAACTGATTTATCAGGACACCTAGCTAAGTGGGTTATGATGTTAACTGAATTTGACCTTAAATTTGTTTCACAAAGAGCAATTAAAGGGCAAGCATTGACCGATCACTTAGTTGAGGCCCCTTCACCTTTCTCCTTCCCTAACCCTGAGTCTTTTCCCGATGATTTCATTCTTTGCATAGAGAAAGGTGAAACTTGGGAGTTGTACTTTGATGGCTCTAAGTGTCGTACGGGATTGGGGGCAGGTGTTGTTTTGATTTCTCCTACAAAGAAATCCATTCCCTTATCTTATCGTCTCAATTTCCTATGTACCAATAACATTGCTGAGTATGAGGCTCTTATAGCAGGAATAAAGGCAGTCTTGGCTTTGAATGTAAATCACATACATATTTATGGAGATTCTCAATTGATTATAAGACAAGTAACAAGACTGTATCAAGCAAAACAAGACAAATTATCACAATATAAAGACCTTGCTATCTCTTTGTTACAAAAATTCAATTCTTATACCATGGAACCTGTTCCTCAAAAAGATAATAGACATGCGGACGCAATGGCATGCGTGGCTTCTCTGGTATCTTTAGAGGACCCTATGGTTGATCTTAAATTTGTTATTCACAACCTTATTTCTCCAGCTATTGTAGATGATTCTATCCTGGTGACATGTTGTGACTTTTTAGACTCAGATGAATGGTATTCGCATATTGTAAGATACTTGACCGATGGTACCTTTCCTGATTCCGCCAATAGGAACACTAGGGCTAGAATTCGCAAGCTGTCCGTTAGATATATCATTCTTTCTAATGTTCTTTACTAAAGGGGTTATAACAGTCTTCTCCTTCGTTGTCTTAACAAATCAGAAATCCCTATTGCTCTTGAAGAAGCACATTCAGGTGCATGTGGGGGGCATTTTGGAGGCAAATCCTTGGTTCAAAGGTTGCTTTGTATGGTATATTATTGGCAAACTATGCAACAGGATTCTTTTTCATTTGTTAAGAAATGTCATCAATGTCAACAACACAATAATCTGATTCATGGTCCTGCCCAAGAACTTCATTCTCATGTAGCTTCTTGGCCTTTCTCTGCATGGGGGTTGGATCTCATCGGTAAAATCTCTCCTCCTTCATCTCAAGGACACACTTTCATTATAACCGCAACAGATTACTTTATAAAGTGGGTAGAAGTTGTTCCCCTTCGCTCTACTACTGCTGAAGTGATTTGTCAATTTCTTCTAGAAAACATTATTTCTCGATTCGGGATACCTTCCACTATAATCTCAGATAATGGGACATCATTTAAGAACAAGGACGTGAAGAAATTCCTCGAGAAATATCATATCGAACATCGATTTTCTACACCATACTATCCTCAATCAAATGGTCAAGCCAAATCATCCAATAAGATAATTGAACAAATTCTTCACAAAACCGTGAATAAGCATGGTAAGGATTGGAGTACTCAGCTAATTTATGCTCTTTGGGCCTACCGAATGAGTGTACAAATTGCTACAGGAACCACCCCTTATAATCTTGTTTATGGTGTTGATGCTATTATGCCTTTAGAATTAGAGATTCCATCACTTAGAGTTTCTCTCAAAGGTATAGTAGATGATGACTCTTATAGAGAACAAAGACTTCAACAGCTTGAGATGCTTGATGAACAGCGTATAAATGCTCTTGAGAATATTCAAGTGTATCACAAAACTCTACAACGAAGCTATAATGATAAGGTTATTCAACATTCTTTCTCAGTAGGTGACTTAGTTCTCTATGAGAATCAGCGCAGTGTGAATGCCTTACCTGAAGAAAGGGGAAAATTTAGTCCTAATTGGCTTGGCCCGTATATTGTTATTGAAGATTATGGATCAGGTGCTTATAAAATAGTGGGTGTAGACGGTGTGCCTCTTAAAGAACCTATAAATGCTATGCACTTGCGTAGATACTTTGCTTAATTCCTCATTCCTTATCTTTTATTTCATTTATCTTCTTATCACTTCTTCAAAATTGGATAATATGTTAACATATCTTTGTTAGAGCAAATAGAATTAAATGATGTTTTGTTTAATCTATATTGCTTTGTTCCTGAGAAGCGTGTTTCTTTACTCTATGGTTTGTCTTGAATTCATCTATGTAAATTGCAAAAGATTTACATTTTCATTATGCTGGCATATTATACAATGTCTTTATGTGTTAAGTAGAATTGTATCATGCTGTGTTTAAATTAAATCACATTACTTATATGATTCTTAGGCTTAACACATATTTTCTCTATCATCAATGTAGTACTTGATTAAATATTTTATTTTAATTAAGTCACACATGTATCAATTTAATCATGGAGCATTGAAAAATCAATCACATGGAAATTAAATTCAGAACATACATGTACATCTACCAAATGTATTAACTTTAATCAAAATACACATTGTTTTAGGCATTAAAGATAACACATTTGAGACAAAGAGAAGCAAGTATATATATATATATATGTGGATCGTCATTTCATATACAAAAGTAGGTCACTATACATCCAAAATGTGACCTATCCTACATCATGAGATCATCTCCTATCCCTAGGGCTAGTGGCTGGAGAGTGACGACTAGACGCTCCCTCCTGATCTAGCCGTGAAGGTGGACCCATAGGTGTATAGCATGATATAGACCATGAATGACTCCAAGAGGAACTCCTACGATCCCTATCCATAAGGATCGTGTGATACGAGGTAGCCTCGGCCTGAGCTGTTGCTAGATCACGCTGTGCCTGCTGAAGGTCCTCTGATAGAACTCTCTCTCTCCCTCCATATTTCCACCTGTATTCGAAATGGGGAAAACAAGTCATCATGTCGACCCGCATTCCCTTGAGGCCTATAAGAAACCTCTGAGGAACTAGGGATTTGTGTCATCATGGAAATATCTGTCACTGCTTGCTGAATCAAGGAATGCCACTCCTGCACATTAGCTGTAGCAGTAGAATAGATTTTGTATTAGTACCATTTTATATCATCAAAACATTAATCAATCAATATAAACCTACTATACCTGGATCTCCCTCACGCTAGTAGGGATCGTGATATGGTAGCATCTGTGACTGGGAACTACTAGGCTCCCCATGCTCAAATGATCTATGCACAATGGGTACTGGTCTCCGTATCATCTTGTGTTCCCCCTTTTGGGGAATGAGAGGAGGATCCAGGGCTATGGTATCATCTCCTAAATGGTGGGGAGCTGCATCTGACTCCTCCTCATCATCCTCGTCCTCATCTGCATCCTCATTCTCCTCATTATCATCTCTATCTATGTCATCCTCCTCTCCTTCCTCCTCCTCCTCGGCACTAGGCTGATCTCCTATGGGTGGATCAGGATCTCCTACCTCCTCATGACCCTCTCCCTCCTTTGGCTCCTCTGATCTAGATCCCTGATCCTCATCTTGGTCTCCATGTCTCCATGGACTTGGATGACCTGTCGGGTGATCTGGTGGAAAGATAGGCCCTGGGTATGTCCTCACAAACCATGAGAGATACCTGCACTGTGCTCCGGGATCTATGGCATAATCAGTGACCACATCCTGATCGGACCCCTCTATATCTATGATCTTGATATCATCTGTTGTAGGTCTCACTATTGCTCTGGGTCTGGGAAGGACTCATGAGTGTTGAGTGTAAATAGGTACATCGGCTGGAACACACTGCTCTAGCCCAAACTGCCTCCATACTCGGTCAAAGTAGAATGGGACTATGATATGTGAGTATCATCCTCTCAGCAGACGGTTCCTCTGTAAGCATGCTAGCTACCTCTCCATTCCATCCCATCTGTGCATCCGTAGATATGGTCTCCATACTATCACTTTAGCTGTCAATCTATCAAATGTCACTCTCCAATATAGTAGATCCCCAAATCTCCACTCGCTGGTACATGGATAAGCAAACACCCTAGGTCACTCGCTAGCCGCACTCATCAGATAGCTGATAGGCCTGGTGCATGTAAAGTGCTCAAATATCCACACCTGTAGGAGTGTGCATGTCATCAAGCTACAACCCTATCCAAAAACATACTCCTTGAGGTTGTGATAGAGATGTGCAAGCATACTCTAACCCTAGGCATATACTCTCCTATGTCTCTCCATAGCCCTGATGCACCATGTGAGACCCCCATGCATGCGCATACCTCACCCATTAGGGCAGACGGCTAGTGCAATGATGGCAATCATAAGACATCTCACAAGGGGCACCTCTCCTGTAGGATGTAAGAGCCAACTGACCATGATGCGACCTCTCATCTCGCTCGGCATGACTCTCCCTATGTAGTATACCTGCTCCCTCTGATGGTCCTCCGCTGACCAATCGGTCGCGTATGTCAGGGTGTCTCATTGTTAGAGATGTAGAAATAACATTAACACTAATACATGGTCTCTTAGAAGCTTTAGTGCATTTGTAGGGATTATAACCAAGTCCAAAGGTCACATCATAAAGATTATTCTCTAGAGGAACCTTTATCCCTTGATCGTGAGTGCCACAACCATTTCCATGATACCCATGCTTAACTAGAATATGAAAACCACGACCATAACGATCAGCCATTTCAGAAAGAGAAGGTGGTTTTTCATAAGACAAAGAATCAAATCCTTCAGAATTAGAGGTGTGAGGTGAAGAAGTTTGAGAGGTGGCCACAAAATTATTGCTCATAGGTTCAGGTAAGATTGATTGATTTTTAGCTTCTTCCTTCTTTTCAACTTTAAGCTCTCTAGGAGGAACCCTATATTCACCTATAAAGGTGGGATTAAAATCAAGAGATCCCCAATCATCTTCTATGAGAACCTTCTCAAGATCAAAAGCCTTCTCATGTGTAGATTTAAGTTGTATCATCACTCATTGATAAGGTTCATCACTCATTGATAAGTTGCGCCAATGTTTTTAAGCCCAAAAGGCATCATCACCCAACAGAACGTACCCCAAGGAGTGGTGAAAGCAGTTTTGAATTGATCTTGATGATTAATGAAGATTTGATTGTATCCTGAAAAACCGTCCATGAAGGATAACAAAGCATGTCCTGCTATAGAATCAACTATCATGTCAATGTTTGGGAGAGGGAAATCATCTTTCAAAGAAGCCTTATTTAAATCTCGAAAGTCGGTACACATTCTTATTTTATTATCTGATTTAGCCACAGCAACAATATTTGAAATCCACGGGGAATAATCAATAGGGCGGATAAATCCAACCTCCAATAATTTTTCAATCTCAGCCTTAACAAGCAAAGCTACCTTAGGATTCATTTTTCGAATCTTTTGTTTCACAGGCTTAGCATTGGGAACCAAGACAATATTATGAGTAACAATCTTAGGATCTATACCAGGCATGTTAGAATATGTCCAAGAAAAGATCTCAGGGAATTCATGCAATAAATCTGCATATTGTTTTTGTTCTTCTTCATCCAAACATTTTCCAATTTTAATAACTTTTTCTTCATTGCAAGGATCCATCTTAACATCAATGGTGTCACTTATAAGAAGATTAATCTATTGAGGAGTATCATTTAACTGAGGGAATTCTTCCACAATCTTATCATTATCAATCTCTTTTCCAAAATAAGCTTCAGTGTTCAAACAATAAGGAAATCCCCTATTGTGATGATAATGAGGAAGAGTATCATATGCTCCTAAAAACTCAGCTAAAGCATCATCGGTAGGAAAGACATCCAAAGCACAGGCACATGAAGGATCCCCATCAATATACTCAGGGTGTCTCATTGGTAGAGATGTAGAAATAACATTAACACTAATACATGGTCTCTTAGAAGCTAGAATATGAAAACCACGACCATAACGATCAGCCATTTCAGAAAGAGAAGGTGGTTTTTCATAAGACAAAGAATCAAATCCTTCAGAATTAGAGGTGTGAGGAGAAGAAGTTTGAGAGGCGGCCACAAAATTATTGCTCATAGGTTCAGGTAAGATTGATTGATTTTTAGCTTCTTCCTTATTTTCAACTTTAAGCTCTCTAGGAGGAACCCTATATTCACCTACAAAGGTGGGATTAAAATCAAGAGATCCCCAATCATCTTTTGCGAGAACCTTCTCAGGATCAAAAGCCTTCTCATGTGTAGATTTAAGTCGAGAAGAATCTTCTTCAGGAGTTTCAGACTCATCCAAAGAATTTCGATCGTCAAAGTGTGAAGATTCATCGATAGGTATCTTGTTTAAATAGTCACCACTAGAAGAGGAAGGCTTAGAAGAACCCTCTTTGGAGGTAGATGTTTGCAAACAAGCTTGGAAATTAGTATCACCTATCAAGGTATATGTCTTATTGTTATAAATAAATTTAACTTGTCTATGCAATGTAGATTGGACAGCTTGCATACTGTGAATCCAAGGTCTCCCTAATAACAAGTTTTATGTTAGATTTCCCAACATAACATGGATAGGAGTAGGTAAAGTAACAGGCCCCACTATGAGGGGTAAGGTGATAATACCTAATGAAGACTTAGCCACATTGTCAAAGCCTCGAATGGGACGAGAGTCAGGCTCAATAAGGGATGTATCTACATTCATCTTATGCAATAGATTAATGCTACACACATTAAGACCAGAGCCATTATCTACCAGTGTTCGTCTTATAGCAGTGTCATTTATGATAACCACAATCATCAAGGGATCATATTGATGTTGAATTTCACTAGTAGGCAACTCGTCTTGACTAAACACAATTTGAGCTTTAGGATTCATCATAGAGTTGACCAAAGACACTATATTACTAGATGTATTTGGTGGAGGAACATTCAAATCTTTCAAGGCATCTTGTAACATCCCGTAATGAGCGGAAGAAGTTTGAATCAAATCCCAAAGGGATATCTTAGCAGGGGTAGCTTTAAGTTGTTCTATGAGATCATATTCCTTACCAAGAAGTTGTGAAATATGTGGAGCTTGTGGAAGAATTGGTTGGGGATTAGGAAGAGAAACTAGAGTAACAGGAGGAGGATTAGGCTGCCTATTATTTCTAGTATGATAAGTATGGGCAACCACATGATAACTCTCTCTAGTTAATTTCTTGGCATAACTATAAGGACTTATAGGTTTTCTTCCTTGCACAGTGATGATAGGTTTTGTTGTTCTCAAAATCTGATTCCCCTTCAACGCCCTTAATAATACAATCTAAAATGGGTGCCGAGAAGACATCAAGGATAAAGGGATTCTAGAGACAACATATGACAAGGTTTGGTTATACCTTCTACACTTCGGGCTATTCTTTGAGCCCAGGTGGGTATACCCTTTGTGAATTAACTTCACACTCTTAAGCAACAAACCCACAGCAAACCAGTCCAGAAAACCAGTGGGTTTATTCACCTTGAAAACAACTGAAAACAAAGAATGAAACAATACTCAACTTCAACATATTTGATCAACAAAGCATACAATAAACAGCTTTGATTAGTACCAATGCTTTATCCAAGGCTACAGAGTCACTCAAACTCAAATAAAACTCCTGAAACAAAATATCTCTATACTTCCCATCAACTTGGTTTCCATTAATCCTTGCGAATGCCTAACATCAACAAGAATTCAATCACTTCAAACTAAACTATGGTCCTCAAAATTCAAAGTTTCTCCCAAAGTATTTACTGGTAAGAATGATCATGCATATTTAATTTCCCTCCTAAAGAGAAAAGCTAAAAACACCCACACTGAGATTGCCTTACAATTTCAATCAAACAGAAAATCCTGGATTATTCAGAATGAAAACAGTAAATAAACTTAAGGACAAGTTTGAAGACGACACAAAGCTTCACTCAAAACTGACGGCCTGTATATTGATATTCATTTGAAAAGATTTTACAAAAGTCTGATTCTCCATTAAACTTTGGAAAAGCTCAGATAATATTTCTGCAGCGTTTTCTTACAAAATTTTTGTGATCCCTTTCCTATTCAGGAGTGATGGTTTTGAATTCTTCCATCATCTCCTATTTTATTTCTTCCTCCACTGAGGCTGGATCTTTATTAGGCTATTCTGCCTTTCTTGCTTCACATCTAGCATTATATTTATCTATATGCTGCTTCCAGATAAATTGCATGAATGCTTCAGATGTGACAAAGCTATCATCAGCTAGAAACGCACTAGTGGCCTTCTTTATCTCAGGATCCCACTCCTGGCCTTTGAGTTCAGTTGAAGCGATGTCCATCTGTGCTTCAGTGGGTTCTTCTGGCATCCCTTCTTCCACTTCATCATATGTATATGCAATCTCCCCCAAGCTGCCCAACTGAGAGAGGTATTCAGTTGCTGCTTGCTCATCTCCTATGTGGAGAGGGGATTGGGATGGGGAATACAGGGGTGTATCTGATTGCACTTCCTTTCCCACCCTCTGCTTCTTTGGGCTGTCCTGGATGTCAATGACTTCTTGTGCCTTCCTCTTTCCTTTGGATGAAGAGGGCTCCCCTGTTGTAGACACCAGCACACTATAACCTACTTTCTTATGCAGGGTGTAATCACCAGGAGGGATTGATTTAGTGGGAGCTGATTTTCCCAAAATCATTCTTGCTTTCTCAGGGTTATTCTTGATTACAACTTCCCTCTTCTCCTTTATTGTTTGCATTACATCCTCAAAGCAAATAATCAAAAATTTTATCTTCTCTTCCAATGGGAAGAACCTAGACAATGGGTCATAGCTAGCATCAAATTGATGCACAAAATCCAGGGCTTTCCTGTACGCCACCCACTTTTCCTTCCTCAACTCCTGTTCATCTAAATCAAATTCATTCCTGATGAGGTCTTCAAGAAAATGGAATTGATGAGGCCTACCTCTGGATGCTACTTTCTTCCGGAACACACCATTGTAAAAGTCCTCTGGATCAGCACATCTAGACACTGCAGTGGAAAAATGGTAGGGTTTGAGGAAATTCTCAAAACATTTCCAGCCTCCCTTGGTGATTACAAATTGGTGGGCTACTGTAGCTGCAGGGAAAATAGTCCCTTTACCTCTGCCTGTTAACTCTACCTCTTGCAGGTCACCAATTTGTCTGAGAATCTCAGCTATTCCCACTTTGAGGGGGACTTGGTATGGTAACAAAAATGGGGTGCCTCTGAAACCAAAGACTCTAAAAACTGTAGAGACTGGATATAAGTACATATCACCCCAGTTATGAACTATCTTGATATTCTCTGCGAATTCTTTTGGTCTTAAGAACTCCAGAAGAACCTTGGGGACTCTTGGGTTGTCAGAGCAAAGGAGAGTCCTTATTTTGGATGCAAAATATTTATCAAATTTCAGAAAACTAGCATCCTCTCTGTCCCATGACAACACAGTACTCCATAGTTGTACCGGCATCTTCTCTCCCTCCTTTTCTTTTACCAGGTCCATACCACTGGCGAAATAATCACCACCTTTGAAGAGAAAGAGGTGCATCAAGAATGAATACCACCCAAATGGCCTATCCACCTTTCCATTCTTTATCCCTATCAACCCTCCATGGATAGCATCGGCAATATAAGAAGCATAATCAAATGTAATAGCAAGAGAAGGATTCAAAATTTGAACAATCATTAGCAAGTAATGGTTTGGCATATTCGATTCAGCATCCTCTCCTAGAACTTGGCAAAGTGCCCAATACATCCCTTTTGCCCTCAAGGTAAACATACTTAATGAAAAAGGCTCTTGTGTGTTGGGCCCTACAACTGCTAACCCTCCTACTTTCAGAAAAAGTTCTTTGAGAGGCCCATTCCTAAGATGACTCCTCTGTGCCCTGTACACCTGAGCTAATTGCGTGAAGTTTATAGGTTCCAAGAAGTTGGTAAACTCACTGAGCCCAAATGTTGTTCTCAACTCTTCTGCATTAATCCCCACGAGGGTTTTTCCATTTACATCCCGGATGCACCTTGTAACTGAATCATAATTCAATGCCATTTGGGTTAACAAATCTGTATCCATGAACACCCTTGGGACTACAAACTTCCCAACATCTAATTCCCAAATGCTATTTTGAGGAGCAGGAGAATTCCTCATCCCAAATCTGACTCTAAATAACCCCAACCTAGACAGTCCAACCTGTGGGTCTCTTAACCAATTACCCTTGTCATATAATCCTTCTCCAATTTTCAGACGGGGAGCCCTGGGTACTAACTCTTTGGCCTTAGATGCCTGGTTGGTTGACAGCGTCAACTGTTCTAAAAAGTCATCACACACACTCCTTTCTAAATAATTAACTTTACCAGAAAATTCCCTTTTAGGAGCCATTTGCAAAACAACCAAATGAATATCACTTCTTAAACACTTCTGTAATACGAGAATAATTCCACTTGTTACAACACACAAGAATAGCTGCAAAATAAGAAAGAACCTGATGCTTGCTTGAAGGAATTCGCTCTGCAACTAATTCACCTTCTCTGTATTTGCAAAAGATAACTCTGCGTTACTCTTTTGCAAAATCCTTTTAAAAGATCTCTATACTTGGTTGTTAGGAAATCAAATGCTTGTACTCTGGGCCTTAACTATAACATTGATTCCGCATGCTTCGGTCGTCCCTTCAAAATCAAATTCATACGAGAATTCATATTTTAACTCCAACGAGTCGCAGCCTTCCTGCAAGTGTCTCACTGTGAATTGCATTTTGACGGCTTTGTCTTTAGTCTGGGTCCCATCTTCCTATTGGCTACATAATACCACGCGGCATCTGATCATTGGCTTAGAAAATCCCTTTACATTCTATTTTGATACTGGCCGAATCTATCCCTTTATACTATGGCGGGCCCATGTTTTTCCCTTTTGGCCATGTCATCATCATGCCACGTGGACGGCTAGTATTCATTTTCTCTATTTCGTGGCCTTAAAGGGCGAGCATTTAACCCTTGCGAAATAGCACCGACCATCGGATCTTCTCTGTAGTCGATTGTTGTTTAACCCCTTGAGAAGGCTCTCAGAGATGGCGGGCCCACGGAGACGCCATGGACCCCTGGCGCCGTGTCACTTTCGGAGCCGACCTGTCAATTTTTCATTCATCAAGCATGAACCATAGGGACCCACAGTTTCCTTTTAGACCGCGTGTCATCAAGACACGTGGACGGTCCTGGTTAACTCTCGCTATTTTGCAGCCTTAAGAAGTGGGCATCTTACCCCTGCGAAATAGCGCGAGTCGTTAGATCATATCTCAACTTGCTCAGCATTTAAACCCTGTTAGAAGCTTTCAGGAAAGGCGGGCCCATGGACATGCCATGGACACCTGGCGCCTTGTCATTTTCGGAGCTAACCTATCACTTTTTCATTCACTGGAAGGAGCCACAGGGTCTCAATGAATTGCAAGAGCTGTCCCTGCCAGGTCATCTCCACCTGTGAGCCGACTCATCTTTGGGGCCCACTTTTGAACCCTTGGTCCTGAGGAATGGTGGGCCCGCTGACTGTGGTGACTTGTGCCACGTGCTACCTTTTAATACGCTGGAAGAAAGCCATGGGGCTCCAGCTACCTCTGACAACTATACCTTTTACCTCCTCCGTCACGACACATGGATGGCTGATATTCATTCTCGCTATTTCGCGGCCTTAAAGGGTGAGCACTTAACCCTTGCGAAATAGCGCTGATCGTCGAATCCTTTCTCAAGTTGATCGGCGTTTACTGGGCCCGACACTTTAGAAAGGAATAATACAAGGCGAAAATTTTTCAAATAATCAACATAACCGCCTAGGTAAATAACAAGGGGGGACACTTCCTACGATCCCACGACCCATGACTTAAGTGAAATAAAGTAACGACAAAATAGAAACCAGAGGGCTTAGCAAGAAAAAAATCTAAAAAATTAAAACCCTTAAACCCCTAAGGTTTAGAACAAAGCTGAAGCACTTAGGATTACACCTCATTCGGAAAATTTTCAAGGTACCATAGCCAATTATGGGGAAAGAAGAACCCAATTTTAAAAATAGTGATAACAGCGGCTTTGACTGGGGATGGTTGATTGCAAGATCAACACAAGAAAACTTAGAAACTCTGGAGAAACAGACCAACAAACAGACCAAAACCAAGAAAACAAGAAACAAAACAAAATATATACAAACAAAGGACCCACCGTGCATGGACATTAAGAGAAATAATGCTTCAGGAATTGTCCATGCACTAGAAATTCCTTCATCTCATCATTCATATTCTTCAAAAAATATGAATCCTTACCATTCAAGTCACAAATTACAAAAGGGCCAATCCAGAGTGATTCAAATTTCTTATGCTTTCCTTTATCCTGCCCTTTTGCATTCCACTGAAGAACCATGTCATCAATTTGAAACTTCCTTCACGATGTCCTTTTATCAAAAAGATATTTTGACTGTAACTGGAGCTTCTGATTTTTCTTATGAGCAAAAGTTCTAAGCTCTTCCACTTCTACAATTTGGATCATTCTGTTCTCCATTGGTTCAGATATTTCCATGTCCTCTTCCTGCAAAAACTTATACACTGGAAGAAGGTTATTTACCGGTAATCTGGCTTGGGTACCATAAACCAACTCAAAAGGTGACATTCCAATGGATTTTTTAACTGTTATTCTATCCGCCCACAGAGCTAATTTCAACTTTTGATCCCAAGACCTTTTGTTTTCTTCTAGGATCTTCTTGATGATATTTAGCAAGCTTTTGTTGCTAGATTCTGCTTGTCCATTCCCCTAAGGGTGATAAGGCGATGAGTATGACATGAGTATACCATGACTATTACAAAAACCTACAAATTCTTCTGATCTAAAACACATAGCATTATCCATTACCAATTTTGCAGGTGTTCCAAATCTAGTCACAATATTATCCATCAAGAAATCAATGACAATTTTGCTAGTAGCTCTTCTTGTGGGAATAGCTTCTATCCATTTGGTAAAATAATCTGTGGCCACTATAATCCATCCATGACCTCTTCCTGATTTCTCAGCAATTTCTCCAACAAAATCAATGCCCCATTGGACAAAAGGAGCTTCTACAGAAACTGGATTTAGTGGTAAGGCTCCTTCATACTTGAGCTTAGAAGAAAATCTCTTACATGAATCACATCTTCGAACATATGCATGGGTATCTTTAAACAAAGTAGGCGAATAATACCCAGCCCGTATTATCTTACCAGCCGTAGTCTTAGCAGAGTAATGACCTCCACATACTCCATCATGCATTTCATTCAGCATCTGTTTAGCTTGAAATTCATCCAAACACAGTAGTAACTCCCCATCTCTTTTTCTCCAAAAAAGATCACCCTGAATGAGGACATACTTTTGGGACTTGAGCTTTAAAGTTCTCTTCTGGTTATGTGTCATTCCCTCTGGCAGCATATTACCTCTCAATACTTGGATTATCTCTGTGTACCATGGTTGTCTCTCAATACTAGTAACCAAAGTATCTTTAACCTCAACATTGTGTACTTCAACATTCATGAGATTTGACTCAGTCATGAGCTTAGCCAAACCTAACCCTCTCACCAATTTAGTAATCTTTATCTCAAAATTGAATTCTTGAATTCTATTGATCCACCTACATCTCTTCCCAGTAACCTCAGACTGAGACAAAATATCTTTAACTGGAGCATGTGGAACATAGGCAGTGACATTTGCATTCACCAGATATGGCCTAAAAGCTTTAACAGCTTTAACTAAGGCATAAGCTTGTTTCTCCATGGTTTCATATTTTAATTCTGCCGCTTGCAAAGATTTGCTATAGAAAGCTATGGGATGTTCATATCCCTCGTTATCCTTTTGCAATAATACTGCAACCACTGTGTGATATGAAGCAAAAGAAAACAGAGAAAAAGGCTTACCATAATCCGGGGACTTCAACACTGGTGCTTCCTGGATTGCTTTCTTAATCTCATTAAAAGCTTTTGAGGCTTCCTGATCCCAGTGAAACTTTGCGTCCTTCTTGAGCAACTTGACAATAGGCTTCACTATCTCAGCAAAGTTTGCAATGAATCTCCTGACAAAATTCACTTTGCCTAAAAAGGACTGGATTCCTTTCACATTCTTTGGTTCAGACACCCTGTTGATTGCTTCAATTCTCTCGGGGTCTATTCTTATCCCTTCCTTGGAAACTATGTGTCCCAATAACTTTCCTTCAGTGACCCCAAAGTGACATTTCTTGGGAATCAGTGATACACCAAATTCCAAAGCCTTATCAAACACCTTCTCTAAATGTCCACAGTGATCATCAGCTTTCTTTGAGAAACAAGTTAAATCATCTTGGTAAATCACCATAATAATATTAATGAATTCCTTAAAAGCCACATCCATAGCTCTCTGAAATGTAGCCCCTGCATTCTTTAATCCAAATGGCATTCTCACATATACATAAGTCCCCCATGGGGTAGTAAAAGTTGTTTTAAACTATTCTGACTCCTTTACCAGCACTTGATTGTATCCTGAGAAACCATCCATCATGGATAAAAGATCACATCCTGTCACTCTTTGTAGCATTGCTTCCATATTTGGGGATGAATAATTATCTTTTAAAGAGGCAACATTAAGATTCCTAAAATAAACACACAATCTGATGTCTCCACTTTTCTTTCTTACTGGGACCAAATTAGAGACCCATGAAGAATGTCTGATTGGTTTGATAATCCCCCCTTCTCTCAATTTAGTCAGCTCTTGTTGCATTTTTGTTTCTAACAAGGGGTTAATAGGTCTCTGTTTCTGTCTAAAAGGCTTAGCATCTGGAAGTAAGGGAACTTCATGCTAAAAAAGATCTTGTCTATACGCCTTTAGGTCTTCATAAGACCAAGCAAAAACATGTTTATACCTTTTCAGTAAACTGATTAGGTTAGTCCTAACATGAGGAGGTAGCTTCTTTCCAATATATACCAACTTGGGGGATGATTTTGTCCCCAAGTTGACCTCCTCTAATTCTTCTAACTTGGTGGTAGATTGCTGGTGTAAATGACTGTCATTATAACTAAACATACTTTCTAACTCCACCAACCCTTTAGGTATCTCATTGGTTTCCAACTGGACAATATCATTTCCAAACACTGTCTCTCTGTCATCCACCACTTCCACCAATGCATTACAATCAATTTTTTGTCCATCATAATCATCAACACATTGGATGAACCTAAGAATATCTTCATCATCAGCAAAAACTTGCCAATTATATACATTATCAGGAATAGTAGGCCTAGCTTTTATTTCCACAGTGGAAATACCAGTTAGTGTTGCATCATCATTTTTTAAAGCAACATTAGCTAGGAAATCTGCCATAATATTTCTGGTTCGCTCTATCTAGTTGATAGAAAAGGCATCAAAATATTCAATAACATCCCAAACAGCATGCTTATATTGCTTCAATTTATCATTTTTGGATGCATATTTAGATCTTACCTGAGAGACAACTAACTCTGAATCGCCCATCACTTTCAATAATCGGATTCCATGCCTTTTTACAACCTCAAGTCCTAACAACAGGGCTTCATACTCAGCAGTATTATTTGTGCACTAGAATGCCAATAAGAATGAATATTTAAAGGTTATACCTGATGGGGATACAAAAAGAACCCCTGCTCCAGACCCTTCTTTGGAACAAGTTCCGTCAAAATACATTTGCCACAATCCATACTGCTGTGCTTGTAGTTCAACTACAATTGGGTCAGTGTTCTTCAATTGAGGTGATACTGGCTGAATTCTGAAGTTATCTAAATCCACATCAATCATACAATTAAGCATATTAGGGTCCACATTTTCAACTACCTTAGGAGCTCGCAGCTCCCTGTATAATTTGACCTTATTGCCGCCAACAAGAATAGTAGCATAAGACAAGTCCAATTGGACATTTCCCCCCACTGCTGCTGCCCACTGCCTAGAAAGCAACATGCCATAATGGGGTTTAGTATCTGTGACAATAACATCCATTTTATAAGTAGCCTCAGGAAATGCAACTATTTTGACTTCTACATCTTTCATTGTACCTATCACAGGCACTTCTCTGTTATCCATGGCATAACATTTCCCGTACACAGTAGTTACTGACAATCCTAATTCTTTCATAACACCATAGGGCATTACATTAGCAGCTGCTCCTGAATCTATCATGCAGTTTTTAATTAACCGGTTATTGACTAGTAAAGTAACATAGAAGGGATCCACTTGAGAAGGCTCCTGAGTAATAGTGGTTCCAACATATACCTCTGGAGTTTGGAACTCTTGATCCTTTCCAATTCTATCTAAACCAGTGGGTAATACTGAGTCACCATCAGATATACTAGAGAATAGAGACAAAGCTGCATCCTTGTGTTCTTTAATCTTTAGTAACTCTACTAATGGGACAGTGACTTTCATTTGAGTTAAAGCTTGGGCCATATCAAATGTAGAATAATTACATTTTTCAGTATTAGCCTTGACTTTTTCTACTTTGAGTTGATTGGCCTTTTTTACTATTTGCGCCTTTTGTACATCACCAGCAATTTTGGCATCTGTGGTTCTAGGTAAGTCTTTAACTTGTTCCTCTTTTTCTTGATTAGCTTTAACAGTAGCAGTAACACTGTTTGATGCCCCTTTCTTAGTGACTTCTTTTACAAACATAGAACCTGGCTCACCTTGATCAGTATCTCTCTTGGTGCTTCTCAGGTTGTAATTATGTCTTGCTTTGGCAATTGCAGCCTTAGTGAGATTTTTAACTTCCTCTTCACTAGGCCTCCTAAGATGAATTTCTTCATCTTCAATTGTTACCACATTCAATGTAGGGTGCCAACCTAAGGCTAACTGTCCTTGCACTAATCTTTCATTATCTAGCACATCACTGCATTCACTTTGCATAGATTCCTCATCACTTTCTATAATAGTTTCAAACATATTAATATCAAGTTCTGTTTCTGGTCTCATGGATTCTTCCAGAGCTTGAGCCACTGCACACTGATGAGAAGAATGTGGTCCATCACAAGCAATACACTAGGGAGTATTTTCTATATTATTAACAGTTTTCCCTTTCAAAGGATCTGGTGTGTCTTGGCTTTGGGCAATTTTAGGCTTCTCAACTTGGGGTTTACCATCCTTCCAATTTGTATTGTATGGCATATCATGTAATCTAGGAGGCCTATCTTGCCAGTTGTAATAAGGTTTATCATTTTTGTTAACCTTAGCAATCAAATCTTTCATAGCAGTAACTAGTTTTTCTATTTTATCCTCTTCTTTAGCAACTTTGTTAAGTTGCTGTTTGGTTTCATGCCACAATCTTCCATCTGTCCTCCTTCCTAATTTCCCAGATGCCTTTCTATTACTTTCAACATTTATGGCAATTCTAAAGGCATCCCTCAGGTTATGAGGATTTTTATCTCTCAGGATATAAGCCATCTTGGAATCAAATGCATTATAATATGTATTAAGGCACATATTGTCATCTAACCTCATTACCTTATACAACCTATGCATAGCTTTTTGGAACCTAGCATTAAAATCAGTGACTATTTCATTTTCAGATTTTCTAATGTTATTGAACTCATTTAGCATGAAACTCACATTAGTTTTATCACCATACTGTTCTTGAAAGCAATTTTTGAACTCTTCCCATGAACCTATGCTAGCTACTGGGAGGCTTCTGTACCAATCTCTTGCATCATCGACCAGGGATTGAACAAATAGTTTCATAATAACATCTTCATCAACTATCTCATAGTCATTTATCAAATCCCTGAAAGATTTGAGATGTTCCTCAGCACTGACTGCATTGTTTCCAGCAAATTTATGGAGTTTGTCTCTTAACTCAGTGGGAACATGATTTGGATATTCTGGGATCCCATCAAAAAACAATTGCCTATATTGTTCTAGATTAATCGGCCTTCTCTGAAAAGGGGAAACAGTACTATTATTCCCCATGATCATTTTAGCTTTTGGGATTGGGGATTGAGATGTTTGCGTGTACTGTTTATTTGAAGGTATGTGGCTTGTTGAGGCAATGTTAGTGTGTACTGCTGGCTGGATATTAACCTGAGGAAGAGAGATATGTTGGGGATTAGGCTTTCTAAGATCTTCCGATGGGAATATAATAGGGGGAGCTTTTAGGTAGTTAATCTTTCTTTTAACTTCCTGATTTGCAGCTTCTAACTCAGCCTTTTCCAACTCCATTTGGAGATCTTCCTTTTCCTTCCTCATCCTTTCCATCTCTTTCTCATGTGCTAGGATCCTATGAGAAATCCCTTCTGCAGTTTTAGACTCTACTTCATCATCTACCCATATCTGTTTCCCTTTGTCTAAATTAACTTTAGGAAGCTGGGAGTCATTAAAAACTTCCTTACTTGGCTGGGCTACTGACTTAGAAACTGGTCTAATCTTAGGGATTAAGATCTCCCTAATCACTGGGCCTTCCTCATCACCCTTTTCTTTTTCCTTGGCAAGCACTTCAAGATCAGCTATCTGTCTAAGAAGCCTATCTCTCTCCATTATTTTGGCTTTAACTTCCTTTTCCTTTTCTGCCTCCTTTTGGGCCCTCAAGGATATTAAATGATGAACTCTTTTATTTAATTCTTCAATCTCTTGAGACATTTTATCCTCATTAGGATAGTTTTCTTCAGAATCTGATGCATTAATTTGATCTATATCAATCAAACTAATGTTCCCATCTATTGTCCTAGGAACAGAGCGCCTAATTGCATTTGAGCTAGTTTTATCTTTTGTAGAAACACTAACATGTGATAAATCTCGACTTAAAGTAGGCACATCATCAATATTTCCAAACAATCCTGAATGAAAACCTAAAATATCATGCTCTGAATCTCTTGAAGATGAATTTGACTTTGCATAAACAGGTCGGTCAGACATCTTACCAGTATTGTTGTTTTTCTGCACCCATGCAGCATTTGATGGTTCATGCATCACAGATCTCTTCTGTCCTCTTCGTGATTGCTCTAGCAGACCTTCTTGTAAGGTTTCACGAGGATGTTTCTTCATGAATGACCTTGTGTGCCTATTTCCTTGCATCTTGTTTGTCTTTATTTTAGAAAGTTTATGTCTCACAAGGACTGGTTCAAAAGTAACAGAGTCGCCACCCACAAAACTATGGGAAAGATAAAGAACAAGCAGTCTTACTCACAAATACAACGATACTCTCCATAAGTCTCGGCACAAATTTTGTGTCTATGTCTTTGTGATAACTGTCCCCAGCAAAGTCGCCACTTTTGTTGTTCTCAAAATCTGATTCCCCTTCAATGCCCTTAATAATACAATCTAAAATGGGTGCCGAAAAGACATCAAGGATAAAGGGATTCTAGAGACAACATATGACAAGGTTTGGTTAGACCTTCTACACTTCGGGCTATTCTTTGAGCCCAGGTGGGTATACCCTTTGTGAATTAACTTCACACTCTTAAGCAACAAACCCACAGCAAACCAGTCCAGAAAACCAGTGGGTTTATTCACCTTGAAAACAACTGAAAACAAAGAATGAAACAATACTCAACTTGAGCATATTTGATCAACAAAGCATGCAATAAACAGCTTCGATTAGTACCAGTGCTTTATCCAAGGCTACAGAGTCACTCAAACTCAAATAAAACTCCTGAAACAAAATATCTCTATACTTCCCATCAACTTGGTTTCCATTAATCCTTGCGAATGCCTAACATCAACAAGAATTCAATCACTTCAAACTAAACTATGGTCCTCAAAATTCAAAGTTTCTCTCAAAGTATTTACTGGTAAGAATGATCATGCATATTTAATTTCCCTCCTAAAGAGAAAAGCTAAAAACACCCACACTGAGATTGCCTTACAATTTCAATCAAACAGAAAATCATGGATTATTCAGAATGAAAACAGTAAATAAACTTAAGGACAAGTTTGAAGACGACACAAAGCTTCACTCAAAACTGACGACCTGTATATTGATATTCATTTGAAAAGATTTTACAAAAGTCTGATTCTCCATTAAACTTTGGAAAAGCTCAAATAATATTTCTGCAGCGTTTTCTTACAAAAATTTTGTGATCCCTTTCCTGTTCAGGAGTGATGGTTTTGAATTCTTGTATCATCTCCTATTTTATTTCTTCCTCCACTGAGGCTGGATCTTTATTAGGCTGTTCTTCCTTTCTTGCTTCACATCTAGCATTATATTTATCTATATGCTGCTTCCAGATAAATTGCATGAATGCTTCAGATGTGACAAAGCTATCATCAGCTAGAAAGGCACTAGTGGCCTTCTTTATCTTAGGATCCCACTCCTGGCCTTTGAGTTCAGTTGAAGTGATGTCCATCTGTGCTTCAGTGGGTTCTTCTGGCATCCCTTCTTCCACTTCATCATATGTATATGCAATCTCCCCCAAGCTACCCAACTGAGAGAGGTATTCAGTTGTTGCTTGCTCATCTCCTATGTGGAGAGGGGATTGGGATGGGGAATACAGGGGTGTATCTGATTGCACTTCCTTTCTCACCCTCTGCTTCTTTGGGCTGTCCTAGATGTCAATGACTTCTTGTGCCTTCCTCTTTCCTTTGGATGAAGAGGGCTCCCCTGTTGTAGACACCAGCACACTATAACCTACTTTCTTATGCAGGGTGTAATCACCAAGAGGGATTGCTTTAGTGGGAGCTGATTTTCCCAAAATCATTCTTGCTTTCTCAGGGTTATTCTTGATTACAACTTCCCTCTTCTCCTTTATTGTTTGCATTACATCCTCAAAGCAAATAATCAAAAATTTTATCTTCTCTTCCTATGGGAAGAAGCTAGACAATGGGTCATAGCTAGCATCAAATTGATGCACAAAATCCAGGGCTTTCCTATAAGCCACCCACTTTTCCTTCCTCAACTCTTGTTCATCTAAATCAAATTCATTCCTGATGAGGTCTTCAGGAAAATGGAATTGATGAGGCCTACCTCTGGATGCTACTTTCTTCCGGAACACACCATTGTGAAAGTCCTCTGGATCAGCACATCTAGACACTGCAGTGGACAAATGGTAGGGTTTGAGGAAATCCTCAAAACATTTCCAGCCTCCCTTGGTGATTACAAATTGGTGGGCTACTGTAGCTGCAGGGAAAATAGTCCCTTTACCTCTGCCTATTAACTCTGCCTCTTGCAGGTCACCAATTTGTCTGAGAATCTCAGCTATTCCCACTTTGAGGGGGACTTGGTATGGTAACAAAAATGGGGTGCCTCTGAAACCAAAGACTCTAAAAACTACAGAGACTGGATATAAGTACATATCACCCCAGTTATGAACTATCTTGATATTCTCTGCGAATTCTTTTGGTCTTAAGAACTCCAGAAGAACCTTGGGGACTCTTGGGTTGTCAGAGCAAAGGAGAGTCCTTATTTTGGATGCAAAATATTTATCAAACTTCAGAAAACTAGCATCCTCTCTGTCCCATGACAACACAGTACTCCATAGTTGTACTGGCATCTTCTTTCCCTCCTTTTCTTTTACCAAGTCCATACCACTGGCAAAATAATCACCACCTTTGAAGAGAAAGAGGTGCATCAAGAATGAATACCACCCAAATGGCCTATCCACCTTTCCATTCTTTATCCCTATCAACCCTCCATGGATAGCATCGGCAATATAAGAAGCATAATCAAATGTAATAGCAAGAGAAGGATTCAAAATTTGAACAATCATTAGCAAGTAATGGTTTGGCATATTCGATTCAGCATCCTCTCCTAGAACTTGGCAAAGTGCCCAATACATCCCTTTTGCCCTCAAGGTAAACATACTTAATGAAAAAGGCTCTTGTGTGTTGGGCCCTACAACTACTAACCCTCCTACTTTCAGAAAAAGTTCTTTGAGAGGCCCATTCCTAAGATGACTCCTCTGTGCCCTGTACACCTGAGCTAATTGTGTGAAGTTTATAGGTTCCAAGAAGTTGGTAAACTCACTGAGCCCAAATGTTGTTCTCAACTCTTCTGCATTAATCCCCATGAGGGTTTTTCCATTTACATCCCGGATGCACCTTGTAACTGAATCATAATTCAATGCCATTTGGGTTAACAAATCTGTATCCATGAACACCCCTGGGACTACCAACTTCCCAACATCTAATTCCCAAATGCTATTTTGAGGAGCAGGAGAATTCCTCATCCCAAATCCGACTCTAAATAACCCCAACCTAGACAGTCCAACCTGTGGGTCTCTTAACCAATTACCCTTGTCATATAATCCTTCTCCAATTTTCAGACGGGGAGCCCTGGGTACTAACTCTTTGGCCTTAGATGCCTGGTTGGTTGACAGCGTCAACTGTTCTAAAAAGTCATCACACACACTCCTTTCTAAATAATTAACTTTACCAGAAAATTCCCTTTTAGGAGCCATTTGCAAAACAACCAGATGAATATCACTTCTTAAACACTTCTGTAATACGAGAATAATTCCACTTGTTACAACACACAAGAATAGCTGCAAAATAAGAAAGAACCTGATGCTTGCTTGAAGGAATTCGCTCTGCAACTGATTCACCTTCTCTGTATTTGCAAAAGATAACTCTGTGTTACTCTTCTGCAAAATCCTTTTAAAAGATCTCTATACTTGGTTGTTAGGAAATCAAATGCTTGTACTCTGGGCCTTAACTATAACATTGATTCCGCATGCTTCGGTCGTCCCTTCAAAATCGAATTCATACGAGAATTCATATTTTAACTCCAACGGGTCGCAGCCTTCCTGCAAGTGTCTCACTGTGAATTGCATTTTGACGACTTTGTCTTTAGTCTGGGTCCCATCTTCCTATTGGCTACATAATACCACGCGGCATCTGATCATTGGCTTAGAAAATCCCTTTACATTCTATTTTGATACTGGCCGAATGTATCCCTTTATACTATGGCGGGCCCATGTTTTTCCCTTTTGGCCATGTCATCATCATGCCACGTGGACGGCTAGTATTCATTCTCGCTATTTCGTGGCCTTAAAGGGCGAGCACTTAACCCTTGCTAAATAGCGCCAACCGTCGGATCTTCTCTGCAGTCAATCAGTGTTTAGCCCCTTGAGAAGGCTCTCAGAGATGGCGGGCCCACGGACACGCCATGGACACCTGGCGCCGTGTCACTTTCGGAGCCGACCTGTCAATTTTTCATTCGTCAAGCATGAACCATAGGGACCCACAGTTTCCTTTTAGACCGCGTGTCATCAAGACACGTGGACGGTCCTGGTTAACTCTCGCTATTTTGCAGCCTTAAGAAGTGGGCATCTTACCCTTGCAAAATAGTGCGAGCCGTTAGATCATATCTCAACTTGCTCAGCATTTAAACCCTGTTAGAAGCTTTCAGGAAAGGCGGGCCCATGGACACGCCATGGACACCTAGCGCCTTGTCATTTTTGGAGCTGACCTGTCACTTTTTCATTCGCTGGAAGGAGCCACGGGGTCTCAATGAATTGCAAGAGCTGTCCCTGCCAGGTCATCTCCACCTGTGAGCCGACTCATCTTTGGGGCCCACTTTTGAACCCTTGGTCCTGAGGAATGGTGGGCCTGCTGACTGTGGTGACTTGTGCCACGTGCTACCTTTTAATACGCCAGAAGAAAGCCACGGGGCTCCAGCTACCTCTGACAACTATACCTTTTACCTCCTCCGTCACGACACATGGACGGCTAATATTCATTCTCGCTATTTCGTGGCCTTAAAGGGTGAGCACTTAACCCTTGCGAAATAGCGCTGATCGTCGAATCCTTTCTCAAGTTGATCGGCGTTTACTGGGCCCGACACTTTAGAAAGGAATAATACAAGGCGAAAATTTTTCAAATAATCAACATAACCGCCTAGGTAAATAACAAGGGGGGACACTTCCTACGATCCCACGACCCATGACTTAAGTGAAATAAAGTAAAGGCAAAATAGAAACCAGAGGGCTTAGCAAGGAAAAAATCTAAAAAATAAAAACCCTTAAACCCCTAAGGTTTAGAACAAAGCTGAGGCACTTAGGATTACACCTTATTCGGAAAATTTTCAAGGTACCATAGCCAATTATGGGGAAAGAAGAACCCAATTTTAAAAACAGTGATAATAGGTTTATTCGGAGTAAGAAAGGAATCATGACCATACCCTCCTTGGACAGTAAGGAGAGGTGATTTAGGAACTTCAAAGGTGGGAGAAGGATAAGAACCTTGGACTTCAAAGAGAGGCTTATTATGCTCTTTTAGGTTTATCATGTTAACTAATTTAGAAATTTTGTTCTTGTTTAAAGATTTCGATAAAGCCACAAAGTCGTCAAGAGCATCATCCAACAAAGCATGATCATATCGATTAAAAGGTTTATCTTTTGACTCAAAAGGAGACATCTCTTCATAGAGAGGATCATTGAAAACAACCATGTTACTAGATTTAGTGGAAGAGTTGATAGGAATGTACCCTTGAGAGGAACCGTTCGACTTATCTTTCTCATCACAACGAAATGGCATAGTAACAAAGTTTATGAGTCTTTGGTAAAATGAAGGTTTGGCATCTTTAGGATTCAAAAACTCATCTAAAGCTTCATCTAATTCATCTTGGCTATACTCATAATCGACATAATTTCATACATCATCATAAATACAAACATTTTGCAAATAAAAATCTGACATTTTGAAATAAAAAATTGCATAAAACTTAAACACACAATGCAAAGAAACAAAGAAACACACTCTTTCTTTTTCCTCTTTTTTTTTTTTTTTTTTTTATTTTTATGAAAATGAAACTTAAATGAAACACACTAAACCTAGATCTAGATCCAACAAATGCAATGCAAGAGAAAGCAATACTAAGATTCACGTCGGGTTCACCAAAATTTTTAGGGGAAAAAGCGAGACTAGGCTAACATGTCCTAATCTTACCTTTTGACACACATTGTGGAATACGAAAAAGTTTAGAGGTATCACACAATTGGCTACTTCTTTTTGTGAAAGAGAGAACCACGGGCTACCTATTAGGGTTTCTATTCCTTTGTTGTAATTGAAAGATAAAATGATGCAAGTTCAATTCCTAACCTCAAAGTGCAAGTATGAACTAATAACAAAATTGCAGAATTGAAGTTAAACAATGGAAAGCTGCAAACACAAAGACAAGACAAGAATGCAGATGCGTACCCAGAGTTAAAATCTGAGTGAAAATGTTCAGGACGGGGGTGCGGGTGCCACTATCCTAATTCTGCTCCTGAAAGTGCACCTGAAACTGCTATTTTGCAACCTGGAAAACTGTCGAAAATGCTATCTGATAGATGGACCAGGGCGCCCAGTGCCCCTATCCCAGGGACCAGGGCGCCTAGCACCCCTGTCCTGGCCGGACTAGGTTGCCCCATGCCCTTGTCCTGGTCTTTTGCTCTAAAATTTGATGTGAAGTTCAGTCTTCGTCTGCTTCTGTCGGATCTGCAACTTGCGGCATCGTCCGAATCCCGAAACCTGCACTTATATCTGAAAAGGTATGGTGGGCCTCTATATAGGGTTTTGCCTTAGTCAAACCCCCACTTTGGTGATTTCCACCTCCACAAATAGCCAAGTTGTATTGTAAAAGTAGTGTGTGTGGAGACCTTGTGTGTGTGCAAGATCCTAAAATTGCAAGTAAGCAAACTAGAGCAACCTAGAAAGTAAACCCTAATTGCTTGCAAATGATAATGTAAATGCTCCAAATCAAGATGTAAAGAGATATAAAGCATGAATACAAGTGATATAATGAGGCTTATGCAAAGACATGAAAACAATATGAAATCATACCCAACCCCAAGGGAGGGGTACAAGCCAATCTTCAGTCGGTGATCCCTTATTGCTCTTCAATGCCTTCAAAGCCCTAAATGGATTAATGAAATTGATGAATGCTTGATGGATGGATGTTGAATGTTGTTGAAGTCTTCAAAGATCTGCTCTTTCGCTACATAGAAGGTCCCTGAAACCAAAAATCGGATCCTTTCAAATGAAGAAAGAGAGCTCTTATATATGAAACCCTAGGTCTTAATTTCAACTTTTGGTCGACCTAGAGATTGAATCTCCTATCAATTTCTTGGGGTTAAGCTTTATTTTATGATTGGATTGTGCTCCTAAAATTTTGGGGAAAATGTCCAGGATCGTGTGCACTCTGGTCGCCATGGTCCCGACAACTTTTCACCAAATTTTCAGGGCGGTCGGATATGATGATTTTAGAGAGAATCCCGAAGTTACAAGTGATTTCGAGATGTTTTGACCCCTGAAATCAAGCCCCCAAGTTCAAAATAGGACCTAATTAGGGTTTTTGATTAAATGATGTATTGGAGGAATAAAATGAAAGGGGCACACTTTAATGAAAGGGCCCAACTTTATGATGTGGAAGATGATGAAATAGAACTTTAGACCTAATTAATATGATTAATTAAGTGCTAAAGGGGAAATGCAATGCAAAATGCAAAATGCGCCAAGGTGGGTGCTAAACTAGGTGTGAAATTGTACCATCCTAGCTAGTGCGTACAATTTACGATGCTACATTTAGCCCCCACTTTAGTGGTCATATGAGTACTACGTGCATATGCAAGCTAAAGTACAGGAAAGTAAACATTATTTGAATAAGGATATATCCATAAGTCCGTCGAACGAAGCCCCCAGCGGTATCTGCAGTACATAGTTAGGAACCACACCCTACAAAACACACGTTAGATCACAAAATCACCTAATGCTTACTAAGGAAAGTGATGAAATTTGCGAGTAGCTATATGAAAAATGTGTAGGGGAAAAAGTGAGACTAGGCTAACACGTCCTAATCTTACCTTTTGACACACATTGTGGAATATGAAAGAGCCTAGAGGTATCACACAATTGGCTACTTCTTTTTGTGAAAGAGAGAGCCACGAGCTACCTATTAGGGTTTCTATTCCTTTGTTGTAATTGAAAGATAAAATAATGCAAGTTCAATTCCTAACCTCAAAGTGCAAGTATGAACTAATAACAAAATTGCAGAATTGAAGTTAAACAATGGAAAGCTACAAACACAAGGACAAGACAAGAATGCAGATGGATACCCGAAGTTAAAATCTAAGTGAAAATGTTTGGGACGGGGGCGCGGGCGCCACTGTCCTGATTCTGCTCCTGAAACTGCACCTGAAACTGCTATTTTCCAACCTGGAAAACTGTTGGAAATGCTGTCTAATAGAAGGGCCAGGGTGCCCAGGGCCCCTGTCCCAGGGACTAGGGCACCTAGCACCCTGTCCTGGCAAGACCAGGGTGCCCCATGCCCCTATCTTGGTCTTTTGCTCTGAAATTTGGTGTGAAGTTTAGTCTCTGTCTGCTTCCGTTGGATCTGCAACTTGCGGCGTCGTCCGAATCCCGAAACCTGCACTTATATCTGAAAAGGTATGGTGGGTGGCTATATAGGGTTTTGCCTTAGTCAAACCCCCGCTTTGGTGATTTCCACCTCCACGAATAGCCAAGTTGTATTGTAAAAGTAGTGTGTGTGCAGACCTTGTGTGTGTGCAAGATCCTAAAATTGCAAGTAAGCAAACTAGAGCAACCTAGAAAGTAAACCCTAATTGCTTGTAAATGATAATGTAAATGCTCCAAATCAAGATGTAAAGATATCTAAAGCATGAATACAAGTGATATAATGAGGCTTATGCAAAGACATGAAAATAATATGAAATCATACCCAACCCCAAGGGAGGGGTACAAGCCAATCTTCAATCGGTGATCCCTTATTGCTCTTCAATGCCTTCAAAGCCCTAAATGGATGAATGAAATTGATGAATGCTTGATGGATGGATGTTGAATGTTGTTGAAGTCTTCAAAGATCTGCTCTTTCGCTGCATAGAAGGTCCCTGAAACCAAAAATCGGATCCTTTCAAATGAAGAAAGAGAGCTCTTATATATGAAACCCTAGGTCTTAATTTCAACTTTTGGCCGACCTAGAGATTGAATCTCCCATCAATTTCTTGGGGTTAAGCTTTATTTTATGATTGGATTGCGCTCCTAAAATTTCAGGAAAAATGTCCAAGACCGTGTGCACTCCGGGCGCCATGGTCCTGACAACTTTTCACCAAATTTTCAAGGTCGTCGGATATGATGATTTTAGAGAGAATCCCAAAGTTACAGGTGATTTTGAGATGTTTTGACCCCCGAAATCAAGCCCCCAAGTTCAAAATAGGACCTAATTAGGGTTTTTGATTAAATGATGTATTGGAGGAATAAAATGAAAGGGGCACACTTTAATGAAAGGGCCCAACTTTATGATGTGGAAGATGATGAAATAGAACCTTAGACCTAATTAATTTGATTAATTAAGTGCTAAAGGGGAAATGCAATGCAAAATGCAAAATGCGCTAAGGCGGGTGCTAAACTAGGTGTGAAATTGTACCATCCTAGCAAGTGCGTACAATTTACGACGCTACAGTCTCAAACACATGGGATTGGCAACTGGTCCAACACACTATCATTTAGGACTGCTTCTAATATCATTAGTGACATAAATTCATCTATCTAGGTCATCAAAGCCACTGCAACATGACCAAGACACATTGACTCGCATATTCTACTATACTGATTAATATCCATACCAATAACACACTTCACACACCGGTTTACACTACCAGTTCACTATCTTCACTGAGACACCTTGTCCATTAGCCTCTATCTTCTTGAGTCACTTGTCTCTTATCCCAATTCTAATTTGAACTATACATTGACACAAGTATGAGTGTGTAGTCAAGGCAGCAACCACACACACACCTATATCACCCTTTTTCTTTCTTATCGACAACAACCTGTCTTCTCCTTTGTCCTCATCAAGCATGGGGGTGAATGATCTGATCAATATTTAGCTCCCCCTTAGTCCTACATATCCTTTAAGATTTAAGAGATATCACTTGTGCATTGAAGGCACAATGTCTATCCATGCTCTTATCTTCCTGCTTCTTCCTCCATACCTTCTTAATCTCTTTCCTTTCCTCATTTGAAACCCTTGGAGTAATGTTGACCTTCTTTATCTCATTGGACCTTGCTTTACCAGATTTTGTAGCATGACAGGAAGCATTGTTGTAGTAACATACAACATTCATGCCAATCAAATGATTGGGGGACCTTCTAACATACCAGTTTCCTCTTCCTTTCCTGATTATGTCATTGTAGCTAGCTACCAGTTTCAACTAACTTCTTGATTTTGTAGGTCTGGTTCTCCTTTGGGCATAATTGTTATGCCAGTTTCCATGTGCACGAATCATCTTCTTCCTGCACTCATTACTTCTATGGCCAAATACATTGCAGTTATAACATATATAATTTATATTTCTTAAAGCAGGAAATAGACTTTGGTTAGCATAACTAGGGGTGAGCTTATGCATGTTTCTACATTCTGATGTTCTATACCCAAATGCATTACATTTTTCAAAAACTAAATTACTATTCCTAGGAAAAATACCTTTTCTATTCCTAGATATCATTTTGCATTCCTCTGCCCTATGGCCATATCCTTTACAAGCAAAATAGAAACCAATGAATGGAGACTTATTACTTACAAACTCATTCTACCAAACATGAGGTGATCTGACCGGTTTGGCTTCTTCACCTCTACTTCTCTGGGGTGCAAAATCTCTTTGTCTTCCACCAGTGGGGGATCTTTTAGGCTTCCTTCTTGTATTCTTGTTTCCAGTGAATCTATCTTCTCTCACCTTTCTTTTTCCTTTAGGATCTACATTATTTCTTGTTGTTGCACTAGTCTTCATTTTTAGCCTCATGTCCTCACCGGTTGTAGTTAGTTCAACCTTCTTTCTTGGTGCACTTAATACTGTGAAGGTTTGAACCTTGTTATCTCCATTAGAGGAGACAAACTAAATGTCCTTGTGGGAGACATCCATGCTTGTGGAGCATTCACCAGCAACATATCCTAATCCCCTAGTATCCTTGGAGTGTTTTTGTTTACTCAACATTTTGTCCAAGGCCTTAGTGCTGCAATCACATAGAATCCTAACCATGAGCTCATCTTGACACTTCAAGGTCTTTCTTGATGTTCTCCATTTCACCTTTTAGGTCTTGACATTCTTTGTCCTTTATCTCCACTTCTAGTTGCAGTTCCTCACATTTTCTCTCCTTTGCATCAAATACTGGTTTCAATTCACTAGTTATTTATTTTGCCTCTTCTATTTGAGATGTCAATATGTAGATATTATTATTTGATTCTTCAAGGCATGTTCTCAACTGACTACATTCTTCATGAACTAAATATTTGTACCTCTTAAATTCATTTCTAACATTTTGCAGCTCTTCTAGTGCACTTACTAGTTCACATTCAAGGTCAACTTTGGCTTCATCTTCATTATCACTACCAAACACATCTTGTGGGTAGGAATCATTTACATGATCACTCTCTAATGTGTGCCTCTCATTCTTTGAATCTTGAGCCATGAAGAAGTGACTTTCCTCTTCATTATTGTTGTTGTTGCTAACAGATATGCCTTCATCATCTGTAGACACATGAGTTACATTTCTCATCTTGTTTCCACAAACCGGTTCTACAGTGCAAGGTTCATTGCCATAAAGTTTCTTCAATATGTCCCATAGGATTTTTGCTGATCTACATCTATCCACTTGTGAAGAAACATCATCCGAGAGTCCACAAAGTATAGCCTTCATTGCAACATCATTACACTAGTATCTTCTTTCTGCATCTGAATTGGTGGGAGGACTGCCTTTACTAGGGAAACCATTTACTATTGACATCCATACATCAAACCCAAGGGAGGACAAGTAGACTTCCATCCTACAACTCCAAATAGAAAAGTTTGAAACATCAAACTTTAGAGTAGGGATTAACACTAAACAAACCATTATGTTCAAATACCAGAATCTACCCAAGCTGGAGAAAGCTTATCAACTGGGAAGCTATGCTCTGATACCCATTGTTGAACACAATATGCCACTAAGAGGGGGGGTGAATCAGTGGTTTCCAATTCTAAACCTCTTAATACTAAGAGTTATTATTGGTTACCAATCCTAATGTCAAGTTAACCTACCGATGAGAGAAGGAAATATATCACAGGGCAAGCACACACAAATGCACATCACATGACATCGGTGTATGTGAGGAAAACCTAAGATGGGAAAAACCTCAGTGAGAAATGTTGCTGGAGTCTACTACTCCAATATATCCTCACAGTAAAAATAAACAATTACAAGATTTAGGCACCAACCCAATGAGCATCAAACCCTACTAATTTAGGGCACCAACCCAAGGAGTACCAACCCCTGATAGTTTATGGGAAACAACCCAAATGAGCTACAACCCCTGCACCGAGCACCAACCCAGTGATCTACAATGAATATCATCAAATACAAAAGTAATAGCTTGGTTACAAATGTGTTCTGTAACCACTCTTGAATAATCTCTCTACCAACTTCCCTTCTCCTCATCTTTACTAGTAGTATCTTCAGTCTTTACTCAACCTCCTCTCTTCCAGTTCACACTCTGTCTCATTCACTACTGCCTTATTTTATCTCTGCAACTGGTCATTGGTTCCCTTTTCTCCCTATCTCTTCTCCTTCTCCCCATTATCTGCACACTTGTTGACTCAGGCTCTACCGGTTGTTCATCTCACAGACTATGCACTTGACTGCTGGTTACTGAGCTTGTCAGTTCAACCTTGCTTTGTCATGTGCCTGTTGGATCTTCTCTGCAACACACTCACAACCCGTTCACTCTATTCTATCCTCTTTCTAGTTTGAACACCACCAATTCACTTCCGTACCTTTCTTCTTTTGCATCTTTTCAGTTGCTTTTGACCTTACTAGTTAGGCCTCAACCAAACCCTTTTGCTAGTTGTGTCTTCCTTACACTTAGTCACTATGATCTTCTGCTATTTTAAATTGACCGGTCTACTCACATGCTCATGCCCTCCTTCTCTATCTCCGACATCATCAAATCTCTCATTATTCAGTCTACACATATATAACCAAGTTTCTCAATTCTAACATTTGCATGCTAAGCTTTCTTCCACCACCTTTGAGGCAGATCAAATCAGCTCAGATCTTGTCTCAGAGATGACAGTCTGCACATCACCGCCATTATCGTGCCTTCCAATGCATGTTTACTAAACTTAGCAAGCTACTACATGTCTATCATCCTAACATTTTGGTCAAGTCACCATAAATGATATCTCTGGTTTCTCCACCAAATCCGATCTGCAACACAACATCCTTCATTGATCCTTGCATCACCAATCTTGATCTCAATATATCATTCTACTTCAATCCACAAACCACTATCATCAACCTGTGATTTATGTAGTCAACATTTAATGTCGACCAACACCAAAAACCTCACCAACCTCTACATGCTTGCCACTTCAACTACATGTGGCATCTCTATCAGTATTCATCAACTTAGACGTCTTTGTTGGTCCAGACAGGATCACCAATCAAACACTTAACTAGTGCACACCTACCTGTCATCTAACCCTACCGGTACACTTCACCTTATCGATTAACCATCTTTCCATACAGTCTCTTGCACAACCGATGCATCACATTTACCGGTCATCACCTTGCTGACTAGTAGTAGATATCCATGGTGAGTCATCATGTACCTTACCACCTAATTATGAGCACTCCATTATTCCCCTTGACTCTTTGTTCATAATGGTAACCACCCTATTTATCGGTGGACATGTTTCTACCTTCATACTGGTAATATGTATGATGTCTTCATGCCATAAACCACCAGCAACAATGCATCTATGGTAGGACCCTTTCACCATCTGCATCCCAATCACTCCATGTGTGCAACTATAGAGCCTCATCTTCATTTGATAGGTTCTTCTCTCAACCGGTTTGTCAAGGTGAAAAACACATCATCTCAACTCCTCCTTCTCTATCTCAAGAGAAGATCATGTCTTCACATGCTGATCCAATGTACATCCCTAATCTTAAACTCTGGAGGCTTCCTCATCTTCCACTTTGGTCATTTGGTCTATGCATCCAATCACCTACCTTTTCTTACTCTAACTATCTTATTTCAGAGAGTCATGATGCATCTCATGTATGTTATGGGATAAGAAATCTATTACCACTTACCAATGGGAAAAGTAGACAACTGCACTTCAACTACTAAACACTGGTGGAGGAGGATCTATGTTACCTGTCGATAATTTTGTGACTTCACTAAGGAGAGAATACATCTCCAACTTGACATATGTCCCAATACCTTTTCCACATGTCACCTTTTCTCACTGAAGCAACACACTTTCTTTCAACCTTCACTTCATCTGGTGGGAGTCCTACTAGATTTCATCACATTAGCATACCGGTTGTACTCGTAACCCTTCATTAGTTCATACTACAACAAGCTTTACCCTTCACACACTTGCCAGTTCTCATTGTAATACCCTAAAAATGGTCATCCAAAACCATGGGCCCCTTGTTGGCCATTTGGTGGAATTGATTATGTGTTGCATTGATGTTTTGTCATTGATGTCAACACTAGTTGTTTGGATTCTTTACTGGCACCCTTCTGGTCCTGGTAGGATGGGTGGTTTCTCGTTAACTTGGATCTGGCATGATCTGGTAGACTCTAGTATAGTCTGGTGATGGAATTGGCTTTTTCATGATACTTATACTCATATTTGGTCAGTTAGTTTTGGTCTGATGATTGGATGCTATCCTTCTTGCTTAGAACATTGGTTTTTGGTTCCCGTGAGGGTTTCACCAACAAATCTTTTGATGGATATTTTTGATGAATTGCATAAGTGGTGTTGGTGCAGCTTCTGATGGAGTTTCAGGATGCTATTGGTGATCATGTTTGAGAATTGGTGGTTGGAGATCATTCCTAAAGTGTGTGGACCTATACTTGGTCCCGGTTGATCTAGGTTATGGACTAGAATTGATGTAACGCGTGGATAGGACCTATTGATGTATTTACGAGATGTCTTATGTGTTGATATTACTTGTTTGGTCTAAGGATGACATGGTTTGTAATTATGTAATTGGTGTATTATCTGGTGGCTGACCTAATTCTTTATGGTTGAGGGTTTGTATAAATAGATGTAAGATCTCATTGTAGATCATCATGGTTAATGTAAGAGGTCATGGTCAAGGAATGAAATGTGTGAATAATGTAATATCATTCAGGTAGAGGAGTTGGTCGATCATTGGAGATCTAATTGGGTTTATGTAAGAGGATTTAGTCCTCTGATATTGAGCTTAACTAGAACTGTACTCAGGCATAGGAGATGCTATCTTTTGCAGTTCAACACTTCTCCAGATTGTAGTTTAGATTTATGCATAGTCAGTGAGACTCCTTTTGTGATGAGAAGTGTGCTCTAGGTTGTTGGCCTCCCTGCAAGTGCAAGCCCCTTCATTGTAATTCACATACTTACTGTAGAAGTATTATCTTATTGTGGGTAGGCTTCCCACTGTGGTTTTTCCCTTTACCGGGTTTTCCACGTACAAATATTGGTGTCATGTGGATGGTATTTATTATGTGATTATTGTTTATGATTAAATGGTTTATCTTCTATTCTAGTATTAATGTTTTGGGTTCCTGTATTAAAGTTTTAATTGCTAATGCTTCTGGTAATCTATGACAACTGATTCACCACCCCCACCCCCCCCCCACTCAGTTGTCTTCATGTTATCTAAATTGTCTAAAAATTGGTATCAGAACTTTGGTCCTCTTTGCACAAAGCTTAACCGCTTGAGGAAGATCCTATGGTGACTAACAGTTCAAGTTGATCTAGTTCTTCTAGAGCTATCTTTTGAAGGGATGTACTGAGGCTTGAAGGAACAAACTATACAGTATGGAAGATTCAGATGGAGCCTCATCTGAGATGTCTTGGCAAGGAGATTTGGGACATCACATAGAATGGTGTCACACTCTTTAATGCAGGATCTGGAAATCCTCCTCTGACAAACATGGATAAGGAGCTTGAGAATAATTGTAGAGAAAGAGAAGTCATCTTGTGTGCACTTTTTGATCAACAAATAATAGGATTAACAAACAAATCATCTGGAAAGGCTATATAGCATAAGTTGTAGAATCTTAATGAAGGTGACCCTATAGTGAAGATTGCTAAACTTGATGGTTACCAGGTGAGATATGAAAACCTGAAGATGGAAGAAGATGAAAGGATTACTGCATTCATGGAAAGGGTAAATGAGATTGTTATGGGAATTCAATGTTGTGGTGAAACTCTGAGCGAAGATGAAATTATTTTTAAAGTCCTGAGAGCCCTACCACTGGCTTACAAAATGAAGGCTACTACTATTAATGAATTGAGAACAATGGCTAATACATCTATCAACAGAGATACCTTGGTTGGGAAACTATCTACTTTTGAGCTTGAGGAATTTGGACCTTCTGGAGCTATGAAGACTGAACTTGCTTTTCATGCATGTACATCTACAACCGATAAGAAAGAGTGGAAAACTTTATATGCAAAAGAATTAGAAGATATGAAGAGAGAAGATGATGAGTTTGAGAAACTTCAAGCACTATTTGCTAGAAGATTACTGAAAGGATCGGTAGGAAGTAAGTATGAAGGAAAAACACCTTTTAAATGTTTTCCATGTAATAAGATTGGTCATTTTGCATCTAGATGTCTTGAAAGAAATTCAAGATTTGAAGAAAGAGTTAAAAGATCATTTAAGCCTAACCCTGGATATAAGAACAAGTACAGATTCAAGAAAAACAGAGACAAATCATGCTACATAGCAGATGAGGAAGGCATTAATAATTTAGACGATGAACCGACAGAAGACTTTGCTAGTGGATCCAGCAATGGAAAGGAATGGGTATTCTTGGCTATCAAGGAAGATGATTCAGCACTGGAAGATAATCTACCTAAGGAGAAGGCACTTGCTGCTAAAATTGAGGACAGGGATGAATGGGTAATTGATAGTGGTTGTTCACATCATATGACTGGAGATAAAGGGAAGTTTCTATCTTTGCAAGAATTTGATGGTGGACTAGTTATATTTGGAGATGACAAGGCATGTATGATTAAAGGAAAATGAACTATATCATTGGATGGTAAGAAAAATACTGACAATGTTTATTATGTTGAAGGTTTGAAGCATAATCTTTTCAGTGTAGGACAATTGGTAGATAAGGGATTTCATTTACAGTTCAGGGATGGAAAATCCAAAATCATTAACAGATTTGGCTTGGAGATTGCAACCGATACACGGACAAAAGGTAAAATATCTCATTTAAACTCTAGTGAGAAGACATGTTTGATTACATAGATTGATGAGAGTTGGCTATGGCATAAAAGGTTGTCATGTGAATTTTGATTGTGGTGCAGGGGCACAAGGCTCAATTTCATAATTTATTGTTTGAACACTTCATGTTTTTGATAGAAAGGTGTTGGGAAGGATCAAAGAATCCTTTTTTTATGTTTTGTTTTGTAATAAGGTCCTTATTGTCCATTTTGTAAGGCCTAGTAGCCTAGGGTGCATTATAAACCCTATGGTCAACTATGGTCAAAGGGACTTAGGATGAGTAGAATTAGGGAGTCAAGGTTGTTTTGGTCTATTTAGATCCATTTGAATTTGTTTAGGTCCCTAGGTTGGTGTTCAATAAAATCAAACAATATTGGTCTGTCCTTTGGAGTTTTTGGGTGGGAAGCCAAAAAGTGAGTTTTGAAGGCTAATAGGTCTAAGGAGCCAATTTGCACTTTGTGACTTTTGGGACTTGAACAACCAAATCAAAGGGTTGTTTGGAATCATTTGAGTTTTTAGGAACCTATAAAACCTATCTTGAGCCTTTGTTGGCCTATAAAACCATTTGGAGGGGTTGTGAGCAATTTGAGCCATTTTGACCACTTTTGCCTGTGGGGTTTGAAACAAAATATTGATAACCTTGCACACTATCCCATTGTAGGGTTATGGGGTTGGAAATAGGTGATATAGGATGTTGAATTGATACTCTTAAAGGTGCAAGTCTTGGTTGGAGTGAATCCTTAAAAGGAGGTTTTGTTGTTTGGTTGAGCAAGTGAGTAACTTGAAGCATTTTCAAGTTGTTTGAACCATACCAACCATACCTCTGCATCAATTGGTATCAGAGAAAGTGTGATCCTTAGGAGAAGGAATTTTTTGGTTTAGCCATGTTGAGGGAAGAAGATGAGGGTGAGTTGTCCTTGTATACAACTAAAAATGGTCTGAAGATAATTAATTAAATAAGCAAGTATTTAATTAATCTCTCCTCTCGAATTTAATTGAATTCACTAAGCAATTTGATTAAATTTCCCTTTTCATCTACTTATTAATAAATCTAAGGATTTATTAAATAGGTTGATTTCATTTCACCCCTTTAATTAATTAATTCTCTCCACCAAAATCATTTCTCCTAATTCCCTAATTAATTAAAACAAATCAAATCATGAGTTGTTGAGATTAATTAGCCATTTTCCTAAATTTGAATTTCTAAATTCAAATTCTCCTAACTTCTACCACTCCTAAACCTAACCATTCCTAAATCTAACCCATTCTACCTATCACCTTGTCCCCTTTCATCCAACATCTTCTAGAACCTTTGTGACACTTGTCACTAAGTGTTCCCTTTAATCCAACTCCCTTTGCCAACCTCCTCCAATTTAACCATTGATATCTTCAAATCAATCTCAACTATTGATCCATGCCAACTCACCCCTAGCCTTGGAAAATCCTATAAATAGACCTCATTTTGGAGCTATATTGGTCCCAATTTCATATGATTTTTGCATATCATTTGATCCCATCTCATTTGTAGCTTCTGCATTGTTATTATAGGCATCTAGCTTATAGTTTATCATTCTTAGCAATGCTATCATGCTCAATTTAGCTTAAATATTAGCTTAATCATGCTAGATCAATCATTCATATAGCTTAATCATGCTATTCTTTCTAGATCATGCATTTTCAGCATTTTAATCCTCCATCTAAATGTAGTCAAGTCACTGGAATTTGCATACTAAGATCTGAGAGCATTTTTCATACTCACATTTACTAGGAGGCAATAAGTCAATTAGATATGGTTTTACTTTTCATTGATTCAATTTACTAACCATTGCTTGTAATGATTTATTGAGTGCATTGTGTTTGCAAGTACAGGTACACTTCATAGAGCATGACATTTTGGTGCCCACCGTGGGGCCAAAATCATCATTTTCAGCCTCCCAAGCTTCCTCAAACTTCATCTCTGCCAGATCAGAATTAGATTGTCATACAAGTTGCCTTTTTAGCTCGTACGAACTTCCTTTTAGTCTCAGACAACACCTCATCCTAACTCATATGAGGTATAATCCTGAATCATACGAGGTTTTAGACTACAAATTCTTTATTCGTACTAGCTTCATCCTAACTCGTACAAGCTTCATTTCATTGTCATACGAGAGATAATTCTGTGTCATACAAATTTTTGGTTGTTAAATCTTATGTCGTATGAGTCAATTTTGGTCCCTGTGTGAAATTTAATCATTTGTCATTCTATTTGATAAATCATGTCGTACGAGTTTCTGCATCTGTGATTTTTTTGAAAAACTGCAAATTAGAAATTTTAAATGTCTATACATCGGTAATTTGCATTTTTGAAGGCTTTCATGTCATTTTTAGCCATTCCCTTTGAAAATTTCATCTAGAACTCTTGGAGACCTTTCCAACGAGGGAAACGACTTGTAATTTCGAGTCCCGAGCAGCAAGTTATGCCTATTTGAAGTTAGGCTAAAATTTCATATAATTTTTCTGAAAATTTCATAGTTTGGATCACTAATGCTAATCTTGTTATGTCTATGAGATGTTTGCAGCCTAACTCTTTTCTTGTAGATACGCTTGTCAAAGACAAAATCAAAACACAATCATGACTACTAATGGATCTATTTTCTAGGATGCCTAAGGATTCAACAAAAACTTTGTGTATTCTTTAAGATTTTTAGGCACATTTCAATTTGAGCTTAAAGAAATGAATTATCATGTCTTATGTGCTTGTGATGATAGGTGAGTATGCTCTCACCTTCCTTAGGTGATCAGAAAGATAGATTCATCTTTTTGCTTTCAATATTGCATACCTTTAGCGGGCCTGTCACAGTGGGAAAAAGTAATCACCCTGTGAGAACGACCCAAGTGAGTACAGCTGGACCTGAGCATTCCAACTCACTATAATAAATAGGTCTCTAATGATTAAAGTCTCAGAGGATGGGATTATTTGAGTTTTCTCTTTGAGATCTCTTGTATCAAACATTTTGTAGGGCCTCGCGGTCTCAATCACGTTTACGTGACTACAACTTATTTTGGTACCTTGTTGGGCTATAGGCCTCAATCACGCTTGTGTGACCTCAAGGGGTAATTTCAAATAGAATTCTTTACTAAGAACTATAAAAATAGAAGCTACCTGATTCACCTCTGAAAGGGTGATAATCTTTGTGCAAGAGAGATAGTAACTCTCCCAGGGCACTTGCCATATCGTGCCCCCATTAGCATTTGGAGTCGGATAATACGGCGTTGAGAATCCATTACGTGAGACTCAACAGCCGTATTCTGATTAGCTATTGGGTGTGTACCTAAGTCAGCAAGCAAAGGTTTTCATTCTCAACCAACTTCCTTAGGGTTTAGCTTGATTGAGAGTCATGTATCACATCGTGTGTTTGCTATGTATTCATCCCTAAAATTGAAAAATCGGACACTTAAAAACTAGAAAACCAAGGTAAAACATCAAAATTCAGTAATCCAAACTCAAACAAGCAAACAATTTTTATCACTGTTCAAATACCTATCGTACAAGTCAGAAGTCTCTGTCATATTTCTTGATCCTTTATCGTACGAGTCAAGAGTCTCTGTCGTATTGCTTGATCTTTTGTCATATGAGTCAAGGTTCTATGTCATACGAAAAATTGTTGTTCACATGAAGTCACTAGTCTGTCGTTCTGTCTTGTATCTCTTGTCATTCTATGCTACATAATCTGTTGTATGAAACTCTGCATCTGTCAGTCCAAAGTTGTGTCATGCATGCTTGTTTCAGCTTTATCATTTTTGCCTGATCAATTTGCAGTAAGCATAAACACCTGTTATCTATCAATTTGTGCTTAAATTGTCTGCTTGCTTTGCTTGGTCAAGTTATCACTCATCAAAATCAGACTTTAGAAAATATACACCTTAAGATTTTCAAAGTGCTTACCCCCAACAAGTTCAAGATCTAAACATCTCAAAGTGCATTATCACCCTCTTTGATAAACTGATCACTCAAACATAGTTTCTCATCAGGATCAATCATCCTTTATCACGAAACTGAAACGTTTGGTCAGGATAACCTTGTCCCACATCGTAGGATATATCTTTCCTACTGGACTTAGTTCTTATCAATCATTATCATTGCACTCCTAAACCAAAGATCAAAAAACTTGCAAACCTTTAAACACTTGAATCTTCTTTTAGTGTCATATCACTCTATGGCCTTGAAATTAACTATTGATCACTTACCAAAACAACTTTTAGACAATCAAATCTTAGCACAATATCAAACACAATGCTCATTTTAACAAGAGAGCAGAGACATAAGATCACTAAAACATTTGAAATGGCTAAAAATCATATCGACATGACATACCAAAGCAAAACACAAGAAGAAAACATGACAAGCCAACATATCAGAGAAATCAAACAAGTTAAAAATCAAAATCAAACTATGTCACAACCTAACAAGGATTTAAATACATCTCAGAAGAAAGGTGGCTCTTTTATACACCTCTTAAAGAGATCCCTAAAGGATTTGGCTAAAGAAGATCAAAATCGTGCACCTATATCTGACAATGATCCATCCATCCATAAGAAAATTAATGCTCCAAAGGCATCTATTCCTACACCTCCTAAAAGCTTGCAAGAACTTTCCATAGCATCCTTGCCAAATAATACATACAAAGCTAAAGATTCCCAAGTGATATCCATAATTGCCAACAAGCCTATTGCAGAGGATCCTATTCAAAGCTCATCTCCTTCATATCCAAGCATTGATTCCTTGCAAAATCTCCATAGTGCTTCCTTGCAAATTGAAATCCTCATTCATAGAACACTTGTTAAACGTGTCCTAATAGATGGGGGAGCTAGCTTGAACATTTGCTCTATTAATCTTGTCCATGCTCTAGGCTATTCAGAAGATGCAGTTGATCCCCAGAAAAAGATCAAAATCAAAGCACATAATGAAGAAGAGCATTCCTCTAAAGGAATGGTGATATTACCCATCATAGTGGGACCTTTGCAGAAGGACATAGAATGCCAAGTTTTAGACTTGGACCTACCATACAATATACTCTTGGGGAAACCATGGATTTAGGATATACAAGCTATACCATCAACATGTCATCAATGCTTAAAATTTCCGTACAATGGATAGGAAACCACTATCTCAATAGACTCAAATCCATTGTAGTGTTGTAATAATCTGAAATCGGCTCAAGAGATCATAATTTCACATAACAAAGAGGCAGCATCTTCAAGCACACAATCCAAAGAACAATCATTTGCATCAATCTTGTCAAACATTGAAGAACAAATGCAGCTAAAAGATCAAGGAAATGGAGAATATTTGATATCATTGAAAAACAAACAAGAGCAACTTCAAATTGAGATGGATGAAGAAGCAAATATAGTAGTCGATGTAGTTCACACGTATGTAGAACAAACGCTAGGAACTAGCCTACTTGAATCAGACTCACATGCGACTGACATGGACTTAACCAAGGATGATCAAGATCTTCTTATATGAGGTCATTGTAACGAGAGTACCGTTCTAGACATTGACATACATTCTGAAAGCTCTGACATCTCTATCAAGATCCCTAATATCTTTGAAACTATTCAACCTATAGATCATTTATCCTTAAGCTATCCTGAACCTATGGACTGGGAAAATGAAGGACATACTGCTATTGATACCTTACCTATTGACCATGCCATATCCTTATATCTTGATGAAATCAAACCCACAACAACTTTCACCAGGGATTCCGCTAACGTATCTTTAGGTCAAGTGGGTGTTAAATCTCCTAGTCGCAAAAGTGAAAATCAAGAAAACAATATCAGGTCTAATGCTAAAAACCATTTACTGGCAACATTAGACCATGAAAAAGTAAAAATAAAGGATGTATCTAATGGTGAAAACCTCCTTGAGGCACTGGAAGATGGGAGATTTGACACTTTACTAGAATATTATCAAGAGAAGTTATCTATCATAATAACACCAACAAAGGCAACTATCATCGGTACAAATGATCTACATCCAACAACTTCTTTATCAGAACTAGCAAGGCAGAAATATTTTGAATCCTTGAAAAGGTGGCAAATTAATTTTACCTAGTCATATACATATGTTCTAGGGTTTGATCCATATCTTACAATACATCACTCGAATATCAGTCCAGGAGCAGACATCAATAATGGAACACATCATGGATCAAGAGCAAGCATCAATAATGGAACACATCATGGATCAAGAGAAAACATCAATAAAGGAACACAACATAAATCAGAATTAGGCATTCTATTTATCAAAATGGCTGTAGAATGGAATATAACACAACTTCAAGTCTTTGGAGACTCTCAGCTCATCATTAATCAAATCAATGATGACTGTCAAACCAAAGATGATAAACTCATGCCTTACAAAAATATAGTGGATGATTTCAAGAAGTACTTTGTAGAAATAACTTTTCAACAGATTCCAAGAAATGATAACAAAACAGCAGACGCCATGGCTACACTTGCTTCTCTATTGCAAACACAGGAAAATCAAGAGCGTTATGAATTCCTAGTTGAAGAGTTGTTTCATCCCACCTATAATTGTCCTAATTCCCAAACCATCTATCAACTTATTGGACATAATTCCCCCTGTTATGGCCAAACTTACACATACCTGAAAGACAATGTCTTACCTCCTAACTTATCAAGAAACCAAAAGAGAAATTTTATTCACCAATCCTCCCATTATACTCTCATTGCAGATACCCTGTATAAACGAGGTCTAGACGGTACTCTCTTAAGATGTCTTGGATAAGAAGAATCTGAGAAGGCCTTACATGAAGTCCATAATGGCATTTGTGGCACTCATTCAAGTGGTCTTACCCTTTCAAAGAAACTCATATGCTTGGGCTATTATTGGCCGACTATGGAACGAGATTCTTTTAAGATAGCAAGAAAATGCAAACAATGTCAAATCCATGGGAATTTGATCCATGCACCAACACAAGAACTACATGCTTTAGCAACATCTTGGCCTTTTTGTCAATGGGGACTTGATCTAGTAGGAAAGATAAATCCTTCCTCATCTAATGGACACAAATTCATTCTTGTAGCTACTGAATATTTCACAAAATGGATTGAAGTGGTACCTCTCATCAACATCAAAGGAAAACAAATTGCTACATTTATCTTGAATTATATCATCTGTCACTATGGAATACCAATGACCATTATCACTGATAATGGGTGACCATTCAAGAATCAAGATGTACAAGAGTTATGTGAGAAGTTCAAAATCCAGCACAGATTCTCCAGACCGTATTATCCACAAGGAAATGGGCAGGCAAAAGCATCTAACAAAACTATCCTGAAAATTCTTAAAAAGATAGTGAATGATGCTGGGAAAGATTATCATATCCAACTAAACCTTTCTCTATGAGCTTACCTCACCAGTATCCGCACACCGACAGGTACCATGCCTTTCTCTCTTGTATATGGATCAGAAGCCATATTGCCAATCGAAGTAGAGATACCTTCTCTACATGTATCACTAAAAGGACTCATCCCAGATGAAGAACAAAGAATATCTAGACTACAAGAGTTAGAACTAATCCATGAATGCAAACACAATGTCTTTGATCATCTAAAGGTATATCAGCAAATAATGCGTCGGAGCTATAATCATAAGGTTAAACCAAGAATCTTTCAAGTTGGAGAACTAGTGCTAAAGGAAAATCCACGCAACCAGGTAGATTGAGAAAAGAAAGGAAAGTTTGAACCAAACTAGTTAGGTCCATTTGTAGTCACAATAGTATTTGGGTCAGGAGCATATCAGCTATCAACACAGGATGGGGATCAGCTCAAGGAACCCATCAATACCAGGCATATGTAGAAATTCTATGTCTGGAAAACCAGAAAGAAAAATCAAAAAATCTGAAAAATCTGAAAAAATAAAAAAATAGTGAAAAATCAGAAAAATAAAAAACAATGAAAAATCCTAAAAAGTGAAAAAGAAAAAAAAAATCCAAAAAAATCAAATATCAGAAAAACTGCAATAAAAACAGACGGTGAAAACCTGGCAAACAAGTGCTATCTCCGCTGGCTCTTCCATCTATTAGTTCATGCATTCATTTTTCCATCAGCGTTGATCATCATGAAGCCTTTATACATACGCAAGCATCCTAGGTGGCTTCTTACCATGGTTTGGATCATTGGATATATCATAACGACTTTGTTTCTAGGCTTGGGGCAAAAATCTTACACCTAGCTGGGGGCAAAACTCTTGATCATTTTGAGCTTAATCAAACAAGTAGAACAAATAGTTAGGCAACTCTTATCAAGCAAAAATAGAGACACATCCAACATTGAACACAAGATCAAACTATCAACTATCAAGCTATCACGAAATCAATCTAAGCACATCACACACTTTTCAGTGGCTAATATCTTTTTGGCTAATGATTGTAACATGATTGTTCAACTTTTCTATATTGCTTTTCGCTATCATGATTTTTGAGTGACTCCAGGATGTCATTGACTAGAGGAACAAGGAAGAAACATGATATCTTTCTGGTCTGTTGTCTGAAAATTAATCATTAATATGTGCAAATTTGTCTCAGGACATGATCATCAAAATATCATTGAAGACATTTCCAATTTGCATATTGAAATGATTAATACTGCCTATTTTACGCAAACAACAATCAGGTCATCTCAGTTCAATTATACCTCGATGCTTGTGTTAACTTGCTATATCAAAATCTAGGAAAGAAGTGCTCAGGTCATCAGGGTTTAATTATACCATCAATGTTTGCACTCACTTCCCACATTTCAAAAGCTCAATGATGACAAAAACACAAAATAATCTAGTGACTGGTCTGATCATAGCTTTGCATTCCATTGCATTTCATTTGCATTTTAGCTTGCATTTCATTCTTGCATGGGATCCAACCAAGCTCCTTTTATCTAAGGTTAAATCTATCGCAGGAATCAACAAAGTATCATCAAAAGTCTATACGGAATCAGAATAACTCATCTCTTTCATGATATTATCGACCTAGCTCAAATCTTATGCTATCTCCCTCAAATGCATCAACATCAGCATATCCAAAAATTTCTGCAACTGATATCAACAAACTGTCAGTTCTCTATTTAATCAATCTTACCAAATGAAAACAATCAATCAAATCTAATAGGATGTATCCTTCCTAAAACCAGACGTGATCATCAATGTCTTATACAGGATGAATCCTTCCTGAAACTAGATGTTATGATCATACATGTCTTATACAGGATGAATCCTTACTGACAACAGACAAATTGATTCTGACTCATGTCTTATACGGGATGTATCCTTCCTGAAACCAGACGTGATCATCAATGTCTTATACAGGATGAATCCTTCCTAAAACTAGACGTTATGATCATCCATGTCTTATATAGGATGAATCCTTCCTGAAACCAGACTAAATCAAATCAATCAAGATTTTTCAATCTTACCGATCTAGGCAATCAAGCTAATCAAAGAACTCGCACTTTCATCAAACAACAATTGCAGAAATCAAATCAAATATATCGGGATATGAATCTCACAAAAACTCCAAAGATAAATTATCTCAATTGATCTCCTGAGGGGGCATCATTATACTGGAATTTAGCAATCAAGAGTTGGGGCATCCTATCAAATCAATATCATCATCAAAATGAGATTATTCTTTGAATCAATGCGTCATCACACCTCGCTTCAAAGAGGGGAAAAATGTATACACCTAAAAATGGTTTGAAGATAATTAATTAAATAAGCAAGTATTTAATTAATCTCTCCTCCCCAATTTAATTGAATTCACTAAGCAATTTGATTAAATTTCCCTTTTCATCTACTTATTAATAAATCTAAGGATTTATTAAATAGGTTCATTTCATTTCACCCCTTTAATTAATTAATTCTCTCCACCAAAATCATTTCTCCTAATTCCCTAATTAATTAAAACAAATCAAATCATGAGTTGTTGAGATTAATTAGCCATTTTCCTAATATTTGAATTTCTAAATTCAAATTCTCCTAACTTCTACCACTCCTAAACCTAACCATTCCTAAATCTAACCCATTCTACCTACCACCTTGTCCCCTTTCATCCAACATCTTTTAGAACCTTTGTGACACTTGTCACTAAGTGTTCCCTTTAATCCAACTCCCTTTGCCAACCTCCTCCAATTTAACCATTGATATCTTCAAATCAATCTCAGCTGTTGATTCATGCCAACTCACCCCTAGCCTTGGAAAATCCTATAAATAGACCTCATTTTGGAGCAATATTGGTCCCAATTTCATATGATTTTTGCATATCATTTGATCCCATCTCATTCATAGCTTATGCATTATTATTATAGGCATCTAGCTTATAGTTTATCATTCTTAGCAATGTTATCATGCTCAATTTAGCTTAAATCTTAGCTTAATCATGCTAGATCAATCATTCATATAGCTTAATCATGCTATTCTTTCTAGATCATGCATTTTCAGCATTCAAATCCTCCATCTAAGTGTAGTCAAGTCACTGGAATTTGCATACTAAGATCTGAGAGCATTTTTCATACTTGCATTTACTAGGAGGCAATAAGTCGATTAGCTATGGTTTTACTTTTCATTGATTCAATTTACTAAGCATTACTTGTAATGATTTATTGAGTGCATTGTGTTTGCAGGTACAAGTACACTTCACAGAGCATGACAGTCCTCAAGGATGACTAATGCATAGATAGTGAAGTTTTTGAAGGATCAAAACCTGGTTCACAAGATTGATTCCTTGCAGAAGGAGGTTAATAGACTTAATGGGGAGCTTCGTAAGAAAAGTGGTGGAAACTCGGATGTTGTTAAAGAGGGGAGTGATGAGGAACCCCTTGGACAAAGTGATGAAGAAGAAGTACCTACTGATAAGAGACTACTTGTGAAGACCCTGAAGGCCATGGAGAGAAGGACCATGGATGTTAGGTTGGACCTACCTTCCTATGATGGAAACTTGAATCCAGATGCTGTAAAGACGTCAATCTAGGATCTAACCCTAAACTACTCTTTATTCATAAATAAACTCAAATTTCAAACTTTAAGCATATTTTATACAAGATATATGAAAACATTGAATATGGATATAAAAACATTCATAGATATATCATTATAATGCAAATGAATAATACAATTCCTCGCTTAGAATCCTTATTTCCTACTTAGGCTTCCAAATTGCCTTAAAAATATACAAGAAGATGCATCCGTCGATCTTTAGTTTGAGTCACTTCCTTTAGTCCTTTGAACGCAGACGAGAACAAGAATCAGGCACTTTTTCCATCCAACCTTGAAGCTTACGCTTCCCTAGACTTCTTGGTCAATCAAGAAAACCCGACCCTGCATGAATTGGTTTAACCAAAGAATTCAAAAGCAAGAGGGAATCTAGTGCATGCCTAGATAATATATGCATTTTCATTTTTGTATTTCATTCTAAGAAACAAGCATTCGCTATCATAGTAGGATGTGGTAGAGAGCATAAATAAGGAATTTCCATCATTTTCTACGGATAATTCAAACAATAACTTTGTAGAGTATATGCCATGCATAGCAAAATAATAGTTGGAAAAAACAACTATTCTCCCTAAAAACATCCACATTCAGCACCCATCTTGAAAGGTAATTTTCTAACTCAAGCTTAACCCTAGCTTGGTTCCCTCAAACACAAATTCCATTGAGAATACAATCTTTCTTTTAAAACAAAAATAGAGATATCATTTTCTTTACTAATCATTACTTGTCTAATATATCTGTCGAAGACAATCTTTCATATTTTGGAAAATGATAAACTTTCATAAGTAATAATCTTAAAATCAATCTTTCGACTAAATAAGGTACATGCAAAAGAAGGTGTTATACATGTATGAATTTAATCTCATATATATCCAAAAAGTACACAAACACATTCTTAAAATAGAATTAGAACTAATTATTTTGGACAAAATATGTTATTAACAACATCTTTTCTATAAATTCTTTTCTTCTATTCCACAATGGTTTACAATGCATTTCAAATAAAATAATAACAATTGCTACCCATTTGGACATTCGTACCTATTATCTAAGCTTCCATTTCTATACATTTATTACCAAATATAACAAATAAAAACCATAAACAAAGGAATTCTAACCTCTTGAAAACTTGGAGTGGTTTGTAAGATTTTGACCTTGACGCTCTTTTGTCAAATAGTTCCACGCCTTGTTCGCAAGTCTCTCTCCAACTATTCCTATCTCTATCTCTCACTCTCTATGATAATATCCAAATATCTTCTCCTCTCTTCTATTTTAACCTTCCCTTCAAGAATTTATCGCTCTTCTCTCCTTGTGAAAATCAATGAAGGAATGTGTGTGTTTATACTTCTATTTATTCTAATCCCGAGCTGCGTTTTCTGCTATCCTTTGGGCTTTTATATACTGTTACCATTATTTCTAATGTCACATCTATTAGTTCAACTAGCCACGTAGTAGTTGGTTCTAACTGTAATCTCCACGCATGTCTTTAAACCCATAGGTGTATAACATGCATAGTCTTTAAGTTAAATACAAACACTTGTTTTGTGGCAAGATCAAGACTTTTATCGTTAAACCTTGCAATGGTTTCAATTTGATCACTGAGTTTTAATTGTTGTATGAGTCGATGCTTCTTATCGACTTCACCATATCTTACTGCTTGCTATAAGTTGCATTTATTACCTTATCTTGCTACAATTATACTACACTATATTCCCTCCTAGCTTTGAGCTTTATGGCTCTCTTAACTCAATTTTTAACAAAGTCATGCCATTACTTTGGATGCTTGTATTTGCCCACGGTTTCCTAAGTCTTTGCTGAGTTGATTAGTGTCGACTCTCCTTAGATCATCTTCCATGAGTATTCATCAATACCGTATCCTTAGGAATACGTTTTCCCATGCAGTTAATGCCAAATCAACTTCTATAAGTTGACTTCCATAAATCATGCTGTGATAGTCATTTAACTCAAGTCTGCGTTTAGTGCTAGTCCACATGCCTAGTCAGCCAACTTCTTCAACTTCCTAACTAACATGCAACACAGTCGCTAACTTATGTCTAGTTCAAAAACCCACCACCTTTGCATATTATATATATAAATATATATATAATAAATGACTATATTATAATTTACAACGTAAATAATAATCTTATATGTTTAAAGTCGTATATATAATTAATGTATATAACATATAAATATGTTTAATAGATAGTCATTTTTTTTTATAGTTTATGACAATATTCATATTAATTAAATTTATGATTTCGCCTAAAAATCTATATCTACGAATATGTGAAATCGATAAAATCAAGTTGTCTTCCATCTATACAACAATGACTAATCATTTTATATACTAGGTCATAGAATTCAATTTATTCAACAACTAATTAATCATGTTAAAATATTTAATATAAATCATGAACTATATTCACTTTTGAATATACAAGTTTATAATCTATTACTAATTCATACGACTAAAATGTAATTCCAAAAACCAAACATAATCGATAATTTCAGACAAAGAAAATGAAATCATGGAATCGCTATATAATTCAATCATTAATAATTTTTTTATCCTATATGGTCGAATTTAACATAATATTTCATTCATAAATGCAAAGATAAATGTATATGCTTATGTGGTGTGTGAGATTCCCTTTTTCCATCGAAGTCATTTAGTTAAAATCAACTCTACTTGTTTCGTGTTCTCGCCTTCAACCTCATTCACTTGATCCTGCGTCACTTGCACTTGATAGTTTATCAGTATTGACAAACCCAAATAATATAACATTAAATGTCGAATTTCATATCAATTACAGGAATTGAAATGCATGCAATATTTCTAGATTATGAATGATCTAATCTATTTTAATTGCAAAATCGCATTAAATCTTTAAAATGCACATTAAAAGAAAATACGATTCGTGACATCCTTCCCCTCTTGGAAGACACATCGTCTCGATGTCTTGCCACTCATCTATAACCATATAACATAATATACTAAAGAAATGTCAACCATACATCAAATAATAATAATAATACCAATAGCACACATGCTATCCAAGTTTACATCATAAATTTTGTATCATTGTTTCAAAATATCAAAATAATTAACAATTATTTCCTAAGAGAGAAAATGAGGAAAGTGACGGTCAATCATCTTAGCATCCTCCCATGTAGCACTATGCTCAGAATATTGGTCCCACTGAACCTTATACTGAGTGAAATCTTTGCTATGCAGCTTCACACTACACTGATCTAGGATTTGGATGGGCTCCACTAGCACCACCCTTGGATCCTGAACCTGTAAGGATTTCCAATCAAGAATATGAGATGCATCAGCATGGTAAGGTTTCAGTAAAGACACATGAAACACATTATGGATTCGAGCTAGAGTAGGGGGTAAAGCTAATCTATAAGAAACTAGATTGATAACCTCTAGTACATCAAAGGGTCCCACATATCTTGGAGCCAATTTTGATGATTTTCCAAATGAGATAGAGCTCTTATGAGGTTTGACTCTCAAAAAGACTTTATCTCCTGCAACGAATTTTCTGAAAGTTCTATTTCAATCTGCATAACTCTTCTGTTGGTCAGCTGCTTCCTTCAATCTACTCTTAATCAACACCATTTGTTCCTCCATTTCCATGAGTAAGTTTGGACCAATAATGATTCTATCCTCTAATCTATCCCAACTGATAGGTGTGTGACATTTTCGCCCGTAGAGTGCTTCAAAAGGTGCCATCCCTAATGATGCATGAAAGGAGTTGTTATAAGCAAATTCAACTAAGGGCAAGTATTCCTCCCATTTGTACTGCTGATCCATGCAATACATTCTCAAAAGATCCTCCACTACCTGATTAACCCTTTCTGTTTGGCTGTTAGTCTGAGGATGATATGTTGAGCTAAAGTTTAGCCTTGTTCCTAATGTTGCATTCAATGTTGTCCAAAATCTGGAAGTCATCCTGGTATCGCTATCATATATTATAGTTTCTAGAACTCCATGTAACCGAAAAACTTCTTGAACAAATTTCTTGGTAAGAACAAATGATCCATATTTTAGATTACCAGGTATGAAATGTGAAACTTTAGTCAACTTGTCCACCACTACTAAGATAGTGTCATGCTTATTCTTACTCATCGGTAATCCTTGGATGAAATCCATACTGATTACCTGCCACTTTTATTCTGGTATAACATGTTGGAATAGAAGTCCTGCTGGATGAACATGTTTAGCTTTTACTCTTTGACATTCTAGGCATTGTGCTACATACTCAACCACTTCTTTCCTGAGTTTAGGCCAGAAATACAATGTTTTCAAATCAGCTACCATCTTTGTTATTCCAGGTTGTCCTGAGTAAGGTGTATTGTGCATCTCATGTAAGATCAATTTCCTCAATTCTCCCCCTTCTAGTATGTACATCCTTCCTTATTATCTCAAAATACCCTCTGGTTATATCTCATATCCATCATAGTGATGGTCTAAAGAGTCTCTTTCCAAGGCTTGTTTAACTCTTAAATAATGTTCATCTTCAAAAAGATTCTGCAACACTTGTTGCTTCAAATTTGTCCTTGTTGTAACCATTGCAGATAGGTGTCTTCTTCTACTGAGAGCATCAGCTACTCTATTTTCCTTACCTTTGATATATTCAATACCAAAGTCATACTCACTTAGAAATTCAAGCAACCTTCTCTGTCTTACATTTAGGTTAGGTTGTGTAAAAATATACTTCAATCCTAAATGATCCACTTTAAGCTCAAAAGGCTTTCCTAAAAGGTAATGCCTCCACATTTGCAATGCATGCACAATAGCTAGTAGTTCTAAATCATGAGGAGCATAATTCATCTCATATTGCTTTATCTTTCGTGATTCGTATGCAACCACCTTTCCTTCTTGCATTAAAACTGCTCCCACACCTTCACCCAAGGCATCTGTAATTACTACAAAATGTCCATTGGGATCTGGTATAGTTAATACTGGTGCTGTTGTCAATTTCTGCTTCAGGAGTTGAAATGATTCCTCACACTTTTTAGTCCATTCAAACCTTTTTTCCTTTTTCTGAAGTGAGGTAATTGGTGTAGCTATCCTGGAAAACCCTTCCACATATTTTCTATAATATCCTACAAGTCCCATAAAACTTCAAACTTTTGAGACATTCTGGGGTGTTGGCCAATCTACTATTGCTTCTATCTTTGCAGGATCAACTGAAATTCCTTTGGCAGATATGACATGACCTAAATATTGCACCTTTTCTTGAAAGAAGGCACACTTAGAGAATTTTCCATAAAGTTTACGATCTCTCAATCGTTGCAAAACTATCCTCGGGTGCTTCTTATGTTCTTCTTCATTCTTAGAATAGATCAATATGTCATCAATGAATATTAAAATGAAATCATCTAAGTATTCTCTAAAAATACTATTCATGAGGTTCATGAATGCTGCTGGGGCATTAGTTAAACCAAATGGTACAACTATGAATTCATAGTGCCCATACCTTGTTCGGAATGCAGTCTTAGGAATGTCTTCATCTTTAATCCTTAATTGATGATATCCAGATCGAAGATCAATCTTTGAGAATACATATGCACCTTTCATTTGATCAAATAATTCATCTATCCTTGGTAGTGGATATCTATTCTTGATGGTTACTTTGTTCAACATCCTATAGTAAATGCATAACCTCAAAGTACCATCTTTCTTCTTTACAAAGATCACTGGTGCACCCCACAGGGATACACTAGTTCTAATAAAACCTTGCCTAAGAAATTCTTGCAATTGAGCCTTAAGCTCATACAGTTCTATTTTTGTCATTCTATATGGAGCCTTAGATTGCGGCTCCATTCCAGGTAAGAGTTCTATATAAAAATCAAACTCTCTCTTAGGTGGTAACTTGGTAAGATCTTCTGGAAAGACATCTAGAAACTCTGCAAGGATAGGATAATCTATAGGACTTTTCTCTACATTTTTCAAATCATTAACCATGATGGAAATGATGGAACATCCTTTTCTTTGGGCCTTCTTGAGTTGCATTGCCGAAATGTATCTCAATTCAAGAGGATTTTGAGACCCAAAAATTTCAACGGAATTCCCAAAATCATCCATGCAACTAACGACCTTATCTTCATAGTTCACTATGGCTTTATGTTCAGTCAACCAATTAATACCTAAGATCACATCATATGATCCTAGTGGTGAAACATAAAGGTTAACTTGGGTTTGGAAACTAGGAAGTTCTAATTCACTGCAAAATAGACAAGTATCTACCCTCTTTTCTGCTCGATTTCCATACTGAACCATCCATGAATTTAAAATATAAACAGGTTTAACAGATATTCTAGAAACTACTTGTGGATCAATAAAACATTCAGTAGCTCCTGTATCTATTAAAATAGAAACTGTTTGTCCAAAGAGCTTACCTGTAATCTGGATAGGTGCTGCTTGGAAATCAGCTTGACAATTGTCGACAGCAGCGTGAATCTGATGTTGAGGGGCTCCTTGCTAATATGCTCCTCTCTGTGCTGGGGTACGTTGTGGACAATTGGAGGTGTAATGACTCCCTCCACAATTATAACACCCATCCCTAGGACCAGGATGGCCACCTGACCTTCCTCTGTCCATATTCTGTCACGCATTAGTGTTATTGTTTGCTTTCTTGTTTCCATCCTGATTCACTCTTCCTTTTTCCTGGGTGTTGGGTCCCCTCTTAAGATTTCTTATCTGTCGATTGTTTCCATTGTGGTTCCTTTGGAAATTTCTATTCCCAAAATTCAGTCAGTTGTTCTCATTCTTTCGGAGGTTCCCCAACTGTTGTAACTTCTGCTCTTGCTTAATTGCCTTTTCAAATACCTCCACCATAGTTAATGGATTATGGATATTCACCTCCACTCCTATATGAGTTCTTAAACCCAAAAATGAACTTCTGAATGCAGAATCTTTCATCCATTTGGTATTGTGGAACATACTTAAGGAGATTAGTAAATTTCTCCCAGTACTGTGTTACCGACATACTACCTTGAGGAAGGTTTTTAAATTCTGTCATCTTCTTGTTGAAGAATAACTATGGAAGCCACCTTTTCCTGAAGGATTGTAAAAACAAATCCCAAGTGATCTCTCTTGGTTGCAGTTTCCTTTCTAACTTTTCATTGTCCCACCATGTAGCAGCTTCACCAAACAACTGATAAGCAGCCTAAACTGCCTTGGTTTCATTTGAAATGTTGCAGAGACTAAAATATTTCTCCATTTCAATTACCCATGCCTCTACACCATCGCCAATTGTTTTTCCATCAAACTTTGGTGGGGCTATCCTTTTCAAATCTTTTTCCAGCTCTTCTTCTATTCTGGCTTGGTTGGCAGGTTGCTCTTCAACCCTTGGGGCTTCCTATCGGACTTCTCTGACCCTTCAAACCTCTTGTTCGAGATCATTCATCCTTGCACTCTGCTGATTGAGTAGGTCAATAATTTGATCTAACCTTTCATTTCCATTACTTGACCCTGCCCTTGTGGTTCTTGAGGCCATCTTTAACAATTCTGCATCAGGGAGATGTTGATAATTCTTAGCGATAAAGAGACATATTTACAATGTTACATCTTTTGTAACTTCTATCATACTCCCTAACTTATAGCCTTATAAAACAACTAGAGAGATTTAATACTCCTATTGAATATTTAAGGAAAACAATATAAATTTAAAATATAATAGTATCAAATAATTTCACTCTACTTCGTTCCAATTTACAATATAAGTTAGGTTCAAAATACATATAGATATCATCAGAAAAACACAATTTTTAACTCAAAATACAAAAGAAGACATCTTTATTTGATAATAGAAGGGAATACATCTTTATTTGATAATAGAAGGGAATACATCTTTATTTGGTTAAAGAAGGAAAGACATTTTTATATAGAAGTGTCGTAACACGTTACATCACTCATTGGGAGGAGTCAGGGGAGTGGATTCTTTCGACTCATTAGGACTTAAAGGTGTGTATCCTTCCAATTCAGTCTCACTTAGAGGGGTATAGCCCTCAGATTCATCATCACTTAGAGGAGTATACTCCTCAGATTCTTCAGAACTGATCACTATTGGCCTTATAAGTGAGTATTCTAACCTAGGCTCTTTTTCCTTTACAGGAATATTCTTCTCAGAAGGTATTACAACACTTCCTTCTAGGACTGGTTTCACTTCAAAAGGGGCCTCATCCAAAACCAGCTTGACAGGGGATGGAGGATCCTTCTTGACCCTTAGGTAATGGGCATACCTAGCTACAGACTTCCGGGCTGTCTGCTTGGTACGCACCATTTCTGTAATGTTTAAACATAAAACTATTAATCTCCAAATTTATCTTAACATACTGACTCATATAGGTCCTAGTGTTATGAACCCTAAGCTCTGATACCAAAATGTAAAGATGTCAATCTAGGATTTAACCATAAACTACTCTTTTTTCATAAATAAACTTAAATTTCAAACTTTAAGCATATTTTATACAAGATATAAGAAAACATTGAATATGGATATAAAAACATTCATAGATATATCATTATAATGCAAATGAATAATACAATTCCTCAATTAGAAGTACTTATTTCCTACTTAGGCTTCCAACTTGCCGTAAAAATATACAAGAAGATGCATCCGTCGATCTTTAGTCTAAGTCACTTCCTTCAGTTCTTTGAACGCGGACGAGAACAAGAATCAAGTGCTTTTTCTGCCCAACCTTGAAGCTTACGCTTCCCTTGAATTCTTGGTCAATCAAGAATACCCGACCCTACACGAATTGGTTTAACCAAAGAATTTGAAAGCAAGAGGAAATCTAGTGCATGCCTAGATAATATATGCATTTTCATTTTTCTACTTCATTCTAAGAAACAAGCATTCGCTATCATACTAGGCTGTGGTAGAGAGCATAAATAAGGAGTTTCCATCATTTTCTATGGATAATTCAAACAATAACTTTGTCGAGTATAAGCCATGCACAACAAATAATAGTTGGAAAAAGCAACTATTCTCCCTAAAAACATCCACATTCGGCACCCATCCCAAAAGGTAATTTTCTAACTCAAGTTTAACCCTAACTTGGTTCCCTCAGACACAAATTCCATTGAGAATACAATCTTTCTTTTAAAACAAAAATAGAGATATCATTTTCTTTACTAATCATTACTTGTCTAATATATCTGTCGAAGACAATCTTTCATATTTTGGAAAACGATAAACTTCCATAAGTAATAATCTTAAAATCAGTCTTTCGACTAAATAAGGTACATGCAAAAGAAGGTGTTATACATGTATGAATTTAATCTCATATATATCCAAAAAGTACGCAAACACATTCTTAAAATAGAATTAGAACTAATTATTTTGGACAAAATATGTTATTAACAACATCTTTTCTCTAAATTCTTTTCTTCTATTCCACAATGGTTTACAATGCATTTCAAATAAAAAAATAACAATTGCTACCCATTTGGACATTCGTACCTATTATCTAAACTTCCATTTCTATACATTTATTACCAAATATAACAAATAAAAACCATAAACAAAGGAATTCTAACCTCTTGAAAACTTGGAGTGGTTTGTAAGATTTTGACCTTGACGCTCTTTTGTCAAATAGTTCCACGCCTTGTTCGCAAGTCTCTCTCCAACTATTCCTATCTCTATCTCTCACTCTCTATGATAATATCCAAATATCTTCTCCTCTCTTCTATTTTAACCTTCCCTTCAAGAATTTATCGCTCTTCTCTCCTTGTGAAAATCAATGAAGGAATGTGTGTGTTTATACTTCTATTTATTCTAATCCCGAGCTATGTTTTCTTCTATCCTTTGGGCTTTTATTTACTGTTACCATTATTTCTGATGTCACATCTATTAGTTCAACTAGCCACGTAGTAGTTGGTTCTAACTATAATCTCCATGCATGTCTTTAAGCCCATAGGTGTATAACATGCATAGTCTTTAAGTTAAATACAAACACTTGTTTCGTGACAAGATCAAGACTTTTATCGTTAAACCTTGCAACGGTTTCAATTTGATCACTGAGTTTTAATTGTTGTATGAGTCAATGCTTCTTATTGACTTCACCATATCTTACTGCTTGCTATAAGTTGCATTTATTACCTTATCTTCCTGCATTTATACTACACTATATTCCCTCCTAGCTTTGAGCTTTATGGCTCTCTTAACTCAATTTTTAACAGAATCTTGCCATTACTTTAGATGCTTGGATTTGCCTATGGTTTCCTAAGTCTTTGCTGAGTAGATTAGTGTCGACTCTACTTAGATCGTCTTCCATGAGTATTCATCAATACTGTATCCTTAGGAATACGTTTTCCCATGCAGTTAATGCCAAATCAACTTCTGTAAGTTGACTTCCATAAATCATGTTGTGATAGTCATTTAACTCAAGTATGTGTTTAGTGCTAGTCCACATGCCTAGTCGGCCACTTCTTCAACTTCCTAACTAACATGCGACACAGTCACTAACTTATGTCTAGTTCAAAAACCCACCACCTTTTCATATTATATATATAAATATATATATAATAAATGACTATATTATAATTTACAACGTAAATAATAATCTTATATGTTTAAAATCGTATTTATAATTTACGTATATACCATATAAATATGTTTTATAAATAGTCAATTTTTTTTTTTAATAGTTTATGACAATATTCGTATTGATTAAATTTACGACTTCGCCTAAAAATCTATATGTACGAATATGTGAAATAGACAAAATCAGGTTGTCTTCCATCTATACAACAATGACTAATCATTTTATATACTAGGTCATAGAATTCAATTTATTCAACGACTAATTAATCATGTTAAAATATTCAATATAAATCATGAACTATATTCACTTTTGAATATACAAGTTTATAATCTATTACTAATTCGTACGACTAAAATGTAATTCCAAAAACCAAACATAATCGATAATTTCACACAAAGAAAATGAAATCATGGAATCGCTATATAATTCAATCATTAATAAATTTTTCATCCTATATGGTCGAATTTAACATAATATTTCATTCATAAATGCAAAGATAAATGTATATGCTTATGTGGTGTGTGAGATTCCCTTTTTCCATCGAAGTCATTTAGTTAAAATCAACTCTACTTGATTCGTGTTCTCGCCTTCAACCTCGTTCACCTAATCCTGCTTCACTTGCACTCGATAGTTTATCAGTATTGACAAACCCAAATAAAATAACATTAAATGTCGAATTTCATATCAATTACAGGAATTAAAATGCATGCAATATTTCTAGATTATGAATGATATAATCTATTTTAATTGCAAAATCACATTAAATCTTTAAAATGCACATTAAAAGAAAATATGATTCGTGACAGATGTTGTTGTGGATTGGATTGATGCCCTCACAAGCTTCTTTGAATGTGAAGACTGTTAGGATTCCCAAAGATACTGAGAGGGGGGGTGAATCAGTATCTAACCGGTTATAAGATTTTCTTAGCTTAAAACATGTAAAGCATATCAATAATATATACCGGTAAACAATAAATAATGCAATAAACAAAGATAACAACAGCCACATGAAAAACACACCATAACATAGTAGTTTAACGAGGAAACCAAGTGTGGGAAAAACCTCGGTGGGATTTGTGACCCACAATATTCACTTACTGGCCAATAAGAGAATATTACTACTACAAGAGGGGCCTACACATGCAGGAAGGCCAAGTGCCTAGAGCTCACTACTCAATTACAAAATGGGAAGTCTCATTGACTTACAAAATGGATTATGATAACTCAATGATGAACCACTAGTACCAAACCGGTACTGAGAGGGGGGGCGTGAATCAGTACAAACACAAATATAGTCAAAAATCAGTTTGACAACAAATACCCCAAATGATTGATAAATAGGGATACCGGTAAAACAGAGTGCAATCGGTAACATCCAGTATAGCTCAATCAGTCATGAACCAGTCATTCAATAAACTTTCCTTTTAACTCAATACTACAGTATCATTATATTCTCATGCATAAACTAGTAAACTTGACCATCAGATCTTCACAACAATGAGTTCAATATGTTTTATAGATGGGCATAAAATATACAACCTTCATGTGCTTAATAGATAAAACAAAGCATCACAAGACAGAAGCAATTCACATGACACACATAATTTTCATGTGGAAACCCAACTGGGAAAAACCATAGTGGGGATGAATACCCACAAGCTTCTTTTTGAACTCTTTAGAAGTCCGCTCTGTTAGGAGCCTTGTCCGGTTAAGGACATTACAATAGGTTCTGGTAAGAACTGATCCTGTTAAGGATCACCCAGTTAAGGGATACCCAGTTAAGGGTTAAACCCGGTAGGGTACCTTGTTAGAGGATTTCAAGAACTTAATAGCTGAAAGGATCTCCTAAGCTTCTCTAGCTTCTCAAAACTCATTACCCTCGAGTTACCCGGTTAAGGGATTTGAAACAAGCTAGTTAAGACCACCCGATTTAAGGGATTTTGAATCAAGTCAATTAAGGCTATCCTGTTAGGGGATTTTACAACTGTTGAAGTGGTTAGAGATCAACAGGTATTACAATGATCTATTAACAACACTTAATGCTAATGTAGATCTGTTTAGGCTCCTCTTTTCCTTCTACACATTCACTTTGTAGGTATCTCTTCTCTCCTTTGGTCTGGCAAGAATCACGTATCACTTTCCTTGGATACGCACTCACAACTTTTGCCAACAACCTCAGAAAAAAACCCAACATTGACCTTATAGGAGACATACAGGTCGGTAGCAAAAACCCTAAACCCTAAGCCGTTGAATCATACTGCATTAAATGCAACAATCTTGAATCGATCTCAAGATATTCTCCATTGTCCATTATCCACCATTTTCATGGCAGCTAATAACCCATCATGCGTTATCACCATTTGATAGACTTCGCACAATCCCGAGGTAGATAGGAATAGTCATCTTCATGCAAGATCCTTCACACACACAGAGCTTACATGGCAACACGATCTGTCCTTCATCATACTGCTAACTCATCACACAAAGATCACTGATTGAATCACACAGACTTGAGGTACTCCAACCAGAAACCCCAAAGGGGAAGCTACCTACCAACTGGCAGTCATACAGTGCTTCCATGTGCCGGTTCCCATTACTTCATGCCAGTTCACCTTGAACAAATATGTTGCTTCACTTTGGCATATAAACTGGTTCACACATATGTTGGTTCTTCTCTCTTCACTTATCACATGTGTGGGTTCACACTATGTCCCATATTGACATCAATGACAACATACAATATCATTATGTCTTCATGTCGATTCACATAAGGCTCATGCCGGTTCACATAATGCCAACAATCTCCCCCTATGGCATTGATGGCAATATACAAAAGATATCTTCTTTGCTTCACATCTTCTCCCCATTTGCTACAAATATCTTTTCGCTTCACTCCTTCTCCCCCTTTGACAACAATGCCAAAGTGGAGGTACAGTCATCACTATTTCATCATGTTGCTCCCCTTGAGGAGTAGCATCCTTCAACACACCAATCAACCAAAACTTTATCTTTTCAATACCTGACTGATGTGAAACAATCACTTTTAGTTCACCTCCTGAAGGGGCAATACCCCTAATTCACCTCTCAAATGCACAAATGTTGTCTTTGGGAGAGGCTTGGTGAATATGTCTGCTAACTGCTCCTTACTGGACACATGCTCCAGTGCAATCTCTTTATTCTGAACCTTTTCCCTCAAGAAATGATACTTAATCTCAAAATGCTTGGTTCTAGAATGTAAAACCAGATTCTTTGATATATTGATAGCACTTGTGTTATCACAGAATATACTTACCAGTTCAGATACAGGGATCTTGAAGCCTTCCAGTACATGCTTCATCCAGATTGTCTGAGTACAGTTCATGAAAGTTGCAACATACTCTGCTTCTGCTGTAGACTGAGAGATGCAACTCTGCTTTTTACTCATCCATGAGACCAATCTACCACTGAGAAAGAATGCACCACCGGTTGTGCTCTTCAGGTCATCCACATTATCGGCCCAATCAGCATCTGTGAATACTTTCAGATTGAAATTATTGTTGTATGGGTACCACAATCCATAGTCAACTGTTCCCTTTAGATACCTAAGTATCCACTTGACTGCACTCAAGTGAGATTCTTTTGGACTCTTCTAGAACATTGTAGTGATGCCAACTACATGTGCAATATCCGGTCTTCTATGCACTACATAATGCAACTTACCAATCATTGATCAGTAGTCCTTCTCATCAACCAGTGTGGAATCATCCTCCTTTGTCAATTTGGAACCAGTCACCATCGGTGTACCAACTGGTTTTCTATCTTCCATGCCAAAAGTCTTCAACACCTCTTTGACATATTTGGACTGAGTGATGAATATTCCATCTTTCATCTGTTGGATCTGTAGTCCAATCAAGAACTTAATCTCCCCTATGAGTGACATCTCAAACTCTTTCTTCATCTCATCAGCAAACTCATGACTCATCTTGTCATCTCCACCAAAGATGATGTCATCAACAAAAACTTCACAGATCAAAATTTGATCTCCTTCAGACTTCAAGTAGATATTGCTATCTTCACTTGTTCTCTCAAATCCAATCTTCACAAGATGGGAATGTAGGTGCTCATACCATGCCCTAGGTGCTTTCTTTAGACCATATAATGCTTTATGTAGCCTACATACCATGTCAGTGTCTTCAGATAGGGTAAACCCATATGGTTACTCAATATACACCTCCTCTTCAAGTACACCATTTAGGAATGTAGATTTTACATCCATTTGATATACCTTGAATCTCTTAAAAGTTGCATATGCAAGAAGCATACGAACTCCTTCCAATCTGGCTATAGGAGCAAAGGTTTCCCCATAGTCCTCACCTTCTTCTTGAGCATATCCTTTGCATACCAGTCTGGCTTTATTCCTAATCACTGTGCCATCCTCATTCAACTTATTTCTGAACACCCATTTGGTGCCAATGACATTTTTATGTTCTAATCTGGGTACCAAGGACCATGTACCATTTTTCTCTATCTGGTCAAGTTCTTCTTCCATTGCCTTGATTCAGTCTTCATCTTTATGAGCCTCTTTGAATGACTTAGGCTCAAATTCAGAGATCATACATGAGTTTTCTCTGATCTTTCTTCTGGTAAGGATTCCTGCATCCTTATCACCTATGATCTGCTTGGGATCATGATTCAACTTGACATACCAAGAAATGGTCCTAAGTGGTTCTTCTTACTTTTCTTCTTCATCCTCATCTTCATCGGTTCAGGAACACTGTTACTGGTACTCAATTGACTGACAACCGGTTCCCAGAAGGTTGCAACTAGTTCATTTATAACTTGCTCACTACTGGTTTCCTCAGTCTTCTCAGAGGATTCATCAACTCTTACATTGATGCTTTCCATAATTTTCCAAGTCCTATTGTTGTAGCACTTGAAAGCTTTACTCTTGGTGGAATATCCTAGAAATATTCCCTCATCACATTTAGCTTCAAATTTACCTTGGTGTTCACTCCTCTTGATGTAACATTTGCTACCAAATACCTTAAAGTAGTTAACCATAGGTGTCTTACCGGTCATATACTCATAAGGAGTTTTGTCCTTACCCTTTTTGATGAGTACCCAGTTCATAGTGTAGACTGCAATGCTCTCCACTTCTCTCCAAAAGGTGTGAGCAACCTTTCCTTGGATCAACATGGTTCTAGCTGCTTCAACCATAGTCCAGTTATTCCTCTCTGCTAGGCCATTCTGTGGTGGAGTTCAGGGGGCAGATAGTTGTCTCTTGATGCCAAATTCTTCACAATACTTGTTGAATTCACTGGAAGTGAATTCCCCTCCTTGATCAGTTTTGAGACATTTGATCCTTTTACCACTTTCCTTCTCCACTAATGCTCTGAAAGCTTTGAATTTCCCAAAATCTTCAGACTTGTCTTTCAAGAATGTGACCCACATCATTCTTGAGCAGTCATCAGTGAGAATCATGAAGTACCTATCACCCTACACACTTCTAGTTTTCATAGGACCACATAAATCAGTATGCACAAGATCAAGCAAGTCGTCAATAGTGAAAGATTTACCTTTAAAGGTTGAGGAAGACATTTTCCCCAATTGACATTCTCTACACAAGGTATTATCCAGTTTGCTCAGCACCGACAACCCTCTAACTACCTTGATCTTACTAGCCTTCACAATGTTATCAAAGTTCACATGGCAGAATCTCCTATGCCATATCCAGCTATCATCAAGCTTAGCCATAAGACATGTACTTATATTTGCATTCAGATGAAATAGGTTACCTTTAGTTTGCATGCCGGTGGCTACCAATTTACCATCTTTACCTTTGATTCTGCAAATTCCATTCTTGAATTGCAGAGTGAGACCACTGTCATTTAGCTGGGCAACACTTAGAAGGTTGTGTCTGAGACCATCAACCCAGTACACATTGTCAACACTACTCTTTCCATTCAAAGAGATGGACCCTCTGCCTTTGACCATGCATGGTGCATCATTGCCAAAACAAACCACATCACCATCATACTCCTCTAAGGATAGAAACTTTCTCTGGTCACCAGTCATATGGTGAGAACAGCCACTGTCAATGATCCACTCATTGAAATCATCAAACTGGGAGACAAGAGCCTTCTTGTCTACCACATCTTCCTTTACAACAACAAACACAATGTCTTCATTCTCTTCATCTTCTGATTCCTCATATGTGACACCTTCATCAACTGCCACAAAACAATTTCTCCGGTTTCCTCCTTTGAATTTCTTGAACCTTTTTGGTTTATCCTTGTTGTCACTATTAGGATAGTTCATAGCAATATGTCCTATCTGGTTATAGAGAAACATTTCAAAGGAAGCTTACCTTTGTATTTACCTATCCCTTTTGGAAATCTCCTAGCAAGAAGAGCTTCAAATTCCATCAGAAACTCTTCATCCTTCATTTCTCTATTTTGATTAGGTTCCCCACTAGTGCTAGCCTCTTTTCCTTTTCTGGATGGCATAGTAGAAGCTTTAAAAGTTGATTCTGTCTTTTGAACACTACCATCAAAACTATTCAGCTCATAGGCTGTCAACTTGGCTATGATGGAGTCCAAGGATGCCTTAGACTTGTCTATTGATCTTGGCTCCTAAATAGCAACAACCCTTATTGCATAGACCGACAACAAGGATCTCAAGACTTTACTTACCACAGTGGAATCTTCTATTTTTCCACCTGCACTCTTTATTTCTCCAACAACTATTTTGATGCGTATTCCATACTGCTGAATGGTCTCTCCTTCAACCATCCGCATGTCTTCAAACTTTCCTCTCAAGCTCTCTTCCTTGGCTTGTTTTACATGCTCATCACCACCATAGATATTTTCAAGAGCATCCCATACCTCTTTGGGATTTACCTTGTCCTAAACATCAGTAAACTCAATGTCAGATAAACTACTGATGAGGGCTTCCATGACTTGCCCATTTCCTTGTATCTCTCTCTTTTGGTCATCGGTGAGAGTACCGGTAGGAACAACATATACATTTTCAACATAACTCCAGTGTTGAACACCCATGCTTTTGATGAATATCTTCATCCTGTCTTTCCATATACCAAAATTTTCCCTGTTAAACTTTGGACCTTCCCTCTTCATCATTAGACTAGGATCTTTTCCTCAAGTAGTTAAGCTTACAACACAGAGGACCTGGAGTGCTCTGATACCAATTGATAACTCAATGATGAACCACTAGTACCAAACCGGTACTAAGAAGGGGGGTGAATTAGTACAAACACAAATAGAGTCAAATACTAATTTGACAGCAAATACCCCAAATGACTAATAAACAAGGATACCAGTAAAACAGAGTGCAACCGGTAACATCCAGTATAGCTCAATCAGTCATGAACCAGTCACTCAATAAGCTTTTCTCTTAACTCAATACTACAGTATCATTATATTCTCATGCATAAACTAGTAAACTTGACCATCAGATCTTCACAACAATGAGTTCAATATGTTTTATAGATAGGCATAAAACATAAAACCTTCATGTGCTTAACAGATAAAACAAAGCATCACAAGATAGAAGCATTTCACATGACACACATAATTTTCACGTGGAAACCCAATTGGGAAAAACCACTGTGGGGATGAATACCCACAAGCTTCTTTTTGAACTCTTTAGAAGTCTGCTCTGTTAGGAGCCTTGTCTAGTTAAGGACATTACAATAGGTTTTGGTAAGAACCGATCCTGTTAAGGATCACCCGGTTAAGGGATACCCGGTTAAGGGTTAAACCCGGTAGGGTCACCTTGTTAGAGGATTTCAAGAACTCAATAGCTAAAAGGATCTCCTAAGCTTCTCTAGCTTCTCAGAACTCATTAGCCTTGAGTTACCCGGTTAAGGGATTTGAAACAAGCCGGTTAAGACCACCCAATTTAAGGGATTTTGAATCAAGCCAGTTAAGGCTACCCTGTTAGGGGATTTTACAACTATTGAAGTGGTTAGAGATCAACAGGTATTACAATGATTTGTTAACAACACTTAATGCTAATGCAGATCCGTTTAGGCTCCTCTTTTCCTTCTGCACATTCACTTTGCAGGTATCTCTTCTCTCCTTTGGTCTGGCAAGAATCATGTATCACTTTCCTTGGATACACACTCACAACTTTTGCCAACAACCTCAGAAAGAAACCCAACATTGACCTTATAGGAGACATACAGGTCGGTAGCAAAAATCCTAAACCCTAACCCTGTTAGGTTAAGCAATTCAAAATGGTTCGATCCTAACTGTTGAATCATGATGCATTAAATTCAACAATCTTGAATCAATCTCAAGATATTCTCCATCGTCCATTATCCACCATTTTCATGGCAGCTGATAACCCATCACACGTTATCACCGTTTGACAGACTTTGCACATTCCCGAGGTAGATAGGAATAGTCATCTTCATGCAAGATCCTTCACGCACACAGAGCTTACATGGCAACACGATCTCTCCTTCATGATACTGCTAACTCATCACACAAAGATCACCGATTGAGTCACATAGACTTGAGGTACTCCAACCGAAAACCCCGAAGTGGAAGCTACCTACCAACCGGTAGTCATACAGTGCTTCCATGTGTCAGTTCCCATAACTTCATGCTGGTTCACCTTGAACAAATATGTTGCTTCACTTTGGCATATAAATCGGTTCACACATATGTCAGTTCCTCTCTCTTCACTTATCACATGTGCCGGTTCACACTATGTCCCATATTGACATCAATGACAACATACAATATCATTATGTCTTCATGCCAATTCACATAAGGCTCATGCCAGTTCACATAATGCCAACAGATTATATAAATCCAATGTCTTGTACTACTTCAAAATAGCATCTACCATGCCAGAGCCAATACCGGTTTATAGCTCTACTTCATTCATAAACCCTTAACCTATAATTCGCATAATAGGTCTGCCTTATTTCGCCTATTAACTTCTTTACAAATGTTCTATAATGATCTCATACATATATGAGTCATTTTACAACTTGCCAAGTCGGCTTACAATGATTTTACAACAAATTACAAAATATATTACAAACAAAATTCATGTCGGCCTGGGTGCCGGTATACTTTCTTTCACTATCAGTGGTCTCTGTGCTGGTGTAGAGTCTGACCTTGCTGATGTCAGTTGTTTATGGTGAAAATAGATACAACAATATTGAAAGACTAAATGAATTCAACCACAAAACCCTAGCCTAACAACAACAAAGATCTACCATAACATATGAAGATTACCTAAGACAATGCAAATCAAATGAAATCACAAAGATTATACCATCACATGTCCAATAGGGTTTGGATCTCCATTATTCCTATCTCCATTGATCTTGCTTGATATATTTGCTCTCAGATTTTATGTATGCACAAGAGCTCAACAAAGAACGGAAATGTGGTTGCAAGTAGGCTTGATTGCATATGCAAGTTCGAAAGCGTAGTCAGGGCTGAATGCATAGTGAGGTAGTCAGTTAGGGTTTGATAATGAAGGAAGCATCTCCTTATATAGAAGATACTATAAGAAATGGAGGGACAAGATTGAGAGGTGTAAAAGAGGTCGGCTATGATTAGAGGGTAGGTAAAGAAAATAATAAAATAATGAGAGGGGTAGGTAATGTATGAATTAAGAGATGAATGACATGTGTCATGGGTAGATAAGGTTAATGAATTAATTAAATAAATAAAGATTTATTTAATTAATAGAAGAAGTGGGATCAATTAAATAAATAAGATATTTATTTAATTTAGGAAAAAGGGTAATTTAAATAAATAAATGTATGTATTTAAATGAGAAATAAGGCTAGAAGAGGATAAATGAATTAATTAAATAAATAAAGATTTATTTAATTAATAGAAGAATTAGGTTAAAGTAAATAAATAAATAAATAAATTTATTTAATTAGACATGACAATTTTAGGTGTCTACACCGGTAAATTGTCTTGTTGGTGCTATAAGATTGTAAGGTTGCCATCAATGACAAAACCTTCAATCACCTACAATGTCTCATTGGAGTGTGCATTTGCCAACAAAGACATACCTTAAAGTAAGAGAGTTAAGATTGCTAAGTCCAAGTTGAAGGGATCAACCCTTACATGGTGGAATTTCACTCAAGATGATAGGGTGAAGGAGAAGAAGAATCCAGTGACCACTTGGAAGAAGATGGTTGCATTGATCAAGGATGCATATGTTCCTGATGATTATGAAGTCCAACTTCATAAGAGGAGAATGAGTTTGAGATAAAAGGAGATGAGTGTCTCAGATTATACTCAAGAGTTCTATAAATTGGTGATGAAGTCCAATGTAGTGGAGCCTGAATGTGTGAAGCTTGCAAGATACTTGCAAGGGTTGAGAGTTACCATACAAGATGAACTCAGTCTAAGCAGCCCTCCCATAGTCCAAAATGTTTTCAACTTTCTTTGAAGGTTGAAGAAAAATTCAAGAGGAAGAGTGATCAAGGTGGAAGAGGGAGAGGGCAAAAAGACTTTGGAAATAGGGGCATAAATATGTCTCAAGGAAGAGGACAAGGTTCCAGAGACCATGGTGAATCAAGTCAAGGGAATGAACAAGGGGAAGGCAGCTCTAGAGGATCTTTCAGAGGAAAGAGAGGAAACTTTAGAGGAAGAGGTGGTGGAAGAGGCCTAGAAGGCATAAAGTGCTATAGATGCCATCAAATGGGGCATGTTGCATCCAAATGTCCAGAGAAGGCAAACAAACAAGGTGAAAGGAGAGAAAATTTGGTGAGAGATGAGGACACACATAGTGTTCACTATCATGGATCCTTTGTGTAGCCTGAACAAGGAGAGATAATGATGATGAGAAGGACATTGATCAAAGCACCTAGTCCACCAGAACCACCACAAAGGAAGACACTCTTCAGGACTACTTGTAGAAGTGGTGACAAAGTATGTAGTGTGGTGATTGATTCAGGTTCTACTGATAATTTCCTATCCATTGAGGCAGTAGAGAAACTGAAATTGAAGAGGATTAAGCATCCAAGACCCTACAAGGTATCATGGCTTACAAAGGGGCAACAAACAGTCATTGAAGAGAAAGAATGGGTGGAGTTTTCTATTGGCAAGTACAAGGAAAAGGTACTTTGTGACATTGTACCCATGGGTGCATATCATTTTCTACTTGGAAGGCCATGGCAATATGACATGAAGTCAAAACATGATGGTGAGAAGAACACATACACCATCTGGTACAAAGGTGAGAAGGTAACATTACTACCCCTACCTGATAATAGTGAGGAACCAAAAGACTCTAATTTTTTGTCTATAGGAGAGAAAGAGTTTTTAGAATGTGTGAAGGAGGAGGATACTCCTTGTTATGCTTTGGTTGTATTGCCAAAACAGGAAGAAAGAAAGGTGCACAAGAAAAAGGAGGAACCTAGGAGGATAGGACCAAAAGAGGTGGCAGATTTGCTTGAGACCTATAAGGACATTGTAACCAAAGAGCTGCCTAATACCCTACCTCTAATCAAAGAGATTAGCCATAATATTGATCTAATCCAAGGGGTTACACTCCCAAATAAGGCTACCTATAAGTTAACACCCCAACAAAATGAAGAGATGGCTAGACAAATCCAAGAACTCTTAGATAAGGGTTTGATTTCTAAAAGTTTGAGTCCATGTGCTTTTCCAGCCATGCTAGAACCTAAGAAAGAAGGTACATGGAGGTTATGTATAGACTCAAGGGCCATTAATAGGATCACTATCAGGAATAGGTTCCCTATGCCTAGGATTGAGGACTTGTTGGATCATCTAGGGGGTGCAAGGTGGTATTCAAAGGTGGATTTGAAGAGTGGGTACCATCAAATCAAAATAAGGACTAGAGATGAATGGAAGACAATCTTTAAGACTAATGAAGGCCTTTATGAGTGGAGAGTGATGCCATTTGGCTTGTCCAAAGCACCTAGTACATTCATGAGACTCATGAATGAAGTTCTAAAACCTTTCCTTGGTAGATTTGCTATTGTTTACTTGGATGATATTCTTATTTTCAGTAAGAATAGAGATGAACATATTCATAATTTGAATTTGGTCCTTAAGAGATTGCAGGAAGAAAAGCTCCTAGTCAATGTGGACAAGTGTCTTTTTATGCAGGAAGAATTGGTGTATCTTGGTTTCATAGTTTCAGGTGGAAGCATCAAGATGGATCCTGAGAAGGTGGAGAGCATCTTGAATTGGCCTTCTCCAAGGTCAATGACTGAAGTTAGAAACTTTCATGGCTTGGCTTCCTTTTACAAGAAGTTTATAAGAGGTTTTAGCCAAGTATGTGCACCTATCCTGGAAACAATCAAAGGGGGGAAAATGTGCAAGTTTGTGTGGACCAAAGAGGATGAGGATGCTTTTCAAAGTCTCAAAAAAAAGGTAGCAAAGCAACCTGTACTTGCTTTTCCAGATTTCCAAAAGGTTTTTACAATTGAGTGTGATGCATCTAATGTTTCCATAGGGGTTGTTTTGAGCCAAGAGGGTAGGCCCATTGCATTTTTTAGTGAGAAACTCAATGAGGCAAAGAGGAAGTATTCCTCATATGATTTGGAAATGTATGCCTTAGTTCAAGACTTGAAAAAGTGGAGGCATTATCTCTTTCCAAAAGAATTTGTTATTTTTACTAACAATCAGGCACTTAGCTTCTTGAATAGCCAGGACAAGTTGAGTCACAAGCATATGAAATGGGTAGAATCTATCCAAGCATATACCTTTACAATCAAACACAAAATGGGAGTTGCAAACAATGTGGAAGATGCCTTGAGTAGAAGATCCTTGACAATGCAAGAGGTGAAGTTGCAAAGTGTGGGGATTGACTCCTTGAAAGGTATGTATGAAGGTGATGAAGAATTTCATGAAATTTATAAAGTTTGTTCTAATTTTTCTGAAGCATACCATGTTGAATATGTTGATTACTTTATTCAAGATGGTTTATTATTCAAAGGACATCAACTATGCATTCCTAGGTGTTCAATGAGGGAGAATATTGTGAGAGAAAAGCATTGTGGAAGCATGAGTGGACATTTTGGGTTGGATAAAACCCTTGAGCAGGTAAGAAGATACTACTATTGGCCTAAGATGCAAAGTGCTATGAGAATATTTGTTGAAACATGCACTATTTGTCAAAAGGCCAAAGGTACTTCCACCAACACAGGTTTGTATCAACCATTACCCATACCTACAAGGCCTTGGGAAAGTTGTAGTATGGAATTTGTAATGGGATTGCCTAGGACTCAAAAAGGCTTTGATAGCATCTCTATTGTTGTAGATAGGTTTAGTAAGATGGCACATTTCTTGCCATGTAAGAGTACAAGTGATGTAGTCTATGTAGAAAATTTATTTTTCAAAGAGATTGTGAGGATTCATGGACTTCCTCTAACAATTGTGTTTGATAGGGATGTGAAATTCATTGGATATTTTTGGAGAACCTTATGGAAGAGGTTGGGAACAAACTTGAAGTTTAGTTCAGCCTACCATCCACAAATAGATGGGCAAACTAAAGTTGTGAATAGGTCCTTGGGAAACCTATTGAGATGCTTGACAAAGCAATATGGAGAGAAGTGGGATGTTGTACTTCCACAAGCTGAATTTGCATTCAATGATTCTGTGAATAGGAGTACAGGAAGGAGTCCATTTCAGATTGTGTATGGGCATAATCCAAGAGGCATCTTGGATTTGAGAGACCTTCCACATCATGGGCAAACAAGTGCTCATGGTGAACAATTTGTTGATAGCATGAAGGAAGTGCATGATCAAGTAAGGCTAGCCCTCCAAAAGAGTTCACAAAAGTACAGGGAACTTGCTGATAAGAAGAGGAGGGATGTACAATTTCAGATTGGTGATATGGTGTGGGTGTACCCAAGGAAAGAAAGATTACCAAAGGGGAAGCATACAAAGTTACTCATGAAGAAAGTGGGCCCTTGCAAGGTTTTGAAGAAACATGGGTTGAATGCCTATGAGATATCCCTTCCCTCTAACCTAGTTATTTATCCTATCTTTAATGTTTGTGATCTAACACCCTATAAAGGGCATGTTGTTGTAGGTACAAAATTTCATGTGGAGGAGATTCAAGAGGACATTGTTGATATACCTCCTCATGCACCAAAGAAGCTTGAAAAGATCATTAATGAAAGGGTCATCAAGAAGACCAGAAATAAAGAGTACAAACAAAACCTTGTGAAATGGGTAGGACAACCTATTGAAGAGGCAGTATGGATGGATGAGGTAGAAATTCTGAAGCATGGCACTTCATTGGACCAACTTATCTCATGTCGAAATGAGATCAGCCCACCCTAGGAGTATGGTGCAGGGGCACAATCCTCAATTTCATAATTTATTGTTTGAAAAATTCATATTTTTTATAGAAAGGTGTTGGGAAGGATCAAAGAATCCTTTGTTTATGTTTTGTTTTGTAATAAGGTCCTAATTGTCCATTTTGTAAGGCCTAGTGGCCTATGGTGCATTATAAACCCTATGGTCAACTGTGGTCAAAGGGACTTAGGATGAGTAGAATTAGGGAGTCAAGGTTGTTTTGTTGGCAAATGCACACTCCAATGAGAAATTGTAGGTGATTGAAGGTTTTGTCATTGATGGCAACCTTACAATCCTATTACACCGGCAAGGCAATCCACCAGCACCAGCAAAGTCAAATTCTACACCGGCACACAGAACACTGGCACTGGCAGTGAAAGGAAGCATACCAACACAGAAGCCGATAGGAATTTTGATTGTAATTTATTCTATTTATTATTGTAAAATCATTGTAAGCCAACTTGGAAAATTGTAAAATGACTCATATATATAAGAGATCATTGTCAAACAATTAGGTATGAATGGAGGAAAGTATTTAGGCGAAATAAGGTAGACCTATTATGTGAATTATAGGTTAAGGGTTTATGTATGAAGCAGAGCTATAAATCAGTACTGGATTTGGCATAGTAGATGCTATTTTGAAGCAGTACAAGACATTGGATTTATATAATCCATTATGTAAGTCAGTGAGACTTCCCATTTTGTAATTGAGCAGTGAGCTCTAGGCACTTGGCCTTCCTACATTTGCAGGCCCCTCTTGTAGCAATAATATTCTCTTATTGGCTAGTAAGTGAATATTGTGGGTCACAAATCCCACCGAGGTTTTTCCCACACTGAGTTTCCTCGTTAAACTACTGTGTTATGGTGTGTTTCTCATGTGGTTGTTGTTATCTTTGTCTACTACATTATTTCTTGTTTACTAGTATATAATATTAATATGCTTTACATGTTTTAAATCAAGAAAATCAATTCACTGGTTAGATACTGATTCACCCCCCTCTCTCAGTATCTGTGGGAATCCTAATAGTTTTGGTCTATTTAGATCCATTTCAATGTGTTTAGGTCCCTAGGTTGGTGTTCAATAAAATCAAACAATATTGGCCTGTCCTTTGGAGTTTTTGGGTGGGAAGCCAAAAAGTGAGTTTTGAAGGCTAATAGGTCCAAGGAGCCAATTTGCACTTTGTGACTTTGCGGACTTGAACAACCAAATCAAAGGGTTGTTTGGCATCATTTGAGTTTGTAGGAACCTAACAAACCTTTTTTGAGCCTTTGTTGGCCTATAAAACCATTTGGAGGGGTTGTGAGCAATTTGAGCCATTTTGAGCACTTTTGCCTATGGGGTTTGAAACCAAATATTGATAACCTTGCACACTGTCCCATTGTGGGGTTATGGGGATGGAAATAGGTGATATGGGATGTTGAATTGATACTCTTAAATTTGTGAGGCTTGGTTGGAGTGAATCCTTAAGAGGAGGGTTTGTTGTTTGGTTGAGCAAGTGAGTAACTTGGAGCATTTTCAAGTTGTTTGAACCATACCTCTACATCAGATTGCATTGTGAAGATCAGTTCAACTAAGGCTGTTAGAGATATACCTAAGATTATGAAGCCCTATAGTTCGGTATGTAAAGAATCTCAAATGGGTAAACAGGTCAGAACTACTTTTAGGAGTATACAAGATACATCAAATGATGCTCTTGATCTTATTCATACTAATTTGTGTGGCCCTGGTAGAGTTAAAAAATTTCATGGTGATAGGTATTTCATGTTAATCAATGATGATTATTCTAGAATGATGTGGGATACTTTTTTGAGAGAAAAATCTGAAGCATTTGAAAAGTTTAAAATCTTTAAGGCTAAAGTGGAAACAAAGACAAGATTGAAGATTAAATGTTTGAGATCTGATCATGGTGGAGAATTCACATCTAGTGAGTTTAATAACTTTTGTGACAAGCATGGTATAAGAAGACATTTTTTTACTCCCCGAACACCTCAACAGAATGGAGTTGTGGAAAGAAAGAACAAAACTATCTTGGATGCTACTAGAACAATGATGATGGAAGCTAATCTACCTCAAATCCACTAGAGAGAAGCAGTGAGTATAGTGGTTTATACATTCAATAGAGTACATATCAAAGGAGAAACGGGTAAGACACCTTATGAATTATGGTTTGGCAATACACCTACAGTTAAGTATTAAGTAGACGAGTTGAACAAAAGTCAAATCGGAGTTTATGAAAAGGAATCGGTAGTGGAAATGATTATATCTGAACCAATAGCACCTTTATCGGAACAAAGAGTTGAACTAGTTACTCCAACAACATCAGAGAATTCTACAGTAACTGAAGAACAGGGAAGAGGAACAGAGAGTCAGAAGACTCCTAGGTATGTGAGATTGAATCATTTTGAAGATTAAATCATTGGGGATAAGAGCAATGGAGTGATGACAAGAAGAAGACTGGCAACTAATGAGGTATGTTTAATTTCACGAGTTGAACCGATATCATTAATTGAGGCATGTAAAGGTGAATTTTGGTTAAAAGCTATGGAAGAAGAATTAGATTAGATTGAGAAAAATATGGACTTTGGCTCCTTGGCCTAAAGGTAAAAACTGTTATTGGAACTAAATGGCTTTTTAGGAATAAACTGAATGAGGATGGTCAAGTTATAAGGAATAAGGCTAGATTGGTTTGTAAAGGATATTCTCAGAAGGAAGGAATTGATTATGGAGAGACTTTTGCACCAGTAGCTAGGATTGAAGCTGTAAGATTATTTATTGCTTATGTTGCTTATAAAAACTGCAAGGTTTATCAAATGGATGTTAAATCTGCATTCTTGAATGGGGATCTTGATGAGGAAGTTTATATTGAGCAACCTGATGGTTTTTCACTATTAGATGATACTGATATGGTTTGCAGGTTAAGGAAAGCTTTATATGGATTGAAACAAGCACCTAGAGCTTGGTATGCAAGGTTGGATAAATATCTTTTGAAGCTTGGTTTTACTAAGGCAGTGCTGACAGTAATTTATATTATAAAATCACTGATGATGATATATTGATTGTTGAAGTATTTGTTGATGACATTATTTTTGGAGGTGAAGATAAATTATGCATAGAATTTTCTAAGAATATGGAGAAAGAATTTGAGATGTCTATGATTGGTGAGATGAAATTTTTCTTAGGTTTGTAGATTACTCAGACTCACAAGGGCATTTTTATCTGTCAAACTAAATATGGGGTCAGTGCAAGAAGATGAGTCCATTTTTTGGTCAAAAAGTGGAAGTGTTTTCCCTGATTTTCAGATTTTGTCTCATTTGAGCTTAAATTTTGAAACACTTAGAGATTGAATCTTGGAAAAAGTCAGCAATATAAAAGATAGCCCTCTGAGTTTTCTTTCCAAATATATAATTTATTTTAATACCCACATAATAAAAAATAACTTTTTAAATGGAGTTCTGAAAACTATGTTTTAAAAATGCCTGTTTCAGGACCATACCATGCATGTGTACGACCCACACTTTTTGACACAATTAAAATTATTTTCTCAAACCATTTTGGGAAATGGTTTGTAACACATTGAAGATTGATGAGCATATTTTTCTGTATTTTTTTTTCTAATATTTTTTTTTAATTAATTTTTTAATGGCCGTAATTATCGTTTTAAAAATTTGACATGTACGACCCACATAATTTGATGTAAACTTAACATTTTTTGATTTTTTTTTTTTTTAAATACAAAAGAATTTTGTGTAGATTGATGACATATAATTTCTTTTCCAAAATTCTTTAAAATAAAAAAGTTATTAAATTAACAAAATTAGTTAATATTTCAAATTTATGGACCTGATTTAGTATAAATTAAATGAAAAATAGTTAAAATAATCAATTTTTAAATAAATTTACATATTTAGAATCTAGACAGTATAATCTAAAATGGGTTTTAATTTCGTATAAAAATTCTCTGATTAGAGGCACGTAAACTATTTCTGAAGTTCATATTTGTGCTTTCATTCATGGAGATTTGAATTTGCAAGTCCATGTCTCAGGTGTGGCCATCCCAGGCCTATCCTGAGCCTAATCCCGAGCCAAGTGGCGAGTTGTGGAATCAACTTCCACAAAACAGGCCCCCGTTTTCTAATAAGGGCGGCTTGTGGAAAAAAAAGGAAAAATGCCATTTAGAAACGGGGGCCCGCTTTTAAACAAAACGGGGGCCCATTTTTTTTCTTCGCACCCCCGTTACCTTTCGGCTCGGGAGCCCGAAGCACAAACGGGCCCCCGTTTTTAAGAGCACGTTTTCCAACGCGCGGACTTCCGCAAATTTGTGACTCATTACCTTGCACTTGCCCTATGCTAAGGAATTATTGAAGAATTTTGGTATGAGAGATTCTAAACCGGTAAGTACACCTATGGTTACAAGTGAGAAATTAATAAGAAAAGATGTTTCTACACCGGTAAATCCTACAAGATACAAATCTATGTTTGGAGGTCTACACTATTTAACTTAGACTAGGCCTGACATTATGAATGTTGTTTGTATTGTTTCAAGATTTCAGAGTGATCCTAGAGAAAATCATGAGATGGTGGTGAAAAGGATATTTAGATACTTGCAAGGTACATCAAAATATGGCTTATGGTATCCTAAGGATGATAACTTTACTTTATGTGCATATACAGATGTTGATTGGGCTGGAGATGTTGATGACCGAAAAAGTACTTCCGGTGGAGCTGTCTTTCTTGGAAAGAAGTTGGTTTCATGGATCAACAAGAAACAGTCATATACTTCTCTATCTACTATTGAAGCTGACTATGTTGTTGTTGCTACTAACTATACAAAAGTTTTATGGATGAAGCAAATGTTGAAGGATATAAAGATGGATTGTGATGCATGGGTAGTTATTCACTGTGATAACTCTACTGCTATTGATATATCAAAGAATCCGGTATTTCATTCTAAGAGAAAGCACATATCTATCAAGTATAACTTTTTGAAGGAGAAGGTGGAAGCAAATGAAGTTAGACTGGTTTATGTGAACACTAAAGAACAGATTGTAGATATTATCACTAAACCTTTATCTAAGGAATCATTTGAGTACCTAAGAGACAGATTGGGGGTTTTTGCCCCTCCGGGAGACTTGATTGATGTGCTTTGGCATCAATTCGACATGCATTGCCAAAGATATTATTCATTCCAGCACTGATGTGGGATGCTACTACTTAGGGGGAGTAGTTAGCTTTGAGATTCAAAGGCTTATGTTTTTGCTTTGATATTTTTGTCAGATTTCTGGCATTGATGTCAAAGGGGGAGAGATAGTGATGTGAAAAAGATAAAGGAATAAAATGATAAATGTCAAAGGGGGAGAAATATGAAAAGGGAGAGATATTTATATTCAGAGCTATATGCAAGAGATTTTTGGTTGTCTTCCACAGGGGGAGACTTGTTTGGCATTTCTTGGTACTTAGATGTTTTTCACATCTAGTGTTGCCATCAATGCCAAAGAGGGAGATTGTTGGCCATTCGGTGGAGTTGATTATGTGTTGCATTGATGTTTTATCATTGATATCAATACTAGTTGTTTGGATGCTTTATCGACACCCTTTTGGTCCTGGTAGGATGAGTGGTTTTTGGTTAACTTGGATCCGGCATGATCTGGTATACTCCGGTATAGTTTGGTGATGGAATTGGCTTGTTCATGATACTTATACTCACATTTGGTTAGTTTATCCTGCTTGCTTAGAAGATTGGTCTATGGTTTCGACAAGGGTTTCACTGGAAGAGATTTTGATGGAGATCTTTGATGAATTGCATAAGTTGTGTTGGTGAAACTTCTGATGGAGTTTCAGGATGTTGTTGGTGATCATGTTCGAGACTTGGCGGTTGGAGATCATTGTTGAAGCATGTGGACCTATACTTGGTCCCGGTTGATCTAGGTTATGGACCAACATTAATGTAACGTGTGGATAGGACTTATTGATGTATTTCTAGGATGTTTTATGTGTTGATAGTACTTGTTTGGTATAAGGATGACATGGTTTGTAATTATGTAATCGGTTTATTGTCTAGTGGCCGACCTGGTTGTTTATGGTTGGGGGTTTGTATAAATAGATGTAAGATCTCATTATAGATCATCATGGTTAATGTAAGAGGTCATGGTCAAGGAATGTAATGTGTGAATAATGTAATATCATTCAGGCAGAGGAGTTGGTCGATCATTGGAGATCGAATTGGGTTTATGTAAGAGGGTTTAGTCCTCTGGTATTGAGCTTAACCGAAATTGTACTCAGGCATAGGAGATTCTCTCTTTTGCAGTTCAACACTTCTCCGGATTGTAGTTTGGATTTATATGTAGTCAGTGAGACTCATTTTTTTGATGAGAAGTGTGCTCTAGGTTGTTGGCCTTCCTAAAAGTGCAGGCCCCTTCATTTTAATTCACATACATATTGCAGAAGTATTATCTGACTGTGGGTAGGCTTCCCATCATGGTTTTTCCCTTTATGGGGTTTTCCACATACAATTCTTAGTGTCATGTGGATGGTATTTATTCTATGATTATTGTTTATGCTTAATTGGTTTATTTGCTATTCCGGTAATAATGTTTTGGGTTTCGGTATTAAATTTTTAATTGCTAATGCTTCTGGTAATCTATGACAACTGATTCACCCCCCCCCCCCCCCCTCTCAGTTGTCTTCCGGTTATCTGAACTATCTAACACCCCTAATCTCGTCTAATGTGCTTAAATTCAATAAAATTCATTAAGGTCCTGAATCAAATAGTCAATTTAAATCAATTATGAGAGCCTGATTAATTAATTCCTAAGGTATAAAAATGCAACATGGCAATTACAATTGATTAAATTCTCATTTAATTAATTGATCAAATTCAAAATTCAAAATAGAAAATCTTTTTAAAATCAAATATCTCATTTATTTAATTAAATATATTTTGCATATTTAATAAATAAATAAAAAATTGTCATAAATCTTCAAAAAAAGGAAACAAATCAAGAAAGAGGAATTAATTTGAAAAATAAATTGAAAATTATGAGCACAAAAATTCAAAAAAGGAAACAAATCGATTGAAATGGAAAGAATTTGAGTTGCTAATTTGAACTCAATCTTATCTCTCCAAAATGGAATTAAATTGTCCAATCAAATCATTTCACCTGGATTGTTCTTCCTTTGAATCGATCTCAACCATTCATTAAAGATCAATCCTGACCTTTGGTCTCCCTCTTTATTTTCCTATAAATTCAGGCTCTGATTCTTCGATTAGGATTCGAGAATTTTACATTGTTATTATGCTAATATTGTGTTGCAGGTTATCGAGGAAATTTTGAAGAAGCTTTGCATAGTTAATTCATCAATTAACTTAGTTTTCATTTAGCTTTCATTTAATCTTAGGATCATTTAGATTTCTAGTTCATTATCTTAGATTCATTTCTCTTATATAGATTCAATTTCTTGCATATAATATAGCTTAGCTTCATTTAGAGCTTTGATCATTTAGCTTTGATCAATTAATTTTGCATTCAATCTTGTATTTAATTATCAATCTTGCATTCGCCTAGTTGCATGCATTTAAAAATCCTCCATTTGAGTGTAGTCTAGTCACTGGATAGCTTAGCAATCTGAGAGCCATCCACACTCACACTTTCTAGAAGGAAATAAGCGGATTTGTAATGGATTTCATTTTGTTGTTTTTGATTAACTAACCCATGCAAATGGCTTATTGAAGTGTTTTTGCCTTTGCAGGTTCCCCAAATTTCACACACACACACACACACACTCATCACTCACGGGTCACTTCTCTATGATGCTTGTTCAGCATCAACATGCATACTCACTAACTGGTTCCTTCTTCCCAATACTGACATGTAAACCTTCTACTCCAACATGCTTACCTGCTGGCTTCACTGTCCACACTACCGGTTGATAACACTAACAACATATCAACAATTCTTCCCATACTGGTTGTCCTGCTATACCTGTAACATGCAATACTGGTTGACATCAATGACAATACAATGCCAACATAAAATATAACTATTTTTCCTTTCTTATACTTAAATGTTATAGTTTATGTATATATTGGAGAGAGAAATCTTTGAGCAAGTTCAAAGATGAAAAAATTGCATGGAATCCATTTGGCGTATGACTTCTCGTATGTACGAGAATGTGAGAATACGAGAATACAAGAATACAAGAGTACGAGAATATGAGTATGAGAATACGTGTACAGGAAGAAGATCACGAGAATATTCCTTTAGGGTTAGCGTTATTCTTTGTTAGCTGAATTTGTATGTTGCCCTAAAACTACATGTTATAAGCAACTAGAATGCATAAGGCATTGTAATTGTGTTGTACTGATTTACAGGATAATAAGAAAAGATTGGCTGGTTGTGTTTGGTGGATGTATCCCATCTTGGGTGAACCACGTTAAATCTCTGTGTTATCTATGTTATGCATTTTTCTTCATCGTTTGTGTTTGTATCTGCATATAATTGTTAATTTGTATTTGCTCCAAATCTACCTAAACCCTAACATTCCTGAATGCATGTGCATTCCCCATTGTAATATTTACACATACTACTGCAAAGTATCATCTTATTGTGGGTAGGTTCCTACCGTGGCTTTTCCCTTAACTAGGTTTTCCACATCAAAATCTCGGTGTTATGTGTGTTGGTGTTATTGTGTTTATCTTTGTTCTTGTTGCAGTTGATCGGATTTGATATATTGCTTAAATTGTTTAATCCAATGAAAACTGATTCACCCCCCCTCTCAATTTCCCTTCCTTGTTGTTGCCAACAATATATACTTAAAATAAAACTTAAATATTATATACAACATCCTGAATTATACATAAAACATTGTAACTTAAATGTTATATTATCTATATATTGCACTGAGAGAGAGAGAGAGAGAGAGAGAGAGAGAGAGAGAGAGAGAGATTACTAATGCCAGAAATGAGTTATTTATATTTGGCAAGCGTGAAATTTTATGCTTGCCAAATGTAAACATTGCATTATTCACATTTGACAAGCACCAAATTTGGCGCTCGCCAAATGTAAAAAGTGCATTTTTGAATTTGTTGAGCACCAAATTTGGCACTCGCCAAATAAATTACATTGGGAAATGCCAAGCCTTTTTCTTGGATTTGCCTTAGACGTCCAACCCAAGAGGCTTGAACGGCCATTTCAAGTCCAAGACACATTTTTTTAAAAATTGAAAGCCAAAAAAAAAAGTGACATCATTTTGGTCCCCTATCTTGATACACTTACCAGACACTTGTATGAAAATATATATAAACAAAAACTAATAAATATAAATAAAAATTGAATAATAAAACCAAACCAATCACAAACACATACTACTTCTCTACATTATAATGTGAAAACATTATATCAAAATAATTGAAAAAATAGTATTCTAACATAAGCCTTATGAATCTTTCATTTCTCTTTTTGTCAAATCTACTGGCAACGAAACAATGGGTTAAATAGAAAATACTTACACTTTTGATAGAATGGACCTTCACAAATTTTGGATTTTTTCATAGAAAGTTGTTTTAAACCACAAAAGAATATTTGTGAAAGTTCACAGCAAAGCATCGATCCATTCTCCAACACAAGGCAGACGTTAATATAACACAAAAGTAAAAGTTCCTTCCTATGGAAGCATCCCCAATACAGCTACATCCCTAAGGATTGCCATTACTATTTCTCTCTGGTTTCTCTTCAAAAGATTATTCCCTTATTCTATACCAAAGGTTGACTTCTTACTCATGACAAAAAGATTTGGTCTGTTCATTTAGCATCCATTTTCTTTTCCTTTCTAGAGAGCATAGACAGTCATTTATATGCCAAGGACAAAAAGAGTCAACACATCACCAAAGAGTCATTGAGATTTTGCTTAAACAAATAAAACTATGCAAAGGTGAAGGTTCCTCGTAAGATCAAAGCAAATTTTGTTGCTGTCCATCATTACATCCATATTTAATTTAATCCTTCTGCAATGGGAGTCACAGAGATTGTTGCCAAGCCTCCATGCTCACCTTTTAAAAGGAAAAGTTGGCCCACGTCTGCTCCTTTTATCTTATATAAGTTTAGGGTTTTGCACTTTTATGTTAGGGTTCAGCACTCTATTATGGAAACAATACACTGTACACACAGAGACTCCATATAAGAATAAAGAAAAATGATAAATATGCCCAAGGTCGGAAAGTGGATTGCCCCTTTATCGCTGGATACTGACACCCATAATGTGCTTCATGGCACTCTCATCGTTATCAAAGGACTGTACAAGTATAAATATTTGTATATATGGGAAATGATACTTTTACAATCTTTTGAACATACGTGTAACTTTTTTTATTACTTGGATCCATCAAATGTCAGGGTTATATGTTACTGCATCTCACCATAAAGAACAAAGGTAATCCACAAGATTCACTGCTGCCCCACATCATAGTGGGTCTTTTATCCCCCAAAGTGGAATGATTTGTCTTGTTTAGGAGTAGGGTTGTTCTTACAGTCGTAATGTCTAGGCTCTCTTACAGTATAAGGCACCCCTGCCAATGATACGTTCTCTGGTCGGCCACTTAAATGGTAAAGTGGGCCATCTGCTTTTACGTGAGGAATCTCGGTTAGGATGTTGTTGTTGTCATTTTCTTCTGAGATTTTTTGTTCGGAAGAATGTAGCAATTTCTTTACATTGTCAAGGAAGAAAGAAGAATGTTTTGTAAATTAAACTGTGGGGTTTTGGAATGAATTATTGCGGGAATGCAGTGGGTCCGATGAATTTTACAATCAAACTCTGAACAGCGTATATTTCGTTTGGAAGGTGTTGGCATATCATAGTCTGACTATTGGCATGATCTTGGAGCTACTGTTATTTATTGGGCGTTGGGTTTATGATTTATTTCTTTCCATCTGAATATCGACATATTTGTTAGATTGAAAGATATTGGCTTAAACAACACATTCTTTTGAATTGTTTAGGTCATTCATTTGAAATCACATTAATAGAAGTAGGAGTCATTCTAAGCTTTGATTTGTTTAGGTCGTTCATCTGAAATTGCACTTTTTACAATTGTGGTTTTAGATGAGTGACCTAAACAAACTAAAGCTTAAAGTGATACTAGTAGTGCGATTGTAGATGAGTAACCTAAACAAATCAAAAGTTAGAGTGACTCCTAATAGTGTGATTTCAAATGAGTGACCTAAATAAATCAAAGTTTAGAATGGAATACTAGTGTGATTTCAAATGAGTAACCTCAGCAAATCAAAGCTTAGAGTGGCTCGCACTCCTACTAGGATGATTTTACATGAGTGAACTAAAAAAATCAAAACTTAGAGTGGAGTACTAGTGCAATTTTAGATGAGTGGCCTAAGCAAACCAAATCTTAAAGTGACTCCTACTCATTTAGTATGATTTTTGATAAGTGACCTAAACAAATCAAAGCTTAAAGTGATTCCTATTTAGTGAGATTTCAAATGAGCGGCCTAAATAAATCAAAACTTAAGTGGAGTACTAGTGTGACTTCAAATGATTGACTTAAGCAAATCAAAGATTAGAGTGACCCCCACTCCTAGTATGTTTTCATATGAGTGCCTCCTATTAGTATAATTTCATATGAGTGACCTAAACAAATCAAGGCTTAGAGTGGAGTACTATTGTGATTTCAGATGAGTGACCTAAGCAAATCAAAGCTTAGATTGATTTCTACTACTACTAGTACGATTTCACATAAGGGACCAAAACAAATCAAAGCTTTGAGTGACTCCTAATCCTACTAGTGTGATTTCAAATGAGTGATCTAAACAAATCAAAGCTTAGTCAAACTCATACTCCTATTGGTTGGATCTCACATGAGTGACTAAACAAATCAAAACTTAGATAGACTCATACTCCTACTAGTATGATCTCATATAAATGACTAAATAAATCAACGCTTAGAGCGTGCCATTGTACTACCACTGTGATTTCATATAAGTTACTTAAACAAATTGAAACTCAAAGTATGCTGTTTAAGCTTGTTCAATTGAAATTGTTTAAGAATCAACTAATATGAAGTGAGATTATTTCGCTGATATGGGATTTAGATAAACTCGTAATGTGTTTCGAATAGATGCAGCAGAAACAATTTGCAAGAGCTTTAGTTTTATATTTCCTGGGTTGGTAAGACTTCCTGAAGAGCAGTTATGATTAGGTGGTGACAAAGACCATATGCTTTCTGCTCTACTTAGCAATCTTGTTTCCAATACGGAAGGATGAAGAAGAAAAAAATCATTGCTTGGCAGTCAAATCCTCTTTTATCTTGCACACGTGTGAGCCTGCAATAGGGTTTAATAACACTAACTCCAGCCAGAAGTGAACAGCATGCATTGCTAGGCATCTCATCATCATTCATGGAGGAGAGTGGGGACCTTTTCTTTTCACTTTCTACAACTTGAACAAAACAAAGGTCGAGGAAGCCCCTCTCGACCAAAGTGAGACAAAACAATTTCGATCGAAGAAATGGTGAATGGCGTCATACAGACGTAAGTGTAGCAGCCAGCAGAAATGAATGAAATATGTATGTATATATTTATATCCCTTCAGATCACGCCCTATCTCGAACATCTCTAAACTCTACCAACGAGTCGCTTTCCAAGAGTCCTTTACTAGACCAGAATGTACGCATTTTGGGAGACAATATGCACGCCAATTCACGTGGAGAATAAATCAATCATGCTTCACACGCCCTCCAGAGGATTTGATTTTTGGGGATTTCGCAATTAATATATTTGGGTCCGGGGCCTTGCCCAGATGGAGACAGTGAAGAAGAATTTGGAAAGGTAATTTGCCTGTGTTCACACCAACCCACAAGCCAATTGCTCGAGTCCCCACCTTTCCAACAGCCAAAGGTCAAGGCCAAGGCCGCCACTTGAATTGGACGGTCCACAATCAAGGAAACTTGTGATTTTTAACTTATTTTAAGCGCGTTTCATTTGGAATAGAATTGGGATGTGTAATGTTTCACTTATTTGAATATCATTTGGATGTTTTGAGTGCTAAGTATACTATTCATTTTCATCGGAGATGGGTTCTTGTGAACACTACTCATAAAATATGGTCAATGCGTTTGAAGCTATGTGAGCATCACCTAGATGCAATGAGTGCAAAGTGTAAGAAAGACGTGGTCTTGTGAACCACTACTCATAAAATATGGTTCAATGAGTTTGAAACTTTGTGAGCATCAACTAGATGCAATGAGTGCTAAGTGTACCATTCATTCTCATGAAAGATGGGTTCATGTGAACCGCTACTTATGAAACATAGGTCAATGAGTTTGAACCCTTGTGAGCATCACCTAGATGCAATGAGTATTAAGTGTACCATTCATTCTCATGAAAGATGGGTTCTTATGGCTGGTGGCTATGCAACTATATATTTAGCACATCATAAGGACTTTTCAAAGAAAAAGCTAAGTGTCTCCTTCGTATGATGTGCTAAATATATGACTAGATAGACGTTGTCGTTCTTGTGAACCACTCATGAAATACGGATCAATGAGTTTGATTGGAAAACTACAAAATTCAATCATGATATACTATCAATTTTTAACTTATTGTTAAGCATGTTCAAGTTGGAGTTGTACTGAGATGGATAACCTCTGAAAGGCCCAATACTTCACTTATGTGAACATCACCTAGTTGTAATGAGTTTTTTAACTTATTGTTAAGCATGTTCGAGTTGGAGTTGTACTGAGATGGATAACCTCTAAAAGGCCCAATACTTCACTTATGTGAACATCACCTAGTTGTAACAAGTTAAGTGTACCGTACATTCTCATAATAAATGAGTTCTTGCGATGGATCAATAAATTTGACTAGAAAACTACACAATTGAATCCATCATGATAGAGATATCATCTTTTCAACATATTGTACTAAGATCTGCTTTCAATTTTGAGTCTTCCCAGTTTTTAGCTTTGGCATGGGAAGGTCTTCAAAAATTAAGCCCTCCGCTCATTTGTCTACATGCGACTAATGTCTAGGACATTGGGAGCTTATTTCAGAATGTCTGTAACATTAGATTAATGGCTTTAATACTACATCTGTAAACATTAATGGAAGGCCCATCGGACGATATTACGGAACCGTTCACGTTCCTAAGAATGACATCATTTGTAAGGCGTACGCCACACAGTGAGCTTTATAAGAAACAAGTAAATAACGTCAAAGTTGAAAGCACGCAGATCATTAACGCATCAATTATTGCGCACCACGGGACAAGCTGCATTTCATCAGGAATAATAGTCCGGGCCCTACCAGATTCCGACTATTACGCGGCGGGACACTCCGATTATAGGTTTTTATAGTAGAACTGCTGAATGTAGTAGAAATTTACTGCAGACATTTGTCATTATATTAAAATCTGTAAGAGGGAATTTTTAATCAGTATTTTAATGTATGTTCAGAGTCGTTGTTAGTCTATCAGATTAACTTATGGAAGTATGGTGGTTAGTACGACATACTTTTGAGGGAATTGAATCTAGTTTTCATATGGCATATTGATTTGCCCTCACACTAAAATCTACAGATATTAGTAAACTTCCAACAACATCATCTATATTTACATCTATATTTACAGCAGTAATTAGTTTGTCCAATCAATTCCAGAATTGTGGCAGTTAGTCAATCAGATCAATTTATAGAAGTAGAAGTATGGTGGTTAGTACAACACATTTTTTTTTTAGGAAATGGAATAAGGTTTTGATATGGCATGTTGATTTGCCTTCACATAAATATCTATAGGTGTTAGTGAACTCTCAAATTAGGATCTTCATTTATATTTAGAGTGGTAGTTAGTCCATCAAATCAGTCTTCAGAGTTGTTTCAGTTAATTCAGTAATGTAAGATAATGTATATTTTGGAATCAAGTCATGCCTATATTGACAATAGACTGATCACAAAGGGGCAAGTAGACTAATTGGTAGAGCATTCTAGCAACAATTGAAGGTCCTAAGTTTGAATCTTAGCTGACCCATAAAAGTTGTAGCTCAACATATCATATTAAAGTCAAGCTAGGAGCCCCAAGCATTGGATTTCTATAGAAGTATGGCGATTGGTCTAACATCCACCTTTGAGGCAATTGAATCTTCATGTATACTAAGAACAACAATTAGTTTGCCAAATCAATTCTTATAGTTGTGACAATTAATTAAAGAATGTAAGACAATGTATAAGTTTGAAATAAGTCACACCCATATCAATAATGTACTAGCCACAAAAGAGTCAGTAGCTTAGTTGGTAGAACACTTGCAACAAATGGAAGGTCCTATGCTTGAATCTTATCTAATCCATAAAAGTTGTAACTCAACATATGGTATTAGAGTCGGATTAGGAGAACCAAGCATCACATCTCTATAGAAGTATGGTTGTTAGTCCAACACCCACCTTGAAGGGAATTGAATTTGGCTTTGATATGGCATGTTGATTTGCCATCACACATAAACCCACAAGTATTCTTTTTAAATTGGCATCTTCATCTATACTTAGAGTGGCTATTAGTCCAATAAATCAATTCCCAAAGTTGTGACAATTAATTCAATAATGTAAGACAATGTATATGTCGGAAATAAGTCACATCAATAATGGAATGGCCACAAAGAGGCTAGTTAGGCTAATCTTAGTTGATCCATATGATTTGTAACTTAGCATATGGGCATCAGTGTCAGGCTAGGAGGCCCAAACACTTATAGAGTGGCTTAAGGGGGCTGTTGAAAATATGCCACATTCAAACCAATGATGGATTGGCTAGAAAGAAATTTGTTTCTCATTGGTAAAACACTCTAATAGCTAATAGAAGATCCTAATTTAAGTGCTAAGTGATCATAATTTAGGAGTCCCAAACACTTGTAGAATGGTTTAAAAGGGGTGTTGGAAATAAGCCACACTCAGACCAATGATGGATTGGTCACAAAGGAGTTAGTAGCTCATTGGTAAAGCACTCTAATAGCAAATAGAAGATCCTAATTTTAAGTGCAAAGTGATCATAATTCAGGAGTCCCAAACACTTGTAGAATGGCTTAAAAGGGGTATTGGAAATAAACCACACTTAGACCAATGATGGATTGGTCACAAAGGAGTTGGTAGCTCATTGGTAAAGCACTCTAATAACAAATAGAATTTAGTCCCAAACACTTTTTGAATTGCTTGGGGGTTGTGGAAATAAGCAACACTCAAACCAATGATAGATTGGTCACAAAAGAGTTAGTAGCTCATTGATAAAGCACTCCAATAGCAAATAAAATATTGTAATTTTAACTGCTAAGTGATCGGAATTACTTATAGAATGATTTAAAATGAGTGTTGGAAATAAGCCACACTCGAACAAATGATAAATTGATCATAAAAGAGTTAGTAGCTCATTGATAAAACACTCTAATAACAAATAGAAAATCCTAATTTTAAGTACTAAATGATCATTACCATAACTTAACAATACAAACAACCCAAACTCTCTAAAATGTACTCTTTAACTCTCTGAAATGGATCTAAACACAAACAACTCAAACTCTCTAGAATGTACTCCTTAACTCTCTGAACTGAATCTGAACCTTACAGATCTGTTTATTTGATCTCCTTTTATGGACGCCTGTTACAATAGCGATCAGCGAATGAGATCATCTTGATCAACATTCCAGGAAGGTATACAAGGACTAAACTTTCCTAAATCTTATAAGACCGTGAGGACGCAGGGAATCAAATAAAAAGGTCCAATGGAAAAGTGGAACCCACGAACATGATGTCGAGTGCTGTAATTGTCAACCGAGCTCATTTTACCACGAGGGGCTTGTTTCCACAAAGATGTTAATCAATAATCATGTCGTAGCGTGCACCTTCGGTCCAAGAAAAGTGTCTGCGTGAGATTTTTTTTTCCTCTTTTCTTCTTTTCCCTACTTCTTTGCGTGGGAATTTTGTTTCCAACGAGGGCAGTAAAAATGTAGACGTGTGTGAATTTGGACATCTTTTAAGGTCGATTTGTCTCATTTATTACGTGCTCTTGCATGGGTCGTAATTCCCCATTAATCCAACAAATTTTCCAATGGCCCGCTGACGCAAGCTGAAGGGGAAAGTAGACAAAAAAAAAAGACGAACAAGTTGTCATGGATTCAATCTCGATTTACATGCATTTCAAACGGAGGCCACACACCACTTCCGTTGCAACGGAGGATAGAACGTACCAGTTCACATATATTAGCCCGCCCTACTTTGCATATGCACAGATCAGACACACAGGCTTTGGATTACTTGAACTCTCTTTACATCAAGACCATTTAACTTCATGTGAGTAAGAGGGGGGCAGAGACTAATTATGATAGGAGTAGGAAAGGCTGCAGAGTGTCTACAGATTCCATTACACTTGTGGTAAGTGCCATTCAAGTTGGCTTCTGTCAGCTGCTGTTCCGCTGGTGCTAGCTTCATTTTCTTATTCAATTCTATGCTTGGGATCAACTGGCTTTGTGGGTTTTTGCTAGTGTTTTCAATTGCAAATGATGCCACAGCCCAGGCAATCAGAGAGATAGAAAAAAGAAAAAAGAGCTTTTTAGACTGTAGGAATCCAATAGCCCCTACAAATTACAGTGTGCCAATATAAGAAAAGAAGAGCTTTGAAGAGGGACTCAGTCTGAGTCTTTCTTTCTTGTGTGGGTTTTCATCATAATCATCTGTATTGTTGGTTTGTCCAACATGACAGCCTTACCCTCACCAGGAACTGCAGCCACCAGTCTCTATACAGAAGTCATACAAGACACTCGTTCTTCTTCTCCTATTTCAATTTCTGCCACCAACAGCAAAAGCAAAAGAAAACGCCGCCCTGCAGGAACCCCTGGTAATACTGGTTTGCTTGAAAGTTATAGTTTTCTTGAGAATGTCCAGAGATGTGTGTTTTGTTGAAATTGATTGTGGCAACTGGTGTTGTGATGGGCAGATCCAGATGCTGAGGTGGTGGCATTGTCGCCAAAGACTTTGTTGGAATCTGATAGATATGTATGCGAAATATGCAACCAGGGCTTCCAGAGAGACCAAAATCTGCAAATGCATAGGCGCCGACACAAGGTGCCGTGGAAGCTTCTAAAGAGGCCTACTCCAGAGGTTCGCAAGCGTGTTTACATTTGTCCCGACAAAAACTGCATGCACCACAATCCATGTCATGCTCTTGGCGACCTGGTTGGCATCAAGAAACACTTCAGGCGGAAACACAGCATCGAGAAGCAATGGAAGTGTGAGAAGTGCTCCAAGGGATATGCAGTTCAATCTGATTACAAAGCCCATCTCAAAACCTGTGGAACCAGAGGCCATTCTTGTGATTGTGGCAGAGTCTTCTCAAGGTATGTACTATGCTGTAATATAATTGTTTGGATTGCATGCCATCGTGTTGCGTTAGTATCATCAGTCATGTTAAGAAGTTTGTTTGTGTTGCGCTAGCATCATCAGTCATATTAATAAGTTTGTTTGTCACATAGAAAGACAAAGGGTTTCTCCAATCTAAAGAAAAAATATGACTGGTTGGACAAGAGTTGAGTGTGCTGTAATTGCTTGTTCATGAACTGACCTTAAACATCGGTTCTTTGGTTTCTTGTTTTTTTGTGTTGCAGAGTGGAGAGCTTCATTGAACACCAGGACCATTGCAATGCAGCTAAAGAAAGAGCAACTTTGGCATACAATGATTCCCCAAGCCAACCTTCCTTACCTGTGAGAAAGAGAATCTCCAACGAAGATCTGAATGGGTTTGGGTTTTCATCCTCCAATACACCATTTAATTGTGGCAAGTTTCAGGACCAATATTATATGAACATGGAGCAGCAAAGAGAGCTTCAATTAATTTCTTCCAATGCCCCAGAAACAGCACTGGCGGTTGCAGCGGGTAATAATGGAGGCACTGCTCTAGTAATAGATGATCATATAAGACAGCCAGCGACCGACCTTTCAGTGGCATTGGAGAGATATAATGATAACAGCAGCTCCTCCTTGAGTACCACAGAAGAAGCTTCAGATATGTCCCAAAGTGGTGCCTGGTTGCAGCTCTCTATTGGGTCTTGCACCCATTATGAAAAGAAACAGCATGTCAAAACAGGGCGCAGAGCCACGGGACTAACGCTCTCATTACAAAATATTTCTCTACATTCCATCCAGTAGATCATTATCAGAAATGGCAGGAGAAGCAAGAAAAGCATATTCATAGATCATGCAGAAACAACATGGTAGTGAAGGCATGCAAACTGGTTGATCGCATTAGTTACCAACATATGAGTGGGACTGTAATAAGGAAATATCATGATGACAAATGTGGTGGAGAATCCATAACATAGTCCTCCTGGAATGCGGCCTCTGAATCTACATGATAGATGAGAAGAAAACAAAAAGATTTTTTTGGCATGATTAGTTTTTAGTTTCAATTTTGTATATTTTTAAATCAGATCACACTGAGTAATCTATCATCAGAATCATCAGAAAGAAACACTTGTTTGTGAGTGTGGATGGTGGTTCTTTTATTTTTGTAACCAACTTGTTTCCTTGGTGTTTCTGGAGTTGTAGGTATAGATATACCAGACATAAACAGTCTGGTCAGTATTTTATAATATATATAACTAAATTGTTAGAAATGGACTACACCTGTGGCCTAATGGAATAGCTTCAACTAGGTCAGTTTGATTTAATCATCTATAGATCTGCCTTCCTGTGAAGTGAAGCACAAAACGCTCCGCGATTGAAGTAGAAAACAGTACTAGGTTTAAAGTTTTGTGGAAAAATGTCTTTGTAATGATGGAACACCTGTACAGAATATTGAAGAATTTAGAGTTGCACGTCAAATTGTTTAATAAAATTCCTGAACAAATGTGATCTCATAAAGGTTCATCTTCACACTGCCGTAGGACTTGCAAATTCACAAAGCGGCCGGCTATCCCTTTCAACAGTGTTTGTATTCAATCATTATATATACTGTGTAAAAAATCACACATACTTTTATAGACAACTCACGGTTATCTAATAAAACTGTAAATTATGGGGAACGGACAAGTAAAAAAATTTTGCCAGTATTTTACGGCTAGAAGCACAGAAACTGTTTAAACAGATTTCATTTGACACTGTGCTTTATAGAGGCATTAACGAATTTTTTTTGCTTTACAACCAATCTAAGCTTTGCTTTGATTCCATAGACTTCTGTCAAAAATATGCCCAGACAACCTGAGGCGGGCATATGTTTGAATGCTAAATTTTTCTCGAATATCCAGAAGAACAAAAATATCGTGCAACTCACACAGCAGAAAGTACAGCATATTAACATGTCAATGTGTCTAGTTTGAGAAACAAGAGAGTATAGATTACAACAGAAACTAAATTACGTCACAGCTACTGGAAGTGCACGCCTACTGAAGCATAATAAAGTGGTAAATCATTATCAAAATTGGGCTGTAGCTATTCTGGTTCTAAAAACGCCCCAATCACATTGTGCTGAGCTCCGCAGCCATTCTATGTCTATTTTGCAATTTTTCTGTCTGCATAACACGAAATTTATGCGTTGTACGACATCACGATTTTTGGAGCCACATTAACCACGTCCTCCATTTGATGGGTTGGGTTGGGGAAGGGTATAGTTATTATAATTAATTTTATGTATCTTAAATTCTTAAATGTATATTAGATTTTTGATGATTTTTTTTGTTTATTTAGTATGTGATTTAAGTGCTTGTAGTTATTGTTTTGGCTTCTAGATAGTTATGATGAACGTGGTGGGATTTGTTATGTGGTCATTCCGAGTTGACGTCTGCTACATAGCTCTATTGTCCTGACAACTGTTCACTTTGGCTATCATAGAATTTGGACAACTGATCCAATACTTATGCACAAATGCCTTAACAATCATGTGCTATTGGTACCAATATAGTGCATGATTCATTGGATTACTAACTTTTTTTTCACCTATCAGATATGCCAAAGGGTGGCTATTGACCCACTAGATGATATTTTAGTGGTCTTTTAATTAGTGAAATCCAATGAATGATTACTAGAAAATGAACAATTATTGGTCCCCTTCCCCTAGTGGTTACCCATATTTTTTTGTTACTAAATATTTGAAAGAGATCTTATTTTTATCTTTGCTTTGGCTTTGGTTGTTTTTATTGCTAATCATTCTTTGTGATTTATAGTTTAAATGAAAAAACTCTCATCACTTTTTTCAAATGTGTCTCTACATCTTTCTTTCATAGTCATAAGAGATCCAATTAAGTGATAAAACTCGAAAGTAGTTAAGTCTTTGCTTTCATCCATGATTATTGCTACATGACTTCACCTTGGTGTTAAGAGACCTCAACACCTTTTAAACAATAACCACTCACACTTTGGCTTCTTACATCTTCAAATTCTCTCTTCAATGTTTGAAACTTAACAACTTTGACTTGATCTCTACCTTGATAAGTTTCCCATAAAGTCTTTGAGGTATCTTTGGTTGTCTTTACACCCATAATTTGATGCAGATTGAATTTGTTGTTTTTGCAAGAAAGTCTTAATAATATTGTTTAGTTCTTCTCAGTAATATCTATGATATACTTTTCCTTTGAACTTAAAAAAATCATACACTTTTTAGAAACAAAATAGTAGATACATATATATGCCCACTAATATGAAACCTCGATTCGTGGAATTAGAAAGTATATGTGAAGACCAAAAAATAAAAACAACAATAATTTTAAATTATCTCTCATAAAGAAAAAAAGTGAATTGTAGATAGGAACAAAATCCTCTCAAATAGAGTGACTAGCACCTAAAAATAATAGCATGAATGCTAACACCAAAACTCCTAAATAAGGAGTCAAAATAAATATGCCAAAAATAGGAAGTTGAATTAGAATGAACAATTATACCCCATAACCCACAAACACTTACATGATATCAAAATGGACAAAGAGTGGGAATCTACAATTAAACAATTGTTACAATGCAATTCTTGGAAATGGAATCCTATTTATTAGTATTTGAATATGAAATAATATTTCTTCTTACTTCTTTCTTAGTTGTTTTATCGCTATATTCAAGAATGGTTCATCTAGTTGGCTCTTCATTAATTGTTTCTATAGTTTTTCATTATACACCTTTTTCTTTTGAAGAGGTCATCATATTGATGTTCAAATAGCCGCAAAATATCAATTAAATTCAAGGATCGACAAAGAGAAGGATTGGTGTGATCAATTGTTAGAGAGATCTTGACCACATAACTAATAACCCAAATCAATTACCTACCCTGATACCAAATGAAGATCCTAAAACTAACCATGTTCCTTAAACTAGCTAAAAAATGTTCGCAATACCATGAAAAACCTTACAACATATATTTTTTCAATAAAATAAATTACTTATACTCATATGGAAAGTATCATACAACTACAATAAAAGTTTGAAAGATCAGAGAAAGAAAGGTCCAAATTTCTGTTCTTTTTTATTCTAGTACTATGTATTAGAGCTCAAATTTGTGATCATCAAGATTGAACTCATAAATTTTAATATTGAAAAGAAGGTTTTCAGCACTTGTTCTAAGTCTAAGATAATCAACATACCAAGGTCATTAATTTTTGAAATGGAAAATCAACTATATGCATTATCAATGTCTTCTTCTATCATTAATTGTAGAACCAAGTACCCTAATCCTCTTAAATTTGTGAAAATATGTCTTACATTGCCTTACACAACCACTATTCTAAATAATGATGAAGATAACAACAAAGATAGTCAAAAAGTTTGAAACAAAATATAATTAACAAGGTATTAGCATTCAAATACCCTTTTTGATAAAATTTATTTCTTTATAAATAGTCATTATATATGATATATAAAAATAGTATGAATTTCATACTCTATCACCTTACTATGTAAGTTGTATCCCTTTGGAGCGATCCTTGAACACTTGGATTAAACAATCTCAGGATCTCAATTGTATTATTCATTAGGCCTCATATCCTCAACAAGGGATTTTTTGTTCTTGATTAGTTACCCCTAAAATATCTAAATGATTCTAAACTACTAGATAGTTGTTGGTTCATAAGGAAAGTCCTTCTTGTTGCAAGGTTGATTAGAATGAGATGCTTATGCATTTTTATTGATGTCAGCATGCTTTCATTGTCATTAGTGACTAGTTGGAATAAGTGATGTTAAGTTTGTTGTGCAGTTGTGCTGAGAGATTTCCTTTGCATATCTTCTATGTTGTACATCAATTCATGCAGTTTGGATATGTTTTTAAGCTATGTTTGGAGTGATGAAATATATCTGATACCAATTAATGAAATAGGGAAGACAATTGAGAGGGGGGGTGAATAAGCTGTCACCAAAAACCTACAACTTAAACTTGATCTCAGATCTGATAGTTAAACATGAAAGCATAGATCAACAACACATCATAAACACACATAACACCAAGATTTTTGATGTGGAAATCCTGTTAGGGGAAAAAACATGGTGGGGATGAACCCACAAAAGATATAATCTATTAGAACTATTATAATGGAAAATACAGATGCATTCAGGCACACTGCCTAGAGCTCACTGCTCAAAATACGAAGGGCTACAACCCAAGTCCAAGGCTCAATGCCTTACAAATAGTCATAGATTACTTCCAAAAATCATGAACTGAGAAATAACATCCTTAATGCCTGGTTACAATTCCATTTAAGCACATAACAACTTTCATCTTCTCCTTCATACTTCTTCTCTGCTTCTGAAAGATCAATACATTATTCGCTCTCTACCTCCACTCTACCATACCTCACACAATATTATTACATTTATTTATACATGGCATGAACCTTGGAAAGATCAACAAGGTCGACTCAACACACATAAAAAAATTACAATGATATAAATGTTGATCAAATACAAATTATCATATGCAGACCAAAACAATGTTAGCTAAGACATAGCATGGACCTGAAACATCACCTTGAACACGAAATACCTCTAAGAATTATGCCTCAAACATCTGCAACACACTACAAGCATCTAGTTGGTCAACAACATGAAGAACACTAATATACCGAAGAAAATAATTAATTACGAGCTCAACAATCAATGCAGGCCACCAACACAAAAGGCACATGATCTAGAAACATCCACAAGAATCATGAATTATCATAGAAACATCCGCATTAACACAAATTACTAAAATCACTAGCATCTTCATACCAAACCTTTGAAACATTAACTGTAATGACTGTCAACCTTGAAAAATCACTTGTGGACCTCCAAACCACAAACCACTTGAATTGAGGACACACACCAACATCCCAAACATACCTCCAAATCTGTAGAACAAAATATTGCAATGCGGAGCAATGTGGAGAAAAATACTGAACATTGTCATCATTGAACAATAGAAAGATCAACCATAACACAGATACCCATAACTCAATCAAATCTTCATGCGGACCTCTAAAAATTGAACTGAAAGAACTACAAACAATAATGTACAAACTTTTTAATCCACAAACTATGATCTCCAACATATTGAACAAACTAACTCACTGAACTTCACTACATCATTGTTACAGATAGAGAAATATGTTGACATCAATGACAACACACCTCTCAAATATCTCAAGCACATATTTGCAGCATTCTCCCAACAATCTCACCAAAATTCCAACAATCTCCCCCTTTGGCATTGATGGCAACATATGATGTGAAAAACAATCAATGTCAAAGAAAAAGAAATGACTTTCTCTCCCAACTCTCTCCACATATGGTTTTTCACATGACTCTCTCGCCCCCTTTGACATCAATGCTAAAGGCACATATTTGCAATCAAACCACAAAACTAACTCTCACCTCAAATCTGGACATCTAACTCACAAAACTGACTACTCCCCCTGAGTAGCAGCCACCAATCATCAATCTAGATCACAAGATATGACTATGAAATGCACCAGACTGATACAAACCAATGCATCTTAGTTCTAATTAGGAGGGGAAATCACCCCTAACTTTCTTTTGAGATACTCAAAAGTATCCTTAGGCAAAGGCTTCATGAAGATATCTGCAATTTGTTCCTTAGTATCTACACATACTCCAATCTAACTTCCTTTTCATGACACCTTATCTCTCAAAAAGTGAAACTTGATGGATATATGTTTAGTCTTTGAATGCAACACTGAATTATTAGAAATGTTAATTGCACTTGAATTGTCACTGTAGATAGCAATAGGCTCATCATACTCAAGTCTGATATCCTTCAACATTTGTTTTATCCACATTACCTGAGTACAATTGTTTGCAGCAACAATATATTCTGCCTCTGCAGTAGATAGAGAAATAGAATTATGTTTTTTTTCTCAACCATAAAACCAATCTTTTTCCCAAGAAAAATGCACCACCACTAGTACTCTTCATGTCATCCACATCTCCTGACCAATCAACATTAGTAAAAGAATTCAAAGTAAAATCATCTTTAGGATACCATAGACCAAAATCAAGTGTTCCTTTCAAATATATAAAAATTCTTTTGACAACTACAACATGATATTTTTTAGGATCAGCTTGAAATCTAGCAAAAAGGCAAACAACATTCATGATATCAGACCTGGTCTGAGTCAAATAGAGAAATCTACCAATCATAGTTATGTATCTAGTCTGATTTGCCTTAGACGAATCATCATCTTTAGTCAACTTACATCCGATCACCATAAGAGTACCGACTAGCTTTGAACCATCCAAATCAAACTTTTTCAACAACTCTTTCACATACTTGGACTGAGATACAAAAATACCTTTATCCAACTGTGTAATTTGAAAACCCAAAAAGAATTTCATCTCTCCAATCATAGACATCTCAAATTCATTATGCATCTCATCAGAAAACTTTTTACATAAGCTCTCATTTCCACAAAAAAAAATCATCAACAAAAACTTCAACAATCAGAATGTTATCATTATCATTCTTAAAGTATAGATTACTATCAACAATACCTATATTGAATCCTAGCTTCAACAAATACTTATCCAATCTGGCATACCATGTTCTTGGGGCTTGCTTGAGTCCATATAATTCTTTCTTCAACCGACAAACCATATCACCTTAATCAGTCAACTGAAATCCATGTAGTTGCTCAACGTACACCTCTTCTTCCAATTCACCATTTAGGAATGTTGACTTGACATCTATCTAATAGACTTTGAAATGTTTGTAAGCAACATAAGAAAGAAACAATATTATAGGTTCAATCCTTGCCATAGGAGAAAAAGTCCCTTCAAAATAAATTCCTTCCATTTGTGAATATCCTTTGCAAACAAGTCTAGCTTTGTTTCTAACAACTTCACCTTGTTCATTCAATTTGTTCCGAAAGACCCATGTGGTTCCAATTACATTTTTGTCCTTAGGTCTGCGAACAAGATCCCCTATATTATTCTTTTGAATCTACATTAATTCTTCTTCCATTTCTTTTACTCAATTTTCATCTTTGCATGCTTCATTCACATCCTTAGGTTCAATCTTTGAAATCAGACAATACTCAACTTGATCTGCATCAACTCTTCTTCATGTTTAAACAACTTTATTTCCATCTCCTATCATCTGATTTTCAAAATGATTCAATCTTACATACCTAGGAGTTTTATAATTTTCTTGAACTTCGGCTTCTTAATTAGAAATCCACTCAAGATAGTTGATTGGTCTGATGAATCCAACATCCAATAATTTCTCAAGTTCCACTTTTACTAGTAGTGCCACCTATGGATTCATTTTGTGAAGTTTTTGTTTAACCATATTGGTGCCTAGAGTAACCATCAAGTGATGCATAACTAGATCAAGATCTAATCTAGATATATTTGTGTATGACCATGCAAAATTGATGTGTCTCTTTGTAAAAAAATTATGAACTTTGGTTTCTCTATTTCTATCAAAGACTGTGCAAGAAAGATGTTGTGTGGTACCTCTTCTATCCCAATATTTGTCTTGATAGTTTCTTCAATCAACATAGATTATTTTTCTTCATATGATTTCATGGGGAGAGTGTCAAACCTTCCATCCTAAAGTTCCTCAGAGAGGTTTTCACTGTCAGATGCATCCTTTCTTTTTACTTTTTTGGAGTGAAAAAGTGCCACAATGTGGTTTTCACTAAAATACCCATTGTTTGGTTTTATTTTTATATTTTTGCGATTGGAAGATTTGACACCCTCTCCAAAATATGCCATGCTATTGAGTTTTATGATGTATCCTTCTTTATGGTCCCCAAGAGAAAGATTATATATTATTCCAAGAGAGTCAATGAAGGCCTCATCATTTTGAAATGTGTCAAGTTGTGGAGGCTCTTGTTGGTCCTAGTCAATGAGTTGTGGGTAAACAAAGGGAAGGCCATCAATGTGTTCAAAGTCAGTAGGTGTCAGGGTAAAGACATAAGAGTCTTCAAGTATTCCAATGCAATCATCAGGGTCATCACTAGTACTATCATCATTGGTCTCAATCATAAATAAATCTAAATCGATGTCACTAGAAGGACACTCAACAATAGGAGTTCTCACTTTTCGTGGTTTTGACTTAGAGCTTTGAGATCCAAAATTTTTTTTATCCATGGTTCTCCACTATCTTTCTTTTCTTGAGATGATGATGCTAGTTGACCAACTCTAAATAGCTTTCTAAATTTCTCTTCTTCTATGGGTTCACCTGGTTCTCTAAAAGTTTATGTAAGCTCATAGTCGCTAAATGACTTGTCTGAACCCCATTCCCATTTACTTGTGACTACTTATGTGTTGTTATTAATGTCAACATGCTTTCATTGTCATTAGTGACTGGTTGGTATAAGTGATCTTGAGTTGGTATAAGTGATGTTGAGTTTTTTTGCAGCTATGCTCACAAATTTCCTTTGCATATCTTTTACATTGTGCATCAATTCATGCAGTTTGGATATATTGTTAAGCTATGTTTGGAGATGTTATAGTCTGGATTTGGTGCTCTAGATTCTTGTGACAAGGAAGTTGTGTTTACTAGTATGTTTGACATTATTTCCCTATAAAATGCATGCTTTGCATTTCTCCATGTTATGGTTTCTGGCATTATGGTTTTGGAGTTAAGTTGAGAATGTCCTTAGCTTAATTCTATTTATTTGGCATGTTTTCTTGGGTTTCAAAGGAAGGTTTTCAAGTTTGATGGTGTTTAATCTAGGTTTGGCCAACCTTGGTTTTTTAAACTTCATATTTTTACTCCAATAATTTTGGATTGTTGTATAACACGATTGATGTTTATTTTGACCCTAATTAAGATTTGGTGTGCTCTACTATATATTATTTTCCACCGCGGGAATATTAAGTGTCGACCTAATTTGAATTGTGTTTGGTTAAGTTTCTTAGCCAACCTTGGGAGACTTTGCATATGAGAGGATGATATAAATATGAGATAAATTGTTGAGGATAGTGTGGGTGTTGTGTGTGATGTATGTGTGAAGGAAAGTGAAATGCGATGAAGGTGTATGAAAGAGGATCCATCTTCCTGACTATTTGATGACTAGCATTTGAGCTGGTGAAAAGTATTGATTAGTGTGAACTTTCATGTGTTAGCTATTGAAAGAAGTAAGAAGAAGGTATCTACAAATCTTACAGTTGTAGAAGTGCATTAGTGGGTAAGTGCACCAAAGATGGTGAAAAGAAAAGTGGCCACATGCAAAAAAAAAATGAAATTTCTCATAACTCGTGCGTGTTCTGGAAATTCAAAAATGTGCTAGGCTTGGTAACACCAAGCCTAGCCAAAAACAATTAAAAAACAAAAAGTTCCTCAAAACCCATACGGGTTTTGAGGAAGATTATATTTTATAGTGAAAATTCAAAAGTTCCTCAAAACCCGTACTGGTTTTGAGGAACATTATTTTTTTATAATAAAAAATCAAAAGTTCCTCAAAACCCTTAAAGGATTTTGAGGAACATTATACTTTTTAGAAACCCACGGGTTATGCAAAACTATAATTTTTTGTCTTAGTTTTGCATAACCCGTACAGGTTATATAAAACTAGGAACCAAATTGGAAGTGGGGAGAGAGAGAGAGAGAGAGAGAGAGAGAGAGAGAGAGAGAGAGAGAGAGAGAGAGAGAGAGAGAGAGAGAGAGTAGGAAGAGTGATAGAATAGGATAAGGAGAGGGGGACGGAGAGAGTTAGAGACACAGAGAGAAGGGGATAGGAAGAGAGGGAGAGAGAGAGAGAGAGAGAGAGAGAGAGAGAGAGAGAGAGAGAGAGAGAGAGTGAGAGAGAGAGAGAGAGAGAGAGGGAGATTAGGAAAAGGAGAGGGGGACAGAGAGATTGGGAAAATGAGAGAGTGAGAGAGAGAGAGAGAGAGAGAGGGTGATGATAGGATTAAGAGAGGGAGAGGAAGATAGAGAGAGTAGGGAGTAGGAAGAGAGGGATAGAATAGGATAAGGAGGAGGGGGACAGAGAGAGAGAGTTAGAGATAGAGAGAAGGGGATAGGAAGAGAGAGAGATAGGGAGAGCGAGAGAGAGAGAGAGAGAGAGAGAGAGAGAGAGAGAGAGATTGGGAAAAGGAGAGAGAGAGAGAGAGAGAGAGAGAGAGAGGAGAGAGAGAGAGAGAGAGAGAGAGAGAGAGAGATAGAGAGAGAGAGAGAGGGAGAGAGAGAGAGAGAGAGAGAGAGAGAGAGAGAGAATAGGATAAGGAGAGGGGGGAGGGAGACAAAGGTGGAGAGACAGAGGACAAATTGGGAGAGAGGGAGAGGGAGGGCAAAGAATAGGATAAGAGAGAGAGAGAGAGGGAGAGAATATGATAGGGAGAGGGGGAGGGAGAGAGAAATATTAGGGGGTAGGAAGAGAGGGATAGAATAGGATAAGGAGAGGGGGAGGGAGAGAGAGTTAGAGACAAAGAGAGAAGAGGATAGGAAGAGAGGGAGAGAGAGAGGGAGGGCGGAGATGGGGAGAATAGGATAAAGAGAGGGAGATTGGGGAAAGGAGAGGGGGAGAGGGAGAGAGAGGGAGATTGGGAAAAGGAGAGAGAGAGAGAGACAGAGAGAGAGGGAGAGAGAGAGAGAGAGAGAGAGAGAGAGAGACAGACAGACAGAGATAGAGACAGAGAGACAGAGAGAGAGACAGAGAGACAAAGAGAGACAGAGACAGAGATAGAGAGAGAGAATAGGATAAGGAGAGGGGGAGGGAGAGAGGGGGAGAGACAGAGGAATAATTGGGAGAGAGGGAGAGGGAGAGGGAGGGCAGAGATGGGGAGAATAGGATAAAGAGAGGGAGAGAGAGGGAGATTGGGAAAAGGAGAGGGAGAGAGAGGGAGAGAGAGATAGAGAGAGAGGGGGGGGAGGGGGGAAAGAGTTAGAGACAAAGAGAGAAGGGGATAGGAAGAGAGGGAGAGAGATAGGGAAAGAAAGAAAAGGGAGAGAGGGTGATAATAGGATTAAAAGAAGGGGGAGAGAGAGAGAGAGAGAGAGAGAGAGAGAGAGAGAGAGAGAGAGGGAGGGAGAGAGAGAGAGTAGGGAGAGGAGTAGGGAGAGAGAGAGAGATAGTAGGGGGTAGGAAGATAGGGATAGAATAGTATAAGGAGAGGGGTAGGAAGAGAGTTGGATACAGAGAGAGAAGGAGAGAGAGAGAGAGAGAGAGAGAGAGAGAGAGAGAGAGAGAGAGAGAGAGAGAGAGAGAGGAGAGAGAGAGAGAGAATATGATAGGGAGAGGGGGAGGGAGAGAGAGTTAGAGAGAGAAAAAGATTAGGGGGTAGGAAGAGGGATAGAATAGGATAAGGAGAGGGGGAGGGAGAGAGAGTTAGAGACAAAGAGAGAAGAGGATAGGAAGAGAGGGAGAGAGATAGGGAAATAAAGAGAAGGGAGAGAGGTGAGAATAGGATTGAGAGAGAGAGAGAGCAATAGAATAGGATAATGAGAGGGGGAGGGGGAGAGAGAGAGAGAGAGAGAGAGAGAGAGAGAGAGAGAGAGAGAGAGAGAGAGAGAGAGAGAATAGGATAAGGAGAGGGGGAGGGAGAGGGAGTTAGAGACAGAGAGAGAAGGGGATAGGAAGAGAGGGAGAGAGATAGGGAAAGAAAGAGAAGGGAGAGAGAGAGAGAGAGAGAGAGAGAGAGAGAGAGAGAGAGAGAGAGAGAGTAGTGGGTAAGAAGAGAGGGATAAAATAGGATAAGGAGAGGGGGAGGGAGAGAGTATTAGAGATAGAGAGAGAAGGGGATAGGAAGAGAGTGAGAGAGATAGGGAAAGAAAGAGAAGGGAGAGAGGGTGAGAATAGGATTGAGAGAGAGAGAGAGGAGATAGGAAGAGAGGGAGAGAATAGGATAAGGAGAGGGGGTGAGAAAGGCAGTTAGAGAGAGAGTAGGTGGAGAAGGGGTAAGATAGAGAATAGGGAATAAGAAGAGAGGGAGAGAGTATGATAAGGAGAGGGGGAGGGAGAGAGAGGGCGAGAGAGAGAGAGAGGAGATTTGGGAGAGAGAGAGAGGGAGAGGAAGAGAGAGAGAGAGAGAGAGAGAGAGAGAGAGAGGGTGGAGATGGGGAGAATAGGAGAGAGAGGGAGAGAGAGAGAGAGAGAGAGGGTGAGAGACATGAGGTAGAGAGAGAACGAGAAGGAGAAAAGGGGGAGAGACTTGGCAGAGAGAGAAGTTTGAGGGGGAGAGAGATGAGATAGAACTCAAGAAGGATAATTAGGGCTCATAATAGATAGAGACGGTGATGGGGGAAGGAAGACGAGAGAGAGGAAAAGAAGAGAGACATGCATGTATACAAACATATATACATATATCTATATAAATATATGTATATATATAACTATAGATATGCATATATACATACATAAACACATATTATATATGTATTTTGTGAAAATCAAAATAATGGTTTGTCATAACCTGTACGGGTTTTGAAACTCAAAATAATATTTTTCATAACCAGCATGGGTTATGAAAAACCATAATTTTGGTTTTTCATAACCAATACGGGCTATGAAAAACCATATTTTTGGTTTTTCATAACCAGTATGGGTTATGAAAAACCATATTTTTGGTTTTTCATAACTCGTATGGGTTTTGGGAAATTCAAAATGATGGTTTTAGTTCTACATAACCTGTACGGGTTATGTAGAACTATGAATGGTACTTTTTGTTTTTCAAAACCCGAGTGGGTTATATTGCACATCAGAACCCGTGTGTATTTTGGCTTGGTAAGAGGGTTGGAAAATGACCCTAAGACTTGGAAGCCCATTTTCCCTCCATTTCTGTCCCTTTACACGTTTTTTCATCTTCCAACATGATTTCTCAACTTCATCATCATCAGGTTTACAAATGATCAAGTGGGTATCTCTAAAATTACCACCATAATCTCACACATCTTCTCATCTTTCTGACCATATAAATATTTCTATTTTTAGACAAAATTAGCATAGTAAACTTTAATTTTCTTTACCAGTGCCTTGACAGTCCTCATAGACATGCATCTACCATTTTTTTAATAACTTTTGATATACTTGAACAAATTCAAAATAAATTACATATTATTGTTCTACACTAGATTCTATACAATTTTTAAAAAAAAAGTTTTCATTTTTGATTATTTTGATGCAAGTTATGCCCAGTGCACAAACAGGTACCAAATTTTTAGGATGCAGTCACTTCAAAAAATCATTAAAAAAAAAATACTCAATGAAAAATTACAAAAAAATACACAACTTCTAGATCTCAATCTTACATATCATCCTACCAAAGGGTTTTGCAAAATACTAAATCTAATTATATATTTTGTGCAGTGCACGAAAAAAGCTATGTTATATTTTTCAGAAAAAATCAGGAACAATTTTTCATGCGAGAGAGGTTTGTCTCTCTTAATCCTATCCAATTTTAAAAAACTTTAGTAGTTTAGAAAATAGATTCAGAGTACTACAATTCTTATTGTTTTCTCAACTCCTAGTTTTGAGTGCATGACCTTCGAATATCTCTTTGAAGTTCAGGTTTACCTGTTTTCAGAAAAAAAAAAAGTGGCCACTTATACCCCCCTTTTTGTTCACCATCTTGGTGCACTTACCCTAGTGGTGGATTATTTCTCTTTTATTCTTCTTCATTTTGGCAGTGAGACCTCTAGTAGTGAGCTTTTATTTCTTTCTTTTGGGTAATGAGCCCTCTAGTAGTGAGTCTCTGACACTGAGCCTTTCTTTGTAAAAATCACCTTAACTAGTGTCACCCTAAAATGTGTTCATATATTTAGAGTAGATTCTCTATGGTTTTTTCCCTAAGAGGGTTTTCCACATAAAATCTGGTGTTTTATTGTGTTTGGTGTGCTCTAGTTTTAATGCTCATATCTTTTTGTGGATTATGTGTTAAAGTTAATTTATTGTAGATCTGATTTAAGAAATAGATTAAAGATTTTATACAATTGATTCACCCCCTCCCTGTCAGTTGTTTTATGCATTAGAGTATTCAATAATTGGTATTAGAGATTTAGTTCCTTGGAGAAGAGCTTAACTACTTGAGGAGATCCTGATGGAACACAAATTGACAACCCCTATGTTTGATGGATTTGACTATGCTTTCTGGAAAGTGAAGATGCAAGGTTACCTAATTTCTCTTGGGTATAAATAATATTAGCCTACTACAAAGAAGTACACTAAATTATAGACTAGGGTGAACACTCTGGATGAGATCAAGGATTTTGTAGATAATGAAAAGGAAAGGTTCACTATCGTTAGTGCTCTTTCCAAGACTAAATTAAAAAAGTTTATATCTTTGGAATCTTCTTATGAAGTTTGAGATAAATTAGAAAATACTTATGAAGAAGATGATACTGTTAAAGAAGCTAAGTTGTAGAATGTCAAAAATAAATATGAATGCACGCGAATGGATGAAGAAGACAATATAACTAGCTACCTGCAAAAGATAGATGATGTTGTGAATGAGATCAGAGGTCTTGGAGGTAACTTGCCCGAAGATGAAGTTGTTAAAAAGGTACTCAAATCTCTTACTAGACCCTATATCTCTAAAGTTTTAGCAATAGAAGAATCATAGAATCAGAATAACTACACTAGAGAATACATGCATGGCTCCTTACTTGATTTTGAGATGAGGAAATGCAATGACAAAAATGACATTTAAGGTTACTAGATTAACAAAAAGTGAGGAATCTTATGAAGAAACCTTTGATGAGATTGAAGAAAATTTGTGAGAAGAATGAAGAATGGAACCAAAAAATACAAAGGTGAATTGTCACTTAAATGTTTTAGCTATGGAAAGATAGGTCATTATGCTTCTAGATGTCTTGGCAGAATTGCAAATCAAAAGAATAAAGAATCAAATGAAATTTCAATAAGAAGGCTTATTATGTTAAAGAAGATGCAAATATTTCTGATGATGGAATTTGACTATGAGGAAGACAATGAATTTTTGTTATTGGTTGTAAAGGAAGAATCTTGGTTTGTTGACCCTTGTAAAATTGTGAAGGAAAAATCTCCAAAAGATGCTGTTAAAATAAAAAGGTACTATTGTATCTGCTTTTCATGCTAGAAGAGATAAAGATGAATGGATTATTGATAGCGGATGTTCAAATCATATGACTGGTGACAAGAGTAAGTTTTTAAATCTTGACAAATTTGATGGAGGAGTTGTTATATTTGGAGATGATTAAATAGCTAGGATAGTTGGAATTGGTTCAATCAGCTTTGATGGTATACATAATATTTATAATATTTTCTATGTTAAAGGCTTGAATCATAAAATTTTGAGTGTTGGTCAAATGTGTGGAAATGGATATAATCTTCTTTTTTAGGATGATGGGTGTGAGATCAAGTAAAGGCCTAAAACTATGATTGTAACAGGAAAGAGGATAGATGGGAATTTATATCACTTGAGGACTTCTGGAAGATATTGTTTGATAACATAGATTAGGAAGATTTGGTTATGGCATCGGTAGATGTGTCACATTAATTTTGATAATTTGGTGAGGATTAATTCAATTCAAGCTATGAGAGATTTGTTGAAGATCACAAAACCTTCTAATGATGTTTGCAAATAATATCAAGTTGGAAAAAAAAACAAGGAGAACTTTCAAGATCAAGGAACAATATTCTACTAGACTGTTGGATTTAGTGCACAGTGATTTTTGTGGTTCAACCAAAACTAGAAGTCAACAAGGTGACATGTATTTCATGCTCTTAATTGAAAATGAGATAGACAGAAGAATCAAATGTTTGAGGTACGACAAAGGTGGATATTTTACTTCTGATGAATTCAATATCTTTTGCGAGAATCATGGATAAGAAGACATTTGTTTTCTTCTAGGATGCCACAACATAGTGGTGTAGTTGAAATGATGAATAGGTATGTGTAGGATCATGAGAGGCAAAAAAGTGGCAATGGGGGAAAAAATGCATTTTAAATTTTGCCAAACACGCCAAAATCCACTTTGACTTTTTGTATGGGTCGGCCAAAATTTGAATTTGGTTTAGTAATACCAAACCAAAATGGATATTCGTTAATATCGAATATTCATTAATATCAGATATTCGATATTAATGGATATTCTTTTTGTGACATTTTTATTGTGATGTCATGTTTTCCAAAATGAATATCCGTTTAAATCAGATATCTGTTTTTCTCAACATAAAAAACATACTTTAGTAAAATGGGCATAACTTTTGTGTTTCTTATCAAAAAATTTATCTTTTATAGGCATTGTAAAGGTAATTCAGAGACCTATCAAATGGATAAGGTAATTTTATTATATTATGGACCAAAAATTAATTATAATTATTCAAATTTAATCCTTCATTTTTGAAACTTTAAATACTCACAAATTTTGCATCAAAAGTTAATATTTTATCTTTTTATTCGTTCTCTACTTATCTCTCTCCTTTTCTCATCCCATCTAGATATTTCCCAAGTTACATCTAAGTCTGTACATATATCTCCCTCTTTCTATTCCTATCTCTCCCTCTCCTACTCTATCCTTGTCACTCCTTATTTCTATTTCTCTCTAGTAATCTCTCTTCTCTTTATTTATCTCCCCCCTCTACCTTATCCTACCTATACCTATTTATTAATTATCTCTATCACCTCCTTTATCTCCCTATCTTGTCCCCTCTATATCTATCTCCCTAGAGATCTATCTTGATGTATATTTATATCAAGCATTATCTCTAAATCTCACTTATTCACTCCATATCTCCCTCCATTTGTCCTACTCTCTCTATCACTTTCTATCCATATCTATCTCTACCTCCATCTTCACATCTCTATCTATTTCCCTATCCAACTCTCTTTCTATATGTCCCTCTATCTTTATTTCTCTTCCTCAAGTCTATACACGGTTAATCTATCTCCCCCTCTCTTCCTCTATCACGATTTCTATGTATCTCTCCCTTTCTCTACCTTTATCTCTTTATTTACTCCCTCCCTATATATCTTTATCTCTCTCCCTCCTTCCTTCTCTATAACCCCTATATATGTCACTTTATATCTCCCTATTTCTATCTCCCTCTCTATCTATCCCAATTTATAATCTATATTTTTCTCTTTATCACTCTCTTGCACTATCTACATCTCTCTATCTATCTATATTCCTCTTCCTTTGTATCTTTCTATGATATCTTCCTTTTTGTATCTCACTCTGTGTACCCCTCTATATCCTTTTTTATCTATCTCTATATATTTATCCTTGTCTTTACCTCTCTCTTTCTATATTTCTATTCATCTCCCTCTCCCTTTATCTTCATTTTTAGCTCTATCTTCCTCTCTCCTTTTCAATCTCTAGATATGTCTCCCTCTTTCCATCCATCCTTGTCCTTTAGTATTTCTCCCTCTTTCTTCATAGTCCTTAATATCTATATCTCTATTTATGTCTCTATCTCTTTTCTAGGTCTGTCTATCTCTCTATTTATCCTTCTATCTCTCCCTCTCTTTATCTCTTCATCTCTCCTCACCCTTATATCTCTACTTATTCAAGTATATTTAGCTTTATACATCTCTATCTGTCCTTCTCTATGTATTTGTCTCTTCTACCTCTCTTTATCTCTCTCCTCTCTCTTTATTTGTATCTCCCTCTCTATCTCTATCTCTATTTTCATCTCTGTAGAGATCTCTCTCCTTATTGGTAATGGATCTTGATTATCAATTTATATGTTTTTGTCTTAGCTATATTTGGATCTTAGTTCTTGATGAGGTGTGTATATTATCTTTCCCCTATGAATTTTGTTTCTAGGGAGGGAGGGGGAGAGGGCGAGAGAGATGTGTGAGAGAGTGATAGAGACTATGAGAGGGAGGGATGGGGGGAGAAGTGGAGAGAGAGAGAGGGAGAGGATAATTAAGAGGAGGGGGTAGGGAGGAGAGGGAAGTACTAATAAAGGGAGAGGCAAAGAGAGGGTTATTGGGCGGAAGAGAGAATGAGAGAGAGAGAGAGAGAGAGAGTTTGGGATAATTAGGTGATAGGAGGAGAGGGGAGAGGGGAGAGGGGAAAGTATCAACAAAATAGAACAAATGAAAATTTATACATACTTAACAAGCTAAAGGAAAGGAATGGATCCAAATATCTCATGAGTCAAAAGGATGAAAATTAGCTATGGCATAAAAGGTTGGGACATATGAACTTTGAAATTCTTGTCAAATTTAGTTCAAAGAATGCTATAAGAGGTATGCTTGCTATCACAAAGCTATCAAACATTGTATGAAGACATTGTCAAATTGGCAAGAAAACAAAAGTGACCTTCAAGACTAAAGAGAACTCAGCTACAATACCAATTGAACTAATACACACTGATTAATGTGGAACCATGAGAACACAAGGTTGGAATGGTGAAAGATATTTCATGTTGTTCAAAGTTGACTTCACTATAATGACTTGGGTGTGCTTCTTGAAAGAAAAATCAGAAGCATTTGAGAAATTTGGAACCTTTAAGGATATGATTGAAAATGAGATGAACCTGTAATTGAAGTGTTTAAGGTCTAACAGAGGTTTAGAATTCACATCAGATGAATTTGAGGATTAGTACAAAAAACATGGTATAAAAGACAATTTTCTATAGTGAGAACATACAACAAAATGGTGTTGTTGGAAGAAAAAATAGGATAGTGCAAGAAATGACAAGAACAATTTTGAATGAGTCAAAATTAACTGATATATTTTGGAAGGATGTTGTTCATACAACAATTTATATTCTAAATAGAGCACATTTGAGACCAAATAGCTCTAAAACTCCTTATGAGTTATGGATTAGAAGGACAATCTCAGTTATTCATTTTAGTGTTTGGAAGTAAGTGTTATACAAAGCATGATGATGGCAATCTTGGAAAATTTGATGCTAGATCAGATGAAGGATACTTTTTTGGATATTGCTCAAGAAGTAAGGCTTATAAATGCTATAATATGAGGCTGGGCAAGTGCACCAAGATGGTGTGCAAAAAGTGGGGTATAAATGGACACTTTTTTTTTTTTTTTTTTCTGAAATCAGGTAACGCTGAACTTGGAGGAGGAAGTTGAGAGCCATCCACTCAAGATATGAAGATACTCAAAGAACAAATATTGTAGTACTCCGAATCTAGTTTCCAAACTACTAAGTTTTTTTAAAATTGGATAAGATTAAGGGGGTCAAATCCTTCATGCACGAAAAATAGACCCTGATTTGTTTTGAAAAACATAACATAGTGTCTGACGTGTGCATCAAAAAATTCATAGTTAGATTTAGTATTTTGATAAATCCTTTGGCAGAAAAATAGTTAAGAGTGAGCACTAGAAGTTGTGTATTTTTTTGTAATTTTTTGTGAGTATTTTTTTTTAATGATTTTTCCAATCGAGCACATCTTGAAAATTAGGTACTTGTTCATGCATGAATTATGACTTGCACCAAAACAATCAAAAATACATTTTTTTTTAATTGTAAAGAATCAAGTGCACTACAATAATATATAAATTTTTTTAAATTTGGATAACTGGATTAAAAGTTATTAAAAAAATGGTACATGTATGTCTTTGAGAACTATGGAGACATTGGTAAAAGAAATTCAATAATAATATGTTATTGTTGTTCAAATTTAAAACAAATTATATGGTTAGAAAGCTCATAAGATGGGTGAAAATATGGTGGAAATTTTAGAAATACCCACTTGATGAAGTGTAAACCCGATGATAACAAAGTTGAGAAACCAAGTTGATAAAACAAAACACGTCAAAATGGAGGGAAATGGAGAGAAATAAAACATCCAACCCGCAAATTTGTCAACCAGGCCTATTCACAAGCCTAAATAGTCAAAAGTGTGTATGGGCTCCCTATACTATAAACAGTGTGTACGGGGTATTTTTAAAACAAAACCGTGTATGAGCTTTCTTAACAATAAGAAGCATGTACACGGTGTTAAAGCTATAAACAACATGTACACACTTATGCCTATGTTTACAATGTGGGTGTGTGCATGTTGGAAATTTGAAAGAATTGATTATGTGTTGTGTAGACATCTAAAATTGGTCAACGCTTGCGGAGTCATATTTTAACATTGGCGCATTACCTTATTTTAGGGTTTTTGCATCGCATTAACATTTCTTCTATGTTGCGTACTTGGTCTTTATCATTTGCGAGCATCAAGTCCTTCTTCTACATTCCTCATTTTTATTGCTTTTGAATTAGGGTTTTGTCCTCTTATCAATCTTGTCATTTTGTCATCGATTTGTCATCGATCCTCGTCCTTGTCAATCTCGTCAATTTTTTGATCGATTTGTCATCGATCCTTTTCCTCTTCAATCATGTCAATTGGGGCATATCAATTTGGTCTCTTTATCAATATTGGTCAATTTGTCAACCAATTTCAATTGTTTATCAATCAAATCATTTATCAAGTCAGAATCATAATCGAATCGACATCAATTATCTTTTGTCAAGACCTAATTGTCATCCTTGCATTTTCTAATTCATCTTCTAAGGTTTTATGATTTATTCATTTAATCTTGTTTGTCATTTCCCCCTCTAGGTTAAATAATTTATTTATTTATCCTAAGTCTTCTTGTCACAATTAAATATTTATTTAATTGGTTAACTAATTCCTCCCTCTTTTGTGAATTAAATTAATAAATGAAAAATTGTTAATTAATTCACTTAATTCCTAATTTCTTCATTTTCTAATTTTCCTAATTCCTAATTTCCTAATTTCTAATTCATCTAATTTCAATTTTCTCCTATATTTCTCCTAATTTCATGGGAATGACATAGCAAATTTGTCATAATTGTCATTCTTGATTTGAAATTTCCTTTCAAATCTCTTCATGCTAATCTTGTCTTTTCTCCAATTTGTCTATAAATTGGATGAATTTCTTCAATCAAGGTCCCCTGATCCCTGGTCGACCCAATCATGCTTCTAGTATTCTTGCGCTATCGTCTTGTCTACTTGCTTTCACATCATGCTTATGAACTAGTAGGTGAGATCCACAAACAAAGCTATTTGAAGGAGAAAGAAGGACAATGGAGCCACATGAAGAAGACATCTGCATTTGGTTTGCTTAGTTTTCAATCTTGAATGTCTTGTTTTCATGTTTTCATTGAGTGTAATTAGGATTGTTGTCACTGCAATTGAGTTTTTGTGATTGAACTAGGCTAATGTTTATATTGCTTTGATGATTTCCACATTTCCTAGCTACATTAATTGGTGAACCCGATGTTAACTAACCCCCTAATCATACTTTTGAGTGCTTTTGAGTTGATTTGAAGGTGAAAAACCCAAGAAACAGGGTAATGCAGGGTTTTCTAAGAACTTCTACGCTTGTGTCAAAGGGATCTGTGCCTATGCCAGTTTATTATGTGCCTATGTTACTACATTTTGCACCTGTGTAAGATATTCTGTGCCTGTGTAAGGCCAGAAATAGAGGTAAAAAGCAGTGTTTTTACTTGCAAATTACTTTGTTTTGCATTCTGTTTGTGCATTTTGGTTTTTCTTTGGTACTGATTCTTTGTGCAGCACCTTGGCATTATGCATGGCAAAGACAAAAATGAAACTACTAACAAAGGTTATGTAGGTTCGCTAGTCAAAGACCAAACAAATCAAACTTTTAACTTGATGATTTTGCAAGTTGCCTTGTATTTCAACCGAACTTTTGTGTTTGTGGTTCATAATTAGGCACCTAGTATGGTTGCTAAGTAGGATGGAATGAATGTGTGTTTGCTTTGATTGTTGAGTTTGACATTGGAGCAGGAGAGTATGCTCTCATCCTTCTTAGGGTGATCAGAAATCCCGATCTTCGATACCATTCTCATGGCTCGAATTGTTTGTTACCTTTAGAGGGCCTGCCTTCCCGACCATTTGCTTTCTTTTCCAAGCAAATGACAATCGTGAGAAGGGAATGACCCAAAGTGAGCATAGCTAGAGTACCTTGGCATTCTAACTCACTATAAATAAATACTTGATGGGCGAAAGCTTTGAAGGAAGGGTTACGTGGGAATTGTAGTTATTTGGGAAGTGATGACCCTTGAACTCTTTCTCATATCAACATCTAAGTAGGACCTCACGGTCTAAATCGTGCTTGCACGACTACATTTGTTTGGTATCTTGGTGGGCTTAATGTCTCAATCATGCTTGCATGACACCAAGGAGTAACGCTTAACAGAAATCCTTACTAAACACCTTGTATTTAGAGGCCAAAAATCCTTCTAGTTGCTTGAGAAGGACAAGTTCGGATACTTGGAAGAGATACTAAGTTCGCCATGGGGAGATTTCCATGGGGACTGATGCTTGGCTGCCCTGAGAAGTGAGTGCCATGGAGGGGAGCCCGTGGGGTCAAGCATCTATGTATTCTCCTTGAATCTCATAACAAGTCTACCTCTCAAGTACCTACTGCCCTTGCCATCCATAAGAAATGTGTGAATGAGCATGATTGTCTTGAGTCTAAGTTAAAATATCTTGTCTTCTTTACTTGTCAAAAGTTGAGTTGTGTCTCATTTCGAAACCAAGACAAATTGATTCAAAACAAGGTTAAACACAAGAGTATTTCATTCAACAAAGTTCAAAACATCTTCAAACATGGTTGTCAAATATTTTTCAAAATCTTGTCTCAACATTCATGTCACTTAGATTTAGGTTCATCCTAGGTTGTCATTTTGCAAATTCATTGTCAACTACCAAGGTTAGGTTTCACCTAGGTCATACTCCTTTGCATATCAATAAGGGTCATCCATTTGCATGTGTCCTCTTGCATTAGAGTAATACCATTTCATAATTCAACCTTAGGTTTTGTCTTAGGTTGACATTGTCATACATTTTCATTTACATCCTTGTCCTCATAACATTAGGTCACATTTGCATACCCTAGGTCTCTCCATTAAGATTAGGTCATTATCATATCATATTAGGGTCATTTGCATAGTAATTATCCCTTTGCATATAGTGTCAAAACTAGGTTTTGTCATACTTGAGTAATCCAAATCTTTGATAAACCCTAAGTCATTGTTAGGAAGTCTAGTTCTTATCAAACTTTTGTCTTTTTGTCATCAATGTCATTTGGTCAAACCTAGCTTAGTATCCAAGCATATAGGGGAGACATTGTCATTTTTTCCTTTTGTCACTTGGTCCTTTTGTCCTTTGAGGTCTAGACATCATTTCAATTTCCTAAGGGTCTCATTTTTAGAATTGCATTCATAAGTTTGTCAAAATCTTGAAAAACAACCAAAAATATAGGTTGCATTCTTGCCATAGATTGCATTTTTGTTTGTTTAGTTTGCATTTAGTTGCATATCATACATCATCCTTGAAAAAAATTCCAAAAATATTGCATTTGCATAGTGACATGTTTGTTGAAATGAGGTCTCAACCTTCTTACGAAGCCATGTCATCACAATTGAGCAATCAATCATGTCAATCCAATCTCTACATGTCTCATAACTTGGATCAAACTTATCATGATGATGTAAATGTCCAAATACAAAAACTAGAGGAGAAACTAGTTCAAGAAGAGGAGATATTGGAACAAAGAGTGAAAAACATTGAGAAGAATAGATCACAAATGTCCAAAATGTTTCAAAAATTTCCAGGTTGAAATCCAAAGATTGAGCCAATTGATGTAAGATCTCTTCTTGAACGATCAGACATACCAGCTCTCCTCTCACAAATAGAGATGATGAAACAATTTCAAGAAAAGAGACAACATCAATTTCAACATTATGTGCCTCCACAACAAGAACAAGAAGGTGTTTACTATCAATCAGATTTTCAACCATCACAACCAATGGTCCAACATATACAACCAACACAACCAATGGTCCAATTTCAACAATATGTCCAACCAACTATACAATGTCAACAAATAGTTCAACCAATGGTGGAATATCAATGTCAACAACCACAACCAAACATTCAAAAACAAAGGTTGCAGCACACACCAACCCAAGTTTCAAACATGTCAGAACAATTGAACCAAGTCCAATATCAAAACATGACATTAGATCAGAACCAACTCCTTGCCAAACAAGTTCAAATTCCAGATACAACTATGTCAAAACCTCAAAAGAAAGGTGGCTTTATTGCAATGATCTTAAGGAAACTACCAAGTGAGTTCTTTGAGGAAGATCAAAATTATACACTTATGTCTAGCAATGCCTCATCCCCCCATAAACAAATTGACTCTCCAGTCGCATCTATCCCTACACCTCTAGAAGTTTCACAAGAACCTTCCATATTGTCCTCATCAAACAATACACCCAAGGATGAAATTACCCAAGGGCTATCCATAATTGATTGCCATGATAATCCAATTCATGATGCACATCCTTGTCATGTTTTAGAAATACAAGACCCAATGCCACCATGCACTTTATTGCCATTACCTGTTTTAGAGGACCCCATTCGAAGTCCCTCTTCCTCATGTTCAAGCATTGATTCCTTGCCAGAATCCATCACAAATGTTCAAAGTGCATTTCCTTCATGCCAAAACATTGATCCCTTGTCAAAATCCCCCATGCATATCCAAAGTCCAACCCCATGTCAAGAGGATAATTTAGAGAATGAAGAAACTTGTCTTAAAACAGATCAAGATCAAACCTTATCATCCCATCCAATTATTGACCAAAACCCCATGTTCCAAGAAACTCATGATGATTCCCCTATTCTTGTCCATCCTATCCAAAGTCCTATTGACACTCCATTCCCTAAGAAAGATCAAGATATCCCAGTCCATCCAATCCCAAACGATCCCCTTCCATTTCATGATAAAAATGTCCTTTCAAATCCCATTGACATTCCAGATATCCCTTCCATCCTTTCCGATGATCCCATTAAAAGTCAAGAGCAAAGCACCTTTAAAGAGGATTCCAATGATCTTCCTCCTTGTCAAGATCAAATTATTCCTTTAAATCCTCCACAAGATCCACTTGTTCCTCCATCTCCTTGTTCTAATGCTCCATATACACTCCAAGATCACATTTCTTTTGATGATCCCATTATTTTTCCCATTCCATCTCTTGAAGAGCCTATCATTGAACCATGTCCACTACACAATCCTAGTCCCCCTCATGATCCTAATCCCCCTCATGATTCTAACGTGTCAGTGCAAGATGTTCATGAACCCTCGACATGCATAATGGGTTCTTCCACTTTGGTGCAATATCCGATCCACTTCAAGATCTCATTATTTCTCTCATATCATATCCACCTCATAATGGACTCGCGTCTTCTTCCCAAAGAAAAGAGTATCCTACAAGTCAAGATATTCATAAAGGCAAAGGAGTAGATCTCCATAAGAAAGAACCCCTCCATATCAAAGAAGATCTTAAGGGTCATGTCTACACAACTCACTCTCAAGATGTTGGTATCCCTCCAAAATCAAAACACACACCTTCCCCATCATACTTTCCATCCATCTTAGGTCCTTATATTCCTTCGTCCTCTATGCAAGGTTAGAAAAGGCACACATCCTTGAGTCAATTTCATCAATCCAAAAGAAGTCCATTTCATTCATACCCATCCATACATTCCTTTCCTCCTCCAAGCAATTTGAATGCCAAGTATAAAAGTCATAAGTCTAGCAATCCACATGTATTCAAGAATCAACATGTCTAATATAATCGACATGTCAAAGCAAAGAAAAATATGATCCAAAAAGAAAAAGAAATATCCAAAAGGCCACAAAGGCCCATTGAGAAAAATAAAGAAAAGTCAAAATATATATGGGTTCCTAAATCCCTTGTGTTGGCAATGCACTCCAAGGAACCACAAAAGCATGAAAAATCAAAAACCATGTGGATCCCTAAGCGGCTCCTTGAAGCACAAAATCCTAAAGAAACCTCAAAATTGGTATCTAAAATTTATATTCCTCCATCCAAACCTCTCAAATCTATTCCTCCATCACCTTCATCATCTATTTTGGGCTCTTATGTCCCAAAATCCCAAGCTATTCCTCCATCCAAATCTCACAATTTGAGATCCATTTTTCCTCCATCAGTCCATCACCCCTCAAGGTGCATGCCAATGTTCATCTTACCTTCATTTCCATCCAGTGAAGCCCAATTCTTCCAATACCCTATCCATTATCCAATGCAAATTTTCCATCCTTCGATCCCTTTGATCCCATCCTTTGCATAAATCCTTGCCTTAGTTTCATCTTATTTTCTATGTCCTTATCCTACCAACGTCTTTGAGCATACTTTTAAAGGTCATGGTCCATTTTTTTCAAGGCTACTATCCAAAAAAAAAAAAAGATGCTTGAGTCCTTCTTCCATCCCCTATCATTTGTCCATCTTCTATTGAAAAAGTCAAAATCAAAAAAAAAAAAATCAAAAGTCAAAATACAAAAAAAAAAAGGTGAAAAAAAAAAAGAAAAAGAAAAAAAAAAGTAAAGCAAAAATAATTCGTCCACTGGTGAAAACCTGGAAAACAGGCGCCTTGGACAAGTACTGTGATGAAAACCTGGCAAACAGGCATCATGCGTAATCTATGAACTTCTTGCATACCGTACTTGGGGGCAAGTTTCCTCCTTCATATCTTATTGCCCTTCACTATCCTATCAAACCCCTGTCATTACCCTTCATATCCTATTGTCCCTCATGTCCATTTCCTCTTTCCACCTTTGATCTTGACAAGGCTGAGGATCTTAATGAGAATCATGCATCTTGTTTGCAGCTTTTAGTCCATCATAGCTTTTGGTCATTTATCCATTTGCTTATTATAACCTTTCATCCATATTCCCTAGCTTATTGCAACTTTCTACCACTATCCTGTATCCTATCCCGACCTTCAGTCCATGTCCCTTACCCATTCTTGGTCTTGCTTATCCTATCCATATCTTATCACTATCCATACACTCTTTTTCATTCCTTGATCTTGATCTGACATAAGGACGTGAAATGCAAAACATGGTTTCAAACACCTCTTGGCATGTCCCTCATGCCATGTCACTGATTTACATTGTCATATCCAGTCTCTTGTCCCATCATGCAATAACCCTTGAAAATTGCATCTGTATTGTCTCCATAGTAAAAGGCCTTTGTCTTCCCTCTATCCACCATCATTTCAATAAGCCTATTTATTCACTTGTCATATTCCTTACCTTGCTAGACACTGGGGGCAAAATCATAAAAAACTGAAAAATGTCTTGAAATAATCCAAAAAAATTGAAAAATGTCTTGAAATAATCCAAGAAAAAATTTGAAAAATGTCCTAAACTAAATCCAAAAAAATTGAAAAATGTCCTGAAATAATCCAAAAAAATTGAAAAATGTCCTGAAATAATCCAAAAAAATTAAATAAAGTCCTGAAAAAATGAACACAAAAAAATTTCAAAACATTAAAATCCAAAAACACGCATTTTGCAATAAAAATATCCTCTTGATGCATAAGACAGATTGTTGAGCATACCTCCAACAACTCGCAATCACACATTGTGCTTTAATGGAATCATGCGTTAACAAATGAACTTTTTCAATCAAACCAGACATTCAAACTGATCAAAATTGTCATATCAATCAACCTCAAAATTATTTGTCCTTGTCACTACTATCATGGGTCTTATACAGGGTGTGGTATACTCGAAACCAAACTGTGTCTTGTCTTAGACGGGGTATTGCATGTCCTAAAACCAGACAACATGATCGTCCTATCAACACTTTCAACTTTTGACAGTAAAGATCAAGATGTTTGTTTGACTTGTTGGAATTAGCGAGTCTTATCATTTATTGGTTTATTTTCGATCATGTTCCTATGTTGCTCGATGATGTCACTGAGTGATTTAGAGTGACCGGGATGGTTCATGGTCCCTTTCTTTTTTGTTGTGATTGTTGTTTGTGGAATGTTTGTCACAAACTGGGGCAACTATATCATTGGGTTTTTGTGATAAGTAAGTTCGCTTTGTGAACGCCGCACATACCTCGACCCTTGATGTATGCACCCTAGGATGCTTCACTCATTCCTTGTGTACGATGTGTCTGTCTTTTGCAAAAGGGGTTGCGGTCCAGCTCTGGCCTTCAATGCCATGATGCTCTGCATCCACTTTGCTACATTAAATAAAGGTTCTCACCTACTTATGTGCATTTGTGAAAGCAAGTTTTCCTTCATCTCTAACTGTCCTCTATCTAATTTCTTCTTACTAACATTTCTTCTGTCAGTCTTGGCGATCTGTTCGAACCTATCATTTTCTATTATTCTTATCAACTAATTGGCCTCTTTTCTGGATGTTTCCAGCCAATTCCTCGAGGGGGCAGGCATATGTCATTGTTATTGTCTGGGGCATTTTCATTATTGTTCTTTGAAACAATGCTTAATATCGCATTGTCTCAAAGAGGGGCAAAATGTAGACGTCTAAAACTGGCCAATGCTTGCGGAGTCGTATTTTAACATTGGCGCATTCCTTTCACATCTCTTCATGCTAATCTTGTCATCTCTCCAATTTGTCTATAAATTGGATGAATTTATTCAATCAAGGTCCCCTGATCCCTAGTCGAATCAATCATGCTTCTAGTATTCTTGCGCTATCATCTTGTCTACTTGCTTTCACATCATGCTTATGCACTAGTAGGTGAGATCCACAAACAAAGCTATTTGAAGGAGAAAGAAGGACAATGGAGCCACATGAAGAAGACATCTGCATTTGGTTTGCTTAGTTTTCAATCTTGAATGTCTTGTTTTCATGTTTTCATTGAGTGTAATTAGGATTGTTGTCACTGCAATTGAGTTTTTGTGATTGAACTAGGCTAATGTTTATATTGCTTTGATGATTTTCACATTTCCTAGCTACATGTTGCATTGATGTTTTGTCATTGATGGCAACACCGGTTGTTTTGGTTGTTTACTAGTTTCCGATTGGTTCAGGTAGAGTGGTTGATTATGTTATTGAACTGGTAGGATCTGGTATGCTTTGGTTTGTGGAATTGGTTTGGATCTATCATTCATGCTATTCAGATGTGTATCACGATCAATTGGTTCAGGATTTGATGACTCTAGAGCTATCATTTTTTCTACTAAGCCTTTTGATCACCGGTAAGGGTTTTACCAATAGAGATTTGTTGAAGATCTTTTGATGCACATGATAAGTGGTGTTGGTGCATCTTCTAGATGGCTTTTAGGATGATGTTGGTTATCTTGTTTGTGTTCCAGTTCATCGGTGGTGTTGGATTTGGTTTATGGCGACCTATTTTAGGTCCGACATTATCTAGGTTATGGACCGGTTTATGTAACGTGTTGGAGGATGTTCCTGATGCGTTACCGATGGGATTTAATGATTGGTTCACATTGTTTTCAGCCTAAGCCAACTTGGTTGATCATTGGATTGAGGGTTTATGTTATGAACTTATTGTATTATCTTTTAGGTAGCCGACCTAATTGTTTAGGTCCTGGGTTGGTATAAATATGATGTAAGATCTCTTTGTAGATCATTGGTTAATAGGAAAAGGTTATGGGATGATCTATGTGTGAATAATGTTGTAATTAAAAGCTCATCCCATAACCTTTTCCTATTCCTTAAATATCTCTATGATATGGAATAGTTATATTTTCAATTATTTGTTTTAATAAATAATTATAATTCATTTAAATTCATCCTTCATTTTAAAACATAAAAAACTCATGACTTTTTCATTTGATTTTCCTATTGCATGAATTTTTGTAACAATCATCTCAAAATAAACTAAATAAGTAATTGATTAATAATAGAAAATTTATGAATTTTATTAAGTTCGATAAATTTTGATAAACCATGTTATCTATGTTTGTTCATTTCTCCACCTCTCTCTCCTAAACCTATCACTCCACCTATTTGTTTCTTTCTCCCTCTCTTTTGTCCATATTTATACATCTGTCTCTAGACCTATATCTCTAACTATCAAAAAATACCTCATTAAATCTCTCTAGCTCTACAAGGTGCTTATATTTCTACCTCTTCATAATTTCCTCCTCTATGTCACTCTCTCTTCCCTAAGATCTAGACTAGTCTCTCTACATTTCCTTCTCATCTCTAGCAACAAAATTTAGAGGGGACAAGGAGGGGCGTAGGGAAGTATCAAAAAAAGGAGAGCGGGAGAGAGGTGAGAAGGAGAGATTAATTTTGGGGAAGAGAGAGTGTGAGAGAGAGAGCTATAGGTAATTAGGTGGAAGGCGAAGAGAGAGAGGGAGGGGGTGATTGGGGTGAAGAGAGAATGAGAGGGAGAGTTTGAGATTATTAGGGGGTAGGAGGAGAGGGGGAGAGGGGAAAGTATCAACAAAGAGAGAAGAGAGATGGGGATAGAGGTGAAGAGAGACATATAGAGTAATTAGGGGGTGGGTAGAGGGGGAGAGGGAAGTATCTATAAACCCATAGGAGGAGAGAGGTGATCAAGGGTAATTGAGGAAAAGAAATAAAGTGAGAGAGAATATGGTGTCCTAAAGGGTCATATGGTGTCTCATGAACCTTTAGGACACCATATGACACCTTGGGACACCATATGATGTTGTTATAAGTCTTATTGTGTCCTAAGGGGTCATATGGTGTTCTATGAGCCTTTAGGACACCATATGGTGTCATTAGGGGTCGTATGGTGTGTTAAGGGGTCATATGGTATCCTATGACCCCTTAGGTATTGTTAGGGGTCATATTGTGTCTGAACAGGTCATATGGTGTCGTTGGGGGATGTATGGTGTGCTAAAGGGTCATATTGTGTCCTAAGGAGTCACAAGACATCGTATGACCCGTTAGACACCATTTAATCCATTAGGTTTTGTTAGGGCTCATACTATGTCCTAAGAGGTCATATGGTGTCCCATGACCCTTTAGGATACCATATGACCCCTTAGGACATCATATGGTGTCATTATGGGTCTTATGGTGTCCTAAGGGGTCATATGGTGTTCTATAACCCCTTAGGACACCATATGACCCCTTAGGACATTATATGACCCCTTAGGATACCATACGATACCTTAGGACACCATATGGTGTCACAAGGAGTCGTATGGTGTCCTAAGGAGTCATATGGTGTCCTATGAACCCTTAGGACACTATATGGCCCATTAGGTGTCATCAGGGGTCTTATTGTGTCCTAATGGGTCATATGGTGTCGTATGACCCCTTAGGACACCATATGCTTGGAGACTATATGGTGCTATGGGTCGTATGGTGTCCTATGACACCTTAGGATGCCATATGACCCCTTAGGATACCATTTGGTGTTGTTATGTGTCATATGGTGTCCTATGACTCCTTAGGTGTCATTAGCGTTTAGTTTATGTCCTAAGGGGTCGTATTGTGTCCTCAGGGGTCATACGGTGTCCTATGACCCCTTAAGACACTATATGATGTCATTAGGGGTCATATTATGTCCTAAGGGGTCATAATGTGTCTTATGACCCCTTAGGACACCACATGGTGTCGTTATGGGTCGTATGGTGTTCTAAGGGGTCATATGGTATTCTATGACCCCTTAGGACACCATTTTTATGTTGTTATGGGTCGTATGGTCTCCTAAGGGGTCATATGGTGTCCTATGACCCCTTAGGACACCATATGGTTTCATTATGCATCGTATGGTTTCTTAAGGGGTGATATGGTGTTTTATGACCCCTTAGGACACCATATGGTGTCATTAAGAGTCGTATGGTGTGCTGAGGGGTCATATGGTGTCCTATGACCCTTTATAACACCATATGACCCCTTAGGTATTGTTAGGCATCATTTTGTGTTGTTAGGGGTTATATGATGTCCTATGACCCCTTAGGACACAATATGACCCCTTAGGTGTTGTTAGGGGTCATATTGTGTCCTAATGGGTCATATAGTGTCCTACGACCCCTTAGGACACCATATGGTGTCGTTTGGGATTGTATGGTGTGCTAAGGGGTCATATTGTGTCCTGAAGATTCTCAGGACATAATATAACCTCTCAGGACACCATATGACCCCTTAGATATTGTTAGGGGTCATATTGTGTCCTAAGGTGTCATATGGTGTCTCATGACACCATATGACCCCTTAGGACACCATATTGTGTCGTTATGGGTCTTCTTGTGTTCTAAGGGGTCATATGGTGTTCTAAGGGGTAATATGGTTTTATATGACCCCTTAGGATACCATATGATGCTTTAGGAGACCATATGGTGTCGTAAAGGGTTGTATGGTGTTCTAAGGGGTCATGTGGTGTTCTATGAGGTCATATGGTTTTGTATGACCCCTTAGGACACTATATAACTTTGTTAGGGGTCATATTATGTCTTGAGGGGTCATATTGTGTCTTATGACCCATTAGGACACCACATGGTGTCGTTATGGGTCGTATGGTGTTCTAAAGGGTCATATGGTGTTCTATGACCCTCTAGGACATCATATTATGTTGTTATGGGTCGTATGGTCTCCAAAGGAGTCATATAGTGTCCTATTACCGCTTAGGACACCATATGACCCCTTAGGACACCATATGGTGTCATTATGCATTGTATGGTGTCCTAAGGGGTCATATGGTGTTATATGACCCCTTAGGACACCATATGATCCCTTAGGACATCGTATGGTGTCGTTGGGGGTCGTATAGAGTGCTAAGGGGTCATATGGTGTCCTATGACCCCTTAGCACATAATATGACCCCTTAGTACACCATACAGTGTCCTTAGGGGTCATATGGTGTGCTATGACCCCTTAGGATATAATATGACCCCTTAGGTGTTTTTAGGGGTCATATTATGTCCTAACGGGTTATATGGTGTCCTACAACCCCTTAGGATGCCATATGGTGTCATTAGGGGTTCTATGGTGTGCTAAGGGGTCATATTTTGTTCTAAAGGTTCCTAGGACATCATATAACCCCTTAGGACAACATATGACCCCTTAGGTATCGTTAGGGATCATATTGTGTCCTAAGGAGTCATATGGTGTCTCATGACACCATATGACCCCTTAGGACACTATATCATGTGGTTATGGGTCTTCTTGTGTTCTAAGGGGTCATATAGTGTTATATGACCCATTAGGATACCATATGACCCCTTAGGAAACCATATGGTGTCATAAAGGGTGGTATGGTGTCGCAAGGGGTCGTATGGTGTCCTAAGGGTCATATGGTGTCCTATGACCCCTTAGGACACTATATGACATTGTTAGGGGTCATATTATGTCCTAAGGGGTAATATTGTGTCTTATGACCCATTAAGACACCATATGGTGTCGTTATAGGTCGTATGGTGTTCTACTACCCTCTAAGACACCATATTATGTCGTTATCAGTTGTATAGTCCTCTAAGAGGTCATATGGTGTCCTATGACCCCTTAGGACACCATATAGTGTCATTATGCATCGTATGGTGTCATAAGGGGTCATATGGTGTTCTATGACCCCTTAGGACACAATATGACTCCTTAGGACACCATATAGTGTAATTAGGGGTCATATGGTGTGCTAAGGGGTCAAACGGTGTCCTATGACCCCTTAAGAGTCCACATGGTGTCATTATGGGTCGTATGGTGTTCTAAGGGGTCATATGGTGTTCTATGACCCTCTAAGACACCATATTATGTTGTTATGGGTTGTATGGTCCTCTAAGGGGTCATATGGTGTCCTATGACCCCTTAGGACACCATATAGTGTCATTATGCATCGTATGGTGTCCTAAGGGGTCATATGGTGTTCTATGATCCCTTAGGACACCATATGACTCCTTAGGACACCATATGGTGTCATTAGGGGTCATATGGTGTGCTAAGGAGTCAAATGGTATCCTATGACCCCTTAGAACACCATATGACCCCTTAGGTATCGTTAGGTGTCATTTTGTGTCATTAGGGGTCATATGGTGTCCTATGACCCCTTAGGACACAATATGACCCCTTAAGACACCATATAGTGTGGTTAGGGGTCATATGGTGTCCTGTGACCCCTTGCGACACAGTATGACCCCTTAGGTGTTGTTAGGGGTCATATTGTGTCCTAATGGGTCATATGGTGTCCTACAACCCCTTAGGACACCATATGGTGTCGTTAGGGGTTATATGGTGTGCTAAGGGGTCATATTGTGTCCTAAAGGTTCCTAGGACATCATATAACCCTTTAAGACACCATATGACCCCTTCGGTATCGTTAGGGGTCATATTGTGTCATAAGGGGTCATATGGTGTCTCCTGACACCATATGACCCCTTAGGACACCATATCATGTTGTTATGGGTATTATTGTGTTATAAGGGGTCATATGGTGTTATATGACCCCTTAGGATATGATATGACCCCTTAGGTGTTGTTAGGGGTCACATTGTATCCTAACAGGTTATATGGTGCTCGACGATCCCTTAAGACACCATATGGTGTCATTAGGGGTTGTATGGTGTGCTAAGGGGTCATATTGTGTCCTAAAGGTTCCTAGGACATCATATAACCCTTTAGAACACCATATGACCCCTTAGGTATCATTAGGGGTCATATTGTTTCCTAAGGGGTCATATGGTGTCTCATGACACCATATGACCCCTTAGGACACCATATCGTGTCGTTATGGGTCTTCTTGTGTTCTAAGGGGTCATATGGTGTTATATGACCCCTTAGGATACCATATGACCCCTTAGGACACCATATGGTGTTGTAAAGGGTGGTATGATGTTGTATGGTGTCCTAAGGGGTCATATGGTGTCCTATGACCCATTGGGACACTAAATGACATCGTTAGGGGTCATATTATGTCTTAAGGGGTAATATTGTGTCTTATGACCCCTTAAGACACTAGATGGCATCGTTATGGGTTGTATGGTGTTCTAAGGGGTCATATGGTGTTCTATGACCCTCTAGGACACCATATTATGTTGTTATGGGTCATATGGTCTCCTAAGGGGTCATATGGTGTCCTATGACCCCTTAGGACAACATATAGTATTAGTATGCATCGTATGGTGTCCTAAGGGGTCATATGGTGTTCTATGACCCCTTAGGACACCATATGGTATCATTAGGGGTTGTATGGTGTGCTAAGGGTTCATATGGTGTCCTTTGACCCCTTAGAACACCATATGACCCATTAGGTATCGTTAGGTGTCATTTTGTGTCGTTACAGGTCATATGGTCTCCTATGAACCCTTAGGACACAATATGACCCCTTAAGACACCATATAGTGTCGTTAGGGGTCATATGGTGTCCTATGACCCCTTAGGACACACTATGACCCCTTAGGTGTTGTTAGGGGTCATATTGTGTCCTAATGGGTCATATGGTGTCCTACGACCCCTTAGGACACCATATGGTGTCATTAGGGGTTGTATGGTGTGCTAAGGGGTCATATTATGTCCTAAAGGTTCCTAGGACATCATATAACCCCTTAGGATACCATATGACCCCTTAGGTATCGTTAAGGGTCATATTGTGTCCTAAGGGGTCATATGGTGTCTCTTGACACCATATGATCCCTAAGGACACCATATCATGTCATTATGGGTCTTCTTGTGTTATAAGGGGTCATATGGTGTTATATGACCCCTTAGGACACCATATGGTGTCGTAAGGGATCATATGGTGTTATAAGGGGTCATATGGTGTCTTATGACCCCTTATGACACTATATGACCCCTTAGGTGTCACCATGGGTCATATTGTGTCCTAATTGGTCATATGACATTCTTTGACTCCTTAAGACACCATATGACCCCTTGGGACACTATATGGTGCTATGGGTCGTATGGTGTCCTAAGGGGTCATATGGTGTCCTATGACCCCTTAGGACACAATATGACCCTTTAGGATGCCACATTGTGTCATTAGGGGTTGTATGGTGTCCTAAGGGGTCATTTGGTGTCTTATGACCCCTTAGGACACCATATGGTGTCATTAGGGGTCTTATTGTGTCTTAAGGGGTCATATGGTGTTTTATGACCCCTTATGACACCATATGACCCCTTAGGAGACCATATGGTGTCTTTAGGGGTCATATTGTGTCCTAAGGGGTCATATGATGTTCTATGACCCCTTAGGACACGATATAACCACTTAGGAGACCATATATACTAATTTTCAAATAAGGAGAGATATAAAGGTGAAGAGAGATGAAGAACTAAAGAGAGGGAAAAGAACTAAAGGACAAGGACATAAATATATATATATATATATATATTTATTTATTAAGGAGTATGAAGTGAGAGGGAGAAAAAATAAAGGACAAGGATGGATAGAAAGAGTTAGACATATCTAGATATTGAAAAGGAGAGAGGAAGATAGAGATAAAAGATGAAGATAAAGGGAGAGGGAGGTGAATAGATATAGAGAAAGAGAGAGGTAAAGACAAAGATAAATATATGAAGAGATGGAGAAAAATGGATAGAGGGGGGTAAAGAGAGAGATAAAAAAAGGAAGAGATAGAGAGATATAAAGGAAGAGAAATATCGATAGATAGAGATATATAGATAGTGCAAGAGAGTGAGAAAGAGAGATAGATATTATAGATAGGGATAGATAGAGAGGGAGAGAGAGAAAAAAAGAGGAAGATATAGAGATATATAAAGGCACTATAGAGAAGGATGTGGGGAGAGAGAAAAATATATATAAAGATCAAGTAAATAAAGAGATAAAAGTAGAGAAAGGGAAAGATACTTCAAGAGGGTGATAGAGGAAGAGACGAAGAAGTAGATTAATCATGTATAGAGGAATATATATAAAGATAGAGGAACATATAAAAAGAGATATTGATAGGGAAAGAGATGGAGATGTGAAGATGGGGATAGAGATAGATATGGATAGAACGTGATAGAGAGAGTAAGACAAATGGAGGGAGAGATGGAGTGAATAAGTGAGATTTAGAGATAATGAAATATAAATATACATGAAGATAGATCTATAGGGATATAGAGAGAGAGGGCACAAGATAGGGAGAGAAAGGAGGTGATAGAGACAAGTAATGTATAAGTATAGGTAGGATAAGGTAAAGGAGGTAGATAAATAGAGAGAAGAGAGATTATTAGAGAGCAATATAGAAATAAGGAGTGACAATGATGGAGTGGGAGAGGAAGAGATATGAATAGAAAGATGGAGATATATGCAGAGATGCATGTAACTTGGGAATTTATTTATCTACATGGAGTGAGAAAATAAGTGACATAAGTAGAGAAGAAAGAGATATATAAAATATATTATATAAGTATATATAGACAAGTGATAGATAAAGAAGGTGATAGGAAAAAAAAATGAGACTTTGTATGCAAAATTTGTGAGTTTTTAAAGTTTTAAAATTGAAGGACTAAATTTAAATAATTATAATTAATTTTTGGTCTATAATATCATCAAACTATCTCATTCATTTGATAGGTATATGAATTACCTTTCCAACGCCTATAAAAAATCAAAATTTTGATAAGAAACACAAAAGTTATGGCCATTTTACTAAACTATATTTTTTATGTCGATAAAATCGGATATCCGATTTGAAAAGTATGATATCACAATAGTGACATCACAAATTGGATATCCGATTTGGTTTGGTATTACCAAACCAAATTCAAATTTCGCCCGACCCAAACAAAAGTCAAAGCGGATTTTGGCGTGTTTGGAAAGGTTGAAAACACATTTTTTCTCTATTGCCACTTTTTGGCCCCCCTTGATATTACACATACCCATATGGAAGATTCAAATGGAGACTCATCTGAGATGTCTTGGAAAGGAGATTTGGGAGATCACTGAGAATGGTGTTACATCATTTAATCCAACATATGGAAATCCTCCTCCGGTTGGTTTGGATAAAGAGCTTGAGAATGATTGTAGAGCTAGAGAAGCCCTTTTGTCTGCACTTTCTGATCAAAAAATTAGAGGACTAACTGACAAATCAACTGCAAAGGCTATATGGGACAAATTGGAGATTGACTAACTAAGCTAGAGAAGCCCTTTTGTCCACATACAAATCATGGTGTTATGTGGTAGGGTTGCTTTGCATTGATTATCTGGTTAATTGTTAAGTTGTATTGTTTACCGGTATTTGTTTCTACCGGCATCGGTCTATGCTTTACCGGTACTTGATTTGTTTAAGGTTGTATTGTGGATTAAAAGTTATAATCTGTTAACAATTGATTCACCCCCCTTCTCTCAGTTGTTCATCAGTTATCCTAACATGACCACCATAACTTGGTCAAAACTTTACGAAATTCATTTTTTTAAAATCCTATAGTATATGAAGCATAGAATGTGGCACATGTTTTGGATTCAAAAAATGTGATATTGTTTGAAAGTTACAAATATTTTTCAATCAGGACTTTAGTCTGAATATCACCACTTTTTGGCTCCTCATGATCTTGCACATACCCAACTAAAACTATTTAAATTCAACCACATAAAAGTGACATTTCTAAATTGAATTTCAAAATGATGTAAATGAATGAAATGTAGAAATATTAATGAAATTTATGTCTGTTATTTATTTTTATTTTCTTAAATTGATATGTTTTAATATATTCAAAGACATTTTATTGCTGGAAAATGCTGAAAATTAGGGGTTCGTCACCAAAAGAAATGAAAACAAAGTTATTTTTTTCTAATTTTAATTTTCCAAATACATAACATATATATGCAATGCTAAAAAAAGAAATTAAATTTTGATGTATAGTTTCCTTGTAATAACATTTTAAAGTCCAACATAGATGAATTTGGTATTTTTCATTCGACATCACCTTTTGTCTATTAAATTTATCATTATCAAAAAAATATTATACCCTTTTGGACAAGATTCTCTCATCTAGTTAAAAATATATTTTGTAAAAAAATTTAATATCATTTAATATTTTTAAATTTTTTTTAAATTAGCCTCTTCTCAAACTTAAAAAACCTACTTGGAATGTTTAAAAGATAAAAAATATTAAATTAATTAAAACTTAAAAAAAATATATGTCTAGATTCCTGACTTTGAGCTCTACAAAAGGGTATTTTTAAATTTTTGTAAAAAATATTCTAACTGAAGAAAAGTATAGGAGAAGTGCAAAGTTTTAAAAAATGTAGAGAAAATGGAGATTTGGTTGCCACATGACATGATAAATAGACATTCTCAGTCGAAATAGGTTGGACCAAACTAATTTTGGCCAAACTTATTTTTGTAGAAAATAGGTTTGGTCAAACTTATTGTGCACCACACAGTTGCTAAATAGGTTCGGCTGAACTTATTTAGTTGGAATCAAGTGCGACAAAGCAATGTGCTTTAGCCCTAAAATATTCTTTCCAAACCAAAAATACACACACTAATCCACTCTAGGAGAAAGAAAGGACCAAAACATATGTTCCAAATATTAATTCACCAATCTGCAATCATCAGAACCTAACCAACAACATATCCACACACTACGCAACCATATAAGCAATTACCGATCAAAAAATACTCTCTAAAGAAAATAACTCAAATCCAAATCTCAACATGCTATAATGAGACCCATAAAATATAAAACATGTTGAACATTCAAAATACTAAGAGGGGAGGGGTGAATTAGTATTCTCTTGAACTTATAAAAACTTCTAACTAACCAATCACATAACATAATTTAAATGTAGTAAAGAAAATTAACACAAAACACATAACACCAGATTTGTACATGGAAAACGCAATATGGGAAAAACCACTGAGAGAGTGATCTCTCAAGTGTGATGCAATATGTAACTGGTTGCACAATACAAAGGGGTGGCTCACTACCTAGAGGACTCATTTTCCAAATACAAAACACTCACTGTCGGATGGTAGACTTTTAGCTGAAATACAAAAAATGAACTGTTAGAGTTGCATCTAGCATATGCATGAATTGCAATTCCATTGAAGTACACAAACTACTTCTTACATTCACTATACATACACCACATAACAATATTCACATCCACAAAACTTTCGCATATACAATATGTACACAGTAGTTGTTTTTCAACAACCATATCTCTAGGTTACAAAACTAATGGTTATATATATCCACACTGAATATTTTGATCAGTTGGCTCAATCGAAAAGGGGTAAGACTAAAATATCCACACACAACAATAAAATGTCTTCATAAGATGTTGGTTTGAACCTTGATCAAAGATACTTTGTAGAGCATGCCTCCAATATGTCTGAATAGGATGAGATCCAAAAATGCCTTGTAGATTATGCCTTCATCACATCCAGATGGGACCGAAACCAAAATACCTTTTGATAAGGTAGATAGCATACCTCAAAACTACATGAAGTAAGGATACAAACATTACATAACAAAGAGATAACATATACTAAAGAAAATTGCTAGACCAAATAAAAAACATACATGTTGGACCAAATCATGATATCAATGACATCAATGACAACATGCCAATAATATCCCACTTTGTCATTGATGACAACATAAAGTAATATCATATAAGTTTGTTCAGATCTTAGGAAAAAAACATAAATTACAACTAACTGTCTAAGTTTTGTTTGCATAATAAACATAATAAGAATGGAATTGTTCCCCCTTTGACAACAATGGCAAAGGGCCAAAAAATAATAACTATGCATAAACATAACTCTCCTTAAGGGAGAAAACCAATGTCGACTAGAGAATCTCTTGAGCTTCTAAACATGTGTGGTCCAAGAGTCCTTATGTTTATCCCAATGTGATATAGTTAGAGTTATCAGGAACTCGACCTATACCTACAAGGATGTGTGCATCTTCTGTGCTTCTTGAATTGAACTAGGTTCAAAATATGTGAACTATGTAGCTCTAAAAAGGGCTCAGTTCATAATCGATATTGTTTCACTGCTCAAATCTCATAATTGACCTAAGGGAAGAATGATATCATCCCTTTGCTATTGTAGCTCAAAGTATTTCTTGTGTAGCTCTTCAATTAGTAATTTGTCAGAACTAGATAAGTCCTAAGATTATCTGTAGTTGGCATAGGCTTGCCATATCTTCTCATCAATGATGTTAATTTTATCCTTAATGATTTTTGTGGCATTTGGCCACTAAAGACTTGTATGAAAAAATTATATCACCATTTGACAGGTATGACTTACCTTGAGAGATGAGTTGTGCACGAGATGATGATGTTTAGTTTCACATTTACCTTTGAGTTCTCACAATAGCTTCTCTTTGTCCTCTTCTCTATCTTTCTCATATTTTTCCTTCAATCTCTCTGAATTATTTTTCAATGAATTAATTAACATTTTTCATTTGTCGGCACAGGGGGTATCTAGATCTAACTGACACTTAGACATCCAAGCATGAAGTGTTGTAAGTAGTTCTTCAATAATTTTGTGCTTCTTTTGAGATTCACCTACAAAGTCTTGTCTAGCAAATGATAAGAAATCTTCTCCAATATGATATTTATGTACCGGATCAAAATTCAAAAAATCAACTGTTAGTTCTAGGGAAGTTATGGGTTGAATGTTCAATGGTGTAACAAACAATCTCTTCTAGGAATCATCAATAGTATCAGAGCTCGTACCAATCATAGTTACTATTTCAGACACTTTCACATTTGATTCCTTGATTGGGTTATCTATATTTTCTTCTAATGAAGCCTTGGGCTTAAGTTCATTCCTTTCAGTCTCAACTTCCACTTGTTCTTCTTGACCTTTGTCCCTAGAGTCTTCAATTTATTTTCCTTTTCCATATTCAGAATTTACTAGAGCATTAGTAGAAGTTCTAGGGGCATCCATTACATTATCCATAATAGATATAGTATCAACATGATTTTTTTCACAATTATAAATAGGATTATCATCCACATTCTCAGACACACCGGTAGGGGTACCAGAATCAATAGAGTGTAACATACCATAATTCTTTGCAATAGACATTACTGTTTTTGTGAATTCATTCTTAAGTTTCTCCTTGGCATCACATTCTCCTAAAATAAGATTGCCTAGACCTCTCTTTGTTCTCAATTTAGTCTTACAGGTTTCTATAAGACTAGCCTTATCTTCCTTAGAAAGGGTAGAACCAACAAACTCAAAAGCCTAATCCTTAATGGTTTGCTCTTCCTCTTTAGCAATTTCCCTAATTCTAATCATCTCTTCATATAATTTAACCCCAATATCATTCTTAAATTATTTTGCAACAAATTCTAATTTAACATAATATAATAGAAAAGATTTTACTATACAACATTTTTCTTTATCATTGACCTCAATGTAAAGATTGCCTACCTCTTTTGGATTTTTTCCTTGTGTAAGTGATTCATATAGGCTCTTCTTGTTACAAGCTAGGGTTTTTGTTGCACCAAAAGATCGATATGTCAATGCTCGATACAACCACTAGACTTATAGAATCTATAGGAGACTGTTAAACCATGTCGCGAATCTCCATGAGGGATGCTGACCCACTGCCAACAATCCCCCTCCCAGCATCACTCATTGTGGCCTATGTGATTCGAACCTATGACCAAGCTTTGATACCACTTGTTACAAGCTAGGGTTGTTGTTGCACCAAGAGATCAACCTATCAATGCCCAATACAACCAATAGACTTATAAAATCCATAGGAGGTTGTTAAACCATATCGTGAATCCCCACGAGGGACACTGGCCCACCCCCAACAATTCACAACAAGTGGTTTCTTATATTTCTCGACCTTTGGCTTCCAGACGTGTATTCGGTATTTTTAAGGTTCCTCTTCTTCCTCAGACTCAATAATTGCAGTCTTTATCTTTGCTACTTTTGGCTTCTTTGGGGAGCTAGATGAGGGAAGTTCCTTTGTGGTCTTTTCTTTTGCAAGGCATCTAAATGCGCCAACAAGTCTTCTAGAATGTAAGGAAGTTAAGTAGCGGAACAACTTCCTAAACTAACCTTGAGAGGAGGATAATGTAAACTTTTTTCAGATCATTATAACCATTACAAAAACTTAATAGAAATAATCAAAATATCATGCATACCACAACACAACAACACAAAGATTTACGTGGGGAAAACCAATTCGGGAGAAAAACCCCACACTCCAAAAGCATCTCAATATATTATTCAACAATCAATAATAGATTACAATATACTTGCAAATCAAGCTCTTCATAGGAGTACCACTAATCAGAGACTCAGAGGTAACTCAAACACCATTAGACTCTTACACACAAACTCTATCTCATGCACCTCAAATATAGGAGATACAATAAAAGAAACCGTCAAACGGTATTATAAAACCATGGGCTAAAACCACCCAATAAAGTAGAGCTGACCTTATCTCCCTTCTAGATGCCCTATAATGTGTTAAAACACACATCAACACATGTCGCTCCCTTATAGCTCATTTATGTGTCTAACACATTTTATATTTCCTATTTTAGGAGTATAAACTTTAGGAGGCCATAACTTGAGAACCGCGTGTCTTATTAACAAACCGTTTGAAGCGCCAGAAATCTTGTGAAGTGCTCTATTGCCTCATAAATAGCTACACAATTTACACCTACTTTTTAGGGAATTTTGGGGCCTCTAAAGTCCTCAAAATTAAATTTAAACCTTTCATTGCACCCCTTCAAAATGAAAACTTTAATAACTTTAAAACTAGCTGCGATCTTGCAACGTAACTTTACCATAATGCTTATCTAGCCAACCAGAAGCTTCAAGGAGAATTTCACACCATTTCATGCTCAAACAAAAACTTACTATAAATAGTAGCCTCATGTAAATGCAAGGTTGAGACACCATTTTTTCCAACACAGAATGCCTATAATTGGTAACTTCTTCCTTAGTTTGATTTTCTTTAGCCATACATTATTGAACAAATTTCTTTACATTCTTCTCTCGGGTCTTCTTTGAGTGTTCCATGTGAACTTTCAAAGATTTCTCAGTTGTAGTACTAAACTGTTCTTAAGTTATATCCACCAAACTCTTTAGTAGAATCTGAGTTGTGTCCTCAATCATTTCCTTAGTAACTTCATATCCAAATGCTACAATCCATATTTTTCTTGGCATGATTGCTTCCATGTAACACTTGTCAGTTGTGAATACAAACACGACATCATATTTGTATTTTTCAACCATTTCATTAGGTATTCTTTGCCTCCTTTGCATATTTAACTGGAAAATGGAGAAATAAGCTACGAACGTATCTTTTTTTGCAGTCTCACTAATGAACCTACTCAACCTATTTGTAATTTGATGACCTACTAGTCTGGTCATTGAGCAAAGTACTCTTCCTTGATTGGGAACCTCTTGCAGAAAATAGAATAAAATACATAGGGCTACGATTTCATACTTAAATGGGTGCTTCTTCTTCTTTCACTACGCTAGGTTTTCTAGAAATTGTTGCCTCGGGATTTCACAGAGATCAAAATCCCTATTCAGCTCATTGATCTCATATGCCTTCTTTACTATGGTAGCGGAAATGGAATTATCCTTGTTTGTAAAGTAAGTTTTGTTTCTTATCATCATTGCAAGGTATTTTACTACCACATTCTTGATGGTAGAAATAGACATAGAGTACCTATCAGGGGTTGGTCCTGTCAAATCCTTGACATCATTGCTCCTAGCCAATTTTAGAGCAGTAATATGTTGGCAAATGCACACTCCAATGAGAAATTGTAGGTGATTGAAGGCAACCTTGCAATCATATGACACCGACAAGACAAAGATATCGGCACTGGCACCGACAAACTCTACAACAACATACAGAACACCGATAGTGAAAGGAAGGATACCGACACCTTGGCCGACTTCAATTTTGTTTAAAATATATTTTGTAATTAATTGTAAAATCATTGTAAGCTGACATGGTGAGTTGTAATATGACTCATATATGTATGAGATCATTTTGTAAATAGGAAATGTGTAAAAGTAGGATGTGAAATAAGTAGACCTAATATGAGAAATAATGGTTAAGGGTTTATGTTGTAGCAGAGCTTAAACCGGTACTGAATCTAGCATAGCAGATGCTGATTTGAAGTAGTACAAGACATTGGATTAGTATAATCCATTTTTTTAAGTCAGTGTGACTTCTTTTGTACTTGAGCAGTGAGCTCTAGACACTTGGCCTTCCTACATGTGCAGGCCCCTATTGTAAGAGTAATATTCCCTTATTGGCCAGTAAGCAAATATTGTGGGTCACAAATCCCACCGAGGTTTTTCCCACAGCGGGTTTCCTCATTAAAACACTATGTTATGGTGTGCTTCTCATGTTTTTGTTATTGTTCTTAGTTACTACATTATTTTTGGTTTACTGGTACACAGTTTTAATATGCTTTTCATGTTTTAAGTCAAGTAAATTTATATACCGGTTAGATACTGATTCACCCCCCCTCTCAGTATCTTTGGGATTCCTAACAATTGGTATCAGAGCCTAGTCCTCTATTTTAAGAAGCCTAACAACTTGAGGAAGATCTTTTCACCAGTAAAGATGGAAAAATTGAGAAAGCAATTGGAAACAACTCTTACAAACTATGATGCAGAAAAAGTGAAGAATATCAAACTTGAGGATGATCTGAAAGTTGCTTAGGATATTATTCAAGCACTTCAATAGAATTTTACTATTGCAAGGAACAAGAGGAGAGAACTTTGTGAAAAGATGCAGAATGAGGAAAATGAAAATGAAACTCTTAATGGTTTGATAAACAAGCTAAGACAAGAAATCAGTACAACAAAGAATGAGATGCAAGATATGACTATGAGATTCTGTAAAGAAATTGAAGACAGAAAGAAAAATGAAGAAGACTTGGTTAGAAGAATAAATGATGCTAGAAATGAAAACACAAGACACAGTCATGAAAATGATATGTTGAAGATAGATCTTATGCACACACAAAATGACAAAACTGAACTCATGAGACAGAAAGGAATCCTGGAGAATGAACCGACTGTTGCAAATCAACACAAGGAGAAATTCAAGAAAAGTTCAGAAGAACTTGGTGACATACTGAAGAATCAGAAACCTAATGGTGATACAAATGGCCTTGTCTTTGAAGTTGGTGAAAGCTCTAGTACTACAAAAAATCATGATCATAGCAAACCGGTAAGACAACCTATTGCTTACAAATTTAATGGCAAATGCTTTAATTGTAACAAGTATGGTCATAGAGAAAATCAGTGTAGATTTAGAAATGATCAAAATACTAATACACCCACCAGTCAATGTTCTAAATGCAACAAAGTTGGTCATAATTCAGATAATTGTAGAATGAATGTAAGATGTTATATTTGTGGAAGATTTGGACACTTATCTAATCAATGCAAAATACATACCGACATAGGATATGGGAAAGCTATTCAGAAGAACAATGCGACTTGTTATGCCTATAACAAAATTAGACATATTGCAAAATTTTGTAGAAGTAAGGAATCACCGGCAAATAACAAAGGTCCTAGTATGAAAGGTAAAGAAAAGGTTGAAGAGGTAAAGCAAGAATTCTCAAAACAATGGATCAGAAAGTTAGATCTAAATGTTGATGGGAATACTCCTCTACCGGTAGAACAAAGTAACACTCCACTGGCAGGAGACTCTTCATCTAACTGAAGAAAAATCCTTTGGGGGTTTAGCAACAAAATGAAAAACATGCTATTATTCCCTCAGTTGATGGTGAGAAGTTGCAATTACTTCTATACCAACAGATGAGTTAAGTTGTGACTTAACTAATGAGCATTAAATATGGTAGTTGGAGAAAATAACATTATAAAGCAAATGTTTTGGCTCCTTTTTCATTCACCATGCATTCAAATCTTCGAGAGTGCGAAAATTCCCGAGCGAAGGCATTCTAAGCGAAGAAGTGAACCAATCCATCAAAGCATTCATCCCTAAGGTAGATTGAGGTATTTATAGCTATGGCATCTTCATCCACTCCTGAATTATTGCAAACCCTACTATTGTTGAGGTTATTAAGCACCCTAGACCCGTTTTCAAACTGGTTCCCAAAATTGCAAAGAAAGATGATAGCATAGGTGCATTTTCTCAAATTCCTAAGGGAGTACTATATGTTGAAGACCCTAAGATGTATAGACATTGTCATATTGAGGAGCTAGTTGATGATGAGATTAAGAATATGTATAAGTCTGTGATTTGTGATGAATCTGGAAATGTCAAGTCGGAACATAAGATAGTGGAAACCCTAGGTTTTATTGAAATTCTTAGTATCCCAGATTTTCCCAAGGATATCATAAGGATTGTGTTAAGCAGAGTACATGGTGAATTTTTCTGGTTGGACTCAATTCATAAAATCACAAAAGAAGCCGTAAAAGTTGTAATAGGGCTACCTTCCACTGGTAACAGACCTGACAAAACAAAGAAGGTCTCAAATGACACAGTGACAAACCTAACTGGTGCAACATTTGATAAAAGGTCTTTAAGGGTAAATAATGTAAAAGACACTAATGTCAGATTTATTAGTATGATCTTAGGTTATAAGGCTACACATGCAAATAGGTTAAATTTAGTTTCTAGCCTATGTATCAAAAGTGCCTATGATATGGTAAATGATAATGCAAGAATAGATATATGTGAATGGCTTAAAGATGAGATGATAGACAATTTCAGAAAGATTAAAGGAGATAAGAAAGGAACATTCAGATTTGGAAACTTACTTGTTTGTTTGATGTTGTACATAACCAAACAAGTACCCAGTATTGGTGCTAGAGAGTTTGTCTTTGACATGCCGGTAGAAAAACAACTTTTAGATTTACTAAGCAATATGAGAGAGAATAGGGAGAAAAAACTAAATGAATATTTTCAAGCATTGAAGACTCGAATGAAAACCAGAGTAAGATTGTCACAAACTATTATGGATAAGTATCAGAAAGAAATCTATTTTGTGATCAAGAAAGATGAAATCTTGATGGAGGCAGTTATCCCTAGAACTATTTGGGTAACTGAAATGGGCTATGAAATAGATGACAACATCATAGAAACTTATGCAAAAGCCCTCCTTGAAGCTCCAAAGGAATTAGAAGAGAAAGTGTTTGGTAGTGCTGAAACAATAGAAAGTACTATTCAATCTAGGAAAAGGGTTAAGAAAGTTGAAGCAACTGTAATAAAAGGAACTCGACAGGCAAAGGCAATCAAGGAAGATGTTTTGAGACAAACTGGTATAAGTGAAAGTGAGTTGGAAGCACCTCAACCGGAAACTCATCTTTCACCGGTTGGAACTTCTTCTGAGAGTGATATACTGACAGTATTTAAAAGGGTTGAAAGGAAAATAAAACCCTCATCGGTACCCTCTCCTACACCAAAAAGAACCAAACAAAAACAACAGGCAGTAAGGCCTGCAGCAAAGAAAATGACTCCTAAGAAGAAGAAGGTGAAACAGACTATTTCTCCTCTAGACAAACTTCTTAGCGAAATTGCAGAGGATGGTAAGCTGAAGAACATAAACAAAATATACAATACACTATCAATTGATGATAAGGAAAGCATAGAGAACAGTGTAATTCTACACTTAGATATATACAAGAAATTTTTGATGCAAATTGTTGATGAAATTCCAAATGATCTATATAGAAGACTTGAAGCTAGAAGATTAGCCATTGTTAAGCTGGATAAGAAAATTAAGATTGAAAAATTACTTGCAGTGCATCCAGTTAACTCACTTGATGAAATAGACAAATTAATCAGTGAAGCAAACCAGATAGTCCACTGCTCACCGACATGTAGCACTAATGGGTGGTAGAGTAAATGAAGTATCTAAGGAAACAATAGATGCATGGGATATATTCTTTGTGGAAAAAGAAAAAGTGGAAGAATTACTTAGGCCAAAAACTATCAAAGTATATCAAAGGGACAGAGATAAGGGGAAAGATAAGGAAGGTGGACCACCAAGCCTGAAAATAACTGACAATGTGCCCCCACCTCTTTCAGATACTCCACCGGTAGACACTACTGATAGACAACCGGCCACAGAGAGTATGGAAACTTTGGTAGAGGATACAAATCCTAATTCTGAAATTTTGTATAGAGTAAATGTAGACACATAGGAAGTTAATGTTGTGGTTGACAGAGAAACCACTAAGGATAAGGTGAAAAATGTGACTACTGAGTCACCAGCTGTAGAGGTTGAGATGAACATAGAAAAACCTACACAGACAGAGCAACCGACAGAGGATACCATAGAGAAACCGGTAGATACAACAGAAAAACCATCTGAAGAACCGACAAAAGAGAGTTCAAAGGTACAAACTGAGATCACATCTAAGAAACTGGCAGTTAAAAGCTCAGAGAAACCCACTGAGACACAGATAGAGAAACCAAAATAGGTACAGGTTGAAGCACAGGTTTAGAGAGACACAGTGCCACCAGCCCAAACTGGAAAGCAAAAACCTTTGTTTGTAGAAATGCAAACACAGACTGACCTACCAGAGGTCGAATCAAGTAAAGTAATTACCACAACCAGTAGCATGGCCATTGTAAAGACTGTTGGACAAACATCTGGTACATCTATGACAGAATTCAGACCTACAAATATAATAGAGGTCTTGTTAGATTCAATAAAGAAGATCACAAAACGCAATGTGCAAGCCTATAAGGCTATTGTGTAAGGCCTTCCCCAAACCAAGCTTTGATTAACTTAGTTGACCATGTTTGACCCTATTAATAAATGCCTTATAATTCAATAAAATGGACTGTGTTAGGCAGATAGGTTTGTGAGAAAAGTAATTGAACCAAGTTATAGAGTTATCGCACCTTGTGGTGTACATTTTGATGTGTTAAGAATTTGAAATCCTAAAAGATCCATTGATTTGATAATCTTGATTTAACGTATGTCAGCTATGTCTAGAGGTAGAACTTATATGATTTCATGATTGGATAACATGGATGAATGTTGATGCTTCATTTATATGCTTTACGATAAAGAACTCTATATGATTCTAGAATAGGATAAATTGGAGATGAGGTATGTCATTATTGGATTTGTAGGACTTTAATTATGATGATAGAGTTAAGATGTATGTTTTATGGGTGGACCAAAATTATGAGAATTATGATAATTTCTTATGTGGATGTAAATGCATATGAGATATATTGAATTGTTCAAATGTAAATTGTATGCGAAGTGTTTGGTGTGTATTCTAATTCATGTGTTTAATATTATACGAGGTTATTGGAAATTACTAATGTATATTTGAGTGGCACAGGAAAAGATATTCATGTGACCATGGAAATATTACGGAGAACCAAACCTAGACCTATGTATGTTCGTAAAGCCAGGGTTTGTCTATTTGGAGAGACAACACCCCATTTGTGTTGTATTTTATTCGTAACAGTAAAGGATGCATGTGTGTTAAGTGTTATTTAATTGGTTTATGTAAAATCCACAAGAGACGATTTCATGTATAAATTTGTAAAAGTATTTTCTTTGTGTCACTTGACACATATGTGGATTTAAGTTTGAATTTTTAAATTTGTCTCTTGGTGGGAATTGTTTAACTATAGCTTTTTCAATTAATGTAATGAGATTCCATAAATGCCTTGGGTAAAGAATCTTTGGGATGGTCAACATAGGTTTGACCCGAAAATAAACTTCAAAGGGGTTAAAAAAGGGTTAAATGGACACCTAGGGGTAGTTTAATAGGGTTTCCTAAAGCCCATATGGTATACCTAAGGGTTAGGGGTAATTTAAGGCAAGTTTCTACTCCCATGTGACCTTTTTGACACCCTAAAAATTGACTTTTCTAAGTTGTGCGAAAATTGAAATTAGAAGACTTGAACCTAGTTGTAAACCTTCCTTTTCGAATGAGAGTTCCCTTTCCCATTTTACCTTACCTTCCTTTTTAGTTTTTAGAAACTTGTGAGAACTCTCACAATGGGCTTTTTAAGCAAGAATTAGAAAATTTGTGGGTAATCACCCACTCTCCATTTTTGGAGACGAAAATTATTTTGAAAAGAAGAAGCTAGATTGTTGAATAGAGAATTTTGCTAAGGGTAGAAAGAGAAGAACCATGGAATTGGGCTGCTCATCCTCAACAAAACTAACCTACCTTTTGGCAGTTTGAGGTTGGTTGTATTTTTGTTATAATGATTTTCTTACTACATGTGTTTTGAAAGTAATGTTTGTGTAAAAGACTAGTTTCCGTGCATGTTCTCTTGGAAACTTATTTGGTATTTTATGTTTATACATTGTATATGTTCTGGGAGTAATCAAGACCTTCTACACTTGGGAGAGAGGAGGATCTTGTGGGTGGTAGAAGTGACAGGACTCGAGTGAGAGACTCTCGTTATGAGAGTGATCACAAGGGAATTTATGTGACCCTTGCTACATGGCTTGTTTATGCATTGGGGGTCATAAGGAGGGAAATAAGGCATGAGTGCCTTGGGGGGCATAAGGAATAAGGGGTTGATTATGTTATACTTGATGTATTTAGTTTTCCATGAGGTGGCTATTTGTTTTACCATACTTGCAGTCTCCTCAGGGTACTTGGTCCACTACCACCCTTGAAAAGACATCACTAATGTGTGGTGCAGTGTAGCCTGGGTTTGGGAGTGTGTTTTGAGTTTGTGTGTATTCTGTCTTCTGTGTTTGCATGTTTGTTACCTGTCTAGGGCTTGGTTCTCCGAGCTCGAGGGTGGCTACCAGTTAGCCTAGGCTGGGAGGTGAGCACTCCAAGGTTATAGCCTATGATTTAATTGCAAGTTGTTGAAAAAGAAAGAAAACAAAACAAAACAAGTAGAGGTTGCTGGACTTTTGTGCTGCAGAAAAAGAATAAAAAATAGAATAGTTTATATCTTAAGTTGCTACAGTGGTGAATGGAAAAACTATATATTGTAGTTACTTAGAAAAGATAACGTATTTATGTTAATTAAGGATCCTCATTTAAAAGAAATGAGAGGTCCCATTTGTATTGAAGGCTATAATGTATTTTAAATGTACTCTAAAGAAATGCAGTATTTTCGTAAGTAATATTTTGTTGCAAAAGAAATATGTTTATCTTGAATAAGTTCCCTAAGGTTGCTGAAGTATTGTAGTATGCATGCTAATTTTGATAATGGATTTTTATTCTACATGTTAATCCTGGAATCTAAACGTTCAGTCTATTTCCTTGTTAAATATCTCTAAGGTTAAATCCAAATAACTCCAGATAAATAAAGTTGTTGTTTAGAATTTATTAAATTCTGTAATTTTGCTCATTTGCAGAAAATAAAATAGACTATTGATTTAAAATAATTTCATGTACCTATAGTTGTTGTGTAATTTTTATTAACACTGTCATTTGTATATGTACGGAAAATAAAATCTATAGTTAAACAGATTAAATGAATTAATTAAAATACTAGGGTTGCTGTTTTGAGTGAATTAATTCTGCTTTTTACCTTATTTTTGCTGAAAGAAAATCAATCTTTAAATGACTTATCTAGATTCTTTTAGCAACGAAGATTTTAATCAAAGGAAATAAATATAATGTTATCTATCTGAAGAAAGCATCTAATCTATTAATTATGTTTCAGAATAAAAACACCTGCATATTTATTGCATAGAAAATTTATGCCCTAGTTACAACCTATAATTATATTTAAATTTATATATATATAATTATATATATACATGTTTATATACATATAATTATATATAAATAAATTTGCATGCCTATATATTATGAGTAAAGTAAATCATTCTTAAAAATAAGCGAAAATAAACTTATTGTTTAATACAAACACACACACACACACACACACATATATATATATATTTGTTCTTTTGTATTTTTTATTTAATAAACAAAATACCTAAAAGCAAAAAAATATAAAATATAAAAATATATATAAAATAAGGGTTTTATAGGCTATCGGCCACTGTGCTAAGCACAGTGGATGGTGGAAGAGCCGAACCATTGTGCTTAGCACAGTGGACGGTGCGGTCAAGAGCCGCCACTATGGGCGACCATAGTGGGCGGTGCCACTGTGGGCGACCACAGCAGACGGCCCAAGGGCCGCCACTGTGGGCATCCACAGTGGCACCAACACTGTGGTAGTCCATAGTGAGTGGCACTCGGGGGTCGCCGCCACCATGTTTTCAACCTCTACCTCGCCTAGATGTATGGCCACCGCTCCAAGGTTCGGCCCTCCTCCGCCCTGCTCCACATTAACAAAATAAAATAAAACTAAAATACAAAACCCTAGCCCGGGTAGGGCTAGGGGTAGAATAGAAAGGATTATAGAATTAATAAAATAAGGGGTACTATATAGTAATTATTCTAGGTAAGGGTTGCTGGAAGAGATAGAAATATGAGGTAAATAATACAAGTAATAAAATATATAGCTACAGATATATATTAATATATATTTGTAGTTATATATACATATGTAATATTTATAAATGGAGTTGGACATTATAAGAGGATAAAATAGATTTAGATTTAATATTTATTTAAGTGATATAATTTATATATGTTTTATTTTAACATATGGTTTTAATTAAGGTCAAAATTGAAATGTTTAAATTTAAAATTCTTATGAAGTTTAACCTTGCAGAAATTTTATAATAAATTGCTTTATAATAGGTCCACCTAAATATAGGTGTTAGATGAGATAATCTTTATAGAACGAATTTTCATTATAATTATGAATGACCTTTAATCAATTTAGGTTGTTCATAAGTTAATTATCGTTAAAATATAACATTGACTTCTATATAACTAAGTGTTGGAACTAATTTAATTAGTTCTTAGGATAAGTCAATTGGCTATTGGAGATTAAATTTTACCTGCGTTAATTAATTGATTGAATTAGTTCATTTAATAAAATCGATGAGACGATGAAACTAATCAAATAAAATTCCGCATCTAATTGCTACCTATTTTGATTACTTGAGTTAGTAGATAAAGTCAACTCCTAACATTGTTAAGACAAAAACTTGCTAGTGCATTTTGTATTAGCAAATTTAGTGTTAATATGCTATTATTAAAAAAAAAAATCATCCCGATCTTGCCCTAAATTTTGGGCATGACATATTGATGATACAATTCCAATTCTTAAATTGATTGCACCAAAGTGAACAGTTGATAATAAGGATTCTTTAGGTCAACTAGACACATTGTCTAAGTTTATCACCGGTAACTTACTGACTATTGATCAAATAAATGAGGATACATTTAAGGAAAGGATGATAAAGGAAAAAGAGAAATTCTTTGAGGATATTGTAAATAAGAACAAGGAGAAAATGGATACCCTTTTACCGGAACTTGGAGAAATAATTCTTGACTCCAAGAAATTGTACAGGGACAATTGTAAAACAAATATTTTGATAGAGGATCTTGACAAGGAGATTAGCAAAGTACAAGATAAGATAAACAATATTGCTAACAATTTGATAGGTGCATCAGATCCATTTTTGGAGTTAGAGAAGAAGATTGCAGAGCAAGAAGAGAAAATCAAGAAGCAAGAAAATGACAAATAGGGAATAAAGCATAAAGCAAAGGACTTGAAATGCAGACTTAGTCCAAGACTAGAATACCTTATTTCTTTGAGAAAAGAAATATTTGAGGCTCTGGTTCCCGGATTGAAGACACCAGAAGAGAAAATGCACATACTCATCAGTACAGTGTAGAGAACTCAAGAGGTAATAAATGACAGCAAAACATTTAGTAACGGTATAAATTTAATTTTGACAAATATCTTTCCGATTGTAACCCACTGGTTATAAGAATCTAGGAAGGACTCCACTGACACCGAATGACAACCTTTGTCATTGATGTCAAAGGGGGAGTAGTGGGATGAGAAAAATGGTTAGAAGAAAGGACATCATCTACTCATGGGGAGCATACATTTTTTGGCACATAGTTTTGGTAATACAATTTTGGTAGACTATTTTTGGATATCATTTTGGACACTTTTGATTTTTCTCATGAGTGTTGCCATCAATGCCAAAGGGGGAGATTGTTGGCAAATGCACACTCCAATGAGAAATTGTAGGTGATTGAAGGTTTTTTCATTGATGGCAACCTTGCAATCATATGACATGGGCAAGACAAAGATATCAACACCAGCACCGACAGACTCTACACCGACATACAAAACATTGGCAGTGAAAGGAAGGATACTGGCACCTTGGCCGACTTCAATTTTGTTTAAAATATATTTTGTAATTAATTGTAAAATCATTGTAAGTCGACATGGCAAGTTGTAATATGACTCATATATGTATGAGATCATTTTGTAAATAAGAAATGCATAAAAGTAGGATGCGAAATAAGTAGACCTGATATGCAAAATATTGGTTAAGGGTTTATGTTGTAGCAGAGCTTAAAGCGGTACTAAATCTGGCATAGCAGATGTTGATCTAAAGCAGTACAAGACATTGGATTAGTATAATCCATTTTTGTAAGCCAGTGTGATTTCTTTTGTAATTGAGCAGTGAGCTCTAGGCACTTGGCCTTCCTGCATGTGTAGGCCCCTATTGTAAGAGTAATATTCCCTTATTGGCTAGTAAGAGAATATTGTGGATCACAAATCTCACCAAGGTTTTTCCCACACCGGGTTTCCTCGTTAAAACACTATGTTATGGTGTGCTTCTCATGTTTTTGTTATTCTTCTTAGTTACTGCATTATTTCTCGTTTACTAGTACACATTTTTAATATGCTTTTCATGTTTTAAGTCAAGTAAATTTATATACCGGTTAGATACTGATTCACCCCCCCTCTCAGTATCTTTGGGAATCCTAACATAATATCTCTGAAATCACTCAACCAATGATGGCCCTTATCACATCTTTAGTGATGAGATGGGTCTGTTCTAACCATAGAAACTCACCATGATATTTTCTCATTGCTAATCTAACCCATTTTTCATCATAACATAAATCAGAAAAATCATTCCATGTATTCAATCTCTTCTCAACAAGGGTTTTAAATTTAGGCTTTACCTAACAATCATCTTCTCTATCCACAAATCCAACATCTTCTAATGATAACTAAATTCATCAAGCTTAACATGAATGAAAGACTAGATATCTTCAGCTAGCACAACCCCAATAGGTATATTCAAGAATATGCTAGGCAGATCGACTTTCATAGCCTTATATGGAGTCTTCTCAAACTTTGGATGAGGCTCAATTGTAGTACATCAACAAAAATTAGAGTGTCCATGGTCTTAGATTCGACAAATTTCAACTCTGATAAATTTGTTGGAGAAACCCCAATCACAATGAAATGAGATTTATCGAAGAGTTCTCATTTTATTCTTTCATCCATCTATTAGCATTAAATTCTTAAGAGCTATCATCCACTTCCTTCAATTGCACAATAACATGTCAAACTTTCGTGATGAGTTATGACTTCAATGTACTTAGCCGAACCTCTACACACTCTGCTATGATAGTACTATGACCTCACTTTCTTTGGTAGGGGAAAAAGGTATTTCTCTAATTACTCCACCTGGGCCAAAGCCACATGTACTTCAGTTTCCAGATGAATTGCCTGCACCAGAGCTAGGTGCATCTATAGACTCTTCCTTCCTCCAGATCTTCTTCATCTCTTCTTTCACATCTTCTATTTGGATCTTCTTTGCCAATTTATTTGGGGCTTGAACTTCACTTCTTCTGCATTTCCTTGCTATGTGTCTAGATTTATTGCAGTTGTAGCACTTGATTTTTATCGGATCTTGTCTTGACTTGCACTAGTTAGCTTTGTGTCCAGAAATATTGTGTCTATAACATCTATCTTTAAAGTGATTGTATCTATTTTGCTTTTTAACCAAATTTCTACATTGATTAGCTTTGTGACCATATTTATAACATGCATAACATCTACTGAAGAATAGGTTAGAATTTTTATTCAAGTTATTCCTACATTCTACTGCATTATGACCTATTTTATTGCATTTATAAAAAGAACCATTAAAGAAGGTGTTCTTCATACTTATCTGATGCTCGACTGGTGACTTACCCTTATCTTCCTTGGTGGATTTATTAGAATCTACTACTTTTATCAGAAGTGAATCTTCTTTGTGATTTGTGTTGGATTGCAAACTTTCATTGGAGTCATTTTTTGCATCCATTTTGGTTTCCAAGGGCTTCTTCACACTTGTCATCTTATCAGACTTATTGGATACAGGTTTTCTTTCTTGTTTCTTTTCTTTCTCTTTATCTACCTTTAGGGATGTTACTTCTTGTTTTATCTTTTTGCATTTTTCTGGTTTGTATTTCATCATTTTGATCAAATACTCATTTCTCTTCTCATTATCTTCATTTTTAACATTCAGATCTCTAATAGTGGTGTTTGCTTGCTTAAGCTTTTCACTGACTTCTTTATGCCTTATTTTAAACTTCCAGATCTGCTCTCTCAGCTTCTTAATGTATTCATTTGCTAGTTGGACATTTTCTTTTAGATATTTATTTTCATTTTCTATTGCCTCAAGTTACTCAAGAGTATTCTTAAGATTTTTGCAAAAATCCATAAGTTCAACTTTTCAAATTTCCTTCAAGTGGTTAAACTCTTCCAAAGGACTTGGCTCTGATACAAATTGTTCAATATCAAAAATACTGAGAGGGGAGGGGTGAATCAATATTCCCTTGAATTTATAAAAACTGCTAACAAACCAATCACATAACATTAATTAAATACAATAAAGGAAATTAACATAAAACACATAACACCGGATTTGTACATTAAAAATCCAATATGAGAAAAACCATAGAGAGAGTGATCTCTCAAGTATGATGCAATATGTAACTAGTTACACAATACAAAGGGGCGGCTTACTACCCAAATACAAAAGGATCACTACCAGATGGTAGGCTTATAGTCAAAATACATAAATTGAATTGTTAGAGTTGCATCTAACATATGCATGAGTTACAGTTCTGTTGAAGTGCACAAACTAGTTTTTACATTCACTATACATGCACCACATAACAATATTCACATCCACAAAACTTTAATGTGTGCAATATGTACACAATAGTTTTTTTTCAACAACCATATCTCTAACTTGGAAAACTGATAGTTCTATATATCCACACCAAATATTTTGATTAGTCAGCTAAACTCAAAAGGGGTGAGACCAAAATTATCCACACACAACAACAAAATGTCTTCAGAAGATGTCATCTTCAACCATGATAAAAAACACTTTATAAAATATGCCTCTAGTATGTCTAGATAGGACCAGATCCAAAAATGCCTTGTAGATTATGCCTTCATTACATCCGGATGGGACCAGACCCGAAATACCTTTTGGTAAGGTAGATACCAAACCTCAAAACTGCATGAAGTAAGCATACAAAAATTCCATAACAAAGAGATAATGTATACTAAAGCAAACTATCCGACCAAATAAGAAACACACATGTCAAACCAAATGACATCAATGACATCAATGATAACAGGACAATAAAACACACCTCCACTAATCATATCTAGACCTAAAGATAGGTCAAGCATAGAATCTCACAACCAAGAATGAACAATACCACAACACCTGGAGAACACAAAGATGTTTTTGGACCTCATAACCAACATATCCACGATACCAAAAAAAATCCAATGTAGATAATAATAATGTCCAATACCAATAATAGATTTTGGACCCAAGCAGTTTCCAAACAACCAACACAACAAGATAACTCTTCACCACATACATTCCAGACCAAACCAGATTGACAAGTTTTACATCAATAACAACTACATCAGCACATCGACTCAAATTTCCAACAATAACCTCCAAAATAAAAATCTAATAGACCATCTCACTATTTAATAGATACCACTAATAACCATATTTTAGAAAGCCTTGAGACCATTGGTCATTTTTTCTAAGTGGTGTAATAGTTTTAGTGAGGTAAAATGCTCACATTGTGTCTTCGTGTGATGAGATAGAGTCTACTTTGTGCAAAGTTATTCCTCCAAGGTAAGAGGTTTTATGGTGGTACATGAACCTACATTCTCTACCTATCCATTTCATGTTAATATGGAACCAAGGTGATGGTTGTTTCCTTTCATTTAGAAATGGTATGGATGTCAACCTTGTGATTCCATGAGGAATAACACACCTAGTTGAATAATCTAGGATTGTACTTTTATTCTTTTCATGTTTTTCAGGTGCAATTCTAAAATAAGCCATTATGCCTTATCACCTTAAATTCAAAGTCAACCATTGTGCCTTTGATTTCTTCTTATCTCTTTTCAAATCCATCCAAAATCACTCAAAAATAATAGTTATCAAATTACACTTCTATTTAGTCAAATTGCACCTATGTCACCTAAGAATATCCCCTTATTTAGCCCAATAAAAATTGGCACCTCTATTTCAATCTAATTTTCCTCTACTTCAATCTAAGGTGTTTATGTTTCAATATAAGGTGCCTCTATTGCAATAACTAGTATTTATGTTATATAGTCTTGTTTTGAACATGTAGGGGATCATCTCCATGACAAGTACCTTTCTAGACCTAAGTAAGATCTAGGTGCACCCTTTAGGATAATCATTCCATCCCTAGCATCCTTTATTCCCAAGCCACTTGACCAAAATCCTCACCAATCTAAAATTATAGCCCTAACTTTGCCACTTTGATTCATTAACCTAGCTATCGCATACCTACCTTTCCTATAATTGTGATTAGGTTTTGAGTCATTCATCTTAAATCATTCATTTTTATAGATCGCCTATCTTATCCATATCCTTTAAAAGAGACAATCTTGTTGAAATTTTAATATAAATCTTTGATCCTTATCCATATTCTATTTAAAACTATCTTAGTAGACTATCTAACCTAAGTTAGATTATTATTTATCCAATCTACCTTGGGGATCCAAACAAAGTTAGTTTATTAAATTTAATCTTTTTTAGTGACTAGACAACCTAGAAAAGGTAATCACCTTGTTAATAATCTAAGTTTACTTGAAATATTTTGGTCATGTATCCATATAGAATCCCTTAATTTTCTCTAGTGTTGTCAATTCATACCTATCATCATTCCAATCCAAGTACCAATCCAAGTGATAGAATCTATCCTTTGTCTATTCACTCTAAATATTCCCGAACCACCCTATGTCATCCTGGTCTTTTCTAAACCATTCTAAACTTCCCTAAATCACCATAAACCACCCTAAACTTCCATAAACCACCCCTTTTCATTCCTTGACATCTCTAAAAATACACCTCTATTATCCTAAGGTCAATGCATATCACTAGGTCAAAAAAATAAGAAAACTATGGCTTAAAAAAGTCTCCCAAACTCTACATCAATTGAGATATTCTTTGATGAAAGCATTCATCAAGTCCCCTTAGAGAGAACATTCTCATTTTTATCCCAATTCACCCTTGTTTTTTATTTCAATGAGTCATCCTTAGGACATTATCCCCTAGACTGATAAATAATTGTTTGAATGCACTATTGCCTTTGAAAAAAATCATAAGCAATACATCTTGATTCTAGCTAATTCAAGTGCCAAATAACCTCATATTTTTTATGTATCCACAATCATCAACAAGGTCCTTCCACACCTCCACCTTCTAATCTTAAAACACCAACACATATTGCATCCACCTCTTGTCAACCTATAACTTCCCAAACATCCATTCCAACCTTTAGTTAGCCTATCACTTCCCAAACCACTAATCACATCTCTACAATACTTACATATCAAGATCTCATCTAATGTTAATTAGATTAATACCCAATCTCATCTCAAATTCCACAACCATAAGTTTCTATATCTTCTCCTTACATTTCTACCTCATCCTAATTAAACACAACACTTGCCTTTCAAACCTCCAGTCTCATTTCATTTATTTCTATCAAAACATTAAAATATCTCAACCTTCCATTACCCATTACCAACAACCTACACTCAAATCCCTCATGTTCATTAGCACATGACTTCTATCAAATAAAAAAAACCCTAAGGGCCTTCAATGAGGACATCAAAATTAACCATACACCTTCCAAGAGCTATGACATTATCTTTTTGTCAAATCTATTACTCTAATCCACTTTCCTCAAAAAATTTAAATATATAAATTCAATAAATAAAAAAGAAAGTGATTTCATAGGAAATACTTAAAATAATTATTTTTAATATTCCAAGAGGTCTCCTTTATTGATCTGCATATCTTTTGATACTATTCCTTAGGAGCTTAGGAGGACAAGCCCTTGATTGGTTTACACATATTCCACAAGGAACCATAACTATCTTTCTGGACTAAGCCACAATATTTTCACACATATTTCGTATAACATAGAACCATGTTAGACTTATGTAGCACAAAACAAAAAAATGGTGAAAGATTTGCCTCTTTTTTGAAAAGGTGAATACACCTTTCTAGCCAATTCCCATGACCTATTCCCAAAAACAAATTGTAACAATCTTCATCCAAAAAATGAACCAAAAGATGGGTTTCCATTCTCATATCCAATGTGGGTATTCCTTTGAAGAGATAATAGAAAAAGGAGTTTCTATATAAAATCCCTTATCAACAAAGTCCTTGTCAAAATTTATAAAGAAAGAAAAAATAGAAAATAATCACTCTAATGATAAACATCACAAGAAAAAGAATATTATTAATTATTGTGTCATTGATGCTAAACATATCAAACATTTCCAGGTACCTACACTAACATTATCCCAAAATATGAAGCATGCCTCACAAAATGTGACTATCCCCAAGGAATAACCTAAAAACCCCTAAAAATGCATTTACTCCCTTGGGTGAACCTATCAAAACAATCACACATAAATAGTCCAAGAAAATTACATAAAACTTCCACCTATTAAAGCCCTTCATGATGATATCCCTAAATCCCCTTGTTTTAATTAAAATTTCTATTGGGACTATCATAGAACCAAGGCACACAAAACATCCACTTGCATTATACTTAAGAATTTAATTGAAGATCTCATTAATAAAGGAAAAATATCCATAACATTTATCACTAAAGATCAACCTTCCAATCTATCTCACAACCTAGTACTCCATATTGAAGCCAAGAATAAAAAGTGATGTTTTATATATATATATATATATATATCCTTAAGAGAATAAAGGTATAATAATACTATCCATCCATATTGAAACAATAGCTATGGAAACTACATGTCAAATTTTAGACCTTAATCTCTTAAATATCATACTTCTTGTCCACCAATGGATTCATTCCATAAAAGTTGTTCAATCTACCTATGTTTTTTATCAACAACCATTTCAATGTTGAAAACTATTAGAAAGTGGTCCTTAACAATATTTTCCTACCAACAATTAATCATTTTATTTCATGCATGTCAATCATACATTATTAAAATCTTCATCCAATTCATCCGTTTCCATCATATTTTAAATATCGAGGATAAATTTAAAGATGTTGGATGTGGTGAATATGCATTTCATATTTGTTAGGTTCCATTATTCCCTAAAACATTTGATCAATCTAAACCATTGGGTCAATTATATGTCTACAAAAACAAATGTACCTATCCACTTCCAACATTTGGGTACTATGGATAAATAAGTAATTGAACAATATATTAAATCATGGTTTTATAAAGAAGAAGAATAAGAATAAGAAATTCTGAAGCTACAAATAAAAAATTATCCTAAAGGTCATCAAATATGGAAATGTATCATCTATAATGAAAAAGGTCTTGGAGTACATGAAAAAAGACTGCTAGAGTCCTTATAACCTATATATAATCCATAATGTCAAGGACTCAAGTATGAACCATATAATGTTGTGCTTGCTAAACCTAAATCTAACTCTCTAAAAGTTGTGCAAGCATATCTTGATACAAATAGTAACTATAGGGGCACCCATGAATATTTTATCAAATATGTCATTGAACTCCTTCAATATTTCAATATTTTTACCATCTCATCCACCCATCTCCTAGACTTGGATCACCAAGTATCTAAAAAGTCCCTACCAATTGGAGATCAAAAATCAAGCTTCGATAGAAAAATATAAATAAAAAATAAATAAAAGTCCACTAGTAAAAACATAAATCAAAAGCTATTGGATTATACAAAACTCAATGCAACCTATGCAACAAAAATTAAAAGAAGTTTATCTCCTCTATTACTCAAATAAATGGAGGTTGGAGGTGAGGAAAAGTGTTAGTCCATTCAAATGCATAAAACAAACATAAGAATAGAAAATAACCCAATGAACATGCAAATGAAATAGTTATACCTTCCTTCTCCCTTGGATTGAACCTTTGGTGAAGCAACATATGTGCCCCTCCTGTGCTTGATTGGATTGGTTCTTTTCTTGGGATGTGGAATGCTCTCTACTACAACAAAAACAAAGGAATTTTTATTGATATATGGAGTGATGAATGGAAAATGGCTAAGTATGAGACTATTTTGGCATGATAAGGATATGAAGGATGATTTACTAAGCACACTTGGACAACATAAGATTAGTAATTGGATGGATATGAAAATGAGGGGAGGAGACTCCAATTTATAGATAGGAGGAGGCCAAAATGGAGGGTCAAGATTGATTTGAAATGGAGGTTGGAGATTTAAGGAAAGTGATGGGAAGGATTGAGAGGACAAGGTGTGGAGACCAAGATATTTTACAAAAAGGAATTTCTTGTCTCCACACTCCTCAAGGTGCATAGGTAAGAGATCCCTAGGCACATTGGAGGAATAAAAAGGAATTAAAAATTCCTTGGGAAGGGATAAGGGAATTAAAAAGTCCTAAATAGAAGATTTCATGGGAATAATAAAGGATAAAAGGAATTAAAAATTCCTTGGGAAGAGAGGTCATGGGAATGTGCAAAGAATTTGAAATCCTTTGACATGACCAAAGTAGATGCATTTAAGGTTTGGGAAATGGAGGGGACAAATCATTTATGACAAACAGTTGATGTGTACCTAATCTGGAGGATTAGGATTGTGCAAATGATTAAGAGAGGTTACTAAATAGGTTAATGAGAGATTATAGTGCAAGTGGGAAAGTTAAGAAGATGGGACATGAGGAGAGAGAATGAGTGGAGGAATGTAAAATTAGAGGATAATGTTAATCATGGTTCTAGAAAAATTAATTAGGCTAAGTGAGGATTAGAAGAAGTGATTTGTAGGAATCACATGGTTAAGTTCATTAATTAAAATCAATTAACTAAGAATTTTAGAAGAATTAATGATTTGGATGACTTTAGGAGAATGGAAAAATAATTAATTTATTGGAAAATTAATTATTAGACTATAGTGAAAAAGTTAATTAAATTTGATTTAATTAATTTTGAGAAGAATAAGGATAGAAATAATTAAATAAATTAATTATGTAGAAAGCCTAAATTAATTAAATATTTAATTTAATTAATTTTAGACGTCTTCAGGGGTATCTCTACAAATTCTAAAGATATAATTTAATCCTCCATCACATCATTATACTTTCACTTCCTTCCATACTCATAAATATGCATTTCCACAATCATTCATTATATCCTAACATCTCACTTGTTGATATATCACATTGATGTAACTTTGATCAAAATTTCTTAGTGTTATTTTAACCAAAAATTTCCCAAACTTATTTATGAGAAGGGATAGAAACTTTTTGGACATGGGGACAATTGAGCTCTAATTTCTACCTTCCCAACTCACAAAATAGAACTTATACTATGATGGCTAATACCTTGGGGGGTAGTTTTATTGGGAAGCTAATCTTTGATATAGATTTTTTCAATAAAGTAAAATGGGTTGAAGGCTCCAAGTTCATGGAGGTGTTAGTGGATAAGATATACATTATGATGATAGAATCAGATGGAATTTATACTTGGTTAAATAAGGAATTGAACTTAAATTGGTTAGAGCACAAATGGTTAACAATGTTCAAACATCTATGGCTTAAACCCTTAGACCCCAGAACAACTTGCTTTAGATGGCTCCTTACTTTTAAAAAATTGGTTGTTAATGAAGTTTCATGTTCCTATCGTATGCCTAATAAGATGTGTAATACCCTTTCATTCTTGATTCTTATTTTATTTCCATTGGACTCATGGTTGACTCTATGTGTGTGTGGTATTCCTCTAGATGTCTATGTGGACATACTTATTTTATTTTTGTTGGTGGACTATTCATCATGATTCTATGTTCCACGAAATGATGATTTTTATGATGATTTATGCATATGGGGACATATTGATGATATTAGGGTTAAATGCTTATGATTTGTTAATGGCTATATATGAGATAATGTGCTATGTTTATGGTAGATTATGATGTACTAACATATGTATCAGGTGATTATGTTGGAGGATTGATCATGACTACTAATTTTTTTGTTAGATGTATATATGAATATATATTTTGTTCAAGAGTTTTGTGTTTTGGTTCATGTAGGTACAAGGCATCGACTCAACATAGATTCACAAGTCTAAGTATGCCTAAACAATCCCTGATAGTAGTATATAGAGATAACATTAAGGCCCAAGTGACATAACCCTAGCTATCATCCCATATTAGGGCAATAAGTTTGGTTGAGTCTACCTTCTCAGGTTACCATAAATGCAATTCTCATGTATCCATGTCGGTGATCTTTGATTTGTGTGGTGTTTGATGGATTTAATCTTGGTAATGTTTATTTGCATTTATGTTTTATGTTATTAATAATATTTATATTGTTATTGATATTTATGATGAAACTTCTATCATTATTATTATTAACATTTTGTGATATAAATTGTTCATGTAAATTTTGTTTTATTTTCTCTTTTGTGATTTGTGGGCATAATTAATATGTGTCAATGCATTTGTAGTGGTGGAGTAATTAATAATATTTTTTACATGTGTAATTATATTTGGGGTGGACTTTAATAGTATTAATTGATTATTAATTCTTTTAGTGGGAATTGGTTGAGAATTTGGGATTAATTAATTAAAGTATTTATTTAGTAAACTCAATTTTGAATAGTTTGGTTTTCTTGGTGGTTGTGATTTACCATACATGTTTTTGGAGAGTGATGAATACTAAGAGGGGGGGGCGGTGAATTAGTATGCCAAAAATATTTGCACTAAAACACTTACACAGTCTAAAGATAAACTGGTAAAGCACTCTAATAGTCAAACCGGTTACCACACATACAAACCAAAATGCGAACAAAACATTCACCCACAGAAGCAATACAACCATAACACAAGATCTTTGACGTGGAAACCCAACTGGGAAAAACCACGGTGAGATGGAACTCACAAGTCACTATCTGTAGAATAGAGACCAGACTGGTGAAGGTCAGACCGGTTAAGGTCTTACAATGTTGTTCACTAGAACAAATCCTGTTAGGAATCTCAATCTCTATTAGGAGATAAGTCCGATTAAAGACTACCTTGTTAGAGGATTTTAGATTCACATGTGTGAACCACCTTGTTAGAGGATTTTACAAAGGCTTTGAGGCCTACCCAGTTAGGGGCTACTGACTTTTTAAAGATGTGAGTAATCAACAATTGCTTGATCTATCTGATAGCACAAACTGCTTGGTTAGATCTAGTATGCTCATAGCTAATGCATTCCAGCATTACTTCAGTCTTCTCTATCTCTCTCTCAATTACAACTTGATCTTCTTAGATAAGATCACTCTTCCAACAACTCAACATCCACCGTAAACCCTAGCTCAACATCAACCCTTTTTGCAACAACCTAAAACCCTAGACATGATGTCCTTTTAAAGGAATCTGATTTCATGTTGGTCCAATGGGATTTCTTTACAATTTCCTAGGTTTAATGAACCTAGACATACTTAGTAACATGACACAGGAATCACCATTAATGTGTCAACACTGTCAAACAATCGATGGATTGGTAACTCATCACAAAATGCCGGTTGGTAACTCATCACAGAGTATTACCGGTTCATACAAAATACCAGTTGCTGGTTTGACAAAAATGAAGATAGGTAAGAATGTGTTGTGCCACTTTGCTCCCTTGTACCGCTTGTGATCTGCGAACCGCTTGGGGTCGACATGCCACTTCAGACCGGGAAACACATTCTGCAAAATCACTACTATTCTAAAGACTAGAATACAACATACCAATTGGAACAAATACTGGTTAAGCATGAGCTCATACATATAAAGGTGATCTCAATACAAGTGTGTGTCCATCAATGACAATCACAACATAAACATCAAAAATGCCAACAATCTCCCCCTTTGGCATTGATGGCAACACTTAGGAAAATAAAATTTTGACATCTAAGTGTTTTACAACAAAAGCTTGCCATTAACAAAATTGCTCCCCCTAAGCATATACACTATCCCTTAATCAACAGAGTGTATAGCAATTTTGCATTCTGAGCATAATCATCAGAGCATATAGCATATACCATAGCATATATCAAAATTTCAAAATTTTAAAACCATAAACTTCTCCCCCTTTGCCAACAATGACAAAGTACCGCTAAAAAACCTATTTCCATATATTTATAAAAGAGTTTATGACAATAATGAATAATACTTGTCAAAAACCACTTTATAGTCCTGCAAAAATTATTTCATGGAAAGAGACCAGGACTCAAGTAGGGAGGTCGCCACTTCCTTCTCTGTCTGCATTTGTGATACCTGTTCCTCCATGGCATCTATTGTGCTCAATTCTTGTGTGACTGTCAGGGCATCCAGATTCAGATAGCATTTCTAAAGAATTTGCAGTCGTGGAAGTAACACCAGTTGAAGCTCCTGCAAATCCCTAGACCTTGTACTGATCTCTTGCTCTATCTTGGCTGACTGGATCTGGAATTCGTGAACGGTTTGCCCATATGCTGCAAAGGAGTCGTAAGGAGTCTTGAATGTGCTTAAGTAGGACTGTAGGTCCATTTGAAGCTGTTGCTTCTTGTCTAGCACATCATCACAGAATAGATGAGGTTGACAAATTTTGCTGAGTAGCAAGTTTCCCTCATCCAAGGCACTCCTTGTGTCCTTTTGATCCTTTAGCAGTTCAGTCCTAAGCTCATTTAGTTTCTTCATGAGAGCAACATTAAGAGCCTTTTGGTGCTCTTTCTTTACATTGGCCTCAGCTACTTCTTCTAGACCCTGCACTTGATCATCCACTAAAGTACATAGAAGTTTGAGTTGTGCTAGTGATGAATTAGTGTCAGGAAGATTAGTACTAGGGATTAAACTGGTAAGTGTGTCTACAGCTGCCTGAATGATGTCCTGTTCCTTTTTTCTGTGAATGGTCTCAAGGCGCTCTTGAGCAACCTTGATGTTGTGCATAAGCTCCAACTCACTTGCAGATTGGAGATCGATAGGACTAGAGAGATCAACTGGTGAGGGTTGACTTCTGATTTCCTTTGGAGTCTCCACCTGAGAGCTTTTGGCCGCTTCTCGTTCCTTGGCTTCTTTAGCTTTCTTCTTTTTCACTTCTCTTCTCTTCTCTTCTTCCTTATCTTCCTATGCCTTTTTCTTCTCCTCTGCTCTCCTCTTCTACTCTTCCTTTTCTTCTTCTTCCCTCTTCTTCTTCTCTTCCTCTTCCTTTTTCTTCTTCTCTTCCTCTTCCTTCTTCTTCTTCTCCTCTTCTTTCTTCTTCTTTTCTTCCTCTTCCTTCTTCCTCTTTTCTTCTTCTTCCTTCTTCTTCTTTTCTTCCTTGTCCTCTTCTTCTTTCTTCTTCCTTTCTTCTTATTGCTTCTTCTTCTCTTCATCTTTTCTTTTCTCCTCTTCCTCTTTTCTCTTCTCTTCCTCTTTTTTGTGTTTCTCATCTTCATCCTTCTTCTTTTTCTCTTCTTGTTCTTTTGTCGCTTGTTGTGTGTCCACAGCTTGTTCACCACCCTAATCGGCCTGTTGCCCCTATTCAGTTCCCTCAGAAGGTATGTCCTAAGTGACATCTTCTATATCTAGGGCATCGACATCTATGGTGTTGATTGGTTCCTCCACCAAGTTTCCTTCCTCATCAAAAACCTCATCCAGTTTGGAAATAACCAGTTCCTTTTCCGCTTGGAGGTTGGCCATTCAAGCTTTGTGAAAGCTGATAGCATGGGCCATGTGTTGATGTGTATCCTTTTCTACATCATCAACTCTCCCCTCCAACAACCAAATTCTTCTCCTCCTTGTGAAGAAGAGACCTTTATTTTGATCCAATACATCAAATAATTTTGAATTTGAGAGTTCGGGGAAGTACTGTGCAAAAACTTTCTCCGTAATCTCTTGTTCCTTTTCAATAGCAATGCACCATTTGTTATCCAATGCTTTAAATAATGAATCCGGTGTCTAATATTTAATCTCTGATGGTGAACGATCATTTTTACATAAATAAAGAATGATTTCCTGCAGTACTTCATCTTTTTCTTCACTATTGAATTCATCATAGTAATCTATTAAATCATGAAGTAACTTTCTCCTAATATTCTTTACTGTTCTTTGACAATGTGTCAAAGGTTTGTAAGAGGAGATATCTATATTTACCAGTGCAAATGTTGTTGGTTCATTCTTCTTCATCTTCTTGGTCTGTCTAGCCTTCTTTGGCTGTTCATCAGATTCGGTTTCTTCGGAGTTCGGTTCATTTGCCTTAGTCTTCCTCTTTCTTTCGAAGACTTTTGCTAGTGTTACCTCCGGTTTCTTCTTTGTCGGTGACCGCTTGGTCACTCTTGGAGTCGCAGTGGTAGCTGGTGTTGATGCTGCAGGCACTACCTTAGCTTTCTTGGCTGCCAGTTCTTTTCCCTTCTTCACCGATGGTTCTTCAACCGGTGCGCTCCTCTCTAAGTAGGTTCTGGTTTGCTTAGCCTTTGGATCAAGAGGCGAGGCAATAAGGGTTGAAGCATACCCTTCCAACATGTCAAACATGACCTCATAGCCCATAGGCTCCACTTCCTCCATTCTAGGCTCAACAGCCTCCATTAGACATTTGTCCACCTGAATAGTGAAACAGATGTCATCTTCATACTTCTTCACTATGTCACCTGAGATTCATACCCTCTGACTCATCTTTTTCTTGAACTCATCAAAGTATTTGTTCAATACCTCAGGGTAGCCGGTTCCAATGGCTTGCACACTTTCCTTTATCTTCTTGGTTACCGGTTGGTCAGGGGACCACTAGACATCTCCTACACATGGAAAGTAGCCTTGGAAATAGAAAAACAACCCTACTAGTAGTTGTCCAAATTTAAATCTCAGTGAATTGTCCTTTTTGATTGCCTTAAAATTTAACAGGAGTTGCCTCTGCATACCGGTGCATAAGTCAAATGATTTATCCTCTATAATCATCTAGTAGGTGGCATTTACCATTGTAGCAGATACAAAATTAATCCTGCTGGCTAAGAGTGTTCTGTAGCCTATCACCATGTAGGCATATTTTACCAGTTCATCCTTGATAGGATTAACTATCATACCTCGTGAATCACTTGTCAAACCAGTGAGCTTGGTCATTTCTGTTTTGCTTACCGTTCTCAAGGCTAGCACTTCCCCTGTGTTGCAGAAACTAGTGACTGCATGAATTGCCTCAGGCGTGATATCATGCGTTCTCTCCAGGTACATCTTGTCACCATGGACTCTGCTCAAGATGATCCTGATGTGATCCTCTGTGAAGTCTTCCAAAAAATATACCACATTATGGAGTTTCTTCTTCTCTAAGATGCTGAACTCTGGTTTGATTCTTTTGTCCTTTCCGCAAAATAGACCTAGTTGAGTATGAATGGCTAAGGACCCTAGGTCTTCTATCTTGCAATCAATATAATCTAAAATTCCTTCTTCGACTATGACTCTAGTTGGAACTTGTGACAAAGCATTATACTTGGACTTCCTCTGAATGAAACTTTCTGACTTAATGGATGTGCTTGAACTGGTATGAGATGCGGAAGCCATTAAAGAGTATTTCAAGAACACAAAAAATACCTTTCAAATGCGAATTTAGGGCTTCCTGATTCTGCTTTACTTCGCTCTTCGTCGGATGCCAAATCGCCGCTTTGAGTTCTCCACTACCGTTTGCAAACTAGATTTGAGTCTCTTTCAAAGTTATCCAATTTCTTGAAATCTAAGCTCAAATTACCTTTTCTTCACTTTGCACTTGAAAACTTTTCTTCGCTCAAAAACGGATAGTGAGAAATGATTTGAAAAATGCATTTATACATGTCTCTGACCTACCATCATTAATGCTCCTCTATTAGGGCGTAAACCCTACTTTGCCTTTTTACCATTTCCGATCTTCTACCAAGTGACAGGTGTAGCATATCGGTTAAGGTCTTTTACTAGTGTAAACCGGGGGTTTGAAAGCATTTTGCCATTTGCTCCCCCTAAGCCTTTGAGGCTTAGTTTGCCGGTTCAAATATTTCCACACTAGGGCAGAAACCAATTCCTCTTTCGACATTGTTGGTTTCTTCTTCCATGTTTTCTTCATGTCTCCTTGAACTTTTTCAACATCTATTTCTCCTTCTTGAGTGACTGGTATATCATCAGATATACTTTTTCTACTTCTGTAGAATCTTGTAATGTGACCCGGTTTGTTGCAGTGATAGCAAACAAGTCCAGGTGCTCTCTAAGGTCCACTGTACATGTTTCCATTTTTCCTTCTGCATGTTACAGTAGTGTGACCATGACCATGATAGATCATACAATTTTCTCTCCATCCGGTTGCCGCTTGATGACCACTGCTTCTTGACTAATGATTGAAGTCATTAAACTGGTTGTGGTTTCGGTTCATAAAAGATTCAGGACCAGTTCCTTGGGTCCTCTGAGGATATCTTCCAGTGTTATCCACTACAGACCTGCATTCAAATGCTCTATGCCCAAACTTGTTGCATGCATAACAATGACCATTGAACTTATTGAATCTAGGTACATTGTGTAATACCCTAAAAATGGTCATCTAAACCATAGGCCCCTAATCTCGACAACGTCACCAAGGTCCTAACCAAAGGCAATTAAATCAATCTTGAGCACACAATTAATTCCTAAAATCATCAAATGTCACATGGCAAATCAATCACTCAATATTAATTAAATATTTATTTAATTAATTAATCATTCCAAGTAAATCATTTTAAACAATTATCTTATTTATTTTAATTAAATATCCTAGCATATTTAATTAAATAAAGCAATTTGCCATAAATCTTCAAAAAAGGAAACACATCAAGAAAGAGGAATTAATTTAATTAAATAAAGCAATTTGCCATTAATCTTCAAAAAAGGAAACAAATCAAGAAAAAGGAATTAATTCAATTAAATAAATCAATTGAACACAAATCTTCAAAAATGGAAATAAATCAAAAAAGGAATTAATTGACAAAAAAGAAATAAAATTTGAGAAAAGAAATCAATTGGAGATAATCTTGAAAAAAACAAATAAAAAATTGATAGATAATCTCAAAGAAAAGAATTAAAACAATTAAATATTAAAATTGAATGAAATAGAGAATAAATCAGTTTTTTTCTGATTTTAATCTTAATTTTAGTTCAATTTCCTTTAAATCAGTTTTTTCCTGATTTAATCTTATTTTTAGTTCAATTTCCTTTAAAACTGAGAAAAACATCCAATCACATCAATTCACCTGGATTGTGCTTCCTCTTGGAAAATCTTGACCGCTCATCATCGTTTGATCTTAGCCGTTGGTTTCTTTCTGAATTTTCTATAAATTCAGGCTCATCTCTCATTCAAAGAGAGGCTGGAGAATATATTGTTATTATACTGTTTTTGCTCTAGGATTTCATTGATATATTGCATATTAATTATTTCATATTAATTAAATCATTTAGTTTAATATTGCAAAAATGTTGTTAGATTAATATTGCATCCATCTAGCATTCATCATGTTCATATAGATAAAATCCTTCGTCTTGATGTTGTCTAGTCATTGGTATTGCTTATAATCTGAGAGCAATCTTATGCTCGCATCTTTTAGAAGGCAATGGGTCGATTTGTTATGGTTTATTTATTCATTGATTATATCTGATCAACCATGCATGTAATGACTTAATTGAAGTGTTGTGTCTTGCAGATACAGATTCTCATACCACTTTTCACACACACATTTCTGGCGCCCACCGTGGGGCTCAAACCCACAACTACAAGATTTATAATGTTTTTTGAACAAATTTAATGTTTGATTTTTATAACTAATAAACATGTGTTAAATTTGCAAATAAAAATCTTTCTTTTTTATTGTTCTTCTATGACAGTAAAAAATGGTCTTGGTTTGGAGAGTATAAATTTTTATTGAACCATTGGATCTTAACTAATTTGTGATATGTTTTGTAAAATCAAGTTTTCTACAGGATCACTAAAGGGATTTTCCTAAATATTTTGGATTTGAAAGTTATTATTGACAGAGTGCAGGACTGTCATTTTACCTATTCTTCTGTAGCAGTTAAAAATGGTATCGGTTCGGAGAGAATAATTTTTTATTGAACCGTTGGATCTCAACAAAGTTTTGATATGTTGTTGAAAATGAAGTTTTATACAGGTTCACCGAACTGATTTGACAAAATATTTTGTGTTTGAAAGTTATGATTGACAGAGTGCAGAACTGTCATTTTACTTATTCTTCTGTAGCAGTCAAAAATGGTCTCGGTTTGGAGGGCATAAATTTTTATTGAACCGTTGGATCTAACCCAAATTTTAATATGTTTTGTAAAACCAATTTTTCCACATTTCCACCAAACAGATTTTCCAAATTAGTTTTTTTTCAAAAATTATAAATGATAGAGTGTAGTACTATCAAAAATTGTCATAACTAGGATAGTCATAAAATGGAAATTCTTGTTAGATTAGTTTAATTTAAAGTTTACATGATAGAATTTTCTTTTGATGATTTTTTTTTTTATGTTATCTTGGAAACTAATTTTGAGATTTTAATGTTTTCAGGACGCTTGTCGAAGAATCTATCAATCAAACATACGCATGCCAAAGAATCAAGAAGAAAATGTCTACTGACATATTGGTTTTGCAGGTTGCCTAAGGAGAATCGACTAAACATTGTGTATTCATTTAGTAGTTTCTTAGGCACTTAAATTGCTATCTGGTTAAAGAACAAATCTGTCTTTCTTGTTTTTAGAAAAATCTAAGAGGTAGGAGAGTATGCTCTTGTCTTTTATAGACAATCAGAAATCTAGACCCTCAAAGTTTTTTTTCTAAGTTTTGAGATTTGTGTACCTTTAGCGGGCCTGTCACAGTGGGAAAAAGTAATCACCCTGTGAGAATGAACCAAGTGAGTACAGCTGGACCTGAGCATTCCAACTCATTATAATAAATAGGCCTTTGGTGATTAAAGTCTCAGAGGATGGGATTATTTGAGTTTTCTCTTTGAGATCTCTCATATCGAACATTTTGTAGGGCCTCGCGGTCTCAATCACGTTTACGTGACTACATCTTGTTTCGGTACCTTGTTGGGCTATAGGCCTCAATCATGATTGCATGAGTTCAAGGGGTAATTTCAAATGAAATTCCTGACTAAGAACCATAAGATAGAAACTACCTGATTCACCTCCAAAAGGTTGATAATCTTTGTGCAAGAGAGATAGTAACTCTCCCAAGACACTTGCCATATCGTGCCCCCATTAGCGTTTGGAGTCGGCTAATACGGCGTTGAGAATCCATTATGTGAGACTCAGCGGCCGTATTCTGATTAGCTATTGGGTGTGTACCTAAGTCAGCAAGCAAAGGTTTTCTTCTCTAAGCCAACTTCCATAGGGTTAGCGTGCTGTGATTGAATTATTATATATCTTGTGTGTTTTCTATGTTTTCATCCCTAAAACTAAAACTGGAATACCAAAACTGGAGAAAACAACAAACAAAGTCAGTGATAAACTCTGTCTGTGTCCAAACTGGTCTCTGTTAGTCATTGAAACATCAATCCTTATCAAAAACTAGTAGTTGTCAGTCATTGAAACTCTGTCTGTCAGAATCTCGTCTCTGTCCAATCCTCTGTCATATGAATTCCTGAGCCTATCAGTCAAAATAGTCAAAGTTTCCTAGATCAGTCTACAACAAGCCTAAAACTGGTTATCATCCTCTTGAGCATAAACAACCTTGATAGTGTACCTCTGTCGTTGCGTTGCACGATTTTGTCGATCATCTTTAAGCTAGTTCAAATGAACATTTTATCAAACCTAAATCAACTTAGATAATGTCTTACACATGATAGATCATTCCTAAAACTAGACTAGATCTTAAGTTACTTCCCTTAATCACTACGTTAAACGAACTACTAGCTACAATTTGATCTTGACTTCTGCAACACATCTCGCTCTCGGTCCTGTCGGTAAAAAATGCCTATTCAAGCCAAAAGCTCTTCTAATTTTTTTGACAAAAGTAAGAATCTCTTGGATACCTTAGCTCCAATTCCCATGGCTGCCTATGCTCAAATGCTTCAAGATATAAAGAAAAAAATATATGACATGGAAATCCAACAAAATAGATCAAAGACTCCATTTGAAAAACAAATGTATGATATCAAGTGTGAGAAACTTCAAGAAGTGCTAAAACGATTATGTGATGTGTCAAGCAAATACCAACAAATGATTGACAATCAAAAGACAAATCTCAAACAAGCTCACAGGACACCTTCACCAAGACAAAAAGGCATCTATTCCCTAGATAGACAGTTTACACCTTTGGGGCAATCTATTGAGTCCGCTTTGGAAGAGCTTATTAAGAACAATCTTATCATATTGCCTAAAAAGACCACATGGGGATGGGAATTTATGAGTAAGTATTGTGCATATCATAGACAAAATGAACATAAGACTTCGCATTGCATAGAATTAAAACATAAGATTCAAGATCTCATTGATAATGGTGTCATTGAAATTGAAGATCCTAATGACTCACCTAAAGAAAAAAAAGGAACTATTTCTAAGCATGATCAAAATCGTGAACCTATGTCTAGCAAGGCTCCATATGTAGCCTCCGTCCCTTCCATGATTCCTTCATCTCCTAAGACTTCTCAGCAACAATCCATACCATCTCCTTCAAACAGTGAAACTTCTCATGTTTACCTTCAAGGGCTATCTCCTATGGAAATCCAAGTTAATGCCAATATTGATACAAGTTCCTCTAAAGATTTAAAAATCCTAGATCCTATGCCATCATGCACTCCAATTCCAAACGTACCCACTCCAGAAGGCCCTTTCCAAAATGCTTCCCTATCATGCCAAAATATGGAGATATTCCAAGAATCCCCTACACCCATGAAAAATCCTACCCCTTCCTTAGAAGTGACTCCATGTCAAGAGGATAATCTAGAAAATGGAAGAATAAGTCCTATCATAAATCAAGATCAAGACACCAAAACTCCTCAATCCCATCTAATGATTGAAAAAGATCCCATTTCACTAGAATCCCATGATGATCCCCTTATACCTTTCCATTTCTTCCAAGATGACCCCCTTCCATCTCAAGAGAAAACCATCCTTCCAAATCCCATTCCTAATCCACTTCCTAAGCAAGATCATGATGCCTCTTCCACCTTTTCAAACAATCCTATTCAAAATGAAGAGTCAAACACCCTTCCTACTTTATCCAATGGTCCTCTTCCATGTCAAGATCAAAGTATCCCTTCACCTTCTTTTCATAATCCTCCATGTTCACCTCAAGAGTCCATCATGCCCATAAATCCCTCTCATGATCCTATCATTCCTTGCAAGACACCTCCACCTCAAAATGAACTTTCCTCTAGCATCCAAAGTAAGAAGAAACCCTTTGTTAAAAAGATCTTTCAAAGCATGCATTATCAAAGAAAAGGGTTAGACATTCATGGACAAGGTATATTAGAACCCCCTGCTATAAAAGAAAATCTTGATTATAATGGCTACATTTCTCACTCTCAAGATGTTGGTATCTCTCATAAATCCTACATTTCTCCAATTAAATCCAAATACACGCTTTCCCCGTCATCGCTTCCATCCATTCTAGGTCCCTATATCCCTCCATCCCTTATGTAGGATCAACAAAGGCACACATCTTCGAGTACCTTCCATCCATCTAAAAGACCTCCATATCATTCCTATCTATCCACGCATCTCCCTACAAGCAATTTGGATGCCAAGCATAAAAGTCATAAGTCAAGTAATCCACATGTATTCAAGGATCAACATGTCCCATCTAATTGACATGTCAAAAACAAAGAAAAATATGATCCAAAAAGAAAAAGAAAAATACAAAATGCCACAAAGGCCCACAAAGAAAGAAGAAAAGTCAAAAGTTATATGGGTTCCTAAGGCACTTGTACAAGCAATGTGCTCCAAGGAACTACAAAAGAATCAAAAATCAAAAGCCATGTGGATCCCTAAGCGGCTACTTGAAGCACAACAGTCTAAAGAAAAATCAAAATTGGCATCCAAAATTGTTATTCCTCCATCCAAACCTTCTGAGTCTATTCCTCCATCACCTCCTTCATCCATTTTGGGTTCTTATGCCCCAAAATATGTAACCTTTCCTCCATCCAAATCTCAAAATCTGAGATTCAATTCTCTTCCATATGTCCACCATCCTTCAAGGCATGTGCCAATGTTGATCTTTCCAGCATTTCCATCTATTGATAAACAATTCTTCCAACATCCCATCCATTATCCAACACCTCTTTTTCACCCTTCCATCCCTCTTATCCAATCCTTTGCATAAGTCCTTGCCCTAGTTTCATTTCATTATCCTACCAACATCTTTGAGCATACCTTCATAGCCATGGTCTATTTTAACTCATATTCTAAAGGTACCATCCAAAGCAGCGAGACATTGGGGTCCTTCTTCCATCTCCTCTCATGCCTCTATTATCTTCCAAAAAAAAAAAATGATGAAAATAAATGAAAAAAAAGAAGTAAAGAGAAATAAATTCGTCCTTGTGTGAAAACCACTTCTTGTGGCACCTTGGGCAAGTACCATGACGAAAACCTGGCAAACAGGCATCATGTGTAATCCATTATCCTTTTGCACTTTACACTGGGAGCAAGTTCCATCCATGTACATCCATCTATTATCCTTCATCCTTTGTTATCCCTCATTCGCTCTATCTATCTTCATAACCCTTTTCCACCTTTGATCTTGACAAGGTTAAGGATCTTTACAGGTTTTGTATGTCCTATATATTGCACTTGATCCAAACCCTTTAGCTCCTATCCATTGCTCGCTTACATCCTTCATTACTCCCTTGTGATCTTCCTTATCATATATGTCCCCTATCCAAATCTATCCCTTGATCTTGATCAACACTATGGACAAAATGCAAAAATATGCTTTCCACAAACCTCTTGACATGGCCACTTATTTGGACCATATGGCTTCATTACGCTATATCCTTTCTTGACATTACTAAAATCCTTGCTTTACATCGCTAAAATCTTTGCTTTACATTGCTATATCTGGACCCTATGCTTGGATTAATGTTGTGAGATAGTCCTTGAAAGCATCCACCATCATTCGCTTATCCATTGATGTACTCAAAATCCTTTTGCCTTGCTAGACACTAGGGGCAAACTTTTGAAGAAATCCTAAAAATCAAAAAATGTCCTGAAGAAATCATAAAAATCAGAAAATGTCCTGAAGAAATCCTAAAAATCAGAAAATGTCCTGAAGAAATCCTAAAAATCAGAAAATATCCTGAAGAATTCATAAAAATCAGAAAATGTCCTGAAGAAATCATAAAAATCAGAAAAAGTCCTGAAGAAATTCAAAAAAAAGAAAACGAAAAATAGAAAAAAAAAAAAAAAAAGAGAGAAAATGCCCTGGTGAAAACTTGGTAAACAGGCACCTTGGTAAAAAAAAAAAAAAAAAGAATCTCTGCCAAGCAGGTGAAAACCTAGTAAACAGGCGCCTCTTGTACTCAAGCGCTCCATCTATCAACGCAACGTTGGCATTCTTGCTTTCCTACATATTTTCTTTCGCTTGTACATATTTCAGTCACTTTTGTGACATCCTGGTTCGTTGGAACCCTCATGGCTTGAAATCGATCAATGTCCTAGTCTTAGGTAATCCACAGAGCGCATTATATGTCCTAAGTAGCATCAACCAAGTCAACCTTACGTCAGTGAAACCTGGTCGTCCACTCCGAGTCAGTTACCTATCTCCTAACTACTAAAGAGTTTTATCACTAAATTAACAAGCAAAACAACATAACGGAAAATAATCACTAAACTATTTGAGCTATGCATGAAAATTGTATTTGTGTGTTGTCTTTTCTATTGGTTTTCGATTATTATCCCTCTGAGTAACTCGAGGAAGTCTATCTTGACTAAGAGGAGCAAGGATTGGGGGCATAATATTTTCTTGTTTGCTGCTTGAAGGAATGATCCCAATGATCTGGAAACATCTAAATTAGCTGGGTGTCTGTGATAAGAGCCTTCACATCAAGGTGGAATCGCCTCACATACCTCGACTCCGCTTATTTGAATGCTATAGGGAGGTTCCCATCATTTCTTTTTTTGTTTTGAGGGAATTTCTTCATTGTGCAATCCGGGTCCATGCGTAATTTGTCCAAGGATATGAACGAAAAAAGGGTCATTGCGGACAAGATAATTAATATTGCACATGAAAAGAAATGAACTCTATTTTGCTTGCTATAATTGTAAAATGCTCAATGATGACAATTAAGCTTTTCAAAGTCCAGTGACTAGGTTTAGGTTGCATCTCATTTTGCATCTCATCTTGCATTTCATTCTGCATTTTGTGAATTTGGAGTGATTTCGGTATAGTAACAATGCTTCCTCTTTATCTGTTGAATGAGAGTTGGAGCGTCACCATTTCTTCGTTAAGTGGTCTCTTTTCATCATTTCTCTGATCGAGTACTTGTGTTTTGAGATGTTTAGCTACATACATAAGCATATTATATAGATTCATACATTCACTATCATTCATTTGCATTCATCTAATTGCATAGAAAGATAAAAAAATTTGCATTACTCATTCTCCTTACTCATTTGCATTATCATTTATTTGCATATGAAAAGAAACAAAAATAGACATCCATGATCATTTGCATTGCATACATTCATGCTGAAAAGAAATGCATACATATAGAATAAAGCATATAGAACAACATCTCATAATCCATCAACACCAGTACGATGAAATCAAATCACGAGCTTGTAAATCGGTTGTCCTGAGTCCATTTTCGGGATCGAAATCGAAAATTGAGATCATTTTGCTAGTCAATTTCAAAATTCGGACCACTTAATGCTTTTCATCAAAAGTTCATTCTCTCTTCTAATTGCGCTCAATTTCTTGTTAATCAATGCTGAATCTCAATTTAATTTCTATAAATCAACTTTGCGCTCAATTTCTCGTTAAAATTTCAAAAATTCCTTTGAATCATTTGTGCTCAAAACAACTTATCATCGCTCAAAATTGCCTATAATCATCATGAACCCTTGCTATTTTTTGATTTCGCTCCCGAGGGGGCATACTCATGACCTTATGACCTCACATTCTTCAATGTCGAGAAAATTTTTAAATCTTCATCGAAAGTCGAGCAAAAATCTTTTCAACTAAAGAAAATCAAATAAGACCTCATCGCTTTATATCAAGTTGAGATTTCTCGATCATCTTATCCAAATCAATCTCTAGGGGCATATCAGTTTCATCGCTTCATATCAAGCTGATATTTGTCTTTTATCTGAATCAAACTCTTTACGTTAATCAGTTCCATTGCTTTTCATCAAGCTGATTTTTCGTTTAAACTCAATCAAGGGTTTAAAGAGTATCTTCTATCATGCTAAATCTAAATAGGTGTTACGTTTTATTCATTTCTTGATCAAGCTAAACAATTTATCTTCATCGTATCTTGATCAATCAAGTTCAAGATCGATTTTTATCATCACTCACTGTATCTAAGTTCAAACAAGTTCTAGATCAGTAAGATCCGCTTCTTGATCAATCAAGTTCAAGTTCGGTATCTTTTGTTTTCTATCATTCCCAAGTTCAATCAAGTTTTGGAATGGTATCACGTTAATCAGACTTTATTCAGCTTTGTCGCTTCGAATCAAACTAAACACCTTGCTTTTTTATGTAGTTCATGATCAATCAAGTTCAGAACTGACATCTCCTAGACATCAACTATTCTTTGAATCAACGTGCTGCTCGCACATTAATTCAAAGACGGGCAAATGTAATACCCTAAAAATGGTCATCTAAACCATAGGCCCCTAATCTCGACAACATCACCAAGGTCCTAACCAAAGGCAATTAAATCAATCTTGAGCACACAATTAATTCCTAAAATCATCAAATGTCACCTGGCAAATCAATCACTCAATATTAATTAAATATTTATTTAATTAATTAATCATTCCAAGTAAATCATTTTAAACAATTATCTTATTTATTTTAATTAAATATCCTAGCATATTTAATTAAATAAAGCAATTTGCCATAAATCTTCAAAAAAGGAAACACATCAAGAAAGAGGAATTAATTTAATTAAATAAAGCAATTTGCCATAAATCTTCAAAAAAGGAAACAAATCAAGAAAGAGGAATTAATTCAATTAAATAAATCAATTGAGCACAAATCTTCAAAAATGGAAATAAATCAAAAAAGGAATTAATTGACAAAAAAGAAATAAAATTTGAGAAAAGAAATCAATTATAGATAATCTTGAAAAAAATAAATTAAAAATCGATAGATAATCTCAAAGAAAAGAATTAAAACAATTAAATATTAAAATTGAATGAAATAGAGAATAAATCAGTTTTTTTCTGATTTTAATCTTAATTTTAGTTTAATTTCCTTTAAATCAGTTTTTTCCTGATTTAATCTTATTTTTAGTTCAATTTCCTTTAAAACTGAGAAAAGCATCCAATCACATCAATTCACCTAGATTGTGCTTCCTCTTGGAAAATCTTGACCGCTCATCATCATTTGATCTTAGCCATTGGTTTCTTTCTGAATTTTCTATAAATTCAGGCTCATCTCTCATTCAAAGAGAGGCTGGAGAATATATTGTTATTATACTATTTTTGCTCTAGGATTTCATTGATTAATTGCATATTAATTAAATCATTTAGTTTAATATTGCAAAAATGTTGTTAGATTAATATTGCATCCATCTAGCATTCATCATGTTCATATAGATAAAATCCTTCGTCTTGATGTTGTCTAGTCACTGGTATTGCTTATAATCTGAGAGCAATCTTATACTCGCATCTTTTAGAAGGCAATGGGTCGATTTGTTATGGTTTATTTATTCATTGATTATATCTGATCAACCATGCATGTAATGACTTAATTGAAGTGTTGTGTCTTGCAGATATAGATTCTCATACCACTTTTCACACACACACATGTTGATAAAATAGGGAAAATTATTGTAGGCTTTGCTCCTACATACATTGGCAGTGTGTCCTTCTTTAAGACAGTTAAAGAAAACATGTTTGAATTTTTTCTTACCTTTTCCTTTGAGTGCTAGTTGCTTCTTTGATGCTTCAGCATTTATTCCTGAGGATTCTCCTTCCTCATGTCCAGAAAAACCAAGACCATTGGTATTCTTTGCTGGTCTAGATGACTCAAGCTTTTGCTCTAGCTTGACTGTACTTTTGTCAAACTTAGCAAGTCTTTCCTTTGACTCAAAGAGTTCTTTGGAAATAGCAATGTTTGTCTCCATAAGACTTGCATTTTCAAAGATGGCAATGTTTAGTTCTCCTTGCATGTCTTCTTTTTCCATTCTACTCTCATGAAGGTGAGCAGTTAGTGCACTAATCTCATGTTTCAACTTGGAGATCTCATGATCTCTATCTTTTACCAGATCTTCACCTTTTCTCTGGTTCTCAAGCTCTTGACTGAACTGAATAGTCAGTCCTTCCAACTCCTTTCTTAGATTGGAGTTTGAATCATTCAGCTTATTCACTTCAGCAATCATAGCTTTCATGTTAGCTTCATCTTTAGAACTACTGTCAGATAGTTCCATCAGCTTCTCTGCATGTTCTCTTCTTTTTGCTTGAGATGCCTTGTATTTGACCATAAGATCATCATAGGCTTGCTCAGACTTAGTGAGCCATTGAGTAAGTTCCCTCAAGGTGTATTCCCCCATATTTCTTTCCAAGTGGTTAAACTTATAGAAAGGTTGGCTCTGATACCAATTGATGAATACTAAGAGGGGGGGGGTGAATTAGTATGCCAAAAATATTTGCACTAAAACACTTACATAGTCTAAAGATAAACCGGTAAAGCAATCTGACAATCAAAATGGTTACCACACATACAAACCAAAATGTGAATAAAACATTCACCCACAGAAGCAATACAACCATAACACAAGATCTTTGACATGGAAACCCAACTGGGAAAAACCACGGTGAGATGGAACTCACAAGTCACTATCTGCAGAATAGAAACTAGACTGGTTAAGGTCTTACAATGTTCTTCACCAAAACAGATCCTATTAGGAATCTCAATCTCTATTAGGAGATAAGTCTGATTAAAGACTACCTTGTTAGAGGATTTTAGATTCACGTGTGAACCACCTTGTTAGAGGATTTTACAAAGGGTTTGAGGCCTACCCGGATAGGGGCTATTGACTTGTTAAAGATGTGAGTAATCAACAAGTGCTTGATCTATTTGATAGCACAAACTGCTTGGTTAGATCCAGTATGCTCAAAGCTAATGCATTCCAGCATTACTTTAGTCTTCTCTATCTCTCTCTTAGTTACAGCTTGATCTTCTCAGATAAGATTGCTCTTCCAACAACTCAACATCCATCTTAAACCCTAGCTCAACATCAACCCTTTTTGCAACAACCTAAAACCCTAGACATGATGTCCTTTTAAAGGAATCTGATTTCATGTCGGTCCAATGGGATTTCTTTACAATTTCCTAGGTTCAATGAACCTAGACATACTTAGTAACACGACACAGGAATCATCGTTAATGTGTCGGCATTGTCAAACAATTGGTGGATTGGTAACTCATCACAAAATGCCGGTTGGTAACTCATCACAGAGTATTACCGGTTCATACAAAATACCGGTTGCCGGTTTGACAAAAATGAAGACTGGTAAGAATGTGTTGTGCCACTTTGCTCCCTCGTACCGCTTGTGATCTGCGAACCGATTGGGGTCGACATGCCGCTTCAGACCGGGAAACACATTCTGCAAAATCACTACTAGTCTAAAGACTAGAATACAACATACCGATTGGAACAAATACTGGTTGAGCATGAACTCATACATATAAAGGGGATCTCAATACAAGTGTGTGTCCATCAATGACAATCACAACATAAACATAAAAAATGCCAACAAAGAGAATTTTTTTTTTTGTTTTTTGGGATTTTTTGTGGAGAGAGTTTCTGCAATATTTGGAGAGGTTTTTGGGAGGGGTTTTTTAGAGGGATTTGGAAGGAAAATCTTGTTTTTTGGTTGTGGAATTTGTAGGAATTATTTGGTGATTGATTATGTGGGATGAACTGAGAATTGTTTGGATATTTTGCTTTCTTTGAAGTGCCTAAATGCTAGTTGGATTGACTATTTTTTATTGGAGTGTTGTTGTACACACTTCATCCTTCATTCTCCTTGTTTCTCAAGATTTGAGATAGGGTTCATTACCCTCTTTGTTTTTTCTTTTATTCTTTACTTTTAAATTAGAAAAAAAATTGTGTTTAGTAACTTTATTTTCAATATGGAAATGGTTTTAATTTCTATTTATGAATGTGAAGTTATATGTTGAAATGCTATCATTTTCCTTGTGCATTTTGGGGCTATATTTTTGGATTTGAGGTCATATTTGTTTATTTATGAGTCTTAGGATTGAATTGATGGGTTTTCTAGAAGGGAAACATGCACCTTTTCTAAAATGGTTCTTTTCTAAAGTGGTCAATTATGCAAGTACAATCAGCAAATGCATAGGTAAAGTCATCAATTGTGCAACTTGGGCTCACAACTACATAGCACAAGACCACAAATATGCAACATGAGTCCTCAATTGTGTATGGCTCAGGTCAATTGTGTAGGTCCTATGTTTTTGCCTTTTTCTGGCTTGTTAGGTTCCCCAGAGCATTCCAAAGGCTTGGTTTGGGTTTGTAACTTTTTTATCCTAGGTTTTGGGGTTTATATGATGTATATTGGATTGATGCATACTTATTTTAGACACTAAAAATATATATCACTTTCATTCTCCAATTTTAACCTAATTGCACATATGATCTTCATTATGTGCGTGATTCTGCCCTCTTTCTTCTTTTCCATTTTCAGTCTAGATATTTCCATTTTCTTCCAATTTAAGGTTTAGGATTACATTTTACTCTTAAATTCATCCCTCTCACGTCAAATATTTCCCTTATTTCTTTTGCAGTGATATTTTACCTAATTGTGTCTCGATTAGGGTTTTTTGCTCCTAATTCGATTATCCCATTTTTGACTTTTCCATTTCCTATCCAGATCTTTCCCTTTTCTTATTACTTTAGGTGTTAAGGTTGTATTTTGATCTCTCCTTCAGCCCCCTTGTATTAGATTGTTCCCCTCATATTTCAGTGATGTCTATTTTTAACCCAAGATCCTTGTCTCAATTTTAGGATTTTTTGCTTCCTTTTAGGGTCCTACTACTTCCTTCTCTCCATTTCCAATTTTTTTGGCATCCATTTCCTTTACAAACCTATTTTGGGGCTGCATTTTTTAAGAGCACAAGTGATCACTGAGAGAGGGAGTGAATTAGTGATATTAAATATTTTAAACTAAAGAGTATAACACTAATAACACATAGGATTTAAAATCACACACAGACAAGAGAAAATAACATAAGATAAGAATTTACGAGGAAAACCCAATGAGGGAAAAACCTCAGTGAGAAGAGTTTTTGGAGTCTACTACTTTAATCCAACCTCACAAAAAGGCCACTTGTTACAATCTAATTTAATGACACCAACCCTAGAGAAGCACCAACTTCTCAAAATCTTGAGCACCAACTCAAGAACACACAAATTTCTTCTCTGAGCACCTACTTAGAGAGATACAAGAAATTACAACAAATTAATGTGATTAAAATGAAATGTCTTGTTACAAGTGAGTCTTGTAGCAATAAGATCATTACAATCAATTATGAAATGTTGCTCTTAAAACTTATCCTTTAGAGGTCTCCTGATTGTTTGCTGCCTCTTTGCTTGATTCTTCATTGTCTCTCTGCTTGATGTCTTCACAAATTTCTTTTCTAATTTTCTCCTTTTGACTAAGATTTTTGCACTTTACTTTCTACACACACTCTGCAAAAGAATACTTGGTCTCTACTCTGTCTCAACAAGCCCACTCCCATGGTTACCACACTGATATATTTTTTTGTTTCTTAATCTTGGCAACACACTTGAATTCCCTTTATTTTGTTTTTCTTTAAGTAAATACCCATGAAATCTCTCAAATACCTTAGTTACCTCAATCTTGTAAAAAAAGAGAATTTTTCCCTCCAAATAAAATTTAATATATAATCACTTTGGCCATCTATAGGATTTTGTCTACAACCAAATCTAATTTTTAGTACACTAGTGGCTGCCATTCATAAAATTGTCCCCACGACAATCCTTTGCATTCACATTTAATCTTCTGAGTTAAATTACTAAAATTAGTAATCTTGGATCTGGCACAATATCTCGAGCTTCTCAGCTAGATTGTTGTTTTATCTTTATTAAATGTAGCTTTGTCATCTATTTGAACCACCCTTATTTGAATGAAATAGATGTTGAAGGATATCGGAGTTATTTTTGGTGAGCCTACTGCTATATACTATGACTGTATACACCTAAAAAATGGTTTGAAGATAATTAATTAAATAAACAATTATTTAATTAATCCCCTTTCCTAATTTAATTGAATTCATTATTGATTAAATTCTCCATTTCATCTACTTATTAATAAATCTAAGGATTTATTTAATAGGTTCATTTCAATAGTCCCCTTTGATTAATTGATTAAAATTAATTAGTCCTCCCTCCATTTAAATTCATTTCTTCTAATCTCCTAATTAATTAAAACAAATCAATTTATGAGTTGTTGAAAATTAATTAGTCTTTTCCTATTATTTGAATTTTAAATTCAAATTACCCACATGCCTCCTAACTTCTAACCACCTAACCTAACCATCCCTCTAACCTTGGGTTTTCCTAACCCTATCCTATCTTACACATTCTAACTTCCTTATCCTAACCTCTTATGGTGTGGATACTCTTCCCTTGAGACACATGGCACTTTGGTCACATGTCTCCTCCCTTGGACACTTGCCCTCTCATGAGCAAGGCTCCTTGACACTTGTCACCACAAAGATGAAAAATGTCCCTTCCTCCAACCTCTTGTCCAACCTCCTCTAATTTCACCCTTGATATCTTCAGACTCAATCTTGACCGTTGATTCCTACCACCTCATCCCTATCCTTGGAGATCCTATAAATATCCCTCATTTTGGAGCACAAATGATCTGATCTCATTATCAATTTAAGCATTGTTACTATAGGCATATCATTTGAGCATTACTGTTATAGGCAATTGCATCTTAGATTTAGCTTAATTTGATCATTTTCTAGCATAATTGTTGAATCATGTAGCTTAATCAATCTCTTTTCTAGCTTAATTGCATCATCATCATAGCTTAATCATGCATATCTTATGCTTAATTAGTTTCTTGGATCAATCTATCTTAATAAATCTCATCTTTGCATAACATTATCATTTCAAATCCTCCAGCTAGGTGTAATCAAGTCACTGGGATTGCTTATCCAGGTTTGAGAGAAAATCCATACTCGCATCTCTTAGGAGGCGATAGGTCACTTTTTCATGGTTCATCTTTCATTTGTTTCTTATTTGCTAACCATTCTTGTAATGATCAATTGAGTATTTGTGTTGTTGCAGGTATCACACTTCACAGGCACAACATTTTGGTGTCCATCGTGGGGCCCAAAATCTCATTTTTGGCCTCTTAATATCATCAAATTTTGAATCTAGCAGGTTTCTGGTCTGGTCTGATTCATAATTTCATATGAGTTCCCTTTCTGTCTCATACGAGATCCTTTGTGCCCTCATACAAGTAGGTGAGAATTGTCATACGATCAGGTGAGAATTGTCATGCGAAATTTTGCTTCTGTGTTTTCAAAATAGATTGCATTTTAGGGTTTTCATGCTTCAATTTAATTATTACTAATTCTAACCTTGGTCTATTTGTGAGTTTTTTTGGCAGCCTAATTGGTTTTTGTAGGAGGATTGTCCAAGATTATGCTTGTCAAAGCTTCATTTCATCAAAACACATCATGAATACTAATGTATCTATTTTGTAGATTGCCTAGGAGGACTCAACCAAAATTTATGTCTTCTTTAAATTTTCTAGGCACACTTGTTTTGGCTAATGGAAATGAGCAAACATGTCTTATGTGTTTTGATGATAGGAAAGTATTCTCTCACCTTTATTAGGTGATCAGAAAGCCAGACTCATCCTTTTCTTTCAATAGTGCATATCTTTAGTAGGCTTGCCCTCCCGAGGAGCCTATAAGGCCAAAGCCATTAAGGTCGGTGAGAGGGGAATGACCCAAGTGGGAATGGCTAACGCCAAGTACTCCAACCTACTATAAAATAAATGTGATTTGATGAAAATCAAGTCAATGACAGTGCTCAGGAATAGCTCTCCTTTGTACCTTTGGGTATATCAAACACTAGTACATTCAGAGCTAATTTCTGACGACCGATTGTCGGAATTGTGACTAATTTTCGTTGGAGTGCCGAAAAAAGTAGCCATCAAAATTTTTTTGTCAGACTTGTCGATGATGTCTCTGACCGTTGGAAATACAAAAATCCCATGGACTCTACCGATGGTGGGCATGATCGCTCTTCCGGTCAAAAAAGTCATCGAACATGCAGCATCCCCATCAGATGCTTCTGTAGAATTCGTTGGAAAGTCAATGAAAGTTTGGAACTTTTCACCGACAGTGATGTTGTTTGTCCGACACTTGTGTCATTGGTCCATTAATATGTATCGATGACCATCTGACTACAAAGTGTTGTCGCACGTACAACATCCTTATCAGATGTTTGTGTAGTTTGAGTCAGAAGTGCGATGACTCCAGAACCTTTGCACTGATGAGAGCGTTGTATGTCCGACGATTTCACCATCGGTGGAAAAGCTTGGTATCTGTTGTAATTCTGATGATAATAATATTTTTATCAAAAAAAAATATTATTATCCAGTCATTGATATGTACAGTGAATGATATTCTATCCCCACTACCTAAAAATAGGGGGCATAGGTTTGAGGCTAATATGAGGCACACTAGTTTCAAGATAATATGATCAGGCACACCATGGTTGAGATGGTCCAATTCCTAAGAGGACTGTATGAACCATTGAGTACTGGTAAACCTATTAAAAATGGTGCTGATAGGGAATTAGCTAACCCAAATATAAGAGCCTTTAAAGCCAATCAGGGAGATGAAATGACTTTATCTACCTTATCTAAGTTTGTTGTTCTTGGGACCACATGCCATACACAATGCATACATGACACAAGTAATGGAACAATACAGTGCAACATCAATAGAGAAGGATGATACCAAGTCATGAATCCACATAGGGTCACTACTTTAAAACTACATAAGGCATTAGATTCTAGAGTGCAGTGGAGGAAGTGTTGTCGTATGTCTCTTTGCACAAGTCCCAACGTTCCATGTGCGAGCTTTCCTTTCATTGTATGTGCTCATGGGGATGCACCATATGGAACCAAGAATTCTCTCATATGAACAAGAATGACAATCACACAATCCCTATACTACATGAGCGGGTATGTCTCTTTGCACAAGTCCCAATGCTCCATGTGTAGGCATGCCTTTCATCGTATGTGCTACATGGGGACAGACCATATGGAACCAAGCATTCTCTCATGTGAACAAGAAAAATGATCACATAATCCTTGTGTGAGTGGGCATGCCTCTTCGCACAAGTCCCAATGCTCCATGTGAGAGCATGCCTTCCCAAAACACCCTTGGTGTTCTGATAGCCCTCAAGGTGTGCTCAAGGAACCAATTTTCTTGTTATTTGTTTTAACCCAAGTCGATTGTTATGTTATCACTTGATTACAAAACTCCCTAAACATGAATGCCAAGCATACCAAGTATGCTGATGGATGAGGGATGAGAGTGGGAGCCACTCCCTAGTCTCACTCTAGGACTAAGCTCATGCCATATCTAAATGAAAGACAACTCAAATACATCATCGATGGAAAGCTACAAAATACCATTTTCATACATAAGCAAGACATACTCAATTGGGCACAATCACCAAGAGAATGGTAAAAAGTGTGTTTGAGATCATTGTCCTAATTGTGGTGTGGTCACCAAGAGATCACCATAAATTTGTCAACCTTTCCTTCATTTAAACCAAGTAAACCTTTATGTATATGTATATGCATGCATATGCATATGTATATGTATATGTATATAGTTTTATGTTTTCATTAAAGATTTTTATTTATAATTTTGAGCATTTTGTGGATGGTATAATCAAGAAACATATCATCACCCTCACCAATTATGCTCAACTGATTTAAGTACAACCATTTGATTGTTAATAAGTTTTAAATTAAGGGAGTACTTTTCAAAATATAATTGTTGAATTATTGATTTTTTATATATATAATAGTATAAGCCTTTTATGGATGGTATAATTAAGAAACACACCATCACCTACACCAATTATGCTTGATTGATTGAACTACAACCCTTTGGTTGTTAATAATATTTAAAGGAATGGATTACTTCTTAAAATAAAATTGTTGGATTATTAAATTAGTATATATAATAGTAAGCTTTCTATATTCATAAAAGATTTTCATTTAATTTTGAGTCTTTTGTGAATGGTATAATCAAGAAACATACCATCACCCTCACCAATTGTGCTCAACCAATTGAGCTACAACCCTTTGGTTGTAATTATTTTTCAAAATAAAGAAGTACTTGTCAAAATAGAATTGTTGAACTAAATGAATTAGTATACATGGCAATATGTTTTGTATATTTATAATAAAATTTCTTTTTGTTTTAAGATCTGTATATTCGAACAAGATTCATACATAAGCAAGACATACTCAACTAGGCACAATCACCAAGAGAATGGTAGAAAGTGTTTTTGAAATCATTGTCCTAATTGTGGTGTGGTCACCAAGAGATCACTGTAAATTTGTCAATGCAACTTTTGTTGCAAAGTTGTAAAAAGTGTGTTAGTTTTGTTTCAATGTTAGTTAATACTCAAATATCAGTTATGGATATTGGAGGGTTGATGAGACACATATAAATCCTAGTTTCATTGACCATAGGATCGTTTGTTGGAGGTATCAAAGGAAAAGTCAATAAAATTTGGAGATTTTCTGCAATTTTCACTATTTTTTCAGAACGTTACAGTCTATTTTCCATCATTTTTTTGTTGTGAAATTATTTTTGTTGGTATTATAAACCTATTGGGAATGAGAGAACAATGAATCCATGAACTTTTGTCTTTGGTTTGATTGAATTTCATTTTGATTTGGGCAAGTTATCATAGTTTTTCTAAAAATTGTCATAAACCCTTGTTAGGGTATCCAGTCATAAAAATAAATGTATAAATCATATCCCCACTAGTGAAAAGTCACCCCAATGGGTGGGAACATGTATATTGGTATTATCTTTTATTTTTTCATGCTTTTTAGGTCTCCAAGATTCATTGGCATGTGCAAATGGTGACTATTGTTATGATATTGGTCATGTATCAGACCTAGTGCAACATCAAGGGCTGATTTGAAGTTGTAAGTGCAAGATAGACCCCTTGGTGTTTGGAGGAAGGTAGTGAGGGGTGCAAAGGGTTAGTGAAGGCCCTTTACAAGATATTGTGGCCCTTGGGTAGGTAAAATCATCAAGAACTTTATGACTGTCCCTAGATAGTGTGTGGCTATCCTAGTGAACAAATGAAGACTGAGATTTGGGGAGTATGATGAAATGAATAATCTTATTATGTGGTGGACATCTGAGATAGGGTTGTAGTGATCCTTGTCAAGTAAGATAAAGTGATAAATTTTGGATTACAAATTTGATTTTGTGGCATTCTCTCATGTTCTCAAAATAATGTAATCAACATGTCCAAGGTGATATCCAAGGTCCAAGGGATTTCCAAACCTATGTGCGAGGGCTCAAACTTGTAGTGGTTTAGGATGGAGACTAGTAAGTATGCCCTAGTGAGTTGTTGTTTATGTTGAGTTTTCCATTGTGACTTAACCCCTACCTCTGCATCCTGATATCATGGTTATGCTAGTTTGAAGAGCAACCCACATTTCAAGCATTCAAGAAAACATCAAGAAACAATTGAGAAATCTACGGTCTTTGCTATGGTATTAATTTTTATCATTTGATTTTATGCATAGGTCTTAGGCTTTATTGGACGAGTGTGAATGTGAATTTGGATCTTTCATTGCACTTTTTTCCACTTTATTTAGATTCACATCTTCATCCTTCACAAGTATGAAGACAAGTATGATTAATTGTACCTAGCTTTGAAATCAGTTTTCAATGGTAGAATTTTAACACTAACAACCATGAGCTTATCTGTCCTTAACAACAAATTTGTCCTCCTTTTACATGCACTTAGGGATCCTCATTGTTCCTTTATGGGTATGTCATATTTTATGACTGTCATGGGTCTAGGGTTTCAAGAAATGAAAGAAAACCCTTTCTAAACTTTGTAATACACTAATACCCAGAAATTCTACCCCAAGCATGTTCAATATCTTCGTAACCTTATCTTTCTCCCCATCTAGTCTTTAAGGTCTTGAACTCTATATCTATTAGAGAATCTTTGAAGTCTTGAACTTAATTGCATATTTGGCTAAATTCATACATGTGTTCTTATGAGTCTTAATCCCCATCTAGTTTTTACACTGCATATCTAGAGGAGCTAGTCCTTAAGGTCTTGAACTTAACTACATCCTTCACCTCAACTTTAAAGTCACATTCAATGTTTTCTGATACAATGCATGCTTTATAAATGTCTCACATGTGCTATCTCTAAAAGTTGAAACATGATTATTTGTTGATTTTCTGATAAAACAACTATTTGGCTATATTGATGTGTGTTTTTATTAGACTTTCTCCCCATCTGTTGCACACTACATAGCTAGATAATCTAAATTTTTAGGCCTTGTCTTAACCACTCCCCTTAAAATTAGAGTCATATTTACAGTGGCTTGTAAAATTAAAACAATACTTCTAATTTGTGAGTGCCAAACTGAGGTTTACCTAAGCCATAGCTTAACTATTTTATACAATTATATATTGTTGTATAATTTATTGTCCACTTTTAGACTAGTTAATTCAAAATAAAATGTTGGTGCCAAAGTCACTGCTTATAGGCTCCCACTTCCCACTGTTGCCACTTTGAAATCCTAAGAAGGAGAATAGGTGTGCTCCCAAATTACAAATTTATGTTCCTGTTAATCTCTCTTGAAGAAAGAATCTACTCAGTTCATTAACATCTCCTTGCTAGTAATGTTAGTTCTCCAATCACTAAATTTTGAGTAGGAAAGCTTAGGGAGAAGGCTGTTGAAGCCATACATTAATGAATTGAACTCTCAAGGAGGGGGATAAAATGAAATGTAGCACCACCATGAGTGCCAGTGGTTTTGTGATCTACATACTCCATTCCCAGTAGTATGGTTAATAACTTTTTCTACCTTCATGCTTGAGTAAGATTTGATGCATAAAATCATTCTTGTTGATGCTTTTTGATGTGGGTATGCAGGTAGATGGAAGGCAGTCAATAATAACAAGTATCAAAGTTGAATTAAATCCTTCCCTATTGACATAAAAAATTTTAAAGTTGTGAGAGGGGAATTTGAACTACTAGTAATGGCTCTATAGTCACATGATATGCAAAATATTTCTGCTCTCTCATCCTTGCATGCTGATATCTATTTCTAGCAAACCCCTTGGCACAAGGCCTAATTTGATACATGATTTTTATAATCCAAAGCTACACTCAAGTAGAAATTCCTTTTCAACCCCCATAAAACTTGTTTAAAAGCATCTACGAATGAAATGGTCTCTAACCCTTAATACACTATTTATATAATATATACTCACCCAAAATCTGAATATTACAAAAAGACCAAAGAAAATCTAATCTAGTTCCAAATGAACCTATACAATGATGACCCCTCCAAAGCAATAGTAGCATACAAACACTAGTAAAAATATTTCTTAGAAATATAGTAAAGAAAACAACAGATGCCCTCTCATACAGTTCATATTCATTTCCTTAAGATTAAACAAACTTTTGTTCAAATAAGGAAGCAGTTGTGGTATCATAGTAAAGGCATGCAATAAAGAGTACATGTGTAGTATCTAAAAGTAACTTCAACATGCTTCCCCAAGCTTGAAATACAAATTCATAGAACTGTACAATTATTACATAAGTTTTCACTTTCTGGCTTTTCAACTTTCAAATATCTGAACGTAATAACTTATGCTTTTGAGGTTTTGCAGGAAGCATATAGGTTGTGATTTTCACATTACCATACTAGACTATAATGAAACTGCACTACTTTGAAAGGTTACTTCTATGGATTTACTACTAAAACCAATCTATGTACATTGTGATTACCAACACTTCATATTATCCAAAGCAAAAGAACATGTATATTGGTATTATCTTTCATGTTTTCATGCTTTGTAGGTCTCAAAGATTCATTGGCACGTGCAAATGGTAACTGTTGGTATGATATTGGTTATGTATCAGACCTAGTGCAACATCAAGGGCAGATTTCAAGTTGTAAGTGCAAGATAGAACCCCTTGGTGTTTGGAGGAAGGTAGTGAGGGGTGCAGAGGGTTAGTGAAGACCCTTTACAAGCTATTGTGGCCCTTGGGTAGGGAAAATCATCAAGAAATTTATGATTGTCCCTAGATAGTGTGTGGCTGTCCTAGTGAACAAATGAAGATTGAGTTTTTGGGAGTATGATGAAATGAATAATCTTATTATGTGGTGGACATTTGAGATAGGGTTTTAGTGATCCTTGGAAACTTTTAAAGGGGTTTGAAGGCCCTAATAAGTGGAAACAAATCATATCTTGCCGATTTTCCTAAGTTACTTGGCTGCCATAGTCATTGTTGTCAATCATCTATCAATTCTCCCAACACTATTATACAACCTTCATGCACTACCATACATTCTCAAAATAATATTATACAACCTTCACTATAATTTTTCACTTGAGAAGGTTTCTCACCGATGAATTTAGGGATTCTTGGACTATTAAGGTTTAACAATTTTTTGATAGTTTTTTAAAGCAATTCCTACAATCCTTTGTGTAGAAACAACAACGTTCTATATGTCCATGCATCAATGAGATAGGTTTAAGATTTTCATTTAGCAACATGATTGATAGAGATACCAAGAATGAAATTGCAAGGAAGATATAATATTTATGAATGAAATTGCAAATCAATCTAAGTTACATGTTTGAAATCTTACTTATATCATGGCAACATAAAATGCATATATGCACTCAACATACCTCTTTGCTTGTTTATTTGAGAATGTTGCTAGGAATTAATAGGTGAATGATACATTGATCTATAGATGAATCACTTGTACTTTCCCAATACTTTCATCCCTTGGTCAAGGCCGCATACCCCCTTACACTTGAATATTGTTTCCACCCTCATGATTACTTGAAGTCCATTCTCAAATCACACTAAACGACAATAGTTAGTAGAAAATAGTGACCATAGCCAAGGAAGCCCAAATTTACTCATACTCAACATAACAAGAAATATCTAAATCATCTAGACCATTATTCATAACATAATCTCTTTTTCACATCATGGAAGGTCAAAATTACAAGGATCACGCTTCTTCGAAGGAGCCATTGTTCAGAGCCACGAAACTATCAACAAGAGTAGAAGCTATTAGGCTCATACAATTTTAGGACATATAAAGAGTTGAATCAGAAATGAGATCATGAAGCATACAATAGAGAGGTATTCATGGAATAGACATTTGAAAATGTCTCATTCATGAAGTAACAAAATGCTAAAGAAAATGACAAGTAATAAAAAAACTTACAAGGGTGAGGCATATTCATAACTTTTGCAATCTCGCCTTGGATATCAATATTATAAGCAACTCATATTCTTTGTGTACATACAAGACAATATGGGAGTTCGTTATACCTAACAACTTGTGGTGTTGTTGTTTGTGTTGGCTCTGTTGGACCCTGCAATTAAGATTCAATATACATTATTCAATAAGATTAACTGTGCAACATAATGAAATATTGAAAAGTGTGTTATCTTGATGAGCTTCACTTGGTTTCGAGAATAGATTCTCTACTTAACAGGGCCAACCACATGAAGGTGGAAGCTCATTTGGCCCCTCCCCCCCCTAACATCACTCTAAACTCCTCGTTAACATCTTATAACATTCATTCATTCATTCTTTCTACCATTAATAAAATATAGCATTCATTCATTAATATCACATAACGTTCATTAACACATAACATTGATTAACATTAATTAACATGCAACATTCATCAATATTAATTAGCACATATCATTCATAACCATTAATTAGCACATAATTACATTCACTAACACATAAAAATCAGTCATTATCAAATAAGTTAGATTACAATCATTTCTTTTTTTGTTTTCTCTTTGAATCTATGAAAAGACTAAGTGGAACATCAGTTTCTTCATCATTTCCCCCCTTTGCAGATGTTCTGCAACTATTCATCATCTTGATGTATGCCTAGTCCTATATTGAGGATGAGGATCCTAAAGAGAAGGGGGGTCCTCTGCAATAACAAAGAAATGGGTTAAATTCAAAAAAAATAAAATTATTGTTACAAGTATTTCATTAATTTAGAGAACATAACTATTGTGCTCTTTACCTGATGGGGCCACATCATTTTGTCTAGCCTCAACCTCAACATGTTGAACACCCTCTAGATCATCTAGAGTTGAAATACTAAAGGTTACATTAATGCTGAACACCAATTACAATTATATTTGTTTAAAGGAATAACAATGGTCCTCTTTACCTGAGTGGGGAACATCACGTTCCTGATGTTGTGTACCCAAATCATGCTCCACTTGGTCACCACCAACTACATGCTCTAAAATATTAACAAAAAAGGTTACATTAATTACTACTCTAATTATAAATTAAGATGTTTAATTGTATTAATAGCTAAATAAATAAATTTGAATAGCAAATGAATACCTCCACTACTGGGATGCACATCCAAATCTTCATGTGCAGATGGTGTTTCACGATTAGCAGGCTACATTCTAATGTCATGCACATTGTTATCATTGCTTGCTTATTTAAAACAGATATAGTCACTTTATGTTGGAACTCAACATCAATTAGATTATTGGTAAAGTATTCAATTTGAAACAATTTTCATTTAGCATATTTACCTATGTGACGAATGCACTCGAATGTTGTGTATGCCCACTCAACTCTCATAGCCGATCAACCACGACTGAATAGCCTTGCTGGTAGGCAATTCTCTTGTAATCTTCTGTGGGCGCTCTATTGAATTCAGAGCCCTACATTTTTGCTTGGTACCATGAATTTTGCTTGCATTGTTTGATAATAAAAAATCGTTTGCAATTTATTAATATTTTGATGCAATATTTAGTTTACATGAGATACTTACAATTCATGCAGCAAGTTTCATATAACCACCAGAGCCGAGTTTGTGTTGCTCATGCTTTTCTTGTCTTGCCTTGGTTTCCTTTGATGTGTCACTCAGTCTATAAGAAGTTTGAAATATGTTAGATTATATAAATATAAAGAGTAATTAATTAGTACATAATTACATTCTTAATAGTATCTCGTACCTTCTTCTGGTGTCTGGTGGTGTATTTCCTTTTTTCCTTTCAATTCTTTCCTTGGCATCCAAAATCAGGTCCTTCCACTTGCTCTCTGGAATCATGGGGGGATGCTCGTACTTTAGGTTCCTCTCTAAATGGGTCCTGTATTGGTCCCTCACATACTTTAGATATGTGCTAGCTTTTTCAAGGAGCTTGGTTTTGTCAAAGGTGTCATTTCCAAACCACTCAACCATTTGGTTTGTCAATTCATCTTTTAACCTTTTTTCTTGGTCATTCCACCTTTTAAAGCAAAAACAAACCTGTTAGATTCAGAAATGAACTGAAGCTACATTTATTACACTTCAAGAAATGGATCAAAGGAAAACTATTCTAGCAATGATATGAAATCAAAATAGTGGATTAGGGTTAGTTCACATGCGATGTACCACCTTTTACATATGGTGGGCCCAAATATCTGCAATGCAATGCCACTAAGATGTTTATAGAAAATATCATTGCTTGCAAAAAATCCATGGGATCATTAGTCCAAAACGAGTGATCATAAAGTAAATTACAATTAGAGTATATATAATAATAATTTTAACATACCCGAAACCTTTTGTATTTTTAAGGGAATCATTTCTTCATTGCTCACCACCAATGTGGCCTACAATGTTCCCCTACTAGAAATACGAGAAGATCCAGGAAATGATGGTATGTTATCAGTAGTAGTCACCTCTGGCACATCCTCATGTGCATCTGCTCCTGCAAAAAATGAATCCACTATGAAATGGCATTAGAATTCAAGAAAGAACGCTTGAAGGGAAATAAACACATAACAAAAGATAGAGCAAAAGACTGATAGTGGGCGGGCCAATATTACGTGTAGTAGAGGATGTCTGCATGCTACATGTTGCCGACATTGCAGTCGGCAATACAGGTGAGACTAACCTCTGATGAGGCGGTGACAACATTTGTATAGGAACATTGATAGCACCTAAAGAATAATATATTAAATATATGAATAATACATTAAATATATCATCACCTGAAGAACCCGCAACACCCTGATCATGGCAACAACTTTCATGAGGGTGGATAAATTGCTGTAAAAATAATACGTACATATTTTAGTTAATGACATAAAGAGAATAAAATATAAACCATTATTGAACTTTTGTTATAATCAAAGCTTTCATTACTTCTTACTTGCAAGTTTTATGTTGTCCAAATAAATAATTCCACCCTCTCTCATATCTCATCAGTAATAGGATGCACAGCCGCCAAAGCAACAATCTCTTTAGTAATTTTTCTAAGAGGATTTTTTATGAATTCCATAGGGTGTGTGGAAACTTTAGGGTCATCATCACTTAACCCTATTGATTCTACATCCCTAGAGAGGTGCTCAGGTACCGTAGCTCCCTTTCCCTTTCCCTGAACATCCGTCTGTGTCAAAAATATCATTAACAATTACAAAATTAGTCTAAATCACTAAAAAAAAGAACATAATAATGTAACAGTTTGCTTCTATCTAATTTATACAATTACAATGAGGTTTACCTAATCAGTAGAAGTGTCACAACCTGCATCCCTGTCTGTGATATGTGATGGATCCATGTCACCCTATGACAAAGAAAAAATATAAAAAACGTTAGCGAAATTAAACCAATAGACTTAGCAAAAAAACTTCATAATAAAATGGTATATTGGATTCATTAATTGGAGGCTGGTTAATTTAAATGGTATATAGTACGTACCACCCCCATGATATTAACTTTGATTGTATCTATACGATTCAAACTGTAATCAATTAGAAGCTCTTTTCCTACACTTATTAATTTTATCGCACATACAAAAACATGATTTCCCTTGTGTGCCTCAAATATGCAATAGAACCCATAAAAGTTTATCAGAAAGATAGAGACAAGGGTAAAGGTAAAGTTGGTGGACCACCCAGTATCAAGGTTAAACACAACTTACCCCCACCTCCTTTGATTACTCCACTGGCAAAAACAACAGCTATAGAAGATCAACCAACAATTGAGAATATGGATGTAGAGGATGGTAATCCTAATCCTGAGGTCTTATATACTATGGATGTTGATACTCAAAAGATCAACATTGTGGTAGACAAAGATACAACTGATAAAACTAAAATGGCTAGTGAGCCTTCGGTAGCTGAGCAAATTGAAAACACACAGGAGAAACCGACAGATATCAAAGAGAAAAAGGTAGAGACTCAAAATCAGACTGAGACAAAGCAACAAACAGAGAAACAAATAGAGCAAAAGGCTCTGGAATAGGAACAACAACAATAGGAACATGAACATAAGGAAACAGTGCCACTGGCAACTGGAGATGTAGAAAAACCATTACTTAAGGAAATGCAGACACAAACAGACCTACCAGAGGTCAATACAAGCTTGGTTACTTCCACTGGCAGTACTCAGAATGTTGGTTCATCATCAGGCTACAAATCAACTAATGTGACTGAGGTACTATTAGATTCAATCAAAAAGATAACAGATTGCAGCTCATAGGCTTATAAAGCAATTGATGACACCATACCAATTTTTAATGTAATTGCTCCTAAATGTAATATAGACAATAAAGATTCTTTAGGACAACTTGATACCTTGTGTAAATATATCACAGAAAACATAGAGAAAATAAAGGAAGAGACATTGAAGGATAAAGTAGAAATTGAAAAGAAAAAATTCTTTGATGAGAAAATAAAGAAGTGTAACAAAGATTTTGACACACTTCTACCGGAATTGTGTAATTTACTGAAAGAGTACAAAACTCTATACAAAGACACCTATAAGACAAACTTATTGACTGTAGATATAGACAAGAAGATGAGCAAGGTACAGGATGAGATCAATAAACTTGCAGATAATTTTGTTAACTCACCTGATACACTATCAGTTTTTGAGGAGAAGATAACAAATTTTGAAGAAAATTTACTTAAATTGGAAAGAGAGAAAGAGAGAATAGTGAATAAGGCAAAGCATCTGAGATTAAAACTAAGTCCAAGATTGGACTATCTAGCATCACTATAGAAGGAAATATATGAGGCACTAATATAGGGACAGGAAACACCGACAGAGCATTTGCAACATCTCACCGGTACAGCTAAGAGAACAGAGACAACAATAAGAGATAGTAAAAAGTTTATGGAGAGTATAAACTTGATTTTGGTGGATCTATTTCGAATTGTAACTACCCAGTTACAAGGTTGAACCTACAAACTCTACTGACATCTTGACAACCTTTGTCATTGATGCCAAAGGGGGAGTAGTAGTGGGATGAGAAAATTCAATATCACAAGAATCATATGCTCAGGGGGGCACACACATTTTTGGTAACATTTTTTTTTTTTTGACTTCACAATTTTTTGGATGCACTTATGAAATTTCTCATGAGTGTTGCCATCAATGCCAAAGGGGGAGATTGTTGGCATATGCACACTCCAATGAGACATTGTATGTGATTGAAGGTTTTGTCATTGATGGGAACCTTGCAATCCTATGGCACCGGCAAAGGCATTATACCGGCATCAACAGATCACACTCTACATCGGCACTTAGGACACCGACACCGGCACAAAGAAAGGAAGTATATTGGCACAAAGGCTGACATGATTTTGTTATATTATATTTTGTTTATTATTGTAAAAACTTTGTAACCCGACTTGGCAAATTGTAAAATGACTCTTATATATAAAAGAGATCATTGTAGACATTTGAAATGAGATATGTAAGCGATAAGGAAAAATATTAGGCAGACCTATTATGCGAAATGTAGGCTAAAGGGTTTAAGTAAGAAGCAAAGCAGCAACCGGTATTGAATCAGGCATTATAGATGCTATTGTAAAGTAGTACAAGATATTGGATTTGTATAATCCTCATTATAAGTCAGTGAGACTTCCCATTGAGCAGTGAGCTCTAGGTAGTTGGCCTTCCTGCATGTGCAGGCCCCTATTATAAGTAATATTCTCTTATTGGCCAGTAAGTGGATATTGTGGGTCACAAATCCCACCGATATTTTTCCCACACCAGGTTTCCTCATTAATCCTTGTGTTATGGTGTGCTTTTCATGTGGATGTTCTTAATTTTTTTTATTGCATTATTTCTTGCATATCGGTACACTATTATAATATGTTCTGCATGTTTTAAGTTAAGAAATTCTGTACACCGGTTAGATACTAATTCACCCCCCCCTCTCAGTATCTGTGGGAATCCTAACAGTGTACTATTTATAAAACTTGCAATATTCCCTATTGCTTTTGGCTGACCATCAATGTATGCAGCCACTCATTTACTTTGATCATTATCTTTCTGTTGTATATAATTTGCTGATAGTGCATACCTACGCATACTTTTTCTATATTTAACAATCTACATCTAATTATTGTAATTGTAACAAGGTCCAACAAACTCCATCAATTAAACAACTTTATTGTAACAGACCTTTATGTCGTCCGTGGAAAATAAGCCTAAACCATGTAACGACGAAGGTGCTATGCGATATATCCTATCGTTAACACAAAAATCAGTGTTTATTGGAGGAAGTTCCTTGGGAATCCATTGTTTCTGTAGATGTTTGTACCTCAGTGGCACCTCAATGTTGCCTTTGGTCTCATCATCATAAGAACATGACCCCCCTTGAGCAAGGAAAAATTTCATGCGTTTATTGAATTTTCTTCTAATATTTTGACCTCTTGTTGATCTCCCTATTGTAGACCTACTACATGTGTCACTTTCATTTTCTATTCCTACATTTTCCTCACTCAATGAAGACAGATCTGACAAATACCTATTTGGGGGTACCTACACTCCATGAAATGAGAGAGTTAATTGGTAATGAGAGAGAAACTTTGCAAATGAGGGTAATGTTGATGAAGAAGTCGGCCCTAAAGTTGATTTTGGGATTAAAATTGGAATAAGTCCAACTGGGGCCTCAAGTGTTGATAATTGTATTAGATTTTCTACCAATGTCGAGGTTTAAAAAACTGAGGAAGTTTGTTTTCCAAGTAATTTTTTAAAAATAAACTGTTTCTCTAGGGTGTTTTGACTAGTTATACCTGTCCATCCATGAGATTGTGCAGGATCCTCGTCAAAGGGGTTCAGGGTCCTGTATAATGTAATTCAATTATCTTATGTTAGCTAAAAATTACATAGTACACAACATGAACAACATGAACTTTGTAGACAAAAAGAGTATTAAATAATAAAAAGATGTTGTCATCAAAATCATTGTCAATTTTTTAATTCCTTACCTTTACTTTATGTAGACTATACAGGATCCTCAACTAAATGGTTGACAATGTCTATAGTCAACAACCTATTCCCACCAAGGGTGACAGCATCACATAGGGACTATACCTAAAATCAACACCATCAATTGAGCATCATAAGCATTACTACATTTTTAAGTTGATAAACAATAAATGCATACGTATCATAAGCATCATAAGCATCACATGATGTATCATCATATATGTAATTGAGCATCACATATGTGTCATCATAAACATGTAATCCATCACATATGTATCATAAATCACCATCCATCACATAGGTAAGAAACAATCCTTATTCTATAAATAAACACAAAGTTCAAAAAATGACATGCATCATCATAAACATGTGATCCATTACATATGTATTTTAAATCAACATCCATCACATAGCTAATAAACAATCCAATTTCCATAAATAAACATAGTTTAAAAAATGTCACATAAATAGTCACTCTCCCTATCTCCATCTCCATATTAAAAGGTGCATCATGAATTAATTATGTAATGGCATTAGAATTCAAAACATAATGAATTAATTATGTAAAAAAAATTCTATCAAGAAGTCAATATTAAATAGATAATATATTAAATAGATAATATACTAATTGCATACCTCATACATTCCATTCATCACCATCACCATCACCATCACCACCTCCTCCTCCTCCTCCTCCTTCTTCTTCTTCTTCTTCTTCTTCTTCTTCCACTTCATCTTCTACTTCTTCGGTATCTTCTTCTTCCATCACATTATACTTTATCGACCTTCCTTGAATTAATTATGTAAAAAAAATTCTATCAAGAAGTCAATATTAAATAGATAATATACTAATCGCATATCTCATACATTCCATTCTTCTTCTTCTTCTTCTTCTTCTTCTTCTTCTTCTTCTTCTTCGAAACTGTCAATCGTGATCATCATCCACTTCATCTTCTACTTCTTCTTCTTCCATCACATTATACTTTATCGGCCTTCCTCTTGGATCATGTCTAACAACAAATAACCAACCCAGTTTATATGGAACCTCTGAGTAAAATACTTGCTCATATTTGCTTGGAAGAACATAGGGCTCATCCCCAACTGGTTCAAATGACCTTGTATTTAGCATTGTAAAACCATTATCATGTTCAATAATAGTTCTATTAGGATCATTTTTATTCAATCGTAGCCTGTACCATTTGACGACGAACAAAACTAATTTGAAGGTATTAAAGTCTCACTCAAGTATATCATCCAAAATGCCATAGTATCGATTTTGAGACTGTTGAGGATGTATGTCATTTCTCGATGAAATATTTGTCACCTCAAAGACTGCAGTGATGCTAGAATCACAAGTTTTCTTTATGTCAACCAACTTTTTATGTGAAATTTATGACCATTGCAGCACATAGAGTTGTGGTGTTTGACCTACAATATGTCAAACATGTAAAATTTATTGGATTGTGAGTTGATAAACATATGGGTGATTAATAAATTTATATGTACCTATTTATCTCTTAAACCATATGCTAAATCAATTTCCCTTTGCATAACATTGGAATCTCCATTACGATGAGCTTCTTTAAGCAATGAAGCCACACCTTCCCATGTTAACGTGCATCTAGATTGTTGACAACATTCAATCCATACCGTCATCCAATCAGGATTGTTTGCAATATACAAATGTAGTGCATCCCACTCTCGACCAACTATACAGAAGATAAATAGACGTCTTACAACTAATTTATTTTGAAGATTAAGAATTAATTAACTACAATAACTTCTTATAATTACCTCTCACTTTCCTCAATCTACCTTTCCCCATCAAGTACTCCCCTTAGAATTTGTTAATGAGGTTGGGATCCCAAATGCAATCCATGTGGATCTTTGCTGCAAACTTAGGAAGATATTCAGAAATATACACCATACTCTTGTATACCATATATCCCTCCACCATAGAACCCTTAGGATGTGCTCTTTGTCAAACCAAAGCCTTCAAAAATTTCAAGTGCCTCTCAACCATCCACATTGACCTAGTGTGTACAGGTCCACACATTCAATCTCCTCAACTTGGTGTATGAGGTAGTGTTCTTGTGCATTGAAAAAAGCTGGAGGTAGACACTTTTGCAATTCACACATTAAATAAGGAATTTTTCTCTTCCAATATTTTATATCATCTTTATGGATTTCTTTACATGACAACCACCTACAAGATATTCAAGACACAAAAAAATATATTACATAACAAGTAAAACAAATAGCAAATATAATATCTATACAACGAACTGAAAAAATATCACTACTTACCTCATGTATTTTCCAAGATCATATATGACTTGCTTGACAATATTGTTGAAGTTGTCTGGGAGAGATAGAGGTAGAACGTACTGCAACAATTATAAAATTATCTTTTCATTTTTTTCTAACATAATACAATGAAAAGTACACATACGTGCAATACTTAAATACATAGTAAAAACACAAGAACATGAATTACCTTAATGAAGGTATGCCAATCATGCATTTTCATCCCTGGCCCAAATTCACTTTTCTTTGATATGAGATTGTTTATGTTCACAGTAAATCCTGTGGGAAATCAAATTTTTTTGTATAACTTCTTTTATAGCATTGCTTTGCTGGTCCGTTAATAACCAAGGAATCTCACTTATATTAATCTGGTCTCCATGGCTATTTGATTGAATGACATTTATCATTGCATGATTGGAATCCTGAATGTCACTACATATTTTGACAATTTTTTCTTTGTCATGCCTTCCATCCAATATTTTCCATAATGTCTCTATTATATTCTTTCCAATATGCATAGTATCAAACAAATGAACAATTTGTAACTTCTCGTAGTAGGGAAACCTACTAAATTGTTGGGGATAACTACTAAATTGTCGGGGATAACTTTTTAGTCCCTTAGGAAGGTGGTCATTTATGCCTTCATGATCTTCATGATCATCAATCACATCATCAGTAAACAAAACAAAATAGAAAAGATGTTTTATGACAAACCACTAGATGGAATGGCATTACCTTGATGATTAATTCTATTATATTCCAACTTCCACAGGTGAGGTGTCATTCTTCATGGCTTTGATGTATTCTCTTCTTTCCCATTGAAAAGATGTTTTTCAGTATTTCGATACCTATGATTTTTGTGGAGAAAGTGCTTATACTCATCAAACACCTACTTTCCTAAACTTTGTGAATGACGAGATTTCATCTTTGGACCACAAATAGGACATGCAAATTTTCCCTTTGTTTGAAGACCTACAAGATAATGTATAATTGGATTAAATATGATAATTTTTTGAATTATAATGTTCATGCACAACTTAAACACTATAACATACCACAAAAATGTGTTAGCCTTGGGGCATCGTGTATTGTCTATAGAAGCATCGCATGGAATTGAAATTGTCTTTGTCCTATTGGTCTAGAGACGTCATACATAGTGACACCATAACATAACTCCAACAATTGATCAATAAGAGGCTCGATATATACATTCATATCTTTAACTTGGTACTTACCTAATCAAATGAACAAAAACATCACATAATTAATATGACCATTTTACTGCAATATTTATAATTAAATTTAGACGACTATATTTAAATGATAAAACACCTGGAACAATCATTGCCAACATTATGTGCTCCCTCTTTATTGACATCCATGGAGGAATGTTATTGTTGTTAGGATTCCCAAGGATACTTGGGGGGGGGGGGGTGAATCAGTATCTGACCGGTTTGATAATTTTCTTAACTTATAACATGAAAAACATATTAAAATTGTGTACCGATAAGCCAGAAATAATGCAACAAATAAGAGAAACAACCATAAGATGAAAAGCACACCATAACACAATATTTTAATGAGGAAACCCAGTGTGGGAAAAACCTTAGTGGGATTTGTGACCCACAATATTCGCTTACTAGCCAATAAGGGAATATTACTGTTTACAATAGGGGCCTGCACATGTAGGAAGGCCAAGTGCCTAGAGCTTACTACTCAGTTACAAAAGAAGTCACACTGACTTACAAAATTGGATTATACTAATCCAATGTCTTGTACTAATTCAGATCAGCATCTTCTATGCTAGATTTAGTACCAGTTTAAGCTCTGCAATATACATAAACCCTTATCCAATAATTCACATATTAGGTCTGCTATATTCCTTTCATACTTCGCACTATACACACCTTCTAAATGATCTACAATGATCTCATACATATATGAGTCATATTACAATCTGCCATGTCAGCTTATAAAAGATTTAACAATTAATTACAAAATACATTTATACAAAATTCCTATTGGCCAGGGTGCTGGTAATCTTCTTTCTGGTGTCGGTGATCTGTATGTCGGTGTAGAGTCTGTCAGTGCCGGTTCTTGTGTCTACATACTGGTATCACATGATTGTAAGGTTGTCATCAATGACAATAACTTCAATCACCTACAATTCCTCATTGGAGTGTGCATTTGCCAACAATCTCCCCCTTTCTCATTGATGACAACACTCATGAGAAAAAAAAGTGTCCAAAATGATGTCCAAAAAGAATCTGCCAAAATTATCTTACCAAAACTATGTGCCCAAAAATGTATGCTCCCCCTGAGATGATGATGTCCTGTTCTGATCATTTTCCTCATTTCACTACTCCCCCTTTGACATCAATGACAAAGGTTGTCATTCGCTATCAGTGAAGTGTGGTTCCTGCCTAGATTTTTGTAACTGGTGGGTTGCAATCTAGAAAATGTCTACCAAAACCAAATTTAAACTGTCGCTAAATCTTTTGCTATCCTGTAATGCCTCTTGTGTTCTCTAAATTGTACCAGTGAGTATGTGCATTTTCTCTTCTGGTGTCTTAAGTTCAGGAACCAGAGCCTCAACAACTTCTTTTCTCAAAGAAATGAGGTAATCTAGTTTAGGACAGTTTACATTTTAAGATCTTTGCCTTATCCTTTATTTTCTCTTTATCCTTTTCTAACTTCTCAGTTTTCTCTTCAAGATTTGCAATTTTCTTTTCTATTTCCAAAAATGAATCTGATGTGCCTATCAGATTGTCAGCAATATTGTTAATATCAATTTGTGTTTTGCTGATCTCCGAATCTATGTCCTATGTCAAGATGTTGATTTTGCAAGTATCCCTATATAGTTTCTTGAAATCCAAAATTGTTTCTCCTAGTGCTGGTAATAAGGTTTCTATTTGTTCCTTATTCTTCTTCACTATTTCCTCAAAGAATTTCTCTTTCTCCTTATTCATCCTCTCTTTGAACGTGTCTTCATTTATTTGATCAACTGTCAAAATGTTGCCGATGATGAACTTAGACAATGTGTCTAGTTGAGCTAAAGAATCTTTATTATCCATAATGTACTTGGGTGCTACCAATTTGAGAATAGGAATTGTGTCATCAATAGCCTTATAGGCTTCTGCATTACACTCTATGATTTTCTTTATTGAGTCCAATAAGACCTCTGTCACATTTGTAGGCCAGAATTCTGTTATTGAAGTACCAAATGTCTACCCAACTGTTTTCACAATATCCATGCTATCAGTTGTAGTGATAACCTTGCTTGTTTCAACCTCTGGTAGGTCAGTTTGTGTTTGCATTTCTATTAGCAAAGGTTTAGGCTTTTTAGTTTTAGCCAGTGGCACTGTCTCAGTCTAAACCTATGTCTCAACCTATTCTGGTTTCTCCATCTGTGTCTCAGAAGGTTTCTCTGAGCTCTCAACTACCAGTTTATCAGATGTAGTCTCTGTATGTACTTTTAGTTTCTTAGTTTGTACCTCTGCACTGTCCATTGTCAGTTCTCCTGATTGTTTTTTAGTTTTATCTACCTGTTCTTCTAATGTTTTACGAGTGGTTTCTTCTGCTGGTTGCTCTATTTGAGTAGGTTTGTCTATGCTTATCTCAACCTCAACTTCTACAGCTGGTGGTTCAGTAGCCACATCTTTCCTTTTATCCTCAGTAATTTCTCTGTCAACCACAACTTTTACTTCTTGCGTGTCTATATTCATAGTGTACAAAATTTTGGATTTTGGATTTGTATCCTCTTAAGGAGTCTTTGTACTCATTGTAGCCAGTTGATTGTCTATAGTTTCTACCAGTGGAGTATCTGAAGGAGGTGGGGGTAAGTTATCAGTTATCTTTAGGCTTAGAGGTCCACCTACCTTACCTTTCCCCTTATCCTTGTCCTTTAGGTATACCCTAATGGTTTTAGGTCTTAGTAGCTCTTCTTGTTTCTCTTTTTCAACAAAGAATATGTCCCATTGGTCTGCAGTTTCTTTTGTTATCTCATTCACTCTCCCTGTCATCAGTGCTACATGCTAGTGAGTAGTTGAAAATATTGTCCGGTTTGCCTCACTGATTAATTTATCTATCTCATTAGGTGAGTTTACTTGATGCATTGCAAGTAATTTTTCAATTTTTATCTTCTTGTCTAGCTCAACAATGGCTACCCTTCTAGCTTCTAGTCTTCTATACAAATCATTGGGTATTTGATCAACAATTTCCATCAAAAATTTCTTGTAAATATCCAAGTGTAAGATTACACTATTTTCTATGTTTTCTTTGTCATCGGCGGAAAGTGTGTTGTACGCTTTGCTAATGTTTTTCAACTTTCCATCCTCTGTTATTTCACTAAGGATTTTATGCAGTGGAGCAATATCTTGTTTTACTTTCTTCTTCTTCTTCTTAGGAGTCAACTTCTTAATTGGAGGCCTCACTGCCTGTTGCTTTTGTCTTGTTCTCCTGGGTGTGGATGAGGGTACCAGTGGGAATTTGCAACTGGTGAAAGATGAGTTTCCAGTTGAAGTCCTTCCAACTCACTTTCTTTGATACCAATTTGCTTCAATACATCTTCCTTAAGTTCTTTTGCTTGTCTAGTGCCTTTCCTTACTGTTTGTTCAACTTTCTTAACTCTTTTCCTAGACTGAATACCACTTTCTATTGTTTCAGCACTACCAAAGACTTTCTCAGAGGGTTCTTTTGGTGCTTCAAGGAGGGATTTTGCATAAGTTTCAATAATGTTATCATCAGTTTCATATCCCATTTCAGTTACCCAGATAGTCCTAGGGACAACTGCCTCCATCAAGATTTCATCCTTTTTAATTACAAAGCATATTTCCTTCTGATATTTATCTATAATTGCCAGTGATAGTCTTATTCTTGTCTTCATTCAAGCCTTTAGTTCTTGAAAATGTTCATTTATATTTTTCTCTCTATTTTCTCCCATGTTGTTTAATAGATCCAATAGTTGCTTTCCTACCGGTATATCAAAGCTAAAATGTTTTCTACCAATACTGAGTACTTGCTTAGTAATGTACAACATTAAACATACAAGAAAATTTCCAAATCTTAAGGTTCCTTTCTTGTCTCCTTTGATCTTTTTCAGATTGTCTATCAATTCATCTTTGAGACATTCACACACATCTATTCTAGCATTATCATTAACCATGTCATGTGCAATTTTTATACATAAGCTAGATACTGAGTTTAGCCTATTTACATGCATAGCTTTGTAGCCTAAAATCATACTGATAAATCTGACATTGATGTCCTTCACATCATTTACCCTTAGAGACATTTTGTCAAATGTTGCGTCGGTTAGATCTATCACTGTGTCATTTGAGACCCTTTTAGTTCTGTCAGGTTTGCTACCGATGGAAGGTAACCCTGTTACTACTTTAACGACTTCTTTGGTGATATTATGAATTGAATCCAACCAAAAGAATTCACCATGGACTCTGCTTAGAACTATTCTTATCACATCTTCAGGAAAATCAGGAATGCTAAGAATATCCATAAATCCTAGGGTTTCTACTACCTTGTGTTCCGGTTTAATATTGCCATTTTCATCACAAATCACAGTTCTATATATGTTCTTGATTTCATCATCTCCTAATTCCTCTATATGATAGTGTATATATATTCTAGGATCTTCAACATATACTACTCCTTTAGGAATTTGAGAGAATGCACCTATGTTATCATATTTCTTAGCTATTTCGGGAACAAGCTTGAATATGGGTCTAGGGCGCTTGATAACCTCAATTACAGTAGGGTTTCCTATAAATTCAAGAAGAAAGGAGGATTCCATGTTTATAAATACCTCAATTTGCCTTAGGGATGAGTGCTTAGATGAATTGCTTCACTTCTTCACTAAGGATGCCTTCACTTGGGAATTTTTGCACTGTCAAAGATTTGAATGCTCGGTGAATAAAAAAAGAGCCAAAACATTTGCTTTATAATGTTCTTTTTTCCAACCTACATTTAATGCTTGTCAGTTAAGTCTCAACTTAACTCATCTGTCAGTAAAGAAGTAATTCAACTTTTCACCATCAATTGAGGGTATAATAGAATATTTTTCAGTTTGTTGCTAAACCCCCAAAGGATTTTCCTTTAGTTAGATGAAGAGTCTCCTATCGGTGGAGTGTTACTCTTTTCTACCGGTGGAGGAGTATTCCCATCAACATTTTGATCTGACTTTCTGATCCATTGTTTTGAGAATTCTTGCTTTACCTCTTCAACCTTTTCTTTACCTTTTAAATTAGGACCTTTGTTATTTGTCAGTGATGCCTTCTACAAAATTTTGCAATATGTCCAATCTTGTTACAAGCATAACAAGTCACATTGTTTTTCTGAATAGCTTTCCCATATCATATGCCAGTATGTGTTCTGCATTGATTAGATAAGTGTCCAAATCTTCCACAAACATAACATCTTACACTCATTCTGCAATTTTCTGAATTATGACCAACTTTGTTGCATTTAGAACATTGTCCGGTGGGTGTATTAGTGTTCTGATAATTTCTAGATCTACACTAATTTTCTCTATGACCATACTTGTTACAGTTAAAGAATTTCCCATTAAATTTGTAAGCATTAGGTTGTCTTACCGGTTTACTATGATCATGATTGTTTGCAGTACCGGAGCTTTCACCAACTTCAAAGCCAAGGCCATTTTTATCACCATTAGGTTTTTGATTCTTTAGCATGTCAACAAGTTCTTCTGAACTTTTCTTGAATTTCTCCTTGTGTTGATTTGCAACAGTGAGTTCATTCTCCAAGATTCCTTTTTGTCTTATGAGTTTAGTTTTGTCATTTTGTGTGTGCATCAAATCTGTCTTCAACATATCATTTTCATGATTGAGTCTTGTGTTTTCATTTCCAGCATCATTTAGTCCTCTAGTCAAGTCATCTTCATTCTTCTTTCTATCTTTAATTTCTTTACAAAATCTCATAGTCATATCTTGCATCTCATTTTTCATTGTACAGTTATCTTGTCTCAGTTGGTTCACCAGATCATTAAGAGTTTCCTTTTCATCTTCCTCATTCTGCATCTTCTCACAAAATTCTCTTCTTTTATTCCTTGCAATAGTGAAATTCTCTTGAAGTCTTTGAATTAAATCTTGAGCAACCTTCAGATCATCTTCAAGTTTGATATTCTTCACCTTTTTTTGCATCATAGTTTGAAAGAGTTGTTTCCAATTGCTTTCTCAGATTTTCCATCTCCACCAGTGTCAAGATCTTCCTCAAGCTATTAGGCTTTTGAAAATAGAGGACCAAGCTCTGTTACCAATTGTTAGGATTCCCAAGGATATTGAGAGGGGGGGGGGGTGAATCAGTATCCGACCGGTTTGATAATCTTCTTAACTTATAACATGAAAAATATATTAAAACTGTGTATCGGTAAACTATAAATAATGCAGCAAATAAGAGCAACAACCATAACATGAAATGAAAACCATAACAAAATATTTTAACGAGGAAACCCGATGTGGGAAAAACCTCGGTGGGATTTGTGACCCACAATATTCTCTCACTGGCCAATAAGAGAATATTACTATTTACAATAGGGGCCTGCACATGCAGGAAGGCCAAGTGCCTAGAGCTCACTGCTTAGTTACAAAAGAAGTCACACTGACTTACAAAATTGGATTATACTAATCCAATGTCTTGTACTACTTCAGATCAACATCTGCTATGCCAGATTCAGTACCGGTTTAAGCTCTGCAATATACATAAACCCTTATCCAATAATTCACATATTAGGTATACTATATTCCTTTCATACTTCGCACTATACACACCTTCTAAATGATATACAATTATCTCATACATATATGATTCATATTACAATCCGCCATGTCAGCTTATAAAAGATTTTACAATTAATTACAAAATACATTTATACAAAATTCATGTCAGCCAAGGTGCCGGTAATCTTCTTTTTGGTGCCGATGATCTGTATGTCGATGTAGAGTCTATTAGTGTCGGTGCATGTGTTTTCCTTCCAGTATCACATGATTGTAAGGTTGCCATCAATGACAATACCTTCAATCACCTACAATTCCTCATTAGAGTGTGCATTTGCCAACAATTGTTGATAACAAAAATAGGCCACACTGAGTAAATAGATCTCATCTCTCCAAATGGATTGACACCGTCCGCTGCCAATGAAAGCCTGAGAGTACGAGGTTCTTCTTTAAAGTATGGTCACTTTTCCTCTATGTCCATAATTGTTGAACCATTCACAAGCATTTGAATAATGTCATCTTGACTTCTATTACGTGCATGGTAATCCATAAATTGTGCCAAGCTAGTGCACTTGAATAATCGTTGCATATGTGGAATAATGGGAATATAGTGAAGAACCTTGCGAGGAACCCTTTTTGTTATTTGATCTGTTTGATATCTACTGATATGACATTGAGGGCATTTATTTCAAAATTCATGTTGTTTGTGATATATAATATGATCATTGGGACAAGCATCTATTGCTTGATACTCCATTCCAATATCTTTCATAACGACAGATAATTCTCGGTATGAGTGCGGTAGAATATTTGATGGTGGTAACAAAAAATCACCTATCAATCTACAGTAAAAAAACTATAATTTGTTAATATAAAGAATATTAATGGTACAACATGATTCACAGTTTATTATGACATATATGACATACCTTAGCATATGTGAGATTGTTATGTTTGATAAACCATTCATAACCTTCAAGTTCACCAACAACAATACAACAGAGAGAAGAGTTGTCTATGAGCCTTCGTAAAGGGCCTTAGATGCCTTCTCAAGTAGAGGGACATCTTGAGAAACATCAAGGTCATCTTCATCATCATGATCAGCTGCATGAGTACTAAATATGTCATGGATCAATGTATTTGTACCATCATCTTCAATTGTGTTTTCTGGCTCATGATCGTCATCTTCCACGGGATCATTATCTTCAACTTTGATATTCACACCTCCATGTTCATCCACTTCAAAAGCCATATTCTTCGGGTTGTGTTGATCCATACCATGTGCTCGGGGGTGCTCAACCTATATAAAATTGATAAACATAAATAAACCATGATCATGATCTCATCATCAAGTGATTTATTATGTATATTGTAGACACCTAAAAATGGTCAATGCTTGTGAGGTCATACTTTAACATTTGCACATTGCCTCATTTTAGGTTTTTGCGTCGCATTAACATTTCTCCTATGTTACGCACTTGGTCTTTATCATTTGCAAACATCGAGTCATTCTTCTACATTCTTCATTTGTCTCGCTTTCGAATTTGGTCTTGTCGACAACACTATCCAATCATGATTTTGATCGATTTTATCCTATCGCATCAATGTGCATGCTAATTTGTTATCATTTTGGACATCGTCAATCCTAATTAGGGTTTTGTCCTCTTATCAATCTTATCATCAATCTTATCATTTTGGACATCGTCAATCCTAATTAGGGTTTTGTCCTCTTATCGATTTGTCATCAATCTTTATCATTATCAATCTTGTCATTTGCGATCGATTTGTCATTGATCATGGTCATTTTTAATATTATCTGTAGTCACATAAATCTGTCCACTTAATTAAATGAATACTTAGTATTTATTTGATTATTTAACCATCAATTAATAATTAATTAAATTAATATTTAATTAATTCATCTTAACCCTATTCTCCTATTAATTAAATAAATTATTCAATTTATTTGATTTAATTCACTTAACCAAATTCAGACCATTAATTAAATAAATAAATCATATTTATTTAATTAAATCTTCTCTCACATTTAAATAAATTAATATTTATTTAAATCCCCCAAAATCCCACCTCTCACATTTAAATAAATAAATCATTTATTTAAATCACCTTTATCCTCCACCCACTTGCATTTTCCTACAAATGCAAGTTGCACAATTATTTTAAATAAATAAATCATTTATTTAAAATCACCTTTATCCTCCACCCACTTGCATTTTCCTACAAATACAAGTTGCACAATTATTTTAAATAAATAATTTATTTAAATCACCTTTATCCTCCACCCACTTGTATTTTCCTACAAAAGCAAGTTGCACAACTATTTTAAATAAATTATTTATTTAAAATCCTATTTATCCTCACCCACTTGAAACCTTTAATGGTTTCCCTTAAAGTAGTCAAACTTGATGGCTTTAAAGTCTTCAAACTTGATGGCTTCCTTCTATAGTCTTCTTAAGACTTTAATGGTTTTCCTTAAAGTCTTCAAGCCTTTAATGGTTTCCCTCAAAGTCTTCAAGCATTTTAATGCTTTATCTTCATTTTTCTCATTTAAATAAATTAATATTTATTTGAATATTTATCCAAATGCAAATTACACCATTTAATTGAAATAAATGATTTTATTTTAATTGAAAATACCAAAATTTCTCCCACTTGCATTTTCCTACAAAATCCACTTGTATGCCTAAACCCCTTCTAGATTCTTCTAAACCCTTCCTAATTAGCCTAATCCATCCCCTAAATATTGTCACATTCCTAAGCAAATTGGAGTCACTTCTCAAAGACTCCAAAGTCTTTGAAAAGCAATTAATGCTTTGTGTGTTCAACAAATTAACCCTCAAAGTCTTGGATAACCTTTGAAATCTTTCAACCTTCAACCACTTAATCCCCAAAGTCTCCAATAACCATTAATGGTTACCTCAAACCCTCCCACATGGTTAAAACATTTGTTTTGACTCAACCTCTACCCAACCCAAAGGTCTCATCAGGCCATTAATGCTTTGACCATGATTATCTCTTAATCATTTGCACAAAGGTTTATCCTTGCATTAACTCTTAATCCAATGGGTAATCTTAATTTAGACTTGACCCTTACCTTCTAGATAACCATGAGGTCTTCTCAGGCCTTTAATGCCTCCAACCTCTTCTCTCAACCCAATCCTATGTTGACACTTGTCACCATTTTATTGTTGCCAATTGTGCACATGGATCCCCAACTTTCAAACTTGGCCCTTGATTAAACCATTCAATCTTAACCCTTCATTTCCCCATTTCTTCTATAAATAGAACCCTTCTCCTCAAGCAAAAAGGAAGCATTTAGAGTATTGTTGTTATACTGGCATTAGCATAGAGCTTTTTCATAGCATCACTATCTACTCTTGCATAGTATTTGCTTATCATATTCAATCATCTTGAATCTCAATATGGCATCCATGGCTAGTGCTAAAAGCTGAGAGCTACACTCATTTGGGACTTGGAGAGGAGAGGAACAAGGGAGGAGCAACTATGAGCATCTTGATTAGCTATTTCATTCTATGTTTATATGCTTTCTATTTCATGCTTAATATCTCTCTTGATATGCCTGTTTAGGATAATCTTTTGTTGCTAACACTAACGTTTGTTTCTTGTGCTCTTGTGTGTGTTGCCATCAAACAGATTTTCTAATCCTTTTTGCAGAGCATCATTTGGTGAACCCGACGTGAATCCAAACACCAAAAAGATCATTTTTTTTTTTTTTTTAACCAATAACATGTTTGAATGTTGAAAATGTCACACAGGTTGCGATTTTGACACTGTTTTGGTGCGTTTGGCATTATTTTGGCGCTATTCCCCCTGTTTCAGTGCTTTTCCCTTCTCTGTCTTTCCCTTTCTTTTAATACGTTTGTGTTAAATAGTGCCTCTGTTCAAACGCAGACTAGCGCTATTGTAACAAAACGTTGTACAAATCACTTTGTAACCAAAAAAAATAAAAAACCAAAAAAAAAAATAAAAATTTAGGCTTGTAGAAGCCCACCAAATAGGCGGATTTTACTAACTATTTTTCTCTTTTGTGCAGATTTAAATTAGATTAAAGAGTAGATTTATATTTTTTACTAACTTGTTTTTGAAGTTGGTTTTAAAAATGAATTCACTTTTTATTTCGGTTTAAAATTAACTTCACATTTCAAGTTTGGGCTTTTAAAAAAGAATCACACATTTGTTTGGGGCTCTTAAAAAGAATTTCATTGTTCAAAGGTAAAAAGAACCACAAACTTATACAAAAACAACTTTATTTTTTTTGCAAGTTAGGAAACAAACTTCGTTTTGGTGCTTAAAATCAACAAGGCAAATTTTATTTCTTGCATCAAGATAAAACTCACAATCCACACTTCCATTTTTGGTGCAAATAAAATTCACAATCAACTTGTCTCATTTTCAAAGCAATTTTACTTCATGCAAACGTGTTTTTCATTAAGTTGACCAGGATTTCAAATTCTAGTTTACTCAAACAATTGCCTTTGAAAATTAAAAAGAACACCATGATTGTTGGAGCAACATCTCCAAATAGTTAGATCACATTGCAATGACAAATTAAAAGGAACAAGTGAATTTTGTGTTTGGCACACTTGTGCAAAAGAGTTGGTCGAGTGGTCCTACCTCTAACACACACTATCCTCTCCCTTGGCTCTCGTGGTCCTAGGTGCAAGAGAAAAGTGTTAGTAACGCTCAAATTTTATCTTTTTAAGAGAGGCCTGCCAAGGGATCGATACTCTTGGGAACGACCTCGAGCGGTAAATCCTTCGAGCCGCTATAGAAATCAGGTGAGAGCGAAAGCTGTAGCCTTGGGTATAGCTGTTCCTACAGTGTAACTGGCCGAAAGGACAAATGGGCCCCACCACCAGTTACAAGGCTCTTAAGTGAGTCACTGCAGAATGAACTTATGTCCAAAAATATCGAACATGACTAAACACCTTTAAGTAGTAGCCCACCCGTTCTATTGATTGAGGATATTTGAGATATAATTTAGTGCAAGAGCATAGATGGTTTTGCTCCCAAGATACTCACCATACATATTTCCTTGAGTAGAAACATAGCTTTTTGAAAGGTCACTTGTGGCTTGATAAAAGTGGTGACTCCCCCATCATAGGGATCATCTATTTGTTATGCTCGTGCAAGACTTAGTATATCACATCCTTACCTGCCACGACGGGATTCATAAGGTATGTAGTACCAAAGTCGAAGAAATATCAAGATGTGGGCTAAATTTATCACAACTGGCCATTTGACCTTAGGGATAAAGAGTGTTTGAAGTGTGTTCGTTTTACAGACCTAGTGCAAATTGAGCCGACTTCAGGCTTTGGAATTACACCTTAAAATAAATCTAAAGGAAGGGTCAAAAACAAGTCCAAGGATTGGGTTGATCTAGACCCATACTCATTTGTGCCTTTTGAGGCAACATTCTTGTGTTTGTGTGCTTGCTTTGTTTTCTTGTCAAAGAAAAATCATAAAATCAATCCCAAAAACAAAGTATTCATCCAACATCTGTCAACACAACCAAAAACATCAAAAACAAGGTACAAACAAACAAAGAATCAAAAATTTATGACCATTCTTCACATCTTGCGAAAGAAGAAGTGTCATCAGAATATCACCTTGAAAAGGAGACCACTAAGCTCAAAGGCTTTGATCAAAAGGAGGAAATTCTTCTATATCAATCGACAAATCTTTGTCTCCCATAGAGTCTTTCTACATCGCATGCGTCTCTATCTTCAAGGTAAAACAAACGAGTTTGATTCCAAATCATTGAACCGCAGAGCTTTTATGCAATATAGAGCTCTGAGTTATCACAAAAATCAAGGAGGAAAGATTAATCCCAAATTCTTCCCAAACATTTGTATCACCTACAACACAGCTCGAGAAGTGCCACCAACACCTGAAAGGGAAGAAGAAGAGTTTGTTCCATTTGTGACACAAAGTTTTTATTGAAAGATTGAAAGTTGAAAACAAAAACATCCATCATCTCATTCATACATCATCACTTCATCATCAATCCATCCCAACTCTCAAAACATTAAGAGGTTCTTGTCCCAAGATTCCTTTTTAGATATTGCTTGAAATCAAACACATCACATCACTTTTAGATTGTTTCTACATCTAGGATAAGCTCATCCTAAGAGACACATCTACGCAGGTTAAAACTAGTTCATGAGTGAATCCTCTCATTGCTAGGTAGTCAAAATCTGTAACACATCTCAGATTTCTCTACACCTTATCACATCCAAACTCATCAAAACAAACAAGCAATTCAAAGAAAGAATTCTGGTTACATTTACCTTTAGAGTGCTAGAGATCTACAATCCACTAATCATCCATCTTTCATCGAACAACTCATCATCATCTTCAATCAACTTCAACACAAACTTGCAAACAAAATGGCTCAAACCCGATCGCGATCAAGGCAACGAGAAATAGAAATTGAGGAAGAAGAGGACAACCTCAATGAATTTCAAGAAGCACTTGGAGGAAATGTAAATGATGAAAACCCAAGTAGTCCCACTCCTTCAACAATCGAAAGGGTTCAGCATAACCCTCACTTTAACAGATTATTTGATGAAATTCTCAGGAGCAATGCGGATGCTCACTTCTTAAGACTTGCTCAAGAAGGAGCCAAACTCCCCTCAGACTTTGATCTTGCCCAATTAAGACAAGCATCAGAAAGACAAAGTCGCCATGAGGAGGAAAGACGTAGAGATCCCATCAGATATAACATCCCTCGAGGTAACCCACCACCTCCTCCTCCAAATGAAATGGAGATGTTGCGGCAACAAGTCGAGAATCTCGCCCAACAACTTCATAGTGGTGTTAAGACCAATCAATTCTCACTTAACGACATTTGTCCCTATCCTTTTGATAGGAATCTTTATATGCCACCCTTTCCACGCGGGTTTGAAACACCCAAATTTGAAAAATATAGAGGAAAGGGGGATCCCCGTGATCATGTCCGAGAATTTCATTCTGCTTGTCTTGAAGTAGCTTATGAGGACACATACCTAATGCGCCTTTTTCCCCAAAGCTTGGGAGGAACCACCACATCATGGTTTTCCCGATTACCAGGTGGCATTAGAACATTTGAGGAACTCATCCAGAAGTTCCTATCTCATTACTCTCATAATATTGAACGCGACATCACCATGGCTGATCTATGCAACACCAAACAAAAACCAGGTGAATTATTCGCAGTATTCCTGCAACGATGGCGCCAAATGTCTAGCAGACGTTCTCTTCAGTTACCTGAACGAGAACTAGTGGAAATTTTCATTTCCAACTTAAACGAAGAAATGGAATTTCACCTGGATGTCAAAGACACCGATTCTTTTAACGATATGATCACCAAGGGTATAAAATGTGAGCGGGCACTCATCAAAAAAGGACTCATCAAAATCTTTAATGAACCCAAAGATGGTCCTCGCCCGCGCTTCAATAGTGATAAACCGAACTTCTGGAACAAGAATAAGAATATCGTTAACGATGGAGTTGTGGATGCTCGGACTGTCCAAAATGCACAACCTGTGGTTCGATTTGCAGGACAAAATCCTCCACCTCAAAATAACACAAATATGCTTCCTAATCAAGGTCGCATCACATCTCAAGATGAACCAAGACCCCGTCCACAAAAACAAAAACGCACATACACTCCCTTAGGGGAACCCATTGAAATAGTGATGCGACAACTCATTTCTCAGAATTTGATCACTCTACCTAAGCTATCAAACTATGAGCCTCAGGTCAAACCGGCATGGTGGAGAGATACTGAACATTGTGAATTCCATCAAGGAAGAGGACACAAGACAAGTAATTGTCATCGATTGAAAGATCTCATTCAGGATCTTATTGATCGGGGAGAAATTGAAATTGAAGGACATGACCCAAAAACAACCAATAATGATCATCAGATGTTCAAAAATCCACTTCCATCACAAGATCAAAGGGGACCTTCCACGTCTAGACGAGGTCCTGATACCACTGATTATACGCAAGCTGCGTATAATTACACTGTCAATCACCTGTATGATGCCAGTGAACAAATTGCAACTATCACCTTCAAAAATCCCACCTCAAATTGCAATGTTGTTACACGTCGTGGCAAGGTCACCATAAAGGCAGCTCCACAAGGCACCACCTCCAATCCAAAGCAGTACAATCTTGTGGAACAATTAGACAAAACGCCTGCGCTCATATCCATTTTAGAACTATTACGCCTATCGCCATCTCATAAAACAATCTTGGATCAAGCACTCCAAGAGGCGTCAGTCCCTGCAAACCTGAACACAGACCAATTTCAAGCCATGGTTGGAAATCTAAAGTCATCACCTTGTCTCACTTTTTCCGAAAGTGACAACTCTTCGTTCCAGCAACCTCATAACGCCTCACTCCACATTGAAGGCTTTGTCAACCAACACAGGATCAAGCGAGTCTTGATAGATAATGGAGCAGGCCTAAACATTTGTACACTACAGTTGGTCACAGCATTGGGATATGCAATAGAATCAGTGGATCCTCGCAAGAAGATCACCATCAAGGCCTATGATGATGCAGAGCGTTCATCCAAAGGAGCGGTGGTGCTACCAATCCGAGTGGGCCCTGTGGTAAAACACATAATTTGTCAGGTTCTGGACCTTCCTCTGCCATATAATCTATTATTAGGAAGACCTTGGATACATGCCATGCAAGCCGTTCCATCTACCTACCATCAATGTATCAAGTTCCCACATAATGGTGCAGAGATCACAATCCTGGGTGATGCAAATCCCTTTGCATTTTGCCATAATATCAGCCATCAACCAGAGATTACTGTTCCTAATAATAGGGAAGCCATTTCCTCCACATCATATGTAAATCCCACCTCTCTTGCCAATTCGAACACCCCTATACCCAAGCAAGAAAAGCTTAAGATGAAAGTCGCAGAGGAAGGTCCCGGGGAATATAACTTAAGTCAACTCTTTTGTGTGGGACAAATGCCCACTTCTCCTAGAACACATGGTAAACCACAACAGTTACTCCAGCAATGACTAATCACGCCAGCATGTGCCTTAACGCCTTTCATCCTTGGAAAGAGTCAAGAGGAAGAAACACAAGATGAGGACCTAGCGGACTGGATCTATAAAGATCCCATCACCACTGACAAACCGCAAGTTACACTTCCTACGGAACAATATGGCAAAGGCCTCCTCATTATGCAAAGAATGGGATATGATGGTCAGAGTGCTTTGGGATACTGCAAACAAGGGCGACACGAACCTCTACTACCAGAATTCAAGCCCAAAGGTAATACAGGCCTTGGCTTTGAAAAAGAGATCCTTCCTAAACTCAGATTCAAAGGAAAACCCAGCAAACCATTTTGCCCACCTACTGCAAAGAGGATACCTTTCATAATCAAAGCACCATCAAGCACTATCCCCACTGCCCCCTCAAGGCTCACAACTCCACCATCACCAATGTCACTCATCCCATCAAACGAACCAGTAATCCTATCAGCAACACCATTTGTAGCAGCAACTATATTGGAACCCGCAGCAACATCTATGGCACCAGTAATTCCAGCAGAAGCCACTGAGTCACCATTACCGATACTTCCAGTGACAAATCCATTAAACCCCATCACAATTCCTGCAACACCGATCACTACAAGGATACATAAACCAATCACACCTGCCGTGTTTAACTCCAAAGACATCCCAGTATGGTATAGCAATCGGATGCTGGAAAGTGATTCAGAGACCGACTCACATGAGTGGGAATTTGATTCTGTACAGCTTAACACTTCAGATGAGGAAGACACGTCACCACCTCCGCCACGCAAAGACATTCCTGTTTACGGAGAAGCACAGATAAAGACCACTTGGGTACCTGAGCTGGAAACATCTTCCACAGACCCTACGTCTCATCCTACGCCGGATTCTGACAGGGAGAGTACCATCAACGACCTTCGCCACACTGTCTTAACCCTCACTGATACATCTCCCGCACTTAACTTAATCGATGAAGTAATGCCCATTATCCACCCTGAACTCATCGAATGGAACCAACCAAATCCCCCATGTCTTGACCTCTTCCAAAACGATGAGGCTATCATTGACTTTTTGGAATTAAGGGATAATCTACCAAGCGGGGATCACAAAGCTGGATTCGCCATTGAACTTAATAGCGCAGCATACTTCGGGGCGGATGCCAAACCCTTCAGCTGCAAAAATATAACATTAAAACATGGATCTTCCAGTGAAAACCACACTGTGGCACTGTTTGATCCAACAAAAGTAAAAAGAAAGAGCGTATCCAACGGTGAAAACCTCTCTGAGGCACTTGAGGATGAAGGGTTTGACATTCTCCCTGCTAGTACACAACAGGAACGATCGACGATTCTCATTGAGGAGACTAAAGAATACAATGTGGGGACTCCTGAAAACCCTCATATCATACATCTGGCATCTCTTCTCACTCCAGAGGAACAGCCTCAATTTATAGAGTTCTTCCAACAGCGTCAGATCAACTTTGCATGGTCATATGCAGACATGCCTGGGCTTGATCCTGATTTAGTCATGCATCATCTCACAGTAGCAAAAGGAGCCAAACCTGTCAAGCAGAAGCTTCGTAAGATGCATCCTCAGATTGCCGTGCTAGTCAAAACAGAACTCAAGAAACTCCTGGATGTTGGTTTCATTAGACCAATTGATTATGCAGAATGGATCTCCAACATTGTACCAGTTGGCAAACCAAAAGGGGGCATCCGCATTTGTATAGACTTCAGAGATTTGAATAAAGCATGTCCTAAGGATGACTTCCCTCTACCAAATATTGACATCATAGTAGATTTGACAGCAGGACATGCCATGCTTTCACTCATGGATGGCTTTTCAGGATACAATCAAATAAAGATCGCACCAGAGGACCAACATAAGACAGCCTTCACATGTCCATGGGGCACATACTGCTGGAATGTAATGCCTTTTGGTCTAAAGAATGCAGGAGCGACCTATCAAAGAGCAATGACCACCATCTTCCATGACATGATGCATACTATAATGGAAGATTATGTGGATGATTTACTAGCAAAATCACTTACTAGAGAAGGACATCTTCACATCTTAGATAAAATCTTTGATAGACTGGAACAATACCATGTTCGACTCAACCCAAAGAAATGTGTCTTCGGAGTGACCTCCGGGAAGCTTCTAGGATACATTGTCTCAAGCAAAGGTATTGAGGTCGATCCAGCAAAGGTTAAGGCAATCATGGACATGCCACCTCCAAGGAATATCAGTCAGCTAAGGACACTACAAGGACGGCTTCAATCCATCCGCAGATTCATTGCACAATTGGCTGATAAGTGTCACCCCTTCACACACCTGCTACACAAGAACATCCGCTTTCAGTGGGATGCCCGATGCCAGCAAGCATTTCAGGCGCTTAAAGACTATCTCATGAATCCACCATTGTTGATGCCACCAGATCCAAGTAGACCGTTGTTACTTTATATCTCAGCGACAAGTACAGCATTAGGTGTATTACTGGCACAACATAATGCAGAAGGCAAAGAGTGTGCTGTATACTACATCTCTCGTACACTGGTTGGCTATGAACTCAATTACACACCTATTGAGCGAGCTTGCCTAGCAGTAATCCTGGCAGCCACTAAATTGCGGCACTATCTATTAACACACAAGGTACAACTCATTGCAAAGATTGATCCACTCAAGTATTTACTCAACAAAGCAGCATTGACAGGTCGCTTGGCCAAATGGGTAATGATTCTAAGTGAATTTGACATTGAGTATGTGGACCGTAAAGCTATCAAAGGTCAAGTTATTGCAGATCAGTTGGCTGATGCACCTCTCATAGGAGATCATCCTCTCATTTCCAATTTTCCAGATGAAGAGATATTCATGATTACAGAAGCACAGTCATGGAAATTATACTTTGATGGTTCATACACTAGGCACGGCTCGGGGGCAGGCATTCTGTTTATCACACCTCAAGGTGATAGCATCCCGAAGTCTTACAGGCTCACATTTCCATGCACAAACAACATAGCAGAGTATGAGGCCTTGATCACAGGACTCAGATTAGCCATACAATGGAAATTAAAAGAACTGCAAGTATATGGCGATTCCCAACTAGTCATTCGACAAGCAACAGATGAGTATCAGACCAAAGATGATAAACTCATGCCATACAAGCAAATGGTGGACAATCTAAAGACATCATTTACTACTATCACTTTTGAGCAGATACCAAGAGATCAGAATCGAGCTGCTGACGCTATGGCTACCATCGCATCTCTACTAGATCTTCCACAGAATTCAACACGCTACGAGTTCTTGGTAGAACAGCTTTGGATTCCCGCTTATGATATCCCCGAATCCGAAATGATATGTCGCCTTGTCGGTTCTGAATCCCCATGGTACGGTGAGTTCTACACCTATCTCCGCGATCACACCCTTCCTCCCAACCAATCAAATAACCAACGTAAAACCTTCATTCGCCAAACTGCTCGATATACCATTATTGCCGAAACCCTATACCGACGCGGTCTTGATGGTACTCTCCTTCGATGTCTGGAACAAGGTGAGATAACAAAGGCTTTGGAAGAGGTACATGAAGGAATTTGCGGGACTCACTCAAGTGGTCCATCACTAGCCAAGAAGATCATGCGAGCTGGATACTATTGGCCATCTATGGAAAAGGATTCCTACTACTTTGTCAGGAAGTGCAAAAAATGTCAAGTTCATGGCGACCTGATACATGCACCGGCCCAGGAACTGCAACCAATCACAACACCATGGCCTTTTTGTCAATGGGGTCTTGATCTTGTGGGTAAAATCCATCCATCTTCATCCAATGGCCATAAATTCATTATTACCGCCACCGAATATTTCACCAAGTGGATCGAAGCTGTTCCACTTACCCAAGTCACCGACAAGCAGATCGCCTCATTCATCCTCAACTACATCATCTGTCGGTATGGTGTACCCATGTCCATTGTCACAGATAACGGTCTCCCTTTTAAAAATCAAGATGTCCGTGAACTTTGTGAGAAATTTCATATCCAACACCGCTTTTCCACTCCCTATTACCCACAAGGCAATGGTCAGGCCGAAGCATCCAATAAAAACATATTGAGGATCCTAAAGAAGACAGTCAATGATGCCGGCCGTGATTGGCATGTTCAATTGAATCCAGCGCTATGGGCATATCGAACTAGCATTCGGACCCCTACAGGTGCAACTCTTTATTCATTGGTCTATGGTGCTGAAGCTATCTTACCTATTGAGGTCGAGATACCATCCTTACGAGTTTCATTGCACAATCTCATCAATGATGAAGCATACAGAGTATCTCGTCTTCAGGACTTAGAGTTACTAGATGAGAAGCGACAAGCTGCATACAATCACCTCAAAGCCTATCAGCAGCGCATGAGTAGAAGCTACAATCACCGAGTTAGATCTCATACATTTGAGGTAGGTGATCTTGTTCTTCGCAAAAATCCTCACAACCAACCAAATAGAGAACATCAAGGCAAGTTTGAATCAAATTGGCTCGGCCCATATGTTGTCACTGTTGTATTCGGGTCCGGGGCATATCAGTTGGCTACATCAGAAGGAGAACCGCTTGCAGATCCAATCAACAGCATGCACCTCAAAAGGTTTTATACCTAAGGTGTACAGAGCATCAGGCTCCATTGCACATCAGAAAATACCAAAAACATTCAGAAAATGTCCTGAAGAAAATACAAAAACATTCACAAAAGTAAAGAAAAATCATGCATCCAAACGGTGAACAACCACTCCGGTGGCACCTTGGGTAAGTGCGATGGTGAAAACCTGGCAAACAGGCGCCACTCGTAAAGGCAATGGCTCCAGTATCTTTCAGGCTCATTGCGATCACATTCATGCACACATACATCCATCCATCCAAACCATGGCTTGTTATTTGATCTGCAATTAAGAAAATACTCCATGCGTCTAGCATCCCACCTTTTCATAGTCAGGTCTACAAACTGGGGGCAATACCCTTACCCTCGTGAAGGAAGTGGATTCTACATTGTCTCATATGATTCATTACGCTCTTCATTCAGGCAATCATCAGAAAATATCAAAAACATTCAAAAATGACTCTCAAAATACCAAAAACATTCAAAATTGTTTCACAAAATCCAAAAAACATCGGAAAACCCATCAAAAATCACACAAAAACATGGCAACACCTTGTACATATTTATCCGATCAGATACAAAATAAACATTGACAAAATACTCACACAATGACCATTTACCAATCAAACCACACAATCGACATTAACAAATCCAAACCTGTCTTTAAACAAGGATGCATCCTTCCTTACCAAAACAAAGACAAGATGACGTTTTCTTTGACAAGAAAATTATGTTAAGCTATCAAATACTTGGTTGATTTGTGAGTACAATCGTTCGTTTATCTGTATCGGGATCTTTCAGCATTGTTTTTGTATCGTTGGCGCATTATTTCCGATGAAGTTCTGGGGCATGTACTAATGGTGTCTACGTGGGAAGTTCACTAAGCTATGTGATCTTATGCCAAATGCAATCATAGATCACTACGGCTTGCTGACTACAGCGTATACCTCGACCATATGGGCATGAACCATTACCAAGGATCCATATTCTTTATTCTTTATGTATATATTGTTTGTTTGCAGGTACAATGCTCTTTCTTTGGTTCCTCCTACCTCATCCAAACTGGATAAAGGTTTTATCTCTTATTACGGTATGCACTTGTCTCAGGATATGATCAGTCTAAGATCAAGGAGGACGATCCAAGTCATGCATGAAAGGAGATAATCCTTCTTTGTTCCGCAAGCAATACTCAGGTCAACTTGATCCATTATATCAAGTTGCTTGTATTAACTTGCTATATCAAAATCCATGTAAGAAATACTCTGGTCATCTTGAATCTTTATGTCAAGTTGCTTGTATTTTCTTACAACATTTTCAAGCTCAATGATGAAAATAGAGCACTATGGATCGTCATTCCATCTCATCTGTATATACTGCATTCCGTTGCATTCCAACCATCCATACATTCATAATAGCTGCATATCATGCATACATAGTCATAATAATGCATACTCTATTTTCCTCTTCTTCCATAGGAATGAGTCATAGGTCCTCCATTTCTTCTAACATCGAACCCCCCCAACCCTTCCCATCTCAATAATCATTAACATCATCCTAATCCCTTCATCGCTTTCCATCCTCACTCATCCACAACATTAAGCCAGTTACTCTGTCTACATAGATACATCAACTCCCACACACCTAGACTATCAACAGATACTCTGATCAAGTATCTTCGGGTCTCAACAGGTAATCGATCATGGTAATCCTAGACTACATCAGGCATTTATCATAATGACCTAGTCTCAACGGGGCTGCCATGATTCCCCACCACCATCCATCACACACACACACTATCAATTGATCAACCAATCAAACACAATCCACTGGACAATTACATCAATTGTCTACGTCTCAACGAGTATTTTGCTTCATATACCTTGACTTCATCGGGCAATTACATCAATTGTCTAAGTCACCATCAGGTCACTTTGATTCACTTACTCAGACTTTATCTTGTCCAAGCAAACAACTGGCATCAACTGTCATGCTTTGACTTGACCGGGGCAATTAAATCGATTGCACCAGATTGTCCAACCAATTTTGATCAATTGTATAGCATCAATCCAAACCCCACACTACATCTGCTATGTATCTCTTGCATGACCTCAGGGTACTCGTTGGCTTGTTGTTTCTTCATATTCACTCCATTTTCTCCCATTCTTTCATCATTAGTTCTAATTTCTTCTATTCTACCTCCCCTCCGCTTTGCATTCTTTTTCGAGAGATCGCCCGATTTTTCAAAATAAAATTCGGCCCATCTCTCGAGGGGGCATACCACCCATTAAATTTACATTTTATGGGGCATTTCTTCACACCTATTTTTCTTTCTTTGAAACGACGCGATAAACCGCACCGTCTCAAAGAGGGGCAAATGTAGTCACATAAATCTGTCCACTTAATTAAATGAATACTTAGTATTTATTTGATTATTTAACCATCAATTAATAATTAATTAAATTAATATTTAATTAATTCATCTTAACCCTATTCTCCTATTAATTAAATAAATTATTCAATTTATTTGATTTAATTCACTTAACCAAATTCAGACCATTAATTAAATAAATAAATCATATTTATTTAATTAAATCTTCTCTCACATTTAAATAAATTAATATTTATTTAAATCCCCCAAAATCCCACCTCTCACATTTAAATAAATAAATCATTTATTTAAATCACCTTTATCCTCCACCCACTTGCATTTTCCTACAAATGCAAGTTGCACAATTATTTTAAATAAATAAATCATTTATTTAAAATCACCTTTATCCTCCACCCACTTGCATTTTCCTACAAATACAAGTTGCACAATTATTTTAAATAAATAATTTATTTAAATCACCTTTATCCTCCACCCACTTGTATTTTCCTACAAAAGCAAGTTGCACAACTATTTTAAATAAATTATTTATTTAAAATCCTATTTATCCTCACCCACTTGAAACCTTTAATGGTTTCCCTTAAAGTAGTCAAACTTGATGGCTTTAAAGTCTTCAAACTTGATGGCTTCCTTCTATAGTCTTCTTAAGACTTTAATGGTTTTCCTTAAAGTCTTCAAGCCTTTAATGGTTTCCCTCAAAGTCTTCAAGCATTTTAATGCTTTATCTTCATTTTTCTCATTTAAATAAATTAATATTTATTTGAATATTTATCCAAATGCAAATTACACCATTTAATTGAAATAAATGATTTTATTTTAATTGAAAATACCAAAATTTCTCCCACTTGCATTTTCCTACAAAATCCACTTGTATGCCTAAACCCCTTCTAGATTCTTCTAAACCCTTCCTAATTAGCCTAATCCATCCCCTAAATATTGTCACATTCCTAAGCAAATTGGAGTCACTTCTCAAAGACTCCAAAGTCTTTGAAAAGCAATTAATGCTTTGTGTGTTCAACAAATTAACCCTCAAAGTCTTGGATAACCTTTGAAATCTTTCAACCTTCAACCACTTAATCCCCAAAGTCTCCAATAACCATTAATGGTTACCTCAAACCCTCCCACATGGTTAAAACATTTGTTTTGACTCAACCTCTACCCAACCCAAAGGTCTCATCAGGCCATTAATGCTTTGACCATGATTATCTCTTAATCATTTGCACAAAGGTTTATCCTTGCATTAACTCTTAATCCAATGGGTAATCTTAATTTAGACTTGACCCTTACCTTCTAGATAACCATGAGGTCTTCTCAGGCCTTTAATGCCTCCAACCTCTTCTCTCAACCCAATCCTATGTTGACACTTGTCACCATTTTATTGTTGCCAATTGTGCACATGGATCCCCAACTTTCAAACTTGGCCCTTGATTAAACCATTCAATCTTAACCCTTCATTTCCCCATTTCTTCTATAAATAGAACCCTTCTCCTCAAGCAAAAAGGAAGCATTTAGAGTATTGTTGTTATACTGGCATTAGCATAGAGCTTTTTCATAGCATCACTATCTACTCTTGCATAGTATTTGCTTATCATATTCAATCATCTTGAATCTCCATATGGCATCCATGGCTAGTGCTAAAAGCTGAGAGCTACACTCATTTGGGACTTGGAGAGGAGAGGAACAAGGGAGGAGCAACTATGAGCATCTTGATTAGCTATTTCATTCTATGTTTATATGCTTTCTATTTCATGCTTAATATCTCTCTTGATATGCCTGTTTAGGATAATCTTTTGTTGCTAACACTAACGTTTGTTTCTTGTGCTCTTGTGTGTGTTGCCATCAAACAGATTTTCTAATCCTTTTTGCAGAGCATCATTATCATTTTGCAATCTATTTTGTCATCGATTCTTGTCCTCTTGTCAATCTTGTCATTTGACGATCGATTTGTCATCGATTGTTGTCTGTCTCAATTATGTCAATTTGGATCAATTTGTCATTGTTCCTCGTCAATTGGCGTATTTATTAATCAAATCATTTATCACATTGGTCATTTATCAATCCAAAATCAAAATCATGATCGACATTAATTATCTTCAATCAAGACCTAATTGTCATTCTCGCATTTCTAATTCATCTTCTAGGGTTTCGTGATTTAATCATCTAACCTTGTTTGTCATTTCCTCCTTTAGGATTAAATAATTTATTTATTTATCCTAAGTCTTCTTGTCACAATTAAATATTCATTTAATTGGCTAATTATTCCTCTTTTGTGAATTAATTAATAAATGACAAATTATTAATTAATTTACTTAATTTCTAATTTTCATCAATTTCTTAATTTCCTAATTTCTTATTTCCTCTTTTTCTAATTTTTCTAATTTCTTAATTCTTAATTTCAATTTCCTCCTATTTCTCTCCTAAATTTATGGAAATGACATAGAAATTTGTCATAGAATTTGTCATAAATTGTCATAAATTCTTGACATAGAAATTTGTCATAGAATTTGTCATAAATTGTCATAAATTCTTGACATAGAAATTTGTCATGAATTGTCATAAGCCTTGCATAGCAATTTGTCATAGATATGTCATAATTTTGCTATTCTTGATTTGAATTTCCATTCGAATCACTATCATGCTAATTTGTTCATTTCTCCAATTTCTCTATAAATTGGATGATTTTCTTCAATCAATCCCTAGCCGCGAATCCCTAATCAGACTATCGAATTTACGCTTCTAGTACTCTTGAGCTTTTCATCAATGTCAATCTTGCTTTCAATTGTATGTGCACTTGTAGGTGAGATCCACAAATTCATTTGAAGAGGAAAGAAGAACAATGGAGCCACATGGAAGAAGCATCCAAATCGTCATCTGGTTTGCATGATCTTTGCTTTTGAATGCTTTGCTTTTATGTCTCTATTGAGTGTGCTTAGGATTAGATCATTGCAATGAATGCATTGGTGATTGAGCTAATAATGATTAATATGTCGTTTTATATATTGCTTTGATGATTTTCTATTTCCTATGCTACATATATAAATTGTTAAAATGATATAATGAAAAACTTACCAATGGATGATAATCATGTCCACCTTCATTGTGACCATGTAGCCTACAATGTTTCTTAGTTGTTTTGATTAGAAGTCTTATAATCTTTAACCCTTTACACATTTTGCAAGGACAATAACATTTTCCATCACCTTTTCTTTTCAAGTTAGACCACAATCTAGCAATTGTCTCCTTATTTTATTGTTCGATGATATTGTCTGACATGGTCTTTCTTCATAGGCAAGAAAATCGGGCTATAGAACTAGTTATATAGAGGTTGAAATGTTAGTTATGAAATCACATTTCAGTATAATATACCAAATTAAATTACTTGAAAATAGAAATTATCATCATTCATCCAAAACCATTTAACTCTTCTTTTTCATCTCAAAACATATCTAATGGCTTTGTGGTATGCAATCCTTGTATAATATATTAAGTTGACTAATGTCTAATTGGGGTAATCCATGAGTGTCTAATGTGAATTTAGTATCCTAAACATTGGAGAGACCTTATCTGACTTGCCTAATCAATGTGGTTGCTATCCTAATATGAAATACTGAGTTCTACCCTTGCCTCTACATCAAACTTCTTACATCATGTTTCTTCAACAAAACACACTAATATGAATTGAGCCAACACCATGAGGATAGGGTCAAGTATCATGGAAACTAATCATAATATGTGAAGATCGGGTTCACACATAAGTGTTGGCTCTCAATAATGCCACACTTCCAAAATTGTCAGTCTCAAGACTTCTCATATTGGGTGAGCACTCATTGATGGCCACAAGGCCAAATCAATGTATGTAGGCTTTGAAATCCTTACTCTAGGCTAGGAGAACCCTACACAAGGTCTATGAACACTCACTTGGTATTACAATAGAAAGAGCCTTCCTCTAGAACTTTGTTTGTAATGCACACATCAATATTGTTAATAATTGTTATGATGGATGGTCTATTAGGATGGTAAATAAAATGCTTATTCTTTTTCCACCCTTTGAAACTACTATAAGGTATTTGACTTGGCAGGGTCCCCACACATCACTTCAACAACAAACATTAGGCAATTAAACCTTTTGTCTTCTCAATGCATTTTTTTTTGTCTTTCATTGGTTTTCTCAATCCAATACATAGGGATATCAAACCTTTCATGGCATCATCACACACGCCTTCCAATATGTAGTCCTTTCATATTTTAGGTGCCTACACACTATGTTGTTGTTAAGTATTGATGTAGTCTTAAGACATCTCATGACTCCATTACATGTCCACACTTGGGTTTACAAACACAACTCTATCAAAACAAAAACAATATCACTAGTAAAACTATGACTGTGACAATCAATACCCTTAGGACAGTCATAGAAATTTAATATATTTCATTTGGTTTTGATTGACAAACCCTTCTGAAGGTTGCATAGGGTCCCCTCACCCCTCTCTCTATCATCAACCACTTCAAAATACCAATCGCTTGGTCTTCCCACCAAATTCTTCCCTGATATGATACATAGCATGAAAAAGGGTCTTCCCACACATTTGGGTGAATTTATATGCATGGGAGACCAAACTATACATTATTTACTCCTCTCGATAAACACTAGGCAGGGTTCTGACCTTTTTTGGAAAAAATATGATATCTAATTTAAAACACAATGAAATTCAATGCCACAAAAAGAAAAAATGAAGTTAACTGACTTCTCTACCACATCCAATCGACTTCTCATCAAATTATGATGATTTTCACAATGAAAAATGAAGAGAATCAGATCAAAATGTGAAAAAATGCACATAAAACCCTAATTTCATTAAGAAAAACTCTTGGATGGCATGCCAAAGGCCTATTTATTCCCATCCAAGTGGGTTACAACCTCAAACCATCATAAACAAACTTTCCAACCATATTTTTAAGAAGTTTCTACAAGAAATGCAAAAGTTGTGATGGCAATATGACAACTTTTTTCCCAATGGACCTCAAACTTTCACAATTAGGTCTCTATTTGTTGTTAGAATGCGATCTATGACTAAGTATTAGAGGATCTTACTAGCTTGGGTATCATGCTTTTATGTGTCTTTGACATGACTCCTAGTAATTATATAAGGATCTTACTAGTCCTAGATATATGCCTTGTCTTTTTGATATGGTTCCTAGTGAGAATATATGAATCTTACTAGTTCTAAATGTCACAACTCTGTGTTTTGCATGCTCCATGTGTGTTACCAATGTTACTCATATTACTCACTTTGTACTTCCCCTTTATCTCAATATTGTAGATTGACAATATCATAAGTCTTGGGAGCTACCACCTTTCCAAACTTGTAGTCATCTTGATTCTTCAATATCTTGGTGAAAGAATATTTGGTTTCTCCATATTTTCCCAAGAGTACATGAGAATAATTTCATACTCTTGCTAAGAGGGGGCTAAATATTGCATCATAAGTTGTATCTCTTTAAAAATATACACTAGGTTTGGACTCAATTTAAGTGGTTGTGCCTTATTTATGCCTAATTGTACTTAGGTTTGACAATGTTTCCATAAATTTGGTTCATTCCCTTATTTATTATGTTCCTCATGGCTCATTTTTATAGGACTAGGGTCTTGGGAACCCTTATTCATGGAAATTGGACATAAAATTTGAAAGATGAATGTTGGATTCACAAATAGTAGGAATTTCCTCTCCAAATTTGGACTTTTGAAAAAGTTCAATTTGAAAAGGTGCAAGGACCATCCATATAAGGTCCATCTTGAAAATTAATGATAATAACATCCATGCTTATTAAATGATATAGTCAAGTAATAAAGAAGGAAAACCATTTCCTGAAGTTGTCAAACAATTTTAAAGATGCACAACAACCCACTAAATGCAATTCACTAAAAAAGAAAACAAAGTATGTTACAAGATAGTGGGTAAGATGCAAGGAATGAAGTTAAATAGACAAAGAAAAACCATGAATATTACCAAGTCAAAAGGAGTAGCTATGACATCTTAAGTGTTTTTTCACTTGCATAAATTAGACTTCTTAAGGATAGAAACACATGTAGATAGTAGTATGAAGTCCTTTTGATGATTTTTGAAGTAGTTTAAGGAATGGCTTATTTTAGTTATATCTAACCCAAGACAGTTTCAACTCAAAGTAAGGAATAAAACCATATGTCCTATAAGTTTGGGAAGCTGATTGAGTAGCTGGATAAGGTAGAGCATGACTATAGGGTAGTCTTGAGACTCTTTTAACTCAATTAGAACATGTACCAAGTATCTAGGAGCTTACAAAGCCAATTCAACCATATTTCAAGTGAAAATGTAACAAAAGGAGTAAAATCTTTGAATACACCTCAAAAACCACTCCTAGGTGGCCAAGTAGGTGGTGTTAGGTGCAATATGGAAAGCTAATGTACTAAGAGGGGAGGGGTGAATCAGTACTTCAAAACCTTTCTTCAATAATAACCTTACTGTTATGCATAAACAAAATAGTGTAGTAACATAAAATAAAGTTAAAACAAATAGATAACAATCATACATGATTCACTCCATAACACATGTATTTTGGTTACGTAGAAACTCTTGGTTAGAGAGAAAAACTGCAGTGGGGATGGCACCCTCAACTTCACTACTGCAATAATAAAGAATGCTCGGTTAGAGCTACATTTAGCTATTTCTGATAGCTTACCCTGTTAGGAGTAACAAGATCTGTTAGATCTACCTTGCTAAAGGATTTTACAACATCTATTCTGAATGCTACACCTAGTTAGAGGCTTTACAATTTATAGACTTGGTTAGAGACTTTTACCCTGTTAAAGGTTTCTCTTTCAACTTCACAATATTACAATAAAATCATTACAAACATCTGCAACTTTACATCTGAAATGTTATAGCAGATTCTATGTGCTCAGAATAAGATTACCTAGCTTATAGCATACCTTAGTAACCCATATAGTAACTCGACAAACCCTTCTATTTACTCTATTCTTTGACTATTTTGTAATAACCTTCTCAGTGACCTCTGTGTCTCTATAACAGTCTTCCTTCATACATACATGCACACACACCTTTTACTCTCTTCTCATGCTATATAAATAGATCTCTTAAAATGGTGATCTAGTTCATTGCTTCGATCTTACAAACAATATTCCTCGAATGAATAACTAAACTAAAAATTTCATTGGTTGGATTGACCTTGTAATCATACACAATCTTCTAGTGCAATTTCCAATGTAATAATGGTTAGATGTGCCTCGATCTTGTTCACTCGGTGAATATCAACTTGGTGTGTTAACTTTACTACTCGGTAGCCATAAAAAGATACTTGGTAGACAACTCGGTGAATACTGCGTTCTATGATTGCTTTCTTCTGTAACCGACTAGACTATGCATACCGACTTCTCTGTTTATACCGACTACATGATTCAGTAGTGCTAACCAACTAGAATATAAAGTATGACTTTGAATATAAAAACTAATGGCAACTCGATAAGTAGTAACAATCTCCCCTTTTGAAATTAGTTGAGATGTTTGACAAAAACTACTTTCAAAGTCATAACTCAAAAATCTATATATTTTGCAAAATGACTATACTTGAAAATATATACAATAGTCAATGAAATAGTATATGCAACTATACTCCCCTTATCATTACTCTAAATATTACTCAGATTTTGCATGCTCGGTTTTGTTCTGTGCTTGTGTGTTTTGTTTGCTCTGCATGCTCTGTTCGGTATACTCCCCTGTATACAATACTCAAAACTGTGTAACCAAAATTGTATCACTCCCTACATATAGTATTACTCTCCCTATATAGTATTACTCCCATTTTTTGACAAACATCAAAAACTTAATTTCCATCCGGGGGCAGTAACTAATCAAAAATATATTTATACTTGTTTCGGGCATCGGTGGGTGCGACTGAGAGTGCATCCTTTACACTTTCCATTAAAGAATTTTGGGCTTGAATATCAGCCAATAGTGATATTAAGCCATCAAGAGTGCTTCCCTCTTGTGTAACTGATAGGTGTGTAGCTCGGTTAATCTGCTCTTGAACTAATGAGAGATGAGGAAGGAATAATGTCTAAAGGGTCATTATATCCATCCTGATCTTATGCTCTTCATTTTGAAGTTCTAACTGTTGAGCCATGAGCTGTTGAAGCTTTGTATAAATTTTTTGAACTAAATTAGGCTCAGTGGTCAACTTAGTTGAGAGATCGGTGATCTCTTTCTCAATTGCATTAGTTTTATTCTTGATATCTTTAATGCATAAGGAAAATGTACAAAGTTTCTAAAATAAATAAAGAATATGTTTGAGTTGAGGGGACAACTCAGCAATGAATTTGACAAGCTTTACTTTTCCTATAGCTAGAGCTTTTTGTACCTCTTCAATCATCTTTGTTGTAAACTCTTTATCTTTTAGCTTGCTCAAGTACTCAGATGCATCAACTCTAGATGTTTCTATTTGAGTAAGGAGTTCATCTAGTTGAATGTGGATGGCTACATCGGTTGACACTATTGCTGAAGGTAGCATATCTGTTAGTAGTGTCTTTACCTTCTGTAGTACTTTATTCTTCTTTTGAATGGCCAATTGTTTTTCTTGTTTGGCCTTTGCTTTGCAAAGTTCACCGAAATCAATAAGTGCTTTCCCTTTTAATTTTGAGATATCCACATTGGGAAACACTATCAGTTTGGTTAAATCAACTTTGCAACTATGCTTTCTCACCTTCTTCTCTTTACCTTTGGTCTGTTGTACTAAGACAAGTGCTTGTGAGGCTTGCTGACCCTTGATAGGTTTCTCAGTAGATGCAACACTTTGGTTGGTTCCTATAGCTGTTGTGGTGTCCTTGGGTGTCTCGGTACTAGGGGTCTCAGTTGTAACATTTTCAGTGCTTGACGGTGCTTGAGACATTTGATCTTTAGTTGTATCTTCTGCTACTTCAAACTTGTGACCTTCAGTGTCTTGATTTGTATCCTTAGGAGCTTTGGTTGAGATAGGTGGCTTGACCGATAGATAAGGTTGAACTTGTTCTAAGACAGATTCACTAGATAGAAGTTTTGCATAGGTAGTGCCCTCAATCATTTCCTGCTCCAGTGCTTCTTCATCCATGACATCTTCATCAATTTGAATAGTGTCAGCCGGGTCTTGCTTAGTAGCATCAGGACCTTGCTCGGTGACAATAGGATCTTTTTTGATGACATCAACAATTTCAACTTGAGATTGTTCACCGACATCCTTTAGTTTGAAGATTTCCTACCACTTGGCTTTTGTCTCATTTTCCACATCAATGTATAGCCCATTCATCAATTTTAAGGCTCTCTATTTGACAAGAAATTTAGAATTGTATGTTGTCAAATGCTCCTTGATTTCTGCTACAGACATATTAGGGAATAGATGGACTAGACTTCTTTCTCTTATTTGTTTCTTTGAGTCCATTGCATATTTCCATCTATTATCAATATGTAAGTATAATTCACTTAGAAGTGACTTTACTAGTTCTAATGGAGCTAGCTGAAACTTTAGAAGTGTGCAGATGATAGCTTCTTCAATTTGTCGCTTCTCATCATTATTCCTAGTCTCATACTTGACATATCTAAATCCTACAAATCCACCATATTTTTTAAGATTGGCATAAAAGTTTTCAACACTATGAATATTTACCTTCTTGCTTTTCACAATCTGAAATTTCTGTATCACTAGACTCTTTTGCCAAAATGAGTCTTCGAGTAGATTTCTTGTAGGTCTTGGTTACCTTGGGTGCAGTAACACTCTTTTGTATCTTACTCGATGATGCAATTGATGCTCTAGTGTTAGGTCTCTTTGTTGGTGGAGTCGGTAGGGCCTTTGAAATGTCTCGTTTCTTTCTTTTCAAAACTTTACCCTTAGGCAACTTGGTACTTAATGTTATTGCTACCTCTTGAGCTTCTGATTCCTCTTAGGTAATGGCAAGAGTGCCTTTGATAGGTGTAGATGAGGATTCTTCTCTGAATTTCTCAGATAAAACCTTTATCATCTTTGTAGCCTTTCTTGTAGCCTTACGTACTACAATGCTCATTTTTACTTTTTCTTTCACCTCTTCATATGTTCCATATCTTAGTTCAGTAGCATGCCTTGGTAATGAAAGATAGGCATCAATTTGTTGTTGTGTGACATCATAGTCAATCTCATAACCCATTGGTAGCAAAGATTGAGTTCTTCGTTCAACAACATTCATATAACAGTAATTGGTGTCTACCTCAAAACATATATTATCCTTATATTTCTCTACTAGCTATGGTGGAATCCGGTACCTGTTGTGCATCTTCTCTTAAAATTTTCTGAAATAGTCATCCATGATATAATTAAAGTTATCTCACAATTTCTTGATAAAATCATTGATTTGATGGGTGATAGGTTGGTGTAGCTCCCAAACTACTTTACCAACTAAGCGAAAGAACTTCTCAAAGTAGAAAAACATACATACAAGAAGTGAACCAAACTTTAGTGTGTCTGTCGAGTTGTTCTTCTTCGACTTCCTTATTGTGTTTAGGTTCTCAAACAAGTTCTTCAGTAGCACTTCACATAAATCTACTTTCATTCCCTTTTTCACTATTTTGTAGGCTAAGTCAACTACGGCACATGATACACTATTTTCCCTTGCTGATTGGAAGAAATAGTAACCAATTACTCTAATTGCAAATTTGAGTTCTGCATCACTGACATTGTTCAATTTCAGTCCTTGATAATTAGATTCTACTCTAGTTAGACTGATTAGCTCCTTCTGTGATATCATTTTCTGTGCTCATGCATGATCATAGATAGGATGCCCGGTGATCACATGAATGATTTCCTTGGTGATTTTGAATGGTTGCTCCTCTAGCCACATAAAATCATCATGAACTCTGCTTAAAACAAACTTAACCCACTGGGGTTTGAACACATGGGGATAGGCTAGGGCTTTAGTTAATCCCTTGATTTTGATATGCTCATACTTGCTATCCATTTTTCCATCAGTACAAAGTTAATCATATGTGTCACTAATATCAACATGACCGAGTTCTTCAACATGACATTTGGTGAAGAATCTAACATCTTCGACTAACAAGACTCGATCTGGGATAAGGGAAAATGTAGTTTTATCATCCGGTTCAAAGGTGACTTTAGGATTCAATGAGTACTTCAGTGAGGGTTTCTCCATATTCTTGACAACTATGGGATCTTGGATCTTGGGCGCCATTGTAGATTTCATGTAAAAAATTAGCAAACTATCCTTAGGGTTTGATGGTTTACAAACAACTGATGCTTCACACTCAGTAGATAATAGCAATTTTGACAAGATTGGAAACCAGCTTAACAGTGTGATGAGATTTGATGTAAATACCTTGAAATTCACTCTGAATGAAGTTTGATCACCTAGATTCGCTCTTCTCTGCTCTCTTGAAAACTTGGTGAATGAAAATGACTGCGAGAATACCTTTAAGTACTCAAAATGCCTTATCGGGTTCCGTGTGAGTTATGTCAAAACAATAAATGCACTCGGTTCACCTTTAACTGATTTACTCCTTTTTTTTTCATTTTAACTGAGTAACCAAATTTCCTTCATTTACCGACTTGATAGGCTTCCTGTATACACCGACTTGACAGGTTTCCTATAAAGTACTTTTGATAGAATTTCAAACTTACTAATGCATCTTAACTATGTAGATTTTGAATTTTGTACATAATAGAATAGGAATTGTTATGATTTAACCTTTAGAGAATGCAGTCCCTTCATACCTTTTCTAATTAATTTGGAATAGGTGCACCTAACTCGGTAGGTAAGGTTCTTTCTTCATCTGACATGATTTCCTTCTTTTTCCAAATCATCTTAAATTTTTCTTTTATCTCTTCAGTGTCTCTTCTTGGTTGATCTCTGCAATCTCCAGCTAAATGTCCAGCTTTGTGACAATGAAAACATGCCATACCAAGATTTATCCATGATCTTCGATTGTTCATACCAAACCTTATAAAATAGTTGGCACTAATGTGTCCATATCTTCCATAACGTTCGCACCATATCCTTGTATTGTAATCCCATAGTACTACTGCATATTGTCGGTAAGGGTCTATGAGAGTTTGGTAACCTCTAGTGTTTGCTCGGTGTGGACACTACATGTAGTTCTTTTGCTTAGACCAACACTTCTCGATATTATATCCATATCTATTGTAGTTTCTACAAAACCCTTTGAATTTTGCCTTTTGATAGTTGTTAATAGACTTTGTCCTACATTGATTAGGTGTGTGACCATATTTATTGCAATTGTAACAATATCCATTGGATTTAGTGATATTCGATTGCTTACCTTTTCTAATCTAGCATATGTTGGCAGTATGACCTTGATTTCCACAGTAGTAGCAAATAGGCTTCTTCCTTTTGATGTTATTCCTATTTCCAACTTGCTTTGATGATTCTCCTCTCTCAGTAGTATGAATTCCTTTCTCAGTTGATTCTTTTCCTTTGTAACCGAGTCCTGCATCTTTGTTGGGTCTTCTTGTATTTAGTTGCTCATCCAACATCTTTGATGCATCATAACTCTTCTTCAATGTTTCTTTGGATTTCTTCTCTGTTTCAAGTTCACCAGTCAACCTTGATACTTCAAGTTTTAATGCTTGATTTTCATCATTCTTTAGAATTGCTTCATGATGTGCATATCCTAGTTGATCTGTCATATTTTTTTGAATCCCAATTAACCTTATGATTTCATCATTCTTATAAGATACTAAGACTTCAAGTTGTTGTTTCTCTCTTTGTAGATCTCTTGCTTTAAGCTTTGCTGTCCTCAATGCATCTAGATTTTTAGTCATCTGTGTATTGAAATGTTCATGTTCTTTTTTCATTGCTTTTAGTTGATCAGCCAATGCTTTGTTCTTTTCTTTCAACACTCCAATCATTTCTTCTGTTTCTTTAGATATACTATTTTCAAATGATGTCTCAATTTGTTCCACTAACTCTTGAGAATCCTGCAAGTCATCAGATAATCTTCTTCTTACTTTTAGAGATTTTTGTATTTGCCTTTGCATGTCTGCAATCACTTGATTTGCATGATCCAGCTCTTCCTACAGATACACAATCCTCCAAGATTGTTTATAGCCTTCCTTTGATAAGATCTTTCTCTTTAGGTAGTTAAACCCTTTTCCAAGATTCAAGCTTTGATACCAATTGTTAGGCCCAATATGGAAAGCTAATGTACTGAGAGGGGAGGAGTGAATCAATACCTATTATGCATAAACAAAATAGTGCAGCAACATAAAATAAAGTTAAAACAAATAGATAACAATCATACATGATTCACTCCATAACACATGTATTTTGGTTACATAGAAACTCTTGGTTAGAGAGAAAAACTGTGGTGGGGATGGCACCCACAACTTCACTACTACAATAATAAAGAATGCTTGATTAGAGCTACATTTAGCTATTTCTGATAGCTTACCCTATTAGGAGTAATGAGATCTATTAGATCTACCTTTCTAAAGGATTTTACAACATCTATTCTGAATGCTCCACCTGGTTAGAGGCTTTACAATTTATAGACTTGGTTAGAGTCTTTTACCCTGTTAAAGGTTTCTCTTTCAACTTCACAATATTATAATAAAATCATTACAAACATCTAAAACTTTACATCTGAAATGTTATAGTAGATTCTATGTGCTCAGAATAAGATTACCTTGCTTGTAGCATACCTTGGTAACCCATATAGTAACTCAGTAAACCCTTCTATTTACTCTGTTCTTTGACTATTCTCTGATAACCTTCTTGATGACCTCTGTGTCTCTGTAATAGTCTTCCTTCATACATACATGCACACACACCTTTTACTCTCTTCTCATGCTGTATAAATAGATCTCTTAAAATGGTGATCTAGTTTATTGCTTCAATCTTACAAACAAGATTCCTCGAATGAAAAACTAAAGAAAATATTTCATTGGTTGGATTGACCTTGTAATCATGCACAATCTTCTAGTGCAATTTCCAATGTAATAATGGTTAGATGTGCCTTGATCTTGTAACACATTTTCATATGCATGTCCAGGTTCAATATATCTGGTAACACATTTCACTCGGTGAATATCAACTCGGTGTGTTAACTTTACTGCTCGGTAGCCATAAAAGGATACTCAGTAGACAGCTCGATGAATACTGCGTTCTGTGACTGCTTTCTTCTATAACCGACTAGACTGTGCATACCGACTTCTCTATTTATACCGATTGCATGATTCGGTAGTTCTAACTGACTAGAATATAAAGTATGACTTTGAATATAAAAACTAATGGCAACTTGATAAGTAGTAACAGGTGGAAATAGTCTTTTCCAACATTTTTTTTCTTCATAGATGCAACCCTATATTCTCTTTATTATTTAAGATGAGATATAGGACTCCTAGGGCTTAGTTCATCTTAGTTCTTTAAATTCCATGCCAAGTGTTATAACTAAAAAAATTCTTATAGCAAGAGATATTATTTAATATCATTTAAGGTTGCAGTAGTGCAAGGAACATCAATATGAAAAGAGAAGGGATGAAGAAGTCAGGGACATTGAAATTATACATCAGAACTATGATACAACTATCTAGGATAAAATTTCCCCCTCATTGGGATAGCCATTTGACTCCTATCAGGATAGCTGAACAAAGCCAAAGAAGGTGGATAAAGAAAAGGGCAAGAAGAAGGTTAATGAAGAGGGTGATTTTGAAGAGGAAGAAAAGAACTAGAAAGATCAACAAAAAGAAAATGAAGAATATTAAGATGTTTAACCTAGTTTGATGTTTTATCTAGGTTTGCACTTGAAAATTATTTATGCCTTGACTATATTTTATGTTTTATGGCTCATGGAAACTCCCAACAATTAGAAGATCATCAAACCAAGCACTTAATACTTGATAAGGCACTGAATATAAAATAGATTGATTAATTAATACTATTTGGTATGAATTCCTTTGTATATAATAGAATGGATGTTGGATTAATGAATATATTTCTACACACTAATCATTGAGAAATACATTGTTGGAAGTTCTATTATTACCCAGTCTAGTATCGATCTGATCTTGTTGGGGAAGCATCTCGCGATCAAACCACAAGGTCTCACTGTCGATTAGTCTACTGTTACCAGGGTTCACCCTCTAATTTGTGAAATTTCGCAACTTATTTATTTTATGCTATGTATTGTAAAGCGGAAAAATCGAACCCTAGTTGTTCTCCCCTCCCCAACTCCAAGGAGAGAGAAGGGAGAGTCACTAGGGTTGATGGTTTTCACTTAGGGAATACTTTACATTCAAAAGAGGGGTTGAAACCCACAAGATCCAATCCCATGCAATGCAAGATTGGATTCTATATGAGTTTCAAGGGTTAAGACATCAAGGATACCCTCTTTTGTAAAGAATGTAGATAGAAAGATTGAACTAGGAATGCATGTAAAGTAGGAAAGATTCACTTATAAATAGAGATAGGGATATGAGATAAAGCTGCGGACCTGGAATTAGCAGTAAAATGTTGAGACGGTGTTGTTCTGCAAATTTGAGCAAAAGTTGACGGGACGATGGTGCCCGACGTGCACACGGTCCCCCGAAAAATCCGCGAAACGAAGGTGGATCTGTTCGTCTCTGCACAAGGATTCTAGATCTTCAATTACAACCGCGTACCTACAACCTACACACAAAAAAGAGAGGATGATTGGGGGGTTAGGGATGAGGGGTTTGCCTTTAGGTCAAACCCCAGTTTTGGAATTAACCAAGAAATGAGAATGCTGTAAATGTAAATGTTTGTAATGTAAACAAGTACTGATATCTTGTTGTAAGAATGTTTGTATTCTTACATGCGAATGTGTAAATGTTGTTGTATGTTGTATGTTGTAAGTGATCTCCTCTTCAACGGTTGAATCCTTATCCTGAATGCAACACTTAGCCTTGAATGGAGACTTAGAATGATTAATTGCTTGAAGGAATGCTTGAATGCTGGAATGCTTGAATGTTTGAATATCGCTTCCGCCTTTTTTCCCATCTTTTTCAAAATGAGAGAGGAAATGCAGTTTTTATACTTGTCAATTAGGGTTGAAAGACTGATTTTCCCGACCTTAGGCCGACCAGGAAATATTATTTTCCAATTTGCAAGCTTAAAGACCCGAAGCCCCAAAAGAGACCGGGCCCAAAATAGGGCCAGGGACCAGGGCGCTGGGCGCCATGGTCCTGGGGGACCAGGATGCTGGGCGCCCTAGTCCTGAAGGACCAGGGCACTGGGCGCCATGGTCCCACCTCCAGGGGCAGCGGGGTGCAAGGAGGATCAGGCCAGGGTGCTGAAAAATGCAGTTTTTGATGTCATGAACAAGTTTCGGGGTCTCCATTTAGGTTCCGTGTTGCATCGCCATCGTGAAGACCCAAATGCGGTCGAAATTGCAAGTGTCACAATTTTAGGATGCTACATTTAGCCCCCACTTTAGCGGGAGTATAAGCGTACGCTCATACTTCCGGTAAAGTACAAGGAAACAACATTGAAAAACTTTCACCACGTCAAGGAGGCAAGATATACCAAGCCCCCAGTGGACTAAGGATCTTACGACTTCAATTGAAAAAGTAAAAGGGAAGATCACGAGGGAGAACCATGACTGTCAGTAGTAAGGTTCCCTCACTATGAGTCATGCAAGAAAGATATCAAAAATTTTCAAGGCAAAGCTAAATTTGTCAAGAAATTTTCAAGTATCTTGAAAAGATATGAACGGGATGTATGCCCCCCTACGTTAAAGCGATCGCACACGCCTCACTGGGGGTGATTGCTTTAAGGTAGTGATACATATAAGAGATGAGAAAGGAGCACGTTATCATAAGGATTTAGCCCCCAAGTGTGAGATAAGCCCAAGGATAATAGACACAAAACACAAAGCACAAAGTGACTTCACTTTCCTCGGGGTCAGTATGCTGTATGATAATTCATGTATATCATATGTATGTATGCATAATTTTTCTTCATTCCCCAATCAAGGAAGGTAACCTAGAAGAAGGGAACACATGTGTCTTTTGAGTCAACATGAGAGAGACCAAAAGAGATCTCAATGTTTTGCATCATCCTCAAGTAAACAACACTAAGGACAACAAATAGAAGAATGGGAGTAACACATAGAAGAAGTAACAAAAAATCAAGAGAGGAAGAGAGAATCTGCTATGCTAATGAACTAGTCTAGCACATCATCTACCCCCCGATCTTGCTGATCAATATTTCGGGAAGTTAGGAAACATGCTAGAGGAGGAACATCCAACACAGCAGATGGAGCTATCACAAGATCCAAACAAGGGCTATGTTCATGTTCCGAGCCACCTTGTTTTTGTCTAGGAGCTAGGATAAGTGCTTTAGAAAATTCGTTAGATAGATGGTTATCAACATCAACATATTCATATTCACTATCAGAATATACAGGAGTAGCATTTTCATCATGAATAACATTTTCATCTATATCATCATCAAGATTTATAAAAATAGGATCTTTAACTCGCACAGGCTCAAGACCATCATGCATCTTATGTTTAGGAGATTTTGGCTCAATCGTCGGCTGAGGAGAAAATGGAATAATACTGGCTGAAGGTGTTTTTGGGGATTGCAAAGTTTGAGAAGCAGCTGCCTGAGCTCTAAGATGACGCTTTCATCGGCGTTCACGTGCAGAACGATTTCGTCTAGTCTTAGTAGGAAGTTGAGAAGATTGAGGAGGAGGAATGTTCTCATCCTTATCACTTGGGTGTTTAGGTTCTGGTCTCTTAGGTTGAATACTAGGAGAAGAGGAAAGTCTCTTCTCTCCATAAGAGGAAGGAGGAGGAACTGCTCCATATAAGGGAGGAATATTTGGTTTAGGAAGGAGACCAAGTCCATCATGACGAGGAGGGATAGGTCTACTTTTAGGATGTTTATTAATCATAGGCATAGTCACATCCATAGGGATGGGTTGGGAATCTTCTTGAGGAAAGACATTAGTTTTATCTTTCAAAGGAAGAACTTCCTTCTCAAGAACGATAGGAATGTCAAGTTTGGGTGTTCTAGGTTCACTTAGAGATAGGATCATATCTTTCTTCCACTTTTGATAAGATTTAAAAAGATGATCACTTCGCGGAGGAAGAGATTGGAATTGTTTAGGCAAAAAGTAATCAATAGGAACGCTAGAAGTTCTTTCAGCTGGTTTAAAGAGACTATGATTGACAGTAACAACTTCACCATTATGGGGAAATTTCAAACACTTGTGAATAGGAGAAGCAATAGCTTTCATGGAAGATAGCCAAGGATAGCCTAGCTTCACACGAAATTGTTCGGATGATGGAATAATAGCAAAGTCCACATCAAGGGATTTGTTATGGACCTCAATAGGTAATGTAATAGAACATATTGTAGGAGAAGAAAATGCATCAAATAATTTCACAAGCACATTTGTTTCATCATAGATCACTTGATTCAATTGCAAAGTAAAAAGAAATTCTTCAGTAATGATATTAACCATACAAGAAGGATCAATAAGCACTCCACGGCAAGGTGTAATCTTGACTTTTGCAACTGTATATAAAGGACCATCAGGTGCCCTGATAATTTCACTAGAATCAAAGGTGATGGAAGGTTCTTTAGGGATTTTCTACTGCTCTACAAAGTTAATCACATTCGGAGTCATAGACACAAGATCATCAGGTGAGACAGAGGAATCAGTAGTATCAATCGCATTAGAGGTATGAGAAGGCAATGGATCAGTAAAAATCTAAAGATTTTGGTTAGGAGGAGCTACATATGTGTTGCCTTTATCATTCACACCAGAAACAGAGATAGTATTATTATCAATCAAATCTTGAATTTTACCCTTTAAAGCAAAACATTTTTCAGTATCATGCCCAGGATGATGATGAAATTGACAAAAAGATTTGTTATCAAAATAGGGTGAATTAATTTTTGCAGGATCTATTTGCCTTATAGGAGGGAGAGTAAGCACATTTTGTTCCAATAACTTATTCATAATACTATGCAATGATTCATTCAAGGGAGTAAACTTTCTTTCTTTCTTGAAAAACTTAGAAATAGGAGGTACACCTGAGGCCGCATTCACATTGTTGTTGATGATGTTTTCATTGAATTTAATGGACTCTCTGTTCGGTTTAAACTTCCCAAATGGTTGTTGACTACTATCACCCTTATCACTCGGAGCCATAGGAATTGCTTGTTCCATTTGGCTCACAGTCAGTTGATAATTGTGAAGAGTTGCGCACAACTGTTGGAAAGAAGTAAACTCAGAAAACAGGAGTTTTTCTCTAATGTCTTTTTGTAAATTAGAAATAAAGATTCTTTGAATGTCATTGTCAGGCACTGGAAAAGAAATTGAGCATACAAATGCTTATATCTACCAATGAAATGAGTCACTTTTTCTTTAACACCTTGTTTACAATGCATTAAATCAATCAAAGTAACCTTAGGACTTATATTGTTTTGAAATTGTTGAATAAAAGCATTTGCAAGTTGTTCGAAAGAAGTAATAGAATAGGAAGGCAACGAGCAATACCATTGTAGGGCTTTATCTCTTAATGTTCTAGTAAATAGTTTTGCAAGCAACCTTTGGTCATAAGCAAAATCAGTACATATTGTTTGAAAGGTCTTAACATGTGTTAGAGGATCACCCTTACCATTATAAAGCTCCAAATGCGGAATTTCAACATGTTTAGGTGGAATAGCTCGAACAATGTCAAGAGAAAGTGGGCTCACAACATCAAATGTAGGCACACTAAACTTAGATTGATTCAAAGAGGCAATTTCTTGCTGTAAAGAAGAGACAGTTTGTGCAAGATTGTTAATGGTCGCTTCAGTCCAAGAGTTCATATTAGACGTGTTAGATTGTGATGGAGGTGTTATGTTATTGAAAGAAGGTAGAGAGTAAGGTGGTGGGACACTATGATAGTTAGTCATAGGAGATGATTGGAAAGGAGGAACACTACAAGGAGGAATGGAAGGGTTGAATGAATTGCCCCCTTGCGTCATGTTCATTTGTGGAGATATAATAGGGACACTCATTGTAGGAATGAATGAAGAAGTTGGATTGAATGAAGGAAGAGGATTGATTGAAGAAGAAGGATTGCCCCCATGACTAGTGATCATAGGAGGAATGTCTTGTATTGAAGTAGTCATTATGTTTGATGTAAAAGTAGGTATACTAGCAATAGGAGTTGTCAAAGGAATAGAATGATTAACTTGAGTAGGAGGTTGTGTATAACCTAAAGTTTCAGCACAACTCTTCATAGGCATCACATTAGAATCCACAATGTGTGCAATACCACACAAAATATCAATTCCATTCTTATCACTTTGAACCATACGTTTTAGACCCTCAATTAATGAAAGAGCTTGACTATCGGGGTATTCTTGAGACATCCATTGTCAAAAATCATCAAATTGGTTATCCAATTTTGAAATTTGTTCTACAGAAACCTCATGGAGAGCTTCTTCATCATTAAGAGGATTAGAGGAATTACCCATGTCCTCATTAAAAAGGCCATTCAAATTAGGTTCCATCTCCTCGATAATTACACCTTGGAAAGACTTAATTCTAAGGCTTCGTCTAACGAGAATAGTATAAGTAGGGCTTATTGTTGTAAAACTCATGCACTAAAGAAAGAGAGAAGATTTTGAATTTTAGAGGTAGAAAACTTCAATAAAATCAACCAATCTCCTAGATTTAAGCTATTAAATGCAATCAGGACAATCTCCCAAAATTTCGGAAAAAATGTTCGGGACCGTGGCAAACGGAGTGCACACGGTCCTCGCAACTTTTTTCGAAGTTTTCAGGGATGAAAGTTATGATGATTTTAAAGCTAATCTGAAAAAATTGAGTGATTTTACGATCTGTAGATAGGCCAAATTAAAGTTGCAATCTCAAAATTGAACCCTACCCAGATTGTTGAAAAAATGCAAAATTTGAATTTTGAAAAAAAAGAGGGAAACTGAAATTTTGAATTTTATGATTTTAGAGGGAATGCTGAAAGCAATGCAAGTTTCGAAATTTAAAAGTTGACTCAATTTCATGCAAAATTCGAATTTGAAAGTGGAAATCAAAGTTGCTGCAATTAAACACTTAATTTCAAAAGTCACAAATTGCAAAAATTTGAATAAAACACTGAAATTTCGAATGAATGCTAACACACTTTTCAGATTTAGGACAGTAAGAAACACAATTTTGATACAAATTTCAATTTCAACAATTTTTGAATGATTAGAAGCCTCAATCCAAGCAATCGCTAGACCAACTTTGATTTTAATTTTGAAGGTGTTAAAATTGATAAAATCAGCCAAAATTCTGGATTTTAGCAGAAAAATACAGTAAGATCTAGCTCCCGAAATTTTAGAAAAAATGTCGGGCACGATGGCGATCGGGGTGCACACAGTCCTCGCAACTTTTTTCCAAATTTTCAGGGATGAAAGATATTGTGATTTTATTGCGGAACCCAAAGTTACAGCCGATTTGGAGGTGTTTTGATTAGTGAAATTATCAGTCAAAGGTTGAATCAAGAAGGTCTTAAAAATTAGGGTTTTGACATTTAACCACTTAATTTTCAGAATTAAAGCACAAATATGAATTGACAATTTGCAATAGAAGGGTAGATCTGAAACAAGCATTTAACAATTAAACATTTCACAAGTTTAATTACTTAAAAGAAAATTTTAGGGTTTTTATGCAATCAACCTCTAAAATTTGCAAAAGATCAAACATGGAAATTTAGGAAAGCAAAATTTTTAGATCTAACCATGAATAATCAGAATGAAGATGTTCACGTCGGGTTCACCAAAATGTAAAGTGGAAAAATCGAACCCTAGTTGTTCTCCCCTCCCCAACTCCAAGGAGAGAGAAGGGAGAGTCACTAGGGTTGATGGTTTTCACTTAGGGAATACTTTACATTCAAAAGAGGGGTTGAAACCCACAAGATCCAATCCCACGCAATGCAAGATTGGATTCTATATGAGTTTCAAGGGTTAAGACATCAAGGATACCCTCTTTTGTAAAGAATGTAGATAGAAAGATTGAACTAGGAATGCATGTAAAGTAGGAAAGATTCACTTATAAACAGAGATAGGGATATGAGATGAAGCTGCAGACCTGGAATTAGCAGTAAAATGTCGAGACAGTGCTGTTTTGCAAATTTGAGCAAAAGTTGACGGGACGATGGCGCCCAGTGTGCACACGGTCCCCCAAAAAATCCGCGAAATGAAGGTGGATCTGTTCGTCTCTGCACAAGGATTCCAGATCTTCAATTATAGCCACGTACCTGCAACCTACACATAGAAAAGAGAGGATGATTGGGGGGTTAGGGATGAGGGGTTTACCTTTAGGTCAAACCCAGTTTTGGAATTAACCAAGAAATGAGAATGCTGTAAATGTAAATGTTTGTAATGTAAACAAGTACTGGTACCTTGTTGTAAGAATGTTTGTATTCTTACATGTGAAGGTGTAAATGTTGTTGTATGTTGTATGTTGTAAGTGATCTCCTCTTCAACGGTTGAATCCTTGTCTTGAATGCAACACTTAGCCTTGAATGGAGACTTAGAATGATTAATTGCTTGAAGGAATGCTTGAATGCTCGAATGCTTGAATGTTTGAATATCGCTTCCGCCTTTTTTCCCATCTTTTTCAAAATGAGAGAGGAAATGCAGTTTTTATACTTGTCAATTAGGGTTGAAAGACTGATTTTCCCGACCTTAGGCCGATCAGGAAATATTATTTTCCAATTTGCAAGCTTAAAGACCCGAAGCCCCAAAAGAGACCGGGCCCAAAATAGGGCCAGGGACTAGGGTGCTGGGTGCCATGGTCCTGGGGGACCAGGGTGCTGGGCGCCCTAGTCCTGAAGGACCAAGGCACTAGGCGCCATGGTCCCACCTCCAGGGGCAGGGGGGTGCAAGGAGGATCAGGCCAGGGTGCTGAAAAATGCAGTTTTTGATGTCATGAACAAGTTTCGGGGTCTCCATTCAGGTTCCGTGTTGCATCGCCATCGTGAAGACCCAAATGCGGTCAAAATTGCAAGTGTCGCAATTTTAGGACGCTACAAGTATATGTCTAATAGTTTTCCTATTTCATATGATTGCGTACTTCCAACCATGGTAGAAGGAAAGTAGGCTTGCAAGAGTGGTATGGTGATGGTTCTGTGTGGGAAAAGGGTTACAAAGCATACTGCGCTTGGGCATAGAGGAGATGGCTTCTACAGAAACCTATTGTAACCTCTTTCCCTTGTCATGGTAAAGATTCAAATCCGAAATTCCAAAATTCCTCATCCAAACATTATGCAAATCTGAAATTCCTCATGCAAATATTATGCAAATCCAAAATTCCCCAAATGCGAAGATTCAATGAATGAAGGTGAAGATTAAATAATTTCGCATATTATGAAAATCCAAAATGAAAGTGAAGTTCACTAATTCCTCATATTATCCAAATCCAAAATAAAGGTGAAGATCCTACCTCGAATGGTGAGTGTGCCATTTTATCTTGCTAGGTGTTGAGCTCAACGCAGAAGCCTATGCGGGATTGAATGCAACACAAATGACTGGCCCTCTTTTTTCTTTTTTTTTTTAAGTAATGCCCATTGCTGTTGAAATTTTGACAAATGCGGGCACTTTTTCAAAAAAAAATCAAATTTGGTCAGAATATACCTTCTCTGTATGAAACCTTCGTCGGAATTCTAGACCAAATGTATTAGTGAAACCTTGGTTTTCAAGGCTTGGAGACCTCTTAAATGAGTTTATACCCTAACCCGCCAAACAGATCCCTTACTAGTTCTGATTAAAATTAGAAGCTACCCGATTCACCTCTGAAAGGGGGATAATCTTTGTGCAAGAGAGATAGTGACTCTCCCGAGCCACTTGCCATATCATGCCCCCATTAGCATTTGGAGTCGGATAATATGGCGTTGAGAATCCATTGCATGAGACTCAACGGTCATATTCTAATTAGCTATTGGGTGTGTACCTAAGTTTGCAAGCAAAGGTTTTCTCTCTCAACCAACTTCCTTAGGGTTTAGCATGTTTTTCTTGAGGTCACTTATCATATCGCGTGTTTTTTTGTGTCTTTGTCTCTAAAACAAGAAAATCAAACATCTAATAAACTAGAAAACAGAAGCAAAACATCAAACTTCATTAATCAAAAACCTGTCCAAACAAATTTTTTGTCTCTGTTCTATCCTCTATCATATGAGTTTGTTAGTTTGTCATACAAGGCATCTAGTTTATCATTCAGTCCAGTGGGAATTATCATACGAGTCATGTTAGCAGAAAACTTTGTGTTATCTTTTATCGTCTGGCCCACTAAAAATTGTCGTATGAGTCATTTTAGCAGAGAATTTTGTGTCATCTTTTGTCATCTAGTTCTATGAGAAATCTCGTATGAGTTTATGTCTTTTGTCATGCGAAATTTCTGGTTTGTTGTATGAGCTTGTGTAAATTGTCGTTCCTGGTTGTATAAGGTGTCGTACAAATTTATGTCTCTGTCTATCCAGAACTCTCTTCTTGCATGTCTTTTTCAGATCTCTCATATTTGCTTGGTCAATTTATAGTGACCATAAACACTTGATATATGTCATTCTATTCTTACATTGTCTCCTTGGTTCACTTGGTCAAGTTGTAATCTGTTGCATTAGATTCTAGAAATAGACACCTCAAGATTTTGAAGTATTCACCTTCAACAAGTTCAAGATCTAACATCTCAAAGTGCATTATCACCCTCTTTGATAAACTGATCACTGAAAAAATAGTTTCTCATTAGGATCTATCATCCTCTATCATGAAACTACAACATTTGGTCAGGATAACCTTGTCCCACATCATAGGATATATCATTCCTATTGGACTTGGTTTTTATCAAAATCATCATCATTGCACTCCAAAATCGAATATTGAAAAACTTGCAAACTTTTAAAACACTTGAGTCATTTTTTCGTGTCATATCATTTTATCACATTTACATTGATAGCTGATCACTTATCGAAACAAATTTTAGACAATCGAATCTTAGCACAATATCTAACACATGTATGCCCATTTTAACCAGGGCTCAGAGATGAAAGATTGCAGAAAAAGAAATAGAAACCTTTGAAATAACTAAAGATTATAGAAACATGGACCACAAAGATAAAATACAAGTTGAAGAGGAAATAACAGAACAACATGTAAGAGACATCAAAAAAGATCCTCAATTCGATAAATTTATGGAGAAAATATTGGAGGGAGACAAAGAAAAATATTTCCTAATGCTAGAAAAATTTGGTGCTACACTCCCCCAAGATTTTGATGTGAACAAATTGACACAAAAGAGAAGTGACCCCCCCCCCTAATAATGAATAATATGAGGATATTTTTAGTCTCAAAATTAATGACACATCGATTCCTAGTAACACCAGAACCAATGAGGAAACTTACATTCCCAAAAGGGATGATGTAGAAATTCTAAATAACGTTCAATCCAATGAGGATACTAGAAGGGGTAGAGATGATACAAGAAGAGATCAAGATCCTCCTAGAATGAAAAATCATGGTTATACAAGAACAAATCATGTTGATAATCTTGTTATCACTGTTTAAAAAATGGGTTTTCTTTTCCCATAATTGGCTAAGTTTTTGAAATTTTGAGTAAGACACACTATCAAACTACTTCAAGTCTGTGTTAGGTCTTAAGGGTTTAGGGTTTTAATTTTAAATCGTTCAATGTTTGATCAAAAACCATCTAGTTTCTATTCCTTCGTTACTTTATCCACTTAAGTAATGGGTCTTAGGGTCATAGGAGGTGTCCCCCCTTGTCATTTTCCTAGGCAGTTGTTGAATTAATCATAAAATTTTACGCCTTATGTTTTCTTCATAATGTTCTCGAGCCGAGTAAGTTGTACACAGCTCTCAGATGGATCTATGGTTTTCACTATTTTGTTAGGCGAAGTTGCACGTGGTTTAAGACTCATGAAATGGAAAAAGGGAAAAGCGTGCTCAATGGTGCATTTAGCCCAGTTTAAAACAACTTCATCTCGTCCAAGATCCAATGGCTGGTGTTATTTCATAGCGGAAACTTGCAAGTGAAATACCTTTCGCAAAATGGCAAAAGCATTTGGTGGGACCCTGCAATGAAGAATTTCCAAGAGACTAAAAGGTGATCAAGTCCAATCTAATCTGATGGTTCGTGCTATTTTGTGGCTGATAGATGCTCGGAGGCTATGCCCTGCGAAATAGTGAAAAGGTTTTTCGGCCTACGAAAAAGGAGTTTTTATAAGAGCATAATAGATGCGCAAGTTTCATTTGATCTGACAGTTAGTGCAGCTTCGCAGGAGGAAGATGCTTGATAGTTAGCTTTCGCGAAGTAGCAAAATGACATGGCACTCCAATCAGGCAGTCCAGTTGGTCGAGATGGCGAGTAAGATGATGGCACGTGGCAGAAGGCCACAATAGTCAGCAAGGGGGGTCTAAGGGTTAAAAGGTGGGTCCCAGAGGTGAGTCATGCCACAGGATAAGAAGTGACCTGGTAGATACAGGTGGCATGGATGAGGTGGAACCTAGTGTTTTCTCTCAGCAAATGAAAGACTGACATGTCAGTTTGAAAGTGATTAGATGCCAAGTGGATTGAGTTGAGTTAGAGGGTCCACATCTGCCAAATTCAGTAAGTTGTTAAGCATCGAGCAAGTAAAAAATAATCTAACGGCCTGTGTGAATTCGCAAAGGTAAAGTGCTCATGTTTTATGCCCTGCAAAATGGAAAAAAGGTTTTTTGGCCCCAAAGATAGATAAAGCATGAGGTTAAAAGAGGATCAACTCCGTTTTGATCCAAGGGCTTGCATTGTTTCGTGGTTGCGAACCAACCGAAGGATATGCTTTGTGAAATAGCAAAAAGAAGAGAAGGTATCCAGGTGTCATGCTAGATGGTGACATGTCCATGGACATGTGGTTTTAGAAGAAGTTGAGGGCCCACCAAGGTGTAACCGATGATTATAAGGGAAAGACACGTGGCTAACTCCGAACTAAACTAGATGAGTTTTCCAAGGCTAATGGCTAAGTGCCATGTGGTATTTGGTAACCAGTGGGAGACCGGGTAAGAAATGCAAGCATAAAGGTCTCGCTTAAAGGATGGTCATCTCAGGATTGACCCAATGCTCCGCATTGTTTTGTGGCCCAAAGTTGAAAGTGGGTTAAGCTATGTGAAATAGCGAAAAACCGTTAGCCGTCAAGATAAGGCATGGCTAGTAAAAAAGGCTGACGGTCCCAGTAAGAGTTAAAAGCCGAGCGGTTAAAGTTCCATCTAACGTCTGGCACAGCTTCATGAAGGAGAAGTGTTTGAAGGATAAAGCCCGCAAAATGGCGAAAAGGAAGTAGGGCCCAACATGAAGGCAAGGCTGTTAAGTCAGTGTAAAGGCCAATTAAGTTTCCTTTGATTGGACGGTTGGCGTGATTTCATTTAATGAAACTGCTCAAAAGTTATGCTCTATGAAACAGCGAAAGAGCAAAAGGAAAGAATGTGCAGGAATGTTGTGACCTGTTGGAGTGAAAAATTTGAATTCTCTCAGGAATTCAATTCTGAAGGGACGGCCGAAGTATGCGGTATCAATGTCACAGTTAAGAGCCCGGGTACCATATATGATTTCATATCAACCAGATGAAGGTATCATTCTACAAGATTATTGCAGAGGAGTAGATATAGAGCTATTTTCTTCAAATACAAAGAAAGTCAATTCAGTTGCAGAGCAGATTCCTTTGAGCTAAAAATAGGTTTTCTTGTACTCTTGTGTAGCAATTTCTTTGTGGTGTGTTTTAATTGGGGTCTTGATTTGTCACAGAACCAGTTGGGGGTAGTAATTTAAATTGCTTGCATATCTTAAAATGGCACCTATGAGAGAATTTTCCAAGAAAGTTAATTATCAGGAGAGGGCCTTTGTGATGATTTTCTTGAGCAGTTGACATTGTTGACTAACCAGGCATCGAAAGTAAAAGAATTAGTGCCAAGAGCTCCTCATTTGAAAATAGGAGAGGGGTTATATGATAAGGGCAACTAGCTAAGAGATCCATAGGTTGGGTTGTCTGGGTTGGGATTATTCAAAGTTGGATTTGGAATGAGAAATTCTCCAGCCTCACAAAATAGCATCTGGGAGTTAGATGTTGGAAAATTGGTAGGTCCAGAAGTATTCATGGATATGGATCTATTGACTCAAATTGCACATAATTATGATCCAATCACAAGGAGCATTAGGGATATAAATGGGAAAGCCCTTATTGAAATCAATAATGAAGAATTCAAAAGTGCTTTTGGGCTTAAAGAGTTTACCAATTTTCTAGAACCCATTAACTTCAAATCATTAGCTCAAGTATACAGTGCACAGATGAACCACCTTAGAAATGGGCCTCTTAAGGAATTTTTTGTGAAGATAGGTGGGTTGACAGTTGTAGGACCCAACACTGAAGAGCCCTTCTCATTGAATCTATTCACCCTTAGGGCTAAGGGAATGTATTGGTCACTTTGCCAGATTTTAGGAGAGAATGTTGAGGCAAATATGCCCAATCACTACTTGCTAATGATTGCTCAGATTTTGAATCCTTCTCTTGTAGTAACCTTTGATTATGCTTCATTTATTACTGATGCTATTCATGGAGGATTGATAGGAATAAAGCGTGGGAAGGTGGATAGGCCTTTTGGATGGTATTCACTCCTCATGCATCTATTTTTGTTTAAAGGTGGTGATTATTTTGCAAGTGGAATGGACCTTATAAAAGAGAAGGATGGAGAAAAGATGCCAGTGCAACTGTGGAGTACTGTGCTATCATGGGACAGAGATGATGCTAGTTTCTTAAAATTTGATAAATATTTTGCATCAAAGATTATGACTCTCCTCTACTCAGAAAACCCAAGAATCCCCAAGGTTCTTTTGGAATTTGTTAGACCAAAAGAATTTACAGAAAGTATAAAGATTGTTCATAATTGGGGTGATATTTACTTATACCCTGTATCCATAGTATTCAAAGTTTTTGGTTTTAGAGGCACTCCATTTTTATTTCCCTATCAGGTCCCTCTCAAAGTGGGAATTGCAGAAGTCCTCAAACAAATTGGTAGTGTGTAAGAGGTAGAGTTGATAGGTAGCGGTAAAGGGACTATTTTCCCTACGGTTACCATAGCCCATCAATTTGTAATAACCAAGGGAGGTTGGAATTTTTTTGATGATTTCCTCAAACCTTATCATTTGTCAACTACAATATCTAGGTGTGTCGATCCAGAAGATTTCTTCAATGGCATGTTTAGAAAGAGAGCAGTGTGCAGAGGTAGACCACATTAGTTTCAGTTTCCTGAAGACCTCATTAGAAATGAGTTTGATCTAGATGAGTAGGAGTTGAGGAAGGAAAAATGGGTGGCTTATAAAAGGGCCTTAGATTTTGTACATCAGTTTGATACTAGCTATGACCCATTGTCTAGCTTTTTCCCTTTTGAGGAGAAAATAAAGTTCCTAATTCTTTGTTTTGAGGATGTAATGTAGACTCTGAAAGAAAAGAGGGAGGTTGTGATTTAAAAACAACCCTGAAAAGGAAAGATTGATTCTAAGTAGGTCTTCCTCCACTAGAGCAATCCCTCTTGGTAACTATATGTTGCACAAGAAGTCTAATTATAGTGTGTTGATGCCTACATCAGGGGAGCCCTCTACCTCCAAAGGAAAGAGGAAGATACAATATGTCATTGACATCAAAGAGAGCCCAAAGAAGTGGAGAGTAGGAAAATAAGTACAATCTAATACACCCTTATACTCTCCATCCCAATCCCCTATTCACATAGGAGATGAACAGGCAGTAGCTGAGCAACTGATACAGTTAGGTAGCCTAGGAGAAATAGCCTACACATATGATGAAGTAGGAGAAGGAATGCTAGAAGAGCCCCTTGCTATTGAGATGAACATCACTACCAATGAATTCAAGGGCTAGGAGTGGGATCCTGAGATCAAGCAGGCCAGTGAGGACTTCTTGGCTGACAACAACTTTGTTACATCAGGAGCATTCATGCAGTTTGTATGGAAGCAGAATATTGACAAATACAATGCAAGATGTGAAAAGAGAAAATGTGAGAAACCTCATAAAGATCTAGCTGTGGTTGAGAAGGAAATAAAGCAAGAAATGATAGATGAGTTTAAGACCATCACTCCTAAGTAAGGAAGAGATATGGTGGCACAAGTTGGAGTACTCATTCTCCCTGAGTGGGACAGAGCAGATGCCTTGGTATTGGAGGTAGTGAAAAAAGAAACCACACCCATGGAGGGAATCACTTTTAGCAAAGATCATGCTACACTATTCATGTGGTCTCTTAAGAGAGATGAGAACAAAAGAAGTAAAGACACCCCAGGGTCAAGTTACCTTGGTGGAATGATAGTGAAGAGAGTGCAAAACATAGGGGTGGTGGAAGCTGCTAGCACTATGTTAGAAACTGTAAAGTTTAGTGTTGCAGTGGTAGAAAGGGAAGCTAAGGAAAAAGAAGACCTCCAAGTCAAGTTGGAGACACTTTTGAAGGCTTACAACAATGTTAAGGAAGAGGTAAGGGGTAAAGATAGCATCATTGCTAAGCTGCAAAGCCAGTTGACAGGATAGTACCATCATGGTGAGTCTTCAACACTGATGATCTCCTCTTCTCCTGTAAGACCTCCACCTACCAGCCCCATTATTGAGTTCCCACCATCTCCAGCACCTTCTAGTTCTCAAATGATTGAGATCACTCCCCAAGAATTGGAGAATTTAAAACAGGCTCAGGCCTTGTATGCAAAGAAGTATGAAGAAAGAGTAAGGGCTACAATTTTATGTTTTGCTGACATCATAGGGGCCTCATTATTGTATAATAACATGAGCAAGATTCTAGATATGTGGAATGAACTTAATGGAGATAAGGCTATTTTGATGCCTATTTTTGACAAGTGGAAGCTTAGAGGGCAAGATGTGGAGCTTACTTGTGTATCTTATGATGAAGAAGGGGCTGATCCTATCATCAAATCCACTTGTGACACCACAAAGGATCTAGTAAAATTGGCAGAAGGGGTGGATAATGCTGACAGGAAAATCAACTTGTACAAAAAGGAGTATGTTGATCAAGTTTTTGAATTGCTCCCAGGAGTTTTTGTCAACCTAGATCAACTGAAGGACAAACAAGTATGGCTTAAGGAAGTAGAAACCAAATTGTCAACTAGAATAAAAGGAATTATTAGCTTAGAAGATGCTTCCTTATTTGTTGTAACAATTGAAGAGATACAGAGAATCAAATCTCAATATGGTTTTCTCAATTCAGAGGTTAACAAGATGAGGAATTCCTAGAAAAGGTTAGCCAAGGAAAAAGCAAAAGTGATTAACTTCACATGGCCAACTGATGATGTGTACAATGAGTGGACAAGGAAATATGCCATCTAGGATGTAGAGCAGTTAGAAGGCACTCCTGAATAGTTAGAAGAGGTTGCAACTAGACAACAAGTAGAAGAAGCTGCGGAGGTTGAAAAGGACTTGTAACCATATTTGTAAAAGATCTTCGTAACTTCTTCTAGAAAAGAAATGATTGTAACAAACTCTCCTAGGAAAGTCCAAAGCTATGTGCATCCATATTGTTATAAATGGATACCAAGACTAATAGAAAAAGGATCACAAAGAATTGTAAGAAAACACTGCAAAAATTTATCTGAGCTTTTCCAAGTTTTAATGGAGGATACTTGAATGTTTTTGTAATACTTTCTTGAAGAGAATATCAATATACAGACCATCGGTTTTGAGTTTAAACTTTGTGTCATCTTCAAATGTGTTTGCAAGTGTTTACTATTTCATTCTAAATAATCCAGGGTTATTTTGTTTGAAATAAGGTTGTAAGGCAACTTTCAGTAGATATTTTTCTTAGCTTTTCTCTCCAGGAGGGGAATTAAATATGCAGGAATTATTTCTACCAGTAAATTCTCTGTAGGATACTTTGAATCTTGATGAACATAGTTTGATGAAGTATGAATAAATTCTTATGTGTGTCAGGCATATATAGGGATCTACAGAAGCCAAGCTAATGGGATGTGTAGAGATATTTTGATTGGGGAAGTATTATTTGAATTTAGATGACTTTGTGACCTTGGATAAGGCACTAGTATAGATCAAGGTTGTTTATTACATGTTTTGTAGGTCAAAATACTGAATATGAGTACAATTTTTATTCCTTTGTTTCAGTAATTTTTAAGGTCATTAGATCCACTGGTTTTCTGGACTAGTTTGTTGTGGATTTATCTTTTAAAAGTGAGAATTTAGTTCACAAAGGTATACCTGCCTAGACTTAGAGTAGGTCCGAAATGTAGAAGGTTAAATCAAACCTTGTCATATGTTCTCCTAGAAGTTTTCTTCTCTTTAATATCTCTTCTGCACAGAGTTGTCATATTATTATAAGGATATTGAAGTGAATCAGATTTTGAAGACAACAAATCCTATCACAACTCTCACACAACAAATAAAAACACTGCCAACACAAATTCAAGATATGCAGAGAGGAAATTTTAGGAGATACTCACTTCAAGAAATCTATCCTTGTCCATTTGACAAAAATATAAACATGATACCATTTTCTATAGGTTGTGAAACTCCTAGATACAAAAAATATGATGGAAGCACTGACCCCCAAGATCATATATGAGAATTTTGCACAATGAGTTTGGAGTTTGCACATGAGGATACCTACTTTATGAGATTATTTTTGAAAAGATTAACTGAACTAGCTATGGAATGGTTCTCCAAACTTTCATCTAGAATCAGATCATTCTCAGAATTGGTGGATAAGTTTGTTTCACAATACTATTACAACATGCAAAATGAAGTAACAATGCTAGACCTATGTAATTCCAAACAAAAGAGTGGAGAACCTTCCATGACATTTTTACAGAGATGGAGACGGTTAGCTTCATGATATCCTCGTATAGTGTCAGCGTATGAAAAAATGGACATATTCTTTGACAAACTAAATGATCAAATGAGTTATCATCTAAAAATGCAAGGATATCAAAGTTTGGGAAATATCATTAATAATGGAATTAGAATGGAGGAAGCCATGATAAAGAAAGGTGAGTTGAAAATATACAAAGAAGGAGTTCACCCTCCTAACAACACTAACAACAACAACAATGATAAACCAAAGTTTTGGAATAGAAATCATAATGTCATCAATGATGGGATAGTGGATAACAATAATGTGAAACCAAAACAACTGGTTTTTAATTTATCCAATCACTCAGCAGTGGCTCAACAAAACAACAATCACCAAAAAGCAACTATCAAAAATCTCTTCCAAAGACAATTTACATACATTGATGAACTCCTTGGGTCAACACTAAAGACACTTCTTGCAAACAAATTGATTACTTTGCCAGAAGGGAGGAACTATGAACCTCAAGTAAAACCCCCTTGGTGGAATGATAACCATTATTGTCAATTCCATCAAAACAAGGGACATCACATAGATAATTGTCAGTGACTGAAACATGTCATCCAAGATTTAATTGATAATGGAGTAATAACTGTGGATGGACATATGACAAACAAATCTCATACAACTTTTAAATTTTGACTTCCAAACTATGAGAAGGGTGAATCATCAACAACAAATAATAGTAAGGGTAAAGAAAAGGTAAACTACGCTCATACATATAATAATGTGGTAAATGTGATTGTAGTTAAAGAAAAGAAAAATCAAGAACCTGCTCATACTATCACAAGAAGAAAAGCTAAAGTTGTTTTGTCGGGTCCTACCACTAACATGTCATCCACTGTAAAAAAATATAATCTAGTGAAGCAATTGCAGAAAATGCCCATGCAAATGTCCATCTTAGAACTTTTAAATCTTTCACTTGCACATAAAGAAATTCTTGAAAGAGCATTAGTAGATACAACAATGTCCAAAGATCTTTATATAGATCAATTCCAAACCATAGTGGGACATCTCACAACCCCTCACTGCTTATCATTCATAGAAGAAGATGACATGTCCTTGCAACATTCTTATAATGTTCCCTTGCATATCAAAGTCATCATTTATAAGATGTGAGTTAAACGTGTCCTAATAGATGGAGGAGTTGTCTTAAACATTTGTTCTTTGAGTCTAGTTCGTGCTCTAGGTTATTTAGAAGATGCAGTTGATCCCTGAAAAAAGATCACCATCAAAGCCTATGATGAAGAAGGGCATTCCTCTAAAGGAATTGTGATGTTACCCATCAAAGTGGGACCTTTACAGAAAGACACAGCATGCCAAGTTCTAGACTTGGACTTATCATACAACATACTCTTGGGAAGACCCTAGATACATGATATACAAGTTGTTCCATCAACATATCATCAGTGGCTAAAGTTTCCCTACAAGGGGCAGGAAATCACGATCTCGACAGATTCAAATCCATTTTAGTACTATAGTAATCTCAATCAGTTCAAGAAGTCATTGTTCCTCATAATAGAGAGGCATCATCTTCAAACACACAATCTGAAGAAAAATCATTTGCCTCAATTTTGTCAAGTATGGTAAAACAAATGCAGCTAAGAGATCAAGGGAATGGAGAATATTCAATATCAAAATTACCACTTTCTCCTAAATCCTTTGGAAAACCATCAAACTCTAAACAACAACTAATTGTGAAACATCTTCTAATATTTGATGGAGAATTTGTTAGTGTTGGGACCTTATTAGAGGAAACATAAGACACATATGTACTACAGTGGCTATACAAGGATGAAGAAGTCCAACAAAAGATCAACAATGTTCGCATACCTACAAAAAAGTATGGAAAAGGATTTAACATTCTTAGAAAAATGGGATACACTAGAACAGGTCCTATAGGAAAAAGAAAAGAAGCTATATCAGAACCTATCCAACCTTACACTCAGCAAGCTACAGACAAAGCAGGCCTAGGGTATGGACAAGTTACTCTATCGGAAGACACATTTTTTAGCCAACAACAAGAGGAATATGAAAACAAAGAAGAACAACTGGCAATTGAAAGAGAAGAAACATCAGCTAAGAAACAAGCACAAGCAAACATGAAATGGAAAAAGAAGCAAGCTTTAGATCAACATGAAAAACAAACTAAAAACACCTTTCAAGAAGCATTAAATCTCAATCAAAACAAGAAAGAAGCTAATACAATTCAAGGAGAGATGATAGCAAAGTTGACATAACTCAATCTCAGTCCAGAAGAATTTGAATATGAAAGAAGAAAAGATATAGCAAGAAAAGCAGAAGAAACAAATCAAAAGCTATATGAACAAATTTGTAGATTGGAAGTTGCAAGTGAGACAAATTTTAATGAATGGGAATGGGATTCCTATCACTCTAAGGAATCAGCTGAAGAAAATTTCTTTGAAGAAGATGTATGAGTTGATGTAGTTCACACGTATGCAAGGAAAACATTAATAAATAGCTCACTTGAATTAGAATCACATTTGACTGACCTAGACATAATCGAGGACAATCAAGAACCCCTTGTGCAAGGTCATTCTGATGAGAGTACCATTCTAGACATTGACATACATATCAAAAACTTTGACATATCTATCATGACCCTTGATACCTTTCTGAATGATCATGTCATATCTGTATATCTTAATGCAATCAAACCCACAACAACTTTCAACAATAATTTCAGCAACACATCTTCCAGTCAAGTGGGTTCCAAATCTCCTAGTCGCAAAAAGAAAAATAAAGAAAACAATATCAGGTCTAATGCTGAAAACCATTTCTTCGCAACATTAGATCAGGAAAAAGTAAAAAGAAAGGATGCATCTAATAGTGAAAACCTCCTCAAGGCACTAGAAAATGGGAGATTTGACACTTTACTTGAGTACTATCAAGAAAGGTCATTGATTTTGATCGAACCAACAGAGGCAGTTAACATTGGGACAATAGAGCAACCAAAGATCCTACATCCAACAACTTCTCTGTCAAAAGAAGAAATGCAACAATATATGGAATTCTTCAAATGATGGAAAATCAATTTTGCCTGGTCATATGAAGGAATGCCAAGATTGGATCTAGAGCTTATTATGCACCACTTAAATGTCAGTCTAGGAGCCAAACCAATTAAACAAAAAATAAAGAAGATGCATCCAAATATCGCTCTCCTGGTCAAAGCAGAACTAAAGAAATTACTAGATGTAGGATTCATCAGACCTATAGCATATCCTCAATGGGTATCGAATATCATTCCTATTTCAAAACCAAATAAAAGTATCAGAATATGCATAGACTTTAGAGATCTTAATAATGCATGTCCAAAGGATGACTCTCCTTTGCCTAACATTGACATCATTGTATATTTTATTGTTGGACACTCCATGTTTTCTCTAATGGATGGTTTCTCCAGATACAATCAGATTAAAATAGCACCTGAAGATCAAGAAAAGACAACTTTCACATGTCCATGGGGTACTTTCTGCTAGAACATCATGCCTTTTGGACTAAAGAACGCAGGTGCTACATATTAGAGAGCTACGACAATGATATTCCATGACATGATGCATACATTCATGGAAGATTAGGTGGATGACATTCTTGGCCAGATCATACAACAAAGAAGACCATATAGGGATAGTGGAAAAGATCCTTGACCGGTTAGAGTAGTACAAGTTATGACTAAATCCTAAGAAATGTGCCTTTGGTGTCACTTCAGGCAAGCTATTGGGATACATTGTTTCAGCTAGAGGTATCAAAGTAGATCCAACTAAGGTCAAAGCAATCATGGAAATGGCATCTCCCAAGAATATCAGTCAACTAAGATCATTCCAAGGAAGACTACAGTCAATCAGAAGATTTGTTGCTCAACTGGCAGATAAATGTCAACCATTTACTCATCTATTGCACAAAAATGTTCATTTCAAGTGGGACCATCAATGTGAGGATGTGTTCAACAAGATCAAGGCCTATCTCATGCAACCACCTGTCCTAATATCACCAATTCTAGGAAAGCCATTATTACTCTATGTATCAACCACCGAAGTATCATTAGGAGTTATGCTTGCATAATAGGATAATGAAGAAAAAGAATGAGCCATCTACTACATCAGTAGATCATTAGTGGGATACAAGATCAACTATTCCCCAACAGAAAAAGAATGCTTGGCGGTTGTTTTTGCTTCTCAAAAATTAAGGCACTATCTACTATCTCACTCCATCAAGTTGATAGCTACAATCAATCCATTGAATTATTTTCTCAACAAGGCAACATTGACAAGACGATTAGCAAAATGGATCATGATCTTGAGTGAGTTTTATATTGAGTATGTGGACAGAAAAGCTATCAAGGGACAAGTCATTATAGACCAACTAGCTGAGGTACCACTTCAAGATGATCATTCTTTATAGATTGAGTTTCCTGATGCTGATATCCTAATGGTCACCACAAAAACATGGCAATTATAGTTTGATGGTTCATATATACAACATGGATCAGGAGTAGGTATTCTATTCATCACACCACAAGGTCATACAATTCCAAAAGCATACAAATTAAGCTTTCCATGTACCAACAATACAACAGAATATGAAGCTTTGGTTACAGGTATCAAAACGGCTATAGAATGGAACATTACACAACTTCAAGTCTTTGGAAACTCTCAGCTCGTCATCAATTAAATCGATGATTATTATCAAACAAAGGATGAAAATTTAATGCCTTATAAAAAGATGGTCGATGATATCAAGAAATAATTTGTAGAAATAACTTTTCAATAGATTCCAAGGAATGACAACAAAGCAGCAGATGCCATGGCAATGCTTGCTTCTCTCCTTCAAACATAGGAAAATAAACAACGTTATGAATTCTTGGTGGAAGAGTTGTTTTACCCTTCTCATAATTATCCTAATTCTCAAACTATCTATCACCTTGTTGGGCATGATTTTTCCTGCTATGGCCAAAATTATACATTCATGAAAGATAACACCCTACCTCTCGATTTGTCAAAGAACCAAAAGAGAAACTTTATTCACCAATCCTCCCATTATACTCTTATCGTGGATACCCTGTTTAAACGAGGTCTAGATGGTAATCTTTTAAGATGTCTCAAACAAGATGAATTTGAGAAGGCCTTACATAAAGTCCATAATGACATTTGTGGCACTCATTCAAGTGGTCTTACCCTTTCAAAAAAACTCATATGCTTGGGCTATTATTGACCAACTATGGAACGCAATTCTTTTCAGATAGCTAGAACATGCAAAACCGATGAATACTAAGAGGGGGGGGGGTGAATTAGTATGCCTAAGAACTTAACCAAACGCTTAAACAATTTTCCAGCAGACCAGTGTAGTAGTTTAAACAACAAATTGGTTAAAACATAAATAAGCCAAATAGAAAATAGAGCATTCACCCATAGAAGCACAATCACCATAACACAAGATATTTTGACGTGAAAACCCAAATGGGAAAAACCATGGTGAGTGAAACTCACAAGTCAACTATCTACAGAATAGTAACTAGGTCAGTTAAGGTCAGCCCGGTTAAGGCCTTACAATGTTCTTCACCAGAATAGATTATGTTAGGAATCTAGATCTTTGTTAGGAGATAAGTCCTGTTAAAGATTACCTTGTTAAAGGATTTCAAATCCACGACTGTGAACCACCATGTTAGAGGATTTACAATAGGCTTGGCTAGGCCTACCTAGTTAAGGGTTTCAAACTTGTCAAAGAGATTAGTAAACAACAAGTGAATGATCTAGAAGATAGCACAAAATGCTTGATTAGATCCTTAATAGTTTTTCGTTAATGCATTACAACATTACTTCAGTCTTCTATCCTTTGTACTCACAAGCTTTGCAATGAGATACATATTTCACACATACCTAATCTGCTCTACAATACTCACACACATCAAAATATTTCAAAACCCTAGACATGATGCCCTCATATAGGAATCTGATTTCATGTTTGTCCAATAAGATTAGACTAAAATTTCCTAGGTACAGTGCATCTAGACATATTTGGTAACACGACACAAAAACACCACTAAAGTGTTAGTGGATGATAAATCATCACACTTTACAATTATACCGGTTTGACATAGTATACCGATTACCAGTTTAACGAATAAGATTGGAAAAATGGAACATAAAGTTTTGATCAAAAGATTAACTGCCACTAGGGGTCTTCATTCTACTTGAGGTCTTCATACCGCTTGAGGTCTTCATACCACTACAATCAGTAAGCTTCTTCCTCAAAACACCGATAGTCTTCTACAAATAAAGACTATACATACAATGGCATGTAATACCGGTGTGAACAACATAACACATATTACCGATGGAAAATAACTCATACATAAAATAAGTGTGTGTCCACCAATGACAATCACAACTTAAACATTATGAAAATACCAATAATCTCCCCCTTTGGCATTGATGGCAACACTTAGAAAAATTTTGACATCTAAGTGCTTACAAAACAAAAACAGATGCCATAATCAAAATTACTCCCCTAAGCATATACACTATTCCCTTTGCAAAAATTACAAGTATGTGCATGTAATTTTCAATACTACTCCCCCTTTGCCAACAATGACAAAGTAATACAAACACTCCCTATTTCACCAAAATTTACCAAAGTTATATTGCATAAAATAGAGTATATGTTCATGACAATAAAGAGTAAAATTTCTCAAAAAGAGATTTAAAGTTTTTCAAAAAATTCTTCATGTCTAAAGACCATGAATCAAGAAGTGAGGCAGAAATTTCACTCTCAGTCTTCATTTGGAAGGCTAATTCTTCCATTGCATTGATAGTTCTCATCTTTTGTGTTACAGTAATAGCCTCCAAGTTCAGGAAGCACTTCTGAAGAACCTACAATTTTGGTAATAGAAGCAACTGGAGCTCCTACAGATCTTGAGTCCACTAGCAAATCTCTGATTCAATATTTTCAATATGACACTGGTAAGTGTGAACAGTCTATCCATACACTATGAACAAATCATATGGAAATTTGAAGTCGTCGATATACTTATTTAACTCCGATTGGAGTTGACTCTTCTATTGCATAGCATCTTCACAAAATAGGTGAGGTTGGCAGATTTTGCTCAAGAGTAGGTTGTCTTCACCCATAGCTAAACTTATATCATCCTTCTGCTTAAGTAGTTTTTCTCTATCTACATCCATTTGCTTTACTAATGAATCTTTTAGAGATTGTTCATGCTTCTTCTTTGCACAAACCTGGGCAACATCTTCTAAAGATTTCACTTGATCATCTTCTACTATGCAAAGAAGTTTTAACTTGGCCAATGAGGAATCGGTACTGGGAAGGTTAGTACTAGGATTTAGATTATAAAGAGTGTCAACAACAAATTGAATGACATCCTGTTCTTTCTTTTTCCTTAGTTCTTCCAATCTAACCTATGCTAGTTTAATGCTCCTTAGTAGCTCACTTTCATCAACCGATTGAGTCAGACAGGCAAGAGTCAAATCAGTGGGACTGATGGGATTAACCTGCTTGGCTTGATCTCTAGTTGCCTTAAGAGTTTGTCCTCCTTCCTTTTCCTTGATCTCCTCTTGTCTTTTCTTCTCCTCTTCTTCTTTTTCCTAGGCTACCTTGGCAGCCTTCTCTTTCTCCTCTTCCACTCTCTTCTTATCTTCTTCTTTCTTCCACTCTTCTTCCCTCTTTTTCTCTTCTTCCTTTTTCTTGTCATCTTCCTTCTTCTTCTCGTCTTCTTTCTTCTGTAGGTCCCGGGGACAACTGAGAGGGGGGGTGAATCAGTTGTCAAATAAATTCAAACCAAAATCTTAATAACCAACTTAATGCTTAGTACCGGTAAGATAGTTAAGTATGCCGGTAAACAGTGTTAATAGAAAATTGCTATACCAGTAAGAATTAATGCATGAAACATAAACATAAAGTCATCCACAACACATGACACAAATATTTGTATGTAGAAACCTTGTAATGGAAAAAACCATGATGGGAAACCTTACCCACAATCATATGATACTACTGTAGATAGTAAGTGTACAAACAGGGGTCTACACATGCAGAAAGGCCAACAGCCTAGAGCTCATTGCTCAATCATAGATGGGAGTCACACTAACTACAGTTGGATGGTTAAATCCAATGAGAATGTACTACACAAAATAGCATCTTAATATGCTGGATTTAGTACCGGTGCAATGTTGATATGCTTCTACAAAAACCTAGCTTCACCTTCAAATGATGTCTTCTTGTATATCTCTACTTGATCTCGCATATATCCTTCCTTGAATCTTTTTTGCATTCCACACTTGATCTTACAAATAAGATCTTACATTTATATCATACCCTAAGACCAATTTTAGTAGGTCGGCTCTACAAGATATTACAATAAAAACATTTTACAAATAATACAATATCCGATGCAATAACCGATTGAACTTGTCGGCTTAATGTATTTACAAGAATAATAAATCATCTCCATAGCGTGCCATGCTGATCTGGAAAAGATAAACCTGCCGATGTAACCCTAGATAACTTGGACCTATTTGTCAGTAAAAGTAAATATGCAAATAAGAATATGTCAATGATTATTACTTCAAAGAAAAGTGTTCACATGATGTCTTTGATATTACCAAGTGTCTTCCATGTCAATCCAGGTACCGGTGAACATTATATCCTGCCGGTTAACTATATATTGGTAACTATTTTGAACAGTTTACTGATTGCCGGTGAATGTTGTTGGATCTCCAAAGTAGGTGTATTTAGCAGGTGTTGACATCAATGACAAAACCATACCAAAATACCAACAATCTCCCCCTTTGGCATTGATGGCAACACAAGATGGAAAAACCATCAAAGTGCCAAAATAGAAATGCCGAGTATAGAAACCAATTCTCCCCCTAGGAGTAATTATACCAAACACTCATACCAATCTCTCCTCAAAAAGATAATGCATTTTTCAATATATCTTTCCTTAATGTTTTTCCATATATCTCTCCCCCTTTGACATCAAATGCCAAAGTCACAAAAGGTCAAGTTCATACAAAATACCAACCAATTCAATATACCAACTACTCCCCTTGAGAAGTAGCTTCCTCATCAAATACCAGAATAAAAGATTTGTCCATTTAATTCTATTGGTTGATGACAATCATCAACTATCTAAGTCTCTATCGGTGGAGGTAAGACTCCGAGCTGATCTCGGAGATACTCAAAAGTTTTCTTAGGCAAAGGTTTTGTAAAAATATCTGCAAGTTGTTCTTTAGTATTCACATAAACTAGTTTTATTTCCTTTTCTTCAACTTTTTCCCTTAGAAAATTTAGTTTGATAGAAACATGTTTTGTTTTAGAATGTAATACTAGATTCTTAGATATATCAATTGTTGCAGTGTTATCACAATATATAGTAATAGGTTCCTTGCATTTACCTTTATGTCTTTCAACATTTGCTTAAGCCAAAGTACCCATGTATAATTTGTTGTTGCTGCAACATATTCTGATTCTACTATTGATAAAGATGTACAAATTTTTTTCTTACTTAACCAAGAAACTAATCTCTTTCCAAGAAAGAATGCTCCTCCAGTGGTGCTTTTTCTATCATCCACATCTCCTACCCAATTTGCATCTGTGTATGCATATAGATCAAAATTTTCATCTTTAGGATACCATAATCCAAGATTTGTTGTGCCTTGTAAGTATCAGAAAATCCTTTTTACTACTGATTCATGATTTTCCCTAGGATTACTCTGAAATCTAGAAACTATACATACTACATTCATAATATCAGGTCTAGTTTGTGTCAAATACAGTAAACCTCCTATCATAGATTTGTATCTAGTTGGATTGACAGGTGTAGATTCATCCCTTTGAGATAATTTTTTATTTGTAGTCATAGGTGTGCTTACCAGTTTAGAGTTTTCCATCCCAAATTTCTTAAGTAGTTCTTTCAAGTACTTAGATTGACTCAAAATATGCCTTTATCAGTCTGTAAAATCTGCAATCCTAAAAAGAATTTTATTTCTCCAATCATAGACATTTCAAATTCATGCTGCATTTTAAGAGAAAATTCTTTGCATAATCCATCTTCTCCTCCAAAGATTATATCATCAACAAATACTTCCATAATCAAGATGTCATCATTAGTTACTTTGTAACATAAATTGTTATCTGCATTTCCTTTAGTAAAACCAATTTTTAAAAGATACTTATCCAATCTTGCATACCAGGCTCTTGGAGCTTGTTTTAGTCCATACAGAGCTTTTCTTAATCTGCAAACCATATCATTGTCATCTATCAAAGAAAATCCATTAGGTTGTTCAATATAAACTTCCTCTTCAAGATCTCCATTCAAAAATGCACATTTAATATCCATTTGATAAACTTTGTAATCCTTGTGAGCTGCAAAGGCAAAGAATAATCTAACTGCCTCAATTCTGGCTACCGGTGCAAAGGTTTCATTGTAATCAACTCCTTCTTTATGAGAATATCCCATACACACTAGTCTTGCTTTATTCCTGACAACCTTACCATCTTCATTGAGTTTGTTTCTAAATACCCATTTGGTTCCAATTACATTTTTATTTTCAGGCCGGGGAACTAATGTCCAAGTATTATTTTTCTCAATTTGTCCTAATTCTTCTTCCATAGCTTTAATCCAAAATTTATCTTCACATGCCTCATTGATAGATAATGGTTCAATTTGAGAAATAAGACATACCTCTTCATTTGCCAATCTTCCTCTTATCATGACTCCTTTAAATTTGCTTCCAATTATCTGATCTTCAGAATGATTCAGTCTTACATACCAGGGTGTCTTAGTCTATTGTTGTTCTTCAATTACTATGGCATCCTCTGATGATACTGGAGTAACTAGATCATCATTCTGTACCAGTGGATTTACTGTTGGTTCATTTGTCATAATTTCTGTTACCGGTTCAGAGTCTATATACCTTGAAGTTCCTCTGAATTGTTCATCAATCTTTACATTTGTACTCTCAACAATTTTTTGTAATCTTTTATTAAAACATCTATAAGCTTTACTCTTAGATGAGTAACCAAGAAATATTCCTTCATCACTTCTAGGATCAAACTTGCCAATATACTCATCTCTTCTAATATAACATTTACTTCCAAAAATTATGAAATAATTAAGAGTAGGAGTATTACCAAACCATAGTTCATGAGGGGTCTTACCGGTTTCACCTTTGATGTGAACTTTGTTGAATGTATAGACAGTAGTGCTTTCTACCTCTCTCTAGTACACATGTGGTAGATTTTCTTCTGATAACATACTTCTTGCTGCATCCAAAATAGTTCTATTTTTTCGTTCAACAACTCCATTCTGTTGTGGTGTCTGAGGTGTTGATAACTATCTTTTGATTCCATTTACTTCACAGAATGTATTAAAATCTCTAGATGTGAATTCTCCTCCTTGATCTAATCTTAAACATTTAATTTTCTTACCGGTTTCATTTTCAACCATTGCTTTGAATAGTTTGAACTTCCCAAGTGCTTCTAACTTTTCTCTAAGAAAAGTAACCCAACACATTCTAGAATAATCATCAATAATTAGCATGAAATATCTATCACCTTGTAAGCTTTTATTTCTAGCTGGACCACATAAATCAGTGTGGATTAAATCAAGAGCATTATTGGATTTTTCTGGAATACTTTTGAAACTAGTTCTAACTTGTTTTCCAAATTGACATTCCTTACAAATTGTATTCTGAGGTTTCACAATTTTAGGTAGATCTCTAACTGCCTTAGAAGTACTAATTTTTACCATGCAATCAAAATTTACATGACATAGTCTTTTATGCCATAGCCAACTTTCATCTATATGAGCAATTAAGCATGCCTTTTCATTGTTATTTAAATGAAAGATATTACCTCTAGTCTGATTACCGGTTGCAATTTCCAAACCAGTTCTATTCATGATTTTGCATTTTCCATTTTTAAATTGTAATTGAAAACCTTTCTCAACTAATTGACCAATACTTAAAAGATTATGTTTTAATCCTTCAACATAGTAAACATTGTCAGTGTTATGTTTACCATCAAGAGATATTGAACCCTTACCTTTGATTGAACAGGCTTTGTCATCTCCGAATCTTACTAAACCTCCATTGTATTCTTGAAAGTTCAAGAATTTACCTTTGTCTCCAGTCATGTGATGTGAGCATCTTGAGTCAATAATCCATTCATCCTTTGATTCAACTTTAGCTGTTAGGGCTTGTTCTATCGGTTGAGTAGTAGGTACCAGTTGATCTTCTATTATAGCAACAAAGACCCATCCATTGTTTGTTGGATCCTCATCAGAATCATCAGTCACACCTTCATCAGCAATGTAACAAGATTTATCTTTATTTTTCTTAAATCTGTATCTCTGATATTTAGGATTAGGTTTGTATGTGCTTCTAGCTTCTTCTCTTAGTCTAGCATGTCTATCAGGGCATCTTGAAGCCATATGACCAATCTTATTGTAGTTGAAACATTTAAAGGGTTCTTTACCTTCATACTTACTTCCAATTGGACCTTTTGGCATTTTTCTTACAAATAGTGCTTCAAGTTCTTCAAGCTCTTCATTCTCCTTCCTAGTTTCTTCAAGTTCTCTTGCATAAAAGGCTCTCTAGTCTGATTTATCAAAAGATGGAGTAGATGGTGTTGATGCTTTGATAGCCAAATCTGTTTTTATAGTAGCAACATGACCAAATTCCTCAATTTCAAAAGCTGAAAGTTTTCCAATCAATGTATCCCTAGTTACTGATGTATTAGGCATTGTTCTCAACTCATTAATAGTAGTAACCTTCATTTTATATGCCAGTGGAAAACCTCTTAAAATTTTTGAAACAATCTCATCTTCACTCAAGGTTCCTCCACAACATTTGATACCTAAAACAATTTCATTTACTCTTTCCATAAAAGCATAAATTCTTTCATCTTCTTCCATTTTCAGATGTTCATACCTGACTTGGAAGCTTTCAAGTTTTGCAATTTTGACTATGGAATCCCCTTCATTCAATGTTTCCAAATGATCCCAAATAGCTTTTGCAGTAGATCTATCTAATAACCCCATGATTTGTTGATCTGATAATGCGCTCAAAAGTGCTTCTCTTGCTTTGCAATCATTTTCTTCATCTTTAGCTAAATTAATAGGAGCAGTCTGACTAGCTACAACAACAATATAACCATTCTTAGTAACTTCCTAGATATCTTTACCAATGCAATTCAGATGTGTCTCCATTCTGATTTTCCATATTCCATAGTTGGTTCCATCAAGTTTAGGACTATCCTTTCTGAAATAATTAGTAGACATTGGATCTCCTCAAGTTGTTAAACTTCTGCAAAAAGAGGACTAGGCTCTGATACTAGTTGTAGGTCTTGGGGACAACTGAGAGGGGGGGTGAATTAGTTTTCAAATAAATTCAAACCAAAATCTTAATAACCAACTTAATGCTTAGTATGGGTAAGATAGTTAAGTATGCCAGTAAATAGTGTTAATAGAAAATTGCTATACCGGTAAGAATTAATGCATGAAACATAAACATAAAGTCATCCACAACACATGACACAAATATTTGTACGTGGAAACCCTGTAAGGGGAAAAACCATAGTGGGAAACCTTACCCACAATCAGATGATACTACTGCAGATAGTAAGTGTACAAAGAGGGGTCTGCACATGCAGAAAGGCCAATAGCCTAGAGCTCACTGCTCAATCACAGATGGGAGTCACACTGACTACAGTTGGATGGTTAAATCCAATGAGAATGTACTGCACAAAATAACATCTTCATATGCTGGATTCAGTACCGGTGTAATGCTGATATGCTTCTACAAAAACCTAGCTTCACCTTCAAATGATGTCTTTGTGTATATCTCTGCTTGATCTCGCATATATCCTTCCTTAAATCTTTTTCGCATTCCACACTTGATCTTACAAATAAGATCTTACATTTATATCATACCCTAAGACCAATTTTAGTAGGTCAGCTCTACAAGATATTACAATAAAAATATTTTACAAATAATACAATATCCAATGCAATAACCAATTTAACATGTCAGCTTAATGTATTTACAACAATAATAAATCATCTCCATAGCGTGCCATGCTGATATGGAAAAGATAAACTTGCCAGTGTAACCCTAGATAACCTGGACCTATTTGCCGGTAAAAGCAAATATGCAAATAAGAATATGTCAATGATTATTACTTCAAAGAAAAGTGTCCACATGATGTCTTTGATATTACCAAGTGTCTTCCATGTCAATGCAGGTACTGGTGAACATTATATCCTGCTGGTTAAACATATACCAGTGACTATTTTGAATAGTTTACTGATTGCCAGTGAATGTTGCTAGATCTCCAAAGTAGGTGTATCTAGCAGGTGTTGACATCAATGACAAAACCATACCAAAATACCAACATCTTCTTCTCCTCTTCCTTCTTCTTTGCTTCCTTTTCCGCTCTCTCTTTCTCTTATCGTGCTTTCTCTGCTTGCTCTTTCTCTTGTTTTTCTTTCTCTGCTTTCTCTTTTACCAGTTTCTCTTTTTATTATTTCTCTTTTGCCACTTTCTGATTGTTTTCTTTCTCCACTCTCTCCTTTTTAGCTTTCTCCTTCTCTGGAGTTGTGTCCTCAACATCTAGTGCATCAACATCAATGGGTTCATTTTGATCTGCTATTCTTTCACCCAGGTTGTCAAAGATTTCATCCGATTTGGTTGTGGATAGGTCAGACTCTTGCTCAGCCAATCAATTAGCTTCAGATACTTTCTGCATTTGGACAGCTACTTTAACCTACAAATGAGTGTCTTTTTCCATTTCAAAGGGTTTGCCACCGAGTAGTTGAAGTCTTCTTTTTCACATGAAAAAGATGCCTTTGTACCGATTAAGAATCTCAAACAATTCTGAATTAGAGGCATTAGTAAAATATTGGGAAAATATTTCTTCCCTAATTTCTTGCTCCTTTTCAATGACAATGCACCATTTATTATCCAAATAATTATAAAAATAATTAGGAATAATAGGTTTAATGTCAATCGGAGACCGATCGTTATGACACAAATATTTAATGACCTCTAGCTCTACTTCTTTCTTTTCACTATCGCTAAGATCATCAAAATAATCCTTTAGATTGTCAAGTACTTTCCTTTTAACATTCTTCATAATTATTTGAAAATGTGTCACAAGCTGGTAAGAAGCAACATGCATATTTACCGGTGGACTTCATCTTATTTCTTGATTGCTTTGTCTTCATTTCTACCTTCGATTTAGTGTCTTCTGAATCCGGTGAATTGTTCTTGGTTTTTCTATTCCTTTCAAATACCTTTGGTGGAATAGCCTCTGGTTTATTTTTGGCTAGTGACCTCTTGGCCACTCTTGGACTGGCTACAGATGTAACCGGTACCAATGTCGATGGTACTGCTTTACTCTTTTTCTCCTTAGTACTTCAATAGATTTGATCCTCTCAGAGTAAGTATCGATCCTCTTCTTCTTTGGATCCAGTGGTGAAGCAAGTAGGGTAGAGGCATACCCTATGAGTATATTGTTTACCACTTCATAGCCCATAGGCTCAACTTCATATTCTATGGGCTTGATTGCTTGCATTATGCAATGATCTATCTTAATTGTGAAACAGATATCATCTTCATATTTTTTAACTAGATCACCTGATATTCTCATTCTCTGGTTCATCTTTAGTCTGAACTCATCAAAATACCTGTTCAGAGTCTCCGGATACGCAGTTCCCACTACTTGTAGACTCTCTTTTATTGTCTGGAAACCAGTAGGTCATTCGACCATTGAACATCACCAACTCTTGGAAAATATCCTTCAAAATAGAAAAACAAACTGAGAAGTAGTTAACCAAACTTAAACCTCAGAGTTTCATCCACTTTGATGGACTTTAGGTTCTCCATGAGTTGTTTCTGAATGCGGGTACATAAGTTACATTATACATTCTCCTTGATCATCCTATAAGCGGCATGCACCGCAACTATAGGAACAAAATTCATTTTGCTAGCATAGAATACTCTATACTCGATTACCATGCATGCATATTCCACCAAGTCATCTTTTATGGTGTTTACAGTCATTGCCCACTGGTCGCTCAAAAAACCAGTGAGCTCTATCACTTTGGTTTTGGTGATCTTGTGAAGAATAGGGACTTCCCCAGCATTGCAAAAATCACAGCATCAATTGCCTTTGGTGTAATATCATGGGTTCGCTCAAGGTACATCTTATCACCATGAACCCTACTTAGAATAATCCTAATGTGTTCTTCTGTAAATTCATCAAGAAAATATACTGCATTGTGAAGTTTCTTCTTCTCGATTATGCTCTACTCAGGTTTAATCTTCTTATCATTTCCACATAATAGACTTAGTTGGGAGTGAATCACTAGAGACCCTAGGTCTTCTTATTTGCAATCAATATATCATGAGACATCTCCTTCAATAATGACTCTGATAGGAATTTGAGATAGGGCATTGTACTTCACCTTCCTCCAAAGAAACTCAGATGATTCCTCAGGTTCGGTAGAACTAGAAGGGATTTCATATGTAGAAGCCATATCAAGATAATTCCAAATGATGAGAGTGATTCGATGAAAAATACCTTATTATTCCAAACTAGGGTTCACCAATTTCAAACTAGGGTATACCGATGTCAAATGCAACACACTTCTCCAAAAGTTTGTTTTACCACTCTGACCTCCACTTTGAATGACTACAAAATCTTGTGCAAGATATCTTCCTGAATTCTTTCGAATGCAAGATGAATTGCTCTTGTTTCTCTGCTCAAGCTAGAAAAATTCTTCTTTGAAATAGGTAAGTAAAAATGATGATGAAAGTCACTTTTAAATATACTCCTACCTACCATAATAAATGCATCACCGTTAGGGCACAAACCCTAACTTTTCCTTTTTACCATTTCATTTCTTCTGTTGGTCAACAGGTAACCAATATTGATAAAGGCACTTTACTGATATACTCCGGGGGTTCGTGACATTGTTACCGATATGTTCTCCCTAAGCTTTTTGAAGCTCAGTTTATCAGTTTAGGGATCTCCACATTGGGTGTGCATACTGGCACATCTTGTGGCTTCTCTTCAGATTTCTTTTTCCAAGTTTTGTCCATATCCACCTAAACCATTTCAACATCAATCTTCCCTTTTGGGTCAACCAGTATGTATCCTGATGGATTCTTTCTCAGTCTGCATGCTCTGGTAGTGTGTCTTGATTTGTTGCAATGATAGCACACCATACTAAGTGTTCTCCATGGTCCAGTGTTCACATTTCCCTTCTTCCTTCTGCATGATGTAGTAGTGTGACCTCTACCACATCAGATCAAACACTTTTCTCTCCAACTATTTTCCACTCCATAACCATTTGACTAGTGGTCATAGGTTCTATACCGATTTGGGTTCTGGTTCATAGGAGGTTCTGGGACAACTCCTTTAGATCTTGGTGCATAACTTCCTGAGTTGTTCATAACCAACCTATACTCAAAATCTCTATGCCCAAACTTGTTGCACGCATAATAGTGACCATTAAATCTACCAGTTCTAGCCACATTGTTTTGTATATAAGGAAAATTATTGTAAGCCTTTCTCCTACATATACTAGCAGTATGTCCTTCCTTATGACAGTTGAAGCATACATGTTTAAACTTTGGCTTACCTTTGCTCTTGATGTTGTTCTTAAGTATCAGTTACTCTTTTGGTGCATTACTCTTGGCTCTAGAGGTTTCACCTTCCTCATATGCAAAGAAACCAAGTCCAGTGGTATCCTTTGATGGCTTCACTGATTCTAGCTTTTGTTCTAGTTTAGCAACACTCTGGTTGAACTTTGCAAGTATCTCCTTTGATTCAGCAAGTTCCTTGGAAAGAGCATCATTGATTTTCATCAAGGTTTCATTTTGAGAGATAGCAGCATTGAGGTCTTCTTGTATTTCTTCTTTCTCTTCATTAACCTCTTGCAGATGAGTGATCATGGTACCAATCTCTTGTTTCAACTTAGGGATCTCAGGCTCCTTGTCCTTCACTAAATCTTCATCTTTTCTTCTGTTTTCTATCTCCTAACTTATCCTGATAGTAAGTCCTTCCAACTCACTCCTTAGGTTAGTTTTGGATTAATTTAGTTTCTCCACTTCTTTGACTAGGGCCTACATGTTTGATACATCGAAAGAGTTTTTTTAATAAATTCCATCAATTTCTCAACAAGTTCTCTTCTCTTGGCTAAAGAGGCTTTATACTTGATTTTGAGTTTATCATAGGCTCTCTCAGACTTAGTCAGATGGTGAGTGGGTTCCCTCATGCTATATTCCCGCATATCTCATTCCAAGTGGTTAGACTTATAGAAAGGTTGGCTCTGATACCAATTGATGAATACTATGAGGGGGGGTGAATTAGTATTCCTAAGAACTTAACCAAACTCTTAAACAATTTTCTAGTAGACCGGTGCAGTAGTTTAAACAACAAACTAGTTAAAACATAAATAAGACAAATAGCAAATAGACCATTCACCCACAGAAGCAAAATCACCATAACACAAGATATTTTGATGTGGAAACCCAAATGGGAAAAACCATGGTGAGTGAAACTCACAAGTCAACTATCTGCAGAATAGTAACCAGACCGGTTAAGGTTAGACTGGTTAAGGCCTTACAATGTTCTTCACCAGAACACTTTTTTGAAATAAGTGAACATTTCGGGAACTGGTAGTTTCTTAAAGTATGCTGCCATGCATTCAATGCATGTGTGCCAGGGTCTAATCTACCAATTTGCCACGTTCGGAATGAAATTGCGAAATCATTGCATTTAATGTGTCTGTATCATTACCTTTCTCAATAAGGTATGAAAATCATTTGTGTTCTGCATTTGCTATTTGCTACTGGATTTTTGTTTATGTTATCCCTAGATAGGAGTTTTTCTTGCTACTAGCCGTCGTCTGATTATACAACTATGAAGGTGAGCCTTTCCTTATTTTCTCCAGTGTTTTCCTTTGCATTTTCTCTCATACAGAAGGTTTCACTGCAATCAAATTTAGGTTTCTTGTTTTGAAATCATGAAGATTTTGAGTAGTGGACTGTTAGAAGCCGTAGCCTTTCCTCCAACAATTCCTTGTCCAAAGTTGGTTCGAGAGTGTATTGCCAGATATGAGCCTGTATCTGAAACTATTAAAAGGGATAATGGTGAAACCCTTCTTGCCATTAACCGTGAGGTAATTGCTTCAGTTTTCAAGATACCAGATTACTAGTTTTCTAATTTCTCTCCTGCCCAGTCAATTAGTGAGTTCAATGCAGATAGGGCCGGACAGAGGAATAATGTGGCAAAGCTCTAGTTGAAGGTCCCTCAGAGAAGTGGTTCTAGACTACCTAAAAATCCTAACAAGAACCACATGTTGCCACATATTCACGATGTGATGCTTCTGTTGCATCGAGCCAGAGGTTCTGCCAAAGCTTATAGCTTTGATGATTGGATATATTGCTATGTGCAATTAGTTCTGGAATGAAAACAATATTTGGATTGGGCAGAGTTAATTGCTGATTCAATGAGAGAGCAGTTGAGTCTAGCCAACCAGTTTCAACAAAACTTCTTCATGTCCTCATATCTTTTGTATTGTCTGGCCTGTGTTAAAGAGTTAATGGGTATACCCAAGCAGCCCACTGAGGAAGATGTTCTGGTGTATGAGTTTTATCTAATGCTGTAAAAAGACAATGCCCTACAAGATTTCAGAAGGGTACACAATGCATTCTTGGGTGATATGTGTCATGAAATGAAGGGTACAAAGGCCAAATGGATTTCAGATGATGCACAGGTCTTGATTAAGAAGTTTGGTAGCTTTTACATCCAGTTCCCACGATTTTGCTATATATGAGTAGGAGGCTTTGAAGAGGAACCCTTCAAGCTTCCCCACTTTTGTTATTATTGTTTTGTTCTAGCAAAAGTATGCAGACAATTGACCTCTGTGGTCAAGAAGGCATAGCCTAAGGACAAGTGGGAAGGTCATTTTCCAATACAATTGGGAGTGTTATCTTGTAATTCAATGTCTGATGCACTAAGTATAGGAGCAGACCTTAAAAATTTTAATTTCTCTCTGTATTCTGAAAGAAAAGGGTTTGACAATAAAGGATTTTCTCGGAGCCTTGGCTTAATGCCTTACCTTCCCACGCCATAGTTAGAAGATTTTTGGGAAGACTGTTCAGAGGAACTTGAAGTCTTCAAAAGGGAAAACATGATATTGGTGCTGGAACAGGTTATCTCTTTGCAAATAAGGCTAGACATTAAAGGGCTTGAAGAAGATTATCTTGAACTGTTTGAAATAGGGTATTTAGCCCATGCAGAGACTGAAATGCCCCCAATTAATAAGGATGAGGAGGAAAATGATGACATACAATTGAGAACCGAACAAGTCCTGGAAAGAACCGTGGCATGGGTGGCTAAAAAGAAAGCAATGAAGCCAGGCGCCAAGTCCCTTTTTGCAAGAAATATATCTTCACCAAAATGTCCTTCTAACAATGCTCCTGTTTGTGCAAGTAAGGAAATCAAGTAGGCTCAGCCTAGACGTGGGTCTAGCCCAACTCTGGATTTTAGTACCCCTCGGCATACTTGATCACGTAGTGTCGCCCAGAGGAAGATGGACCAAGTCAAGGATATGGGAGTAAAAGATGTCGTGCTTGAGGCTCAAATTTTTGAAATTGAAGATTTGGATGGTGAAGTTGCTTCTGCTCTAGACTCCCAAAAAGTGACTGTGGCAATGACGCCACCACCAAAAATGATTGAAGGAACTTCTTGTTCCATTGTGACCCTAAATGGTTAACAACCTCAGTGAACAAGAAAAGGAGTTTTCTTCCTATGACAATTCCAATTTAGGAGATGGTTGCCAAGTACTCCGAGAAGAATCCAAAGCCAAAGAGGTTCAAGACCACCACTCACCTGAACAATGACGAAGCAACTGGTAAATGGACAGCGGAAATTGCTTCTTACAAAATGAAATATGAGAACAAGGAGGCTAGTTCTAATGATTTTGAAATCACAAAAGTAGAGTTGGGAAAGATGAGCAGGGATATAGATAACCATTTTTTCCAAGTGTCAGCGAAGAAAATGCTTACCTTGTCAGAGAAGGATTGATGGGAGAAAAGAGAACTTAAAAGACACATAAGTGTTTTGGCTCAGTTCATCGATAGCATCGGTTGCCTTGGAGCAATTCCAATATCCCATCCCACTAAGAATTTTGACCCAACTTCTCTGGAAAATGAGAAGTTGATGAACCAAGTTCAATGGGCTAAGAGCATCGCTGAAGTGGTTGAGAAGTGGATTGAACAAGTAATCAAAGATGGTGAAAAATACATTACTGACTCCCGGAAGTTGTGTGATGAAGTACAGAGCCTGATTTTTGAAATCCAAAACCAGCTCGTACTGTGGGAGAAAGAAGAGCACAAATGACAAAATGTCCTACCTCTGTTTACCAAAATCGAAGAGTATGGGGCTACCAGATTTCTGATAGAACATTCAATAAAGCTGGTAGCTGATGAATGCCAACTTTTCATGCTAAAGAAAACTATCATGTGGCAGGTGCTCACCTTTCAGTCAGTAATTACAGATGCAAGAACCTCTGTCTATGAACTCCAAGATTTGCAAAGTAGTATAGTAAAGGATAAAAAAGTGGTTAATCCCGATCATGACTGGGAGCTAGGAATCTGGGGGTCAAGCACATAGGAAGCAGTCAAGTCTTTCCGGTTGAACATGGAGAAGATCAGAGTCAAGAGTAGTTTCACACCGGAGGATATAACCAAGGTGGCTAGGATCGAATCTATGGTTTTTATTGGGAATGTAACATAGGAAATTGGAAATCATCACAAGAAAATCAAAATATTAATCTAGCTCAATCACGAAAGCTCAAATGCAATGATCAATCCTAATTACATCCAATAGAGACATGACGGCAAAACATTCAAGATTAAAAACTAAGCAAACCAAATGCAGATCTGAATGTCTCCTTCATGTGGCTCCATTGTCCTTTCTTCTTCAAATAGCTTTGTTGTGGATCTCACCTACTAGTGCATGATCATGATACGAAAGCAAGTAGACAAGATGATTGCTCAAGAATACTCGAAGCGTGATTGATTCGACAAAGTGGTTATTAGATCAGGATTGAAGAAATTCATCCAATTTATAAACAAATTGGAGAGATGATCAAATTAGCATGAAGAGATTCAAATGGAAATTGCAAAGCAAGAATGTCAATTATGACAAATTATGACAAATTTGCACTTTCTATGCAAGATTGATTGATTGATAATTCATGACAAAATTATGACAAATTTCTATGTCAAAATTGATTGATTGTCAATTATGACAAATTATGACAAATTGAAATGTCATTCCCATGAAATTAGGAGAAAAGTAGGAGGAAATTGAATTAGAAATTAGGAAAATTAGAAAATTGGAAATTAGGAATTAGGAAATGAGGAAATTAGTGAATTTAGTGAATTAATTAATAATTTTTCATTTATTAATTAATTCACAAAGAGGGAATTTAGAAATTGATGAAAATTTAGGAAATTAGGAATTTAGGAGAAATTAGGTAAACCAATTAATAATTTGTCATTTATTAATTAATTCACAAAAAAGAGGAATAATTAGTTAGCCAATTAAATTAAACATTTAATTGCAACACGAAGACCTAGGATAAATAAATAAATTATTTAACCTAGAGGGAGAAATGACAAGCAGAGTTAAATGAATAAAATCATGAAACCCTAAAAGATGAATTAGAAATGAGAGGATGACAATTAGGTCTTGATGAAGGATAATTGATATCGATTCGATTTGATCATGATTCTGACTTGATAAAAGACCAATGCTAATAAATGATGTGATTGATAAATGCGCCAATTGATGAGGAACAATGACTAATTGATCCAAATTGACACAATTGAGAAAGACAATGATTAATGACAAATTGATCGCAAAATGACAAGATAGATTGCAAAACGACAAGATTGATGACAAATTGACCAAAAGACAATGATCGATGACAAATCGATCGCATGATGACAAGATTGATAAGAGGACAAAACCCTAATTAGGATTGACGATGTCCAAAATGATGACAAATGAATACACACATTGATGCGACAGGATAAGATTGACCAAAATCATGACAAATATTGCTACCAACAAGACCAAATTTGAAGATGAGATGAATGATGAATGCAGAAGAAGGACTCGATGCTCACAAATGATAAAGACCAAGTGCGAATCATAGAGGAAATGTTAATGCGACGCAAAAACCCTAAAATAAGGCAATGCGCAAATGTTAAAGTATGATTCCGCAAGCATTGACCATTTTTAGACGTCTACATTTTGCCCCTCTTTGAGACAATGCGATTTTAAGCATTGTTTCAAAGAACAATAATGAAAATTCCCTAGACAATGAAAATGACATATGGATGCCCCCTCGAGGAATTGGCCAGAAACATCCAGAAAAGAGGCCAATTGATCGATAAGATTGATAGAACATGATAGGATCAAACAGACTGACAATCAGAGACTAGATGCACGAAGGACAAGCAATTGAAGGTGCAAAAGACCATGACCAACATGAGATGGAGAGAGTGCACGTCCATCTATGCACTAACAAAGATCTATAAATGAGACAAAGAGAGTGAAAATTGCTCATTTGCACTAGCCCAAGAGGAGAATTTGTTGCTCTGGAAAAGGACACTTACAGAGAGATGGTGAACATTCCAATGGTAGATCACCTTAAAGAATGTGTACGCATGTACAGACGATTGGACAATGCAAGAGCAGCGGTATGTATCCCAAAAACCCATGTTTTCAATTTTATGAATTTTGATCGCTTGCGGGACATTGCGGGGCCCACAAAGAATGCAGAAACTGACTTCTGCGCTTGTGTAGGGTGAATCCTGCGCTTGTGTAATGTCTTATGTGCTTGTGTAGGGGGACACAGGTGCAATTGTGCCCTGGTAACTCAATTAAGGTCAAAAATAGCATGCAAATGATCCGGAAAGGGGGGATAAGGGTAGGATAGGTCAGAATAGATGAAAAACACCCTGATTTAGACATGAAATGAGGAAATGCAACCCATAGGAGAAAACCCTAAAACTAACAAAATATGCCCCAATTGTGATGCAGAGTCGATAGTATCCATTGATCACACGGGAGAACAGACCAGACTGCTTCATGCTATGACATAGACTCAGGAGCATAGATAGAGATACATTAGCAGGACTTGGGATATACTATATCACATTCATGCCCGAGATTAGGGCAAACATAGGACTACTTACCGCATTGGCAGAGCGATGGCATTCGGAGACCTCCTCTTTCCATCTAGTGACTGGAGAGGCGACTGTGACACTAGAGGACATATGGCGTATCCTCCGCATTCCAATTCATGGGGAGATGGTAGAGTATGACCTAGTGATGGGGAGAGATGCTTTGTGCAGATTATTTGAGTGCGACGCAGATGATTTGGACATCGTAGAGAGGGAGATCGGCTGGGAGACCATGGCATCAGAGTATGATCGACGATATGTGGTAATAGCAGTGGTGATAACATGTCTACTAGCAGGAGATAGACATGGATTCCCTATTGGATGGGGAAGAGTGCTAGAGCGGATGGTGATAGAGGGGATGGTGTATGCATGGGGACCATGTGTACTAGCCATGTTGTATTTTTAGTTGCATCAGATAGCATATCAGGGAGTGCAGACTTTGAGTTGTGGACTCACACTATTACAGGTATGGGCATTTGAGCACATAGCCATATGTCGATCGATTGTAGAGAGACAGGTAGTACCACACCGACCATATGTGTATTGTTATGGGGGAGCACTAAGACAGGGTCTGTTTGGATACATACTGTATTGGCGACATGAGCTAGATAGATTGAGAGAGTTCACATGGAGGCCATATCATGATTGCCCAGGATGGTCAGATGATAGTGATGAGCTACCGTATTGTAGATAGGAGACGTACCTGATTGGGCGACTAGTGAATCGCCAGAGAGTGATTGAGATGTACCTGCCAGAGAGAGTTAGACGATAGTTTGGAGAGAGGCAGGATGTACCCAGGAGGACTGCACACTTTGCCCAATCTCATAGAGAGACGAGTCAGTGGGGGAGTATGATTCAGCCACACATAGCATATGCTGACTTCTCATAGCTACAATAGAGACAGTGGGATTGGAGATCAGATGTGGAGGACATCGGGATGACAAAGGAGTATGAGCGATGGTTTGCACAATGACAACCAGTGCCATTGACAGATCTGGACATTCCAGTACCGAGGAGACAGGAGGACTTCCCACTCACAGGAGAGGAGGAGGGAGATGATGAGGATGAGGAGGATGAGGGTAGGGATGAGGATGAGGGGGATGACGAGGATAGAGATGAGGAGGGGGATGACGAGGATGAGCCAGATTCAGGAGAGCATGAGGCATTGTAGGATATACCCATAGAGATGGAGACAACTAGCATAGAGGAGATGGAGATGTGCAGGGCTACCATAGCGAGTCAGCATGATCATATTGCAACATTAGAGAGATAGAATGCCATCTTGAGGATAGAACAGAATCAGTTCAGAGCAGAGATAGCCAGACTTACAGCGGCTCGAGATACAACAGTAACTCAGGCACAGTGAGAAGAATAGAGAGTCACTGAGTATATTGGGTCGATTAGGGATGCCAGTGCATGGGAGATGGCATAGATGTTGGTAGAGACTAGAGAGGAGATACGCCATTGGAGGACATTATATGAGAGTGCAGTTCCACCAGAGTAGAGAGCAGCTTCATATCGGGCATGATCAAGGACAGAGAGCAGGGCATGCTCTCAAAGGTCAGTGAGCAACATGGGGGTGAGTGGACCTATGAGACCACCACAGCCAGGACTAGGAGGGACATCATCCATGAGACATGGCAAGGATGAGGAGGATAGAGGGAGCACCCAGTGACAGAGGCACATGCTCCGTATGACGGATAGTGGACATTATGTAGTCAGCCTACAGGGCATACTTAGGACAGATAGTCCAATTTTGTACTCCGATATTATTTTGATATATGATATGATATGCATCGATATGATGGGATGCAATGTGTGATGACTGATAGTTATTTTCCATGTATGGATGACTTATACACTGTTTATTGTGGAACATGTATGGATGTATATTTTATGTGTTTTTGATGCATTTATAATATGAAATGGGTAAAATGCTTGATGTGATGCTTGATGTGATGTTTGATATAATGCAAATGTACTAACCAAATGGATGCAGGATGCAGCATATGTATGTAGAGAAATCGGAGCACTAGACTGAACTGACTATCCGAATGGACAGAGGAAATGTTAGTAAGAAGAAATGAGACAGAGGACAGTTAGAGACGAAGAAAAACTTGCTTTCAGTAATGCACTTTGTAGGTGAGAACCTTTATTTTAATGTAGCAAAATGGATGCGTAGCATCATGGCATTGAAGGCCAGAACTGAAATGCAACCCTTTTTGCAAAAGACAGACACATCACAGACAAACAACAATCACAACAAAAAAGAAAGGGACCATGAACCATCCCGGTCAATCTAAATCACTCAGTGACATCATCAAGCAACATAGGAACATGACCGAAGCCAAAGATAAATCAATTAAAAAGATAAGATGCACAAATTCCAATAAATCAAACAAACATCTTGATCTTCATTGTCAAAAGTTGAAAGTGTTGATAGGATGATCATGTTGTCTGGTTTCAGGACATGTGGTACCCCGTCTAAGATAGGACATAGTCTGGTTTCGAGTATACCACACCTTGTATAAGACCCATGATAGTAGAGACAAGGACAAATGATATTGAGGTTGATTGATATGACAATTTTGATCAGTTTGAATGTCTGGTTTGATTGAAAAGTTCATCTGTTTAAGCATGATTTCATTTAAAGCACAGTGTTTGATTGCGTGTCGTTGGATGTATGCTCAGCAATCTGTCTATGCACAAAGGGATCATTTATTTTTTTTGTTTTGTGTTTCGAGATTTTACAATTTTTTTTGTGTTCATTTTTTCAAGACTTTATTTGACTTTTTAGGGATTTTTTCAGGACGTTATTTGATTTTTTTGGATTTTTTCAGGACATTTTTCAATTTTTTTTTATGATTATTTTAGGACATTTTCCAATTTTTTTGGATTATTTCAGGACATTTTTCAATTTTTATTGATTTATTTCAGGACATTTGTCAAATTTTTATGATTTATTTTAGGACATTTTTCAATTTTTATTGAATTATTTCAGGACATTTTTCAATTTTTTTTTTGAATTATTTCAGGACATTTTTCAAATTTTTTTTTGAATTATTTTAGGACATTTTTCAATTTTTTTTTTTTGAATTTTTCATTTTTTAGAGATTTTTTTCAAGACATTTTTCAATTTTTTATTATTTTGCCCCCAATGTCTAGCAAGGCAAGGAATATGACAGGTGAATAAATAGGCTTTCTGAAATGTTGGTGGATAGAGGGAAGACAAAGGCCTTTTATTATGGAGACAATACGAATGCAATTTTCAAGGGCTATGACATGATGGGACAAGAGACTGGATATGACAATGTAAAGCAATGACACGGCATGAGGGACATGTCAAGAGTTTTTTGAAACCATGTTTAAATTTTGTGTCCTTATGATCAAGATCAAGGAATGAAAAAGAGTGTATGGATAGTGATAAGATATGGATAGGATAAGCAAGACCAAGAATGGATAAGGGACATGGACTGAAGGTCGGGATAGGCTAAGGGATAGTGGCAAAAAGTTACAATAAGACAGGGAATATGGATGAAAGGTTGTAATAAGCAAATGGATAAATACCAAAAGCTATGATAGACTGAAAGCTGCAAATAAGATGCATGATGCTCATGATGATCCTCAGCCTTGTCAAGATCAAAGGTGGAAAAGGGGATATGTACATGAAGGACAATAGGATAATGGAGGGTAATGATAGGGGTTCGATAGGATAATGAAGGGCAATAGGATATGAAGGAGTATGACATGGGTTCGATAGGATAATGGAACAATGAAGGACAAAAGGATATGAAAGGATAAAACCTGCCCCCAAGTGTGGTGTGCAAGAAGTTCATAGATTATGCATGATGCCTGTTTGCTAGGTTTTGATCACGGTACTTGACCAAGGCGCCTGTTTGCCAGGTTTTCACCAGTGGATGAATTATTTTTCTTTACTTTTTTTTTTTTTTTTTTTTTTTTTGATCTTTTTCAATAGAAGATGGACACATGATAGGGGATGGAAGAAGGACTCAAGCGTCTTTTTGTTTGGGTAGTAGCCTTGAAAAAAAGGACCAAGACCTTTAAAATTATGCTCAAAGAGGTTGGTAGGATACGGACATGGAAAATAAGATGAAACTAAGGCGAGAATTTATGCAAAGGATTGGATCAAAGGGATCAAAGGATGGAAAATATGCATTGGATAATGGATAGGGTATTGGAAGAACTATGCTTGAGTGGATAGAAATGTTGGCAAGATCGGTATTGGCACACACCTTGAGGGGTGATGGACTGATGGAGAAAAAATGGATCTCAGATTGTGAGATTTGGATGGAGGAATAGCTTGGGATTTTGGGACATAAGGGCCCAAAATGGATGAAGAAGGTGGTGGAGAAATAGACTTGGAAGGTTTGGATGGAGGAATAGCAATTTTAGATGCCAATTTTGATGTTTCTTTAGGCTTTTGTGCTTCAAGGAGCTGCTTAGGGATCCACATGGTTTTTGATTTTTCATGCTTTTGTGGTTCCTTGGAGTGCATTGCTTGCACAAGGGATTTAGGAACCCATATATATTTTGACTTTGCTTTATTTTTCTCAGTGGGCCTTTGTGGCCTTTTGGATTTTTCCTTTTCTTTATAGATCATATTGTTCTTTGTTTTGACATGTTGAATATATTGGACATGTTGATCCTTGAATACATGTGGATTTCTAGACTTATGACTTTTATACTTGGCATCCAAATTGCTTGGAGGGGGAAAGGAATGCATGGATGGATATGAATAAAATGGACTTCTTTTGGATTGATGAAATTTACTCAAGGATGTGTGCCTTTGCTGACCTTGCATAGAGAACGAAGGAATATAAGGACCTAAGATGGATGGAAAGTATGATGGGGAAGGTGTATGTTTTGATTTTGATGGAGGGATACCAACGTCTTGAGAGTGAGTTGTGTAGACATGACCCTTAAGATCTTCTTTAACATGAAGGGATGCTTGCTTATGGAAATCTACTCCTTTGCCTTTATGAATATCTTGACTTGTAGGATACTCTTTTCTTTGGGAAGAAGATGCAAGTCCATTATGAGGTAGATATGATATGAGAGAAATAATGAGATCTTGAAGTGGATCAAATTGCACCAAAGTGGAAGAACCCATTATGCATGTCGAGGGTTCATGAACATCTTGCACTGACACGTTCAAATCATGAGGGGGACTAGGATTGTGTAGTGGACATGGTTCAATGACAGGCTCTTCAAGAGATGGAATGGGAGAAATAATGGGATCATCAAAAGAAACGAGATCTTGCAGTGTATATAGAGTATTAAGACGAGGAGATGGAGGAACAAAAGGATCTTGTGGAGGATCTGAATAAATGATTTGATCTTGACAAGGAGGAAGATCATTGGAATTCTCTTTAAAGGTGCTTTGCACTTGAATTTCAATGGGATCATCGGAAAGGATGGAAGGGATATCTTGATCTTTCTTAGGAAGTGGAATTCCAATGGGATTTGAAAGGATATTGTGTTCATGAAATAGAAGGGGATCGTTTGGGATTGGATGGACTGGGATATCTTGATCTTGCTCAGGGAGTGGAGTGTCAATAAGGCTTTGGATAGGATGGAAAAGAATAGGGGAATCATCATGAGTGTCTGGGAACATGGGATCCTGGTCAACAATTGGATGGGATGATAAGGTTTCAAGATCCTGATCTTGATTTGTTTTAAGACACATTTCTTCATGCTCTAAATTATCCTCTTGACATGGGGTTGGACTTCGGATATGCATGGGGGATTCTGACAAGGATTCAATGTTTTGGCATGAAGGAAATGCACTTTGAACATTTGTGATGGATTCTAGCAAGGAATCAATGCTTGAACATGAGGAAGAGGGACTTTGAATGGGGTCCTCTAAAATAGGTAATGGCAATAAAGTGCATGGTGGCATTGGGTCTTGTATTTCTGAAACATGACAAGGATGTGCATCATGAATTGGATTATCTTGGCAATCAATTATGGATAGCCCTTGGATAATTTCATCCTTGGGTGTATTGTTTGATGAGGACAATATGGAAGGTTCTTGTGAAACTTTTAAAAGTGTAGGGATAGATGCCACTGGAGAGTCAATTTGTTTGCGGGGGGATGAGGCATTGCTAGACATAAGTGTATTATCTTGATCTTCTTCAAAGAACTCACTTGGTAGGTTCCTTAAGATACTTGCAATAAAGCCACCTTTCTTTCGAGGTTTTGACATAGTTGTATCTGGAATTTGAACTTGTTTGGCAAGGAGTTGGTTCTCATCTGATGTCATGTTTTGATATTGGACTTGGTTCAATTGTTCCAACATGTTTGAAACTTAGCTTGGTGTGTGCTGCAACCTTTGTTTTTGAATGTTTTGTTGTGGTTGTTGACATTGATTTGTTGATTGAACTTGTTGATATTCCACCATTGGTTGAACTATTTGTTGACATTGTATAGTTGGTTGGACATATTGTTCAAATTGGACCATTGGTTGTGTTGGTTGTATATGTTGGACCATTGGTTGTGTCTGTTGGAAATGTTTGAACTGTTGAACAATTGGTTGTGATGGTTGAAAATCTGATTGATAGTAAACAACTTCTTGTTCTTGTTGTGGAGGCACATAATGTTGAAATTGATGTTGTCTCTTTTCTTGAAATTGTTTCATCATCTCTATTTGGGAGAGGACAGCTGGTATGTCTGATCATTCAAGAAGAGATCTTACATCAATTGGCTCAATCTTTGGATTTTGACCTGGAAATTTTCGAAACATTTTGGACATTTGTGATCTATTCTTCTCAATGTTTTTCACTCTTTGTTCCAAAATCTCATTTTCTTGAGCTAGTTTCTCCTCTAGTTTTTGTATTTGGACATTTACATCATCATGATAAGTTTGATCCAAGTTCTAAGACATGTAGAGATTGGATTGACATGATTGATTTCTCAATTGTGATGACATGGCTTCGTAAGAAGGTTGAGACCTCATTTCAGCAAACATGTGACTATGCAATGCAGCTAATGGGATTGACAAATGCAACCTAAAAGGATGACAATGCAACTTAATGTTTTTGTTGTTTTTCAAGATTTTGACAAACTCATGAATGCAATTCTAAAAATGAGACCCTTAAGAAATTGAAATGATTTCTAGACCTCAAAGGACAAAAGGACCAAGTGACAATAGGACAAATTGACAATGTCTCACCTATATGCTTGGATACTAAGCTAGGCTTGACCAAATGACATTGATGACAAAAAGACAAAATTTTGATAAGGTCTATACTTCCTAACAATGACTTTAGGGTTTATCAAATATTTGTATTACACAAGTATGACAAAACCTAGTTTTTGAGACTATATGCAAAGGGACAATTACTATGCAAATGACTCTAATATGATATGATAATGACCTAAGCTTGATGAAAAGACCTAGGGTATGCAAATGCAAATGTAGGAAAATGGTATTACTCTAATGCAAGAGGACACATGCAAAAGGATGACCCTTATGGATATGCAAAGGAGTATGACCTAGATGAAACCTAACCTTGGTAGTTGACGATGACTTTGCAAAATGCAAACCTAGGATGAACCTAAATCCAAGTGACATGAATGTTGAGACAAGATTTTGAAAAATGTTTGAAAACTATGTTTGAAGGTGTTTTGAACTTTGTTGGTTGAAATGTTCTTGTGTTTAACCTTGTTTTGAATCAATTTGTCTTGTTTTTGAAATGAGACACAACTCAACTTTTGACAAGCAAAGAAGACAAGATATTTTAACTTAGACTCAAGACAATCATGCTCATTCAGACATTTCTTATGGTAGGCAAGGACAATAGGTACTTGAGAGGTAGACTCGTTATGAGATTCAAGGAGAATACATAGATGCTTGACCCCACGGGCTCCCCTCCATGGCACTCACTTCTCAGGCCAGCCAAGCATTAGTCCCCATGGAAATCTCCCCATGGCGAACTTAGTATCTCTTCCAAGTATCCGAACCTGTCCTTCTCAAGCAACTAGAAGGATTTTTGGCCTCTAAATACAAGGTGTTTAGTAAGGATTTCTATTAAGCATTACTCCTTGATGTCACGCAAGCGTGATTGAGACATTAAGCCCATCAAGATACCAAAAAAATGTAGTCATGCAAGCATGATTTAGACCGTGAGGTCCTACTTAGATGTTGATAAGAGAAAGAGTTCAAGGGTCATCACTTCCCAAGTAACTGCAATTCCCACGTAACCCTTCCTTCAAAGCTTTCGCCCATTAGGTATTTGTTTATAGTGAGTTAGAATGCCAAGGTATTCTAGCCATACTCACTTTGGGTCGTTCCCTTCTCACGATTATCACTTGCTTGCAAAAGAAAATGGTCGGGAAGGCAGGCCCTCTAAAGGTGACACACAATCAAAAACATGAGCATGGTATTGAAGATCTAGATTTCTGATCACCCTAAGAAGGATGAGAGCATACTCTCCTACTCCAATGTCAAACTCAACAATCAAAGCAAACATATATTGATTCCATCCTATTTAGAAATCATACTAGGTGCCTAAATATTAATTTCAAACACAAAGTTTAGTTGTATTCCAAGGCAACCTACAAAACCCAAGTCAGAAGTTTGATAAGTTTAGTCTTTGACTATCGAACCTACACAAAAACATGTTAGTAGTTTCATTTGTTATCTTTGCCATGCGTATGCCAAGGTTCTGCATAGAGAATCAGTACCAACAAAACCAAAAAAAGTAGAAACAAAATGCAAAAGAAAACAATTTTCTAGTGAAAAACACTGTCTTTTACCTCTGTTTCTGGTCCTACACGGGCACAGAATGTCTGACACAGACATAGAATGTCCTTGAGACAGGTGTAGAATGCTTGACACAGGCACAAAAGTTCCCAAAAAACCTTGTACTACCCTGTTTCTTGGGTTTTTGACCTGCAAATCATCTCAAAAGCACTCAAAAGCATGACTAGGGGGTTAGTTCATGTCGGGTTCACCAATTAATGTAACATAGGAAATCGGAAATCATCACAAGCAAATCAAAATACTAATCTAGCTCAATCATGAAAGCTCAAATGCAATGATCAATCCTAATTACATCCAATAGAGACATGAAAGCAAAACATTTAAGATTAAAAACTAAGCAAACCAAATGTAGATCTGAATGTCTCCTTCATGTGGCTCCATTGTCCTTCTTTCTTCTTCAAATAGCTTTGTTGTGGATCTCACCTACTAGTGCATGATCATGATATGAAAGAAAGTAGACAAGATGATTTCTCAAGAATACTCGAAGCAAGATTGATTTGACAAAGTGGTTATTAGATCAGGATTGAAGAAATTCATCCAATTTATAGACAAATTGGAGAGATGATCAAATTAGCATGAAGAGATTCAAATGGAAATTGCAAATCAAGAATGTCAATTATGACAAATTATGACAAATTTGCACTTTCTATCCAAGATTGATTCATTGATAATTCATGACAAAATTATGACAAATTTCTATGTCAAAATTGATTGATTGTCAATTATGACAAATTATGACAAATTGAAATGTCATTCCCATGAAATTAGGAGAAAAATAGGAGGAAATTGAATTAGAAATTAGGGAAATTAGAAAATTGGAAATTAGGAATTAGGAAATGAGGAAATTAGTGAATTTAGTGAATTAATTAATAATTTTTCGTTTATTAATTAATTCACAAAGAGGGAATTTAGAAATTGATGAAAATTTAGGAAATTAGGAATTTAGGAGAAATTAGGTAAATCAATTAATAATTTGTCATTTATTAATTAATTCACAAAAAGAGGAATAATTAGTTAGCCAATTAAATTAAACATTTAATTGCGACACGAAGACCTAGGATAAATAAATAAATTATTTAACCTAGAGGGAGAAATGTCAAGCAGGGTTAAATGAATAAAATCATGAAACCCTAAAAGATGAATTAGAAATGCGAGGATGACAATTAGGTCTTGATGAAGGATAATTGATATAGATTCGATTTGATCATGATTCTGACTTGATAAAAGACCAATGCTGATAAATGATGTGATTGATAAATGTGCCAATTGACAAGGAACAATGACTAATTGATCCAAATTGACACAATTGAGAAAGACAACGATCGATGACAAATTGATTGCAAAATGACAAGATTGATGACAAATTGACCAAAAGACAACAATCGATGACAAATCGATTGCATGATGACAAGATTGATAAGAGGACAAAACCCTAATTAGGATTGATGATGTCCAAAATGATGACAAATGAATACGCACATTGATGCGACAGGATAAGATTGACCAAAATCATGACAAATATTGCTACCGACAAGACCAAATTCGAAGACGAGATGAATGATGAATGCAGAAGAAGGACTCGATGCTCGCAAATGATAAAGACAAAGTGCGAATCATAAAAGAAATGTTAATGCGACGCAAAAACCATAAAATAAGGCAATGCGCAAATGTTAAAGTATGATTCCACAAGCATTGACCATTTTTAGACGTCTACAGGGAACGATTAACTGCTAAAGCACTCAGAGAAGATGGTGCAACACTAGTGGAATAAAGAAGTGGCAAAGGCGAAACTCAATGCAATGAAAGTCCCAAGCCAATCAATGATCCAGGAACTCACAGCTGCTCATGACGCCCACGAAGATGGAGAAGATGATGATGATATAATATGACATAATGCATCCACTTTATTTTCCTTGAATCTGTTCATCTTTTATAGTTCAGGTGGAAGAAGTATATTGAACTTTGTTTCAGTTACTGTAGTTACATGTATTGAAAAATTAAAGAAAATAGTTTTCCATTATTTATGAGACATGAGAAAAGTTATAGCCTTTCATCTAAGAATTAAATAGGCGGCCTTACATGCTTTTTGGTTAAAAGCTTTCCATTTAGATATAAATAAAAACAAAAACACATTTTATGAAAAACCTAGATAGGGAGCTGTACCTAGGCAAAAATTCAGAGGGAAGTGATTCAAACAAACACTTACCCAGCTGTTTAGTGAATCATTTGTTCTTAGAAGAAGGTAACAGAGTTTAAAATTAATTATTTAAAAAAAAAGAGCAAATCTATTCATTGACAGATTTTTGGCGACTCTGCTGGGGAGCGAAACAAAGAGAAAAAAAAAACAATTTTTCAGTAGACTGGTATGCCATAGACATAATGAAAGTGAACTCAAATTGGCAAAATTGCTCTGAGTTCAGGAAGACTATTGATATTGAGTCTCATTTGAAGTAGTTTAGTTTTCCTATGAGTAATCACCCTGGATTCTCATCCATATACCCAAGCACAAAGAAGGGAAGGACTGGTTGATAACTGTTTTGAAGAATTGCAAAATCTGTCATTTGCCCCAAGGTTTACTCCTAGAAGGAAGGCTAAAAGCAGACCTTCATCTCCTGTCAGAGTTACCCCTATATCTTCTTCTTCCCCTTGGTAAGCACTAACACTTACTGGAATTCAAGCCCCACCTCTTGTAACCATTCATCCAGTGTTCATTATGGCTCAACCCTGGGGTGCAGCTGTTAGACCTCTTGCTCTTGCAGCCCATAATCCATTACCAAAAGGAGCAAAGGATGTTTTACCCAAATATAAAGGTGATGGGAAAGTTTCAGCTGAAGAGCATTTGAATTTGTTTAATGTAGCAACTGGAATCCTAGCAGTCCAATATGAGGATGTGGTTGTTAGGCTCTTTGTCCAAACTCTCATTGAAGGGGCAGCAGAATGGTTTAGTCAGCTGCAAGCAGGATCCATAACTGACTGGCAAACGATGAAAACCGCTTTTGAAAAAAGATTCCAAAGCACTGATGATGAACACACATTACTGGCTCAACTCACATAGATGAAGAAGGAAATTCATGAGCCGATGAGGGATTATGTAGCAAGATATAACAAGATTATCCACAAAATTCCTCAAGCCAAGAGACCAACTACAGATAATCAGCGATGTTTCTTCGTAAATTCTATACCACCTGACATAGGATTTCACCTTAGAAGAAGTAGACCGACGGACTTAGAGACTACACAAAATGAGGCTATAGAGCTTGAGGATGATCTGATAACAATTGGCAAATGGAGGAAAGATGTACAAACTCCTCAGGGACAATCTCAGGCTTCTACGTCATCTACCAATTTGGTTGTTCAGCGGCTTGTCAATGACATGATTGCTTTAAAGAGATAGATACCTAAGTCTAGAAACTCCTATCCACAACCTTATCAGGATATAAGCAGGAGAACTTCAGGTCAATATAACTATGGATAACCATTGCAACTTCCTGTAGCTCCACAAAGATTATAGATAGAGGCACCTCCTAACAAAGGTGTCATGTGTTCATTTCATCTTACCACTAATCATGATGGGGTTTCATGTCCCAATATGATAAGGCACATTCAAATACAAAACACAAAGGATGAATTTGGAGAGTTTACTGAAGCAAAAAGAATTCAAGAGGCACCTGACGACTCTAGAACATTCTACCTCAAATATGAGTCAGATTCAAAAAAAGGTAGTAACATTTTGGCAACTCTTGAAGGTTCTTCATGTGTGATTCTAACAAGGAATCAATGAACCTCCCAGCCTTCTTCCTTTGTGAACCCTTTTGGAAGGAATTTCAAAGGCAAAGATCTCCCAAGAAATAGCTTTTCTAAGGTTCCTGAGGTTAAGATTTTGCAAAGGAACCATGAAGATCATAAGAGCTCTTCCTCTTCTTCCTCATTTGATATCATAGAATTCTGCTAGACCTCTATCGTTCAACTTCCTACCACTGAGTATTTAAAGCTTAATCCAAAAGAGCTAGATAAACTGGTCAAATACATTAAAGGAGATTCCTTTTCGGAGTCTCAAGTACATGGATGTGTAAAGTGGAAAAATCGAACCCTAGTTGTTCTCCCCTCCCCAACTCCAAGGAGAGAGAAGGGGGAGTCACTAGGGTTGATTGTTTTCACTTAGGAGAGACTTTACATTCAAAAGAGGGGTTGAAACCCACAAGATCCAATCCCATGCAATGCAAGATTGGATTCTATATGAGTTTCAAGGGGTAAGATAGCAAGGATACCCTCTTTTGTAAAGAATGTAGAAAGATTGATTGAACTAGAAATGCATAGAAAGTGAGAAAGATTCACTTATAAACAGAGATAGGAATATGATATGAAGTTGCGGACCTGGAATTAGTAGTAAAATGTTGAGACGGTGTTGTTCTGCAAATTTGAGCAAAAGTTGACGGGACGATGGCGCCCGGCGTGCACACGGTCCTCCGAAAAATCCGCGAAACGAAGGGGGATCTGTTCATCTTTGCACAAGGATTCCAGATCTTCAATTTCAGCCGCGTACCTGTAACCTACACACAAAAAAGAGAGGACGATTGGGGGGTTAGGGATGAGGGGTTTGCCTTTAGGTCAAACCCCGGTTTTGGAATTAACCAAGAAATGAGAAATTGTTGTAAATGTAAATGATTGTAATGTAAAACAAGTACTAGTACCTTGTTGTAAGAATGTTTGTATTCTTACATGCGAAGGTGTAGATGTTGTTGTATGTTGTATGTTGTATGTGATATGTGATCTCCTCTTCAATGGTTGAATCCTTGTCTTGAATGCAACACTTAGCCTTGAATGGAGACTTAGAATGCTCAATTGCTTGAAGGAATGCTTGAATGTTTGAGTATTGTTTCCACGTCTTGTACACATATGTCCTTCCTCCTTTTTATCTACCCCAAATGGGAGAGGAAAATGTAGTTTATATACTTGTCAATTAGGGCTGATAGACTGATTTTTCCGACCTTGGGCCGACCAGGAAAGAGTATTTTCCAAATTGCAAACATAAAGACCCGAAGCCCCATAGGAGACTGGGCCCAAAATAGGGCCAGGGACCAGGGCACTGGGCGCCATGGTCCTGGGGGACCAGGGCGCTGGGTGCCCTAGTCCTGAAGGACCAGGGCGCTGGGTGCTCTGGTCCCACCTCTCGGGACAGCAGGGTGGAAGGAGGGATCAGGCAGGGTGCTGGAAAAATGCAGTTTTTGATGTCATGAACAGGTTTCGGGGTCTCCATTCAGGTTCCGTGTTGCATCGCCATCGTGAAGACCCAAATGCGGTCGAAATTGCAAGTGTCGCAATTTTAGGATGCTACATTTAGCCCCCACTTTAGCGGGAGTATAAGCGTACGCTCATACTTCTGGTAAAGTACAAGGAAACAACATTGAAAAACTTTCACCACGTCAAGGAGGCAAGATACACCAAGCCCCCAGTGGACTAAGGATCTTACGACTTCGATTGACAAAGTAAAAGGAAAGATCATGAGGGAGAACCATGACTGTCAGTAGTAAGGTTCCCTCACTATGAGTCATGCAAGAAAGATATCAAAAATTTTCAAGGCAAAGCTAAATTTGTCAAGAAATTTTCAAGTATCTTGAAAAGATATGAACGGGATGTATGCCCCCCTACGTTAAAGCGATCGCACACGCCTCACCGGGGGAGATTGCTTTAAGGTAGTGATACTGTAGACACCTAAAAATGGTCAAACGCTTGCGAGGTTATACTTTAACATTTGCGCATTGCCTCATTTTAGGTTTTTGCGTCGCATTAACATTTCTCCTATGTCACGCACTTGGTCTTTATCATTTGCGAACATCGAGTCATTCTTCTACATTCTTCAATCATCTCGTCTTCGAATTTGGTCTTGTTGATAACATTATCCAATCATGATTTTGATAAATTTTACCCTGTCGCATCAATGTGCGTATTCATTTGTCATCATTTTGGACATCGTCAATCCTAATTAGGGTTTTGTCCTCCTGTCAATCCTATCAATCTTATCAATCATATCATCAATCCTTCAATCTTGTCATTTTAATGATCGATTTGTCATCGATCGCTGTCATGTGTAATCTTGTCATTTTTGCGATCGATTTGTCATCAATCGTGGTCATTTTCAATCTTGTCATTTTGCAATCTATTTGTCATCGATTCTTGTCCTCTTGTCGATCTTGTCGTTTTGCGATCATTTCGCTATCAATCGTTGTCTGTCTCAATTATGTCAATTTGGATCAATTTGTCATTGTTCCTCGTCAATTGGCGCATTTATCAATCAAATCATTTTGTCGCATTGGTCATTTATCAATTCAAAATCATGACATTAATTATCCTCAATCAAGACCTAATTGTCATTTTCACATTTCTAATTCGTCTTCTAGGGTTTTATGATTTATTCATTTAACCTAATTTGTCATTTCTTCCTTTAGGATTAAATAAATTACTTATTTATCCAAAGTTTCCTCATTACAATTAAATCTTCATTTAATTGGCTAATTATTCCTCTTTGTGAATTGATTAATAAATGAAAAATTATTGATTAATTCACTAAATTCTAATTTTCCTTCAATTTCCAAATTCCTAATTGTCATCAATTTTAATTTTCTAATTTTCTTAATTTCTAATTTCTTTTCCCTCCTATTTCATCTCCTAATTCTATGGGAATGACATTTCAATTTGTCATAAATTGTCATAATTGACAATCAATCAATTTGACATAGAATGTGTCATAATTTGTCATCAAATTGTCAATCAATCAAATTGTGCATGGAAAGTGCATAATTTGTCATATTGATTTGCAATTTCCATTTGAATTGCATCATGCTAATCTTGTCACTTATCCAATTCTTCTATAAATTGGATGATTTTCAATCAAATCAAATCCTTCGAATCCTTGATGAATCCTAATTTTCTATCAAACTACCAAACTTACGCTTCTAGTACTCTTGAACTTTTCATCAAATCTTGCTTTCAAATTGTGTGTGCACTTGTAGGTGAGATCCACAAACCCATTGAAGAGGAAAGAACAACAATGGAGCCACATGGAAGAAGCATCCGAATTGTTATATGGTTTGCATGATATTTTCTTTTAGATGCTTTGTTTTCATACCTCTATTGAATGTGCTTAGGATTAGGTTCATTTCAATGAGTGTTCTTTTGATTGAGCTATCATGTCTTGTGTTTTGATTGATCTACTTATCTTGTGATGAATCCTAATTTCTATGCTACAGATACATATAAGAAATGAGAAAGGAGCACGTTATCACAAGGATTTAGCCCCCAAGTGTGAGATAAGCCCAAGGATAATAGACACAAAACACAAAGCACAAGGTGACTTCGCTTTCCTCGGGGTCAGTATGCTGTATAATAATTCATGTATATCATATGTATGTATGCATAATTGTTCTTCATTCCCCAATCAAGGAAGGTCACCTAGAAGAAGGGAACACATGTGTCTTTTGAGTCAACATGAGAGAGACCAAAAGAGATCTCAATGTTTTGCATCGTCCTCAAGTAGACAACACTAAGGACAACAAATAGAAGAATGAGAATAACATATAGAAGAAGTAACAAAAGAGAGGAGGAGAGAATCTGCTATGCTAATGAACTAGTCTAGCACGTCATCTACCCCTCAATCTTGCTGATCAACATTTCGGGAAGGCAGGGAACATGCTAGAGGAGGAACATTCAACATAGCAGATGGAGCTATCACAAGATCCAAACAAGGGCTATGTTCATGTTCCAAGCCACGTTGTTCTTGTCTAGGAGCTAGGATAAGTTCTTTAGAAAATTCATTAGATAAATGGTTATCAATATCAACAAGTTCATATTCACTATCAGAAGCAAGAGAAGTAACATTTTCATCATGAATAACATTTTCATCTATATCATCATCAAGATTTATAAAAATAGGATCTTTAACTCGCACAGGATCAAGACCATCATGCATCTTATGTTTAGGAGATTTTGGCTCAATTTCTGGCTGAGGAGAAAATGGAATAATGCTTGTTGAAGGTGTTTTTGGGGATTGCAAAGTTTGAGAGGCAGCTGCCTGAGCTCTAAGATGACGCTTTCACCGGCGTTCACGTGCAGAACGATTTCGTCTAGTCTTAGTAGGAAGTTGAGAAGATTGAGGAGGAGGAATGTTCTCATCCTTATCACTTGGGTGTTTAGGTTGTGGTCTCTTAGGCTGAAAAATAGGAGAAGAGGAAGGTCTCTTCTCTCCATAGGAGGAAGGAGGAGGAACTGCTCCATATAAGGGAGAAATATTTGGTTTAGGAAGGAGACCAAGTCCATCATGACGAGGAGGGATAGGTCTACTTTTAGGAAGTTTATTAGATATAGACATAGTCACATCCATAGGGATGGGTTGGGAATCTTCTTGAGGAAAGACATTAGTTTTATCTTTCAAAGGAAGAACTTCCTTCTCAAGAACGATAGGAATGTCAAGTTTGGGTGTTCTAGGTTCACTTAGAGATAGGATCATATCTTTTTTCCACTTTTGATAAGATTTGAAAAGATGATCATTTCGCGGAGGAAGGGGTTGGAATTGTTTAGGCCAAAAATAATCAAGAGGAATGCTAGAAGTTCTTTCAGCTGGTTTAAAGAGACTATGATTGACAGTAACAACTTCACCATTATGGGGAAATTTCAAACACTTGTGAATAGGAGAAGCAATAGCTTTCATGGAAGATAGCCAAGGATAGCCTAGCTTCACACGAAATTGTTCGGATGATGGAATAATAGAAAAGTCCACATCAAGGGATTTGTTATGGACCTCAATAGGTAATGTAATAGAACCAATTGCAGGAGAAGAAAATGCATCAAATAATTTCACAACCACATTTGTTTCGTCATAGATCACTTGATTCAATTGCAAAGGAAAAAGAAATTCTTCAGTAATGACATTAACCATGCAAGAAGGATCAATAAGCACTCCACGGCAAGGTGTATTTTTGAATTTTGCAACTATATATAAAGGACCATCAGTTGCCCTGATAGTTTCGCTAGAATCAAAGGTGATGGAAATTTCTTTAGGGATTTTCTGCTGCTCCACAAAGTTAATCACATTCGGAGTCATGGACACAACATCATCAGGTGAGACAGAGGAATCATTAGTATCAATCGCATTAGAGGTATGGGAAGGTAATGGATCAGTAAACATCTGAAGATTTTGGTTAGGAGGAGCTACAGATGTGTTGCCTTTATCATTCACTCCAGAAACAGAGATAGTATTATTATCAATCAAATCTTGAATTTTACCCTTTAAAGCAAAACATTTTTCAGTATCATGCCCAGGTTGACGATGAAATTGACAAAAAGATTTGTTATCAAAATAGGGTGAATTAATCTTTTTAGGGTCTATTTGCCTTATAGGAGGAAGAGTAAGCACATTTTGTTCCAATAACTTATTCATAATACTATGCAATGATTCATTCAAAGAAGGAAACTTTCTTTCTTTCTTAAAAAACTTGGAAATAGGAGGCACACCTGATGCTACATTCACATTGTTGTTGATGATGTTTTCATTGAATTTAATGGACTCTCTATTCGGTTTAAACTTCCCAAATGGTTGTTGACTACTATCACCCTTATCACTCGGAGCCATAGGATGTGATTGTTCCATTTGACTCACAGTCAGTTGATAATGGTGAAGAGTTGTGCACAACTGTTGGAAAGAAGTAAACTCAGAAAATAGAAGTTTATCTCGAATATCTTTTTGTAAATTAGAAATGAAGATTCTTTGAATATCATTGTCAAGCACTGGAAAAGCAATTTGAGCATACAAATGCTTATATCTACCAATGAAATCAGTCACTTTTTCTTTAACACCTTGTTTACAATGCATTAAATCAATCAAAGTAACTTTAGGACTTATATTGTTTTGAAATTGTTGAATGAAAGCATTTGCAAGTTGTTCGAAAGAAGAAATAGAATAGGAAGGCAACGAGCAATACCATTGTAGGGCTTTGTCTCTTAATGTTCTAGTAAACAGTTTTGCAAGCAACCTTTGGTCATAAGCAAAATCAGTACATATTGTTTGAAAGGTCTTAACATGTGTTAGAGGATCACCCTTACCATTATAAAGCTCCAAATGCGGAATTTCAACATGTTTAGGTGGAATAGCTCGAACAATGTCAAGAGAAAGTGGGCTCGCAACATCAAATGTGGGCACACTGAACTTAGATTGATTCATAGAGGCAATTTGTTGCTATAAAGAAGAGACAGTTTGTGCAAGATTGTTAATGGTTGCTTCAGTCGAAGAGTTCATATTAGATGTGTTAGATTGTGATGGAGGTGTTATGTTATTGAAAGAAGGTAGAGAGTAAGGTGGTGGGACACTATGATAGTTAGTCATAGGAGGTGATTGGACAGGAGGAACACTACAAGGAGGAATGGAAAACGAATTGCCCCCTTGTGTCATGTTCATTTGTGGTGATATAATAGGAACACTTATTGAAGGAATGAATGAAGAAGTCGGATTGAATGAAGGAAGAGGGTTAATTGAAGAAGAAGGATTGCCCCCATGACTAGTGATCATAGGAGGAATGTCTTGTATTGAAGTAGTCATTATGTTTGATGTAAAAGTAGGTATACTAGCAATAGAAGTCATCAAAGGAATAGAATGATTGTCTTGAGTAGGAGGTTGTGTATAACCTAAGGTTTCGGCACAACTTTTCATAGGCATCACATTTGAATCCACAATGTGTGCAATACCACACAAAATATCAATTCCATTCTTATCACTTTGAAGCATACATTTTAGACCCTCAATTAAAGGAAGAGCTTCACTATCAAGGTATTCTTGAGACATCCATTGTCGAAAATCATCAAATTGGTTATCCAATTTTGAAAGTTGTTCTACAGAAACCTCACGGAGAGCTTCTTCATCATTAAGTGGATTAGGGGAATTACCCATGTCCTCATTAAAAAGGCCATTCAAATTAGGTTCCATCTCCTCAGTAATTAAACCTTGGAAGGACTTAATTCTAAGGCTTCGTCTAACGGGAATAGTGTAAGTAGGGCTTATTGTTGTAAAACTCATGCACTAAAGAAAGAGAGAAGATTTCAAATTTTAGAGGTAGCAAATTTCAGTAAAACAGCCAATCTTCTAGATTTAAGCTGTTAAATACAATCAGGACAATTTCCCGAAATTTTGAAAAAAATGTCCGGGACCGTGGCGCTCGGGGTGCGCACAATCCTCGCAACTTTTTTTGAAATTTGCAGGGATGAAAGTTATGATGATTTTACAGCTAACCTGAAAAAATTGAGTGATTTTACGATCTGTAGATAGGCCAAATTAAAGTTGCAATCTCAAAATTGAACCCTACCCAGATTGTCGAAAAATGCAAAATTTGAATTTTGAAAAAGAGAGGGAAACTAAAACTTTGAATTTTATGATTTTAGAGGGAATGCTGAAAGCAATGCAAGTTTTGAAAATTAACAATTGACTCAATTTCACGCAAAATTCAATTTTGAAAGCGGAAATCAAAGTTGTTGTAATTAAGCACTTAATTTCAAAAGTCACAAATTGCAAGAATTTGAATAAAGCACTGAAATTTCGAATGAATGCTAACACACTTTTCAGATTTAGGACTGTAAGAAACACAATTTTGACACAAATTTTAATTTCAACAATTTTTGAATGATTAGAAGCCTCAATCCAAGCAATCACTAGACCAACTTTGACTGTAATTTTGAAGGTGTTAGAATTGATGAAATCAGCCAAAATTCTAGATTTTAACAGAAAAATACAGTAAGATCTAGCTCCCGAAATTTCAGAAAAAATGTCAGGGACGATGGCACTTGGGGTGCACACGGTCCTCGCAACTTTTTTCCAAATTTTCATGGATGAAAGATATTGTGATTTTATTGCGGAATCCAAAGTTACAGCCGATTTGGAGGTGTTTTGATTAGTGAAATTATCAATCAAAGGTTGAATCAAGAAGGTCTTAAAAATTAGGGTTTTGACATTTAACCACTTAATTTTCATAATTAAAGCATAAATATGAATTGACAATTTGCAATAGAAGGGTAGATCTGAAGCAAGCATTAACAATTAAACATTTCACAAGCTCAATTACTAAAAAGAAAATTTAGGGTTTTTATGCAATTAACCTCTAAAATATTGCAAAAGATCAAACATGGAAATGTAATCAAGGCATCCAATTTTCAGATCTAACCATGAATAATCAGAAAGGATGTTCACGTCGGGTTCACCAAAATGTAAAGCGGAAAAATCAAACCCTAGTTGTTCTCCCCTCCCCACTCCAAGGAGAGAGAAGGGGGAGTCACTAGGGTTGATGGTTTTCACTTAGGAGAGACTTTACATTCAAAAGAGGGGTTGAAACCCACAAGATCCAATCCCACGCAATGCAAGATTGGATTCTATATGAGTTTCAAGGGGTAAGATAGCAAGGATACCCTCTTTTGTAAAGTATGTAGAAAGATTGATTGAACTAGAAATGCATAGAAAGTGAGAAAGATTCACTTATAAACAGAGATAGGAATATGATATGAAGCTGCGGACCTGGAATTAGCAGTAAAATGTCGAGACGGTGCTGTTCTGCAAATTTGAGCAAAAGTTGACGGGACGATGGCGCCCGGCGTGCACACGGTCCTCCAAAAAATCCGCGAAACAAAGGGGGATTTGTTCGTCTCTGCACAAGGATTCCAGATCTTCAATTTCAGCCGCGTACCTGTAACCTACACACAGAAAAGAGAGGATGATTGGGGGGTTAGGGATGAGGGGTTTGCCTTTAGGTCAAACCCCGATTTTGGAATTAACCAAGAAATGAGAAATTGCTGTAAATGTAAATGATTGTAATGTAAAACAAGTACTAGTACCTTGTTGTAAGAATGTTTGTATTCTTACATGCGAAGGTGTAGATGTTGTTGTATGTTGTATGTTGTATGTGATATGTGATCTCCTCTTCAATGGTTGAATCCTTGTCTTGAATGCAACACTTAGCCTTGAATGGAGATTTAGAATGCTCAATTGCTTGAAGGAATGCTTGAATGCTTGAATGCTTGAATGTTTGAGTATTGTTTCCACGTCTTGTACACATATGTCCTTCCTCCTTTTTATCTACCCCAAATGGGAGAGGAAAATGTAGTTTATATACTTGTCAATTAGGGCTGATAGACTGATTTTTCCGACCTTGGGCAGACCAGGAAAGAGTATTTTCCAAATTGCAAACATAAAGACCCGAAGCCCCATAGGAGACCGGGCCCAAAATAGGGCCAAGGACCAGGGTGCTGGGCGCCATGGTCCTGGGGGGCACCCTGGTCCTAAAGGACCAGGGCGCTGGGCGCTCTGGTCCCACCTCCCGGGACAGCAGGGTGGAAGGAGGGATCAGGCAGGGTGCTGGAAAAATGCAGTTTTTGATGTCATGAACAAGTTTCGGGGTCTCCATTCAGGTTCCGTGTTGCATTGCCATTGTGAAGACCCAAATGCGGTCGAAATTGAAAGTGTCGCAATTTTAGGATGCTACAGGATGTATGGAAAATGGTGATTTAGCTGCTACAGAAGCATCTTCATCTATCCCTTGCTCATTAGCTAATCTGGTAGATCCTTGTGCTTTTCATGATACAAAGTCTGGGTGATGGTTGCAAATTCTGATTTCCCTCTTACCCTCTTGTAAAAAAATGAATAACTCTATTTGCATATGAAGAGCTCAAGGAAATAGAACTCAAGAACAACATATAACAAGGTTTGAGAACCTTCTACACTTTGAACTTGTCTGAAGTTCAGGTGGGTATAACTTTTGTGAATAAATTCACACTTTCAAACAAAGATCCACATTCAACCAATGCATAAAAACCTATGGACCTCATCACCTTTGCAAATACTTGAAAACATTTGAAAAGAATATGAGTTTATCTTCAATATTGATCACCAAGAAGGTTATGGGACCTAGAAAAACTATACCAGTGCTTTATCCTGGGCTTCAGAGTCACCTAAGCTATACAAGAATTCTGAATTTGGACATTTCAATACATTCCATCACTTCAACTTCATTAACTTAATATATGCCTGACATATATGTAAGTTTTTCCTTTATGCTAAACCTGTTCATCAAATTCAGGCAGAAAACACTACTGATTCACTAACAGAGGGGTTCTACATATATTTAATTCCTCCCCTTGAGAGAACAACCTAGAATACCTCTGCAAGATTGCCTTGCAATCCCCATCCAATCAAATAACCCTTGATTATTTAGAAGAACACAGTAAATCAATAAATGCATGCAAGAAGACAGCATAAACGTGAGCTCAAAATGATTTGGTCTATATATTGATATCCATCATCAAATTCTACATCTAACATAGAGTAATCCTTCAAATCCAGAAAAGGGGCCCCCAAATATATTTTGCCAGAGGTTTCTTACAATATTCTTGAGATCCTCACAAATGAGAAGAAAATGGAAATATGAAGAGGAGGGGAAAATTAGGTCTGCAATTGAAATTGCCAAGTGTCTCCTCTCTAACTGAATTTCATTCCCATGGAAACTGCTTCCAAAATATCCCACATTTGCCAAAATTAACCTCATAATTGGATTCCTCACTCCGAGAGCTTTTCGAAAACATATAACACTTTATACCTTGGCCCAAAATTGAGTCCTAGGCGAATTAATTTCCATTTGTGCTCAATCATTTAAATTTTTCGAATTTTAATATAGTCAGAACTATATCATTTACAATTTTAATTTTAATTTTTTGCTCTGAATGTACTCTGACGCCTTGCCACATGGCGGCCTCCGATTGGTTGATGGGGTTGACTGGATGCCACCTGGGATGACACCTCATCACTGCCACATGTTTGCTTGTTCATCCGTCACTTGGCCGCCACGTGTACGCCACCTCATTGCCACGTCATCACCAACTGTGTGCCACGTCACTGCCACCTCACCGGGACCCGCCTGCTGGACATCTGAATGTACCCGCCACTTGGCTTTCGCAACTTCATGGGGTGTAACTCACGTGCATCTTCCTTTCGCGAAATAGCACAAGTCGTTGATCTCTCTCGAACTTGCTCACTCGTTAACTCAGCCTTCCTCTGCAAAATTTTGCCTGTCTGCCTCGAGAAGCGTGCCTACGTGGGGTTCCCTGGTCATCGCTCAGTCATCTCCTCTATCGACTCGAAAAGCGTTCTCGCGTGTGGGCCCACCTTGGGTGCCATCAAGCACCATCCATCAAAAGCCTTTATGGCTTAGACATTATAGATGTGTGCGTTATTGCTTATAAATATTAAAGAATTCCCTTCCACATTCAATGTGAGATATTACTATTTTGCCTAGGACTGCATTTTTGAAGCTTTTCTCTTGGGTTTTAATGGCTTTGTTGTGCATTTGCTTTAAAATTTATTGCCTCCCAATAGCCACTCTATCTGCAATTTGATTTGAAGTTTCAATAACCTGTTGGATTAGCTTATACATCTGCTGTTGCATTTGTCTATTTCATTTACCACGCTGGAGAGAGGAGGACCGCTACTACAACATTTGCTTGAAAGATTCTAAAAACCCTTCCACCAGCCATCACGTGAGAGAGGGAAAGAGTTTGTTTGCAATGTTTTATGCATGCTCACGCAGAGGGAGAGGATGAGCCTTTGGGCTTGCAGAAATTTGTTTAAAACTTTATTCATATTCCCCTCACTCCCCACGCAGAAGCTACATCTGCAATTTGCATTTGGTATTTGTTTTAAGCTGCCTCTCCTAACTCCACGTAAGGGCTGAAATTTTCCTTGCACAATTTCTGCACTTGCATAAATCTGAAAACCTCCATGTGATCTTTATGCCAATGTGCATTTGCTTGTTCTGAAAACTCAAAAATGCCCACTCCAGCAGCAGAGAGGACTATGCAGAGGGGAGAAAACATCTGCAGATTTGTTTTTTAAATGCCTTGGTCAACCATGTGAGAGGCCAATGCTTCCATAACACACAGGGATTTATTAATGCATTGAAGGAACTGAGCTTGTGCAATGATTGTATCACTGTCCTTTGACAGATGAATAGCTCCATTTGTGTTTTGAAGGTCTGCGATCCATACTGTTCATTGATTGTATATTGATTGTGTTCATCTTTGATTGTGCCTTAGACTCTTGTAGAGGCTCTCTCAAATGATCCTTGCTGCTCTATTATTGTCATATTGCTGCAACAATGCCCAATAATATCTTTACTCTGTCACATACTTGCCTTGGAGTATCCGCGGTTTCTTTTGTTAACTGCCAATTTGCAATTTGATTTAGTAAATGAGCCTCTTTATTGTGACTGCACGGGATATGAATTTTATCATCATCACTTGTATAACATTCCTCATAATCAAAACCCGCATTTAGATACTCTGAAAATATTTTATTAAACAAAGTCGCCAACAAAATCAATCCGCGAGCATGAGCCAGGTCGGGCCCCAAAGTGGGTCCAACTAAAAAAAAAATTCGATTTCAAGCAACTGGCCTTTGAAATGCTTCACGGACCTCAAACATACCTCTGGAAATGATCGGCATCATTTTCGGATCATCAATCCGCATTTTACAACCTTCAGGCAATTACACCACAATTTTCGCATTTAATCGTGAAGACATAATTTTCAAACCTATCAAAACACCTTTTTGGAGCTCGCCATCTGACAGGCGTGTACTCTGATATATAAGGATGACTTCTACCAAATGGTTTCTCAAGATGAGTCTCGAGCGAAGAGATATTAATTTCCAAAAATGGCCAACTGGCTTTGTCGACACTGCGGACCTGACGAAGTCAATGTCCTAGCAACATATGATGCCTTTCTCAAAAATATCAAATGACCTCCATAGTCCCTCAAATTTGGAACACAGGTACCTTTAAGTACATATTAAATATTTGAATCCTCAGTTTGATCACTAGATTGACAAGATGCAAATGGTGCACTCACCAAAATGGCTACATTAACTAATACAACACTGGAGGTGCGGATAACTGAATTTGATGGCAAAATGAGCTCTTTTGAAAACCGATCAAACGGATTGGTAGAGCCTTGAAATTTGAAATGTGGCTCATCATTTATGTGAACATTATCCTGGAACAAACATTCTGACATAACGCTTACTAAGGCAACTTTTACACTTATGCGAAACAGGGCTTCGACTAGCTGTTGAAACAGGGACTTGCCAAAACATAGAAACTACAAATAGATTTGGCTTCAAAAACTGAGCAAATGGATTCGTTAAGACTTGAAATTTTGTGAGATCACTCACATTTATGCATAGAATTGAATCCACTTTTAATTTCTCCATGATGATCAACAAGGTAAAAGATGTAATCGCTCAAAGTACGCTACTCAATAAAATCTACATTTGTGCCTAAAATGCACTTCCAGCTCACCCCTCAAAATGGGTACCTCATAAACTTATCCAGATCGAATTCTAAAAGTTGTACATCACTGAATAGACCAAATGAAAGGTGTGGGACATGAATCCCGAGCCTTATCCTCTGAAAATCAACTGGCTCCATTTTACCCCCTTGCTAACTAGGCCATTCAAACTGACTCATTCGGGTACTTTTCTGACATGCAGGGCAAAATTTTGAAATGGGCCTCTAAACTTGATTCAATTTTAATTAGTCCCAATAGTGGCTCTGACTGGGGATGGTTGATTGCGAGATCAACACAAGAATCCAGATATCTTTGGTTAAGCAGACCACCCAAAAATGGATCATTCTTCTCTCAATTCTTCTCTTCTCATTTCAAAAATAGGGCTTCCTTATTCTACCCAAACAGTAGGGCTCTTTATTGAAAACCACACAACTGAAGCAAAGTGACTATACAATAGATACAAACATGCTTAAAATTGAATACAAGCTGCTCAATCAATCTTAGCATTTACCTCTGTCAAAAATCTGATTTTCATCACTTGATACCATGATCCAAACAAAGGCACCTTCCGGTAACAACTGAGCATAGCTTTTAAAATCCACCTCTTTTGTCTCATTACTAAAATAGCTAGTGTGCTTACCTCTTATCTAATTCTGAACTTTGTAATCACACACTTCTTCAACACAAGTAAAATTATGAGACAAATCACCATAGAGGCATTCCCACAAGCTGACATACCTTTCACTGTCCCAATCAATTCTACCATTTGCAAGGACATCATCATGCTGAACTTGGAAAATAAAACACTCATTTTCAACATTGTAATTCCTATCAACACTCACCTTGTTATCATTTAAATTCATAGAATGAGGGGCATTACTAACCAGCTGATGCAAACAAGGAATATGAACATTACCATCCGGATGTGATACTTGACTACGCTAATCGCACCTCATACTATCCTTGCTTATCGAACTGAAAACCTCTACATTCTCAACATCCCATTCATGGAAAAGATGCATACCTCTGGCTGAAGCAAATCCTCAGCTAACTCTTTCTCTTTCAGGTTTACATCCACCTGAAACATTTTCATTTGTGGTGTTAAGTAGTCATCACATAATCCATGCCTCTTACCTTCATCATGAAATAATTTTTTACAACCCATGCTATTGCTTTTTAGAGTTTTATCAGTATTATGGACCGGTTCATCAATTACAACATTTGGCTGATCGGTTATTTCTTCATACAAAGGGTTAGAAACAAAATGAAGAATCCCCTCATGAACATTATGACACTGAAGTGGCTGGTCCATATCTATATCAGCATTGAATAGAACATTAGCAAAATTGCTAAAGACACCATCCATTCGATCATCACAATCATCTTCATCAGACAAAGAAGAAATTGAAACATGGCTGGAACAATCATCAATTTTCCATGTTTCACATCCATCGGATTTCATCCTATTACTATCATTTTGAAAATCAAGATAGTCATACTTATCTTGCCACGACTGATCTTCTTCACCAATTGAACACTCGTCATCAGCCAAAGAATGAACATGAACATCGCTGCCATTTACTTCATCAGATGAGTTTTCAGCATGTTCACTAAAATTTTTTATCATAAAACCATCTATTAGATCAACATGTTCATCAAGTATACAAGCATTCAATTCACAGTCCTTTTCCAAAGAATTCCCTTCACTATATTGCAAAAGGTCTTCATCAATAGCTCGAAGGCTCTCCAATATCTGAACTTTCTTATCCACAAGTTCAAGAGCTTTCTTAAGTTTTGCAATCTTCTGGACTTGCATTACACTTTGCTGTTCCATTTGAGATTCCGTAAAAATTTGTCCATCCGTGTGCGCTATATTTTCATTGCAATCATGCTCACCGCTGAAATCTTCTGAATTAACATTGTGCATAACTTTCAAAAAAGAAAGATCATCATCATGATTACAAGAAGTGAAATCTGAAGTGAAATCCGAAAATAGATTTACTTCATCCTCAACACAATTGACATCATCAATGTTTAAAAGAGGATTAGCTATTGTTCACACCAAACAATTCTGATTTTCATCATATTGCACACACAACAACACTTAGTAATCCCTTTGTATTTAGTATTTCAACATCAAATACATCAACAGCATGTAAAGATTGATGGTCATCACCATCATTATTTTCATTAATATTATCCTGGAGAGATGCATGATTCACTTGGTAGTTGGCAGCCACATAATCAACATAACTGGCATACAAATCAAATGGTACATATCCCTTGTATATATCAATCTCTGTATCAACATTTTCACAATGCTTCCCACTAATCATTCCATCTCCACTGTGAGAGGAGACCGGCATTAATAGCAAAGGTTCTTGACTCTCATTTAACTCTGAAACACATGCATCAACAAAACCATTCAGAACTGCAGAGCTTGATGCACCTAGACACGGAATGATTTGCTCAACTTCACATGGTATTTCACCATTGAAGGTGCTTTGACAAGAAACAACAGGAGACACAAATTTCTTCGAGATTCCAAACTTCAAGTTATTTTCCATATCCCTAGCTGTGTTAAAGGCTTCATACAAGGTTTTGGGTTCTTTGTTTCTCAATAGGAAACCCATCTTCTCATCAAATGCACTCATGTAAACATCCAGACATACTTTATCATCAAGTTTATACCTTCTAAAAATTTTGGACAGAGCTTGTGAAAATCTGATGTTAAATGTGGGTACCAATTCATCTTCCCTGATTTGTATATAAGTGAACTCTTTCAACAAGTCGGAATCACTCACCTTCTCATTGAATTGATCCATGAAATCTGAAATCAATTCTTCCCATGAGGTAATAGAATTCACTGGTAAAAAAGAGAACCAATCTCTTGCATCCTCTTTCAATGACTGAATAAACAATTTCATGTATACATCTTCTTGCCAAATTTCAAATTCTCCTACCAAATCTGAAAATCTTTTCAAATGTTGACATGCTAATTTTGATTTCTTCCCACTGAATATGGGCAAATACTTTCTAATTTCTGTGGGTATGGGATTTGGGTAACCCAGAATATCTCTGAAATTTAGAGCAGCATAATGGTTCATGATGAAACTTCTATTATACGGTTGTTCTGGTTTACTAGGCATGGCTCTATGTGGAAATACACAAGGTTGAAAATCTTTACTATTCGTTTTCCTTCTTACTCCCACAAAATGATTATACAATCTTGGATAAAGAATGAAGCACTTCAAGCACAAATCCTTATACTAAAACTATTCATAACATTGCTTGACACAGAACTTTTCCAAATTTGCATACTACGGAGGATAACATACACTGAATATTTTAGCAGCACAGATATGCAAATCAATTTTGAGATTCTCTCTTTCCCTCTAAACAAGTGCTATTCACTAAATGGGAAAATGACATTACACATTCAAACTTTCAGAAGAGATCTCTTGCATTTGAAACCTCTAAAAAATACCTAGAGATTTGCAGCTATAAGACTTGTAGATCTGGAGATTTACTTCACACTTTAGCACTGTCTTTTACATCAGAGTCGCCACCTCTTGCATAAAGGATATTTTGACTAGCAGAATGCCACTCAACACTTATTCAATTCTCTGTTACTCCTTTGATCTCGCTGCAATCAACACTCTTCCAGGCTTCTTAACACTGGTATGAACCACAGAGTCGCCACCCAATAAGGAATTGGGAAAAATTCACATATAGTTGAAAGAACTTCTCACAACTTTCAACCATGCATTCACTATTACTCCATAAAATATGATATGAAAGACATATCACTCTACAGATCCAGAACAAGGAGCATTTTCTTCACCATGAAACCAATTTACACTCTATGCATACACAATGGATAGACTGGCTGGATATCAAATTGACAGGACTAGGAACACATTCAACCTCTAACCATATCAATCAAGCATTTATATCCATTTATTCCCCAGCGGAGTCGCCATTTTTGTTGTGGTGACTCGGATAGGATAATCTCAACCTTACATGAATTAACTCTTTCTTAACCAGAGGCTCTTGATAGTTCATTTACTCCCCAACAAAGTTGCCATTTTTGTTGGTCACAAATTCTGATTTCCCTCTTACCCTCTTGTAAGAAAATGAATAACTTTGTCTGCATATGAAGAGATCAGGGAAATAGAACTCAAGAACAACATATAACAAGGTTTGAGAACCTTCTACACTTTGAACTTGTCTGAAGTTCAGGTGGGTATACCTTTTGTGAATAAATTCACACTTTCAAACAGAGATCCACATTCAACCAATGCATAAAAACCTATGGACCTCATCACCTTTGCAAATACTTGAAAACATTTGAAAAGAATATGCATTTATCTTCAATATTGATCACCAAGAAGGTTATGGAACCTAGAAAAACTATACCAGTGCCTTATCCTGGGCTTCAAAGTCACCTAAGCTATACAAGAATTTTGAATTTGGACATTTCAATACATTCCATCAGTTCAACTTCATTAACTTAATATATGCCTGACATATATGTAAGTTTTTCCTTTATGCTAAACTTGTTCATCAAATTCAGGTAGAAAACACTACTGATTCACTAACAGAGGGGTTCTACGTATATTTAATTCCTCCCCTTGAGAGAACAACCTAGAATACCTCTGCAAGATTGCCTTGCAATCCCCATCCAATCAAATAACCCTTGATTATTTAGAAGAACACAGTAAATCAATAAATGCATGCAAGAAGACAACATAAATGTGAGCTCAAAATGATTTGGTCTGTATATTGATATCCATCATCAAATTCTACATCTAACTCAGAGTAATCCTTGAAATCCAGAAAAGGGGCCCCCAAATATATTTTGCCAGAGGTTTCTTACAATATTCTTGAGATCCTCACAAATGAGAAGAAAATGGAAATATGAAGAGGAGGGAAAAATTAGGTCTGCAATTGAAATTGTCAAGTGTCTCCTCTCTAACTTAATTTCGTTGCTATGGAAACTACTTCCAAAATTTCCCACATCTGCCAAAATTAACCCCATATTCGGATTCCTCACTCTGAGAGCTTTACGAAAACATATAGCACTTTATACCTTGGCCCAAAATTGAGTCCTGGGCGAATTAATTTCCATTTGTGCTCAATCATTTAAATTTTTTGAATTTTAATATAGTCAAAACTATATCATTTACAATTTTAATTTTAATTTTTTGCTCTGAATGTACTCTGATGCCTTGCCATGTGGCGGCCTCTGATTGGTCAATGGGGTTGACCGAATGCCACCTGGGATGACACCTCATCACTGCCACATGTTTGCTTGCTCATCCGTCACTTGGCCACCACGTGTACGCCACCTCACTACCATGTCATCACCAACTGTGTGCCACATCACTGCCACCTCACTGGGACCCACCTGCTGGACATCTGACTGTACCCGCCACCTGGCTTTCGCAACTTCGCGGGGTGTAACTCGCATGCATCTTCCTTTCGTGTAATAGTGCGAGCTGTTGATCTCTCTCGAACTTGCTCGCTCGTTAACTCAGCCTTCCTCTACAAAATTTTGCCTATCTGCCTCGAGAAGCGTGCCTGCATGGGGTTCACTTGGTCGTCACTCAGTCATCTCCTCTATTGCCTCGGGAAGCATGCTCACGGGTGGGCCCACCTTGGGTGCCATCAAGCACCATCCATCAAAAGCCTTTATGGCTTAGACATTATAGATGTGTGTGTTATTGCTTTTAAATATTAAAGAATTCCCTTCCACAGTCAATGTGGGATATTACTATTTTGCCTGGGACTGTGTTTTTGAAGCTTTTCTCCTGGGTTTTAATGGCTTTGTTGTGCATTTTCTTTAAAATTTATTGCCTCCCAATAGCCATGCTATCCACAATTTGATTTGAAGTTTCAATAACCTGTTGGATTAACTTATACATCTGTTGTTGCATTTGTCTATTTCATTTACCACGCTAGAGAGAGGAGGACCGTTGCTACAACATTTGCTTGAAGGATTCTAAAAACCCTTCCACCAGCCATCACGTGAGAGAGGGAAAGAGTTTTTTTGCAACGTTTTATGCATGCTCACGCAGAGGGAGAGGATGAGCCTTTGGGCTTGCAGAAATTTGTTTAAAACTTTATTCATATTCCCCTCACTCCCCATGCAGAAGCTACATCTGCAATTTGCATTTGGTATTTGTTTTAAGCTGCCTCTCCTAACTCCACGTAAGGGCTGAAATTTTCCTTGCACAATTTCTGCACTTGCATAAATCTGAAAACCTCCATGTGATCTTTATGCCAATGTGCATTTGCTTGTTCTGAAAACTCAAAAATGCCAACTCCAGCAGCAGAGAGGACTATGCAGAGGGGAGAAAACATCTGTAGATTTGTTTTTAAATGCCTTGGTCAACCATGTGAGAGGCCAATGCTTCCATAACACACAGGGATTTATTAATGCATTGAAGGAACTGATCTTGTGCAACGATTGTATCACTGTCCTTTGACAGATGAATAGCTCCATTTGTGTTTTGAAGGTCTGCGATCCATACTGTTCATTAACTGTATATTGATTGTGTTCATCTTTGATTGTGCCTTAGACTCTTGTAGAGGCTCTCTCAAATGATCCTTGCTGCTCTATTATTGTCATATTGCTGCAACAATGCCCAATAATATCTTTACTCTATCACATACTTGCCTGGGAGTATCTGCGGTTTTTTTTTGTTAACTGCCAATTTGCAATTTGATTTAGTAAATGTGCCTCTTTATTGCGACTGCACGCGATATGAATTTTATCATCATCACTCTTATAACATTCCTCATAATCAAAACCAGCATTTAGATACTCTAAAAATCTTTTATTAAACAAAGTCCTCAACAAAATCAATCCGCGAGCATGAGCCAGGTCGGGCCCCAAAGTGGGTCCGGCTAAAAAATTTTTTTGAGTTCAAGCAATTGGCCTTTAAAATGCTTCACAGACCTCAAACATACCTCTAGAAATGTTCGGCATCATTGTCGGCTCATTAATCCGTATTTTACAACCTTCATGCAATTACGCCACAATTTTCACATTTAATCATGAAGACGTAATTTTCAAACTTGTCAAAACACCTTTTTGGAGCTCGCCATCTGACAGGCATGTACTCTGATATACAAGGATGACTTCTACCAAATGATTTCTCAAGATGAGTCTTGAGCGAAGAGATATTAATTTCCAAAAACGGCCAACTGGCTTTGTCGACACTGTGGACCTGACGAAGTCAATGTCCTGGCAACACATGACGCCTTTCTCAAAAATATCAAACGACCTTCGTAGTCCCTCAAACTTGGAACACAGGTACCTTTAAGTACATATTAAATCTTTGAATCCTCAGTTTGATCACCAGACTGACAAGATGCAAATGGTGCACTCACCAATACGGCTACATTAACTGATACAACACTGGAGGTGCGGATAACTGAATTTGATGGCAAAATGAGCTCTTTTGAAAACCGATCAAACGGATTGGTAGAGCCTTGAAATTCGAAACGTGGCTCATCATTTATGCGAAAATTATCCTGGAACAAACACTCTGACATGACGCTTACTGAGGCAACTTTTACACTTATGCGAAACAGAGCTCCGACTAGCTGTCGAAACAGGGACTTGCCAAAACATAGAAACTACAAATAGATTTGGCTTCAAAAACTGAGCAAATGGATTTGTTAAGACTTGAAATTTTGCGAGCTCACTCAAATTTATGCATAGAATTGAATCCACTTTTAATTTCTCCATGAAGATCAATAGGGTAAAATATGTAATCGCTCAAAGTAGGCTACTCAATAAAATCTGCATTTGTGCCTAAAATGCACTTCCAGCTCACCCCTCAAAATGGGTACCTCATAAACTTATCCAAATTGAATTTTGAAAGTTGCAAATAACTGAATAGGCCAAATGAAAGGTGTGGGACATGAATCCCAAGCCTTACCCTCTGAAAATCAACTGGCTCCATTTTACCCCCTTGCTAACTGGGCCATTCAAACTGACTCATTCAGGTACTTTTCTGACATGCAGGGCAAAATTTTGAAATGGGCCTCTAAACTTGATTCAATTTTAATTAGTCCCATCACTGGGCATGAGGTTGAGATTTCGAAACCTGAACCTTTCTATATTTCCCTTCTCCTGAATGGTCAAAAGTTAATTAATTGCATAATTGATTCAGGGGCTTCAGACAATATAATGCCTTCTCATGTGGCTGAATCTCTAGGTTTGACCCTCACTAAAATGTTTGGTAGATTCTTTTCAATGGATGGAAAACAAGTTCCTCTTATTGGTTAGGTGAAGGACGTCCAGGCAGTGCTGGCAGCGTGCCCAAACAAAAGAGTGAGATTAACTATATTGGTTGCTGATATTCTGGCAAGTTACGGAATGCTTCTGAGTAGGACGTTTTGCAAAGATCTTGGAGGTGAAATCAAAATGGACTGGTCTGAAGTTGTTATTCCCCTTGGAAATCAGAAAATCAAGCTTGAACCTGAGCCCAAAAATAAGTATTATGTTTTTCCCTCAAATAACCCCAAAGCCCAGATTCTGTTTCAAGAGTGTGAGTTTGGAAACTATCTTGTTCTTGCACCTAGTGAAAAGAAAATGGACAAGGTAGTTGATGAACTTGACGGGCTATGGCAGATGGAGTTTGATGGAAGCTGCGCCAACTCCGGTTCAGGGGCAGGGGTCGTTTTGCTATCACCAACTGGTAATATTTTTCCCTTTTCTTTCAAGTTGGATTTTAAGAACACTAATAATACTGCTGAATATGAGGCACTATTATTGGGATTAAGTGAGGATAAATGTAAAGGAATTAAGTTGCTTAAAGTCAAAGGTGATGCAAAGTTAATCATTAGGTAGGTGAGGAATGTCTATACGATTAAGAATGACAGGTTGAGGCATTACAGGAATAGAGTTTGGGATGAGTTAGAATTCTTTGATGCCTTCTTGATTGAAGCGATTCCGAGGGAGCAAAATAGTAGAGTAGATTCATTGGCCATGTCAGCTTCACTTTTATTACGACATCCAAATTTTAAAGATAACTCATATAGGATTGAAATGATCTATAGGCCCAGTGTTCTCGATAATGCAGATCATTGGTAGGTTTTTGATGCAGATGCATAGATCAAAGATTTCCTAGAATGTGCCCAATCATTTTCTCAGTCATATTTTGAAGGCTCTGAGAATGTTTGCAAAGAGTTCAGTCCAGACCCAGAGGTAGATCCTACAAATAGCTTTATTCAACTCAAAGGTAACAAAATTTCAAAGGGGTTAGTGACACTGGAGAGATTTTTCACCAAAGATGATGCATTCATAGGAAACAAAGTTCCCAAGGATGACAGGAAAAGAAATTGTGAGAAAATAAATTTGGGAGATGAAGCTAATCCAAAAGAAGTGACAATCGGTAGGTGCTGTTCTGCGGAGGAAAAGAGAGCGCTTGGTACACTGCTTAAGGAATACATTGATGTTTTTGCTTGGTCTTATGACGACTTGAAGGAGTTTAGAAATGGACATTTTCAACATCAGATTATGCTGAAGTTAGGCATCTCTCCTTTTAGGCAAAAATTGAGGAATTTTAACCCCATTATGGCGGATGCCATTTCTAAGGAAGTTGAAAAAATGCTTAAAGCCCAAATCATATATCCAATCCACCATTCCACCTAGGTAGCTAACATTGTGCTCGTAAGAAAGAAAAATGGGGAGATTTGTATCTGTGGTGATTTTCAGAATTTGAATCAAGCAAGCCTGAAGGACAACTACACCTTACCAAATATGGATCAGATTTTACAAACAGTGTCCGGGTCAAAGATGATGTCGATGTTGGATGGTTTTTCTGGTTACAACCAGATTACTATAGCAGAGCATGAGCAGCACAAGACAACATTCATCACTCCATGGAGAACATTCACATACAACTACATGCCTTTTGGTTTAATAAATGCCGGAGCCACTTGTCAAAGGGCTATGGATTCCTCTTTCAAGGATTTCTGAGATAGAATAATTGTAGTTTATCTGGTTGATCTCATGGTGTTTTCAAAAAAGAGGACAGATCATTTTTGGGATTTGAGTGCAGTATCACAGCATTGTCATGAGCACGAGATTTCTTTGAATCCTAAGAAATCAGTTTTTTGTGTCACGGAGGGCAAATTTTTAGGACATATTGTTTCAAAAGAGGGAGTCAAGATTGATCCTGAGAGGGTTAATGCAATTCAACGTCTCAGTTTACCCTCTAGTCAGACTGGAGTAAGATCGTTCTTTGGTCAAGTAAATTTCTTAAGAAGATTTGTTCCAGAGTTTGCTGAGATCACAAAACACATTGTTGGCTTGCTAAGTGAGCAACATCCTTTTAAGTGGACCGAAGAGGCCAAAAATGCTTTTGAGAAAATTAAGGGATCAGTTGCAAATGTGCCCACTCTTGTTAATCTAGATTTCTTGAAGGACTTCATTTTGTATTGTTATGCATCAGACCATACTATGTCTAGGATTTTGTTGCAGTTGGATGAAAATGGGGCTGAAATGCCCATAGCATTCATGAGTACTTTGCTCAAGAAGCATGAGCTCAAGTATTCACCTATGGAGAAGCATGCGTATGTTGTTGTAAAAGCCATGAAACAATTTCGATACTATATCCTGCATTCTCACTCTATAGTTTTTGTTCTAGATTCAACCGTAAAAATCATTTTGACTCAGCAGGAGGTTGGGCTAAATAAGAGAGCAACTTGGGTAATGAAAATCCAAGAGTATGACTTAGATATTCACCCTATGAAGATAATTAAAGGACAGGTCTTATGTAGGTTGATAGCATAAAATGAGGTGAAAACTGAAGCGGAGTTACCATTAACTCTTTTTGTTGGGTTGCAGGATACTTGGTTCTCTAATGTGGCCTACTATTTAACTTATGGTAGTTTCCCGAATCATCTGTCAGCTAAAGAACAAAGGAATTTAAAATTAAAAGCTGCAAAGTATGTAATTTGGCAGGATGTTTTATACAAAAAGGGTTTAGATGGAACATATCTAAGGTGTGTAGATAAACCTCAACAACAAAAGCTCCTAGAAGCCTATCATGGAGAGGTTTGTGGGGGACACTTCTCATCATCTGTTACTACTTTTAAAATTTTGAGGAATTATTTTTATTGGTCTGGCATGTTTCGGGATGCTTATATTCATGTGAAAGAATGTGAGAAATGTCAATTGTTTTCTGGAAAGCCACATTTGGCGGCTCTACCTCTAAGGCCGGTAGTGATGGATGAACCTTTTAAACAGTGGGGCATTGATTTCATAGGCCCAATAAACCCTCATTCCAGTGTGGGTCACATGTATATTTTGACAGCAACTGACTACTTTACTAAGTGGGTAGAGGCCATTCCCACCAAAAAGGCGAACTTAGAGATTGTGTGTAGTTTTCTCAAGGATTACATCCTAGTTCATTTTGGAGTACCCCAGAAAATTGTGATAGATAATGCATCATATTTTTCCTCTAAAGAGTTGACTTTGTTTTTCTATGATCATCAGATTTCCCTCTCACATTCTTCTAATTATTTCCCATAGGGCAATGGTTTGGTCCAATCTAGCAATAAGAATTTGATAGTCATCATGAAGAAGCTAGTTGACAAGAGTGCTTGGAATTGGCATAAGAAGTTATATGAGGCTTTGTGGGTGGATAGAACCACACCCAAGAGGGCCATTGGAATGGCACCTTTTGAACTTGTGTATGGCGTAGGAGTGAAACTTTCTTTGCAGCTGGAGTTATCAGCAACCAAGCTACAAACAGTAGTGGAAGAGAGAGAATTGCTGGTGGATAGGATTTTAGAACACCAGAGCTGAGTAAAGAGGATTTTTGACATGCAAGCTCGACCAAGAGGTTTCTTAGTAGGAGATGAAGTGCTTCTATGGGACAAAAGGAGAGAGTCCAAAGGTGCTCACGGCAAGTTTGATTCATTGTGGAAGGGTCCTTTCAGAATTTGCAAAGCAGTAGGACAAAATGCATTCAAACTCAGCTATGCTGACAGAACGATCATGCCTTATACCTACAATGGACAAGATCTCAAGCTCCATAAATTGTAAATCCTGTGTTTGAGTCACTTGTACATAGTAGTCTAGGTATTTTTGGTTGTGCCCTTAATCCTTTCCCCTTTGTTTTATGTTCTATGAAACCAGAGTTTGTGAGTTCTTTGCATTTTCCTTTGAAAAATACAATCCCCAGTTAGAGCCAATGTTACCGCGTCATTTATTCTTCATGGCAAGAGTGGGTCATCTTTTCCTTTTTATGTTGGAGTCCTAGTTCACGCCATATTACCTTGGTTCAAGTCCTTAATGCGTCCTCAAATCCTTTTTCTAGTCATTTAAGTCAAGTTCAGACAATTGATTGAACTCCTTGAACACGTTGAACCATTCTGAACAGGGTTTAACAGGTTCATTTAGGTTCAATAGGTTCCAAGGTGTTCAGGAAAAAGTTTTTTGTACTAATGTTTTTTCTAAGTTTTTTTGCAGCAGTTCTTTCAAAAGGTTTTTCTTGTTCGGTAATATAACGTTTGTGTTGAACTTATTGAACTGAGTTCAAAGGGTTCAAATATGTTCAATGTGTTCAAAATGACAAGTGGTCAACAATTTGATGTGGCGTACATCTTGAACTACTTAAACACTCAAGAAGTTGGTTCAAGATGTTCATACAGGTTCAATGTTGGTGGGTCCTGTGGTTTCTAACATTTTGAGAAGTGCATTTATTGCTAAATACGGAGAGGCAAAACCATATTCTAAAGTGATGTCATTCTTTGGCATTTTTGAAACAAGTGAACATTTCGGGAATTGGTAGTTTCTTAAAGTACGTCGCCATGCATTCAATGCATGCATGCGGGGGTCTAATCTACCAATTTACCGTGTTCGAAATGAAATTGTGAAATCATTGCATTTAATGTGTCTATATCATTACCTTTCTCAATAAGGTATGAAAATCATTTGTGTTCTGCATTTGCTACTTGCTACTGGATTTTTGTTTATGATATCCTTGGATAGGAGTTTTTCTTCCTGCTAGCCATCGTCTGATTATACAACTGTGAAGGTGAGTCTTTCCTTATTTTCTCCAGTGTTTTCCCTTGCATTTTCTCTCATACAAAAGGTTTCACTACAATCAAATTTAGGTTTCTTGTTTTGAAATCATGAAGATTTTGAGTAGTGGACTATTAGAAGCTGTAGCCTTTCCTCTAGCAATTCCTTGTCCAAAGTTGGTTCGAGAGTGTATTGCTAGATATGACCCCGTATCTGAAACTATTAAAAGGGATAATGGCGAAACCCTTCTTGCCATTAACCATGAGGTAATTGCTTCAGTTTTCAAGATACCAGATTACCATTTTTCTAATTTCTCTCCTACCTAGTCAATTAGTGAGTTCAATGCAAATAGAGCCAGACATAGGAATAATGTGGCGAAGTTCTGGTTGAAGGTCCCTAAGAGAGGTGGTTCTAGACTACCTAAAAATCCTAACAAGAACCACATGTTGCCACATATCCACGATGTGATGCTTCTGTTGCGTCGAGCCAGAGGTTTTGCCAAAGCTTATAGCTTTGTTGATTGGATATATTGCTTCGTGCAATTAGTTCTGGAAGGAAAGCAATATTTGGATTGGGCAGAGTTAATTGCTCATTCAATGAGAGAGTAATTGAGTCTAGCCAAGCAGTTTCAACAAAACTTCTTCATGTCCTCGTATCTTTTGTATTGTCTGGCCTATGTTAAAGAGTTAACGGGTATACCTAGGTAGCCCACTGAGGAAGATGTTCCAGTGTATGAGTTTTATCCAATGCTGCAAAAAGACAATGCCCTACAAGATTTTAGAAGGGTACACAATGCATTCATGGGTGATATGTGTCATGAACTGAAGGGTACAAAGGCCAAATGGATTTTAGATCATGCACAGGTCTTGATTAAGAAGTTCGGTAGATTTTACATCTAGTTCCCATGATTTTGCTATATACGAGTAGGAGGCTTTGAAGAGGAACCCTTCAAGCTTCCACACTTTTGTTCTGATTGTTTTGTTCTAGCAAAAGTATGAAGACAATTGACCTCTTAGGTCAAGAAGGCATAGCCTAAGGACAAGTGGGAAGGTCATTTTCCAATACAATTGGGAGTGTTATGTTGTAATTCAATGTCTAATGCACTAAGTATAGGAGTAGGCCTTAGAAATTTTAATTTCTCTCTGTATTTTGAAAGAAAAGGGTTTGACAATAAAGGATTTTCTTGGAGCCTTGGCTTAATGCCTTATCTTCCCACACCATAGTTAGAAGATTTCTGGGAAGACTGTTCAGATGAACTTGAAGTCTTCAAAAGGGAAAACATGAGATTGGTGCTGGAACAGGTTATCTCTTTGCAAATAAGATTAGACATTAAAGGACTTGAAAAAAATTATCATGAAATATTTGAACTAGGGTATTTAGCCCATGCAGAGACTGAAATGCCCCCAATTAATTGGGATGAGGAGGAAAATGATGACATACAGTTGTGAACCGAACAAGTCCTGGAAAGAACCGTGGCATGGGTGGCTAAATAGAAAGCAATGAAGCCAGGTGCTAAGTCCCTTTCTGCAAGAAATATATCTTCACCAAAACATCCTTCTAGCAGTGCTCCTATTCGTGTAGGTAAGGAAATCAAGTTAGCTCAGCCTAGACACAGGTCTAGCCCAACTCTAGATTTCAATACCCCTCGGCATACTCGATCATGTAGTGTCGCCCAGAGGAAGATGGACCAGGTCAAGGATATGGGAGTAAAAGATGTTATGCTTGAGGCTCAAATTTTTGAAATTGAAGATTTGGATGGTGAAGTTGCTTCTTCTCTAGACTCCCAAATAGTGACTATGGCAATGATGCCACCACCGAAAATGATTGAAGGAACTTCTTGTTTTGCTGCAACCCCTAAATGGTTAACAACCTCAGTGAACAAGAAAAGGAGATTTCTTCCTGTGACCATTCCAATTCAGGAGATGGTTGCCAAGTACTCTGAGAAGAATCCAAAGCCAAAGAGGTTCAAGACCACCGCTCACCTAAACAATGACGAAGAAATGGGTAAATGGATGGCAGAAATTGCTTCTTACAAACTAAAAGATGAGAAGAAAGAGGCCGGTTCTTATGATTTTGAAATCACAAAAGTTGAGTTGGGAAAGATGAGCAGGGATACAGATAACCATTTTTTCCAAGTGTCAGCAAAGAAAATGCTTACCTGGTCAGAGAAGGATGGACGGGAGAAAAGAGAACTTAAAAGACACATAAGTGTTTTGGCTCAGTTCATCGATAGCATCAGTTGCCTTGGAGCAATTCCAATATCCCATGCCACTGAGAATTTTGACCCAACTTCTCTGGAAAACAAGAAGTTGATGAACCAAGTTCAACGGGCTAAGAGCATCGCTGAAGCGGTTGAGAAGTGGATTGAACAAGTAATCAAAGATGGTGAAAAATACATTACTGACTCCTAAAAGTTGTGTGATGAAGTACAGAGCCTGATTTCTAAAATCCAAAACCAGCTTGTACCATGGGAGAAAGAACAGCACAAATGGCAAAATGTCCTACCTCTGTTTACCAAAATCAAAGAGTATGGGGCTACCAGATTTCTGATAGAACATTCAATTAAGCTGGTAGCTAATGAATGCCAACTTTTCATGCTAAAGAAAACTATCATGTGGCGGGTGCTCACCTTTCAGTCGGTAATTACGGATGCAATAACCTCTGTCTATGAACTCCTGGATTTGTAAAGCAGTATAGTCAAGGATAATAAAGTGGTTAATCCTGATCATGACTGGGAGCTAGGAATCTACTGGTCAAGCACATAGGAAGTAGTCAAGTCTTTCCAGTTGAACATGGAGAAGATCAGAGTCAAGAGTAGTTTCATGCTGGAGGATATAACCAAGGTGGCTAGGATCAAATCTATGGTTTTTATTGGGAACGATCAATTGCCAAAGCACTCAGAGAAGATGGTGCAACACAATTGGAATAAAGAAGTGGCAAAGGCGAAACTCAATGCAATGAAAGTCCCAAGCCAATCAATGATCCAGGAACTCATAGCTGCTCATGATGCCTGCAAAGACGGAGAAGATGATGATGATAGAATATGACATAATGCATCCACTTAGGGCTAGTTTTTTTTATTTTCAAAAACATTTCTTATAGTTATGCAAAAAATTTAGGACAACTGTCCCAAAATAATTTTTGTTGGTTTCGTAACTATTTTATCGGGGAGTGGTCGAGTTTTCAGGGAGACCTCCCTTGTTTAGACTATAAATTAAGTAAAACAAAGGATAGAAGGGTTAGATTTTAGTAACTAATTTTTTGAACTTTGACTGAAGCGTAGTTTTTGGTATTTTCTATTCTTATTCAAAGGAAGAATCAGATGATTGAGATCTGTTATGAAAAAGATTGGCAGATGTATTTTTGTGTCTTGGTTACATAAGGATATATATGAAATCTGATCATATTGTTTTTGGGGAGAAGAAAGATCTGTGTATTTTGAATCCATATAGATAACATGTCTTTGTATATGGTCATCTGATCAAGTAACAGTAATTGATTATTTCATTACAGTATTTCATTATTCCTCTAATGTTCTTTCCTTTGAATGTGTTGTTTAATCATGATTGAGGGTGGATTTATTTTCCTTGAATCTGTTCGTCTTTTATAGTTCAGGTGGAAGAAGTATATTGAACTTTGTTTCAGTTGCTGTAGTTACATGTATTGAAAAATTAAAGAAAATAATTTTCCATTATTTATGAGACATGAGAAAAGTTATAGCCTTTCATCTAAGAATGAAATAGGCGGCCTTACGCGCTTTCTAGTTAAAAGCTTTCCGTTTAGATATAAATAAAAACAAAAACACATTTTATGAAAAACCTAGATAGGGAGCTGTACCTAGGCAAAAATTCAGAGGGAAGTGATTCAAACAAACACTTACCCAGCCGTTCAGTGAATCATTTGTTCTTAGAAGAAGGTAACAGAGTTTAAAATTAATCATTTAAAAACAAAGAGAAAATATATTCACTAACAAATCTCAATCTCTATTAGGAGATAAGTCTGATTAATGACTACCTTGCTAGAGGATTTTAGATCTGCAGATGTGAACCAATTTGTTAGAGGATTTACAAAAGGCTTTTTGGGCCTACCCGGTTAAGGGCTTCAAACTTGTTGAAGATGTGAGTAGTTAGCAATTGAGTGGTCTAGCAAATAGCACAGATTGCTTGGTTAGATCCTTGATAGATCGTTCCTAATGCATTCTAGCATTACTTTAGTCTTCAACACATTCACACTCTACCTTCTCTCACAGACCTGAACTTCTCTTCTATAATCACACTTACAAAAACTCATCAACCACCTTAAACCCTAGCAACAACCTAAAACCCTAGACATGATGTCCTTATAAAGGAATCTAATTTCATGTTGGTCCAATAGGATTACAATACAATTTCCTAGGTTCAGTGCATCTAGACATAATTGGTAACATGACACATAAAGCACCGCCAAAAAATTGGTGGATGGTAACTCATCACAAAATGTCAGTTGGTAACTCATCACAGGGTATTACCGGTTCAAACAAAATACCGATTTAAGCAAAATACTGGTTGCCGATTTGACAAATTGAAGACTCAGAAATATGAGTTGTGCCACTTCGTTCCTTTGTACCGCTTGAGATTCTCAAACTGCTTGGGGTCTTCATACCGCTTGAGACCGGTAAACACTTTCTACAAAACATTGATAGTCTAAAGACTATAATACATCATACTAGTTGGAACAAATATCGGCTGAGCTTTAACTCATACATACAAAAAGTGATCTCAAATCAAGTGTGTGTCCATCAATGACAATCACAACATCAATCATCAAAAATGCCAACAATCTTCCCCTTTGGCATTGATGGCAACACTTAGGAAATTTTTGACATCTAAGTGTTTTACAACAAAATTATGCCATAAACAAAATTACCCCCCCTAAGCATATACACTATCCCCTTTGCAGAAAATACAATGTTTACTACTCTTTATCAAAGATAAACATGAAAGTATACATCAAAATGTCAAAATTTATATACTTCTCCTCCTTTGCCAACAATGACAAAAATATTGCAGACTAACCCCTATTTCATTAGTATTAAAATAATAAGTGTTTATGATAGTAAAGAGTAAAACTTGTCAAAAACTAATTTAAAGTCCTACAAAAATTGCTTCATGGATAAGGACCATGAGTCAAGTAGGAAGGTAGCCACCTCTTTCTCTATCTACATCTGATAAACCTATTCCTCCATGGCATCCATGGTACTCATCTCTTGAGTAACCATTAGGGCATCTATATTTAGATAGCATTTCTGGAGAATTTGCAGTATTGGCAGTAGGACCAGTTGAAGTTCCTACAAATTGCATGTCTGGTTGCTTATCTCTACCTCTAGTCTTGCAAACTGAAGTTGAAACTAGTGAGCAGTTTGTCCATATGTGGAGAAGGAGTCATACGGCATCTTGAAGGTGCTAATAAATGACTACATATCAGTTTGTAGTTTGTCCTTCTAAGTGAGCACATCATCACAGAATAAATGAGGTTGGCAAATCTTGCTGAGTAGTAGATTTCCCTCATCCATTGCATCTCTAATGTTCTTATGTGCCTTCTGAAGATCAGACCGGAGCTCTATTAACTTTCTCACCAAGGCAGTGTCTAGAGCCTTTTGATGTTCCTTCTTGGCATTTGCTTCTGCAACCTCTTCCAGGCTTTGCACCTAGCCTTCTACAACTATGCATAGGAGCTTCAATTGTGCAAGTGAGGAATCAGTACTAGGAAGGTTCATGTCAGGTATGAAACCGGTAAGAGTGTCCACCGCAGCTTGGATCAATTCTTGCTCCTTTTTCCTCCTTGTCACTTCCAGGCAATCTTGAGAAACCTTAATGCTCTGCAGCAACTCTGATTCATTTGTAGACTGGAGGTCAATGGGACTAGTAATGTCAACTAGTTTAGCCTGACTATCGGTTGCCATTGGGGTCTCCACCTGTGTGCTCTTCACTACTACTTCCTTGTCCTTGGCTTTTTGCTTATCTACTTGAGCCTTCCTTTGCTCCTCTTCTTCTTTCTTTCTTTTCTCTTCTTCTTGTCTCTTCTCTTCATCTTTTCACTTTGTCTCTTCTTCATCCTTCTTCTTCTCCTCTTCCTTCTTCCTCTTCTCCTCTTCCTTCTTCCTCTTCTCCTCTTTCCGCTTCTCCTCTTTTTTCTTTTCCTCTTCCTTCTTCTTCTTCTCTTCCTCTTGTTTCTTATTTTCCTCTTCTCTTCTCTTCTCTTCCTATTTCTTCTCTTCCTCTTTTCACTTCTCCTCTACTTTCTCTTCCTCTTCCTTCTTCTTCTTCTCCTCCTTTTTTCTCTTATCCTCTTCCTCTTTCCTCTTTTCCTCCTCTTTTCTCTTATCCTCTTCCTCTTTCCTCTTTTCCTCTTCTTTTCTCTTATCCTCTTCATCTGCCTGTTTCTTCTTTTTTTCTTCCTGTTGCTTCTTTTCTTCTTCTTCCTACTTCTCCTATCCTATTCCTTTTGATGGTGTACCCTGAGTAACTTTTTCACCATATAAGGTGTCAACGTCAATGGGTTCCATTTGTTCAGTGACCGGTTCCCCTTCACTGTCATATACTTCATCCGGTTTTGTTATTTCTGGTTCTTGCTCAGCCTTCTTGTTGGCTTGACGTAGTTCATGAGTATGTACAGTAGTAGTCATATGAAGATGAGTGTCTTTTTCAACATCATCAATTCTCCCTTCTAATAACTAGAGTCTTCTCCTTCTAGTGAAGAAGAGTCCTTTGTTTTGGTTAATGACTTCAAATAGCTCAGAATTGGACAAGTCAGGAAAGTATTGGGCAAATACTTTCTCCCTTATTTCTTGTTCCTTCTCTATGGCAATGTGCCATTTGTTGTCTAAAGACTTATACAAAGAATTCGGTGTCTTAGATCTAATTTTTGAAGGCGACCGATCATTAACACACAAATACTTAATGATTTCCTGTTCAACTTCTTCCTTTTCATCATCATTGAAGTCATCAAAACAATCAATTAAATCATTTAGCAATTTTCTCCTAATATTCTTTCTAGTTCATTGACAATGTGTCAAAGGTTTGTAAGAAGAAATATCAATATTTACCAGTGCAGATGATGCCGGTTCACTCTTTGTCTTTTTACTTGTTTGCCTAGTCTTTTTAGGCTTTTCTTCAAAGACAGTGTCCTTTGAGTCCAGTATATTGCTTTTTGTCTTCCGCTTCCTCTCAAGGACTTTGGCAGGTGCCACTTTCAGTTTCTTCTTAGCTAGTGACCGCTTGGTCACTTTGGGACTGGCTGCAGTAATCGGTGTCAATGCTGAAGGCACTGCCTTTCCTTTCTTTTCTGAGGATTCTACAATTGGTGTAACCCTTTCCAAATAGGTGTCAGTTCTCTTTGCCTTAGGATCAAGGGGTGAGGCAATTAGGGTAGAAGCATACTCATCCAACATATCATACATTACCTCATAGCCAATAGGCTCCACTTCTTCCTGTCTGGCTCAACGGCCTCCATTATGCATTCATCCACTTTGATGGTGAAGCAGATGTCTTCCTCATACTTTTTGACTATATCACTAGATATTCTTACCCTTTGGTTCATTTTGCATCTGAACTCATCAAAGTATTTGTTTAGTGCTTCTGGATAGCCGATTCCAACTGCTTGTAGACTTTCCTTGATTTGCTTTGTCACTGGTTGGTCAGTAGACCACTGAATGTCACCTACTCCTGGAAAGTAGCCTTGGAAGTAAAAAAATAACCCAACCAGTAGTTGTTCAAACTTAAATCTCAATGCATTGTCCTGTTTGATCGAATTAAGATTCAACAAAAGTTGTCTTTGCATACAAGTGCACAGATCAAATGATGCATCTTCCTTGATCATCCTATAAGTGGCATTTACCACTGCAGTAGAGACATAATTAATTCTTCTAGCAGAGAACATCTGGTAACCTATCACCATGCAGGCATACTTGACCAGATCATCCTTGATTGAGTTGATGATCATTCCATGTGAGTAGCTCACTGAACCAGTGAGCTTGGACATTATAGTCTTGCTGACCTTCCTTAGGGCTGGCACTTCCCCTGTGTTATAGAAACCGATGATGACATGAATCGCTTTTGGTGTGATATCATGCGTCCGCTCTAGGTACATCTTATCACCCTGTACCCTACTTAGAGTAATGCAAATGTGATCATCCAAAAACTATTCAAGAAAGTAAACTGCATTGTGAAGTTTCTTCTTTTCCAGAATGTTGAATTCCAGTTTAATCTTCTTATCCTTTCCGCAGAACAAGCTCAGCTAGGAATGGATCACAAGAGACCCTAGGTCTTCAATTTTGCAGTCTATATAATCAGAAATGCCTTCTTCTACTATAACACCAGTAGGTACTTGAGATAGGGCATTGTATTTCAACTTTCTTTGAATGAGGTCCATAGAATCAATGGGTGCACTAGAGCTATTATGTGATGCAAAAGCCATGATAAATGGAGAATTATGAAAAATACCTTCGTAGATCAAAATTTAGGGCTTCAAAATTTGAACTTTGCCACACACTCCTTCAGTTGCAAAGATACCACTTTGCATTCTACACTCCTCCAACAGATGTTTGCTTTAGATTCTTCTATAGGATTTTGATAAACTCTTTGAATCATAGTGTAAATTGCTTTTCTTCGCTTTGCACTTGAAAAACTTCTTTGCTCGAAAGATGATAAGTGAGAAATGATTTGAAAATTTCTTTTAAACAGGTTCTCCACCTACCATAATAAATGCTCCACTATTAGGGCATAAACCCTAATTTGCCTTTTACCATTTTCAGTCTTCTGTCAACTGACAGGTATCACATACCGGTTAAGGTCTTTTACCAGTGTAAATCGGGGGTTTGAAGTATTTTACCATTTCCTCCCCCTAAGCTTTTCTGATGCTTAGTTTGTCGGTTCTGTGATTTCCACACTAGGTGTAGAAACCGGCTCTTCATGCAACACCACTGGTTTCTTTTTCCAAGTTTTGTTCATATCCGCTTGAACAGTTTCAATATCAATCTTTCCTTTTGAAGTGACTGGTATGTCATCCGATATGTTCTTTCTTGTTCTGCAAAATCTGGCAATGTGACCCAGTTTATTGCAATGATAGCAAACCATTCTAGGTGCTCTCCATGGTCCATTATTCATGTTACCGTTCTTCCTCCTGCATGTTGTAGTAGTGTGACCATGACAATGAAAAATCAAATAGTTTTCTCTCCATCTGGTTGCCGCTTGATAGCCACCACTTCTTGACTGATGATTAAAGGTATTAAACCGGTTGGGATTCTGGTTCACAAAAGGTTCCAGACCAACTCCTTGAGTCCTCTGAGGATATCTTCCAGTGTTGCTCATAATAGACCTACATTTAGACGCTCTATGCCCAAACTTGTTGCATGCATAACAATTACCATTGAACTTATTGGATCTAGGTACATTGTTTATAAAGTAAGGAAAATTATTGTAGGCTTTACTCCTACACACATTAGTAGTATGTCCTTCTTTAAGACAGTTAAAGCAAACAACTTTGAACTTTTGCTTACCTTTACCTTTGAATGCCAGTTGCTTCTTCGATGCTTCAACATTTGCACCAGAGGTCTCACCTTCCTCATGACCAGAGTAACCAAGTCCATCAATATTCTTGACAGGTTTGGCCGATTCAAGCTTTTGCTCTAGCTTAACAGTACTCTTGTTGAACTTAGCAAGTATTTCCTTTGACTCAGAGAGTTCTTTGGAAACAACAGCATTTGTTTCCATCAAGTTTGCATTCTCAGAGATGGCTATGTTCATTTCTCCTTGCATGTCTTCCTTTTCCACTTTGCTCGCATGGAGTTGAGCGGTTAGGGCACAGATTTTTGGTTTAACTTGGAGATCTCATGATCTCTGTCTTTTACAAGATCTTCAACTTTCCTTCGGTTCTCAATCTCTTGACACATTCGGATAGTCAGTCCTTCCAGCTCCTTTCTTAGGTTGGAATTGGATTCATTCAAATTTTCTACTTCTTGAATTAGGGCTCCCATGTCCGCTTCATCAGAGGAACTGTTTTCAATTAGCTCCATCAGTTTTTCAGCATGTTCTCTCCTTTTTGCTTAAGAGGCCTTATATTTGACCATAAGATCATCATAGGCTTGCTCAGACTGAGTGAGCCGATGAGTAAGTTCCCTCAGTGTATTCCCCCATATCTCTTTCCAAGTGGTTAAACTTATAGAAAGGTTGGCTTTGATACCAATTGATGAATACTAAGAGGGGGGGTGAATTAGTATGCCAAAAATTACTGTACTGAAACACTTTACAAGTCTAGCAGTAAACCGGTAAAACAGTTTAGCAAACAATCCAATTAGCACACATGCAAACCAAATATCAAATAATGCATTCACCCACAGAAGCACAATCGCCATAACACAAGAGATTTCGATGTGGAAACCCAAATGGGAAAAACCATGGTGAGATGAAACTCACAAGTAACTATCTGCAGAATAGGAACCAGACCAGTTAAGGTCATACAATGTTCTTTACTAGAACAGATTCTTTTAGGAATCTCAATCTCTGTTAGGAGATAAGTCTGATTAAAGAATACCTTGATACAGGATTTTAGATCCACAGATGTGAACCACCTTGTTATAGGATTTACAAAAGGCTTTTTGGGCCTACCCAGTTAAGGGCTTCAAACTTGTTGAAGATGTGAGTAATCAACAAGTGAGTGATCTAGAAAATAGCACAAATTACTTGGTTAGATCCTTGATAGCTCATTCCTAATGCATTCCAGCATTACTTCAGTCTTCAAAACATTCACACTCTACCTTCTCTCACAGACCTGAACTTCTCTTCTATAATCACACTTACAAAAACTCATCAACCACCTTAAACCCTAGCAACAACCTAAAATCCTAGACATGATGTCCTTATAAAGGAATCTGATTTCATGTCAGTCCAATAGGATTACAATACAATTTCCTATGTTCAATGCATCTAGACATAATTGGTAACAAGACACAAAAAGCACCACCAAACAATTGATGGATGGTAACTCATCACAAAATGTCGGTTGGTAACTCATCACAGAGTATTACCAGTTCAAATAAAATACCAGTTTAAGCAAAATACCGGTTGCCGGTTTGACAAAATGAAGACTGGGAAACATGAGTTGTGCCTCTTCGTTCCTTTGTACTGCTTGAGATTCTCAAACCGTTTGGGGTCTTCATACTACTTGAGACCGGTAAACACTTTCTGCAAAACATTGATAGTCTAAAGACTATAATACATCATACCAATTGGAACAAATACCGGTTGAGCTTTAACGCATACATACAAAAAGTGATCTCAAATCAAGTGTGTGTCCATCAATGACAATCATAGCATCAATCATCAAAAATGCCAACAATACCAACACAAACAATGTTAGATCCATGGGAATTTGATTTACGCTTTGACAACATCTTGGCCTTTCTGTGAATGGGGTCTTGATCTAGTAGGAAAGATAAATCCTTCTTCATCTAATGGTCACAAATTCATCCTTGTAGCTACATAATATTTCACAAAATGGATTGAGGTAGTACCTCTCATCAATATCATAGGAAAACAAATTGCTGCATTTATCTTGAACTACATCATCTGTTGCTATGGACTACCCATGGCCATTATCACTGATAATGGACAACCATTCAAGAATTAGGATGTCCAAGAACTATGTGAGAAATTCAAGATCCAACACAAATTTTCCACACCCTACTATCCATAAGGGAATGGGCAAGAAGAAGCATCAAACAAAACTATTTTGAAAATCCTTAAAAAGATAGTGAATGATGCTAGCAGAGATTGGCATATTCAATTGAACCCTGCTCTATGGGCCTACCGCACTAGTATTTGCATACCAATAGATGCCACACCTTTCTCTCTTGTTTATAGATCATAAGAAATATTGCCAATAGAAGTAGAGATACCTTCTCTACGAGTATCATTAAAAGGTATTATCCTAGATGAAGGACAATGAGTATCTAGATTGCGAGAGTTAGAATTGATCCATGAACGAAGAAAAAATTTGTTTGATCATTTAAAGGTATATCAACAAAGAATGTTCAGCGGTTATAATCATAAGGTCAAACTGAAAACATTTTAAGTTGGGGAACTAGTACTCAAAGAAAATCCACGCAACTAGGAAGATCGAGAAAAGAAAGGAAAGTTTGAACCAAACCAGTTAGGTCTGTTTGTGGTCACAACAGTATTTGGGTCAGGAGCATATCAACTATCAACACAGGATAGGGATCAGCTCAAGGAACCCATCAATAACATGCATCTAAAGAAGTTTTATGTCTGAAAAAGAAGAAAAATCCAAAAACAATGAAAAAGAAGAAAAATCCAAAAACAATGAAAAAGGAGAAAAATCCAAAAACAGTGAAAAAGAAGAAAAATCCAAAAATAGTGAAAAAGAAGAAAAATCCAAAAAATGGTGAAAAAGCAGAAAAATTCAAAAACAGTGAAAAAACATGAAATCCAAAAAAAAAAAAATCAAATATGAGAAAAAGTGCAATAAAAATAGATGGTGAAAACCTGGCAAACAAACGCTATCTGTCTGCTATCTCATCCATCTATTGGTTCATGCATCCTTCCTCTTGCATTCATTTTCCATCAGCGTTGTTCATATCCATAATAAAGCTTTTGTACATATGCAGGCATCCTGGGTGGCTTCTCGCCATGGTTTGGATCATTGGGTATATCATAATGAATTTGTTTCTAGGTGTAGACTAGGAAATTGAGGATTCATCAAAGCAAATAACAATTAAGACAATCACAAAACCTAAAATTGCAATGAAAACAATCCTAATCTAATCAATGAAAACATGAAGACATGATATTCAAAATGAAATCAAAGCAAACCAAATGCAGATATCTCCTTCATGTGGCTCCATTGTTCTTCTTTCACCTTCCAATTTGATGTTGTTCTCACCTACAAAGTGCATTTTCAAGTGGAAAGCAAGTTGTTGATGAAATCTGTAGCATAAGGTTACTCGAAAATGTGATTGATTGATTGAAAATGTGATTGATCCCTTGATTGAAGAAACTCATCCAATTTATAGACAAATTGGAGAGAGGACAAGATTAGCATGAAATTGATATTTTAGGCAATTGATTTCAAAAATGGCAAAATTGAGTTGAAGGAAGAAGGTTATGACATATTGCCAATGCAAAGGTTAGAAGACTAAAAGCCTATGACATCTTGCTATGCCAATGGTATGACGCATGAGAAATTCATGCTTCCACCGAAGCACAAAAATAGGGAGAGACTAGAGAGGATTTGTTTAGGTGGAAATTGAATTTAGCAAATTAGAAAATGAGGTGGAAATTAGGAATTAGGAAAATTAGAAATAAGGTTAGAAATGATGAATTGGAAATTAGGAAATTAGAAATTGATGAAATTAGAAAATTAGGTGAATTAATTAATAATTTTTCATTCATTAATTAATTCACAAAAAGAGGGGGAATTAATTAGCCAATTAAATAAATATTCAATTGCGACAAGAAGACTTAGGATAAATAAATAAATTATTTAACCTAGAGGGAAAATGACAAACAAGATTAAATGAATAAATCATAAAACCCTAGAAGATGAATTAGAAATGCAAGGACGACAATTAGGTCTTGACAAAAGATAATTGATGTAGGGTCGATTTGATCATGATTTTGACTGACAAAGGACCAGTGTTGATAAATGATTAAAATTGGTTGACAAAAATCAATGACAAATTGACCAAGATTGACAAGGAGATCAAATTGATAGGTGCCAATTGATGAGGAACAATGACTAATTGATCCAAATTGACATGATTGAAAAGGACAAGGATCGACGATGAATCAATCACAAAATGATGAGATTGACAAGGACAAGGATCGATGACAAATCGATCACAAAATGACGAGATTTGACAAGAGGACAAGGATCGACGACAAATCGATCACAAAATGACAAAATTGACAAGAGGACAAAAACCCTAATTCTATCATCGATTAGGATTGACGATGTCCAAAATGGTGATACATGTGCACACACGTTGATGTGACAGGATAAGATCAACCAAAATCATGACTGAAGATTGTTATTGACAAGACCAAATTCAAAAGCCAGAAAAATGAGGAATGTAGAAGAAGGACTTGATGCTTGCAAATGATAAAGACCAAGTGCGCAACATAGAAGAAATGTTAATGTGACGCAAAAACCCTAAAATAAGGAAATGCGCAAATGTGAAAGTATGACTCCGCAAGCGTTGACCATTTTTAGATGTTTACATTTTGGCCCTCTTTGAGACAATGTTATTCTAAGCATTGTTTCAAAGAACAATAATGAAAATGCCCCAGACAATAACAATGACATATGCATGCCCCCTCGAGGAATTGGCTGGAAAAATCTAGAAAAGAGGCCAAGTGATCAATAAGAATGACAGAAGATGATAGGTTCAAATGGACTGCCAAGACTAATGGAAGAAATGTTAGTAAGAAGAAATTAGACAGAGGACAATTAGAGGTAAAGGAAAAATTGCTTTCACAAATGCACATAAGTAGGTGAGAACCTTTATTTATTGTAGCAAAGCGGATGCAGAGCATCGTGACATTGAAGCCCAGAGCTGGAATGCAACCCATTTTGCAAAAGACAGACACATTGCACACAAGGAATGAGTGAAGCATCCTAGGGTGCATACATCAAGGGTCGAGGTATGTGTGGCATTCACAAAGCGAATGTACTTATCACAGACACCCAATGATATAGTTGTCCCAGTTTGTGACAAACATTCCACAAATAGAAAACACAACAAAAAAGGAAATGGACCATGAACCATCCTGGTCACTCTAAATCACTCAGTGACATCATCGAGCAACATAGGAACATGATCAAAGCCAAAGATAAATCAGTAAAAAAAAAATAAGATGCACAAATTCAACCAAGTCAAACAAAGAGTCTGATTGTCATTTTCAAAAGTGGAAAACAAGAATGATCATGTTGTCTAGTTTCAGGGAATGTGGTACCCCATCTAAGACAGGACACAGTTTGGTTTTGAGTATACCATACCCTGTATAAGACCCATGATAATAGTGACAAGGACAAATGATATTGATGTTGATTGATTGATATGACAATTTTGATCAGTTTGAATGTCTGGTTTGATTAAAAAGTTCATCTGTTAATGCATGATTTCAGTAAAGTGCAATGTTGTAACATGTTATCTATTTGTTGTCTACACAAATGTTTGATCGATTATCATTGGATGTATGCTCAACAATCTGTCTATGCATAGAGGGTACCATTTATTGACAAAATGCAAAATGCCAAAGAAATTGTGTTTGGATTTTGATGTTTTGAAAAAAAATTTGTTTTGTTTTTTCGAGTTTTTACAATTTTTTTGTTTTGTTTTTTAGGACTTTATTTGACTTTTTAGGGATTTTTTCAGGACATTATGTGATTTTTTTTGGATTGTTTTCAAGACATTATATGATTTTTTTTGGATTGTTTTCAGGACATTATATGATTTTTTTTTGGATTTTGACATTTTAGCTGAAAATGAACACATGATTTTTTTGATGTTTTTGAATGTTTTTAGGATTTTTTTCAATTTTTATGATTATTTCAAGACATTTTTCAATTTTTATGATTATTTCAAGACATTTTTCAATTTTTATGATTATTTCAGGACATTTTTCAATTTTTATGATTATTTCAAGACATTTTTCAATATTTATGATTTTGCCCCCAGTGTCTAGCAAGGCAAGGAATATGACAGGTGAATAAATAGGCTTTCTAAAATGTTGGTGGATAGAGGGAAGATAAAAGGCCTTTTATTATGGAGACAATGGGACAAGAGATTGGATATGGCAATGTAAAGCAGTGACATGGCATGAGGGACATGTCAAGAGGTTTTTGAATCCATGTTTAAATTTTGTGTCCTTATGTCAGATCAAGATCAAGGAATGAAAAAGAGTGTATGGATAGTGATAAGATATGGATAGGATAAGCAAGACCAAGAATGGATAAGGGACATGGACTGAAGGTCAGGATTGGCTAAGGGATAGTGGCAGAAAGTTGCAATAAGACAAGGAATATGGATGAAAGGTTATAATAAGCAAATGGATAAAGACCAAAAGCTATGATGGATTAAAAGCTGCAAACAAGATGCATGATGCTCATGACAATCCTCAGCCTTGTCAAGATCAAAGGTGCAAAGAGGAAATGGACATGAGGGACAATAGGATATGAAGGGTAATGATGGGGGTTCAATAGGATAATGGAACAATGAAGGACAAAAGGATATGATAGGATAAAACCTGTCCCCAAGTACGGTATGCAAGAAGTTCATAGATTACGCATGACGCCTGTTTGCCAGGTTTTCATCACGGTACTTGTGCAAGGTGCCTGTTTGCCAGGTTTTCACCAGTGGACGAATTATTTTTGCTTTACTTTTTTCTTTTGTCTTTTTTTTTCACTTTTTTAATTTTTATTTTGACTTTTTCAATAGAAGATGGACATGTGATAGGGGATGGAAGAAGGACTCAAGCATCTTTTTTTTTTTTGGATAGTAGTCTTGAAAAAAAAAATGGACCATGACCTTTAAAAGCATGCTCAAAGACGGTAGGATAAGGACATGGAAAATGAGATGAAACTAAGGCAAGGATTTATGCAAAGGATTGGACCAAAGGGATCGAAGGATGGAAAACATGCATTGGATAATAGATAGGGTATTGGAAGAATTGGGCTTCAGTGGATGGAAATGAAGGTAAGATCAACATTGGCACACACTTTGAGGGATGATGGACTGATGGAGGAAGAGTGGGTTTTGGCTATGGAGATTTTGATGAAGGAATAGCTAGGGATTTGTGGACATAAGGACCCAAAATAGATGATTAAGGTGATGGAGGAATAGATTTGAGAGGTTTGGATGGAGGAATACCAATTTTGGATGCCAAGTTGGATTTTTCCTTTTGTGCTTCAAGAAGCTACTTAGGAACCCACATTGTTTTGGATTTTTCATGCTTTTGTTCTTTGGTGTGCATTGCTTGCATAAGGGATTTAGGAACCCATATATATTCTGAATTTACTTTATTTTTCTTAGTGGGCCTTTGTGGCCTTTTGGATATTTCTTTTTCTTTATAGATCATATTGTTCTTTTTTTTGACATGTCGATTATATTGGACATGTTGATCCTTGAATACATGTGGATTTCTAGACTTATGACTTTTATACTTGGCATCCAAATTGCTTGGAGGGGGAAAGGAATGCATGGATGGATATGAATGAAATGGAGTTCTTTTGGATGGATGAAATTTACTCAAGGATGTGTGCCTTTGCTGACCTTGCATAGAGGATGAAGGGATATAAGGACCTAAGATGGATGGAAAGTATGATGGGGAAGGTGTATGGTTTGATTTTGATGGAGGAATACCAATGTCTTGAGGAATTTCACTGAGGCCATGACCCTTAATATTTTCTTTAACATGAAGGGATTCTTGCTTATGGAGATCTACTCCTTTGCCTTTATGAATATCTTGACTTGTAGGATACTCTTTTCTTTGGGAAGAAGACACAAGTCCATTATGAGGTGGATATGATATGAGAGAAATAATGAGTTCTTGAAGTGGATTGGATTGCACCAAAGTGGAAGAACCCATTATGCATGTCGAGGGTTCATGAACATCTTGCACTGACATGTTAGAATCATGAGGGGGATTAGGATCATGAGGGGGACTAGGATTGTGTAGTGGACATGGTTCAAAGACAAGCTCTTGAAGAAATGGAATGGGATAAATAATGGGATCATCAAAAGAAATGCGATCTTGGAGTGTATATGGAGCATTAAGACAAGGAGATAGAGGAACAAAAGGATCTTGTGGAGGATTTAAAGGAATAATTTTATCTTGACAAGGAGGAAGATCATTGGAATCCTCTTTAAAGGTTCTTTTCTCTTGACTTTTAATGGGATCATTGGAAAGGATGGAAAGGATATCTTTATCTTTCTTAGGAAGTGGAATGTCAATGGGATTTGAAAGGACATTTTTTTCATGAAATGGAAGGGGATCATTTGGGATTGGATGGACTGGGATATCTTGATCTTGCTTCATGTCAATGGGACTTTGGATATGATGGACAAGAATAGGGGAATCATCGTGAGTTTCTAGGAACATGGGGTCATGGTCAACAATTGGATGGGATGATAAGGTTTCGGGATCTTGATCTTGATCTTTTTTAAGACATGTTTCTTCTTGCTCTAAATTATCCTCTTGACATGGGGTTGGAATTTGGATATGCATGGGGGATTCTGACAAGGGATCAATGTTTTGGCATGAAGGAAATGCACTTTGAACATTTCTGATGGATTCTGGCAAGGATTCAATGCTTGAACATGAGGAAGAGGGACTTCGAATGGGGTCCTCTAAAATAGGTAATGGCAATAAAGTGCATGGTGGCATTGGGTCTTGTATTTCTGAAACATGACAAAGATGTGCATCATGAATTGGATTATCTTGGCAATCAATTATGGATATCCCTTGGATAATTTCATCCTTGGGTGTATTGTTTGATAAGGACAATATGGAATGTTCTTGTGAAACTTCTAAAGGTGTAGGGATAGATGCCACTGGAGAGTCAATTTGCTTGTGGGGGGATGAGGCATTGCTAGACATAAGTGTATTACCCTGATCTTCCTCAAAGAACTCACTTGGTGATTTCCTTAAGATCCTTTCAATAAGGCCACCTTTCTTTCAAGGTTTTAATATAGTTGTATCTGGAATTTGAACTTGTTTGGCAAGGAGTTGGTTCTGGTCTGATGTCATGTTTTGATTTTGAACTAGATGTTGATCAAATTGGTTTGACATGTTCAAAATTTGGCTTGGTGTATGTTGCAAGTTTTGTTTTTGAATTTGTGATTGTGGTTGTTGACATTGATATGCTGATTGAACTTGTTGATATTCCACCATTGGTTGAACTATTTGTGGAAATTGTATAGTTGGTTGGACATATTGTTGAAATTGGACCATTGGTTGTGTCTATTGGATATGTTGTTGATTCGAGATTTGATTGAATGAAATTTGACCAAATGAATTTTGATTTGGGACTTGATTGAAATTTGTACTTGTTTTTTGAAATTGTTTCATCATCTCTATTTGAGAGATGAGAGCTGGTATGTCTGATCACTTGATAAGAGCTTTTACATCAATTGGCTCAAAGTTTGGGTTTGGACCTTGAAATTTTTTAAATGTTTTGGTCATTTGTGATCTATTCTTCTCAATGTTTTTCACTTTTTGTTCCAAAATCTCCTTTTCTTGAGCTAGTTTCTCCTCTAGTTTTTGTATTTGGACATTTACATCATCATGATAAGTTTGATCAAAGTTCTGAGACATGTAGAGATTAGATTGACATGATTGATTTCTCAATTGTCATGACATGGCTTCGTAAGAAGGTTGGGACCTCATTTCAACAAACATGTCACTATGCAATGCAACTAATGGGATTGACAAATGCAACCTAAAAGGATGACAATGCAACTTAATGTTTTTTGTACCTTTTGAATTTTTGGAGACAAACTTTTGAAATGCAAAGCTAAAGACACAATCTTGGGAAGTTGAAATGAAGTCAAGACCTTAAAGGACAAAGGACCAAATGACAATAGGACAAATTGACAATGTCTCACCTATATGCTTGGATACTAAGCTAGGTTTGACAAAAATGATATTAATGAAAGGACAAATTTTAGACAAGATCAAGACTCCCTAACAACAACTTAGGGTATCATCCAAAGTTTTGATTTTTCAAGTTTGACAAACCAAATTTTTGAGACTAAATGCAAGAAGGCGATGATTATGACAATGACTTAGGATATGACATGAAAATGATCTAAGGATATTATATGACAAGATGAAGCCAAGACAAAATGACAATACAATGATAAGGATATGTGAAGACCAATGACTTGGAATATGCAAAATGCAACCTAGGCAAGACCTAATTTTAGCATGACAAGGATAATGCATGAATGTCACCTAAATGGAAATCTGGCTTAGATATGACAATGAAATGCAAACTTAGGGAAATGATTTTGAACCTAAGTGCAAAATGAGGACACTTGCAATGAAAAGGACTAAAATGAAGGGAGATGACAATATGTCCTAGGACCTAAGTTGGACTATGCAAAAACTAGCCTAAAGTGACATGAATTTTGAAACAAAGATATTCAATATTTTGACAAGCCATGTTCAAATGTTGGATGAATACTTGGACAAATTTGGACTTTTGTTTGGATTTTGTTTTGAATTAAAGTTTGTTGATTTTGAAAAACCCAAGTTGATTATGAGCACTTTTGGAAGTTTGTTTTTTATTTAACCTTTGACAATCACGAAAGACAAAGTGTTTGTTTGACTTTAACTCAAGACAATCAAGCACATTCACAACAAATCCTATGGCTGGCAAGGATAATATCTATTGAATCCTCTAACCATAAAATACAACACTCAGCCAGATAGCTAGATGCTTGGTACCACTGGCTCCCCCTTACAGTGCACTCACTTCTCAGGCATACCAAGCTTCAAGTTCAAGGGGCATCACTTCCCAAGAACTTGCTATCTCTAACTAAGGAGTACATGAGAGGTGTCTTTGGCATGTGCATATCACAATGCCTAAGCCAATAGATAGAAGGATTTTGGCATCTAAACAAGAGATTCTAGTAAGGGCATCTATTCGGGTGGGTATTGATCTGACAAATAAATCGTCACAATACCATTCTAGCACCTGTTGTCTACAACTTTCATTGCATCCACGATTATTTAGAGTGGTTCGGAAGAGCTTGGCTTTAGCCCATCACCACTTTAGGTCATTCCCTCTCACCAATACCTGTGCAAAGTGCCAGGCAAATCAGGAGGTAGGCCCAACTCTAAGGCTTAAAACATACAATCAAATTGAAAACAAACAAAGCATGCATGGTGTTCATTATCCTTTAAGAAATGAAATGTGCAACTACTTTAAAAATTTGCAAGCAAGATGTTTTAATGTGAGTCTTTGACCGCGTCCTACATAAGATTCGTTAGTATTTGCATTTTTGTCTTCATCATACGTAACGCCAAGATGCTGCACAAAGAATTCGTACCAAGGAAAAACCCTAATGCAAGAAACAAATTGCAAACAAACAAACTTGCAAGAAAAACAACTAATTTTACCCCTGTTTATGGCCTTACATAGGCGCAGATCTCATCAAAATAAGTGCAGATCTCCTTAACACAGGCACAAATCCCTCCTACACAGCTGCAAATCTCATCTACATAGCCGCAAATCCCTTCTACATAGGCACAAAATGCCTCAACACAGGCACAAAAGTGTCCAAAAAGCTCTGAGTTGCCCTGTTTCTTGAGTTTTTCACCTGCAAACAGCTCAAGAGCACTCAAAACATGGTTAAGGGGTTAGTTCACATCAGGTTCACCAAAAATGTAGACTCGGAAATTGAGGATTCATCAAAGCAAATAACAATTAAGACAATCACAAAACCTAAAACTGCAATAAAAACAATCCTAATCTAATTAATGAAAACATGAAGACAAGATATTCAAAAAGAAATCAAAGCAAACCAAATGTAGATATCTCCTTCATGTGGCGCCATTGTTCCTCTTTCACCTTCCAATTTGATGTTGTTCTCACCTACAAAGTTCATTTGCAAGTGGAAAGCAAGTTGTTGATGAAATCTATAGCATAAGGTTACTTGAAAATGTGATTGATTGATTGAAAATGTGATTGATCCCTTGATTGAAGAAACTCATCCAATTTATAGACAAATTGGAGAGAGGACAAGATTAGCATGAAATTGATATTTTAGGCAATTGATTTAAAAAATAGCAAAATTGAGTTGAAGGAAGAAGGTTATGACACCTTCTATGTCATGAATTATGACATATTTCCAATGCAAAGGTTAGAAGACTAAAAGCCTATGACATCTTGCTATGCCAATGGTATGACGCATGAGAAATTCATGCTTCCACTGAAGCACAAAAATAGGGAGAGACTAGAGAGGAATTGATTAGGTGGAAATTGAATTAGGCAAATTAGAAAATGAGGTGGAAATTAGGAATTAGGAAAATTAGAAATAAGGTTAGAAATGATGAATTGGAAATTAGGAAATTAGAAATTGATGAAATTAGAAAATTAGGTGAATTAATTAATAATTTTTCCTTCATTAATTAATTCACAAAAAAAGGGGGAATTAATTAGCCATTTAAATAAATATTTAATTGTGACAAGAAGACTTAGGATAAATAAATAAATTATTTAACCTAGAGGGAAAATGACAAACAAGATTAAATGAATAAGTCATAAAATCCTAGAAGATGAATTAGAAATGCAAGGATGACAATTAGGTCTTGACAAAAGATAATTGATGTAGGGTCAATTTGATCATGATTCTGACTGACAAAGGACTAGTGTTGATAAATGATTAAAATTGGTTGACAAAAATCAATGACAAATTGACCAAGATTAACAAGGAGATCAAATTGATAGGCGCCAATTGATGATGAACAATGACTAATTGATCCAAATTGACCTGATTGAAAAGGACAAGGATCGATGATGAATCGATCGCAAAATGACGAGATTGACAAGGACAAGGATCGATGACAAATCGATCGCAAAATGACAAGATTTGACAAGAGGACAAGGATCGATGACAAATTGATCGCAAAATGACAAAATTAACAAGAGGACAAAAACCCTAATTCTATCATCAATTAGGATTGACGATGTCCGAAATGATGATACATGTGCACACACGTTGATGCAACAGGATAAGATCGACCAAAATCATGACTGAAGATTGTTATCGACAAGACCAAATTTGAAAGCGAGAAAAATGAGGAATGTAGAAGAAGGACTTGATGCTCGCAAATGATAAAGACCAAGTGCGCAACATAGAAGAAATGTTAATGCGATGCAAAAACCCTAAAATAAGGCAATGTGCAAATGTTAAAGTATGACTCCACAAGCGTTGACCATTTTTAGACGTCTACACTAGGCCTAGGGAAAAAGCCTGCACCTAGTTGGGGGCAAAATTTTCAATCATTTTGAGCTTAATCATACAGGAAGAACAATAGTCAAGCAACTCTTATCAAGTGAAAACTGAGACACATCCAACATTGAACATAAGATCAAATTGTTAACCATCAAACTATCATATCTCAGTCTAAGCACATTCAGACACCTTTCAATAGATGATATCTTTTGTATAATGATTTTAACATGATTGTTCAACTTTTCTATCTTGATTTTCACTATCATAATTTTTGAGTGACTCCAGGATGTCTCTAACTAGAGGAACAAGGAAGGAACATGATATTTTTCGTGTCTACTATCTATAAATTAATCATTAATATGTGCAAATTTTTCTGAGGACATGATCAATAGAGTATCATCGAAGACATTTCCAATTTGTGTATTGAAATGGTTAATACTACCTGTTTTACGCAAGTAACACTCAAGTCATCCTGGTTCAATTATACCTCGATGCTTGTGCTAACTTGCAATATCAAAATCTAGGAAAGTAGTGCTCAGGTCATCATGGCTTGATTATACCATCAATATTTGCACTCTCTTCCCACATTTTAAAAATCTCAATGATGATAAAATGCAATAACCTAGTGACTGGTTCGGTCGTAGCTTTGCATTTAGCTTGCATTTCATTCTTGCATGGAATCCTGCATGCTCATTTTATTCAAGGTTAAATCTATCTAAAGAATCATCAAGGTATCATCATAAGTGTATACACAATCAGACTGATGACTCATGTCTCTCCAAATATTGTTGACCCAATGAAAATCTTATGTTCCCCCTCAACAAAACCAACATCAGCATATCTGAATCTTCCTGCAACTTGATATCAACAAACTGACAGTTCTTTATCCAATCAACCTTATCAATTGTATCAACTGATCGCATCTACATATATTCTATCATGTCTTATATAGGATGTATCTTTCCTAAAACCAGATATTCTGATCAAGTCTTATATAGGATATATCATTCCTGAAACTAGATGCTTTGATCATCTTTGTCTTATACAAGAGGTGTCAAATCTGAAACCAGACTAAATCTCGATCTTATCAATCTAATCAATCAAGCTTTATCAATAATCCAGAACCACATCATCATGATAGTAGAAATCTCACTTTCATCAACCACAGTTGCAAAAATCAAATCATTTCTAATTGGGATATCAATTTCGCAAAAAAATCACACACTCCAAAGGTCAATTATCTCAATTGATCTCCCAAGGAGGCATCCTCATATCACAATTTATCAATCAATAGCTGGGGCATCTTATCGAACCAATATCATCATCAAAATGAGATTATTATTTTAATCAACACATCATCACACCTCACTTCAAAGAGGGGCAAAATGTATACACCTAAAAATGGTCTGAAGATAATTAAATAAATAAACAATTACTTAATTAATCCCCCTTCCTAATTTAATTGAATTCATTATGCAATTTCATTAAATTCTCCCTTTCATCTACTTATTAATAAATCTAAGGATTTATTTAATAGGTTCCTTTCAATGGTCCCCTTTGATTAATTAATTAATCCTCTGTCCATTTAACTTCATTTCTTCTTGCACCCATGACCACGAAATCCAAGGGAGAGGATAGTGTGTGCTAGTAGTAGGTCCACTCACATATGCACAACAATGCCAATCACATAAAATAGAGGTCCATTCCCTTTAAAGATAGCAATTTTGAGCTAATCTATTTAAGAAGGAAATCCATGTCCATTCCATTAAGAAAATTGAAGTGTGAGATATTTATCAAAGGATCAATGACATAGGTTTGTTTGAGCACAAAATCTTTGACAATTGTCAAACAAATTAATAGTTTGAATAACTTCAATATTTGTCCCATGTATGCCACAAAGCTAAAAGAAAATAATTAGTAACCCAAAAAACTAAAATGAAGACCCTATCAAATTGTTTCAAAGAAACAATTTAGAAATACAAGTATACATACCCACTACTCAAAGAGTATGATCAATTGCTCAACAAGTAGACCAACTACGCAACACATTGACTAACTATGAAACTTCTTACCAATTGCACAACTTCTTAACCAACTACATAGCTTACTAACCAGTTGGGCAACTTCTTAACCAACTGCACAACTTCTCAACCAGCTATGTAAAAGATAAATAAAGCTTCAATTTCATAAATTGATAAGATATGAAGCCTAAATTAAGCATGAAAATAAAGAGAATGATTGAAAAAGAGTTAAATTCTATTATGGAGATACCATATTTGTCTAATTTTGTCATTTTTGCTACTATTGTTCAAGCCTTCTCTCTTGTTCTCCTTCTTTGCATTGGGCTTATTCGAGACATTGCACTCGTTCTTGTTCTCTTTCTAAGACCATTTTTTTACACATGTACTCTCTAAAGGTAGTTATTGTTGTTAGGTTCCGGAGACAACTAAGAGCAGGGGGGGTGAATCAGTTGTCTAATAAATTCAACCAAAAATAACAACCAAAACTTATTGCTTAATGCTGGTAAACCAAAATTTCTGCCGATAGACAGTTGTATTAGTTAATTGCAGTACCGGTAAAGATTAATGCATGAAACAGAAAGATAATAACATCCACAACACATAACACAAATATTTGTACGTGGAAACCCTGTAAGGGGAAAAACCATGGTGGGAAGCCTTACCCACAATCAAATAATACTACTGCAGATAGTATGTGTGTACAATATGGAGTCTGCACATGCAGAAAGGCCAGCTACCTAGAGCTCACTGCTCAATCACAAAATGGGAGTCACACTGACTACAATTGGATGGTTAAATCGAATGATAATGTACTACATAAAATAGCACCTTCATATGCTGGATTTAGTACTGGTTAAGTTCTGATTATCTTCCTCAAAACCTTACTTCAACTGTCAAATGATGTCTGCATGTATAGCTCTACTTATTTTTGCATATACCCTATTACAATCCTTTTTCTATTCACAATCTCACAAAATGAGATCTTACATTTATACCATAACCTAGGACCAATTGAATAGGTCGGCTCACTAAGAATATTACAATAAAATTAATTACAAATAAATCAATAAGCGATGCATCATGTCAGCTCAATGCATTTACAATAATAATAAATCATCTCCATAATGTGTCATGCTGATCTGGAATAGATATGCTTGCCGGTGCATAACTTGGACCTATTTACCGGTAACAGCAAATATGCAAACCCGAATAGATTAGAACCAAATCACCAAAACCAAGTGATCAAATAATGTCTTCAACATAACTAGGTAGTCTCCGAGTCATTCCAAGTGCCATTGAACAATATAACCTGTCGGTGAACCAAATATCAATGATTGTGCATAAGTCACTGACTTGTCGGTGAACATAACCAAAGATCTCCAAGTGCTGATAAGTGTTGACAAGTGCTGACATCAATGACAAAACCATATCAACATATCCAAAATACCAACACTTGTGTTCCAAGCAAGGGTATTTAACTCAATGATAAGGTCTTCATGTTTATCTTGAAAGCCTATAATGGGATGAAGCACAGGGGGATCATCCTCACCAAGGAGAAACATTTTGATTCATTGTTGAAATTGAAACTTTGTTAATCTATGCATGATTACAATTGAAAATAAGAGAGTAAATTAACCTCCTAACTAATATCTAAATGAGATTTTTGCATGAATTGAAAGGTTCATTTATCACCTAATTAGGATCTAAGTGTGATTTGTAACATGAATTGAAAGATTAATCCAATGCCTAATTAGGATCTAGGTGAATTTTTTTGCATGAAACGAAAGATTAATCCAATGCCTAATTAGGGTAAGTGCATCAAAATGGTGTGCAAAAAGGGGGGTATAAGTGGACACTTTTTTTTTTTTTTTTTTTTCTGAAATCGGGTAAACCTGAACTTGGAGGAGAAAGTTGAAAGTCATCCACTCAAGATATGAAGATACTCAAAGAACAAATATTGTAGTACTCTAAATCTAGTTTTCAAACTACCTTTTTTTTTCAAAATTGGATACGATTAAGGGGGTAAAATCCTTCACGCACGAAAAATAGACCATGATTTTTTTTTAAAAACATAACATAGTGTCTAACATGTGCATCAAAAAAGTCATAGTTAGATTTTGTATTTTGACAAATCCTTTAGCAGAAAGATAGTTAATAGTGAGCACTAGAAGTTGTGTATTTTTTTGCAATTTTTTTTTGAGTATTTTTTATTTATTTATGATTTTTCCAATCAAGAACATACTGAAAATCAAGTAACTATTCGTGCATGAAGCATAACTTGCACCAAAACAATCAAAAATATAATTTTTTTTTTAAATTGTAAAGAATCAAGTGCACTAAATAATATATAAAGTTTTTTAAATTTGGATAAGTAGATGATAAGTTATTAAAAAAATGGTACATGTATGTCTCTGAGAACTATGGAGACACTAGTAAAAGAAATTCAATAATAATATGTTATTGTTGTTCAAATTTTAAAAAAATTATATCGTTAGAAAGCTCAAAAGATGGGTGAAAATATGGTAGCAATTTTAGAAATTCCCATTTGATAAAGTGTAAACCTGGTGATGACAAAGTTGAGAAACCAAGTTGATAAATCAAAACATGTAAAAAACAAGGGAAATAGAGGGAAATTAAACTTCCAACCCATAGATTTGTCATCCAGGCCTATTCACAAGCCTAAATGGTCAAAAGCGTGCATGGGCTCCATGTACTATAAATAGCACGTACATGGTATTTTTAAAACAAAACCTCGTACGGGCTTCTACCTATGTTTACAATGTGGGTGTGTGCATACATATATGTATACATGTATAATATGTAAAATATGATATTTCATGTATATATGTATATATAATGTATATATATAATATATAATATGTATAACATAGTATCTATTATATAATAATGTATAATATATTATGTATATATACACACACATATGTGTGTGTGTATGTGTATTGCCTTTTGATATTTTATGTGTATTATATGTATATGTGTATGTATATATATTGTCTTTTGATATCTTATTGTAATGTATTATATTCCTCTCTCTCTCTCTCACTCTCTCTCAGGACCCCACATAACACCTAATGACATCTTTGGACCATGTATGATATCTCAAGGGGTCAAATGGTGTCTTAAGGAGTCATATGGTGTTGTAACACATGTGGCTCAACTAGAGCCCCATGTGACCCCTAATGACATCATGTGACATGTCTTCCTCTCCCCCCATCTCCCTCCCTCTCTTTTCTTTCCCTTTCTCTCCCTCCATCCCTTCCTCCCCCATCTCTCTCTCTCTCTCTCTCTCTCTCTCTCTCTCTCTCTCTCTCTCTCTCTCTCTCTCTCTCTCTCTCTCTCTCTCTCTCTCTCCCTCTCCCTCCCTCCCTCCAGACCCCACATAACACAACATGACCCTTTAGGAGAATATGATATCCTAAGGGGTCATATGGTGTCCCGAGGTGGTAAGATGAACCAATATTACAATATAAAAAGCAGTGCCAATATTGCTTACAAAATTAGACACCTAAGGGGTCAGAGGATGCCATATGACCCCTTAGAACACTATACAACCCATAAAAATACCATATGGTGTATTAAGGGGTCTTATGGTGTCTTAAAAGGTGGTAGGACACAATATGACCCCTAAGGACACATTACATGACCCATAACGACACCTAAGAGGTCATATGGTGTCCTAAGAGGTCATAGGACACTGTATGACCCCACATAACACCTTTATCTCTCTCTTTTTCATCCTCTCTCTCTCTCTCTCTATCTCTCTCTCTCTCTCTCTCTCTCTCTCTCTCTCTCTCTCTCTCTCTCTCTCTCTCCCCCTCTTTCTTTCTCTCCTTCTCCACCCTTTTCCACTCTCTCTCTCTCTTCGTCACATTTTGTAATCATGTCAAATAAATAAGAGCTTTAAAAGATGTGTGTATAGATATTTTATTAATGATAATTAAACTTTAATCTCTCCCTCTCTCCCTCTCTCTCTCTCTCTTATATTCTCTCTCTACCTCCCTCCCTTTTCCACCCTCTCTCCCCTTCTCCCTACCTCCCCTTATCACCCTCTCTCTCCCTTTTCCATTCTCTTTCTCCCTCCCTCTCCCTCTCTCTCCCTCCCTCCCTCTCCCTCTCCATATCTCTCCCTATCTATATCTCCATCTCTCCTTATCTCCCCCTCTCCCCCTCTCCCCCTTTTCCCCCCTCTCCCTCTCTCCCTCTCTCTGTCCCTCTCTCCTCCTCTCCCTTGCTCTCCCTCTCTCCCTTTCTCCCCCTCTCCCTCCCTCCCTCCCTTTTCCAACATCTCTCTCTCTCTCTCTCTCTCTCTCTCTCTCTCTCTCTCTCTCTCTCTCTCTCTCTCTCTCTCTCTCTCTCTTCCCCCCTCCCTCTCCCCCTCTCTCCCCCTCTCCCTCCCTCTCCCTCTCTCCCTTTCTCCCCCTCTCTCCCCCTCTCCCTTTTGTTGGCTTGATGATGATTGTAATGGATGACTTCATGTGTTGTCATTGATGGCACATGTATACACACACATATGTTCACATTGTCTTAGTCATCTTATTTAAGACCAACTAGTATTATATGCATAGAAAATTCCAATTGGTTTTGAGGGTGTCTAATCGATATATGTAGATAACTGATATATGTAGGAATGACATGACACTAGCTTGGAGATTCTCTGGAGATCATCAAAGAATCAAATGGAGGACAATTGGTCTATGAGTTGGAAGAGGTTAACTCTTTACCAATATTGGTATTCCAACCGGTTTCTCTGATTGTGTGATGAGTTGTCACCAGTCATGATGAGTTATTCCTAACTAACAGATTTGGTGGCAATCTATGATGCATTATGCTAGATTGTCCAGACATACTGCACCTAGGAAATTGTGTTGAAGCTCTTGAGCCGACATGATATCTAATGTCTATATAATGATATTATGATGAACTATGTTTATGATGTGAGATAGAAGTTTTAAGTTGTTGTGATTTACTAAAGGCATTGCAGAGTATGTCGGTGATGCAGTTTTGAGTGAGCACAAGAGGATCTATTAAAGCAACATGTGCTACTTCTAGATCACACCACCTGTTGTTTTCTAATCACTACAATATTCAAATCCCCTAACCAGGTAAGATCTAACAAGCTTCATTGTACAAATCTTCTAACCAGGTGATCCATTAGTTTGGGTTTGAAATATTCTACTGAGGCTACTCCTAACAGGGTACTACCTTAACAGGGTATAGCTCCTAACAAAGCTTTGGGATCTTTAACAAGATTCGTTCCTAGCAGAGCACTTTGTAGACCTTAACCGGTCAGTTACCTATTACTATAGATAGTTAGCTTGTGAGTCCCATCTCACTATGGTTTTTCCCAGTTGGGTTTTCCATGTATAAACACTTGTGTTATGGTGGATGTTTTAATTGTTGTGGATGGTTTAACATCATTTTGGATTGCATGCATAGTATTAAGTAAGCAGGTTAACTATATTTACCGGTCAATGTTTTGAAATGGTATTGTTTTGTTATCACTAATTCACCCCCCCTCTTAGTGCTTTTTAAGTCTATCAATTGGTATTAGAGCTAAACTTCCTTAAGGCTTAGTCAGTTCGAAGGAAACCCTAAAGCCACCATGGGTGATATGAGTTATTTAGAAATGGCTAGATTTCTTGATGATACCAAGAAAGATCATGAAACCCTAAGGGTTAGATTTAAAGCTTCACAAGTCAAAAGGAGAGAGTTGACTGAGCAACTATTGGAGATATCAGATAATGGTTCTTCAGATGAGGCCAACATTGATGAATTGGCTGAAAAAGTGGAAAACCTAAATGGTGAAAACCTAAATCTGAGGAGAGAGTTAGAAGCCCTAACAATCTACATGATACAAGAGCTTGAAGCAAGAAGGGCACTTGAAGACCTAATCAAAGAGAGAGATCATGATATTTTCAAAATCAAGCAAGAGAATGGAACTTTGTATGAACATTGGTATGAGGAGAAGGAAGAGAAGGAGGCTTTGTAGCTAGATCTTGAAATGACAACATCTCTAAGAGAGACTCTAACAAAACACAATGAAGATCTTACTAAAGAGCTCACTAAGGCTAATGGGAAGCTTGAAAAGTTCAATAAGAGTTCTTTTATGCTGGATGAGCAGATCCAATCTCAAAGGATGAAAGGTGACACATCTAGACTAGGTTTTGATACATCTAAGAAAGGAGAATCTTCTGGTACCAAGAGCAACATGTAGAAAGGTAAAAATACTCCTAAGGCTAACAAGCCTACTGGTAAGAAAGCTTTCAAACCTAATTGCTTTATCTATCACAAACCTGGACATATAGCTAATGTGTGTAGAAGCAGACCTAATAAGAACAAAAGCTATAATGGAAATGCTAGGTATTAAGATTTGAAGGTTATTTTTTTACATGCAACATGTATGGACATAGATTAGTTGAATGCAGATATGGAGCAAACAATCCAGCACCTCACATGAATCCAAGACCTAGTGGTGACTGGAGAAGAACCTATGACAACTGGGGAAGCATGAACTACCAGAAACCCTATGTCAACCGGTTTAGTCCATATGAAATGGAAAAGGTAAAAAATGTGATTTGCACCATTTGTAATAATTATGGACATGTGGCTATGAACTGCAAAAGGAAAACTAGAAGAGGTAATGCAGGACCTTGGAGATCATCTGGGATGGCTTGCTATCATTGTCACAAACTAAGACACATGGAAAATTTTTGTAGAACCAGGAAGAACAAACCGGTTAACCACTCTGAAGATCATAAAGGTAAGCAGAAGGTCAATGTTGAGGAAACTAGAGAGGAGATGAACAAAATCTGGAAAAAGAAGAGTGAGGACAAGCCTGCAGAAGAATCTATCCCTTAACCTAGTGTGGATAACCCTGCACCAGTGAATTAAGCCTTTCAATAAGCCTAAGGGGAGCATAGCGGTAAATCTAATTCTAGACCCCTTGAAGAATGTGTGGTAGGAGAGTTTTGCATTTTGATTTATTTTGTGAGAATTCGTGATATCATTGTCTATCGATTTTCAAAAGATTGTCAACCGGTTATATACCTGTTAGTATTGGGAAGTTTTATTAAGCGATATATTAGGGTTTGTTACCCTATTGGGTGAGTAATTAATGCAGTGGGTAAGTTTGTAAAAGTGATTTTTACTATGTTATTTTTACCCTAATTGCATTCGAAGAATAAATCTTGAGCACCTGCAGAGTGAAAAAGAGAATTGCTAGCTAATTGTAGATGGATTTGTGTTGCGGATCAAAAGATTGAATTGGATTCGAAGATTAGAGTATTTTCATTGATGATGATTGTAATGAATTCATCACTTGTTGTCATTGATGAAACACTCACACACACACACATGATTATATTGATTACCCGTGTAACTTCAACTATTTACACTGTCAACCAGTATGTTAGAGGTTTATCTCTAACCGGTACTTTATGTCAACCGGTATGTACATAAGACACAACCTATGGTTATACTAAATTGACATCAAGATGAAGATCAAGATGGAGATCAAGTGGAGACTCAAGGACAATGGTTCATATGTTTTATTCAAACCGGTGCTAGTTGTTCCAACTGGTATTTGTTAAGTTTTATAATGAGTTACCAGCACCGACTACTTGACGGTAATTTTTGTGATGAGTTATGGTCACTTGTCTAGATACACTGCACCTAGGAAATTGTGTCATGATTTCCTTAGGCCAACATAAGATTTTAATGACTATTTATAGACATCTTAGTGAATCACTTGAGAGAGATGTTATGTAACGGATGGTATGCGCGAAGAGAAAAAGTTTTTGTTCAAGAGTGATAAGTGTTAAGATGAAGAGTGTGATGAAGAGCAATGTGAATATACTTAATTAGAAGGATCTGATCAAGAAAATATTGTGCTACTTACAATAGATCAAACCATTCTTATTGTTTTCTAACCATTACAACATAATCAAATCCCTTAATCGGGTAAGCTCTAACAAGCTTCAATGTATAAATCCTCTAACAAGGTGATCCATTAGTTTGCATTCTTAAATCCTCTAGCGAGGTTACTCCTAATAGAGTACTACTCTTAACAAGGTATAAGCTTCTAATCAAGCTTTGGAATCTCTAACAAGATTCGCTCCTAGCAGAGCACTTTGTAGACCTTAACCAATCAGTTATCTATTACTATAGATAGTTAACTTGTGAGTTCCATCTCACTATGGTTTTTACCTATTTGAGTTTTCCATGTATAAACACTTGTGTTATGGTGGATGTTGTTATATAATTTTTGATTGCATGCATTGTGTTTAAAAGCTTTGTTAAGCTCATCTGCTGGTTAGTGTTTGAAGTAGTGTTTTATTTTGTGTCACTGATTCATCCCCCCCCTATCAATGCTTTTCAAGTCCATAAATTGGTATCATAGCCTAACTTATTTCAAGCCTAACCACTTAGAAGGGATCCTTGAAACCACCATGGGGGACAGGAGCTACTTCGAGATAGCTAGAGAGCTAGAAGCTAGAAGAAATGAACTTGAATCCCTTAGGGTCAAACTGAAAGCTTCTCAAGTCAAAATGAGAGAGCTAACTGAACAACTATTAGAAATATATGATAATAGTTCTTCAAATGAAGCCAATATTGATGCTTTAGTAGAGGAAGTTGAAAAGATGAAAGGTGAGAAACTAAATCTAAGGAGAGAGCTAGAAGGTCTCACTATCTGCATGAGTCAGGAACTAGAAGCCAGAAGAGCTACTAAAGATCTTGTCAAGGACAGAGACCAAGAGATTACAAAGATCAAGTAGGAAAAAGACACTATGCATGAGAGTTTTATTGTTGAAAGAGAACAAAAGGAGAACCTACAGCTAGATCTTGATCTTGCATCATCTCTAAAAGAGAATGTGTCTAAGCATAATGAAGATCTCATCAAACAGCTTATTGAAGCCAATGAGAAATAGGAGAAGTTCATCAAAAGTTCTACCATGCTGGAAGAACAAATTCAATCACAAAGAATGAAGGGTGATATCTCTGGACTTGGTTTTCACACAACTAAAAAAGGTTCTCCTATGGTACAAAGACCAACAATCCTAGGAACAAATCTACTCCTAAGATCAATAATCCTACCGGTAAGAAGGTCTTTAAACCTATCTGCTTTGTTTGCCATAAACCTGGTCACACTGCAAATGTTTGTAGAAACAAACCTAATAGAAATGTAAGTTACAATACTAATGCTAGATATGTATCCAAGAAATTTGAAGGTCATTTCTTCACATGTGGAATGTATGGACATAGATCTATTGAGTGCAGATATGGAGAAAACAATCATGTGCCACACATGAATCCAAAACCAAATGGTGACCGGATGAGGAACTTTGTTAACTAGGTAAACCTGAACTGGCAAAGATTCTATGGCAATTGGTTTAGTCCATTCGAGATGGAAAAGGTAACAAATGTTATTTGCACCTTCTGTAATAACTTTGGTCATGTGGCTATGAACTGCAGAAGAAGAACAAGAAGAGGAAATGCAGAACCTTAGAGATCATCTAGTATGGCCTATTATCACTATAACAAATTGGGGCACTTATAAAAATTATGTAGATCCAGAAATAGTAAACTGGTCAATTCTTCCAAGGATCAGAAAGGAAAGCAAAAAGTTGATATTGAATCGGATTTGGAAGAAGAAAAGTGGTGACTCACCTGGAGAAGAAACTGTTCCTTCAGCCAGTGAAGAGAACCCTACACCGGTGACTTAAGCCTTTTTAATATGGCTAAGGGGAGCTTAATGGTAAAACATCTTCGAACCCCTTGTAAAAAATGAGCGGGAAATAATTTTGAAACATAAAATTTTGGTAACTTTTTGTTAACATGTTATCAACCAGTTTTCCACTTGAGGGGTGAAATTAGGGTTTGTGACCCTAATGAGCGAGCATTTATTGTAGTAGTTAAATGTTGGCTTGATGATAATTGTATTGTATTCATCACTTGTTGTCATTGATGAAACACTCTTACACACATATATGTTTACATTGACTACCAGTGTAACTTCAATTGGTTTACACTACCAACCGGTATGTTTAAGGTCTATCTCTAACTAGTACTTTGTGTCAACTAGTATATGCCTAACAGATAACCTATGGTAACACTAAGTCAACATAAAAATGAAGATAAAGTTGAAGGTGAAGATCAAGTGGAAGATTCTAGTACAACGATTCACTAGTTTTATTCCAACCGGTACTGATTGCTCTAACTTGTATCTGATTTTGTGATGTGTTACCAACACTATTTGTTTGGCGGTCATTTTTGTGATGAGTTATGTCTAGATACACTGAACCTAGGAAATTGTGTTCTTATGGCTGACATAAGGTCTGAATGTCTATTTAAAGACATCTGAGTGAAGCATTTCATAAGAGATGAAAAAGAGAGAACACATATAGAAGAGGTAATCTATACGAATACTTTTGCTGAAGAGTAATAAGTGTTTAGATGGAGTGCAGTGTTGAATGTACTTAGAATGATCTGATCAAGAAATTTTTGTGCTACTCAGAACAAATCAAATCTTTCTTGTTGTTTTCTAATCATTACAATAGAATAAAATCCCCTAACCGGGTAAGCTCTAACAAGCTTCATTGTACAAATCCTCTAACAAGGTGATCCATTAGTTTGGATTCTAAAATCCTCCAGCAAGGTTACTCTTAACAGGGTAGTACTCTTAACAAGGTATAAGCCTTTAATCAAGCTTGGGATCTCTAAGAAGATTCGCTCCTAGCAAAGCTCTTTGTAAGACCTTAACTAGTCAGTTTTCTATTACTGCAGATAGTTAACTTGTGAGTTCCATCTCACCGTGGTTTTTACCTATTTGGGTTTTCCACGTATAAACACTTGTGTTATGGTGGATGTTCTACTTTATGTGGATGTTGTTATTTCATTTTGGATAGCTTGTATTTTTCTCAAATTCTTATTTAAGTTCATCTATCAGTTAGTGTTTAAAGTTGTGTGTGTTTTGGTGTCACTGATTCACCCCCCTTCTTAGTGCTTTTCAAGACCATCAATTGATATCAGAGCCTAACTTCTTTGAAGCCTAACCGCTTGGAAGGAAATATTTAAACTACCATGGGGGATAGAAATTACTTCAAGATGGTTAGAGAGATAGATTCTAGCAGAAGTGAGATTGAATCCCTTAGGGGAAAACTAAAAGTTTCTCAAACCAAAAGGAGAGAGTTATCTGAAAAACTATTAGAAATATCTGATAATAGTTCTTCAGATGAAGCAAATATTGATTCTTTAGCAAAAGAATTTGAAAAGTTTCAGGGTGAGAAATTGAATCTAAGAAGAGAGCTAGAAGGTCTCACTATCTACATGAGTTAGGAACTGGAAGGCAGAAGAGCTACTGGAGATCTTATCAAGGTAAGAGATCAGGAAATCATAAAGATCAAATGGGAAAAAGATACTATACATGAGGACTTGATTGTTGAAATAGAAGAAAAGGAAAACCTAAAGCTAGATCTTGAGTTGGCATCATCTCTGCAAGAGAACCTATCTAAGCATAATGAAGATCTTGTCAAAAAGCGTACTGAAGCTAATGAGAAATTGGAGAAGTTCGTCAAAAGTTATACCATGCTGGAAGAACAAATTCAATCATAGAGAATGAAGGGTGATATCTCTGGACTTGGTTTTCCTATGACTGAAAAAGGTGAATCCTCTGGCACAAAGAGCAATAATACAAAGAACAAAACTGCTTCTAAAGTCAATAAGACTATCGGTAAGAAGGCTTTTAAACCTGTTTGCTTTATTTTCCATAAGCTTGGTCATACTACAAATGTTTGTAGGAACAAACGTAACAAAAATGCAAGTTACAATACTAATACTATGTATGTGTCTAGAAAGTTTGAAGGACATTGGTACAGTTGTGGAATGTATGGGCATAAAAATATTGAGTGCAGATATGGATCAAACAATCCTGTACCACACATGCATCCTAGACCATATGGTGACCGAACAAGGAATTTTGATAACCGTGTAAACAAGACCTGTCAAAGATCCTATGGCAACCAGTTTAGTCCATTTGAAATGGAAAAGGTAACAAATGTTGTGTGTACCTTTCGTAATAACCTTTGTCCTGTGGCTATGAACTGTAGAAAAAGAATAGGAAGAGGAAATGTAGGACCCTAGAGATCATCTGGTATGGTATGTTAACACTGCAACAAACCAAGGCACCTGGCAAAGTTTTATAGATCAAGAAATAGCAAACCAGTCAACTCTTTCAAGGATCAGAAAGGCAAACAAAAAATTGATCTTGAGGAAAGAAGAGAAGATATGAACCGAACTTGGAAGAAGAAAAGTGAAGAATTGCCTATAGAGGAAATCATTCCTTCACCTAGTGAAGAGAATCCAACACCGATGAATTAAGCCTATCTAACACAGCTAAGGGGAGCGTAACGGTAAAACTTTTTTAGACCCCTTTTGTAAAATGAGCGCGATAGAATTTTTGAATTTTGGTGACTTTTGTTGACCTATTATTAACTGGTATTTCACTTAAGTGGTGAAATTAGGGTTTGTAACCTAAAAGTATGAGCATTTATTACGGTTGGTAAAAAGGATAAAAACAAGTTTTACCTTATCATTTTTACCCTAGCTCTTTCAAAAAAGGAAAATTGAAGCGATTGCAGAGCAGAGCAAGATTGTCTTGGTGCAAATTGGGAAATTGCTTTGTGATTAGAGAAATCAAGTTGAATTGGAAGTTGCAGAGAAGTGAACGAGTGTGCATTTGAACAGTTCAACCAGTAAACGAAGCAACATGCAAGATTTTAGGTATTTCTTTATATACCCCTTCGAAGCTTGTTTATCTAGAATGGCATCCACTTCGAAGTTTGTAGAGAGGTTGATGATCACTGCTGAGCCTGAGGAAGCTCTAAAGGCAGATGAAATTATGTCTTATAATGCATTGTCACAAGTCCTGAGTGGTGTCGTGGTCAAAGGTGATTTGTCCAGCTATATAGATTGCAAAATAGAAGATTTGGGAACTCTTCACATCTATACTCAGCTCAAATCACTCTATAATAAGGATGGAAAGATTGAAACTAAATATACTAGGGTTTTTGAAAAAGGGTTTCATAATGCCGCCTACTTTCTTGAAGACTTTGAGGATGAACACATAAGAATAATTTTGAGTCAAGTCCACAAAGAGAATATGTATCTGGAGAGGACTTACACAATAACCAAGGAGGCTATTAGGGTTGTAACAGGTTATTGCTCAACTTGTGAAGTTTCTGTGTTGAGGAGAATTTCAAAAGATACTGTCTTCAAGTTAACCTATTCTACATCTGATAGGAATTCTTTTTCTATCAAAAATATTAGGGACCTTGTGGTGAAACTTGTAGCAATGGTGATAGGATACTGAGTGTTTTACTCTAGTAGACTTAACAGTGTTCCATCCACTGCAATTCATGTAGCAAATAGAATGATAATTGATAATGCAGATTATGATATTTATGAAGCTATCAGACTCGAGCTATTTCAAAATTTGAAATATATTAAGAAGCACAATTCTTAGAAGTTCAAATATGGTCAACCATTAGAAAGGTTATTTTTCTACTTTCAGAACTTTCTACAAGGTATAGGTGACATTGAATGGTCCAAATAACAACCGGTTAATGCACAGATCAAGAACAACATTAAGGCTATGAAGAATACTTTTTCAGCTGCCACAAATAGGTACTTTAATGAATTCCAAAAGAAGATGAGCTTGAGAATGAGGTTACCTAAAGATGTGGTAAAACACTTTGAAAAAGACATAATCTTCATGGTTACCACTGACTTTTTCTTGATGCAAGCAATTGAACCAAGGAAGGAAGAGATGGAAGATATGAGCTACGAGGTCAATCATGACTTACTACTTGGCTATGCTAATACTTTGTTAGCATCACCCAAAGACAAAGAGAAGGCAAAATTGGACATCTTAGCAGTCGAAGCTGTACCAATTGAAATTGGTATTGCACTTGTAGAAAAAGAAAAAGGAAAGCAAAAGAAATATGATAAAAAATCTCTTGTGACGAAGACTACAAGGGTGACTCGGAGTGTCCTAACCAAGAAGGAACCAACACCTAAAATATCTGAGAAGAAGGAGAGTGCACCAAAGAAAAGGAATAGAAAACTAATTTTGCAACCAGAGTATGAGGGTACAAATTCTGAAGAAGAACCTAAGAAGGAAAAAGCAATCGGCAAAACACCTAAGAAGGTAAAGGTAGTGCCAAAGGCAACTACACTTATAGACATTGCCACCTAAAAACTTGACACAACATTTGAGAGAACAATGAAGTCATTGGGAAGAAACAAGTTTGACAATGTCAAAGAACATTATGATTCTTTTACTGAAGATGAGCAGAAGCAAGTACTCCAACAGGTAATAATCTACTTGGGTCATTATAGTAGATTTCCACATGATTTGGAGAAAGATATTTCAGTCTCTTTTTATAATACTTTGTTAGATAAATGGAAAGAAGCCATTCAATTAGAAAAGAAGATTTTTGATGAAGTATTTGTACAATATTTTCCCAATCTATCATCAAATGAAATTAGTGCTTTAACTGGGGAATACAAAGAATATTTTGATTTTAAAGTAAGAAGACTGAAGCTTATTAATGCAAAAAGGTCATTTGTTGAGTTTGAGACACATCAGCTAGCATGTATAATCAAAAAGAGGGAAGATGTCATCCACTCAAGTAGTAAGGATGTACCACAGAAGATATTCCTCAACCAGAAATGGATGAAGAGGAAATTGTTCAAGCTGACGTAGTTTATCCAACCAAAAAGAAGGATGATTCCATTATTCTTGTTGATGAAGATATTCAAGATACAGTAGACCTATCTGGAGTCATTACTGCACCAAATATGGATCCTCCTACAATCATAGAAGTACAGGTTACATCAGGTGATCAACTGGGTAATCAACTAAAAGAGGTCAGTGAACCGGCAACTGAACAACTAGAGAAACCCCAATCTCCATCGGTCATTGAGACTACTCAAAAGGAGTCTACTGAGGAAGCCATTGCTCATAAAAAATAAGATACAATAGAGAATAACACAAAAAGAACCATCATTAAGAGTACACCCCCTGAACCGACAAAGCTAGAACTACTTGATGATGATGATGAAGACTCTTTAAGTATTTCAGGACCTATTGACATGAATACCTTGAGTGCATCTGAAATGATGAAGATTGCTAATGTTATGCAATCTCGTGCACACAAGAAGAGATTGAAAGAGCAAATAATTGAGGTAGAGACAATCCAGAATGCAGTAGAAATTTTGTTTGGATTACTACTGGAAACCTTTGTTGCACATCTTCCTACTCCTATCAGCAAACTTGGTCAGTTAGTTGCAGATGCATTTGATCAAATCAAATTTCTTGAAGATGTTGCTCAAATATCTGTTGAGAAGAACCACAAGAAGGCATATGGAGATAAATTGGCTAAGCACATTGAAAATAGAAAAATGGATTTATCTCATAATGGCAGTCAGTTAAAGAAAGCTATTGAATCTAGAGGAAAGTATCTTGCCTCTACCTCCAATATTACTTTCTTTTATTCTGATATTTCTAAGAATCAAGTTGAAACTGAGCAGGAAATAGAAAGGTTATGCAAGGCATATGTCCCAATCTAGGACTCTATTCATTCCTTTAACTGGTCTATTAATGAATTGCATGACAAACTGAATAGGAATGATAATGAGAGAGCTAAGAAATTCCAATCTCAAAGAGAGATCAAGAGTCAGCTCACCTCATAGATTGACATTCTTCAGAAAACATACTCCAGTGCAGAAGCTATTCTTGCTACTCCTAACACCTACATGCTAGATTCAATGGATGAATTCTATTCCCAACTATTGTCTACCTCTGAGTATATGGACAACATACTGGAATCATGGCAGAATGCTCTATCCCAAATGAAGTAGAATTTCAATAATATTTTCAGCAGAATATCCAATGCATGAGCTTGTTTAAAACTATAATTATGATGAACACTTTGATATAGATTTTCTATATATATGTATATATTTTACTTTATCATTTTGGCATTGTTGTCAAAGGGGGAGTAATAATATGTATGTGTTTTTTTGAAAATTTTGTAGTTATGCATGCATTAAGGGGGAGTATTGCATTAAAAGGGGAATATGAGTAAATATGTAAATATGTTGTGTATGCACACTTAGCGGTATTGTATTACTTTAAAATTTTCTAAGTGTTGCCATCAATGCCAAAGGGGGAGATTGTTGGCTTGATGATAATTGTAATGTATTCATCACTTGTTGTCATTGATGAAACACTCACACACACATATATGTTTACATTGACTATCAGTGTAACTTCAATTGGTTTACACTACCAACCTTTATGTTTAAGGTCTATCTCTAACTGGTACTTTTTGTCAACTGGTATGTGCCTAAGAGATAACCTATGGTAACACTAAGTCAGCATCAAAGTGAAGATAAATTTGAAGGTGAAGATCAAGTGGAATATTCCAGGACAACGATTCACTAGTTTTATTCCAACCGGTACTGACTGCTCTAACCAGTATCTGATTTTGTGATGTGTTACCAGCACTGTTTGTTTGGTGCTCATTTTTGTGATGAGTTATGTCTAGATACACTACACCTAGGAAATTATATTCCTATGGCCGACATAAGGTTTGAATGTTTATTTAAAGACATCTTAGTGAAGCATTTCATAAGAGATGAAAAAGAGAGAACATATATAAAAGAGGTAATCTATGCGAATACTTTTGCTGAAGAGCGATAAGTGTTTAGATGGAGAGTAGTGTTGAATGTACTTAGAATGATCTGATCAAGCAAGTTTTGTGCTACTCAGAACAAATCAAATCTTTCTTGTTGTTTTCCAATCATTACAACAGAATAAAATCCCCTAACCGGGTAAGCTCTAACAAGCTTCATTGTACAAATCCTCTAACAAGGTGATCCATTAGTTTGGATTCTAAAATTCTCCAGCAAGGTTACTCTTAACACAGTAGTACTCTTAATAGGGTATAAGATTCTAATCAAGCTTGGGATCTCTAAGAAGGTTTGCTCCTAGCAAAGCTCTTTGTAAGACCTTAACTGGTCAGTTTTCTATTACTGCAGATAGTTAACTTGTGAGTTCCATCTCATCATGGTTTTTACCTATTTGGGTTTTCCACGTATAAACACTTGTGTTATGGTGGATGTTCTACTTTATGTGGATGTTGTTATTTCATTTTGGATAGCATGTATTTTGCTCAAATTCTTAGTTAAGTTCATCTACCGATTAGTGTTTAGAGTTGTGTGTTTTGGTGTCACTGATTCTCCCCCCCTCTCAGTTCTTTTCAAGACCATCAGTAAAAAGGATAAAAGCAAGTTTTACTTTGTCATTTTTACCCTAACTCATTTGAGAAAGAAATTTGAAGTGATTGCAGAGCTGAGTAAGATTGTCTTGCTATTAATTATTGAATTGTTTCATGATTTGAGAGATTAAGTTGAATTGAAGGTTGCAGAAATTCAAACTAGTGTGCACTTGGGCATTTCAATTGGTAAACGGGGAACATGTGTGAAACAAGGTATTTGTTTGAACATACCACTTTGAATCTTGTTAATCTAGAATGACATCTACTTCAAAGTTTGTAGAGAGGTTGATGATCACTTCTGAGCCTATGGAAGTTGCAAAGGCAGAACAGATTGTGTCATATAATGCATTGTTGCAAGTTCCAAGTGGAGTTTTGGTCAAAGGTGATTTGTCTAGTTATATAGACTGCAAATTAGAAGATTTAGGATCTCTATACATATACACATAGTTGAAATCACTTTATGATGAGAACAGTAAAATTAAGACACGGTATGCTAGAGTTTTCAAAAAGGGTTTTCATAATGCCTCCTATTTTTTTGAAGATTTCAAAGAAGCGGATATTAGAATAATTTTGAGTAGAGTTCATGGAGAAAACATGTACTTAGAAAGGACTCACACAATTACAAAGGAAGCCATTCAGGCTGGGACTAACTATTTCTCAACTGGGGAAGTACCTGAGTTAAGGAAAATTTCTAAGAACACTGTCTTCAACTTAACTGGTTCTACTTCTGATAAGTGTGCCTTTTCTATCAACAATATCAGAGATGTTGTGGTAAAACTAGCAGCAATGGTGATAGGATACCGATTATTTTACTCCAATGGGCTTAATAGTGTTCCATCTACAACAACTCATATGGTTCACAAAATGATTGTTTATAATGCAGACTATGATCTCTATGAAGCCATCAGAAGGCAATTATTTCAAAATTTGCAATTAGTTAAAAAGGATAATAGTCAAAAATTCAAGTATGGTCAGCCATTGGTCGGATTATTCTTTTATTTTCCAAACTTTCTACTAGGAATTGGAGACATTGAGTGGTCAAAGGACTCACCAATCTTTGCACAAATTAAGAACAACATTAAGGATGTAAAGAATACTTTCCATGCTACTCTGAATAGGTATTTCAATGAGTTCCAAAAGAAGATGAGTATGAGAATGAGGCTACTAGAATAAGTGGTAAAACACTTTGAGAAGGACATAATCTTCACTGTTACCACTGATTTTTGCTTAATGCAAGCAATTGAGCTTAAAGAAGAAGAAATGGAAGATATGAGTTATGAGGTTAACCATGATCTTCTAGTTGGTTATGATAATACCCTATTAGCATCGCCTATAGACAAAAAGCAGGCAAAATTGGACATTGTGGTAGTCCAAGAGGCACCTGCACAAACTAGTACTGCACCTGTTAAAAGCACAAAAGGAAAGAATAAAAATCCTAATGAAGAATCTCCAATAAAGAGTACTAGTGTTACCAAGAGTGTCCTAACCAAAACGGAACCATAACCTAAAGTATATGCTAAGAAATAGACAAAGAAGAGAGGCAGAAAATTAATTTTGCAACCAGAGTCTGAGGGAATGGATCTTGATGAAGAACCAAAGAAAGAAAAAGAAATCAACAGATTATCCAAGAAGGTTAAGTAAGTGTCAAAGGCAACTATGCCTATTGATATAGCATCTTTCAAACCTGAAACCCATTTTGAAAGGACAATCAAGACATTGAGGAGGAATAGGTTTGACAATGTAAAAGAGCATTTTGATACCTTCACTGAAAATGAGAAAGAGGAAGTGATTCAATAGGTAATCACTCATCTATGTCATTATAGTAGATATCCACAAGAATTAGAAAAGGATATCCCAAATTCTTGAAATACTATTCTTTCAAATAAATGGGAGGAAGCTATCAAACTAGAAAAAGAAATCATTGGTAAGGTATTTGTACAATATTTTCCTAAGGATGATATTAGTGCTTTATTTGCTCGATACAAATCTCAATTTACATTTAAATCAAGGAGACTGAAGTTACTCAGTGGAAAGAGAGAAATCATTGAGACTAAGACTCATCATATAGCATATAATGTCAAATGGATGGAAGAGCTCATCCAATCCTTTATGAATGAGGATAATGATATTGATGATGTTACTCCACCGGAAATGGATGAAGAGGAGATTATTCAACTTGATGAGGTCTATCCACTAAAGAAGAAGGATGATTCTATTATTCTTATTGATGATAATATTCAGAATATAGTGGACTTATCTGGAGACAACACTATACCAGATATGGAGCCCCAAATAACCACTAATGTACAAGTTACACTAGTTGAGCAACCAGCTACTCAACTAAAAGTGGAGAATCCACCAGCAACAAAACAACTGGAGAAACCCCAACCTCCACCGGTCATTCAAGAAATTTAGAAGGAGACTACTAAAAATGTTGCCATAGTCACCTAAAAAGACAATAGAGCAGAATATAGAGAAAGCTATCATTAAGGTTGTATCCCCTAAACCAACAAAGCAGAAACAACTTGAAGATGATGATGATGATTCTTTAAGTATTTCATGACCTATTGATATGAACACTTTGAGTGCATTAGAAATGATGAAACTGGCTAATTTTATGCAATCTAGAGCACATAAGAAGAGACTAAAAGAGCAAAGGGTTGAAGAAGAGACAATTCAGAATGTAGTAGAAATTTTGTCTGGTCTACTACCAAAAACATCTATAGCACATCTTTCTACACCCATTAGCAAACTTGGTCAGTTAGTTGCAGATGCATCTGATCAAATCAAGTCACTAGAAGATGTTGCTCAACTGTATGCTGAAAAGAATCACAAGAAGAAGTATGTAGAAAAACTGGCAAAGGATATTGATAGTGGGAAAATGGCTCTATCACACAATAAGGATTTTTTGAGAAATGCTATTGAAACGGGAGGAAAGTATCTTGCTTCCACCTCTAATGTTTCTTTCTTTTATTCTGACATTTCAAAAAGATAAATAGAAATAGAGCAAGAGCTAGAAAGGATATGCAAGGCATATGTCCCACTCCAAGACTCTATACTTACCTTTAACAAAATTGTAGATGATTTGCATAATAGACTACATATATATGATAATGGGAAGGCTAAGTGACTCTGGTATCTAAAAGAACTCAAGAGTGTGCTCACATCATAAGTAGACATATTACAGAAAGCCTACTCCAACGCAGAAGCTATCTTAGCAACCCCTGAAACCTGCACCCTGGACTCAATGGAAGAATTATATTCACATCTATTGTCTACATTCGAGTATACTGAGAATGTGTTGGAGTCATGGACAAACACTTTGTGACAACTGAAGACAAGCTACAATGTTATTTTCATGAGACTTGCTTATGCTTGAACTTTGATACAGTTTTTTTTGTTGTTGTTACTATTGTATATGCTAAACACTGTGATACAAATTTTCTATATATATATATATATATATATATTGCTTTTTCAATTTGGCATTTTTGTCAAAGGGAGAGTAGAAATATGTATGTGTGTTATTGAAAATTTTGTATAATGTATGCATTAAGGGGGAGCATGAGTAAATCTGTAAATTTGTTATGCATGCACACTTAGCGGTATTACTATAAAATTTTCTAAGTGTTTCCATCAATGCCAAAGGGGGAGATTGTTGTCTTGATGATGATTGTAATTAATTCATCACTCATTTTCATTGATGAAACACTCTCACACACACATATGATTATATTGACTACCGGTGTAACTTCAACTGTTTAGACTGTCAATTGGTATGTTAGAGGTTTATTTCTAACCGGTACTTTGTGTCAACCAATATGTGCATAAGAGACAACCTATGGTTATACTAAGTCAGCATCAAGATGAAGATCAAGATGGAGATCAAGTGGAGACTCAAGGACAACGGTTCATATGTTTTATTCAAACTGGTACTAGTTGTTCCAACTGGTATTTGTTAATTTTTGTGATGAGTTACCAGCACCGACTACTTGGCGGTAATTTTTGTGATGAGTTATGGTCACTTGTCCAGATACATTGCACCTAGTAAATTGTGTCATGATTTCCTTAGGCCAATATAAGATTTGAATGTCTATTTAAAGACATCTTACTGAATCACTTGAGAGAGATGTTATGTAACTAATGGTATGCATGAAGAGTGAAATTTTTTGTTCAAGAGCACTAAGTGTTAAGATGAAGAGTGTGATGAAGAGCAGTGTTGATTGTACTTAGAAGGATTTGATCAAGAAAATATTGTGCTACTTAGAATAGATCAAACCATTCTTGTTGTTTTCTAACCATTACAACATAATCAAATCCCTTAATCAGGCAAGCTTTAATAAACTTCAATGTATAAATCCTCTAACACAATGATCCATTAGTTTGGATTCTTAAATCCTCCAACGAGGTTACTCCTAACAATGTACTACTCTTAACAAAGTATAAGCTTCTAATCAAGCTTTGGGATCTCTAACAAGATTCGCTCCTAGCAGAGCACTTTGTAGACCTTAACCGGTCAGTTATCTATTACTGTAGATAGTTAACTTGTGAGTTCCATCTCACCATGTTTTTTACCTATTTGGGTTTTCCATGTATAAACACTTGTGTTATGGTGGATGTTGTTATATCATTTTGGATTACATGTAATGTGTTTAAAATCTTTGTTAAGTTCATCTACCAGTTAGTGTTTGAAGTAGTGTTTTATTTGGTGTCACTGATTCACCCCCCCTCTCAGTGCTTTTCAAGTCCATCACAAAGAAGGCAAAATAGGTTTACTTTCGAGAGATCAACCAGAAACCTTGCCAGTGCAAAGCGATTAAGGTATTATATTATTAATCTCTCTCAAATCAAGTATCCAGAATGGCATCATCATCTAAGCAAGCAGAGAGACTTATGATTACTGTTGAACCTATGGAGTCTATGGAATCTAATAAAATAGTATCATATAATGCATTGTCTCAAGTTCCTGATGGCATTATGATAAAAGGTGATATATCCAATTATATTGACTGTAAAATTGAGGATTTAGGATCACTATCAATTTATTCTCAACTCAAATCCTTGTGTGATAAAAGAGGGAAAATCAAACCCAAGTACATTAGGGTTTACAAAAAAGGTTTTCATAATGCAACATATTTTCTTGAAGATTTTGAAGAAAAAAATGTTAGGATAATTATTAGTCGTGTGGATGGAGAGAATATGTATCTTGATAGGTCGCACACAATCACGAAGGAAGCAATTCATGCAATGACTAGTTTTTGGCAAACTGGTGAAGTTCCAAAGCTAAGGAAAATTTCAAAAGAGACTGTGATTGCACTAACTCAGACCACTTCTAATGGTCGGGCATTTTCAATCAACAACATTAAAGACCCAACATTTAGACTTGCAACTATGGGCATTGGTTATAGGATATTTTATTCTAGTAGGATGAACAATGTGCCATCTACTGTTGTGCATGTAGCTTACATGATGACTGCTGAGAATGAAAACTATGAATTATGCGATGCAATAAGGAGTCAATTGATGTTGAACCTACAATAAATTAATAAAGATAGTAGTCAAAATTTTAAATTTGGTCAACAGTTGATTGGTATATTTTTCTATTTTCAGAATTTCCTACCAGGAATTGGTGGCATTCAATGGTCGAAGGACATGCTGGTAACAACTCAAATCAAGAACAACATTAAGTTTGTAAAGAGCACATTTTCTATTTCTATGAACATATATTTTAATGAGTTCCAAAATAATATGAGAATGAGGTTGAGGCTACCTGAAGATGTGGTGAAACACTTTGCAAAAGACATGTGTTTCACAGTTACCACAGATTTTTGTCTTATGGATGCTGTAGAACCCAGGGAAGATGAGATGGAAGAAATGAGTTATGAAGTCAACTATGACTTATTAATCAGATATGCCAACAAAATTTTGACATCTCCCAAGGATAAGAAGAAGAAAAGACTAGGGACTTACCAGGAAAGCAATGCACCTGCTGAACCCAGTAGTGCCAAAGAGAAGAAGAAAGTTGAGCAAGCACCTTCACTGACCACTGGTACAAGGGTGACAAGAAGTGTTTAAGTAAAAAAGGAACCGGCACCCAGAGTATATGCTAAGAAGTAGACTGAAATGAAGAAGAGAGATAGACAACTTATTCTTCTAGAAAAATCTGAGGATATCGACACTGAAGAGGAACCAAAGAAAATGAAAGCAACTGGTAAGAAAGCCAAACCGGTAGAAGACATTTCAAAGACAAGTATTCCTATTAATGTTTTATCTTACAAGCCTATGACTGATTTTGAGAAGACATTGAAAACATTAGGGAGGAAAAGGTTTGATAATGTAAAAGAATTTTATGATTCATTTAATGATGAACAAAAACAACAAATTGTTCAAGAGGTAATCAACTACTTTTGTCAATACAATCGGTTGCCTCAGGATATTGAAAAATATATTTTTGATTCTTTGTATTCTATTCTTGCAAATAAGTTGAAAACGGTTGTAGAACAAGATCAAGAAATTATTGATAGAATTTTCATTCAATATTTTCTTGAGTTACCTAGAGATGAATTATTAGCATTGGTTGATAATTTCAAAGGACAGTTTCATTCTTAGGCAAGAAGATTGAAGTTATTGGTTGGAAAGGTTCAATCTGTTGAAGTTTAAACTCATCAGATAGCAAGAAATATTCAAAAGATGCATGAGAAAATGAAGTCTCATAATGATGATCAAACAAAGACTAGAGCTCAACTAGAGTTAGATGAAGAAGAATTTATTGCACCAGATATTGTCTATCCTATTAAGCATAAGGATGACACTACTTCTCTATCGATTATATTTGTAGATGATACTGATGAAATCCTGGACACTATTGATTCAATTGGTAATATCATTGAACTAGTTATGGAACCTTTACAACAACCGGTCATTACTGTTACACAGGAAGCAACTAAAGCACCGATCATTGAACCTAGTGTAGATATTCAACCCCCACCAGAAAAATAACACCAAGTGGAAAATAAACTACCACTAGTTACAATAGATTTATAGGAGAAACAAACAAAGGTAAAAATAGAGAAATTGGTTGAAGTGAAGGAAACTGAACAGAAAAAGGAGGAAGTGAAAGAGAAAACATAGGAGAAGATAGCAAATGAAAAGGAAAAAGCTAAGGTAAAGAAACAAATTGATGATGAGGATGACTCGATAGGCATCAAAGGGCCTATAGATGTAGATAATATGAGTGCATCTAAACTCATGGATATTGCTATAGTGATGCAATCTAGAGCTCAAAAGAAAAGATTGAAAGAGCAAAGAAAGGAAGAAAAAACAATTCAAATTATCATTGAGCTTCTATCAAGTCTTCTACCAGAGACTGACACTGGGAATTTGTCAACTCCTATCGGTAAGCTTGGCTAGTTGGTTGCTGATGCTTCTAACCAACTGAAGTCTCTTGAAGAAGCTGCTCAAACTTTAGCTTAGAAGAATTACAGAAGGAAAAGAGGAGAGCAAATAATGAAAGATATTGATACAAGGAAGATTTCTTTATCTCTAAATAAAGATCTTTTGAAGACTTCTATTGAAACTAGAGGAAGGATATTGGACTATACATCTAACATTTCATTTTTATATACTAATTTGAAGAAGAGGCGAGAAGAGACAAAACAAGAATTGGAGAGGATATGTACTACCTACATACCTTTACATGATTCAGCCTTAGAATTTGGAAAATCAGTTGATGATTTACAACACTGGTTAGATGTCTATGATTATGAACAAGCTAAGAGACTTCGATCCTTGAAAGAACTAAAGAACCAGTTGAGACCTAAAGTGGACATCTTACAATGGGCATACAAGGATGGAGAAGCAGTTTTGACAACTCTAGAGATGAGCACAATGGATGCAATGGAAGAATTCGTTGCACAAGCTATGAAAACCATTGAGATCAATGAAACATTATTGGAAACATGGGATAATGATTTTACTCAAATGAAGATCATTTTAAGTGACATTTTCTTAAAAATTGCAATGAACACTCGTTGAAAAAACTCTTATATTTTTGTATATGTATTTTACTTTTCAATTTGGCATTGTTGTCAAAGGGGGAGTAGAAATATCTATGTGTTGAGAAAATTTTGTATGTATTATTAAGAGGGAGTAGAAATATGTTTGTACAATTTTTGTAAGAACACTTAGTTGTAAAGTTGTAAAATTTTCTAAGTGTTGCCATCAATGCCAAAGGGGGAGATTGTTGGCTTGATGATGATTGTAATCGATGACTTTATGTGTTTTCATTGATGGCACATGTATACACACACATATGTTCACATTGTCTTAGTCATCTTAGTTAAGACAAAGCAATATTACTCCTAAGTCTTTGTATTGCAAAATCGGTATTATATGCATAGAGAAGTTTAATCAATTTTGAGGGTGTCTAACCAGTATATGTAGACAACCAGTATATGAAAGAATGAAATGACACCATCTTGGAGATTCAGTAGAGATCATCAAAGAAGCAAATGGAGGACAATCAGTCTATGAGTTGGAAGAGGTTAACTCTTAACTGGTATCGGTGTTCCAGCCGGTTTCACTGATTGTGTGATGAGTTATCACCGGTCGTGATGAGTTATCCCTAACCGACAGATTTGGCATAAATATATGATGTGTTATGTTAGATTATCTAGATACACTTCACCTAGGAAATTGTGATGAATTTCTTGAGCCGACATGAAATCTAATGTCTATATAATGATATTATGATGAACTATTTTTATGATGCGAGATAGAAGTGTTAAGTTGTTGCGATTTACTTAAGACATTGTAGAGTATGTTGGTGATGCAGTTTTGAGTGAGCAGAAGAGGATCTATTCAAGGAAAATGTGCTACTTCTATATCACACCACCTGTTGTTTTCTAATCACTACAATAGTCAAATCCCCTAACCAAGTAAGCTCTAACAAGCTTCATTGTACAAATCGTCTAGACAGGTGATCCATTAGTTTGGGTTTGAAATCCTCTACCGAAGTTACTACTAACAGGGTATTACCTTTAATAGGGTATAGCTCCTAATAGAGATTTGGGATCTTTAATAGAATTCTCTCCTAGCAAAGCACTTTGTAGACCTTAACCGGTTAGTTACCTATTACTGCAGATAGTTAACTTGTGAGTCCCATCTCACCGTGGTTTTTCCCAGTTGGGTTTTCCATGTATAAACACTTGTGTTATGGTGGATTTTTTACTTTTTGTGCATGCTTTAATATCATTTTGGATTGCATGCATAGTATTAAGTAAGCTGGTTAACTATTTTTACCTGTTATTTTTTCAAGTGGTATTGTTTTTGTTGTCATTGATTCACCCCCCTCTTAGTGCTTTATAATTCTATCACCTCTCGCCCTCTCTCTTTGTCTCCCTCTCTCTCTTTGTCTCCCTCTCTCCCTTTGTCTCCCTCTCTCCCTTTACCCCCCTTTTTCTCCCTCCCTTTTCCACCCTCTCTCCCTCCCTCCCTCTCCCCCTCTCCCCCTCCCCCTCTCTTCCTCTCTCTCTCCTTCTCTCCCCCTCTCCCTCTCTCCCTCTCTCCCCCTCTACCTCACTCTCCCTCTCTCACTTTCTCCCCCTCTCCCTCCCTCCCTTTTCCACCCTCTCTCTCTCCCTTTTCCATTCTCTCTCTCTCCCTCCCTCCCTCTCCCTCTCTCCTCCTCACCCTCCCTCTCCCTCCCCCTCTCCCTTTCCCTACCCCTCTCCCTCTCCCTCCCTCCCTTTTCCTTCACATTTTCTTTACTATAAAAATCATGTACAGGGTACTAGAAGTATTAGTTCGCTGGGTTGCTAAACATTTTTAAGGCCTAACAACGCTTATGGGGTATTTATATATTTAAAGTACGTATCACGTACCATAGATATTAACATTGGTCTGCAAACATTTTTGGACCTAATAGCATGTACGGGGTTCTAAAAAGACCGCGTACACGGTACTAGAACATATACTTTTAGTTGCCCAACCACCTTGATGACCTCAAAATAAGTTTTTGAGGTCATTGAAGGCCCCACTACAATTGTGCTTGGGCTTCTATTTTTGTTTTATACATAGAAGTAAGTTAACTTTTTTTTTTTTGCATGATTTCAAATGACTGAATTGTTGTTCTTATTAGTTTTGTCAATATTATTGTGATTGTTTAATAGTTTTGATTCAAAAAAAATGATAAGATGCATATTTATGGTTATTTGATTGTCTATGAACTTTTGTTTACATATATATGTAATATGATTCTATTTAGGACAACCGATATCAACCATGGGAAAGAACAAGCGAGGAATGATGGAACAATGAGAGGCTGAAAAGGAAAGACAAAGGAAGCGTACGAAGAAATTGTATGAAATAAGAATAATGAGATAATAAGGTATGTCATCCGCAACATGTCATTTTTGATTTACCAAACGAACATAATGCACCTAATGCAATTAAAGAAGAGACATTAGATTTACCGTATGAACCTAATGCAATTGAAGAAGGGACCACAATGAATAATCAATTAAATGATGAACATACACCTACTCTATTTGATGAATTAAATGTACACAATACACGCAATGCACTGATGTTAAAACCTCCTATAATTATTCATAGAAAACCAAAGTATCTAATTGACATTAATGAGAATATATTGAAGCCAATGCCTGATAAAATGAATGAACAAACTTGTAGGAGAATGGTTAAGACAATAAGGAAAAACTATTTTCAAAACTTAAATCAAACCGCAAGATGTCAATTAATTGTTCAAATGATTAACAATTTGAATTTTAGAGAGACAATGAAAACTATAGGCCTAAGATCATCTGAAAGTAACAATGAAAGAACTATTGTGAGAAATCTATTTGATGCATATCAAGCTATTGGTTCAAAATCATGTACTAAAGATTCTAATGTTACTTGGTGTGTCATTAAATCAATCATAATGAGTAAAAATTTTTAAAAATCATTTGATAAGAAAAATGAGTCATTAAACATTAGTAGAAAAACATGAAGTAAAGCATTACATAGGCAGGAAAAAATAAAGGAACCTAACAATAATTCTCTTTGGGCATTCTCAGGTAGACTACCATGCAAAGACAAGGTTGTTGTTGATGCACTAAGAACATTAATTAATTTTTTTTGGCATGACAACAAAAGAGTTTCGCCCAACCAAAGAGATGTTGTTAGAAGGCGAATCGGGTCTACAAATCATAAGCCACATGCCAAACACTATTTGGATATGACTCAAACAAAATTTTATGAAATATTCCTTGAAAAGTCTCCTCAAATAAGAATTTCTCAAAGATTTTTTGAAATGGTAAAACCTTTTTATATTAACATTAATCATGTACGCACCACGCATTTTTGTAGGATGCATATTGAGGTTTTCATGCACTGTGATATTTTTTGTCATATTTATTCTAATTTTCACACTAACGATGTTTTGCAGGAATGCAATATACAAGAACCTCCTAAGTAGGCAAGAGAATTTATTTCAAGTGTGCTATGTAATAGACATGATGGTTGCATGTATTATAAGATGCCTTGTTTGGAAGGTTCTTGTGCTATATGTGGTGTTTTGCAAAGTTTACCAAGATGTGTACATTTGGAGAGCACACGTGAAATTGGTACGAAACTAGTTTCTTTTGGAAAATACAAGACAATCACATATGGAGTTAAAGATGGAAAAAATTTCAAAAGATGTGAGTTAGTGAAAAATGATATATGTGTAGTTGAATTTATGAAAATGTTTCAAGAGAAACTAGTTTATGAGTGCATAATGCATACACATAGAGCTTGATGGTTAGATGAGAAATTCAAGTTATGTAGGGACACATTGCCTCTTGGCACCATTGTCTCTATCATTGATTTTGCTGAAAATTATACACTACAACCTCAAAACGAAGTGCAATTTATGTATTATAATTCTAAACAAGTTTCTATTTTTTTACACATAATATTCATGCATGTAGATGATAACATAGAGGAGGATAGAAAGGTTGTAAGAGAGTATCACTTCTACATAAGTGATGATCGTACTCATTCATCAGAGTTTGTACAAGGATACTTTAATTTTTTCTATGATAATTTAAAGGAAAGAAACATACTGTACAACTGACACTTAATATGGTCAGATAATTGCACCACACAATTCAAGAATGCAAGGATGTTTTATTGGTTGACAAGGACGCATATGACAAGTGGTGTACAATATTTTTGGAATTTCACTGAGGCTGCACATGGTAAGGGAAATCATGATGGTGTTGGAGCATGTGTAAAAAGAGCCCTAGCTAGTGAAGAATTGAAGTACGAAAGTGGTGCAGAGTTGATAGATGCAGAAATAATTATGTGATGGTGTAACTTGATGGTATGATGAAAGAATAAGGATCTGGTCAACTACTAAGAGGGGGGGTGAATCAGTTGATAGAAAACTGATATAAACTTTCACCAATCTCTAAAACAACCTCTCAAAGAAAACTCTAAACTGACAAGTTAAACCACTAAACTACAAATCCAATATCACTATCAAGTTAAACCGGTTAGCTATTATAACACATTGACAGTAAAACAACTTGAAACTGACAAACATCCAAATACTTTACTGACATTAGTAAAAATTCATTTCAGATTGTTGTTAGTTAACATAACATATCAAAGTGGATTTAGCAGTTAAGCAATTCAACCATAGTAAACATAACCACAAAAACATTCACCACTTGACACAATATTTTTGACGTAGAAACCTAAATGGGAAAAACCACAATGGGGATGAATACCCACAAGTATTTTGAACTCTTATGAAGTTTGTCCTATTAGGAGCAAAGCCTGTTAAATCTTTAGAATAAGTCCTATTAAGAATAGATCCTGTTAGGGACCACCATGTTAAGGGATTGACTATAATTCCCTATTAGAAGCAATACCCTATGAGGAGCAACCTCAGTAGAGGATTTGAAATCCAAGCTAATGGACCACCTGGTTAGAGGATTTGAATAACACTAAGCTTATTAGAGCTTACCCAGTTAGGATATTTTACTGCTGTAATTGTTAGAAAAAAAAAGGGGTTTGCTGATATGTTTGAATAGCACAACACTTGCTTGTGTAGATCCTTTTCATGCTCCTATCTTCCTTTACACAAATTGTAGATACATCATCCAGTTTGGCAACCACATTCTCACTCTCAACTTTAAATTTTCCAACTCTGAAACAAAACAACTCATCGACCTTATAAACAAATCAATAGGTCGGTAACACAACACAAACCTAATTCTCTCATAGAGATTACAAACAAATCAGTTCAAGTATGACCATTGGATTACATAACAATCTTTGCACATCATTCAAGATAGCCTTGACCACTCCTTGATCACCTCTTCATTGAACTCTGTAACTCATCATGCAGTTTGCATTACATGCAATATACTTGCTCATTCCCAAGATAAAAATTGTTATCTCAACGCGCCAAAAATCATTTGAAACTCTTCTCAACAACATGCATACATGCCATAATCATTACCACTCATCATCAAATCATAAACCCATAAAACCAATTCACCAAACTTAATTGGTTAGGGTTTCCCATATCAACAGGTAGGGTTTACCGATTGATCTCTCCAATATATAGCAATATCAGTTCACTCCACGAATTCACGTACCTATTGGAGTTCCCTTCACTAGCTCTTCCTACCGGTTACAAAATAATATTATAACAACATCATTACTAGTTAATTGACATCAATGACAACATAACATTTCATTAATGCAATCTTCATGCAAATCCCATAAATCTCCCCCTTTGGCATTGATGGTAGTACAAGTATAAATACCATTGATTGCTATGATTGTGAATAGGAATACTGGTTTACATTTTACCATGTACTCTCCTTGTCTTCAGCTGGTAACTGGCTATAGACCTTCTCTTTGTCAATCATACAATTATTCTTTCCCATAATCACATAGTTCTTCTCCCCCTTTGACAACAATGCCAAAGTGAAAGTAAAACATGCAATGTCAAACTTCACTATTAAGCATCATCAACTTGCAAATTGATGCTCCCCTTGTGGAATAACTCCACTTCTACACCAATCCTATTGTAAAATTATGCAATTAGCTCCGGGACTGATGTACTCTACATCATGCTCAATTGACCTCATGAAGGGGTAAAACCCCTAGCTGACTTCTAAGATATTCAAAAGTAGTCTTTGGAAGAGGTTTAGTAAAGATATCTGCAAGATGCTCCTTGGTAGAAACATGCTCCAATATCACATCTTTACTCTACACTTTTTCCCTCAAGAAATGATACTTCAATTCAATATGCTTGGTTCATGCATGCAAAATGGGGTTCTTGGAGATATTTATGTCACTGTTATTCTCATAATATCTTTATAGGTTCTGTAAACTTCATCTTGAAACCTTCCAAATTGTGTCTCATCCAGATAGCCTGGGTACAATTCATATAAGCTGCAACATACTCAGCTTCAACAGTAGACTGTGATATACAACTCTGCTTCTTGCTACTTCATGAAACAAGTTTTCCTCCAAGAAAGAATGCTCCACTGGCTGTGCTTTACCTATCATAAACATTACCTGCCCAATATGCATCTATATACACCTTCAAATCAAAGTTACCTACATATGGATACCATAATCCATAGTCAATAGTGCCTTTCAAATATCTAAATATCCTCTTGGTTTCTATCAAATGTGTTTCCTTCAGATTCTTCTGAAATCTAGCAACTAGACCAACTACATGAGCTCTATCTGGTTTGTTATGGACAACATAGTGCAAGTTCCCAATCATTGACATGTACTCCTTTTCATCAATAGATGTGGCTTCATATTCCTTAGACAATTTACAACCTATAACCATTGGTGTCCCAATTGGTTTACAGTCACTCATACCAAATGTCTTTAATACCTCTTTCACATACTTAGACTGTGTGATCAAAATACCACTCTTCATTTTCTATATTTTCAAGCCTATGAAATTTTTTATCTCTCCCACTAGAGACATTTAAAACTCACTTTTCATTTCATTTGCAAAGTCATTTCTCATGTCATCATTGCCTCCAAACATGATATCATCTACAAACACTTCACTAACAAGTATCTTATCTCCTTCAGATTTGAGATATATGTTGTTGTCTTCACTGGTTCTTTGAAAAAATATCTTCATTAGGTGTGAATGAAGCCTTTCATACAATGCTCTCAGTGCTTTCTTTAACCCATATAGTGCCTTATGCAATTTGCATACCATGTCTTTTTCATCAGCCAAAGCATAACCATCTGGTTGCTCAATGTATACTTCTTCCAGTATTCCATTAAAAAATGTTGACTTCACATCCATCTGATATACTTTGAATCCCTTATATACTGCAAATGCGAGTAAAGTCCCGACACCTTCCAATGTAGCAATTGGTGCAAAAGTATCACCATAATCTTATCCTTTTTCCTATGCATAACCTTTGCAAACCAATCTAGCTTTGTTTCAGACTACTACACCATCTTCATTTAGTTTGTTCCCGAATACCCACTTAGTACCTATCATATTTTTATTCACTGGTCTGGGTACTAGAGTCCATGTGTTATTCTTCCCAATTTGAACAAGCACCTCCTCCATAGATTTGACCCAATGATCATCTCCAAATACTTCCTTATCAATTCTAGGCTCAATAGTGGAGGACATGCAATAATTTTCTCTAATTCTTCTTTTGGTTAACACTCCAACATCCTTGTCTCCAATAATCTAGTTAGGATTGTGATTAAGTCTCCCATACCTTGAAATAACATGATCATTATCTTCAGGTTCTTCTTCTTCATTATCATCACCTTCTTATGAATATACTTGTTCCAGTTGAACTGGTACAACAACATTCTCTTTACTAGTTTCAAGTTTCACCGGTTCTGGTTCCAAAATCATAATGCAAGGATCTTCATCTTTTTTCTCCACACTGGTTTCCCCTGAGACTTCAAGATACTCATCCACCTGAACATCAACACTCTCAATGATTCTCTGTGTCCAGTTGTTATAACATTTGTAGGCCTTACTCTTTGTAGAGTAACCAAGAAATATACCTTTATCACTTTTAGCCTCAAACTTGCTAACATAGTCACCTCTCTTAATAAAACATTTATTGCCAAATATCTTGAAATAATAGACATTAGGTGATCTACCATACTAGTATTCATAAGGTGTCCTATCCTTACCTCTTTTTACCAATATCTGGTTCATAGTGTAGACAACTTCTCTCCAGAAAGTTTTAGCTACACCTCCTTGTATCAACATCATTCTAGTAGATTCAACAAATGATCGGTTATTCCTCTCTGCAATATCATTCTACTATGGTTTCCTTGGTGTAGAAAGCTTCCATTTGATACCCTTTTATTCACAATATCTAGTGAATTCCTCAGAATTAAATTAACCACCTTGATCAGTCCTTGGACACTTTATCTTCTTACCACTTTCCTTTTCAGCTAAGGCCCAGAATGCCTTCAACTTACTAAATGCTTTTGTTTTATCCTTCAAGAATGTGACCCACATCATTCTTGAGCAATCATTAGTGAAGATCACAAAATATATGTCACCTTGAATACTTTTAGTCCTTATTGGTCTGCAGAGGTCTGTATGAACCAAATCTAACAGATGTTCCACTAAAAAAGATTTTCTCTTCAAAGTTGAGGATGTCATCTTTCCCAACTAACATTCCTTACACAGAGCATAACCATTTTGTCCAACCGAGACAAACCTCTCATTGTCTTGGACTTACTCACTTTAACAATGTTATCAATATTTATATGACAAAATTTCCTATGCCAAAGCCAACTATCATCTACTTTAGCAATTAAATAGTTATTGACTTTATGATTAAGGTGAAATAGGTTATCTTTAGTCTTCTTTCCAGTTGCAATCATTTCACCTTTTCTCCCATAGATTTTGCACATACCATTCTTAAACTCTAATGGATATCCTCTGTCTTGAGCTGAGAAACACTCAAAATATTGTGCTTTAGTCCTTCAACCCAGTAGACATCATCTGCACTGCTCTTTCCATTAATAGAAATAGTTCCCTTACCTTTTACCATGTAGGGTGAGTCATTACCAAATCTCACAACTCCTCTATCAAATTCCTTCAAAGAAATAAATTTGCTCCGCTCACCGGTAATGTGATGTGAACAACCACTATCAATGATCCAATCATCAGAATTATCCATGTGAGAAACTAATGCTTTCTGATTAGATGTCTCTTCTTTAATGGCTACAAAAACAATGTCTTCATTAGCATCACCCTCAGATTCCTCATCAGTGATACCACCATCAACTACAATAAGACAATCTCTTTTACCTTTTCCATTGTACTTCTTGACCTTCTCTTGCTTGTGCTCATTATCACCATTAGGACAGTTAGCTACAATATGTCCAATCTTGTTGCATGCAAAACATTTCAAAGGTAATTTACCTCTATACTTACCGGAGCCTCTGGGCAACCGCTTGGCCAACAATGCTTCAAGCTCAACCAAACTGTCTTCATCATCAACTTCTCTATTAGATCTTGATTCATAACTATGACTGGAATCTCTTATTTTTCTTATAGATGGGTTAGAAACTAAAGCTCTAAAGGAAAATTCATATTTTTGAATGCTACCATCATGACCATTTAATTCAAAAGCGGTAAGCTTACCAATGATGGGGTCAAGGGTTACCTTAGTTTTGTCAATTGACTTTAGCTCTTGAATGGCTGCAACTCAGATAGCGTAGACCGGTATAAGGGTTCTCAACACCTTGCTAACCACTATGGAATCTTCCACTTTACCACCAACACTCTTGATCTCACCGACTATCTCTTTTATCCTCTGATCATACTGTTGAATATTCTCACCTTCAGCCATCCGTATGTCATGAAATTTTCCTCTTAGACTCTCTTCTTTGGAAATATTCACATGTTCATCACCACTATAAATCTCTTCAAGTTTCTTCCATACCTCATAAGCAGTCTCAAGATCATGGACATCAACATATTCTGCATCAGACAAAGAACTGATAATATCCTCCAGTGCTTGATTATTTTCTTGTTTCTCTTTCTTCTGATCATCAGTCATAGTCCCACTAGGTGCAACATATTGAGTACCAATATGTTCCTAATATTGACTTCCTAAACTCTTAATAAAAAATTTCATTCTATCACTCCATATCCTATAGTTCTCTCTATTAAACTTCAGACCTTCCTTCTTTATCATGTTCTACAAGATCTTTACCTCAAACTGTTCGGCTTAGAACTTAGAGGACCTAAGATGCTTTGATACCAATTGATGGTATGATGAAATAATAAGGATCTGGTAAACTACTGAGAGGGGGGTTTGAATCAGTAGATAGAAAACTGATATATACTTTCACCAATCTCTAAAAAAACCTCTCAAAGAAAAGTCTAAACTGACAAGTTAAACCATTGAACTACAAATTCAATTTCATTGTCAAGTTAAAATGGTTGACTATTATAAAAGATTAACAGTAAAACAACTTGAAACTCACAAACATCCAAATACTTTACTGACATAAGTAAAACTTCATTTCAGATTGTTGTCGGTTAACATAACATATCAAAGTGAATTTAGCAGTTAAGCAATTCAACCATACTAAACATAACCACAAAAACATTCACCACTTGACACAATATTTTTGACATGGAAAAATGGGAAAAAGCATAGTGGGGATGAATACCCACAAGTATTTTGAACTCTTCTGAAGTTCGCCTTGTTAGGAGCCAAGCTTATTAAAGCTTTATAATAAGTGTTGTTAAGAACAGATCCTATTAGGGACCACCTAGTTAAGGGATTGACTATAATGCCCTATTAGAAACAATACCATGTGAGGAGTAACCTCAGTAGAGGATTTGAAATCCAAGCTAATGGACCACCTAGTTAGAGGATTTCAATAACACTAAGCTTATTAGAGCTTACCCAGTTAAGGGATTTTACTATTGTAATTGTTAGAAAACAACAGGGGTTTGCTGATCTGTTTGAATGGCACTACACTTTCTTGTTCAGATCCTTTTCATGCTCCTATCTGCCTTTACACAAACTATAGATACATCATCTAGTTCAGAAATCACACTCTCACTCTCAACTTCAAATTTGCCAACTCTGAAACAAAACAACTCATCGACCTTATAAACAAATCAATAGGTCAGTAACACAACACAAACGTAATTCTCTCATAGAGATTACAAACAAGTCAATTCAAGTATGATTCTTGGATTACATAACAATCTATGTACATCATTTAAGATAGCCTCGACCACTCCTTGATCACCACTTCATCAAACTCTGTAACTCATCACGCAGTTTGCATTTACATGCAATATACTTGCTCATTCCCAAGATAAAAATTGTTATCTCAACGCACCAAAAACCATTTGAAACTCTTCTCATAGAACATGCATGAATGTCATAATCATTACCGCTCATCATCAAATCGTAAACCAATACAACCAATTCACCAAACTTAATCGGTTAGGGTTTGTCATATCAATAGGCAGGGTTTACTAGTTGATCTCTCCAATATATTGCAATACTGGTTCACTCCACAAATTCACCTACCAGTTGTAGTTCCCTTCACTAGCTCTTCCTACTGGTTACAAAACAATATTATAATAACGTCATTACTAGTTAATTGACATCAATGACAACATAACATTTCATTAATGAAATCTTCATGAAAATGGCAACATAACTCTATGATGTGTCCAGGTAATCCAGGTATGTCAATGGTTCGTAGATATTTTTGGTTGATCACTAAATCTAACATTGAAAACTATCTAGATTGTTGTATAGTTGCAGGATTGAGTGACATGCACTTATTTATGAGTTCAAATGCAAGTTCACTAGTAATTTATACGAGACAAATGGTATGTTTTTTCTCTTCATGCATGTATTTTTTGTGGGAATAATGTGAATCACAAGAGTGGGTTGACAAATAGTCTTGTAGACCTTTGGTTCCCATTGATACATATCAAATTCCCAAAGCACTACAATTGAGCAAGATGGAGACATCAGTGGATTTTGACCATGTATCCGACCTAGTGGATTCAGGTGATTTTTTGAGTTAATATTTTTGCAAGTATTCTTTTTGGCTCATTTTTTTGTACATCATACTTTATTTTTGGTATTAATTATCACTTTATAAAATGCAAGTCATGTGTATGCAGTTGTTGCAGAAGAGAACAATGAAGAAGGGACATATTACTTTTTGTGTTGCTATGTTGAGCCTATAAGAAAATTGACAACCACATTCATTGACAGAGAGGGTATTGAGTACCCAAAAGGGTCCGTTGTTGTGACAAGAGCATGGATTAGGAGATACCCTATCAAGAATTCTGATGTTTGGTTGTTTGAAGACTTTGAAACACACAGATATATTCTTCATTTCTCTAACCTTGTTGTTGCAACAAATATTCATTTGATGAAGTATTGTGGTAGACCTCATAACAATATTTTATGACAAGTTTGTGAATCTAACCACAATGCAATACTTGACACGATATGGGTTAGAGCCGATCTTGAAGGCTCACTTGATTGATTCTATGGTTCAGGGTAGAATGATTTTGAGAATTTTGTATATATCATTGGAGAATTGTTCTATATTCATTTCTTGTATATATAAATACCCATGAGCTGATTTGTACATGTTTAGGGGCATAATTTTGTATATTTAAATGGCCATGAGCTGATTTGTACATATTTAGATGGCAATTTTTGTATATTAAAATGGTGATGAGCTGAATCACACATTTTAAATGCCAAAATTGGTATAAAAGCCCATGAGATGATTTGTAACACATCTTTTTATATATTTAAATAGCCAAGAGATGATTTGTTCATATTTAGAGGCAATTTTTTGAATATGTGACAGTGTTTTGTGATTGTTTTGTGACTATGTTTTGTGACTATTTTTTCTGACTAATTTTTGTGACTATGTTTTGTGACTATGTTTTGAGTTTATGTGATTTGATAAGGTCATTATTTGAGTCATTGTTGGGTCATGGGAGTCATAGATTTATTCTATATACAATTTGATCAAATATTGTCATTATTGTCAAAAAAGTTGTCAAGCAACTTCAACATCACGTCGGTAGGGTATGGCTCTCGACGTTTTGATGCTTTGGGAGGCACAATAGGAGAATGCATAGCATAAAATTTCCCACCTGAGTGTACTCATGATGTTGGTTTTTTCCCATGATGAACAAGATCAAATCTAGCCTATCTTGCAACTTTGCATTGCATGTCACTGATGGTTTTTGCAGTAGGTGAAAAAATGCTAGCATTTGAAAATGGCTCTGAGTCGTCAAAAATCAAGATAGTTCATTGTAGAGGAGCCTCATGTGTATCATGTATTGGGAGAAATAATCTATCAAAGTTTGACAATTTTTTGGAATTAGAGCACTTGAGAGATCGCACCGGTACGGTATGGCTCTCGATGTTCCGACACTTTGGGAGACACAATAGGAGAATTCCTAGTGTAAATGTACCCACCCAGACATGTGCATGATGTTGAGTTGTGCCCATGATGAACGATATCAAATCTAGCCTATCTTGTAACTTTGCATTGCATGCCACTAACAATTTTTGCAGTAGGTGAAAAATTTCTACCTTTTGAAAATGGTTCTGAGTCATTAGAAACCGATATAGGTCATTGTAGAGGATCCTCACGTGAAACTATAGGTTCAAACGGATTGATCATATGTATCCTATGGCTCTCAATGTTCTGACGCTTTGGGAGGCATGATAGGAGAATGCCTACCATAAAACTGCCCACCCAAATGTGCTTGTGACTTTTTTTTGTGCACATGACAAAGGAAATCAATTCTATCCTATCTTGCAACTTTGTATTGCATGCTTTTGACGATTTTTATAGCAGGTGAAAAAATGATACCATTTCAAAAATTTCTCCAAGTCATCAGAAACTAAAATAGGTAATTGTAGAGGAGCCTCGTGTGACACTATAGGATCAAACTGATCAATCATATGTATCTTGAACTGGGAGAAATGATCTGTCAAAGTTTGATAATTTTCTGGACTCAAGGCACTTGAGAGATCGCATCGGTAGGGTATGGCTCTCGACGTTCCAGTGCTTTGGGAGGCATGACATAAGAATTTCATAGCATAAACCTTCCCACCTAGAAGTTCTTGTGACATTGGTTTGTTCACATGATGAATGAAATCAATTCTAGCCTATCTTACAACTTTGCAATGCATGCCATTGATGGTTTTTGCAGCAGGTGAAAAGATGTTGCCATTTAAAAATAGCTCCGATTCATCAGAAACTAAGATAGGTCATTGTAGACAAGCCTCATGTGACACTACAAGTTCAAACAGATCGATTATATATATCCTAGATTGGGAGAAATAGTTTGTCAAATTTTGACAATTTTTTGGACTCAGGACACTTGAGAGATCGCATCAGTAGGGTATGGCTCTCGACGTTCCACTACTTTGGGAGGCACAAAAGGAGCATGCCTAGCATAAACCTACCTACCCAGACATGCTCATGACATTGGTTTGTGTACACAATGAATGAAATCAATTCTAGCTTATCTTGCAACTTCGAAAACTTTGACAACTTTAACAACTCTGACAACTTTGACAACAACTAAGAAACTTTGACAACAACTGAGTAATTTTGACAACTTAGCAACTTTTACATCTTTATCCAAATAAGCCCAAACTTTGACAGCTTTGACAACTTTGACAAATTTGACAACAACTGAACAACTTTGACAACAATTGAGAAACTTTTACATCTTTTATCCAAATGACCCCAAACTTTCACAAGTGGCTTCAAATGATCATTAATGGTCCCAAATTACTTTATTTAGATAAAACAATCATAAAACAAGATGAGAACCAAAATTTGACCATTGGGAGCATGAGGGTGCTCTCGCACCACACACATTGACAAATATAAATGAAAGGAATCAAAAGAATCCACTAATCATTACCATGGATCAAATCTAACCATAACCATTGAATTTCATTTTCATTGAAACAAATAGTTTTTTAGGGTTAATTCAACATTTTAGAAGGTTTATCAAATCATATTCCACGATTGCAATGTTTTATATCATAGATTTTTGTTGTTTATATTTTTTATTTTTTATTACATAAGCAAATATTCATTTAACTTTATAAAAGGGCAGCCACCAAATACAAAGAATGCATGATAATGAACTCAATGCAAGGAGTTTTGTAGGGTTAATTCAACATTTTAGAAAGTTTATCAAATCATATTCCATGATTGCAATGTTTTATATCATAGATTTTTGTTGTTTATATTCATATTGTTGATTACATAGGCAAATAATAATTTAACTTTATAAAACGACAGCCACCAAATACAAAGAATACACAATAATAAACTCAATACACATTTATTGGATCAAATATCAACATTTATATATATCAAGAGGTATGTATGCCAAGTCAATACAAGTATTACAAAAATGTAGCATATGCCATGTCCAAATCAATATACAATAAAAATGTAGAATATATATACATGTATTGGTCATTCAATGACCACAACTAACACTATATGATCCTATACATGTGATGGATCATCAAAAACGAGCCTCTTCAATGCAATATGTGACTTTGTAGATGGTTGCTAAACCACAATTCAAAAGCCAAGTTAGAATCCTTTTGTAGAAAATAGTTCACAATTATCAACATAACTATGCATTTAACTATAATTTATTTTCAATTGAAATGTAGACTACCTCATCGACTGATCTCGGATCTAATTTCTTTGCTCTCTTGTCCTTATCAGTCTTAGGAGTTTTCTTGAACACAAACTTCAAAGGCTCCAAGTTATGGCCGAACCACGAAGGGGGCTATTGTAGATTAAATGTACAATTAATATAATGTACTAACATATATACATCCAAAAAACTAAAAAGCTATAATATAGAGAACAAAAGTGTACCAGAGCTGGAGATGCTTTTTTAATAGACCGAGGAGGGATCACCATTGATGGAGTAGTTGTCGCTATTACCTGTATGAAAAATGATCAAAGATTAAATACAATTAATATAATGATAAGTATTGCAGGTTAAAAACAATTAATGTAATATATCAAACAAAAGTATACCGAAGCCTAAGATGCTTCTCCAGTACACGGGGGAGGGCTCGTCATTGATGAAACAACTATGGATATTTTGTGTATGAAAAAATGATTAGATTATAATTTATCACAAGTTCACATGTACATGTGTGTATAATCATCAAATCAAGAAAGTAAAATAGATATATATACCTCCACCCTCATTCGATCCTCGGGCATATTAGGTGCATTCAACATATCTACATAGCTCAATGGGCATTGTACATATAAAATAGACAAAAAACACTAATCAATCTACAAATCCCAACTAAGACAATTTCAACCTTTTCAAATAATTGTACAACTAAAAATGTGTTCAATTACCTTATTCCTATGTTTTGGCATCCTCGAGTATTTCATTTACTGAGGATGAGACCTAGACACAGGTGATACCATAAAAAAACAAAATTAACGTGAGATAATAGTACAAATGATATTAAACACAATTTAACAAATCTAAAATGAAATGACTTGCATATTCCATCAAAAGAATACATAAAATAAGGTGTACACAATATGATACCGTATACCCTTGTAGGCCAAAATTGATCAATGAGAGCATGACATCATCAATCTAGGACATTTGGTCCCCTAACAATGCCTACAAACAAAAAATTGTCAAGCATTAAAGAGAGTTAGTATATCTTGTAATTTTTTTGAATTCAAAGTGTACTATTCTATTTTAACATGTTATAAAATTTATACCTTAGATGTCAAAGTAGTTGCTGGAGTAACCGCGGGAGGAATATCAGATACTATTGTTGCATCCTGAAATGCATATTATTTGTATCAATTTAAATTGATTTATAAATGAAAATTCATTTAAAATTACAAATTTTAAGTGACTGATAAATAAAATGCTATGAATTTAAATCAACACACCTATGTCTGCGGCTAGCTACCAAACAACATGTCCATCAACTCATCCATCAATGCGAAATCCTCAACCATGCAGGTCTGACATCTACTCCTATAAATCGTACACGAATGGGATGTGGATCCATCTGTAGTGGCTTCATCATCTGTCCAAGTGCATATCCCTAAGCAAGTGGCACACACATGCTGAATGGGCTCACTAGCGCCACCTGCGGCAACTAATGGCTCATCATCCGGTACAAGAGGGTGTGCTAACTATGTCCATGCTGGATGATCACATCAGCCAATGTTGTGGTAGCCTAAAGAGTTTGTAGCTCCATCGACTCTTTGAGGTCTACTAGGATAGTCAAATGCACCTTGGGTTTGGGTGCTAGGGGTGATGACTCTCTTGGGCTACTCGCCTACATGCTCTAGGTCTATCTTCGGCAGAGCTGCCACCTCTACCATGGAACTCTCTCATGTCAAAATAATTAGCCAACACATTGAGGACAAACTCACAATATACTTTCCTCAAAAAATACAATGGCACCTCAAAATTATTACAAGGTGATTCGTCAAAGACCATCCACCACCTTGCCAAAAAAGATTCTTCATTTGCACATTGGTACACCAATGTATGGGGAACTTTTTTTGCATTAAGAGGTAATGACTGACTAGTTTTAGGATCAATAAAAAGGGCACATATTTGTTGTTAACTAATGTTTTTGTTTTTCACTCCCTCATATGATAACCCAGTAGCATAAAATTGACGATACCTATCCCTATAGTTTCCCCATTTTGTAATTTGAGTGGAAACTGTAGTGGAGCCACCAACTAAATTTTATAGGCTAGTGGCGAGGGATTTATGAAGCTCAAGCTTAGATGTTTTCAATTTTTTAATCAATCTATTTATTTTAGTTGTGTTTTTCCCTAATTGATTAAGTGATTGCTCCTGTGTATCAAGTGTACAGTCAAAAGGAGGATCTGGAGGTGTATTATGTGGGTTTTGTTTGGATTTTTCAGGAGGTGCATCTTGTTGTTCTTGTTGTGGGTTTTCAGAATCTGGTTTGTGTAACAAAAAAAAAAAAAAACTTAATCAAAATAAATGAATTTAAATTCAAAATGTAAAAAAAATTGAACAAATGCAAATGAAAAACAAAAATCAAGCAAAACCAACCTTGATCTATAGCATTTGGGTGAGAAAAGAGCGATCCCATGCATGGTTTGTCAAGAAAAAACCCCAATTTCCAATTCATAGCCACATGAAAAGTAAAACACAGTCTGCCAAAAAAAAAAAATTATTGACAGGTATCGCGTACACACTGTTTTAGGACTTTAAACCGCATAAGTGGTGCTAAGTCCTAAAGCAAAGCATACATGGTTCTAAGTCCTAAAGAAGCGCGTATGCGCTTTTGTCCCTTTAGGTTTGAGGACAACAAACCTTAGGGCATACCTGGTGATTTGAATTTTTAGTACCGTGATCGCGGTGCCTATTTTTACATGTTTTTTTAGGTGTGTGTCCACTTTTCTGCACACCATCTTTGTGCACTTATCCATTAGCATCTAGATGAAATTTGTCACATGAATTGAAGGGATTAATCCAATGTCTAATTAAGTCCTAGATGAAATTTGTATCATGAAATGAAAGATTAATCCAATGCCTAATTAGGATCTAGATGAAATTTGTAACATGAAATCCAATGCCTCATTAGGTCCTATTTGAGATTTGTTTGTTTAATTTTAAACTTCTAATCAATTAAACCCTACAATATGCATGTCAGTTCTTCCAAAATCTACAAATCAATTTATTAGATCAATCCAAACCCTGCAAATGACATACACATTTAGCATAACCCTACACGTGAGAAGAAATTAGTTGATGAACAATCTTGATTACCAACTACGCAACAAATTAACCAACTATGCAACACATTGACCAAATGCACAATAGATGAACTAACTGTGCAACACATTAACCAAGTGTGCAACTTCTTAACCAATGACACAACATCTTAACCAACTACATAGGACTAGGTGCCACCTGCGTAGGATCAGTGTTTGGCACATAAACTAGGAAATTTTAACCTTCCAAAACCTATAATTGATCAAAAATCAAATAAAAGTATTAAATCAGAGGCATGTTCACATCGAGTTCACCAAAATGTAGACCTAGGAAAAGGGGTTAATCATTTTGAAAAACAAAATGTTGGAAACCAATAACACTGAGAGGGGGGCATGAATTAGTGTTATACTAGAATAGTAGCTTTTAGCCTTAACAAAACATTCATAAACCAATTGGTATACTAGTATAAACATAATTGAAAGAAGTAAAGAAACCAATAATCCAAACACATAAATGAGAACCATAACACAAAGATTTATACATGGAAAACCTCAATGAGGAAAAACCATGGTGGGATTTGTGACCCACAATATCAATCCACTGGCCATATGATGAGATATTACAATATATGATGGGCCTACACTTGCAGGAAGGCTTACAACCTAAAGCACACTACTCAATCACAATAGGAGCCTCACTGACTACATAAAATTCCAGACAACAATCCAGAGAAGTGTGACCTGCTAAGATAGAATCTTCTATGCCAGAATATAGTATCAGTTCAAGCTCTGTTTGTTCCGGTTGAAACCCTAAACCCCTTTGTTGGCATTTGCATGAACATTTCATTAATGATATGTTATGTTGTTATTGATGTCAGTTGAACTGGTAATGATATTGTTGATATTGTTGTAATATTGTTACTGTAACTAGTAGGAAGCATTTGTGAGGAGAACTGGTAACCGGTGTAATGGTGTAAACCTTATCTATTGTTATAACTGGTAAACCCTACCAATTGTTTTTGTTAAACCCTAACCGATTAAGGTTGTTGAATTGGTTATGTTGGTTTATGATCTGATGATGAGAGGCAATGATGGTGACACGTATGGTCATTGTATTAAGACAAGTTCAAATGTTTTGGCGCATTGTTTGTCTAGGGAATTAGCAAATGTATTGCATCTAATGCAAAGCATGTGATGAGTTATTGAGCTCGATGAAGTGGTAATCAAGGAGCAGTTGATATTTTCTTGATTGATGTGTAGAGATTGCTATGTAATCCAACGATCATACTTGAACCAACTTTTCGGTAATCTCTATGAGAGAATTAGGTTTCTGTTGTGTTACCGACCTGATTGATTTGTTTATAAGGTCGATGAAGTTGTCTAGTTGAAGGTGTTGGCAGAGATCAATTGAGTGTGTGGTTGCTGAACCGGATGATGAGTGTACAATTTGAGTAAAGGCAGATAGGAGCATAAAAGGATCTAATCAAGAAAATGTAGTGCTATTCAGACAGATCAACAAACTCCTATTGTTTTCTAACAATTACAACAAAATTGAAATCCCCTAACCAGGTAAGCTCTAGCAAGCTTGGTTACTTATTAAATCCTCTAACAAGGTAGTCCATTAGCTTGGATTTTTCAAATCCTCTACTGAGGTTACTCCTTATAGGGTACTTCTTCTAACAAGGCATTTGTAGTCAATCCCTTAACTAGGTGATTCCTAATAGGATCAGTTCTTAACAGGACTTTTGTAAAGCTTTAATAGGCTTGGCTCCTAACAGGGAGAACTTCAGAAGAGTTAAGATATTATCTTGTGAGTCTCATCTCACCGTGGTTTTTACCTATTTGGGTTTCCACATCAAAAAAAATTGTGTCATGTGGTTATGATCTTATGGTTGATTTGATCAACTACTTAACTATTTTTGATAAGGCATGATAACCGAAACTATTGGAGTTGAGAAAATACAACACCACAGGAGCCTAAAGATCTTCTACAAGCTGAATAATCTGTTACAAGGAGAAACAAGGAAGAAAATAAGCTAAAAGATAGAAACATAGAAAAATATGCTCAAAAGATGAGAGCTCAATATTCACCAAAATGTGTAATGTCATAATGATACAAAGAAAAGAAAAATAACCTCTAATAGGTCAAGAAAACCTAAAAGGGAAAACCTAAGTTTGCACATAATAATTAATAAAAGAATTAATTATTATGCACCTAAAGTTAGCTTAAGTATAAAAGAGATATAGGGAACTTAAATAATTAAACAAATATTGTTTAATTAATCAAGTAAATACCCGAATACTCTAACACCCCCCCTTAAGCTAGATTGAGAGAGAAGCTAAAACCTAGAATAGCTACTGAAAGCAGGAAAGATGAGTCCTAACAATAAGGCCTGATCAAGTACCAAAATACAATGAAATCTCTATGAAATAGAGAAAAAGGAGACAACCCAGTGGGAAAAAAATCCTCTCCAAAAAGAGATTAAAGAACATGTTGAAAGAAGAAGAAGGAAGGAAGGCCTCATAAAGACCCCCCAAGGACAACTTCCTTCACCCCAAGCATAGAGCACAACTGAAGATAGCGCAGTGATGCAAAAGGTTTCGTGAAGATGTCTACAACCTACTCGGTAGTGAGAATGTACTCCAGAATGAGAACGCCATCCTAAATCAACTGGTAGATGAAATGCATGTGAAGCTCAATGTGCTTTGTCTGCTGATGCTCTACCAGGTTGTAGGAAATATGAATAGAACTCTGATTGTCACACCAAATAATAGTGGGACTATCAGGAGGAAAACCAAACTTAGTCATCAATTGTCGAAGCCATAAGATCTCCTAATTGGAGAGCACAACAGCTTGGTACTCAGCCTCTGTAGATGATAATGCATGAGTAGTTTACTTCTTGTAAGACCATGTGATAGGTCTAGAGCCAAGACAAAAAACAAAGCCAGAAGTAGACTTCTAATCAGTGACATCACCAACACAATCTAAGTCAGTGTAGCCAACAATGTGAGGGTCCCCTAATGTATAGTGAATGCCATGAGAACTAGAGCCCTGAATGTACCACAAAATACATTTGGCTACTTGCCAATGAATCTCATGAGGATCATGGGAGAATTGAGAGACAAGGCCAACTGCAAAGGAAATATCAGGATGGGTGTGAGTCAGGTACAACAAACTGCCAACCAACTGCCTATAAAGTGTAGAATCTACTGAAGGAGTGGGGCAAGTGGTGATAAAAACAACCCCTAACTAAAATGGAGTGGGAGAAGGCTTACAATCAAGCATGACAAAGCGCCAAAGAATGTCAAGAGAATACTTCTGCTGGTAAATGTAGATCCCATCAAAAGACTGACTCACCTGAAGACCAAGGAAATAATGCAAGAGACCAAGATCTATCATCTCAAACCGATCCATCAAGGCTCCCTGGGTATGCTGAATCATAGAGGATGAGCTATCGGTGATGAGGAGATCATCAACATAGAGCACAAGAATTAGGATCTCACCCTCAAGAAGCTGAATGTACACTGTGTGATCCGAGTGACTGTAGGTGAACCTAGTGGAGAACAAGAAATAATCCATCTTCTCATACCAAGCCTGAGGGGCCTATTTGAGACCATATAATGAATGCCAAAGTATACAAACCAAAGAACTATCCTGCACAAATCCCTGAGGTTGCTCCATGTAGATCCCCATGCAAGAAGGAACTCTTCACATCCATCTAAAAAATAGGTCAACCCCAAGAACTTGCAAGGGATAGTACAAAGTGAATGGAGTTCATCTTGGCGATAGGGGGCAAAGGTCTCAGAGTAATCAATACCCTTCACAACAAGACGTTCTTTGTACTTATCAATGGAACCATCAGTAGCATACTTGGTGCGATACAACTAGCGGCACCTAACCATCTTTCTGCCCTTAGGAAGAGGACAAAGATCCCAAGTATGATTCCTCATCAAAGAAGAATACTCCTCCTCCATAGCACAATCCCACTCAGGGTGACCAGTAGCCTCTGAAAACTTCTAAGGATCATCTGAAATAGCATGACTCAAAAGACTAGAACCCATAGTATGAGAATGAGTCCGACGAGTATCTGAAGAATCACCGACCAAAGGACCTGCCGCCTCAATAGTAAGGCGAGTCCATTTGGGCATCTGAGGTGGAGTAGGTGGAGGTGGGGATGGTGGATCATAAACACCATCATTAGAATCATCCTCAAAAAGATCCTAAAGAGATGCAATGGAAGGAGTGGATAGAGGAGTAAACACTAGAGTCCGGGTATCCACTATGGGAAGGCACTCATCAAACTAAACATCCCATCGAAACAAGACCTCTCTAGAATAAAGATCAAATAGCCTGTACACCTTAACATCCTCACAGTAGCCAACAAAAATGAGTGGTCAGATCTTCCATTCCATGGCTTTCCTCTGAGCATCAGGAATAAAAGCCCATGCCTCACTGCCAAACACTCAGAAAAAAGAAACATTAGGCTTGTCATGAGACCTTGTGAGGCATCTGATTCTAAATATAGTTGGCACAATTGACTGCCTCAGCCCAAAAGGATGATTCCATGGACCTAGACTGAATCATACAATTCACCATCTCCCATAAAGTTTTGTTCTTGTGTTGAGCGACACCATTCTGCCGAGGGGTGTAGGGAATAGTAAACAGATGCTGCAATCCATGCTCAGTGCAAAAATATCTGAAAGCCTGATTCACATACTCCCCCCCATTATCTATACATATCCGTTGAATAGATTAACTTGACTACTTCTCAACAAATGTCTTGAAGATTTGAAATGAATCAAAGACATCAGACTTGTACTTAAGAAAGTACACCCATGTGCATCTGGAGAAGTCATCAATAAAAGTGAGCACATACTTGGCCCCCAAAAAAGGAGTGGGAAATGACATGAGATCACTATGAATCAACTCCAAGGGTGCCAAAGCATGAGGGGCTCTTCCCTTTGGAAAGGGATCTTTGTGATGCTTGCCAAGCACTAAACCATGACAAACACCATCAGTGCAGGAAATCTGTGGGAGCCCAAGAACAAGTGCCTGTGTACTCATCTGCTGAAGATATCTATACTTGACATGGCCCAAGCGCTCATGCCAAAGCTTACTCACTGAATCTACATGTGCTATAAGAGACAAACCAGCACCCACAAAGGGCTCAAATCCATCAAATCTATATAGATGAGAAGTAGTATCAACACTCCTAGTAGCAACAACTAAATCAGAATCATGGGGGTCCCGAATAACCACATCATGTGGTGAGAAATCAACTGTCTTACTAGAGCCAGAGTGGAAAATCTAATAAATGGATAGGAGGTTCGTCGAGATGTCAGGAACAACCAAAACATCCTACAAATTACCCCCATCCAATGAGACAGAACCTAAACCCAAGACTAAAAGTTGAACTGAGTCACCCACTGCAATTTGTGAAGTACCACAAGAGGCAAGAGAAGTAACCAACTGCTGAGTGTGAGTCATATGGTGAGAAGCACCAGGATCTAGTATCCATCTGGACTCATAGGTCAAAGCTTGAGCAGTGAGAGCATGACCTTTCCTTGTGGAAGGAGAAGATGCCTGAGGTGAGGAGATGTGATGTTGCTGCATGGCTTCCTCTAAAGCCTCTAAACATTTCCAACACCTGGAAACGGGATGTCCTTCCTTGGCACAAAAACTACAAGTATCTCCTAATTTCTTCTTAGTCTTGGAGGAAGACTCACCAGACTATGAAGATTTCCCATGGTTGGGAGGAAATGGTGGTTTAGATTTAGACTTAGGAGCAGGCTTGGAGGGATTCTCACTACCTGTTGAAGGCTTCTTTGGCTTCGGTTTCTTCTTTTGTTTCTCTTTAGAGGACTAAGCAACCAAGGCTTTGTTCTTGGATCCCAAAAGCATACCAGCTAAGAAAGATGAGACTACTCATGAGACAAACGCTCACAAAAGACATCAAAGGTAGGCTTGTTGAAATGAGTACCCAAGCCATCCATGGTGGAGTAGAAAGCAAAGGAAAAAAACTGAAAATGACCCTGAAGCTTCAAAAGAATCAAACGAATGCACTCTGTGTCTGTCTTGATCTTGCCACATCCTTGAAGAACATATCAGGTAGTCTTGAACTTGTTCAAAAAATCCTCAATGGTGGGAAAGGAATTAGGGGACAAAGAAACCAACTCTACCTCAATTTGTAATGCCTGAATCTCATTAATCCTCCCAAAGAGAGAATCAAACTTCAACCACATAACTTGAGGAGTGAGAAACTCATCAAGGTGAAATAGAAGACTATTGGAGACATGCAAGGAGAGAAAACCCATGGCCTCATCCATCTTGTTCCTGTGTTGAAGAAGCTCACAAGGATGCTACAATACAGGTTGAACCTCATCCAAACAATACCAAAAACCTCATGCCCTGAGAAGCCTTGTGATGTGGGGCTTCCAAGTGTGATAGTTGTGGGAAATCAACAGCTCAACTAAAGGATCTTCCATGAGAAAAAAACTCTGCACCTTCACATGATGAAAATTCTGAGAAAAAAGATCACAAATCTGAATATAGCATGCTGAGAGCTTTCCAATGCCTATTCATTTTTGAAAAATGGAGTCCATTTGCCCATTCTACAACCCCAGAAGTGCAGAAAAGAAGCCCGAATTTGACTAGAAAAAAGTACAGTCAAATAGAAGATTCAAAAAAAAAATCCAACACCATAACGTCTGGCTCAGAACCAGATTTCTGATGCCTATTTGTTTTCCAAAAAATGACTCTAGATGCCCAAGATATGACCAAAAAATGAACCCCCCCTCAAAAAGGCTAGAGGGTGGCGGTTTGGTGGAGGAACTAGAAGGAGGTGGTGCTTCGAAGAGGAGTGGTGGAGTGGCGGGTGGCAGGAGGAGCACTGGCAGCATTGTGGGTGGGGCCGAGGAGCTAGGTCGAAGCAATGGTCGGTGCTACAGCTGGGAGGCGAGAGGAGCGGCAAGCGGCGGCAAGGGCCACAAGGGGTTGCTGGCGGTGGGGGCCATAGGGTGGTGCCAACGAGGGCTGGTGAGGCCAAACTGATAGGTCCGGCAAGCCATATGGTGGCCAAACTGTCAAGTCTGGTACCCTGCATAAACTCACACCCTAAAAAAAGATTTTTTTTTTTGTAAAAACTTTGCTTTTCCTCCTTTTGTGAACTTTTGATTTTTTTATGATTTAAAAAAAAAAAAAAAAATGTAGCCTGCATGTTGAAAAAAGGCAAAAATATTTTTTTTGAAATTTTTTTTCTCGATTTGCGTCCCAGAGCCGTACGACCTAGTTTTGGAGAAAAAATTCACCCAAATGCTCAGGAGTCAAAAATAGACAAATTTTATATGACTATAGGGGTTTTTGGGCCTTGTGAGCATGATGGTGAGGTCTGTTTAGGCCCAAAGTGCTCAAAAAAAGGCCTATCCTTAAGCACACAAAAAAAAACTACTTGAAACCCCAAATCTGCTTCCATTGCAAAATTTCTCAAAAGAAAGAACAGATAGCTACAGATCTGAGCTCTGATACCATATTGGAGTTGAGAAAATACAACACCATAGGAGCCTGAAGATCTTTTGCAAGCTGAATAATTTGTTACAAGGAGAAACAAGGAAGCAAATAATCTGAAAGACAAAAACATAGAAAAATATGCTCAAAAGATGAGAGCTCAATATTCACCAAATGTGTAATGTCATAATGATACAAAGAAAAGAAAATAACCTCTAATAGGTCAAGAAACCCTAAAAGGGAAAACCTAGGTTTGCACATAGTAATTAATAAAAGTATTAATTATTATGCACCTAAAGTTAGCTTAAGTGTAAAAGAGATAAAGGGAACTTAAATAATTAAACAAATATTGTATAATTAATCAAGTAAATACCCGAATACTCTAATAGAAAAAATTGAGAAATGAAGTATGTTGACATATGACAAAGAATTTGTATGTTTACAAGTTTAATGATGTTTGTTGTTAAGTTGTTGTAGCAGTCAATCGGTTTTCTTATGAGTTTTCATCTTGACAGTGGTATTTTATTGATAAGTTTACTCTGTGTGATTGAGATTGAGATTGGGAAAGTTTGTATCAGTTTTTCTATTTACTGATTCATGCCCCTCCTCTCAGTAATCTAGCAGATACTTATTCTTTCATCATACCATCACTCTTTACCAAAATAACCTTTACAATAAATTCCTCACATACATAATCTCTCTGAATAATTACATTCACATATCCATTGCATTACATCCATATGTTCTATCAAAATGATATAATCAATATGCCCTATATACCCTATACAAATTTATGCCTTATGTCAGCTTACAAAGATATATACAATATTAGATTACATGGCGACCAAATAGCAAAAATGTATAAACATTAAAACAAATTTCTGATGTCGGATCCAAGATATGTCGGCCTCCAATTCTGATAACATTTTCTATACCATGTCAGCCTGCATTCCTAGTGACCAAACAAATCCTTCTGACTTGTTGGTGTTGGTGCCGATGTGGAATCTGTGAAGTGCCTATTGGTACACCATATGAAGCCGGAACACAAAATCATGTTGCCATCAATGACAATATAGTGAAACCAGCCAATAGAGTGTCAATTGCCAACACAAAACACATGCAATTGAATCTAATCTACCACAAAACTTGAATTACATGCTAACTTCCCTAATCTTACCAATGAAATAATTGAAACAAAACATGAAAAAAAATAAAAACCATCCATCTATGTTTCAATTAAACTTTGTTGTTCTTCCTTTCATCTCTAATGATGATATGCCACTCTCATTATCCTAGGTGGATGAAACATAACAATGCAAAGGGATGATATTCAACATTTACTAAGAATGCATGCTTAAAATGATTACTAATTGCAAAATGCTAGTGATTGATTCGACAAAATGACATTACCTAAGCTGGATGATTTATTGGACAATTAGATAGGTATGCTCCCAAATTAGATAGAATAGCAATGCATAAAACTTAAGATGATTTATGTTGGTGTAAATTATGTCTAATAATTACACTTTACTTAATTTGACTTAGGATAATGCATTTCATAGTAGTTTGGATATGAGACACTTAGGAAAGTGGGTACATAGGGATGATGTATGTAGGATAAATTCTACCTTTTGTGGTTTTATCTTGTTGTTACATTCTACCTTCGATGGGTGATCCACCTCTTGTAAAATATTTTATTATTTCTCCTACCTACCCCTACCTCCCTTGTTGCTCATTGAACCACATGTCATCTTCATGTGCTCACATATCCATATGTCCTTTCCTTTATAAGTAGACTCATCTACATTGTCTGTATTTTTTGATGATCTAGCTGATTAGTATTTTGCATCTTGATTTGAATATAGTTTATTCTCATCAAATCTATTGTCTCTCTTATTGTGCTCTAGATCTTATCTATATTTGACAAATTATTACATGGTATTAGAGTCATTGGGGCCTCATTAGTAATCTATTTGGAGAGATTTGGAAAACTCTTTTTTCGGATCTGGGTAGCTACATATTTTGGGAGCATCCTATGACGATTTTGACCTCATCGTTGCTTCCAGGAGGTTGTTTCCATGAATTTTAATTATAGATTTGCCTATATTTGGTGAAAAGTGAATTTCGAGCTCTAGAGAAAAAAAATTACCCAAATTTGGGTAGTACGGTACAATCTTGTAAAAATAATTAAATATTAATTTTTTTTGTGAATTTCTTTAAATTCAATTTTTTTTTAAATTCGCAGTTTTTTATTTGTGTGAAAAGTTTTATTTATTAAAAAATATTTTTTTGTATTTATGGTGGGGGGGGGGGACTCTGTCCCCACCTTGCCGTACCTTTCTATAGGTTTTAGCATTGCCACTTGGTTCCATTGCCTTGCACCCTCAACTCAACCAGTCACACCCATCCTCTGCTTGGCTTCTGTAGTACTCCCACCACTCTACCACCACCTGTTCTAGCAACCGTCCCATTTTCCATCACCCCGACGCCACTTTCTCTACTTGATTGCCTTCATTTCCCCATCGATAACCCCATCCTTGTGCTGCCTCCATTGCTGACTAACAACCCTGCTGACCACTATTTTTTCTCAGTCTTTGCCTTGCCACCAGTGTCCTGATTTCTTTGCACTAGCCACACTCTATGACAATATCTCAAAATAGTTTGTGCCATGTGGTGACACAGAATTAATGCCCATTGTACATGTGGCATCTTTTAATTTGTTGTTTCTACACAATCACCTGCCACCTAGTTTTCCATGTCATCTATCACATAACTATATGGATTGCACAATTAGACACGTCACACTGCCTATTCACTCATCACATGAATTACCACGTTGGATATTCCTTACATCTATATGACATGTGTCGAATTATGATTGTGACATGTCATCTAGTCTGTATTGTATGGACACTACGTAGGCAAGGAGGTGAAGTTTTGGCGACGGTCATACGACTGTCAAATTTAACAGTATAAAATGATGACATAGACATTTTTGAAAATTTTGGAGCCCCTCTCCAATGAGATTTTTTATTTTACAAGCCAACTCTGGAGCCCCATAACTTGCTCACTTTAAATCCTTTTTTAGTGCAATTTTTTTTTATTTGGGCTAATTTTTCATGCTCTTAGTAGTGGTGGTGGATTTTTTTGATTTTGGTTGATAGATTTGTCACAATTTTCAGTTTTTCACAACTATACTTCTCCAATCCTCAATTTTGCAACTTCATAGGCTTCATTCGGGCTTATACGACCTCCTTTTTAGGTGTTATTTTTTATAAAGTGCATAATTTTTTGTCTACTTTTAAGTTGTGTTTTTTTATTTTCACCATTTTGAGTAGAAATTATACTTTCAGCATTTGGTTACTTTTGACCTATTTGGTACTTGTGTTTTTCTTGGATCTTAGTTTAGATCACTTGCAATATTTTTTTTGTCTCTTATAGCCTATTCAAGGTAGTTGTAAAGTTGAAATTAGAAGTCCACTTTGCCATTTTTTGCAAGTGGCCCATTGTACACACACTAAGTATAAAGTGCCAAATCATCATATTTGGGGGGGTTCTTTGATTGAGTGAATTTGGGGGTTGTCTTGTGTGATTGTGCCTCTCTCTATCTAGTGTTTTTTCATTTTGGTGTTATGGGTTCTCCTGAATTTCCCCTTTTAACTCCACATAATTATGCGTCATGGAAAATTAAAGCATAGAGTAAGTCAATGAGAAAAGGACTCATTCATTATGTAAATGGAATAATAACAACAACACCCGATCTTAAGGATGATCCTAATGCTCAAGTTGAATGGCTCACTAAAAATTCTTGGCATTTGGAACTTTGAGAAAGTATGTATCAGATGACTTCAATTTTTACATTGAGAATTGCACTACAGTTAAAGCGGCTTGGGATATCTATGAAAAATTTTATGGTCAAGTTGATGAGATTAGAGGATACAAGATTGATAGTGAACTCACAACATTGGATCCCAAGGATTTTGATCCAATCCAAGAACATGTCACAAAAATAAATGAGCTAGGAGCAAAGCTTAAGGATTGTAGCATTGACAAAAAGGATGCTCAATTGGTTTACAACTTGTTCAATAAGCTTCCATCAGAGTATACAACCTTTGTTGCTAGCTTTCACACCCATCGGTTGGCTCAAGGTGCCTCCTATTGAGACCTATAAAATTTTGATGTTTTGAGGGCCCATTTCAAACAAGACATCTGCACTTCCTCCTGGCATGGTGTTTGAGAAAGTTAATGACTTCAAACAAACGCACTCTATAGGATTAAGGCCAGTACCCCTTTTCTAGCTCCTCCTTGCATGAAGTTTGGTGTGGTTGTTTAGAAAGGCCAAAAGAAACTTCAACACAAATGCAATCGGCCTGTGTAAGGCATTTTTTACTTGTGTGCCAAATTGGGTTACAAAAGAAACAATGTCGCCAAGCATAAACATTTATCCCAAATTGGGTGTGCAGAGAGAGTTTTAATATTTAAAAGCAAAACCAGATATATCCTTAGTGTCAAAGCCTAAAGGATTTTGGCAAGTGGTCACTCAACATTGGTGGGCCCTCACATGCGTGTGCATCTCAAGGCATCTAAGTTTTGTGACAGGCTGGCAAAGAGGAGACAAAAGGTTGAGCAAGTCGGGCAAATTAGATGTAGATCACAAAGATCCAATGACTATCATGATGGTTAACTGCTTGCTAGATATCATCGCGACTTAGCGACTGGTGAGGTGGTGGTCCAGTGACTAGTGAGGTGGTGGGCCTAGGTCCATGTGGTGGGTCTGATGATTGTGAAGTGGCGGTCTCGTGGTAGGTTAAATGGTGGCCAACCGGGACCCCAAAACAAATGAGGAGGTGCCATGTGGTGGAGTAGAGGGTATAAGACCAAGGAGTGACTTATCAAATAGACCTTGGCCGTAATGGATCTCTAAAAGGTTTCATTGAAGGCTCAATTCCATCGATATAGAGTATATTGAAGAAATCAGAGTTGGTCTTGCCAGTAAAGTAAAGGTCTTGATGAAACTGCGGGTTTGATGAAACATGTGAACGGCTCACCGAGGGAGGATGTTTGGCCGAAAGACTAATGCCAAACAAACCAAAGGCAACATGGTGGTCCAGGTGGATCTACAAGTGGGCCGTAAGCTAACATGTGGCATGGATGGACAAAAAGGTAAAGGCTGAGCAAGTTGAGAAGATCTGATGGTCGGGCAAAGAGATCTAACGGTGGTCGCTATACCATGATAGAAAGATGCAAGTCAAATATTCACCGTGACTTGGCGACAAAGCACGTGCGGAAATGGTGAGCGGCTCAGGTGTTAAGGATAGAGAAGGTTGAAAGAAGATAAACGATCATCGCTATACAGCAAGATGAAGTAGCTCGATGGCTAATCGGCACGACTTGGCGACCAAGTGGTGGGACCCGGTAGGAGAGCAATTCAGAAAAGAAGACAAGGAAGAGACAAGGAAGTGGTGGGTCCAACCATGCTTAGGTGGTAGGACAGGTGGAGCCCAGAGGGACTCATGAGCCAATCCAGTAGAAGACATGTGGCAGAGATCTGTGTGAGAAATTCAAAGTTTAAAATATAGTTTCAGACTATAGTGAAAAGGCAAAAATTAATGACTGACCTGTAGAGGGATTGATGGCTAAGGGATTATCTTTTTCCTGAGTATATAATTATTATATATCAATGGAAAGATCTCGATCCGAGAAATAAATTTATGTAGTCAAGTGTAACCCATAGAAAATAGTTTTAGGGTAGTTATCTCGAGATCCCAAAATATATTTTTCAGTCAGAAAGAGAATATTTTCTACACGCCAAGTGTGTGAGCAATTAATGCAAAAGGATTTGGTAGTTGCCATTGTCAGAGATGAAATATCGAATTCTTCTCTCTTCCTTCTTATTCTGAGGTTTTCTCATTTTGTAGGGGTTCTAGATTTTTGTGAGCAAGGCTCCTTAATCTTGGTTTCCAATTTTGAGTTTTTCCAAGTTTGTAATATAATGTCTTTTTTCAAGTAATTGAAGATATTTTCTTGCTGTAGGTGCTTCTTGTTGCATATTTATATGTATGTAAGGCATGCATAAATTCACACAAAGTTGTCTTTGAATGTATATTTCATTGTTATAAATTAAGTCCTCAAGGAGGCTGGAGTTTGTCATCTCAAGGAGATTGTTGTGATTGTTTGTAGGTATTCTTCAAGGAAGAATTTAAACTCTTTAATCAATCATAGATAATGGGATATATTTTCAAGATTTGATGATTTTGTGAGTGAGCTGAGTAATGCATTTTTGTAAGGCATTAATGCAGGGATATTTAATGATGAAGGTGGATTTGCAATGGAGGTTTTCATTTACAGTCTGATGTATGACTCTATGCCCTTGGATAAGGCACTATTCTTGCAGATTCTGGGGGTTCACAGAGAATTTTTAAAATCAAATATCCATTTACTTTTATGTTTGTAGGTTTAGTTTGTCCCACCTATCTCATGCTTCAACTTAGTTGAGATGTCAATGTAGATCTAGCCCATCTACAGTAACCTCCTAGTTGTTAAGCCTTATAAGATCTATCTGCTTTGGTTGATGTTGTCATGTGTGTAATGGGTCTAATTCAATGCATCAAAGGTACACCCACCTAGCTTTTGTAGAGCCTAAAGAGTAGAAGGATTCATATCCTTGTTATGTTGTCGAAGTCCTTAAGTTCTTCATTGTATGAAGTTGGCTATTTCATAAATAGATTACAGGTGAACTTGGTTTGCTCATTTTTTAGAACAACACCTCCTACACTCCACCATCATTTGATGCATTCATGGAGATGTTGATACTTGAGTAATCTAGGTTGACCAAGATGTGGATTCTCAAATCTTCAAAGTCACAAGCTTTAGTGGCTTATAAAAGGAATCAAAGCAATCAAGTAAAAGGAAAGAACCAAAAGCAATCTAAGACAAAGCCACAACAAGGTGATCCTACATCCCCTCCTAAGCCAAAATCATATAAGGACAATCTTTTTTGTGCATATTTCAAGAAGTCAGGACATGATGAATACCATTGTTACAAGAAGGATATTGATGAATTGAAACATCTTCTTGAGAAGAATAGAATCAATTTGCCTTCTAGAATGTCTACTTTAGCTTCTTCTTCCAAAGAAAAGGATAAAGGGAAGGATCACACTTTTGATACAAATAAAGGACAAGCTCTTTGTGCTACTACAAGTCATGATTCAGGGAGATGGCTTCTAGATTTAGGAGCTTCCCATCATATGATGTCTTTGCAGTCTATGTTCTCTTCATTTGAGCCTTGTAGCATGCCACCAATTTTGATGGGCAATCAAGCATATATATGAATGTGATTGGGAAAGGATCTATTGCAATTGGGGATAACTCCTTCAATGACGCATTGTGTGTACCCCATTTGACAAACAATCTTCTTTCCTTCTATCAGATCAATCATGGGGCAACAAGGAAAACTGTGGAGTTCACACCTGATTCAGTTATCATTAGAGACTTGGAGAGTAGAGCTATCATTGCAACTGGGGTGGTTGATCATGCATCTCAGTTGTACTCCTTTTCACATTTGGGTGCTATTGATAAGGTTGATTCTTCACTTGATAATCACACTTCTTGTGATGATTCAGATATTGAGGAGAACTTTGGGTACTTGAACTTGGGTGTTCTCACATGTGACCCCATTCTTGATCCTTGCATTTTATTTCCTCCTATTGATATCACATCACCTCTTGCACCTGATGATGCAGATGTTGCTACAATTCGTCCTTCTTGTGATTCAGTGCAACAAGATATACCTTGTCATCCATCTTCAGTTCATTGGGATGACTACTTGATAGAAATTACAGTTTTGTTTGTGGAGTCCTACATTGCAGATTTTGACAACATCATCGATGATATTCATCTTATCTTTGATGAAGATTATCCTTCTTTGGTTGTTGCAAGAGAACAGTCTAACCCTCTTGTTCATTCTCTACATGATCATTCTTTCAAGGTTGTCATGATTATGGATTGTTATGTACAACACTTGGAGGAGGTCTTGTTATCATTAGAGGAGACATGTGAGCCTTTAGATCACGTTCTTGTTACAAGTGCAGTTGTCGTTGCACCAAAAGATCAACTTGTTAATGCCTGATACAACCACTAGACTTATAGAATCCACAAGAGGCAGTTAAGTCATGTCACAAACCCGAGCATTGCACTACACAGCACAAGGAAACCAAGGGCACACCTTGCAACAATCCCCCCTATCAAAAGCGAGGGGTTTGAACCTGTGACCAAGTGCTCATACCACTTGTTACAAGTGTGGTTGTCATTGCACTAAAAGATCGACCTATTAATGCCTGATACAACCACTAGAATTATAGAATCCACAGGAGGTGGTTAAGCCAAGTCACAAACCCGAGCGTTGTGTTACAAAACACAAGGAGACCAAGGGTGCACATCTTGCAACAATTTTACATTCATCCAGACATTAGATCTTAGATTTCCTTTTTCAATAGTGTGGATCAATACACTTGATTTGGAGAGGGAAACTTTCAGAATCAACATGTGGACACTTGAATAGTTTTCAAAGACTCCCTGCATCTTGAGATTTTTTTCCTACATCTTCCCTTCATGATTGGGGAGACTTCATGGACACAAATTTTTTTTTGTTTCTTCCCAAGGGGAGTAACATTATTCGACACTAGATGCTAGTGGAACAATTTCTTCATTTAGTTTCGAGCTTCTACCATTGGTGAAAATTCTAGATTAGGGGGGGATACTTGGTCTCTCTTCTTCTCTCTAATGGGCGGGACTTTTTACTCACATGGGGTTTTGTCCTTCTCATACTTCTTTGAGCTTTCTTTTGTATAGTTTTCATCTCTTTTGAGGGGGAATTTTTTCCCATTTGTTTTTTCTCTTTCTCTGTTTGTGAGAGATTACATTGGTTTGTGTGCACTTACATTTGTACATGGGTACCTAATATGGCCTCATAGATGGGACCCATCTTACATTGTTATCTTGAGTCTACATTTCCCTAAGTTGCACTTAAGGGGGGATGTTGGTGTAAATTATGTCTCATAATTACACTTTACTTAAGTTGACTTAGGGTAATGCATTTCATAGTAGTTTGGATATGAGACACTTAGGGAAGTGGGAACATATGGATGATGTATGTAGGAGAAATTCCACCTTTTGTGCTTTTATCTTGTTGTTACATTCCACCTTCGGTGGGTGATCCCCCTCTTGTGGAAATTTAATTATTTCTCCTACCTACCCCTGCCTACCCTTGTTTCTCATTGAGCCACATGTCATGTTGATTTGCTCACATATCCATATGTCCTTGCCTTTGTAAGAAGGCTCATCTACATTGTATATGATTTTTGATGATCCAACTAATCGATATTTTTGCATCTTGATTTGAATACAATTTATTATCATCAAATCTATTGTCTCTCTTATTGTGCTATTCATTGTGCTCTAGATCTTGGCTATATTTGACAATTTATTACAATTTAATTGAAGGAGGAGCTCCAATTTATAGAAAAACAAAGACTCAACGAACAAGCAAGATTGAAAATATTTTTGATTGGGTGGACAGACCAAATTGAATGCATGATAGAACTACCATTCAAGGATAAAGGAGATGGAGAAAAAAGTGGAGAAAAATCAAAAAGTAGATTTTTTGAGGATGCATAGCTCATTTTCAAATTAAAAATTAAGATATAATGAGATATTTCAAAAAATGAAAAGTTTTGAAAATCAGAGATAAAATCCAAGATATGATTGCCATTTTTGAAAATTAGGATGATATTTTCAATTAAAAGTTTGAAAAAACATATATTATCCTCATATGAGAAGATAATTAGGAAAAATAAATAAATAAATATATTTATTTAATTTCAAAGACATAATTAGATAATTGAATAATTTAAATAAATTATTCAACTACGGGTTAATAAAAATGAACCTTTAATTAATTAATTAAAATTACTTAATCAAAGGGGATAAATTGAAATTAATTGAATAATTCAATAATATTTAATTAATATTAAATGGAAGGGGTCCGATGAAAGATTAAAGAGATTAGTAGTAGAAAATTTAGTAAAAAGGGGTTTAATTTATAAAAGAATTAATTAAACCTAAAAGGGAAAATTAGTCAAATAGATGCCTAAAGACCTTAAGGGGGTCAAATTAAGTCAATTTGGGTCAAAACAAATGAAATTGGATAGACTTGGGAAGGTTCATATAGAAAATGGGAAGATTCAGATAAAAAATAAAAAATTAGGGCAAACCAAGTAAAACCATGCAACAACGAGCAAACTGGATCAAAGTAGGTCAATGAGAAAAGAAAGGAAAAATGCAATGACATGGGGCTAAAGAAGAGGTAAAAATTGTTGGCATGATGTTGTCCTTTATGTCAACAATGTCACTTGCAGATTGTAGATAACTAGGGTAAAAGAGACGAGATGATGAAATTGGTTGCAAGACAAACAGAATGCATTGCAAAGATACAAGTGTTTAATTCATGTCATTGAAGACTAGAATCATGTTCTAATGTGGTTTGATCATGTTTTCTATCTATTGAGTTTCATAGTTATGAGTTGCAGATCTAGAAATGCCCAAAATCCCTTTGGTGGCAGATTTTGGTGTGACTATAGCTTTGTCTTGGCAATAGGGTTTTTTATCGGGGTGAGACTCTTGTTGTCTAGCCAATGTTGTTCTATTTTGGTGAGAGATAAAGCTTTGGAAAGACTGAATTCATATTGGGCCAACACTCTTTGTTTACACTGATATTTTTCCTTTGGTTGGGCCCATTAGGTTCATGTGTCTACCATCGATTAGGCTCCTCATGTCATGTTGTGGATATGGGCTCCTTCTTTCATGTGCGCAGTGGTGATGTGTGGCAGTCATAGGTTGATGGAGCTTCAGATATGTGGACCCCATGGTGGATGACATAACCTACTTCTTGGTGCTTGGCAAAAGGGTTTCTCCTTATTGGTCGAGTCCCAAGTAGTGACGTGTTGTCAAGCATAGTTATTTCTTGACATTAGGCATAGTTATTCTAACGTGGCGGGTGCATGCTAGCTTTCTTTGTGGGCCCCTCTCTCTCCTTCTCCTTCATTCTATGTGGCCATCGACAGTTGGTTAGAGTGATTATGTTGGACCTTGTGGTGGTGGGCCAGCAGGAAGACATTTTGACGAGACTTGCCAGTTAGGTAAGACTTTTTCTCTCTGTGAGCGATCCTTAAGTTACACCAAAAAGTGCCCCCATCTCGCTGTAACTCTTCTATTCTTTTTATGATATAAGGTTTTGATAGGACATTTGATGTGTCTCATCAACACATCTCTTGTTGATGAGACTTCACGTTTCTGTAAGACCTTTCCCCCTTAGGAAAAGCTTGCAGCTATATGGAAATACTCCTATTTTAGTGTGACTTCTCAATCTCTGGTCGCCATGTGCCTACTTTCGTGTAACATGGAGGAGTTATGTCGATTATGCCCTAACTGGGTTTCTTAACTACCTAATTTGAATGTGATGACTCCATTCTAGCCCGATTGCCATGAGGTCCATGTGAGCACTTGACCAAAGTTGACCAGATGATGTGGGGGTTCAATGTGGTGATGTGGAGCACTCAGATCTAGTGTATGCCAAATCAAATGAAAAAATGCATTGCTTGCAGGGATGGTAAAATGAAATAAAGAAGTTTATAGTCCAATCAAGGTAGTTCAAGCAGATGAAAAAGCTACATTTAATAAAGATAGAATGACATTCTAGTTGAGAATTTTGAGATATTGTTCTAGATCCAAGATTACTAATTTTAGTAATCTAAACTTAGAAGATTAATTGTGTATGTAGAGGATTGTCATGGGGATGAATTTGTGAATGGTGGCCACCAATGTACTATAGATTAGATTGGGCTGTAGACAAAATCCTTCTAAATAACCAAAGTGATTACATATTAGAAAAAATTGAAGGGAAAAATTCTATTTTTGTATGAGAGTGAGGTGATTAAGGTAGTTGAGAGAGCTCATGGGTATTTTCTATAAGATAGAGAAAATAAAGGGAATTCAAGTGTGTTGCAAAGATTAAGAAACAAAAAAAATATCAGTGTGGTAGTCGTGGGAGTGGGCTTGCTAAGGCAGAGTAAATACCAAGAATTCTTTTGCAGAGTGTGTGTAGAAAGCAGAGTGCAGAAGTTTGAGTCAAAAGGTGAAAAGTAGAAAATAAATTTATGAAACCACCAAGCAGAGAGACAACAAACAATCAAGTAAAGAGACAACAAACAATTAGGAGATGTCTAAATGATAAGTTTTAAGAGTAGCATTTCATAATTGACTGTAGTGATCCAAGTGCTACAAGACTCGCTTGTAACGAGACATTTCATTGTGATCACATTAATCCATTGTAATTGCTTGTATCTCTCTAAGTAGGTGCTTAGAGCATAATTTTGTGTGTTCTTGATTTGGTGCTCAAGATTTTGAGAAGTTGGTGTTTCTCTAGTGTTAGTGCCCTTAAATCAAATTGTAACAAGTGACCTTTTTATGATGCTAGATTGGAGCAGTAGAATCCAGTAGCTCTTCTCACCAAGGTCTTTCCCTCATTCTGTTTTCCTCTTAAATTCTTGTGTTATGTAATTTTATCTTATGTGTGTGTGATTTTAAATCCTATGTGTTATCCATGTTATAATCTTTAGTTTAAATTTTTTAATACCATTGATTCACTCCCCCTCTTAGTGATCACTTGTGCTCTTCAATTGGTATCAAAGCATAGGAACCCTTATAGAAAAATATTTCTCTAGCTTGGGTAGGTCTTGGTTAGTGATCACTATGGATAGAAATGAATCCTCCTCTAGTAAGATCCCCATGTTTGATGGCACCAACTATGCGTTTTGGAGTACAAGAATGGAAACCTACTTGTCATCCCTTGGTTTTAATGTCTGGATGTCAGTTAAAAATGGCTATGTTGTCTTAGCCACTCCTCCTACTGACCTTGATGCTAAGAAGGAATATGAGAGCAATGCCAAACTTCAAAATATTAGAGGTCAATTTGAAGGACAAAAAATGAAGGAAGAAGAAAAGATAGTTGAATATATTCAAAGAGTAGTTGAAACTATAAGTGCTATAAGAGGACTTGGAGAGGATGTCTTAGATGAAATTACTATCAAGAAGGTTCTGAGATCATTAACCACAAAGTATGATACAAAGGTCTTTGCAATAGAAGAAGCTAAAGATGTAAAAAATTTCTGTATGGATGATTTATTTGTCTCTTTTTCATCTTATGAGATGAGGACAATTGGTGGTGAAACTTCAAAGAGAGAGGATACCTTCAACACAACCAAGAAAGGAAAAGAAGAAGCTACTCATGAAGAAGAAGATGACTTTGATGTTGTTGTAGCTAATTTTGTGAGGAAGGTCAAGAAAGTCTTAAGGAAATACAAAGGAAAAATTCCATTCAAGTGCTTCAATTGTGGCAAGATTGGACACTTTGCTGCTAAATGCCCTTATGGAGAAAATGTGGATGATGAGAAGAAAAATGTGAAGATCCTTGGAAAGGAAAAGGATAGAAAATTCTTCAAGTCAAAGAGAATAATCCTTAGAAGACAGAGAAACCTTTACACATTTGAGAGTAACACCACTAATGAAGAAAGTGTTTCTAATGAGGGTTGTAGTGAAGATGAACAAGAAGTAAATCTTTTCATGGCTGAGGGAATTATAGATCAAAGTGTAGACTAAGCTAAAAACTCAAATTTATGTGATAGTGATGAAGAAGAAGGTAATGCAGAGGTTGATTTTGTGGGTGAAATGGTTTGTGCTCTTGAATAATTAGACAGGGTAAGAAAAGAATTCAATAAGTACAAGAAGCTTTTAATAAAGGAGCATGACTTGATGAACAAGAACATTAAGGAATCAAATTTCAATCTTGTTGCCTTAACTACTCAATTGAATGAAGCCAAAGAATATGTGAAACAACAAAATCAGATTTGGAAATCACAGAGAAGGAGTATCAAAGTTTGGAGGAAGAAATTATGAATCTTAGAAAGAAGCTTGATAGGTGCAAAAATAAACTCAAGATAAGAGTTAAGTATGAGGGAAACACTGATGTGTTGGATAAAATTTTAAACAATAGAAAACACTCCAAAGATGTGTTGGATCTGATGTTGGGCAATGCTCAACAAGTGAGAACCCATCAAGTAAAGAGATACACTTCACCTCTTCAAGATAAAATGGTAATAAACAAACTTTATAGTCAACAAGCCCATTGAAAAGAAGACTTATGCTACTGCTACAAGGAGTCAGTCAAAGAAATAGCATGTTGATACTAAAGGAAAGGCCAATATTGATGATGGAGGCTTCACAAAGGTCAAGGATACAAGAAGGAATAACTCAAGAAGACAAAACCATTCTTCTCTAAGGAGACAAATGAGGAACAACTTCAACAATGATTGGTATGTACCCTAATTCCATGGCTAGTACTACAAATGTAATACATATGGTCATAGAATTACTGATTGTAGATTAATGCATAGGTCTCCACCAATTTTTGAAAGTAGTAATCCATTTGCTACACTTAGAGATATGAGTGTTATTTGTTATCATTGTTATGGGTATGGTCATAGGAGTTATGAATGTAGGGGGAATGTATCTCAGTCCTACAATATTTTTTCAAATTTATCATTCAATGTGAATGTAAAAGGCTATCATTGTCAAAACTTGGGCCACATTGAAAAACATTGTAAGCTTAGGACATCTAATTAAAAGAGGATCGTGTCAACATTGGAACCAAATGCAAAACCTGAACATAATGGGACATCCAAAAAGAAGAAAGAGATCAAACAAGTTTGGGTAGAAAAGATAAAAACAAAAGTGAGTCAAGTTTGATTGTACAAATTCCCTTACATGTGAAAAGGAGAAATTTGTGGGTAGTAGATAGCAGTTGCTTCAATCACATGACTAGAGATAAGAAGAAATTCATCAAATTAGAAGATTGGAATGGTGGCTCAGTGAGATCTGGGGATAACTCATCAATCAAAATCAAGGGCAAAGGTACTCTCAACATTGATGGAAAACTAAAATAACATGATGTATATTATTTAGAAGGTTTGAAACATAATCTGCTTAGTGTGAGTCAAATATGTGACAAAGGATACAGATTCACACTTGATTCAAAAGGATGTGAAATTAGAAAACAAAGTAATGGACAACTAGTTGTTGAAGGTAAGAGGACAAATGATAATGTATACAATCTTAAGGTATGTTTTGAGTCCCAATGCATGATGGGAGAAGATGATGAAAGTGTTGGCAACAAGGTAGAAATTGAGAGGGGGGGTGAATCAGTTTGCTCACAAACTCAACACATTTCAAACTTAAATTCAGATCTGATAACTAGCAATGAAAGCACAAATCAACACCACATCAATAACACACATAACACCAAGATTTTTTGATGTAGAAAACCCAGTTAAGGAAAAAACCGTGATGGGAACCTACCTATAATGAGATAATACCTTGTTAGGAGTAAATGAAATATTAAAATGGGGAATGCACATGCATTTAGGAACACTGCCTAGAGCTCACTGCTCAAACCACAAAACAAGAAGGGATACAACCCTGAAAAAGACTCACTCAAACATTCGGATTACATCTAGAGGATCATGAACTGATGAAATAGCATCTCCACATGCATGGTTATAGTTCTAGTTAAGCACAACTCAAACTCTGCTCTTTCACACTTCTTTGCAGTTCTCCTCTGCTACTAAAAGATCAAATCAATGTTTGCACACATAGATACAACTCCCACATGAATATTACATATATTTATACAAATCATCAACCTATATTTCAAGGTCGGTTCAACCCTCAACACAAATTACAAAACAACAACCTTACATGCTACAAAAATACATGCGGACCCATGGGGGCTTCACTAAATATGTAATATCATATCACGTGTGTTCATATTGGGGGGTTTATTATCCTAAAAATGAGGGAGCAATATATTTCCCATTGGTGCAAATAGGGGGTTTTTAATTTAGGACTATGAAAAAATACAATATTTAGTGCAAATAGGGGGTCTTTTAATTCAAGTTGTGTATTGGGAGGGGGTGCAAAAAAAGGATTTTGGGGTAATATTTTTTGAAAAATAGGGGGATTCTTTAGTTTTCCATGCATGCATGTGACATAACCTAGGTTTACTAAGTGAATCCCTTGTGTGCGGACCAAAAAAATGTCGACTAAGACATATTTTGGACCTAAACCAACACCACACACAAGAAACACCACCAAGAATTACACCTCAAACATCCACAACATCATGAATGCTGCATAACATGAAGAATACCATTGGATCAATAAAATGATCAATAATATGCACAATGATCGGACCATCAACATGGATATAACATGATCTAGAAACATCCACAAGAAACGTGAATCACCACTGCAACAACCACAACATCACCACTTACTAGAATCTCCACCATCAATATGTTGAACCTCAAGAACACGCACTAAACTGATTGTCAAACTGAAAGATTCACTTGCATACCTTCAAATAACAAACCATCTGAATTGAGGATACATATGAATGCCACAAACACTTTCCCAGATCTGCAAACCAAGATATTGTAGTTCTGGAGCAATATGGAGTAGAAACTAGAATACCAAATAACACAAACAACTGAACAACTAACCACAATACTAGACCTCATACTCAATCAAACCATCATGCAAACCACTGAAACTTTAGCTAAATCAACTAGAGATAAGTATCTCTAAACCCATTAAACCACAATAGCTCAATTGCAATAGACTAACCAAACCAACTCATTTAATCTGACTGCAACACTAGAATACATAGAAGAATATATTAACATCAATTATCACACATCATTCCAGAAAACTTCTCAACAATATCCAATAATATACCCCTTTGTCATTGATGACAACATATGAATGTAAGAAACAATCAAATCAAAGAAAAAAATCAACGACCAAAAATCTCCCATAACTCACAAAAATATCCCCCTGAGATCAGCACAGGATATAGTAGTTTTTCACATGCTTCTCTCCCCCTTTGACATCAATGCAAAAGGCACATTCAACACAAATCATGATTCCCCCCCACTAAGAACAAAATTTCTTTGAATATTTGAAACACACAACTGACTACTCCCCCTGAGTAGCAGGTTCACTCATCAATTCGGATCACAAGATATCTCTGTGAAGTCCACCAGACTGATGCAACTCCATACTTCTTAGTTCTCATCAAGAGGGGTAACTACCCCTAGCTTCTCTCTGAGAAAATCAAATGTATCTTTAGGAAAATACTTCATGAAGATATCCACAATCTTTTCCTTTATAGATACATACTCCAATCTGACTTCATTCTCATTCACCTTCTCTCTCAAGAAATACAACTTGATTGATATATGCTTGGTCTTAGAATGCAACACTAGATTCTTAGAAATATTGATAGAACTTGATTTATCACTATCGTGCCTATGAAGTGTGATACCTACATCTGCAATAAAAACACTCAATAGATCATTACAAGCATGGTTAGCAAATAAGAAGAAAATGAAAGATGAACCATGACAAAGCGACCTATCACCTCCTAAGAGATGCGAGTATGGATTTGCTCTCAAATCTAGATAATCAATCCTAGTGACTTGACTACACCTAGATGGAGGATTTGAAATGATAATGATATGCAAAGATGAGATTGATTAAGCTAGATTGATCCAAGAGACTAATTAAGCTAAAAATATGCATGATTAAGCTATGATGATGATGCAATTAAGCTAGAAAAGAGATTGATTAAGTTACATGATTCAACAATTATGCTAGAAAATGATCAAATTAAGCTAAATCTAAGATGCAATTTCCTATAACAATAATGCTCAAATGATATTCCTATAGTAACAATGCCTAAATTGATAATGAGATCGGATCCTTTGTGCTCCAAAATCGGGGATATTTATAGGATTTCCAAGGCCAGGGATGAGGTGGTAGGAATCAACGGTCAAGATTGAGTTTGAAGATATCAAGGGTGAAATTGGAGGAGGTTGGAGGAAGGGACGCTTGTCATCTCTATGGTGAAAAGTGTCAAGGAGCCTTGCTCATGAGGGGGCAAGTGTCCAAGGGAGGAGACATGTGGCCACAATGCCATGTGTCTCAAGGGAAGAATATCCACACCATAAGAGGTTAGGATAAGGAGGTTAGAATATGCAAGATAGGATAGGGTTAGGCAAACCCAAGGTTAGGTGGAATGGGTTAGGTTAGAGGGATGGTTAGGTTAGGTGGTTAGAAGTTAGGAGGCATGTGGGTAATTTGAATTTGAAAATTCAAATAATAGGAAAAGACTAATTAATTTTCAACAACTCATAAATTGATTTGTTTTAATTAATTAGGAGATAAGAGAAAAGTGTTAGCGATGCTCAAATTTTGATTTTTATTAGAGGGCCTTTCTCTTGAGAAGCCATTAGGTTTGGTGAGAGGGAACGATCCAAGTGGTACTTCTTCAACCTGCTATGTAAATTAAAAAGTAATGTGAAAACCACAATTTCTTAGTGATGTGTATCTACATCAATGGTTCCTTTAGGATAGGGTCTTAAGTGAGTCACTACTGCATGGGTAGACACCAGGTTCTACTGAAGTTCCCCTACTATGAACCATTGTTTTAAGAGCCAAAAATCCTTCTATTTGTTGATGCAAGAGGTCAGACCTCTAAAGTAATCCCACATTCTTGCAGTTCAAAGTTGAGATAACAAATTTCTCAAGATCTTTGGCTCTTTAGAAATTTGAAGCTTGGTATGATTGAGAAGTGAGTTTTGTGCAAGGAGGAGCGAGTGCTACCAAGCTTCTAATTTATCCACTTCGAATAAGTGTGGCTGAAATTTATCCATAATGGGAACTCAGCAAATATTGTCTCTACCAACCCAAGATTTCTATCTAAATGTGCTCTTATTTTTTGTTCAAAAATGAAATACCCATTCTGTATTCTATGTTTGTTGATCATTTCAAAACAAATATAAACATATTCAAGATCCAAAACTTGTCCAAGAGATTTCAAACATCATCATTCAAAAAAAGAAATTCATCCAATCAGTCAAACTCAAATATTGCAATCTCTCAAAACTATGTCAAACATCACGTGGGAAATCAAAATTGTTTCAACCAAACATAGGTTTCATCTTATATTTCTACATCATTTTCCTTACCCTTAGGTTAGGATTCATTTCCATATCATTTTCATTACCCTTATTTTTGGATTCATTTCCACATCATTGTCATTATTCTTAGTTGGATTCATTCACATATCATTGTTATCCATTATCCTAAGTCTTAGAGTCATCTTTGCATTAGTTCATATCATTTTAGTATAATATTTTAGTGATCATTATCATCTCTAATCTCTAGGTCTATCCTAGCATTACTCAAAAATCATTGTTGATATCAATCCCATATCATTTAAGTATAATCTTTTACATGGTCTTTATCCCCATAAGTCATAGGGTCAAATCCTTATCCCCAAAGTTGTCATACTAGTCCATTCGCATATTTCCTTTAGCACATCGTATTACTATCCTAATTTTAAATCACATCATTTTCTTAGTGTCAATTTGCACATTGAATTTAGATCCAAAATCAGACCTTTTGAAAATCCCAAAAATATCAAGTCTTAGATTAAAACCCTACATCATTGTTTAGAAGTCACTACCTTATTAAGAAGTTTTATCCAGCCAAAACCCTAGATCTTTAGTCTAGCGATGAACGAGACTCTATCATCAATTATCAGTTTGTCATTTTTTCCTATTAAGGTCATGACTTCATACCAATTTCTTAGGGTTATACCTTTAGACTTGTAGTCTAAAGATTTTCCAGGTCTCGAAAAATCTTAAAAAATATAGATTGTATTATCACCCTCTAAGATTGCACTTCGTTACATCTCATTGTCATTCCAAAACATAAAAGTCCAAAAAAATAAGTTGCATTATTGTCCTTTAAGGTTGCATTTACAATTATGTTAGTTCCATTTCATCCCTAAAATTCAAAAATCCCAAAAAAATAGCATATAGTGCGATGGTTGAAACAAGCTCTCAAACTTCTAGGAAACAACTTTAACCCCTATCAACCTTCCAACTTTCATGAGACCATGTCATTGCAATAAGATAATCAATCATGTCAATCCAACATATACATATCCCAAAACATACATCAAAGCTATCATGAACAAACAAATTTCATCCACACTTCTCCATCAATTGAACAAAAACTAGCTTAGGAAATAGAGATCTTAGAACAAAAAGCTAAAAAAAGTGAAGAGATCAGATCTTAGATGTCCAAACTATTCCAAAAATTTAGAGGTCTAAATACAAACTTAGAGTCAGTTGATGTACATGCTCTTATTGAAAAATCAGATATACCATCCCTCCTCTTACAAATAAACATGATAAACCAATGTCAACAACAACTGCATTCAAATAGATGATGGTGCACTTTCCAGGAGCAGGAGTTGACATGGGAGCATGTTCAGGTTTGAATTTGAATGGCTCTGGTATAGGTTTCCCACATGCTGATAGTCCAGGGGATTCCCTTATGACTCATCCCACCGAACCAGTCCTTGATCCCTTGGATGGGGCCTCAAACGATACATGAGATGGTGGTACCATGCAAAATACTGCCAATGGTAAATCTGTCATCTCCGACAAACTTGGTGATGTTGAGGGCCACAATAATAAGATTTTGTTTGTGGAATGCAATAAGAAATGGGCCTCTTTATTTTCAACTAAGCTTAAGGGTAAGGCCATTTCATCGGTACCGCATAAAGTTGACCGGGATTCTGGTGCTTGCTCCATCTCTATCCCAGACTGTATTGTGGATTAGAATATGACTCACATGAACTTAGTCTTGGTGGGTAAATTTGTTGGACCACATCCTAATATTGAGGCTATTAGATCCTAGGTGTCTAGAAAATGGAAAGGTAAGGGTCAAATTGATGTTGTTTCTATGGCTAGTGGCTTCTTATCCTTTTCATTCACTTGTGAAGAAGATCTTTGATCTATTTTGGTGGGAGGTCCCTGGATGCTAGGAAAAGCCTCGCTAGCCCTTAAATAGTGGGAACCAAGTTTTAATCCCAAAGATTGGGAATGTAATGAAGCCCTTATTTGGGTCAGACTACCAGGTTTACCCATGGAATTATGGGGAGAAGAGATATCTGTGGGTATTGCAGCTTGTTTTGGTGAGCTAATTTCAGTTAACCCAATGACTGCAGCCAAAAGATGTCTGGTTTATGCCAGATTGTGTGTCAATGTTAAATAGTCTACAAATATGTCTTCCGAGATTGATCTTTTCTCTAAGTTGGGTAGATGGGTGCATAAAGTGGAGTATGAATACATCCCTTTCACATGTTTCCATTGTAAAAAAGTGGGTCATTGGGTCAGGCAGTGTTCATCTAAGCCAAAGAAGGAATGGAGAAAGAGGAATGACATGCCACTCTTAGAGATGACAGATACCCTACTCATAAAGCCTCCTTTGAAATATTTGAGCAATGATTCAGATGGATCTATTAATCCCTCTATTCCTACCTCGATTGTGGGGGATGGGTTTTTGCCTAGATTTGACTTCTCTTCAAAAGTTCCTATTGTCCTTGACCCTCACCCCTCACCCCTTGAGGAGAATATTGGGGAATCCCCTACTGTGGATGCCCCCTATGAAGAAGAGATTATTATAAATGCTATTTGATCTGTCTAGGATATTCTCATTCAATTGGTTGTTGATATGGATAAATCTATTGAGGTGAAACTCCTGACCTCTCCCACATTGGAATCATCCCTAGAGGACTTTGGTCCTTTTATTGTGGTCAAACTCAAAAATAGAAGAAGGAACTCCCCTATTGGCCAAAATACTCCTGTCTCTAGGGGGTCTTAACCAGAAACAGACAAAATGTGGAATGTGGGTTAGATTCAAGGGTGGTCAGGAGGCCACCCAATGCATTTAGTAGAGATAGATAGAGTCGGGTTTCCATTGCAGACAGATCCCAGAGAACGTTACTAGAAATGGGGATGGGATCCCCCTCTCTTGCTAAATGAAATTTATCTCATGGAATATAAGGGGTTTAAATTACCCCCACAAGCATGACCTACTATCCAATTTGGTTAGAGATCATAAGCCAGATATTTGCCTTGTCCAAGAAACTAAAATGTCTAGTAGCAAAGTGGAAAAAATTAAATTAGAAATCTTTGGAGATTGTGGTGTTCACTGTGTGGATGCAGATGGTTCTTCAAGCAGTATCGCCACTCTTTGTAATCCTAGACTGCTATGTGGTAAGGTGGTTCTCTCTTCTCCTATTCACATTATTACTCGATTCTTTAATCTTAAAGATGGCTCCTCCTAGAATATTTCCAACATCTATGCTCCTAATGGGAGATTTGCTAGGAAAGCTCTTTGGCCTTCCATTTGCAATGCTAGATCGCTTTTCCCTAATGAGAAATGGGTTCTTCTAAGCGATTTCAACACCACACTCTCAAATTTGGAGAAATATGGGGGCATGCCTACCTCTATTGATAATAGACAAGACTTGGATGACATGATCAACTCTTTGAGCCTTTTGGACCTGGATATTATTGGTGCTAAGTTAACCTAGTCCAATAGACGTAGTGGGGAGGATCTCATTCAGGTTAAGCTGGATAGGAGCCTTGTCTCTCCTGATTGGATTTAGAATGCTTCTTGTAGACTTAATGCCTTGCCCCATGTTGGATCATATTACTTCCCTATTTGCCTTTCAGTGACTCCATTGTCTGGAAGAAAGTTGTACCCCTTCAGATTTGAGAAAATGTGGCTGATGGCCCCTGACATCCAAGATAAAATTATGGAGTGGAATATTGATATCCAGGGTATGACCATGTTTCGTATAGCTAAGAAGCTATCCAATTTCAAGTCCAATATTCAACGATGGAACAAGTCCTCTTTTTGTAATACTTTCAAAATTAAAGATAAAATTCAAACTAGATCTTGAGGAGGTTCAAAAGCATACCTAAGTTTTTCTGGTTTGATAAAGATGTCTCGAACAAAGAGATTGAGATTTTGACTAAATTGCATGATATTATTTTCAAAGAGGAGGAATTATAGAAGTAGAGATCTAGAGCTTTATGGCTTAAAAGTGGTGACAATAACACTAAGTTCTTTCATATGACAACCCTTAAGTACATGGCTTCTAATAGAATAAGTAAAATTTAGGTTGGCCAAAGATGGGTTGATAAGCATGAAGAGATTTGCCAGGAAGCCATCAATTATTTCACTAATCTCCTTTTGGTTGATGATCCTCTTGACCCTTTAGCCCAAAATAAGATCTTGTAGGAGATTCCCATCATGGTCTCTCAGGATATGAGCTTGGAGTTTACCAGAATCCCTTCTCTTGATAAAGTTCACATTTTAGTCTTCTCTTTTGAAGGTAATAAAGTCCCTAGCTCTGATGGCTTCCCTCTATTTTTCTTTCAAAAAATTTGGCAGATTATTTGCACTGATGTGGTCGCTGCGGCTCAAGATTTTTTTGGATCCCTCTCTCTCCTAAAGGAGTTGATTGCCACCTTCCTTTTCCTCATCCCCAAGAAACCTGATGCTTGCACTTTTTAGGATTTTATACCTATTAGTCTTTTCAATTCTATATATAAAATTTTCACCAAAATTTTGGTGCTTAGACTTAAGAATTTCATCCCTTCTCTAATTTCAAAGCATCAAAATGGGGTTGTTCCTAGGAGGTAGATCCTGGATTCCATTATTGTGGTGCATAAGAACATGCACTCCTTATCTATCAATAAAAACCCTAGATTTTTTCTAAAACTGGACCTATTGAAAGCTTTTGATAGAGTCAACTAGAGTTTTCTTCTCCAAATCCTTAGGGCATTTGGATTCAGAGATAACTTCATCTAGATTATTGAACAATGTGTGTCCACCCCAAAATTTGTAGTCTTGATTAATGGTTATGCCTCTGGTTTCTTCTCCGCATTACAGGGCATTGGATAGGGGGATCCTCTATCTCTTTTCCTTTTCATTCTGATGAGTGAAGCTCTTAGTAAAATTATCCAGAGGGAAGTCAAAAAAGGCAATATTATGGGATTACGGCCCTCCTCTTAGGCCTCCTCATGCTCTCACCAACAATTTGTGGATGATACTTTGTTGATGAGGGAAGGTTTGGTTAAAGAAGCTAAGAATTTGAAAAAAACTCTGGATACTCATGAACAAGGCATTGGGCAAAAAATTAGCCTAGCTAAAAGCTTAGTTTTTTACTTTAACACCCATGAGCATAGGTAAAAGAAGATTGCCTTGATTCTAGGGTGTAAAGTTGGAATTTTGCCCAACTCTTATTTAGGTCTTCCCCTCTACCATGGTCTGGCCCCAGACTCCTTCTGGGTGAACCTTATTGATAGATTCTAGAATAAGTTGGCTGAATGGAAAGGTGCTTTGTGAAGCCAAGCTGGTAAGCTCCAGCCACTCAAAGCTTCACTACAAATCCTCCCAGTTTATGCAATGAGTTTATTCAAAATCCCTACCAAATTTACTGATAAACTGGAAAGAATTCAAAAAACAAATTTGTGGATAGGGACTGAATCTTAGAATAGATTACATCTTGTGGCTTGGAATCAGGTTTACCTTCCCAAGTCCATGGGGGGACTGAACATTAGAAATCTGAGAGATTTCAATAAATCTCTAATGACCAAGCAAGTATGGAGATGTCTTAAAGAGAATAATGAATGGATTGACATTTTTAAACATAAATACCACATTCTGGATATCCAAAACACTTTGGAATATTATGACCTTCCCAATGTTGTTTTTGATTTATGGAGCAACTTATTTGGCTACTCCAAAGTTATTTTACATGGTTGTATATGGGTGCTAGGTAATGGTGCCAAAATCAGGTTTTGGGATGACTGGTGGACTGGTGATGGCCCCCTATCAGATTTTGTTTGGGATTCTCCTTTCAAAGAATTGTCTTAGAAAAATTGGCTCCTAGGTGGTTGATTATATTAGAGATGGACCCTGGTTGGATCTCAATTCTATGGATAATGCTTTGATACCTATGCAACCTTGGTTGAATTGTATACACATCTCTCGCTCTCATGTGGAGGATGAAGTGTGTGGAATTCATCCTCTTCTAGAAAATTCAAGGTTGTCAATGCTTACAAGTTCATCTCCAGAAACTTCCCCCCCCCCCTTCTGGGCTGGTATCTGGAATAAGCTCTTAATTCAAAAAATTGACATTTTTTTTCTGGCTATTTATGTAGGGTAAGATCTCTGCCATTGACATTTTTTGCAAAAAAGGTCTTCCTCTTACTAATAGATTCTCCTTTGCAAAGAATTGGAGGAAAATGTTGGTCATCTGTTGCTTCACTACTCTTTTGTCAGGGATATCTGGAATTTCATCCTTGATATCTAGAACACTAACTGGGTCTTCCCTGATTTTGTTCAAAGGTTGTGGTTTGAATGGAAGTGCCCCTTTGACAATTAGGCTTTGGGAGTTCTCTGGAATTTGTCTCTTCCTCATATTTCTTGGGGTATTTAGAAAGAAAGAAACAATAGAGTCTTTAGAGATTTGGAATCTTCTGTGCTTGTTGTGGCTACTAGAATTTGTAATTCTACCAAGGAGAATTTTCTGCACTCCTGCCCTAGTAGAAAGAATGACCATCCCCACCCTACTCTCCAAGAGGAATAGGATACTATCAAACGGTGGCAAATTGAATGGAATATTACCATTCTAGTGCATAAAACAAAGCAGTGCAGACAAAATGTTCTTTGGAATCCCCCCCTATGGGATGGATCAAAATCAATGTGGATGGGGCAGCTAAAGGGAATCCTTGGCCAACCAGGTGTGGGGGAGTGGCTAGGAATCATATGGGTCTATTGGTTTCTATGGTGGTGCTCCCTCTGGGCACCTAGTCCAACCACTTTGCAGAGGCCAGCACTGCCCACATTGGGTTACACATGGCTAAAAGAGAAGGTTTTAGAAAGCTCTGGCTGAAGTCTGACTCACTAAACACTGTCAATTGTTTGAATGGGCACATGGATCCTAGCTGGATGATTGCTAATCTAATCAAGGATTGTCAAGATATAATAAATGAGTTGGATGAATTTAAAATTTTGCATGTCTTTCGGGAAGGCAACAAAGTGGCAGATCTACTGGCCAATATGGCAGTGGGATACGTGATGGCTAAATGGTGGAGTAGTAGGGATTCTTTCCCAAAAAACTTGTGCGATTTGACTTGTGATGATTCCACCCAGTTGCAGTAATCAATGAATTCTAATAATGATTTGATTGAGTTGTTTGGGAAATGGCTGCTTTTTGTTTTCCCTATCTGAAGATCTAGAAACTTCCCTTGTGCCTGGATTTTTTGTCTAATTGTGTGGCCCATTTCCCTCTATTGGTTGGAGACTTTTTTGGTGTAGCCCATTTCATGCTACTATTCAGAGACTTCTCTGGTGCGGCCCATTTGCTATTATTTGGTGACCCAGATCATTATCGATGGGGAAAAGAACAAGTAAGAACTGCCTACTTTTGAGAAATGGAAGAAAAACAAGGTGTGGCTGGAAATTGTTGACGGGGGAATTGTCATCTTCTTGGAAAGACTCCATCGCCCTTCTCCTCTATTCATGGAAACCTTTGTCAATGGGTGGAAGGAAGGGATTTTGAGGGCTTATGGTGCTGATAACCAGCTGGATGAAACCTTGGTGGTGATGGTTACTAGTCTTGCGATGAATGGAAAAAGGTTCTATAGAGATAGGAAAACAGGGGAGGAAGACTTTGTGAATTTTTTCGACAAAGACAAGGAGCACTCAAGAGTTAACAAAATGGCTGATGGTGGCTACAATAGGAAAGATCTTATGTATCCCTGGGTGGATGTTGGGACTCAAAATTTTTTGGTGAATTTGAGGTTGTTTGTAGTAGTTTTTTAATTTTTGTCTTATCGGCAAGACCTTCCTCGATCGATGAGACTTACCTCAATGACATCGCTAGAGTATGGAGTGGAGTCAGTGGATTCATGTTACCCCGATGACCCAATGAGAAAGCACAGGCGGTGTGTGTAGTCATCAGGTAATCAAGGGTAGTGGTTTGTAGACCATTTATACCACATTGGTCGTGGGGAGGAGCATTTCAGTATTTAAATGCACAACCACATATATCCTTAGTGTCAAAGCTTATGGGATTTTGGCAAGAAGTGGCTCATGGCCTAGTGGACCCTGCATGCGTGCACATCTCAAGGTGGCCAAATTTGGCAGTAAAAGGGAAAATTAACGAGCGAGCAGGTTGCAGACGATCGGACGGTCATCGCTATACCGTCATGCGAATGTGCTCAACTGTTAATCGTCGTGACTTGGTGACTAATGAGGTGGAAAATAGGTGGTAGACCAGTGGTAGACACATGGTGACATCATGGCATAAAAGAGAGCCACTCAGAGAGGTTAAAGATCGATCAGATTAGGGAAGATCAATAGTGATCAAGAAGGATCAAATGACTGTCGCTATACCGCAATAGAAAGATGCCCGTCGAATACTCCTTGCAACTTGGTGACAAAGTACGTGCCGAAAATGGGTGGTTAAAGGGCATGTAGATCAAGGAAGATTAGACAATGGAGTGAAATTCTGGGGCTATCCATGGCTGTCATTGTACCATGGTTGTGAAGTACCCAGAATGAATACCCTCATGACAGGTGGTAGATAGGTGGCACCTAGAGGATGGCTAGCTGGATGTCTAGAAAAACTAAAGGTGACTTATCAAGCAGACCTTGGCTACGATGAATCTCTAAATGGTTTCACCGAAGGCTCAGTTCCATCGACATGGAGCGCATCGAAGAAATCCAAATTGGTCCCGCCAATAAACTAAAAGTATCGATGAAACTGCAGGTTCGATGAGACTTGTAAAGGGTTCATCGAGGGAGGATGTTTGGCCAAAAGAATAATATCAAATGAATCAAGGTAGGCCCAAGTCCAATGGTAGGTCCAAGTGGTGAGATAGGTGGATTTGCAAGCGGGCCGGAGGAGACACATGGCATGGATGGATGAAGATGTAAAGGCTGAGCAAGTTGGGCAGATCTGATGGCTTGACGAAAAAGATCAACGGTCGTCAATATATCACGAGATGAAGATGCTTGATGGTTATCCCCCTCAACATAGCGATCGGTGAGGTGGCAATTGAGGTGGTCATCTAGGTTGGCTCAGAATGAATCAGGATGTGCCACATGGCAAAGCATAGAAGAAGAACTAAGGCAGGCCCAAGTCCAGTGGCAGGTCCAAGTGGTGAGTAGGTGGATTCAAAGGCAATCTAGAGGTGACATGTGGCAGGGGTCTGCAGATGAGGGAAATAGATAAGGATCCCACTTTGAAGGTTAGAATGGTTAATGACCGGGCAGGTCCAATGTAGATCAACGGTTGTCACTATACCGCAACACAAAGGTTCTTGATGGTTATTCCTTGTGACATGGCGACAAACCACTAGTAGCGAGCCTAGCTAGCGGTTAATGCCAGTAGTTGAGGCAAATGGTTACAGTGGACAACTAGTGGTAGCTGTTAAATTTTTCAATGAAAGAAGAAACAAGTAGTGGGGCTCATTCTAAGTGGATTACTTAGGTAAGTTAAAGGGCATGCTAGTTTTTCATGATCGGATGGTTGTCACTATACCGCAATGGAAACGCGTCTGAACTTTAAAAGCCGCGACATAGAGACTAAGGGAAAAGTGCTCAGAAGGAAGGCCTTTTTGGTCTATTGGTGCCAAAATTTAAAAGAATTAATGGTGGAGGTATGCAAGTTCCATCCAATGTTGTTTTGAAGTGAAAAGTTGGTGAGAGTTATCCAAGGAGATTTGTAGAGTACATAATGGTGCATGGCTATGGGTTTTCTTAGGTGAAACCCATCAATGCGCTGGCACAAGATAATACACTGGCATTATGAAGCTGTCGGTGGTTGTAACTGATTTGGGTAATAGGAACTTACCCTTTCAACCATTTTCGTAATGAATGCCCACAGAATTAATGAAGCACACATCCCAGAAAGAATGTTAGGTTTCTCCCTCAACTGCAATGGCACAACAATGTAAAATTTGGAGTAAATAATAGTTAGGGTAAGAGGTTTCTTCTAGGTAGTCTGAAGCTTGTTGCATCTTGATTTCTATAAAAGGATACCAAGGCTACCTAGAAAAGGGACACAATTTTTGTAGCTAAACTCTAGCAAAATCAATATAGGCCATTTTCTTAGCAATTTCTGAATCAAATATGATGTACTTGTAACCTTTTTGAAAGAGGAATAAAATATACAATCCAGAGAATTTAAACTCAAACATGTATTGTCTCTATGTCATTGTACTGATGTTCACTCTATTTAAATAATCAAGGATTGTTTATTTGAATGATTTGCTAGGCATCTAATGAAGTTATTTTTTAGTCTTTTTCTGAAGGAGGAAAATATAAATATACTTTGAACAAAGTCATTGATATCAGTAATTTTGGTGTGGATTTGATGATGAAATCTGGTTCAGATTAGGACTCTGTATATCTCAGGCATATTCAGAGTTGATAGATTAGGAACTTGTGATTTGTGTACAAGTTTCTTTTGTGAGGTTTCAGTCTGTTGTAAATGACTCTATTTCCTAGATAAGTTACTAGTTTACCTGCTGGTTTTTAGGTGCATTTTGTGATCCTTTTCAAAAGATCAAATCAACTTTCCATTTATGTTTTATTTGTACCAGTTAGAAAGGAATGTTTACAGGAATTTACATTGGTTTTCTGTACACCTTTTGCTATTTTTGTAAGAAAATAGTCTTAAAAGGGTTCACCTGCCCAAGCATTTAATGGCTTAAAGTGTAGGAGGTTTCCTCATTTGGAACCTCATATTGTTGTCCTTATTTCAAAATTTTGTTGTTCTCTTCCATTGCAACACAGAGGCAGTAGCTTTCACTTTTAAAGAGAAGAAACACAAGTTTTCAAAATGGAGAACAACAAAAGTGGCGACTCTACTGGGGAGAGTCAAATAAGATAAGTCTTATGCTACAGATTTGTGTCTTTATTGCATAAAAGTGTTGAGATCAGGTTCCCTTGGTTTTAGTCTGAAAATTATTGGGCTTATCTTTCTAAAGAAATCCTTCTTCCATATTTTAGCATCTTAGAATACTATTATGTTTTTTTCTAAAGATCAATGGTTTCATTCTCAAGTGTCTTGTAAGTTATTCACTATGTTAAAATATATTTTGTTCCCAAGATATTGGGTGGTGACTTTGAAGTTAGGAAAACACCAGTGTTCTTTTAGAAAAAATCACAGTCACTTCAAAGGGTTAGCAAGATGAATAGGAGAAGGAACACTAGGTCCTATATGAAGAAAAACCCTCAAGAGAAGTTGCATGAAGGGTTACTTGAACCAGTCAAGAAGGGCTAGAGAGGAATTGTTATTCTTGATCAGTCAAATCAGTCATGGAAATAGAAGAGTAATCAAACAAGTAAGTCTTTTGAGCATCCTGTATATGCAAGGTCCAATGCTTCTTCTCATGATCCTAACCATGATATTATGGGTTTTCATGCTAGCATGTTTGGTACTAATGATGATATCCAAGCCTTTCACCAAGGATTGTCTAATGCTAGCACTTTGGGAGAGATAGGCATAGTACAAGTAATAGGGTCAGTTCCATTCCCAAAACTATGGAAGGAAATATCAGTCTAATTGATATGGACCAGATGAATGTGTCTGATTCAGAGGAAACCTTTCCAGACCAAGATGAAGTGTCCCAGGAGATTGAGGTTCTAAATCAGAGGGTACATCAATTGATTGCCATAAGAAAAAAGAAAGAAAAAGAAAAGGAGAATGAAACCAAAGCCAAACTCATTGAAAGAGATAGGTTATTAAGACAAATTGTAGAGATTGAGTTGTTTGCTCAAGTAGAACCTGGGAGTAAAGAGAAAGGTCTTGTTATTAGAAAAATCCTTGATCCAAAACTTGTTTCTGCACCTAAAGTTGCAGCACAAACTAGTAGGGAGGTTCACAGTGATCCCCAACCTACCAGACCCGTTATTGACAAAGGGAAGCAGAAAGTAGTGGAGAATAGATCTGCGGGTCTAGTGTTAGGAAGTGTAGAAGGACCCTAGGGAATGATGCTACATGAGATCAAGGTGGAAAGGGTAAGGAAAGAAAATGAAGACCTACAAAGGGAGTTAGAAAAGGCTGAAATAGAAGCACTTAATGCCGAGTTCAGAAGAAAGATACATTGCTTAAAGGCTTCTCCCATAAATTTTCCACTTGTAGATCATAGTAATCCTATGTCCTAACATACTTCTGCCTCTTTGTTGAATACTCAATCAATCATGCAAACAAATGCTGCCCCAAATAATTTTCCTATTCCCTCAAGTACAATTCCAGCAAATCAAACCAGTCATGAACCATCCCATAATCAAAATCATCAAAATCATGGAGCTGGTGGTTCAGGCCTAAGGGTGAATGCTGGAAATAACTTTACTAGAAATCAGTTTCAAAGGAGACCGGTAAATGTTGATCTATATAGGCAGTTGTATTTTGATGGAATTCCCTAATATCCAAACCATGTCCCTATTGAAATGAGGGATAAACTCCAGAAGTTTGTTGGGAATAATGCTATCAGTGCTAAAGAGCATCTGAAATCTTTTGGTGACATGATTAATGACTATGAAATTGCACATGAGAATTTCATCATGAAGTTGTTTGTGCAATCCTTGATTGAGGATGCTAGAGATTGGTATAGAGGGTTACCAGTAGACAATATAGGTTCTTGGGAGGAATTCAAGAATTTCTTTACAGAGAAATATGGACATAAGACAAATGTGAGCTTCATGCTCAACAAATTTAACAATATCAAGAAGTCTGATAATGAGGATATTGCATATTTTAATACACGGTTTCAAAAGGCAATGCATAAGCTCCTTCAATGTATGAGGTTAGACGAGAATGTATGTCTAACCACTTATTACAATGCCTTCGATCCTAAGATGGCTTACATTCTCAGAGATAAGAACCCACATAGGTTAAGGGATGATTTTAGAATTGCAATCAATGTAGAGAGTAATAGAAAAGCATCAGGTAAAGTGGGAAGAAGGACTGATGGAAGATTGTGGCAGGAACAAAAACCACAACAAAATAAATCCTCCAAAGAAGAGGATAAGATAGAGAAATTAATGACTGCGATCAAGGATCTTACTACTAAAGTAAGTAAACCTGATAGGCCTCACTACAACTAGCAAGACAGACCTGCTAAATTGCATGATATGCCATATAACATTGCATGGAAAGATGGCAAACCTGTGCAAGATAGATCAAAGGGCACACAAAATCAGAATACCCCTGATCCTTTAAAGGGAGGAAACATACATAATGTGGAAAATACCCCTTGGTGTATGGAATGTGATGGGCCACATTCCCCCTATCAGTGTGTTGTGGCTCAAGCTCTAAATGAATCCATGATAAATGAGGTTGAACCTACAGTTAATATGTTTGAGTATACCGTGGACAATGATTGCGAGTCTTCTGAAAATAAAGCAAGTGAATATGATGTCTCGAGAAACAATACAAACTACCAAGGGAAATTGACAATTGATTGGCATCCCACTTTGAATGTAGTCACAATAGAAGATCAAGAGGTTCATCTTAAAAGGCCTAGTGAGGAAGAAGTCAAGTATCTCACTAAGGTTGCAATAGCTAAATCTAAGCATAACTATAATCATAATCTGAGAAGCAAAAGAGATGACAGAAGTCAAGGTATGCCCGGTTCTCTATTTTTTAAAGAAAATTATTCTAAGACGTCCACTAAGAACAAAACTTCTGTCAAAGATAGCCAGGCTAAAGGTGATCAGTCAAGTAGTTCAGCAAAACCTGATATTACTGATACAACTAGAAATAAGGCAGAGACCACTAGTGATAAGAGAACAAGTCACTAGAAGGTAGAAAAGGTTAAAGCTCATGTTGAGTCTAATGTTAACACTTCTTTTGATATGACTCAAGCTTTAACACAGATGAAAGTTTCAGTACCTTTGATAGAGCTGCTGAAAATAAAAGAACATAGAGAGGCTGATTTTTCTTTGATTCCAAGTATATCAGATGTAGATGCTTCTTCAAAAAAGGGAAATGCAAAAGATGAGAAGGATCAAGAACAAGGGGTCCCATAAGTTTATGTGGGCACCATTATTAATTAGGAACCATCTTAGATAGATCCCTTTTATGTCACACTGTTAGTAAATAATAGATAGATAAAAAATTGCATGATAGATTCTAGTGCAGCTGCTAATGTAATGCCTTATGGGGTTATGAAAGAACTAGGTTTATTAGTACACTCTTCATATGGGAGGTGTTATGCAATGGATAATAGAGAAGTGCCTATTCTGGGTACTATGAAAGATGTAGAAGTAAAAATAGAAGCATTCCCTGAAGCTAATAATAAAATGGATGTAATAGTTACAGACACCAAGCCCCATTATGGCATGCTTATGTCTAGACAATGGGCTGTTGTTGTTGGAGGACATCTTCAACTAGATTTATCATATGCAACTATCCCAGTGAATGGGAATTCTATTAAATTATATAGAGAACCACATGCCCCAGTGGTTATTAAAAAAATAGACCCAACCATGCTTAATTGCATGATTAATGTGGATCTTGATAAGTTCAGGATTGAACCCATTCAGCCTCAGTTGAAGAATATTGATCCTATTGTTGATGAGCTGGAATCCCAACAAGAAGGCCTATGGCAGATGTACTTTGATGGAGCTTTCCCTAAGGAAGGGTCTAGAGTGGGAGTGTTATTTGTTTCCCCATCAGGTATTACCTTCAAGTATTCTTTTCTATTAGCATTCCACTGTACAAACAACACAGCTGAGTATGAAGCTCTATTCTAATTAATAAGAAAAATAGGTTTTAAGGACCCGAAACCTTTAACAAAGAAGTTTAAAATAGATCATCAAAGAGTATGCAGACCATGAAAGAACAACTATCAAAACGACTGGCAATAAAGCCAGTAAATAGAAAGGACAATAGAAGAAAGAAACCAAGGAAAACACTACACAATTATAAAGCCTTCAGGAGATCCTCTACCTTAATCACCAGCTGGTCGTAATTGGCCGCAAGAACTTTAAGTTCATCCAGGTCCTTATTTGGCTTCTTCTCCTTCTTTTTACCTCTAGTTCTTGTTCTGGGTCCTTGAACATCTCCCATGCCTTCAGTGTCAGGGTCAATTTCCAGGGTATCCTTTTTCTCCTCCAAATTGCTGATGAGGTTTTTGGTATTTCCAGCAGAGGCCAATATGAAGCTCTGTTATTAGGCTTAGAAATTGCCAAAAGACATGGGATCAAGTTGTTAAGGGTTTATGGAGACTCTGAACTTGTAGTGTCTTAGATAAGGTCAAGATATGCATCTAAAAATGACAACTTAAAAAGGTACAAGCTATAATACCCTAAAAATGGTCATCTAAACCATGGGCACCTAATCTCGACAACATCACCAAGGTCCTAATCAAAGGAAATAAGATAAATCTTGAGCACACAATTAATTTCTTAAATCATCAATGTCATATGGCAAAATTAATCACTCAATATTAATTAAATATTTATTTAATTAATTGATCATTCCAAGTAAATCATTTTAAACAATTATCTTATTTATTTTATTAAATATCCTAGCATATTTAATTAAATAAATCAAATTTCCATTAAATCATCAAAAAGAGGAATTAATTTGAAAAATAAATAAAAATTGCCATAAATCTTCAAAAAAGGAAACAAATCAAGAAAGAGGAATTGAAAATTATGAGCACAAATCTTCAAAAAAGGAGATAAATTAAAAAAAAGGAATTAATTGACAAAAACAGAATTAAAATTTGAGAAAAGAAATCAATTGGAGATAATCTTGAAAAAAACAAATTAAAAATTGATAAATAATCTAAAAGAAAGCAATTAAAATAGTTAAATATTAAAATTGAACGAAATAGAGAATAAATCAGTTTTTTCCTGATTTTATCTTAATTTTTGTTCAATTTCCTTTAAAACTGAGAAAAACATTCAACCACATCAATTCTCCTGGATTGTGCTTCCTCTTGGAAAATCTTGACCGCTCATCATCATTTGATCTCAGCCTTTGGTTTCTTTCTGAATTTTCTATAAATTCAGGCTCTCATCTCTCATTCAAAAAATCCTGGAGAATATATTTTTATTATTTTTTTTTTGCTCTAGGTTCATTGAGAATTTACATTGAGATATTGCATATTAGTTATTTCATATTGCTTAAATCATTTAGCTTAAATATTCATATATTGCTTAAATCATGTTAGATTAATCTTTCATATCTAGCTTAAATCGTGCATCCATTTAGCTCATATTCATGCTCATATAGATTTTAAAATCCTTCATTTAGGTGTTGTCTAGTCACTGGATAGCTTAGCAATCTGAGAGAAATCTAAACTCGCATCTACTAGAAGGAAATGGGTCACTTTGTAATGGTTTATTATTCATTGATTATTGATTTACTAACCATGCATCTAATGACTTAATTGAAGTGTTGTGTATTCCAGATACAGATACAGGTCCACTTTTCACACACAAATTTTTGGCACCCACCATGGGGCTCGAACCCATGACTACAAGATTTCTAATTTTTCTTGAATAAATTTAAAGTTTGGTTTTTATAACTAATAAACATATGTTAAATTTGAAAATACAAATCTTTCTTTTTTCTTGTTCTTCTGTGATAGTAAAAAATGGTCTCTTTTAGGAGGGCATAACTATTTATTGAACTGTTGGATCTAAACCAAGTTTTTCACAGTTCACTGAAGAGATTTTTCTAATAATTTCTGGTTGGAAAGTTAGGAATGACAGAGTGTAGTACTATCATTTTACTTATTATTCTATGACAGTCATAAATGGTCTATGTTTGGAGGTAATAACTTTTTATTGCACTGTTGGATCTAAACAAAATTTTAACATGTGTCCTGTAAAACCAAGTTTTCCACATTCCCACTGAAGTGAGTTTCTGAATTAGCTCTTGTTGAAAAGTTATGAATGATAGAGTGCAGTACTATGAAAACTGTCATAACTAGGATAGTCATAAAAAATGGAAATTCTTGTTAGATTAGTTTAATTTATAGTTTGCATACTAGAATTTTCTTTTGACGATTTTTTTTATGTTATTTTGGCAACTAGTTTTGGGCTTTTAATGTTTGCAGGTCCGCTTGACAAAGAATTTATCAATCAAACATATGCCCGTCAAAGAATAAAAAAACAACATGACTACTGATCTGTTGGTTTTGCAGGTTGCCTAAACAGAATCGACCAAACATCGTGTATTCTTTAAATTAGTTTTTAGGCACTTAAATTTATATCTGGTTAAAGAACAAATCTGTCTTTTGTGTTTTCAGAAAAATCTGAGAGGTAAGAGAGTATGTTCTTGTCTTTTACATATAATCAGAAATATAGACCCTCGTAGCTTTTTTCTAAGTTTTGAGATTTGCGTACCTTTAGCGAGCCTGTCACAGTGGGAAAAAGTAATCACCCTATGAGAATGAACCAAGTGAGTACAGCTGAACTTGAGCATTCTAACTCACTATAATAAATAGACCTCTGGTGATTAAAGTCTCAAAGGATGAGATTATTTGAGTTTTCTCTTTGAGATCTCTCATATCAAGCATTTTGTAGGGCCTCGCGGTCTCAATCACGTTTACGTGACTACAACTTGTTTCTATACCTTGTCAGGCTATAGGCCTCAATCATGCTTGCATGACTTCAAGGGGTAATTTCAAACGGAATTCCTGACTAAGAACTATAAGATAGAAGCTACCTGATTCACCTCCGAAAGGGGGATAATATTTGTGCAAGAGAGATAGTAACTCTCCCAAGACACTTGCCATATCGTGCCCCCATTAGCATTTGGAGTTGGCTAATACGACATTGAGAATCCATTGCATGAGACTCAACAAATGTATTCTGATTAGCTATTGGGTGTGTACCTAAGTCAGGAAGCAAAGATTTTCTTCTCTAAGCCAATTTTTGTAGGGTTAGCATGCTATGATTGAATTATTATACATCTTGTATGTTTTATGTGTTTTCACCCCTAAAACTGAAACTGAAATACTGAAACTGGAGAAAACAAATCAAACAATATCAAACAATTCAGTTATAAACTCTGTCTATGTCCAAACTGGTCTCTGTCAGTCATCGAAACATCAATCCTTATCAAAAAATTATAGTGGTCAGTCATTGAAACTCTGTCTATCAAAATCTTGTCTCTGTCCAATCCTCTGTCGTACAAATTCATAATTTTATCAGTCTCGAACAGTCACACTTGCCTAAACCAGTCGACAGTGAGCATAAAATTGGTTATCATCCTCCTACGCATAAAAAACCTTGATAGTGTATCCCTGCCATTGCATTGCATGATTTTGTCATCATCTCTCAACTAGTTCAAACAACATCTTATCAAACCTAAGTTAACTTAGATAACATCTTACAAAGGATAGATCATTCCTGAAACTAGACTGGATCTTAGTTACTTCACTCAATGACTACGTTAAATGAAAAACTAGCTACAATTTGATCTTGACTTCGCAACACATCTAGCTCTTGATCCCATTGGTTGTAAATGGCTGTTCAAACCAAAAGCTCTTTTAAAAATTCTGACAAAAGTAGGAAGCCCATGGCTCCCTTGGCTCCAATTCCCATGGCTGCCTTGGGTCAAATGCTTCAAGATATCAAGAAAGAAATATATGACATGAAAATCCAACAAAATAAATCATTGACTCCATTTGAAAAAAAAATTCATGATATCAAAAAGTCTTCTAGCCTAGGCACATGAACATATTGGGGATGGGAGAGGAGAGGCAAGGGGAGCGGAGAGTGGGAAATTCAAATTTCAAACCTGGGAATGGTGGATTGCCTGGGGATGGCAGTCTTTCTGTGGATGGAATTGGTAATTAGCTGGTTTCCAGGCATCTTAGGGTATTGAAGGGGACAAGGTGACACACAAATCGGTGGAAGACAAAGATTCCAAAAATGGGGACCCACATGATAGAGGTAAGGAAAAAAATGGTCTTCTCTTTTTGGAGTGAGGCCGCTGGTGAAATCTAGGCTTCCAGAAGTTAAAAATATAACTGATCTTGCGATAGGGGTTGTTGCTATTTATGTTCTGGATAAGCTGGTGGACCTCACTGTGTCTGGATTAGCTATTACCTTAGTTGGAAGGTTTGCTGGTTTTAGGCCTAACATTGATGTTGTTAGGAATTTTATAAGCAGGAAATGGGTTCTCAAAGGTCAAGTGGATGTGGCGGCTTTTCCTAGGGTTTTTTTAACCTTTGGTTTTAATTCTGAAGAAGACATGAATAAAGCTCTTTGTGAAGGACCATGGATGTTTGGCAAGTCAACCTTGGCTTTACAAAAATGGGCTCCAAACCTCTCTCTTGATGAGTCCTTTTTGTGTCGGCACTTGTGTGGACACATCTCCCTAGCCTCCCGCTAGAGTTCTAGAATGAGGAAGTCTTCAAGGGGATAACGAGTTCATTTGGAGAACATCTCTTGATCGATCCGATGACTACTGCAAAATCAAGGTTGGTTTTTGCTCGTATCTGTGTTAATTTTAATCAAATGACAGATATGCCTCAATCTATTGAGATTATATCTAAATTGGGGAAATGGACCCAAGTGATTGAATATGAATCTCTCTCGTTTGCTTGTTTTAATTGTTAAAAGTTGGGTCATTGGGAAAATCTTGCCCACTTAAGAAGAGTAAGAGTGTTAAGAGTGATAGTAGTTTGAAGCAGAAATGGAAAATGAAAGGCAAGAGCGAAGACCCACCAGTAGAGTGTGTACCTGATAAGGAAGTGATTGAGTTGGAAAATGAGGATAAGGAGGACATGAATAGTAATAATGAAATAAAAAGTATCAAAGAGTAAGAGAAAAGGATAGAGGAAAATGCTCAAAAATATGATTTAGAGGACCAGAAGGGAGGGCCTGTCAGTCAGGATAAAGTTGAGGAAAGTTCCAATGATGATGCTTCTACCTCATCTAATACAAAAGCAAATGGGGGAGACTTCAATGAAGCACAAGACTATAACATTTTGGATTTTGAGCCTCTTTTGTTATTGACCAATAGAATCCCTAAGCCGTATCAATGCAAAACCCCATCTAATAGTTTGGAAATGGTGGCTCTAGAGGGAAAGCTTAGGATTCTCAGTACTAAAGAAGGGAAATCAAATAATGGAGGACCCAATGGAGGTATCTCAACTAGAAGTAAGAATATGAAAGTGGCAGATGTTGGAAGCCACAACAAAAAGTAGGGGAGACCTTCTCTAAAAAATCAAAGGGAACAGGAAAGTTGGAAGAACCATGCTGATGGAACACAGAGCTCCATCGAGTCAGCCTTATCCCCAGTTAAAGTATGAAGATAATTTCTTGGAATATAAGAGGGCTGAATGCCCCCCATAAGAAGGATGTGTTATGTAATATTATAAGAGATCATAAACTTGATGTCATCCTTGTTCAGGAAAATAAGATGTGTAAGGATAAAGTGGAAAGGATTAGAATATTCCAAAATAATGGAGTTATAGGAACCAGTTCAGAGGGTGCTTCTAGAGGAACAATGATTTTTTGGAAACAAAATACTATTATAGGTAAGGAAATCATTTCAGAAGTCAATAGGACCTCAGTTCTGCTCAAGCATATTAAGGATAACTTTGTTTGGGTTATCACTAATTTCTATGTTCCTAACACTAAAGCTAGGAGATCTAAATATTGGAGGAGCCTTGCTGAAGATAGATTAAATTTTGCTGATAAAAGCTGGATAATAATGGGAGATTTCAATACTTTGCATAAAGAGGATGAGAAGATGGGAGGCCTTCCCTTGCAACTAGAAGGAAAACAAGATCTCATGGACTTTATTAATGATCAAGATCTTATGGATATGGATCTCCAAGGGATTAATTATACTTGGAACCAATCATAGAACTAAAGCTGATCTTATTCAAGTAAGGTTAGATAGATCCTTGATTTCTCCTAAGTGGTTATCAAAGTATAGTTGTTCTTTGGCGTGTATTATTAAGATTGGATCTAATCATTCCCCTATTTCTTTTACTGCCAATTCTTTTTCTGCTAAGAGAAATTTCCCTTTTAGATTTGAAAAAGCGTGGTTATCCCATCCATCTCTGGAAGCTTGTGTTGCTGATTGGTGGAGCTTTGAGGTTGAGGGAACAAATTTATTTAGAATAGCCAAAAAGCTCAACATTATAAAGGCCAAAATCAAAATTTGGAACAAAGAGATATTTGGTGATATCTTCAAAAGTCCAAGATAAAATCCAAGAGGAAGGGCTTTCAGAGGATTTGAGATCTATTGAAAATGGTTTGTTGTCTAAATACCACACAATTATTTCTAATGAAGAGACATTTTGGAGACAAAGATCAAGAGCATTGTATTTGAAGGAAGGTGATGAAAACACCTATTTTTTTCACTTAACTACTCTAAAGAACAGGGCAGTTAATAGGATTTCTAGGTTATCCTGTAATAGGGGGATTTTATCGGATGAAAATGACATAAGGAAGGAAGCCCTGGTTTTTTTAGAAATCTCTTGGGAGAAGTGGATGATCTTGATTTCAGTAATCAAAACCTTCTTTTGCAGGCTATCCTTCTCATATTGAATGAGGATGACAACAAAAATCTCTCTCGGATACCTTCTATTCAGGAAATAAAAAAGGTGGTGTTTTCTTTTCAAGGAGATAAGTCTCCTGGTCCAGATGGGGTTCCTATGTTCTTCAATCCTTTTGGCACATTATGGAGACTGATATCTGTAATGGAGTTAAAGAATTATTTGGTTCTAGAAGGATTTTAAAATAACTGAATGTGACCTTCATTGTTCTAATTCTGAAGATTTCAGGAGTTGACTCTCTCAATAAGTTCAGACCTATTAGCCTTTGTAATTTTGTTTACAAGATTTTGTCTAAGGTTTTTACTTCTAGAATGTTGGATATTCTTCCCAGAATTATTTTAGCTTAGCAAAATGGTTTTGTCCTTGGTAGACAAATTTTGGATTCCATTATTTTAGTTCATGGAAATATTCACTCTCTAATGATTGCTAAAAATTAGGGTTTATTTCTTAAGCTAGATATGTCTAAAGCCTATGATAGAGTGAATTGACAATTTCTTTTCAGAATTATGAAAGCTTTTGGGTTTGGGGAAAAAGTTATTCAACTCTTCTCTTAGTTGATGGAAACTTCCTCCTCTACTGTTATTGTTAATGGATCCCCTTCCAGTTTCTTCAAAAGCACTAGAGGTCTAAGACAAGGGGATCCCATTTCCCCTATCTTGTTTACTATTTTAGCAGAAAGTTTGGGTAGATTTATAATTAAAAATGTGGAAGAAGGTAATCTCAAAGGCTTGAAACCTTCATCTTTCAATGTTACTTATACTCATGAACAATTTGTTGATGATTCGATTACTATGGGGGAAGCTACTATTAGGGAAGCAAGAAATATGAAGAATGTTATGGATACTTATGAATCTGCTTCTGGCCAAAAAATTAATTGGGATAAGAGCTCGTTGTTCTTCATCAATACCCTCGTTGAAAGTCAAATCAGGATTGAAAGAATTCTTGGATGTAAAATTGCTGAGTTTCCCTCTACTTACTTGGGGCTTCCCCTTTGTATTAAGCCTTCGGAGAATTTATGGATGAAGCTGGTTGATAGATTCAACTCTAAATTGGCTGGTTGGAAAGGAGCTATCCTAAGTCAAGTAGGCAAGGTTACGTTGCTGAAAGCTACTCTCCAAAACTTGCCTATTTATGCCCTCAGTCTATTTAAAATCCCTAGAAATTTTGCGGAGGCAATTGAAAGAATCCAAAAATAGTTTCTTTGGTTGGGAGTGGAAGACAAGAATAGAATTCCCCTTATTTCTTGGAACAAAATCTATTCTCCTAAGGCTTCTAGGGGGTTGGGTTTAAGGAATATTAGTTCTATGAATAATGCCTTGTTAGCAAAACAAATTTGGAGAATGAAAGGGGAGGAAAGAGAATGGAATTTAATCTAGAAAAAGAAATATCTTTATATGCAACCTTCTGAGGAATAATTTCTAGATAACTCTTTTACTGTTGAAGGTTTTGCAATTTGGAATGCAGTTCAAATGACTAAAAGTTGGGCTACTACTGGAAGAAAGTGGAAATTGGGGAATGGAAGAATTATCAGATTTTGGGAAGATAGATGGCTTCTAGATAAACCTTTGGAGGATATTCCAATCCTTAAAGATTGGAAATATTGGTTCCAAAATAGGTATGGTGGTTTGGTTAGAGACTATTGGAGAAATGGGAAATGGACTGACTGTAGCCAGTAATGTCCGAGATTAAAGTTTCTTGAGATTTTGCTTTCTTCTAAAATTTTGAGGGAGAATAAAGAGGATAGTTTGATTTGGAGGGAGACCTTGGACGGGAATTACTCTGTGTCGTCGTCTATGGCTATCCACAGCAAAGCTCTGGAAGAGATTCCTATTTGGGCTAAAGTGTGGAATAAGAAGTTAATCCCTAAAGTTAATATCTTTTTTTGGATTTTTATCCAGAATAAGGTGCTGACTCCTGACAACCTCCAAAAGCGTGGATTTTTTTTTCCTAACAGGTTTTCTCTTTGTTGTAGGGAAGAGGAGTCAACTTATCACATTCTCTACCAGTGTACTTTCAACCAAGAAATTTGGAAAATTATTTTTAGTAGGTGGAAGTTGAGTTGGGTTTTCCCAAACTCTCTGGGGGAGTCCTGACAACAATGGTATTGTCCTAATTCTAACCCTAAGAATGTTGAGCTATGGAAAATTACTCTCCCTAATATTATCTGGAACATCTAGAAGGGGTGCAACAACATGATTTTTAGGGATAAAAGTGCTAATCCTGAAGTTGCGGTGGATAAAATCTATAGAGGTATATTTGAATGTTTAAATGGAACTGATCATGCTTTAGTGGCTAAAGAAGACTTTAATGATATATGGAACCTTTCAATTATCAAATCAAGTAAGGAGAAGGGTAGGGATGGTCTGGTGTAGTAATTTCCATCTCAGGGATGGATAAAGGCCAACTTTGATGGGGCATCAAAGGGGAACCCAGGTAAAGCTGGTTATGGGGGCTGTTGTTCACCAAAAGTGATAACCCAAGAACACCTGCAATTGATCTATGAAGTAGCCAATTCAATCTATGAAGAACTTCAGGGCTTGGACAACATGACAAGGATATGAATCCTTCTACTCTTCAGGCTCTGCAAAACCTAGGCGGGTATACCTTTGATGCTTAGAATTAAACCTATTACACATCTATGACAGCATCAACATAAACAGATAGATCTCACTAGGGCTCCAAAACAAGTAGTTTATTGCAGATGGGCTAGATCTACACATGAAACTCAACTATGCTTGAGCATGAGATAGATGAAACATTTCAAAACATAACACAAACTAAAGGTATTCTGATTGGATTTTATATTGGTTTGAGAACCCCTTTAATTACAAGATCAGTGCCTTATCCAAGGGAAACAGAGTCATACATCAAACTATAAATGAAAGCTTCGATTGCAAATCCATCTTCATTATTAAATATTCATGCATTAATGCCTTGCATAAATGCATTACTAAGATCATTCACAAAATCATCAGATCTTGAAACTATATTCCATTTTTTATGATTTATTGTAGAATTTAAATCCTTCCTTGAAGAATCCCTGCAAACAATCATAACTATCTCCTTGAGATAACAAATTTTATCCTCCTTGAGGATCTGATTTGATAAAATGGAAATACAAATCTAGAGACAATCCTGTGTGAATTTATGTATGCCTTACATACACAAGACCCTGCAACTAAAAACACCTATAACAAGAATTGAACTCCATTACTGAAGGAAAAGCCCTGCCCTGTACAATCTTCAAGAATGCTCAAAATTGGAAGCCATGAAAACTGGAGCCCTTCTCACAGAATTCTGGAACCAAAAGTGATAACCCAAGACACCTGCAAATCTATCTATGAGATAGCCGATCTCAATCAATGAAACACCTCAGGGCTTGGACAACATAACATAGGATCCTAATGATCCTCCTGCACTTCAGGTTCTGCTAGACCTAGGGGGGGACACCCTTTTGATGCATTGAATACAACAATCACAAAATAAGACTGCATCAACAATGAGCAGACAAATCATTTCACAAGCTCAACATATTAGGAAACTTTACAGATTGGCTAGATCTATACAAACGATAGGATGAAACAGAGCTTTGAAAGAATGGAACACAAACACCCCTAAACATGAAGGGAAAATAGATTTATCTTTTAAATGTATATCTGAAAACATCCCCAAACTTGCAAGACCAGTGCCTTGTTCATTGGGCAACAGAGTCACAGACAGAACCACAAATATGAATCATAGATGCAAATTTGTTTTCCTTAAACAAGATATTCATGCATCAATACCTTATATTAATGCACTATTTGACTCATTCACAATTTTATCAGATCTGGAAATATATTTCATCATTTATGATTGACTACAGAGTTTAAAACCTTCCTTGAAGGATACCTATAAACAATCACACACTTTCCTTGAAATTGACAAATCTTATCCTCCTTGAGGATTCAATTCATAATAATGAAATACTTACACAGAGACAATACTGTGAGGAATTTACTCATGCCTGACACAAGCAAGACCTGCAACTAAAATCACATTTACAACAATGCACTGCAATCTTCTGTACCCTGAAACAAACCAGAAGCATTTACAAATTTGGGTCATGACATTCAGAAATGGAAGCCATCAAATCTGGAGCATTTTCCAAATTTCTGGAACCATTACAATTGAGAAGAATGGGGAATAAAAAGAGAGAGGGAACCAAATCAAATCTGTAACTGAATTGCCAAGTGTCCCTTCTCTAACTGAATTTTGTTCTCGTGAAAACTGCATCCAAAATATCCCACATTTATCAAAATTAACCTCATAATCAGATTCCTCACTCCGAGAGCTTTCCGGCGATATATAATACTTTATATTTTGGCCAAAATTTAGACCCTGGGTGAATTAATTCTCATTTGTGCTCAGTCATTTAAATATTTCGAAATTTAATATAGTCAGAACTATATCATTTATTCATTTAAAATTTAATTTTTTGCCTCCATATGTGCTCTGACGCCTCGCCACGTGGCGGCCTCTGATTGGTCGATGGGGTTGACCGGATGCCACCTAGGATGACACCTCATCATCGCCACGTCATCTGCTTCGTCACTGCCACTTGGCCGCCACATCATCGCCACCTGTGTGCCACCTCACCGGGACCCGCCTGCTGGACCACCGACTGTACCTGCCACCTACGTGCCACGTGGATGGATCTCGTTCACTTTCGCTATTTCCCTGGTTTAACTCGCGTGCATCTTCCCTTTGCGAAATAGCGCGCACTGTCGATCCATCTCGAACCTGCTCACTCGTTAACCCGACCTTCGTCTGCAAAATTTTGCTTGTTTGCTTCGGGAAGCGTGCCTGCGTGGGGTCCACTTGGTCTTTGTCCAGTCAACTCTTCCATCTCCTCGGGAAACGTGCTCACGTGTGGGCCCGCCTTGGGCGCCCATGGGCATCTTGTGTCAAAAGCCCTTAAGGCTTAGACATGTTACTACAGTGCGGATTTACATTTAAACATTTAAAAATGCTCTTGCCCAGCCAATGTGGGACAAAACGTTTTACCTGGGAATGCCCTTTTGAAGCTTTTCCTGCGTTTTTAATGGCTGCCTTTCATTTATAACTTGAATGCCTCTATTTTTAGGCAAAGGAGAAGTCTTTGGCATCTTATTTGATTTGCATTCTCTTGAAAGGCTCACGTGGAGGGAAAATCTAATTGCTGTTTGCATCTACAGATCACATTTGGTTTAAAACTTATTCCTCTTCTCCCTTTCACAGGGGTTTTAACTTGCCAATTTCATTCATTAAACTTCTAAAACCTTCTTCATTCCACGCAGGCCCAATGCACAACAAGGGAAGAAAATGATTTGTAGCTGCTAAGGCATTTGTAGAAGATAATGGGTTTATTTTACACCTGAGAATGTGCATTTGCTGGAAGCTTTGGATGATAACTTCACTCCCCCAAACACCACGTGGCTGCTGTTTGCAATGGGCTTTTAAATCTCTAGAGCTCTACTCCACACAGCAGGGAGGAAAACAAAGTTTAGGCCATTTGGATTACCATTAACCAATTTGTAATTTGTGGGAATCCAACGCCTCAATCTGCATTTATTTGAAAAGTTTTGAATACCTCCTCCAAACCCAGGGACTAAATGGTGCTGGCTCTGGCATTAACTCAGAGTTTTACATGTTTTTCATGCCACGTGAAGGGGATTTGCTTGATGGTTTTGTAGCCTTTGAAACACCAGTTATGTCACAGACAAGGGGGAGCTGGTTCATTTGTTTGATTATTTAATTTGCTGCTGTTGCTACCCAAAGGAGACCATGTGAGGGAGGAAGTTAACTAGAATTTGGAATATTTGCTTTACATCTTCCTACAACCCCTTTGTCAAAAACATGATCTGCCATAGCATGGTTTCTTTGCTACACTTCAAACACCACATAAACTTGCAATAGCATTTGACAGCAGCCCCAAAACACCACGTAGAAAGAAAAATCATTGGCTGACTTTTATTTGCTATGTTGCATTCGCTATTGAAATTGGCTGTGTGTTGTTCGCTGTTGTCTCCTTCTATGCACAGGATGAAAAGGCACATGAGGGGGGTTTGATTTGGTAGAAATTCATATCCTTGGGAGCCTTCCGTAGTTTTTATATGCTCAAACATTTCAACAAATATTATGCGATCAAAATCTCTCTCCATATTAAAACTGATATTGTCTCCAGCCATCTTTAATCTATGCCCTCTCACAATATAGTGACAGCATTGACTCCTCAACCTCATCTAGTGTGTTTATATTACTTGCAAAATAACATGAAGTGACATATTTCTCACTTTGGCCTACACATTAGCATTTTGGATATATGTCTATCCATCCACAGTCAAATGAAGTCGCCTTTTACCATCTTACTGGCGAATTGCAATCGAGCCAGGTCAGGCCCCAAAGTGGGTCTGACTAAAAAAATTTTCGTTTTCAAGAAACTGACCTTCGGAATGCTTCAGGAACCTCAAACACACCTCTGGAATCGATCGGCACCATTTTCGGATCATAAAATTGCATTTTACATCTTTCAGGCAATTACGCCACAATTTTCGCATTTAATCGCAAAGACGTAATTTTCAAACCTGTCAAAACACCTTTCTGGAGCTCGCCATCTGACAGGCGTGTACTTTGATATACAAGGATGATATCTACCAAACGGTTTCTCAAGACGAGTCCCGAGCGAAGAGATAATAATTTCCGAAAATGCCCAACTGGCTTTGTCGACACTGCGGACCTGATGAAGTCAATGTTCTGGCAACACATGATGCCTTTCTTAAAAATACCAAACAACCTCCGTAAGCTCTCAAATTTGGAACATAGGTACCTTTAAGTACATATTAAATCTTTGAATTCTCAGTTCGATCACCCGACTGACAGGATGCAAACGGCGCGCTCACCAAAACGGCTACATTAACTGATATAACACTGGAAGTGCGGATAACTGAATTTGATGGCAAAATGAGTCCTTTTGAAAACCGATCAAACGGATTGATAAAATCTTGAAATTTGAAATGTAGCTCACCATTTATACCAACATTAGCCCGAGACAAACATTCAGACATGACGCTCACCGAGACATTTTTACACTTGTGCAAACATCACAAACTACAAACATATTGAACTTTGAAAACTGAGCAAACGGATTGATAGGACTTGAAATTTGAAACGTAGCTCACCATTTATACTGACATCAACTTGGAAGAAACACTTTGGCATGATGCTTACTGAGGCAAGTTTTACAATTGTGCAAAACAGGGCTCCGACTAGCTGTCGAAACAGGGACTTGCCAAAACACACAAACTGCAAACGGATTCGCTTTTGAAAACTGAGCAAATGGATTTGTCAAGACCTGAAATTTTGCAGGGTGACTCACATTTATGCATATAATTGAATCCATTTTGAATTTCTCCATGACGATCAATAGGGAAAAAGATGTAATCGCTCAAAGTAGGCTACTTACTAAAATTTGCACTTGTGCCTAGAATGCACTTTCAGCTCACCATTCAAAACGGGTACTTGATAAACTTATCCAAAATGAATTCTGAAAGTTGCAACACACTAAATAGGCCAAATGAAAGGTGTGGGACATGAATCTCGAGCCTTACCCTCTGAAAATCAACTGGTCCCATTTTACCCTCTCGCAAACTAGGCCCTTCAAACTGACTCATTTAGGTATGCAGAGCAAATTTTTGGATTGGGCCTCTAAACTTGACTCAATTTTAATCAGTCCCAACAGTGGCTCTGACTGGGGATGGTTGATTGCAAGATCAACACAAGAATCCAGATATCTTTGGTTAAGCAGACCACCCAAAAGACAGGTCATTCTTCTCTCAATTCTTCTCTTCTCAAAACAGAGCTTCCTTATTCTACCCAAACAGCAGGGCACTTTATTGAAAACCACACAACTGAAGCAAAGCGACTGTACAATAGATACAAACATGCTTAAAACTGAATACAAGCTGCTCAATCAATCTTAGCATTTACCTCTGTCAAAAATCTGATTTTCATCACTTGACATATTGATCAAAACAAAGGCATCTTCTAGTAACAACTGAGCATGATCATTATAATCAACCTCTTTTGTCTCATTACTGAAACAACTAGTGTGCATACCTTTGGTTTGATTTTGAACTTTGTGATCACACACTATTTCAACACAAGTAAAATTATGAGACAAATCACCATAGAGGCATTCCCACAAGCTGACATACCTTTCACTGTCCCACTCAACTCTATCATTTGCAAGGACATCATCATGCTGAACTTGAAAAATAAAACACTCATTTTCAACATTGTAGTTCCTATCAGCACATACCTTATTATCATTTAAATCAATAGAATGAGGGACACTACTAACCAACTGATGCAAACAAGGAACATAAACATTACCATCCAGATGTGATACTTCACTATGCTGATCACACCTCATACTTTCCTTGCTTATCAAACTGAAAACCTCTGCATTCTCAACATCCCATTCATGGAAAAGAATGCATACCTCCGGCTGAAGCAAATCCTCAGCTGAATCTTTTTCATCCAAACTTATATCCACCTGAAACACTTTCATTTGTGGTTTTAAATGATCATCACATAGTCCATGCCTCTTACCTTCATCATGAAATAAATTCTTACAACTCATGTTATTGCTGTTTGGAATTCCTTCAGTATTATGGACTGGTTCATCATCTACAACATCTGGCTGATCAGTCATTTCTTCATACGAAGGGTTAAAAACAAAATGAAGAACCCCCTTATAAACATTATGACACTGAAGTGGCTGGTCCATATCTATATCAGCATTGAATAAAGCATTAGAAATATTGCTAAAGACACCATCCATTCGATCATCATAATCATCTTCATCAAGCAAAGAAGAAATTGACACTTGGCTGGAACAATGCTCAGTGTTCCATGTTTCACATCCATCAGATTTCATCCTATTACTATCATTCTGAAAATCAAGATGGTCATATTTATATTGCCACGACTGATCTTCTTCACCAATTGAACACTCGTCATCAGCCAAAGAATGAACATGAACATCGCTGCCATTTACTTCATCAAATGAGTTTTCAGCATGTTCACTAAAATTTTCTGTCATAAAACCATATGTTAGGTCAGCATGTTCATTAAAGGTACAAACATTCAATTCACAGTCCTCTTCGGAAGAATCCTCTTCACGATATTTCAAAAGGTCTTCATTAACAGCTCGAAGGCTCTCCAATATCTGAACCTTCTTGTCCACAACCTCAAGAGCTTTCTTAAGTTCTACAATCTTCTGGACTTGCATTGCACTTTGTTGTTCTATGTGAGATTCCGTAAACTTTTGTCCATCCATGTGTGCTATATCTTCATTGCAATCACGCATACCATCATAATTTTCTGAATTTACTTTGTGCATAACTTTCAAAATAGAAAGATCATCATCATGATTACAAGAAGTGAAATTTGAAAATAGATTTACTTCATCCTCAACACAATTAAGATCATCAATGTTTAAAAGAGGATCAGCTATTGTTCGCACCAAACAATTCTGATTTTCATCATATTGCACACTTTCACTTGCACAAACAGCAACACTTAGTAATCCCTCTATATTTGGTATTTCAACATCAAATACATCAGCAGCATGTAAAGATTGATGGTCATCACCATCATTATTTTCACCAATATTATCCTGGAGAGATGCATGATTCACTTGGTAACTGGCAGTCACATAATCAGCATAACCGGCATACAAATCAAATGGTACATATCCCTTGTATATATCTGTCCCTGTATCAACATTTTCACAATGCTTCCCACTGATCATTCCATCACTACTGCGAGAGACAACTGACATTAATGGCAAAGGTTCTTGACTCTCATTCAAATCTGAAACACATGCATCATAAAAGCCATTTGGAACTGCAGAGCTTGATGCACCTAGACAAGGAATGATTTGTTCAACTTCATATGGTATTCCACCATTGAAGGTGCTTTGGTATGAAACAACAGCAGACAAGAATCTCTTCGAGATTCCAAACTTCAAGTTATTTTCCATATCCCTAGCTATGTTAAAGGCTTCATACAAGGTTCTGGGTTCTTTGTTTCTCAATAGGAAACCCATCTTCTCATCAAATGCACTCATGTAAACATCCAGACATACTTTATCATCAATTTTATACCTTCTAGAAATTTTGGACAGAGCTTGTGAAAATCTGATGTTAAATGTGGGTACCAATTCATCTTCCCTGATTTGTATATAAGTGAACTCTTTCAACAAGTCGGAATCACTCACCTTCTCATCGAATTGATCCATGAAATTTGAAACCAATTCTTCCCATGAGGTAATAGAATTCACTGGCAAAAAAGAGAACCAATCTCTTGCATCCTCTTTCAATGACTGAATAAACAATTTCATGCATACATCTTCTTGACAAATTTCAAACTCTCCTATCAAATCTGAAAATCTTTTCAAATGTTGACATGCTGATTCTGATTTCTTCCCACTGAATATGGGCAAATACTTTTTGATTTCTGTGGGTATGGGATTTGGGTAACCCGGAATATCTCTGAAATTTAGAGCAGCATAATGGTTCATGATGAAACTTCTCCTATTATACGGTTGTGACACTTCACCAGGCATGGCTCTATGTGGAAATACACAAGACTGAAAATCTTTACTGCTCATTTTTCCTACTCCCACAAATGATTATACAATCTGGAATAAAAAACCTCAAGCAAGTATCCTTATACTGATCTATTCATAACACTGCTTGACACAAATCTTTCCTAAATTTGCATACTACGGAAGATCACATACACTGAATATTTTAGCAACATAGATATGCAAATCAATTTTGAGATCCTCTCTTTCCCTCTAGACTAGTGCTGTTCACTAAATGGGAAAACGACATTACACATTCTAATTTTCAGAGCACGTATCTTTGCATTTGAAACCTCTGAAAAAATACCTGGAGATTTGTAGTTGTAAACTCTTGCAGATCTGGAGATTTACTTCACACTTTAGCACGGTCTTTTATCACAGAGTCGCCACCTCTTGCATAGAGGATATTTTGAACAGCAGAATGCCATTCAATCACAAATTTAATTCTCTTTACTCCTTCGATCTTGCTGCAATAAACATTCTTCCAGGCTGTTTAATATTGGTATGAACCACAGAGTCGCCACCCAACTAAGGAATTGGGAAAAATTCACATACAATTGAAAGAACTTCTTACAACATTCAACCATGCATTCACTGTTACTCCTTCACAAAGTATGATATGAAACACATATCATTTTGCAGATCCAAAACAAGGAGCATTTTCTTCACCATGAAACCAATTTACACTCTGTTCATACACCATGGACAGACTGGCTGTATATGAAATTGACAGGACTAGGAACACATTCAACCTCTAACCATATCAATCAAGCATTTATATCCATTTATTCCCCAGCAGAGTCGCCATTTTTGTTGTTCACCAAAAGTGATAACCCAAGACACCTGCAAATCTATCTATGAGATAGCCGATCTCAATCAATGAAACACCTCAGGGCTTGGACAACATAACATAGGATCCTAATGATCCTCCTGCACTTCAGGTTCTGCTAGACCTAGGGGGGGACACCCTTTTGATGCATTGAATACAACAATCACAAAATAAGACTGCATCAACAATGAGCAAACAAATCATTTCACAAGCTCAACATATTAGGAAACTTTACAGATTGGCTAGATCTATACAAACGATAGGATGAAACAGAGCTTTGAAATAATGGAACACAAACACCCCTAAACATGAAGGGAAAATAGATTTATCTTTTAAATGTATATCTGAAAACATCCCCAAACTTGCAAGAACAGTGCCTTGTTCATTGGGCAATAGAGTCACAGACAGAACCACAAATATGAATCATAGATGCAAATTTGTTTTCCTTAAACAAGATATTCATGCATCAATACCTTATATTAATGCACTATTTGACTCATTCACAATTTTATCAGATCTGGAAATATATTTCATCATTTATGATTGACTACAGAGTTTAAAACCTTCCTTGAAGGATACCTATAAACAATCACACACTTTCCTTGAAATTGACAAATCTTATCCTCCTTGAAGATTCAATTCATAATAATGAAATACTTACACAGAGACAATACTGTGAGGAATTTACTCATGCCTGACACAAGCAAGACCTGCAACTAAAATCACATTTACAACAATGCACTGCAATCTTCTGTACCCTGAAACAAACCAGAAGCATTTACAAATTTGGGTCATGACATTCAGAAATGGAAGCCATCAAATCTGGAGCATTTTCCAAATTTCTGGAACCATTACAACTGAGAAGAATGGGGAATAAAAAGAGAGAGGGAACCAAATCAAATCTGTAACTGAATTGCCAAGTGTCCCTTCTCTAACTAAATTTTGTTCTTGTGAAAACTGCATCCAAAATATCTCACATTTATCAAAATTAACCTCATAATCAGATTCCTCACTCCGAGAGCTTTCCGGCGATATATAATACTTTATATTTTGGCCAAAATTTAGACCCTGGGTGAATTAATTCTCATTTGTGCTCAGTCATTTAAATATTTCGAAATTTAATATAGTCAGAACTATATCATTTATTCATTTAAAATTTAATTTTTTGCCTCCATATGTGCTCTGACGCCTTGCCACGTGGCGGCCTCTGATTGGTCGATGGGGTTGACCGGACGCCACCTAGGATGACACCTCATCATCGCCACGTCATCTGCTTCGTCACTACCACTTGGCCGCCACATCATCGCCACCTGTGTGCCACCTCATCGGGACCCGCCTGCTGGACCGCCGACTGTACCTGCCACCTACGTGCCACGTGGATGGATCTCGTTCACTTTCGCTATTTCCCTGGTTTAACTCGCGTGCATCTTCCCTTTGCGAAATAGCGCGCACTGTCGATCCATCTCGAACCTGCTCACTCGTTAACCCGACCTTCGTCTGCAAAATTTTGCTTGTTTGCCTCGGTAAGCGTGCCTGCGTGGGGTCCACTTGGTCTTTGTCCAGTCAACTCTTCCATCTCCTCGGGAAACGTGCTCACGTGTGGGCCCGCCTTGGGCGCCCATGGGCATCTTGTGTCAAAAGCCCTTAAGGCTTAGACATATTACTACAGTGCGGATTTACATTTAAACATTTAAAAATGCTCTTGCCCAGCCAATGTGGGACAAAACGTTTTGCCTGGGAATGCCCTTTTGAAGCTTTTCCTGCGTTTTTAATGGCTGCCTTTCATTTATAACTTGAATGCCTCTATTTTTAGGCAAAGGAGAAGTCTTTGGCATCTTATTTGATTTGCATTCTCTTGAAAGGCTCACGTGGAGGGAAAATCTAATTGCTGTTTGCATCTACAGATCACATTTGGTTTAAAACTTATTCCTCTTCTCCCTTTCACAGGGGTTTTAACTTGCCAATTTCATTCATTAAACTTCTAAAACCTTCTTCATTCCACGCAGGCCCAATGCACAACAAGGGAAGAAAATGATTTGCAGCTGCTAAGGCATTTGTAGAAGATAATGGGTTTATTTTACACCTGAGAATGTGCATTTGCTGGAAGCTTTGGATGATAACTTCACTCCCCCAAACACCACGTGGCTGCTGTTTGCAATGGGCTTTTAAATCTCTAGAGCTCTACTCCACATAGCAGGGAGGAAAACAAAGTTTAGGCCATTTGGATTACCATTAACCAATTTGTAATTTGTGGGAATCCAACGCCTCAATCTGCATTTATTTGAAAAGTTTTGAATACCTCCTCCAAACCCAGGGACTAAATGGTGCTGGCTCTGGCATTAACTCAGAGTTTTACATGTTTTTCATGCCACGTGAAGGGGATTTGCTTGATGGTTTTGTAGCCTTTGAAACACCAGTTATGTCACAGACAAGGGGGAGCTGGTTCATTTGTTTGATTATTTAATTTGCTGCTGTTGCTACCCAAAGGAGACCATGTGAGGGAGGAAGTTAACTAGAATTTGGAATATTTGCTTTACATCTTCCTACAACCCCTTTGTCAAAAACATGATCTGCCATAGCATGGTTTCTTTGCTACACTTCAAACACCACATAAACTTGCAATAGCATTTGACAGCAGCCCCAAAACACCACGTAGAAAGAAAAATCATTGGCTGACTTTTATTTGCTATGTTGCATTCGCTATTGAAATTGGCTGTGTGTTGTTCGCTGTTGTCTCCTTCTATGCACAGGATGAAAAGGCACATGAGGGGGGTTTGATTTGGTAGAAATTCATATCCTTGGGAGCCTTCCGTAGTTTTTATATGCTCAAACATTTCAACAAATATTATGCGATCAAAATCTCTCTCCATATTAAAACTGATATTGTCTCCAGCCATCTTTAATCTATGCCCTCTCACAATATAGTGACAGCATTGACTCCTCAACCTCATCTAGTGTGTTTATATTACTTGCAAAATAACATGAAGTGACATATTTCTCACTTTGGCCTACACATTAGCATTTTGGATATATGTCTATCCATCCACAGTCAAATGAAGTCGCCTTTTACCATCTTACTGGCGAATTGCAATCGAGCCAGGTCAGGCCCCAAAGTGGGTCTGACTAAAAAAATTTTCGTTTTCAAGAAACTGACCTTCGGAATGCTTCAGGAACCTCAAACACACCTCTGGAATCGATCGGCACCATTTTCGGATCATAAAATTGCATTTTACATCTTTCAGGCAATTACGCCACAATTTTCGCATTTAATCGCAAAGACGTAATTTTCAAACCTGTCAAAACACCTTTCTGGAGCTCGCCATCTGACAGGCGTGTACTTTGATATACAAGGATGATATCTACCAAACGGTTTCTCAAGACGAGTCCCGAGCGAAGAGATAATAATTTCCGAAAATGCCCAACTGGCTTTGTCGACACTGCGGACCTGATGAAGTCAATGTTCTGGCAACACATGATGCCTTTCTTAAAAATACCAAACGACCTCCGTAAGCTCTCAAATTTGGAACATAGGTACCTTTAAGTACATATTAAATCTTTGAATTCTCAGTTCGATCACCCGACTGACAGGATGCAAACGGCGCGCTCACCAAAACGGCTACATTAACTGATATAACACTGGAAGTGCGGATAACTGAATTTGATGGCAAAATGAGTCCTTTTGAAAACTGATCAAACGGATTGATAAAAGCTTGAAATTTGAAATGTAGCTCACCATTTATACCAACATTAGCCCGGGACAAACATTCAGACATGACGCTCACCGAGACATTTTTACACTTGTGCAAACATCACAAACTACAAACATATTGAACTTTGAAAACTGAGCAAACGGATTGATAGGACTTGAAATTTGAAACGTAGCTCACCATTTATACTGACATCAACTTGGAAGAAACACTTTGGCATGATGCTTACTGAGGCAAGTTTTACAATTGTGCAAAACAGGGCTCCGACTAGCTGTCGAAACAGGGACTTGCCAAAACACACAAACTGCAAACGGATTCGCTTTTGAAAACTGAGCAAATGGATTTGTCAAGACCTGAAATTTTGCAGGGTGACTCACATTTATGCATATAATTGAATCCATTTTGAATTTCTCCATGACGATCAATAGGGAAAAAGATGTAATCGCTCAAAGTAGGCTACTTACTAAAATTTGCACTTGTGCCTAGAATGCACTTTCAGCTCACCATTCAAAACGGGTACTTGATAAACTTATCCAAAATGAATTCTGAAAGTTGCAACACACTAAATAGGCCAAATGAAAGGTGTGGGACATGAATCTCGAGCCTTACCCTCTGAAAATCAACTGGTCCCATTTTACCCTCTCGCAAACTAGGCCCTTCAAACTGACTCATTTAGGTATGCAGAGCAAATTTTTGGATTGGGCCTCTAAACTTGACTCAATTTTAATCAGTCCCAATAGGGGCATAGTCAGGAATTTTGCTGGAAGTTGCCTTGTGGCATTCATTGGCCCCCTAGGTAGTCAAACTAGTCATTATGCAGAAGCATCTACAGCTTTGAATACTTTGATTATTGCTAAGAATATAAATCATGATAACTTATGGCTGGAGGGAGACTCACTAAATATTATCAAGTGCCTGAAGGGGAAAATCGAGCCATCGTGGTCTATGGAAAACATAATTTTTGAAGCTAGAGAAATTATTGCTAGCTTTAAATTTATTATAATTGAACATGCCTTTAGAGAAAAAAATTTGGTAGCGGATGGCCTAGCGAACCTAGGCGTTAATTCCGAAGCTCAAAGAATTTGGTATGGGGAAGGTAATATTAATTTTAATATTAGAGATCTTCTAATAAAGGATAGATTCATGGGGGAAGAGTGACCACACAATCAATTATGATAGTTGTAATGAGTAATCTATACATTTATAGAAAGGTTATGATTACTTGGAAAAGTGACAGAATCCTAATCAAAGATATTAATCCTTTGCACACTTTTTGGGTTAACATTTTCAAAAATTTGAGAGACAATAGGAAGGAAGCTTTAAAATTGCAGAAGAATAGAGTTGGTATTTTGAACTTGAATATGGGAGGGGATCTAAGGAGGGAGGAACTAGATAATTGTTACTACTTATCAAATTGCCATTAGTTTTATATACAAAGTCATTCTATATACTCTAGTCGGTTACCCCTACCAAAATATTTAGTTGGTATGAACAGCCTAGTCAGTTATAGAAGGAAAACAGTCACAAAGCCCAGTATACACTGAGCTATCTACCAAGTGTTATTTCATGTCTACCGAGCAGTAAAGATAATACACCGAGTTGATATACACCGAGTGAAACGTGTTACCAGATTCATTGAACCTGGACACACATATGAAAACGTGTTACAAGATCGAGGCACATAGAACTGTTATCACATTGAAAATTGCACATACAAATTTTGTATAATTTTGAGGTCATCTAACCAATGAAATATTTTGCATGGTTATTTATTCCAGAAATCATGTTTGTAAGATCGAAGCAATGAATCAGATCACCGACATAAGAAGTCTATTTATACAGCATGAATTTAGGGTTAGAAACAGATGTGAATGTAAGAAATGTGTGTGCATATGTGTATGAAGCAAGACTTATGTGATACATGAGAAATCATAGAGTATTATGACTATTACAGAGACACAGAGGTCACCAAGAAGGTTATCAGAGAACAGTCAAGGAACAGAGTAAATAGAAGGGTTTACTGAGTTACTTTATGAGTTACCAAGGTATGCTATAGGCAAGGTAATCTTATTTTGAGCACATAGAATCTGCTACAACATTTCAGATGTAAAGTTGCAGATATTTGTAAAGTCTTATTGTAATATTTTGAAGTTGTAAGAGAAACCTTTAACAGGGTAAAAGACTCTAACCAAGTCTATAAATTGTAAATCCTTTAACCAGGTGCTACACTTATATAGTGTTGTATAAATCCTTTAGTAAGGTAGATTTAACTGATCTTAATACTCCTAACAGGGTAAGCTATCAGAAATAGCTAAATGTAGCTCTAACCAAGCACTCTTTATTATTGCAATAGTGAAGTTGTGGGTGCCATCCCCACCACAGTTTTTCTCTCTAACCAAGAGTTTCTACATAACCAAAATATATGTGTTATGGAGTGAATCATGTATGATTGTTACTCATTTGTTTTAGCTTTATGTTATGTTACAGTAGTTTTTGGTTTATGCATAATAGTAAAGATATTGTTGAGAAAAGGATTTGAAGTACTGATTCACCCCTCCCCTCTCAGTACATTAGCTTTCCATATTGGGCCTAACAATTGGTATTAGAGCTTGAATCTTGGAAAAGGGTTTAACTACCTAAAGAGAAAGGTCTTATCAATGGAAGGCTATAAACAGTCTCAGAGGATTGTGTATTTACAAGAAGAGATGGATAATGCAAATCAAGTGATTGCAGACATGCAAAGGCAAATGCAAAAATCTCTGAAAGTAAGGAGAAGATTATCTGATGACTTGCAAGATTCTCAAGAGTTAGTGGAACAAATCGAGACATCATCTGAGAATAGTATATCTGAAGAAACTGAAGAAATGATTGGAATGTTGAAAGAAAAGAACAAAACATTGGCTGATCAACTAAAAGCAATGAAAAGAGAACATGAAAATTTCAGTACACAGATGACTGAAAATCTAGATGCATTAAGGATAGCCGAGGATAAAGCAAGAGATCTACAAAGAGAGAAACAACAACTTGAAGTCTTAGTATTTGATAAGAATGATGAAATCATAAGGCTAACTGGTATTCAACAAAATCTGACAGATCAACTAGGTTATACACATCATGAAGCAAATCTAAAAAATGATGAGAATCAAGCATTGAAACTTGAAGTATCAAGGTTGAGAAATGAACTTGAAACGGAGAAGAAATCCAAGGAAACACTGAAGAAGAGTTATGAAGCATCAAAGATGTTGGATGAGCAACTGAACACAAGATGACCCTACAAAGAAGGAGGACTCGGTTACAAAGGAAAAGACTCTATCGAGAAGGGAATCTGCACTACCAAGAGAGGATAATCATCAAAACAAGCTGGAAAAAGGAATAACATCAAAAGGAAGAAGCCTATTTGCTACTACTATGGAAATCAAGGTCATACTGCCAACATGTGTCAAATCAGAAAAGGTAAGCAACTGAATACCACTAAGACCAATGGTTATTGTTACAATTGCAATAAATATGGTCACACATCTAATCAATGTAGGACAAAGTTTGTTAACAATTATCAGAAGGCAAAATTCAAAGGGTTTTGTAAAAACTACAATAGATATGGACATAGTATCGAGAAGTGTTGGTTTAAGCAAAAGAACCACATGTGGTCTGCACACTGAGAAAATACTAGAGGTTACCGAACTCACACAGATCCTTACTGACAATATTCTACAGTACCATGGGATTACAATACAAGGATATGGTGTGAATGTTGTGGAAGATATGGACATATAAGTGCCAACTACTTTATAAGGTTTGGAATGAATAACTGAAGATCATGGAGAAATCCTGGTATGGCATGTTTTCATTGTCACAAAGTTGGACACTTGGCTGGAGATTGCAGAGATCAACCTAGAGAAGACACTGAGGAAATAAAAGAGAAATTAAAGATGATTTGGAGAAAGAAGGAAATTGTGTCAAATAAAGAAAGCACCTTACCTATCGAGTTAGGTGCTCCCATTCCAAATTAATCGGTAAAGGTATGAAGGGACTGCATTCTCACAAGGTTAAATCTTAAACAGTTCCTATTTTAGTATGTACTGAATTCAAAATCTGCATAGTAAGATGTAGTAGTAAGTTTGAAATTCTATCAAAGTCTTTTGGAACACTTTACAGGAAAACTGTTAAGTCGGTGAATTCAGGAAGCCTGTCAAGTCGGTATATGAAGGAAATCTAGGTACTCGGTTAAAGTGCAAAAAAAAAGGGGAAAGAAAGTTAAGTGAACTGAGTGCATTTAATGTCTTCGACCTAACTTGCACGGAACCCGATAAGGTATTTTTGAGTACTTAAAAGGTTTTTCATAATCATTTTCAGTCACTAATTTTTTGAGAAGTAGAGCAGAGTGAATCAAGGTGATCAAACCATCTTCAAAGCAAAATCTAAGGTATTTACATCGAATCTCATCGCATTGCTAAGCTGGTTTACCAAACTCATTAAGTTGTTATTATCTGCTGAGTGTGAAGCGTTTGCCATTTGTTTAGTTCTCAAACCCTAAGGTTCTTGTGTCAATTTTTATCTAAAATAAAAATGGAATCTAAGATCCAAGACCCCATTGTTGTCACAAATGTAGAAAAGCCCTCACTAAAATACTCTTTGACTCCCAAAATTGCATCTGCACCGGATGACAAAACTACTTTTTCACTCATCCCGGATCGAGTCTTGTTAGTCAAGGATGTGAGATTCTTCACAAAATGTCATATTGAAGAACTCGGTCATGTTGAGATCAAAGATGCATATGATAAATTGTGCATAGATGGTAAAATGGATAGCAAATATGAGCATATCAAAATCAAGGGATTGACTGAAGCCCTAACCTATTCCCGTGTGTTCAAACCCCAGTGGGTCAAGTTTGTACTAAGCCAAGTGCATGATGATTTCATGTGGCTACAAGAGCAACCGTTTAAGATCACTAAAGAAATCATTCATCTGATCATCGGATATCCTATCTATGATCATGCCCGAGCACAAAAAATGATATCACAGAAGGAATTGATCAGTTTAATTGGAGTTGAATTGGATTACAGAGGTCTGAAGTTGAACAATGTCACTGATCCTAAACTCAAATTTACCATTAGAGTAATTGGTTACTGTTTCTTCCAATCGGCAGGGGAAAATAGTGTACCCTGTGCAGTAGTGGACTTAGCATACAAAATTATTAAGAAAGGCATGAAAATTGACTTGTGTGAAGTATTGCTGAAGAACTTGTTTGAAAATCTAAACACAATCAGGAAGCCAAAGAAGAACAACTCGGCAAATACTCTAAAATTTGGATCATTACTTGTATGTATGTTTTTCTACTTTGAGAAGTTTTTTCCAATAGTCGGTAAAGTTGTTTGGGAACTACACTGACCAATCACCCATCAGATCAATGACTTCATCAAGAAGTTAGGTGATAACTTTAATGATATAATGGATGATTACTTCAGCAAGTTCCAAGAGAAAATGCATAACAGGTACTGGATTCCACCACAGCTGGTAGAAAAATACAAAGATGAAATATGTTTTGAGGTCGACACCGATTACTGTTATGTGAATGTTGTGGAACCGAGGACTCAATCGTTGTCACGTATGGGTTACAAGATTGATTTTGATATCACACAACAACAAATTGATGCCTATCTATCATTGCCAAGGCATACTACCGAGCTGAGGTATGGAACCTATGAAGAGATGAAGGAAAAAGTAAAAATGAGCATTGTAGTACCTAAGGCTACAAGAAAAGATACAAAGATGATTAAGGCATTAACTAAGAAATTTGGAGAAGAGTCTTCCTCCACACCTGTCAAAGGAGTTCTAGCCATCACCGAAGAGGAGACAAAATCCCAAGAAGTAGCCATAACACTTAGCACCGAATTGCCTAAGGGAAAAGTGTTGAAGAGAAAGAAAAAGGACACTTCAATGGCCCTACCGACCCCTCCAACAAAGAGACCTAACACAAGGGCATTTGCTGCATTACCAAGTAAAAAACAAAAGATTGTTATCGTTCCTAAGGTAACTAGAACTTACAAGAAATATACTTGGAGACTCGTTTTGCCAAAAGAGTCAAGTGATACCGAATCTGAAGATGCAAATAAATTTCAGATTGTGAAAAGCAAGAAGGTAGATGTACATAGTGTAGAAATTTTTTGTAATAATCTAAAGGAATATGGTGGATTTGGTGGATTCAGATTTGTCAAATATGAATCCAGATCTACTGATGAAAAGAGGCAAATTGAAGAAGCTGTCATTTGTACACTTCTCAAATTTTGAGTTGTCCCATTAGAAGTATGTAATTCTATTCCTACGGAATTATATGCACATATTGAAACCAGATGGCAATATGCCCTAGACTTAGAGAAACAAATCAGAGAAAGAAGTTTGGTGCATCTCTTTCCTGATATGTCGGTTGATGAAATGAAAGAACATCTGTCAAATAGCCAAACTCAATTTATAGTAAAACAAAAGCCCTTGAAATTGATGAATGGCCTGTATATAGAAGTGGAAAAGGAAACAAAAGAGCAATGGAAGACCATCTTTCGAAAAAAGAATGCTGGTGAACAATCTATAGTGGAAATAGTCGATGTCACCAACCAAGAGCCTGATGTCACCGAGCAAGACCCTGCTGTCACCATTCAAATAGATGAAGATATCATGGATGCAGAGGTACCTGAACAAGAAATGATAGAAGGAAATGCTTATGCAAAACTTGTCTCCAGTGAATCTATTTTGGAACAAGTTCAGCGTTACCCACCAATCAAACAACCTGCTACAATCGATGCTCCTCAGGCTATAGGTGAAGGCACCGAAGGTCAAAAGTCTACAGTAGAAGGTACTTCACAAGAACAAACCTCTCAAGCACCTTCTAGCACGGAAAATGTTATAGCTGAGACACCAAGCACCAAGACATCGAAGGACACTACCAAGGCTAAAGAAACTGACAAAAGTGTTGTCTCTATCGACAACCTACCAAGGGTCCTCAAGCCTCTCAAGCTATTGTAGTGGTTCACCCGGTGAAAGGTATAGAAAAGAAGTTGAAAAAGCATAGTTTCAAAATTGATTTATCAAAACCGATAGTGTTGCCCAATGTAGACATCTCCACATTGAAAGGGCAAGCACTCAATGAATTTGGTGAATTGTGCAAAGCAAAGGCCAAATAGGAGAAGCAACTGGCCATACAAAAGAAGAATAAAGTACTTCAGAAGGTCAAGACCTTACTATCAGATATGCTACCTTCAGCTACAGTATCAACCGATGCAGCCATCCATATTCAATTGGATGAACTCCTAAATCAGATTGAGACGTCTGGAGTAGATGCATCTGAATACTTGAGAAAACTAAAAGAAAAGGAGCTAACTGCTAAAATGATAGAGGAAGTACAGAGATCCATTGTTGTTGGCAAGGTAAAACTTGTTAAATTTATTGTTGAGTTGTCCCCTCAACTCAAGCACATTCTTTCATTATTTCAGAAACTCTGCACATTTTCTTTATTTCTTAAAGACATTAAGAATAAAATAGAAGCAATTGAGAAAGAGATCACTGATCTCTCAAATAAGTTGACCCCCAAGCCCAATTCAGTTCAAGATTTTTATACTAAGCTACAACAGCTCATGGCTCAACAATTGGAACTGAGGAATGAAGAACACAAGATCAGGATGGACATAATGACACTTCAAACATTATTCCTTCCTCATCTTTCATCCATTCAAGAATAGCTAAACCGAGCCACTTATCTCTCTACTACACAAGAGGGAAGCACTTTAGATGGCTTAATTTCATTATTGGCTAATATTAATGCACAAAATTCTTTAATGGACAATGTAAAGGATGCAGTCTCTATTGCTCTCACTGAAGCCAAGACAAAGTACAAAACCATTTTTGATCAATTGCCACCTCCCAATGGTAACTAAATTTTGATGTTTGTCAAAAAGGGGGAGTATATCAGAGTATATCATCAAGAGTGTATAGTATTCAAAGTATCAAACAACCAGAGTGTAGTATACAGGGGGAGTATACTGAGCAGAGAGTGAGCAGAATAAGCAGAGTATCCAAGAGCAGTGAATAGAGGAAATAATAGTGATTAAAGAGTACTGATCACCGAGCACACATTATAGAGTTTTGTACAACATATTGATAAGGGGAGTATATTTGATTATACTATTTCAATGACTAATGTATATACTATATGTTTAGTCAAATTTTGTAAAGTATACAGATTTTTGAGTAATGACTTTGAAAGTAGTTTTGTCAAACATCTCAACTAATGTTAAAAGGGGAGATTGTTACTAATCAAATTGCCATTAGTTTTATATACAAAGTCATTCTATATACTCTAGTCAGTTACCCCTACCAAAATATTTAGTCGGTATGAACAGCCTAGTCGGTTACAGAAGGAAAACAGTTACAAAGCCCAGTATACACTAAGCTATCTACCAAGTGTTATTTCATGTCTACTGAGCAGTAAAGATAATACACTGAGTGAAACGTGTTACTAGATTCATTGAACCTAGACACACATATGAAAACATGTTACAAGATCGAGGCACACAAAACCGTTATCACATTGGAAATTGCACATACAGATTTTGTATAATTTTGTGGTCATCTAACCAATGAAATATTTTGCATGGTTATTTATTCGAGAAATCATGTTTGTAAGATCAAAGCAATGAATCAGATCACCGACATAAGAAGTCTATTTATACAACATGAATTTAGGGTTAGAAATAGATGTGAATGTGAGAAATGTGTGTGCATATGTGTATGAAGCAAGACTTATGTGATACATGAGAAATCACAGAGTATTATGCCTATTACAGAGACATAGAGGTCACCGAGAAGGTTATCAGAGAACAGTCGAGGAATAGAGTAAACAGAAGGTTTTACCAAGTTACTTTATGAGTTACCAAGGTATGCTATAGGCAAGGTAATCTTATTTTGAGTACATAGAATCTGCTACAACATTTCAAATGTAAAGTTGCAGATATTTGTAAAGTCTTATTGTAATATTTTGAAGTTGTAAGAGAAACCTTTAACAGGGTAAAAGACTCTAACCAAGTCTATAAATTGTAAATCCTTTAACCAGGTGCTACACTTATATAGTGTTGTATAAATCCTTTAGTAAGGTAGATCTAATAGGTCTTAATACTCCTAACAGGGTAAGCTATCAGAAATAACTAAATGTAGCTCTAACCAAGCACTCTTTATTATTGTAGTAGTGAAGTTATGGGTGCCATCCCCACCGCAGTTTTTCTCTCTAACCAAGAGTTTCTACATAACCAAAATATATGTGTTATGGAGTGAATCATGTATGATTGTTACTCATTTGTTTTAGCTTTATGTTATGTTACAGTAGTTTTTGGTTTATGCATAATAGTAAAGATATTGTTGAGAAAAGGATTTGAAGTACTGATTCACCCCTCCCCTCTCAGTACATTAGCTTTCCATATTGGGCCTAACAATAATATCTCTAGATGGAAGGAAATGCCAAAGGTATGGACTAAGCTAGAAAAAGGGTTCATGATGAATTTCATGGAGAAGCTGGTTGATTATGATAAAGGTAGGGTTAATTTTGCAATCTCTAAAATTACTGAAAACTGGAGTAACAGGTCATTTAAAATCCATGGTGTGAAGTTTAAATTGGATGCAGACCTCATAGTGACTATAACAGGTATGCCCCACTCTGGTCTCAATTTTTTTTAGAGATATGAAAGTTTCTAATAACATGGTTAAGATTTTTCTGTGCAAGGAGAAGGAAAGGGCAAAAATTGGTAAAGCAATGGGTGGTTATTATGATGCTTCCAACATTAAGAAAATTTGGGGTTGTGTGTTGAATTCTATCATGGAATACATTATAGTGGAGGGTCATCTTACAAGGGCCCACACATACCATTTTGTGTTGTTAAATCATTTCAGGCATGAGAAAAGTGTTTCCCTATCCTGCTACCTCTTCAGGTCTCAATCGAGGTCTCTTAATAAGCACAACAAGAATCCTTCAAATCCAGTGCTTCATTGTGGCCTCATCTTGCTCATTTATGAGCACTACAAAATCCTTGCTATCCAGCAAAATAAGAGATTGTCTGCATCTCCAAGGAAAGCCAAGAGAAAGGTGGAGGAAGGTGGACCCAGCAAGGAAGAGTCAACCAGAGCAAAAAGAGCAAAAGTGCTACTGGGATGAAAATCCAAGAGGACAAGAATGATTCAGAGGATACCAGAAAAGATGGTAGTGAGATGGAAATGGATGAGTCTAGAGGGGAGGAAAGTTGGAAAGATGAGGACATGGGGGAAGAGGAAGGTGAAGCTAAGGACATGTCTGACCAAGATAGTGTTAGGTCCCAGAGACAACTGAGAGGGGGAGGGGGGGTGAATCAGTTGTCTAATAAATTCAAACCAAAAATAGCTTATCCAAACTTAATGCTTAATACCGGTAAACCAAACTTTATGCCAATAGACAGTTTATCAGCTAATTACAGCACCAGAAAAGATTAATGCATGAAACAGAAAAACAATAACATCCACAACACATAACACCAATATTTGTACGTGGAAACCCTGTAAGGGGAAAAACAATAGTGGGAAAACTTACCCACAATCAGATGATACTATTGCAGATAGTATGTGTACACAAATGGGGTCTGCACATGCAGAAAGGCCGAGCACCTAGAGCTCACTGCTCAAACACAAACAGGAGTCACACTAACTACAATTAGATGGTTAAATCCAATAATGATGTACTGCTTAAAATAGCATCTTCATATGTTGGATTCAGTACCAGTGTAGTTCTGATATGCCTTTACAAAAACCTTGTTTCACCTTCAAATGATGTCTACATGTATAGCTCTGCTTATTCTCGCATATACCTTCTTACAATTCCTTTTTCCAATCACATATCAATCTTACAAATAAGATCTTACATATATACCATAACCTAAGACCAATTTTAGTAGGTCATCTCTAAAAGATGTTACAATAAAAATAATTTACAAGTAAATCAATAACCGATGCAATATCTGATTCAACATGTCAGCTTAATGCATTTACAACAATAATAAATCATCTCCATAGCTTGTCGTACTGATCAGGAATAGATAAGCCTGTCGGTGCTTATCCTAGACCTATTTGGCGGTAACAAGAAATATGCAAACACGAATATACAAATGAACCAATCTCCAAGACAAAGTGTCTGAATGATGTCTTCAACATAACCAAGTGTTTTCCATGTCATTCCAAGTGCCGGTGAGCTAGATACCAATGACTGTGCATAAGTCACTTTCTTGCCGGTGAACATTGTCAATTCTCCAAAGTGTTAGAGTTGATAAGTGTTAATAGGTGTTGACATCAATGACAAAACCATATCAACATATCCAAAATACCAACAATCTCCCCCTTTGGTATTGATGGAAACACAAGATGGAAAAACCATCAAAGTGCCAAAACAGAAATGCTAAATACCAAAAACCAACAATCTCCCAAAAGAGATCATAACTAGAAATCAAAAGTCAGATACAAATACAAAGAGTAATCAATCTCTCCTAGAGTAACAATCACTCCCCCTAGAAGTAACATGATTTTTCCTTGTGTTTTTCCATATCAATCTCCCCCCCTTTGACATTGTAGCATCCTAAAATTGTGACACTTGCAATTTTGACTGCATTTCGGTCTTCACGATGGAGACGCAACACGCAACCTGAATGGAGACCCCGAAACCTGATTATGACACCAAAAACTGCATTTTCTTGCACCCTGGCCTGAACCTCCTTTGCACCCTATTGTCCCAGGAGGTGGGACCAAAGCGCCCAGCGCCCTGGTCCTTCAGGACCAGGGCGCCCCAGCGCCCTGGTCCCTCAGGACCATGGCGCCCAGTGCCCTGGTCCCTGGGTCCTATTTTGGGCCCGGTCTCTTTTGGACTTCGGGTCTTTATGTTTGTAAATTGGAAAATTATCTTTCCTGGTCGGCCTAAGGTCGGGAAAATCAGTCTATTAACCCTAATTGGCAAGTATATAAACTACATTTTCCTCTCTCATTTGGATAGATACATACATGAGGGAAAAAACGTGGAAACTATACTCAAGCATTCAAGCATTCAAGCATTCTTTCAAGCAATTGATCATTCTAAGTCTCCATTCAAGGCTAAGTGTTGCATTCAAGACAGGGATTCAACCATTGAAGAGGAGATCACATACTACATGCTACATACAACATACAACAATACAACAAACAACAACATCTATACCTTCGCACATAAGGATACAAACATCCTTACAACAAGGTATTAGTACTTGTTTTACATTACAGACATTTACATTTACAGCATTGCTCATTTCTTGGTTAATTCCAAAACTGGGGTTTGACCTAAAGGCAAACCCCTAATCCCTAACCCCCCAATCGTCTTCACTTTTCTATGTGTAGGTTGCAGGTACGCGGCTGAAATTGAAGATCTGGAATCCTTGTGCAGAGACGAACAGATCCCCCTTCGTTTCGCGGATTTTTCGGAGGACCGTGGCGCTCAGGCGCCATCGTCCTGGCAACTTTCGCTCAAATTTGCAGGACAACGCCATATCGACATTTTACTGCTAATTCCAGGTCCGCAGCTTCATACTGTATTCCTATCTCAGTTTATAAGCGAATCTTTCTCACTTTCTATGCATTCCTAGCTTAATTCTTCTATGCACATTCTTTACAAAAGAGGGTAGCCTTGCTGTCATAACCCTTGAAACTCATTTAGTATCCAATCTTGCATTGCGTGGGATTGGATCTTGTGGGTTTCAACCCCTCTTTTGAATGTAAAGTCTCTCCCCTAAGTGAAAACCATCAACCCTAGTGAACCTCCCTTCTCTCTCCTTGGAGTTGGAAGAGGGGAGAGCAACTAGGGTTCGATTGCGATTTTTCGCTTTACATTTTGGTGAACCCGACGTGAACATCCTTTCTGACTATTCATGGTTAGATCTGAAAATTGGATTCCTTGATTACATTTCCATGTTGATCTTTTGCAAAATTTTAGAGGTTAATTGCATAAAAACCCTAAATTTTCTTTTTAGTAATTAAGCTTGTGAAATGTCTAAATATTAATGCTTGTTTCAGATATACCCTTCTATTACAAATTATCAATTCATATCTATGCTTTAATTTTGAAAATTAAGTGGTTAAGTGTCAAAACCCTAATTTTTGAAACCCTCTTGATTCAACCTTTGTCCGACAATTTCACTGATCAAAACATCTCCAAATCAGCTGTAACTTTGGATTCCGCAATAAAATCACAATATCTTTCATCCCTGAAAATTTGGAAAAAAGTTGCGAGGACCGTGTGCATTTCGAGCGCCATCGTCCCCGACATTTTTTCTGAAATTTTGGGAGCTAGATCTTACTGTATTTTCCTGCTAAAATCCAGAATTTTGGCTGATTTTATCAAATCTAACACTTTCAAAATTACAGTCAAAGTTGGTCTTGTGATTGCTTGGATTAAGGCTTCTAAACATTCAAAAATCATCGAAATTGAAATTTTGTGTCAAAATTGTGTTTCTTACTGTCCTAAATCTGAAAAGTGTGTTAGCATTCATTCGAAATTTCAATGCTTTATTCAAATTCTTGCAATTTGTGACTTTTGAAATTAAGTCCTTAATTACAACAACTTTAATTTCCGCTTTCAAAATTGAATTTTGCGTGAAATTGAGTCAATTTTTAAATTTCAAAACTTGCATTGCTTTCGGTATTCCCTCTAAAATCATAAAATTCAAAATTTCAGTTTCCCTCTCTTTTTCAAAATTCAAATTTTTGCATTTTTCGACAATCTTGGTAGGGTTCAATTTTGAAATTGCAACTTTAATTTGGCCTATCTACAGATCGTAAAATCACTCAATTTTTTCAGATTAGCTCTAAAATCATCATAACTTTCATCCCTGCAAATTTTGAACAAAGTTGTCGGGACCGTGTGCACTCCGAAGCGCCACGGTCCCTGACATTTTTTCTGAAATTTCGGGAGATTGTCCTGATTATATTTAATAGCTTAAATCCAGAAGATTGGCTGATTTTACTGAAAATTGCTACCTCTAAATTCAAAACTTTCTCTCTCTCTCTCTAGTGCATGAGTTTTACAACAATAAGCCCTACCTACACTATTCCCGTTAGACGAAGCCTTAGAATTAAGTCTTTCCAAGGTTTAATTACTGAGGAGATGGAACCTAATTTGAATAGCCTTTTTAACGAGGACATGGGTAATTCCTCTAATCCTCCAAATGATGAAGAAGCTCTCCATGAGGTTTCTGAAGAACAACTTTCGAAATTGGATAACCAATTTGACGATTTTCAACAATGGATGTCTCAAGAATACCCCGATAGTCAAGCTCTTCCTTTAATTGAGGGTCTAAAGCGTATGCTTCAAAGTGATAAGAATGGAATTGATATTTTGCGTGGTATTGCACACATTGTGGATTCGAATGTGATGCCTATGAAGAGTTGTGCTGAAAATTTGGGTTATACACAACCTCCTACTCAAGTCAATCATTCTATTCCTTTGACGACTTCTATTGCTAGCATACCTACTTTTACATCAAACATAATGACTACTTCAACACAAGACATTCCTCCTATGATCGCCAGTCATGGGGGCAATCCTTCCTCTTCAATTAACCCTCTTCCTTCATTTAATCCAACTTCTTCATTCATTCCTTCAATGAGTGTCCCTATTATATCTCCACAAATGAACATGACGCAAGGGGGCAATTCGTTTAACCATTCCATTCCTCCTTATAGTGTTCCTCCTGTCCAATCATCTCCTATGACTAATTATCATAGAGTCCCACCACCTTACTCTTTACCTTCTTTCAATAACATAACACCTCCATCTCAATCTAACACATCTAATATGAACTCTTCGACTGAAGTGACCATTAACAATCTTGCACAAACTATCTCTTCTTTACAGCAACAAATTACCTCTATGAATCAATCTAAGTCTAGTGTGCCCACATTTGATGTTGCGAGCCCACTTTCTCTTGACATTGTTCGAGCTATCCCTCCTAAACATGTTGAAATCCCACATTTGGAGCTTTATAATGGTAAGGGTGATCATCTAACACATGTTAAGACCTTTCAAACAATATGTACCGATTTTGCTTATGACCAAAGGTTGCTTGCAAAACTGTTCACTAGAACATTAAGAGACAAAGCCCTACAATGGTATTGCTCGTTGCCTTCTTATTCTATTACTTCTTTCGAACAACTTGCAAATGCTTTCATTCAACAATTTCAAAACAATATAAGTCCTAAAGTTACTTTGATTGATTTAATGCATTGTAAACAAGGTGTTAAAGAAAAAGTGACTGATTTCATTGGTAGATATAAGCATTTGTATGCTCAAATTTCTTTTCCAGTGCCTGATAATGATATTCAAAGAATCTTTATTTCTAATTTACAAAAAGATATTCGAGACAAACTCCTGTTTTCTGAGTTTACTTCTTTCCAACAGTTGTGTGCAACTCTTCACAATTATCAACTAACTGTGAGTCAAATGGAACAATCACATCCTATGGCTCTGAGTGATAAGGGTGATAGCAGTCAACAACCATTTGGGAAGTTTAAACCGAACAGAGATTCCATCAAATTCAATGAAAACATCATCAACAACAATGTGAATGCAGCATCAGGTGTGCCTCCTATTTCTAAATTTTTCAAGAAAGAAAGAAAGTATACTCCTTTGAATGAATCATTGCATAGTATTATGAATAAGTTATTGGAACAAAATGTGCTTACTCTTCCTCCTATAAGGCAAATTGATCCTGCAAAGATTACTTCACCTTATTTTGATAACAAAGCTTTTTGTCAATTTCATCGTCAGCCTGGGCATGATACTGAAAAATGTTTTTCTTTAAAGGGTAAAATTCAAGATTTGATTGATAATAATACTATTTCTGTTTCTGGAGTGAATGATAAAGGCAATACATCTGTAGCTCCTCCTAATCAAAATCTTCAGATTTTCACTGATCCATTACCTTCTCATACCTCTAATGCGATTGAGACTAATGATTCCTCTCTTTCATCTGATGGTCTTGTGTCTATGACTCCGAATGTGATTAACTTTGTAGAGTAGCAAGAAAACCCTAAAGAACCTTCCATCACATTTGATTCCAGTGAAACCATTAGGGCACCTGATGGTCCTTTATACATAGTTGCAAAAGTCAAGAATACACCTTGCCGTGGAGTGCTTATTGATCCTTCATGCATGATTAATGTTATTACTGAAGAATTTCTTTTTACTTTGCAATTGAATCAAGTGATTTATGACAAAACAGATGTGATTGTGAAACTATTTGATGCATTTTCTTCTCCTGCAATTGGTTCTATTACATTGCCTATTGAGGTCCATAATAAATCCCTTGATGTGAACTTTGCTATGATTCCTTCATCCGAACAATTTCGTGTGAAGCTTGGCTATCCTTGGCTATCTTCCATGAAAGCTATTGCTTCTCCTATTCATAAGTGTTTGAAATTTCCCCATAATGGTGAAGTTGTTACTATCAATCATAGTCTCTTTAAACCAGCTGAAAGAACCTCTAGCGTTCCTCTTGATTATTTTTGGCCTAAACAATTCCAATCTCTTCCTCCGTGAAGTGATCATATTTTCAAATCTTATCAAAAGTGGAAAAAAGATATGATCCTATCTCTAAGTGAACCTAGAACACCCAAACTTGATATTCCTATCATTCTTGAGAAGGAGGTTCTTCCTTTGGAAGATAAAACTAATGTCTTTCCTCAAGAAGATTCCCAACCCATTCCTATGGATGTGACTATGTCTATGCCTAATAAACCTTCTAAAAGTAGACCTATACCTCCTCATCATGATGGACTTGGTCTTCTTCCTAAACCAAAAATTCCTCGATTATATGGAGCAGTTCCTCCTCCTTCTTTTTATAGAGAGAAGAGACCTTCTTCTTCTCCTATTATCCAACCTAAGAGACCACAACCTAAACACCCAAGTGATAAGGATGAGAACATTCCTCCTCCTCAATCTTCTCAACTTCCTACTAAGACTAGACGAAATCGTTCTGCACGTGAACGCAGGCGAAAGCATCGTCTTAGAGCTCAAACTTTGCAATCCCCAAAAACACCTTCAACAAGCATTATTCCATTTTCTCCTCAGCCGACGATTGAGCCGAAATCTCCTAAACATAATATGCATGATGGTCTTGATCCTATGTGAGTTAAAGATCCTATTTTCATAAATCTTGATGATGATGATATAGATGAAAATGTTATTCATGATGAAAATGCTACTTCTCTTGCTTCTGATAGTGAATATGAACTTGTTGATATTGATAACCATTTATCTAACGAATTTTCTAAACCACTTATCCTAGCTCCTAGACAAGAACAACGTGGCTTGGAACATGAACATAGCCTTTGTCTGGATCTTGTGATAGCTCCATCTGCTATGTTGAATGTTCCTCCTCTAGCATGTTCCCTGCCTTCCCGAAACATTGATCAGCAAGATCGGGGGGTAGATGATGTGCTAGACTAGTTACATTAGCATAGCAGATTCTCTCCTCCTCTCTTGTGTTACTTCTTCTATACATTATTCTCATTCTTCTATTTGTTGTCCTTAGTGTTGTCTACTTGAGGACGATGCAAAGCATTGAGATCTCTCGATCTCTCTCATGTTGACTCAAAAGACACATGTGTTCCCTTCTTCTAGGTGACCTTCCTTGATTAGGGAATGAAGAACAATTATGCATACATACATATGATATACATGAATTATCATACAGCATACTAACCCCGAGGAAAGCGAAGTCACCTCTTGCTTTGTGGTTTGTGTCTATTATCCTTGGGTTTATCTCACACTTGGGGGATAAATCCTTGCGATAACGTGCTCCTTTCCTTTCTCATTTCTTATATGTATCACTACCTTAAAGAAATCACCCCTGGTGAGGCGTGTACGATCGCTTTAACGTAGGGGCGCATACATCCCATTCATATCTTTTCAAGATACTTGAAAATTTCTTGACAAATTTAGCTTTGCCTTGAAAATTTTTGATATCTTTCTTGCATGACTCATAGTGAGGGAACCTTACTACTGACAGTCATGGTTCTCCCTCGTGATCTTCCCTTTTACTTTGTCAATCGAAGTCGTAAGATCCTTAGTCCACTGGGGGCTTGGTGTGTCTTGCATCCTTGACGTGGTGAAAGTCTTTCAATATTGTTTCCTTATACTTTACCGGAAGTATGAGCATACATACTCCTACTAAAGTGGGGGCTAAATGTAGCGTCCTAAAATTGTGACACTTGCAATTTCGACTGCATTTCGGTCTTCACGATGGCGACGCAACACGCAACCTGAATGGAGACCCCGAAACCTGATTATGACACCAAAAACTGCATTTTCTTGCACCCTGGCCTGAACCTCCTTTGCACCCTGCTATCCCGGGAGGTGGGACCAGAGCGCCCAATGCCCTGGTCCTTCAGGACCAGGGCGCCCAGTGCCTTGGTCCCCCAGGACCATGGCGCCCAGTGCCCTGGTCCCTGGGTCCTATTTTGGGCCCGGTCTCTTTTGGACTTCGGGTCTTTATGTTTGCAAATTGGAAAATTATCTTTCCTGGTCGGCCTAAGGTCGGGAAAATCAGTCTATTAACCCTAATTGGCAAGTATATAAACTACATTTTCCTCTCTCATTTGGATAGATACATACATGAGGGAAAAAATGTGGAAACTATACTCAAGCATTCAAGCATTCTTTCAAGCAATTGATCATTCTAAGTCTCCATTCAAGGCTAAGTGTTGCATTCAAGACAAGGATTCAACCATTGAAGAGGAGATCACATACTACATGCTACATACAACATACAACAAGACAACAAACAACAACATCTATACCTTCGCACATAAGGATACAAACATCCTTACAACAAGGTATTAGTACTTGTTTTACATTACAGACATTTACATTTACAGCATTGCTCGTTTCTTGGTTAATTCCAAAACCGGGGTTTGACCTAAAGGCAAACCCCTAATCCCTAACCCCCCAATCGTCTTCACTTTTCTATGTGTAGGTTGCAGGTACGCGGCTGAAATTGAAGATCTGGAATCCTTGTGCAGAGACGAACAGATCCCCCTTCGTTTCGCGGATTTTTCGGAGGACCGTGGCGCTCGGGCGCCATCGTCCTGGCAACTTTCGCTCAAATTTGCAGGACAGCGCCGTATCGACATTTTACTACTAATTCCAGGTCCGTAGCTTCATACTGTATTCCTATCTCAGTTTATAAGCGAATCTTTCTCACTTTCTATGCATTCCTAGCTTAATTCTTCTATGCACATTCTTTACAAAAGAGGGTAGCCTTGCTGTCATAACCCTTGAAACTCATTTAGCATCCAATCTTGCATTGCGTGGGATTGGATCTTGTGGGTTTCAACCCCTCTTTTGAATGTAAAGTCTCTCCCCAAAGTGAAAACCATCAACCCTAGTGAACCTCCCTTCTCTCTCCTTGGAGTTGGAAGAGGGGAGAGCAACTAGGGTTCGATCGCGATTTTCCGCTTTACAGACATCAAATGCCAAAGCCAATACAAAAATCAGGTTCAAATATAAAATACCAACCAATTCAGTATACCAACTACTCCCCCTGAGAAGTAGCTCACATCATCAAAGACGGAGTAATAGATTTCTCTGTTAATTTTGTAGGTTGATGACAAACATCATCTGTCTAAGTCTCTACCAGTGGGGGTATGACCCCAAACTGATCTTTGAGATTTTCAAAGGTTTCCTTAGGCAAATGTTTACTAAAAATATCTGCAATCTGCTCTTTAGCATTCACATAAACTAGTTTTACTTCTTTTGCTTCAACATTCTCTTTCAGAAAATTCAATTTGATAGAGACATGTTTAGTTTTAGAATGTAGTACTAGATTTTTAGATATATCAATTGCTGGAGTGTTGTCACAATAGATAGCTATAGGTTCCTTGCATTTTACCTTTATGTACTTCAACATTTGCTTAAGCCATAATACCTGTGTACAGTTAGTTGTTGCTGCAACATATTTTGATTTAGTTGTTGATAAAGATGTGCAACTTTGTTTCTCACTCAACCAAGAAATTAATTTGCTTCCAAGAAAAAATGCTCCGCGGTGGTGCTTTTTCTGTCATCCACATCTCCTGCCCAATTTGCATCTGTGTATGCACATAATTCAAAGTTTTCATCTCTAAGATACCATAAACCAAGATTTGTAGTGCCTTGTAAGTACCAGAAAATCCATTTTATTGTTGATTCACGATTTTCTTTAGGATTACTCTGAAATCTTGAAACAATACATACTGCATTCATAAGATCAGGTCTTGTTTATGTCAAATATAGTAGGCCTCTTATCATAGATTTGTACCTAGTCGGATTAATAGGTGTGGATTCACCCCTTAGTGATAATTTGTCATTTGTAGTCATAGGTGTGCTTACCAATTTAGAGTTTTCCATCCCAAATTTCTTTAGTAACTCCTTCAAGTACTTGGATTGACTCAAGAATATACCTTTATCAGTTTGTGAAATCTACAATCCTAAAAAAAAATTTATCTCTCCAATCATGGACATTTCAATTTCTTGCTGCATTTCAATAGAAAAGTCTTTACATAGTCCATCTTCTCCTCCAAAGATTATATCATCAACAAAAAATTCTATAACCAAGATGTCATCATTAGTCACTTTATAGTATAAGTTGTTGTCAGCATTACCTTTAGAAAAACCAATCTTAAAAAGATATTTATCCAATCTAGCATACCAAGCTCTTTGAGCTTGCTTCAACCAATACAAAGCTTTCCTTAACCTACAAGCCATATCTTTGTTATCTATCAAAGAAAATCCATCAGGTTGCTCAATGTAAACTTCTTCTTCAATATCTCCATTCAGAAATGCACATTTAATATCCATTTGATATACTTTGCAGTTCTTGTGTGCTGCAAAAGCCAAGAACAATCTGACTACCTCAATTCTAGCTACTGGTGCAAAGGTTTCATTGTAATCAATTCCTTTTTTCTGAGAATATCACTTACACACTGGTCTTTCTTTATTTCTAATTACCTTACCATCTTCATTAAGTTTGTTTCTGAATACCCATTTTGTTCCAATTACAATTTTGTCTTCAGGTTGGGGAACTAATGTCCATGTGTTATTATTTTCAATTTGTTCTAATTCCTCTTCCATAGCTTTAATCCAGTGTTTTTCTTCACATGTCTCATTAATTGATGATGGTTCAATTTGAGAAATAAGACATACCTCTTCATTAGCTAGTCTTCCTCTTGTCATAACTCCTTGATACTTATTCCCAATTATCTGATTTTCAGAGTGGTTCAATCTTACATACCAGGGTGTCTTCATTTGTTGTTTTTCTTCAGTTATAGTGGAATTTTCAGATGATATCGGTGGAACTGGATCTTCATTTTGTATTGGTGGGTTCAATGTAGGTTCAATTGTTAGTATCTTTGTTGCTGATTCAGAGTCTATATACCTTGAAGTTCATCTAAACTGTTCATCAATTTTCACATTTGTACTCACAACAATTTTCTGCAATCTCTTGTTAAAACATCTACATGCTTTGCTCTTAGATGAATAACCAAGAAATATTCCTTCATCACTTCTAGGATCAAATTTTCCAATATAATCATCTCTCCTAATATAGCATTTACTTCCAAATATTTTGAAATATTTAAGAGTAGGAGTAATGCCAAACCATAGTTCATGACGGGTCTTACCGGTTTCACTTTTGATGTGAACTTTGTTGAATGTATAGACGGTTGTGCTTAATGCCTCTCTCCAATATACATGTGGTAGATTTGCTTCTGATAACATACTTCTAGCTACATCCAAGATAGTTTTGTTTTTCCTTTCGACAACTCCGTTCTATTATGGTGTCTGGGGTGCTGATAACTATCTTCTGATTCCATTTACTTCACAAAATGTATTAAATTCCTTAGATGTAAATTCACCTCCTTGATCTGATCTCAGACATTTGATTTTCTTATCAGTTTCATTTTCTACCATCACCTTGAATAGTTTGAACTTTCCAAGTGCTTCTAATTTTTCTCTCAGAAAAGTAACCCAACACATTCTAGAATAGTCATCAGTAATTAGTATGAAATATCTATCACCTTGTAAGATTTTAGTTCTAGCTGGACCACGTAAATCAATATGAATTAAGTCAAGAGTATTAGTGGATTTTTCTGCAATAGTTTTAAAAGATGCTCTAACTTGTTTTCCAAATTCACATTCCTTACATACCGGATTGTGAGGTTTAACAATCTTAGGTAAATCTCTAACTGCTTTGGTAGTACTGATTCTCACAATGCAATCAAGATTTACATGATAGAGTCTCTTATGCCATAGCCAACTTTCATCAATATGTGCAATCAAGCATGTCTTTTCATTGTTATTCAAATGAAAGATGTTACCTCTAGTTTGATTACCGATTGCAATTTCCAAACCAGTTCTATTCATAATTTTGCATTTCCCATTCTTGAATTGTAACTAAAATCCTTTCTCAACTAATTGACCAACACTCAAAAGATTATGCTCTAAATCTTGAACATAGTAAACATTGTCAGTATTATGCTTACCATCAAGAGATATAGTACCTCTTTCTTTGATTAAACAAGCTTTATCATCTCCAAATCTTACTAGGCCTCCATTATATTCTCGAAAGTTCAAGAATTTACTTTTGTCACTAGTCATATGATGTCAACATCCTGAATCAATGATCCATTCATCCTTGTCTTCAATTTTATCTGCTAGGGCCTGCTCTACCGGTTGAACAGTAGGTGTCGGTTGATCTTTTGTTATAGCAACAAAGACCCATCCATTATCTATCAGATCCTCATCAGAATCATCAGTGACTCCTTCATCAGCAAGATAACAAGATTTATCTTTATTCTTCTTAAATCTATATCTCTGATATTCAGGGTTAGGCTTCTATATTCTTCTATCTTTTTCTCTTAGTCTAGCATGTCTAGCAGGGTATCTTGAAGCCATATGACCAATCTTATTATAGTTAAAATATTTAAAGGGTGCTTTACCTTCATACTTACTTCCAACTAGACCTTTAGGCATTTTTCTTGCAAATAGTGCTTCAAGCTCTTCAAGTTCTTCATTTTCTCTCTTGCTTTCTTCAAGTTCTCTTGCATAAAAGGCTTTCCAATCAAATTTGTCAAATGATGGTGCATATGATGTTAATGCCTTAAAAGCTAAATCTGTCTTTATAGTAGCAATAGGACCAAATTCCTCTATTTCAAAAGCTGAAAGTTTTCCAATCAATGTGTCCCTAGTTAGTGATGTATTAGGCATTGTTCTTAACTCATTTATAGTAGTAAATTTCATTTTGTATGCCAATGGAAATCCTCTTAAAACTTTTGAAACAATTTCATCTTCACTTAAGGTTCCTCCACAACATTTAATACCCAAAACAATTTCATTAACTCTTTCCAAAAAAGCAGAAATCCTTTCATCTTCTTCCATTTTTAGATTTTCATACCTAACTCGGAAGCTTTCAAGTTCTGCAATTTTGACTCTAGAATCTCCTTCATTCAATGTTTCTAGATGGTCCCAAATAGCTTTGGCAATAGATCTATCTGATAATCCCATGATTTACTGATATGATAATGCACTCAAAATTGATTCTCTTGCTTTGCAATCAGTTTCTTCATCTTTTCCTGAGGTAGGTGGATTAGGTTGATCGAGAGTAGGAGAAGTATAGCCATTATTTGTAACTTTCCAAATGCCCTTTCCAATACAATTTAGATGTGTCTCCATCCTGATCTTCCATATGCCATAGTTGGTTCCATCAAGTTTAGGATTGTCCTTCTTGAAATAGTTAGTAGACATTGGATCTCCTCAAGCTGTTAAACTTCTGCAAAAAGAGGAATAGGCTCTGATACCAATTGTTAGGTCCCAGAGACAACTAAGACGGGGGGGGTGCTAAATTAGTTGTCTAATAAATTCAAACAAAAAAAAACTTATCCAAACTTAATGCTTAATACTGGTAAACCAAACTTTATGTCGGTAGACAATTTATCAATTAATTGCAGTACCGGTAAAGATTAATGCATGAAACATAAAGACAATAACATAAACAACACATAACACCAATATTTGTACATGGAAAACATGTAAGGGTAAAAACCACGGTGGGAGAACTTACCCACAATTAGATGATACTACTGCAGATAGTATGTGTATACAAATGGGGTTTGCACATGTAGAAAGGCCAAGTGCCTAGAGCTCACTACTCAAACACAAATAGGAGTCACACTAACTACAATTAGATGGTTAAATCCAATAATGATGTACTGCTTAAAATAACATCTTCATATGCTGGATTTAGTACCAATGTAGTTCTGATATGCCTTCACAAAAACCTTGCTTCACCTTCAAATGATGTTTGCGTGTATAGCTCTACTTATTCTCACATATACCTTCTTACAATTCCTTTTTCCAATCGCATATTGATATTACAAATAAGATCTTACATATATACCATAACCTAAGACCAATTTTAGTAGGTTGGCTCTAAAAGATGTTACAAAAAAAACAATTTACAAGTAAATCAATAACTAATGCAATATCCAATTCAACATGTCGGCTTAATGTATTTACAACAATAATAAATCATCTCCATAGCATGTTGTGCTGATGTGGAATAGATAAGCCTGTCGATGCTTATCCTAGACCTATTTGCCGGTAACACAAAATATGCAAACACAAATATACCAATGAACAAATCTCCAAGACAAAGTATCTGAATGATGTCTTCAACATAACCAAGTGTTTTCCATGTCATTCCAAGTGTCGGTGAACAATATATCCTGTCGGTGAACTAGATATAGGTGATTGTGCATAAGTCACTTGCTTGCCGGTGAGCATTGCCAATTCTCCAAAGTACTAGAGTTGATAAGTGTTAATAGGTGTTGACATCAATGACAAAACCATATCAACATATCCAAAATACCAATAGACAGTCCTACTCACAGTGCTAGCTTAGTCAATGACAACAGCTAGCCAATGGAGGAGAAGGGTGATAAGATTAATGAGGAAAAGGAAATGGATATTGAGAAGGAGAAAAATAAAGAACCCGAGTAGGAAATGGTCAAGGAGAATCTGAGCAAGGATAAGGAGTGTGCTAGAGAAGGGTTATTTTTGGATAATCTCAAAAACCTAACTGAGGCTAGATTAGGTTTTGACGGGTGGACTTATGAATTTATAAAGAATCAGGAAAAAAATGGGAAGCAGTTGGAAGAGAAAAGGAAGGAAGATGAAAGGTACCAGAAGCAATGGAAGTAGGACATGGAGGAAAAAGATAAGAAGATGGAAGCTCGGATTGAGAATCTAGAGGAAGGAAAATCTGCAATGAAAAACTTGTTGGGAATGATTCTGGATATCTTGACGGTTGTCACTAAGAACTTAGAGGAAATCTCTAAGGTCCTTGAAAGCTCAAGCTCTCCCAAACCGGTCATGGACCTTGACATTGATGAAGACACAATCAAGAATGGGATTGTGGAAAGTACTCCTAATGGAGTGGCAAAGAGAACAAAGGCAAGCATGAAGAAAGCCATTGTGGCCTCATTTGAGGAAATCCTTAAACTTAGGGATAATATTAAAGAGTTGTATGGGATTAGCAGAAACTTGGCTAATTCCCTGAAAAACATAAAGTAGTTCCTTTTCTGTGCTTTGTCTTTTTTGGTTGGTCATGTTGGTTTTGTGGGGATTTTTTGCTAGTTTTTGCTAGTTGCTATGCTGGTTTTTCTGATGTTTGTTCCTTCTTGTTTCTTAATGCTCTTTTTTCTTAAGGATCTATTGTAAAGGGTTTTGAGGCCCCTTCAAAACCTTCTTTTTCCATAATAAAAAACAAATGCATGATATCAAGAGTGAGAAACTTCAAGGAATGCTAAAACGACTATATGATTTGACAATCAAAAGCCAAATCTCAAACAAGCTCAGAAGGCACCTTCACCAAGACATAAATACATTTCCTCCAAATATCCTCTAGATAGACAATTTACACCTTTAGGGAAATCTATTGAGTCAAATTTGAAAGAGCTTCTTGAGCATAATCCTATCATATTGCCTAAAAAGGCCACATGGGGATGTGAATTTGTGAGTAATTATTGTGCATATCATTGACAAAATGAACATAAGACTTTGAAATGTGTGGAATTAAAACATAAGATTCAAGATCTCATTGATAATGGTGTCATTAAAATTCAAGATCCTAATGACTCACCTAAAGAAAAAGAAGGAATGACTTCTAAGCATAATAAAAATCATGAACCTATGTCTAGCAAGGCTCCATATGTGGCCTCCATCCCTTCCATGATGCCTTCATCTCCAACAATGAAACTTCTCATGTTTACCTTCAAGGGATATCTCCTATGGAAATCCAAGTTAATGATACAAGCTCCTCTAAAGATTTAAAAATCCTAGATCCTATGCCATCATACACTCCAATTCCAAATGTACCCACTCTAGAGAGTCCCACTCAAAATGCTTCCCCATCATACCAAAATATGAAGACCTTCCAAGAATCCCCTACACCTATGCACAATCCTATCCCTTCCTTAGAAGTGACTCCATGTCAAGAGGATAATCTGAAAAATGAAGAAACAAGTCCTATCATAAATCAAGATCAAGACACCAAAACTCTCCAATCCCATCTAATGATTGAAAAAGACCCCATTTCACTAGATTCCCATGATGATCCCCTTATACCTTTTAATTTCTTCCGAGATGACTCACTTCTATCTCAAGAGCAAAGCATCCTTCCAAATCTCATTCCTAATCCACTTCCTATGCAAGATGAAGATATACCTTCCATTATTTTCGATGATTTCATTGAAAGTCAAGAGAATAGCACCTTTAAAGAGGAATCCAATGATCTCTCCTCTTCCATGTCAAGATCAAAGTATCCCTTTATTCCCTTGTCATAATCCTCCATCTTCAGCTCAAGGATCCATCATGCCTACAAATCTCCTTCATGATCCTATCATTCCTTACATTCCACCTCCATCTCATAATGGACTCGTGCATTCTTTCCAAAGAAAAGTGTATCCTACAAGTCAAAATACTTATAAAGGCAAAGGGGTAAATTTCCACAAGAAAGAACCCCTCCATATTAAAGAAAATGTTAAAGGTCACGGCCTCAGGTAAATTTCTCAAGATGCTGGTATCTCTCATAAATCCTACATTTCTCTAGCTAAATCCAAATACATGCCTTCTCCTTTGCACCTTCCATCCATTCTAGGTCGCTATATCCCTCCATCCCTTATGCAGGATCAACAAAGTAACACATCTTCGAGTACCTTCCATCTATATAAAAGACCTCCATATCATTCCTATCTATCCACACATCTCCCTCCAAGCAATTTGGATGCCAAGCATAAAAGTCATAAGTAAAGTAATCCACATGTATTCAAGGATCAACATGTCCCATCTAATCGACGTGTCAAAACAAAGAAAAATAGAAAACGCTACAAGGCCCACAAAGAAAGAAGAAAAGTCAAAATTTATATGGGTTCCTAAGGCACTTGTACAAGAAATGCACTCTAAGGAACTACAAAACCATGAAAAATAAAAAACCATGTGGATCCCTAAGTAGCTGCTTGAAGCACAACATTCTAAAGAAAATTCAAAATTGGCATCCAAAATTGTTGTTCCTCCATCACCTCCTTCATCCATTTTGGGTTCTTATGCCCCAAAATTTGTAACCTTTCCTCCATCCAAATCTCTGAGATTGACTTCTCTTCCTTATGTTCACCATCCCTCAATATGTGTGCCAATGTTGATCTTTCCAACATTTCTATCTAGCCATACACAATTCTTCCAACATCCCATCTATTATCCAACGCCTCTTTTTCACCCTTCCATCCCTCTTATCCAATCCTTTGCATAAATCCTTGCCCTAGTTTTATTTCATTATCCTTCCAACATCTTTGAGCATACCTTCATAGCCATGGTCTATTACAACTCATATTCTAAGGGTACCATCCCAAGAAGCGAGATGATGTGGTCCTTCTTCCATCCCCTATCATGCCTCCATTATCTTCCAAAAAAAAAAATTAGAAAAAAAAAGTAAAGAGAAATAAATTCATCCTTGTGTGAAAACCACTTCTTGTGGCATCTTGGGCAAGTACCATGATGAAAATATGGTAAACAGGCATCATGCATAATCCATTATCCTTTTGCACTTTACACTGGGGGAAAGTTCCATCCATGTACATCTATCTATTATCCTTCTTCCTCCATTATCCCTCATTCCCTCTATCTACATTCATATCCCTTTTCCACCTTTGGTCTTGACAAGGTTAAGGATATTTATAGGTTTTGCATGTGTCATATCTATTACACTTGATCCAGACCCTTTAGCTCCTATCCATTGCTTTCTTACATCCTTCATTACCACCTTTGATCTTGATTATCATATTTATCCCCTATCCAGATCTATCCCTTGATCTTGATCAACACTATGGACAAAATTCAAAAACATGCTTTCCACAAACCTCTTGACATGGCCACTTCTTTCCACCATATGGCTTCATTACGCTATATCCTTTCTTTGCTGCACTATATTATTTCTTTACATCACTAAAATCCTTGGTTTACACTGCTATATCTGGATCGTGTGCCTGGATTAACGTTGTGAGATAGTCCTTGAAAGCATTCGCCATCATTCGCTTATCCATTCATGTACTCAAAATCCCTTTTGCCTTGCTATACACTAGGGGCAAACATCAAACTCCTAAAAATCATAAAATCTCCTGAACAAACTCCTAAAAATCCCAAAATGTCCTGAACAAAATCCTAAAAATAAAAAACTCACAAAATCAAAAACTGAAAAAACAAATTAGAGAAAGAAAACATAGAATATCCATCAAACTAAATCAGCCATAGAAAACCTCTCAAAGTCGACAACCAAACTTATCGCCTGTCTTGCTAATCAATTTATCAAACTCTTTCAAACATCAACATGTCTTATACAAGGAAGTGTACACTTGAAACCATACAGATGGGGCTTATACGGGGTACTTACTCTTTGAAACCAGACATTCCTATCAATGATCACACAAATCAAAACAATGACAGATTAGTATGGCTACTGGATGTCATCCAGGTTAGTCTTATCTCTTGTACTGAAGTACTGCATCTTTGCTTTAGCTTGTACATATCTTTTAGTCACTTTCATGACATCCTAGTTCTTTTAGAACCCTCATGGCTTGAAACCAATCACTATCCTAGTCATAGGGTAATCAGCTGAGCAATTTACATGTCCTAAGTAGTATCAACCAAGTCATCTTTCAGTCAGTGGTAATCAGTCATCCACTCTGAGTCAGTCACCTATCTCCTAACTACTACAGAGTTTTATCACTGAGTACACAAGCAAAACAACATTATTGAAAACAATCACTTAAAAGTTTGAGCAATGCATGAGATTTTATTTGTGTGTTGTCTTTTATATTGGTTTTCGATTATTATCCCTTTGACTAACTCAAGGAAGTCTATCTTGACTAAGAGGAGCGAGGATTGGGGGCATAATATTTTCTTTATTTTCTGCTTGTAGGAATGATTCTTATGATTTGCAAACATATAATCATCTGGGTATCTATGATAAGTGCCTTCACATCAAAGTGAAATAACCACACATACCTCGACTCCACTTATTTGTATGCTAGAGGGAGGTTCCCATCATTTCTTTGTCTGTTTTGAGGGAATTTCTTTATCACGCAATCCACGTCCCTGCGAAATTTGTCCAAGGATATGAACGAAAAAAGGGTCATTGCAAACAAGATAATTAATATTGCACATGAAAAGAAAGGAACTCTAATCTTCCTGCTATGTTTGTAAAATGCTCAATGATGAAAATTAAGCTTTTCAAATCTAGTGACTAGGTTTTGGTTGCATCTCATTTTGCATCTCATCTTGCATTTCATTCTGCATCTCATGGATTTAGAGTGATTTCGATATGGTAACAATGGTTTCTTTATCTTCTGAATGAGAAGTTAGAAGCATTCATCATTTCTCAGCTAAGTGGTCTCTTTTTCATCATCATTTCTCTGATCGAGTACTTATGTATTGAGATGTTAGTTGCATACATGAGCACCTTCTATAGATCCATACATTTCATTTTATACTTATTTGCATTCATATTATTGCATGAAGAAAAATAAGCATTTGCATTACTAGTTACTCATTCTCCTCATTTATTTGCATCATCATTTATTTGTATAGAAAGAAACAAAAATAAACATCCATATTCCATTTGCAATCATTCATCTATACTGAAAAGATATGCATACATATAGAATAAAGCATATAGAACAACATCTCATAATTAATCAACACAAGTAAGATGAAATCAAATCAAGAGCTCGTAAATTGGTTGTCCTGAGTCCGTTTTCGGGATCAAAATCAAAATCTGATGTCAATTCTCTCATCAAAATTTCACAATGTTGACCACTTAGCGCTTTCATCAACTGCTCATTCTCTTCTTCAATTTGCACTCAATTTCTCGTTAATCAACACTAAATCTCAATTTAATTCTCACATTAACTCTGATTTTAATCTTCAACATTAATCTTTGTGCTCAAATAACTTATCATCCATACAAAAAAAATTGCCTACAATCATTGCGCAACCCTCACTATCTTTCAATTTCTCTCCTGAGGCGGCATACTCATGACCTCAAAGTCAAAAATTTCTTTCAAAAATCTTCATTGCAAGTCGACCAGCTAATCTTTTCTAAACATCAAACAAGACCTCATCACTAGGGGCATCTCAACTTCATCGCTTTATATCAAGTTGAGATCTCTCAATCATCTGAATCGAATCAATTGCTAGGGGCATACCAGTTTCATCGCTTCATATCAAGTTGATATTTGTCTTCGTCTGAATCAATCTCTTAATGTTAATAAGTTTCATTTCTTTTCATCAAGCTGATTATTCGTTTAAACTCAATCAAGGGTTTAAAGAGTATCTTTGATCACACTCAATCTAAGCAGGTGTTCAGTTTCATCGCATTGAATCAAGCTGGATAGTTTATCTTCGCTCATCATGTCTTTATCAATCAAGTTCAAGATCGATTTTATCTTCACTCACTGTGTCTAGTTCAATCAAGTTCTAGATCAGTAAGATCCGCTTCTTGATCAATCAAGTTCAAGTTTGATATCTTTGCTCTCTATCATTCCTAGTTCAATCAAGTTCGGGATCGGTATCACTTTAATCAGCTTTGTTCAGCTTCATCACTTCAAATCAAGCTAAACACCTCACTCTTCATCTAGTTCGTGATCAATCAAGTTCAAAACTGGTATCTCCTAGACATCAACTATTCTTTGAACCAACGCGTTGCTCACACATTAATTCAAAGAGGGGAAAATGTAATACCCTAAAAATGGTCATCTAAACCATGGGCCCCTAATCACGACAACGTCACCAAGGTCCTAACTAAAGGCAATTAAATAAATCTTGAGCACACAATTAATTTCTAAAATCATCAATGTCACATGGCAAAATTAATCACTCAATATTAATTAAATATTTATTTAATTAATTGACCATTCCAAGTAAATCAATTTAAACAAGTATCTTATTTATTTTATTAAATATCCTAGAATATTTAATTAAATACATCAATTTGCCATTAAATCATCAAAAAGAGGAATTAATTTGAAAAATAAATAAAAATTGCCATAAATCTTCAAAAAAGGAAACAAATCAAGAAAGAGGAATTGGAAATTATGAGCACAAATCATCAAAAAAGAAAATAAATCAAAAAAATGAATTAATTGACAAGAAAAGAATTAAAAATTGAGAAAAGAAATCAATTGGAGATAATCTTGAAAAAGACATTAAAAATTGATAAATAATCTCAAAGAAAGAAATTAAAAATATTAAATATTAAAATTGAATGAAATAGAGAATAAATCAGTTTTTTCCTGATTTTATCTTAATTTTAGTTCAATTTCATTTAAAACTAAGAAATGCATCCAATCAAATCAAGTCACCTGGATTGTGTTTCCTCTTGGAAAATCTTGACCACTCATCATCATTTGATCTCAGCCTTTGGTTTCTTTTTGAATTTTCTGTAAATTCAGGCTCTCATCTCTCATTCAAAAATCCCAGAGAATATATTGTTATTATGTTGTTTTTGCTCTAGGTTCATTGAGAATTTGCATTGAGATATTGCATATTAGTTATTTCATATTGCTTAAATCATTTAGCTTAAATATTCATATATTGCTTAAATCATGTTAGATTAATCTTGCATCCATTTAGCTCATATTCATTCTCATATAGATTTAAAAATCCTTCATTTAGGTGTTGTCTAGTCACTGGATAGCTTAGCAATCTGAGAGCAATCTAAACTCGCATCTTCTAGAAGGAAATGGGTCACTTTGTAATGGTTTATTATTCATTGATTATTGATTTACTAACCATGCATCTAATGACTTAATTGAAGTGTCGTGTATTCTTGATACAGATACAGGTCCACTTTTCACACACACACAAGCATGCTGTTTGGGATGTCATTGAACACTTTGATGCATTTTCCATTGATTGGATTGAAAGGTTAAGAATATTATGGAATATTTTATAGCTATGTTGCATTAAATAATGATGATGTAACATTGACTAGAGTTTCAATAATTGAGACAAAAGCCAGACCAGCCATCCCAGATAATGTGTACAATTGGCAAGTTTTTTAGGATGATGAAGACATCCCTAGATTTGTACAATGCATAGATGACTATGAAGGTCAAAAGATTGATTGTAATGCATTGGTGGAAGTAGTAGATGGACAAGAAACAATTTTTGGAAGTGACCTAGTGCAGCTAGAGACAAATGAAATACCCAGTGGACTAGATGAACTAGAGGGTATGTTTAGTTATGGCGATGGTCACTTACGTCAAGCATCATCTACAAAGTTGGAGGAGTTGGATGAGGTGAACTTAGGGAAAAATGCATCCCCTAAGATGGTGTATATTGGGAAGAACCCATCTCCCCATATTAGGACCAACCTCATTAATTTATTAAAAGGGTATGACATGTTTTTGCTTGGTCCTATGAGGACCTAAAGGTGTATAGAAAAGACTTATTTCAACATGAAATTCCTCTGCATGTTGATGCTAAGCCTTTTCAACATAAGCAAATACCTATTAACCCCCTTTTGGAGACCAAAATGCAACAAGAATTAACCAAGTTAAGGGAAGGGGGGATTATAAAACCTATAAGACATTCTTCACGGGTATCCAATTTGGTCCCTGTCAGAAAAAAGAATGGGGACATAAGGCTTTGTGTAGATTTTAGAAATTTCAATGTTGCCTCTTTAAAAGACAATTATTCTTCCCCGAATATGGAAGCCATGTTACAAAGGGTAACTGGTTGTGATTTATTGTCAATGATGGATGGGTTCTTAGGTTATAATTAGGTACTAGTGAAATAGTCTGAGCAATTTAAGACTTCTTTTACGACCCCTTGGGGGACTTATGTGTATGTGAGAATTCAATTTGGTCTTAAGAATGTTGGAGCTACTTTTCAGAGAGAAATGGATGTAGCTTTTAAGGAGTTTATTAACATCATAATGGTGGTTTACCAGGATGATTTGACATGTTTCTCAAAGAAGGTAGATGATCACTGTGGTCATTTGGAAAGGTTTTTTGCAAGACTTTGGGGTTTGGTGTATCCTTGAACCCCCAAAAATGTCATTTTGCAGTGACTAAAGGAAAATTATTAGGGCATATTGTCTCCAAGGAAGGGGCTAGAATAGAGTTAGAAAGGATTGAAGCTATAAATAATGTACCTTAGCCAAAGAATGGTAAAGGGATTTAGTATTTCTTGGGCAAGGTGAATTTTGTTAGAAGATTTATAGCTAACATTGCTGAAATAGTGAAGCCTGTCATTAAATTACTTAAAAAGGATGCAAAGTTTTCTTGGGATGAAGAAGTAGAAAAGTCTTTTGACAAAATTAAGAAGGCTATTCAGGAAGCACCAGGGCTGAAGTCCCCTGATTACAGTAAGCCTTTCTCATTATTTTCTTTTGCTTCTTATCACATAGTAGCAACAGTTCTACTTCAAAGGGATGATGAAGGATATGAACATCCAATTTCTTTCTATTGCAAATATTTACAGGTTGCTGAGTTAAAGTATGAAATCATGGATAAGAAGGCATATGCTCTAGTCAAAGCCGTAAAAGAATTTAGGCCTTATCTGGTAAATGCTTGAATTGTAGCCTATGTACCACATGCAGTTGTGAAAGACATTTTGTCCCAATCTAAAGTAACTGGAAAGAGATGCAGATGGATAACTAGGATACACAAGTTTGACTTAGTAATCAAGATCACCAAACTGGTAAGAGGATTAGGCCTTGCAAAATTGATGGCTGAATCAAATCTGGTTACTGATGATGTTAATAATGTTGAAACTAAGGAAGTTCTGGTCACTAGTATTGAGAGGCAAGCATGGTATTTAGATGTGGTATACTTCTTGAAGAATGCCTCATGTCTAGAAGGTATGACACACAACAAGATGAGAACATTAAAGTTAAAATCACAAAAATATGTTCTTATTCAGGGAGACCTGTATTGGAGGAACAATGATGGGATGCTACTGGTTTGCTTGGACGAATTCCAAGATGAGAAGGTTCTGAAAGAGATGCACAATGGAGTGTGTAGAGGCCACTATTCAGCTAAGACTACTGCTAGTAGGATAATCAAAGCAGGGTATTATTGGCCAACTTTGTTCAAGGATGCCCATAAATATGTTCAAAAATGTGATCCTTGTCAAAGTTTTTCTTCTAAACTAAAGTATGCGGGTGCTTTGCCTTTGAATTATATTACGGTTGAAGCCCCTTTTGTTCAATGGGGCATTGATTTTATTGGAGAGATAATAGGAAAATCAAGCAGGGGTCATAGATGGATCCTGGTGGCTACAGATTATTTCATCAAGTGGATTGAAGCCATACCTATCAAACAAGCCACTATTAAGGTAGTCATTAATTTTTTGATGGACAAAATAGTGACAAATTTTGGTGTGCCAGCCAAAATTGTCATGGACAATGCTTTGTGCTTCAGGTCTGAGGAGTTTCCAGAGTTCTATGCTAATTATGGGATTATTATGTCATACTCTTCACCATACCACCCACAGGGAAACAACCAGGTAGAATCAAGTAATTAAAGTCTCCTCAACATCATCAAGAAGATCCTAGAGGAAAATAAAAGGTCCTAGGATCAAAAGATTAGGTTAGCTTTATGGGCTGACAGGGTAACTATAAAAAAGGCCATTTGTACATCCCCTTTTGAGCTAATTTATGGAGTGAAAACTAGATTACCTATGAATAATTTGCTTCCAGTTTACAATTTTTTGCTAATTGAAGAATTAGAAATGTCTGAGCCCATGGAAGAAATAATGATTCAGTTAGTAGAGCTGGAGGAAATGAGGACTCCATCCTATAAAAGGAATATGAAACTTCAATTACAGTCAAAGTACCTTTTTGATAAAAGGACTAGTATGAGAAAGTTTCAGATTGGTGACATGGTGTTGCAGTGGAATGCAAGAAACCAAGACAAAGGAAAGCATAAGAAATTTGAATCACTGTGGATAGGCCCTTTAATTATTTGTGATATCAGTGGAAAGGATTCATACTTATTACAAAGAATGATTGGTAAAGTATAGGAATTTCCAGTGCATGGACAATTCCTGAAATACTACTTCTCTTGATTTGTTTCAATCCTTGCACAGTAGTTGTAGGCTATATATTTTAGGTTTTCTTTCATTAGGGTTTTGTTGGTTTGCATTCCAGAGTTTTTGCTAAATTCTTGTGTTGGTCTGGAGATCAACCATCCCCAGTCAGAGCCACTATTGGGACTCATAAAATTTTAGTGAATTTGAGGTTGCTTGTGGCAGTTTTTGAATTTTTGCCTTATCGGTAAGACCTACCCTAATCGGCAAGACTAACCCCAATGAGGTCGCTAGAGTATGGAGTGGAGTCATCGGATATCAGAGGGAGTGGTTTCACATTACCCCAATGACCCGATGAGAAAGCATAGGAAGTGTCTGTAGTCATCGGGTAATCAGGGGGAGTGGTTTCATGTTATCCCAATGACCCAATGGAAAGGCCCGGGTGTAGACCATTTATCCCACATTGGCTGCAGAGAGGAGAATTTTAGTATTTAAATCCATAGCCACATATATCCTTAGTGTCAAAGCTTATGGGCTTTTGGCAAGAAGTGGCTCATGGCCCAGTGGACCCCGTGTGCATGTGCATCTCAAGGTGGCCAAATTTTGCAGTAAAAGGGCAAATTAACGAGCAAGCAGGTTGCAGACAATCAAACGACCATCACTATACCACCATGTGAATGTGCTCGACTATTAATAGCCATGACTTGGCAACTGATGAGGTGACATACCAGTGGCAGACATGTGGTGACACCATGGCATATGAGAGAGCTTCTCAGAGAGGCTAAAGGTTGATCAGATTAGGAAGATCAATGGTGATCAAGAAGGATCGGACGACCGTCGCTATACCGCAATAGAAAGATGTTTGCTAAATACTCCCTGTGACTTGGCGATAAAGCACATGCCAAAAAGGGGTGGTTAAAGGGCATGCAGATCAAGGAAGATTGGATAGTGGAGTGAAATTGCGAGGCTATCCATGACTATCACTATATCGTGGTTGTGAAGTGCCTAGAACGAATACCCTCGCAACAGGTGGCACCCAAATGATGGCCAACTAGATATGCAGAAAAACCAAAGGTGACTTATTGAGCAGACCTTGGCCATGATGAATCTCTAAATGGTTTTGGCAAAGGCTGAGCTCCATCAACATAGAGCACATCAAAGAAATCCAAACTGGTCTCGCCAATAAAATGAAAGTATCGATGAAATTGCAGGTTCGATGAGACGTAAACAGTTTGCCAAGGGAGGATGTTTGGCTGAAAGAATAATATCAAATGAACCAAGGAAAGCCCAAGTCGAGTGGTAGGTCCAAGTGGCAAGATAGGTGGATCTACAAGCAAGCCGGAGGAGACACATGGCACGGATGGATGAAGAGGTAAAGGCCGAGCAAGTTGAACAGATCTAATGGCCCGATGAAAAGATCAACGACCATCGCTATACCACGAAATGAAGATGCTCGATGGTTATCCCCCATGACATAGCGACTGGTGAGGTGGAAGTTGAGGTGGTTGTCGAGGTGGGCTTAGAATGAGTCATGATGTGCTACGTGGCAGAGCATAGAAGAAGAACTAAGGCAAGCCCATTTCTAGTGGGAGGTCCAAGTTGTGAGTAGGTGGATCTAGAGGCAATCCAGAGGTGACACGTGGCAGGGGTCTACAGATGAGTGAAATAGATAAGGGGCCCACTTTGAAGGTTAGAATGGTTAATGACTGGGCAGGTCCGATGCAAATTGATGGTTGTCGCTATACTGCAACACAAAGGTGTGCAATGGTTATTCCTTGCAACATGGTGACAAACCACTACCGGTGGGCCCAGACAACGGTTAATGCTAGTAGTTGAGGCGAACGGTTATGGGAGACAACTAGTGGTAGCGGTTAAGTTTTTCAATGGAAGAAGAACCAAGTAGTGGGGCTTGTTCTAAGTGGATTACTAAGGTAAGCTAAAGGGCGTGCTAGTTTTCCATGATCAGATGGCGATTGCTATACCGCAATGGGAACACGTCCGAACTTTAAAAGCCGCGACATAGTGACTAAGGTAAAAGTGTTCAGAAGGAAGGCCTTCCTAGCCCCTTGGTGCCAAAATAAAGAAATGGTAGAGGTGTGCAAGCTCCATTCGATGTTGTTTTGAAGTGAAAAGTTGGTGAGAGGTATCCAGGGAGATTTGTAGAGTACATAATGGTGCGTGGCTATGTGTTTTCTTAGGTGAAACCCATCAATACTCTGGCACAAGATAATAAACCAGCATTATGAAGTTGTCAGTGGCTGTAACCGATTTTGGGTAATAGGAACTTACCCTTTCGGCCATTTTCCAAATGAATGCCCAGTGAATTAATGAAGCACGCATCCCAGAAAGAATGTTATGTTTCTCCCTCAACTGCAATGACACAACAATGTAACTTTTGGAGTAAATGATAGTTAGGGTAAGAGTTTTCTTCTAGGTAGTCCAAAGGTTGTTGTATCCCGATTTCTATAAAAGGATACCAAGGCTACCTAAAAAACAGACACAAATTTTGTAGCTAAACTCTAGCAAAATCAATACAGGCCATTTTCTTAGCAATTTCTGAGTCAGATATGTTGTACTTGTAACCTTGTTGACAGAGGAATGAAATATATAGTCCAGAGAATTTAAACTCAAACCTATATTGTCTCTATGTCATTGTATAGATGTTCATTCTATTTAAATAATCAAGGATTGTTTATTTGATTGATTTGCTAGGCATCTAATGAAGTTATTTTTTAGTTTTTTTCTCAAGGAGGAAAATATAAATATACTTTGAACAAATTGATTGATATCAGTAATTTTGGTGTGGATTTGATGATGAAATCTGGTTCAGATTAGGACTCTGTATATGTCAGGCATATTCAAAGTTGATATATCAGGAACTTGTGATTTGTGTACAAGTTTCTTTTGAGGTTGGAGTTTGTTGTAAATGACTCTATTGCCCAGATAAGGCACTGGTTTACCTATTGGTTTTTAGGTGCATTTTGTGATCATTTTCAAAAGATCCAATCAACTTTCCATTTATGTTTTAGTTGTACCAGTCAGAAAGGAAAGTTTACTGGAATTTACACTAGTTTTCTGTAAACCTTTTGCTATTTTTGTAAGAAAATAGTCTTAAAAGGGTTCACCTACCCAAGATTTTAAAAGCTTAAAGTGTAGGAGGTTTCCATATTTGGAACCTCATATTGCTATCTTTATTTCAAACTTTTTTTGTTCTCTTCCATTGCACCACATAGGAAGTAGTTTTCACTTATAAAGAGAAGAAACATAAGTTTTCAAATTGGAGAACAACAGTGGACATGGCTGAGTTCATCATGAGGTATATTACGTTTGATGGTAGATATGCCAGTATCTTTTCCAACCATTTTACCATTTTGAACCATTTTAGGCATGGTAAAATCATTTCTATTCCTTTCTATCTGGCCTCCTCTTTAGAGAATAGTCTTGAAAAACATATGGAGAATCCAAATAATCCTATTCTCCATAAAGGGCTTATTGTTCTCATTGTGGAGTATGCTAAGACCCTTGAAGTTGTACCCTCTCTATCTAAGAAAGGCCAACATACTAATATTCAGGAAGTCTCTAACTTGGAAATGTATTTGAAGGATAGTGGGGGTGTCATTCCTTTTGATGACCCTAATTATAAGGAAGTGGAAGAAGCTGAGATGATGGTCACCCCTGGTATGATTAGCAGTAAGAATCCCCCCAAACGGGTGGCCAACAAATATAAATCTACTAGCAAGCTGATTTCTAAGGTGGAGCCTCTTTCTAAAAAGAAGAAGCTTGCGGCTAAAGACTATGGTCCGTAACATTGGACCAAGAAATTAAACTATACATTCCTATTAATGTCTTGAAGGAAAACAAGGGTACCATGCCTAAAGAAGTGGATAGTGGACTACAGAGGAATGGTACTTTGATGAACCTAGTGATGGAAGTGACCAAAAGCTAGGAGAGCTGCTAGAAGTGGGTGGAGAGAGAAATTGATACCCTCAAAGTGGGGGTTAAGGCGATAATTGATATCTTCATAGCTTCACCAGTGCCTAGCAAATATAGTGGCATTGTGTTGTCATTGATGTCAACCGATATGGGATGGTTACCAGTAGAAGAGATGTATGTGCAAAACTGTTATGAAGGAATAGAGGTTGTGATATCTTAGATATCATCTTGTGTTTTAGAACACCGGTAAGGCAAGGATGATGACCTCAGGAGTCACCGGTAGACTTGTGTGGATGAGATGGATAGGTTATCGATAGAGTGCATCATCGGCAAGGAGAGTATGTCAATTGAGAAATGGGCAAGGTGTCTAGGTGGTTGTTTATGATAAAGAGGCAGAATGTTATCTGAATCACATCAACACTAGAAGAGAAGAATGAACTAGTGAATTGAAGGAATGCCTCAAATGCATAAGATCAGGGTTATGCAGTGGATCGACATAGAAGGCATGTTGAGATGCCAGTACAAGGGTAGTGTGAAGTGTTTGTTACCATGACAAACCGGTAAGAGGGATGATTATAAATGATCAGGGAGAAAGGCAAGGCTAAGAAGATGCAAATAGAGATTCTCACTTGATAAAGATGAAGCTCATTGAAGGTTAAATGAAATGATGTCATCAAGAGTGGTAACTAGTATATGAGTCCATCTGTTGTATAAGCAAGGTGAAGTAGCAGAAGATATCTTGGACTTACCTTCTGGAAACCAATTTGAGAGTTCCATCGATAGCTCAAGATGAGAGAAGATATGAAAAAGTAACTGGTAGAATGGTTGAAGACCGGAAGGGTTAGCAGACCGGCCGAAGTAAGGAACTGGTAAGGTGGTTGGCCGGTGATCCTACCTAGACCGACTTAAAGTGCTAAGCTAGCAAATAGTCGACATGGAGTCAACATGGCAAACCCGCTATTGGATAAAGATAGAATGTACAAGTGATAAGGTTGTTGTAGGGTTGGTTATCTTTAATGAAAGACCCCTCAAATCATAGGATATGTTGCAGAAGGATTGTAGGGGTTTGAGGCTCAAGGTCTGAAAGACAACTATGAGCTAGCTAAGAGATTGAGAAGATCAAGGTGATGAAGGAAACAACCCGATAGCTCTCTTGTGACTAACCAAAAGATTTGCTGAGAAGGTAGAAAGCAAATCACCAGGATTAAAGGACGTGATCAAGGAAACATGACTATGGTAGAGATATGCATTCACATGTTAGATAGATTAGATCTCCCAAGATCTAATTGGATTTGGTTTATCTCGAAGATGGTGAACAAACCCTAACAGCCTAAGTTTTGAATTAGTGTTTTGACAGGAAATGTGGGCTATAAGTAAAAAGGCCTCAGAGATTGTTTGGGGCTATTGAATAGAAAGAATATTGTATTATTGCAAAGTTGTATAATTCTGCAAGTAAAGACAAGATCAGCCAAGTGCTCAATGAGAAAGAGAGGGAGAGTGAACTTGGTTGAAGATTTTAACTAGTTGGAGAGAAGAACCAGTAGTGACTACACCAACAGAGTGTGAAACTGGTGATGTGCAGAGAGTGAGGTGCAAATCCAACAGAGTAGCAGAAGGTGCAAAGCAAGAAGAAGAGTGAGTTGGTAGAAGAGAGAAGTACTTCACCGACAGAGTAAGACATTGATAAGGTAGCAAGATTCACTTGAAACATGATAATAACCTATGTATTTGAAGTTTTCTTTATGAACTTTGAGTTGTAGCTCAATGCAGGGGTTGTAGCCCATAAATTTGTTCAGGGTTGTAGCTCCTTGGTTGGTGCCCTAAAGTTAGGGGTTGAAGCTCTTTAAGTCGGCTCCCTAAACTATTTAACTGTGCTTAACCATGAGGTTGGATTGGAGTAGAAGAATCTAGCAACATTTCTCACTGAGGTTTTTCCCAGATAGGTTTTTCCTCGTATAAACTAGTGTTATGTGATGTCTCCTTCTGTGTGTGTGTATTTTAGTTAGTCTCATTACTAGCCAGTAAGTCTGCATTGTGCTTGGTTAGCAAACCGGTGTTGCTCGCAAAAGAGAGCCAAAAGAAAAAGTTTGAGAACCACTGATTCACCCCCTCCCCCTCTTAGTTGTGCATTGTGTCTAACAATTGGTATCAGAGCCTAGGTTCCCAATTAGAAGAGTGCTCTTCAACTTGGGTAGATTCTGGCCTAAGGAAACAATGGTTTCCTTAGTATCTACTTCTGCTCCAGTATTTGATGGTTCAAATTTTTCTATTTGGAGTTGCAGAATGGAAGTCTTCTTATCCTCTTTAGGGTTTGATGTATGGATGTCAGTAGTTGATGGTCTCCCTAGAGAGATCAAGTTTCCTACTAGATGTGTAGAAGAAAGAAGAAACTAGTGCAATGAAGAAGCCATGCCGGCTATTCTCAGTGCACTCGCCAATGATGTCTCTTCACAGGTTGCTAGGTGTAAGACAACAAAGAGCTTATGGGAAAGATTGAAGAAGATCTATGGAAATGAACCCTCAATAGTAAAACTTGCATTTGAAGAAAATATGAGAAATACATCTCATATTTATCTGGCTAAGGAGGATAGATCTTCTAGCAACCACTGTAATGAAGATGAAGGATCTCAACTTCTTGTGGCCCAAGAATCTGAAAGTGGCTAGGCAATCACGTCTCCTCAACAAGATGTCTTGAGCAATGATGATGATGAAGAGGAAGACATGGCAGATAGATCTTGCCATCAAGATCCTTCTTATGATGAAGAAGCAGGTGAAGTTGACCTTGAAGGAGAGCTTGTAAATACATTTGAAGAACTCAATAGAGTTAAAAGAGAATACAAGCTATTTAAGAATGTTTCTATTGTGGAACAAAACTGGTTAGTCAAATGCCTTGAAGAATTAGAGAAATGCATCTCAGAGCTAAAGACTCAGGCAAAAGAAACCAAGGCATGTCGGTGCAAAGATCTAGCCTCTCAGCTAGAAATAAGAAACACAAAACTTCAGTGGCTTCTTGAAGAAAGCAAAGAACATACCACTCCAATTAGGAATGATCCTCTAAAAGATATTGAACTAACCACAACTGGTGTGGATTTATAGACAAATGCAAAGATCAATGTTGCAAGAAGGTGTTCTCATATAGATCTAGAGGTAAGGAGATAGGAGAAAAAAACCTCATCGAAAGCAGGAAGATGGTAAAGTAGCTGAGGAGACCTTCCACAGGGAGAGGGTGAATAAATGAAACCACCCATAAGGGAAAGCTTGTGTGGGAGAAGAAGAAGACAAGGTTAGATAGTGTACCGTCCTAAAATTGTGACACTTGCAATTTCAACTACATTTGGGTCTTCACGATGGCGGCTCAATGTTGAACCTGAATGGAGACCCCGAAACCTGTTTACAACATCAAAAACTGCATTTTTCCGCACCCTGGCCTGATCCCTCCTTGCACCCTGCTGTCCCGGGAGGTGGGACCATGGCGCCCAACGCCCTGGTCCTTCTAGACTAGGGTACCTAGCGCCCTGGTCCCCCAGGACCATGGCACCCAGCGCCCTAGTCCCTGGCCCTATTTTGGGCCCGGTCTCTTTTGGGCATCGGGTCTTTAAGTTTGTAATTCGGGAAATAATGTTTCCTGGTCGGCCTAAGGTCAGGAAAATCAGTCTATCAGCCCTAATTGACAAGTATATAAACTACATTTCCTCTCCCATTTGAGGAGGTCAAAAAAGAGGAAATAAGCAAGAACAAAAGGCGAAAGCGATATTCAAACATTCAAGCATTCAAGCATTCCTTCAAGCAATTGAGCATTCTAAGTCTCCATTCAAGGCTAGGTGTTGCATTCAAGACAAGGATTCAACCATTGAAGAGGAGATCACATACAACATACAACACGCTACATACATTACACCTTCGCATGTAAGAATACAAACATTCTTACAACAAGGTATCAGTACTTGTTTACATTACAAACATTTACATTTACAACATTCTCATTTCTTGGTTAATTCCAAAACTGGGGTTTGACCTAAAGGCAAACCCCTCATCCCTAACCCCCCAATCATCCTCTCTTTTCTATGTGTAGGTTGTAGGTACGCGGCTGTAATTGAAGATCTGGAATCCTTGTGCAGAGACGAACAGATCCCCCTTCGTTTCGTGGATTTTTTGGAGGACCATGTGCACGACGGGCGCCATCGTCCTGTCAACTTTCGCTCAAATTTGCAGAATAGCACCGTCCCGACATTTTACTGCTAATTCCAGGTCCGCAGCTTCATCCCATATCCCTATCTCTGTTTATAAGCGAATCTTTCCTATTTTACATGCATTCCTAGTTCAATCTTTATGTCTACATTCTTTACAAAAGAGGGTATCCTTGATGTCTTAACCCTTGAAACTCATTTAGAATCCAATCCTGCATTGTGTGGGATTGGATCTTGTGGGTTTCAACCCCTCTTTTGAATGTAAAGTCTCTCCTAAGTGAAAACCATCAACCCTAGTGACTCTCCCTTCTCTCTCCTTGGAGTTGGGGAGGGGAGAACAACTAGGGTTCGATTTTTCTGCTTTACATTTTGGTGAACCCGATGTGAACATCCTCATTCTGATTATTCATGGTTAGATCTAAAAATTTTGTTCCCTTAATTCATTTCCATGTTTGATCTTTTGCAAATTTTAGAGGTTGATTGCATAAAAACCCTAAAATTTTCTTTTTAGTAATTAAACTTGTGAAATGTTTAATTGTTAATGCTTGTTTCAGATCTACCCTTCTATTGCAAATTGTCAATTCATATTTGTGCTTTAATTCTAAAAATTAAGTGGTTAAATGTCAAAACCCTAATTTTTAAGACCTTCTTGATTCAACCTTTGACTGATAAATTCACTAATCAAAACACATCCAAATCAGCTGTAACTTTGGATTCCGCAATAAAATCACAATATCTTTCATCCCTGAAAATTTGGAAAAAAGTTGCGAGGACTGTGTGCACCCCAAGCGCCATCGTCCCTGACATTTTTTCTGAAATTTCAGGAGCTAGATCTTATTGTATTTTTCTGCTAAAATCCAGAATTTTGGTTGATTTTATCAATTTTAACACTTTCAAAATTAAAGTCAAAGTTGGTCTAGCGATTGCTTGGATTGAGGCTTCTAATCATTCAAAAATTGTTGAAATTGAAATTTGTATCAAAATTGTGTTTCTTATAGTCCTAAATTTGAAAAGTGTGTTAGCATTCATTCAAAATTTCAGTGTTTTATTCAAATTTTTGCAGTTTGTGACTTTTGAATTTAAGTGTTTAATTGCAACAACCTTGATTTCCACTTTCAAATTCGAATTTTGCATGAAATCGAGTCAACTTTTAAATTTCAAAACTGGCATTGCTTTTAGTATTCCCTCTAAAATCATAAAATTCAAAATTTCAGTTTCCCTCTCTTTTTCAAAATTCAAATTTTACATTTTTCAACAATCTTGGTAGGGTTCAATTTTGAGATTGCAACTTTAATTTGGCCTATCTACAGATCGTAAAATCACTCAATTTTTTCAGATTAGCTTTAAAATCATCATAACTTTCATCCCTAAAAATTTCGAAAAAAGTTGTGAGGACCGTGTGCACTCCGTTCGCCACGGTCCCAGACATTTTTTCCAAAATTTTGGGAGATTGTCCTGATTGTATTTAACAGCTTAAATCTAGGAGATTGGCTGGTTTTATTGAAATTTGCTACCTCTAAAATTCAAAATCTCTTTCTTTAGTGCATGAGTTTTACAACAATAAGCCCTACTTACACTATTCTCGTTAGACAAAGCCTTAGAATTAAGTCTTTCCAAGGTTTAATTACTGAGGAGATGGAACCTAATTTGAATGGCCTTTTTAACAAGGACATGGGTAATTCCTCTAATCCTCTTAGTGATGAAGAAGCTCTCCATGAGGTTTCTGTAGAACAACTTTCAAAATTGGATAACCAATTTGATGATTTTCGACAATGGATGTCTCAAGAATACCCCGATAGTGAAGCTCTTTCATTAATTGAGGGTCTAAAATGTATGGTTTAAAGTGATAAGAATGGAATTGATATTTTGCGTGGTATTGCACACATTGTGGATTCGAATGTGATGCTGATGAAAAGTTGTGCCGAAACCTTAGGGTATACACAACCTCCTACTCAAGTTAATCATTCTATTCCTTTGAAAACTCCTATTGCACCTATGATCACCAGTCATGGGGGCAATCCTTCTTCTTCAATCAACCCTCTTCCTTCATTCAATCCGACTCCTTCATTCATTCCTTCAATGAGTGTCCCTATTACATCTCCACAAATAAACATGACGCAAGGGGGCAATTCATTTAACCCTTCCATTCCTCCTTGTAGTGTTCCTCCTTTCCAATCATCTCCTATGACTAACTATCATAGTGTCCCACCACCTTACTCTCTACCTTCTTTCAATAACATAACAAATCCATCACAATCTAACACATCTAATATGAACTCTTCGACTGAAGCGACCATTAACAATCTTACACAAACTATCTCTTCCTTACAACAACAAATTGCCTCTATGAATTAATCTAAGTTTAGTGTGCCCACATTTGATGTTGCGAGCCCACTTTCTCTTGACATTGTTCGAGCTATTCCCCCTAAACATGTTGAAATTCCGCATTTGGAGCTTTATAATGGTAAGGGTGATCCTCTAACACATGTTAAGACCTTTCAAACAATATGTACCGATTTTGCTTATGACCAAAGGTTGCTGACAAAACTGTTTACTAGAACATTAAGAGATAAAGCACTACAATGGTATTGCTTGTTGCCTTCTTATTCTATTACTTCTTTCGAACAACTTGCAAATTCTTTTATTCAACAATTTCAAAACAATATAAGTCCTAAAGTTACTTTGATTGATTTAATGCATTGTAAACAAGGTGTTAAAGAAAAAGTGACTAATTTCATTGGTAGATATAAGCATTTGTATGCTCAAATTTCTTTTCCAGTACCTGACAATGACATTCAAAGAATCTTTATTTCTAATTTACAAAAAGATATTAGAGAAAAACTTCTGTTTTCTGAGTTTACTTCTTTCCAACAGTTGTGCGCAACTCTTCACAATTATCAACTGACTGTGAGTCAAATGGAACAAGCAAATCCTATGGCTCCGAGTGATAAGGGTGATAGTAGTCAACAACCATTTGGGAAGTTTAAACCGAACAAAGAGTCCATTAAATTCAATGAAAACATCATCAACAACAATGTGAATGCGGCATCAGGTGTGCCTCCTATTTCTAAGTTTTTCAAGAAAGAAAGTTTACTCCTTTGAATGAATCATTGCATAGTATTATGAATAAGTTATTGGAACAAAAAGTGCTTACTCTTCCTCCTATAAAGCAAATAGATCCTGCAAAGATTAATTCACCCTATTTTGATAACAAATCTTTTTGTCAATTTCGTCGTCATCCTAGGCATGATACTGAAAAATGTTTTGCTTTAAAGGGTAAAATTCAAGATTTGATTGATAATAATACTATCTCTATTTCTGGAGTGAATGATAAAGGCAATACATCTGTAGCTCCTCCTAACCAGAATCTTCAGATTTTTATTGATCCATTACGTTCTCATACCTCTAATGTGATTGATACTACTGATTCCTCTGTCTCACCTGATGATCTTGTGTCCATGACTCCGAATGTGATTAACTTTGTAGAGCAGCAGAAAATCCGTAAAGAACCTTCCATCACCTTTGATTCTAGTGAAACTATTAGGGCACCTGATGGTCCTTTATATATAGTTGCAAAAGTCAAGAATACACCTTGTCATGGAGTGCTTATTGATCCTTCTTGAATGGTTAATATCATTACTAAATAATTTCTTTTTACTTTGCAATTGAATCAAGTGATCTATGATGAAACAAATGTGGTTGTGAAACTATTTGATGCATTTTCTTCTCCTGCAATTGGTTCTATTACATTACCTATTGAGGTCCATAACAAATCCCTTGATGTGGACTTTCCTATTATTCCATCATCCAAACAATTTCGTGTGAAGCTAGGCTATCCTTGGCTATCTTCCATGAAAGCTATTGCTTCTCCTATTCACAAGTGTTTGAAATTTCCCCATAATGGTGAAATTGTTACTGTCAATCATAGCCTCTTTAAACTAGTTGAAAGAACTTCTAGCGTTCCTATTGATTACTTTTGGCCTAAACAATTCCAATCTCTTCCTCCGTGAAGTGATCATCTTTTTAAATCTTATCAAAAGTGGAAGAAAGATATGATCCTATCTCTAAGTGAACCTAGAACACCCAAACTTGACATTCCTATCGTTCTTGAGAAGGAAGTTTTTCCTTTGAAAGATAAAACTAATGTCTTTCCTCAAGAAGATTCCCAACCCATCCCTATGGATGTGACTATGCCTATGATTAATAAACTTCCTAAAAGTAGACCTATCCCTCCTCATCATGATGGACTTGGTCTCCTTCCTAAACCAAATATTCCTCAAATTAGGAATCATCAAAAAAGTATAGATAGATCAAAACACAAACACATGCTAGCTCAATCAAAAGAACTCTCATTGAAATGAACCTAATTCCAAAGCACATTCAATAGAGGCACAAAAACAAAGCATTTAAAAGAAAATGTCATGCAAACCATATGCTTCTTCCATGCGGCTCCATTGTTGTTCTTTCCTCTTCAATGGGTTTGTGGGTCTCACCTACAAGTGCACACACAATTGAAAGCAAAAAGCTCAAGAGTACTAGAACGAAACTTCAGTAGTTTGATAGCAATTTGGAATTCATGAAGGATTCGAAGGGATTCCAGGGGTTTGATTGAAGAAATTCATCCAATTTATAGAGAAATTGGATAAATGAGCAAATTAGCATGAAAGAGATTTGAATAGAAATTCAAATCAAGAATAGCAAAGTTATGACATGTTGCTATGCAAAGAGGCTTATGACAGATTTTATGACAAATTCTATGACACATTTCTATGTCAAGAATTTTATGACAATTTATGACAAATTCTATGACAAATTGCTATGTCAAGAGTATGATGCATGAAGCACACAAATAGGGAGAACTAGAGACAAGATAATTAGGTGGAATTTGAATTAGAAAATTAGAAAATAGGTGGAATTAGGAATTAGAAATTAGAAATTAGGAAATTAATGAAAATTAGAAATTAGTGAATTAATTAATAATTTTTCATTTATTAATTAATTCATTCACAAAGAGGAATAATTAGCCAATTAAATGAACATTTAATTGTGACAAGAAGACTTAGGATAAATAAATAAATTATTTAACCTAGAGGGAAAATGCCAAACAAGATTAAATGAATTAGAAATGCAAGGATGACAATTAGGCCTTGACAAAGGATAATTGATATTGATTTGATCATGATTTTGAATTGATAAATGACTAGTGTTGATAAATGATTTGATTGAGATTGGTTGACAAAAATCAATGACAAATTGACCAAATTGACATGATTGAAAAAGACAAGGATCGATGATGAATCAATTGCAATATGACAAGATTGACAAGGACAAAGATCGACCAAAATCATGATTGAAGATTGTTGTCGACAAGACCAAATTCGAAAGCGAGACAGATGAAGAATGACTCGATGCTCGCAAATGATAAAAACCAAGTGCGTGACATAGGAGAAATGTTAATGCGACGCAAAAACCTAAAATGAGGCAATGCGCAAATGTGAAAGTATGATTCCGCAAGCGTTGACCATTTTTAGGTGTCTACAGGTTCTATTACATTACCTATTGAGGTCCATAACAAATCCCTTGATGTGGACTTTGCTATTATTCCATCATCCGAACAATTTCATGTGAAGCTAGGCTATCCTTGGCTATCTTCCATGAAAGCTATTGCTTCTCCTATTCACAAGTGTTTGAAATTTCCCCATAATGGTGAAATTGTTACTGTCAATCATAGCCTCTTTAAACTAGCTGAAAGAACTTCTAGCGTTCCTATTGATTACTTTTGGCCTAAACAATTCCAATCTCTTCCTCCGCGAAGTGATCATCTTTTTAAATCTTATCAAAAGTGGAAGAAAGATATGATCCTATCTCTAAGTGAACCTAGAACACCCAAACTTGACATTCCTATCGTTCTTGAGAAGGAAGTTTTTCCTTTGAAAGATAAAACTAATGTCTTTCCTCAAGAAGATTCCCAACCCATCCCTATGGATGTGACTATGCCTATGATTAATAAACTTCCTAAAAGTAGACCTATCCCTCCTCATCATGATGGACTTGGTCTCCTTCCTAAACCAAATATTCCTCCCTTATATGGAGCAGTTCCTCCTCCTTCATCTTATGGAGAGAAGAGACCTTCCTCTTCTCCTATTGTTCAACCTAAGAGACCACAACCTAAACACCCAAGTGATAAGGATGAGAACATTCCTCCTCCTCAATCTTCGCAACTTCCTACTAAGACTAGACGAAATCGTTCTGCACGTGAACGCCGACGAAAGCATCATCTTAGAGCTCAGGCAGTTGCTTCTCAAACTTTGCAATCCCCAAAAACACCTTCAACTAGTATTATTCCATTTTCTCCTCAGCCGAAGATTGAGCCGAAATCTCCTAAACATAAGATGCATGATGGTCTTGATCCTGTGCGAGTTAAAGATCCTATTTTTATAAATCTTGATGATGATATAGATGAAAATGTTATTCATGATGAAAATGTTACTCCTCTTCATTCTGATAGTGAATATGAATATGTTGATGTTGATAACCATTTATCTAACAAATTTTCTAAAGCACTTATCCTAGCTCCTAGACAAGAACACCGTGGCTTGGGATATGAACATAGCCCTTGTTTGGATCTTGTGATAGCTCCATCTGCTGTGTTGGATGTTCCTCCTCTAGTGTGTTTCCTACCTTCCCGAAATATTGATCAGTAAGATCGGGGGGCAGATGACGTGCTAGGCTAGTTCATTAGCATAGAAGACTCTCTCCTCCTCTCTTTTGTTACTTCTTTTATGTGTTATTCTCATTCTTCTATTTGTTGTCCTTAGTGTTGTCTACTTGAGGACGATGCAAAGCATTGAGATCTCTTTTGGTCTCTCTCATGTTGACTCAAAAGACACATGTGTTCCCTTCTTCTAGGTGACCTTCCTTGATTGGGGCATGAAGAACAATTATGCATACATACATATGATACACATGAATTATCATACAGCATACTGACCCCGAGGAAAGAGAAGTCACCTTGTGCTTTGTGTTTTGTGTCTATTATCCTTGGGCTTATCTCACACTTGGGGCCTAATTCCTTGTGATAACATGCTCCTTTCTCATTTCTTATATGTATCACTACCTTAAAGCAATCACCCCTGGTGAGGCATGTGCGATCGCTTTAACGTAGGGGGGCATACATCCCGTTCATATCTTTTCAAGATACTTGAAAATTTCTTGACAAATTTAGCTTTGCCTTGAAAATTTTTGATATCTTTCTTGCATGACTCATAGTGAGGGAACCTTACTACTGACAGTCATGGTTCTCCCTCATGATCTTCCCTTTTACTCTGTCAATTGAATTCGTAAGATCCTTAGTCCACTGGGGGCTTGGTGTATCTTGCCTCCTTGACGTGGTGAAAGTCTTTCAATGTTGTTTCCTTGTACTTTACCGGAAGTATGAGCATACACTTATACTCCCGCTAAAGTGGGGGCTAAATGTAGCGTCCTAAAATTGCGACACTTGCAATTTTGACTACATTTGGGTCTTCACGATGGTGGCGCAACGTTGAACCTGAATGGAGACCCCGAAACCTGTTTACAACATCAAAAACTACATTTTTCCGCACCCTGGCCTGATCCCTCCTTGCACCCTGCTGTCCCGGGAGGTGGGACCATGGCGCCTAGTGCCCTAGTCCTTCTGGACTAGGGCACCCAGTGCCCTAGTCCCCCAGGACCATGGCGCCCAGTGCCCTGGTCCCTAGCCCTATTTTGGGCCCGGTCTCTTTTGGGCATCAGGTCTTTAAGTTTGCAATTTGGGAAATAATGTTTCCTGGTCGGCCTAAGGTCAGGAAAATCAGTCTATCAGCCCTAATTGACAAGTATATAAACTACATTTCCTCTCCCATTTGAGGAGGTCGAAAAAGAGGAAATAAGCAAGAACAAAAGGCGAAAGCGATATTCAAACATTCAAGCATTCAAGCATTCCTTCAAGCAATTGAGCATTCTAAGTCTCCATTCAAGGCTAGGTGTTGCATTCAAGACAAGGATTCAACCATTGAAGAGGAGATCACATACAACATACAACACACTACATACATTACACCTTCGCATGTAAGAATACAAACATTCTTACAACAAGGTATCAGTACTTGTTTACATTACAAACATTTACATTTACAACATTCTCATTTCTTGGTTAATTCCAAAACTGGGGTTTGACCTAAAGGCAAACCCCTCATCCCTAACCCCCCAATCATCCTCTCTTTTCTATGTGTAGGTTGCAGGTATGCGGCTATAATTGAAGATCTGGAATCCTTGTGCAGAGACGAACAAATCCCCCTTCGTTTCGCGGATTTTTCGGAGGACCGTGTGCACGTCGGGTGCAATCATCCCATCAACTTTCGCTCAAATTTGCAGAACAGCACCGTCTCGACATTTTACTGCTAATTCCAGGTCCGCAACTTCATCCCATATCCCTATCTCTATTTATGAGCGAATCTTTCCTATTTTACATGCATTCCTAGTTCAATCTTTATGTCTACATTCTTTACAAAAGAGGGTATCCTTGATGTCTTAACCCTTGAAACTCACTTAGAATCCAATCCTGCATTGTGTGGGATTGGATCTTGTGGGTTTCAACCCCTCTTTTGAATGTAAAGTCTCTCCTAAATGAAAACCATCAACCCTAGTGACTCTCCCTTCTCTCTCCTTGGAGTTGGGGAGGGGAGAACAACTAGGGTTCGATTTTTCCCCTTTACAGATAGAAGAGCTACTTAGAATGGACAACCTTGGGCCTCTTCTCAAAAAGGAAATGATGGGGATGCAAAATCGGCAAGGTCCTCTCATGCATTGCAATATAAACATGTAAGTCATATAGAATCATTTACTTATTACTGCTTTACATGTAATATTTATGGTCATAAGGTAAGGGAGTATAGAATGAGATCTAGAAAGGACAAGATAGGATCTCATAGAAAACATGCTGATAGGAAGAAAGTATCCAGAAGAAGATACATGCATATTCTTTCTCCCGGTTATTCAAAGATTGGTTGTCATAACCACAATGGATCTGGCCACAGAGAGCTTGAGTATAGGAAGAGGAACCTGCAACTACATAGAGGCCAACAAAATGGCCATGCTCTACAGAAATGTGAAAATAGAGAATATGGAAGGCAAAGATCTACATGGAACTAGAGGAGATATGTGCTTGCAGGAGAAAGAGGTCTATCGCTTCCTATTGCTAGTCAAAGTAGCATGAACAGGAGGAGATGGTCAAACCGGTATGATAGAAGATTCCCCAATCATGAGGTTGGGATGGATGTTGTGTGCTATTATAGCGCCATTTATGTTCATGGTGAAGGATTAGAAAGATAAAGGTCCCATCAGTAGAAGAAGGTAAAACTTGCTCCCCAGACTGAAAAGGGGAAGAAAAGTGAGACCAGGTAGATATGGAGGCAGAAGACCATGGATTGACACTATGCATTAAATGCACAGGTGATATCTCCCAAGGCCTAAAGGAGATGCAGGATCTTAGGGGGAGTAGCACTTTGAATGTATCACTCAACCCCCCCCCCCTTTTTGTGAAGAAGGCAATATGGAAAAATCATATTGCTGTCAACATAAAGGAAGAAGATGACAAGAGTGTGTAGGTGTCTCCTTGACTACACACTTACATAATAGTGATGTATCACCATTACATGTGTCAAGAAAGAATGATTAACAAATCGGTATCAATTGTTAACCGACATATGTAGTATGTTACCGGTATGACTACTAACAGGTACCTGTAGGTTATGTAAGAAAATAAAGTTGGAAATTCATTGCATTAGCTTCGGTAGCTTGGAATGTGGAGTTCGTGTCTTAGGTGGTATTGGAAAATACCTGAATGGCATATGATTGGCCTGATCATTGATCATGTAGGCTTGCATACTTTTGGGCTAATTGTTTTTTATTCTTGGCATGATGATAACATTGTCTAACATTGTGAAAGTCCAGGATCATGTCATAAGCTGTGCTGGATAAGATGGAGTTGATGGATCATCTGATGCTCACATATGAAAATCTAAACTGGTATATGATGAAGATTAGAATCCCGATACCATACCCATCTGGAAACAAGAACCTAGAGATGCAAGACTCGGGGGGAGTTAAAGTGTTCATGATGAAGAGATGGCTTGCTTGAACTGGTAAGAATGTTGACTGCCCAAATTGGAGGAGATGCGATTTTCAAAGGTGTTGCAGGATGACCGGAAGGAGAGCAATATTCACTAACACATCAATAACTGGTATCAGTCCTTCTTGACTTTGGACTCACTTACTCAATTGGTGTCAGATGATGGTTAAGCTCACCATCTCAAGTACTATGACTTGAGAAGATGTAACAACTGGTGACTAGATAACAAGTGGTATCTAAGGAAGTGTTACATCCAATAAAGATAAAGGGGGAGAAAGAATTCTATCAGTAACTGGTGGATACAAAGAGAAATAATATCCTGATAGTGCCCTTTGTCATTGTGTTAAAGGGGGAGAAGAATTATGTAGTATGTCAGATACTACAAATGTTGATATCAATTCCAAAGGGGGAGATTGTTGGCATTGTGTTGTCATTGATGTCAACTGATATGGGATGGTTATGGGTAGAAGAGATGTATGTGTAACATTGTTATGAAGGATTACAAGTTGTGATATCTTAAATATCATCTTGTCTTGCAGAACACCAGCAAGGAAAGGAAGATGGCCTTAAGGGTCACCAGTAGACTTGTGTGGATGAGATGGATAGGTTACCAGCATATTGCATCATCGTCAGGGAGAGTACGTCAACTGATAAATGGGCAAGTTTCTTGAGCGGTTGTTTATGATGAAGAGGCAGAATGCTATCTGAATCACATGAACACTAGAAGAGAAGAATGAACGAGTGAATTGAAGGAATTCCTCAAGTGCATAAGATCAGGGTTATGCAGTGGATCGACAGAGAAGGCATGTTGAGATGCTAGTACAAGGGTTGTGGTAAGTGTTTGTTACCATGACAAACTAGTAAGAGGGATGAAAATAATTGATCAAGGAGAAAGGCCAGGCCAAGAAGATGCAAACAGAGGTTCTCACCTGATAAAGATGAAGCTCATTGAAGGTTAACTGACATGATGTCATCAAGAGTGGCAACCGATATATATGTCCATCTATTGTATAAGAAAGGTGAAGTAGCAGAAGATATCATGGACTTACCTGTCTGGAAACTAGTTTCAGAGTTCCATTGACAACTCAAGATGAGAGCAGATATGACAAATTAACTAGTAGAATGGTTGAAGACTGGAAGGGTTAGCAGACTAGCCCAAGTAAAGAATCGATAAGGTGGTTGGTCGGTGATCCTACTTGGACTGAATTAAAGTGCCAAGCTGGAAGATAGTTGAAATGGAGTCAACATGGCAAACCCGTGATTGGATAAAGATAGAATGTACAAGTGATAAGGTTGTTGCAGGGTTGGTCAACTTTAATGAAAGACCCCTCAAATCATGGGACATGTTGCAGAAGGATTGTAGGAGTTTGAGGCTTGACGTCTAAAAGACAACTATGAGCCAACTAAGAGATTAAGAAGATCGAGGTGATGAAGGAAACAACCTGACAAATCTCTTGTGACTAACCGAAGGATTTTCTGAGATGGTAATAAGCAAATCACCAGGATTAAAGGATGTGATCAAGGAAACATGACTATGGTAGAGATATGCATTCAAATGTCAGAAAGCTCAGATCTTGCAAGATCTGATTGGATTTGGTATGTCTCAAAAATGGTGACGAAACCCTAACTGCCTAAGTTTTGGATTAGCATTTTGGCAGGAAATCTGGGCTATAAGTAAAAAGGCCTAAGAGATTGTTTGGGGCTATTGAATAGAGAGAATATTGTATTATTGCGAAGTTGTAGACTTCTACAAGTAAAGACAAGATTAGTCGAGTGCTTAGCAAGCAAGAGAAGGAGAGTGAACTTGGTTGAAGCTTTCAATTGGTTGGAGAGAAGAACCAGTAGTGACTACACCAGCAGAGTGTGAAACTGGTGATGTGCAGAGAGTGAGGTGCAAATCTAGTAGAGTAGTAGCAGGTGTAGAGCAGGAAGAAGAGTGAGTCTATAGAAGAGAGAAGTACTTCACCAACAAAGTAAGACATTTGATAAGGTTGCAAGATTCACTTGTAACATGATAATAACTTATGTATTTGAAGTTTTCTTTATGAACGCTGAGTTATAGCTTGGTGCAAGGGTTGGTGCTACTTTGGTTTGTAGCCCATAAATCTGTTAGGGGTTGTAGCTCCTTGGGTTGGTGCCCTAAAGTCAGGGGTTGAATCTCCTTGGTTGGTGCCCTAAACTATTTAACTATGTTTAACTGTGAGGTTGGATTGGAGAAGTAGACTCCAGCAACATTTCTCACTGAGGTTTTTCTCACATTGGGTTTTCCTCATATATATTGGTGTTATATGGTATCTCCTTGTGTGTGTGTGTATTTGAGTTAATCTCATTAGTAACCAGTAAGTTTGCATTGTGCTTGGTTAGCAAACTGGTGTTTCTCACAAAAGAAAGCCAAAAGGAAAAGTTTGAGAACCACTGATTCACCCCCTCCCCCTCTTAGTTGTGCATCGTGTCTAACAATTGGTATCAGAGCCTAGGTTCCCAGTTAGAAGAGTGTTTTCCAACTTGGGTAGATTCTAGCCTAAGGACACAATGGTTTGCTTAGTATCTACTTGTGCTCCATTATTTGATGGTTCAAGTTTTTCTATTTGGAGTTGCAGAATGGAAGTCTTCTTATCCTCTTTAGGGTTTGATGTATGGATGTCAGTAGTTGATGGTCTCCCTAGAAAGATCATTTTCCCTACTAGATATGTAGAAGAAAGAAGAAACTAGTGCAATGAAGAAGCCATGTAGGCTATTCTCAGTGCGCTCACCAGTGATGTCTCTTCACAGGTTGGTAGGTGTAAGACAACAAAGAGCTTATGGGAAAGATTGAAGAAGATCTATGGAAATGAACCCTCAACAATAGATCCTTCATTTCAAGAAAATATGAGAAATACATCTCATATTTTTCTAGCCGAGGAAGATAGATCTTCCAGTAGCGACCGCAATGAAGATGAAGGAGCTCAACTTCTTATGGCCTAAGAATCTGAAAGTGGCTGGGCAATCACCTCTCCTCAACAAGATGTGTTGAGAAGTGTTGATGATGAAGAGGAAGAGATGGCAGATAGATCTTTCCATCAAGATCCTTCTGATGATGAAGAAGAAGGTGAAGTCTACCTTGAAGGAGAGCTTGTAAATAAATTTGAAGAACTCAATAGAGTTAAAAGAGAATACAAGCTATTCAAGAATGTTGCTATTGTGGAACAAAACTAGTTAGTCAAATAACTTGAAGAATCAGAGAAATGCATCTCATAGCTGAAGACTCAGATAAAAGACACCAAGGGATGCCGGTGCAAAGATCTATCCTCTCAGCTAGAAATAAGAAACAAAAAACTTCAGTGGCTGCTTGAAGAAAACAAAGAACAGACCTCTCCGATTAGGAGTGATCCTCTAAAAGAGATTGACCTAACCACAACCAATGTGGACTTGAAGACAAAGGTGAAGATCAATGCTACAAGAAGGTGTTCTCATATAGATCGTAGAGGTAAGGAGATGGGAGAAGAAAAGCTCATCGAAAGCAGGAAGATGGTAAAACAGCTAAGGAGACCTTCCATAGGCAGAGGGAAAAGAAATGATACCACCCATAGGGGAAATATTTTATGGGAGAAGAAGAAGATGAGGTCGGATGGAAGAGCTTCTTAGAATGGACAACCTTGGGCCTCTTCTTGAAAAGGAAAAGATGGGGATGCAAAACCGACAAGATCTTCTCATGCAATGCAATATAAACATGTAAGTCATATATAATCATTTGCCAGTTACTATTTTACATTTAATATTTATGGTCATAAGGTAAGGGAAAGTAGAATGAGATCTAGAAAGGACAAGATAGGATCTCACAAAAAACATGCTGATAGGAAGAAAGTATCTAGAAGAAGATACATGCATGTTCCTTCTCCCGATTATGCAAAGATTGGTTCTCATAACTACAATGGATCTGGCCATAAAGAGCATGAGTGTAGGAAGAGGAACTTGCAGCTACATAGAGGCCAAAAAAATGGCCATTCTCTATGGAAATGTGAAAATAGAGCATATGGAAGGCAGAGATCTGCATGGAACCAGAGGAGATATGTCCCTACAAGAGAAAGAGGTCTATTGGTTCCTATTGCTAGTCAAAGTAGCATGAACAGGAGGAGATGGTCAAACCGGTATGAGAGAATATTCCCCAATCAAGAGGATGGGATGGATATTGTTTGCTATTATAGCACCATTTCTGGTCATGGTGAAGGATTAGAAAGAGAAAGGTCCCATCAGCAGAAGAAGGCAAAACTTGCTCCCTGGACTGAAAAGGGGAAGAAAAGTGAGACCAAGAAGATATGGAGGCAGAAGACCATGGATTGGCATTGTGCATTAAATGCACAGGTGATATCTCCTAAGGCCTAAAGGAGATGCAAGATCTTAGGGGGAGTAGCACTTTGAATGTATCACTCAGCCCCCCACCCCCCTTTTTGTGAAGAAGGCAATATGGAAAAATCATGTTGTTGTCGGCATAAAGGAAGAAGATGACAAGAGTGTGTAGGTGTCTCCTTGACTACACACTTATAGATCAGTGATGGATCATCATTACATGTGTCAAGAAGTAGTGGTTAAAAAATTGGTATCAAGTGTTAATCGGCATATGTAGTATGTTACCGAAATGACTGCTAATAGGTACCTGCAGGTTATGTAAGACAATGAAGTTGAAATTTCATTGAATTAGCTCCGGTAGCTTGGAATGTGGAGCTTGTGTCTCAGGTGGTATTGGAAAATACCTAAATGGCATATGATTGGCCCGATCATTGATCATGCACGCTTGCATACTTGTGGACTAACTATTTTTTATTCTTGGCATGATGATAACATTGTCTGACATTGTGTAAGTCCAGAATCATGTCATAAGATGGAGTTGATGGATCATCTGATGATCACATATGAACAACTAAATTGGTATATGGTGAAGATTGGAGTCTCGATACCATAACCGTCTGAAAATAAGAACCTAGAGATGCAAGACTCAAGGGGCGTTCAACTGTTCATGATGAAGAGATGGCTTGTTTGAACTAGTAAGAATGTTGACTGACCAAATTGAAGGAGATGGGATTAGCAAAGGTGTTGTAGGATGACCGTTAGGAGAGCAATATTCACTAACACATCAACAATTGGTATCAATCCTTCTTGACTTCAGATTCTCTTATCCAATTGTTGTCAGATGATGGTTAAGTTTCCCATCTCAAGTACCATGACTTGAGAAGATATAAAAACTAGTGACTAGATAACAAGTGGTATCTAAGGAAGTGTTACATCCAATGAAGATAAAGGGGGAGAAAGAATTCTGTCAATAACCGGTGGATACAAAGAGAAATAATATCTTGACAGTGCCCCTTGTCATTGTGTCAAAGGGGGAGAAGAATTCTATAGTATGTTAGATACTACAAATGTTGACTTCAATGCCAAAGGGGGAGATTGTTGGAATTATGTTGTCATTGATGTCAATTGGTATGGGATGGTTACCGGTAGAAGAGATGTATGTGCAACACTATTATGGAGTATAGGTTGTGATATCTTAGATATCATCTTGTGTTGCAGAACACTAGTAAGGAAAGGAAGATGACCTCAAGAGTCACCGATAGACTTGTGTGGATGAGATGGATAGGTTACCGGCATAGTGCATCATCAGCAAGGAGAGTATGTCAACTGATAAATGGGTAACGTGTTTGAGTGGTTGTTTATGATGAAGAGGCAGAATGTTATCTGAATCACATCAACACTAGAAGAGAAGAATGAACTAGTGAATTGAAGGAATGCCTCAAGTGCATAAGATCAGGGTTATGTAGTGGATCAACAGAGAAGGCATGTTGAGATGCCAGTACAAGGGTAGTTTGTAGTGTTTATTATTGTGACAAATCGGTAAGAGGGATGAACATAATTGATCAGGGAGAAAGGAAAGGCCAAGTAGATGCAAACATAGGTTCTTACCTAATAAAGATGAATCTCATTGAAGGTTAAATGACATGATGTCATCAAGAGTGGTAACCGGTATATGAGTCCATTTGTTGTATAAGCAAGGTGAAGTAGCAGAAGATATCTTGGACTTACTAATCTGGAAATCGGTTTGAGAGTTACATCGACAACTCAAGATGAGAGCAAATATGACAAAGTAACCGGTAGAATGGTTGAAGACCAGAAGGGTTAGCAGACTGACTGAAGTAAGGAACTAGTAAGGTGGTTGGTCGGTGATCCTACTTGGACCGACTTAAAGTGCCAAGCTGGCAGATAGTCGACATGGAGTCAACATGGAAAACCCGCGATTGGATAAGATAGAATGTACAAGTGATAAGGTTGTTGCAGGGTTGGTCAGCTTTAATGAAAGACCCCTTAAATTACAAGACATGTTGCAAAAGGATTGCAGGGGTTTGAGACTCGTTGTCTAAAAGACAACTATGATCCAGCTAAGACATTGAGAAGATTGAGGTGATGAAGGAAACAACCCAATAGATCTCTTGTGACTAACCGAAGGATTTGTTGAGAAGGTAAAAAGCAAATCACTAGGATTAAAGGACGTGATCAAGGAAACACAACTATGGCAGAGATATGCATTCAGATGTTAGAAAGATCAGATCTTGCAAGATCTAATTGGATTTGGTATGTCTCGAAGATGGTGAAGAAACCCTAATTTCCTAAGTTTTGAATTGGCGTTTTGGCAGGAAATCTAGGCTATAAGTAAAAAGGCCTAAGAGATTGTTTGGGGCTGCTGAATAGAGAGAATATTGTATTATTTCAAAGTTGTAGACTTTTGTAAGTAAAGACAAGATTAGCCAAGTGCTCAACAAGTCTTTCAACTGGTTGGAGAGAAGAACCAGTAGTGACTACACCAGCAGAGTGTGAAACTGGTGATGTGCAGAGAGTGAGGTGGAAATCCAGTAGAGTCGCAGTAGGTGCAAAGAAGGAAGAAGATTGAGTCAGTAGAAGAGAGAAGTACTTCACTGATAGAGTAAGACATTTGATAAGGTTGCAAGATTCACTTGTAACATGATAATAACTTATGTATTTGAAGTTTTCTTGATGAACATTGAGTTGTAACTCGGTGCAGGGGTTGGTGCTCCTTTGGGTTGTAGCCCATAAATCTATTAGGGGTTGTAGCTCCTTGGGTTGGTGCCCTAAAGTCAGGGGTTGAAGCTCCTTGGGTTGGTGCCCTAAATTGTGTAACTGTGTTTAACCATGAGGTTGGATTGGAGAAGTAGACTCCAGCAACATTGGTCACTGAGGTTTTTCCCACATTGGGTTTTCCTCGTATATATTGGTGTTATGTGATGTCTCCTTCTGTGTGTGTGTATTTGAGTTAGTCTCGTTACTAACTAGCAAGTCTGCATTGTGCTTGGTTAGCAAACCAGTGTTTCTCACAAAAGAAAGCCAAAAGTAAAAGTTTGAGAACCACTGATTCACCCCCTCCCCCTCTTAGTGGTGCATTGTGTCTAACAAAATCAGAGAAGCTCATGATTATCACCTAGAAGCTCTCCCAAGGTGTTGAGGTTATGAAATGCAACCATGAACAAAGAATTAAAAAGGTGGAACAGTCTATGGTAGAGATAAAGAAAAACCTCAAGAACTTGGTTGACATAAGCAAAGAGACCATGAATAATAGTATGGAGGGTCTCGAAAGGATCAATGTCATGGTTGCGGAGTAGAGATCCATTCACAGTGAACCTGAGAAAGATCTTGGAGGTGAAGACATTGCTACTGGAGGCAACAAAATGATAGGCCCTAGTTCCAGAACCAGAAGCAAAGCAACAATAAGGGCACCTCTAGATTCATAATGGAAGAACTGGAGGAAATCAATAAGATTACCATCCAGAAGAACAAGGAGTTGGTGCACTCTCTTATTTGAGTGCTTTTTTTGTTGTTTCCTGTGTCTCTTTTTCTTTCATGTCTATTCTGGGGTGCTCCCCTATTTTGCTGTTGGTTTCCATCTATTTGGCTAATGGCTGAATTTTGTTAAACTTTTGGTTTAGGGTCCATGTAAAACCCATTTATCTTTATCAAAAATAATTGCATTCAAATATACAAGAAGACATCCAATATCATCCTTAGAAACCTTAAGCTTATTAAAATTTTGGGCCAACCCACCCACCATCGAACGATATCAAATAGACCCAAAATTTCAAGAAGTACATCAATAATATGCATCACAATATCAACAAAAAATGTCACAAGTTCCTTAAATGCAACATCAAATGAGTAAACTAGGGACACAACAAAATATACCAATAGCATCATTGCAACAACATGAGAAAAAATAACATTGTCCTTTACTGACAATGTCGATCCAATAGTTGGTCCGATAAACAACACAACCCCCAACTCCACAAGTAATTGTACAAAAAGGACAACCTCTTTCAAGGCCACATATAACTACACAACCAATTTCACCTCTAGTTGCAACACATGTTAGTAAATATCCTCTTATGTCCTCAAACACACCATAAAAGGCATCCCTAACAAGCCCACCACCTTTTCAACTTCAACCAAGCATAGTCAATATGTCACCTATTATACAATAAGATCCATCAAAAAATAACTTGCAACATACAAACATCAAGATGAAATGACAAACAAAATTCCCCAAACAATAAAAATACTAACCTGAAACTTTTGATGATTTGCTTCAAATACTAGTCCATGTGCAAGAGACTATTTCTAAACATGATCATCTACCCATGTCTATCAATGGCTCATCCTTCCATCAAAAAATTTCTCCTCAAGTAGCCTCCATATCTCCCACCATTCCTTCATCTCCTAAAGTTTCATAAGAGAAATCTACACCATCTCCATCAAATGATGCAACCTCCCAAGGACAATCCAAGGTAGTTTTACAAGATAACCTAATTCATGATGCTAGTCCCTTCCATTCTTAAAAAACGTAAAACCCAATCACACCATATAGTCCCATCCCAAAAATTCCCATTCAAAGTCCATCTCCCTTGTGTCAAAACATTGATTTCTTCCTAGAATTCCCCATGCATATTCAAAATAATACCCCACATAAGAGAATGATCCAAAGAATAAATAGATCATAAGTCTAGAAATAGATCAATATCAATATCTTAAATCTTTCCCATTTCATTCAATGTTTGACGAAGATCTCATTTCCTTTGATGCTCCCTCTCACCTTGACCATCCTATCCAAGGTGATCCTTGTTTGCCTCAAGAACGCATTATCTTTCCATGTATTGTTGACACATCACTTCCTAAGAAAGATTATGATGTCCCTTCAACCCTTTCTAATTATTCCATTCAAAATTAGGAGCAAAACACCCTTACAATGGAGTCCAATGATCCCCTTCCAAGTCAAGATCAAATTATCTCTTCACCTTCATATATACCACAAGAGCCCATCATCCCTTCAAATCCCTATCAAGATCCCTCCAACCCTTCATCCCCATGTCTTGATCCTCCATGTTTACCACAAGATCCCATTATCCCTCTAGATTCCATCTCACCAAATGAACATACCATTTCTCCTAGTCCCCATCATGATCCCAACATTTTTGCACAAGTTGTTCATTAACACCTTATATATCAAATGGGTTCCTCCACCTTCATCTAATCCAATTTACTCCATGAACCTATCATCTCTTCTATACCATATCATCCACAAAATAGACTCATGTATTGTTTCAAAAACAAAAAATACCCTATTGGTAAAAAGATTTATCAAATAATTCATTATCAAGGCAAAGGGTTAGGCCTACATGAACAAGGCATTTAATAATCCCTCCATATCAAAGAAAATCTCAATGGTCATGGCCCTGGCTACATAGCTCACTCTCAAGATGTTGATACCCCTAATAAATCCCACATCCATTAATCTAAGTCGAAACATCCACATTTCTCATCCTCCAAATCTATTTTGGGTCCTCTCATCCCAAAATTAAATCCTTCATCCCTTCCATCCATCTAAGGTCCATACATTCCTCCATCCACTAGATTACAACCCACATATCCTATCATAGCTTAAGATCCAAAAAAAGGCACACATATTTGAGAACCTTCCCACCATCTACTTACATCAACCCATCCAAAATACCTTCATATCATACTTGCTTTAGAACCCCAAAGGACTAACAACTAACCAGCTGAAATAGCATAGCAATAATCATTTTTAAACAAACATTGCAATCATAAACTTTCCTTTTAACTAACCATTATAAATGGACAAGTGAAAAATAAACATACATATAACTTTATGTTTTCTTATGGGTTCCCTAATGTTTCTACTGTTGGTATCCAAGAACACTGAGAGAGGGGGGGCTGAATCAGTGTTCTGCCAGTATGAATAGTTTTTCTCCTTTTATACCATACACATAAGAACCGGTAAACAAATAAACATATAACAAGAAGAAAATAAACCATCCACACAAATGAACACCATAACACACATAATTTATGCAAAGAAAACCTCAAAGAGGAAAAACCACAGTGGGATTTTTGATCCACAATATCAGTTCACTCGCCATATGAAAAGATATTTCATATAATAGGGGCCTGCACATGCAAGAAGGCACACTGCCTAGAGCATACTGCTCATCACTAAAGAGCCTCACTGACTACAAGCTTTCTACTAAAGTAAATTACTGAAAAATGAACTCAAGAATGCATTTGCTATGCCAAATAGAGTTCTAGTTCTGGCTCTTCTCTGTACCGGTTTATAAACCCTAAAATACTACCGGTATCTCTTCTCCTCCAAGAATTATCTGCCAAGATATCTACAGATCATTGTATGATATAACATTTGCATACAAAATGATCTTCATACATATATTTCTCATTATAGAGTTCTATTATATTCTTCTATATCCACACATTTCCTTATTCCTCAAAATAACCTAGCAGACTGACCTATATACCCATTACAAATAATATGCCTTATGTCGGATTAAAATACATTTACAAAAGATATTCAATGTTGGCCTCGACAATAATTACAAAATGATTTATTAAGTAAATCCTCCTTGATGTCAGCTTCCAATGAAGTATTGATGTCAGTGTAGCTCTGAATGCTCCTAAGCCGGTATCTGTCGGTATATGCCTCCTAGTGCCGGTATATGACTTCCATCTGATCTTGTTGCCATCAATGACAAAAAAATAAATCCAATGAGTGTCAATTGCCAACAATCTCCCCCTTTGGCATTGATGGCAACACTCATGTGAAAAATGGATTCCCTGCTGGTATGCTCCCATTGAGCAATACATTTCGTCTGATATCTTGATATCCTTCCCATGTGTTTTTATCTAGTATTCTCTGATATTTTTCACATATATGTGTTGGTGTAAATAATTATTCATCATGGATATTATTACACTTTACTTAAGTTAACTTAGGGTAATGCATCTCTTCATAGTTTGGATTTGAGACACTTAGGGAAGTGTGCACATAGGGATAGAGCTTGTAGGATAAATTCCACCTTTTGTGGTCTTATTTTGCTGTTACACTTCACATTCGGTGGGTCATCCACCTCTTGTGGAATATTATATTATTTCTCCTACCTACCCCTAGTATTTCTTACCTACCCTTGTTTCTAATTGAGCCACATGTCATATTTGTGTGCTCATACATCCATATGGCCTTGCCTATATAAGCAGGCGTATATTCATTGTATTTGTAAGAATCTAGTTGATCATTTTGCATATTGATGAGAATATAGTTTTGTTCTTGTCATTCTATTTTACTCTCTCTTATTTGTTCTTTCCATTGCCTCTTGATCTTGGCAAAATCTCACATGGTATCAGAGCTATTAGAGTGTCATTGGTTTGTCAATTGAGAGAATTTTGGGGTTTGCATTTTGGAGCTTTCTATTGCAGGTTATTATTGGAGCTTGTTGGGTCAGATCTGAGGTTACCATTGGATTGAGGAGGTTTGAGCAATTAAGAATCACCTTTTATTTCATCCAATTCTGACATCCGAGGCCAAATCTAGAGCCGTTTGAAGGTGAAGGGTGGTGACTTGTCCCAGCAACGATCTGCAATTTTGGAGCATTTTTGGTCAAATCCGTCATGGCCATTGTGCTCAGAAGGCTCAAAAACCCCAAGATCGACTGTCAATTCATCGAAATCGGCCTCCGTCACCCCGAGTTGAAAAAACTCCCCTCTTAGCCCGCCGTACGGACTTGCAAGTACAGGTCTGAAAATATTTTTTAAATTTTTTCCACTTTTTTTAATTTTCGGAAATTAGAAATCAAAAAAATTAAATATTAGGGGGGGGGGTGTTTTTTTTCTTTGTTTTATTTTTAAATCGCAAAGAAAGAAAAAAAAAAAATTGGGGGCTGGGCTGCGTGTCGTAGGTACTGCAGGTAAACCGCAGTGTACCTACGGCCCCGCAATCACTGCGGGTAACCGCAGGCACTGCGGCCCCGCAGTGTACCTGTGGGTAACCACAGGCTCTGCGGCCCCGCAATCACTGCGGGTAACCACAGGCACTGCGACCCCGTAGTGTACTTGCAGGTAACTGTAGGCTCTACGGCCCCACAGTCACTACGGGTAACTGTAGGCTCTGCGGCCCCACAGTGTACCTGCGGGTGTCCGCAGGCACTACGGGCCCCTCCCCACATGGGGGGGGTACTTTTATTTTTTTTAAATTTTTTTAATAAATAAAAAAAAATCATTTTTTCTTATTTGTTTAAAATAAGTTTTTTTTAATAATTAAAAAATAAACTTTTTTAAGAAGTTTTTTTTCTTTAATAAATTATTATTAAAGTTTTTTTTAATATCATTTTTTTTGAAAAAAAAAAAATGACTATCACCTTTTTTTTCTTTATTTTTTAATAGAGTTTTTTCATGGGCGTAATAATTGTTTTTATTTAGATTTTTAAAATCTTTTAAAAACACAAACATCATTTAATAAGTCAAATTGGGAACACTTTTTTTTGTCACTTCACACCTGTCTTGCAGTGCTTCCAACCGGCAGTCAAGGGGGGGGGTTGATTTGCTCCTTTATATCTCTTGGCCACATCCCAATCAGAGGCTCCTTTTTCTGCAATATTCTACAGGGCTTCTTGGTGGCATCATCTTCATGTTTCCAGATTTGCACTATCATGCTGTATGCTCTTGCATGAGCCATGTTGTACTCGCACTATCATAAAGTGCCACACCTCTTTGTATCTTGTCATTGTTGACATATTTGATGTAATCCTCTTGTATACATAGATTAGGAATATCTTGTGAGACTTGGTGCATGGCTCCAGCTGAGACTTAGATTGTACACATTTGTGCATGGCTCCCGTGAGACTTGGATTATACTGGTATTTCTGCTATTTCTGAGTATCCAGATGATGCTCATAGGAGGTTGTCTCCATGCTTGATCTTCATTTTGTTGCAACGAGTGATTCATCGTCATCGACTTGGTACCTAGTTTTGTCACACTTTGATATTATTTATGCAGCATTGGCTCTCTTTCTTCCTTATGGGGAGGTATTTTGGTCATCATCATTGGACCATCTTTGCAGGAGATTTGACATTGAGGGGGGGCTTCATGGTCTCTTCTTCTCTCTTATGGGGGGCACATATTTTGTTCTTCTCATTCATCATTGAGAGCATTGTGTGCTTTCATCATCTCTCTTTTGGGGGAGGGTTTTTTCCCATTGGGTTTTTCTCTCTTTCCCCGCTTTATGGGAGATTGCATTTGCATTTGTACATGGGTACCTATCATGGCCTCATAGCCGGGACCCATCTTGCATTGTTGACTTGAGTCTTCATTCCCCTAAGTTGCACTTAAGGGGGGGTGTTGGTGTAAATAATTATTCATCATGGATATTATTACACTTTACTTAAGTCAACTTAGGGCAATGCATCTCTTCGTAGTTTGGATTTGAGACACTTAGGGAAGTGTGCACATAGGGATAGAGCTTGTAGGAGAAATTCCACCTTTTGTGGTCTTATTTTGCTATTACACTCCACATTCGGTGGGTCATCCACCTCTTATGGAATATTATATTATTTCTCTTACCTACCCCTAGTATTTCTTACCTACCCTTGTTTCTCATTGAGCCACATGTCATATTTGTGTGCTCATACATCCATATGGCCTTGCCTATATAAGCAGGCCTATATTCATTGTATTTGTAAGAATCCAGTTGATCATTTTGTATATTGATGAGAATACAGTTTTGTTCTTGTCATTCTATTTTATTCTCTTTTATTTGTGCTTTCCATTGCCTCTTGATCTTGGCAAAATCTCACAATATGCATACTCCCCCTTTGACATTAATGCCAAAGACCGATGAAAGAATTGAAATAATTTCAAAACAAAAGAATAAATGAATACTATTAGTTTCACTAGAGCTTAATCATCTTCAAGATTTCTGGGTATGCCTTTTGCAATAACTGAAGATATATGTCCTAGCTGGTTTTGAAAGTATCAGAAATGGATGCTAGTCCACTTAGTAAGTGGGCATGTGTTTCCTTCTCTTGGACATCTGTCGGTGTTGGTTTAGCTATCATGTCCATGCACTCTCTCTTATGAACACCCAATGAACCTAATCTAGGACTTCCTAGTCCTCTTAGACTTCTTGCTCTTCGCATGATTTTATCTCTCTCCTTCTCAAAAGAAAAAAATTGGTTCTCCAAGGACAAAATTTGTCCATCAAGAGATGTGGTCAGTGTAGTCAATCCATCAAAAGAGCAATTTTAGCTATCTTATCATATAACTCCTTTAATCTTCTATCTACATTAGTCGTAAGAATTTCTATGTTACAACACACTCTGTAAATATGTGTACATTGTTTTAAAGAAACCTCAATAGGAATAAGTTTTTCCTCAATTTTCTTCTTCTTTGTTTCTATAATCTGATCAAAAGCTATTCTTTTAGCTACTGTGAATTTATCCAAATCCTGTCAGTCTACAATTTGCCTCAAAGATTGAAAATTGTTAGAGATATGCTTTGTTAGAGTCTTGAGCTTGCTAGAAAAGCTTGCTCCATCTTCAATCTGAAAGTCAAGTATTAATCTGTGCAACACTATGACTGATTGATCAATTATTCCTTTATCTGTAGTACCTTCCTTCAGTAATTTTTGAGTAGCCATCATCATCAATTCAGTTGGACTCAACTCAGAGACTGATTTCTTCTCAACTTGAGAAGTGTCAATTGCCAAAATCTTTGCTGTGGAATCAATTTTAACTTCTAGTATGGACTCAGTCATTTTTACCTTGTCCATCTCAACCTCTTTGTACAAATGGCTTTTCCACTTGGTGCAGTGTCAGTTACTGTCGGTGTAGTATTATCCACAGTATTTACAGTGTCTTGTACATTGCCTTGCTCAAAAATGGTCTGTGTTGGTACAAACTGTACACTCTCCTTAACTATCGGTTGTGTCTAAATATCTATAGTTACTGTCAATTGTGTCAAAATTGGAGTTGAACTGCCTAAAATACCTTTCCCCTTTGATTTGTCAGGAATGGTGGAAGTTGTTGCCCTTGCAAATTCTTCTTGAGATGTGAGAAAATATGGGTTTTTCTGAAATAATTTGGTCCATCCCTTACTAGTCTCATTTATCACCTCATTTATTCTCCCCATCATAAGGCTTATCTACTGGGGTTTACTATTGAAAACTATCCTATTTGTAGTATCTATGCATCTTTTCATTTCTTCATTATTTACAGCACCAGACATTTCCAAAAGTGCTACTTCCTTAATCTCCTTATCTCTCTTGACAGCGTCAAGTCTTCTAGCCTCAAGTTTATTATACAAGGATAAAGGTATCTCCTTCCAAATTTCAACTAAGGTTTTTTATAAATGTCTATATACAACAAAATAGCCTCTTCTAATTCATTTTGCTCATTCTCTTCTAAATATTCATAATACTTTGATACATTTTCCAATATTCCATCTTTTGTAATTTCATTATTAAGCTCAACGCAGGTCATTGTGGTCTTACCGGTTTCAGTATCATCACCCTTCTTCTTTTTGCTTGTGGTTTTCGGTGTGACTGGTTTCCTCTTTTGCATAGGCTTCCTTGTCAGTGGTAGAGGTGCAGTAGGATTAGTTGCCTTTCTAACAAGTCTCCTCCTAGGCTCTACCTTTTTCTTCTCTACCGGTGGTTGTACCACATTCTTCCTTTGTACCCTTCTGAATGCCAGAGGTTCATTATCCTCAGAATCTGAATTAGAAGTGATAGGGGAAATGTGAACTTATGGTTTCTTCACTTCTGCACAGTACCAACCTCTGCCTGTTTAGCTTCCTATTTAGATCCTGAACCCAGTTGAGTGTCTATATTATAAATTACATCTTGTACATATGCAGACATTTTTTCTATTTTCTTCTCTCTTCTCATCCTGTGAAAACTGGTTTTCACTTCAAGAGCCTTCTCTCCTTCTGTAACAAAATTCTTTGTTTTATCATCTAATGGGGCATCTAACAATATTTTTGCATAAAGTTCAAAAATGATATCATCCACCTCATCTCCAAGCTCTGTCACCCATATTGTCCTTGGTTCAACTACTTCCATAAGAGTTTCATCAGTTTTTACCATAAAACATATATCAGTGGAATACTTCTCCACAATGTTCTTTGTTATTCTCTCCCTTTGCCTCATGTTTTCTTGGAATGTCTTGAAATACCCCCAAAGTTTCTCATCTCTGTCGATACCAAGACCGGTGAATGCTTCCTTGATCTACATACCTACCGGTATGTCATGATCCCAATGCTTCTTACCCACATCGGGTAGCTCATTCAGGAAGTAAAGCATTAAACAAACAATCAAATTTCCATATCTAAAAGTGCCTTTCTTGATTCCTTTGATCTTACCAAGGTTCAACATCAATTCAATCCTCATCCATTCACATAAATCATACTATACATTATTCCTTAGCAAATGATATGCAACATGAATGCACAAAATAGCAACAGAATTCAATCGTTTGGATTGAGTTACCTTGTAAACTATTATCATGCTTGAAAATTTTACATCAGTGTCGATGATTGTGCTTATCCTTAGTGATCTACTATTAGACGTTGCACCAGTGAGTTTTTCGATCTCATTGTTGGAAACTTTCTTGCCAGGTTCTTGTCTGACTTTGGGTAAGCCAGTGACTGCTTGAATAGCCTCCTTCATGATCATGTAAGGCCTATCTAGCCAAATAAATTCATTGTGAACCCTTCTTAGAACATATCTGATAACCTCATATTTGAATTCTGGTATGTACAGAATACCAGTTAACCCTAGATCCTTAATTTCTTTGTATTCCAGTTTGATGGTTCTAGAGTCTCCCAGTATCATGGATTGATACATTCTTTTGATGTCCTCAGTGCCCAAATCCTCCAGGGTGTAGTGAATGTATGCCCTCACATCTTCAACATATATTATGTTGTCAAGAAACCTAGAAAATGCTCCCGCAGAGTCTTCCTTTTTAGCAATTTTGTGAACCTCCTTAAATACTGGCCTTAACCTATCCTTGACTTCAACAATGGTGGGATTTGCAATGAAAGTAGGATCTGAAGATCTAGATGCCATTTTGAAAAATACCTGAGAGTGGACGTCGGTAAAAGATTGAGTGCTTCAGATAACTGCTTGAAATCCTTTCACAATGATTTTGCTCACTCTTAACTTGCCTTTTCTTTTTTTTGAATGCTTGAATGCTTGTTGAGTGAAAATGATTTCACTTACCCCCTTTTATCAGCAAATAAAACCCTAATTTTTTGTAATAAATGCTTCGCCGACAACCCTATGGATACTAGCTTCATAGTCATATGCCAAGTGAACCTTCATCGATTTTGAACGCAACTCTCCAGATCTCTTCCAGGGTAATATGCAAAATTTAGCAGTGACTTTGCCAACCCCTAAGGCTTATGCCTTAGTTACTCGTGGAATTTCCTATCGGTGGACGAATACCTTGTTCTACTGATGGATTTACCGGTGTAGATCCATCTCCACTTGGTTCTTCAGATTTTCTAACCCATCTCTTGGTGTGATATTGTTGTATTTCATCTACCTTCTTCTTTCCTTTCTCATTATCTTTATCATTATTAACTGGTTGAGTCTTATTTCTACAATACTTAACAGTATGACCTATTTTGTTGCATGCATAACATGTAACATTGTTCTTCTGAATTGCTTTGACATATCTGGTATCATTTCTTGACCTACAATGACTAGCAAAATGTCCAAACTTTCCACATGCATGACATTTAACATTCATTCTACAATCTTTTGATCTATGACCATATTTCTTGCATTTTGCGCATTGACCGGAAACATAATTGTAGTTTTGAATTGATTTATTTCTACATTGTTTAGCCATATACCCAAATTTGTTGCAAACAAAACATCTACTTTTGAATTTATAAGCATTAGATTGCCTTATCAGTTTCCTCTAATCTAATAAGTTCTGCATACCAGTTGTCTAATCTTCATTTGTAGTATTGGAACTTTCACCTTGTACAAATCTAAGTCCCCTAGAATCATCAATCTATCTTTGTCTTTTCAATAAGTCATCCAACTATGCAGCTCTAATCCTAAAATTTTCTTTATACTCACTTGCAGTAGTGAGATCATCTCTCAGAGTAGTTATTTATCTTTCAAGTTCTTGTTCATTGTTCTGAGAGTGTGCCAAATCAATTCTCAACAAATTATTCTCATGAGTCAATCTTGCACATGTTAGGACCTAGAGGCAATTAAGAGGGGGGTGGGGTGAATCAGTTGTCTATTAATTTCAACCCAAATATAACTTAATCAAACTTGATGCATAATACTGGTAAACCAAACTTAATGCCACTTAACAATTTAACAATTAATAATAGTACTAGTAAATTTTAATGCATGAAACAAAAAGACAAATAACATCCACAACACATAACATAGATATTTGTACATGGAAACCCTATAAGGGGAAAAACCATGATAGGAAACCTTACCCACAATCAGATGATACTACTACAAATAATATGTGTGTACAAATGGGGTCTGCACATGCAGAAAGGCCAACTGCCTAGAGCTCACTGCTCAATCACAAAATGAGAGTCACACTGACTACAATTGGATGGTTAAATCCAATAATAATGTACTTCTCAAAATAGCATATTCATATGCTGGATTCAGTACCGGTTAAGCTCAAATTATCTTCTTCATACCTTCCTTGAATCTTCAAATGATGTCTGTATGTATATCTCTGCTTATATTTGCATATACCGAATATCACAACCTTATAATACCTTTATTACATTCCCTATATTAATCTTACAAATGAGATCTTACATATATACCAAAACCTAAGGGCAAATCTGTAGGTCAGCTCACTAAGAATATTACAATTAAATCAATTACAAATGAATCAATATGTGATGATGTTAGGATTCCCATAGATACTGAGAGGGGGGGTGAATCAGTATCTAACCAGTGGATAGAATTTATTAACTTAAGCTATGTAGAACATATTATAATAGTGTATCGGTATGCAAGAAATAATGCAATAAACAGAATTAGAAACAACCACATGAAAAACACACCATAACACAATGTTTTAACAAGGAAACCCGATGTGTGAAAAACCTTGGTGGGATTTGTGACCCACAATATTCACTTACTGGCCAATAAGAGAATATTACTACTACAAGAGGGGCCTACACATGCAGGAAGGCCAATTGCCTAGAGCTCACTACTCAATGGGAAGTCTCACTAACTTACAATGGTGGATTATATAAATCCAGTATCTTGTATTGCTTCAGAATAGCATCTATAATGCCAGATCCAGTACCGATTTCTGTTCTACTTCTTACATAAACCCTTAACCTATAATTTGCATAATAGGTTTGCCTTATTTCACCTAAACATATTCTTCTTTCTTACTTCCTTTCTTTCTTACTTACAAATGTTCTATAATGATCTGTCTTATATAAGAGTCATTTTACAATGATGCCAAGTCGGCTTACAAAAGATTTTACAATGATAAACAAAATATAATATAACAAAAATCCTGTCGGCCTCTGTGCCAGTATGCTTCCTTTCTCTGCTGGTGCCAGTGGTCTGAGTGTTGGTGTAGAGTCTGATCTTGCTAGTGCCAGTGGTCTGAGTGCCGGTGTAGAGTTTGATCTTGCTAGTGTCGGTGGTCTGAGTGCTAGTGTAGAGTTTGATCTTGCTAGTACCGATGGTCTGAGTGTCAGTGTAATGCCTTGTCGGTGCCATAGGATTGTAAGGTTGCCATCAATGACAAAACCTTCAATCACCTACAATGTCTCATTGGAGTGTGCATATGCCAACAATCTCCCCCTTTGGCATGAATGATAAAGGTTGCCAAGATGTTAGTAGAGTTGCAGTCTCACTCAACCTTGTAGCTGGGTAGTTACAATTTGAAAAAGATCTATCAAAATCAAGTTTATACTTTCCATAAACTTCTTACTATCCTTTATTGTTGTCTCTGTTCTTTTAATTGTACCAGTGAGGTGCTGCATATGCTCTTTCAGTGTTCTCTGTCCCTGTACAAGTGCCTCAGATATTTCCTTTCGCATGAATGCTAGATAGTCCAATCTTGGACTCAGTCTTAGTCTCAAATTCTTTGCCTTATCCACTATTCTCTCCTTTTCTCTTCCTAGCTTAAGTAACTCTTCCTCAAAACTTGTTATCTTCTATTCAAAAACTGATAATGTATTAGGTGAGTTAACAAAATTGTCTGCAAGTTTATTGATTTCATCCTGTACCTTGCTCATCTTCTTATCTATGTCTACTGTCAAAAAGTTTGTCTTGTGAGTATCTTTGTACAGAGTTTTAAATTCCTTTAATAAGTTACATAGTTCCAGTAGAAGTGTGTCAAATTCCCTAGTACACTTCTTTATCTGATCTTTAAAGAATTTTTTCTTTTCAATTTCTACCTTATTCTTCAATGTCTCTTCCTTTATTTGCTCAATAGTCATTGTGTTCTCAGTGATGTATTTACACAAAGTATCAAGTTTTTTTAAAGAATCCTTATTGTCTATGTTATAGTTAGGAGCTATTACCTTAAAAATTGGGATTGTGTCATCTATAGCTTTATAAGCCTGTGAACTACAATCTGTTATCCTTTTGATGGAGTCCAAAAGTACTTTAGTTACATTTGTTGATTTGTAACCTACTAAGGAGGAACCATCATTTTGAATTTTGTCAGTGGAGGAAGTAACCAAGCTTGTTGTGACCTCTGGTAGGTCTATTTGTGTTTGCATTTCCTTAAGCAATGGTTTTTGATCTTCTCCTATTGCCGGTGGCACTGTTTCCATGTGAGCTTGTTCCTGTTTCGGAGCCTATTGCTCTATGTTGTCAACTTCAACTTTCTTTTTAGTATTGTCAATGTTGTCATTTGTCAGTGGCTTATTGGCCATATCTGTTTTGCTGGTTATTTCTTTGTCTATCACAATGTTGACCTTTTGTGTATCAACATCAACTGTGTATAGTACCTTAGGATTAGGATTAGTATCCTTTATGTCCATGCTCTCATCTGTTAGTTGATCTTCAATAGTTTTTACTGGTGATGCAATTTGAGGCGGTGGGGATAAGTTATCTTTTACTTTGATGCTCGGAGGTCCACCAACTTTTCCTTTTCCTTTGTCTCTCTCCTTCTCATATACCTTTATTGGTTTGGGGTTCCTGTATTCTTCCTATTTTTCTTTCTCAATAAGAAATATGTCCCATGCATTTTCTATTTCCTCGGTTACTTCATTCACTCTTGCAACCATTAATGCAATATGCTGATGTGTAGTAGAGAATACTGACCGGTTGGCTTTTGCAATTAAGTCATCTATCTCCTTAGGTGTGTTTACTGGGTAAACAGCAAGTAAATTTTCAATTTTGATTTTCTTATCAAGCTCTATAACAGCTTATCTTCTTGCTTCTAGTCTTTTGAACAATTCATTTGGTACTTCTTCTATTACTTCCATTAAGAACTTCTTATAGATGTCCATGTGTAAAATAACACTATTTTCAACTTGTTCTTTGTCATCTTGTGACAGTGTATCATAGAAATTTCCTATTTTTTTGAGTTTCCCTTCCTCTGTGATTTCATATAGCAATTTGTCAAGAGGGGCCAAGCTTTCTTTAGTCTTCTTATTCTTTGGTGTCAACCCTTTCTTTGGTGTTGTCTTTCTAACTGAAGAACTTATTGCCTGTTGTTTTTGTCTAGTCCTTCTAGGCGAAGGTGTGGATGCCAATGAAGGATCCCTTTTCCTTACAACTCTTTTGAAAGCTATAGGCATGTCACTCTCCGAAGAAGTAGCTATCAGTGATAGGTGAGTCTCAGGATATAGAGTTCCTAACTCATCCTCAGTGATATCGGTTTGTTTCAATACATCTTCTTTAATAGCCTTAGCTTGTCTAGAACCTCTTCTCACAACTGCTTCAACCTTTTTCACTCTCTTCTTAGATTGAATTTGGTTTTCTATGATCTCAGCACTACCAAATACTTCTTCCTTTTGTTCATTTGGTGCTTCCAGAAGTGCTTTAGCATAAGTTTCAATTATATGATCATCAATCTCATAACCCATCTCTATTAACCAGATTGTTCTTGGGATGATTGCTTCCATCTAGATCTCATCCTCTTTTATTATAAAACATATATCATCCTTGTATTTATCAATAATCTTCTATGATAGTCTGATTCTTTTCTTCATTTTGGCCTTAAGTACTTGAAAGTAGTCATGAATGTTCTTTTCCTTGTCTTCACCCATGTTATTCAATAGTTCTGTTAACTGTTTTCCTATCGGTATATCAAATCCAGGTTATTTATAGACTATACCAGGAACCTATTTAGTTATGTGTAGCATTAAGCATACAAGTAGATTTCCAAATCTAAATGTTCCTTTCTTATCCTTCTTGATTTTGCCTAAGTTATCAATCAACTCATCTTTTAACCATTCACATACATCAATTTTCACATAATCTTTAACCATGTCATAAGCACTTTTAATGCATAAACTAGAAACTGAGTTAAGTCTATTTGCATGAGTAGCTTTATACCCCAAAATCATGCTAACAAATCTCACATTTATATCAGTCACATCATTAACCCTCAGAGACCTTCTGTTTGATGTTGCACCAGTTAAGTTCATTACTAAGTCATTGGAGACCTTCTTAGTTTTGTCTGGTCTGTTATCAGTGGAAGGTAACCCTGTTACTGCTTTCAAATCTTCCTTGGTAATTTTGCAAATTGCATCTGACTAGAAAAATTCACCATGTACCCTAATTAAGACTATCCTAATCACATCCTTGGGAAATTCAGGAATGCAGAGGATTTCAGTAAATCCTAAGGTTTCAATGATTTTATGTTCCGATTTTACATTCTGGAATTGTCACATATAATAGTCTTATACATGCTTTCAATTTCTTCATCTCCTAATTCCTCTATGTTGCAATGAATGTAAATTCTAGGGTCTTCAGCATAAACAACTCCTTTTGGAATTTGAGAAAAAGCACCTACAGTGTCATCTTTCTTTGCTATCTCGGGAACTAGTTGAAATATGGGCCTAGGGCATTTTATAACCTCGACTACAGTAGGGTTTCCTATATATTCAAGTGCAGAGGTGGATGCCATGATGATAAATACCTTTTTCTGCCTTTGGATTAATTGATTGCTTGAAGTGCTTCACCTCTTTGCTTGAAATTCCTTAGCTCTGCAAATATCACGCTCTTGGAATGTTTGAAATCTCGATGAAATGAAATGGAGCCAAAATCACAAATTTATAAAGTTTATTTTCCATCTACCACATTTAATGTATGTCGGTTAAGTAGTCACTTAACATTGTCTGTCGATAATGAAGTAATTTCCAACTTCTCATCTCTAACTGAGGGAATAATAGCATGTGTGTCCTTAGATTGCCAAACCCTCAAAGAAACTTTCTTCGATTTGATGAAGAGCTTCCTGCTGGTGGAGTATTACTCTATCCTACCAATGAAGCATCACTCTATCCTTCCAATGAAGCATTGATTGGTTCTACCAGTGGAGGAGTATTCCCAACAATATTTAGGTCTGACTTTCTAATCCATTGTTTTGAGAATTCCTGCTTAACTTCATCAACCTTTTCTTTACTTTTCAAGCTAGAACTATTGTTGTCTACTGGTGATCCTTTACTTCTACATAATTTTGCAATATGCCCAATCTTGTTACATGCATAACAAGTCACATTATTCTTTTGAATAGCTTTCCCATAACCTATGCCAGTTTGTGTTCTACATTGATTAGATAGGTGTCCAAATCTTCCACAAACATAACATCTCACATTCATTCTGCAATTTTTCAGAGTTGTGACTAACTTTGCTGCATTTTGAACATTGACTGGTGGGTGTGTTGACATTCTAATAATTTCTAGATCTACATTGATTTTCTCTATGGCCATACTTATTACAGTTAAAGCATTTTCCATTGAATTTATAAGCATTAGGTTGTCTTACCGGTTTGCTATGATCCTGTGTGTTTGCAGTACCAGAGCTTTCACTAGCTTCAAAGCCAATTCCAGAAGTGTCACCTTTAGGTTTTTGACTCTTCAGCAAGTTACCAAGTTCCTCTGAGATTTTCTTAAATTTTTATTTATGTTGATTTGCAGTATCTAGTTCTCTTTCTAAGACTTCTTTCTACCTCATCAGTTCATTTGAGTCATTCTGAGTGTGCATCAGATCTATTTTCAACAAATCATTTTCATAGCGAAGTCTTGTGTTTTTATTTGTAGTATCATTTAGTCTTTTGGTCAAATCTACTTCATTCTTCTTTCTATCTTCAATTTCTCTACAAAATCTCATAGTCATATCCCACTTCTCATTCTTTGTTGTCATGCTCTCTTGTTTCAGCTTGTTTATCATATCATTAAGAGTTTCTTTTTCATCATTCTCATTTTACATCTTTTCACAAAGTTCTCTTCTCTTGTTTCTTGAAATTGTAAGATTTTCTTGAAGTGCCTGAATAATATCCTGTGCTGCCTAAGATCATCTTCCAGTTTGATATTTCTCAATTTCTCTGCATCATAGTCTGAAAGAGCTGCTTCCAGTTGCTTCATCAGATTTTCCATATCTACTGGTGTCAAGATCTTCCTCAAGCTATTAGGCTTCTAAAAATAGAGGACAAGGCTCTGATACCAATTGTTAGGATTCCCACAGATACTGAGAGGGAAGGGGGAGGGGGTGAATTAGTATCGAACCGGTGGATAGAATTTCTTAACTTAAAACATGTAGAACATATTATAACAGTGTACCGGTATGCAAGAAATAATGCAATAAACATAATTAAAAACAACCACATGAAAAACACACCATAACAAAATGTTTTAATGAGGAAACCCGGTGTGGGAAAAACCTCAGTGAGATTTGTGACCTAGAATATTCACTTAATGGCCAATAAGAGAATATTACTACTACAAGAGTGGCCTGCACATGTAGGAAGGCCAACTGCCTAGAGCTCACTGCTCAATGGGAAGTCTCACTGACTTACAATGGTGGATTATATAAATCCAGTATCTTGTACTACTTCAGAATAGCATCTATAATGCCAGATCCAGTACCAGTTTCTACTATGCTTCTTACATAAACCCTTAACCTATAATTCGCATAATAGGTTTGGCTTATTTCACCTAAACATAGTCTTCTTTCTTACTTCCTTTCTTTCTTACTTACAAATGTTCTACAATGATCTCTCTTATATAAGAGTCATTTTACAATGATGCCAAGTCGGCTTACAAAAGATTTTACAATAATAAACAAAATATAATATAACAAAAATCCTGTTGGCCTCTGTGCCGGTATGCTTCCTTTCTCTATCGGTGCCAGTGGTCTGAGTGCCAGTATAGAGTCTAATCTTGCTAGTGCCAGTGTAATGCCTTGTCGGTGCCATGGGATTGTAAGGTTGTCATCAATGACAAAACATTCAATCACCTACAATGTCTCATTGGAGTGTGCATATGCCAACAGATGCATTATGTCAGCTCAATGCATTTACAATAATAACCAATCAATAAATCATCTCCATAACATGTTGTGTTGATCTCGAATAGATAATGCTTGCTGGTCAATAACCTAGACCAATTTGCTAGTAACAACAAATATGCAAACTCGATTAGACCAATAACCAAATCACCAAAACCAAGTGTCCAAACCATTTCTTCGACATAACCAAGAAATCTCCAGATGATAACAAGTCATCCTCTGTGCTAGTGAAAAATATAACCTATCAGTGAACCAAATACCGATGACTATGCATAAGTAACTGAACATGTCGGTGAACATAACCAAAGATCTCCAGTGCTGATAAGTGTTGACAAGTGTTGACATCAATGAAAAAACCAATGCAACACATCCATAATACCAACAATCTCTCCCTTTGGCATTGATGGCAACACAAGATGGAAAAACCATCTAAGTGGCAAAGCAGAAATTCCAAAAACCAAAAATCAACAATCTCCCAAAGAGATCAATTACCAGAAATCAAAATACATAATATCTCTCCCCCTAGGAATAATCTCTTCCCAAAAGATAATGTGTTTTTCCATAGATATCTCTCCCCCTTTGACATCAAACGCCAAAGAAATACAAAAACCAGATACAACTAGTTCATAAAACTAATTACAAATACCAATTGTTATAACCAACTACTCCCCCTGGGAAGTAGCTCTCCTTCATCAAAGCCAGAAAAATATTTCACTTGTTAATTAATGTCAGTCTGATGCCATGCTCCAACTGTCTAAGTCTCTACTAGTGAGGGTATAACCCAAGTTGCTCTCTGAGATATTTAAAAGTTTCCTTAGGCAAAGGCTTGGTAAAGATATCTGCAATCTTCTCTTTAGTATTCACATAAACCAATTTCACTTCTTTTGCTTCAACATTCTCTTTCAAAAAATTGAATTTGATAGAAACATGTTTAGTTTTAGAGTGGAATACTAGATTCTTTGATATATCTATTGCTGCCATATTATCACAGTAAATGATTATAGGTTCTTTGCATTTTACCTTTATGTCCTTCAACATTCGCTTAATCCATAATACCTGAGTACAATTAGTTGTTGCTGCAACATATTCTGATTCTGCTATTGATAATGATGTACAACTCTGTTTCTTGCTCAACCATGAAATCAATCTACTATCAAGAAAGAATTCTCTGTCGGTGGTGCTCTTTTTGTCATCTACATCTCTTGCCCAATTTGCATCTCTGTATGCACATAAATCAAAATTTTCATCTTTAGGATACCATAAACCAAGATTTGTTGTGCCTTGTAGATATCAAAAAATCCTTTTCACTGCCGATTCATGATTTTCTTTAGGATTACTCTAAAATATTGAAACAATACATACTGCATTCATAATATCAGGTCTTGTTTGTGTCAAATATAGTAAACCTCCAATCATAGATTTATATCTTGTCAGATGAATAGGTGTTGATTCATCCTTCAATGATAGTTTATCAATTGTAGTCATAGGAGTACTTACCGGTTTAGAGTTTTCCATACTAAATTTCTTTAGTAGTTCCTTCAAGTACTTATATTGGCATATGAATATACCTTTATCAGTCTGTGAAATCTACAATCCTAAAAATAATTTTATCTCCCCAATTATAGACATTTTAAATTCTTCTTGCATCTTATTAGAAAAGTCTTTACACAATCCACCTTCTCCTCCAAAAATGATATCATAAACAAAAATTTCAATAACCAAGATGTCATCATTAGTCACTTTGAAATATAAGTTGCTGTTAGCATTACCTTTAGTGTAACCAAGCTTCAAAAGATATTTGTCCAATCTAGCATACCAAGCTCTAGGAGCTTGCTTCAATCCATATAAAGCTTTCCTTAACCTGCAAACCATATCTTTGTCATTTGTCAAAGAAAATCCATCAGGTTGTTCAATGTAAACTTCCTCTTCAAGATCACCATTTAGAAATGCACATTTAACATCCATTTGATATAATTTATAGTTCTTGTGTGCTGCAAATGCTAAAAATAGTCTGACTGCCTCAATTCTAGCTACCGGTGCAAAGGTTTCATTGTAATCAATTCCCTCTTTCTATGAATATCCCTTACACACTAATCTTTCTTTGTTTCTGATTACCTTACCATCTTCATTAATTTTATTTCTAAATACCCATTTAGTTCCAATTACATTTTTGTTTTTAGGCCTGGGAACCAATGTCCATGTGTTATTCTTTTCAATTTGTTCCAATTCATCTTCCATAGCTTTAATCCAATGTTTATCTTCACATGCCTCATTAATTGATGCTGGTTCAATTTGATAAATTAGACATACCTCTTCATTTTCCAGTCTTCCTCTAATCATTACACCTTGATACTTATTCCCAATTATTTGACTTTCAAAGTGATTCAATCTTACATACTTGGGTATATTCACTTGCTACTGTTCTTTAGTCACTATGGAATTCTTAGATGATGCCAGTGTATTTGGTGTAGGTTCATTTGTGATTATCTCAACTACTAGTTTAGATTCCATAGACCTTGAGTTACCTCTAAATTGTTCAACAATCTTCACATTTGCACTCTAAATGATTTTCTACAATCTTTTATTAAAACATCTGTATGCCTTTGTTTTAGATGAATAACCAAGAAATATTCTTTCATCGCTTCTAGGATCAAATTTTTGAATATAATCATCTCTCCTAATATAACATTTTCTTCCAAATATTCTAAAATATTTAAGAGTAGGATTATTACCACACCATAGTTCATGAGGGGTCTTACCAGTTTCACCTTTGATGTGAACTCTGTTGAATGTGTAAACTGTTGTATTCACTGCTTCTCTCCAATACATATGAGGTAGGTTTTCTTTTGATATCATGCTTCTAGTTGCATCCAGAATAGTTTTGTTCTTCCTTTCCACAACTCCATTTTGTTGGGGTGTCCGAGGTACTGATAACTATCTTTTGATTCCATTCACTTCACAGAATGTATTAAATTCATTAGATATTAATTCACCTCCTTGATCTGATCTTAAACATTTGATTTTATTACCGGTTTCATTCTCTACCATTGCCTTGAATAGTTTGAATTTCCCAAAAGCTTATGATTTCCCCCTGAGAAAAGTAACCCAACACATTCTAGAATAATCATCTATGATTAGCATAAAATATCTATCTCCTTGTAAACTTCTAGTTCTTTCTAGACCACATAAATCAATATGAAATAAATCAAGAACATTATTGGATTTCTCTAGAATACTCTTAAAAGTTTCTCTAACTTGCTTTCCAAATTGACATTCCTTACATACTGGATTGTGAGGTTTTATATTATTAGGTAAATCCCTTACTGCCTTAGTTCTACTGATCTTCACAATGCAATCAAAATTTACATGACAAAGTCTCTTATGCCATAACCAACTTTCATCAATATGTGCAATCAAGCATGTTTTCTCATTGTTATTCAAGTGAAAGATATTACCTCTAGTCTGATTACTAGTTGCAATTTCCAAACCAGTTCTATTCATGATTTTGCATTTCTCATTCTTGAATTGTAAATGAAATCCCTTTTCAACTAATTGACCAACACTCAAAAGATTATGCTTCAAACCTTCAACATAATAAACGTTGTCAGTATTGTGCTTATCATCAAAAGATATAGTGTCTTTTCCTCTGATCAAACAAGCTTTATCATCCCCAAATCTTACTAGACCTCCATTGTATTCTTGAAAGGTTAAGAATTTACTTTTATTACCAGTCATATGATGTGAACATCCAGAATCAATGGTCCATTCATCCTTTTCCTCAATTTTAGCTGCCAGAGCCTGCTCTACCGGTTGTATAGTAGGTGTCGGTTGATCTTCTATTATTGTAACAAAATCCCATCCATTGTCTATCTGTTCTTCATCAGAATCATCAGTAACTCCTTTATCAGCATAGTAACATGATTTGTCTCTATTCTTCTTAAATATGTATATTTGATATTCAGGGTTAGGCTTGTATGTTCTTTTAGCTTCTTCTTTCAATATTGCATGTCTTTCAGGACACCTAGATGCCATATGACCATTTTTATTGCAGTTAAAACATTTAAATGGTGCTTTACCTTCATACTTACTTCCAATTGAACCTTTAGGCATTTTCCTTGCAAATAGTGCTTCAAGCTCTTCCAATTCTTCATTTTCTCTTATGATGTCTTCAAGTTCTCTTGCATAAAGTGCTTTCCAATTAGATTTCTTAGATGATGATGATGATTCTTTGAAGGCTAAATCTGTATTAATTGTAGAAACAAGACCAAATTCCTCAAGTTCAAAAGCTGAAAGTTTTCCAACTAGGGTATCTATAGATACTGATGTATTAGTCATTGTTCTCAATTCATTAATAGCAGTTACTTTCATTTTGTATTCTAGGGGAATTGCTCTTAAAACTTTAGAAACAATTTCATCTTCACTTAAGGATCCTCCACAATATTGTATTCCCAAAACAATTTCATTGACTCTTTCCATAAAAGCATAAATCCTTTCATCTTCTCCCATTTTCAGATTTTCATACCTAACTCGAAAGCATTCCAGTTTTGCAATTTTTATAGTGGTATCACCTTCATTCAATGTCTCCAATTTGTCCCAAATAGCTTTGGCAGTAGATCGGTCTGATAATCCCATGATTTGCTTATCTGACAATGCGCTCAAAAGTGTTTCTCTTGCTTTGCAATCATTCTCCTGATCTTTAGCCAAGTTAGGAGGATTAGGTTGACTCTGTGTAGGACCAACATAGCCATTCTTTGTAACATCCTATATGCCTCTACCAGTGCAATTCAAATGTGTCTCCATTCTGATCTTCCATATATCATAGTTAGTTCCATCAAGCTTCAGATTGTCCTTCCTGAAATAGTTAGTTACCATAGAATCTCCTCAAGCTGTTAAACTTCTGCAAAAAGAGGACTTTGCTTTGATACCAATTGTTAGGACCGGAAGGAAACTGAGAGGGGGGGGGAATGAATCAGTTGTCTATTAATTTCAACCCAAATATAACATAATCAAACTTGATGCATAATACCGGTAAATTAAACTTAATGTCGGTTAACAATTTAATAATTAATAATAGTACCAGTAAAGTTTAATGCATGAAACCGAAAGAATAATAACATCCACAACACATAACACATATATTTGTCCGTGGAAACCCTGTAAGGGGAAAAACCATGGTGGTAAACCTTACCCATAATCAGATGATACTACTACAGATAGTATGTGTGTACAAATGGGGTATGCACATGCAGAAAGACCAACTGCCTAGAGCTCACTACTCAATCAAAAAATGAGAGTCACACTAACTACAATTGGATGGTTAAATCCAATAATAATGTACTACTCAAAATAGCATCTTCATATGCTGGATTCAGTACCGGTTAAGCTCAGATTTTCTTCTTCGTACCTTCCATGAATCTTCAAATGATGTCTGTGTGTATAGCTCTGCTTATATTTGCATATACTAAATATCACAACCTTGTAATACCTTTATTGCATTCCCTATATCAATCTCACAAATGAGATCTTACATATATACCAGAACCTAAGACCAAATGTGTAGGTCGGCTCACTAAGAATATTAAAATTAAATCAATTATAGATGAATCAATATGAGATGCATTATGTCAGCTCAACGCATTTACAATAATAACCAATCAATAAATCATCTCCATAACCTGTCATGTTGATCTAGACTAGATAACGCTTGTCGGTCCATAACCTAGACCAATTTCCTGGTAACAGAAAATATGCAAACTTGATTAGACCAATAACCAAATCACCAAAACCAAGTGTCCAAACCATGTCTTCGACATAACCAAGTAATCTCCAGATGATAACAAGTCATCCTCTATGCCAGTGAACAGTATAACCTGTCGGTGAACCAAATACCGGTGACTGTGCATAAGTCACTGAACATGCTAGTGAACATAAGCAAAGATCTCCAGTGCTGATAAGTGTTGACAAGTGTTGAGATCAATGACAAAACCAATACAACACATCAATAATACCAACACCACATTCATCAAATTTGTTCTTCAGAGATATAACAAGATTATCTTCCTTCTTCTTTCTGTCCTCAATATCTTTTGATAACCTCATAGTCAGATCTCGCATTCCATTCTTCATGAGCATGTTTGCTTGACTTAGTTTCTAACATTCTTCCTTAAGAGCATTCTTCTCCTCATCATTCGGTTTTCACAAAAGTTCTTTTCTCTTGTCTTGAGCAGATGATAACCTTTCTTGTAGGATAAGAATGAATTCATTTGCAGAATTTAATTCTTCTTGCAATTTCAAGTTCTTCATCCTTTCAGCATCATAATCCTCAAGAGCTATCTCAAGTTGCTTCTCCATAGCCATGTTCAAAGATTATGGTTTTAGGATCTTCCTCAAGCTATTAAACTTCTTCTGAGGTACCAAGCTCTGATACTAATTGTTGGGATCCAAGAACATCAAGAGGGGGGGGGGGGGTGAATCAGTGTTGGTATGAACAATTTTTATCCTTTTATACCATACACATATAAACTGGTAAACAAATAAACATATAACAAGAAGCAAATAAACCATCCACATAAATGAACACCATAACACACAAAATTTATACGTGGAAAACCTCAAAGAGGAAAAACCATGGTGGGATTTGTGACCCACAATATCAGTTCACTGGCCATGTGAAAAGATATTACATATAATAGGGGCTTGCACATGCAAGAATGCACACTGCCTAGAGCATACTGCTCATCACTGAAGAACCTTACTAGCTACAAGCTTTCTGCTAAAGTAAATTACTGAAAATGAACTCAAGAATACATCTGCTATGCCAAATAGAGTTCTGATTTTGGCTCTGCTTTGTATCGGTTCATAAACCCTGATCTACTACTGGTATCTCTTCTCCTCCAAGAATGGTTTGCCAAGATATCTACAAATCATTTCATGATATAAAATTCGCATACAAAATGATCTTCATACATATATTTTTCATTATACAGCTATGCTATATTCTCCTATATCCACACATTTCCTTATTCCTCAAAATAACCTAGCAGATTGACCTATATACCCATTACAAATAATATGCCTTATGTCGGCTTACAATACATTTAAAATGTATATTCAATGTAAGCCTCGACAATAATTACAAAATGATTTATTAAGTAAATCCTCCTTGATGCCGGCTTCCAATGAAGTATTGATGTCGGTGCCAATGCTGGTGCTGGTGTAGCCTTGAATGCTCCAAAGTCTGTATCTACCGGTATATGCCTCCTAGTGCCGGTATATGACTTCCATCTAGCATCTAGTCTTGTTGCCATAAATGACAACAAAATGAGTCCAACGAGTGTCAATTTCCAACATCTACTATGCAATACTCTTATACCTAATCTAAGATACATTAAACAAAGATGAGAAAATGGTAATGCTACATAAAACATGAGCAACTAAAACTATCACTAAGTTCATTTTAAACACCAAAGATAGTGTTCCTATGATAACCTTTTTTCATGAGATATGATAAATCATCCATCCACATAGAAGTAGTCAGTACCAACACTGAACTACTTAAAAAATACTCTACGATTACATGATTACAAATTACATTAATCCAATTTACATAATCCTCCATATGGAATATCCAAAATATAATAACAAATAATCACAATTACATTTCTTCATAATGATACGTGACATTTTCTAATACAATAACTAAATAACCTGCAACATGAATAAGGAGATCCATCCAAAGCACATGAACAAGTCCATCGGTCCCCAATGAAGGTTGGAAACAACCAATCAACCATGTGGAACTATTAGGTCCACCCCATCATTCTTATGGGATAGACACAACGCCCCCACACACAAGTAAACTAGGCCAACAATACCAACATCCAAAGGAAATAGGATATACACATAGGCAAAAAAGATATACCATAGGGTACCTCTAAAGGTTTCTACACACAAACACATAGCATAGGGTTCTATCCAGGGAATGATAAGAATCCATAGCATAGATAACTCATAAGAATCATACATAAGTCCATAATTAGGAATCAAAATCAAATATCATACATAGGGCCTCTCTAGGCCTTATCCATCAAGATTCATCAAGGAAACCATTTCCAAAAGCAATAACAACTGAATTATTCCATAAAAAAGCATATGAAAGGGAATATGAATAAAAAATTATCACAAATTATATCTATTAGACACAAAACCACAAGATAGATAGGGCACAAGATCAAATTGAGCCTTTGGGATGCTCCGGGAACTAAAACAAGATCAAATAAAGAACTGTACAGTAGAGCCCAATTATTGTGCATCTGTAGGTTAAATTGCTACACATTTCTAGGCTATTGCTGCATATTTGTAGCCCAAACCTATTCATTTTAATCCCAAAACTACAAAATTGAAGCCAAAAGCTACGCACTTATACAAAACCCTATGCATTTGAATAGAGGTGATTTCAAGGACTCAATCAGGTAACCAAATGACCTAGAAAACAAAACATTTGATATAGGTCTATTTACCTTTTAGAAACTCAACCAAATCAGCCACAACAACCATACACAAAAAACAAGACATAAAACCCTCAAACAACCCACAATTTGTACAAAGAAAATGATAGTATTTCAACATATAACTTCAAATTAATAACCAAAAATGAAAACCATTTCCAAGTTGAAAATAAAGGTTTTAAACACAAAAATTTTCCATTTTAAATATGGAAAATCAAATAACATACAAAGATCAAACAAAGAGGGTAATAAACCCTACCTCAAATCTTGTGAAAATAAGGAGAAAGAAGGAAGTGCAAAATTAATCCACAAACAAGAAGGAGTTTCCAACTATATAGAGAGACAAAATTCAGCAATAATAATCTATAAGAAACCTATACCAACACACAAATATAATCTCCCAAAATATCTCCAAAATCCTCTCGGTAGAAGCAAGTGATTCCATCTAAAAACCCTCTCCAAAACTCAGAAATTCATTCTCACAAAATTCTCTCCAAAGATTCTAGCAGTAACTAGCCTTTTCCTCTCATAACCAATCATAAAATAATAAATTCCCTCAAAAAAACATGTACACAAATTCACAACTAACCCCCAAAACAAAACTATACAAATCAATATAGAAATCTATCAATTAAACTTCACATAAAACACAACCAACTCCTACCAACAATAATAAATAAATATCAATAACCAATAAATTCACACTCAAGTGAAAATATTCATTAATTATTTCTCCACCATAACAAATACATTTACACATTTTAATATGCTCATAAATCACAAAATATTATAATATCGAAACCTCAATGACACCAATTAGGTCGGCCTAATTATGTGTAACATGTAAATACAAAATAGTTGACAATAAACTGTTGGCAAAAACAATGAAGGAAAACTAAGAGGGGGGGGGTGAATCAGTTTTCACCAGATTACCATACTTAACCTTAAATGCAAATCTGATAAACTGCAGTAACAACAAAGATAAGAAAATTGGCAGCACAACACAAAACACCAAGATTTTGACATGGAAAACTAGGTTAAGGGAAAAATCACAGTGGGAACCTACCCATAATTAGATGATACTTTGCAGTAGTATGTGAAAATATTATAATGGGGAATGTACATGCATTCACACACACTACCTAGAGCTTACTGCTCAAAATAAGATGATCCAGAAGGATTCAACCCTCAAGGAAGGTTCACTACCTTACAATAATGATCAGACAGCAATCCGGATTACATGAACTGCAAATATAGCATCTCCTTATGCCTAATGACAGTTCTAGTTAAGCACATTTTTCTTCTATAGAACACTCCAATATTTGCTCAAACACAATGGTGAGAGATGTAATCACTTGTTCACACCTTTTCAATTCTCTAATAATGCAGATATGACACTGATACACAATTTATATGAATTCACCACCTATATATTAAATTCATCAACCTTGACAACAAGGTCAGCTAAACTCTCAACTCACAATTACAAAATTATATCACATGATACAAAGATCGACCACCACATGATATAACATGGACTTAAATCAAATTCTTAAACATGCAACACCACCAGAAATTATGCCAAGGTCAACCGTAACACGCTACACCACCAAGAATACCTCATAACATGAAGAATATCACTGGATCGGAAAAAAATCACCAATACCATGCACAATGATCAATGTGGGCCACCAAAACAAATAGAAAATGATTAGGTTACACCAACAAGCACATTTAAACCTTCCACAATAGTTGCACAAACAACACTTATCAAATCTTCATCGATCAACATCTGAAACTCAAGAACACTCAAATAATAACAACTCAAACTAGAAAGATAGCTTGCAGAGCACCAAATCATGAACCATCTAAAATGTAGATACACATGAACATCCCAAAAAATCTCCCAAAGTCATAACTCAAGATTTGATCACACTGGGATATAATGAAGGAAATACCAAACTCTAAAAAGAACTGATCAGAAAAATCAAATTACAAACCAGATCATATGATATGATCAATTAAGCTTCCAGATCACTGAAATCAATATAGAAGAATGCAATGATACAAGAAATACTCCATAAACCGAACCACGATCTCAATAAACCAATCTGCTATTGGCATTTTGCATAAATTGATTATGTGTTGCATTGATGTTTTGTCATTGATGTCAACACTAGTTGTTATGGTTGCTTACTATCAGATAGGTTTTGGTTACTGATAGAGGATCTAGTATTACTGGTAGAAGAGACTATCTGTTGGACACTTCCGACATGTTTGGATCAATGGAGTATGATTGATTTTATGTGTTCCATGCTTCTAGAGCATGTTTTGGTCAGTTGGTATTGACTTGGTAATCAGATGTTGTCATACACTCTTGTAAACCCTTACTGGCATGGGTTTAAGGTTTAACCGACAGAGCTTTCACTGAGAAATATTCACAGGATGCATAAGTGGTGTTGGTTCGGATTCCAAATGGATTTCAAGATGCTGAAGATGTTCTTTGGTCGTACCTCAACTAATTGAAGACATTGCTTTGGTGTGGTGGACCTAGATTAGGTCTGGTGTCTATCTAGGTTATAGACCGGTATCATTACACATTACCAGGATGATTTATGGATTGTTTATTGTTCTTTTTGTCTTAAGACAACATGGCATATCATTGTAATATGGATATATGTAATGATCTTATTGTAGTATCTTTTAGGTGGCCGACCTAATTGGTTTAGGCCTTAGGGTTGGTATAAATTGATGTAAGATCTCATTGTAAAGAAGGAATCATGGTCATGGAATGTAATATCATATACGAAGGAGATTTGGTCAATCATAGGTAATCAAATTGGGATTAAGGAAGAGGTCAAATTCTTCTAGTATTGAGTTTAACTAGGACTGTAATCAGGCATGGTAGATGCTATCTCTAGCAGTTCATTATTCTAGATTGTTGTCGATTTATCTTGAGGTGGTTATAACCTCTCTATAGTCAGTGAGACTCTTTACGCTCTAGGGAGTGTGCCTTCTTGCATGTGCAGGCCCCTCATTGTATCACATACTTTCTGCAGAAGTATCATCAGACTGTGGGTAGGCTTCCCACCATGGTTTTTCCATTTCCAGGTATTTCATGTACAAATCTTGGTGTTATGTGGTATGGTTGCATTGTGTTAATTCTCTATTTCATTGTTAAGTTGTATTGCTTACTGGTATTTGGTTCTGCTATTCCAGTACTTAATGTTTATTTGATCTAGTTAAAGGTTGTTAAGTGGTTTAATTGATAGAATTTGTCAACAAATGATTCACCCCTCCCCTCAGTTGTTCACTGGTTATCCTAACAATTGGTATCAGAGCTTTGGTCCTCTTTTACAGAAGCTTAACCATTTGATGTAGATCCTATGGTAGCTGACACTTCAAATCCACTGACAACTATTTTCAAAAGAGAAATCCCTAATCTTGATGGAACAAATTATGGGATATGGAAAATTCAAATGGAGACTAATCTTAGATGTACTGGCAAGGATATTTGGGAGATCACTAAGAAAGGATATACATCTTATGATCCAGCATCTGACAATCCTGCTCCTGTAGACCTGGACAAGAATATTGGAAATAATTATAGAGATAGAGAAGCCCTCTTATGTCCACTTATTGATCAACAAATCATGGGATTGACTGGTTAATTATCGGCAAAGGTTATGTGGGATAAATTGCAAACTCTGAATGAAGGTGATCCTACTGTCAAAATTGCTAAACTTGATGGTTACCGGGTAAGATATGAAAACTTGAAGATGGAAGATAATGAAAGAATTGTAGTGTTTATGGAAAAATTAAATGAGATTGTTATGGGAATTCAATGTTGTGAAGGATCTCTGAGTGATAATGAAATAGTTTTCAAAGTCTTCAGAGCCCTTCCACTGGCTTACAAGATGAAGGCAACTGCAATTAATGAGCCGAGAATAATGGCAAACACTTTAGTTAATAGAGATATTCTGATTGGGAAATTATCTACTTTTGAGCCTAAATAATTTGGATCTTCTGGAGTTGTAAAGTTTGAACTTGATTTTCATGCATCATCATCATCTACCGGAAAAAATTATTGGAAAGCCTTATATGCAAAAAAATTGGAAGATATGAGGAAAGAAAATGAATAATTTGAGCAACTTGAAGCCTTATTTGCTAGAAGAGTACCTAAGGACTGACAAGAAGTAAGTATGAAGGAAAAGCACCTTTAAAATGTTTTGCATGTAATAAGAATGGTCATTTTGCATCTAGATGTCCTAAAAGGAATGCAAGATTTGAAGAGAGAGTTAAGAAAACATTTAAGCCTAATAAGAATAGATATAGATTCAACAAAAGCAAATAGTGCTACATAGTGGATGAGGAAGGAGTAAGTGATGACTCTAAGGATGAACCGTGTGAGGCCTCACCTCGACTCAGTCTGACATTCAGTGGATTTTATATTTAGACTATGATGGATACTTTATTTTGATGCTTTTTGAGACTTAGAACTTATATGATTTCAGGATTTGGATAACATTGCTATGATTTGGTGATTTACTTATATGCTTTATGAGATAGAACACTTCATGATTGTTAGATAGAATGATATTGCAATGATAGATGTCGTTATTGAATTTGCAGGACTTTACTTTGAATATAGAACTATGATGTATGGTTAGTTTATGTGAATTGGGATGAAATTGCTTATGTGAAATTGCTTGGTAAAAGTTGTATTTGATCTGTGTAGATGAAAATTGTATGCAAGTTATGATGTGCATTGTTATATTATTAAATTATATTATATATGGATATTGAAAGTACTAATGTGTAAATTGAGATGCACAGGAAAATTTACCATGTGACCATGGAAAATTATGGAGAATCAAACCTAGACTTATGTATGTTCGTAAGCCAGGGTTTGTCTATTTGGAGAGACAACACCCCGTTTGTGTTGTATTTTATTCGTAACAGTATATGCTGCATGAGTGTTAAGTGTTATTTAAATTTATTGTGTAAAAACCACAAGAGACAATTTCATGTTTCATTTTTGTAAAAGTGTTTTATTTGTGTCACTTGACACGTGTGGATTTAAATTTAAATGCTTTATTTTGTCTCTTGGTGGGAAAGTGTTTAATTTTAGTTTTCTTAAATAAAATAATGTGTTGTCATAAATACTTTGGGAATATAATATTTGGGGTGGTCAACTTATGTTTGACCCGAAAATAAACTTCAGAGGGGTTTAAAATGGGTTAAATGAACACGTAGGGGTAGTTTAATAGGGTTTCCTAAAGCCCATAAGGTATACCTACGGGTTACGGGTAATTTTAGGCAAGTTTCTACTTTATAATGATCTTTTTAATGCTTTAAAAATTGGCTTTTTTGAGTTGAGCGAAAATTGAAAATTGGAAGTTAAATCTAATCAAGATTTTTCCTTTTGGAATGAGAGTCTTTTTGCATTTTTGCTTTCTTTCCTTTTTGGTTTTTAGAAACTTGTGAGAACTCAGAGAGTGAGCTTCTTAAGGAAGATTTTTGAGAATTGGAGGGTAATCACCCACTCTCCATTTTTGGAGACAGAAGAAAATTTGAAAGGAAAATAATGTTATGGAATAGAAAAATTGATTAAGGGTAGAAGGAAAAAGATTTGTGGATTGGGCAGCTCTTCATCAAATATCATAATACCTTTAGGCAGATTAAGGTTGGTTTCAGTTATTCATTTTAATGTTTTCTTCTTGCTTATGTCTGGATGTATGTTGGTGTAAGAAATCTGTGTTCTTGTATGTTTTTGTTAGAAAATCTTTTTGGTATTCTTGCATTATGATTTGTATGTGTTTTGGGAGTTTTCTCAAGACCTCTTACTCTTGGGAGAGAAGAGGATCTTGAGGGTGGTAGCAGTGACAACCCTCGAGTGAGAGACTCTCTTTGAGAGCGATCACAAGGGATCTTTGTTGTGAGCCTTGCTGCATGGCCTGTTTGTGCAATGGGGGTCATAAGGAGGGATATAAGGCTAGAATGCCTTTGGGGGGCATAAGGAATAAGGGGTTGAGATTCTTGATATTATTATTGTGCCATGAGGTGGTATCTGGTTTATTCATACTTGCAGTTCTCCTCAGGGTATTGGTCCACTACCACCCTTTGAAAAAGTTCATCACCAAAGTGTGGTGCTGTGAAAGCCAAGCTGGGAATGTGTCTGGAAAATCTGTATGCATTTGCTTTCTATGTGTTTGCCTGTTTGTTACCCATCTAGGAATTGGTTCTCCGAGCTCGGGGGTGGCTACCAGTTAGCCTAGGCTTGGAGGTGAGCACTCTGTGGTCATATTTGTGTTTTTCTATTATGCAGGAAAGTTAGGAGAAAGAGAATAGGAACCATGAAAAAGACACAGAAGATTATTATTGAAGATACTTAAATTCAGTTGCAGATATTTGTTTAAATTTGTTATAGAAGTATGCCTCATTCATAGAAAAGAGAAGCAAGTTGTAATTCTTGAAAATAGACTTGAAGTTTTATTGTTGTGGCTATACAAAGAAACATCCTGTAAATTGGTAGAATATCTTAGAGTTGTTAAAAAAAAAAGAAAATCTTGTTTTATTTCTACTTCTGGTTTTTAGTAAAAGAAAAGTTATTTTGAGTTGCATGCAAAAGCCTCTTTGTATTATGGAAAAAAAAGAATAGATTTCATTTAAAATTTTATCTATATTTTACTTGTGGCAAAATAGGAGTTTATTTATGCTAAAAGATCTTAAGTATTTTAAAGAAAAAAGATGTTTTATGTAAATATTTTATTAGAGCAAAAATCAATGAATCTTTTTATTCTAGAGAACTATATTGTATTTCTTAAAATGTATTTCTAAATTGTATTTTTAGTTAGTGTTGATTAAAAAACACTTATCATATATATATGTTTCTGAATTAACTTAATGCTTTTCCTTTATTATATTAATTTAAAATTGTTGCATGTAAATCTTTTTTTTTTAAAATATATATATATATATATATATTGGAATATTTTCACCCTTTTAACTATGATTATAAATTTATATAAATATAAATATATATATATATATATATTTATATATAATATATTTTTTTTTTTTTTAAAAAGGGGGGAATTGTTTTTGGGTCCACGCAGACCCCACTGTGTGTACGCACAGTGAGGGCCGCGCGGCGCCCACTGTGTGCACAGACAATGGAGCCATTTCGGCTCCCACTGTGTGGACACACAGTGGACGGCCGCGACCGCCACTGTGTGGCCACACAGTGGGGAAGCCGCTAGCGGCGCCCACTGTGTGGACACACAGTGGTGCCGCGGCGCCCACTGTGCACCCACACAATGGCACCACGGCCCTCCCTGCCTCCACTTCCGTAACCTGCACAAAATCATGGCCACCTTGGGGTTTTCGGCCCAGCAAAAAAAAATCTCTGTAAAAAAAAATATGGATTAAACCCTAGCTCGGGTGGGGCTAGGGCAAAGGAATTTAAAAATAATATGATAATTAGAATTGTAAATATATATATAAGAAAATAGAACCCTAAATAGGGTTGGAGAAATATTGATTAATATTTAGAAAGTTATTGTGCTTTTGAAAAAGAATTAAAATATATAAAATATATGTAAATATATATATGTATCTATATATATATATATATATATATATATATATATATATATATAACTCTGGCCATAATTTGGAGTAAGTATTTAATTATATATATATATATATATATATATATATATATATGTATAATTCTGGTTATAATTTGGAGTAAGTAATAAAGAGAAATTTAAAAAAAAATGGTTGATTAGACTATATAGTCATATTGGAGATTAAAATTAATTATTCCTCTCCTATTCCTTTAGCTTGATTGATTTAATAAACCCAAAGACTAGGTATCTCATGGAGATAAAATTAAACCAGTTAGTTTTCCGCAAATAATATTTAACAATCTATCGATGCTTGGTTCATCTCAGAACTAGCTCGAATTTAATTATGGAAATTTCTATAACGCTTGTCGTGTGAGTGAACTTGTTAATTAATTAGTATGTCTTTTAAAAAAAAAAATTGTTCTGTTTTTGCCCTAAATTTTGGGCATGACATTTTGGTATCAGAGCAAGGTTTCCACACTAGGAACCTTACTCACTTACGTTTCGCCTTAGAATATTTAAAATTATTTTTAAATTTAATTAAATTTATTCTAAAAGAAATAAATTAATTGTCTTGCCTTATTTCCTCTTAGGATGCCTCCGATGATGCAACAAGCTCGCAAGCGCGGACGGGGTCCTAGACGTGTGCGCATAGCACGCGATAAGGTAGAGAGGGAGGCATTGGTTCCAGAGGAGAACCCAGAAGCACCTCCCAAACAGCCAAATGAACCTAACCGAGACCTCTTAGCAACCATTCAGAATCTTATTGGCATTGTTCAGGAAAGGATCCCAGCAGAGAACCCTCAGGTTAGGAGTCATGACTCTGGGAGTCATAGATCTGTTGATAGGGAGCGAAGCAGGAGCCCAAATCCGATTCCTATAGAGAGTCAGGGTGGAAATGAGCTAGAGTCAGTGCATATGCCAGGACCACCTCCAGTGGTGGAACCAGTTTATTTTGAGAGAGGTCGTCGAGATCCAGGGGATCTCATCAGGGAGGTCATGCGCCTCCAACCACCATCCTTTGGAGGTTCTACAGATGGAGTAGAGGCCGAGGCATGGCTTTTGAGTCTTGAGAGGTGTTTTGCATTGCATTCTTATGATAGCAACTTGAAAGCACATGTTGCAGTTCATCTTCTGAGAGGGACAGACTCCACTTGGTGGAGACAGGAAGGGTACAAATGCGGATTAGTTCCTGATACACTCACTTGGGAGATATTCACAGAGAGGTTCTATGAGAGGTACCTATCAGAACACTTCAAGCAGCGTCGTATAGATGAATTTCATGATCTCCAACAAAAAGGCTTGTCAGTAACCCAGTATGAGAGTAAATTCTTTGAGTTGTTGCCATATGTAGATTATCTAAAGGATGAGAAACTTCTTATAAACCGCTTCATTAGGGGATTAAATGCTGGTATAGCCGGGCCTGTTAGGATGTCCGCTCCAGAGAGCCTTCGGGTTGCTGTAGAGAAGGCACTGATTGCCGAGGAAATTTAGGTTAGACCACAGGACTATAGGGATCAGTTTCAGAACTGAAATCCCGCACCTCAGACTTATGGATTCCAGAAACCACATTGGAAAGGGAACAACCGAAATTCTCAGGGGTTCTCCAAACCCCCTCCTCCACAATAGACACCATAGAACCAGAGGTAGAAGCCTCCACAGTATCAGCAGGGCTCCAAGCCCAAGCAGTGGCAGACTCAGGGACAGAAACGTGATCAGAGAGCATAGGGGCAGTACACACAGCCGGCAGGAACTCAGCAGTCCTGCAGGGGTGGGTACAGCGGATCCAATAGGACAAGAGGTCAGGCATTCTCTAGGCCTCAGGGTGCCCAGTTCCAGGCATGGGGTGCTTGCTTTACTTGTGGAGCCATGGGGCATATGGCGAGGTATTTCCCTCAGGGACAGGTAGCAGAGAGTCAACGGATGGCCGCTTCAGAGCCAACAGTTGGTGATATGGGCAGGTCCCATAGAGTATTTGCAGCGGTTGACAACCACCAAGCTGAGCATCAGGCCACAGTTATCGAATCCACAAGTATAATCAAAGGTAACAATGTATCTATTTTGTTTGATTCAGGAGCTACTGACTCCTTTATATCTCCATCAGTTGTGGAGCGTTGCGGGCTAGTGGCAACTAGGCAGGGTGTCAGTTGGGAAGTGGAATTAGCTTCAGGGGCTAGAATGTCAGTGGAATCAGAGGTTAGGGCATGTCAACTGCAGATTGGCAAGGCAGCCACTTTAGTAGACCTTAGAGTGACTCCACTTGGATCTTACGGAATCGTACTTGGCATGGATTGGCTTTATGCCCACAGAGCCAAGATGGATTGCCGCCGGAAAAGGATCAAGTGTGAGGATGATCATGGTTCGCCCATAGTTATCACCAGGATTCAGAGGCCCATGTCTCTTCATATGATCTCCGCAATGCAGCTTAAGCGGAGCATGCGGAAGGGATGTCAGCTTTTTGCTATCACGATCAGTGACAGAGGGGAAGAGGAGGAAAAAGAAACATCGCTCGATGACCATCCTATCCTTAAGGGATATTCAGATGTATTTCCTTCAGAGTTACTGGGAATGCCTCCCCGCAGAGAGATTGATTTTCATATAGACCTAGTACCAGGATCCGAGTCAGTTTCCAGAGCACCTTATAGAATGAACACAAATGAGCTTAATGAACTTAAAATTCAGCTCGAGGAACTTCTTGAGAAGGGTCATATCCATCCTAGCGTATCCCCGTGGGGTGCACCAGTCATCTTCATTAAGAAGAAGGATGGATCTCTCTGATTGTGCATGGATTATTGGTAGCTAAATAAAGTAACCATCAAGAACCGATATCCTTTGCCCAGAATTGATGATTTATTTGACCAGCTTCAGGGTGCCAAAGTCTTTTCCAAAATAGATCTGAAGTCAGGATACCATCAGTTGAGAATAGTGGAAAGTGATATCCACAAGACCGCATTTCGCACTAGATATGGTCACTATGAGTTCACCGTAGTCCCCTTTGGACTTACGAATGCCCCAGCAGTTTTTATGAGCCTCATGAATGGGGTGTTCCATACCTTTCTAGACCGTTTTGTTATTGTGTTCCTCGATGATATACTGATATATTATCGGAATGAGAAGGAGCATGAGGAGCACCTGAAACTGGTATTGCAGTGTTTGCAGGATAACCAGTTGTTTGGCAGCCTATCGAAGTGTGCTTTCTTTCGATCTGAGGTCAAGTACCTTGGACACATTATTTCCAGTGATGGGATCTTAGTTGACCCATCAAAGATTAGGGCTATTATGGATTGGCTAGCGCCTACTAGTGTGACAGAGGTCAGGAGTTTCATGGGTTTAGCAGGGTATTACCGACGTTTTGTCAAGGGATTCTCCAGAGTCGCACACCCTATTACTTCTCTTCAGCGTAAAGGGAAGAAATTTGAGTGGACAGAGAAGTGCAAGAAGGCCTTTCAGGAACTCAAGAAGGCACTTACTAGCACTCCTATCCTTGTTGTACCAGACCCTATAGCTGACTTCATGGTTTGTACAGATGCTTCCCTAGAGGGTTTAGGGGCAGTTCTTATGCAGGATGGTAGGGCCATAGCTTTCGAGTCTAGGAAACTTAAGACTCATGAACTTAATTATCCCACTCACGACCTTGAGCTCGCAGCAGTAGTGCATGCACTTGTGAGGTGGAGACACTTCCTTTTAGGTCATCACTTTGAGTTGCATTCAGACCATCAGAGTCTTCAGTACATCTTTACTCAGCCGAACCTTAATGCACGTCAGAGGAGATGGATGGAGTTCTTGTGCGAATATGATTTTGACGTTCACTACATCAAGGGAAAGGAAAATGTAGTTGCAGATGCCTTGAGTAGGAGATGTCATGAGGTTTACACCATATCCATGGGCACAGACTTGAGAGACCGTATACTTTGGCACTTGTCAGAGGATGGATGGTATGCAGAGGTTTGTCAGGTATTACGTTCTCAGGTTACTCTAGAAGGGAAATATGTGGATTATTCTTTGGAGTCCGATGGACTATTACGCCACAGAGGGCGCATTTATGTACCTTCCTCCGGAGGGTTGCGAGAGTTCATTGTCACGGAGGCTCATAGAGCTCCTTATGTAGCGCATCCTGGGGTTAAGAAGTTGCATGCTGACTTGAGGCAGTTGTATCAATGGCCAGGAATGCGGTAGCTCATTGCTGAGATAGTAGCTCGATGTCTTGAGTGTCAGAGGGTAAAGGCGGAGCACCGCCATCCAGGTGGGTTGCTTCAGTCTCATGCTATACCAGAGTGGAAGTGGGATACTATATCCATGGATTTCATCATTGGTCTCCCTATGTCTTCTCGTCGCCATGATGCTATCTTGGTGACAGTTGACAAGTTGACCAAAGTAGCTCACTTTTCACCAGTTCGTACTACATTCACAGCTCCAGCAGTAGCACAGGTGTTCTTGCGAGACATTGTTAGGCTTCATGGTGTACCCCGCAAGATTATATCTGACAAGGATTCTCTTTTCACTTCTTCCTTTTGGAAGTCATTACAGGTAGCTATGGGCACTAAGCTCAATTTCAGTACAGCCTATCACCCGGAGATAGATGGTTAGACAAAGAGGGTCAATCAGGTGTTAGAGGATATGCTTCGTATGTACGTCATGGATCATCAAACCCGGTGGGAGGAGTATCTTCCCTTAGTGGAGTTTGCCTATAACAATGGGCATAACACTTCTTTGGGGATGCCACCCTATCAGGCACTATACGGCAGGCCTTGCAGGACGCCCTTGAGTTGGGATCGCATAGAGGATAGAGTTGCTATTGGTCCTGAGTTAGTTCAGGATATGGAACAGCAGGTGGATTTGATTAGGTAGCGTCTTAGAGAGGCTCAGGATAGACAGAAGAAGTATGCCGATGCAAAGAGGATAGATCGTAGCTATCTGGTTGGAGACAGAGTTTTCTTGAGAGTGCGACCGCATAAGAGTCCAATCCATTATGGAAAGGGTTCTAAGCTCGCACCTCGCTTTGTAGGACCTTTTGAGATTCTGGAGAGGATAGGCCCAGTTGCCTACCATTTAGATTTGCCACCTAGCCTGTCACGCATCCACGATGTGTTTCATGTTTCAGTTTTGAGAAAATATATCTATGATGAGTCTCACCTTTTAGATTGGGATGCCTTGCAGGTGGAGTCGGACGGGCAGCTAGCTTTGGAACCCATTCGCATTTTGGCATGCCGGACATTGGCCCTTCGAGGTCGAGAGCTGGACCAGGTTAGGGTCCAGTGGGATTGTTATGATGAGGTTACGGCTTCATGTGAGGACGCAACACGTATGAGATAAGAGTACCCCCACCTCTTTGATGAACTCCAGGAGGAAGCTCATGCCTAGAGGGGGAGGATGTGAGGCCTCACCTCGACTCAATCTAACATTCAGTGGATTTTATATTTAGACTATGATGGATACTTTATTTTGATGCTTTTTGAGACTTAGAACTTATATGATTTCAGGATTTGGATAACATCGCTATGATTTGGTGATTTACTTATATGCTTTATGAGATAGAACACTTCATGATTGTTAGATAGAATGATATTGCAATGATAGATGTCGTTATTGAATTTATAGGACTTTACTTTAAATATAGAACTATGAAGTATGGTTAGTTTATGTGAATTGGGATGAAATTGCTTGGTAAAAGTTGTATTTGATCTGTGCAGATGAAAATTGTATGCAAGTTATGATGTGCATTGTTATATTATTGAATTATATTATATATGGTATTGGAAGTACTAATGTGTAAATTGAGATGTGCAAGAAAATTTACCATGTGACCATGGAAAATTACGGAGAATCAAACCTAGACTTATGTATGTTCGTAAGCCAGGGTTTGTCTATTTGGAGAGACAACACCCCGTTTGTGTTGTATTTTATTCATAACAGTATATGTTGCATGAGTGCTAAGTGTTATTTAAATTTATTGTGTAAAAACCACAAGAGACAATTTCATGTTTCATTTTTGTAAAAGTGTTTTATTTGTGTCACTTGACACGTGTGGATTTAAATTTAAATGTTTTATTTTGTCTCTTGGTGGGAAAGTGTTTAATTTTAGTTTTCTTAAATAAAATAATGTGTTGTCATAAATACTTTGGGAATATAATATTTGGGGTGGTCAACTTATGTTTGACCCGAAAATAAATTTCAGAGGGGTTTAAAATGGGTTAAATGAACACATAGGGGTAGTTTAATAGGGTTTCCTAAAGCCCATAAGGTATACCTAGGGGTTACGGGTAATTTTAGGCAAGTTTCTACCTTATAATGATCTTTTTAACGCTTTAAAAATTGGCTTTTTTGAGTTGAGCGAAAATTGAAAATTGGAAGTTAAATCTAATCAAGATTTTTCCTTGTGGAATGAGAGTCTTTTTGCATTTTTGCTTTCTTTCCTTTTTGGTTTTTAGAAACTTGTGAGAACTCAGAGAGTGAGTTTCTTAAGGAAGAGTTTTGAGAATTGGAGGGTAATCACCCACTCTCCATTTTTGGAGACAGAAGAAAATTTGAAAGGAAAATAATGTTATGGAATAGAAAAATTGATTAAGGGTAGAAGGAAAAAGATTTGTGGATTGGGCAGCTCTTCATCAAATATCATAATACCTTTAGGCAGATTAAGGTTGGTTTCAGTTATTCATTTTAATGTTTTCTTCTTGCTTATGTCTGGATGTATGTTGGTGTAAGAAATCTGTGTTCTTGTATGTTTTTGTTAGAAAATCTTTTTGGTATTCTTGCATTATGATTTGTATGTGTTTTGGGAGTTTTCTCAAGACCTCTTACTCTTGGGAGAGAAGAGGATCTTGAGGGTGGTAGCAGTGACAACCCTCGAGTGAGAGACTCTCTTTGAGAGCGATCACAAGGGATCTTTGTTGTGACCCTTGCTGCATGGCCTGTTTGTGCAATGGGGGTCATAAGGAGGGATATAAGGCTAGAATGCCTTTGGGGGGCATAAGGAATAAGGGGTTGAGATTCTTGATATTATTATTGTGCCATGAGGTGGCTTCTGGTTTATTCATACTTGCAGTTCTCCTCAGGGTATTGCTCCACTACCACCCTTTGAAAAAGTTCATCACCAAAGTGTGGTGCTGTGAAAGCCAAGTTGGGAATGTGTCTGGAAAATCTGTATGTATTTGCTTTCTATGTGTTTGCCTGTTTGTTACCCATCTAGGAATTGGTTCTCCGAGCTCGGGGGTGGCTACCAGTTAGCCTAGGCTTGGAGGTGAGCACTCTGTGGTCATATTTGTGTTTTTCTATTATGCAGGAAAGTTAGGAGAAAGAGAATAGGAACCATGAAAAAGACACAGAAGATTATTATTGAAGATACTTAAATTCAGTTGCAGATATTTGTTTAAATTTGTTATAGAAGTATGCCTCATTCATAGAAAAGAGAAGCAAGTTGTAATTCTTGAAAATAGACTTGAAGTTTTATTGTTGTGGCTATACAAAGAAACATCCTGTAAATTGGTAGAATATCTTAGAGTTGTTAAAAAAAAAAGAAAATCTTGTTTTATTTCTACTTCTGGTTTTTAGTAAAAGAAAAGTTATTTTGAGTTGCATGCAAAAGCCTCTTTGTATTATGGAAAAAAAAGAATAGATTTCATTTAAAATTTTATCTATATTTTACTTGTGGCAAAATAGGAGTTTATTTATGCTAAAAGATCTTAAGTATTTTAAAGAAAAAAGATGTTTTATGTAAATATTTTATTAGAGGAAAAATCAATGAATCTTTTTATTCTAGAGAATTATATTGTATTTCTTAAAATGTATTTCTAAATTGTATTTTTAGTTAGTGTTGATAAAAAAACACTTATTATATATATATATATATATATATATATTTCTGAATTAACTTAATGCTTTTCCTTTCTTATATTAATTTAAAATTGTTGCATGTAAATCTTTTTAAAAATATATATATATATATATATTGGAATATTTTCACCCTTTTAACTATGATTATAAATTTATATATAATATATTTAAAAAAAAAAAAATTAAAAAAAAAAAAAAGGGGAATTGTTTTTGGGTCCACGCGGACCCCACTGTGTGTACGCACAGTGAGGGCCATGCGGCGCCCACTGTGTGCACACATAGTGGAGCCGCTTCGGCTCCCACTGTGTGGACACACAGTGGATGGCCGTGGCCACCACTATGTGGCCACACAGTGGGGAAGCCGCTAGCAGTGCCCACTGTGTGGACACACAGTGGTGCCGCGGCACCCACTATGTGCCCACACAGTGGCACCACGGCCCTCCCCGCCTCCACTTCCGTAACCTGCACAAAATCATGGCCGCCTTGGGGTTTTCGGCCCAGCAAAAAAAAATTTCTGTAAAAATAAATATGGATTAAACCCTAGCCCGGGTGGGGCTAGGGCAAAGGAATTTAAATATAATATGATAATTAGAATTGTAAATATATATATAAGAAAATAGAACCCTAAATAGGGTTGGAGAAATATTGATTAATATTTAGAAAGTTATTGTGCTTTTGAAAAAGAATTAAAATATATAAAATATATGTAAATATATATATGTATCTATATATATATATATATATAATTCTGGTCATAATTTGGAGTAAGTATTTAATTATAAATATATATATATGTATATATAAATATATATATATATATATATATATATATATTTATATAATTCTGGTCATAATTTGGAGTAAGTATTTAATTATAAATATATATATATATATATATGTATATATAAATATATATATATATATATATATATATTTATATAATTCTGGTTATAATTTGGAGTAAGTAATAAAGAGAAATTTAAAAAAAAATGGTTGATTAGACTATATAGTCATATTGGAGATTAAAATTAATTATTCCTCTCCTATTCATTTAGCTTGATTGATTTAATAAACCCAAAGACTAGGTATCTCGTGGAGATAAAATTAAACCAGTTAGTTTTCCGCAAATAATATTTAACAATCTATCGATGCTTGGTTCATCTCAGAACTAGCTCGAATTTAATTATGGAAATTTCTATAACGCTTGTCGTGTGAGTGAACTTGTTAATTAATTAGTATGTCTTTTTAAAAAAAAAAAAATTCCGTTTTTGCCCTAAATTTTGGGCATGACAAACCGGCAACAAACTTTGCTATTGGATCCAACAATGGAAAGGAATGGGTGTTCTATTCTTTAAAGGAAGATGAACCAAAACTGGCTATCATGAATAAAGAAAAGGCTCTAGCAACAAAAGTTGAAGATAAGGATGAATGGGTAATTGATAGTGGATGCTCACATCATATGTCTAGAGATAAAAGAAAATTTTTGTCTCTGTAAGAATACAATGGTGGTCAAGTCAGATTTGGAGATGACAAAGCATGTATGATCAAAGGTAGAGGTATTATTTCTCTAGATGGAAAGCATAATACTGATAATGTCTATTATGTAGAAGGTTTAAAGCATAATCTTTTGAGTGTTGGTCAATTGGTGGACAGGGGTTTCCAACTTCAGTTTAAAGATAGAAAATACAAAATCATTAACAAAACTGGTTTGGAAATTGAAACCGGTACTGAGACTAGAGGTAATATCTTTCACTTGAATACTGGTAATAAGACATGTTTGATTGCTCATATTGATGAGATTTAGTTATGGCATAAGAGGTGTCATGTTAATTTTGATCGTATTGTTAAGATCAGTTCAACAAAGGAAGTTAGAGATATACATAAGATTATGAAGCCTCATAATCTGGTATGTAAGGAATGTCAATTGGGAAAGAAAGTTAGAACTTCTTTTAAGAGCATACATGATAAATCTAATGATGTGCTTGATTTGATTCACACTGACTTATGTGGTCCAGAAAGGACGAGAAGCTTTCAAGGAGATAGGTATTTCATGTTAATAATTTATGACCATTTTAGAATGATGTGGGTAACTTTTCTAAGGGAGAAGTCTGAAGCCTTTGATAAATTCAAGATCTTTAAAGAAAAGGATGAAATAGAAAATGGATTATAAATCAAATGTCTAAGATCAGATCAAGGCAGTGAGTTCACTTCTCATGAATTTAATAGTTATTGTGAGACAAATGGAATTAGGAGACAATTATCTGCACCTCAGACTCCTATGCAGAATGGAGTAGTGGAAAGAAAGAACATAACCATTTTGGATGGAATAAGATCTATGATGATGGAAGACAAATTGCCTCACATCTATTGGAGAGAAGCAATGAGTACAATAGTCCAATCATTCAACAAAGTTCACATCAAAGGTGAAACCGGTAAGACACCTTATGAATTATGGTTTGGATATACACCTACTATTAAATATTTCAGAATTTTTGGAAGTAAATGTTATATAAAAAGGGATGATTCAATTTGGAAGTTTGATCCTAGATGCAATGAAGAGATATTTCTTGGTTATTCAATTCAAAGCAAAGAATATAGATGTTATAACAAAAGATTGTAGAAAATTGTGGAGAGCGTTAATGTGAAAGTGGATGAGCAATAAAAAAATCAATCTATATCATATGACAGGGAGCCAACAATGGAAATGATCATAACTGAACCTGTAAAGCGGAAAATCGCGATCGAACCCTAGTTGCTCTCCCCTCTTCCAACTCCAAGGAGAGAGAAGGGAGATTCACTAGGGTTGATGGTTTTCACTTAGGGGAGAGACTTTACATTCAAAAGAGGGGTTGAAACCCACAAGATCCAATCCCACACAATGCAAGATTGGATGCTAAATGTGTTTCAAGGGTTAAGAAAGCAAGGCTACCCTCTTTTGTAAAGAATGTTGATAGAAGAATTAAGCTAGGAATGCATAGAAAGTGACAAAGATTCACTTATAAACTGAGATAGGGATATAGGATGAAGATGCGGACCTGGAATTAGCAGTAAAATGTTGATACGGTGCTGTCCTGCAAATTCGAGCAAAAGTTGTCGGGACGATGGCGCCCGAGCGCCACGGTCCTCCGAAAAATCCGCAAAACGAAGGGGGATCTGTTCGTCTCTACACAAGGATTCCAGATCTTCAATTTCAGCCATGTACCTGCAACCTACACACAGAAAAGCGAAGATGATTGGGGGGTTAGGGATTAGGGGTTTGCCTTTAGGTCAAACCCCGATTTTGGAATTAACCAAGAAATGAGCAATGCTGTAAATGTAAATGTCTGTAATGTAAAACAAGTACTAATACCTTGTTGTAAGGATGTTTGTATCCTTATGTGTGAAGGTATAGATGTTGTATGTTGTATGTTGTAGTAGTATGTAGTAAGTGATCTCCTCTTCAATGGTTGAATCCTTGTCTTGAATGCAACACTTAGCCTTGAATGGAGACTTGAAATAATCAATTGCTTGAAGGAATGCTTGAATGCTTGAATGCTTGAGTATAATTTCCACGCTTTTTCCATCATGTCCAATGAAAGAGGAAAATGTAGTTTATATACTTGTCAATTAGGGCTGATAGACTGATTTTCTTGACCTTAGGCCGACCAGGAAAGACAATTTTCCAATTTGCAAACATAAAGACCCGAAGTCCAAAAGAGACCGGGCCCAAAATAGGACCCAGGGACCAGGGCGCTGGGCGCCATGGTCCTGGGGGACCAGGGCGCCCTGGTCCTAAAGGACCAGGACGCTGGGCGCTCTGGTCCCACCTCCCGGGACAGCAGGGTGCAAAGGAGGTTCACGCCAGGGTGCAAGAAAACGCAGTTTTTGGTGTCATAATTAGGTTTCGGGGTCTCCATTCAGGTTGCGTGTTGTGTTGCCATCATGAAGACCGAAATGTAGTTGAAATTGCAAGTGTCACAATTTAGGACGCTACATTTAGCCCCCACTTTAGTGGGAGTATGTATGCTCATACTTTCGGTAAAGTACAAGGAAACAATATTGAAAGACTTTCACCACGTCAAGGAGGCAAGATACACCAAGCCCCCAATGGACTAAGGATCTTACGACTTCGATTGAAAAAGTAAAAGGGAAGATCACGAGGGAGAACCATGACTATCAGTAGTAAGGTTCCCTCACTATGAGTCATGCAAGAAAGATATCAAAAATTTCCAAGGCAAGGTTAAATTTGCCAAGAAATTTTCAAGTATCTTGAAAAGATATGAATGGGATGTATGCCCCCCTACGTTCAAGCGATCGCACACGCCTCACTGAGGGTGATTGCTTTAAGGTAGTGATACATATAAGAAATGAGAAAGGAGCACCTTATCACAAGGATTTAGCCCCCAAGTGTAAGGTAAGCCCAAGGATAATAGACACAAAACACAAAGCACAAGGTGACTTCGCTTTCCTCGGGGTCAGTATGCTGTATGATAATTCATGTATATCATATGTATTTATGCATAATTGTTCTTCATTCCCTAATCAAGGAAGGTCACCTAGAAGAAGGGAACACATGTGTCTTTTGAGTCAACATGAGAGAGACCAAAAGAGATCTCAATGCTTTGCATCGTCCTCAAGTAGACAACACTAAGGACAACAAATAGAAGAATGAGAATAACATATAGAAGAAGTAACACAAGAGAGGAGGAGAGAATCTGCTATGCTAATGAAACTAGTCTAGCATGTCATCTACCCTCCGATCTTGCTGATCAATGTTTCGGGAAGGTAGCGAACACACTAGAGGAGGAACATCCAACACAGCAGATGGAGCTATCACAAGATCCAAACAAGGGCTATGTTCATATCCCAAGCCACGGTGTTCTTGTCTAGGAGCTAGGATAAGTGCTTTAGAAAATTTATTAGATAAATGGTTATCAATATCAACAAGTTCATATTCACTATCAGAAGCAAGAGAAGTAACATTTTCATCATGAATAACATTTTCATCTATAGCATCATCAAGATTTATAAAAATAGGGTCTTTAATTCGCACAGGATCAAGACCATCATGCATCTTATGTTTTGGATGCTTGTTGAAGGTGTTTTTGGAGATTGCAAAGTTTGAGAAGCAGCTGCTTGAGCTCTAAGACAATGCTTTCGTCGGCGTTCACGTGCAGAACGATTTCGTCTAGTCTTAGTAGGAAGTGGAGAAGATTGAGGAGGAGGAATGTTCTCATCCTTATCACTTGGGTGTTTAGGTTGTGGTCTCTTAGGCTGGATAATAGGAGAAAAAGAAGGTCTCTTCTCTCTATAAATAGAAGGAGGAGGGACTGCTCCATACAAAGGAGGAATATTTGGTTTAGGAAGAAGACCAAGTCCATCATGACGAGGAGGTATAGGTCTACTTTTAGAAGGTTTATTAGGAATAGACATAATCACATCCATGGGAACGGGTTGGGAATCTTCTTGAGGAAAGACATTAGTTTTATCTTTCAAAGGAAGAACTTCCTTCTCAAGAATGATAGGAATATCAAGTTTGGGTGTTCTAGGTTCACTGAGAGATAGGATCATATCTGTTTTCCACTTTTGATAAGATTTGAAAAGATGATCACTTCGCGGAGGAAGATCACCATTATGGGGAAATTTCAAACACTTATGAATAGGATAAGCAATAGCATTCATGGAAGATAGCCAAGGATAGCCAAGCTTCACACGAAATTGTTCGGAAGATGGAATAATAGCAAAGTTCACATCAAGGGATTTGTTATGGACCTCAATAGGCAATGTAATAGAACCAATTGCAGGAGAAGAAAATGCATCAAATAGTTTCACAATCACTTCTGTTTTGTCATAAATCACTTGATTCAATTGCAAAGTAAAAAGAAATTCTTCAGTAATAACACTAACCATGCATGAAGGATCAATAAGCACTCCACGGCAAGGTGTATTCTTGACTTTTGCAACTATGTATAAAGGACCATCAGGTGCCCTAATGGTTTCACTAGAATCAAATGTGATGGAAGGTTCTTTAGGGTTTTCTTGCTGCTCTACAAAGTTAATCACATTCGGAGTCATAGACACAAGACCATCAGATGAGAGAGAGGAATCATTAGCCTCAATTGCATTAGAGGTATGAGAAGGTAATGGAGTAGTGAAAATCTAAAGATTTTGATTAGGAGGAGCTACAGATGTATTGCCTTTATCATTCACACCAGAAATAGAGATAGTATTATTATCAATCAAATCTTGAATTTTCCCCTTTAAAGCAAAACATTTTTCAGTATCATGCCCAGGTTGACGATGAAATTGACAAAAAGATTTGTTATCAAAATAAGGTGAAGTAATCTTTGCAGGATCAATTTGTCTTATAGGAGGAAGAGTAAGCACATTTTGTTCCAATAACTTATTCATAATACTATGCAATGATTCATTCAAAGGAGTATACTTTCTTTCTTTCTTGAAAAATTTAGAAATAGGAGGCACACCTAATGTTGCATTCACATTGTTGTTGATGATGTTTTCATTGAATTTGATGGAATCTCTGTTCGGTTTAAACTTCCCAAATGGTTGTTGACTGCTATCACCCTTATCACTCGGAGCCATAGGATGTGATTGTTCCATTTGACTCATAGTCAGTTGATAATTGTGAAGAGTTGCACACAACTGTTGGAAAGAAGTAAACTCAGAAAACAAAAGTTTGTCTCGAATATCTTTTTGTAAATTAGAAATAAAGATTCTTTGAATATCATTGTCAGGCACTGGAAAGGAAATTGAGCATACAAATGCTTATATCTACCAATGAAATCAGTCACTTTTTCTTTAACACCTTGTTTACAATGCATTAAATCAATCAAAGTAACTTTAGGACTTATATTGTTTTGAAATTGTTGAATGAAAGCATTTGCAAGTTGTTCGAAAGAAGTAATAGAATAAGAAGGCAACGAGCAATACCATTGTAGGGCTTTGTCTCTTAATGTTCTAGTGAACAGTTTTGCGAGAAACCTTTGGTCATAAGCAAAATCAGTACATATTGTTTGAAAAGTCTTAACATGTGTTAGAGGATCACCTTTACCATTATAAAGCTCCAAATGCGGGATTTCAACATGTTTAGGAGGGAGAGCTCGAACAATGTCAAGAGAAAGTGGGCTCACAACATCAAATGTGGGCACACTAAACTTAGATTGATTCATAGAGGCAATTTGTTGTTGTAAAGAAGAGACAGTTTTTGCAAGATTGTTAATGGTCGCTTCAGTCGAAGAATTCATATTAGATGTGTTAGATTGTGATGGAGGTGTTATGTTATTGAAAGAAGGTAAAGAGTAAGGTGGTGGGACTCTATGATAATTAGTCATAGGAGATGATTGGACAGGAGGAACACTACGAGGAGGAATGGAATGGTTAAACGAATTGCCCCCTTGCGTCATGTTCATTTGTGGAGATATAATAGGGACACTCATTGAAGGAATGAATGAAGAAGTCGGATTAAATGAAGGAAGAGGGTTAATTGAAGAAGAAGGGATGCCCCCATGACTGGTGATCAGAGGAGGAATGTCTTGTGTAGAAGTAGCCATTATGTTTGATGTAAAGGTAGGTATGCTAGCAATAGAAGTCATCAAAGGAATAGAATGATTGACTTGAGTAGGAGGTTGTGTATAACCCAAATTTCCAGCACAACTCTTCATAGGCATCACATTCAAATCCACAATGTGTGCAATACCATGCAAAATATCAATTCCATTCTTATCACTTTGAAGCATACGTTTCAGACCCTCAATTAAAGGAAGAGCTTGACTATCAGGGTATTCTTGAGACATCCATTGTCAAAAATCATCAAATTGGTTATCCAATTTCGAAAGTTGTTCTTCAGAAACCTCATGGAGAGCTTCTTCATCATTAGGAGGATTAGAGGAATTACCCATGTCCTCGTTAAAAAGGCTATTCAAATTAGGTTCCATCTCCTCAGTAGTTAAACCTCGGAAAGACTTAATTCTATGGCTTCGTCTAACGGGAATAGTGTAAGTAGGGCTTATTGTTGTAAAACTCATGCACTAGAGAGAGAGAGAAAGTTTTGAATTTAGAGGTAGCAATTTTCAGTAAAATCAGCCAATCTTCTGGATTTAAGCTGTTAAATACAATCAGGACAATCTCTCGAAATTTCAGAAAAAATGTCAGGGACCGTGGTGCTTCGGAGTGCACACGGTCCCAGCAACTTTTTTCGAAATTCGCAGGGATGAAAGTTATGATGATTTTAGAGCTAATCTGAAAAAATTGAGTGATTTTACGATCTGGAGATAGGCCAAATTAAAGTTGCAATCTCGAAATTGAACCCTACCAAGATTGTCGAAAAATGCAAAAATTTGAATTTTGAAAAAGAGAGGGAAACTGAAATTTTGAATGTTATGATTTTAGAGGGAATGTCAAGAGCAATGCAAATTTTGAAATTTAAAAATTGACTCAATTTCATGCAAAATTCAATTTTGAAAGCGGAAATTAAAGTTGTTGTAATTAAGCACTTAATTTCAAAAGTCACAAATTGTAAGAATTTGAATAAAGCACTGAAATTTCGAATGAATGCAAACACACTTTTTAGATTTAGGACAGTAAGAACACAATTTTGACACAAAATTTCAATTTCGATGATTTTTGAATGTTTAGAAGCCTTAATCCAAGCAATCATAGGACCAACTTTGACTGTAATTTTGAAAGTGTTAGATTTGATAAAATCAGCCAAAATTCTGGATTTTAGCAGGAAAATACAGTAAGATCTCGCTCCCGAAATTTCGGAAAAAATGTCGGGGACGATGGCGCTCGGAGTGCACACGGTCCTCGCAACTTTTTTCCAAATTTTCAGGGATGGAAGATATTGTGATTTTATTGCGGAATCCAAAGTTACAGCTGATTTGGAGATGTTTTGATCAGTGAAATTGTCGGACAAAGGTTGAATCAAGAGGGCTTCAAAAATTAGGGTTTTGACACTTAACCACTTAATTTTCAAAATTAAAGCACAAATATGAATTGATAATTTGTAATAGAAGGGCAGATCTGAAACAAGCATTAATAATTAAACATTTCACAAGTTTACTTACTTAAAAAGGAAATTTAGGGTTTTTATCCAATTAACCTCTAAAATTTTGCAAAAGATCAAACATGGAAATCTAATCAAGGAATCCAATTTTCAGATCTAACTATGAATAATCAGAAAGGATGTTCATGTCGGGTTCACCAAAATGTAAAGCGGAAAATCGCGATCGAACCCTAGTTGCTCTCCCCTCTTCCAACTCCAAGGAGAGAGAAGGGAGATTCACTAGGGTTGATGGTTTTCACTTAGGGGAGAGACTTTACATTCAAAAGAGGGGTTGAAACCCACAAGATCCAATCCCACACAATGCAAGATTGGATGCTAAATGTGTTTCAAGGGTTAAGAAAGCAAGGCTACCCTCTTTTGTAAAGAATGTTGATAGAAGAATTAAGCTAGGAATGCATAGAAAGTGACAAAGATTCGCTTATAAACTGAGATAGGGATATAGGATGAAGCTGTGGACCTGGAATTAGCAGTAAAATGTCGATACGGCGCTGTCCTGCAAATTCGAGCAAAAGTTGTCGGGACGATGGCGCCCGAGCACCACGGTCCTCCGAAAAATCCGCGAAACGAAGGGGGATTTGTTCGTCTCTGCACAAGGATTCCAGATCTTCAATTTCAGCCGCGTACCTGCAACCTACACACAGTAAAGCGAAGATGATTGGGGGGTTAGGGATTAGGGGTTTGCCTTTAGGTCAAACCCTAGTTTTGGAATTAACAAAGAAATGAGCAATGTTGTAAATGTAAATGTCTATAATGTAAAACAAGTACTAATACCTTGTTGTAAGGATGTTTGTATCCTTATGTGTGAAGGTATAGATGTTGTATGTTGTATGTTGTAGTAGTATGTAGTAAGTGATCTCCTCTTCAATGGTTGAATCCTTGTCTTGAATGCAACACTTAGCCTTGAATGGAGACTTGAAATGATCAATTGCTTGAAGGAATGCTTGAATGCTTGAATGCTTGAGTATAATTTTCACACTTTTTCCATCATGTCCAATGAAAGAGGAAAATGTAGTTTATATACTTGTCAATTAGGGCTGATAGACTGATTTTCCCGACCTTAGGCCGACCAGGAAAGACAATTTTCCAATTTGCAAACATAAAGACCCAAAGTCCAAAAGAGACCGGGCCCAAAATAGGACCCAGGGACCAGGGCGCTAGGCGCCATGGTCCTGGGGGACCAGGGAACTGGGCGCCCTGGTCCTAAAGGACCAGGGTGCTGGGCGCTCTGGTCCCACCTCCCGGGACAACAGTGTGCAAAGGAGGTTCAGGTCAAGGTGCAAGAAAATGCAGTTTTTGGTGTCATAATCAGGTTTCAGGGTCTCCATTCAGGTTGCATGTTGCGTCGCCATCGTGAAGACTGAAATGCAATCGAAATTGCAAGTGTCACAATTTAGGACGCTACATTTAGCCCCCACTTTAGCGGGAGTATGTATGCTCATACTTCTGGTAAAGTACAAGGAAACAATATTGAAAGACTTTCACCACGTCAAGGAGGCAAGATACACCAAGCCCCCAGTGGACTAAGGATCTTACGACTTCGATTGACAAAGTAAAAGGGAAGATCACGAGGGAGAACCATGACTGTCAGTAGTAAGGTTCCCTCACTATGAGTCATGCAAGAAAGATATCAAAAATTTCCAAGGCAAGGTTAAATTTTCCAAGAAATTTTCAAGTATCTTGAAAAGATATGAACGGGATGTATGCCCCCCTACGTTAAAGCGATCGCACACGCCTCACCGGGGGTGATTGCTTTAAGGTAGTGATACATATAAGAAATGAGAAAGGAGCACGTTATCACAAGGATTTATCCCCCAAGTGTAAGGTAAGCCCAAGGATAATAGACACAAAACACAAAGCACAAGGTGACTTCGCTTTCCTCGGGGTCAGTATCCTGTATGATAATTCATGTATATCATATGTATGTATGCATAATTGTTCTTCATTCCCCAATCAAGGAAGGTCACCTAGAAGAAGGGAACACATGTGTCTTTTGAGTCAACATGAGAGAGACCAAAAGAGATCTCAATGCTTTGCATCGTCCTCAAGTAGACAACACTAAGGACAACAAATAGAAGAATGAGAATAACATATAGAAGAAGTAACACAAGAGAGGAGGAGAGAATCTGCTATGCTAATGAAACTAGTCTAGCACGTCATCTACCCTCCGATCTTGCTGATCAATGTTTCGGGAAGGTAGGGAACACGCTAGAGGAGGAACATCCAACACAGCAGATGGAGCTATCACAAGATCCAAACAAGGGCTATGTTCATATCCCAAGCCACGGTGTTCTTGTCTAGGAGCTAGGATAAGTGCTTTAGAAAATTTATTAGATAAATGGTTATCAATATCAACAAGTTCATATTCACTATCAGAAGCAAGAGAAGTAACATTTTCATCATGAATAACATTTTCATCTATAGCATCATCAAGATTTATAAAAATAGGGTCTTTAATTCGCACAGGATCAAGACCATCATGCATCTTATGTTTTGGAGATTTTGGAGAAAATGGAATAATGCTTGTTGAAGGTGTTTTTGGAGATTGCAAAGTTTGAGAAGCAGCTGCTTGAGCTCTAAGATGATGCTTTCGTCGGTGTTCACGTGCAGAACGATTTCGTCTAGTCTTAGTAGGAAGTGGAGAAGATTGAGGAGGAGGAATGTTCTCATCCTTATCACTTGGGTGTTTAGGTTGTGGTCTCTTAGGCTGGATAATAGGAGAAGAAGAAGGTCTCTTCTCTCTATAAAAAGAAGGAGGAGGGACTGCTCCATACCAAGGAGGAATATTTGGTTTAGGAAGAAGATCAAGTCCATCATGACGAGGAGGTATAGGTCTACTTTTAGAAGGTTTATTAGGCATAGACATAATCACATCCATGGGAACGGGTTGGGAATCTTCTTGAGGAAAGACATTAGTTTTATCTTTCAAAGGAAGAACTTCCTTCTCAAGAATGATAGGAATATCAAGTTTGGGTGTTCTAGGTTCATTGAGAGATAGGATCATATCTGTTTTCCACTTTTGATAAGATTTGAAAAGATGATCACTTCACGGAGGAAGAGATTGGAATTGTTTAGGCCAAAAGTAATCAATAGGAACGCTAGAAGTTCTTTCAGCTGGTTTAAAGAGACTATGATTGACAGTAACAACTTCACCATTATGGAGAAATTTCAAACACTTATGAATAGGAGAAGCAATAGCTTTCATGGAAGATAGCCAAGGATAGCCAAGCTTCACACGAAATTGTTCGGAAGATGGAATAATAGCAAAGTTCACATCAAGGGATTTGTTATGGACCTCAATAGGCAATGTAATAGAACCAATTGCAGGAGAAGAAAATGCATCAAATAGTTTCACAATCACATCTGTTTTGTCATAAATCACTTGATTCAATTGCAAAGTAAAAAGAAATTCTTCAGTAATAACACTAACCATGCATGAAGGATCAATAAGCACTCCACGGCAAGGTGTATTCTTGACTTTTGCAACTATGTATAAAGGACCATCGGGAGCCCTAATGGTTTCACTAGAATCAAATGTGATGGAAGGTTCTTTAGGGTTTTCTTGCTGCTCTACAAATTTAATCACATTCGGAGTCATAGACACAAGACCATCAGATGAGAGAGAGGAATCATTAGCCTCAATTGCATTAGAGGTATGAGAAGGTAATGGATCAGTGAAAATCTGAAGATTTTGATTAGGAGGAGCTACAGATGTATTGCCTTTATCATTCACACCAGAAATAGAGATAGTATTATTATCAATCAAATCTTGAATTTTCCCCTTTAAAGCAAAACGTTTTTCAGTATCATGCCCAGGTTGACGATGAAATTGACAAAAAGATTTGTTATCAAAATAAGGTGAAGTAATCTTTGCAGGATCAATTTGTCTTATAGGAGGAAGAGTAAGCACATTTTGTTCCAATAACTTATTCATAATACTATGCAATGATTCATTCAAAGGAGTATACTTTCTTTCTTTCTTGAAAAATTTAGAAATAGGAGGCACACCTGATGCTGCATTCACATTGTTGTTGATGATGTTTTCATTGAATTTGATGGAATCTCTGTTTGGTTTAAACTTCCCAAATGGTTGTTGACTGCTATCACCCTTATCACTCGGAGCCATAGGATGTGATTGTTCCATTTGACTCACAGTCAGTTGATAATTGTGAAGAGTTGCACACAACTGTTGGAAAGAAGTAAACTCAGAAAACAGAAGTTTGTCTCGAATATCTTTTTGTAAATTAGAAATAAAGATTCTTTGAATATCATTGTCAGGCACTGGAAAGGAAATTTGAGCATACAAATGCTTATATCTACCAATGAAATCAGTCACTTTTTCTTTAACACCTTGTTTACAATGCATTAAATCAATCAAAGTAACTTTAGGACTTATATTGTTTTGAAATTGTTGAATGAAAGCATTTGCAAGTTGTTCGAAAGAAGTAATAGAATAAGAAGGCAACGAGCAATACCATTGTAGGCCTTTGTCTCTTAATGTTCTAGTGAACAGTTTTGTGAGCAACCTTTGGTCATAAGCAAAATCAGTACATATTGTTTGAAAAGTCTTAACATGTGTTAGAGGATCACCTTTACCATTATAAAGCTCCAAATGTGGGATTTCAACATGTTTAGGAGGGATAGCTCGAACAATGTCAAGAGAAAGTGGGCTCACAACATCAAATGTGGGCACACTAAACTTAGATTGATTCATAGAGGCAATTTGTTGTTGTAAAGAAGAGACAGTTTTTGCAAGATTGTTAATGGTCGCTTCAGTCGAAGAATTCATATTAGATGTGTTAGATTGTGATGGAGGTGTTATGTTATTGAAAGAAGGTAAAGAGTAAGGTGGTGGGACTCTATGATAATTAGTCATAGGAGATGATTGGATAGGAGGAACACTACAAGGAGGAATGGAATGGTTAAACGAATTGCCCCCTTGCGTCATGTTCATTTGTGGAGATATAATAGGGACACTCATTGAAGGAATGAATGAAGAAGTCGGATTAAATGAAGGAAGAGGGTTAATTGAAGAAGAAGGGTTGCCCCCATGACTGATGATCACAGGAGGAATGTCTTGTGTAGAGGTAGCCATTATGTTTGATGTAAAGGTAGGTATGCTAGCAATAGAAGTCATCAAAGGAATAGAATGATTGACTTGAGTAGGAGGTTGTGTATAACCCAAATTTCCAGCACAACTCTTCATAGGCATCACATTCGAATCCACAATGTGTGCAATACCACGCAAAATATCAATTCCATTCTTATCACTTTGAAGCATACGTTTTAGACCCTCAATTAAAGGAAGAGCTTGACTATCAGGGTATTCTTGAGACATCCATTGTCGAAAATAGTCAAATTAGTTATCGAATTTTGAAAGTTGTTCTTCAGAAACCTCATGGAGAGCTTCTTCATCATTAGGAGGATTAGAGGAATTACCCATGTCCTCGTTAAAAAGGCTATTCAAATTAGGTTCCATCTCCTCAGTAGCTAAACCTCAGAAAGACTTAATTCTATGGCTTCGTCTAACGGGAATAGTGTAAGTAGGGCTTATTGTTGTAAAACTCATGCACTAGAGAGAGAGAGAGAGAAAGTTTTGAATTTAGAGGTAGCAATTTTCAGTAAAATCAGCCAATCTTCTAGATTTAAGCTGTTAAATACAATCAGGACAATCTCTCGAAATTTCAGAAAAAATGTCAGGGACCTTGGTGCTTCGGAGTGCACATGGTCCCAGCAACTTTTTTCAAAATTCGCAGGGATGAAAGTTATGATGATTTTAGAGCTAATCTGAAAAAATTGAGTGATTTTACGATCTGTAGATAGGCCAAATTAAAGTTGCAATCTCGAAATTGAACCATACCAAGATTGTCGAAAAATGCAAAAATTTGAATTTTGAAAAAGAGAGGGAAACTGAAATTTTGAATGTTATGATTTTAGAGGGAATGTCAAGAGCAATGCAAATTTTGAAATTTAAAAATTGACTCAATTTCACGCAAAATTCAATTTTGAAAGCGGAAATTAAAGTTGTTGTAATTAAGCACTTAATTTCAAAAGTCACAAATTGTAAGAATTTGAATAAAACACTGAAATTTTGAATGAATGCAAACACACTTTTCAGATTTAGGACAGTAAGAACACAATTTTGACACAAAATTTCAATTTCGATGATTTTTGAATGTTTAGAAGCCTTAAACCAAGCAATCACAAGACCAACTTTGACTTTAATTTTGAAAGTGTTAGATTTGATAAAATCAGCCAAAATTCTGGATTTTAGCAAGAAAATATAGTAAGATCTCGCTCCCGAAATTTCAGAAAAAATGTCGGGGACGATGGTGCTCGGAGTGCACACGGTCCTCGCAACTTTTTTCCAAATTTTCAGGGATGGAAGATATTGTGATTTTATTGCGGAATCCAAAGTTACAGCTGATTTGGAGATGTTTTGATCAGTGAAATTGTCGGACAAAGGTTGAATCAAGAGGGTTTCAAAAATTAGGGTTTTGACACTTAACCACTTAATTTTCAAAATTAAAGCACAAATTTGAATTGATAATTTGTAATAGAAGGGCAGATCTGAAACAAGCGTTAATAATTAAACATTTCACAAGTTTAGTTACTTAAAAAGGAAATTTAGGGTTTTTATGCAATTAACCTCTAAAATTTTGCAAAAGATCAAACATGGAAATGTAATCAAGGAATCCAATTTTCAGATCTAACTATGAATAATCAGAAAGGATGTTCATGTCGGGTTCACCAAAATGTAAAGCGGAAAATCGCGATCGAACCCTGGTTGCTCTCCCCTCTTCCAACTCCAAGGAGAGAGAAGGGAGATTCACTAGGGTTGATGGTTTTCACTTAGGGGAGAGACTTTACATTCAAAAGAGGGGTTGAAACCCACAAGATCCAATCCCACACAATGCAAGATTGGATGCTAAATGTGTTTCAAGGGTTAAGAAAGCAAGGCTACCCTCTTTTGTAAAGAATGTTGATAGAAGAATTAAGCTAGGAATGCATAGAAAGTGACAAAGATTCGCTTATAAACTAAGATAGGGATATAGGATGAAGCTGTGGACCTAGAATTAGCAATAAAATGTCAATACAGCGCTGTCCCGCAAATTTGAGCAAAAGTTGTCAGAACGATGGCGCCCAAGCGTACCTGCAACCTACACACAGAAAAGCGAAGACGATTGGGGGGTTAGGGATTAGGGGTTTGCCTTTAGGTCAAACCCCGGTTTTGGAATTAACCAAGAAATGAGCAATGCTGTAAATGTAAATGTCTATAATGTAAAACAAGTACTAATACCTTGTTGTAAGGATGTTTGTATCCTTATGTGTGAAGGTATAGATGTTGTATGTTGTATGTTGTAGTAGTATGTAGTAAGTGATCTCCTCTTCAATGGTTGAATCCTTGTCTTGAATGCAACACTTAGCCTTGAATGGAGACTTGAAATGATCAATTGCTTGAAGGAATGCTTGAATGCTTGAATGCTTGAGTATAATTTCCATGCTTTTTCCATCATGTCCAATGAAAGAGGAAAATGTAGTTTATATACTTGTCAATTAGGGCTGATAGACTGATTTTCCCGACCTTAGGCCGACCAGGAAAAACAATTTTCCAATTTGCAAACATAAAGACCCGAAGTCCAAAAGAGACCGGGCCCAAAATAGGACCCAGGGACTAGGGCGCTGGGCGCCATGGTCCTGGGGGACCAGGGCGCTGGGCGCTCTAGTCCCACCTCCCGGGATAGCAGGGTGTAAAGGAGGTTCAGGCCAGGGTGCAAGAAAATGCAGTTTTTGGTGTCATAATCAGGTTTCGGGGTCTCCATTCAGGTTGCATGTTGCGTTGCCATCGTGAAGACAGAAATGCAGTCGAAATTGCAAGTGTCACAATTTTAGGACGCTACAGAACCGACAATGCCTCAACCAATACAGGAAACTGAGATAGTCACACCAATACAATCAGAAAATTCAACTGTGACTAATGATCAGAGTAGTGAACTTGAAGTTTAGAAGACACCAAGGTATGTAAGATTAAATCATTCCAAAGGTCAAATCATTGGAGATAGGAACAAGGGAGTTATGACAAGAAGAAGACTGGAAAATGAAGAGGTATGTCTTATTTCTCAAATTGAACTGGCATCTGTTATTGAATCTTGTAAAAATAAACATTGGTTAAAGGCTATGGAAGATGAATTAGATTAGATAGAAGAGAATGAGACTAGGACTTTAGTTCCCCGACCTAAAAATAAGAATGTTATTAGAAATAAATGGGTTTTTAGGAATAAACTAAATGAGGATGATCAATTTGTAAGAAACAAGGTTAGATTGCTTTGTAAAAGGTATTCTCAAATGGAAGGAATTGATTATGGTGAGACATTTGCAATTGTAGCTAGAATTGAAGTTGTTAGACTATTTATTGCCTATGCAGCTTATAAGAACTATAAGGTTTATCAAAAAGATGTTAAAAGTGCATTTTTGAATGGTGAACTTGAGGAAGAAGTATACATTCAGCATCCTGATGGATTTTCACTGACATATGATAAATGGTTTGTAGATTAAAGAAAGATTTATATGGATTGAAACAAGCTCCTAGAGCTTGGTATGCAAGGTTGGATAAATATCTTTTGAAGCTTGGTTTTAATAAAGGAGTGTTGATAGTAATTTATATTATAAGATCAATGATGATGATATTTTGATTATTGAAGTATTTGTTGATGATATCACTTTTGGAGGAGAAGATAAATTGTGCATAGAATTTTCTAATAATATGTGTACACTTAAAAATAATTATTTTAATTATTTTTAAATTCCTGACATAATTAATTTATTAATTACGCCAATTTTTAATTCTCCTCAATATTATTACTTATAATTAATATTGTCACTATAGTCTGTTGATTGATTTATTTAATAAATCAATCCCCTTTTATTCTTCTAAAAATCCTCAATATTAAATCTTCTCAAATTCCTCCTCTTAACTAATTAATTTGAATTAATTAGTTAACCTAAGTGATTCCTACAAATCACCTTTTCCTAATCCATCATTAACCTAATTAATTCTTCTAGAAACTCCCTAATCTCACTTAGCATTATTCTTCTAATTTTTAATTCCCTCCACTCATTCTCCCTCCTAGTCAAATCCTCCTACAAATCTTATCTACCCTAATGCCACCCAATCATTCCTCTAATCCCTCTCCTAATGAGTTGCTAGTGGCTAATCATCATGATTAGCCACAAAGTCAACTCCTTGTCCCTTCCATCCAACCACTCTCCTTAAATGCCCTTTTCCTAAGTGAATGTGAGATTTTCAAAATCTTATATTCCTCTAGGTATCTCATTCTCCAAGGAATTTTTAATTCCTCTGTATTCCTCCAATCCCCATGAGCATCCCTTTTGAAGAATTTTTAATTCTTCCTTTCCATCCCTCAAAAAATATCCTATCCCTTTCTCTTTTCAAGGCACATTGGGAAGTCTTCCCAATGAACCTTGAGGAGTGTGGAGACAAGAAATGCCTTTAAGACATATCTCTTGGTCTCCACACCTCCTCTTGGGCCTTGTGTGGGCTCACAAGGAATCCTGTGTTGGCATTTTTGTTGTTTATGTTGTGATTGTCATTGATGGACACACACTTGTATTGAGATCCCCTTTTTATGTATGAGCTCATGCTCAACTGGTATTTGTTCCAACCAGTATGTTGTATACTAGTCTTGAGACTAGTGGTGATTTTGTAGAATGTGTTTCCTAGTCTGAAGTGGCATGTCAACCCCAAGTGGTTCGTAGATCACAAGCATTATGGGGGAGCAAAGCGGCACAACACATTCTTACCAATCTTCATTTTTGTCAAACCAGCAACTTGTATTTTGTATGAACCAGTAATACTCTGTGAAGAGTTACCAACTAGCATTTTGTGATGAGTTACCAATCCATCGATTGTTTGACGGTGCCGACACATTGGCGGTACTTTTTGTGTCGTGTTACTGAGTATGTCTAGATTCATTGAACCTAGGAAATTGTAATGTAATCCTATTGGACTGACATGAAATTAGATTCCTTTACAAGAACATCATGTCTAGGGTTTTAAGTTGTTGTTGAAAGGGTTAATGTCATGCTAGAGTTTAAGGTGGAAGTTGAGAACGATCTTATCTGAGAAGATCAAGTTGTAACTATGTGAGAGAGAGAAAACTAAAGTAATGTTGGAATGCATTAGCTGTGAGCAATACTGGATCTAACCAAGCAGTTTGTGCTATTAGATAGATCAAACACTTGTTGATTACTCACATCTTTGACAAGTCTATAGCCCTTAACCGGGTAGGCCTCAAAGCCTTTGTAAAATCCTCTAACAAGGTGGTTCACACATGTGAATCTAAAATCCTCTAACAAGGTAGTCTTTAATCAGACTTATCTCCTAACAAAGAATGAGATTCCTAACAGGATCTGTTCAGGTGAAGAACATTGTAAGACTTTAACCGGTCTGACCTTAACCAGTCTGGTTTCTATTATGTAGATAGTGACTTGTGAGTTCCATCTCACTGTGGTTTTTCCTAGTTGGGTTTCCATGTCAAATATCTTGTGTTATGGTTGTATTGCTTTTGTGGGTGAATACTTTATTCACATTTTGGTTTGCATGCATGGTAACTAGTCTGACTGTTAGACTGCTTTACTAGTTTACCTTTAGACTATGTAAGTGTTTTAGTGCAGTAATTTTTGGCATACTAATTCACCCCCCCCTCTTAGTATTCATCATCCTGTCCCTCCATCTTGGGTCAATCCTAGCCCTTCATTTATCCTCCTCCCTCCCTATAAATTGAGGACTCTACCCCCTCACATTTCATCTCCAATTTTAGCAAGTTCATGTTGCTAGTTTGCGCCTAGGAAACCATCTTTGCACCCTTATCATGCCAAAGTTACCCCTCATCCATACTTAGCCATATTATCCATCTCATCCTTCAAATCCATCACATCCATTTGCGCACAATGTTGGAGAGCCAACCACATCAAGCAATCAAGGAGAAAATTGACATCACATTGGAGACATTTCGGTGCACTTCGACTCCATCCAAGCTCCATCTGAGGGAGAAGATAAAGGTTTGCAAGGTAAAAGCATTTGTCTTCATGTGTTTATGTGATTTGATTTATGCTTCATATTTTTATATGTTCTAGTGTTTTGATTTGTATGCTAACCATCCAAATCCACCTTGCTTCTTTTTCCCATCTTCATTCTAGCACGCCCCATGAGACCCACATCCCTAAAACTAATGTTTTTTGAGTTTTTGCGAGTTTGCAAGTCGCAAGTATCAGAATAGCATGAGAGACTGCAAATCAACATGAGTGATTCAGGTTCAGAATGACAAACAAACCTCTTCGGCATGTGTGCAGGCACACCAGCATGAGTGCAAGCACACTAGCGCGACGGTTCTTAAAAAATAAAAATAAAAAATTCCCGCTTTCTATTTTTAAAAAAATTTACTCTCTGTTTATCTGTTCGACTCATGCGTATGCACGTCAACATGGGTGGACGCATTTTGATGCAAGGGAAACTGAACTAGCATGACCATTTTCAAAAATTCTCACCGTCGGCAAAAGTTTTGTTTTTGAAATTTGAATTTTAAAATTTAAACCGCTAACCCTTTTTCTCTATTTTCAGGCTTTCAACTCGGGTGCAGGCATTTCAACGCAGGCGTAGGTGTTTTAGCACAACCGATCTAGAACAACGTGATAGATAGGTATGAAATCACAAGTTCTGTTTGTTTTAATTTTTATTTATTTTTATTATTATTTTTGGTTTCTGTCAACTGCAACGCGTACGCAGGTGTTTTGGTGCCTGCACAGGCACTTCAATGCGACTAACTACATTTCAGCGCGTGTGTTGTTTGTGCAGGCTAATGACTACTGATTTTCCTTTTTTGTGTGTGTTGTAGCTTCTTCAATTGTCCAAGACCTAAGAAACACAAAAAACTACTAATACGAACTGTTTTGCAAGTTGCCTAGGAGTTCCAACCAAATATTGTGTCTTTTCTTAATTAGGAACCTAGATTTAAGTAAAAGATAAATGAACCATTGTCTTTTGTGTTTTTTGAAAAGTGTAAAGGTAGGAGAGTATGCTCTTGTCTAGCTAGATGATCAGAAATCTAGACCCTCCAAGTTTTTCATGTTTGTTGCATGCTTACCTTTAGCAGGCCTGCCCTCCCAACTTTCTCTTTGAGAAGGTAAGAGGGGAATGACCCAAGTGAGTACACCTAGACCTGGGGTTCCCAACTCACTATAATAAATAGGTCATTGATGATGAAAGGGTCAATGGTTGGAGCTATATGAGAGTTCACTCTCACATTGGGTGCTTAGTAGGATCCTAGAGATCTCAATCATGCTTGCATGACTACTAAGTTCTTGGTGCTTCATTGGGCTATAGGCATCAATTGCACTTGCATAACTGTGAAGGGTAGCTCCTAACGGGAAGACATATTAAACACCTTTTGCATAGTGGCCAAAAACCTTCTAGTCATTGGTGCAAAAGGTCGGACCTTCGAAGCCGCCTGTAGACACCTAAAAACGGTCAACGCTTGCAGGATCGTACTTTAACATTTGCGCATTGCCTCATTTTAGGTTTTTGCGTAGCATTAACATTTCTCCTATGTCACGCACTTGGTCTTTATCATTTGCGAGCATCGAGTCTTTCTTCTGCATTCTTCATTTGTCTCACTTTTGAATTTGGTCTTGTCGATAACAATCTTTAATCATGATTTTGGTTGATCTTGTCAATCTCTTATCAGCTTGTCAATCTCATCGTTTTACGATCGATTTGTCATCGATCCTTGTCCTCTTGTCAATCTTGTCATTTTGCGACCATATTGTCATCAATCGATTATTGTCTGTCTTAATTATGTCAATTTGGATCAATTTGTCATTGTTCCTCGTCGATTGGCGCATTTAATCAAATCATTTATCACATTGGTCATTTATCAATCCAAAATCAAATCAAATCGAGTCAATTATCTTTCAAGACCTAATTCATCTTCCAGGGTTTTGTGATTTAATCATTTAACCTTGTGTGTCATTTCTTCCTCTAGGATTGAATAATTTATTTATTTAACCTAGGTCTTCATGTCGCAATTAAATGTTTCATTTAATTGGCTAATTAATTATTCTTCTCTTTATGAATTAATTAATAAATGAAAAATTATTAATTAATTTCTTAATCTTTCATCAATTATTCCTCTTATTATAAATTAATTAATAAATGAAAAATTATTAATTAATTTATCTAATTTTCCTAATTTTTCATTCCCTCTTTGTGAATTAATTGATAAATGAGAAATTATTAATTAATTCACTATGTTCCTATTTTCCTCATTTTCTAATTTCCTAATTTCATTATTTTCCTAATTCCTAATTTACACCTATTTTCTAATTTTCTAATTCAAATTCCACCTAATTAACTTGTCTCTAGTTCTCCCTATTTTTGTGCTTCATGTGTCATACTCTTGACATAGAAATTTGTCATAGAGTCTTGTCTTGACATAGCAATTTGTCATAGAGTCTTGTCTTGACATAGCAATTTGTCATAGAACTTGTCTTGACATAGAAATTTGTCATAAAATCTGTCATAAAATTGTCATAAGCCTCTTTGCATAGCAACATGTCATAAACTTTGCTATTATTGATTTGAATTTCTATTCGAATCTCTTTCATGCTAATTTGCTCATTTCTCCAATTTCTCTATAAATTGGATGATTTTCTTCAATCAATCCCCTTCAAATCTTCATGAATCCAAATTTTCTATCAAACTATCGAACTTATGCTTCTAGTACTCTTGAACTTTTCATCAATCTTGCTTTCAATTGTGTGTGCACTTGTAGGTGAGATCCACAAACCCATTGAAGAGGAAAGAACAACAATGGAGCCGCATGGAAGGAGTATTCAATTCTATATCTGGTTTGCATAATTTTTCATCTTTGAATGCTTTGTTTTCATACCTCTATTGAGTGTGCTTAGAATTAGGTTCATTCCAATGAGTGTTGTTTTGATTGAGTTATAATGTCTTGTGTTTTGTTTTGATCTACTTATTTTGATGATTTCCTATTTCCTATGCTACATTAATTGGTGAACTCGACGTGAATACTAACCTTCTAACCCCTTTACTGTGTTTTGGAGTGCTTCTAAGTTGATTTTGCAGGTCAAAAACCCAAAAACAAGGCCGTGCAGTGCATTCTGGACACTTCTGCGCTTGTGTGAAGCATTCTGCGCCTATGTTGAAACATCTTGCGCCTGTGTTGAGACATGCTGCGCTTGTGTCAGACATCTTGCGGTTGTGTCATAACTTCTGCGCCTGTGTAAAGTCCAGATCAGAGGTGAAAAATGCAGTTTTTACTTGAAAAATTTTATATGTTTTAGTAAATTGCAATTTTGAGGGTCTTCAGTGCATTTTATCATTGATGTTTCCAAATTTTGGTTCTAGATTATTTGAATACCTTTCCAACGCATCAAACGGTTTGTAATTCGGAGCTAGGATGAGAAAGTTATGCCTTCTCAAAGTGGACTGAAATTGAAATCTAGTTTTCATAAATCAGATCATCCGTGCTTTGGATTTTGGTACTAATTATTTGTGCAGGATCTTGGCATATGCATGACAAAGACTACAAATCAAACTACTAACATGTGTTATGCAGATTCGATGGTCAAAGACAATAAATCAAACTTCTGACATGTGTTTTTGTAGGTTGCCTTGGAGAAACAACCAAATTGTGTGTTTGAGATTTTTAATTAGGCACTTAGTGATTTGTAAGTAGGTGGGAATGAACATTTGTTTGCTTTGATTGTTAAGTATGACATTGGAGTAGGAGAGTATGCTCTCATCCTTCTTAGGGTGATCAGAAATCCAGATCTTCGGTACCATACTTGTGTTGTTGATTGTTTGTCACCCTTAGAGGGCCTGCCTTCCCGACCACTTTGCTTTAGCAAGCAAGTGATAATCGTGAGAAGGGGATGACCCAAAGTGAGTACGGCTAGAATTCCTTGGCATTCTAACTCACTATAAACAAATACCTGATGAGCGAAAGCTTTGAAGGAAGTGTTACGTGGGAATTGCAGTTACTTGGGAAGTGATGCCCCTTGAAACTCTTTCTCATATCAACATCTAAGTAGGGCCTCTTGGTCTAAATCATGCTTGCGCGACTACATTTGTTTGGTATCTTGATGGGATTAATGTCTCAATCATGCTTGCATGACATCAAGGAGTAATGCTTAACAGAAATCCTTATTAAACACCTTGTTTTTAGAGGCCAAAAACCCTTCTAGTTGCTTGAGAAGGACAAATTCGGATACTTGGAAGAGATACTAAGTTCGCCATGGGGAGATTCCATGGGGACTGATGCTTGGCTGCCCTGAGAAGTGAGTGCCGTGGAGGGGAGCCCGTGGGGTCAAGCATCTATGTATTCTCCTTGAATCCCATAATGAGTCTACCTCTCAAGTACCTAATGTCTTTGCCTACCCTAAGGAATGTGGAAATGAGCATGATTGTCTTGAGTCTAAGTTGTAACATCTTGTATTCTTTGATTGTCAAAAGTTGAATGTTATCCCACTTCAAAATCAAAACACCTTAATCAAAACAAGATTAAACACAAGAGACATTCATCCAACAAAAGTTTATCAAGATTCAAAACTCATCTTCAAACATGGTTGTCAAATATTGTTCAAGATCTTGTCTCAAGAAGCATGTCACTTACATTTAGGTTCATCCTAGGTTGCATTTTACAAAGTCATTGTCAAATATCAAGGTTAGGTTTCACCTAAGTCATACTCCTTTTGCATATTAATAAGAGTCATCCACTTGCATATGTCCTCTTGCATTAAAGTCATACCATTGTCATACATTTATATTTCCATACCCTAAAGTCTTTTCATTAAGCTCGAGTCATTATCATATCATATTAGGGTCGCTTGCATATTAATTATCTCTTTGCATATAGTCTCAAAAACTAGGTTTTGTCATCCTTGAGTAATCCAAATCTTTGATAAACCCTAAGTCATTGTTAGGAGGTCTAGACCTTATCAAACCCTTTTGTCCTTTTGTCATCAATGTCATTTCGTCAAACCTAGCTTAGTATCCAAGCATATAGGGGAGACATTGTCATCTTGTCCTTTGTCACTTAGTCCTTTTGTCCTTTGAGGTCTAGATATCATTTCAATTTCCTAAGGGTCTCTCTTTTAGATTTGCATTCAAAAGTTTGCCAAAATCTCCAAAAACAACCAAAAAAAATAGATTGCATTTTCATTTATTTAGTTTGCATTTAGTTGCATATCATACATTATCCTTGAAAAAATTCCAAAAATATTGCATTTGCATAAGTGACATGTCTATTGAAACAAGGTTCCAAGCACCAATGATGCAACAAAGTTTGACATATCAACCGACAATGCAATCAGATTTTAATCCAAGGCAATCACACTTCTATCCAACTCAACAACAAGGCTATATTGATCAAACTCTTTATGATGAAACAAATGTCCAAATACAAAAACTAGAGGAGAAACTAACTCAAGAAAATGAGATTTTGGAACAAAAAGTGAAAAACATTGAGAAGATTAGATCACAAATGTCCAAAGTATTTCAAAAATTTCCAGGTCAAAATCCAAAGATTGAGCCAATTGATGTAAGATCCCTTCTTGAACGATCAGACATACCAGCCCTTCTCTCACAAATAGAGATGATGAAAAAATTACAAGAAAGTAGACAACATCAATTTCAACATTATGTGCCTCCACAACAAGAACAAGGTGTTTCCTATCAATCAGATTTTCAACCATCACAACCAATGGTCCAACGTATGCAACCAACACAACCAATGGTCCAACATATGCAACCAACACAACCAATGGTCCAATTTCAACAATATGTCCAACCAACAATACAATGCAAACAAATGGTTCAACCAATGGTGGAGTATCAACAAGTTCAATCAACATATCAATGTCAACAACCGCAACCAAACATTCAAAAACAAAGGTTGCAACACACACCAACCCAAGTTTCAAACATGTCAAAACAATTGAACCAAGTCCAAAATCAAAACATGACATAAGATCAGAACCAACTTCTTTCCAAACAAGTTCAAATTCTAGGTCCAACCATGTCAAAACCTAAAAATAAAGGTGGCTTTATTGCAATGTTCTTAAGGAACCTACCAAGTGAGTTTATTGGGGAAGATCAAGATAATACAACTATGTCTAGCAATGCCTCATCCCCTCGCAAGCAAATTGACTCTCCAGTGGCATCTATCCCTACACCTTTAGAAGTTTCACAAGAACCTTCCATATTGTCCTCATTAAACAATACACCTAAGGATGCAATTATCCAAGAGTTATCCATAATTGATTGCCAAGATAATCCAATTCATGATGCACATCCTTGTCATGCTTCAGAAATACAAGACCCAATGCCACCATGCACTTTATTGCCATTACCTATTTTAGAGGACCTCATTCCAAGTCCCTCTTCCTCATATTTAAGCATTGATTCCTTGCTAGAATCCATCACAAATGTTCAAAGTACATTTCCTTCATGCCAAACCGTTGATCCCTTGTCAGAATCCTCCATGCATATCCAAAGTCCAACCTCATGTCAAGAGGATAATTTAGAGCACGAAGAAATGAGTCCTAAAGAAAATCAAGATCAAGATCCTGAAACCTTATCATCCCATCCAATTGTTGACCAAGATCCCATTTCCCCAGACACTCATAATGATTCCCCTATTATTGTCCATCCTATCCAAAGTCCTATTGGCACTCCATTCCCTGGGCAAGATCAAGATATCCCAGTCCATTCGATCCCAAACGATCCCCTTCCATTTCATGAGCAAAATGTCCTTTCAAATCCCATTGACATTCCACTTCCTAAGAAATATCAAGATATCCCTTCCATCCTTTCTCATGATCCCATTGAAAGTCAAGAGAAAAGCACCTTTAAAGAGGATTCCAATGATCTTCCTCCTTGTCAAGATCAAATTATTCCTTCAGATCCTCCACAAGATCCACTTGTTCCTCCATCTCCTTGTCTTAATCTAGCATATCCACTCCAAGATCATATTTCTTGTGATGATCCCATTATTTCTCCCATTCCATCTCTTGAAGAGCCTGTCATTGAACTATGCCCACTACATGATCCTAATCCCCCTCATGATCCTAATGTGTTAGTGCAAGATGTTCATGAACCCTCGACATGCATAATGGGTTCTTCCACTTTGGTGCAATCCGATCCACTTCAAGATCTCATTATTTCTCTCATATCACCTCCACCTCATAATGGACTCGCCTCTTCTTCCCAAAGAAAAGAGTATCCTACAAGTCAAGATATTCATAAAGGCAAAGGAGTAGACCTTCATGAGAAAGAATCCCTTCATGTTAAAGAATATACTAATGGTCATGGCTACAGAGCTCACACTCAAGGCGTTGGTATCCCTTCAAAGTCAAAATCCAAATGTCCACCTTCCCCATCATCGCTTCCATCCATTCTAGGTCCCTATATCCCTCCATCTCCTATGCAACGTCAGCAAAGGCACACATCTTGGAGAACTTTCCATCCATCCCACATGCCTCCATATCATTCCCATCCACACCAACATTCATTCCCTCTTCCAAGCAATTTGGATGCCAAGTATAAAAGTCATAAGTCTAAAAATCCACATGTATTCAAGGATCAACATGTCCAATCTAATCAGCATGTCAAAACAAAGAGAAATATGATTTATAAAGAAAAAGAAAAATACAAAAGGCCACAAAGGCCCATTGAGCACAATAAAGAAAAGTCAAAATATATATGGGTTCCTAAATCCCTTGTGCAAGTAATGCACTCCAAGGAATCACAAAAGAATGAAAAATCAAAAACCATGTGGATCCCTAAGAAGCTCCTTGAAGCACAAAAGCCTAAAGAAACATCCAACTTGGCATCCAAAGTTGCTATTCCTCCATCCAGACATTCCAAGTCTATTCCTCCATCACCTTCTTCATCCATTTTGGGCCCTTATGTCCCAAAATCCATAGCCTTTTCTTCGTCAAAATCTCAATATCCAAAATACATCTTTCCTCCATCAGTTCATCACCCCTCAAGGTGTGTGCCAATGTCGATCTTGCCTTCATTTCCATCTACTCAAGCCCAATTCTTCCAATACCCTATCTATTATCCAATGCATATTTTCCATCCTTCTATCCCTCTAGTCCAATCCTTTGCATAAATCCTTGCCTTAGTTTCATCTCATTTTCCATGTCCTTATCCTACCAACGTCTTTGAGCATACTTTTAAAGGTCATGATCCATTTATTTCAAGATGTTTGAGTCCTTCTTCCATCCCCTATCATGTGTCCATCTTCTCTTGAAAAAGTCAAAATCAAAAAAATAATTAAAAAAAATCAAAAAAGAAAAGACAAAATAAGAAAAAAAGTAAAGAAAAATAATTCGTCCACTGGTGAAAACCTGGCAAACAGGCGCCTTGGGCAAGTACCGTGATGAAAACCTGGCAAACAGGCATCATGCGTAATTTATGAACTTCTTGCACACCACACTTGGGGGTAGGTTTCCTCCTTCATATCCTATTGCCCTTCATTATCCTATCACACCATGTCATTACCCTTCATATCCTATTCTCCCTCATGTCCAGTTTCTCTTTCCACCTTTGATCTTGACAAGGCTGAGGATCTTCATGAGCATCGTGCATCTTGTTTGCAGCTTTTAGTCTATCATAGCTTTTGGTCTTTATCCATTTGCTTATTTCAACCTTTCATCCATATTCCCTATCTTATTGCAACTGTCTACCACTATCCCTTATCCTATCCCGACCTTCAGTCCATGTCCTTTATCCATTCTTGGTCTTGCTTATCCTATCCATATCTTATCGCTATCCATACACTCTTTCTGTCCCTTGATCTTGATCTGACATAAGGATGCAAAATTTAAACATGGTTTCAAAAACCTCTTGACATGTCCCTCATGCCATGTCACTACTTTACATTGTCATATCCAGTCTCTTGTCCCATCACGCAAAAAGCTCTTGGAAATTGCATCTGTGTTGTCCCCATAATAAAAGGCCTTTGTCTTCCCTCTATCCACCATCATGTCAGAAAGCCTATTTATTCACCTATCATATTCCTTGCCTTGCTAGACACTGGGGGCAAAATCATACAAATTGGAAAATGTCCTGAAAAAAAAATCATAAAAATTGAACAATGTCATGCAAAAATCATAAAAATCAAACAATGTCATAAAAAGATCATAAAAATTGAATAATGTCCTGAAAAAATCTCAAAAACATTTAAAAATGTCCTGAAAAAAAATCTCAAAAAAATCGAATAAAGTCCTGAAAAAAGTATCTAAAAACTGAAAAAATGAAAATCCCTAAAAATCATAAAAAGTCCTGAAAAAATGAACACAAAAACATTTCAAAAACATTAAAATCCAAAAACACGCTTTTTGCAATAAAGTATTCCTTTTGTGCATAAGACAAATCACTGAGCATTCCTCCAACGACACTCGCAATCAAACATTGTGCTTTAATGAAATCATGCTTTAACCAGATGAACTTTTTCAATCAAACCAAACATTCAAATTGATCACAATTGTCATATTAATCAAACATCAGTATCAAAATCATTTGTCCTTGTTCCTATTATCATGGGTCTTATACAGGGTGTGGTATACTCGAAACCAGACTGTGTCCTGTCTTAGACGGGGTACCGCATATCCTGAAACCAGACAGCATGATCGTCCTATCAGCACTTTCAACTTTTGACAATGAAGATCAAGATGTTTGTTTGATTTGTTTGAATTTGTGCATCTTATCTTTTTCTTGAGTTATCTTCGATCATGTTCCTAGGTTGCTCGATGATGTCACTGAGTGATTTAGAGTGACCGGGATAATTCATGGTCTTTTTCTTTTCTTGATTGTGATTGTCGTTTGTCTGTGATGTGTCTGTCTTTTGCAAAAAGGGTTGCATTTCAGCTCTGGCCTTCAATGCCATGATGCTACGCATTCATTTTGCTAAATAAAAATTAAGGTTCTCACCTACAAAGTGCATTACTGAAAGCAAGTTTTTCCTTCATCTCTAACTATCCTCTGTCTAATTTCTTCTTACTAACATTTCTTCTGTTAGTCTTGGCAGTCTGTTTGATCCATTCGAATCCTATCATTTTCTATCGTTCTTATCGATCAATTGGCCTCTTTTCTGGATGTTTCCGGCCAATTCCTCGAGGGGGCATGCATATGTCATTATTATTGTCTGGGGCATTTTCATTATCGTTCTTTGAAACAACGCTTAAAATCGCATTGTCTCAAAGAGGGGCAAAATGTAGACACCTAAAAACGGTCAACGCTTGCAGGATCGTACTTTAACATTTGCGCATTGCCTCATTTTAGGTTTTTGCGTAGCATTAACATTTCTCCTATGTCACGCACTTGGTCTTTATCATTTGCGAGCATCGAGTCTTTCTTCTGCATTCTTCATTTGTCTCACTTTTGAATTTGGTCTTGTCGATAACAATCTTTAATCATGATTTTGGTTGATCTTGTCAATCTCTTATCAGCTTGTCAATCTCATCGTTTTACGATCGATTTGTCATTGATCCTTGTCCTCTTGTCAATCTTGTCATTTTGCGACCATATTGTCATCAATCGATTATTGTCTGTCTTAATTATGTCAATTTGGATCAATTTGTCATTGTTCCTTGTCAATTGGCGCATTTAATCAAATCATTTATCACATTGGTCATTTATCAATCCAAAATCAAATCAAATCGAGTCAATTATCTTTCAAGACCTAATTCGTCTTCCAGGGTTTTGTGATTTAATCATTTAACCTTGTGTGTCATTTCTTCCTCTAGGATTGAATAATTTATTTATTTATCCTAGGTCTTCGTGTCGCAATTAAATGTTTCATTTAATTGGCTAATTAATTATTCTTCTCTTTATGAATTAATTAATAAATGAAAAATTATTAATTAATTTCTTAATCTTTCATCAATTATTCCTCTTATTATAAATTAATTAATAAATGAAAAATTATTAATTAATTTATCTAATTTTCCTAATTTTTCATTCCCTCTTTGTGAATTAATTGATAAATGAGAAATTATTAATTAATTCACTATGTTCCTATTTTCCTCATTTTCTAATTTCCTAATTTCATTATTTTCCTAATTCCTAATTTACACCTATTTTCTAATTTTCTAATTCAAATTCCACCTAATTAACTTGTCTCTAGTTCTCCCTATTTTTGTGCTTCATGTGTCATACTCTTGACATAGAAATTTGTCATAGAGTCTTGTCTTGACATAGCAATTTGTCATAGAGTCTTGTCTTGACATAGCAATTTGTCATAGAACTTGTCTTGACATAGAAATTTGTCATAAAATCTGTCATAAAATTGTCATAAGCCTCTTTGCATAGCAACATGTCATAAACTTTGCTATTATTGATTTGAATTTCTATTCGAATCTCTTTCATGCTAATTTGCTCATTTCTCCAATTTCTCTATAAATTGGATGATTTTCTTCAATCAATCCCCTTCAAATCTTCATGAATCCAAATTTTCTATCAAACTATCGAACTTATGCTTCTAGTACTCTTGAACTTTTCATCAATCTTGCTTTCAATTGTGTGTGCACTTGTAGGTGAGATCCACAAACCCATTGAAGAGGAAAGAACAACAATGGAGCCGCATGGAAGGAGTATTCAATTCTATATCTGGTTTGCATAATTTTTCATCTTTGAATGCTTTGTTTTCATACCTCTATTGAGTGTGCTTAGAATTAGGTTCATTTCAATGAGTTTCTTTTGATTGAGTTATAATGTCTTGTGTTTTGTTTTGATCTACTTATTTTGATGATTTCCTATTTCCTATGCTACACTGCCCATACTTTTATGGCTCTTAGTAGAGACACAAAGTTCACCATGAGGAGTTTTCATGGGAATTGATGCTTGGTTTCCCCAAAGAAGTGAGTTCCATGGAGGGGATACAGTGGGGTCAAGCATCTAAGTGTCCACTCTGGGTAAGCATAGCTGGGAAACTGATTGGGATCCAATGACTATTGTCCTTGCCAGTCTTAAGAATGTTGTACATGAGCATGAGTGTCTTTGAGCTAAAATTCATTTGATCATTATGTTTGCTTTGCTTGATACTTGCTTGCTAAGAGTGGACTAAAAACACATCATCATCCTCAAACACTTTGCAAAAACATTTGATTAAAAGAAAACAATCATCCAAGTCACTATCCACACAAAGTCCTAATTGCGTCAAAACTCCATCCATTTCATGTTTCATAAACCTAAGCTATATAAGCATCCTAAGAAGTCAATCCATCAACCTATCAAGAAGAAGAAGCTCACACAAGTACAACTCATTAGAAGTTGGAAATTTTGGTATACAAACTACAAACTCTTTCTTAAACATAGGACATTCTTGCATCATTACCACGATTACGTCCATGGTTATAGAAATGAGTTTGATGCTAGTGATGAACTAAGAGTCTATGCCCTCCATCAAGGTTCAGGTTTGTCTTTCAACACCAACTATCATCAAAATCAGGGTGGTCATGTCCCTTCATACAACTTGCCATCTGGACCAATCATCTATTGAGTCATGTTCATGCCAAGGATAGCCTAGTCACCAAATTTCTTCTAATCATCACTATCATCCCTCTTCAATCAATCATCCTCAATCTTTTCTTAAGGACTTCGCACATCAATCAATCACAAAATCAATCACCTTCAATTACCAAATCAATTCTCAAAATCCAAATCAAATCATCCTTTAATACAATTTAACCTCACATTAAGGTTGCATGCCTTGTGAAGTTTCATTTAGACCTCATCCTTAATCACCTGGATTTTGTGCTTGAAGAAGAATCCTCTACAATTACCTTTTCCTTATCCTTTGAGTCAATCAAGCCTCTTAACTCACACCTTTTATTTTCTTAGGGTCATTAGTCAACCTTTAGTGGAAGAAAGGCTTTTTAATCATCATTCCAAGGTCTAAATTCTACCCAACTTGGTCATTACCTTGCTTGTGGTTTCATCTACCACCTAAGATCCTCATCCAAGGACTAAGGTGTCAATCCTAATCAAATCTAGGTTCTAATCCAAGGACCCTACCAATCAAAAAAATCCTTTTTCATCAAAGACAAATCCAAAAATCCAAAAGTCTCGCTAAGTCCTCTCATCAAAAATTTCCTCCTCCAATCTTTTCTAAGGTTATTCTTGTATGGTCACAAGTCGATCTAAAAAGAAAAAGATGGACAAACAAAAATATGGTATGCTGGACATTAGTGTCCTATATCATTATCCTACACAAGATCCTACACAAAGTGTGCAACCTAGCACACAAAATCAAACACAAAATCCTAATATGGTTAACCAATATGAACTCTCTCTAGAAGTGCAAAATTTCCTAGCAGACTCTTATAACCAAGAGATGACTAAGAAATTTATCCAACACAATCCTACTATGCTTCTAAAGACCCTCCTTGAAAATGGAGCTCAAATCCCACCTAATTTTGATAAATCCACCCTTGGTCAACAATCACAAGGATACCTCGCTCCCATGCAGAATGTTGCACCTGTTATTCAAACTCAATCAATAACACCTGTGGCACCTCCCCCCGTGGTCTCCATTCCACCTTCTTCCTCCTTACCATCTATACCACTATCAAATCCGACCTCATCTATTCTCCAACATGCCTCTATACCATCTTCTTCTACTCAACCATATATTTCCATTCCACAAACTTCACTTCTTGTCAACAATGTCGCTAACCTCATTCAGGCCGCACTTAATCTCATCACAATAGTTTGTGGGCCACAACCAACTATCACTCAAATCCCCATGACATCGGTCATCACATCTCACATTCCTGCTTTCTCATCATATCAATACATTAGTGTTGGTGCAGCTTCCATGACTCATCCGATTCTAGGGGCAAACATAATCCATCATTTCCAAAATCCACAACAAGACCTCATTAAAGAAATTCAGGACATGAAAAACATCATCTAGGACATGAAAGAAGGGACTAATAAGAGGAAACCTTACTTGTTTGAGGAATTTTGTCCTTGTCCTTATGACTCGTTTATATCAGTTGCACCCTACCCCTAGGGTTTGAGATCCCTAAGTTCATCGACTATGAAGGCAAAGGGGACCCCCACGACCATGTCCAATAATTTCACATCCTATGCCAAGAAGTCTCCTATAGTGACCTATACCTTCAAAGGTTCTTCCCTAAGAGTCTCATAGGAGATGCCCTAGCATGGTTCTCATCCTTACCATGAGGTTCCATTATCTTCTTTTCCAGACTTGGCAGAAAAGTTTGTGACTCACTATGCCTACAACATGGCTAATGATGTTTCGATAATGGACCTGTGTAACACAAAGAAAAGGCCCAGAGAGACTTTCGCCAACTTCTTGCAAAGATGGCGACACCTCATCAAAAAATTCTAGTGGGACATGCCATAACAACACCAAATTAAATTATTTCAAAAAAATCTAGTGCCCAAACTTTCAAGACCTCTGACATCTCAATGTATTAAATCTTTCCAAAAATTGACTGATAAGGGCCTAGCCCTCGAACGTGTCTTGTTTAAGGAAGGAGCCTTGAAACAATAGCAAAGATCAACTCAAAATTATTCCTCTTATCACAATGATAAACCAAAATTTTGGTCCAAGAACAAGAACATAGTCAATGACGGTGTAACTAATGCAAAATAGGTCTAGACCATGGCCGCTCCTCCAAAACTCACCACCACTAATCATCAATTCAACAATCAAAATAATAAAAATCAATCCCCAAAGCCTCACAACAATGTCTCAATCTAGGGGCGACCACCCTGATCCAATAACAGGACTCCAAGAGACTTCACTCCTCTTGATAAGCCTATTGAAGTGGTGTTTCAAAAGCTTGTTCAAGCAGGTGTAGTGGTTTTCCTGATCACTCGCCCATTTGATCCCAATAAACCCAAACATAGTTGGTATAATGAGAATTAATATTGTGAGTATCATCATATCAAGGGACACGATACACGAAAATGCATGAAGCTTAAAATCTACATACAAGATCTCATTGATAGGGGTGAAATTAAAGTAGCAAATGCAAAACCTGGTAATAACAATGACAAAATCAAAATGTACCAGGAACCCTTCCCAAAATATGATAAGGGAAAAGGTTCATCATCTAATGCAGTGAACTATGACTAAACTAATCGCATAACCAAATTTGACTCTTTAGTAGATCGTATTGAGCCCGCAGACAATCATGTTAATGTCATAACTATCCAAGGAGTTAATCCTCCCCCTTCCCAAAGCAGACCTAATCCTGCTAGGATATTCATTCAAGGCACTACACCTTCCACTCCCTACTCTCAGAATGATTGTAATGTAACTATGCATCGAGGTAAAGTCACCATCCAAGGAGTTCCTCCCCCACCAAACCCTTCCCCCATGTCTTCCACCCACCAATATGACCTTCTTGACCAACTTGGGAAGACGCCCAAATAGATCTCCATTCTATAACTTCTCAAGACTTCCCCTATCCATAAAGAAATTTTGGAACAAGCCCTCTTTGAGTCTTGTATTCTCGATAATATCAATACTACCCAATTCCAAGCTCTCATTGGAAACCTTGCTGCCTAGCAACACCTTGTGTTCACTTCCAATGATGCTCCTACAGATGAAGACCATAATAAACCTTTTCACATTGAAGCCCTTATCCAGAAGCACAAGGTCAAACGTATCCTAATAGATGGTGGATCCGGACTCAATTTGTGTACATACAAGTAAATAAAACATTTGGGACTTTCTAAGGACCTAGTAGACACATCAGGAAGGATCACAATAAAAGCATATGATGATGCGGAAAGAGTTTCAAAGGGAATGATCACCTTACCTCTTCAAGTGGGCCCTATCACAATTGAAACCCCTTGCCAAGTACTAGATCTTTATCTCCCCTACAACATCCTTCTCAGTTTGTCGTGGATTCACTCCTTGCAAGTCGTACCCTCCACCTATCACCAATGCATCAAATTCCCCTTCAATGGAAGAGAGATCACTATCAAAGGTGATCCATAACCTTTCCAATATTGAAAACTCTTAGAGGGGAAACATCCATATCATTTCCCACTAAATAGACCCTCGCCAACTCCTCCATCTAACACTTCAAATGTTGCCTCCACCTCATCCCAGCCAGACACACAAATCAAGATCTTGGATAATGGCTGTGGAGAATACAAATTGGAGGATGTCTTATTAATAGGAAACCTCCCCCTGTCTCCTAAGTCATTTGGCAAACCAAAAGAGCTAAAAAAAGATCAGAAACCAGTCATACAATGCAAAGATACCACCTTCCAGCAATGGGGCCCACTTGATGAGGAGAGCCTTGACACAGATGTCTCTTCATAGCTGTACCGGGAAGAAGATGAAGATCCATCAAAAATATCTAAAAAAATGGGTTACAAAGGACACAAATTGGGACCAGAGGAGAAAGGACAAAAAGTACCCATAAATCCTATCTCCTACAAGTACAATAGAGGCTTGGGTTACACCCCAGTGCCTAAGATTACTATCGCTGGTGCCCCTTTAAGTACTTCCTTGGATATCGAAAGCTCTGACGAAGAGGAGTTCCATGAAATGCCTTATGAATACAAAAACAATATCTTCTTTGACACTCACATCAATGCCATCACCCCCATAACCTCTCCCATTTCAGACACGCTACATCTTGTCCATCCTGAACTCATAGACTGGGGCCAACGAGACAAACCCACTTTAGATATCTGTGTTGATGATAATGCTCTGATTACTCTCCTGACTATGCGAAATTTGGAAGACTGCAACCAAGTAGATGGTATTCAACTACATGAAAAGGGATACTTTGGTAGTCGGGTCAATTCCCTTAGCCACGAAAAAGATAATCAAAGGAAAAAAAATGATTCCCTAGGTGAAAACCTCTCCAAGGTACCTTTGGATGAGCAAAAAGAAAAAAAAATGGGCGTATCTGAAAGTGAAAACCTGGAAAAGACACTTGACGATGAGGGACTTGACCTCCCTACCATTGGTTACCTTCCACAAGATAGGTCAAATTTGTTGATAGAAGAAACATATCGTATCAACATGGGCATCAAAGACATTCCAAAAAATGTGCTCATTGCCAAGTCCTGCACAGAAAAACAGAAACAAGACTTCATCAATTTCCTTACAGAGGTCAAAATCAATTTTGCATGGTCTTATGCCGATATGCCAGGTTTAGATCCTAACTTGGTGGTTCATAATCTTGTTGTCCACCCAGATGCAAAACCTGTAAAATAGAAGTTTCGCAAAATGCATCCGCATATTGCACTCCTAGTCAAGGCAAAATCCAAAAGATGTTTGACGCAGAATTCATCAAGCCAATAGACTATGCTGAATGGGTCTCCAACATTGTACCTATCGGCAAACCCACTAGGGGTATCCGCATCTGTACTGATTTTCGAGATCTAAATAAGGCTTTTCCTAAAGATGATTTCTCGCTCCCCACCATAGATATGATTTTGGACCTTACAACAGGGCATGAGATGCTATCACTTATGGATGGATTTTCTAGATATAATCAAATTAGGATTGCAGACGAAGATCAACATAAACCTGCATTTACAACACCATGGGGGACTTTCTATTACCGGGTCCTGCCTTTTGGCCTCAAAAATGCTGGAGCCACATATCAACGTGCCATGATGATGATTTTTCATGACCTCTTGCATAAAATTCTAGAGGACTATGTGGATGATCTGCTAGGCAAATCAAAGACAAGACATGAACACATCCCTATCTTAAAGTAGATATTTGAAAGATTGGAAAAATACAAATTGTGCCTAAATCCTAAGAAGTGTGTTTTTGGTGTCACATCAGGAAAACTACTAGGTTTCATTGTTTATTGCAGAGGCCTCGAGGTCGATCCTGCAAAGGTAAAAGCCATCATGGAAATGCCTCCATCGAAAACTCTCAGATAGTTGCGTAGCCTCCAGGGGAAACTCTAGTCTATTAGACATTTTATATCACAACTAGCAGATAAGTGCCATCCATTTGCGCACCTGCTGTGCAAAGACACAAAATTCAAATGGGATTGTTTGTGTCAAAAGGCCTTTGAAAAACTAAAATAATAGCTGGCATCACCTCCAGTGCTTATGCCTCCTACTCCTAGAAAACCTCTTATTGTGTACATATGTGCTACCACAGTGGCATTGGGGGCATTGCTAGCACAAACAGATGATCAAGGGAAGGAACATGCCATTTACTACATCAGTTGGACACTAGTTGGGTATGAACTCAATTATACCCCCATTGAAAGAGCATGCCTGGTATTTGTGTTTAGCACACAGAAACTGTGACACTATGCTGAACAACAAAACAAAACTGATTGCTAAAATCGGCCTACTTAAATATCTCTTGTCAAAATTTGCCCTCACTGGTAGAACCGGTAAATGGGTCATGTTGTTAAGCAAGTTTTACATTGAGTATGTAGACAAAAGAGCAATCAAAGGACAAGTCATCACAGATCATCTCGCTAATGCTCCACTTCTAGGTGACCATCCTATTCTCACAGAATTACCAGATGAATTCATTATGACTGTCACCACATCCTCCACATGACAATTATACTTTGATGGCTCTTGCACCCAAAATTAATCAGGGGCAAGAATACTATTGATCACACATCAAGGAGATTGCATCCCAAACTCATACAAGATAGCTTTTGCATGTACCAACAACATCATAGAATATGAGGCACTCATTACATGATTACACTTGGCTATCCAGTGGAAGATAAGGGAATTACAAGTCTATGGTGATTCCCAACTTTTTATAAAACAAGTAAATGACAAATACCAAACAAAAGATGACAAACTCCTTCCCTATCGTAGCATGGTTGAAGATCTTAAGAAGCACTTCACAACAATCAATTTTGATCAAGTCCCGCGAACAAACAATAGGGTTACAAATGCAATGGCCACCATTGGCTCCCTCCTTCTGATGCTAGCACATAGTCAGAAGTGTGAGTTCTTGATCAAGCAACTATTTATACCAGCATACGATCTACCAGAATCTGAAATGGTGTGTGTAGTCGTTGCTCCCAAGTCCCCTTGGTACCAAGAAACCTTCACTTTCCTAAAAGACAATGCCATTCCCCCACACCTTACCAAAACCCAACAACAAACCTTCATTCGTTGATGTGCTCATTACACCATCCTTGGAGATACCCTATTCAGAAGGCATTTTGATGGTTCCCTCCTAAGGTTTTTAGATAAACAAGAGGCAGAATGGGAATTATGTGAAGTACATGAAGGCATCTATGGGGCAAACTCAAGTGGGCTCACCTTGGCTAAAAATATTTTGAGAACAAGATATTATTGGCCTAAAATAGAAGTAGATGCATATAACTATGTGAAGAAATGCATCCCTTGCTAGCAACATGGTGACAAGATTCATATGCCATCACAAGAATTGTAACCATTCATTACACCTTGGCCCTTCTCATAGTGGGGGCTCGATCTCATTAGGAAAATCCACCCCTCATCCTCCAATGGGCATAAATTCATTATCACCGCCACTGAGTATTTCACCAAGTGGGTAGAGGCTATCCCTCTTACTTTTACCACTAGTAAGTAGATATCCAAATTCATCCTGAACTACTTGATCTATCAATATGGCATTCCAAAAGTTATCATTACAAATAATGGTAGACAATTAAAAAACCAGGATGTCAAAGAACTCTTCCAAAAATTTGACATCCAACATCTCTTCTCCATCCCATATTACCCACAAGGTAATGGTCAAGTTGAGGCTTCTAACAAAACCTTAATCAAAATCCTCAAAAAGATAATCAATGAAGCTGGTCATGATTGGCACCTCCAACTCCATCCTTCTTTGTGGGCCTACCACACCTTTATTTGCATAGTGATAGGCACCACCCCTTATTTGCTTGTCTTTGGCTCCGAAGTTGTCCTCCCCCTTGAGATCAAGATCCCCTCTCTAAGGGTATCACTGCAAAATATCCTACTAGATGAAGAATACAAAATTGCCCGCCTACATGAGCTAGAATTGTTAGATCAAAGGAGCCTCAAGGCCTTGAACCATCTCTAGGTATGTCAGAACCATCTGCGCATGAGTTATCACAAGAAAGTTAGAACCTGAGAATTCCAAATTGGTGATCTTGTCTTCATGGAGAATCAGAAAAACCTTCAAGAAAGAGAAAAGAAAGGCAAGTTCGAGCCTAATTGGCTTGGACCATATGTAATCACAACAAAATATGGATTAGGGGCCTATTAGTTGGCTACTCCTGAAGGAGATCCTATGGATGATCCAATAAATATCATGCACCTCAAAAGATTCTATGCCTAGTCCTCAAAAAGTCTTGAATTGTCAAATTATAAATAAAAAAAAAAAAATTAAAAAAATCATGAAAATTACATAAAAATAAGAAAAAGATCCTGAAAAAAAATCATCACTCTAGTGAAAACCTGGAAAACAGGCACCCTGTGACACCCAAAAAAAAAAAAAATATCAATTTGTCCATCAGTGAAAACCACTTTGTGGTGCTATGGACAAGACCTCCATGCAGGCGCCAAGGTAAATAAACCGGATCCATTGTCTATCAGGTCAGTGCTCCAATCACCCTCTCCCATCCAATCCACCCATCACAACATCCCTTCTACCTCTGAATAAATCATGTGTATGATGATGAGTCATTGCCTAAATCATGAATAAGGAATGTCCCATCAACTGAGCTTGTGTGCCTCTGTGTGAGCTTCATGAAGTCTTTAGAATAGTCCTAAGTCCACAAGTTAATCTTCAAGGCCATATGATCACTTGCCTAATCCAAAAAGTCCACTTTCTTTATCCTCTACCCTAGGGATGAATCCTTCCCTCACCTAGCAACTAAATCCTCCACCCTAATCCTACTCTTGGCAAGAGGTGTTAGTTGGTCATGAGTGAATGACTTGTTTGATTTCTTGGATTTTTCATTTTAGACTTGCATCTTTTACCCTACGACTACATCTATTTATGACTTCCCAGATTTTCCATATCTAGGTATGTTTACAATAGGTGCATACTGGGGCATATTTTGGATCTCTCTTGTATAAACTGGTGACCTAGTACTAGTGTTTATCAACACTTACCCTCTCATGTACAAGAGGTATCAATGTTTTTGAAGGTTTCTGTGCATGTCACACAACTTTGTATTAGTGTTTCTCAACACTTACATAGATGTGTATAAGGAATTACCATTTTACTGTGAGTCAATCCATGCCTTGGGTTTCTCATGGCATCCTGATTCCTATAATCAGTGGTGCAAGTCACCCGGGGCAATATCAAACTAGTTTGGGTCTCCACATTTTTGTGCACACCTTTGACCATCATTCCATAAAGTCCTAATCTAATAATCCCATGGAGTCCTCAATTTACCCCATTCCCAGTCTATTCCATATTCTTCTATTTTCTATCTAAAGATCATTGTATTATTATCGATATATTCCCTCTTTCCATTATTCATTCATTTTATACATATAGGTGGCATTATTCATATAGATTTAATTACTTATTCATTTCATTACACTACTCATTTAGATTGTCATTTTTCACAAACATTTATCACATAGGTTGCAATTAGATTTCATCACATACAACATTTATAAATAAATGACATTAATTCATCCACGTAGATTATATTACATTACTCATTCATTTAGATCACATCATTTACATATCATGACATTACATTCATTCCTCATATAGATTGCACTAATGCTAATTACTCATTAGTCATAAATCATTTACTTCTACATATCTATCATACATTTGCATATGCAGCATATATATACACAACAAAAAGCATGATCAGTCATCCTGCATCCATAAACATGCCAACAACATATCCATAATTACATCCATACATCACATCACAAGAAAATAAATAGAATCCATCTCAATAAAGTACACACATCATCCATCATCACAAAATCATATATATATATAAGCTCAAAAGGGATAAATATGTCTATCATAATACAATGATCACCCCAAAGGGTCAAAAGATGATACACAAGCTAAATGGAGCTAGCTCTCCCCTCTTGTCTCCCCACCCCCCTCCACTATACCTCCTCCACCTGAACCTCCTACCTCCCCTCCTCTTGGTGGCCTAAAACCCACTGATCCACCTATCTACTAGCTCTGTGTGGGCCGCTAACTATGTGTCCTATGAGATCTCACACTCTCAGTGTACAAAGTTGCTCACTGTGTTGTAGGTACTACTCCATGATATAATCCCCTATAGTATCATGCCTCTCAAACCTTCCTCTCTACCCTATCCCACTGCTGCATAATATCAGCGTATATCTACCCAAGCCCTAGAGGAACCAACACCTAGCGGGTTGCATCCCTCTCCCCCCACAAGTGTATCACATCTAAATCTACCCTCTGCACTCTGCCCCATAGCCCCTCTAGCTCATCATCCTACTAACGGATAGCATCCTGAAGGGCCGCTATAGCTGTCCCTGTCCATGCATCCTCTAGCATCCACTCAGACTTCTCCCTCTCCTGCCTCGGGGCATCCACCTCTGTCCTCACTATAGGAAGGCTCTCTGTCAAATTTGCTATCTCTCGCATCAGCCGCTCCACCTCTTCCTCTAGACTCTCCCTCCCAGCTCTCTCTATCTGTAGCTCATCCTTAAGAGAATGGAGCCTCGCCCAGGTAGTATCCCGCTCTTGCTGCACTCTATCAAAGTCATCCTATGATACCCCTCCCCTCTCCTCCACCTGTGCCTCAAGAACATCCATAGGTATATCATCCTCTCCCCTACCACCCATGGCCTCTCTAACCTCTCCTACTGGTGCTCCCTCTCCCTCTCCCTCTCCCTCCTCTGGATCCCTCCTCTATACCACCCTGACTCTCCTCTGCTACTAGCCAGCACCACGCCCTGCACTAATCACAACTCTCTCCCCTGGGCCATCATCCTCCCCACCAACCACCTGATCTACAGTTGGCTGCAATGCATCCTCCTCCAAAACCATAGGAATGGTAAGGCATACTGGCAAGTGCCCCTCCCACTAGCTCCTATATCCCCCTGTCATCCCTAGATCCTCACCTACCCCCATTTGCTCATCCCAGACCAAATGAGACACTATCTGAAAACCGATCTTGCCCTCCAATGGACTCCCTATCAGGCCCCAAAATCTAATCTCCCATGTAATCCGAGGATATACTAGGATGTCCCCCATTATATCCTGAACCTGTCCAAGCTATCTCACCACCCTGAATGGTGTATAATACTCCATAATTTACACTGATTTTCCAGACATCCACATCTCCACCCTAGCCCAATGTAGCTGCCAGTCACCCCTCCATCTCTCACACCCCAAAAATGGCCACCATGTCAACTGCATAAGCTCATCCAGAATCTAGTGCCAAAACCATATAGACCCTATTTGAGTATAGTACATCAGCCCCCTATACCTATCCACATATGGCTGTCGAGCCCACCTATCTTGTACACCCAGTGGCCAAGTAACCGCAATGTGCTTCCCAAGCCCAGATGTGGAGAAGTGTCACTCCTGTGGACAAACTAGCATACTCCCTATACACCACCAGATGCATATCATGATGTAACCAAGCTAACATTGCAGCTCCCCATGCATACTACAAGCCATCATGAACCATGAAAAAAAGGCACCTGCTCCATCCAACAAGAAATCCATGCTCGCTTAGGTCAGGTATAATCTGCTTGCTCAAGAATCTACAAATCACCAATACCAAGCGAGGAATCTGTCAAATACCCATCGCCCTACCCAAGTGCATCCTACTCTTGTCCAGCATTGGTGGGGTCTCATACTCACAAACCTCCCGAAGATAAAAATCCACTACATCCAAGTGGTACTCTGGGATGACACCACGAACAAGGATCTTCAAGATCCTCCATACATCCAAAAGGGTCACTGTCGCCTCACCATTAGGAAGACAAAAGGTGTTATACCTGTTGTCCCACCTCTCAACTAATGTCTTCATCATTGCAGTATGAGCCTATATCCTTGGCCACCTGCCCACATAATGCAACCCTAGAGTAGCTAGCACCTCCAACTCATCATGCCCCAACTCCCAATATAAACTCATAGTAGCAGGCTAATGCTCCCTCGAAGCCAATGACCCCATCTCCGCCTACATCCAACAAACCAATTCATTATTTCCATGTCCTCAAGTCCTTTTCTACCCTCCAGAACCAGCCTTACCCTCACCCTATCCCAAAAATTCTAAATCTACACCTAACCTCCCCCCTCCCAAGCGCACACGCTGATTTGTCCAACACTCATGCCAAAACCATGGCGCTCGTGCCAATTGGCAGGTGCTCACGCTAATAAAGAAACCTAACCCTCCCCAACCTTGCCTATAGCCTCCATCAACGTGAGTGCCCACACACCAATGCTAGCGCCCATGTAAAACCTTGAGCGCTTGCACAGATGCACGAGTGCCCGCGTCGAAGTGTGAGCACCCGTGCTAAACATTCACCCTCCCCCAAAAACCTATTCTACCCAACTCCTCTCGGCATGTCCAAAAGATGATTTCCTGCTACCAAACATTGATATTATAGTGCACTTGTCAGCAGGGCATGAAATACTTTCATTAATGGATGGCTTCTCAAGATATAATCAAATAATAATCGCACCTGAAGATCATCAAAAGACAACTTTCACCTATGCATGGGGAACATATTGCTGGAATTTTATGCCATTTGGGCTTAAGAATGCAGGAGCAACTTATCAAAGGGCTATGAAGACAATTTTCCATGATATGATGCATACATTTATGGAAGATTATGTCGATGACATACTTGCAAAATCTCATACAAGACAAGAACATTTAAACATCTTAAGCAAGATTTTTGACAGGCTAGAAAGATATCAATTGAGATTAAATCCAAAGAAATGTGCATTTGGGGTAACCTCTAGAAAGCTCCTTGGGTACATTATATCAGCTCATGGAATTGAAGTAGATCCTAAAAAGATCAAAGCCATCATGGAGATGGAGTCACCTAGGAACATAAGTCAATTGCGATCTTTACAAGGAAGATTGCAATCAATTAGGAGATTTGTTTCTCAATTAGCAGATAGATGTCTTCCATTCACCCATCTTCTACATAAAAATATTCGATTCAAATGGGATCTAAGATGTGAAGAAGCTTTTTTGCAAATAAAAGAATATCTTATGAGTCCTCTAGTACTGGTATCACCAACCAAAGGGAAACAATTGTTGCTCTATATCTCAGCAAAAAATGTATCATGAAGAGCTCTCCTAGCTCAACATGATGATGAAGGAAAAGAAAGAGCAGTTTATTATATCAGTAGAATGCTTGCTGTCTATGAATCAAATTATTCCTCAATAGAAAAGACATGTCTAACAGTTCTATGTGCAACTCCAAAGTTGCGACATTATATGTTGATTCATTCTATGAAACTAATAGAAAAGATAGATCCACTCAAATATTTGTTGAGCAAGTCAACTTTGACAAGGAGACTACCCAAATGGGTTATGATACTGAGTGAATTTGATATAGAGTATGTTGACCGAAAAGCTATCAGGGGACAAGTCATCGTTGATCAATTGGTTGATGCACCTTTACAAAATGACATGCCTTTGCACATAGAATTTCCTAATGCAGATATCTTGACAGTAAGTACAAACTTTTGGGAATTGTACTTTGATGGTTCTTATACACAATATGGATTAGGCGTAGGAATATTTTTCATCACACCTCAAGGACACACAATTCCCAAATCATATAGACTATGGTTTCCATGCACTAATAATACTGCAGAGTATGAAGGATTGGCTATTGGGCTAAAAATGGCCATTGAATGGAATGTCAAAGAACTAAATGTCTATGGTTATTCACAACTTATCATCAACCAAATAAATGATGAATATCAAACAAAGGATGATAATCTTATGCCATACAAACAACTGGTGGAGGAGTTTAAAGAACACTTTAAAGAAATATCATTCACCCAGATTCCATCAAATGAGAATAAAGCAACAGATGCAATGGCTACAGTAGCATCTCTCTTGCAAAATAAGGAGAATCAACAATGTTACGAATTTCTCATGGAAGATATCTTAACCCCTACCATTCAATCCTAGCATACCTACCGAATTTGCCATATATTAGGAACTAGTCAATCCTCATATAGTCAAACTTATCCGTATTTAAAAGAACATATCCTTCCTCTTGACTTATCTCGCAATCAGAGAAGGAATTTTATCCGTCAGTCTTCTCGCTATAATATTATTTCTGATATCGTATATAGGCATGGTCTAGATGGTAGTTTGTTGAGATGTCTTGAATAAGAAGAATCTGAGAAAGTTCTTGATGACATTCATGCAGGTATTTATGGCACACACTCAAGTGGTTTAACATTGGCTAAGAAAATTCTTTGTATGGGTTACTTTTGGCCTACTATGGAGAGAGATTCATTCACATATGCTAGAAAATGCAAACAATATCAGATCCATGGGAATCTCATTCATGCACTAGCACAAGAGTTATATCCTATGATAGGATCATGGCCATTTTCACAATGGGGCCTTGATTTGGTAGGAAAGATAAATCCCTCATCTTCTAATGGACATAAGTTTATTCTGATAGCTACTGAATATTTTACTAAATGGATTGAAGCAGTGCCTTTAACAACAGTGACCGGAAAACAAATATCATCATTTATTTTGAATTATATAATATGTCGCTATGGAGTTCCTATGACCATTATTACTGATAATGGAAGACCATTGAAAAATCAAGATGTGAAGGAGCTATGTGAACAATTTCATATCCAACAAAGGTTTTTTACTCCATATTATCCACAGGGAAATGGTCAAGCTGAGGTATCAAACAAAACTATCCTGAAAATCTTGAAGAAAACAATCAATGAAGCTATAAAAGACTGGCACATTCAGCTAAATCTTGCTCTTTGGGCATACCAAACTAGCATTCACACTCCAACAGGGGCAACTCTATATTGTTTGGTCTATAGATCAGAAGCCACATTACCTATAGAAGTAGATCTACGAGTATCCTTGAAAGGTCTTATACCAGAAGAAGAACAACGAGTCTCTCAACTCCAGGAACTAGAACTGATTCAGGGACATTGCCAAAATGCAACAGATCATTTGAAAGTATATCAACAAAGAATAGCAAGAAGCTATAACCATAGAGTCAAGCAGCACATTTTTCAGATTGGAGATATAGTTCTAAGGGAGAATCCAAGAAATCAGCAAGATCGAGAAAAGAAGGGAAAATTTGAACCAAATTGGCTAGGACCTTTTTGTCATAGTAGCAGCATATGGATCAGGAGCATAAAAGTTATCTACCCCTTAAGGTGATTGGTTTGATGAACCTATCAATTCTATCCATCTCAAGAAATTATATGCTTGAGATACAAACTCCTAAAAAAAAATCAACAAAAAGCATATAAAGTCCTGAAAAAAATCAACAAAAAGCATATAAAGTCCTGAGAAAATCAACAAAAAGGATTGCTATCTAAAAAGTAAGTTCCTCCATCTATGAGATTGCTTTGCGCACCTATCCACTCCATCCTATTGCATCTGTCACTTCCATATATCTTCCCTTATCCATTTCACATCCATTGCTCTAAACCATTTAGCAAGAAATATGCAGCTTACCAATAGTTATCAATCTTTGACATACTTGTTGTAGTCACTGTCTTAGATTTTATCAAAATCAATCATATCTACATTTGTATCCTATCATGGTTTGGATCTTGATCAATTCATACATTTATAATAATTTTTGTTTCCACTGGGGGAAAAATCCTAATTCCTTCTACTAAGGTGATCTTTTGAATCTTTGAAAATCCAAAACATTTGGAAAACTTAGAAAAACCAAAACCAACTAAACAGATAAAGAGCAACAAAGCAACAAAAATCAAGGCATTTCATCAACAACTGAATCATGACACTTAGAAAATGAAGAATCAACCAACAAGTAATATGGGATTATTAAAGATCATTCATCAGGATGATTATATCAGTTAATGATCATAAGAATATGTGAATGACATGCAAGATTCAATGTTTATATCTTGATTTTATTGCTAATCATGTACTCTATGCAACTCAAGGATGTCCATGACTAGAGAAGCTATGATGGGGTATGATTATTTTCTTTGATTTTTGTCTGTGGTTTATCTCTTACTAAAGTATGTACTTGTCTCAAGATATGATCGACGAAAGATCAAGGAGGACGTTCCAAGTCATGCAATGAGAGGAGATAATCCTTGTCTGTTCTGCAAGAAATACTCAGGTCAAATTGATACATTATATCAGGTTTCTTGCATCAACTTGCTATATCAAAATCCATGTAAGGAATACTTAGTTCATCTTGAATCATTATATCAACTTACTTGTATTTTCTTACAACATTTTAATGCTCAATGATGAAATCAAGCACTGTTACAAGATAGCATATGAAGAATGGTAGTATAATTTTTAGTTAGATGACTTTGGATTAGCTCATTATTCATTTGTATTATAAGCATTCATGGTCAATTACATTATAAGAATATCATTTCAGTAATAGATAAAGGGTCATAAATAAAGATTGAGTATACTTGGACAAACAAAAACAATTTGCATTTAATCAATGTAGGTGCATTCATTTTTAGAATCATTTTAATCATCCTCCATTTAATTTAGTTGTATATAAATCATTGCATTAATTTGCATTCAATTAAATGCATTTTATTCATCATGTACTATATCATCATTATTATTTGCATTATCATTCCATTAACGATCATTTAGTTGCATCTTTACACTTGGATTCATGAACATTACATATAAAATCAAAAACATTTCATGTAGATCATTTGTATTTACATCATCATAAGCATTAAAGCAATTAGTAATTCACATTTACATATAGATCATTGCATTTGCATCATTTACATATCATTTAAGTTAATAATTATTTTCATTTGCATCCAAGGTCATCAAAATCGAAAATCAATAAAAAAAAAGCATTTATCATTGCATCATCATATAAAGCAGCATCATAATGAAAAGAAAAGTTCACAACATCATCCATATAATCAATGCATATAGATCATCATCAAATAGAGTAACATGCATAATAAAGATCATCATCATATAAAGTCCATGTCAGCATATAGATAATCATAAAGCAATAAAAAGTCCAAGTATACAATGAAATTAGATAAACAATACAAGTGCCTCCAAATCAAGTCATGACTGTCCTATACCACTCCCACCTGACTCTTTCCATCTCTATGGCTGTGGGTGAGAAGATCCTCCAGATGCCTATCTCCCATGATCACCACTCCTCTGAGGAGGTCCCATGACCCCACCACTGCTAGTATCCATCAACACGGTGGTATGATAACTACCTGCTCTCTAGCTCTCTGTAACTACCTCCTCATATCGACATTGCTAGTGGGAAGTCTCCTTCCCAGCCCAAACTAATTATCTAATAGTGTCAGCTGATAGAGTACCTGATCCAACCTACTGAATATGATTTAGAAGGTTGTGAGTATCCTTCTTTCTCCTAACAACTCTATCCCTCTCAGCAATGAGAGTCTGCACCTTTGCTCAAAGCTGATCAATCTATGTTGTAAGACTATCAATGGTCTCTTGCTTTGGCACATCATGCTCTGGTGCATCTTGCTCTAGCATTAATTTATTGGTGCATCCTGCTCTGGAAAATCTTGTTGTGGTGCATGAACCTCAATCCCCTCCTCACCACCACCATGTCTAACTGCTAGAATCTCCATCCGAGTAGCTCTTGCAACCCATCATCTAATAAGAAGAACATGATCCTTAGGATCCTCAGGATCCTCATCATCTCCACCATGAGCTACAATAACCCTAGGGTCTTGCTAAATCTAACCAAAATCAACGCCTCTCCTGCAACCCCCATCCAGTCCAGTCATCCTGCCTCCTCCTGTCAATGGAAACCCTCTCAATGATCTCATACTTGCCCTGCCATGCTCCCTCCCAATCCATCCAATATCCCTCCCACCCATAGGACGTGGTCTCCTAGTCCTACCAACCGATCCAAATGGTCCTCCACGGACTCTCAATTGACCTCCTCTCCATCCAGGTCTCCTACCACCACCACCTCCATCTCACCCAACCTCCTGAGCAACTCTAAGCTCTTGTTTCCATCTATGTCTCCTCACACCTGGATCATCTGAATCATCATCCTCATCTCTTGAGCTAGGAGGAGGATCTATTGGATCAGTAATATGAGGAAATGGATGAGCTAGTATGTACTGAGAAGAATCTGTAGTAACCCTAGGATCAAGAATGTGCAATCTCATATCATAAGCCACTCTTAGAGTAGCAACAAACTCTATGCGAGCAATCTCAAATGACAAGGTCCCCAATCTCATCTATCTCTGTACCACCGAGCATATATCATCACACTAGTAGGCATAGGCTGGATCATACCAAACTATCTAAGAATGCGACTAATCAACTATCACTCAAAAATGTAAGGAGTCTGACCAATGAGATATCTACTCTACCCACGACTCACAATCAACATATGGTCTCCAAGTAATGCTATCCAATGAATCAAGCACTCAACACCAATACTCCATCTTACCCAGCTTATGCTGAGTAAGGATACGTACATAAAAATACACATATGGCCGCCTCTCTCCACAAACTCTATGATGGATAGGCCGAGTCACAACAATGTGCTCTCAGCATCAGATATGCAATAAAGTGCATCCTGTAGAAATACTAGCACTCTCATCATACACCACCTGATGAAGATCATGATATAAATGTGCCAACATATAAACACCCCTAGCATATTGAGTATGATATTGCATCATACTCAGGAGAATCTCACCCCATCCAACAAAAAAACCTCGCGATCACCTATCAGGACAAATAAATCCTCCAATCAAACCAGCAAGAATCACAGGGAGAGTCTTCTAATACATCACGATATCCTCCCATCAGATATCTCCTCTAGCAATGCTATCATCAACCAACATGGCTCTAAAAGCCTCTATCCCAACACAATCTTGAAAATCATACTTCACTAACTCGCCAGTCACTAGGATGTGCAGAATCCTATAGAGATCCTCAAGTGTCAAACTAATCTCACCTGTGGGCAAGTGAAAAGTGTTATGCTCACTATGAAATCTCTCAGCTAACAACATCAACAATCCTCTATTACGCGTAATCTCAGGCATATACAACAGATGGCGTAAACCACAGGCATCTATATGTCTAACCTCAAGCTGTGTCAGCTCTGGCACTAAATGGCGTACTACTGGTAATTTCTCCTGACACTGGAGAACATTAAGTTTCTCGTATTTATCAAGAGAATTCAATCAATCATCAACTATCTATCTATAAAATCAAAGTAAAGCAACCTACACTATCTATCTATCAAATCAAACTGAAGCAACCTACACTATCTATCTATCAAATCAAATTGAAAGAAATTAAGCTATCAAATCATTTTTAAAACCTATCAATCATGGTTTCCTATTAATCACTGAGTTCAATCAAAACTCTCCTAAGCTCTTTCATTAGAAACTAAATTGGTTTCTTAGAGCTAATAAATCAAGCAATCAATAAATCAATCAATCAAATCAATCAGTCAAGCAATCAAATCAATCAAATCAATCCAATCAATGAAGCAAGCAATCAACCAATGAAATTACTATTCATCATACATGCACATCAAACATGTTAAATCTAATCATCAAAGTGATTTTTAGCTTTTGCACTTATCAAAAACATCAATTTTGAGCATATGCGCTATCTTATTGAGCAAAAACACTATCATATACAAAAATGCTATCATCCTTAGCATATGCGCTAACCCTAAGAACATATGCACAAAGCAAAGCAAAAGCACTAACTTTAGCTGCAAAAGCACAAACAAACAATTCAAAAGCACTATCCTATGCACAAGCGCTATCAGCCTTGGCATATGTGCTATCGAAAAGAGCATAACCTCTAATTTATGCATATGCGCTAAACCTAATTGCATATCCGCTAAATCAAAATACAAAAGCGCTAACCTAATACTGAAAAAAGAAAAAAATTAAAAAAAATTAAAAACACGCTCAAAAACATGAAAAGATGCACGACAAGTTGAAAACAAAGATCAAGATAAGATAAATACCGGATACCCATACTTGGGAGGTCGCTGATATCGTCGAACATACTCAAAACGATGGTTTTTCGCAGGAATCACCATTTCGCCACCTCACCAAGAAAATTTTCTTCACAAAACTGACAAAGATAACAATGAAATTAAAATTAGCCTTGGTTAATTTATATTTACTATTTGAAGAGTAATTAATGCTATACAATGGGGCAATTTATTTTGTTTTTTACAAATGAATTTAATTGACGGAACTCTTTTTATCAATTATCATGAGATCAATCGTTCAAACCAAAGTTTTCAACAATTTTATGATTAATCTCCTAAGGGAGCACACAATCAAGATTTTCGTCTTCATCAGGCGCATTATCAAGACTTGATTTAATCTTTGAAATAATGTTGTTCTCGATATAATTTCAAAGAGGGGCAAAATGTATACACATAAAAATGGCTATGAGTGATTAAATGAATATTTATATTTATTTAATGATTATTTTTCTATTAAATAGTTAATTTGAAAAGATTAATTTATTTAATTCATTTTCGTGTCCTTCTATTAATTAATATTTTATTAATTAATTCATCTATCCTATTCTTCTAATTAATTAAATATCTAATATTTAATTATCTCCTCCAATCAATTAAATATCCAATATTTAATGGTTATTCTCCTATCCTATAGTCTCAAATATTAAATAATTTCTAAATTATTTAAATCCCTTTTCCAACTCACCTTTCATCTCCACTTCATCTTCCCTTTGCCAACTCATCCATCATGTGGCTAAGGAAATTAATATTTCTTAAATATTAATTCATCATTTATCTTCAACTTCCAAATTCAATGAATATTGTGTACATACACATATTGCTTAACCTCCTTCTATATTCTATCCAACATCCCTACATCTTAAGAAGGACTTGAGTCCACTTGTCCTCTCATGCCCAAATCTTCTCCAACCATCCCTAGATTCCCTCAGTCAGCAACCCAATCAAGGTGAGATGAGTGACACTTGTCTTCTCCTTCCCCCTTTCTCTCAACCTTCACCTTTGCTCATAGCCATCCAAATCTACAGATCCGATCATGACCATTGATCTAACCCACATCCTCTCATCCTCTCAAGTCTATAAAATCAAGAGCTTCAGTTGAGAGAGAGTTAGACTTCAAGAGTCTTCAAGTGCATTTTCAAGCAAATCATTTGTAAAACTTATGCATCTGTGAGTTTTAATCTCGAAGCAAAATAGCAATTAGCATTTTAGCATAATCATGTAGTATTGCATATCATAGCATTTGTTAACTATCAGTTATCAATGCATTCTTCATATGCCATCTTGGAAGCTATCAGTGCATTGTCTGAGAGCACACCATCTGCAACCAGGAACAATGGAGTTAGGACACAATGAGACATAAACCATGAAGGTAATATTAGTATTTTTATTTCATATGTATTTCATGTAGTTTCATTGGTTGATTTTGGATTTCTTGAAGCACTTCCATTGGTATTTTGTGAAACTAACTTGTTGCAGGTAGCATTCTGAGGATGAAATTCAAGTCGACAAATAATTAAATTATTAATTATGCCAATTTTTAATTCTCCTCAATATTAATTAATTATAATTAATATTGTCACTATACTCTGTTGATTGATTTATTTAATAAATCAATCCCCTTTTATTCTTCTAAAAATCCTCCATATTAAATCTTCTCAAATTCCTCCTCTTAACTAATTAATTTCAATTAATTAGTTAACCTAAGTGATTCCTACAAATCACCTTTTACTAATCCATCATTAACCTAATAAATTCTTCTAGAAACTCCCTAAGCTCACTTAGCATTATTCTTCTAATTTTTAATTCCCTCCACTCATTTTCTCTCCTAGTCAAATCCTCCTACAAATATTATCTACCCTAATCCCACCTAATCTTTCCTCTAATCCCTCTCCTAATGAGTTGCTAGTGGCTAAACATCATGATTAGCCACAAAGTCAATTCCTTGTCCCTTCCATCCAACCACTCACCTTAAATGCCCTTTTCCTATGTGAATGTGAGATTTTCAAAATCTCACATTCCTCTATGCATCTCATCGTCCAAGGAATTATTAATTCCTCCTTATTCCTCCATATTCCTCCAATCCCCGTGAGCATCCCTTTTGAACTATTTTTAATTCTTCCTTTCCATCCCTCAAAAAATATCCTATCCCTTTCTCTTCTCAAGGGATATTGGGAAGTCTTCCCAATGAACCTTGAGGAGTGTGGAGACAAGAATGCCTTTAAGGCATATCTCTTGGTCTCCACACCTCCTCTTGGGCCTTGTGTGAGCTCACAAGGAATCCTAACCCTCCACCTTGGGTCAATCCTAGCCCTTCATTTCTCCTCCTCTGTCCCTACAAATTGAGGACACCACCCCCTCATATTTCATCTTCAATTTTAGCAAGTTCATGCTGCTAGTTTGTGCCTAGGATACCATCTTTGCACCCTTATCATGCCAAAGTTACCCCTCATCCATACTTAGCCATATTATCCATCTCATCCTTCAAATCCATCACATCCTTTTGTGCACAATGTTGGACAGCCAACCACATCAAACAATCTAGGAGCAAATCTACATCACGTTAGAGGCATTTGGGTGCACTTCGTCTTCACCCAAGCTCCATCCAAGGGAGAAGGTAAAGGTTTGCAAGGTAAAAGTATTTGTCTTCATATTTTTATGCAATTTGATTTATGCTTCATGTTTTTATATGTTTTAGTATTTTTATTTGTATGCTAGCCATGCAAATCCACCTTGCTTCTTTTTCACATCTTCAATATGAAGGATGAATTTGAAATGTCCATGATTGGTGAGATGATATTTTTCTTAGGTTTGCAGATTACTCAAACTGAAAAAGTCATCTTTATCTGTCAAAATAGGTATCTAAGGGAATTAATGAAGAAGTTTGGTATGGATAATTCCATATCGGTAAGTACTCTTATGGTGACAAGTGAGAAATTATCTATCAAAGATACTTCTACATCGGTCAATTTGACAAGGTACAAGTATATGATTAGTGGTTTGTTATATCTAACTTAGATTAGACCAGATATTATGAATGTAGTAAGTATTGTTTCAAGATATCAAAGTAATCCTAAAGAAAATCATGAATGTGCAGTAAAGAGTATACTCCAGTATTTGCAAGGAACAACAGAATGCGGCTTATGGTATTCTAGAAATGATAACTTCACTTTATGTGCATGTATAGATTCAGATTGGGCAGGAGATACTGATGATAGGAAGAGCACACTTGGTGGAGCTTTCTTTCTTGGAAAGAAATTGGTTTCATGGATAAACAAAAAATAGTCATGCATTTCTTTATCTATTGTAGAAGTTGAATATATTGCAGCAACAACTAATTGCACTCAAGTCTTGTGGATGAAGCAAATGTTGAAGGATATCAAGGTAAATTGTAGTGAACTGGTAGTTATCTACTATGATAACTCTGTAGCTATTGACATGTCTAAAAATCCATTATTTCACTCTAAGACTAAGCATATATCAATAAAGTATAACTTTTTGAAGGACAAGGTAGAAGGAAAGGAAGTCAAATTGTTTTATGTGAACACTAAAGAGAAGATTGTGGATATAATCACTAAACCGTTGTCTGAGGAATCATTTGAGTATTTGAGAGATAGGTTAGGGGTTTCAGCCCCTTCGACAAAGACTTGATTGATGCAGTTTGTGATCAATCTGACATGCATTATTAGAGATATTATTCATTCTGACACTGATGAGTGCTGCTACTACTCAGGGGGAGTATTTAGCTTTAAGATTCTGAGGTTTACATTCTTGCTTTGATATTTTTGTCAACTTTCTTGCATTGATGTCAAACGTGGAGAGATAGTGATGTTAAAAACAAATTTAGAAATTTACAGAGATATTATTCATAGGGGGAGAGTTATTGATATTCAGGAGATTGTTGGTTGTCTTCCACAGGGAGAGACTTGTTTGGCATTTCTTGGTACTTAGATGTTTTTCACATCTAGTATTGCCATCAATGCCAAGGGGGGAAATTGTTGGCATTTTGGATGAATTGATCATGTGTTGCATTGATGTTTTGTCATTTATGTCAACACTAGTTGTTATGGTTGGTTATCGAAAGATAGGTTTTGGTTACCGGTAAATGATCTAGTATTACCGGCATAAGAGACTATCTATTAGACACTTCTGGCATGTTTGGATCAATGGAGTATGATTGATTTTATGTGTTACATGCTTCTGGAGCATTTTTTGGTCAATTGGTATTGACTTGGTAATCAGATGCTATCATACGCTCTTGTAAACCCTTACTGACATAGGTTTAAGGTTTAATCGATAGAGCTTTCACTGAGAAATCTTGACAGGATGGATATGTGCTGTTGGTTCGGATTCCAGATGGATTTCAAGATGCTGAAGACGTTCTTTGATCATGCCTCAACTGATTGAAGACATTGCTTTGGTGTGGTGGACCCAGATTAGGTCCAGTGCCTATCTAGGTTATGGACTGGTATCATGTTAACCTGTTCTCTACACGTTACTGGGATGATTTATGGATTGGTTATTGTTGTTTTGGTCTTAAGCTGACATGGCATGCCATTGTAATATGGATATGTGTAATGATCTTATTGTAATATCTTTTAGGTGGCCGACCTGATTGGTTTAGGACTTAGGGTTGGTATAAATTGATGTAAGATCTCATTGTAAAGAAGGCATCGTGGTCATGGAATGTAATATCATATGTGAAGGAGATTTGGTCGATCATAGGTGATCGAATTAGGATTAAGGAAGAAGTCAAAGGCCTCTAGTATTGAGCTTAACCGAGACTGTAATCAGGCATGGTAGATGCTATCTCTAGTAGTTCATTATTCTGGATTGTTGTCCATTTATCTTGAGGTGGTTATAACCTCTCTGTAGTCAGTGAGACTTTTATAATGAGCAATATGCTCTAGGAAGTGTTCCTTCCTGCATGTGCAGGCCCCTCATTGTATCACATACTTTCTACAGAAGTATCATCTGACTGTAGGTAGGCTTCCCATCGTGGTTTTTCCCTTTTCAGGTTTTCCATGTACAAATAATGGTGTTATATGGTATGGTTGCATTGTGTTAATTCTTTGTTTCATTTTTAATTTGTATTTCTTATCAGTATCTAGTTCTATTCCGGTACATAATGTTTATTTAATCCGGTTAAAGGTTGTTAAGTGGTTTAATTGGTATAATGTATCAATAACTGATTCACCCCCCCCAGTCTTAGTTGTTCACCGGTTATCCTAACATCTACAACCATCAGAGAAATAAATCATAGGAATGTGTTGACATCAATGACAATAATATATCCTAGCAGTAGCAATGTCCAACAATCTCACCCTTTGACATTGATTAAAACATATGGATGTGAAAAATAGTCAATGCAAAGAAAGAAAATATCTCCAACAAACTCCCCCTAAGACCAATCTCACCAACAACATATAAGACAATTTTTCACATGCTTTCTCTCCCCCTTTGACATCAACGATAAAGGTTATCAAAATAAAAAACCAAACTCTCCCCCTTAGACAAACAAGTCAACAACCTAGTCAAGGTGAGATGAGTTACACTTGTCTTCTCCTTCCCCCTTTCTCTCAACCTTCACCTTTACTCGCAACCATCCAAATGTATAGATTTGATCATGACCATTGATCTAAGTCACATCATCTCATCCTCTCAAATTCTATAAAATCAAGAGCTTCAGTTGAGAGAGAGTCAGACTTCAAGAGTCTTCAAATGCATTTTCAAGCAAATCATTTGTAAAACTTATGCATCTATGAGTTTTAATCTTTAAGAAAAATAGCAAGTAGCATTTTAGCATAATAATGTAGTATTGCATATCATAGCATTTGTTAACTATCAGTTATCAGTCCATTTTTCATATGCCATCTTGGAAGCTATCGGTGCATTGTCTGAGAGCACACCATGTGCAACCAGGAATAGTGGAGTTAGGACACAATGAGACATAAACCATGAAGGTAATATTAGTATTTTTATTTCATATGTATTTCATGTAGTTTCATTGGTTGAGTTTGGATTTCTTGTAGCACTTCCATTGGTATTTTGTGAAACTAACTTATTCTAGGTAGCATTCTAAGGATGAAATTCAAGTCGACACATTTTGGCGTCCACCGTGGGGCTCATGGACCTCGTATATACCTTTAAAAATCTTGCAAAAAGTAAAATTAACTTATTTGTAATGCAGATTCACACATTTGTGAGTTCTCAACATGCTTTTGTTCGATAGGTTAGCGCATTTTCATCTTAAGTTAATCATTATGCCATGCAAGTTAGGGCTTTTGTCTAAAAATCTACGCATTTGCATTATAGGTTAACACTTTTGTCCTCTAGGTTAGCGCATTTATTGAAGAAATCACACTTTTGAGTCCACAAAGCAACGCTTTTGTAGTGCAAGTTATCTCTTTTGAGGTGAAATATAGCGCATATGTTAGAATAGCGCTTTTGTTTGCAACTAACAAAATTTTCTTGCAAGTTCGAATGTCAAAGAAATTAAATTTTTCGAACTACTAACATGCATATGCAGGATGGTGTTTAAGGCAAATTTTATGCATTTCCTCACCTAGTTAAATAAAAGCCTTATTTTGGGAAGTAATATATCATGTCTTGCTCATTTAGTCTTACTAAGAGGATAAATTGATAGCATGCAACTTGCATTTTTAGTAACTTCTCTAAAATAGTTGCACGCGGACTTTTAAAATAGCTAAAATAAACACCATGCTTGTTGGAGAAACATCTCCAAATAGAGGATATATCACATTGCTATGGAAAGTTAAAAAGAACACTCATATTTCATGTCTTGAAAGTGGTAGGTATATGCTCTCCCCTTAATTGGGTGATCAAAAAGCCAAACCCACTCTTTTATGCTTTCTTTACTTTCAAGCAATTAAATCCTTTAGAGAGCTTGCCTTCCTAAGATGCCTTGAGGGGGGCAGTGAGAAGGGAATGACCTAAAGTGGAAACGAGCTAATACCGAGTCCTTCCAATCCACTATAAATAAATCGTGTTTGTAATGAAATTCCCAAACAACATGTGTTGGTAAGTTCATACCGACACTATGTTTCCCCACAAACCCTATGGAGTGTAACCTCTATAGGCTGGGAACCTTCTATATTTATAGAGCTGAAAGTGCCGCATGTATGGCCACATGACCAGAAGCCTTTACTAAAAACCACTTGTACTAGTTGCCAAAATCCTTCTAGTTGTTGGTGCAGGAGGTCGAACCTCTAAAGCAGCTCACACACATACGGTTCCTAGTAGAGATATAAAGTTTTCCATGGGGAGTTTTCATGGAAACTGGTGCTTGGGTGCCTTGAAGAAGTGAGTGTCGAGGGTGGAGCCAGTGGGGTCAAGCATCTAAATATCCACTTTGAATAGCGTAAACTCCATGTGAGATTCAACAACTATTTTCTCAGCCTGCCATAAGATTTGTACTTGCTTGTGCATTTTTTTTATTAGACATTGTGTCTTCTATGTTTGTTACATGTTCCAAATGGTCAAAAATTAAAGAAAATTATCATCTACGAGTGAGCAAAAATCCAACAAATTGCTGAAAAAGTTTGATCAAAAGGATAATACGAAGTTTTTCCAACACTTGAAACACCAGATCAAAACCAAAGTATCAAAACATCAGTATCAAAATAATTCTGAAAGTAGATTTGTCTCTAAACCATCATGTATTTTCAAACTAGGTCAATAACTAGGTCACTAATCCCATAGGTTATTCCCAAGAAGTTCTATAAACATCAACATTCAACAAGCTAGTGATTCAAACATCTTAAATGAAAAAAAATCAACATCATTGTCAAGTCTCTCATCAAGATAATCAAATCCTCTATCACGAAGCTTGATCAATCTATACTAGGTTCATAAGCTTGGATATATCTTTCCTATTTTGAACCTAGGTTATATCAAAATCAGAATTGCACCAACATTGGAATCAAACAAACTTGTAAGTTGTCAAATGCTTATATGACTTTTAAGTATCACCTTAAGGAAAGAAAACTCAGTTATAAAGCTACTCAGAAAAGAATAAGATTCTTGTATATCAATCGCAAGATCTTATTAAACCATAGGACATTCCTACACCGTTTTTGTCACTACTTACATGGCTGCGGTACAGTTTGACAGTGAAATTTTGTAAAGATGTTCTTTTCAACAAAGAGATGCTTTATCACAATGAATAAACAATAGCGGTAAAATCAACAAAGCATATCTTCCTAAACCAATAATCACCTACTGACTTTGTCCTTTGGAAATTTCAACAACTTTGAAATAATCACATGCCAGTTTGGACTAGAGCTCAATATGAACAACTTAGAAAACAACAAAAAATGGAGGAAGAAGATAATCATGTATTTCAAACTTTTGGGTTTACTGCTGTTGATGAAGAAGCAGTCAATAGCACCATTAGAGACCTCGAGCAAGATTTCAAATTTGATAAGCTAATGGAAAAATTGTTGACAAAGCAAAAAGAGAAATATCATTTGATGTTGGAAAATCTGGAGCTAAACTACCACAAGACTTTAACATAGAAAGCTTGAAACAAGATGTGGAGGCAAGTAACACCCAAAAAATAGATGATCCAAATAACGAAGACATGAACAAAGAAATTCATGAAGAAACAAGGAAAGAAAGGGATGACACAAGAAAAGAGCGTAGTGATAAAAGAACTCACGAAGAAACAAGAAGAAACTATGTGGATAATCCATTATCAAACCTTACTCAACAAATGCAAACTCTACAACAACAGATACAAGACATGCAAAATGGAACAAGCTCCAAGAAGTATTCATTAGAACATATATGACCATATCCTTTCGATAAAAATTTGAACATGATACCATTTCTGCAACATTGCGAGATTCCTAAATATGACAAATACGATGGAAAATCCGATCCTTGGGATCACATTAGGGAGTTTTGTACTATGAGCATGGAATTTGCTCATGATGAAACTTACCTTATGCATCTTTTTCCTAGGAGTTTAAATGGGCAATCAATGGAGTGGTTTTCAAGATTACCATCTGAAATCAAATCTTTTGAAGAACTTGTGAATAGAATTATTTCACAATACTCCTACAATATAAGGAATGAGATAATGATGTTGGATCTCTGAAAAGTTAAACAAAAGAATGGTGAATCTTTTATGATCTTCTTACAACGATGGAAACACATGTTTAATAGGTATCCCCAAGATGTACCTGATCAAGAAAAGATGGACATATTCATTGATAATCTTATCAATGAAATGAGTTATCGACTAAGAATGTAATGTCCTCCCTCTTTTGCCAAAATGATCGAGAATGGTCTGAAAATAGAGAACGCAATGGTAAAGAAAGGAGAGCTAAAACTTTACAATAATTCATACAACAACAGCAACGACAATGACAAATCCAAGTTTTGGTCAAAGAATAGGAATGCCAGCAATGAAGGAAATGTTGATAATAGTACTACAAAACAACAACAACCAATTTTTAATCTATCAAGTCAAATCCCAAGCAATAACAATCCAGAAAACAATAAAGCCAAGTCCTTTGTCTCCAATCCTCAGAAGAAATTCACAAACATTGGAGAACCTTTGGAATCAGCTCTAAAAACTCTAATTGCCAACAAATTGATTGTTTTACTAGAAGAAAGAAGTTATGAACCACTAGTCAAGCCAAATTAGTGGAATGACAATCATTTTTGCAATTACCATCGAAATAAAGGACACCTAACAAATGATTGTCAGAGATTGAAACACCTTATCCAAGATCTAATTGATAATGGAACCATCATAGTGGATAGCCATAAGACAAATGAATCACACCTAGCTTTCAAAACTCCACTTCCGAATTATGACAAAGGTGAACCATCCCAATTAAAAGATGACAAAGGAAAAGCCAAAGTGAATTACACTTATACATATGATGATGTGGTAAATGTAATCATTGTTAAAGATAATCCATCTTCAGAGCCAATCAATGTTATTACGAGAAGCAAAGCAAAGGTTACCTTTCCAGGTATAGCAAAAAACCCAACATCCACTTCACAAAAATACAATATAGTAGACCAATTACAAAGAATACCCACTCAAATATAAATTCTGGAAATTCTCAAGGTTTCACCTATGCATAAGGAACTTTTGGAGAAAGCTTTAGTGGAAACAACAGTTTCAAAAGATTTGGATGTATATCAGTTCCAAAACATGGTAGGGCACCTTATAACTCCCCATTGCTTATCATTTTCTAAAAATAATGATGCATCCTTACAACATCCTCACAATGCTCCTTTACATGTTGAAGTCTCCATTAATAAAACTTGTGTTAAATGTGTACTCATAGATGAAGGAGCTGGCTTAAACATTTGTGCATTAAGTTTGATAAAAGCTTTGGGATATTCATCAAATGCAATAGACCCACAAAAGAAAATAACCATCAAGGCTTATGATGAAGCGAAACGTTCTTCTAAAGGAACAGTTGTGCTACCAATAAAAATAGGACCCGTGGAAAGGGATACATTGTGTCGGGTTTTAGATTTGAACCTCTCTTACAACATTCTTCTAAGATGACCATGGATTCACAAGATGCAAGCAATTCCTTCTACATATCATCAATGTGTGAAATTTCCTCATGAAGGACAAGAGATCACTATAATTGCAGATTCTAGTCAATATTGCAATAATTTGAAGCCAACACAAGATACAAGAGTTCCACATAATGGAGAATTAGTATATCCTACCAAAGAAATTCAAGCAAAGTTATGGGAAACTTTTGAGGAAAAGCTCAAATTAAATGATGAAGGAATGGGAAAATATTCTTTGCATAATTTTCCACTTTTCTCTAAGTGATATGGAAAGCCTACAGATATTCAATCAAAGACATTAGAAATATCAAAATATATTTTTAAAGGGACATTTGTTAGTGCTGGAACTTTTGAAGAAGAAAATGAAGACAAAGACATTCTTGGTTGGTTGTACAAGGATGATGATAAAACTATAGCAATAGCAGCAGAAGTCAATATTCCCATAAAGCAATATGGCAAAGGTTGTGAAATCATGCAAAAAATGGGATATGAAGGAAAAGGACCAATTGGTAAGCAACATCAAGGTATTTCAAAACCTATTTGTTCGCACTCGCAATCCAAAGAAGATAAATCTGGGCTTGGATATCTAAAATCCAATCAAAGGCAACATAATCATCAACAACAAAAGTGGAGAAAGAAATCAGTTTCTAAAGAAGAAATTTGGCAAGAAAAGATACATCAAGTGGCTGAAATAGTAACCAATAAACAAAAGAAGAAAGAAGAACATGAAAAGAAAGAAGAGGAGATTACCATCAAAGGTAAAGGAAAAAATTGTCAACAAGTTTTGAAAATACAAACAAATGCAAAATCTGAACAAGATATTCCAGAAGCAGTAAAAATAGAGATGGCAAAAATCAGAGAGCTTTTTGCACCATGCAACATTCCATTATGGTATAGTGGAGTCCAGATGTCTTATCTACTACATCAAGTAAAGAACACAATGAAGACCAAGAAGCTATCACGAAAGAAGACTTGTCTATTACAAAACAAAAGATGGAGTTAGAAAGAAGGCAAGAAAAACTTAGAATTTAGAGAAAAGAGGCGTATGCAAAAAGGAAAGGGAATGACAAAGACAAAGAAGTAAAGCCACGATAAATAAAAACAAGGATAGATCAAGCATCTGGAAATATAAGATTTTCATCAAAAGAGGAACAAGATGTATTTAGATGTGGCAGAACCATAGAAGAATTAAGAGATAGTCAAGATGGATTGACTATTAGTCCAAAAGAAGTTGAGTTTGAAAGGAGACAAAATCTAGCAAAAGAATCCTCTTTATCATGTACACAAGTATGTCAACTCTAAAATGCAAATGAGGTCAATCAAGAAGGAATTTGCTGTATTAAAGATGTGTGTGTTGATATAATCCATTCATTTAAGGGACAAACGTCAGTTGAAGAACCACTTGAGTGTGAACTACAAAATGCTAATATTGATTTTGTTAGAAATAATTTGGAGATGCTTGAGAAAGACAATTCTCAAAAAAAATTAATCTATGACAGTACCTATTCTATGCCAAGTTAGGATCATTATGTCATGAATGTTGAAACACCTAATGATGACAGTGATTATGATTTACCCCTTCTTCTTCTTGAACTAATTGATTGGGTTAATTTAGACAACTTCAAACTGAATGTCTTTTCCAATGATCATGACTTAGCCGTGTACCTTAACGCTATCGAACCCATTGCACCTAAGATATCTTCCATTACAAAATCAAGTAATATTTCTCGTAGTCAGGAGAATGCCAAACTCTCTAGTCGTAAAAGCGAAATAAAATGAGGAAAGAGACCTATTGTTGAAAACCATTTCATGACAACACTAGATCAATCAAAAGAGAAAATAAAGGACATATCCGATGGTGAGAACCTCTTTGAGGTGCCAGAAGATGGAAAGTTTGACATTATTCCTGCATATTTTCAAGAGAGATCTTCTATCCTGATAGAACCAACAAAAGCAATAAAAATTGGTACATCAAAGGATCGTAATGTACTTCATTATGCTGCTTTATTATCAAAAAAAGAGAGGAAAGAATACATGGAATTCTTTAGGCAAAGACAAATAAATTTTGCTTGGTCCTATGCAGATATGCCAGGACTTAATCCAAATCTTATCATGCATAATCTTAATGTGGATTTAAAAGAAAAACCAGTTAAGCAGAAGCTAAGAAAGATGCATCCACACATTGCTCTTCTTGTAAAAACCGAGCTGAAGAAACTATTAGAAGTGGGTTTTATAAGACCCATTGCTTATCCAAAATGGGTTTCAAATATTGTACGAGTATCAAAACAAGATAAAAGCATAAGAGTTTGTACAGATTTTAGAGATCTGAATAAAGCATGTCCAAAAGATGATTTCCCGCTACCAAACATTGATATTATAGTGGACTTGTCAGCAGGGCATGAAATGTTTTCATTAATGGATGGCTTCTCAGGATATAATCAAATAAGAATCACACCTGAAGATCAAGAAAAGACAAATTTCACCTGTGCATGGGGAACATATTGTTGGAATGTTATGTCATTTGGGCTTAAGAATGCAGGAGCAACTTATCAAAGGGCTATGACAATAATTTTCTATGATATGATGCATACATTTATGGAATATTATGTTGATGACATACTTGCAAAATATCATACAAGAAAAGAACATTTGAACATCTTAAGCAAGATTTTTGACAGGCTGGAAAGATATCAATTGAGATTAAATACAAAGAAATGTGCATTTGGGGTAACCTCTGGAAATCTTCTTGGGTACATTATATCAACTCGTGGAATTGAAGTAGATACTGAAAAAGATCAAATCCATCATGGAGATGGAGTCACTTAGGAACATAAGTCAATTGCGATCTTTACAAGGAAGATTGCAATCAATCAAGAGATTTGTTTCTCAATTAGCAGATAGATGTCTTCCATTCACCCATCTTCTACATAAAAATATTCCATTCAAATGGGATCTAAGATGTGAAGAATCTTTTTTGCAAATAAAAGAATATCTTATGAGTCCTCTAGTATTGGTATCACCAACCAAAGGGAAACCATTGTTTCTCTATATCTCAGCAACAAATGTATCATTAGGAGCTATCCTAGCTCAACATGATGATGAAGGAAAAGAAAGAGCAGTTTATTATATCAGTATAACACTTGTTGGCTATGAAATAAATTATTCCTCAATAGAAAAGACATGTCTAGTAGTTGTATTTGCAACTCAGAAGTTGCAGCATTATATGTTGATTCATTCTGTGAAACTAATAGCAAAGATAGATCCACTCAAATATTTGTTGAGCAAGTCAACTTTGACAGGGAGACTACCCATATGGGTTATGATACTGAGTGAATTTTAGATAGAGTATGTTGACAGAAAAGCTATCAGGGGAAAAGCCATTGCTGATCAATTGGCTGATGCTCCTTTACAAAATGACATGCCTTTGCACATAGAATTTCCTGATGCAGATATCTTGACAGTAAGTACAAACTTTTGGGAATTGTACTTTGATGGTTCTTATACACAATATGGATCAGGCGTAGGAATATTTTTCATCACACCTCAAGGACACACAATTCCCAAATTATATAGACTACGATTTCCATGCACTAATAATATTGCAAAGTATGAAGCATTGGCTATTGGGCTTAAAATGACCATTGAATGGAATGTCAAAGAACTACATGTCTATGATGATTCAAAAATTATCATCAACCAAATAAATGATGAATATCAAACAAAGGATGATAAGCTTATGCCATACAAACAACTAGTGGAGGAGTTTAAAGAACACTTTAAAGAAATATCATTCACCCAGATTCAAAGAAATAAGAATAAAGCAACAAATGCAATGGCTAAAATAGAATCTCTCTTGCAAAATAAGGAGAATCAACAACGTTACGAATTTCTCATGGAAGATATCTTAACCCCTACCATTCAATCAAAGCATACCTATCGAATTTTCCATATATTAGGAACCAGTCAATCCTCATACGGTCAAACTTATCACTATTTAAAAGAACATATCCTTCCTCTTGACTTGTCTCACAATCAGAGAAGGAATTTTATCCGTCAGTCCTCTCGCTACAGTATTATTGCTCATATCCTATATAGGCGTGGTCTAGATGGTACTTTGTTGAGATGTCTTGAACAAGAAGAATCTGAGAAATCTCTTAATGACATTCATGCAGGTATTTGTGGAACACACCCAAGTGGTTTAACATTGGCTAGGAAACTTCTTCGTATGGATTACTTTTGGCCTACTATGGAAAGATATTCATTCACATATGCTATAAAATGCAAACAATGTTAGATCCATGGGAATCTCATTCATGCACCAGCACAAGAGTTATATCCTATGACGAGATCATGGCCATTTTCACAATGGGGCCTTGATTTGGTAAGAAAGATAAATCCCTCATCTTCTAATGGACATAAGTTTATTCTGATAGCTACTAAATATTTCACTAAATGGATTGAAGCAGTTCCTTTAACAACAGTGATAGGAAAACAAATATCATCATTTATTTTGAATTATATAATCTGTCGCTATGGAGTTCCTATGACCATTATCACTGATAATGGAAGACCATTCAAAAATCAAGATGTGAAGGAGATATGTGAATAATTTCATATCCAACATAGGTTTTACACTCCATATTATCCAAAGGGAAATAGTCAAGCTGAGGCATCAAACAAAACTATCTTGAAAATCTTGAAGAAAACAATCAAATCAATGAAGCTGGAAAAGACTAGCACATTCAGCTAAATCTTGCTCTTTGGGCATACCAAACTAGCATTCGCACTCCAACAGGGGCAAATCCCTATTGTTTGGTCTATGGATCAGAAGACATATTACCTATAGAAGTAGAGATACCTTCTTTATGAGTATCCTTACAAGGTCTTATACCAGAAGAAAAACAACGAGTCTCTCGACTCCAGGAACTATAACTGATTTAGGAATGTTGCCAAAATGCAATGGATCATTTGAAAGTATATCAACAAAGAATGGCAAGAAGCTATAACCACAGAGTCAAGCCGTGCATTTTTCAAATTGGAGATATAGTTCTAAGGGAAAATCCAAGAAATCTGCAAGATCGAGAAAAGAAGGGAAAATTTGAACCAAATTGGCTAGGACCTTTTGTCATAGTAGCAACATATGGATCAGGAGCATACAAGTTATCTACCCTTGAAGGCGATTGGTTTGATGAACCTATCAATTCTATGCATCTCAAGAAATTTTATGCTTGAGATATAAACTCTTGAAAAAAAAAATCAACAAAAGGCATATAAATTCTTGAAAAAATCAACAAAAAGGATATAAAATCCCTAAAAAGTATAAAACAAAAAAAAATGCACTAAATTTAGATGGTAAAAACTTGGAAAATAGGCACTATCTAAAAAGTAAGTTCCTCCATCTATGAGATTGCTTTGCGCAACTATCCACTCCATCCTATCGCATCTATCGCTTCGATATATCTTAGCTTATCCATTCCATCTTTCACATCTATTGCTCTGAACCATTTAGCAAGAAATATGTAGATTACTGTAACGTCATAAATTGTATGCACTTGCTAAAGCAGTACAATTTAACGCCTAGTTTAGCACCCGCCTTGGCGCAGTTGCATTTTGCATTGCATTTTCCCTTTAGCACTTAATTAATCAAATTAATTAGGTCTAAAGGTTCTATTTCATCATCTTCCACATCACAAAGTCGGGCCATTTCATTAAAGCGTGCCCCTTTCATTTTATTCCTCCAATACATCACTTAATCAAAAACCCTAATTAGGCCCTATTCTGAGCTTGGGGGCTTGATTTTGGGGGTCAAAACATCTTGAAATCACCTGTAACTTTGGGATTCTCTCTAAAATCATCATATCTGACGGCCCTGAAAATTTGGTGAAAAGTTGTCGGGACCATGGCGCCCGGAGTGCACACGGTCCTGGACATTTTTTCCAAAATTTTAGGAGCATGATCCAATCATAAAATAAAGCTTAACCCCAAGAAATTGGCAGGATATTCAATCTCTAGGTCGGCCAAAAGACGAAATTGTGACCTAGGGTTTCATACATAAGAGCTCTCTTTCTTCATTTGAAAGGATCGGATTTTTGTTTCCAGGAACCTCATATGCAGCGAAAGAGTAGATCTTTGAAGACTTCAACATCTTACAACATCCCTCTATCAAGCATTTATCAATTCCATTTATCCATTTAGGGCTTGGGAGACATTGAAGAACAATAGGAGATTACCGACTGAAGATTGGCTTGTACCTCTCCCTTGAGGGTTGGGTATGATTTCATGTTGTTTTCATGTCTTTGCATAAAGCTTCAATATATCCTTCATTCATGCTTTAGATCACTTTGCATCTTGATTTAGAGCATTTACATTATCGTTTACAAGCAATTAGGGTTTACTTTCTAGGTTGCTCTAGTTTGCTTTCTTGCATTTTAGGACCTTGCACACACACTAGGTCTGCACACACAATATATTTTACAAAACAACTTGGCTATTTGTGGAGGTGGAAATCACCGAAGTGGGGGTTTGACTAAGGCAAAACCCTATATAGCTGCCCATACCCCCTTTTTCAGATATAAGTGCAGGTTTCGGGACTCGGACGACGCTGGAGGATACAGATCCGGAGAAAACAGGTCGAGACAGCACTCTATATCAAATTGCAGAGCAGAAGACTGGGACAGGGGCGCTGGGTGCCCTAGTCCTGCCAGGACAGGGGCGCTGGGCACCCTGGTCCCTGGGACAGAGGCGCTGGGCGCCCTGGTCCTCCGGATAGACAACTTTCAAACAGCTTCCCGACAGTGTTTCAGAGTGCAGAACGACAGTTTCCGGTGCAGTTTTCAGGACAGTGGCGCCCGCGCCCCCGTCCCACACATTTTCAGTCCAATTTTGACTCTGGGTACACATCTGCATTCTTATTTCATCCTTGTATTTACAACTTTCCATTGTTTAAGTTCAATTCTGTAATCTTGTTGTTAGCTCATACTTGCATTTTAGGGTTAGGAATTGAATTTGCATAATCTTACCTTTCAATTACAACAAAGGAATAGAAACCCTAATAGGTAGCCCATGGCTCTCTCTTTCACAAAAAGAAGTAGCCAATTGTGCGATACCTCTAGGCTCTTTCGTATTCCGTAGTGTGTGACAAGAGGTAGGATTAGGGCATGATAACCTAGTCTCGCTTTTTCCGCCACACATTTTGGTGAACCCGACGTGAAACTATCATTGCTTCTTCTTGCATTGCATCTATTAGATCTAGATCTAGATTTAGTGTGTTTTCATTTCATTTTCATTTAAAAAAAAAAAAAAAAGATTGTGTTTCTTTGCATTGTGTGTTTAAATTTCATGCACTTTTTATTTCAAAATGTCCGACTTTTATTTGCAAAATGTTCATGCTTATGATGATTATTATGAGTATAGCCAAGATGAATTAGATGAAGCTTTAGATGAGTTTTTGAACCCTAAAGATGCCAAACCTTCATTTTACCAAAAACTCATAAACCTTGTTACTATGCCATTTCGTTGTGATGAGAAAGATAAGTTGAATGAGTCCTCTCAAGGGTACATTCCTATCAACTCTTCCACTAAATCTAGTAACATGGTTGTTTTCAACAATCCCCTCTATGAGGAGATGTCTCCTTTTGAATCAAAAGATAAACCTTTTAATAGATATGATCATGCTTTGTTGGATGATGCTCTTGATGACTTTGTGGCTTTATCGAAATCTTTAAACAAGAACAAGACTTGTAAATTAGTTAACATGATAAACTTGAATGAGCATAAAAAGCCTCTCTTTGAAGTCCAATGAGCTTATCCTTCTCCCACCTTTCAAAGTCCTAAAACACCTCTCCTTACTATACAAGGAGGGTATGATCATGATTCCTTTCGTACTCCGAATAAACCAATCATCACTGTGCAAGGAAGAAAACCTATAAGTCCTTATAATTATGCCAAGCAAATAACTAGAGAGAGTTATCATGCGGTTGCCCATACTTATCATACCAGAAATAATAGGCAACCTAGTCCTCCTCCTGTTATCCCAGTTTCCCTTCCGAATCCTCAACCGATTCTTCCACAAGCTCCCCGTATTTCGCAAGTTCTTAGTAAGGAATATGATCTCATAGAACAACTTAAAGCTACCCCTGCTAAGATATCCCTTTGGGATTTGATTCAAACTTCTTCCGCTCATCATGGAATGTTACAAGATGCCTTGAAAGATTTGAATGTTCCTCCACCGAATACATCTAGTAATATAGCATCTTTGGTTAACTCTGTGATGAATCCTAAAGCTCAAATTGTGTTTACCCAAGATGAGTTTCCTACTAGTGAAATCCAACATCAATATGATCCCTTGATGATTGTGGTTATCATGAAAGACACTGCTATAAGGCGAACACTAGTAGATAATGGCTCCGGTCTTAATGTGTGTAGCATTAATCTTTTGCATAAGATGAATGTGGATACATCCTTAATTGAACCGGATTCTCGTCCTATTCGAGGCTTTGATAATGTGGCTAAAACTTCATTAGGTACTATCACCTTACCCATCACAGTGGGGCCTGTTACTTTGCCTACACCTATCCATGTTATGTCAGGAAATCTAACGTACAACTTGCTACTGGGGAGACCTTGGATTCACAGTATGCAAGCTGTCCCTTCTACATTGCATAGACAAGTTAAATTTATTTATAACAATAAGACATATACCTTGATAGGTGATACTAATTTTCAAGCTTGTTTGCAAACATCTACTTCCAAGGGGGGTTCTTCTAAGCCATCCTCATCTAGTGATGACTCTTTAGATAAGATACCTATCGGTGAATCCTCGCTCTCTGATGATCAAAATTCTTCGGATGAGTCTGGAGCTCCTGAAGAAGATTCTTCTCGACTTGAAACTACACATAAGAAGGATTTTGATCCTGAGAAGGTTCTCGCAGACGACGATTGGGGATCACTTGATTTTAATCCTACCTTTGTGGGTGAATATAAGGTTCCTTCTAGAGAGCTTAAAATTGAAAAGAAGGAAGAAGCTAAAAATCAATCAATCTTACCCGAACCTATGAGTAATAATTTTGTGGCCGCTTCTCAAACGTCTTCTCCTCACACCTCTAATTATGAAGAGTTTGATTCTTTGTCTTATGAAAAACCACCTTCTCTTCCTGAAATGGCTGATCGTTATGGTCGTGGTTTTCGCATTTTTGCTAAGCATGGGTATCATGGAAATGGTTGCGGTGCTCATGAACAAGGGATAAAAGTTCCTCTAGAGACTAATTTTCACAGTTATGCCTTTGGACTTGGCTATAATCCCTGCAAGCGCACTAAAGCTTCTAAAAGACCATGCATTAGTGTTAATGTTATTTCTACCTCTCTATCAATACAACACCCCAAGTACATTGATGGGGATCCTTCGTGTGCTTGTGCTTTTGACGTTTTCCCTACCGATGACACCTTAGCTGAATTTTTAGGAGCATATGACACTCTTCCTCGTTATCATCACAATAGGGGACTCCCTTATTGTTTGAACGCTGAAGCCTACTTTGGAAAAGAGACGGATAATGATGAGATTGTGAAAGAATTCCCTCAGCTAAAGGATACTCCTCAACAAAGCAATCTTCTCATAAGTGACACCACTAATGTTAAGATGGATCCTTGTAATGAAGAGAAAGTTCTTAAAATTGAAAAATGTTTGGATGGAGAGGAACAAAAACAATATGAAGATTTATTGCATGAATTCCCCGAGATCTTTGCTTGGACATACTCTGACATGCCTGGTATAGATCCTAAGATTGTTACTCATAACATTGTCTTAGTTCCTGATGCTAAGCCCGTGAAACAAAAGATTCAAAAAATGAATCCTAAGGTAGCTTTGCTTGTTAAGGCTGAGATTGAAAAGTTATTGGAGGCTGGATTTATCCGCCCTATTGACTATTCCCCATGGATTTCAAATATTGTCACTGTGGCTAAACCAGATAACAAAATAAGAATGTGTACCGACTTTTGGGATCTAAATAAGGCTTCTTTAAAAGATGATTTTCCTCTTCCAAACATTGACATGATAGTTGATTCTACGGCAGGACATGCCTTGTTATCCTTCATGGATGGTTTTTCAGGATACAATCAAATTTTTATTAACCCTCAAGATCAATTCAAAACCGCTTTCACTACTCCTTGGGGTACGTTTTGTTGGATAATGATGCCTTTTGGACTTAAAAATGCGGTGCAACTTATCAACGAGCGATGACCCTTATCTTTCATGATTATATGCATAAGATTTTAGAGGATTATGTTGATGACATTTTAGCCAAATCCTTTCTTCGCATGGATCATATTAAAATCCTTCATCAAATCTTTGAAAGAATTTGTAAATATCACATGCGCTTGAATCCCCGAAAATGTGTTTTTGGTGTGGATAGTGGAAAACTATTAGGATTCATAGTTTCGCATCGTGGGATTGAGGTGGACACTAAGAAAATAGATGCTATTGTCAACATGCCACCTCCTAGAAATGTGTCTCAACTTAAAAGCTTGCAAGGAAAGATTCAAGCTATTCGTAGGTTTGTATCTCAACTTGCGGATCGTACTTTTCCTTTCACTCAACTTCTCAAAAAGAATATCACTTTTCAATGGAATGAGGATTATCAGCAAGCATTTGAAGATTTAAGAATGTATTTAACCAATCCTCCTATCCTTCGACCGGCTGAACCTTCTAAACCCTTCCTTCTTTATACGGCTGCGTCCTCTCATGCTCTTGCAGCATTATTGGCACAACATGATAAAGATGGTAAAGAATGTTCGGTTTATTACATAAGTCATACCTTACTCGATTATGAGACCCGATATTCTGTGATAGAAAGACAATGCTTGGCCTTGGTGTTTGCAACTCAGAAATTTTGACATTATCTCTTAAACTCAGAAGTCCACGTCATGGTAAAGTTTGATCCGTTGAAGCATCTTTTCTCTAAAACTGATTTATCAGGATGCCTAGCTAAGTGGGTTATGATATTAACTGAATTTGACCTTAAATTTGTTTCACAAAGAGAAATTAAAGGGCAAGCGTTGACCGATCACCTAGCTGAGGCCCCTTCACCTTTCTCCTTCCCTAACCTTGAGTCTTTTCCTGATGACTTCATTCTTTCTATAGAGAAAGATGAAACTTGGGAGTTATACTTCGATGGCTCTAAGTGTCGTACGGGATCGGGGGCAGGTGTTGTTCTGATTTCTCCTACAAAGAAACCCATTCCCTTATCCTATCGTCTAAATTTCTTGTGTACCAATAACATTGCTAAGTATGAGGCTCTTATAGCGGGAATAAAAGCAGCCTTAGCTCTGAACATAAAACACATACATATCTATGGAGATTCGCAATTGATTATAAGACAAGTAACAGGAATATATCAAGCAAAACAAGACAAATTATCACAATATAAAGACCTTGCCATCTCTTTATTACAAAAATTTGATTCTTATACCATGGAACCTGTTCCTCGAAAAGATAATCGACATGCGGATGCAATGGCATGTGTGGCTTCTCTTGTATCTTTAGAGGACCCTGTGGTTGATCTTAAATTTGTTATTCACAACCTTACTTCTCCAGCTATTGTAGACGATCCTAGTCTGGTAACATGTTGTGACTTTATAGACTCAGATGAATGGTACTCGCATATCGTAAGATATTTGACCGATGGTACCTTTCCTGATTCCGCTAATAGAAACACTAGGGCTAGAATCCGCAAGTTGTCTGCTAGATATATCATTCTTTCTAATGTCCTTTACCGAAGGGGTTATGATGGTCTTCTCCTTCGCTGTCTTAACAAATCAGAAATCCCCGTTGCTCTTGAAGAGGCTCATTCAGGTGCCTGTGGGGGGCATTTTGGAGGCAAATCCTTGGTTCATAGATTGCTTCATATGGGATACTATTGGCAAACTATGCAGAAGGATTCTTTTTCATTCTTTTTCATCTGATTCATGCTCCTGCCCAAGAACTCCGTTCTCAAGTTGCTTCTTGGCCTTTTTCCGCATGGGGTTTGGATCTTATTGGTAAAATCTCTCCTCCTTCATCTCAAGGACACACCTTCATTATAACCGCAACAGATTACTTTACGAAGTGGGTAGAAGCTATTCCCCTTCGCTCTACCACTACTAAAGTAATTTGTCAATTTCTTCTAGAAAACATCATTTCTCGATTCGGGATACCTTCTACTATAATCTCAGATAATGGGACATCATTTAAGAACAAGGATGTGAAGAAATTTCTCGAGAAGTATCATATCAAACATCAATTTTCTACACCATATTATCCTCAGTCAAATGGTCAAGCCGAATCATCCAATAAGATAATTGAACAAATTCTTTGCAAAACCGTGAATAAGCATGGTAAGGATTGGAGTAACCAGCTAATCTATGCTCTTTGGGCCTACCGAACGAGTGTACGAATTGCCACAGGAACTACTCCTTATAATCTTGTTTATGGTGCTGATGCTATTATGCCTTTAGAGTTAGAGATTCCATCACTTAGGGTTTCTCTCAAAGGTATAGTAGATGATGATTCTTATAGAGAACAACGACTTCAACAGCTTGAGATGCTTGATGAACAGCGTATAAATGCTCTTGAGCATATTCAAGCGTATCACAAAACTCTACAACGAAGCTATAATGATAAGGTTATTCAACGTTCCTTCTCAGTAGGTGACTTAGTCCTCTATGAGAATCAGCGCAATGTGAATGCCTTACCTGCAGAAAAGGGAAAATTCAGTCCTAATTGGCTTGGACCATATATCGTTATTGAGGATTATGTATCAGGTGCTTACAAAATAGCGGATGTAGATGGTACGCCTCTTAAAGAACCTATAAATGCTATGCACTTGCGTAGATATTATGCTTAATTCTTCATTCCTTATTTATCTTCTTTTCAGTTCTTCAACATTGGGTAATATGTTAGTATCTCCTAATTAGAGAAAAATAGAATTAAATGTTATGATGTTTAATCTATATTGCTTCGTTCTGGACAAGCATGTTTCCTTACTTCATGGTTTGTCTTGAATTCATTTATGTAAGTTGTAAAAGATTTACATTTCCATTATGCTAGCATATTATACAGTGTCTTTATGTGTTAAGTAGAATCATATCATGTTGTGTTTAAGTTCAAAATTAAATCACGTTAGTTATATGATTCTTAGACTTAATGCATATTTCTTCCCTATCATCAATGTAGTACTTGATGAAATATTTAATTAAGTCACACATGTATCAATTTAATCATAGTGCATTGAGAAATCAATCATATGGAAATTAAATTCTGACATACATGTACATTTACCAAATGTATTAGATTTAATCAAAGCAAAATATACATTGTTTTCAGCATTAAAGATAACACATTTGAGACAAAAGAGAAGCATGTATATATACATATATATATGTGGATCGTATACAAATATAAGTCACTATACATCCAAAATGTGACCTCTCCTACATCATAAAATCATCTCCTATCCCTAGGACTAGTGGCTGGAGAGTGTCGACTGGACGCTCCCTCCTAATTTGGCTGTGAAGGTGGACCCATGGGTGTGTAGCACGATACAGACCATGAGTGACTCCGAGAGGAACTCCTACGATCCCTATCCATAAGGATCGCGCGATAGGTGGTAGCCTCGGCCTGAGCTGCTGCTAGATCTCGCCGCGCCCGCTGAAGGTCCTCTGATAGGACTCTCTCTCTCTCCCTCCATATGTCTACCTGAACTCCGAATGGGGAAAACAAGTCCTCGTGCCGACCCGCATTCCCCTGAGGCCTATAGGCAATCTGTGAGGAACTGGGGATCTGTGCTATCGTGGAAATGTCTGTCACTGCCTACTGAATCAGGGAACTCCACTCCTGCACATTAGCTGTGGCAGTAGAATAGATTTTTGTATTAGTACCATTCTATATCATCAAAACATTAATAATCAATTTAAACCTACTATACCTAGGTCTCCCTCGCGCTAGTAGGGATCATGATATGGTAGCATCTGTGATTGGGATCTACTAGGCTCCCCTCGCTCAACTAATCTATGCACGATGGGTGTAGGCTGGGCAGTACTAGGAACAGGTCTCCGTATCGCCTCATGTTCCCCCTGTTGGGGAATAAGAGGAGGATCCAGAGCTATGGTATCATCCCCTAAATGGTGAGGAGCTGCATCTGACTCCTCCTCATCATCTCTATCCTCATCTGCATCCTCATCCTCATCTGCATCTGACTCCTTCTCATCATCAGTTCTCTCCTCCTCGTCCTCACCTCCATCTGTGTCCTCCTCCTCAGCGCTGGGCTGATCGCCTGTAGGTGGATCAGGATCTCCCACCTCCTCATGACCCTCTCCCTCCTCTGGCTCCTCTGACCTGGATCCCTGGTCCTCATCTCGGTCTCCATGTCTCCATGGGCCTGGATGGCCTATCGGGTGATCTGGTGGAAAGATAGGACCTGGATATGATCTCATAAACCATGAGACATACCTACGCTATGCTCCAGGCTCTGCAGAATAATCAGTGACTACATCCTGATCAGATCCCTCTATATCTATAGTCTCGATGTCATCTATCGTCGGTCTCGCTACTGCTCTAGGTCTGGGAAGGACCCGTGAGTGTCGAGTATAGATGGGCACATCGGCTGGAACACACTGCTCTAGCCCGAATTGCCTCCGTACTCGGTCAAAGTAGAAAGGGACTATGATGTGTGAATATCGTCCCCACAGTAGGCGGCTCCTCTGTAAGCATGCTAACTGTCTCTCCATCCCATCCCATCTGTGCATCCGCAGATATGGTCTCCACACGGTCACCTTAGCTGTCAATCTGTCAACTATCACTCTCCAGTACAACAAATCTCCAAATCTCCACTCGCTGGTAAGTGGATAAGCAAACACCCTAGGTCGCTTGCTAGCCATACTCAGCGGAAAGCCAACAGGCCTGGTGCATGTGAAGTGCTCTAAAATCCATACCTGCAGAAGTGTGCATGTCATCAAACTGCAACCTTGTCCAAATACATACTCCTCAAGGTCATGATAGAGATGTGCAAGCATACTCTAACCCCAAGCATACACTCTCCTGTGTCTCTCCATCGCTTTGATGCACCATGTGAGACCCCCATGCATGTGCGTGCCGTGCCCATTAGGGCAGACGGCTAGTGCTATGATGGCGATCATAAGGCGTCTCAGAAGGGGTACCTCCCCTGTAGGATGTAAGAGCCAGCTGACCATGATGCGACCTCTCGTCTCGCTCGACATGACTCTCCCTATGCAATATACCTGCTCCCTCTGATGATCCTCCGCTGACCAATCGGTCGCGTATGTAATAGTCGCTCCTCTGATAGGAAGACGAAGTATACGATACACATCCTCGAGTGTAACCGTCACCTCCCCTACTGGAAGATGAAATGTGCATGTGTCAGGATCCCATCGCTCCATCAATGCCATCAACATTGCAGGATGGAACCGAATGGCTGGCATGAGGATCACATACCATAATCCTACTATCGACAATGTGTCTCTCTCTGCCTGAGTAAGCCGCGGAATCTGATCTCGCAAACTACGAAGAATATGTCCCACTATATGCTCTCTCATGTACGGAAGGCCCTGCAACACAAAAACATAACCGTAATCAATACTTGATCATCAAAATCACTCATGCAAACTGTCGAACATCGTATGCCAAGCCCTATCAAGGACCATGGCGCCCTGCCAGGGACCATGGCGCCCTGGTTGGGACCATGGCGCCCTGTCAGGGACCATGGCGCCCTGGGGGGACCAGGGCGCCCCACAGGGACCATGGCGCCCTAGGGGGACCATGGCGCCCTGGGTGGGGCCCGGGTCAGCCTTCGGGGCCCGCAAACGATCACAGAAAAGTCAAAATACAGAAAATCAAAAGTCAAAGTTTAGTCAACTCACCTCGTCCAGTGGCTCGTCGTCAATCATGGCCTGGCGCAGGATCTCAACCCTTGTGGGACACTCCGGTCGTCGTGAAGGCATGATGATGGCTATGTGGGCTCCGCTGCAATGAATAGTACTCAGAATCAACAAAGTGACAAATGCAAATGTCTCTTTCAAGGTATATACGTTCATTCCTTTACCTTTATTTTCAAAACCCTAATTTTCCTCTTTCACTCATTTCATCATAACTTGAGTTTGGGAGATGCGATTTTTGAACCGTTTGTTGCGTAGGAATCGTATTTTCATTCCCCTACTCTCGGGATGTTCCAAAAAAGTGCTCTGATGAAGCCTTTTCAGTGAACATCCCTCATCAATACTCTCTTACATAATTTGTCATAAGTAAACATGCTACCCTGTTTCACCTCCCTAATAAGCAAGTCGAAACAGGGGGGGGCATACAGCTACTCACAAATTTCATCACTTTCCTTAGTAAGCATTAGGTGATTTTTGTGATCTAACGTGTGTTTTGTAGGGTGCGGTTCCTAACTGTGTACTGCAGATACCGCTGGGGGCTTCGTCCGACAACTTATGGATATATCCTTTTTTCAAATGATGTTTACTTTTTTGTACTTTAGCTTGCATATGCACGTAGTACTCATATGACCGCTAAAGTGGGGGCTAAATGTAACATCATAAATTGTACGCACTTGCTAAAGCAGTACAATTTAACACCTAGTTTAGCACCCGCCTTGGTGCAGTTGCATTTTGCATTGCATTTCCCCTTTAGCACTTAATTAATCAAATTAATTAGGTCTAAAGGTTCTATTTCATCATCTTCCACATCACAAAGTTGGGCCCTTTCATTAAAGCATGCCCCTTTCATTTTATTCCTCCAATACATCACTTAATCAAAAACCCTAATTAGGCCCTATTTTGAGCTTGGGGGCTTGATTTCGGGGGTCAAAACATCTCGAAATCACCTGTAACTTCGGGATTCTCTCTAAAATCATCATATCTGACGGCCCTGAAAATTTGGTGAAAAGTTGTCGGGACTGTGGCGCCCGGAGTGCACACGGATCCGGACATTTTTTCCGAAATTTTAGGAGTGTGATCCAATCATAAAATAAAGCTTAACCCCAAGAAATTGGCAGGATATTCAATCTCTAGGTCGGTCAAAAGATGAAATTACGACCTAGGGTTTCATACATAAGAGCTCTCTTTCTTCATTTGAAAGGATCGGATTTTTGTTTCTAGGAACCTCATATGCAGCAAAAGAGCAAATCTTTGAAGACTTCAACATCTTACAACATCCCTCTATCAAGCATTTATCAATTCCATTTATCCATTTAGGGCTTGGGAGACATTGAAGAACAATAGGAGATTACCGACTGAAGATTGGCTTGTACCTCTCCCTTGAGGGTTGGGTATGATTTCATGTTGTTTTCATGTCTTTGCATAAAGCTTCAATATATCCTTCATTCATGCTTTAGATCACTTTGCATCTTGATTTAGAGCATTTACATTATCGTTTACAAGCAATTAGGGTTTACTTTCTAGGTTGCTCTAGTTTGCTTTCTTGCATTTTAGGACCTTGCACACACACTAGGTCTGCACACACAATATATTTTACAAAACAACTTGGCTATTCATGGAGGTGGAAATCACCGAAGTGGGGGTTTGACTAAGGCAAAACCCTATATAGCCACCCATACCCCCTTTTTTAGATATAAGTGCAGGTTTCGGGACTCGGACGACGCCGCAGGATACAGATCCGGAGAAAACAGGTTGAGACAGCACTCTGTATCAAATTGCAGAGCAGAAGACTGGGACAGGGGCGCTGGGCGCCCTGGTCCTCCAGACAGACAGCTTTCAGACAGCTTCCCGACAGTGTTTCAGAGTGCAGAACGACAGTTTCCGGTGCAGTTTTCAGGACAGTGGCACCCGCGCCCCCGTCCCACACATTTTCAGTCCGATTTTGACTCCGGGTACACATCTGCATTCTTATTTCATCCTTGTATTTACAGCTTTCCATTGTTTAAGTTCAATTCTGTAATCTTGTTGTTAGCTCATACTTGCATTTTAGGGTTAGGAATTGAACTTGCATAATCTTACCTTTCAATTACAACAAAGGAATAGAAACCCTAATAGGTAGCCCGTGGCTCTCTCTTTCACAAAAAGAAGTAGCCAATTGTGCGATACCTCTAGGCTCTTTCGTATTCTGTAGTGTGTGACAAGAGGTAGGATTAGGGCATGATAACCTAGTCTCGCTTTTTCCCCCACACACTTACCAACAGTTATCAATCTTTGACATACTTGTCATAGTCACTGTCTTAGATTTTATCAAAATCAATCATATCTACATTTGTATCCCATTGTGGTTTGGATCTTGATCAATTCATACATTCATAATAATTTTTGTTTCCACTAGTTGAAAAATCCTAATTCCTTTTGCTAAGGTGATCTTTTGAATCTTTGAAAATCCAAAACATTCGAAAAACTTAGAATAACCAAAAACACCTAGGATTTTGAAACAGATAAAGAGCAACAAAGCAAAAAAAATCAAGGCATTTCATCAACAACTGAATCATGACACTCTGAAAATGAAGAATCAACCAGCAAGTAATACGGGATTATTAAAGATCATTCATCAGGATGATTATATCAGTTAATGACCATAAGAACATGTGAATGATATGCAAGATTCAGTGTTCATATCTTGATTTTATTGCTAATCATGTACTCTATGCAACTCAAGGATGTCCATGACTAGAGAAGCTATGATGGGGCATGATTATTTTCTTTGATTGTCATTTGTGGTTTATCTCTTACTAAAGTATGTACTTGTCTCAAGATATGATCGGAAAAAGATCAAGGAAGATGTTCCAAGTCATGCAATGAAAGGAGATAATCCTTGTCTGTCCTACAAGCAATACTCAGGTCAACTTGATACATTATATCAAGTTGCTTGTATTAACTTGCTATATCAAAATCCATGTAAGGAATACTCAGGTCATCTTGAATCATTATGTCAAGTTGCTTGTATTTTCTTACAACATTTTAAAGCTCAATGATGAAATCAAGCACTGTTACAAGATAGCATATGAAGAATGGTAGTAAAATTTTTAGTTAGATGATTTTGGATTAGCTCATTATTCATCTGCATTATATGCATTCATGGTCAGTTGCATTATAAGCATATCATTTCATTAACAAATCAACGGTCATAAATAAAGATTGAGTATACTTGGACAAACAAAAACAATTTGCATTTAATCATTGTAGGTGCACTCATTTTTAGAATCATTTTAATCATCATCCATTTCATTGAGTTGTATATAAATCATTCCATTAATTTGCATTCAATTAAATGCATTTCATTCATCATGTACTGTATCATCATCATTATTTGCATTATCATTCCATTAACGATCATTTAGTTACATCTTTACACTTGGATTCATGAACACTACATATAAAATCAAAAACATTTCATGTAGATCATTTGTATTTACATCATCATAAGCATCAAAACAATCATTCATTCACATTTCCGTATAGATCATTGCATTTACATCATTTACATATCATTTAAATTAATAATCATTTTCATTTGCATCCAAGGTCATCAAAATCAAAAATCAATAAAAAAAAAAGCATTTATCATTGCATTATCATATAAAAAATCATCATAATGAAAAGAAAAGATCATAACATCATCCATATAATCAATGCATATAGATCATCATCAAATAGAGTAACATGCATAATAAAGATCATCATCATATAAAGTCCATTTCTGCATATAGATCATCATAAAGCAATAAAAAGTCCAAGTATACAATGAAATCAAATAAAAAATACAAGTGCCTCCAAATGAAGTCACAGTTGTCCTGTACTACTCCCACCTAACTTTGTTCTTCTCTATGGCTATGGGCGAGAAGATCCTCCAGATGCCTGTCTCCCATGATCACCACTCCTCTGAGGAGGTCCCATGACCCCACCACTACTAGTATCCTTCAACACGGTGGTATGACAACTACCTGCTCTCTAGCTCTCTACAACTGCCTCCTCATATCGTCATCACCATTGGGAAGTCTTCTTCCTAGCTCGAACTAATGCTCTAATAATGTCAGCTAAGAGAGTACCTGATCCAACCTGTTGAATATGACCAAGAAGGCCCTGAGTATATTGCTGCCTCCTAACAGCTCTATCCCTCTTAGCCATGAGAGCCTGCACCTGTGCTCGAAGTTGATCAATCTATGCTCTAAGACTATCAATGGTCTCTTGATCTAGCACATCATGCTCTGGTGCATCATGCTCTAGCATATCATGCACTGGTGCATCCTGCTCTTGCAAATCCTATTGTGGTGCATGAACCCCAATCCCCTCCTCACCACCACCTTGTCTAACTGCTAGAATCTCCATCCGAGTAGCTCTGCAACCCATCGTCTAATAAGAGGAACATGGTCCTCAGGATCCTCATCATCTCCATCATGAGTTGCAATAACCCTAGGGTCTAGTTGAATCTGACCAAAATCAATGCCTCTCCCACAACCCCCATCTAGCCCAATCATCCTGCCTCCTCGTGTCAATGGAAACCCTCATGGTGATCTCATACCTACCCTTCCATACTCCCTCCCAATCCATCCAACATCCCTCCCACCCATAGGATGTGGTTTCCCAATCCTACCAACTGATCCAAATGGTCCTCCACGAACTCTCAATCGACCTCCTCTCCATCTAGTTCTCCTACCACCACCACCTCCATCCCCACCCTCATCTCCATCTCCCCCATCCTCCTAAGTAGCTCTGAGTTGTTGTCTCCATCTACGTCTCCTCACACCTAGATCATCTGAATCATCATCCTCATCTCCTAAGCTGGGAGGATCTGCTAGATCAGTAATACGAGGAAATGGATGAGCTAGTATGTACTGAGCATAATCTGCAGTAACCCTAGGATCAAGAATGTGCAATCTCATATCATAAGCCACTCTCGGAGTAGCAAGAAACTCTATGTGAGAAATCTCAAATGAAAAGGAAGGTCCCCAATCTCATCTATCTCTATACCGCTGAACATATATTGTCACACCAATAGGCATAGGATGGATCATATCAAACTATCTAGGAATGCGACTAATCAACTGTCGCTCAACAATTTAAGCAGTCTGACCAATTAGATATCTACTCTGCATGATAAATGGTAATGTTCGTGCATCATTCATCCATGGCTCACAATCAACATATGGTCTCCAAGTAATGCTATCCAATGAATAAAGCACCCAATGCCAATACTCCATCCTACCCAGGTTATGCTAAGTAAGGATACCTACATAGAAGTACACATATGGCTGCCTCTCTCCACGAACTCTATGGTGGATAGGATGAGTCATAGCAATGTGCTCCTAGCACTAGATCTGCAATAAAGTGCATCCTATAGACAAACTAGCACTCTCATCATACACCACTTGATGAAGATCATGATATAAATGTGCCAACATACAAACACCCCAAGCATATCGAGTATGAATTTGCATCATACTCTGTATAATCTCACCCCATCCAACAACAAAACCTCATGATCACCTATTAGGACAAATAAATCCTCCAATCAAACCATCAAGACTCACAGGGAGAGTCTTGTAATACATCACCATATCCTCCCATCGGATCTCTCCTCTAGTGATGCTATCATCAACAAACACAACTCTGCAAGCCTCTGTCCCAAGACGATCCTAAAAATCATACTGCACTAACTTGCCAATCACTAGGATGTGCAGAATCCTATAGACATCCTCGAGCATCACACTAATCTCACCCGTGGGCAAGTGAAAAGTCTTATGCTCACTATGCCATCTCTCAGCTAACGCCATAAAAAATCCTCTATTATGCGTAATCTCAAGCATATACAACAAATGGCATAAACCAAATGCATATATATGTCTAACCTCAGCCTGCATCAGCTCTGGCACTAAATGGCATACTGCTGGTAATTTCTCTTGACACTAGAGAACATCGAGTTTCTCCTATTTATCAAGAGAATTCAATCAATCATCAACTCTATCTATAAAATCAAACTGAAGCAACCTACGCTATCTATCTATCAAATCAAACTGAAGCAACCTACACTATCTATCTATCAAATCAAACTGAAGCAACCTACGCTATCTATCTATCAAATCAAATTCATGCAAATTAAGCTATCAAATCATTTTTAAAACCTATCAATCATGGTTTTCTATCAATCACTGAGTTCAATCAAAACTCTGCTAAGCTCTTGCATTAGAAACTAAATCGGTTTCTTAGAGCTAATAAATCAAGCAATCAAACCAATCAATCAATCAATCAAACAATCAATCAAATCAATCAATCAAGCAATCAAATCAATCCAATCAATCAATCAAGCAATCAATCAATCAATCAAGTCCCTATTCATCATACATGTGCATCAAACACGTTAAATCTAATCATCAAAGTGATTTTTAGCATTTGCACTTATCAAAAACATCGATTTTGAGCATATGCACTATCCTATTGAGAAAAAGCATTATCTTATGCAAAAGTGCTATCATCCTTAGCATATGCGCTAACCCTAAGAACATATGCGCAAAACAAAGCAAAAGTGCTAACTTTTGCTACAAAAGTGCAAACAAACAATTCAAAAGTGCTATCCTATGCAAAAGCGCTATCATCCTTGGCATATGCACTACCAAAAAGAGCATAAGCACTAATCTATGCATATGCATTAAACCTAATTACATATGCACTGAATCAAAATACAAAAGCGCTAACCTAATACTGAAAAATGGAAAAATTTAAAAAAATTGAAAAACACGCCCAAAAACATGAAAAGTTGCACGACAAGTTGAAAACAAAGCTCAGGATAAGATACATATTGGATACCAATACTTGGGAGGTCGTTGATATCATCAAACATGCTCAAAACGTTGGTTCTCCACAGGAATCACCATTTTGCCACCTCACCAAGAAAATTTTCTTCACAAAGCTGACAAGGATAACAATGAAATTAAAATTAGCCTTGGTTAATTTTATATTTACTATTTGAAGAGTAATTAATGCTATTCAATGGGGCAATTTATTTTGTTTTTTACAAATGAATTTAATTGACATAACTCTTTTTATCATTTATCATGAGATCAATCGTTCAAACCAAAGTTTTCAATAATTTTATGATTAATCTCCTGAGGGGGCACACAATCAGGATTTTCATCTTCATCAGGCGCATTATCGAGACTTGATTTAATCTTTGAAACAATGTTGTCTCGACATCATTTCAAAGAGGGGCAAAATGTATACACATAAAAATGGCTATGAGTGATTAAATAAATATTTTATATTTATTTAATGATTATTCTTCTATTAAATAGTTAATTTGAAAAAATTTATTTATTTAATTCATTTTCATGTCTTTCTATTAATTAATATTTTATTAATTAATTCATCTATCTTATTCTTCTAATTAATTAAATATCTAATATTTAATTATCTCCTCCAATCAATTAAATATCCAATATTTAATGGTTATTCTCCTATCCTATAGTCTCAAATATTAAATAATTTCTAAATTATTTAACTCCCTTTTCCAACTCACCTTTCATATCCACTTCATCTTCCCTTTTCCAACTCATCCATCATGTTGCTAAGGAAATTAATATTTCTTAAATATTAATTCATCATTTATCTTCAACCTCCAAATTCAATGAATATTGTGTACGTACACATATTTCTTAACCTCCTATATTCTCTCCAACATTCCTACATCTTAGGAAGGACTTGAATCCACTTGTCCTCTCATGCCTAAATCTTCTCCAACCATCCCTAGATTCCCTCAGTCAGCAACCCAATCAAGGTGAGATGAGTGACACTTGTCTTCTCCTTCCCCCTTTCTCTCAACCTTCACCTTTGCTCATAGCCATCCAAACTACAGATCTGATCATGACCATTGATCTAAGCCACATCCTCTCATCCTCTCAAGTCTATAAAATCAAGAGCTTTAGTTGAGAGAGAGTTAGACTTCAAGAGTCTTCAAGTGCATTTTCAAGCAAATCATTTGTAAAACTTATGCATCCGTGAGTTTTAATCTCGAAGCAAAATAGCAATTAGCATTTTAGCATAATCATGTAGTATTGCATATCATAGCATTTGTTAACTATCAGTTATCAATGCATTCTTCATATGCCATCTTGGAAGCTATCAGTGCATTGTCTGAGAGCACACCATCTGCAACCAGGAACAATGGAGTTAGGACACAATGAGACATAAACCATGAAGGTAATATTAGTATTTTTATTTCATATGTATTTCATGTAGTTTCATTGGTTGATTTTGGATTTCTTGTAGCACTTCCATTGGTATTTTGTGAAACTAACTTGTTGCAGGTAGCATTCTGAGGATGAAATTCAAGTTGACACATAATTAATTTATTAATTATGCCAATTTTTAATTCTCCTCAATATTAATTAATTATAATTAATATTGTCACTATACTCTGTTGATTGATTTATTTAATAAAGCAATCCCCTTTTATTCTTCTAAAAATCCTCAATATTAAATCTTCTCAAATTCCTCCTCTTAACTAATTAATTTCAATTAATTAGTTAACCTAAGTGATTCCTACAAATCACCTTTTACTAATCCATCATTAACCTAATAAATTCTTCTAGAAACTCCCTAAGCTCACTTAGCATTATTCTTCTAATTTTTAATTCCCTCCACTCATTCTCTCTCCTAGTCAAATCCTCCTACAAATCTTATCTACCCTAATCCCACCTAATCTTTCCTCTAATCCCTCTCCTAATGAGTTGCTAGTGGCTAATCATCATGATTAGCCACAAAGTCAATTCCTTGTCCCTTCCATCCAACCACTCAGCTTAAATGCCCTTTTCCTATGTGAATGTGAGATTTTCAAAATCTCTCATTCCTCTAGGCATCTCATCATCCAAGGAATTATTAATTCCTCCTTATTCCTAAATATTACTCCAATCCCCATGAGCATCCCTTTTGAAGAATTTTTAATTCTTCCTTTCCATCCCTCAAAAAATATCCTATCCCTTGCTCTTCTCAAGGGACATTGGGAAGTCTTCCCAATGAACCTTGAGGAGTGTGGAGACAAGAATGCCTTTAAGGCATATCTCTTGGTCTCCACACCTCCTCTTGGGCCTTGTGTGAGCTCACAAGGAATCCTAACCCTCCATCTTGGGTCAATCCTAGCCCTTCATTTCTCCTGCTCTCTCCCTATAAATTGAGGACACCACCCCCTCATATTTCATCTCCAATTTTAGCAAGTTTATGTTGCTAGTTTGTGCCTAGGATACCATCTTTGCACCCTTTTCATGCCAAAGTTACCCCTCATCCATACTTAGCCATATTATCCATCTCATCCTTCAAATCCATCACATCCTTTTGTGCATAATGTTGGAGAGCCAACCACATCAAACAATCTAGGAGCAAATCTACATCACGTTAGAGGCATTTGGGTGCACTTCGACTTCACCCAAGCTCCATCCAAGGGAGAAGGTAAAGGTTTGCAAGGTAAAAGCATTTGTCTTCATATTTTTATGCGATTTGATTTATTCTTCATGTTTTTATATGTTTTAGTATTTTGATTTGTATGCTAACCATGCAAATCCACCTTGCTTCTTTTTCACATCTTCAATATGAAGGATGAATTTGAATTGTCCATGATTGGTGAGATGATATTTTTCTTAGGTTTGCAGATTACTCAAACTGACAAAGTCATCTTTATCTGTCAAACTAGGTATCTAAGGGAATTAATGAAGAAGTTTGGTATGGATAATTCCATATCGGTAAGTACTCTTATGGTGACAAGTGAGAAATTATCTATCAAAGATACTTCTACATCTGTAAATTTGACAAGGTACAAGTATATGATTAGTGGTTTGTTATATCTAACTTAGATTAGACCAGATATTATGAATTCAATAAGTATTGTTTCAAGATATCAAAGTAATCCTAAAGAAAATCATGAATGTGTAGTAAAGAGGATAATCCGATATTTGCAAGGAACAATAGAATGCGGCTTATAGTATTCTAGAAATGATAACTTCACTTTATGTGCATATATAGATTTAGATTGGACAGGAGATATTGATGATAGGAAGAGCACACTTGGTGGAGCTTTCTTTCTTGGAAAGAAATTGGTTTCATGGATAAACAAAAAATAGTCATGCATTTCTTTATCTATTGTAGAAGTTGAATATGTTGCAGCAACAACTAATTGCACTCAAGTCTTGTGGATGAAGCAAATGTTGAAGGATGTCAAGGTAAATTGTAGTGAATTGGTAGTTATCTACTATGATAACTCTGCAGCTATTGACATGTCTAAAAATCCAGTATTTCACTCTAAGACTAAGCATATATCAATAAAGTATAACTTTTTGAAGGACAAGGTAGAAGGAAAGGAAGTCAAATTGTTTTATGTGAACACTAAAGAGAAGATTGGAGATATATTCACTAAACCATTGTTTGAGGAATCATTTGAGTTTTTGAGAGACAAGTTAGGGGTTTCAGCCCCTTCGACAAAGACTTAATTGATGCAGTTTGTGATCAGTCTGACATGCATTATCAGAGATATTATTCATTCTAACACTGATGAGTGCTGCTACTACTCAGGGGGAGTATTTAGCTTTGAGATTCTGAGGTTTACATTCTTGCTTTGATATTTTTGTCAGATTTCTGGCATTGATGTCAAACGAGGAGAGATAGTGATGTTAAAAACAAATTTAGAAATTTACAGAGATATTATTCATAGGGGGAGAGTTATTGATATTCAGGAGATTGTTGGTTGTCTTCCACAGGGAGCGACTTGTTTGGCATTTCTTGGTACTTAGATGTTTTTCAAATCTAGTATTGCAATCAATGCCAATGGGGGAGATTGTTGGCATTTTGGATGAATTGATCATGTGTTGCATTGATGTTTTGTCATTTATGTCAACACTAGTTGTTATGGTTGGTTATCGAAAGATAGGTTTTGGTTACCGGTAGAAGATCTAGTATTACCGGCATAAGAGACTATCTATTGGACACTTCTGGCATGTTTGGATCAATGGAGTATGATTGATTTTATGTGTTACATTCTTCTGGAGCATTTGTTGGTCAATTGGTATTGACTTGGGTATCAGATGCTATCATACGCTCTTATAAACCCTTACTGACATGGGTTTAAGGTTTAACCGACAGAGCTTTCACTGAGAAATCTTGACAGGATGCATAAGTGGTGTTGGTTTAGATTCTAGATGGATTTCAGGATGCTGAAGATGTTCTTTGATCATGGCTCAACTGATTGAAGACATTGCTTTGGTGTGGTGGACCCAGATTAGGTCCAGTGCCTATCTAGGTTATGGACCAGTATCATGTTAACATGTTCTCTACACGTTATTGGGATGATTTATGGATTGGTTATTGTTGTTTTGGTCTTAAGATGACATGGCATGCCATTGTAATATGGATATATGTAATGATCTTATTGTAATATCTTTTAGGTGGCCGACCTAATTGGTTTAGGACTTAGGGTTGGTATAAATTGATGTAAGATCTCATTGTAAAGAAGGCATCATGGTCGTGGAATGTAATATCATATGTGAAGGAGATTTTGTCAATCATAGGTGATCGAATTAGGATTAAGGAAGAAGTCAAAGGCCTCTAGTATTGAGCTTAACCGAGACTATAATCAGGCATGGTAGATGCTATCTCTAGTAGTTCATTATTCTGGATTGTTGTCCATTTATCTTGAGGTGATTATAACCTCTCTGTAGTCAGTGAGACTTTTGTAATGAGCAATATGCTCTAGGAAGTGTTCCTTCCTGCATGTGCAGGCCCCTCATTGTATCACATACTTTCTATAGAAGTATCATCTGACTGTAGGTAGGCTTCCCATAGTGGTTTTTCCCTTTTCAGGTTTTCCACGTACAAATAATGGTGTTATATGGTATGGTTGCATTGTGTTAATTCTTTGTTTCATTGTTAATTTTTTTTCTTACCGGTATCTGGTTCTTCTATTCCAGTACTTAATGTTTATTTAATCCGGTTAAAGGTTGTTAAGTGGTTTAATTGGTATAATCTATCAACAACTGATTCACCCCCCCCCCCCCCCCCCCCCCCGGCTCTGTTGTTCACCGGTTATCCTAACATCTGCAACCACCAGAGAAATAAATCATAGGAATGTGTAGACATCAATGACAATAATATATCCTAGCAGTAGCATTGTCCAACAATCTCACCCTTTGACATTGATTAAAACATATGGATGTGAAAAATAGTCAATGCAAAGAAAGAAAATATCTCCAACAAACTCCCCCTAAGACCAATCTCACCAACAACATATAAGACAATTTTTCACATGCTTTCTCTCCCCCTTTGACATCAACAATAAAGGTTAACAAAAAAATAAACCAAACTCTCCCCCTTAGATAAACAAATCAGCTCAACTGAACCACAAACAAACTACCCCACCAGAAGAATAATATAGACTCATCAATTCAAACAAGAAGATAAGACTGTGAAGTCCACTGGATTGATGGAACTCAATGCATCTAGTTCCCATGAGGAAGGTTGGATACCCCCAAATTGTCTCTCAAATAGACAAATGTATCTACAAACAAAGGCTTTGTGAAAATATCAATGATTTATTCCATTGTAGACACATACTCCAGCTTCACTCCTCTTCACTGAATTTTTCTCTCAATAAATGACACTTGATTGATACATGTTTAGTCTTTGAATGTTGCATCAGGTTCTTTGACATATTAATAGCATTGGAATTATCACAATATATGATAGTAGGCTCATCATAGATAACTCTAATATCCTTCAACATTTATTTCATCCAAACTACCTGAGTACAATTACTAACAGCAACAATGTACTCAGCTTCAACAATAGATAGGGAAACTGAATCTTGTTTCTTACTTGCCCATGAAACCATTTTCTTACCAAAAAATAATGCACCATCGAAAGTACTCTTCTAGTCATCAATATCACCAGCCCAATCAACATTAGTGTAGGCACATAGCATGAAATCATCATTCCTCAGATACCACAAACCATAATCCATAGTTCCTTTCAGGTATCTGAATATCCTCTTTACAACAGTCACATGACTCTCTTTCATATCACCTTGATATCCAACAACCATGCACATGGCATGCATAATGTGAGGTCTAGTCTAATTTAGGTATATAGCAGTTCACCGACCATAGATCTGTACAAGGTCTAATTAGCTTTAAGAGATTAATCATTTTTAGATAATTTGTAGCCAGTCACCAAGGAGTTCCAACCAGTTTAGAATCTTCTAACCCAATATTCTTCAACAATTCATTCACATATTTAGCTTGAGATGTAAAAATACCTTTTCTACTCTATGAAATCTGCAAACCTAAGAAAAAATCCATCTCTCCTATCATAGACATTTCAAATTCTTTCTGCATATCACCAGCAAACTTCATACTCAAGTTATCATCTTCTCCAAAGATAATGTCATCAACAAAAACTTCAACAATCAAAATGTTATCATTCTCAACTTTTAAATATAGATTACTATCAGTAGTACCTTTATTAAATCCCAATTTCAGCAAATACTTATCCAATCTAGCATACCAGGCTCTAGGCGGTTGTTTAAATCCATAAAGAGATTTCTTTAGTTTTCATACCATGTCTCTGTCATTTGATATTGAAAATCCATCAGGTTGCTCAATGTAGAATTCTTCTTCAAGATCACTATTCAAAAAGGTTGACTTGACATCCATCTGATATACATTGAAATCCTTGTAGGCAACATATGCAAGCAACAATCTAACAACTTCAAGTCTAGCTACTAGAGAAAAAGTCTCCTCATAATCAATTCCTTCTTTCTGTGAATATCCTTTGCATACCAGTCTTTCTTTATTTCTGACAAATTCATAGACTTCATTCAATTTGTTCCTAAATACCCATTTAGTACCAATCACATTCTTGTCTTTAGGTCTAGGCACAAGTTCCCATGTGTTATTCATTTCAATATGATTCAATTCTTCTTCCATAGCCTTCATCCAATTTTCATCTTTGCAAGCCTCAACAACATATTTAGGTTCAATTTTGGAAATCAAACATACCTCTTCAATAGATAGCCTTCTTCTAGTCATCATGCCTTTATTTTTATCACCAATGATCTGATTTTCAGAGTGATTCAATTTTACATACCTCAGAATCTTCTGATTATTCTGATTTTTCAGGTTCTTGCACCTCTTCACTAGCAGCAGCAACATCTGGATTAACTGTCTCTACTAGATCATTCTGCTTCAATTCTTCACTTTGATTTAGTATTAAAACAACATCCTGATCATCATCATACCCATATGGTCTGATCTCTTTTCCATAGTTCTCATCAACTTTCACATTTGCACTTTCCATCATCTTTCTCGGTCTCTTATTGTAGCACTGGTAGGCTTTTCTCTTTGTAGAGTATCCCAAGAAAATTCCTTCATCACTTATCATATCAAACTTTCTTAAATCCTCATTGCTCTTGATATAACACTTGCTTCCAAAAATTCTGAAATATCTCATAGTAGGAATGTGGCCAAACCATAGCTCATAAGGAGTCTTATATGCACTCGATTGAATGTGTAAACAATAGGTCTAACAATTTCTCTCCAATAGATCTTTGGAACAATTCCTTCAATCAGCATAGTCCTTGTAGGATCTAAGATAGTTATGTTCTTCCTTTCAACAACTCCATTCTGCTATGGGGTTCTAGGAGCAGATAAATGTCATCTAATCCCATGCTTCTCATAGAATGAGTCAAACTCATCAGAGCATAATTCTCCTCCTTTGTCAGATCTAAGACTTTTGACCTTCAGTCTTGTCTCAATATCAAACTTTGCTTTGAATATCTTGAGTTTGTCCAATGCTTCTTATTTATCCCTCAAAAAGATAACCCACATCATCTTGGAATAATCATCAATCAATAACATGAAATATCTATCACCCTGCACACTTCTTATTGTAGTAGATCCACATAGGTCAATATGCACATGATCTAGCAATCCATCAGATGAATACTGCTTACTCTTGAAATAAATTCTTGTTTGCTTACCCATTTGGCATTCCTTACATACCAGATTAGCAAGGTTAACAATTTTAGGCAAATATCTAATAGCTTGAGTAGAACTGATCTTAGTCATTGAGTCCAAATTAACATGATAGATTCTCCTATGCCATAACCAACTTTCATCAATATGATAAATCAAGCAATGTTTCTCACCAACATTCAAATGAAAGATATTACCTTTAGTCTATATACTAGAGGCATTTAGGATCTTGCATTTTCCATTCTTGAATTGCAAATCATAACCTTTGTCCACCATTTGTCCAACACTCAAAATATTATGCTTCAAACCTTCAACATACAAGACATCATTAGTTTTATGCTTACCATCAAAGGAAATAAAACCTCTACCATAGATCACACAATCTTTGTCATCTCTGAATCTTACTATTCCACCATCATATCTCTCCATATTCACAAATTTTCTTTTATCACTGGTCTATGATGTGAAAAAACATTGTCAATCACCCATTCATATTTCTTTTCAACTTTAGTAGCTAAAGAGTTCTCCTCAATAGTGTAGCTTGTGGAATCAATAGGTACCAGTCCATCTTCTTTGATAGCAATAAACACAATTTCATCTCCTTCTGATTATTCATCTGTAACACCTTCATCAACAGCATAATAATAGTTCTTCTGATGCTTATACTTCTAGTTAGATTTGTTGGGTTTATCATGTACATCTCATACTTCTCATATCTATCATTTTTATCATTCCTATCAAATTTATCGTGCCTATCATACTTTGACATTCTCTTTGGGCACCTAGAAGCAAAATGTCCTATCTTATTGCAAGAGAAACATTTCAGAGTCAATTTACCATCATACTTACCAGCTCCTTTAGCCAATCTTCAGGAAATCAATGCTTCAAGCTCATCCAATTCTCTTTCTTTCTCTTCCATCTCTCTTCTCTCTCTTTCATATCCAGATATTATGCATTCATCAAGGTGATACTTCAACTTTCCAGATACAGATGCTCTAAATGTTATCTTTGACTTTCCACGTGATTCACCAAATTCACTCCGTTCAAATGCAGCAATATTTCCAACCAACATATCTCTTGTCACAATAGTCAAACTCTAAATCTCATCAATGTCAGCTACCTTATGTTTGTAAGCAAGAGGCAATGATATCAGCACCTTAGCAACAATTTCATCTTCTTCAATGGTTCCACTGACACATTTGATACCTAGGACAAGTTTATTCACCTTAGCCATGAAGGAGTTTATGTTATCATCTTCTCTCATCTTCAGCATCTCATACTTCGCTTTCAAGATCTACAACTTAGCAACCTTGACTTGTTTGTCTCCTTCATACAAGGTCTCAAGCTTCTCTAAGATGTCATGTGTAGTCTGAAGTTCCATCACATTAGTCATCTCAGAATCAGTCAGGGCACTCAACAACGCTTCCTTAGCTCTAATGTTATGTTCATCTTCCTTGATTTCATCAGCAGTAACCGGTCCATTCAGAGGAACAAAATAGGCATTCTTTGTAATCTTCTAGTAATCCTCTCCAAGACATCTCAAGTGCACCTCCATCTGGTTCTTCCATATAGCATAGTTACTTCCATCAAATCTCAGACTTTCCTTCTTAAAAATAACACTTCCACTTCCAATTGCCTTCCCGAATCACCTCAAGCGGTCAAGATTCTTCTAGAGGATCTAGTTCTAATACCAATTATTGGTAACAACAATGAAGGAAAACTTAAAGGGGAGGAGGGGGTGAATCATTTTTCACCGGATTATCAAACTTAACCTTAAATGCAAATCTGATAAACTATAGTAACAACAAAGATAAGCAAATTGACAACACAACACACAACACCAAGATTTTGACATACAAAACTTGGCTAAGGGAAAAACCATGGTGGGAACCTACCCACAATTAGATGATACTTTGTAGTAGTATGTGAAAATATTATAATGGGGAATGCATATGCATTCACACACACTACCTAGAGCTCATTGCTCAAAATAAGATGACCCTGAAGGCTACAACCCTCAAGGAAGGTTCGCTACCTTACAATAATGATAGGACTACAATCTAGATTACATGAACTGTAGATATAGCATCTCCTTATGCCTAATGATAATTTTGATTAAGCACATTTGTCTTCCCTGCAACACTCCAATCTCTGCTCAAACACAATGCCGAGAGGTGTATGCACTTGTTTGCACCTTTTCAAATCTCTAATAACGTAGACACGACACCAATACATAATTTATATGACTTCATCACCTATACATAGAATTCATCAACCTTGACAACAAGGTTGGCTAAACCCTCAACTCACAATTACAAAATTACATCACACGATACAAAGATCGACCGCCGGACCAATATAATGATATACATGATATAACATAGACTTAAATCAAATGCTCAAATATGCAACACCACCAAAAATCATGTCGAGATCAACCACAACACGTTACACCACCAAGAATACTGCATAACATGAAGAATATCATTGGATTAGCAAAATCACCAATGTCATGCACAATGATTAATATAGACCACCAAAATATTTAGGAGATGATCAGGAAACACCAACAAACACATTTGAACCATATGCAATAGCTGCACCAACACCACTTATCAAATCTTCATCGATCAACATCTAAAACTGATGTAGGAGCATCCCCGGTTCATGGCAATCTTGCATCAACCAAAAATATTTCCTTTCTGTCTTGCTTTCTATTTTGTAGTTTCAACATTTCATTCTGCATTTTTTGGCATTGGCTCACCGGATCTCAAGGAGTTGGATTTTTGCTTGCAGACTTGATCATCTACCTTATTCCCAAACCGTGGAGCATTTGGATCATTTTTCGGCAAGTTATCGCCATTGATTTTTGAGATAGTTTTCTGGTAGCAATTTCCTAGACCTATTTGCATTTGTAATCTATCGAAATCTACTGGATCCCTTTTGTATCTTGCGGAGCCCTGAGTGTTGCTTCTGATGATCCTTGGTGTGTGGCCGACCTTCCCTTTTATCTACACTTCATCCTTTGGATTTTACGAAGGAATTTCTTTGGTAGAGGCCGACCTTGTTGTTTTTACACATTAGGTCTTGTTCTTCGGCTTTTGATCCCTTTTTGGGCCAACTAGATCCCCTTGGATCATATAAATCATTGTAATTGAGAATTATAATGGAGATAAGTGAATATATACAACATAGAAGATAGATCTTAAGATTTGAGGTCCCGATTGTGACATGTTCTGTAATTAAGCATGTTTTAGCAGGCCAGTGAGCCAGTTTCTATAACCTAGTTGTTACCGGTTGATTATAATTAGTTTTCATGATATAATTCATTCAAATTTACATTGCCTCCATCATATCCTTGTGTTTCCGTTGTGTTTACTCTTGATGGCTGATCCAGATTGATCTATTTGAGGTCTCTCCTAACTGGTGACTGCACCAAAAACTCAAGAACACTCAAACTGAAGAAACTCAGACTAGAAAGATAGCTTGTGGAGCACCAAATCATGAACCATATGAAATTTAGTTACACATGAACATCCCAAACAGTCTCCCAAATTCATAACTCAAGATCTGATCACACCAGAATATACCAAAGGAAATACCGAACTCTGCAAAGCATTGATAAAAAAACCAAACTGCAAACCACATCATATGATATGATCAATTAAGCTTCCGGATCACTGAAATCATTACAAAAAGATGTAATGACATAAGAAATACTCCATAAACCAAACCATGATCCTAATAAACCAATCTGCAACCACCAAAGCAATAAATCACAGGAATATGTTGACATCAATGACAATAATATATCCTAGCAGCAACAATGTCCAACAAAAAGAAACTCCAATGCAAATCTAGAAAAAGAAATGAGATTCTTGAGGCATCACACCAAGTCAGCTTAGCTTCCTATCCATCCTAAAACATCATCCATAGATCCACATGCAACCACATGGATCAAAACATTATAAGTCAGGTGCAAAAGATAAAGCTGTCAAAACACACCGCCCCAACTTTGTAGAAACTTCAATATGGAGCACCAAGAATAATTGTGGATCCCTAAAATAGCATCAACAAATACCAATAATTTCAAATAATTGAGCTGCATCATAAAAATGCTAGTAAATATGCATTCCTATACACTGACATTGGAACACTCACACATGACAAGATACCAATTGTGGATCGAAGAAACTAATACCAAAGCTCTAGAAACTTCAAGATGCATCATTAAAGCCCTTATAAAACAACCATAAATAAATTCCACACATCTTCATGATCATATTGCTATTCTACTATAATTGCACTATACCAAAACACATTCAGACCAAGAAAGTAACTAGGTTGCTCATCTAGATGAACAAGTTTGACTTAAATGAGTCCAACATGAGTTCATATTTGCGGCATACTTTTCAAATTACCTTATTTTCTATGATTTATTTAAGTAGCAATACTTAATAGCACTTTTGGATATTTTGTTTAGCTAGAATTAATTCTCCTCTATCCAAATCCCTAGGACATTGATTTTTAACAAATTTTGGAAAAGATTGAAGATAATTTGTAATGATGCAAATAATAATCTAGGTATTGATGCAAATAGACAATGATGTCTTATATTTGATGCTAGATTCTTCTTGATTGATCCCCACATGTTTGATTGTGAAAGTATCAAAATGAGTTAAGGTTAACCCTTAAATATAAATACAATGGTAGCACCTTAAATATTTCTTTGTATTGACACATGACATCTAGTTGGAACAATCAAGTTAGCCACAATTTTGAATTTCAATTTACAAATTTTTGTATTTACTTTTAATGATAGGCTTGTATAATGCGGGCGTTGTCCGCTAGAAGTGTCTCATGCCAGAAAAATATATATCATCGCCAAAAAACAATTGATGCTGCCATTGGAAAATTACATCGATAACTAAAATAGGTCTTGGATACGTTGTCACCTATGACCGAAGATTCCAATATGTGATTAAGGGTGAAATACCACAAACTAGGAGAATGAAATGCATAAACATCTTCTCATTATAGCCTTTATCACGAGTGCAGTTATGGAAAGAAGTTTTCACAAATTATTTCTAATCTTTTCACTATGAATAATTTGATTAAATGGAATATTTGAGTTATAGGCGATTAAGAACTGCCATGGAATTTTCTTAGCTAATCATTCAAATTGTATTTAGGTTTAGTTTCAATTGGTCAAAGCTAGAAAGCTATAGATTTAGAAAGAAAAAGTTGGATAGTATGAATCCCTCTTTGAAAATTGAGGAAGTAAATACATGGAATTTTAGAGAGTAAAATATTAGGGGAAGTAATTACATAAGATAGTCAAATGCCTTAGAAATATAGAGTTTATATTTTAATCCATTTCTATTTCAATCAAGTTAAACGATTTGTGGATTCTCAAAATTTCCAAATGTTCTTAGCAATAAAAGTTCAAACATTTTACAGATACAAGAGTAATAAAAATGAGTATGAAGTCTTAAATCATTTTACCATATATTACTATCGGTGTTACCATTGCATCTCTATTTAGTACAAGTCTCTCTCAAATTATAGAACTCAACCTAGATGGTAAATAGATTAATTGAGAATCAAGACTAGTCCTTGAGTAAAAGGGCTGATAGAATTAGTCAAATAAGCTTGTATTCTGTTGTGAATTTGATTTCAATTGAAAGAAAAGTGAAAAAAATGGTTGAAAATATACATATGTAGACCAGTGGCTACTGAAATGTAGATAGACAGGTTGAATGAAATGAGTTAGTTTCTGCATAATTGTACCTCATGATTGTTGTTAACAATGGACTAATTCCTACTTTAAGGAGAAATTCAACCACCTATACATTTATCATGACATAAAATTACAATACCAATTAATGGGAGCACTAGCTGTTCACGTTCAGCAGTACTAATGGAAGCATCATGCCCACTCTCCACTCTCCCTTTTGAGATACAGACACAAGTTTCTTGAAATTTGAATATCATGCTCATTTTTTACTCATGTTTCTTCAAACATTTCTCATGATTTCCAGTACCATTGCTTTCTGTTCCTATCAGGCTTACTGCTTTTAATTGTGGCTTCTTTTAATAGCCATGCAGGGCCCAATGGAGAGCTGCAACCAAGCACCATTTTGGGGCATGTCTTCTTCTTCAACAGTTGGGGAGGTAATATTACCATATGTGGTTTCCAAGGCTATATCTTGTTTCTGCTTCGACCTCGGCTCAGTTCTAGGTATTCTTATATAATCTTTTATTATTCCACCAATGTGTCCATTCCTAACCCTTGTCACTGTTGCTTCTGACTCGTAGGATTGGAATCCAGGAGAAACAAATTGAAGTTCTCTCTTCTCCATATTAGCCATATTAACCATATCTTGATGCTCATCCAATTTATTAGAATAAAAATGTTTACCTATAGATGAAAAACCAGATGAGTTCAGAGTTTCATTGCAAATTCTTGTTCTTGCTTTTAAGGCAAGAAGGCTTGGAGGATCGATACATCCAAAACTTGCTCTCTTTTTGGCTGCCTCACAATGATCTTGATGTGAAATGAAGCTCTCCACTCTACATCATAAAGAATTACAAACAAAACCAGTGAATCTAGAGACAAACAATCAAAAGAACAAAGATCGAGAAGAAGCATACAACAACCAATTCAGCTTAGGATTGCATCAGGTTGGTTCTTGGTTTGCTTTAATTGCTACCAATCTATCAATTTAGATTTGATAATGTAATAATTTAGCAATATTACGTACCTTGAGAAAACTCTACCACAATCACATAGATGCCCTCTGGTTCCACAAGTCTTGAGGTGAGCTTTATAGTCAGACTGAACCGCATATCCCTTGGAGCACTTTTCACACTTCCATTGCTTCTCAATGCTGTGTTTTCTCAGAAAGTGTTTCTTGATACCAACCAGATCTCCAAGAGCATGACAAGGATCGTTGTGTAGGCATGTTGGGTGAGGGCACACGTACACACGCTTGCGAGCTTCAGAAGTACTCTTTTTCAGAAGTTTCCATGGAACCTTGTGGCTGCGTCTGTGCATCTGCAGATTTTGATCTCTCTGGAAGCCCTGGTTGCATATCTCACAAACAAATTTGTCTGATTCCATTAAAGTTTTGGGGGACAATGCCACCACCTCTGCATCCGGATCTGTGCATTATAAAAGCAATTCGCCACAATCAATATGAAAACCTTACATGAAATTCTCACATCAGGATCCTAAAACAACTTAGATTTTGAGTATGTAGCATCAAACATTTAGAATAATATTCTATGATCTATGATCTATTCTTTTCTTTAACTCTAATTCATTTTGACAAAGATTATAGAATATTGATTTGAAACATTGATGATAAGAAAGAATTGTATTATCAAAATCAAACTTTTTAATATAATATTCTATGATCTATGATCTATTCTCCGTTTTAACTCTAATTCATTTTGACAAAGATTATAAAATATGATCTGAAACATTGATGATAAAATGTTCAAAATCAAAAAAAATTAATATATTGCATGTATAATCAACCTAGACACAAAATAAGAGATTTTGTAAGGTGGTCATTCTTACCAGGTGTTCCTGCAGGACGACGTTTTCTATTGTTGTTGATGTTGATATCGGAGGAAGGCTGAAGATGAGGCAGAAATCTAAACCCTGGAATGCCTTGAAGATCAAGAGACTCGGAGCTACTAGAATCAGCAGTACTTGGAGGCAATAAATCCGTCATATTTAACAAACACCAACCACTTCAATAGACTGTTAGAACTGATAAGCCAAAATTTGTTGATGAAAGATTTTGTGTTGTCCACAAAGATCTTTTAACTATTGATACCACAACATGGCTCTTTAGACATCCTCTCTAATTATATTTGATATCCTTGAAGACAACCCCAATAGAGTTGCTTGGCCATTAAGATTAGCTCATCTGAAGCTTTCTATAGATACTAAGAGAGATTGAATAATCAAGTGACACCCAAGAGAAACCCACAGCATAAGAACTATTGATTTTATATCTCAATCTGCTGGCCTTCCTTTACCTAGTAGGAATCAACCTCGACGGATTACAATCCGACGTTGTAGATTTTTATCCAAACAGAGAAACCCAAGTTCCTGACAGGCAGAAGGGCAGGCCAATATGTATGTACTTTTTACAGATTTTATCATCCTCCCCAATAACCGATTGGTGTTCTGGCGGCCAAGATTTTAAACTTGAGTCAATTCTCTCCGACCCTAATGCCTTATAACTTGTTCTTTGCCCCTCCGTTCGACTGCACCATTAAACCCTAAATCTGGGGCTGCGGGTCTGTAGAAATTTTGTTTCCCACACAAAACCATTTGTTACACCATTGCAATTCCCATGCCGACAAACCCATCGTTTCACAAAGAAATGACGGGACAAAAAGCAGCTTGAACGACGACAAAAGCATTCTCCTAAATGACCAATGCACGTGTGCAGATCAATTTAAAAGAACAGACAACAGCCTTCGAGATTCGACACTCTTTCCCACAAAACTGAATCGATCAAACAACATGGAGCATGATTAATTTTATCAGATTGTTACAATCTAACTTTATTATTTAGTTGTTTTCGTGTTTTTTTATCAATCTCACATCATATTTTATGATTCATCATCAAGATATTAAATAGATCAATCTTAAAATATGATGGATCATCAAGATATTAAAATAGATTTCGCTCAAATAAGCAAAAAAAAATCGAATTTTGTCAAAAAAGGGTTGAGTGTTAGAAGAGTAACCCTAAGATGGTCTAGGTCGAACTGGCCCGTACATAGATCTCTTGCCCAGGACGTCAACTTCACATACGGGTTGCTCAGACAAATTTGCTTTATGCTCATATGGGTTCTGCAGGGGCGTAAGATTTTATTCCATCTTCCGAATACAAACAAAATTCCCACGCAGACCCTTTCATTTTTTACTTGGATTCCATGAACAAAGTTATGTACGTTTTCGATATGAGTGTGAATCCCCACCAGTTTTGGGGGACCATTCCAGTCGTGCACTTACTGTTTCAGTGGGTTCCAATTTCCAACTTCCATCTTCAAGCCCACTTTTTTCTGACTCTCCTTCCTCTTTCCAAAAGAGATTTTTGTGATTTTACGCCTTCCTTGTCCCGCATGGATTTGACTTTACGGAGAATTGAGAGATGGGGAAAGATATGTTTATGGAATATATGTTAGAAGCACTAGAGTTAGCAGACGATACGCTTCTATCGTCCCAAAGATTTTGATTCCTGATCAAATGTACGTGGGTATGCGGTGGACATTAATATGGTTTCTTTAATCCTCTTCTTCCTTTGAGTAACATTATCAGCTTTGACGACTTTCTTTCTGTGTCGTATAAGGACAAATGCTTTACAAATAATATCACTTTTCAATTCACGTGCATTGCTTTATAAACACATCATATAAGACTACTCTTGGTAAAAGATTTAAAGTTTCAAGAAAAAACTGGTGTAAATCAAATAAACACTAACCATTCGATTTTACTAATTGGAGGAATTTAGGTTTTGAAGACCATATGAATCAAATAGAATGAAGCTCTAGGATACGACTTGGCTAGGTTTTGATTTGATCTTGTACTTACTATTCTGATCTAATATCTATGGTTTTGTACTTTTTTCCATAGCCTTAATCTCTATTCTTTTGGTCTTCAAAAAAAAAACTCTCTCTCGCGCTCTTGAAAATAAGCATCGTTAGGGTTTTGTGGTAGAATAGAAAGGTCTTTTCTCATTGTCAAATTTAATGATTAATCTAACAATTTTATTAATAGATTCAAGGTATTTCAAGAAGAGCTATAAATGTATATATTGTAATTGTGATCTCCAATGTTAATGTAATGTTCTCAAACCTTATAGTAATTGAATAATTAGATGTTCTAATTTATGATGGATAGATCTAAAATGAACAAGGCTTTGTCATTTATGCAATATCTTAATGTCATTATTTTGAGTAGTTTGTGCTTGTGTGAATAGGTATTGATTAGTTGAAAGTGGGTTGGCTTGGACCTATATTAAATTTACATTTGATGTTTTTATGATCAAAACTATATGTGTGATTCAAAACCAAATTTATAACTAACCATAGCTTTCAACTAGATAAAGCAATAATAATTGTATAATTTACTTTCATATCATTAGGGATAGGGACTCAAGATCAAATAAATTTCATGCTTTATGCGAGTTTAAATATATAAGTACCATGTTTGGAGAATAGTTTATGGAATTTAGGATAAAGGGTCAAACTAAGTCAAAAGAAGTAGGAAAAAATGCCAAGGATTTACTTTTCATCCTCATATTTTGTTTCAACATTCCCTTGCATATGAACTATTGTGAATCATGCATGTCAAAGTACACAAGAAATCAATATGAAAGTGAATGACAAGCACCTGCAAAAATGATATGGATATTAATAGTGATTAAACTTCTCCTTATAGTAAATTATATCTTGGAATCTACAAACATAAAACTTCACGAGTAGCATTTGATAGAAATGTTAAATAGGAATGGATAACTACTTAATAATATCAATATTTAAATAAATATTTCTTCATAGAGAGAGATATTGGGCTACAAAAGAACCACTATAACTAAAATTAAAGTATTGTAAGGTTTGAAATGAGACCACAATAAATTTAGTGATATTATACACCCCCTCCAATTGCTTGCATGTGAATGATGTGATAAAATGGTGAAGAAGAGAAAGAGTAGCATGTAAAGTTATTGTAGACACCTAAAATTAATTAAATTAATATTTAATTATTTTATTAATTATGCTAGCCATTTATTCTTCTTGAAATTAGTTTAATTATATTTAATTAATTTAGCCTTCCCAGCCATTTAATTAATTTATCAATTAATTATATAATACCTCATTCCTCTAAAATTTGCTTTAATTCCTAGCCTTAGCCAAATTCTTCAATGTTTATGATAATCCCAATAAATTAATTAATTTACAGTTAAATAGATAACATATTGATTCCTTCAAATCCTCCTATTAATCCCCTTCATCAAGATAATTAATCAAATCCCAATATTCATGATCATTTTCCTTAACTTAAAATTCCCTCTTCTTCCTCTCTATCACATCCTTCATCTTTTCCCACTTGCACTCTAATCCCTCATTATCTAATCTAATCACCCTGACCACTAATTTTCTCATTCCTAATCTCCAAGATTAGGAATGAATATACTGTATGTCATAAATGACATCTCCACTTCTTCACGCAACTTTAAATGCCATCCACTTTTGTCTACCCAAGGAATTTTAATTTTTTTTATCCTCCTTGGATAATCATCTTCCCAAGGAATATTTAATTCCTTATTCCTCTTCCCTATGTACTTTGTCTCTCTTCCTCATGTCCTTGTGGACTGTGGAGACAAAGAAAGCCTTTATGACAAATCTCTTGAGCCTCCACTTGTCCCATCTAAGCCACCTCATATTCTCAAACTCAATCTTAACCATCCATTTTAAATTCAAAAAACTATAAATTGGAGTCTCCTCCCTTCCCAAATCATCCAATTCATTTTACATCCTTATGCTGCACATTTGACCACTAATTCCATCATTCATAATATCATTATGCCAAAATTTCCTCTAAAAATCCATTATCATTTGAACAAATCATCCCTTACATTCATCCAAGCTTTTATTGTATTATTGGAGAGCATCCGCATATAATCTTACATGAGCAAATCAAATGGACAAGGGTTCATCCATTTCAAGCTCAATCCATGAGGCATGAAGGTATATATTTATGTTTTGCATTTAGTTGATTTTTTACGTGTTTAGCTCACATCTTACTTTTCATAGCCTTCATTTTGGCATGCCTAGTGGGACCTACCATGGTATTTTCTTAGCGATCTTTCCTCCCAGTATGTTACACCTATGAGAGGGAATGACTCAAAGTGTTTCTCAATTTGAGTTTCTATATAAAAGGGTATCAAGTGAAAACATGTCCAAATGGTCCATATGGCCAAAGTGCAATCTGAATTCAAGTCTTCTAATAAGGGCTGTCAGAGATTTTAGTAGCTTTCTTTGTGAATCTTTATGTGACTATTTTCCTCGAAGATTGACTAGAAACCATTGTATTCAGAAGCCCAAATCTTATATTTGATAATTTAGGGTGTGGGGATCGTACCATGAAGATACCCCTCATTGTGAGATGGAAATGTTGATAATAGGGCAACAACAATGCAATAAAACTAAGAGAAGGGGGGGTGAATCAGTTTTTGCCAAACTCAACCAGATTAACAATAATAGCAAAGATAAACACCACATCAACAATACACAAAACACATGGATTTTTGACATGGAAAACTCGATTAAGGGAAAAACCATGGTGGGAACCTACCCACAAAAAGATGATACTCTGCAGTAGTATGTGTAAATATTACAATGGGGAATGCACTTGCATTCAGGCACATTGCCTAGAGCTCACTACTCAAAAAAAAGAAGGGCTACAACCCCGAGGAAGACTCACTACCTTACAAAGATTAGGCAATGATTCAGATTACATTAACCAAAAGAATAGCATCTCCAAATGCCTGATTATAGTTCTGATTAAGCACACTGTCTGCACAACAACTCTTCTTTTCTCTTCCACACTTCTGAATGATAAATTCACTTGTTTGCAGATACAATATACTCTCAAATCATAAAACACTCACAGACACTTGCAGACACACAACTGACATGATTACAATAACACAAAGAATACCACTGGACCTATAAAATCTTCATTAACGTGCACCAAGATCAATGCGGACCATCAAAACATATAGAACACGATCAGAGAAAATCAACAAGCAACATGAATTCCACCGCAATCACCGCAACAACTCAGATAATAAGATTCATCATTATTGCATCACAGTAGCTCAGGAAAACCAAGTAACAAATCGAAAGATACGCTTGCGAAGTTCCAAATCATGAACCATCCAATTAGAGGACACACATTAATGTCCCAAACAATCTCCAAAATCCACAACTCGATATAATCATTTTAGAGCAATATGGATCAAATACTACAACTCTGCAACATAGAACACTGAAAAACCAGTTCGCATACTGGACCACATAACTTGACCAAATCAACTCATAGAATCATGAAAATCATGCTGAATCAACTATAGATAAGTATCTCAAAACCCAATAAACTGCATCAGCACATCTACAATAGATCACCAAACCAACTCTTTGAAGTACGCTAGTTCTCTAGAACATAGGAATATGTTGACATCAATGATAACAACATATCCCAATAGCTCTAATATCCAAAAAACTCACTCATTGGCATTGATGGAAATACATGAATGTGAAAAAATATCAATGCAAAGAAGGAAATCAACAACCAACAATCTCCCCCTAAGATCATAAGGATCAAGACAGACAACTCAAAAATATTTCAAGGTTTTTCACATGCTCTTCTCCCCCTTTGAAAACAATGCCAAAGACACATACTATTGTTAATTGACATTCATCCAGGTTATAGGTGTTGTCATTGATCGCAACACACTTCATGGGATATCCAAAAATCAAGGTACCGATATTCAGGGAACCGACAAGCATGTAACCGACAAACTTGGAACCGATATTCTAAGGCTGATGCAGGAGTTTGATCCGGCAAACGTGGAAGCGGAAACAGTCATATAGATTTATGTTTATATTTTATCTAGGCCGACATGTCTCTTATCTTTTGGTATATGATTGTAATACGACATAAGGCATTTATGTTTATACATGTAAATGGGTATATAAGTCAGTCTGGTTAGGTCATTTTGGATATACAGCGATGCGATAGGTTATGTGATGTTATGTGAGAGAGATCTTGATTGACAGAATGCAAATGTAAACATTTGTAGTCGGTCTTGGGTATTTTTCTAGAGTATAGGAGAGCGATCTAAGTTACAAGTAAGGGAGGTTCAGTATAACTGGTACAGACAATGCTTTAACCAGAACTCATCCAGCATGTCAACTGCACATTTCAGAGTTCAAATTTTGTTTGTAATTCAGTATTTCTTATCTGTAGTCAACAAGGTTCCTTTGTAATGTGCAGTGTGCTCTAGGCAGTGTGCCTTCTTGCATGTGCAGGCCCCTCTTGTAATATTTATTCAGTTGGCCAATGGATAGATATTGTGGGTCACCAATCCCACCATGGTTTTTCCTCTTTGAGGTTTTCCACATATAAATCTTTGTGTTATGGTGTTGATTCTTGTGGTTGCATTGCTATTACTTTTTGTTACTTTCTTTTATGCATATCGGTTAATAAGTAGATTTGTTAATAAGGTGAAAAATAATCTAACCGACAAAACACTTATTCACCCCCCCCTCTCAGTGTTCTTAGATCCCAACAATTGGTATCAGAGCTTGGTGCCTCAGAATAAGTCTAACAACTTAAGGAAGATCCTGAATCCGGAATCCATGGAGATGAGTATAGAGAAGGAACTTGAAGTAGCACTTGAAGACTATGATGTTGAAAGGTTGAAGAACTTGAAGCTGCAAGATGAGTTGAATTCTGCAAAGGAATTCATCCTTACCCTACAAGAGAGATTATCATATACTCAAGCTAAAAGGAAGGAACTCTTACAAAGTCTGGATGATGAAGAGAAGAATGCCCTTAAGGAATTATGTCAAAAGCTAAGTCAGGAGAATGGTATCATGAAGAGTGAAATTCAAGCCATGACCATGAGGATCTCCAGGGAGATTGAAGACCAAAAGAATAATGAAGAAAATCTTTCTATATCTCTGAAAGATAGATCTGAGGAATGTATTAGGTTGGTGCATGAGAATGATGTGTTGAGAACTCAATTGGTGCAATCATAGAACAATGAGCAAGAGTTGGAAAGAATGGTGGCAGTCCTAAGAAGTGATCTGGATGCTGCAAATGAATACAAAGAAAAGTTCAGGGTCAGTTCTGCAAAGATTAATGAATTACTGATGGATCAAAGAGACACTGGAAACACTAGAGGTCTTGGATTTGAGCATGGAGAAATCTTCGGTAATGCAAATTAGGAGAATCCACCAGACAACTGGAATTAGAGATCACCAGTATGACAACCCAATGCACATATATTTAATGGTAGATGCTTTGTTTGTAATAAGTTTGGTCATAGAGCAAGTCAATGCAAGAATAGAGAAAATCATAATAATAATGCAGTTCTCGAACAGTGATCAAATTGTAAAAAGTATGGTCATATGACAGAAGATTGTAGAATGAATGTGAGATGTCATGCATGTGGAAATTTGGACATCTATCTAATCAATGTAGGTCAAGGAATGATCAAGGACTCAACAAGGCAATTCCGAAGAACAATGTTACTTGCTATGCATGCAACAAAATAGGTCACATTGCCAAATATTGCAGAAGGAAGAATATACCAGAAAAGAATGACACATCCAATGAGAAGAAAAAGCAAAAGGTTGATGAAGTCCAGCAAGCGCATGCTAAACAGTGGGTTAGGAAGTCAGAAGATCAATCGGTAGAGGCAAATTCCCCAATTACTCAACCAACAGAGTAGAATGTTCCTGCACTGGCAAGAAACTCATCCAGTCACTAAGGCATTAGCCTTAGGGGGAAGCAAATTAATGATAGATTATGCATTACCCTTGGTAGTGGTCTAAAATCTTGTTTCAGATCTTGGAGAAGTAGGTCTGAAGGATAACCGATGCTTAGATAATGGATTTTGAATCTGATATGATATGCCAACATGTATTAATGTCAATAAGAAATTAGGGTTTCATAGAATAAAAGGGAAAATTTTCTTCATTCTTATCACACAACACTCAGAGAGAAGTAGAGCGAGTTTAAGGCAATCAAAGGCGATTAAGAGCATTTTCTAACAATTTCCAGTATTTTTAGAGAGGATTTATAAAGGTTTTCACCAGCATAGGTTGAGAGGTATTTTCTCTGTTTTCAAGCTATTTTTTAAAAATTGAAATGGCTTCTAGATCTACTCCCACTTTGACAAATGTGGCTACCCCTGTTGTGGTGGACATTAAGGATCGTCCACCTCCGGAATTCAAGCAATGCCCCCTAATTGCAAATATCGATGACTCAATCGATGCATTTTCTAGGGTTCCTAACAGATTTCTCTATGTGGAAGATGTGAGAGCCTATATTCATTGTACTCTAGAGGTTCTGGGATAATAAAAAATTAAGTTAGTGTACATGTCCACTTTTTTGAACAAGGATGGATTAATCAAACCAGAATTTCAAATTATGAAGGATCAAGGTTTCACCGATATTCTAGAGATGCCCAAGTTCGAGGATGAGATTATTTGATATGTGCTAGGCTGAGTCCATGGAGAGTTCATGTGGATTGACCGGTCCTACAAAATCACCAAGGAGGCAATTTGTGCTCTCACCGGTTTACCCCAAGTCGGATAGACACCGGGCAAGAGGAAGATTCCAAACAATTAAGTGAACAAGCTAACCGGTGCCACCTTTGACAACCGATCGATGCAGATTAACACCATTAGGGATAAAGTTGTTCAATTTGCAAGCATGGTAATCGGATACAAGGTAACTCAATCCAGCCAGTTGAACTTTGTTTCTAGTTCATGTGTCTACTGTGCACACAAGATAGTCAAAGAAAATGTGAAATATGATCTATGTCAATGGATGTGCGATGAATTGATTTTGAATTTGGGAAAGATTAAGGGAGAAAAGAAAAGTACATTTCAGTATGGAAATCTAATTTTCTGTTTAATTCTTTTCTTTCTAATTGAGATACCCGGATCCGGTAAGAGGCAATGGGCCTTTGATATACTAGTGGGAAAACAGATTAAGGATACCTTGAGGAATTTGGGACCTGATAGAGACTCCATTATGTGGGGTTATTTCAAAGAATTTCGTAAAGAAATGATGAAGAGGGAAAGGATTCCTAAGAATATAGTTGATAAATACTCTACCGACATATGCTTCATGGTCAAAAAGGATGAAACTTTAATGGAGGCAGTGCAGCCTAGAACAATCTAGGTTACTGAAATAGGCTATGAGGTTGATGCACAGAACTTGGACCTTTATGCCAAGATGCTTATGGGTCAGTGCAAGAAGTTGTGTCCACTTTTTGGCCAAAAAGTGGAAGTGTTTTCCCCAATTTTTCAGATTTTGCCATATTTGAGTTGAAAAATTGAAGCACTTAGAGATTGAATCTTGAAAAAAGTCAGTAATACAAAATATAGAATTCGGAGTCTAGTTTCAAAATATGTAATTTTTTTTAATACCCATATAATATAAATTAACTTTCAGAAGGGATTTCTAAAAACCACTTTTTAAAAATGCTTGTTTTAGGACCATACGATGCACGTGTACGACCCACAGTTTTTGACACAAATAAAAGTTTCTCTCCAAACCCTCTTGGGAAATGATTTTTAACACACTAAAGACTGATGAGAATATTCTTTTGTATTTTTTTTTTTGAATATTTTATTTTTTATTAATTTTTTATTGGCCCTAATTGTCGTTTTAAAAACTCGTCGTGTACAGCCCACATAATTTGACCTAAACTTATCATTTTTTTATTTTATTTTTTAAATTGAAAATAATTGTGTAGATTGGTGACTGTAGACGTCTAAAAATGGTCAACGCTTGCGGAGTCATACTTTAACATCTGTGCATTGCCTTATTTTAGGGTTCTTACATTGCATTAACATTTCTCCTATGATTCGCACTTGGTATTTATCATTTGCGAGCATCGAATCCTTCTTCTGCATTCTTCATTTTCCTTGCTTTCAAATTTGGTCTTGTCAAAAATAATCTTCAGTCATGATTTTGGTCAATCTTATCCTGTCGCATCAATGTGCGTGCTCATTTGTCATCATTTTGGACATCGTCAATCCTAATTAAGGTTTTGTCCTCTTTTCAATCTTGTCGTTTTGCGATTGATTTTTCATCGATCGTTGTCCTCTTATCAATCTTGTCATCTTGCGATCGATTTGTCATCAATCATTGTTATTTTCAATCTTGTCATTTTGCGATTGATTTGTCATCGATCGTTGTCATTTTCAATCTTGTCATCTTGCAATCGATTTGTCATCGATTGTTGTTATTTTCAATCATGTCGTCTTGTGATCAATTTGTCATCAATCGTCATCTTTCTCAATCATGTCAATTTGGATCAATTTGTTATTGTTCCTCGTTAATTGGCGCATTTATCAATCAAATCATTTATCAATTCAAAATCATGATCGAATTGACATCAAATCAATCTTACATCAAGACCTAATTGTCGTCCTTGCATTTCTAATTTATCTTCTAGGGTTTCATGATTTATTCATTTAACCTTGTTTGTCATTTTCTCTCCATTTTCTCTTTAGGATAAATGATTTATTTATTTATCCTAAGTCTTCTTGTCACAATTAAATGTTTATTTAATTGGCTAATTAATTCCTCCTATTTTTGTAAATTAATTAATGAATGAAAAATTATTAATTAATTTACCTAATTTTCATCAATTTCCTAATTTCCAAGTCATCATTTCTAACTTAATTTTCTAATTTCTCCTAAATTCCTAAATGTCTATTTCTATTTTAAAATCTTGTCATAAATTCTTGCATAGCAATTTATCATAAATTGTCATAAATTGTCATAAATCCTTGCATAGCAATTTGTCATACACTTGTCATAATTTTTCTATTCTTGATTTGAATTCCATTCAAATCTCTTCATTCTAATCTTGTCATTTCTCCAATTTATCTATAAATTGGATGAATTTCTTCAATCAAAGCCCTTGGTCGAATCAATCACGCTTCTAGTACCCTTATGTTGTTGTCTTGTCTACTTGCTTTCACATCATGCTTATGCACTAGCAGGTGAGATCCACAAACAAAGCTATTTGAAGGAGAAAGAAGGACAATGGAGCCATATGAAGGAGACATCTGCATTTGGTTTGCTTAGCTTTCAATCTTGAATGTCTTATTTTCATGTTTTCATTGAATGTAATTAGGATTGGTCATTGCAATTGAGTTTTTGTGATTGAACTAGGCTAATGTTTACATTGCTTTGATGATTTCCACATTTCCTATCTCCATTAATTGGTGAACTCGACGTGAACTAACCCCTTAATCATGTTTTGAGTGCTTTTGAGCTATTTGCAGGTGAAAAACTCAAGAAATAGAGCAACTCAGAGCTTTTTGGACACTCCTGTGCCTATGTCAAGGCATTCTGCGCCTATGTCAAAGGGATTTGCGCCTGTGTCAATGCATTTTGCACTTGTGTTAAAAAAAAAAAAAGAAAAAAAAAAAATTCATTCCCTTTCTTGCATTCTGCTTTTTTTTGGTACTGATTCTCTGTGCAGCACCTTGGCATTATGTGTGATGAAGACAAAAAGAGAATGAAACTACTAACAAATTTTATGCAGGTCTGCTAGTAAAAGACCAAGCAAATCAAACTCCTAACTTAGTGATTTTGCAAGTTGCCTTGTGTTCCAACCAAACTTTGTGTTTGCAATTCATAATTAGGCACCTAGTATGTTTGCTAAGTAGGATGGAATGAATATGTGTTCACTTTGCTTGTCGAGTTTGACATTGGAGTAGGAGAGTATGCTCTCATCCTTCTTAGGGTGATCAGAAATCCAGATCTTCGATACCATTCTCATGTCTTGGATTGTTTGTTACCTTTAGAGGGCTTGCCTTCCCGACCATTTGCTTTCTTTTGTAAGCAAGTGACAATTGTGAGAAGGGAATGACCCAAAGTGAGTACAGCTAGAATACCTTGGCATTCTAACTCACTATAAATAAATACCTGATGGGCGAAAACTTTGAAGGAAGGGTTACGTGGGAATTATAGTCACTTGGGAAGTGATGACCCTTGGACTCTTTCTCATATCAACATCTAAGTAGGGCCTCAAGGTCTAAATCGTGCTTGCGCGACTACATTTGTTTGGTATCTTGGTGGGCTTAATGTCTCAATCACACTTGCGTGACACCAAGGAGTAACACTTAACAGAAATCCTTACTAAACACCTTGTATTTAGAGGCCAAAAATCCTTCTAGTTGCTTGAGAAGGATGAGTTCGGATACTTGGAAGAGATACTAAGTTTTCCATGGGGAGATTTCCATGGGAACTGATGCATGGCTGCCCTGAGAAGTGAGTGCCATGGAGGGGAGCCTATGGGGTCAAGCATCTATGTATTCTCCTTGAATCTCATAACGAGTCTACCTCTCAAGTACCTACTGTCCTTGCCTACCATAAGAAATGTGTGAATGCGCATGACTTGAGTCTAAGTTAAAATATCTTGTCTTCTTTACTTGTCAAAAGTTGAGTTGTGTTTCATTTCAAAAACAAGACAAATTGATTCAAAACAAGGTTAAACACAAGAATATTTCATTTAACAAAGTTCAAACACCTTCAAACATGGTTGTCAAACATTTTTCAAAATCTTGTCTCAACATTCATGTCACTTAGATTTAGGTTCACCCTAGGTTGGCATTTTGCAAATTCATTATCAATTACCAAGGTTAAGTTTCACCTAGGTCATACTCCTTTGCATATCAATAAGGGTCATCCATTTGCATGTGTCGTCTTGCATTAGAGTAATACTATTTCATAATTCAACCTTAGGTTTTGTCTTAGGTTGACATTGTCATACATTTGCATTTGCATACCCTAGGTCCCTTCATTAAGCTTAGGTCATTATCATATCATATTAGGGTCATTTGCATAGTAATTGTCCCTTTGCATATAGTCTCAAAAACTAGGTTTTGTCATACTTGAGTAATCCAAATCTTTGATAAACCCTAAGCCATTGTTAGGAAGTCTAGATCTTATCAAACCTTTTCTCTTTTTGTCATCATTGTCATTTGGTCAAACCTAGCTTAGTATCCAAGCATATAGGTGAGACATTGTCATTTTGTCCTTTTGTCACTTGGTCCTTTTGTCCTTTGAGGTCTAGACATCATTTCAATTTCCTAAGGGTCTCATTCTTAGAATTGCATTCATGAGTTTGTCAAAATCTTGAAAAACAACAAAAACATTAAGTTGCATTGTCATCCTTTAGGTTGCATTTGTCAATCCCATTAGTAACATTGCATAGTGACATGTCTATTGAAACAAGGTTCCAAGCACCAATGATGCAACAAAATTTGACATATCAACTGACAATGCAATCGAATTTTAATCCAAGGCAATCACAATTCTATCCAACCCAACAACAAAGCAACATTGATCAAACTTTTTATGATGAAACAAGTCTCCAAATACAAAAACTAGAGGAGAAACTAGCTCAAGAAAAAGAGATTTTGGAACAAAAAGTGAAAAACATTGCAAAGAATAAATCACAAATGTCCAAAATGTTTCAAAAATTTCCAGGTCAAAATCCAAAGATTGAGCCAATTGATGTAAAATCTCTTCTTGAACGATTAGACATACCAGCTCTCCTCTCCCAAATAGAGATGATGAAACAATTTCAAGAAAAGAGACAACATCAATTTCAACATTATGTGCCTCCACAACAAGAACAAGAAGGTGTTTACTATCAATCAGATTTTCAACCATCACAACCAATTGTTCAACAGTTCCAACATTTCCAACAGACACAACCAATGGTCCAACATATACAACCAACACAACCAATGGTCCAATTTCAACAATATGTCCAACCAACTATACAATGTCCACAAATAGTTCAACCAATGGTGGAATATCAACAAGTTCAATTAACATATCAATGTCAACAACCACAACCAAACATTCAAAAACAAAGGTTGCAGCACACACCAAGCCAAATTTTGAACATGTCAAACCAATTTGATCAACATCTAGTTCAAAATCAAAACATGACATCAAACCTAGACCAAATTCTTGCCAAACAAGTTCAAATTCTAGATACAACCATGTCAGAACCTCGAAAGAAAGGTGGCTTTATTGCAAGGCTCTTAAGGAACCTACCAAGTGAGTTCTTTGAGGAAGATCGAGATAATACACTTATGTCTAGCAATGCCTCATCCTCCCACAAACAAATTGACTCTCCAATGGCATCTATCCCTACACCTTTAGAAGTTTCACAAGAACCTTCCATATTGTCCTCATCAAATAATACACCCAAGGATGAAATTATCCAAGGGCTATCCATCGGTGATTGCCAAGATAATCCAATTCATGATGCACATCCTTGTCCTATTTCAGAAATACAAGACCCAATGCCACCATGCACTTTATTTCCATTACCTGTTTTAGAGGACCTCATTCGAAGTCCCTCTTCCTCATGTTCAAGCATTGATTCCTTGCTAGAATCCATCACAAATGTTCAAAGTGCATTTCCTTCATGCCAAAGCATTGATCCCTTGCCAGAATCCTCCATGCATATCCAAAGTCCAACCCCATGTCAAGAGGATAATTTAGAGCATGAAGAAACGTGTCTTGAAACAGATCAAGATCAAGATCCTGAAACCTTATCATCCCATCCAATTGTTGACCAGGACCCCATGTTCCCAAACACTCACGATGATTCCCCTATTCTTGTCCATCCTATCCAAAGCCCTATTGACACTCCATTCCCTGAGCAAGATCAAGATATCCCAGTCCATTCAATCCCAAATGATCCCCTTCCATTTCATGAAAAAATTATCCTTTCAAATCCCATTGACATTCCACTTCCAAAGAAAGATCAAGATATCCCTTCCATCCTTTCAAATGATCTCATTAAAAGTCAAGAGCAAAGCACCTTTAAAGAGAATTCCAATGATCTTCCTCCTTGTCAAGATCAAATTATTCCTTTAAATCCTCCACAAGATTCTTTTGTTCCTCCATCTCCTTGTCTTAATGCTCCATATACACTCCAAGATCACATTTCTTTTGATGATCCCATTATTTCTCCCATTCCATCTCTTGAAGAGCCTGTCATTGAACCATGTCCTCTACACAATCCTAGTTTCCCTCATGATCCTGATCCCCCTCACGATCCTAATCCCACTCATGATTCTAACATGTCAGTGCAAGATGTTCATGAACTCTCGACATGCATAATGAGTTCTTCCACTTTGGTGCAATCCGATCCACTTCAAGATTTCATTATTTCTCTCATATCATATCCACCTCATAATGGACTCGCATCTTCTTCCCAAATAAAAGAGTATCCTACAAGTCAAGATATTCATAAAGGAAAAGGAGTAGATCTCCATAAGCAAGAATCCCTTCATGTCAAAGAAGATCTTAAGGGTCATGTCTACACAACTCACTCTCAAGACATTGGTATCCCTCCATCAAAATCAAAACATACACCTTCCCCATCATACCTTCCATCCATCTTAGGTCCTTATATCCCTTCGTCCTCTATGCAAGGTCAGCAAAGGCACACATCCTTGAGTAAATTTAATAAATCCAAAAGAAGTCCATTTCATTCATATCCATCCATGCATTCCTTTTCCCCTCCAAGCAATTTGGATGCCAAGTATAAAAGTCATAAGTCTAGAAATCCACATGTATTCAAGGATCAACATGTCCAATATAATCGACATGTCAAAACAAAGAACAATATGATCTATAAAGAAAAATAAATATCCAAAAGGCCACAAAGGCCCATTGAGAAAAATAAAGGAAAGTTAAAATTTATATGGGTTCCTAAATCCGTTGTGCAAGCAATGCACTACAAGGAACCACAAAAGCATGAAAAATCAAAAACCATGTGAATCCCTAAGCAGATCCTTGAAGCACAAAAGCCTAAAGAAACATCCAACTTGGCATCCAAAGTTGCTATTCCTCCATCCAACCCTATCAAATTTGTTCCTCCATCACCTTCTTCATCCATTTTGGGCCCTTATGTCCCAAAATCCCAAGCTATTCTTCCATCCAAATCTCACAATCTGAGATCCATTTTTCCGCCATCAATCCACCACCCATCAAGGTGTGTTCCAATGTTGATCTTGCCTTCATTTCCATCCAGTGAAGCCCAATTCTTCCAATACCCCATCCATTATCCAATGCATATTTTCCATCCTTCCATCCCTCTGGTCCAATCCTTTGCATAAATCCTTGCCTTAATTTCATCTTATTTTCCATGTCCTTATCCTACCAACATCTTTGAGCATACTTTTAAAGGTCATGGTCCATTTTTTTCAAGGATACTATCCAAACAAAAAGGCACTTGAGTCCTTCTTCCATCCCCTATCATTTGTCCATCTTCTATCAAAAAAATCAAAAAGCTCAAAAAAAAAAAAAAGAGGTGAAAAAAAAAAGAGATAAAAAAAAGAAAAAAAGTAAAGCAAAAATAATTCATCCACTGGTGAAAACCTGGCAAACAGGCACCTTGGGCAAGTACCATGATGAAAACCTGGCAAACAGGTGTCATGCATAGTCTATGAACTTCTTGCACACCACACTTGGGGGCAGGTTTCCTCCTTCATATCCTATTGCCCTTCATTATCCTATCATACCATGTCATTACCCCTTCATATCCTATTGTCCCTCATGTCCAGTTTCCCTTTCCACCTTTTGATCTTGATAAGGCTGAGGATCATCATGAGCATCATGCATCTTGTTTGCAGCTTTCAGTCCATCATAGCTTTTGGTCTTTATCCATTTACTTATTATAACCTTTCATCCATATTCCCTAGCTTATTGCAACTTTTTGCCATTATCCCGTATCCTATCCCGGCCTTTAGTCCATGTCCCTTATCCATTCTTGGTCTTGCTTATCCTATCCATATATTATCACTATCCATACACTTTTTTTTTTTTTGTTCCTTGATCTTGATCTGACATAAGGACGCAAAATTTAAACATGGTTTCAAAAACCTCTTGACATGTCCCTCATGCCATGTTCCTACTTTACATTGTCATATCCAGCCGCTTGTCCCATTGTCTCTATAATAAAAAGCCTTTGTCTTCCCTCTATCCACCATCATTTCAGCAAGCCTATTTATTCACCCATCATATTCCTTTCCTTGCTAGACACTGGGGGGCAAAATCATAAAAATCAAATAATGTCCTGAAAAAATCATAAAAATTGAAAAACGTCCTGAAAAAATCCCTAAAAATCATATAATGTCCTGAAATAATCCAAAAAATCAAATAATGTCCTAAAAAAAAAAACCAAAAAAATCAAATAATGTCCTGAAAAAACGAAATTTTTTTTTTTTTTCAAAACATTAAAATCCAAAAACACGCATTTTGCAATAAATGATCCTTTTGTGCATAGATAGATCGCTGAGCATACATCCAACAACAATTAATCAAACATTGTGCTTTAATGAGATCATGCGTTAACAGATGAACTTTTCAATCAAACCAGACATGCAAACTGATCAAATTTGTCATATCAATCAATCAACATCAATATCATTTGTCCTTGTCACCATGATCATGGGTCTTATATAGGATGTGATATACTCGAAACCAGACTGTGTTCTATCTTAGACGGGGTACCGCATTCCCTGAAACCAGACAACATGAACATCCTGTCAACACTTTCAACTTTTGACAATGAAGATCAAGATGTTTGTTTGACTTGTTGGAATTAGCGAGTCTTATCATTTATTGATTTATCTTCGATCATGTTCCTATATTGCTTGATGATGTTGCTGAGTGATTTAGAGTGACCGGGATGGTTCATGGTCCCTTTCCTTTTTTGTTGTGATTGTGGAATAATTGTTACAAACAGGGGCAATGATATCATTGGGTGTCTGTGATAAGTACGTCCACTTTGTGAACGCCGCACATACCTCGACCCTTGATGTATGTACCCTAGGATGCTTCACTCATTCCTTGTGTGCGATGTGTCTGTCTTTTGCAAAAAGGGTTGCATTTCAGCTCTGGCCTTCAATGCCATGATGCTCTGCATTCATTTTGCTACATTAAAATAAAGGTTCACACCTACTTATGTGCATTTGTGAAAGCAAGTTTTTCTTCATCTCTAACTGTCCTCTGTCTAACTCCTTCTTACTAACATTTCTTTCGTCAGTCTTGGCAGTCTGTTCAATCCTATCATCTTCTGTCATTCTTATCGATCACTTGGCCTCTTTTCTAGATTTTTCCAGCCAATTCCTCGAGGGGGCATACATATGTCATTGTTATTGTCTGGGGCATTTTCATTATTGTTCTTTGAAACAATGCTTAGAATTGCATTGTCTCAAAGAGGGGCAAAATGTAGATGTCTAAAAATGGTCAACGCTTGCGGAGTCATACTTTAACATTTGCGCATTGCCTTATTTTAGGGTTCTTGCATTGCATTAACATTTCTCCTATGATTCGCACTTGGTCTTTATCATTTGTGAGCATCGAGTCCTTCTTCTGCATTCTTCATTTGCCTCACTTTTGAATTTGGTCTTGTCGACAACAATCTTCAGTCATGATTTTGGTCAATCTTATCCTGTCGCATCAATGTGCATGCTCATTTGTCATCATTTTGGACATCGTCAATCCTAATTAGGGTTTTGTCCTCTTTTCAATCTTGTCATTTTGCGATCGATTTGTCATCGATCGTTGTCCTCTTATCAATCTTGTCGTCTTGCGATTGATTTGTCATCGATCATTGTTATTTTCAATCTTGTCATTTTGTGATCAATTTGTCATTGATCGTTGTCATTTTCAATCTTGTCATCTTGTGATCGATTTGTCATCGATCATTGTTATTTTCAATCTTGTCGTCTTGTGATCAATTTGTCATCAATCATCATCTTTCTCAATCATGTCAATTTGGATCAATTTGTCATTGTTCCTCGTTAATTGGTGCATTTATCAATCAAATCATTTATCAATTCAAAATCATGATCGAATCAACATCAAATCAATCTTACATCAAGACCTAATTGTCGTCCTTGCATTTCTAATTTATCTTCTAGGGTTTCATGATTTATTCATTTAACCTTGTTTGTCATTTTCTCTCCATTTTCTCTTTAGGATAAATGATTTATTTATTTATCCTAAGTTTTCTTGTCACAATTAAATGTTTATTTAATTAGCTAATTAATTCCTCCTATTTTTGTAAATTAATTAATGAATGAAAAATTATTAATTAATTTACCTAATTTTCATCAATTTCCTAATTTCCGAGTCATCATTTCTAACTTAATTTTCTAATTTCTCCTAAATTCCTAAATGTTTATTTCTATTTCAAAATCTTGTCATAAATTCTTGCATAGCAATTTGTCATAAATTGTCATAAATCCTTGCATAGCAATTTGTCATACACTTGTCATAATTTTGCTATTCTTGATTTGAATTTCCATTTGAATCTCTTCATTCTAATCTTGTCATTTCTCCAATTTATCTATAAATTGGATGAATTTCTTCAATCAAAGCCCTTGGTCGAATCAATCACGCTTCTAGTACCCTTATGCTATCATCTTGTCTACTTGCTTTCACATCATGCTTATGCACTAGTATGTGAGATCCACAAACAAAGCTATTTGAAGGAGAAAGAAGGACAATGGAGCCACATGAAGGAGACATCTGCATTTGGTTTGCTTAGTTTTCAATCTTGAATGTCTTGTTTTCATGTTTTCATTGAATGTAATTAGGATTGGTCATTGCAATTGAGTTTTTGTGATTGAACTAGGCTAATGTTTACATTGCTTTGATGATTTCCACATTTCCTATTTACAGTGACATATAATTTTTTTTTCAAAAAACATTAAAAAAAAGAGTTATTAAATAAACAAGATAAATTGATATTTCAAGTTAATGGACCAAATTTAGTACAAACTAATTAAAAAATAGAAAAAAATCAAATCTTAAAAAAAATTATATATTCAGAATCTACATAGTGTAATATAAAATGGGTTTTAATTTTGTTGAAAAATTCTATGATAATGGACATCAAACACATGCCAGAAGTTAGTATTTCACCGTGTCATTGATACAACCTTGTACTTGTAGGTACAAGGCTAAGGGTTAGGCATTCCATGCCTTTCTCGAACCAAAACCCGATGCACATGGTAGACTCCATTTTCAAAATTTAAGAAATAGGGCCCCATTATTTTTTTGGCTTAAATAATTGGTCCCCGTTATGTTTCTAAATGGGGCCCCATTTTAATTTCCCTGAAGCATAACAAGGTTCCATTTATTAAATAATGGGGCCCCGTTCCTAGCAAGATGCTTTCCAATGCACACACTGTTGAAATGTGGCGACTGATTAGCAAAGTACTATACACTCAACATGTATCCTCGCCGAGGTCCAGGGCCGGGCTGGGCCCCGGGCAGGGGTTTGGGGGCGGCAGCCCCCGAGACAAGCGGGGGTTCAGGGGCGGTAGCCCCCAAGAAAAAATTTTTTTTGCCATTTTTCGTTGATGAAAACCAACATTGTAATAAAACCCTAAAAAGGCCGACTTTGTTTGTTGCCCTAAAAATGCATGTTATAAGCGGCTGGGATGCTTAAGGCATTGTAAGGTTGATTTATTATTTTTGTTGGATAATAAGAAAGATTGGACGGTTGTGTATGGTGGACGTAACCCATTCTGGGTGAACCACGTTAAATCTCTGTGTTATCTGTGTCCTGTTTTATTTCTTTATCTTTCGTATTTAAATCTGCATATAATTGTTAGTTCATATTTTCTTTGGATCTGCTTGAAACCCTAACAATTGGTATCAGAGCAAGGTTTTCTGTAAATTGGCAGGACTTTCAGATTTGCGTGGGAGCAATGGAGGATTCCAAATTCAAGGTCGAAATGTTTAACGGCCAGAATTATCAGTTATGGAAAATGTTGATGGAGGATTACCTGTATCAAAAGGATTTGTGGCGGCCATTGGAAGGAAAGGCAAAGAAACTGACCACAATATCAGATGAAGAGTGGGACATTTTAGATAGAAAGGCACTGGGATCCATTCAATTGTGCCTTGCATCGTTTGTAGAATTCAATATAATAGAAGCAAAAATGACTATAGATTTGATGGCAACATTGGCTAAGTTGTATGAGAAACCCTCGGCTTTGAATAAGGTATTTCTTATGAAGCGTTTGTTTAATTTGAAAATGAGTGAGGGAGGATCTGTAGCGGAGCACTTAAATGAATTTAATACAATTACCAGTCAATTGTCTTCGGTAAAAAATACCTTTGCAGAAGAGGTTAGGGCTCTCTTGATTTTATGTTCTTTGCTAGAAAACTGGAATAGCTTGGTTATGGCTGTAAGTAACTCTGTCTCTAGTAAAAATACTTTTGTATTTGATGATATTGTTGGTGTTATCCTAAGCGAGAAAATGTGAAGGAAAAGCACAGGTGAGACTTCAACATCATCGGGTAGTGTTTTGAATGTGGAGAACAGAGGAAGATCAAAGGAAAGAGGAAAAGGCCCTGGGAATGAGAAGTCACGAGGGAAGTCAAGGAAAGGATGCTCTCAATCTAGAGGAAAGAAAGATTGTTGGTACTGCGGAAAGCCTGGTCATGTAAAAAAAGACTGTTGGTCTCAAAAAAACAAAGAAGGAGACAAAAATGAAAATGACAGTAAGGAAGCTAATATTGCAAGTAATACTTTACAAGATGCTTTAATCTTATGTTTGGATAATGTTAATGATTCCTGGGTAATAGATTCTAGGGCTTCATTTCATGCTACACCCCATAGAAAATATTTTCTAGATTATGTTCAAGGTGATTTTGGATAGGTATATCTGGGTATTGATGAGCCCTATCAAATTGTTGGAAAAGGAAAGATAAAGATCAAGTTGCAGAATGGTAATGACTAGTTTCTACAGGAGGTAAGACATGTTCCTAATTTAAGAAGAAATTTAATTTCTGCAGGGCAACTAGGTAGTGAAGGTTGCATAGTTACCTTCTCAGACAGTATGTGGAAGGTCACTAAAGGATCATTAGTAGTAGCTAAAGGTGCGAAGGTAGGCACATTATATCTGTGTACTGGTAACACTTACTCTACCTTAGCTGTTACAGATAAAGTTACTGCATGGACAACAACAATAAATGTTGCAAGAATAGATTCGATAATGTGGCACCATAGGCTTGGGCACATGAGTGAAAAAGGGATGAAAATCCTTCACTCCAAAAATCTATTGCCAGGACTAAAGAAGATTGATTTAGAGTTCTGTGAAAACTATGTTTATGGTAAATAGAAAAGAGTCAAATTTCTCAAGGTTGGGAAAGAGAAGAAGAGTGAGAAGTTAGAGCTTGTACATTCAAATGTATGGGGACTGGCTCAGGTATCATCTCTTGGTGGCTCTTGTTATTATGTTATTTTTATTGATGACTCAACCAGAAAAACATGGGTATATTTCCTAAAGAAAAAATCAGATTTTTTTGAAACTTTTAAGAAATGGAAAGTTTTGGTTGAGAATGAGACAGGAAAAAAGTTGAAGTGTCTCAGATCGGATAATGGAGGTGAGTATTGCAGCAAAGCATTTGAAGATTACTATTCCTTAAATGGGATTCAAAAGCAGAAGACAGTTCCAGGAACTCCATAGGAAAATGGTGTGTCAGAGAGAATGAATAGGACTATCATGGAACGTGCAAGGAGCATGAGATTGCATGCTGGATTGCCCTTACAATTTTGGGCAGATGTTGTACATACTGCTGTCTATTTGATAAATAGAGGACCTTTAACCCCTTTGGATGGTGGTATTCCAGAAGAGGCATGGACTGGTAAAAAGGTAAATTATTCTATTCTAAAAACTTTTGGTTGTGAAGCTTTTGTCCATGTTGATAAAGAAAATAGAACCAAGCTTGATGCTAAATCTCAGAAATGTACCTTCATTGGATATGGGATAGATGAATATGGCTATCGGTTATGGGATTTTGAAAATAAGAAAATAATTAGAAGTAGAGATGTTATATTCAATGAGAAGGTTATGTATAAAGAACAGATGCAGGAAAAGAAGCATGAATAGAACAAACAAGAATATGTGGTGTTGGATGAGATTCCTGAAAATGAAATGCCACAGGTACTTGATGCTCAGCAACAACAGATTGTCGCACAAACTCCTACAAGTGTTAGACGTTCTACAAGGACAAGTAGACCCCCTAAAATATTTTCTCCTTCTTTGTATTATATTTTATTAATGGATTCTGGTGAACCAGAAGAATATGAAGAAGCAATGCAGGTAGATGCCAGATAATAGTGGGAGCTAGGCATGAAAGAGGAGATGGACTCCTTGATGAAAAATAAGACTTGGGACTTAGTACCTTTACCTGCAGAAAAAAGAGCCTTGCCTAACAAATGGGTTTATCGGTTGAAGGAGGAGGAAGGAGGTTAGAAAAGATATAAGGCTAGACTTGTGATAAAAGTTTTTGCATAGAAAAAGGGTATAGATTATGATGAAATATTTTCTCCAGTTGTAAAAATGACTTCAATTAGAACTGTACTTAGTCTTGTGGCTGTAGATGATTTACATCTTGAACAATTAGATGTCAAAACAACTTTTTTCCATGGAGATTTGGAGGAGGAAATTTACATGTTGCAACCACAGGGATATGAAGTCAAAGGTAAGGAGAACTTGGTGTGTAGGTTGAAGAAAAGTCTATATGGCCTAAAGCAAGCACCCCAACAATGGTATTTAAAATTTGATAGTTTCATGGCTGAACATGGTTATCATAGATGTCATTCTGATCATTGTGTATATTTTAAGAGATTTGATAATGGCAGTTATATTATCCTGTTGCTTTATGTTGATGACATGCTTGTTGTTGGGTCTAACATGCAACATATAAATGATCTTAAATAGAAATTAACCAGGTCATTTGCTATGAAGGATTTGGGTGCAGCTAAGCAAATTCTCGGTATGAGGATTACATGGGACAGGAAAAATAGAACCTTGAATTTGTCCCAAAGTGAGTATATAAAGAAGGTGTTGAAAAGATTTAACATGCAGGATGCAAAAGCAGTTAGTACACCTTTGGCTAGTCATTTCAAATTGACTAAGGAGATGTGCCCAAAGGCACAGGAAGAGGTTAACAAAATGTCTAACATCCCGTATTCATCAGCTGTTGGCAGTCTGATGTATGCAATGGTATGCACAAGGCCAGATATTGCACATGCCGTGGGAGTTGTGAGCATGTTTATGAGTAATCCGGGTATGGAACATTGGAATGCTGTGAAATGGATTCTTTAGTATTTGAAAGGAACTACTACGAAGGCATTATGTTTCAAAGGATCTAATGCTGCTCTGAGTGGATTTGTTGACTGTGATCTGGTGGGTGATATTGATTCACGGAGGAGTACTATAGGGTATGTTTTTACTATAGGGGGAACTGCAGTCAGTTGGATTTCTAGGCTACAAAAGGTTGTTGCACTTTCAACCACTAAAGCTGAGTATGTTGCTGCTACAGAAGCCAGCAAGGAGATGATTTGGTTGCAATGTTTTCTGAAGGAATTGGGTCAGACACAAGAGGATAGCCCATTGTATACTGATAGCCAAAGTGCCATTCATCTTGCAAAGAACTTTGCTTTTCATTCAAGGACAAAGCACATTCAGCTCAGGTACCACTTCATCCGGACTGTTTTGGAGGAAGGTCAGTTATGGCTTGAGAAGATCCACACAAGTGCGAATCTTGTCGATATGTTCACAAAGGCAGTTCCACAAGAGAAGCTAATTTCTTCATCAGTTTCTGTTGGTCTTCCTGATTGATAATTGTGGAATTTATACCAGTCAAGTCCTAGTGTTTTATCCAGCGGATGTTGCATGTACAGTGGTGTCATGTAGTATCAGTCTCCAAGTGGGAGATTGTTGAAATGTGGAGACTGATCAACAAAATATTGTACAGTCAACACGTATCCTCGCCATTTTCCGTTGATGAAAACCAACATTGTAATAAAACCCTAAAAAGGCTGACTTTGTTTGTTGCCCTAAAAGTGCATGTTATAAGCAGCTAGGATGCTTAAGGCATTGTAAGGTTGATGTACTATTTTTGCTGGATAATAAGAAAGATTGGACGGTTGTGTATGGTGGACGTAACCCATTCTGGGTGAACCACGTTAAATCTCTGTGTTATCTGTGTCTTGTTTTATTTCTTTATCTTTTGTATTTAAATCTGCATATAATTGTTAGTTCACATTTGCTTCGAATTTGCTTGAAACCCTAACACACACTTCCCCCAAAGTGGGACTCAAATTTGTGCACTTACCCTTATAGATGCCCAGGTTGATGAGAAGGAGAAAACTTTTGGAACAACAAAACAAAAGGAATCTGGACTGAAGATAGGTTTTAGCAAGAAGAAAAGACAAGGACAAATAAAGAAGGTTGGAAAGGTTGTCCAAAAAATGTCCTATGAGATTAAACAAATCATTGTTTTAGCAAAGACATCTCCTCTGGCACTTGTACAGGTTTCTCTGGAAGCAGGAATCGACAAAGGTGTAATGAAGAGGAAGAAACTAAAGACATTCATTTCCCCTGTTGAATATGGTTCTATGACTGAGGATGAACCACCGAATATTCCTAAGATCTATATGAGAATTCAAAGGAAGAAGACCGAGGAAGGGAAGCTACAGAAAACCAAAGTCACTCCTCAAGCAACTTAGAAGAAAATTTTGAAGGGGAGGAAGGCTGCTAAGAAAAGAAAACTGGTCAAGGAGTTTGTTTCCACCCCCGGTAAGAAGAAGAAATTAGATCTAGATACAACTCTTGAATCTGGTAAAAGCATTAAAGTCATTGGTCCTCTTTTTGTTGCTTAATTAATTGATCAAATTACAAAGGATGGTATTTTGATTAATATACAACATTATTATGTTGATATGGATGATAAAGAGGAAAAGGAGATAGAGGAAGTAGTTTTGTTATACTTAGATATATATAAAAAAGCTTTACTTGAGTTTGAAAAGCAAATACTGATAGTTTTATATAATAAGTTAGATCCTAGGATGTTATCTACTATTCAAGAAGATAAACATATAAAGGTTCATGAATTATTAACTATTTGTGGTGCTATTACTAGAGATAAGATGCAGCAGTGTCTAGATTTTGCTAACAAAACAATTTTCTGGAGTAGACACCGACATATAAATCTTATGGTGGGCAGAGTGAATGAGATAGTAAAGGAAACCCATGAGGCATGGGTTAAATTATTTGTTGATAAACCAAGTTTCTCTACATCACCAAATACTCCTCCTAAGTCTGACATTCTAGACATCCCGGTTGATGCTAAGGGTAAAGGTGTACTAGGTGAAGATCCATAGGTTTTGGAACAGAAAATAATTAAAGACATTCCACCGGCAGTAACACATGTACAGTATGTAGAGATCAATAAACTGGTAGATAACATTGAGGACAATTTTCCTCTGGTAATTAATGTTGATACAATTGAAATTCATGAGGTAGAGGCGGCAGAAATAATTGCACCAAGTGGCAAAGCCACCAGTGTTGAGGAGAAGGTAAAAGATAAGGTAGAATAGAAGGAAGAGGAGAAAGGATAGGTTGAACAAACTAAAGTTAGGGTACCGGCACCCTCATCAGCTATTGGTCCCTCATTGTTGGCACTTGACTCATCCGGTCAAGAAGATTTTGGTCATTTTGAGAAGAAGAATATTGAGCAGTTGAGCAGTATTGAATTAATGTTTGTTGCAGCACAGAAATTGAAGAAGGAAGGATTGGAGGATAAGCAAGTTATTGAGCAAGCAATTCCAATTTTACAGCAGCTTGCACCGGAATGCAAGATAGATCAGGTTGCAAGTCCCTCTAGTAAGTTGAAAGGTTTGACTGAGCACATTGCAAAAGAGTACAAAACTCTTCAAAAAGTGTCAAACCGACAGTTGGTGGAAAGATATAATAAAGCTAGGAAGGTCACTTGTGATAATATGATCACATCAGACAAAGCTAGGTTGTCAGAAGAAATTACAAGGATTAATGAAGCACTTCATAAATGTAGTCGTATATACCAGTCTTGCACTAACACAACCAAACTAATAGCAGACTTGGATAATAAAATTAAGGTGAATAAGGACAAGTTGGAACAACTTGTAGTCAATTTTGATGGTACTGATTCTTTGACCAGCTCTGTTGATGGTCAAATTTAATTTTTAGAGTCAGAAATTTTAGTCTTGGAGAAGGAAAAGGACAAGTTAATCCGGCGGGCTTGAGAATTAAGAGGTTTTGTTAGTCCCTAACTTAATACTTTGTTACTTCATAAGCAGAAATGTATGGATTAGATGAATATGCCCACACTGGCAACCCTAACAGAAGAAGAATTGCACACTTACATTCTGAATGATTTTGTATCAATTTTGGGAACTTTAAAGACCGATTGGGATACTTATTTGGAATTTTTGAAGGGTGCCTATCTAGATATTTTCAAGTACATCTAGATCCGGTAATCACAATTTTGATTTGTACAGAATTTCATTGATTTCTTATTTTTTACCTCAGCCTTTGGCATTGCTATCAAAGGGGGAGAGGTTGGATGTGAAAAATGTTAAGGGACATAAGAAGTAATGTATATCTCATGGGGAGAAGCCATCTGAGACTAGCTTTGGGAGATCAGATTTTGGACAAGAACTGATACAACACTTCAACGATCTATTTTTCACATGAGTGTTGCCATCAATGCCAAAGGGAGAGATTGTTGGCAATTAAAACTCATCCGGGTTATAGGTGTTGTCATTAATGGAAACACACTTCATGGGAGATCTGGCAATCAAGGTAGCTGACATTCAGGGAAGTGACATGCATGTAACCAACAAACTTGGAACTGGTATTCGAAGGCCGACGTAGGAGATTGATCCAACAAACATGGAAGAGGCAATGATCATATAGTTCTATGTTTATATTTTGTCTAGGCCGACATGTCTCTTATCTTTTGGTATATAATTGTAAGTTGACATAAGACACTTATGTTTATACATGTAAATGGGTATATAAGTCAATCTGGTTAGGTCATTTTGGATATACATAGATGCGATAGGTTATGTGATGTTATGCAAGCAAGATCTTGATTGACAGAATGTGAATTTAAACACATGTAGTTAGTCTTGGGTATTTGTCTAGAGGATTGGAGAGCAGTCTAAGTTATCGGTAAGGGAGGTTCAGTATAACTAGTACAAACAGTTCTTTAACCTGAACTCATCTAGCATATCAGATGCACATTTAGAGTTTAGATTTTGTTTGTAATTCAATATTTCTTATTTGTAGTTAGTGAGGCTCCTTTGTGATGAGCAGTGTGCTCTAGGCAATGTGCCTTCTTGCATGTGCAGGCCCCTCTTGTAATATTTATTCAGTTGGCCATTGGATAGAAATTGGGGGTCACCAATCCCACCATGGTTTTTCCTCTTTGGGGTTTTCCATGTATAAAAATTTGTGTTATGGTGTTGATTCTTGTGATTGCATTGCTATTACTTGTTGTTACTTTCTTTTATGCATACTGGTTAATAAGTGGATTTGTTAAAAAGGTGAAAAATACTCTAACTGGTAGAAAAATGATTCACCCCCCCCCCTCTCAGTGTTCTTGGATCCCAACACATACAAATCATGCATCTCTCCCTCTAAGAAGGATAATTTATCCCCCTTAGGATAAACTAGCAAATATAAACAATTAAAACATACACTAACTACTCCCCCAGAGAAACACCACCCACTCATCAATCTGGATAATAAGATAAGACAATGAATTCCAGTGGATTGATGCAGTTCAATGCATCTAGTTCATAGCAGGAGGAGAAATCACCCCTAACTTCTCTCTCAGATATAAAAATGTATCTATAGGAAAAGGCTTAGTGAATATATCTGCAATTTATTTCTTTGTAGACACACACTCCAATCTGACTTCCTTATCACTAACTTTCTCTCTCAGAAAATGAAACTTGATTTATATATGCTTTGTCTTAGAATGCAACACTGGATTCTTATAAATATTGATAGCACTAGAATAATCACAATATATAATAATAGGCTCATCATAAATAACTCCAATATCCTTCAGCATCTACTTCATCCAAATAACTTGAGTACAGTTGCTAGCAATAGCAATGTATTTAGCTTTTATAGTAGATAAAGAAATAGAAACTTGTTTCTTACTTGTCCATGCAACCAACTTATTTCCCAAAAAATAATTCTCCATCCGTAGTGCTCTTTTGGTCATCAACATCACCTGCCCAGTCAGCATCAATATAAGTATTTAAAGTGAAGTCATCATCCTTCAGATACCACAAACCATAATCAATTGTCCCCTTCAAGTACCTGAATATCCTCATCACAGCAGTAACATGACTTTCCTTTGAATCAACTTGAAATATACAAACAAGACATACAACATTCATAATATCAGGCCTAGTCTGAATCAAATATAGTAGTACACCAATCATAGATCTATACAGGGTTTGGTTAGCCTTCATAGATTCATCATCTTGTGTCATCTTACATCTAGTTACCATAACAGTTCCAATAGGTTTGGAATCCTCTAGCCAAAACTTCTTCACCAATTCCTTCACATACTTAGATTAAGATATGAAAATACCTTTATCAGTCTGTATAATTTGTAATCCCAGAAAGAATTTCATCTCACCTATCATAGACATCTCAAATTCTTTTTTCATATCATTAGCAAACTTCTTCCTCAAATCATCATCACCTCCAAAAATAATATCATCAACAAAGAATTCAACAATCAAAATATTATCATTAACAACCTTGAAATACAAATTACTATCAACAATACCTTTACAAAATCCCAATTTCATCAAATACCTGTCCAATCTAGCATACCAGGCTTTAGGGGTTTGTTTAAGACCATATAGTGCTTTCTTCAATCTGCATACCATGTCTTCTTCATCTGTCAATGAAAATCCATCTGGTTACTCAATGTAGATTTCCTCTTCCAATTCTTCGTTCAAAAAGGTTGACTTCAAATCCATCTGATATACCTTGAATTTATTATGAGCAACATATGCAATAAATAATCTAACAGCTTCAATTCTAGCTACCAAAGCAAAAGTATCCTCAAAATCAATACCTTTTATATGTGAATATCCCTTAAATACCAATCTTTCTTTGTTTCTGACAACTTCTCCAACTTCATTAAGCTTATTCCAAAAACACCCATTTAGTACCAATTACATTCTTGTCCTTAGGTCTTGGAACAAGTTCCCATGTTTTGTTCTTTTCAATTTGATCTAACTCTTCTTCCATAGCTTTTATCCAGTTCTCCTCCTTACATGCTTTAGCAACATCTTTAGGCTCAATTTTAGAAATCAAACATGTCTCTTCAGCAACAATTCTTCTCCTAGTCATCGCACCTTTATTTTTATCACAAATAATCTTATTTTTTGAATGAATCATTCTTACATACTAAGGGCTCTTCTGATTATTCTGATTCTCAAGCTCTTGAACTTATTCACTGGCAGTAGCATCTGCATTTACTATCTCTATCTCTATTGGATCATTTTACTTCATGTTCTCAAGCTTCACTTTCTTTGAAGTAACATCCTAATCATCAGACTCATATCTGCATGCTTTGATTTGCTTCCCATGATTCTCATCTACCTTCACATTTGTACTTTCCACTATCTTTCTCAGTCTTTTATTGTAGCATTGGTAGGCTTTGCTCTTAGTAGAATATCCCAAAAATATTCCTTCATCACATTTTGCATCAAATTTTCCTATATCCTCATCTCTTTTGATATAAGTTTTTCTTCCAAATATTCTGAAATATCTAACTGTAGGAACATGACCAAACCATAGTTCATAAGGGGTCTTATTAGAATCACCTTTTATATGCACCTGGTTGAATGTGTATATAACAGTGCTAATAGATTCTCTCCAATAGATATGCAGAAAATTTCCTTTAATCAACATAGTTCTAGCAACATCCAAAACTGTTATGTTATTCCTTTAAACAACTCCATTCTACTAAGGGGTTCTAGGAGTGGATAATTGTCTCTGAATTCCATGCTCTTCACAAAAATAATTAAACTCACTAGAGGTGAATTATCCACCCCTGTCAGACCTCAGACACTTCAACTTCAATCCTGTCTCTGACTCTACTTTAGCTTTGAATATTTTGAAATTTTCCAATTCTTTTGATTTCTCCCTTAGAAAAGTAACCCACATCATCCTAGAATAGTCATCAATCAACAACATAAAGTATATGTCTCCCTTTAAGCTTGTCACTCTAGATGAACCACATAAATCAATATGCACAAGATCTAACAATCCATTAGATGTATACAATTTTCTCTTGAATGAAATTCTTGTTTGCTTTCCCAATTAACATTCTTTACATACTGGATTAGTAGGCTTCACTATCTTAGGTAGATCTCTAACAACTTGAGTAGAACTAATCTTAATCATGCAATCAAAGTTAACATGACACATTCTTCTATGCCACAACCAACTCTAATCAATTTGAGCAATCAAACAACTTATCTCACCAACATTCAAATGAAAGATATTACCTTTATTTTAATACCTGATGCAATCTCTATACCAAAGCTATTCAAGATCCTACATTTTCCATTCTTAAATTGCAAATCATATCCCCTATCAACCATCTCTCCAACACTCAAAAGATTATGCTTCAAACCTTCAACATATAAAACATCATCAAGAGAAATATAACCTCTACCATGGATTACACAAGCTTTATTGTCTCCATACCTCACTACACCACCATCATACTTCTCCATAATCACAAATTTACCTTTATCACATGTCATATGATGTGAACAACCACTGTCAATTACCCATTCATATTTCTCATCAATCTTAGCAGCCAAAGCTTTCTCTTTAACACAGCTTGTAGAATCAACAGATACCAGATCATCTTCTTTGATATCAATGAACTCAATTCATCTTCAGAACTCTCTTTCTTAGACTCCTCATCTGTTACACCTTCATCAGTAGCATAATAGCATTTCTTTTGATATCTATACTTTTGGTTAGGCTTGTAAGGCTTATCATACTTAGACACTTTTTCTGCTTTCTCAGGACACCTAGAAGCAAAATGACCAATCTTATTGCATGAAAAACATTTCAAAGGTAACTTCCCTTCATACATATTGGCTCCCTTTAGGCAATCTTCTAGCAATAAGTGCTTCAAGATCTTCTATCTCTCTTTCTTGTTCTTCTAGCTCTTTCATTTCTCTTTCATATTTGGATACCCTAATTGAACTTTCTCCTAGATGATACTTCTTCTTTCTAGATATAGTAGCCTTAAATGCAGTCTTAGTTTTACCATGTGATTCACCAAGTTTTCTCAATTCAAAAGAAGCAAGTTTACCAAACAACATATCTCTTGTCACAATTGTCATAGTCTGAATCTCATCAAGAGCATCAAATTTATGTTTATAAGCAGGAGGCAAAGATCTCAATACTTTAGCCACAATCTCATCTTCTTCAAGGACTCCACCAACACATCTGATGTTCAACACAATATCACTCACTTTAGCCATAAAGGATGTAATATTCGTATCTTCCCCCATCTTCAACATCTCATAATTTCCTTTCAAGCTCCACAATTTAGTAACTTTCACATGTTCATCTCCTTCATACAGGGTTTCAAGCTTCACCCAAATCCCATGGGCAGTCTGCAATCCTATCACATTAGTCATATCTACATCAGTCAGGGCACTCAACGATGCTTCTTTAGCTCTTATGTTATCTTCAGCAACCTTGATCTCATCTGCAATAACAGGACCATTCGGAGGAATAATGTATGCATTCTTTGTAATCTTCCAATACTCTTCTCCAAGACAATTCAGGTGAACTTCCATCTGGTGATTTCATATAGAGTAATTAGTTTCATAAAATCTTGGACTCTCCTTCTTGAAAACAACAACTTCCATCCCATATCACCTCAATAAGTCAAGCTCCTTCCAAAGGATCTAGCTCTAATACCAATTGTTGATATCAGGGCAACAACAATGTAGGAAAATTGAGAGGGGAGGGTGAATCAGTTTTCACCAAATTCAACCAAATTAACAAAAAATTCAGATCTTATTAAAAAAAATAATAGAAAAGATAAACACCACACCAAAATTACACATAACACATGGTTTTTTGACCTGGAAAACCCCATTAAGGGAAAAACCACGGTGGGAACCTACCCATAATAAGATGATACTCTACAGTAGTATGTTTAAATATTACAATGGGGAATGCACATGATTTCAATCACATTTCCTAGAGCTCACTACTCAAAAACAAGAAGGGCTACAACCCCGAGGAAGGCTCACTTCCTTACAAAGATAAAAAAAAATATGGATTACATGAACTGAAAGAATAGCATCTCCAAATGCCTGATTATAGTTTCGGTTAAGAACACTGTCTGGACAACAACTCTTCTTTGCTCTTCCACACTTTTGAATGACAAATTCACTTGTTCGCACATACAATATACTCCCAAATCATAAAACACTTGCAGACACTTGTAGACACACAACTAACATGATTGTAATGCATATTTATACAAATCATCAACCTTACCCTTAAGGTTAGCTCAACACATAAGACCTAATTACAAAATTACATCACATGATATATAAATCCATAATCGAACCAATACAATGTCGACAAGGACATAAGAAGGACACAAATCAAATCCATGAACACGCTACACCACCAAATAATTTTTCAAGATCATCCACAACATGCTAAACCACCGAATATGTTGCATAGCACAAAGAATACCACCGTACCTATAAAATCTTCATTAACGCGCACCAAGGTCAACATGGGCCATCAAAATGCATAAAACATGATCAGATAAAATCAGCAAGTAATGTGAATTCCACTGCAACCACTACAACAACTCAGATAATAAGATTCATCATTATTGCATCACTAGAGCTTAGGAACACCAACTAACAAACTAAAAGATACACTTGCGAAGTTCTAAATCATGAACCATCTGATCAGAGGACACATATGAACGTCCCAAATAGTCTCTGAAATCTGCAACTCAAGATATAATCATTTTGGAGAAATATGGATCAAATACTACAACTTTACAACACAAAACACTAAAAAACTAGTCCACATACTGGACCACATAACTCGACCAAATCAACTCATACTGAATCAACTAGAGATATGTATCTCAAAACCCAATAAACCACATCAGCATATCTACAATAGATCACCAAACCAACTCTTTTAAATACACGAGCTCTCTACAACACAAGAATATGTTGACATCAATGACAACAACATATCCCAACAACTCTAATATCCAATAGGGAATCCCTCAGTTTAAATTTTTTTCATGCCCTTGAGGTAAGAGGAAATGTGTGCCTATGCCAACCATGAATCTTGTGTCACTTGACCTCTATTTGTCCACTTTGAATGGGTGTTTCTATGTCATGGGGGCCTTATCAAATAGTATCCTTTATTTCCTGAGTAGGAAATGTGATTTCTTATAAGTATTTGATCAAATCATTGTGTTATACCTATGGCGTCAGTCCATGATTGGGATAATATAGGCCCTCACTTATCATGTACTTTCTTAAGCATCAAATTGGACAATGTCTATTATTTACTTTTCACATCTCTTGCCAAGAAAAATTCCAAGTTTGACCAAACCCAACAATTTTTTCTCAAAACTACCTTTTGGAATTTGCGTTTCTATTTTGACATCTTTGTTTTCATATTGACATCTTTTTTTTGTCACCCCCCTAACTATGAAACACTATCTCTAATTACAATATGAAATCTCTGCCTCGGTTTCACTATCCCTGCCTAAACAAATTTGTGAGCTCATCTCTTTGATTTTCAATGCACCATATTTGAAAGTCCCTCAAACACATGAAGAAATCCATCTACCATTAGTTTAAGAAGAATGTGCCAAAAGAAAATCCAAAAAAGGAGAAGCTTTGTGTACAAAAATTTTAATCTCTTATTGAAACACCGAGTATTCATACACTGATTCCAAGACTTCCTCAATAGATTTACAATGGAATTTTAGTTAGAACCTTTTAGATCTCAAGATTTCACACAAAGAGCATCCTTGTCATAATCACTAAGTGGGAATCACTTCATCTCACCATCTCATATTCCACAATAAGAAATATCCTACGAAAACCTTTGTCATCTCGGTTACCTCCATATTTATACCTTTCCTCCAACGTCAACCTTTCATGAACCTTGTTAACTTAGTACATCAACCAAAACCAACCTTTTAATCCAAACCCGTGAAATCACATCCAGTAATCATTCATCCCTAAACCAAGATAAAAACTTTGCAGAAGATTAATATAGATATTTAATCCTTTGAGAATCCCTAATTATCATATTGCTTGAGAAATCATCTATCTCAAGTATTGTACCTAACTGGCCTTGATCATTTGGGTTGATCTAAACCCTTATCCACATCTAATCTTGCTTATGTTTAGCCTATCCTAAGTTGGAAAATACTTGATCCTAATCCAATCATAATCAAAGGATATAGATTTAACCTAACTTGGTCTTTACCTTGCTTCTTAATAAAATCATCGATCACAACACCTCATCCTAATTAGAGGAATAAGGTGTCATCCAATCCAATCCAACCTAATCCTAATTAAAGGACTAAGGTTTTATCCAATCTAATCCAAGTTCAGCCAATCCTACTGTAAGGATCAAATTATTCAATTGTCCAATCAAAACACTAAGTCCAAAATCAAGCTCTCATATTCCTTCATCTATTTTTAACATTTCCACATCTATATCATTCCAACATTCTTGCCACCTTGAGGTTACCCTTATATGGTCCACACATGTGTGTAAAAGCATAGCATGGTTTCCCAAGGAGATGATCTTCTTGATACCAATTCCTATTTGACCATGAAAATCAAGAAGTGGAAGTCTTTGTGGACCAGCCCGGACATTTGAACCTCACTTACAAACTTTCCTAGGGGATCCATATAACCTAGAAATGATAGAAAATATTATTAAAAGGTCAATCCTAGTGGTTTCCTAATGGAGCTCATTAAATTTGGAGACTGCAACCTGACTTTGATAATTTTATCCTTGAGACCCCATGGAAAGTGACCTCACCAATTGACCCATCCTTGACACCATCCTCAATCATCATCCAAACACTTCCATATCTACAAGCACTACCAATCCCACCATTCAACCACCCATGACTTTCATAACTTTGAATAATCCATTTCACTACATCAATACTAGCCTTCCACCCATTAGAATTGCACCCATTTCATAGCCCCCAACCACTTCACAAGTGATTACATATTCTTACCAATACATTGGTGGTAGCATTCCAACTATGTCTACCCATATCCTACCTACATCCTATTCGAACCATGGGTTCTACCCTATCCAAAACCAACATATTACCACATCCCAAGTACCTAGCCTAGCGAAGGAGTGTAGAAAACAAGATACAACTGAGAGGGGGGTGAATCAGTGGTTATCAAAAACTTTAACCCTTTTAAACCTGACTATGTACCGGTTAGGAATTTAGAGACTAAGGGAGTATACCAATTAGATAAAGGAAATGATAAAAAAGAAAGCACACACAAAGACACATCTCACAACACCGGATATACGAGGAAAACCCAAAGTGGGAAAAACCTCAGTGAGAAATGTTGTTGGAGCCTACTGCTCCAATCCAACCTCACAATGAAACAAAATTTTACAATGTTTAGGGAACCAACCCAAGGAGAACCAACCCCTAATAATTTATGTGCACCAACCCAAAGGAGAACCAACCCCTATTCTATTTTGAGCACCAACTCAAGGAGCACCAACCCCTAATATATTTTGAGCACCAACTCAAGGAGCACCAACCCTTGCACCGAGTACCCACTCAGTGAAATACAATGATATAAAGAAATACAATAATATGCACCTTGTTACAAATGAATTTTGTAACACCTCCAATAAATTTTCTGTCGATTTCTATCTTCACTACTTCTCTGTTTCAGTATTACTAGTTCAAACATTGCTAGTTTAAGTCTTCTTTGTTTCTCTACTTCTCATCACTGTCAGTTATATATTCACTCCCTCTAACCTCTTACCGGTCAGCCTCTACCTTCCCTGACTTCCTCTGATCCTCACTCTGCCCTCATTCACTTTTTGATGCCTTGTTACCGATTCAAACACTATTGGTTCACTTAACTATTAATTCTTTGACAGTTCACCAGTTAAACCCTAAACCTTGTTGGTCAAACCTTGTCTACCATATCTTCTTGTGTGGGGGAAAAAGTGACACTAAGCAAACATGCCCTAATCTCACTTTCAATCACACACTTGTGGAATATGAAAGAGCCTAGAGGTATCACACAATTGGCTACTTCTTTTTGTGGAAGAGAGAGCCACGGGCTACCTATTAGGATTTCTATTCCTTTGTTGCAAATGATAGATAAAATGATGCAAGTTCAACTATTAACCCTAAAGTGTAAGTATGAACTAGTAACAAGATTGCAAGATTGAGATTAAGTGATGAAAAGCTGTAAACACAAGGATAAAAGGAGAATGCAGATGTGTACCTGGGGTTAAAATCTGAGAGGAAATGTTCGGGACGGGGGCGCAGGCGCCACTGTCCTGATTCTGCACCTGAAACTGTTGTTTTGCAACCTGGAAAACTGTCGGAAATGTTGTCTGTCAGAAGGACCAGGGCGCCCAGCGCCCCTGTCCTAGCAGGACCAGGGCACCCCACACCCCTATCCTAGTCTTTTTCTCTGCAATTTGGTGTGAAGTTCAGTCTCCGTTTCCTTTCGTCAGATCTGCAACTTGCAGCGTCGTCCGAATCCTGAAACCTGCACTTATATCTGAAAAGGTATGGTGGGCGGCTATATAGGGTTTTGCCTTAGTCAAACCCCCGCTTTGGTGATTTCCACCTCCATGAATAGCCAAGTTGTATTGTAAAAGTAGTGTGTGCAGACCTTTTGTGTGTGCAAGATCCTAAAATGCAAGTAAGCAAACCAGAGCAACCTAGAAAGTAAACCCTAATTGCTTGTACATGATAATGTAAGTGCTCTAAATCAAGATGCAAAGTGATCTAAAGCATGAATACAAATGATATAATGAAGCTTATGCAAAGACATGAAAACAACATGAAATCATACCCAACCCCATGGGAGGGGTACAAGTCAATCTTTAGTCGGTGATCCCTTATTGTTCTTCAATGCCTTCAAAGCCCTAAATGGGTGAATGAAATTGATGAATGTTGAATGTTGTTGAAGTCTTCAAAGATCTTCTCTTTTGCTGCATAGAAGGCCCTTGAAACCAAAAATTTGATCCTTTCAAATGAAGAAAGAGAGCTCTTATATATGAAACCCTAGGTCTTAATTTCAACTTTTGGCCGACCTAGAGATTGAATCTCCCACCAATTTCTTGTGGTTAAGCTTTATTTTATGATTGGATTGCACTCCTAAAATTTCGGGAAAAATGTCCGGGACCATGTGCACTCCGGGCGCCATGGTCCTCTCTGGGCGCCATGGTCCAGACAACTTTTCACCAAATTTTCAGGGCCGTCGGATATGATGATTTTAGAGAGAATCCCAAAGTTATAACTGATTTCAAGATGTTTTGACCCTCAAAATCAAGCCCCCAAGTTCAAAATAGGACCTAATTAGGGTTTTTGATTAAATGATGTATTGGAGGAATAAAATGAAAGGGGCCCAACTTTATGATGTGGAGGATGATGAAATAGGACCTTAGACCTAATTAATTTGATTAATTAAGTGCTAAAGGGGAAATGCAATGCAAAATGCAAACTGCGCCAAGGTGGGTGCTAAACTAGGTGTGAAATTGTACCACCCTAGCGAGTGCGTACAATTTACGACGCTACATTTAGCCCCCACTTTAGCGGTCATATGAACACTATGTGCATATGCAAGCTAAAGTACAAAAAAGTAAACATTATTTGAAAAAGGATATATCCATAAGTCTATCAAACGAAGCCCCCAGCGGTATCTGCAGTACATAGTTAGGAACCACAACCTACAAAACCACATGTTAGATCACAAAATCACCTAATGCTTACTAAGGAAGGTGATGAAAATTCGAGGGTAGCTATATGCCCCCCCCCAGTTTCGGCTTGCTAATTTTAGTGAGTTGAAACAGGGTATCATGTTTACCACTTCGAATTGTTAAAGAATATTGATGACAAATGCTCACAAGAAGATTTGATATGAGATCAAAAACTAATGGAGAATCATTTGGTAAGAAAGAGGACTACATCTCAATTCCAACACAACAAAGAGTGTGAGGATTTGAGAGTTCTCTAACACAAGATGAAGGATGTAAATGGAAACAAAATGCAAAGAGAAGAAAAGAAAGGAAAAAGTAGCATGAACACACACATTGGTGATCCATGAAAAGAATAGTGAGAGAGAAAACATGGACTTCTCACCCCTATATCTTGTCTAGGTGATCCATGGGAAAAAGGACATGGAAAACTAGCCCCTAGAGTCTATCTAGGTGATCCATGTAAGGGAGGAGAGTGAGAAAGTCTAGCCTTATGCCGCTAGTTCCACTCAACCTCGTGCATGTGTGTGTAAGTGAGGTTAGAAGCACCTCATAGGAGTCTATGCTCAAGTATGCTACAACCTGTATATGTATAGTACAAAAGTGTGACATCTTACTCTAAGAGTCTGTGCTCTGGTTCAGAGAATAATCACCTTGCATAAAAGAAAAATGGAGACATCTCACTCTAAGAGTCTGTGCTCTGGTTCCGAGAATGACCCATTGCTCAAAAGGTGTAATGTTTATGTCATAAGCAAAGTAGAACAAGGATACCTACCTTCATCACAAAAGAAGATACCCCAAAAATGCAACAATCTCATAGATCCAAGCAAGAGAGTTTTGCACTCTTTAAGCAAGGATAAGATAGTTGAAAAGGGATATCTTGTAGTATGTGTAAAAGAGATCCTTAGAGGAGAAGAGATCTTTGTACAAAAGACACCTATCCCCGAGAGGAATTGTCCTAGACAAACATAACATCTTCTAGAATAAGACAAAGAAGAGAATAAGAATGCAATACTTCCTTCTTTTGCGAGGTGAAAGTGATTCTTAATGAAGGATGACGCTCTTTTTAACTCAATTGGGAGAGTCAATTCATTATGGATGTATTTGACCAAGTGCAAAAGAGGTTGTAGTTAAGGACTTACACCTCTTGTAAGAGAGAATCCTTGAACAAACAACAACAAATGCATACAAGGAATAACATCAAGTAATAAAGTTCACACCATCCACGAAATAGGAAAAAGTGGATCCTTAGATAAAAATAAGGAAAGATCATTGCCTCCCAAGGATGAAGGACTTACACAATCTTATAGGGAGAGATTTAGACATAAACAAAATTTACTACATACTCACATGAGTTCATGCAAGCAAGACATTAGTGTATGTAAAATGCTCCTCACAAGAAGTGGGTAGGATAAGAAAGAGAATACACATCTTCTCCCCTATCTAGAAAAGAGAATTCTAAAGCAAAGATGATCAATATTTCCACACTATTACCCCAAAGGGAAATTTTAACCATAAAAAGAAGAGATGTATGAAATCACTATTGTCCCCATAGGAACAAGAGATAACATAGAAAAATTAGGCTATTATGTTGCTTCAAAAATATGATTGCACTTGAAATTGTACCATCATGAATGACAATGAGCCCCCAGTAAATGAGCTACCAATGTCACATAATGATGAGCAACATAATAGCCATTAATGTTATTTAAAGACATGATAGTTTGAATGAGGTATTTCAATATGACATGCTGAATGCTCAACCATAAGTGAGATCAAAAACATGTATAAAATGATAAAAATTGAAGAAGGGAAGTTACGAGAAATCTTAGAAGAGAGATGAGTGTAATTTATTAGAGCCTTATCCCTGGAGGAAAGGACTTTATGATGAATAGAAGATAAAGATTCATAAGTGGATTTAGAAATTTGAGGGGAGTCATAAAGAGATTTGTTCATCGCCAAGATTTCCTTATGAGGAGAATGAGAGTTGATAGAAGTAGAAGATGATTTAGTTGGAGTGAGATCATCATCACTACTAAATATAGCATTCACATTGAGAGATGGTCTTTTAGATGCTTTGGTGGGCTTAGAAAGATTATATCCAAGTCCAAATGAATATTCATGCATGTTATGTTCTAAAGGAACTTTAATTCCTTGTTCATTTGTGCCACAACCATTTCCACTATAGCCACTCTTAGCCAAAATATGGAAACCACGACCATAACGATTAGCCATTTCAAAAAGAGAAGGTGGTTTTTCATAAGAAAAAGAATCAAATTCTTCAAAATTAGAGGTGTGAGGAGAAGAAGTTTGAGAAGCGGCCACAAAATTATTGCTCATAGGTTCAGGTAAGACTGATTGATCTCTAGTTTCTTCCTTCTTTTTAACTTTAAGCTCTCTAGGAGGAACCCTATACTCACCTACAAAGGTGGGATTGAAATCAAGAGATCCCCAATCATCTTCTACGAGAACCTTCTCAGGATCAAAAGCCTTTTCATGTGTAGATTTAAGTTGAGAAGAATCTTCTTCAGGAACTTCAAACTCATCCAAAGAATTTTGATTATCAGAGGGTGATGATTCATCCATAGGTATCTTGTTTAACGAGTCATCACTAGAAGAGGAAGGCTTAGAAGAACTCCCTTTGGAAGTAGATGTTTGCAAACAAGCTTGAAAATTAGTATCACCTATCAAGGTATATGTCTTATTATTATAAATAAATTTAACTTGTCTATGCAATGTAGAGGGGATAGCTTGCATACTATGAATCCAAGGTCTCCCTAATAACAAGTTGTATGTTAGATTTCCCGACATAACATGGATAGGAGTAGGCAAAGCAATAGGTCCCACTGTGATGGGTAAGGTGATAATACCTAATGAAGACTTAGCCACATTATCAAAGCCTCGAATGGGATGAGAGTCAGGCTCAATAAGGGATGTATCCACATTCATCTTATGTAATAGATTAATGCTACACACATTAAGGCCAGAACCATTATCTATCAGTGTTCGTCTTATAGCAGTGTCATTTATGATAACCACAATCATCAAGGGATCATATTGATGTTGAATTTCACTAGTAGGCAACTCATCTTGAGTAAACACAATTTGAGCTTTAGGATTCATCACAGAGTTAACCAAAGACACTATATTACTAGATGTATTAGGTGGAGGAACATTCAAATCTTTCAAGGCATCTTGTAACATTCCATGATGAGCGGAAGAAGTTTGGATCAAATCCCAAAGGGATATCTTAGCAGGGGTAGCTTTAAGTTATTCTATGAGATCATATTCCTTACCAAGAACTTGTGAAACACGAGGAGCTTGAGGAAGAATAGGTTGGGAAGGAGGAAGTGAAGTTAGGATAATTGGAGGAGGATTAGGCTGCCTATTATTTCTAGTATTATAGGTATGAGCAACCGCATTATAACTCTCTCTAGTCAGTTGCTTAGCATACTCATAAGGGCTCTTAGTAGAATAACCTCCTTGCACAGTAATAATAGGTTTCTTAGGAGTGCAAAAAGAATCATTAGCATAACCACCTTGCACCACTAAGATAGGCTTATTTAAAGGTTGAGAATTTTGAGAAGGACAAGCACCTTGGATAGTGAAGAGAGGTTTGTTAGGTGTTTCATTTACATGTATCAAATTGATTGAGGATGGTTTAGAGGAATGAAAAAAAGTGTTGGAAGAATTATTGATAGTCTTCTCTTGCACTAAAATCTTATCACAGATTAAATCAATTTTAGGAGAGAGACAAGGGGTAGGCATTGATGTTCTAGTAGGAAAAGTAATACTAGGAAAGGTCATATCATCCTCTATCGTCAAAGGATCTACATGGGGAATAAACTCTCTAGGAGAAGAATCAACATTACTCTCTAAAGTCTCACTTTTGAGATGGAGATCTTTGAAAGAGATGTTAACCATCTTGTTTTGAACTAGGGTTTCCTTATGAGTAGAACCAAGTTGAGGAGAGGGAGATGCTTCATTTTTAGAGGGAGAATAATTGAGATTCAAGGAAGGTGAGAAACTATCAAGGGAGTTTTCAATCTTGATTTCATCCCCTTTGGCTAGGGTTCTCTCATGGGGTAGAGAATAATCTACACCTTCTTCTAATGGTTCATCCCAAATAGGGAAGTGGTTGAAAGGAATGTTTGAAGTATTGTAAATTTTGGGAGAGGAGATAACATTGTTTATTAATTCCTCATCCTTAGGAGGGAGAGCATCAATAGATGTGTTAAACTCATCCTCTTTCCTCAAAATATGTTCAATATGATCTTTAGGGGAGAGAGAATTAAGGAAATTGCTTATTATTTCATCTTCTTTCTCTAAGGGATGCTTATGGGTAAGACAAACTTTAGGAGAAGGGTAAGCATTTATCATTAATTCATCATCTCTAGTGGGAATTTTGTTGGAAAAGGAAATGCCATCACTAGGAAATGTAGGGATAATGTCATCTTCTTGCACAAAAGGATCCTCATGAAGGGAGTGTTTTTTAGGAGGAACATGAACATATTTCTCCAAAGATTCATGCTTAGGAAGGAGATCTTTGAAAGAAGTGTTCATAACCTCTTGTTGCACTAACATGCCCCCATTGGAAGGACCAACTTTAGGAGAAAATAAGTCAATGTCCATCAATACCTTTTCACTTAGAGAGGCATCATGTAGGGAAGGTGAAGTAACATTAAGAAAGGTGTTTATGATATCATTCTCTTCCTCTAGGATAGCTAAATAAGAAGGGCACATTTTAGGAGAATTGTCAAGATCACTCTTAAAGTCTTCATCCTTAGAGCATGGGAGAGTCTCAAAGGGATTGGAAGCAACTCTTTTAGGCACTAAAATGTTGTTATAGATGGGGGGAGGTTCTTTAGGAGAAGGAAAAATTGAAACAAGGGAAGCTAACCCATTATCACATCTATGAAATGAATGCATCATGACAACAATTTTCCTCTTTCAAATGATAACACATGCAAAATAGAAGGAAATGTTTAATTTTAACCAATGAAAGCACTTAGAATGTAGATTTAGAAAATGAAATTTATGATTCAAATGAGTTCCTAAATCAGATTTGAAATTAATTAATCTATCCACAAGTTCAACTTTGAATTTTAGCAAAAATTTCCTCTAAATTTTTGAATTTTGCAAGAAATTAAAACTTGTAAATACAAATTTGAATTTGAAATAGCATAAACACTCAAATTTGAAAACATAAATCAGAATTAGAGAAGATTGGAATTCACGTTGGGTTCACCAAAATGTGTGGGGGAAAAAGTGACACTAAGCAAACATGCCCTAATCTCACTTTCAATCACACACTTGTGGAATACGAAAGATCCTAGAGGTATCACACAATTGGCTACTTCTTTTTGTGGAAGAGAGAGCCACAGGCTACCTATTAGGATTTCTATTCCTTTGTTGCAAATGATAGATAAAATGATGCAAGTTCAACTATTAACCCTAAAGTGTAAGTATGAACTAGTAACAAGATTGCAAGATTGAGATTAAGTGATGAAAAGCTGTAAACACAAGGATAAAAGGAGAATGCAGATGTGTACCTGGGGTTAAAATCTGAGTGGAAATGTTTCGGACAGGGGCGCGGGTGCCACTGTCCTGATTCTGCACCTGAAACTGTTGTTTTGCAACCTGGAAAACTGTCAGAAATGCTGTCTGTCAGAAGGACCAGGGTGCCCAGCGCCCCTGTCCCAAGGACCAGGGCACCCAGCACCCCTGTCCTGGTAGGACCAGGGCACCCCACGCCCCTGTCCTGGTCTTTTGCTCTGCAATTTGGTGTGAATTTTAGTCTCCGTCTGCTTCCGTCAGATCTGCAACTTGCAGCGTCGTCCGAATCCCGAAACTGCACTTATATCTGAAAAGGTATGGTGGACGGCTATATAGGGTTTTGCCTTAGTCAAACCCCTACTTTGGTGATTTCCACCTCCATGAATAGCCAAGTTGTATTGTAAAAGTAGTGTGTGCAGACCTTGTGTGTGTGCAAGATCCCGAAATGCAAGTAAGCAAACTAGAGCAACCTAGAAAGTAAACCCTAATTGCTTGTACATGATAATGTAAGTTCTCTAAATCAAGATGCAAAGTGATCTAAAGCATGAATACAAATGATATAATGAAGCTTATGCAAATACATGAAAACAACATGAAATCATACCCAACCCCATGGGAGGGATACAAGCCAATCTTCAGTCGGTGATCCCTTATTGTTCTTCAATGCCTTCAAAGCCCTAAATGGGTGAATGAAATTGATGAATGTTGAATGTTGTTGAAGTCTTCAAAGATCTTCTCTTTTGCTGCATAGAAGGCCCTTGAAACCAAAAATCTGATCCTTTCAAATGAAGAAAGAAAGCTCTTATATATGAAACCCTAGGTCTTAATTTCAACTTTTGGCCGACCTAGAGATTGAATCTCCCACCAATTTCTTGGGGTTAAGCTTTATTTTATGATTGGATTGCGCTCCTAAAATTTTGGGAAAAATGCCTGGGACCATGTGCACTCCGGGCGCCATGGTCCTCTCCGGGTGCCATGGTCCCAACAACTTTTCACCAAATTTTCAAGGCCATCAGATATGATGATTTTAGAGAGAATCCCAAAGTTATAGCTGATTTCAAGATGTTTTGACCCTCGAAATCAAGCCCCCAAGTTCAAAATAGGACCTAATTAGGGTTTTTGATTAAATGATGTATTGGAGGAATAAAATGAAAGGGGCACACTTTAATGAAAGGGGCCCAACTTTATGATGTGGAGGACGATGAAATAGGACCTTAGACCTAATTAATTTGATTAATTAAGTGCTAAAGGGGAAATGCAATGCAAAATGCAAACTGCGCCAAGGCGGGTGCTAAACTAGGTGTGAAATTGTACCACCCTAGCGAGTGCGTACAATTTACGATGCTACACTTCTTCTTCTATCTCTTCCTCTTACTTCTCAATCTACTTTCACTTCAGTAGTCTACCCTCCAACAGATGGATCAATACTTTCTCATCAAGCTTACTAGTTAAACCCCTTACCAATTCTTTCTTCAGCACACTCAATCACTTCAAAGTTGGCCACTTAAAGACTCGGATTGGTCACTCTTCTATTCTCAACAATCACCTTCTCTTCTCTGGTAATTAGCATCATCGACCAATGTATTTAATCTACACATTTATACTTCGGTTTTCCTGCCACAACACAGTCAAACTTCATGCCCTATGGTTTTCTTCATCGATCCAATCGGCACCAAATCTGATTGGATCTCTTCTTCGAGATTGATAACCTACAATAAAACAAAACCGCACCGCCATATTGTTGTTGTCATATGTGCAGAGCGTGATGACATTATGATATTTAATTTTGTCATTGATGTCAATATGCTGAAGAGTGAATCGATATATTGAAGTAAGCAACTTGTAAAAGAACCGGTATGATGTAGCAAACTAGTATATGTAAAAAAGTGAAGCGGTATGTCTATCCAAGTGAACCGGTATGTTGGAATGTGAACTGGTATATGGAATGTTTTTTATCAAGGTTTCATATGGTATGACTACCGGTTGGTAGTCTTAGTTTCAAGGTTTTTGGTTGAAGTGTTCCATGCTTGTGTGATTCAACTGATGACATCGTGTGATGAGTTAGCATTGTAATGAAGAACAGATTGTGTTGCCACGCCAGCCTTGTGTGCATGAAGGAGATTGATCCTATCTACCTCGGGAATGTGCATAGTCTCTGTAAATGATGGAGAATGCGTGATGGGTTATCAACCTCCAAGAAGCAGTGAAGAATGAACGATGGATAATGTCTTGAGATCTATTCAAGACTGTTGTAATCAATGCTATATGTTCAACGGTTAGGATCGAACTGACTAAATTTCTTAACCTAAATGTTTAGGGTTTAGGGTTTATGCTACCGACCTATCTGTTCCCTATAAGGTCAATGTTGTTTTTGATGTTGAGGTTGTTGGCAAATGTTGTATGTGTATCTAAGTGCAAAGATACGTAATTCTTGCCACACCAGATAAGAGAATAGATACCTGCAGAGTGTGATTGCAGAAGGAAGGAACTAAAGTGGATTTGCATTGGCATTGATTGTTGTTACCAGATCATTCTAATACTTGTTGACCTCTAACCACTTCAATAGTTGGAAAATCCCTTAACAGGGTAGTTTTCATCAGTTGTTGTAAATCCTTTAACAGGGTGACTCAAAATTATTGAGTTCTTAAAATCCTCTAACAAGGTAACCTTTAACAGGGTTTAACCCTTAACCGGGTATTTTAGCCATCCCTTAATCGGGTGATCCCTAGCAGGATCGGTTCCTAACAAAAACCTATTGTAATGTCTTTAACTGGACTAGGCTCCTAACAGAGCGGACTTCAAAAGCATTCAAAGAACATCTTGTGGGTATTCATCCCCACCGTGGTTTTTCCCAGTTTGGTTTCCACGTGAAAAATATGTGTGTTATGTGTGTAAAGCGGAAAAATATCGCGATCGAACCCTAGTTGCTCTCCCCTCTTCCGACTCCGAGGAGAGAGAAGGGAGGTTCGCTAGGATTCGATGGTTTTTCACTTAGGGGAGAGACTTTACATTCAAAAGAGGGGTTGAAACTCATAAGATCCAATCCCACACAATGTAAGATTGGATGCTAAAGGAATTTCAAGGGTTAGGAAAGCAAGGCTACCCTCTTTTGTAAAGAATGTTGTTAAGGAAATTAAGCTAGGAATGCATAGAAAGTCATAAAGATTCGCTTATAAACTGAGTTCGGGTTATAGGATGAAGCTGCGGACCTGGAATTAGTAGTAAAATGTTGATATAGCATTGTCCTACAAATTTGAGCAAAAGTTGTCGGGACGATGGCGCCCGGCGCCACGGTCCTCCGAAAAATCCGCGAAACGAAGGGGGATCTGTTTGTCTCTGCACAAGGATTCCAGATCTTCAATTTCAGCCGCGTACCTGCAACCTACACACAGAAAAGCGAAGACGGTTGGGGGGTTAGGGATTAGGGGTTTGCCTTTAGGTCAAACCCCGGTTTTGGAATTAACCAAGAAATGAGCAAGTGCTGTAAATGTAAATGTATGTAAAACAAGTACTAATACCTTGTTCTAAGGATGTTTGTATCCTTATGTGCGAAGTTTTAGATGTTTTATGTTGTATGTTGTAGTAGTATGTTGTATGTGATCTCCTCTTCAATGGTTGAATCCTTGTCTTGAATGCAACACTTAGCCTTGAATGGAGACTTAGAAGGAATGCTTGAATGCTTGAATGCTTGAGTATAGTTTCCACGCCTTTTTCATCATCTATTTGTTCTATCCAAATGAGAGAGAAAAATGTAGTTTATATACTTGTCATTTAGGGCTGATAGACTGATTTTCGCGACCTTAGGCCGACCAGGAAAGTTAATTTCCAATTTGCAAACAAAAAGACCCAAGACCCCTTAGGAGACCGGGCCCAAAATAGGACCCAGGGACCAGGGCGTTGGGCGCCATGGTCCTGGGGACCAGGGCGCTGGGCGCCCTGGTCCTGAAGGACCAGGGCACTGGGCGCTCTGGTCCCACCTCCCGGGACAGCAGGGTGCAAGTAGGTTCAGGCCAGGGTGCTTGAAAAATGCAGTTTTCAATGTCGTGAGCAAGTTTCAGGGTCTCCATTCAGGTTGCGTGTTGCATCGCCATCGTGAAGACCAAAATGTAGTCGAAATTGCAAGTGTTGCAATTTTAGGACGCTACATTTAGCCCCCACTTTAGCGGGAGTATGTATGCTCATACTTCCAGTAAAGTACAAGGAAACAACATTGAAAGACTTTCACCACGTCAAGGAGGCAAGATACACCAAGCCCCCAGTGGACTAAGGATCTTACGACTTCGATTGACAAAGTAAAAGGGATGATCGCGAGGAAGAACCATGACTGTCAGTAGTAAGGCTCCCTCACTATGAGTCATGCAAGAAAGATATCAAAAATTTTCAAGACAAGGCTAAATTTGCCAAGAAATTTTCAAGTATCTTGAAAAGATATGAACGGGATGTATGCCCCCCTACATTAAAGTGATCGCACACGCCTCACCGGGGGTGATTGTTTTAACGTAGTGATACACATAAGAAATGAGAAAGGAAAGGAGCACATTATCGCAAGGATTTAGCCCCCAAGTGTGAGATAAACCCAAGGATAATAGACACAAAACACAAAGCACAAGGTGACTTCGCTTTCCTCGGGGTCAGTATGCTGTATGATAATTCATGTATATATATCATATGTATGTATAATTGTTCTTCATTCCCCAATCAAGGAAGGTCACCTAGAAGAAGGGAACACATGTGTCTTTTGAGTCAACATGAGAGAGATCGAGAGATCTCAATGCTTTGCATCGTCCTCAAGTAGACAACACCAAGGACAACAAATAGAAGAATGAAAATAACATATAGAAGAAGTAACAAAAGAGAGGAGGAGAGAATCTGCTATGCTAATGTAACTAGTCTAGCATGTCATCTACCCCCCGATCTTGCTGATCAATGTTTCGGGAAGGCAGGGAACACGCTAGAGGAGGAACATCCAACATAGCAGATGGAGCTATCACAAGATCCAAACAAGGGCTATGTTCATGTTCCGAGCCACATTATTTTTGTCTAGGAGCTAGGATAAGTGCTTTAGAAAATTCATTAGATAAATGGTTATCAACATCAACAAGTTCATATTCACTATCAGAAGCAAGAGGAGTAACATTTTCATCATGAATAACATTTTCATCTATATCATCATCAAGATTTATAAAAATAGGATCTTTAACTCGCACCGGATCAAGACCATCATGCATCTTATGTTTAGGAGATTTAGGCTCAATGTCCGGTTGAGGAGAAAATGGAATAATGCTTGTTGAAGGTGTTTTTGGAGACTTCAAAGTTTGAGCTCTAAGACGACGCTTTCGCCGGCGTTCACGTGCAGAACGATTTCGTCTAGTCTTAGTAGGAAGTGGAGAAGATTGAGGAGGAGGAATGTTCTCATCCTTAGCACTTGGGTGTTTAGGTTGTGGTCTCTTAGGCTGGATAATAGGAGAAGAAGAAGGTCTCTTCTCTCTATAAAAAGAAGGAGGAGGAACTACTCCATATAAAGGAGGAATTTTTGGTTTAGGGAGAAGACCAAGTCCATCATGATGAGGAGGTATAGGTCTACTCTTAGGAAGTTTATTAGGTATAGACATAGTCACATCCATAGGGATGGGTTGAGAATCTTCTTGAGGAAAGACATTAGTTTTATCTTTCAAAGGAAGAACTTCCTTCTCAAGAATGATAGGAACATCAAGTTTAGGTGCTCTAGGTTCACTTAGAGATAGGATCATATCTGTTTTCCACTTTTGATAAGATTTGAAAAGATGATCACTTTGCGGAGGAAGAGATTGGAATTGTTTAGGCCAAAAGTAATCAATAGGAACACTAGAGGTCCTTTCAGCTGGTTTAAAGAGACTATGATTGACAGTAACAACTTCACCATTATGGGGAAATTTCAAACACTTATGAATAGGAGAAGCAATAGCTTTCATGGAAGATAGCCAAGGATAGACAAGCTTCACACGAAATTGTTCGGAAGATGGAATAATAGCAAAGTTCACATCGAGGGATTTGTTATGGACCTCAATAGGCAATGTAATAGAACCAATTGCAGGAGAAGAAAATGCATCAAATAGTTTCACAATCACATCTGTTTTGTCATAAATCACTTGATTCAATTGCAAAGTAAAAAGAAATTCTTCAGTAATAACATTAACCATGCACGAAGGATCAATAAGCACTCCACGGCAAGGTGTATTCTTAACTTTTGCAACTATGTATAAAGGACCATCAGGTGCCCTAATGGTTTCACTGGAATCAAATGTGATGGAAGGTTCTTTAGGGATTTCTTGCTGCTCTACAAAGTTAATCACATTCGGAGTCATAGACACAAGACCATCAGATGAGAGAGAGGAATCATTAGCCTCAATTGCATTAGAGGTATGAGAAGGCAATGGATCAGTGAAAATCTGAAGATTTTGGTTAGGAGGAGCTACAGATGTGTTGCCTTTATCATTCACTCCAGAAATAGAGATAGTATTGTTATCAATCAAATCTTGAATTTTACCCTTTAAAGAAAAACATTTTTCAGTATCATGCCCAGGCTGACGATGAAATTGACAAAAAGCTTTGTTATCAAAATAAGGTGAAGTAATCTTTGCAGGATCAATTTGTCTTATAGGAGGAAGAGTAAGCACATTTTGTTCCAATAACTTATTCATAATACTATGCAATGATTCATTCAAAGGAGTATACTTTCTTTCTTTCTTGAAAAATTTAGAAATAGGAGGCACACCTGATGCTGCATTCACATTGTTGTTGATGATGTTTTCATTGAATTTGATGGAATCTCTGTTCGGTTTAAACTTCCCAAATGGTTGTTGATTGCTATCACCCTTATCACTCGGAGCCATAGGATGTGATTGTTCCATTTGACTCACAGTCAGTTGATAATTGTGAAGAGTTGCACACAACTGTTGGAAAGAAGTAAACTCAGAAAACAGAAGTTTGTCTCGAATATCTTTTTGTAAATTAGAAATAAAGATTCTTTGAATATCATTGTCAGGCACTGGAAAAGAAATTTGAGCATACAAATGCTTATATCTACCAATTAAATCAGTCACTTTTTCTTTAACACCTTGTTTACAATGCATTAAATCAATCAAAGTAACTTTAGGACTTATATTGTTTTGAAATTGTTGAATGAAAGCATTTGCAAGTTGTTCGAAAGAAGTAATAGAATAAGAAGGCAACGAGCAATACCATTGTAGGGCTTTGTCTCTTAATGTTCTCGTGAATAGTTTTGCAAGCAACCTTTGGTCATAAGCAAAATCAGTACAAATTGTTTGAAAAGTCTTAACATGTGTTAGAGGATCTCCTTTACCATTATAAAGTTCCAAATGCGGGATTTCAACATGTTTAGGAGGGATAGCTCGAACAATGTCAAGAGAAAGTGGGTTCACAACATCAAATGTGGGCACACTAAACTTAGATTGATTCATAGAGGCAATTTGTTGCTGTAAAGAAGAGACAGTTTGTGCAAGATTGTTAATGGTTGCTTCAGTCGAAGAGTTCATATTGGATGTGTTAGATTGAGATGGAGGTGTTATGTTATTGAAAGAAGGTAGAGAGTAAGGTGGTGGGACTCTATGATAATTAGTCATAGGAGATGATTGGACAGGAGGAACACTACAAGGAGGAATAGAATGGTTAAATGAATTGCCCCCTTGCGTCATGTTCATTTGTGGAGATGTAATAGGAACACTCATTGAAGGGACGAATGAAGAAATCGGATTGAATGAAGGAATAGGGTTAATTGAAGAAGAGGGATTGCCCCCATGACTGGTGATCACAGGGGGAATATCTTGTATAGAAGTAGCCATTATGTTTGATGTAAAGGTAGGTATACTAGCAATAGGAGTTGTCAAAGGAATAGAATGATTGACTTGTGTAGGAGGTTGTGTATAACCCAAATTTTCAGCACAACTCTTCATAGGCATCACATTCGAATTCACAATGTGTGAAATACCATGCAAAATATCAATTCCATTCTTATCACTTTGAAGCATACGTTTTAGACCCTCAATTAAAGGAAGAGCTTGACTATCAGGGTATTCTTGAGACATCCATTGTCGAAAATCGTCAAATTGGTTATCCAATTTTGAAAGTTGTTCTTCAGAAACCTCATGGAGAGCTTCTTCATCATTAGGAGGATTAGAGGAATTACCCATGTCCTCGTTAAAAAGGCTATTCAAATTAGGTTCCATCTCCTCAGTAGTTAAACCTCGGAAAGACTTAATTCTACGGCTTTGTCTAACGGGAATAGTGTAAGTAGGGCTTATTGTTGTAAAACTCATGCACTAGAAAGAGAGAGAAGATTTTGAATTTAGAGGTAGCAATTTTCAGTAAAATCAGCCAATCTTCTGGATTTAAGCTGTTAAATGCAATCACAACAGTCTCCCGAAATTTCGGAAAAAATTTCCGGGACCGTGGCGCCCGGAGTGCAACACAGTCCTTGCAACTTTTTTCAAAATTTGCAAGGATGAAAGGTATGATGATTTTAGAACTAATCTAAAAAAACTGAGTGATTTTACAATCTGTAGATAGGCCAAATTAAAGTTGTAATCTCGAAATTGAACCCTACCAAGATTGTCGAAAAATGCAAAATTTTGAATTTTGAAAAAGAGAGGGAAACTGAAATTTTGAATTTTATGATTTTAGAGGGAATGTCAAAAGCAATGCAAGTTTTGAAATTCAAAAGTTGACTCAATTTCACGCAAAATTCAATTTTGAAAGCGGAAATCAAAGTTGTTGTAATTAAGCACTTAATTTCAAAAGTCACAAAATGCAAGAATTTGAATAAAGCACTGAAATTTTTAATGAATGATAACACACTTTTCAGATTTAGGACAGTAAGAACACAATTTTGACACAAAGTTTCAATTTCAATGGTTTTTAAATGTTTAGAAGCCTTAATCCAAGCAATCACAAGACCAACTTTGACTGTTATTTTGAAGGTGTTAAAATTGATAAAATCAGCCAAAATTCTGGATTTTAGCAGGAAAATACAGTAAGATCTCGCTCCCGAAATTTCGGGAAAAATGTCGGGGATGATGGCACTCGGCGCCACGGTCCTCGCAACTTTTTTCCAAATTTTCAAGGATGAAAGATATTGTGATTTTATTGCGGAATCCAAAGTTACAGCTGATTTGGAGATGTTTTGATCAGTGAAATTGTCAGACAAAGGTTGAATCAAGAGGGTTTCAAAAATTAGGGTTTTGACACTTAACCACTTAATTTTCAGAATTAAAGCACAAATATGAATTGAAAATTTGTAATAGAAGGGCAAATCTGAAACAGGCATTAACATTTAGACATTTCGCAAGTTCAATTACCAAAAAGAAAATTTAGGGTTTTTATGCAATCACCTCTAAAATTTTGCAAAAGATCAAACATGGAAATGTAATCAATTTTTTTTTTTTCAGATCTAAGAATGAAAAATCAGAAAGGATGTTCACGTTGGGTTCACCAAAATGTAAAGCGGAAAAATATTGCGATCGAACCCTAGTTGCTCTCCCCTCTTCCGACTCCGAGGAGAGAGAAGGGAGGTTCGCTAGGATTCGATGGTTTTTCACTTAGGGGAGAGACTTTACATTCAAAAGAGGGGTTGAAACTCATAAGATCCAATCCCACACAATGTAAGATTGGATGCTAAATGAATTTCAAGGGTTAGGAAAGCAAGGCTACCCTCTTTTGTAAAGAATGTTGTTAAGGAAATTAAGCTAGGAATGCATAGAAAGTCATAAAGATTCGCTTATAAACTGAGTTCGGGTTATAGGATGAAGCTGCGGACCTGGAATTAGTAGTAAAATGTCGATACAGCGCTGTCCTGCAAATTTGAGAAAAAGTTTTCGGGACGATGGCGCCCGGCGCCACGGTCCTCCGAAAAATCCGCGAAATGAAGGGGGATCTGTTCGTCTCTGCACAAGGATTCCAGATCTTCAATTTCAGCCGCGTACCTGCAACCTACACACAGAAAAGCGAAGACGGTTGGGGGGTTAGGGATTAGGGGTTTTCCTTTAGGTCAAACCCCGATTTTGGAATTAACCAAGAAATGAGCAAGTGCTGTAAATGTAAATGTATGTAAAACAAGTACTAATACCTTGTTCTAAGGATGTTTGTATCCTTATGTGCGAAGGTTTAGATGTTGTATGTTGTATGTTGTAGTAGTATGTTGTATGTGATCTCCTCTTCAATGGTTGAATCCTTGTCTTGAATGCAACACTTAGCCTTGAATGGAGACTTAGAAGGAATGCTTGAATGCTTGAATGCTTGAGTATAGTTTCCACGCCTTTTTCATCATCTATTTGTTCTATCCAAATGAGAGAGAAAAATGTAGTTTATATACTTGTCATTTAGGGCTGATAGACTGATTTTCCCGACCTTAGGCCGATCAGGAAAGTTAATTTCCAATTTGCAAACAAAAAGACCCGAGACCCCTTAGGAGACCGGGCCCAAAATAGGACCCAGGGACCAGGGCGCTGGGCGCTCTGGTCCCACCTCCCGGGACAGCAGGGTGCAAGGAGGTTCAGGCCAGGGTGCTTGAAAAATGCAGTTTTCAATGTCGTGAGCAAGTTTCAGGGTCTCCATTCAGGTTGCGTGTTGCGTCGCCATCGTGAAGACCAAAATGCAGTCGAAATTGCAAGTGTCGCAATTTTAGGACGCTACAATGTGTTGCTTTTCATGTGATACTTTGTTATTCTCTGTCAAGCAGTAAAGCATGTTGAACTAGTAAGTCTTTACATTTCTGTTGATGTATTACTAGTGTATTCATATGGAAAGCTAAGAGTTACTGGTTTATGTCTTTCACATTCTTACTGTGTTTAACCGATAGTAATCTAGTTTAGACTGATGTTATTGCTTGCCAGTCAAGTGCAGTGTTTTCAGTCAAACCAGTTCAAAGAAAAGTGTTTTTGTTAGTACCGATTCACCCCCCCTTCTCAGTACCAGTTTGGTACTAATTGTTCATCATTGATTCATCAATTGGTATCAGAGCATCTTCCAGGTCCTCTGTGTTGTAATCTTAACCGCTTGAGGTAAAGATCCTACTCTAATGATGAAGAGGGAAGGTCCAAACTTCAACAGAGACAACTTTAAAATATGGATGGACATAATGAAGATATACATCAGAAGCATGGGTGCTCAACACTAGAGCTATGTTGAGAATGCTTATGTTATCCCTACCAGTACTCTCACCGATGATCAAAAGAGAGATTTAGGAGAATGGGCAAGTCATGGAAGCCCTAATCAGCAGTTTATCTGACATTGAGTTTATTTATGTTCGGGATAAAGAGAATCCCAAAGAAGTATGGGATGCCCTTGAGAATATCTATGGTGGTGATGAGCATGTGAAACAAGCTAAGTAAGAAAGCCTTAGGGGAAATTTTGAAGACATGTGGATGGTTGAAGGAGAGAGCATTCAACAATATGAATAAGAATCAAAATTGTTGTTGGAGATATCAAGAGTGCAGGTGGTAAAATGGAAGATTCCACGATTGTTAGCAAAGTTTTGAGATCCTTATTATCAGTCTACGCAATAAGGGTTGCTTCTATTCAGGAGTTGAGGTCTGTAGACAAGACAAAGGTATCCCTAGACTCCATCATTGCAAAGTTAACAACTTATGAGCTAAATAATTATGATGGCAGTATTCAGAAGACTGAATCAGCCTTCAGAGCATCTGCTGCACCATCTAGAAAAGGCAAAGAAGCTAGTACCAGTGGTGAACCAAGACAAAGTAGAGAGATAGATGAGGAGGAGATCCCGATGGAATTTGAATCTCTTCTTGCCAAGAGATTTCCCAAGAGAACCAGTAAATACAGAGGTAGACTCCCTTTGAAATGCTTTTCTTGTAATCGGATAGGACACATTGTTGTAAACTATCCTAATGCTGATAATAAGGACAAACTGGAAAAGTTCAAGAAGTTCAAAGGAGGAAACCAGAGAAATTGTTTTGTAGCAATTGATGAAGGTGTCACTGATGAGGAATCAAAAGATGAAGAAAGTGGAGATATTGTGTTTGTAGCAGTCAAGGAAGATGTGTCAGACAAGAAGGCTCTTGTCTCCCGCTTTGATAATTCCAATGAGTGTATTATTGACAGTGTTTGTTCTCACCATATGACTGGTGACTGGAGTAAGTTTCTATCTCTAGAAGAGTATGATGGTGGTGTGGTTCATTTTGGTAATGATGCACCATGTATGGTAAAAGGTAGAGGGTCCATCTCTCTGAATGGAAAAAGTAGTGCTAACAATGTGTATTGGGTAGAAGGTCTCAGAGACAACCTTTTGAGTGTTGCCCAACTGAATGATAATGGAATCACTCTGGAATTCAGAGATGGAGTGTGTAAAATAAAAGGTAAGAGTGGTGAACTGATGGCCACCGATATGCAGACCAAAGGTAACCTATTTCAGCTGAATGCTAATGTTAGTACATGTCTAATGGCTAAGTTTGATGATAGCTAGATATGGCATAGGAGACTTTGCCATGTAAACTTTGATAATATTGTGAAGGCCAATAACATCAAGGCAGTTAGAGGATTGCCTATGCTAATAAAATTGAAGAATCCTTTGTGTAGAGAGTGTCAACTAGAGAAAATGTCTTCCTCAACCTTCAAAGGTAAATCTTTCACTGCAGACACTTTACTTGATCTTGTGCATACTGATTTGTGTGGTCCTATGAAAACTAGGAGTGTGCAGGGAGATAGGTATTTTATGATTCTTACTGATGATTGCTCAAGAATGATGTGGGTCACATTCTTGAAGGACAAGTCCGAAGCCTTTGGAAAGTTCAAAGCCTTCAGAGCATTGGTTGAAAAAGAAAGCAGTAAGAGGATTAAGTGCCTGAGAACTGATCAAGGAGGAGAATTCACTTCCGATGAATTCAACAAGTACTATGAAGAGAACGACATCAAGAGGCAACTATCTGCCCCCCAAAATCCACAACAGAATGGTCTAGCAGAGAGAAACAACCGGACTGTAGTTGAAGCAGCTAGAACGAGAGAAGCGGTGAGCACTACGATCTACACAATGAACTGAGTACTCATCAAAAAGGGTAAGGATAAAACACCTTATGAGTATTGTACCAGTAAGACACTAGTGGTAAGCTACTTTAGAATGTTTGGTAGCAAATGTTATATCAAGAGGAGTGAGCATTAGAGAAAGTTTGATGCTAAATGTGATGAGGGAATATTCCTAGGGTATTCCACAAAGAGAAAAGCTCTCAAATGTTTCAACAACAAGACTCAGAGAATTGTTGAAAGCATCAATATTAGAGTTGATGAAACCTCTGAGAAATTTGAGGAAACCGGTAGTGAGCAAGTAGGAGATGAACTGGTAGTAACCTTCTGGGAACTGGTTGCAAAAAAGCCTAGCACCAGAAATAGTGCTCCTACACTGGTAGATGTTGATGCTGATGAAGATGAGGATGAAGAAGAAAAGCAAGAGGAAACAACTAAGATCATTCCTAGGTATGTATGCTGAATCATGATCCAAAGAAGATCATAGGAGACAAGGATGCAGGAATTCTTACAAGAAGAAAGGTCAGAGAAAACTCTTGCATGATCTCTGAATTTGAGCCTAAAAAATTCAAAGAGGCACATAAAGATGAAGACTGGATCAAGGCAATGGAAGAGGAACTTGACCAGATAGAAAAGAATGGTACATGGTCTTTGGTACCCAAACCTGAGCATAAAAATGTCATAGGAACCAAATGGGTTTCCAGAAACAAGCTGAATGAAGATGGCACAGTTGTAAGAAACAAAGCCAAACTGGTGTGCAAAGGATATGCACAAGAAGAAGGAGAAGACTATGGAGAAACCTTTGCTCCTGTAGCCAGATTGGAAGGAGTTCGTATGCTTCTTGCATATGCAGCTTTTAATGGATTCAAAGTATATCAAATGGATGTAAAATCTATATTCCTGAATGGAATACTAGAAGAGGAGGTGTATATAGAGCAACCAGATGGGTTTTCCTTATCAGAAGATAGTGACATGGTGTGTAGGCTACATAAAGCCTCGTATGGACTAAAGTAGGCACCTAGAGCATGGTATGAACACTTGCACTCCCATCTTGTGAAGATTGAATTTGAGAGAACAAGTGAGGATAGTAATATCTACCTGAAGTCAGAAGGAGATCAGATTCTAATCTGTGAGGTATTTGTTGATGACATAATTTTTGGAGGAGATGACAAGATGAGCCATGATTTTGCAGATGCGATGAAAAAGGAATTTGAGATGTCACTCATAGGGGAGATTAAGTTCTTCATTGGACTATAGATTCAACAAATGAAAGATGGAATCTTTATCAATCAGTCCAAATATGTCAAAGAGGTGTTGAAGACTTTTGGCATGGAAGACAGCAAACCGGTTGGTACACCAATGGTGACTGGTTGTAAATTATCAAAAGAGGATGACTCAGGGTTGGTAAATGAGAAGGAATATTGATCAATGATTGGTAAATTGCACTGTGTAGTACATAGAAGACCGGACATTGCACATGCAATGGACATTACTGCATGGTTCTAGAAAAGCCCAAGAGAATCCCACTTGGTAGTAGTCAAGTGGATTCTGAGATATCTGAAGGGAACTATTGACTATGGATTATGGTATCCATACAGTAATGATTTCAACCTGAAAGTGTTTACAGATTGTGACTAGGCTAGTAATGTGGATGACCAGAAGAGCACAACTAGTGGTACATTCTTTCTTGGTGATAGACTAGTCTCATGGATGAGTAAGAAGCAGAGTTGTATCTCTCAGTCTACAACAGAAGTGGAGTATGTTGTAGCATTTATGAACTGCACCTAGACAATTTGGATGAAGCATGTATTAAATGGCTTCAAAGTTCCTGTATCTAAACCGGTAAGTATATTTTGTGACAACACAAGTGTGATTAACATATCCAAGAATCTAGTTTTACATGCTAGAACCAAGCACTTTGAGCTCAAGTATCATTTCTTGAGGGAGAAGGTTCCGAACAAAGAAGTTGTACTGGAACATGTTTCTAGTAAGGAGCAGTTAGCAGACATATTCACCAAGCCTCTACCGAAGGCTACCTTTACCTATTTGAGAGGTGAATTATGGGTGTTGCCCCTTCAAGAGGTGAACTAAAGGTGTGTGCTCCACATTAGTCAGGACTTACATTGATATATATTTTTCAGGATTGGTGTGTTAAAGGATGCTACATAGTTGTTTGTGCATCCACTTTGGAATTGTTGTCAAAGGGGGAGAATATGTAAAGCAGAGAAGATATGCTGCAGTATTGGGGAGAAGATGTGAAGCTGAAGCAGAAAGATATCTTTGTATATTGCCATCAATGCCAAAGGGGGAGATTATTGGCATATGTGCAGAGCATGATGATATTGTATGTTGTCATTGATGTCAATATGCTAAAGAGTGAACCGGTATATTAAACCAAGCAGCCTGCAAAAGAATTGGTATGATGTAGTGAACTGGTATATGTGAAAATTGAAGTGGTATGTCTGTCCAAGTGAACCGGTATGTTGGAATGTGAACCAGTATATTGAATGTTTTGTATCAAGGTTTCATATGGTATGACTATCGATTGGTAGTCTTAGCTTCAAGGTTTCCAATTGAAGTGTTCCAAGCCTGTGTGATTCAACCGATGACATCGTGTGATGAGTTAGCATTGTAATGAAGAACAAATTGTGTTGCCATGTCAGCCTTGTGCACGTGAAGGATCTTGCATGAAGGAGATTGATCCTATCTACCTCGGGAATGTGTGTAGTCTCTATAAACGGTGGAGAACATGTGATGGGTTATCAGCCTCCAAGAAGCGGTGAAGAACGAATGATGGAGAACATCTTGAGATCTATTCAAGACTGTTGTAATCAATGCAATATGTTCAACGGTTAGGATTGAACTGACTGAATTGCTTAGCCTAAATGTTTAAGGTTTAGGGTTTATGCTACCGACCTATGTGTTCCCTATAAGGTCGATGTTGTTTTTGATGTTGAGGTTGTTGGAAAATGTTGTGTGTGTATCTAAGTGCAGAGATACATGATTCTTGCTAGACCAGATAAGAGAATAGATACCTGTAGAGTGTGATTGCAGAAGGAAGGAACTAAAGTGGATCTACATTGGCGTTCAGTGCTATTATTAGATCATTGTAATACCTGCTGACCTCTAACCACTTCAACAGCTGGAAAATCCCTTAATAGGGTAGCTTTAATCAGCTTGCTATAAATCCTTTAACAGGGTGACTCAAAATCATTGAGTTCTTAAAATCCTCTAACAAGGTAACCTTTAATAGGGTTTAACCCTTAACCGGGTATTTTAGCCATCCCTTAACCGGGTGATCCCTAGCAAGATTGGTTCCTAATAGAACCTATTGTAGTCTTTAACCAGACGAGGCTCCTAATAGAGCGAACTTCAAAAGGGTTCAAATAACATCTTGTGGGTATTCATCCCCATCATGGTTTTTCCCAGATGGGTTTCCACATGAAAAATATGTGTGTTATGTGTGATGCTTTTCATGTGATGCTTTGTTATTCTCTGTCAAGTGATAAACCATGTTGAAACAGTAAGTCTTTACATTTTTGTTGATGTATTACTAGTGTATGCATATGGGTGAAATGGAAATAAGATGTTAGATTATGTGGAAAGCTAAGAGTTACTGGTTTATGTCTTTCACATTCTTACTATATTTAACCGGTAGTAATCTGGTTTCGACTGGTGTTATTGCTTGCCAGTAAAGTGCAGAGTTTTTAGTCAAATGAGTTCAAGGAAAAGTGTTTTTGTCAGTACTGATTCACCCCCCCCTTCTCAGTACCAGTTTGGTACTAACAATTCATCATTGATTCATCAATCTTATCCTTTTTGTACCCATTTACTAAACTTAGCAAACTACAAACTGATCATCGACCCTGCTTTATATCAGTCACAATAAATGGCCTAGTTGTTTGCTTATCCAAATCCGATCTACAACCAGATGTCCTGCATGGATCAACTCACAAAGAGTCTCCTCCTTCGATCTTCTTTGAGTCGCAATCCTCTACACTCCACCCATGATTTTAGAAGTTTGCATTAATACTGACTTAGTCAACAACTACCTCACTAACTCACCAATCATCAACCAATGGACATTCACCACATAGAGACCATGTGTTATCTTTGTCAGCATCCATCTCAGTTCACTATGTCGGTTCAGGCTCAAGCACCGACCAATAACTCACTACCTGTATCTACCTTATACTACTTGTCTTCTTGCCCTACCAGTTATACAGTAACCGATTAACCTTCATGTTGGTATTATGGATGACTTTGTCATGTTTGTCATTGGTTTTGTCATTGATGTCAACACTTGTCTTCTTGGAGGTTACATTATGTTCATCGGTATATGGTTAGTGGCTTATGCACAGTCACTGGTATGTGTTCACCAACAAGTTGTATTGTTCATCGGCAATGATGATGACTTGTTATCATCTGGAGATTATTTGGTTATGTCGAATACATGGATTGGAAGTTTGGTTTTGGAGTTTTGTTTATTGGTCTAATCGGGTTGACAGATTTGCCTTTACCAGCAGATAGGTCTAGGTTATGGAACGGTACTCCAGATCTGCACGGCATGTCATGGAAATGATTTATTGATTGGTAAATGTTCTGAGCCGACATATTGTATCGCATCAAGACTTATTTGTAATTGATTTAATTGTAATATCTTTAGTGAGCCGACCTATTCATTTGGTCTTAGGTTTTGTATAAATGATTGTAAGATCTTATTGAAGATCGAAGAAAAAGGAAATAATGATGAGTGTATTCGAATATTGAAGAGCGAAAATAAGCAGATCCTTGTGCAAATCACACAGACATTATTCAAAGGTTGAAGGAAGGTTATGAAGGTGTTTTGACACTCATGTTTAGAGCTTAATCAGTATTGAATCCAATATTGGAGATGCTATTTTGAGCAGTACATTATCATTGGATTTAACCATCCAATTGTGTAGTCAGTGTGACTCCTAATTTGTGATTGAGCGGTGAGCTCTAGGAAGTTGGCATTTCTGCATGTGCAGAACCCATTTGTATACACATGCTATCTACAGTAGTATCATCTGATTGTAGGTAAGGTTTCCCACTGTGGTTTTTCCCTTACTAAGTTTTCACATCAAAATCTCTATGTTATGTGTTGTGGATGTTATTTCTCTTTATGTTTCATGCATTAAGTTAAATCGGTACTGCTATATATGTTAATCTATTTTACTGGCACTTAAGTTTGGTTTACTGGCATTAATTTTAAATTGGAATAACTTGAATTTGGATTACAATTTATAGAAAATTGGTTCACAACTGATTCACCCCCCGTATCAGTTGTCCTTCCCAGGACCTTACATTTGGTATCAGAGCTTAGTCCTCTTTTTGTAGCAGCCTAACAGCTTTAGGAGATCTTATTGCGACAAATATTTTTAGGAAGGACAATCTGAAGCTTTATGGAACTAACTATATCATATGGAAGATCAGAATGGAAACACATCTGAACTGCATTGGAAGAGATATATGGGATGTTACAAATAATGGCTATGTTGCTCCTATTCTGAATCAACCTCATCCACCAACATTGGCTAAGGATATGGACAATGATTGCAAAGCAAGAGAAGCACTTTTGAGCGCATTATCAGATCAACAAATCATGGGATTATCAGACTGATCTATTGCTAAAGCTATTTGGGATAAGATGGAAACATTGAATGAAGTAGATACCACTATCAAAACTGTAAAATTGGAATGTTATTGGGTCAGGTATGAAAATTTGAAAATGGAAGAAGATGAAAGAATTTATGCATTTATGGAAAGAGTTAATGCAATTGTTTTAGGAATACAATGTTGTGGAGGATCCTTAAGTGAAGATGAAATTGTATCTAAAGTTTTAAGAGCATTGCCACCGTCTTACAAAATGAAAGTGACTACTATTAATGAAATGAGAACAATGCCTAATACTTTAGTTTCTAGAGATACTTTGGTTGGAAAATCTTTCAGCGTTTGAACTTGAGGAATTTGGTCCTGTTTCTATGATAAAGACTGATTTAGCTTTTAAAGCATCATCATCAGCAGCAGCATCATCATCATCTGACAAAACTAATTGGAAATCACTTCATGCAAAAGAACTTGAAGATATGAGGAGAGAAAATGAAGAACTTGAAGCACTATTTGCAAGGAAAATGCCTAAAGGTCTAGCAGGAAGTAAGTATGAAGTTAAAACACCTTTCAAATGTTTTAATTGCAATAAAGTTGGTCATATGGCATCTAGATGTCCTGATAGACATGCAAGACTAAGGGAAGAAGAAAAAAGAGCATATAAGCCTAACCCTGAATATTAGAGATGTAGATTCAAGAAAAACAAAGATAAGTCATGTTACTTTGCAGATGAAGGTGTTACAGATGACATAGATGAAGATCTAGTAGATAACAGATGGGATTTTGTTGCAATAAAAGAAGATTGACCAGCACCTATTGTTAAACTGGTAGAGCGGGCATTGGCAACAAAAATTAAAGAAAAAGATGAATGGATTATAGATTTCGGATGCTCACATCATATGACTGGTGATAAAAGAAAATTATTATCTTTTCAAGAAATTCATGGAGGTCTAGTAAGGTTTGGAGATGATAAAGCTTGTTTAATCAAAGGAAAAGGCACTATATCTTTGAATGGTAAGCACAATACTAACAATGTTTATTATGTAGAAGGTTTAAAGCATAATCTTTTGAGAGTTGGTTAGTTAATGGAAAAAGGATTTTAGTTACAATTCAAGAATGGGAAATGCAAAAGCATAAACAAAACTGGATTGGAGATTGCAACCAGTAATCTGACTACAGGTAATATCTTTCACTTGAATACCAATGATAAAACATGTTTGATTGCACACATTGATGAAAGTTGGTTATGGCATAAAAGACTCTCTCATGTGAATTTTGATTGTATTGTAAAGATCAGTTCAACTAAGGTAGTAAGAGATCTACCTAAGATTGTGAAAACTCATAATCTGGTATGTAAGGAATGTCAAATGGGAAAGCAAGTTAGAACATCATTTAAGAGCATTACTGAGAAATCAAATAATATTCTTGATTTAATTCATACTGATTTGTGTTCCTGCAAGAACAAGAAGTCTACAAGGAGATAGATACTTTAAATGCTAATAATTGATGATTATTCTAGAATGTGTTGGGTTACTTTTCTCAAGGAGAAATTAGAAGCTTTTGAAAGATTCAAGGCAATGGTAGAGAATAAAACTGGCAAGAAAATCAAATGTTTAAGATCAGATCAAGGAGGAGAATTTACATCTAAATAATTTAATGAATTTCGTGAAGTGAATGGAATCAAAAGACAACTATCAGCACCCCAGACACCCCAGCAGAATGGAGTTGTGGAAAGGAAGAACAAAACTATTCTGGATGTAGCAAGAACAATGTTAATGGAAGAAAATCTACCTCATGTGTACTAGAGAGAAGTAGTGAATACAGCAATTTATACTTTCAACAGAGCTCACATCAAAAGTGAAACTGGTAAGACCCCTTATGAACTATGGTTTGGTCATATTCCTACTCTTAAATATTTCAGAATATTTGGAAGCAAATGCCATATTAGAAGAGATGAGTACATTGGCAAATTTGATCCTAGGAGTGATGAAGGAATATTTCTTGGTTATTCATCTAAAAGAAAGGCATATAGATGTTATAATAAAAAGGTTACAGAAAATCATTGAGAGTACTAATGTGAAGATAGATGAACACTTTAGAGCAGATAAAATATCTGTAGAACCGACAGTTGAAATGATTATAGATGAACCGACATAGATTGCACCCATACAGAATGAAGACCCAGTCACACTGGCATCATCAGAAAACTCAACAGTGACTGAAGAACAATAGCTTGTGAATGTTAATCAGAACAAACCTAGGTATGTAAGATTGAATCATTCAGAGAATCAGATAATTGGAAACAAGAATTAATGTGTTATGACTAGAGGAAGACTGGAAAATGAAGATGTATGTTTGATTTCTCAAATTGAACCAACATTTTTTATTGAAGAATGTAAGGATGAAAATGGGATACAAGCAATGGAAGATGAATTAGAACAATAATTGGACATTGGTTCCCCGGCCTAAAGAAAAAAATGTAATTGGAACTAAATGGGTATTTAGGAATAAACTCAATGAAGATGGAGAAGTTATTAGAAACAAAGAAAGATTAGTTTGTAAAGGTTTTTCACATAAAGAAGGAATTGATTATAATGAAACCTTTGCGCCGATAGCCAGAATTGAGGTAGTTAGACTATTTCTTGCATTTGCAGCTTATAAGAACTATAAAGTTTATCAAATGGATGTAAAATGTGCATTTTTGAATGGAGATATTGAGGAGGAAGTTTACATTGAACAACCTGATGGAATTTCTTTGACAGATAATAAGGATATGGTTTGCAGGTTAAGGAAAGCTTCATATGGATTGAAGCAAGCTCCTAGAGCTTGGTATGCTAGATTGGATAAATATCTTTTCAAGCTTGGTTACACAAAAGGTAATGTTGACATAAATTTATATTACAAAGTTACCAATGATGATATTTTGGTTATTGAAGTCTTTGTAGATGATATCATTTTTGGAGGTAAAGATGGATTATGTAAGACTTTGCTAATCAGATGCAAAATGAATTTGAAATGTCTATGATTGAAGAGATAAAATTCTTTTTAGGTTTGCAGATTTCACAAATAGATAAAGGTATATTCATATGTCAAACAAAGTACTTGAAGAAACTTTTGAAGAAATTTGGTAAGGAAAATTCCAAACCAGTAAGTACTCCTATGGCTACAACTGATAAATTGACATTGAATGATGATTCAACTCCTATTAATTCGATGAGGTACAAATTTATGATTAGAGGTTTACTGTATTTGACACAAACAAGACGTGATATAATGAATGCAGTATGTATTGTTTTAAGATTTCAAGGCAATCCTAAAGAAAATCATGAATCAACAGTTAAAAGGATTTTCCAGTACATACAAGGCACAACAAATCTTGGCTTATGGTATCCTAAAGATGAAAATTTTGATTTATGTGCATAAACCGATGCAAATTGGGCAGGTGATGTAGATGATAGAAAGAGTACCACTAGCAGTGCATTCTTTCTTGGTAGCAGATTGATTTCATGGATAAGAAAGAAGCAGACTTGTACATCATTATCAATAGCAGAATCAGAATATGTTGCAGCAGCAACTAATTGTACTTAGGTATTATGGATTAAGAAAATGTTGAAGGATATAAAGGTAAAATGCAAAGAACCAATAATCATTTATTGTGATAATTCAATAGCAATTGATATATCAAAGAATTTCATATTTCACTCTAAGACAAAGCATGTTTCTATTAAGTATAATTCTCTGAAAGAGAATGTTGAAGCAAATGAAGTGAAATTGGTTTATGTGAATACTTAAGAGAAAATTGCAGATATCTTTACAAAGCCTTTGCCTAAGGAAGCATTTGAATATCTCAGAGAGAAGCTTGGGGTAATTTCCCCACTGGCAGAGACTTAGATGTTGAAGATTGGCATCAAATTGGCAGGAACTAATAGAAAATTATTTTTCTGGCTTTGATGGAGGAGAGCTAATTCTTAGGGGGAGTAGTTGGTTGAATGTTAAGTTTTGAATTCTTAACTGCTTTGGCATTTGATGTAAAGGGGTATAGATATCTATGGAAAAACATTATTCCTTTGGGGAGAGATATACTCTTTGGATATATGTATTTTTGGTTTTGGTTTCTATTTCTATTACAAAACTTTGTACTGATCTATCTTTGGGAGATTGATTGGTTTACTCTTTTTGGCATTTTGTTTTTGGCACTTAGATATTTTTCCATCTAGTGTTGTCATCAATGCCAAAGGGGGAGATTGTTGGTATTATGGATGACTTTGTCATGTCTTGCATTGGTTTTGTCATTGATGTAAATGTAGACACCTAAAAATGGTCAACGCTTGTGGAGTCATACTTTAACATTTGCGCATTGCCTCATTTTAGGTTTTTGCGTCGCATTAACATTTCTCCTATGATTCGTACTTGGTCTTTATCATTTGCGAGCATCGAGTCATTCTTCTACATTCTTCATTTATCTCACTCTCGAAGTTGGTCTTGTCGACAACACTATCCAGTCATGATTTTAATCGATCTTATCCTATTGCATCAATGTGCGTGCTTATTTGTCATCATTTTGGACATCGTCAATCCTAATTAGGGTTTTGTCCTCCTGTCAATCTTGCAATCAATTTGTCATCAATCATTGTCCTCTTATCAATCTTATCATCTGGCGATCAATTTATCATCAATCCTTCAATCTTGTCGTTTAACGATCAATTTGTCATCGATCGTTGTCATGTTCGATCTTGTCATTTTGCGATCAATTCGTCATTGATCGTGGTCATTTTCAATCCTGTCATTTTGCAATCTATTTATCATCAACTCTTGTCATCTTGTTCGATATTGTCATTTTGCGATCGATTTGTCATCGATCATTGTCTATCTCAAATATGTCAATTTGGATCAATTTGTCATTGTTCCTCATCAATTGGCGCATTTTCTCAATCAAATCATTTATCACATTGGTCATTTATCAATCCAAAATCAAATCATGATCGAGTCAATTATCTTTCATCAAGATCTAATTCATCTTCTAGGGTTCCGTGATTTAATCATTTAACCTTGTGTTTGTCATTTCTCCCTTTAGGATTAATAAATTGTTTATTTATCTTAAGTCTTCTCATTGCAATTAAATGTTCATTTAATTGGCTAATTATTCCTCTTTGTGAATTAATTAATAAATGACAAATTATTAATTAATTTACCTAATTTCTAATTTCCATCAATTTCCTAATTTCTTAATTTTCTAATTCCTAATTTCAATTTCCTCCTATTTCTCTCCCAAAATTCATGGAAATGACATGTCAATTTGTCATAAATTTGTCATAATTGACAATCAATCAATTTTGACATAGAAGTTGTCATAATTTGTCATAAATGATCAATCAACAAATTTTGCATAGAAAGTGCATAATTTGTCATAATTTGTCATAATTGACATAATTGATTTGCAATTTCCATTTGAATTGAATCATGCTAATCTTGTCATCTCTCCAATTTTTCTATAAATTGGATGATCTTCATCAATCAAGGCTAATAATTGGTAATTAGACTATCAAATTTAAGCTTCTAGTACTCTTGATCAAAAATCCTGTCTACTTGCTTTCAATTGTGTGTGCACTTGTAGGTGAGATCCACAACCAAACCATTTGAAGAGGAAAGAAGAACAATGGAGCCGCATGGAGGAGCATTCAAATCGTGTCTATGGTTTGCATAATTTCTTTGCTTTTGAATGTTTTTATTTCATGTCTCTATTGAATGTGTCTTAGGATAGATTCATTGCAATGAATGCTTTTGTGATTGAGCTATTATGTTTATCTTGTTTTATGATGATTTCCTATTTCCTAACGTACAGTAAACACTTGTCTTCTTGGAGGTTTACATTATGTTCACTGATATATGGTTAGTGGCTTATGCACAGTCACCAGTATGTGTTGACAGATTTGCCTTTACCAGTAGAAAGGTCTAGGTTATAAGTCTAGTACTCCAGATCTGCACGGCATGTCATGGAGATGATTTATTGATTGGTAAATGTATTGAGTTGACATATTGTATCGCATCAAGACATATTTGTAATTGATTTGATTGTAATATCTTTAGTGAGCCGACCTATTCATTTGGTCTTAGGTTTTGTATAAATGATTGTAAGATCTTATTGAAGATCAAAGAAAAGGGAAATAATGATGAGTGTATTCGAATATTGAAGAGAAAAAATAAGCAGATCCTTGTGCAAATCACGCAGACATTACTCAAAGGTTGAAAGAAGGTTATGAAGGTGTTTTGACACTCAAGTTCAGAGCTTAACCAATACTGAATCCAGCATTGGAGATGCTATTTTGAGTAGTACATTTTCATTGGATTTAACCATCCAATTGTGTAGGTAGTGTCACTCCTAATTTATGACTGGGCAGTGAGCTCTAGACAAATGGCCTTTCTGCATGTGCAGACCCCATTTGTATACACATACTATCTATAGTAGTATCATCTGATTGTGGGTAAGGTTTCCCACCATGGTTTTTCCCTTACCAAGTTTCCACCTCAAAATATCTGTGTTATGTGTTGTGGATGTTATTTCTCTTTATGTTTCATGCATTAAGTTAAACCGGTACTGCTATATCTGTTAATCTATTTTACCGACACTTAAGTTTGGTTTACCGGCATTAAGTTTAAATTGGAATAACTTACAATTGGACTACAATTTATAGAAAATTGGTTCACAACTGATTCATCCCCCCCTCTTAGTTGTCCTTCCTAGAACCTAATACTTCATGCCATGCATGTCACTATGCACATCTCCATCTATTGAGAGTCTTTCACTATGTCTCTTTGTTGGCTTACTAGTTGCCTTACCTATTGGTTGACACAACACATCAACAATCTCCAATGCAATCCTTCTAGCGTACCGGTAGATATGTTTACTGGTTGACAACACTCTTGTCTGCATACCGGTAACACCCATATGAACACCATACCATAAATCTTCAATTGTCTCCATTTGTGGCAACACCAATCTCCATTAGTATGTCAGAATGAAACCATGTCTGCAAATACTAAGCCTTTCCTTTCTTCTTCATTAGCTCGGACCTCATATCAACTGGTTTACCAAACTGGCAAACTCATCATTACCTATCCTTCCTTTTTTGTCCCGATAGCTCATCATGCCTTCTCTTGTTGATCCAATTCATATCTTTGATTTCATATACAGGAGGCTTCCTCATGTTCCACTTGGGTCATCTAGTATAAGCCTTCAACCAGTGGTAGGAGTAGATAGACCATTGCACTCAATCTGCTAAACACCCAGTGGTAATGGATCCTTGTCACCTGTTGGCCAATAACTAGTGGGAACTGGTTGTCATTAAATTATTCTCTCTTCTTCTATTATTGCCCCAATATGACTTCCGTGTTTGACAAGACACAAATTCAACCAGACATATAACTTGGTTGAGCACACTCTCTGTTAGTCTTCACTTCATCTTGTGACACAATTTACATCTGGTGGGAGTCTTGTTGGTTGACATCAAACTTGCACACCAGTTGCATGCACATTCTTCATTAGTTCAACCTTGCTAGATTACCGGTTACATGCTTACCAATTTGCATATGACCCAATGCCTTGTTCCTCTATGTTTTGCTTGTCCCCTGCAAGCTTACCAATGGACATGTTTACTGGTTGATACAATAACACAATGCCAACACATTACTTACCAGTTGACATTCCATACCGATCTCCAATACTTACTCACCATTTGACATTCCATACCAATCTCCAACACTTACTCACCGGTTAACCCCAACTTCTTTACTGAGGAACGTACTAGTTGACATCCCATACCGATTGACATCAATGACAACACAATGCCAATAATCTCCCCCTTTGGCATTGATGTCAACACTTATTTTATTCACAACTGAGGTCTCTCTCTCCCTTTGAAAACAATGACAAAGGGCTCAAGGTAGTTTTTTGAGTTCTCCCCCTTTGTGAAAGAGGGTGCTAGTACATTTCACTTAGCTATCAGTCAAACTGTCTATTCTCCCACTTTAGAACCAATGACAAAGGGCTCAAACACCAAATTATTTCCTCCTTTTGGTTACCAAAAAATTGCCAGCATGCAAATTAATAGACAACTTCTCTAAAATCTCAAACCTGCCAGTACTGCAATACAAATGCCTCATCTCCCCTTGTGTTCAGCATATGTTCTAAGAGTAACAAAGTATGGTTGTCAACTCCCCCTGAACCACAGATCTCAAATCTTCTTTGCATGTTGGATCCTAAACCAGTTCTCTAATCTGGACTTTGTAGCAGTAGAGCTGAGCATATAAGATCTACATATGATCTTCCACTTCAATGATATTCATCATAACCTTGTGACATGATCTTGCATGACCACAATACCAAATCACATCAACAACATGTCAACTACCAAACCAGTTAAATCATGATGATGCATGCACATAGGGTTGACTACCAGACCAAAACATTTTCACACACTACTTCTCCAATATTGCCCAAGCCATAATTTCCTTTCTCCAAGCCACAAGAGTTACCGCAATGATCCTAGAGCACACTGACTAACATAATCTGTAATTCTGGTTGACCCTATATCGGTCCAATATTTATGTAGACGTATAAAAATGACCATATTCCTAAATGAATATTTTATGTTCATTTCTATGTTTAATTAATCCAATTTAATTAATTTATTCGTATTCCTCTATTTAATTAAGTAAATTACTCAATTAAATTCACTATACCATTTAATAGGATAATTCATTTTATTCAATTAAAGCCCCTATCCACTTTTTAATTAAATTCAAATTTAATTAAAATAGTTATCATAAATTAAATAAATCTAATTTATTTAATTGCAACCAAATTGAAATAAAGCAATTTATTTTAATAAAACCTATTTTCCCTCACCCACTTGCAAAATCCTACACCTCCCACTTGCATCCTAAATCCTATTCCTAATTCTTCTAGAATCCATCTAATCCTAACCTTAACCCTTAACCCCTAGGGTAACCATGAGGTCTTCTCAAGAATTTAATGCTTCTTACACCTCCTCACAACCAACCTTATGTTGACAATTGTCACCATTTCATTGGTGCCAATTATAAACATGGATTCCCAACTTTCAAACTTGGCCCTTGATTAAACCTTTCAATCCTAGCCATCCATTGCCCTATTTTTTCTATAAATAGAGCTCTCATTCCTTCATTTTAAAGGATCCAAGACTTTAGCATCTCACTTATACTCAAATCCATTCAAGCTTTCATATTTTATATGCTCATCATTTAGCTTCTTTTTTAAATCAGGAATTAATCTAAATATGCTAATTTAGAGTATGTTCCTTATCATATAGCTTAAATCATGAACTAATATAGCATGCTAGGATAGTTTTGTTCCTGTCATCTTATAGCTAGTTTATCGCATTTGTAACATCATGCATAGCTTAAGATGCATCTCATATTAAAATCAACAAAAGCATCCCTCGTTCTTGCATTTGCCATCCCTAAACCATTTTGCTCAAGGATCTGAAAGCAAAAACATTGGTTTGAGGGATCATGCAAGATAGAGAACCATGGAACCAACCTTGGGAAGCTGAGTTATAATTCATGACTCCATAGCTTGCACCAAGAAGTCCTGTGGGTGTGTGAGCAAGGCTCCATAGATCTCCGTTTTCCACATTTTGAGTTCTGTCGGCCCCCTTTTCCTGCATACAATTTCCACCAGAACACTTTGTCCACTAACCTCCATCTTCCTAAGTCGAATGTCTCTAATGCCAATTTGTAGTTTAAACCATCCATTGACATTTGCAGTAGTAATTCATCTCACATATTTAGATGTGTAGCCAAGACACTAACTACACACACTGCCATCTCATCTTCTCCCTTATACCAGTAGCAATAGGTCCTTACATTTGTCCTTCTCAAATTTGGGGGTAAATAATATGATTATTATGTAGCTCCCCCTAAGGTCTTGCATCTCCTTTAAGCCTTAGGAGACATCACCTGTACATTGAATGCACAATCCTTGCCCATGGTCATGTTATCTTGCTTCTTTCTCCATACTTTCTTAATTTCTCTCCCTTTCTCACTTGTAGTCTTTGGAGCAGTATTAATTTTCTTTTGTTGAATAGTCCTTGCTCTAAAAACTTTTGCCGTATGACCAAAAGTATCACAGTAGTAGCATATTGTGTTCATGCCAACTGGATAATCATAGGGTCCTCCATTAACCTAATTTTCTCCCCTTCTTTTGGTCATGCTATTGTAGCCACTTACTGGTTTCAATAGAATTCTTGATTTTGCAGGAACACTTCTCCCTTTGTTCCATGTAGATCTTTGATTCTCATATGCTCTATAACTACTTCAATATTGAGCATGACTGTTACACAGGCTACCATATGACTGAAAATTCTTCTTTTTGCATTCATGACTTCTATGGCCAAATCCATTACATTCATAACATTTGACATTTACATTTCTTGGAATAGCTGAAGAATTCTCGTTTACATAACCGAGAGAGGGCATATGCATGTTTCTACATTCTGGCATCTTATGCCCATATGCATTACATCTTTGACAAACTAAATTGTTATTCCTAGGAAAAACACTTTGTCTATTCCTAGACCTCATTTTACATTCATCCACCCTATGGCCATATCCTTTACATGAAAAATAGTAATCGGAGAAGGAGGGATTATAACTTACAAATTTATTTTTCCAAACATGTGGTGATCTTCTAGGCTTGGCTTCTCTATTTCTACTTCTTTGAGGATTGTTCTTGAGTTGTTCAGCTTTCACAGTCCTTTCATCTGATCCCTTCCTTTTCCACACTTATCTTGTCTTATGGGTAGCAACATTTCTTTGTCTTCTACTGGCAGGAGGTCTACTAGGTTGTTTTCTTATGTCCTTGTTTCTGATGAAGCCATCTTCTATCAGCTTTCCTTTCCCTTTTAGATAAGCACTATTCCTTTTTTCAGCAGTAGTCTTCATCTTCACATTTTCACCAATTGTATTTAGGTCTATCTTCCCTCATGGAGCATTTCTGATAGTGAAGATTTGTCCTTTGTTATTTCCTCTTGAGGAGACAAATTGAATTTCTTTGTTGGAGAATACCCTGCTTGTGGAGCACTTGTCGGTATCAAATCCTAATCCTCTGGTATCCTTGGAGTGTTTTTATTTATTCAACATTTTATCCAAGGCTTTAGTGCTACTATTATACTGGATCCTCACCTTGAGCTCATCTTGGCACTTCTCAAGGTCTTTCCTGAGATTCTCCATTTCTTCTCTTAGCTTTTGACACTCTTTATCCTTGGCCTCTAGTTCTAATTTTGTTTCTTCATTGATATTCTTGGCATCTTCCAATTGAGTTTTTCAATTCTAAAATACATTACTCATATTCTTCAAGACATTTGTTCAACCAGTCTTGTTCTTCAGTAGCACCCTTTTCACAACTTTTGTATTATTTTCTTACTCTGCTAAGTTCCTCAAGTGCGCTTACAAGTTCACCTTTAAGATCAACAACAACTCCAGCTTCACTTTCATCTTCTTCATCACTCCCAAACACATATTGCCGGTAGGATTGATCTTTGTTATCATTATTTGATGTGTGCATCTCACTTTGTGGCTCTTGAGCCATGAGGAGATGATTTTTCTTTTAATCACTACTACATTTGTTGACTAATCTAGACTTATCATCTATATATTTATGTGTTCCATTCCTCTTCCTGCTCACACAATCTAGTTCTACAATGCTAGGTTCATTTTCATAGAGCTTCTTCAATCTATCCCATATGCTCTTAGTAGATTTACATCTCTTGAATTTTGAAGATACTATATCAGATAATCCACTGAGGATAGTCTTTATTGCTTCAACATTGCATTCATATCTTATTTTTTCATCAGGATTGGTAGGAGGACTAGCAAGACTAGAGTAGCCATTTACAACTGACATCCATACATCATAGCCTAAAGAGGACAGGTAGACTTCCACTCTACAACTCCAAACAGAATAGTATAAACCATCAAACACTGGAGTAGGGATTGACTCAAATTTAACCATTGTGTTCACACACTAGATTCTACCCAAGCTAGAGAAATCTTTAATCAATAGGGAACTTGGGGCTCTGATACCAATTATAGAACAGAAGATACCATTGAGAGGGGGGTGAATCAATGGTTATCAAAAACCTTAACCCTTTTAAACCTGACTATGTGTATCGGTTAGTAATTCAAAGACTAAGGGAGTATAATGGTTAGATAAAGAAAATGATCAAAAAACAAGCACACACAAAGACATATCTCACAACACCAGATATACAAGGAAAACTAATACAGGATCACCGACCTAGTTCTTACCGGTTGAGTAGTTTTCAGTGGAATTGCTTGAGATCATGGCTTCTTCTTGTTTTAGAGTTTAGCATTGTGGTTTTGGGTTTTTTCCCTTGTGTTTGTGGTCTTTGTCATGTTTGAGTTTCATGGCTTTTAGATTTAATCCTGGTGAGTTATCGATTCCAATATTGGCCTAGTTGATATGTTCTTACTGATTATTCTAGTAGTGCATTGAGCAAAGTTGGATTGGGTTGTGATTGATCTCCATGACTTGCGAATCATTAATTTATGTTTCTTCTATTGTGTCTGATGTTCCTAGAGGATTGGGCATTGTCTTATGAATTTTAGAAGTTGTTCTTAGTGATTGGATCTGACATGTTACCATTACACATTTCATGAACCAGTCAGTTTTTTGGCCAACTTGATTGAGTTGTAATTACTTATGGATGGTATAAATGGAAGTGTGTGAATCATTTAAGAAGACAAAAGTTAAAAGATCAAAGATAGAGTTTTGAGATTGAGCAAAGATATAGATCTTGTGAGATTATTATCCAGTGGATTGAGGCTGGAAGGCTGAGGTCCAAATTAGGGTAGAATCGACACATTGTTTCTAGAGGCCGATCTGATATGTGGATGATTTGCGGATCTTATTATTGTGTTGTAAGCATTATTTTTATCCTGGACTGCAATCTAGCTGATAATATGATGAAACTATAAGGATCTAATCAACTACTGAGAGGGGGGTTGAATCAGTAGATAGAAAATAAAATAAACTTTCACCAAACTTAATTCCAACTCAAAAACAACTTGATAAACTAACCGGTTTAGTCACTTTATCCAAAACTACAACTGTACTATCAAACTTTACCCGTTGACCAAAACATCAATAATATAATACAATAGATCTTAAACTCAAATACCATTTAACCAAAACATGAAACCACTTCACTAATATCAGTAATAGCTCATTTCAGATCACTTTTGATCATCTAAACATATCTAAGTGGATTTACCAGTCATTCATATCAATCATATGAAAAAACACATCCACAAAATCATTCACCACTTGACACAATGATTTTTTCATGTGGAAACCCAAAAGGGAAAAACCACAGTGGGGATGAATACCCATAAGTATTTTGAACTCTTCTAAAGTTCGCCCTGTTAGGAGCCAAGCCTTGTTAGAAGATTATACAATAATATCCTATTAAGAATAGATCTGGTTAAGGACCACCCAGTTAAGGGAATGATTACAATACCTTGTTAAAGGTAATAACTTGTTAGAGGTAACTTCAATGGAGGATTTCAAATCAAAGCTAACAGATCACCTTGTTATAGGATTTAAACAAGAAGCCTATTAAAGCTTACCCAGTTAGGGGATTTCATTGTTGTAATGGTTAGAGAACAACAAGTTCTTTGCTAATCTAGTAATAGCACTTCCTTTCTTAATCAAATCCTTTTCTACTCCTATCTGCCTTCACAACATTCTACAGACACACCTTCTGGTTTGGTGAAAATCACACTACCACACTTAGCCAAATTGCCAACACAATATTGAAACAAATCATTGACCTTATAATAAAATACATTAGGTCGGTAACACAAAAAAAAACCTACAAATCTCATAGAGATTATAAACATATTGGTTCAATCATAATCATTGGATTACATAGAAATCAACTACACATTGTTCTAGACAACTTCAACCGCTCCTGGATCACCACACATTGCATCCTATAACTCATCATGCATTTTCCACTTCATGCTATGAAATTGATCATTCCCAAGATAAACAGTTATCTTCATGCACTAAAACCACTATGAAACTCATCACGCACATCATGCATATGTGGCATCTTCATCTCCAATCATCATTTGGTCATAGATCATCACAACCGATTCTCCAAGATCCATTGGTTAGGGTTTTGCATATCAACTAGTTAGGGTTACCAGTTGATCTCTCCTTCAATAATAATATCGGTTGCCTTCACTACTTTACTATCGGTTGCATTACTGCATCATTACCAGTTGCAATACATCTTTATTACTAGTTACTATTGACATCAATGACAACACTATACTTCATCAATGCAATCTTCATGCAATGCCAACAATCTCCCCCTTTGGCATTGATGGCAATACAAATATCAATACCCATTGATTGTGATGATTGAGACTAAATCACATACATATGTATAGGAATCTCGGTTTACATGTTTCCCATATACTCTCCTTCAACTGCATCTTCATGTCTTCAACTCGTAACTATCTATTCAATCATATCCAGCTCTTCTCCCCCTTTGACAACAATGCCAAAGTGAAGTTAAACCATACAGTTTCATGCTTCACTGATCTACAATTAGCTACTCCCCCTGTGGAGTAGCTCCACTCTACACCAATCCTTCTTCAATATTTTCAATAGGCTCTAGGATTGATGTCTTCAACATCTGCTTAATTGAATTCATGTAGGGGTACAACCTCTAACTTACCTCTAAGATACTCTAATATAGCCTTCGTTAGAGGTTTTATTAAAGATATCTGCTAGTTGTTCTTTATTAGATACATGCTCCAGTGACACATCTTTACTTTGCACTTTCTCTCTCAAGAAATGACACTTTGGCTCAATATGCTTTGTTCTAGCATGTAACACCAGGTTCTTAGAAATGTTTATAACACTTCTGTTATCACAGAAAATTCTTATCAGTTTTGATTTCTTCAACTTGAAACCTTCCAAAATGTGTTTCATCCAAATTGCTTGGGTACAATTCATATATGCTGCAACATATTCAACTTTTGTTGTTTATTGAGAGATACAAGTTTGTTCCTTGTTGCTCCAAGACACTCATCTACCTCCAAGAAAAAATGCTCCTTTGGTTGTACTCTTCTATCATCATTATTGTCTGCCCAATCTGCATATGTATAGACTTTTAAATCAAAGTCTCCTGCATATGGATACCATAATCCATAATAAATTGTTCCTTTCAAGTATCTAAAAATTCTTTTGGTTGCAACCATGTGTGTCTCCTTTGGGCCTTTTTGAAATCTAGCAACCAATCCTACTGCATGAGCAATATTTGGTCTATTGTGGATAACAAAATTTAGTTTACCTATCATGGACCTATACTCATTTTTATCAACTGATGCAGAATCATCTTCCTTAGACAATTTACTATTAGGAATCCCACAGATACTGAGAGGGGGGGGTGAATCAGTATCTAACTGATTTATAGATTCTCTTAACTTAAAACATACAAAACATATTATAACAGTATAACGGTATGCAAGAAATAATGTAATAAATAGAATTAAGAACATCCACATTAAAAGCACACCATAACACAAGGATTTAACGAGGAAACCCAGTGTGGGAAAAACCTCTATAGGATTTGTGACCCACAATATTCACTCACTAGCCAATAAGAGAATATTACTTACAATAGGGGCCTGCACATGCAGGAAGGCCAACTGCCTAGAGCTCACTGCTCAAAGGGAAGTCACACTGACTTACAATGAGGATTATACAAATCCAATATCTTGTACTACTTTACAATAGCATCTATAATGCCTGATCCAATACCAGTTGTTGCTCTACTTCTTACATAAACCCTTAGCCTATATTTCACATAATAGGTCTACCTAATATTTTCCTTATCGCTTACTTTACTTATTTCCAAAATGTCTACAATGATCTCTTTTATATATAAGAGTCATTTTACAATATGCCAAGTTAGCTTACAAAATAATAAACAAAATATAATATAACAAAATCATGTCGGCCTCTATGCCAGTATACTTCTTTTCTTTGTGCCGGTGCCAGTGTCCTAAGTGCCGGTGTAGAGTGTGATCTGCTGATGCTGGTATAATGCCTTTTCCGGTGCCATAGGATTGCAAGGTTGCCACCAATGACAAAACCTTCAATCACATACAATGTCTCATTGGAGTGTGCATATGCCAACAATCTCCCCCTTTGGCATTGATGGCAACACTCATGAGAAATTTCAAAAATGTATCCAAAAATGTAAAGTCCAAAAATATTACCAAAAATGTGTGTGCTCCCCCTGAGCATATGATTCCTATGATACTGAATTTTCTCATCCCACTACTCCCCCTTTGGTATCAATGACAAAGGTTGTCAAGATGTCAATAGAGTTTGTAGTTTCAACCTTGTAACTAGGTGGTTACAATTTGAAAAAGATCTCCCAAAATCAAGTTTATACTATCCATAAACTTCTTGCTATCCTTTATTGTTGTCTCTATTCTCTTCACTGTACTGGTGAGATGCTGCAAATGCTCTGCCGATGTTTTCTATCCTTGTATTATTGCCTCAGATACTTCCTTCCTTAGTGATGCTAGATAGTCCAATCTTGGACTTAGTTTTAATCTCATATGCTTTGCCCTATTCACAATTCTCTCTTTCTCTCTTTCCAATTTAAGTAATTCTTCTTCAAAATTTGTTATCTTCTCTTCAGAAACTGATAGTGTATCCGGTAAGTTAACAAAATTATCTGCAAGTTTATTGATCTCATTCTGTACCTTGCTCATATTCTTTTCTATATCTACAGTCAAAAAGTTTGTTTTACAGGTGTCTTTGTACAAAGTTTTGTACTCTTTCAATAAATTACACAATTCCGGTAGAAGTGTGTCAAAATCTCTATTACACTTCTTTATTTGCTCATCAAAGAATTTCTGTTTTTCAATTTCTACTTTATCCTTCAATGACTCTTCCTTTATTTTCTCAATGTTTTCTGTGATATATTTACACATTGTATCAAGTTGTCCTAAAGAATCTTTATTGTCTATATTACAGTTAGGAACAATTACCTTCAAAATTGGTATGGTATCATCAATTGCTTTGTAAGCTTGTGAGCTGCAGTCTGTTATCTTTTTGATTGAATCTAATAGTACCTCAGTCACATTAGTTGATTTGTATCCTGATGATGAAAAAACATTCTGAGTACCGGTGGAAATAACCAAGCTTGTATTGACCTCTGGTAGGTCTGTTTGTGTCTGCATTTCTTTAAGCAATGGTTTTTCTAATTCTCTAGTTGCTGGTGGCACTATTTCCTTATGTTCCTGTTCCAGAGCTTTTTACTCCATTTGTTTCTCTATTTGCATTGTCTCAGTCTGAGTCTCTACCTTTTGCTCTTTGTCTTCTGCCAGTTTTTCCTGTGTGTTTTCAGTTTACTCAGCTACCGGAGGCTCACTAGCCATGTCAGTCTTATCGGTTGTATCTTTGTCTACCACAATGTTGATCTTTTGAGCATCAACATCCACAGTATATAAGACTTTAGGATTAGGATTACCATCCTCTACATCCATACTCTCAGTTGTCAGTTGATCATTTGTAGCTATTGTTTTTATCGGTGGAGTAATCAAAGGAGGTGGGGGTAAGTTGTCTCTAACCTTGATACTAGGTGGTCCACCAACTTTACCTTTCCCCTTGTCTCTATCTTTCTGATAAACTTTTATGGTTTTGGGGTTCCTGTATTTTTCTTGTTTTTCTTTTTCAAGTAGGAATATATCCCATCCATTTTCTATTTCCTTAGTCACCTCATTGACTCTTCCAACCATTAAAGCAATGTGCTGGTGTGTAGTAGAAAATACTGACTTGTTGGCTTGAGCAATTAGGTCATCAATTTCCTTGGGTGATTTTACTGGATATACAGCAAGTACCTTTTCAATCTTTATCTTCTTTTCCAGTTCTACTACTACTTGTCTTCTTACTTCCAGTCTATTAAATAGTTCATCTAGAATTTCATTTACTACTTCCATCAAAACTTTTTATACATATCCATATGCAATATAACACTATTTTCAACTTGTTCTTTTTCATGAGTTGTTAGAGTGTCATATATTTTCTCTACATTCTTTAATTTACCTTCCTCTGTAATTTCATTTAGCAGTATATCAAGATGGGCCAAATCTTTGTTTGTCCTCTTCTTCTTTTTGGGTGTAAGTTTCTTCTTCTTGGGTGTAGCCTTTCTTACCGGAGATCTCACTGCTTGTTGTTTTTATCTTGTCCTCCTGGGTGAGGGTGTGGTTGTCGCTAAGGGATCTCTTTTCCTTACAACTCTTTTAAAAGTTGCAGGCATGTCACTCTCCGAAGAAGTACCTACTGGTGATAGGTGAGTTTCAGGTTGTGGAGGTGCTAACTCATCCTCTGTTATATCAGTTTTCTTTAACACATCTTCTTTGATGGCTTTTGCTTGTCTGGAACCTTTCCTTACAACTGCCTCAACCTTTTTCACTCTTTTCTTTGATTGTATTTGGCTTTCAATAGTTTCTGCACTACCTAATATTTCTTCCTTAGGTTCTCTGGGGGCTTCTAGAAGTGCTTTAGCATATGTTTCAATTATATGAACATCTATTTCATAGCCCATCTTGGTTACCCAAACTATCCTAGGAATGATTGCTTCCATCCAGATTTCATCCTTCTTGATTACAAAGCATATTTCATCTTTGTATTTGTCGACAATCTTTTTTGATAACCTGATTCTTTTCTTCATTTTGGCTTTTAATGCTTGAAAGAAGTCATGAATATTGTTTTCCTTGTTTTCTCCCATGTTATTGAATAGTTATGTTAACTGTTTGCCTATAGGTATATCATATCCAAGTTCTTTGTAGCCTATACTGGGAACCTATTTGGTTATGTGTAGCATCAAACATACTAGTAGATTTCCAAACTTGAAAGTTCCTTTCTTGTCCTTCTTAATCTTTCCAAGGTTGTCAATTAATTCATCTTTTAACCACTCACATATATCAATCTTTGCATTGTCTCTGACCATATCATAAGCACTCTTAATGCATAAACTTGAAAATGAATTGAGTCTATTTGCATGAGTAGCTTTATACCCTAATATCATGCTGATAAATCTTACATTAATGTTTGTTACATCATTAACTTTTAGGGACCTCTTGTCAAATGTTGCACCAGCTAGGTTTGTAACTAGGTCATTGGATACCTTCTTGGTTTTTTTGGCCTCTTACTGGTGGTCGGTAGCCCTATGATAGCTTTCACAGCTTCCTTAGTGATTTTGTGGATTGCATCTAACTAGAAAAATTCACCATGTACCCGGCTTAAGACTATCCTAATCACATCCTTGGGGAATTCAGGAATGCTAAGGATCTATGTAAATCCTAGGGTTTCAATGATCTTGTGTTCATCATTTACACTGCCGGTTTTATCACATATCACAGTTTTAAACATAGTCTTAATTTCTTCATCTCCTAGTTCCTCAATGTTGCAGTGGATGTACATTTTGGGGTCTTTAGCATAAACAACTCCCTTGGGAATTTGAGAAAAAGCACCTAAGGTATCATATTTCTTAGCTACCTCGGGAACTAGCTAAAATACAGGCCTAGGTCTTTTTATCACTTCAACAATAGTAGGGTTTGCTATATATTCAATTGCAGAGGTGGATGCCATGATTAAATACCTTTTACTACCTTTAGGATGGATGATTGCTTGGAGTGTTCTTGCTTCTTGCTCAAAATGCCTTAGCTTGGAATCTTCGTGCTCTTTGTAGGTTTGAAATCTCGGTGAAATGAAATGGAGCCAAACCTCAATTTTATAGTGTCTTTTCACCATCTACCACATTAAATGCATGCTGGTTAAGTGTTCACTTAACATTGTTTGCCAGTAAGAAGTAATTCCCAACTTCTTATCTCTAACCGAGGGAATAATAGCATGTGTGTCATTAGATTGCCAAACCCTCAAGGAAACTTTCTTCAATTAGATGAAGAACTTCCTACCGGTGGAGCATTGCTCTGTCCTGCTGGTGAAGCATCACTCTGTCCTGTCCGTGGAGTATTGACTAGTTCTACCAGTGGAGGGTTATTCCCAATATTTAGATCAGCTTTTCTAATCCATTGTTTTGAGAATTCTTGCTTAACCTCTTCAACCTTTTCTTTACCTTTCAAGCTAGAACTTTTATTGTCTACTGATGTTCCTTTACTTCTACAGAATTTAGCAATATGCCCAATCTTGTTACATGCATAACAAGTTACATTATTCTTCTGAATAGCTTTCCCATAACCTATGTCGGTTTGTGTTCTGCATTGATTAGATAAATGTCCAAATCTTCCACAAACATAACATCTCACATTCATTCTGTAGTTTTTCAGAGTTGTGACCAACTTTGTTGCATTTAGAACATTGACCGGTGGGTGTGTTGATATTTTGATGATTTCTAGATCTACATTCATTTGCTCTATGACCATACTTATTATAGTTAAAGCATTTTCCATTGAATTTATAAGCATTAGGTTGTCTTACCGGTTTGCTATGATCCTGAGTATTTGCAGTACTAGAGCTTTCACCAACTTCAAAGCCAATTCCTAAAGTGTCACCTTTAGGTTTTTGATTCTTCAGCAAGGTGCCAAGTTCCTCTGAGTTTTTCTTGAATTTTTCTTTGTGTTGATTTGCAGTTTCTAGTTCTCTTTCTAAGACTTCTTTTTGTCTCATCAGTTCATTTGAGTCATTCTGAGTATGCATCAGATCTGTCTTCAACATGTCATTTTCATAGCTAAGTCTTGTGTTCTCATTTGCTGCATCACTTAGTCTTCTGGTCAATTCTTCTTCATTCTTCTTCCTATCCTCAATCTCTTTGCAAAATCTCATAGTCATATCCTGCATCTCATTCTTTGTTGTCATGTTCTCTTGTTTCAACTTGCTTATCATATCATTAAGTGATTCCTTTTCATCATTCTCATTTTGCAAATTTTCACAAAGTTCTCTTCTCTTATTTCTTGCAACAGTAAGATTTTCTTGAAGTGCCTGAATGATATCCTAAGCTGCCCTTAAATCATCTTCTAGTTTGATATTTTTCAATTTCTCTGCATCATAGTCTGAAAGAGGTCCTTCAAGTTGCTTCATCAAATTTTCCATCTTTACCAGTGTCAAGATCTTCCTCAAGCTGTTAGGGTTCTGAAAATAGAGGACCAAGCTCTGATACCAATTGTTAGGAATCCCATAGATATTGAGAGGGGGGGGTGAATTAGTATTTGGCTGGTTTATAGAATTTCTTAACTTAAAACATGCAGAACATATTATAATAGTATACCGGTATGCAAGAAATAATGTAATAAACAGAATTAAGAACATCCACATGAAAAGCACACCATAACACAAGGATTTAACGAGGAAACCCAGTGTGGGAAAAACCTTGGTGGGATTTTTGACCCACAATATTCACTCACTGGCCAATAAGAGAATATTACTTACAATAGGGGCTTGCACATGCAGGAAGGCCAACTGCCTAGAGCTCACTGCTCAAAGAAAAGTCACGCTGCCTTACAATGAGGATTATACAAATCCAATATCTTGTATTGCTTTACAATAACATCTATAATGCCTAATCCAGTATCGGTTGCTGCTCTACTTCTTACATAAACCCTTAGCCTATATTTCGCATAATAGGTCTGCCTAATATTTTCCTTATCGCTTACTTTACTTATTTCCATTATGTCTACAATGATCTCTTTTATATATAAGAGTCATTTTACAATATGCCAAGTCGGCTTGCAAAATAATAAACAAAATATAATATAACAAAATCTTGTCGGCCTCTGTGCCGGTATACTTCTTTTCTTTGTGTCAGTGTTGATGTCCTAAGTGCTGGTGTAGAGTGTGATTTGTTGATGCCGGTATAATGCCTTTGTTGGTGCCATAGGATTGTAAGGTTGCCATCAATGACAAAACCTTCAATCACATACAATGTCTCATTGGAGTGTGCATATGCCAACATTTACAGCCTGTAACCATTGGTGTTCTAACTGGTTTACAGTCTCCCATTCCAAAAGTCTTCAACACTTTTTTCACATATTTGGAAAGTGTGATAAAAATACCTTCCTTCATTGGTTGGATTTGCAAACCTATGAAGAATTTTATCTCACCTACCAGTGACATATCAAATTCACTCTTCATTTCATTAGCAAGGTCATGACACATATCATCATTTGCTCCAAAAATGATATCATCAACAAATACCTCACTTACTAGTATCTTATCTCCTTCAATCTTGATATATATGTTACTATCTTCACTGGTTCTTTGAAAACCTATCTTCACCAAGTGAGAGTGCAATCTTTCATACCATTCTCTTGGTGCTTTCTTCAATCCATATAATTCCTTATGTAATTTGCACACCATGTCCTTTTCTACAGTTAAATCATAACCATATGGTTGTTCAATGTAGACTTCCTCTTCCAATATTCCATTTAGGAATGTTGATTTCACATCCATCTAATATACTTTGAATCCTTTGTATGCTGCAAATGCAAGTAGAGTCCTTACTCCTTCCAATCTTGTAACTGGTGTAAATGTCTCACCATAGTCTTCACCTTCTTCTTGTGCATATCCTTTGCATACCAATCTGGCTTTATTCTTGACTACTACTCCATCTTCATTCTGTTTATTTCTAAATACCCATTTTGTACCTATTACATTCTTGTTTTCCGGTCTGGGTACCGATGACCATGTGTAGACGTCTAAAAATGGTCAATGCTTGCAGAGTCATACTTTAACATTTGCGCATTGCCTTATTTTAGGATTTTTGCGTCGCATTAACATTTCTCCTATGTTACACACTTGGTCTTTATCATTTGTGAGCATTGAATCCTTCTTCTACATTCCTGATTTTTCTCACTTTCGAATTAGGTCTTGTCGATAACAATTTTCAATCATGATTTTGGTCGATCCTTATCAACTTCTCAATCTTGTCATCTTGCGATCGGTTTGTCATAGATCGTCATCCTTCTCAATCATGTCAATTTCAATCAATTAGTCGTTGTTCCTCATCAATTGGCACATTTATCAACCAAATCATTCATCAGCATTGGTCTTTTATCAAGTCAGAATCATGATCAAATTGAATCGATATCAATTATACTTCATCAAGACCTAATTGTCATCCTTGCATTTTCTAATTCATCTTCTAGGGTTTCATGATTTATTCATTTAACCTTGTTTGTCATTTCTCCCGCTAGGTTAAATAATTTATTTATTTATCCTAAGTCTTCTTGTCACAATTAAATGTTTATTTAATTGGCTAAATAATTCCTCCCTCTTTGTGAATTAATTAATAAATGAAAAATTGTTAATTAATTCACTTAATTCCTAATTTCCTAATTTCCTCATGTCTAATTTCCTAATTTCTAATTCATCTAATTTCAATTTTCTCCTATATTTCTCCTAATTTCATGGGAATGACATAGAAATTTGTCATAATTTGTCATAATTGACAATCAATCAATCCTTGCATAGCAATTTGTCATATTTTGTCATAATTGACAATCAATCAATCTTGCATAGAAAGTGCAAATTTGTCATAATTTGTCATATTTTTCATTCTTGATTTGTAATTTCCATTCAAATCTCTTCATGCTAATTTGATCTTTTCTCCAATTTGTCTATAAATTGGATGAATTTCTTCAATCAAGGCCCTTGATCCCTGGTCGAATCAATCACGCTTCTAGTATTCTTGCGCTATCATCTTGTCTACTTGCTTTCACATCATGCTTATGCACTAGTAGGTGAGATCCACAAATAAATCTATTTGAAGGAGAAAGAAGTACAATGGAGCCACATGAAGGAGACATTCAAGTTTTCAATGGTTTGCGTTTGAATTGATGTCTTGTTTTCATGTCTTTATTGAGTGTTTTTAGGATTCTTGTCACTACATTTTAGTTTTCGTGATTGAACTAGGCTAATGTTTATATTGCTTTGATGATTTCCAAATTCCTATCTACATTAATTGGTGAACCCGACATGAACTAACCCCCTAACCATGCTTTTGAGTGCTTTTGAGATTATTTGCAGGTCAAAAACCCAAGAAACAAGGTAATGCAGGGCTTTTTGAGAACTTTTGCACCTGTGTAAGAGCAATCTGCGCCTGTGTCAAGCATTCTGCACCTGCATCAAAGACTTATGTGCCTATTTCAAAGGGATCTATGCCTGTGTTGCATCATTTTGCACCTATGTTGCATCATTCTACGCATGTGTGAGACATTTTGCGCCTGTGTAAGGCCAGAAACAGAGGTAAAAGTAGTGTTTCTTACTTGCAAATTGTTTTGTTTTACATTCTATTTCTACTCTTTGGTTTTGTTGTACTGATTCTTTGTGCAGCACCTTGGCATTATGCATGGCAAAGACAAAGATGAAACTACTAACAAATTTTATGCAGGTTTGATAGTCAAAGATCAAACATATCAAACTTCTAACTTGGTGGTTTTGTAGGTTGCCTTGGACTACAACTAAACTTTGTGTTTGTAATTAATATTTAGGCACCTAGTATGATTTCTAAATAGGATGGAATGAATGTATGTTTTCTTTGATTGTTTAGTTTGACATTAGAGTAGGAGAGTATACTCTCATCCTTCTTAGGGTGATCAGAAATCTAGATCTTCGATACCATGCTCATGTTTTGATTGTGTGTCACCTTTCGAGGGCCTGCCTTCCCGACCATTTGCTTTTGCAAGCAAGTGACAATCGTGAGAAGGGAATGACCCAAAGTGAGTATGGCTAGAATACCTTGGCATTCTAACTCACTATAAATAAATACCTGATGAGCGAAAGATTTGAAGGAAAGGTTACATGGGAATTGTAGTTACTTGGGAAGTGATGACCCTTGAACTCTTTCTCATATCAACATCTAAGTAGGGCCTCATGGTCTAAATCGTGCTTGCACGACTACATTTGTTTGCTATCTTGGTGGGCTTAATGTCTCAATCATGCTTGTGTGACACTAAGGAGTAATACTTAACAGAAATTCTTACTAAACACCTTGTATTTAGAGGCCAAAAATCCTTCTAGTTTCTTGAGAAGGACAAGTTCGGATACTTGGAAGAGATACTAAGTTCGCCATGGGGAGATTTCCATGGGGACTGATGCTTGGCTGCCCTGAGAAGTGAGTGCCATGGAGGGGAGCCCGTGGGGTCAAGCATCTATGTATTCTCCTTGAATCTCATAATGAGTCTACCTCTCAATTACCTACTACCCTTGCCTACCATAAGAAATGTGTGAATGAGCATGATTGTCTTGAGTCTAAGTTGAAATATCTTGTCTTCTTTGTTTGTCAAAAGTTGAGTTGTGTCTCATTTCAAAAACATGACAAATTGATTCAAAACAAGGTTAAACACAAGAACATTTCATCCAACAAAGTTCAAAACACTTTCAAACATGGTTGTCAAACTTTTTTCAAAATCTTGTCTCAACATTCATGTCACTTAGGCTTAGGTTCATCTTAGGTTTGCATTTTGCAAATTCATTGTCAATTACCAAGGTTAAGTTTCACCTAGGTCATACTCCTTTGTATATCAATAAGGGTCATCCATTTGCATATGTCCTCTTGCATTAGAGTAATACAATTTGATAATTCAAACTTACGTTGACATTGTCATACATTTGCATTTGCATACCCTAGGTCTCTTCATCAAGCTTAGGTCATTATCATATCATATTAGGGTCATTTGCATAGTAATTGTCCCTTTGCATATAGTGCCAAATCTTTGATAAAACCTAAGTCATTGTTAGGAAGTCTAGACCTTATCAAACCTTTTCTCTTTTTGTCATCAATGTCATTTGGTCAAACCTAGCTTAGTATCCAAGCATATAGGGGAGACATTGTCATTTTGTCCTTTTGTCACTTGGTCCTTTTTGTCCTTTGAGGTCTAGACATCATTTCAATTTCCTAAGGGTCTCATTTTTAGATTTGTATACCAAAAAGTTTGTCAAAATCTTGAAAAAACAACAAAAACAATAGGTTGCATTCTTGCCATAGATTGCATTTTTGTCTATTTAGTTTGCATTTAGTTGCATATCATACATCATCCTTTTAAAATCAAAAATCCCAAAAACATTGCATAGTGACATGTCTATTGAAACAAGGTTCCAAGCAGCAATGATGCAACAAAGTTTGGCATATCAACCGACAATGCAATCACAGTTATATCCAACCCAACAACAAGGCAATATCAATCAAAATTTTTATGATGAAACAAGTCTCCAAATACAAAAACTAGAGGAGAAACTAGCTCAAGAAAATGAGATATTGGAACAAAGAGTGAAACACATTGAGAAGAATAGATCACAAATGTCCAAAATGTTTCAAAAATTTCCAAGTCAAAATCCAAAGATTGAGCCAATTGATGTAAGATCTCTTCTTGAATGATCAGACATACCAGCTCTCCTCTCCCAAATAGAGATGATGAAACAATTTCAAGAAAAGAGACAACATCAATTTCAACATTATGTGCCTCCACAACAAGAACAAGAAGGTGTTTACTATCAATCATATTTTCAACCAATACAACCAATGGTTCAACCAATTGTTCAACATATACAACCAATACAACCAAAGGTCCAATTTCAACAATATGTCCAACCAACTATACAATGTCCACAAATGGTTCAACCAATGGTGGAATATCAATGTCAACAACCACAACCAAACATTCAAAAACAAAGGTTGCAGCACACACCAACCCAAGTTTCAAACATGTTAGATGAATTGAACCAAGTCCAATATCAAAACATGACACCAGACCAGAACCAACTCCTTGCCAAACAAGTTCAAATTCCAGATACAACCATGTCAAAACCTCGAAAGAAAGGTGGCTTTATTGCAATGATCTTAAGGAAATTACCAAGTGAGTTCTTTGAAGAAGATCAAGATAATACAATTATGTCTAGCAATGCCTCATCCCCCCACAAACAAATTGACTCTCCAGTGGCATCTATCCATACACCTTTAGAAGTTTCACAAGAACCTTCTATATTGTCCTCATCAAACAATACACCCAAGGATGCAATTATCCAAGGGCTATCCATAATTGATTGCCACGATAATCCAGTTCATGATGCACATCCTTGTCATGTTTCAGAAATACAAGACCCAATGCCACCATGCACTTTATTGCCATTACCTGTTTTAGAAGACCCCATTCGAACTCCCTCTTCCTCATGTTCAAGCATTGATTCCTTGCCAGAATCCATCACAAATGTTCAAAGTGCATTTCCTTCGTGCCAAAGCATTGATCCCTTGCCAAAATCCCCCATGTATATCCAAAGTCCAACCTCATGTCAAGAAGATAGTTTAGAGCATGAAGAATTGTGTCTTGAAACAGATCAAGATCAAGATCTTGAAACCTTATCATCCCATCCAATTGTTGACCAGGACCCCATGTTCCTAGACACTCATGATAATTCCCCTATTCTTGTCCATCCTATCCAAAGTCCTATTGACACTCCATTCCTCGAGAAAGCTCAAGATATCCTAGTCCATCCAATCCCAAATGATCCCCTTCCATTTCATGAACAAAATGTCCTTTCAAATCCCATTTACATTCCACTTCCTAAGAAAGATCAAGATATCCTTTCCATCCTTTCCGATGATCCCATTAAAAGTCAAGAGCAAAGCACCTTTAAAGAGGATTCCAATGATCTTCCTCCTTGTCAAGATCAAATTATTCCTTTAAATCCTCCACAAGATCCTTTTGTTCCTCCATCTCCTTGTCTTAATGCTCCATATACACTCCAAGATCGCATTTCTTTTGATGATCCCATTATTTCTCCCATTCCATCTCTTGAAGAGCTTGTCATTGATCCATGTCCACCACATGATCCTAATCCCCCTCATGACCCTAATCCCCCTAGTGATCTTGATCCTTCTCATGATCCTAACATATTGGTACAAGATGTTCATGAACCCCCTACATGCATAATGGGTTCTTCCACTTTGGTCCATTCTAGTTCGCTTCATGATCTCATCGTTTCCATCATATCACATCCACCTCAAAATGGGCTCGCATCTTCTTCCCAAAGAAAAGAGTATCCTACAAGTCAAGATATTCATAAAGGCAAAGGAGTAGACCTTCATGAGAAAGAACCCCTCCATATCAAAGATGATCTTAAGGGTCATGTCTACACAACTCACTCTCAAGATGTTGGTATCCCCACATCAAAATCAAAATATACACCTTCCCCATCATCTCTTCCATCCATTCTAGGTCCCTATATCCCTCCATCTCCTATGCAACATCAGCAAAGGCACACATCTTGGAGAACCTTCCATCCATCCCACAGGCCTCCATATCATTCCCATCCACACCAACATTCATTCCCTCTTCCAAGCAATTTGGATGCCAAGCATAAAATTCATAAATCCAAATATCCATATGTATTCAAGGATCAACATGTCCAATCCAATCGACATCTCAAAACAAAGCAAAATATGATCCAGAAAGAAAAGGAAAAGTCTAAAAGGCCACAAAGGCCCACTGAGCAAAATAAAGAAAAGTCAAAATCTATATGGGTTCCTAAATCCCTGGTGCAAGCAATGCACTCCAAGGAACCACAAAAGCATGAAAAATCCAAAACAATGTGGGTTCCTAAGCAACTCCTTGAAGCACAAAAGCCTAAAGAAACATCAAAAATGGCCCGTCTAAAATTGCTATTCCTCCATCCAAACCTTCCAAGTCTATTTCTCCACCACCTTCTTCATCCGTTTTGGGCCCTTATGTCCACAAATCCCTAGCTATTCCTCTGTCAAAATCTCAATATCCAAAATACATCTTTCCTCCATCAGTCCATCACCCCTCAAAGTGTGTGCCAATGTTGATCTTGCCAACATTTCTATCCACTCAAGCACAATTCTTCCAATACCCTAGCCATTATCCAATGCATATTTTCCATCCTTTGATCCCTTTGGTCCAATCTTTTGCCTAAATCCTTGCCTTAGTTTCATCTCATTTTCCATGTCCTTATCCTACCAACGTCTTTGAGCATGCTTTTAAAGGTCATGGTCCATTTTTTTCAAGGCTACTATCCAAACAAAAAGATGTTTGAGTCCTTCTTCCATCCCCTATCATGTGTCCATCTTCTATTGAAAAGGTCAAAATACAAAAAAAATGTGAAAAAAACAGACAAAAGAAAAAAATAAAGAAAAATAATTCATCCACTAGTGAAAACCTGGCAAACAGGCACCTTGGGCAAGTACCGTGATGAAAACCTGGCAAACAGGCATCATACGTAATCTATGAACTTCTTGCATACTGTACTTGGGGACAGGTTTTATCCTATCATATCCTTTTTTCCTTCATTGTTTCATTATCCTATCCAACTCCTGTCATTACCCTTCATATCCTATTGTCCCTCATGTCCATATCCCCTTTTTCCACCTTTGATCTTGACAAGGCTGAGGATTGTCATGAGGATCATGCATCTTGTTTGCAACTTTTAGTCTATCATAGCTTTTGGTCTTTATCCATTTTCTTATTACAAACTTTCATCCATATTCCCTAGCTTATTGCAACTTTATGCCACTATCCCTTAGCCTACCCCAACCTTCAGTCCATGTCCCTTATCCATTCTTGGTCTTGCTTATCCTATCCATATCTTATCACTATCCATACACTCTTTCTGTCCCTTGATCTTGATCTAACATAAGGATGCAAAATTTAAACATGGATTCAAAAACCTCTTGACATGTCCCTCATGCCATGTTACTACTTTACATAGTCATATCCAGTCTCTTGTCCCATTGTCTCCATAATAAAAGGCCTTTGTCTTCCCTCTATCCACCATCATTTCAGAAAGCCTATTTATTCACCTGTCATATTCCTTGCCTTGCTAGACACTGGGGGCAAAATAAATAAAAAATTCATATAATGTCCTAAAAAAATCTCAAAAAAAAAAAAATCAAAAAATGATCTTGAAAAAAATCTCTAAAAATTGAAAAAAGTCCTGAAAAAGTCATAAAAAAAATTGAAAAATGTCCTGAAATAATCAAAAAAATTGAAAAATGTCCTGAAATTATAATAATAAAAAAAAATCAAATAAAGTCCTGAAATAATACAAAAAAATAAAAAATGTCCAAAAAAAATCAAATAATGTCCTGAAAAAATCCAAACAAATCAAATAAAGTCCTGAAATAATCCAAAAAAAAAATTGAAAAATGTCCTGCAAAAAATCTCTAAAAAATCACCTAAAAAAATCCCTAAAAGGTCATAAAAAGTCCTGAAAAAATGAACAAAAAAAATTGTAAAGCCTCGACAAGCAAAACAAAAAAATATCCCCTTTGTGCATAAGACAAATCACTGAGCATCCCTCCAATGACATGTAATCACACACTGTGCTTTATTGAAATCATGCATAAATAGATGAACTTTTTCAATCAAACCAGACATTCAAACTGATCACAATTGTCTTCTCAATCGAACGTCAGCATCAATATCATTTGTCCTTGTCACTACTATCATGGGTCGTATACAGGGTGTGGTATACTCGAAACTAGACTATGTCCTGTCTTAGATGGGGTACCACATGTCCTGAAACCAGATAGCATAATCGTCCTATCAACGCTTTCAACTTTTGACAATGAAGATCAAGATGTTTGTTTGACTTGTTGGAATTAGTGAGTCTTATCATTTATTGATTTATTTTCGATCATGTTCCTATGTTGCTCGATGATGTCACTGAGTGATTTAGAGTGACCGGGATGGTTCATGGTCCCCTTTCTTTTTTTGTTGTGATTGTTGTTTGTCTACGATGTGTCTTTCTTTTGCAAAAAGGGTTGCATTTCAGCTCTGGCCTTCAATGCCATGATGCTACGCATCCATTTTGCTACATTAAATAAAGGTTCTCACCTACAAAGTGCATTACTGAAAGCAAGTTTTTCTTCACGTCTAACTGTCCTCTGTCTCATTTCTTCTTACTAACATTTCTTCCGTCAGTTTGGGTATTCAGTTTGGTCTAGTGCTCCAATCTCCAAAACACGTAAGCTGCATCCTGCATTCATCTGTTAGTACGTTTGCATTATATCAAGCATTTTATCCATTTTCATATTATAAATGCATTAAAAACACAAAAAAATATATCCATACATGTTCCACAATGGTACATAAATAGTGCATATGCCATCCATACATGGAAAATAACTATAAGTCATAACACATTTCATCCCATCATATCGATGCATATCATATCATATATCAAAATAATATCGGAGTACAAAATTGGACTGTCTGTCCTAAGTATGGCCCGCAGGCTGACTACATAATGTCACACTACATGTCTCTATCGTAAGGAGCACATGCCTCTGTCACTGGGTGCTCCCTCTGTCCTCCTCATCCCTGCCATGTCTCATTGATGATGTCCCTCCTGGTCCTGGCTATGGTGGTCTCATAGGTCCACTCACCCCCATGCTGCTCACTGACCTCCGAGAGCGTGCCCTGCTCTCTGTCCTCGATCGTGCCCGATATGACGATGCTCTCTGCTCTGGTGGAACTACACTCTCATATAGTGTCCTCCAATGGTGTATCTCCTCTCCGGTCTCTACAAACATCTATGCCATCTCCCGTGCACTGGCATCCCTAATCGACCCAATATACTCAGTGATTCTCTGTTCTTCTCGTTGTGCCTGAGCTATTGTTGTATCTTGAGCCTCTCTAAGTTTGGCTATCTCTGCTCTGAACTGATCCTACTCTATCCTCAAGATGGCATTCTGTCTATCTAATGTCACAGTGTGATCATGCTGACTTGCTATGGTAGCCCTGCACATCTCCATCTCCTCTATCCTAGCTGTCTCCGGCTCTATGGGTATATCCTGTAATGACTCCTGATCGGCTGAGTTTGGCTCATAATCATCATCCCTCTCATCATCTCCATCCTCGTCATCCCCCTCATCCTCATCCTCGCCCTTGTCCTCCTCGTCCTCATCATCTCCCTCCTCTCCAGCAAGTGGGAAGTCCTCCTGTCTCCTAGGTACTGGAATATCAGGATCTATCAATGGCACTGGCCGTCGTCATTCAAACCATCACTCATACTCCTCTGTCATCCCAGCGTCTACCACATCTGATCTCCAATCCCACTATCTCTACTGTAGCTGTGTGAAGTCAGCATATGCTATGTGTGGCTAAATCATTCTCCCCCACTAACTCGTCTCTCTGCGAGATCAGTCAAAGTGTGCAGTCCCTCTAGGTATATCCTGCCTCTCTCCAAACTGTCGTTTGACTCTCTCTGGCAAGTACATCTCAATCACTCTCTAGTGATTCACTGGTCGCCCAATCAGGTACGTCTCCTGTCTACAATACGATAGCTCCTCACTATCATCTGACCATCCAGGGCAATCAAGATATGGCCTCCATGTGAACTCTCTCAATCTGTCTAGCTCATGTCGCCAATACAATATGTATCCAAATGGACCCTATCTCAGTGCTCCCCCATAATAGTACACATATGGTTGGTGTGGTACTACCTATCTCTCTGCAATCAATCGACATATGGCTATGTGCTCAAATGCCCATACCTGTAATAGTGTGACTCCACAGCTCAAGGTCTGCACCCCCTGATATGCTATTTGATGCAACTAAAAATATAGCATAGCTAGTACACATGGTCCCCATGCATATACAGTCCCCTCTATCGCCATCCGCTCTAGTACTCTTCCCCATCAATAGGGAATCCATGTCCTCGTCTATCCCCTGCTAATAGGTATGCTATAACCACTGCTATCACTACATATTGCCGATCGTACTCTGATGCCATTGTCTCCCAGCCGATCTCCCTCTCTATGATGTCCAGATCATCTATATCGCACTCAAATAATTTGCACAAAGCATCTCTCCCTATCACTGGGTCATACTCTACCATCTCCACATGAATCAGAATGTGGAGGATACGCCATACATCCTCTAGTGTCACAGTTGCCTCTCCAGTCGCCAGATGGAATGAGGAGGTCTCCGAATGCCATCGCTCTGCCAATGCGGTCAGTAGTCCTATGTTTGCCCTAATCTTGGGCATGAATGTGATATAGTATATTCCAAGTCCTGCTAATGTATCTCTGTCCATGCTCCTGAGTCTATGTCATAACATGAAGCAGTCCGATCAGTTCTCCCGCGTGATCAATGGATACTGTTGACTCTACATCACAATTGGGGCACATTTTGTCAGTTTTAGGGTTTGCTGCTATAGGCTGCATTTCCTTGTTTCATGTCCAAATCAGGGTGTTTTTCATCTCTTTTGAACTATCCTATTCTTATCCCCCCTTTTCGGATCATTCGCATGCTGTTTTTTACCAAAATTGACTTCCCAATGCACAATTGCGCCTGTTTGATAAGTCTTGCACCTGTGTAGCATAACTTGCACCTGTGTACCCTACACAAGCATAGGATGCCCTACACAAGCGTAGGATGCGCTCACACAGGCGCAAAAGTCAGTTTTTGCATCCCCTGTGGGCCCTGCAATGTCCCGCAAGCAAGTCAAATTCATGAAATTGACAATATGGGTTTTTGAGATACATACCACTGCTGCCGCATCGTCCGGTCATCTATAGGTGTGTACACGTTCTCCGAGGTGATTTGCCATTGGAATGTACACCATCTCTCTGCAAGTGTCCGTTTCCAGAGCAACAAATCCTCTTCTTAGGCTAGTGCAAATGAGCAATTTTCACTCTTTTTGTCTCATTTATAGATCTTTGTCAGTGCATAGATGGATGTGCACTCTCTCCATCTCATGTTGGTCATGGTCTTTTGTTCTTTCAATTGCTTGTCCTTCATGCATCTGATCTTCGATTGTCAGTCCATTTGCTCCTATCATTTTCTATCATTCTTATCGATCAATTGGCCTCTTTTCTGGATATCTCTGGCCACTTCCTCGAGGGGGCATGCATATGTCATTGTCAGTGTCTGGGGCATTTTCATTATTTTTCTTTGAAACAATGCTTGAAATCGCATTATCTCAAAGAGGGGCAAAATGTAGACGTCTAAAAATGGTCAATGCTTGCGGAGTCATACTTTCACATTTGTGCATTGCCTTATTTTAGGGTTTTTGTGTCGCATTAACATTTCTCCTATGTTACGCACTTGGTCTTTATCATTTGCGAGCATCGAGTCCTTCTTCTGCATTCCTCATTTTTCTCGCTTTCGAATTAGGTCTTGTCGATAACAATTTTCAGTCATGATTTTGGTCGATCCTTATCAACTTGTCAATCTTGTCATTTTGTGATCGGTTTGTCATTGATCATCGTCCTTCTCAATCATGTCAATTTAGATCAGTTAGACATTGTTCCTTGTCAATTGGCACATTTATCAACCAAATCATTCATCAGCATTGGTCTTTTATCAAGTCAGAATCATGATCAAATCGAATCGATATCAATTATCCTTCATCAAGACCTAATTGTCATCCTTGCATTTTCTAATTCATCTTCTAGGGTTTCATGATTTATTCATTTAACCTTGTTTGTCATTTCTCCCTCTAGGTTAAATAATTTATTTATTTATCCTAAGTCTTCTTGTCACAATTAAATGTTTATTTAATTGGCTAACTAATTCCTCCCTCTTTGTGAATTAATTAATAAATGAAAAATTGTAAATTAATTCACTTAATTCCTATTTTCCTAATTTCCTCATTTCTAATTTCCTAATTTCTAATTCATCTAATTTCATTTTTCTCCTATATTTCTCCTAATTTCATGGGAATGACATAGCAATTTGTCATAATTTGTCATAATTGACAATCAATCAATCCTTGCATAGCAATTTGTCATATTTTGTCATAATTGACAATCAATCAATCTTGCATAGAAAGTGCAAATTTGTCATAATTTGTCATATTTGTCATTCTTGATTTTCAATTTCCATTCGAATCTCTTCATGCTAATTTGATCTTTTCTCCAATTTGTCTATAAATTGGATGAATTTCTTCAATCGAGGCCCTTGATCCCTGGTCGAATCAATCACGCTTCTAGTATTCTTGCGCTATCATCTTGTCTACTTGCTTTCACATCATGCTTATGCACTAGTAGGTGAGATCCACAAATAAATCTATTTGAAGGAGAAAGAAGGACAATGGAGCCACATGAAGTAGACATTCAAGTTTGCAATGGTTTGCGTTTGAATTGATGTCTTGTTTTCATGTCTTTATTGAGTGTTTTTAGGATTCTTGTCACAGCATTTTAGTTTTCATGATTGAACTAGGCTAATGTTTATATTGCTTTGATGATTTCCAATTTCCTATCTACACCATGTATTGTTCTTCTCTATTTTTTCAAGTTCTTCTTCCATTTCCTTGATCCAATGTTCATCTCCAAATGCTTCTTTTGTTGTTATGGGCTCAATGGTGGAAATCATACAAGAGTTCTCTCTAAGCATTGTTCTAGTTAGCACACTCGCATTCATGTCTCCAATAATCTAGTCAAGGCTATGATTGAGTTTGACATATCTTGGAATAACATGATCTTGGTTTCAAGGTTCTTCTTCTTCTTCACTTTCTTCATCTTCTATTGGACATTCCTGTTCTGGTTGAACTGTGGCTTCTCTGTTCAGTTCTCCAACTTATGGCTTCACCAGTTTTGATTCCCAAAATAGTGTGTAAGGTTCTTCTTCTTTTTTCTCTTTACTGGTTTCTCTTGATTTCTTAGGAAATTCATCAACTCGAACGTTGATACTTTCAATGATCTTCTTAGTACGATTGTTGTAACAACTTTTCTCTTGGTGGAGTAACCAAGAAATATGCCTTCATTACTCTTGGCATCAAACTTACCAATATCATCAGCTCTTTTGATAAAACATCTTCTACCAAAAAATTTAAAGTAACTAACATCAGGCCATCTACCATACTAGTACTCATAGGGAGTTTTGTCCTTACCTTTTTTAACCAGTATCTAGTTCATTATATAAACAACTGTGCTGACAGCTTCTCTCTAGAATGTCTTAGCTACACCTCCTTGAATTAGCATAGTCCTAGTAACTTCAACTACTAACTGGTTGTTTCTTTCTACAATACCATTCTATTGTGGTGTCCTTGGTGTAGAAAGTTGCCTCTAGATTCCATTGTCTTCACAGTATCTAGTGAATTCCTCTGAAGTAAATTCACCACCTTGATTAGTTGTTAAGCACTTAAGCTTTCTTCCACTTTCATTTTCAACTAAGGCTTTGAATGCCTTAAACTTTCTAATTTCTTCTATCTTATCTTTCAAGACTGTGACCCACATCATCCTTAGTAATCATCGATAAATATCATGAAGTACCAATCACCTTGAATACTCCTAGTCCTCATCAGTCCACAAAGGTTGATATGAACCAATTCTAGCAAATGTTCAGCTGAGAAAGATTTGCTCTTGAAGGTTGAGGATTTCATTTTCCCTGACTGACATTCCTAGCACAAAGCATTCACCGGTTTGTCCAACTGTGGCAAACCTATTACTGATTTGGACTTACTGACTCTTACAATGTTATCAAAATTTACATGACAAAATCTTCGATGCCAAAGCCAACTATCTTCTACTTTTGCAATTAAACAACTATTGACTTTAGAGTTTAAATGAAACAAGTTACCTCTGGTCTATTTGCCGGTTGCAATCAATTCACCTTTTCTTCCATAAATCTTGTAGAATCCATTCTTCAATTTCAGTGGGTAACCTTTTTCATTGAGATGAGAAACACTCAAAAGATTGTGTTTTAGACCTTCAACCCAGTAGACATCATCTACACTTCTTATACCATTTAGAGAGATGGATCCTTCCCTTTCATCATCCAGGGTAGTTTTCCCTATTGAACTTTGGACCTTCTTTCTTTATCATGTTCTCATATATCTTTTCCTCAAGCTATTAGACTTAAACACATGAGGACCTAAAATGATCCGATACCAATTTATAATATGATGAAAATATAAGGATCTAGTCAACTACTGAGAGGGGGGAGTGAACCAGTAGATGGAAAATAAACTAAACTTTCACCAAACTTAATTCCAACTCAGAAACAACTTTCTAAACTAACCGCTTTAGTCATTATATCCAAAACTGCAACTGCACTGTCAAACTTTACCGGTTGACCAAAACATCAACGATACAATGCAACAGATTTGAAACTCAAATACCATTTAACCAAAATATTAAACCACTTCACTAATATCAGTAATAGCTCATTTCATATCACTTCTGATTCTTTTCTAATCTGGTAATAGCACTTCCTTTCTTAATCAGATCCTTTTCTACTCTTATCTGCCTTCACAACATTCTGTAGACACACCTTCTAGTTTGGCAACAATCACACTACCACACTTAACCAAATTACCAACACAATATTGAAACAAATCATCGACCTTATAAGAAAATACATTAGGTCAGTAACACAACACAAAACCTACAAATATCATAGAGATTACAAACATACCAGTTCGATCATAACCATTGGATTACATAGCAATCAACTGCACATTGTTCTAGACAACTTCAACCACTCTTGGATCACCGCACATTGGATCCTGTGACTCATCACGTGTTTTCCACTTCATGCTATGCAATTGATCATTCTCAAGATAAACAGTTATCTTCATGTGCCAAAACCACTTTGAATCTCATCATGCGCATCATGCATACATGGCATATTCATCCCTGATCATCATTTGGTCATTTAGATCATCACAACATTGGTTAGGGTTGTTCTTATCAGCTGGTTAGGGTTATCAGTTGATCTCTGCTTCAATAATAATACCAGTTGCCTTCACTTCTTTACTACCAATTGCATTACTCCATCATTACCAGTTATAATACATCTTTATTACTGGTTACTATTGACATCAATGACAACACTATACTTCATCAGTGCAATATTCATGCAATGCCAACACTAGCATGTGGCATGTGTAATTATTTAGACTGTAATAAGAATTATACCTATTGTTTACCAGTTATGTTTTCTATTATGCTACTAGTTGCTCTTTCTAATGTTTCTGGCATCTTGTTACCAGTTACCAGTATATTTGGCATGGGTTTTGTGTTAGGCTACAAGGTTGGGTTGTCCTTCATTGGATCTCCCTAACTTGACTGCACTAAGTGGTATCAGAGTTGGTTTGTGAACCTATTGTTGGATAGAGTGTTATTTGTGCACCGGTTGGTTGTAGAGAAAGTTGAGGCAACTTGTGGACTTGTTCATATCATCAAACGTGGGGAAGAGAAAGGTTTGTAGGTAGACCACCAATCCTAAAGCTTGATCTTGAGGCATTTAGTGGGTGGAGACTTGAACAGATCGCCGATTGAGGCAAGATGCATTTTGGACCAGTAGATCACCATGGAGAGGCAACCAAAAGCTATAGTTAGATCGATAAACCCCCTAAGGTAGTTGCAAGTACCTATTGATAGATCACCAAACTAGATCAAGTGATGTGACTCACTTTTTAATTAACTCTGAGAGTTTGATGGAGGAGCACCAATCTAGTTCTTACCGGTTGAGCAGTTTTCAATGGAATTTCTTGAGATCATGGCATTTCTTCTTGTTTGAGAGTTTAGTGTTATAGGTTTGGGTTTAATCCCTTGTGTTCATGGTCTTTGTCATGTTTGAGTTTCATGGATTTTGGATTTAATCCTGGTGAGTTATCAATTCTTGTATTGGCTCAGTTGATATGTTCTTACCAGTTATTCTGACAACGTGTTGAGCAAAGTTGGATCAGGTTGTGGTTGATCTTTGTGACTTGTGGATCATTGATTTATATTTCTTATGTTGTGTCTAATGTTTTTAGAGGACCACGCATTGTCTTATGCATTTTGGAAGTTGTTCTTAGTGATTGGAGCTGACATGTTACCGTTACACGTTTCGTGAACCGGTTGGTCTTTTGTCTGACTTGATTGAGTTGTAATTACTTGCAGATGGTATAAATGGAAGCTTATGAATCATTTGAGAAGACAAAAGTTAGAAGATCAAAGATAGAGTTTTGAGATTGAGCAAAGATGTAGATCTGGTGAGATTCTTATCCGGTGGACTAAGGCTGGAAGCCTACGGTCCAGGTTAGGGTAGAACTAGCAGATTGTTTCCATAGGCCAATATGATATGTGGATGATTTGCAGATCTTATTATTGTGTTGTAAGTATTGTTTGTATCCTAGACTATGATATAGCATGTGGCATGTGTAATTATTCATACTGTAATAAGAATTGTTCCTATTGTTTATTGGTTATGTGTTATGTTATGCTATCAGTTTCTCTTTTTTTTGTTTCTGGCATCTTGTTACTAGTTACTAGTATATTTGGCATGGGTTTTGTGTTAGGCTGCAAGGTTGGGTTGTCCTTCATTGGATCTCCCTATATTGAGTGCACCAAAAACCCAAAGTGGAAAAAACCTCGGTGAGAAATATTGTTGGAGTCTACTGCTCCAATCTAGCCTCACAATGGAACAACAATTTACAATATTTAGGGCACCAACCCAAGAAGAACCAACCCCTAATTATTTATGGGAACCAACCCAAAGGAGCACCAATTCAAGTAGCAACAACCCCTAATTTAATCTGAGCACCAACCCCTAATCTATTATGAGCACCAACCCCTAATCTATTCTGAGCACCAACTCAAGGAGCACTAACCCCTGCACCTAGCAACCACTTAGTGAAATACAATGATTTAAAGCAATACAATAATCTGCACCTTGTTACAAATGAATTTTGTAACACCTCCAATCAATTATCTATGTCGGTTTCTTTCTTCAATGCTTCTCTTCTTCTGTCTTACCAGTTCAGACACTATCAATTTAACTCTTCTCTATTTCTCTACTTCTCATCACTATCGATTATCTATTCACTCCCTCTGATCCCTTATCGGTCATCCTATTCCTTTCCTAACTTCCTCTGATCCTCACTCTACACTCAGTCACTTTCTGATGCCTTCTTACCAGTTCAAACACTGTCAGTTCACTTATCTGTTAACTCTGTGACAGTTCATTGGTTAAACCCTGAATGTTTCCAGTCTGTTGGTGTAAATAAATATTCATTATGGATATTATTACACTTACTTAAGTTAACTTATGATAATGCATTTCATAGTAGTTTGGATATGAGACACTTGGGTGTTTGTGTCACATGGGATAGTGTGTGTAGGAGAAATTCCACCTTTTATGGTGTTGATCTTGTTATTACACTATCATATCCACTTATTGTGGAGTGATAATTCCACCTTCGGTGGGTGATCCACCTCATGTGGAATATTATATTATTTCTCCTACCTACCCACACCTATTTCCTACCTACCCTTGTTTCTCATTGAGCCACTTGTCATATTTGTGTGCTCATACATCCATATGGCCTTGCCTATATAAGCAGGCCTCTATTCATTGTATTGGTTAATCCAGTTGATCATTTTTATATTGATGAGAATACAGTTTGTTCTTGTCATTCTATTGTCTCTTTTATGCTTTTCATTGTGCCCTTGATCTTGGCAAAATCCAACATGGTATCAGAGCTATTGGGGCTTCGTTGATCAGTTTTTGGAGACATCGTGGAAGGCTTCTATCTTCGGATTTGGGGATCTTCATTTTTTGGAGGCATCATACAGCGATTTGGACATCACCGTTGAATCCGGGAGGCCATTTCCATAAATTTTGACTATAAAGTCGACCTATTTTGGTGAGGAAAAAAATTTTCCCCAATTTTGCTACATAGTATGGATTTTCGGATTTATTGTCATTTTTTCAAAAAAAAAAAAAAAAAAATTCAAAAATTAGAAAAATCAAAAAAAAAATTTCGAAAAAATCCAAAAGCAAAAAAATAATTTTCAAAAAAAAAAAGGGAAATTATTGAGGGGTCCGCAGACCTCGTACCAGGCCATACCCTCATTGCAGGATTGTGCAGGTCTCGCAAGCGCCCGTACCCGCAGACAGACGCCCGTGCAGGTCCCGAACGCCACGCCCGTGCTGTATTTCTTCCCCCGGCCGCCTCGGTTTCTCCTCCCGCCGTTCTCCCGCACCGCCGTCGCCGCCGGCACTCCGAAACCCCCGACTCGCAGTGCCCGTGTCCACAGCGCCACCATCGGCCAGAGATCTCCGGCGACGTGCCTACTCCAGCCGCTCCAGCGCCGCCGTCGACCTCAGACCTCCGGCGCAGACAACTCCCGCCGGCAGATAACCCTCCGACATGGCCCAATCAACTCAACCTAGCCACATGGACCACAAACAAGCATCCGTACATCGCCACGCGTGCATTCCGTACTGCCCAGTCACATAGCCACGTAAGCATCCGTACAGTGCCACGTCATCCGTACGGCCTGCACAGTTAGTGACACAGTCAGCAGTCCGTACAGTACGGACGCCCAGTCAGCAGTCCGTACAGTTTTCGTGACGGTCATATGGCCGTCAAATTTAACACAGTGTTTTACTGACATCAGCACCACATCAACATTTTTTGAAAATTTTTAACCCCTCTCCATTGAGCTTTTCAGTTTTGCAGTCCAACTTTGGAAGGCCATATCTTGCTCATTTTTGCTCCTTTTTTGGTGCAATTTTTTTTGAAATGGGCTAAAATTTTGTGATCTTCGTAGTGGTGTGGTTATTTTCTGATTTTGATGCACAGGTTTTTTGGAATTTTTGGATTCTCTTAGCTGTACCTATCCAATCCTCAATTCTGCAACTTCAAAGGCCTCGTTTGAGCTCATACGACCTCCTTTTCAGGTGTCATTTTTTTTTGAAAGTGCTTATTTTTTCGTCTACTTTCAGAATCTATGATCAGATTTCAGAGATTTTGAGTGAAAATTGTACTTTCAGATATTGGTCTTATTTGGCCTATTAGGTACTTGTAAATTGCTTGGATCTTAGTTAGATCTCTTGCATTATCAGTTTGAGTCTCTTTTGGCCTTATTGAGGCAGTTGTAAAATTGTAAATCAGAAGTCCACTTTGTCATTTTTTGCAAGTGGCCCATTGTATACGCACTACTTATAAAGTGCCAAAATCATCACATTTGGGGGGGGGTTCTTTGATTGAGTGAATTTGGGGGGGTGTCTTGTGTGATTGTGCCTCTCTTTGTGCTCTTTCCATTTTTGTTGCAATGAGTCCTAATAAATTTCCACCATTAACTCCACATAATTATGCATCATGGAAAATTAAAGTATGGAGTAAACTAATGGAAAAGGGTCTCACCCACTACATAGATGGAACAATAACAGCACCACCTGATCCTAAGGTTGATCCAAATGCTCAATTAGAATGGCTCACAAAGAATTGCATGGCTCTTGGAACCTTACGCAAGTATGTATCAGATGATCTCATTTTCCACATTGAGAAGTGTAAAACAATTAAAGAGGCTTGGGATATGTTTCAGAAATTGTATGGACAAGTTGATGAAATCAGAGGCTATCAGATTGATAATGAGCTCACCAGCTTAGATCCCAAGAATTTTGATACAATCCAAGATTATGTAACCAAAGCAAATGAGCTAAGAGCAAAGCTAAAGGATTGTGGAATTGACAAAAAGGATGCTCAATTGATATTCAACTTGTTGGACAAGCTTGCACTAGAATATGTAGCATTTGTATCTAGCTTCCAAACTCATCGTTTGACAGTGGGGAGTTCTTATGTTATGCCTTCTTTTGATGCTTTCACCGAAATGTTGATATTGGAACAATCTAAGTTGTTGAACATGGGGTTACACAAGTCTTCAAAGTCCAAGGCTTTGGTAGCAAATCAAGGAAATCAAGGAAATCAAGGAAGTCAAGGCAAAAATTCCAACAAGAAGAAGAAGCAATCTAAGTCTCAACCACACCAGGAAAAGGGACAATCATCCTCTCCACCACAAGGCAATCTTCAATCCTCTTCCAAGAAGGGGACACCACCTAAGAAGGATAAACCAACTTGTGCATATTGCAAAAAGTATGGTCATGATGAGCATCGATGCCACGCAAAGCAAGTTGATGAGTTAACCAATCTTCTCAAGAAAAACAACATCAACTTGCCATCCGCCTACACAAAGAAGGATTCATCTTCTTCTTCTTCCTCACAGTCTAAGAGAAAAGGGCAAGCATTTGTGGCTACAACAGGTTCTTCATAGCAATGGATACTTGACTCGAGTGCCTCATATCACATGGGTTCTACAAAGGAGCAGTTTTCTTCATTGGAGCCATCTAAGGTACCTCATATTTACATAGGTGATGATACACAAGTAGAGGTTGAAGGGAAAGGTTCAGTTGACATGGATGATGGAACATTTGAGAATGTTCTCTATGTTCCTAACTTGTCTACCAACCTTCTCTCCATCTACCAAATCACTCACTATGGGAATGGGAAAAAGGTTGAGTTTACACCAGATTCAGTTGTGGTAAAGGAACTTGATGATGATGCCTTGGTAGCAGTGGGACAAGTCAATGACAACTCAAGGCTTTATTCATTCTCCCACTTTGTGCCAAGTTCACCTTCTAGGGCCTTGCTTACTCATTCAAATTCAGAAAGTAAGCTATGGCATGAGCGGTTTGGTCACCTCAACTACCGCTATCTTCAACAGCTCAGCACTAAAGACATGGTCACAGGTCTTCCTCGAATCAGCTTTTCAGAGGGTGTATGTTCAGGCTGTTCCATGGGCAAGCATCCCGAAGAGAAATTTGACAAAGAGAAAACTTGGAGAGATTTGGAAGTTCTTCAACTTGTTCACAATGATGTAGCAGGTCCATTTCCAACACCTTCATTTAGTAAGGCCCGCTATGTTCTTACCTTCATTGATGACTACTCTCGCTTCACTTGGGTCTACTTTCTCATTCATAAGAGTGAAGTATTTGACAGATTTTAGGACTTCAAGACTCGTGTGGAAAAGCAATCCGGGAAAGTGGTCAAGATTCTTCGTACAGATAATGGCAGGGAATATGTGAACAAGAGACTTGAGGATTTTTGTACATTTGAGGGGATTGATCTTCAGCATTCTGTTGCATACACTCCACAGCAGAACGGGGTTGCAGAATGCAAGAATTGAACTCTCAAAGAAATGGCTAGCTGTATGATTCATGCACGTTCTCTTGATCCCGCCTTTTGGGCTGAGGCTATCAGTTGTGCCACACACATCCAGAATCGGGTTCCTCACAAATCTTTACAAGGTATTACTCCTTTTGAAGCTTGGGCTAGTAGGAAACCGATTGTGAGACATTTTAGAGTCTTTGGGTGTCCAGCATGGGCTCGCATACCTCCACAGAAACGCAAGGCATTGGAACCACAGAGTTGGCCTTGCATATTTGTTGGATATCCTGAGGGTATTAAGGCATACAGATTGATGGATCCAGAGACACATGAGGTATTCATTGAGAGGAGTGTTCACTTTGAGGAAAGCTCTCCTAGCTTAGCCTCTCTATCTCCTCCACCTTCCTCCATTGTGGATAGTGATGTTAGTGATTCAGATGATGAGACTCCCTCAACTCCGACTCGCAGGGTTACACCTCCGCAGGGTCCACTTGCAGTTGAGGAGCCTCGTTCTCCACCTCCACCTAGACCTCGTTGGGCTCGACAGACACTTGAGTCCGCGGGTTCTCTTGTTGGGGATCCTTCGGATACACGGAGAACTCGATCACAACATCAGGATCTTCCACATGCATTCATTGCTACCGCTTCCGATCCACAGACATTTAGGGAAGCATCAGGGGTTCCTGAGTGGGACCAAGCTATGGAGGAAGAGTATAGTTCCTTGATGAGGAACAACACATGGGATCTAGTCCATCTCCCTAAGGGGAGAAAGATGGTTCGATGTAAGTGGATCTATCAGACCAAGTTTGCAGTGGATGGTAGTGTGGATAAGTATAAGGCTCGGCTTGTTGCAAAAGGTTTCTCGCAGGTTGCCGGTGTTGACTGTACTGAGACCTTTGCACCCATAGCTAAGATGAACTCCATTCGTTTGACACTTGCTATTGCTGCAGCTCATGGTTGGGCTGTACATCAGATGGATGTGAAGAGTGCCTTTCTTCATGGTGATCTTGATGAGGAGATTTATATGGAGCAGCCACAAGGTTTCATCCAGGATACTTCCTTGGTTTGCAAACTAAGGAAATCTCTCTATGGCCTTAAGCAGGCCCCCAGGGCTTGGTATGCCAAGATGGATTCCTTTCTTCTCTCTGTCGGTTTCACCAGGTGTCATTCTGATCCGAATGTCTACATTTTGAGACAGGATGACTCTCACTTGATACTTGTGCTCTATGTTGATGACTTGATCATTACAGGGAGTACTTCATCCATCATTAGCAGGGTCAAATCTGCTTTGCATGACAGATTTTCTATGACTGACTTGGGTCTTTTGCACTACTTTCTCGGGATAGAGATTTCACAGTCACCTTCCGGGATTACTCTATCGCAGCCCAAGTATGCTCTTGATCTACTTGCACGCTTTCATATGGCTGATTGTAAGCCTTCCCTGACTCCCTTTCTTTCAGGAGTCAAGCTTGAGGCTCAGTGTTCTTCTCCACTAGTTGATGCCACCTTGTATCGTCAGCTTGTGGGTAGTCTCATCTACTTGACTCATACACGCCCTGATATTTCATTTGCAGTTGGCATGGTTTCCCGCTTCATGCAGGAACCACATGAGCTTCATTGGAAAGCCGCCAAACGCATTCTACATTACATCTAGGGTACACATCACTATGGGATTCACTATGCAGCAGGTACAGGACTTTGCTTGGTTGGTGACACAGACTCCGATTGGGCTGGCGATCTAGTTGATCGTAAGTCTACTTCTGGTTACAGTTTTCACCTTGGTTTGGGCCCCATTTGTTGGCAGAGCAAGAAGCAACATGCTATTGCTCTCTCTTCAACTGAGGCTAAGTATCGAGGTGCTGTTAACGCAGTGACTGAGACCATTTGGCTCCAGCAGATTCTCACAGACTTTGGATTCCCTACTCCACGACCGACAGTCCTACATTGCGACAATCAGAGTGCCATTGCCATCTCGAAGAACCCGGTCCAGCACCAGCGGACCAAACACATCGAGATTCATATGCACTATATCCAAGAGCTCATCCAGGAGCAGGTCATTGATTTGCAGTATTGTCCTACAGTAGAGCAGGTTGCTGACATATTCACCAAACCTTTCACCAAGAGTAAGTTCCAGCAGTTGCGAGCTCTCTTGGGGGTGCGGGATGTGTCATTAGGGGGGGTTAGCTGACTTCTCCTTCCTCTCTTATGGGGGGGACTTTTTCCTCTTTGAGGTTTTGTCCTTCTTCTTTGAGATTCTTTTGTCCATTCATCTCTCTTTGGGGGGGGGAGTTTTTTTTCCCACTAGGTTTTCTCCCTTTCTCCGTTTGTGAGAGATTGCATTGCATTGTTTTGCTTGCATTTGCATGTTGTACATGGGTACCTATCATGGCCTTGTCACCAGGACCCATCTTGCATTGTTGGCTTGAGTCTTCATTCCCCTAAGTTGCACTTAAGGGGGGGTGTTGGTGTAAATAAATATTCATTATGGATATTATTACACTTACTTAAGTTAACTTAGGATAATGCATTTCATAGTAGTTTGGATATGAGACACTTGGGTGTTTGTGTCACATTGGGATAGTGTGTGTAGGAGAAATTCCACCTGATGCCCTCCTAAATGGCACAAGATTAGTCTATGATCAAATAACACAAAAACACACAAAACATTAGTGTTAGTCAATCGAAAACTAATCTAAAAAGGCATACCAAAAGAGAGACTACAAGCATGCAAGCATATTTAACTATCAAAGCAAACATGAAGAGGCATCTCCAAATACCTCCTAACATACTCTTAGTTCCTTCTCCCTTGTTCCTCTCCTCTCCAAGTTCCAAAATAGTGTAGCTCTCAGCAGCTTTTTGCACTATGGATGCTTATGGAGGATTGAGATTTAATATTAAGCTTCAAATATGAAATGAAAAGCTAAATACTATGCTATTGATGCTAAAATGATTGATTTTACCAAAAAGACAAGATTTTAGTTATGCTATGCTAAATGCTCTCTAAAAATGTCTATAGCCTAAATGCATACAAGTTTTCAGGGTCTGGATTATGAAGGAATGGGCTCTATTTATAGGAAAAATGGAGCAATGGATGGCCAGGATTGAAAGGTTTAATCAAGGGTCAAGCTTGAAAGTTGGGGATCCATGTGCACAATTTGCACCAATGAAATGGTGACAAGTGTCAACATAAGATTGGGTTGAGAGAAGAGGTTGGAGACATTAAATGCCTGAGGAGACCTCATGGTTATCTAGAAGGTAAGGGTCAAGCCTAAATTAGGATTACCCACTAGATTAGGAGTTAATACAAGGATAAACCTTTGTGCAAATGATTAAGAGATAATCATGGTCAAAGCATTAAAGGCTTGATGAGACCCTTGGGTTGGGTAGAGGTTGAGTCAAAACAAATGTTTTAACCATGTGGGAGGGTTTGAGGTAACCATTAATGGTTATTGGAGACTTTGGGGATTAAGTGGTTGAAGGTTGAAAGCCTTCAATGGTTATCAAAGACTTTGAGCCATTTAGTGGTTGAAGGTTGGAAGCTTTCAAAGGTTATCCAAGACTTTGAGACATTTAGTGGTTGAAGGTTGAAAGCCTTTAATGGTTATCAAAGAATTTTAGGCTTTGAGAAGTGACTCCATTTTGCTTAGGAATGTGACAATAATTAGGGGATGGATTAAGTTAATTAGGAAGGGGTTAGAAGAATCTAGAAGGGGATTAGATTTTGCAAGTGGATTTGGTGGGTGAGGGAAAATAGGATTTTATTAAAATAAAAATTCATTTATTTCAATAAATGTGTGCAAGTTGTATTTGGATAAATATTCAAATAAATATTAATTTATTTAAATGAGAAAAAAGGAAGATAAAGCATTAAAATGCTTGAAGACTTTGAGGGGAACCATTAAAGGCTTGAAGACTTTAAGGAAAACCATTAAAGTCTTAAGAAGACTATAGAAGGAAGCCATCAAGTTTGAAGACTTTAAAGCTATCAAGTTTGAATACTTTAAGGGAAACCATTAAAGGTTTCAAGTGGGTGAGGATAAATAGGATTTTAAATAAATAATTTATTTAAAATAGTTGTGCAACTTGCTTTTGTAGGAAAATACAAGTGGGTGGAGGATAAAGGTGATTTAAATAAATTATTTATTTAAAATAATTGTGCAACTTGCTTTTGTAGGAAAATACAAGTGGGTAGAGGATAAAGGTGATTTAAATAAATGTTAATTTATTTAAATGTGAGAGGTGGGATTTTGGGGGATTTAAATAAATATTAATTTATTTAAATGTGAGAGAATATTTAATTAAATAAATATGATTTATTTATTTAATTAATGGTCTGAATTTGGTTAAGTGAATTAAATCAAATAAATTGAATAATTTATTTAATTAATAGGAGAAGAGGGTTAAGATGAATTAATTAAATATTAATTTAATTAATTATTAATTGATGGTTAAATAATCAAATAAATACTAAGTATTCATTTAATTAAGTGGACAGATTTATGTGACTACATTTGCCCCTCTTTGAGACGGTGCAGTTTATCGCGTCGTTTCAAAGAAAGAAAAATAGGTGTGAAGAAATGCCCCATAAAATGTAAATTTAATGGGTGGTATGCCCCCTCGAGAGATGGGCTGAATTTTTATTTTTTTTGAAAAATCGGGCGATCTCTCGAAAAAGAATGAAAAGTGGAGGGGAGGTAGAATAGAAGAATTTAGAACTAATGATGAAAGAATGGGAGAAAATGGAGTGAATATGAAGAAATAACAAGCCAACGAGTACCCTGAGGTCATGCAAGAGATACATAGCAGATGTAGTGTGGGGTTTGGATTGATGCTATACAATTGATCAAAATTGTTTGGACAATCTGGTGCAATCGGTTTAATTGCCCCGGTCAAGTCAAAGCGTGACAGTTGATGTCAGTTGGTCGCTTGGACATGATAAAGTCTGAGTAAGTGAATCAAAGTGACCTGATGTGACTTAGACAATTGATGTAATTTCCCGATGAAGTCAAGGTATATGAAGCAAAATACTCATTAAGACGTAGACAATTGAGGTAATTGTCCGGTGGATTGTGTTTGATTAGTTGATCAATTGATAGTGTGTGCGTGTGATGGATGATTGTGGGGAATCATGGCAGCCCTGTTGAGACTAGGTCATTATGATAAATGCCTGATGTAGTCTAGGATTACCATGATTGATTACCTATGGAGACCCGAAGATACTTGATCAAAGTATCTGTTGATAGTCTAGGTGTGTGGGAGTCGATGTATCTGTGCAGATAGAGTAACTTTCTTGACTTATTGGATGACTTAGGATAGGAAACACAATCCCTCCTATTTAGAGATGGATGGTGATGAACATGGCTTGATTAGGTTGATTGGGACACGATGTAGGGTATGTGATGCTGATTGTTGAGATGGGGAGGGTGGGGGGGGGTTCAATGTTAAATGGAAGAAATGGAGGACCTATTACATTCCTATGGAAGAAGAGGAAAATAGAGTATCCATTGTCATTACTATGTATGAATGATATGCAGCTATTTATGAATGTATGGATGGATGGAATGCAACGAAATGCAATATATATAGATGAGATGGAATGACGATCCATGGTGCTTTATTTTTCATCATTGAGCTTTAAAATGTTGTAAGAAAATACAAGCAACTTGACATAAAGATTCAAGATGACCAGAGTATTTCTTACATGGATTTGATATAGCAAGTTAATACAAGCAACTTGATATAATGGATCAAGTTGACCTGAGTATTGCTTGCGGAACAGACAAGGATTATCTCCCTTCATGCATGACTTGGATCGTCCTCCTTGATCTTAGGCTGATCATATCCTGAGACAAGTGCATACCGTACTAAGAGATAAAACCTTTATCCAATTTGGATGAGGAGGAACCAAAGAAAGAGCATTGTACCTGCAAGCAAATAGTATATACATAAAGAATAAAGAATATGGATCCTTGGTAATGGTTCATGCTCATATGGTCGAGGTATACGCTATAGTCAGCAAGCCGTAGTGACCTATGACTGTATTTTTGCCTATGATCACATAGCTTAGTGAACTTCCCACATAGACACCATTAGTACATGCCCCAGAACTTCATCTGAAATAATGCGCAAACGATACAAAACAATGCTGAAAGATCCCGATACAGATAAACAAATGAATTACTCACGAATCAACCAAGCATTTGATAGCTTAACATAATTTTCTTGTCAAAGAAAACGTCACTTTTGTCTTTGTTTTGGTAAGGAAGGATGCATCCTTGTTTTTAAAGACAGTTTCTGATTTGTTGGATGTGGATTGTGTGGTCGATTGATAAATGGTCATTGTGTGAGTACTGTGTTAATGTTGGTTTTGCATCTGCTTGAATGAATATGTACAAGGTGTTGCCATGTTTTTGTGTGATTTTCGATGGGTTTTTCGATGTTTTTGGATTTTATGTAATAGTTTTTGAATGTTTTTGGATTTTGTGAGTCATTTTTGAATGTTTTTGGATTTTGCGAGACATTTTTGAATGTTTTTGTATTTTGCGAGACATTTTTGAATGTTTTTGCCAATGAATCACTAGTAATGTAGAATCCACTTCCATCATCTAGATTGTAAGGGCATTGCCCCCAAGTTGGACATGATTTATGAAAAAGCAGGATGCCAGACGCATGAAGTACTTTCTTGGATTACAGATCAAATAACAAGCCATGGTTAGATGGATGGATGTGTGTATGTATGAATGTGATCGCAACGAGCCTGAAAGATACTGGAGCCATTGCCTTTACGAGTGGTGCCTGTTTGCCAGGTTTTTGCCATCGTACTTACCCAAGGTGCCACTGGAGTGGTTGTTCACCATTTGGATGCATGATTTTTCTTTACTTTTTTGAATGTTTTTGTATTTTCTTTAAGACATTTTTCTGAATGTTTTTGGTATTTTCTTTAGGACATTTTTCTGAATGTTTTTGGTATTTTCTGATATGCAGGGGAGCCTGATGCCTTGTACACCTTAGGTATAAAACCGTTTGAGGTGCATGCTATTGATTGGATCTGTGAGCAGTTCTCTGTCTGATGTAGCCAACTGATATGCCCCGGACCCGAATACAGCAGTGACAACATATGGGCCGAGCCAATTTGATTCAAACTTGCCTTGATGTTCTCTGTTTGGTTGGTTGCGAGGATTCTCTCGAAGAACAAGATCACCTACCTCAAATGTACGAGATCTAACTCGGTGATTGTAGCTTCTACTCATGCACTGCTGATAGGCTTTGAGGTGATTGTATGCAGCTTGTCGCTTCTCATCAAGTAACTCTAAGTCCTGAAGACGTGAGACTCTGTATGCTTCATCATCGATGAGATTATGAAAGGAAACTCGTAATGATGGTATCTCAACCTCAATAGTTAAGATAGCTTTTGCACCATAGACCAATGAATAAGGAGTTGCACCTGTAGGGGTTCGAATGCTAGTTCGATATGCCCATAATGCTGGATTCAATTGAACATGCCAATCACGACCGGCATCATTGACTGTCTTCTTTAGGATTCTCAATATGTTTTTATTGGATGCTTCAGCCTGACCATTGCCTTGTGGGTAATAGGGGGTGGAAAAGCGATGTTGGATATGAAATTTCTCACAAAGCTCACGGACATCCTGATTTTTGAAAGGAAGACCGTTATCTGTGATGATGGACATGGGTACACCATACTGGTAGATGATGTAGTTGAGGATGAATGAGGCGATCTGCTTGCCGGTGACTTGGGTAAGTGGAACAGCTTCGATCCACTTTGTGAAATATTCGGTGGCGGTAATAATGAATTTGTGGCCATTGGATGAAGATGGATGAATCTTACCCACAAGGTCAAGGCCCCATTGACAAAAAGGCCATGGTGTTGTGATTGGTTGCAGTTCCTGTGCTGGTGCATGTATCAGGTCACCGTGAACTTGACATTTCTTGCATTTCTTGACAAAGTAGTAGGAATCCTTTTCCATAGATGGCCAATAGTATCCAGCTCGCATGATCTTCTTGGCTAGTGATGGACCACTTGAGTGAGTCCCGCAAATTCCTTCATGTACCTCTTCCAAAACCTTTGTTATCTCATCCTGTTCCAGACATTGAAGGAGAGTACCATCAAGACTACGTCGATATAGGGTTTTGGCAATAATGGTATATCGAGCAGTTTGGCGAATGAAGGTTTTTCGTTGGTTATTTGATTGGTTGGGAGGAAGGGTATGATCGCGGAGATAGGTGTAGAACTCACCGTACCATGGGGATTCAGAACCAACAAGGCGACATATCATTTCAGATTCGGGGATATCATAAGCGGGGATCCAAAGCTGTTCTACCAAGAACTCGTAGCGTGTTGAATTCTGTGGAAGATCTAGTAGAGATGCGATGGTAGCCATGGCGTCAATAGCTCGATTCTGATCTCTTGGTATCTGCTCAAAAGTGATAGTAGTAAATGATGTCTTTAGAGTGTCCACCATTTGCTTCTATGGCATGAGTTTATCATCTTTGGTCTGATATTCATCTGTTGCTTGTCGAATGACTAGTTGGGAATTGCCATATACTTGTAGTTCTTGTAATTTCCATTGTACGGATAACCTGAGTCCTATGATCAAGGCCTCATACTCTGCTATGTTGTTTGTGCATGGAAATGTGAGCCTGTAAGACTTTGGGATGCTGTCACCTTGAGGTGTGATAAACAAAATGCCTGCCCCTGAGCCGTGCCTAGTGTATGAACCATCAAAATATAGTTTCCATGGTTGTACTTCTGTGATCATGAATATCTCTTCATCTGGAAAATTGGAAATGAGGGGATGATCGCCTATGACTGGTGCATCGGCCAACTGATCTGCAATAACCTGACCTTTGATAGCTTTACGGTCCACATACTCAATGTCAAATTCACTTAGAATCATCACCCATTTGGCCAAGCAACTTGTCAATGCTGCTTTGCTAAGTAAGTACTTGAGTGGATCAATCTTTGCGATGAGTTGTACCTTGTGTGTTAATAGATAGTGCCTCAGTTTAGTGGCTGCTAAGATTACTGCTAGGCAAGCTCGCTCAATAGGTGTGTAATTGAGTTCATAGCCAACCAGTGTGCGAGAGATGTAGTATACAGCACACTCTTTGCCTTCTGCATTATGTTGTGCCAGTAGTACACCCAATGTTGTACTTGTTGCCGAGATATAGAGTAACAATGGTCTACTTGGATCTGGTGGCATCAGCAATGGTGGATTCATGAGATAGTCTTTAAGTGTCTGAAATGCTTGCTGGCATTGAGCATCCCACTGAAAGCGAATGTTCTTGTGTAGCAAGTGTGTGAATGGGTGACACTTATCAGCCAATTGTGCAATGAATCTTCGGATGGATTGAAGCCACCCTTGTAATGTCCTTAGCTGACTGATATTCTTTGGAGGTGGCATGTCCATTATTGCCTTAACCTTTGTTGGGTCGACCTCAATACCTTTGCTTGAGACAATGTATCCTAGAAGCTTCCCGGAGGTTACTCCAAAGACACATTTCTTTGGGTTGAGTTGAACATGGTATTGTTCCAGTCTATCAAAGATTTTATCTAAGATGTGGAGATGTCCTTCTCTAGTAAGTGATTTTGCTAGTAAGTCATCCACATAATCTTCCATCATAGTATGCATCATGTCATGGAAGATGGTGGTCATTGCTCTTTGATAGGTCGCTCCTGCATTCTTTAGACCAAAAAGCATTTGTTGGTGTAAATAATTATTCATCATGGATATTATTACACTTACTTAAGTTTACTTAGGATAATGCATTTCATAGTAGTTTGGATATGAGACACTTGGGTGTTTGTGTCACATTGGGATAGTATGTGTAGGAGAAATTCCACCTCTTATGGTGTTGATCTTGTTATTACAATATCATATCCACTTATTGTGGAGTGATAATTCCACCTTCGGTGGGTGATCCACCTCATGTGGAATATTATATTATTTCTCCTACCTACCCTTGTTTCTTATTGAGCCACATGTCATATTTGTGTGCTCATACATATCCCTAGCCTTGCCTATATAAGCAGGCTCATCTACATTGTATGTAACAACAATTATTGATCATTTTCTATTGATGAGAATACAGTTTATTCTTGTCCCATATTATGTCTCTATCTTGTACATTTCATTGACCTCTTGATCTTGGCAAAATCCAACATGGTATCAGAGCTGTTTGGGGCTTCATTGATTCGTCTTGAAGAGGCATTATTGTGACGTCAAGAGGCAGATCTGAGGAGTAGCATCTTTTGGAGGCGTCCTAGACCAGATCCGACCTCACCATTGCATCCGAAAGGCCGTTTCCATGAATTTTGGTTATAAAGTTGGCCTATTTTGGTGAGAAAATTTTTTTCTCCATTTTTGCGCTATTCGTACGGATTTTCAAATTTTTAATATATATTTTTCAAAAAAAATATTTTCTTTTTTCTGAAATATTGTTTCAAAAAATTTAAAAATCGAAAAAAAAATTGAAAAAATTTGAAAAGATCAAAAAAATTCCGAAAAGGCAAAAAAAAAAAGAAATCAAAAAAAAAGATTTTTTGGGGGGTCCGCAGACCCCCCGTGCCGATCGTACCTGCAGGTTGCAGGTACTTTGTGCAGACCGTGTACCCTGCCTGCCGCACCGTACCCGCCGTCGCCGCATACAATCTGACTTCGACCGTGCCCGCAGAAAGTCGTCGCCACCGGCACGTCCCACAGCTCCGGCACCGCGAATGCTCCCGGTCACCGCCGCTGCTCGCACGTAGATTCCGACACCGCCCGCGTGCACAGCTCCTCCCGCCCGCCGGTCCCTGCTCCGCCGAAGACAGCTGAAGCGGCCCCCACAGTGCCATCTCCGCCCGTCCTCTGTGCCGTGGTCCTCCACCCCGTGCCACCAGTGGCTCCTCCCGGCTCAGCCTACAGCGCCGTCGCCTCTCGGCTCGGCCAGCTCCTCCGCCACGCAGAGTCCAGGCCGGCGAATCCACACCCGCCACGTGGACTAAACACCGCCACATAGATTTTCGTACACTGTCATCTGCCACGCGGCTATCCAGTCAGCAATTCCGTACAGTACGAACCGTATAGTCAACAGGCCGAGTCATTCGTCCGTACAGTACGGACATCCAGTCAGCAGAGGCGAAGTTTTTGCGACGGTCATACGGCCGTCAAATTTAATCACGTGAATTGCTGACATCAGCGCCACATCAGCAGGGTTTGAAAATTTTTGGACCCCCTCTCATTTGCATTTTTGATTTTGCAGTTCAACTTCAAATGGCCATAACTTGCTCATTTTTGCTCCTTTTTGGGTGCAATTTTTTTTGAAATGGGCTAGAATTTCATGCTCTCCGCAGTGGTGAAAGAATTTTTTGATTTTGATGCACGGATTTTTCATAAAATGCAGTTTTTGGTGACTGTCCCTGAGTAATCCCAGTTTTTGCAACTTCAGAGGCTTCGTTTGGGGTCATCCGACCTCCTTTTTAGGTGCCATTTTTTTTGAAAGTGCGTATTTTTTCATCTACTTTCACATGATGCTATCAGATTGATGTCATTGTAAGTAGAAATTGTACTTTCAGATTTAGGCCATTTTTGGCTCTCTTGGTACTTGTATATTTGCTTGAATCTCAGTTAGATTCATTGCACTATTGATTTAAGTCTCTTTTATCTCATTTGGGAAGTTGTAAAATTTGCATCATAAGCCCACTTTGCCTTGTTTTGCAAGTGGCTCATTGTAATCGCACTAAGTATAAAGTGCCAAAATCATCACTTTAGGGGGGGTACTTTGATTGATTGAATTTGGGGGGTGTCTCTTGTGCTTTTGTGCTCTTGTGTTCCTTCCTTTTTGCTGCTATGGGTTCTTCTAAGTTTCCTCTCTTAACTCCACATAATTATGCTACTTGGAAAATTGATGCATGGAGTAAACTTATGGAAAAAGGACTCACTCATTACATTGATGGAACTATTGTTGCTCCAGCTGATCCTAAGGCTGATCCAGTTGGTCACTTAGATTGGCTCACTAAAAATATCATGGCAATTGGTACCTTAAGAAAGTATGTATCAAAGGATCTCATTTTTCATATTTGAGAAATGTACTCTAATCAAGGATGCTTGGCAAAAGTTTCAAGACTTGTATGGTCAAGTTGATGAGATTAGGGGATATCAAATTGATAGTGATCTCACCATGTTAGATCCCAAGAACTTTGATACTATACAAGATTATGTCACTAAGGCAAATGAGTTGAGGGCACAACTCAAAGATTGTGGCATTGATAAGAAGGATACTCAATTGATATTCAACTTGATAGGGAAGCTTCCACAAGAATATGCAGCATTTGTTTCTAGTTTCCAAACTCATAGGATGACAATGGGTTCAAGCTACAAAATGCCTACATTTGATGCTTTCAATGAAATGTTGATGATGGAACAAACTAAGTTGATAAGCATGGGCATTCTTAAGGCTTCTTCTAAGTCTCAAGCATTAGTGGCAAATCAAGGGAACAAAGGAAATCAAGGAAAGGACAACTCAAACAAGAAGAAATGGCAATCAAAGCCTAAAGAAAAAGCACCATCTTCTCCACAACAAGGAGATTCATCCTCTTCCAAGAGAGATAATTCACCAAAGAGAGAGAGACCTACTTGTGCTTATTGTAAAAAGATTGGTCATGAGGAACATCGTTGCCATACTAAGAAGATTGATGAGCTTACACATATCATCAAAAAGCATAACATTGATTTGCCTAAAGTCTACAAGAAGGATGATTCATCAACTTCCACTTCCTCACATTCAAAAGGAAAAGGGCAAGCATTCATGGCTTCTAAAAGTGGAAAAACTCACTCTTTTGGAACAAGAAAAGGAAAAGCTCTATGTGCTACAACAAATCATACTTCAGAGAGATGGCTTCTAGATTCAGGGGCTTCTCATCATATGGCATCTTCACAGTCTATGTTCTCTACATTTGAGCCTTGCACCATGCCACAGATTTTGATGGGCAATCATACATACATGGATGTGATTGGGAAAGGATCTATTGACATTGGGGATAACTCCTTCAATGATGTGTTGTGTGTACCCCACTTGACAAACAATCTCCTTTCTATCTATCAAATCACACATGGCGCAACTAAGAGAGTTGTGGAGTTCACACTTGACTCAGTTTTTATTAGAGACATGGAGACAAGAGCTATCATTGCAACTAGGGTGGTTGATCATGCATCTCAGTTATACTCCTTTTCAAATTTTGTTGATGATGATGATTTCACATTTGATGATTCTACACATGATGATCACACTTATTGTGATGGTTCGGATTTTGAGGAGAACTTTGGACACTTGAACATGGGGATTCTCACATGTGACCCCGTTCTTGAGTCTTGTATTTCATCTCCTCATATTGATATCACATCACCTATTGTACCTGAAGATGCAGATAGTGCGACAGTTTTGCCTTCATGTGATTCAGTGCAGCAGGATATACATTGTCTTCTAGCTTCAGATTTATGGGATGATTACTTGACAGATATTGCAGGTTTGTTTATGGAATCCTACATTGCAGATTTGGGAGACATCATTGATGACATACATCTTCTCTTTGATGAAGATGATCCTTCTTCGATTGTTGCGAGGGCACACTCTGACCCTCTTGTTCATTCTCTACATGATCATTCTTTCGAGGTTGACATGATTGTGGATACTTATGTACAGCAGTTGGAGGAGGTCTCTTTATTCTTTGAGGAGACACATGAGTCTTTGGATATTGTTCTACATTCATCTTCACTAGATGTTGGAGTTCCTTTTTCAGCAGTGTGGCACAGTTTACCACCTTTGGAAGGGGTATCTTTTAGCATCGACATGGGGACACTTGAGCAGTTTTCAGAGATTCCTTTCATCATGAGTTTTCTTCATACATCTTCCCTTCATGATTGGGGAGACTTCATGGATACACCTTTGGTTTTGTTTCTTCCTAAGGGGAGGAATGTTGTTCGACGTTCGTGGAGCAGTTTCTTCATACATCGAGCTTCTATCATTGGTGCAAATTCTTCATTGAGGGAGGATTACAGTTTGACTTCTCTTCTTCTCTCATATGGGGGGGACTTTTTCCTCACATGGGGTTTTGTTCCTCACATACTTCTTTAAGAGTTCTCTTGTATAGCTTTCATCTCTCTTTTGGGGGAGGCTTTTTTCCCATTGGGTTTTTCTCTCTTTCCCCACTTTGTGAGAGATTTCATTGCATTGGTTTGCATGCATTTGCATTTGTTCATGGGTACCTAACATGGCCTCGTAGCCGGGACCCATCTTGCATTGCTTAGTTGCATTGTAGACTTAAGTGCATTCCCCTAAGTTGCACTTAAGGGGGGGTGTTGGTGTAAATAATTATTCATCATGGATATTATTACACTTACTTAAGTTTACTTAGGATAATGCATTTCATAGTAGTTTGGATATGAGACACTTGGGTGTTTGTGTCACATTGGGATAGTGTGTGTAGGAGAAATTCCACCTCTTATGGTGTTGATCTTGTTATTACACTATCATATCCACTTATTGTGGAGTGATAATTCCACCTTCGGTGGGTGATCCACCTCATGTGGAATATTATATTATTTCTCCTACCTACCCACACCTATTTCCTACCTACCCTTGTTTCTTATTGAGCCACATGTCATATTTGTGTGCTCATACATATCCCTAGCCTTGCCTATATAAGCAGGCTCATCTACATTGTATGTAACAACAATTATTGATCATTTTCTATTGATGAGAATATAGTTTATTCTTGTCCCATATTATGTCTCTATCTTGTACATTTCATTGACCTCTTGATCTTGGCAAAATCCAACAGCATTACATTCCAGCAGTATGTGCCCCATGGACATGTGAAGGCTGTCTTATGTTGATCTTCGGGTGCGATCTTTATCTGATTGTAGCCGGAAAAGCCATCCATGAGTGAAAGCATCGCATGTCCTGCTATTAGATCCACTATGATGTCGATATTTGGTAGGGGAAAGTCATCCTTAGGACATGCCTTATTCAGATCTCTGAAGTCAGTACAAATGCGGATGCCCCCTTTTGGTTTGCTGACAGGCACAATGTTGGAGATCCATTCTGCATAATCAATTGGCCTAATGAAACCAACATCTAGGAGTTTCTTGAGTTCTATTTTGACTAGCACTACAATCTGGGGATGCATCTTACGAAGCTTCTGCTTGACAGGTTTGGCTCCTTCTGCTACGGTGAGGTGATGCATGACTAAATCAGGATCAAGCCCAGGCATGTCTGCATATGACCATGCAAAGTTGATCTGATGCTTCTGGAAGAACTCTATAAATTTAGGCTGTTCCTCTGGAGTGAGAAGAGATGCCAGATGTATGATATGAGGATTTTCAGGAGTCCCCACATTGTATTCATTGGTTTCCTCGATAAGAATCGTGGATCGTTCCTGTTGTGTACTAGCAGGGAGAATGTCAAACCCTTCATCCTCAGGCGCCTCAGAGAGGTTTTCACCATTGGATACACTCTTTCTTGTTACTTTTGTCGGATCAAATAGTGCCACAGTGTGGTTTTCACTGAAAGATCCATGTTTTATTGTTATATTTTTGCAGCTGAAAGGTTTGGCATCCGCTCCGAAGTATGTTGCGCTATTAAGTTCAATGGCAAATCTAGCTTTGTGATCCCTGCTTGGTAGGTTATCCCTTATTTCCAAAAAGTCAATGATAGCCTCATCGTTTTGGAAGAGGTCAAGACATGGAGGATTTGATTGGTTCCATTCGATGAGTTCAGGGTGGATAATAGGCATTACTTCATCGATTAGGTTAAGTTCGTTAGATGTATCAGTGAGGGTTAAGACAGTGTGGCAAAGGTCGTTGATGGTACTCTCCTTGTCAGAATCAAGCGTAGGATGAGACATAGGGTCTGTGGAAGATGTTTCCAGCTCAGGTACCCAAGTGGTCTTTATCTGTGCTTCTCCGTAAATAGGGATGTCTTTGCGTGGCAGAGGTGGTGATGTGTCTTCCTCATCTGAAGTGTTAAGCTATACAGAATCAAATTCCCACTCATGTGAGTCGGTCTCTGAATCACTCTCCAGCATCCGATTGCTATACCATACTGGGATGTCTTTGGAGTTAAACATGGCAGGTGTGATTGGTTTATGTATCTTTGTAGTGATCGGTGCTGCAGGAACTGTGATGGGGATTAAAGGATTTGTTACTGGAAGTATCGGCAGTGTTGATTTAGTGGCTTCTGTTGGAATGGCTGGTGCCATAGATGCTACTGTGGATTCTGATACAGTTGCTACTGCTAATGGTACTATGGATGTAATGGCTATTGCGAATGGGATTACTGGTTTGTTTGGTGGGATGAATGATATTGATGACGGTTGCGGTGGGGTTGTGAGCCTCGATGGGGCAGTGGGGATAGTGCTTGATGGTGCTTTGATTATGAAAGGTTTCCTCTTTGCAGTAGGTGGGCAAAATGGTTTGCTGGGTTTTCCTTTGAATTTGAGTTTAGGAAGGATCTCTTTTTCAAAGCCTAGGCCTGTATTACCTTTGGGCTTGAATTCTGGTAGCAGAGGTTCATGTCATCCTTGTTTGCAGTATCCCAAAGCACTCTGACCATCATATCCCATTCTTTACATAATGAGGAGGCCTTTGCCATACTGTTGTGTAGGAAGTGTAACTCGCGGTTTATCAGTGGTGATGGGATCTTTATAGATCCAGTCCGCTAGGTCCTCATCTTGTGTCTCTTCCTCTTGACTCTTTCCAAGGATGAATGGCGTCAAGGCACATGCTGGTATGATTAGTGGTTGCTGGAGTAACTGTTGTGGCTTACCATGTGTTCTAGGAGAAGTGGGCATTTGTCCCACACAAAAGAGCTGACTCAAGTTGTATTCTCCAGGACCTTCCTCTGCTACTTTCATCTTAAGCTTTTCTTGCTTGGGTATAGGGGTGTTCGAACTGGCAAGAGAGGCGGGACTTACATATGATGTGGAGGAAATGGCTTCCCTATTATTAGGAACAGTAATTTCTGGTTGATGGCTGATATTATGGCAAAATGCAAAGGGATTTGCATCGCCCAGGATTGTGATCTCTGTACCGTTATGTGGGAACTTGATACATTGATGGTAGGTAGATGGAACAGCTTGCATGGCATGTATCCAAGGTCTCCCTAATAATAGATTATATGGCAGAGGAAGGTCCAGAACCTGATAGATGATGTGCTTTACCACAGGGCCTACTCGGATTGGTAGTACCACAGCTCCTTTGGATGAATGCTCTGCATCATCATAGGCCTTGATGGTGATCTTCTTGCGAGGATCCACTAATTCTATTGCATATCCCAATGTTGTGACCAACTGTAGTGTACAAATGTTTAGGCCTACTCCATTATCTATCAAGACTCGCTTGATCCTGTGTTGGTTGATAAAGCCTTCAATGTGTAGCGAAGCATTATGAGGTTGTTGGAAAGAAGAGTTGTCACTTTCAGAAAAAGTGAGACAAGGTGATGACTTTAGATTTCCAACCATGGCTTGAAACTAGTTCGTATTCAGGTTTGCAGGGACTGACGCCTCTTGGAGTGCTTGATCCAAGATTGTTTTATGAGATGGCGATAGGCGCAATAGCTCTAAAATGGATATAAGCACAGGCATTTTGTCTAATTGTTCCACAAGATTGTACTGCTTTGGGACGGAGGTGGTGCCTTGTGGAGCTGCCTTGATGGTGACCTTGCCACGACGTGTAACAACATTGCAATTTGAGGTGGGATTTTTGAAGGTTATGGTTGCAATTTGTTCACTGGCATCATACAGGTGATTTACAGTATAATTATACGCAGCCTGCGTATAATCAGTGGTATCAGTGTCTCGCCTAGAAGTGGAAGGACCCCTTTGATCTTGTGATGGAAGTGGATTCTTGAACATCTGATGATCATTATTGGTTGTTTTTGGGTCATGTCCTTCAACTTCAATTTCTCCTCGATCAATAAGATCCTGAATGAGATCTTTCAATTGGTGACAATTACTTGTCTTGTGTCCTCTTCCTTGATGGAACTCACAGTGTTCAGTATCTCTCCACCATGCCAGTTTGACCTGAGGCTCATAGTTTGATAGCTTAGGTAGAGTGATCAAATTTTGAGAAATGAGTTGTCGCAACACTATTTCAATGGGTTCCCCTAAGGGAGTGTATGTGTGTTTTTATTTTTGCTGACAAGGTCTAGGTTCATCATGAGACGTGATGCGACCTTGATTGGAAGGAACATTTGTGTTATTCTGAAGTGGAGGATTTTGTCCTGCAAACCGAACCACAGGTTGTGCATTTTGGATAGTTCGAGCATCCACAACCCCATCGTTGACGATATTCTTATTCTTGTTCCAGAAGTTTGGATTATCACTATTGAAGCGCGGGCGAGGACCATCTTTTGGTTCATTAAATATTTTGATGAGTCCTATCTTGATGAGTGCCCTTTCACATTTTAAACCCTTGGTGATCATATCATTAAAAGAGTCTGTGTCTTTGACATCCGAGTGAAATTCCATTTCTTCGTTTAAGTTGGAAATGAAAATTTCCACTAGTTCTCGTTCAGGTAACTGAAGAGAACGTCTGCTAGACATTTGGCACCATCGTTGCAAGAATACTGAGAATAGTTCACCTGGTTTTTGTTTGGTATTGCATAGATCAGCCATGGTGATGTCGTGTTCAATGTTATGAGAGTAATGAGATAGGAACTTCTAGATGAGTTCCTCAAATGTTCTAATGCCACCCGGTAGTCGGGAAAATCGTGATGTGGTTGTTCCTCCCAAGCTTTGGGGAAAAAGGTGCATTAGGTATGTGTCTTCATATGCTACTTCGAGACAAGCGGAATGAAATTCTCGGACATGATCACGGGGATCCCCCTTTCCTCTATATTTTTTAAATTTGGGTGTTTCGAATCCTCGTGGAAATGGTGGCATGTAAAGATTCCTATCAAAAGGATAGGGACAGATGTCATTGAGTGAGAATTGGTTAGTCTTGACACCACTATGAAGCTGTTGGGCGAGATTCTTGACTTGTTGCCGCAACATCTCCATTTCATTTGGAGGAGGAGGTGGTGGGTTACCTCGAGGAATGTTATATCTTATGGGATCTCTACCTCTTTCCTCTTCATGGTGACTTTGTCTTTTTGATGCTTATCTTAATTGGGCAAGATCAAAGTCAGAGGGGAGTTTTGCTCCTTCTTGAGCGAGTCTTAAGAAGTGAGCATCCGCATTGCTCCTGAGTATTTCGTCAAAAAGTCTGTTAAAGAGAGGGTTATGCTGAGCCCTTTCTATTGTTGCAGGAGTGGGAGTACTTGGGTTTTCGTCATCTGCATTTCCTCCAAGTGCTTCTTGAAATTCATTGAGATTTTCCTCTTCTTCTTCCCTTTCTATTTCTCGTTGCCTTGACTGTGATCGGGTTTGGGCCATTTTGTTTATAAGCTTTTTGTTGAAGTTGTGTGAAAATGATGATGAGTTTTTGTTGAAATGAGAGATTGATGGTTGGTGAATTGTGTTGCACGTGGATCTCTAACACCTTTAAGGTGGATGTAACCAAAATTCCTTCTTTGAATTGCTTGTTTGTTTGATAAGTTTTGATGTGATAAGGTGTAGAGAAATCTGAGATGTGTTATAGATTTAACTACCTAGTAATGAGAGGATTCACTCATGAACTAGTTTTAACCTATGTAGATGTGTCTCTTAGGATGAGCTTATCCTAGATGTAGAAACAATCTAAAAAGTGATGTGATGTGTTTGATTTCAAGCAATATCTAAAAGAGAACTTGGGACAAGAACCTCTTAATGTTTTGAGAGTTGGGACGGATTGATGATGAAGTGATGATGTATGAGTGAGATGATGGATGAAAATGTTTTCAACTTCAATAAAAACTTTGTGTTACAAATGGGACAAACTCTATCTCTTCCCTTTTGGGTGTTGGTGGTATTTCTCGAGCTGTGTTGTATGTGATACAAACGTTTGGGAAGAAGTTGGGATTAATCTTTCCTCCTTGGTTTTTGTGATAACTCGGAGCTCTATATTGCATAAAAGCTTTGCGGTTCAATGATTCGGAATCAAATTCGTTTGTTTTTCCTTGAAGGTAGAGACGCATGTGACGTAGAAAGAATTTATGTGAGACAAATATTTGTCTATTTATATAGAAGAATTTCCTCCTTTTGATCAAAGCCTTTGAGCTCAATGGTCTTCTTTTCAAGTTGATATTCTGATGATGCTTCTTCTTTCGCAAGATGTGAAGAATGGTCATAAAATTTGACTCTTTGTTGTTTGTACCTTGTTTTTGATGTTTTTGGTTGTTTTGACAGATGTTTGGTTGGATGAATACTTTGTTTTTGGGAAGTGATTTTCTGATTTTTCTTTGACAAGAAAACAAAGCAAGCACACAAACACAAGAATGTTGCCTCAAAGGCACAAATGAGTATGGGTCTAGATCAACCCAATCCTTGGACTTGTATATGACCCTTCCTTTAGATGTATTTTAAGGTGTATTTCCAAAGCCTGAAGTCGGCTCAATTTGTACTTGGTCTTTAAAACGAACACACTTCAAACACTTTTTATCCCTAAGGTCAAATGGCCAGTTGTGATAAATTTAGCCCACATCTTGATATTTCTTCGACTTTGGTACTACATACCTTATGAATCCCGCCGTGGTAGGCAAGGATGTGATATACTAAGTCTTGCACTAGCATAACAAATAGATGATCCCTATGATGGGGGAGTCACCACTTTCATCAAGCCACAAGTGACTTTTCAAAAGGCTATGTTTCTACGCAAGGAAATATGTATGGTGAGTATCTTGGGAGCAAAACCATCTATGCTCTTGCACTAAATTATATCGCAAATATCCTCAATCAATAGAACGGGTGGGCTACTACTTAAAGGTGTTTAGTCATGTTCGATGTTTTTGGACATAAGTTCATTCTGCAATGACTCACTTAAGAGCCTTGTAACTAGTGGTGGGGCCCATTTGTCCTTTCGGCCAGTTACACTATAGGAACAGCTATACCCGAGGCTACAGCTTTCGCTCACACCTAATTTCTATAGCGGCTCGAAGGATTTACCGCTCAAGGTCGTTCCCAAGAGTGATGTGTCTCTTGGCAAGCCTCTCTTAAAAAGATAAAATTTTGAGTGTTACTAACACTTTTCTCTTGCACCTAGGACCACGAAAGCCAAGGGAGAGGATAGTGTGTGTTAGAAGTAGGACCACTCGACCAACTCTTTGCACAAGTGTGCCAAGCACGAAAAACACTTGTTCTTTTTAATCTACCATTGCAATGTGATCTAACTATTTGGAGATGTTGCTCCAACAATCATGGTGTTCTTTTTAATTTTCAAAGGCAATTGTTTGAGTAAACTAGAATTTGAAAATCCTGGTCAACTTAATGAAAAACACATTTGCCTAAAGTAAAATTGCTTTAAAAATGAGACAAGTTGATTGTGAATTTTATTTGCACCAAAAATGGAAGTGTGGATTGTGAGTTTTATCTTGATGCAAGAAATAAAATTTGCCTTGTTGATTTTAAGCACCAAAACGAAGTTTGTTTCCTAACTTGAAAAAAAAATAAAGTTGTTTTTGTATAAGTTTGTGGTTCTTTTTACCTTGGAACAATGAAATTCTTTTTAAGAGCCCCAAACAAATATGTGATTCTTTTTTTTAAAAGCCCAAAGTTGAAATGTGAAGTTAATTTTAAACCAAAATAAAAAGTGAATTCATTTTTAAAACCAACTTCAAAAAACAAGTTAGTAAAAAAATATAAATCTACTTTTTAATCTAATTAAAATCTGCACAAAAGAGAAAAATAGTTAGTAAAATCCGCCTATTTGGTGGGCTTCTACAAGCCTAATTTTTTTTTTTTTTTGGTTACAAGGTGATTTGTACAACGTTTTTTTACAATAGCGCTAGTCTGCGTTTGAACAGAGGCACTATTTAACACAAATGCACTAAAAGAAAGGGAAAGACAGAGAAGGAAAAAGCACTGAAACAGGGTGAATAGCACCAAAATAATGTCTAATGCACCAAAACAGTGTCAAAAGCGCAACCTGTGTGACATTTTCAACATTCAAACATGTTATTGGTTAAAAAAAAAAAAAAAAAGTTGATCTTTTTGGTGTTTGGATTCACGTCGGGTTCACCAAATGATGCCCTCCTAAATGGCATAAGATTAGTCTATGATCAAATAACACAAAAACACACAAAACATTAGTGTTAGTCAATCGAAAACTAATCTAAAAGGGCATACCAAAAGAGAGACTACAAGCATGCAAGCATATTTAACTATCAAAGCAAACATGATGAGGCATCTCCAAATACCTCCTAACATACTCTTAGTTCCTTCTCCCTTGTTCCTCTCCTCTCCAAGTTCCAAAATAGTGTAGCTCTTAGCAGCTTTTTGCACTATGGATGCTTATGGAGGATTGAGATTTAATATTAAGCTTCAACTATGAAATGAAAAGCTAAATACTATGCTATTGATGCTAAAATGATTGATTTTACCAAAAAGACAAGATTTTAGTTATGCTATGCTAAATGCTCTCTAAAAATGTCTATAGCCTAAATGCATACAAGTTTTCAAGATCTGGATTATGAAGGAATGGGCTCTATTTATAGGAAAAATGGAGCAATGGATGGCCAGGATTGAAAGGTTTAATCAAGGGTCAAGCTTGAAAGTTGGGGATCCATGTGCACAATTTGCACTAATGAAATGGTGACAAGTGTCAACATAAGATTGGGTTGAGAGAAGAGGTTGGAGGCATTAAATGCTTGAGGAGACCTCATGGTTATCTAGAAGGTAAGGGTCAAGCCTAAATTAGGATTACCCACTAGATTAGGAGTTAATGCAAGGATAAACCTTTGTGCAAATGATTAAGAGATAATCATGGTCAAAGCATTAAAGGCTTGATGAGACCCTTGGGTTGGGTAGAGGTTGAGTCAAAACAAATGTTTTAACCATGTGGGAGGGTTTGAGGTAACCATTAATGGTTATTGGAGACTTTGGGGATTAAGTGGTTGAAGGTTGAAAGCCTTCAATGGTTATCAAAGACTTTGAGCCATTTAGTGGTTGAAGGTTGGAAGCTTTCAAAGGTTATCCAAGACTTTGAGACATTTAGTGGTTGAAGGTTGAAAGCCTTTAATGGTTATCAAAGAATTTTAGGCTTTGAGAAGTGACTCCATTTTGCTTAGGAATGTGACAATAATTAGGGGATGGATTAAGTTAATTAGGAAGGGGTTAGAAGAATCTAGAAGGGGATTAGATTTTGCAAGTGGATTTGGTGGGTGAGGGAAAATAGGATTTTATTAAAATAAAAATTCATTTATTTCAATAAATGTGTGCAAGTTGTATTTGGATAAATATTCAAATAAATATTAATTTATTTAAATGAGAAAAAAGGAAGATAAAACATTAAAATGCTTGAAGACTTTGAGGGGAACCATTAAAGGCTTGAAGACTTTAAGGAAAACCATTAAAGTCTTAAGAAGACTATAGAAGGAAGCCATCAAGTTTGAAGACTTTAAAGCCATCAAGTTTGAATACTTTAAGGGAAACCATTAAAGGTTTCAAGTGGGTGAGGATAAATAGGATTTTAAATAAATAATTTATTTAAAATAGTTGTGCAACTTGCTTTTGTAGGAAAATACAAGTGGGTGGAGGATAAAGGTGATTTAAATAAATTATTTATTTAAAATAATTGTGCAACTTGCTTTTGTAGGAAAATACAAGTGGGTAGAGGATAAAGGTGATTTAAATAAATGTTAATTTATTTAAATGTGAGAGGTGGGATTTTGGGGGATTTAAATAAATATTAATTTATTTAAATGTGAGAGAATATTTAATTAAATAAATATGATTTATTTATTTAATTAATGGTCTGAATTTGGTTAAGTGAATTAAATCAAATAAATTGAATAATTTATTTAATTAATAGGAGAAGAGGGTTAAGATGAATTAATTAAATATTAATTTAATTAATTATTAATTGATGGTTAAATAATCAAATAAATACTAAGTATTCATTTAATTAAGTGGACAGATTTATGTGACTACACCACCTTTTATGGTGTTGATCTTGTTATTACACTATCATATCCACTTATTGTGGAGTGATAATTCCACCTTCGGTGGGTGATCCACCTCATGTGGAATATTATATTATTTCTCCTACCTACCCACACCTATTTCCTACCTACCCTTGTTTCTCATTGAGCCACTTGTCATATTTGTGTGCTCATACATCCATATGGCCTTGCCTATATAAGCAAGCCTCTATTCATTGTATTGGTTAATCCAGTTGATCATTTTTATATTGATGAGAATACAGTTTGTTCTTGTCATTCTATTGTCTCTTTTATGCTTTTCATTGTGCCCTTGATCTTGGCAAAATCCAACACAATCGAACCTTATCTACCAGATCTTCTTCTTCTATCTCTTCCTTTCACTTCTCGATCTACTTTCACTTTAGCAGTCTATCCTCCAACAGATGGATCGATACTTGCTCATCAAGCTTACTGGTTAAATCTCTTACCGGTTCTTTCTTCAACACACGTAGTCGCTTCAAAGTTGGCCACTTAAATACTCAAACTGATCACTCTTATGTTCTCAACAATCACCTTCTCTTCTTTGGCAACTAGTATCATCGACCCATGTCTTCAATCTACATATTTATATTTGAGCTTTCCTACCAAAATGAACAATCAAATTTCACACCCTAGGGTTTTCTTCACTAACCCAATCCATATCAAATCTGATCAGATATCTTCTTTGAGATTGATAACCTGCAACAAAATAAAACCACACTGCCATATCTTATCCGTTTTGTACCCATTTACTAAACTTAGCAAACTGTAAACTGATCATCGACCCTGCTTTATGTCAGTCACAATAAATGACCTAGTTGTTTGCTTCTCCAAATCCAATCTATAGCCATATGTCTTGCATTGATCAAATCACCAAGAGTCTCGTCCTTCGATCTACTTTGAGCCGCAATCCTCTACACTTGACCTGTGATTTTTGTAGTTTGCATTAATACTAACTTAGTCGGCAACTACCTCACCAACACACCAATCATCAACCAATGCATGTTCACCACCTGAAGACCATATGTTATCTTTGTTGGCATCCATCTCAGTTCACTATGTCAATTTAGGCTCAAGCACCAACTAATAACTCACTACTGGTATCTACTTTATACAACCAATCTTCTTTCCTTACCAGTTAACCTTCATGCCATGCACTTCACTATGCACATCTCCATCTATTGAGAGTCCTTCACTATGTCTCTTTGTTGGCTTACTGGTCGCCTTACCTATTGGTTGACACAACACATCAATAATCTCCAATGCAAACACTCTAGTATACTAGTAGATATGTTTACCGATTGACAACACTCTTGCCTGCATACCAGTAACACCCATAAGAACATCATGCCAACAATCTTCAATTGTCTCCATCTATGGAAACACCAATCTCCATCAGCATCTCGGTTGACATTAGCATCCATGAATGAAACCATGTTTGCAAATGCTAAGCCTTTCCTTTCTTCTTCATTAGCTCGGACCTCATCTCAACTAGTTTGCCAAAGTGTCAAACTCATCACTACTTATCCTTCATTTTTTGTCCCTGTAGCTCATCATGCCTTCTCTTGTTGATCTGGTTCATATTTTTGAATTCATATATAGGAGGCTTCCTCATGTTCCACTTGAGTCATCTGGTATAAGCCTTCAGCCACTAGTAGGAGTAGATAGACCATTGCACTCAATCTGCCAAACACCTGGTGGGAGTGGATCCTTTTCACCTACTATCTAATAACTGGTGGGAACCGGTTGTTATTACATTATTCTCTTTGCTTCCAGTATTGCTCCAATATGACTTCCCTATTTGAGAAGACACAACTTCAACCAGACATATAACCTGGTTGAGCACACTCTTTGTCAGTCTTCTCTTCATCTTGTGACAACATCTACATCTGGTGGGAGTCCTATTGGTTGACATCAAATTTGCATATTGGTTGCCTGCACATTATTCATTAGTTCAACCTTGTTGTCTTACCGGTTACATGCTTATCGGTCTGTATATGAACCGATGCCTTATTCATCTATGTTCTACTTGTCCCTCGCAAGCTTACTGATGGACATGTTTACCGATTAATACAACAACACAATGCCAACACATTACTTACCAGTTGACATTCCATACCGGTCTCCATTACTTACTCACTGGTTGACATTCCATACCGGTCTCCAACACTTACTCACCAGTTAACCCCAACTTGTATATTGAGGAACATACTGGTTGACATCCCATACCAGTCGAGATCAATGACAACACAATGCCAACAAGGAGATCCAAGACATGAAAAACATGTTCAAAAACCTAAAGAGAGGGATTCACAAGAAGACATACATTTGGAGAAATATGTCCTTATCCTTTCAATCCATCACTCTCAGTGAATCCTTGTCTACTAGTATTTTATTTTCCTAAGTTTGACAAATATAAAGGTAAAGGAGATCCTAAATAACATTTTGGAGAATTCTACATAGGTTGCCAAGAGGTCTCTTATAGTGACGTGTACCTAAGAATACTCTTCCCAAAATTCTAAGTGGGCCTTCTCTTGCTTGGTTTTATGGCTTACATCATGGCTCTATCCCCTCATTCTCTGACCTTGTTAAATAATTTACAACTCATTATGATTACAAAATTGAAAATGATGCATCCATATTGATATATGTAAATACCAAATAGAGAAATGGAGAGACCTTTGTCAAGTTTTTTACAAAGGTGGTGTCACCTCATTAGTAAATTCTCTTGGGATATCCTCGAGTCATACCAAGTTGAATTTTTCATTTTCCAACCATCATGTCCTAATAACCAACCTCAATGAGATTACAACCCACTTGCCAAACCAATCTAGGTTATCTTCCAAAAGCTTGTCCAAGCCAATTTTTTGGTCTTTCCTATGACCCATCCTTATGACCCAAATCAACCCAATCCACAATGGTACAATAAAAACAAATATTGTGATTACCATCGTGTACAAGGTCATGATACTAGAAAGTGCATGAAGCTTAAAAGTTACAATCAAGATCTTATTGGCAAAGGTGATGTTGAAGTTGTAGTTGCTAGAAATAACAACTCCAATGATAAGATTAAAATGTATCAAGACCCTTTTCTTAAACATGGTAAGGATAAAGGTTCATCATCTCATTCAATTTCTTAGGAATACACCAATACTATCAAAGGATTTAACTCCCTTGTAGGATGCATTGAGCCCACATAAAACTATGTCAATACCATAACTATTCAAGGAGCTAATTCTACACCTACACTTCATAGGGAAAGAATAACCATTCAGGGAACCCCTTCTTCTTTGTCATCCAATAGATTAATCCAATAAGAAGTAGTCATCCAAGGTGCCTCTCCTTCAAATCCACACCCTTCAAGAAATTGCAATTTAACCACAAGAAGAGGAGGGGTAACTATTCAAGGAGCTCCTCCTCCTCCACCTTCTTCTTCCTAACTATCCACCACTTGCTACAATATTATTTATCACCTTGGTAAGATGCTTACACAAATATTATTCTTGAGCTCCTCAAGACTTCACCCATCCACGAGTAAATCCTTGAAAAGGCCTTACTAGAATCATTTATACCTAATAATATCAATGTTGTGCAATTTTAGGCCTTAATAGGTAACCTTTTCACATAGAATCACCTTGTCTTTTCTTCTAAAGATATTCCATCTGACGATCCCTCACATAACAAACCCTTCCATATTGAAGCCATTGTACATAAGCATAAAATTAAAAAAAGTCCTTATAAATGGTGGATCCAATTTAAATCTATGTACATACAAGTTAATACAATAGTTGGGATACTCTGAAGACCTCATTGATTCTACAAGAAAGATTAGAATCAAGGCATATAATGATGCTAACATAGTCTCTAAAGGCACAATTACATTTCATTCCAAGTTGGCCCAACAACAGTTGAAACAACATGTCAAGTTTTAGACCTTGATCTCCCATAGAATATCCTTCTTGGTCATCCATGGATTCATTCCATCCATGTAATCCCCTCCACCTATCATCAATGCTTGAAATTTCCATACTATAGTGTCATAAATTATACACCCTTAATTGGGTGGTACAATTCCATGCTTAGGTTAGCACCCGCCTTAGTATGTTTGGATGTTGCATTTTAAATTCTCTTTAAGCATTTAATTAATTAATTTAATTAAATCTAAAGTATTCTTTTATCCCTCCACACATAATAAAATTGGTCCCTTTACCCTAAGTGTGCCCCTTTTTATTTTATTTTTTCAATTAATTAATTCATCAAAAGCCCTAATTATGTCCTATTTCAACTTTCAAGGCCCGATTTCACATATCTAAACATCTTGAATCGTCACATCGAGTTGGGGATCACCTTATAATCATGATACCTTGCATCCCTAAATATTTGGAAAAAAGTTGTCGAACCAATGTCATTCATAACTGTCCCTACTTTTTCTCCCCAAATTTAGGGATCATATTTTGGTGGTATTATAATGTTTAAACCCGACTTGGTGTTGTGTGAGGTAAAAAATGATAATGACAAACTATTGCAACACCACAAAGATCCAACCACAACAAACCCTAGTCCTACAATAAAACATTCACCATACACTAATGAAGAAACCTAAGAACATGCAAATTAACAAATTGAAAGAATAATACCATTCACATGCCAAGTAGGGTTTGATCTACATTGTCTCCTATCTCCATTGATCTTGTTTGATATATTTTCTCTTACATTTTATATATGCACAAGAACTCAACAAATAACAGATTGTGCTTGTGAAGTAGCTTGATGGCAAGAAGGCTTGATAGATGCATTAGCTAGTTGATTGATTAGGGTTGGTAATGATGAGAGTATCCTCTTATATAGAAGACACTTTAAAAAATGGAGGGATAAGATTAAAAGGTGAAAAGATAAATGGTCGCCTAGGATAAAAGGGGTAGGTAAAATAAATAATAAAATATGAAGAGGGTAGGTAGAGGAAAATTAAGAGATAAATGACATGTGTCATAGAGTGAAAAATATAATGAATTAATTAATTAAATAAAGATTTATTTAATTAATAGAAGAAGTGGGACCAATTAAATAAATAAAAATATTTATTTAAATAAGGAAAAAGATAATTTAAATAAATAAAAATATTTATTTAAATAAGGAAAAATATAATTTAAATAAATAAAAATACTTATTTAAATAAGGAAAGGATAGAAGAGGATCAATGAATTAATTAAATAAATAAAAATCTATTTAATAAATAGAAGACTTAGGATAAAATAATTAAATAAATAAAATATTTATTTAATTAAGCTAGGACAATTTTAGGTGTCTACATTTTGCCCCTCTTTGAGACAATGCAGCTTGTCACGTTGTTTCAAAGAAGATAAACTGATACAAAGTTTCCCCAAGATGGGAATGATATGCCCCCTCGAGAGGTTGGATGATTTTTTTTATAAAAAATTCAAACAATCTTTCGATAAGAAAGAAATGCTAGAAAGGATTGACAGGATAGGGTGACAAAGTGAAGCAAGAAAAAAGACTAATTCAAGAAGCGGGAGTCTGGCACAACAAAATAGAGTATATACAAGCCCAAAAAGAAAATATCTATTAGACAGTTCAAATAACCGGAAGACAACTGAGAGGGGGAAGGGGTGAATCAATTGTCACAGATTACTGAAACTATTAACAATTTAAACTTTAATACCAGAACCCAAAACATTAATATTGGAATAGAAGTCAAACCAATTAAGCATAAACAATAATCACAGAATAAATACCATTCGCATGTCACAAATATTTGTACGTGGAAAACCCGGTAAAGGAAAAACCCATGGTGGGAATCCTACCCACGGTTAGATAATACTTTTGTAGTAAGTATGTGACTTACAATTGAGGGGCCTGCACTTACAGGAAGGCCAATAGCCTAAAGCGCACTGGTCATCACAAAAGGAGCCTCACTGACTACATAGAAATCCAGACTACAATCTGGAGAAGTGTTGAACTGCAAAAGATAACATATCATATGCCTGAGTATAGTTCCAGTTAAGGTCAATACCGGAGGACTAAATCCTCTTACATAAACCCAATTCGATCTCCAATGATCGACCAAATCCTCTGCCTGAATGATATTACATTATTCACACATTACATTCCTTGGCCATGACCTCTAACATAACCATGATAATCTACAATGAGATCTTACATCTATATATACAAACCCTCGACCATAAACAATCAGGTCGGCCACCAAATAATAAACCAATTACATAATTACAAACCATGTCGGCCTAAGACCAAACAAATAATATCCAACACATAAGACATCCTGGGAATACATCGAGAGGTCCAATCCACACGTTACATTAAAGTTGGTCCATAACCTAGATCAACCAGGACCCAATATAGGTCCACACACTTCAGTAATGATCTCCATCTGCTAAGTCTCGAACATGATCACCAACAACATCCTAGAACTCCACCACAAGCTTCACCAACACCACTTATGCAATTCATCAAAGATCTTCATCAAAAGCTCTGTCGGTGAAACCCTCACTGGAACCAAAAGCCAAGCCTCCAAGCAAACAAGATAGCATCTGATCACCATACCAAAACCAACCGACCAAATATGAGCACGAGTATCATGAACAAGCCAATTCCGTCACCAAACTATACTAGAGCCTACCGGATCATGTCGAATCCAAATCAACCAGAAACCACTCAACCTATCGGGACTAGAAGAGTGCTAGTAAAGCATCCAAACAGCTAATGTTGGCATCAATGACAAAACTTCAATGCAACATATTATCAATTCCACCAAATGGCCAACAATCTCTTCCTTTGGCATTGATGGCAACACTAGATGTGAAAAACATCTAAGTACCAAGAAATGTCAAACATGTCTCCCCAATGGAAGACAACCAACAATCTCCCACATACAGCTCTAAATGTCAATATCTCCCCCCCTTTGATTTTTTCTTTTTCATATCTCTCCCTTTACTTTTTTTATTCATATCTCCCCCCCTATGACTTTTTCTTTTTCTTTCTTTGTCTTTTTCATATCAATATCTCTCCCCCTTTGACATCAATGCCAAAAATCTGACAAAAATATCAAAGTAATAACATAAACCACTGAATCACAAAGTTGACTACTCCCCCTAAGCAATAGCATCCCACATTAGTGTCAGAATGAATAGTATCTCTAATAATGCATGTCGGACTGATGCCAAACCGCATCAATCATGTCTCTATCGGAGGGGCAGAAACTCCCAATTTGTCTCTCAGGTACTCAAATGATTCCTTGTGCAAAGGTTTAGTGAAAATATCTACAATTTTCTTTTTAGTGTTCACATAAACCAATTTAACTTCATTTGGTTCCACCTTTCCTTCAAAAAGTTATACTTGATAGATATGTGCTTTGTTTTAGAATGAAATATGGGATTCTTTGATATATCAATAGCAATAGAGTTATCACAGTGAATAACTACAGGTGCATCACAATCCACCTTTATATCCTTCAATATTTGCTTCATCTATTAAACTTGTGTACAGTTAGTAGCAGCGGCAACATACTCAACTTTAGCAGTAGATAAAGAATTACATGATTGTTTTTTGTTGATCAATGAAACCAACTTCTTTCCAAGAAATAAAGCTCCACTGGAAGTGCTTTTCCGGTCATCAACAATCTCGAGCCCAATCAACATTTGTATATGCACATAATGTAAAGTTATCATCCTTAGGGTACCACAAGCCATATTCTGATGTACCTTACAAGTATCTAAAAATCCTTTTCACTGTAATCTCATGATTTTCTCTAGGGTCACTCTGAAATCTTGAAATGATACAAACAACATTCATAATGTTAGGCCTAGTCTAAGTCAAATAAAGTAGACCTCCAATCATAGATTTGTATCTTGTAGGATTTATCGGTGTAGAAACATCTTTTCTTGTCAATTTCTCACTTGTAACCATAAGAGTACTTACCGGTTTAGAATCTCCCATACCAAATTTCTTCAACAATTCCTTAGCATATTTAGTTTGATAGATGAAAATACCTTTGTCAGACTCAGTAATCTACAAACCTAAGAAAATTTTCATCTCACCAATCATAGACATCTCAAATTCTTTCTCCATATTCTTATAAAAATCTATGCATAACTTATCTTCACCTCCAAAAATAATGTCATCAACAAATACTTCAATAATCAGTATACCATCATCAATGATCTTATAATATAAATTATTGTCAGCACTGCCCTTAGTAAAACCAAGCTTCAAAAGATATGTATCCAACCTTTCATACCAAGCTCTAGGTGCTTGTTTCAATCCATATAAAGCTTTCCTTCACCTGCACACCATATTTGTATCATCTGATAGTGAAAAACCATCAGGTTGTTCAATATAATCTTCCTCATCAAGATCCCCATTCAAAAATGCACATTTAACATCCATCTGATAAACCTTGTAGTTTTTATAAGAAGCACAGGCAAGAAATAATCTTACAGCTTCAATCCTAGCTACAGGTGCAAAAGTCTCTCCATAATCAATTCCTTCCTTCTGAGAATATCCTTTACAAACCAATCTAGCCTTATTCCTTATAACTTGACCATCCTCATTCAATTTATTCCTAAAAACCCATTTAGTTCCAATAGAATTTTTATTTTTAGGCCAACGAACCAAGGTCCATGTGTTATTTTTCTCAATCTAATCTAATTCTTCTTCCATAGCTTTCAACCAATATTCATATTTACATGCCTCAATTACTGATATCGGTTCAACTTGTGAAATTAAACATACCTCATTAGTTGCCAGTCTTCTTGTCATCACTCCATTACTCTTATCCCCAATGATCTGATCTTCTAAATGATTCAATCTCACATACCTAGGAGTCTTGTGACTTTCTGGTCCTCTTCCCTATTCTTCAGTTACTATAGAATTCTCTGATACTGTCAGAGTAACTAGTTCAACACTCTATTTTGGTAAAAGGTGCTACTGGTTCAGATATAATCATTTCCACTGCCAGTTCCTTCTCATAAACTCTGATTTGACTTTTGTTCAACTCATCTACTTTGACATTAGCACTCTCCATAATTCTCTTCAATCTCTTGTCATAACATCTATATGCTTTGCTTTCATTAGAATAACCAAGAAATATGCCTTCATCACATCTAGGATCAAATTTCCCAATTATATCATCTCTCTTGATATAACATTTACTACCAAAAATTATGAAATACTTAATTGTAGGTGTATTGCCAAACCATAATTCATAAGGTGTCTTATCGGTTTCTCCTTTGATATGTACTCTATTGAATGTATAAACTGTTGTGCTCATTGCTTCTCTCCAGTAGATATGAGGTAGACTAGCTTCCATCATCATTGTTCTAGCAGCATCCAAGATAGTTATGTTCTTGCTTTCCACAACTCCATTCTGCTGAGGTGTCCGAGGAGCAGAAAATTGTCTTCTTATAGCATACTTCTCACAAAAGTTATTAAACTCACCAGATGTGAATTTTCCACCATGATATGACCTCAAAAATTTAATATTCAATCCTATCTCAATTTCCACTTTAGCATTAAAGATTTAAAACTTTTCAAATGCTTTAGATTTCTCCTTAAGAAAAGTAACCCACATCATTCTAGAATAATCATCAATGATTAGCATGAAATATCTATCACCTTGAAAAAATTTAACTCTAGAAGGGCCACACAAATTAGTATGAATAAGGTCAAGAAAATCATTTGATTTATCTTGTATACTCCTAAAAGAGGTTCTGACCTATTTACCCATTTGACATTCTTTACATACCGAATTATAGGGCTTCATAATCTTAGGTATATCCCTAACTGCCTTAGTTGAACTGATCTTCACAATGAATCAAAATTCACATGACACAGATTTTTATGCCATGGCCAACTCTCATCAATATGTGTAATCAAACATGTCTTCTCACTAGAGTTCAAATGAAACATATGACCTTCTGTTTGTGTGCCGGTTTCAATCTCCAAACCAGATCTGTTAATGATTTTACATTTTCCATCCTTGAACTATAATTGAAATCCTTTATTTACCAATTTTCCTACACTCAAAAGATTATGCCTTAAACCTTCAACATAATAAACATTGTTAGTATTGTTCTTACCATCCAATGATATAGTTCCTTTTCCTTTAATCATACGTACTCTGTCATCTCCAAATCTAACTAGACTGCCATCAAATTCTTGCAAAGACAGAAACTTCCCTTTATCTCCAGTCATATGATGTGAACAACCACTGTCAATTACCCATTCATCCCTATCTTCAATTTTAGCAGCAAGTTCCTTCTCTTCGGGTATATTCTCTTCCAATGCCAGATCATCTTCCTTGATAGCCAGGAACACCAATTCCTTCCCATTACTAGAACCACTAGCAAAATCTTTTGTCGGTTCATCATCAGAATCAGTAATGCCTTCCTCATCTGCTATGTAGCATGATTTGTCTCTATTATTCTTGTACTTATATTTATTCTAATATCCAGGTTTAGGCTTAAATGATCTTCTAAATCTTTCTTCAAATCTTGAATTCCTTTCAGGACATCTAGATGCAAAATCACCAGTCTTATTACATGCAAAACATTTAAAAGGTGATTTTCCTTCATACTTACTTCCTACTGGTCCTTTAGGTACTCTTCTAGCAAATAGTGCTTCAAGTTGCTCAAACTCATCATCTTCTCTCTTCATATCTTCTAATTCCTTTTCATAGAGATCTTTCCAATCTTGCTTACCGATTGTAGATGTAGATGCATGAAAAGAAGGTTCAGTCTTCACAACTCTAGAAGGTCCAAATTCTTCAAGCTCAAAAGAAGATAGTTTCCCAACCAAAGTATCTCTATTGACAGATGTATTAGCCATTGTTCTCAACTCATTAATAGTAGTAGCCTTCATTTGGTAAGCTGGTGGTAGGGCTCAGAGTTCCACCACAACATTGAATTCCCATAACAACCTCATTTACCCTTTCCATGAATGCAATAATCCTTTCATCTTCTTCCATCTTTAGGTTTTCATATCTCACTCGGTAAACATCAAGTTTAGAAATCTTCACTATAGGGTCACCTTCATTAAGAGTCTCCAACTTATCCCATATAGCCTTTCCAGATGATTTCCTGGTTAATCCCATTATTTGCTGATCAGAAAGGGCACACATGAGCACTTCTCTTGCTCTACAATCATTCTCAAGCTCCTTGTCCAGGTTTTCCCGAGGAGGATTGCCAAATCCCAGATTATAAGGTGCGATGCCATTCTGTGTGATCTCCCAAATCTCCTTGCCAAGACATCTCAGATGAGTCTCCATCTAAATCTTCCATACTGTGTAATTTGTTTTATCAAGCCTTGGAATATCCTTTTGAAAGATAGCTCTAGAAGAACTGGATAAACTTGAACTATTAGTCGCAATAGGATCTTCCTAAAGTGGTTAAGCTTTCTACAGAGAGTACCAAAGCTCTGATACCAATTGTTAGATAGTTTAAATAACTAGAAGACAACTGAGAGGGGGGGTGAATCAGTTGTCACGGATTACTGGAACTATTAGCAATTTAAACTTTAATACTAGAACCCAAAACATTAATACCGGAATAGCAGTAAACCAATTAAGCATAAACAATAATCACAAATAAATAGCATCCACATGACACCAATATTTTTATGTGGAAAACTTGGTAAAGGGAAAAAGCATGGTGGGAGGCCTACCCACAATCAGATAATACTTCTGCAGTAAGTATGTGAATTATAATTGAGGGGCCTTTAGAAACAATTCCATCTTTGCTCAGAGTTCCACCACAACATTGAATTCCCATAAAAACCTCATTTACTCTTTCCATGAATGCAGTAACCCTTTCATCTTCTTCCATCTTCAGGTTTTCATATCTCACCTGGTAACCATCAAGTCTAGCAATCTTCACTACAGGATCACCTTCATTAAGAGTCTCCAACTTATCCCATATAGCCTTTCTAGATGATTTGCTGGTTAATCCCATTATTTGTTGATCAGAAAGTGCACACAAGAGGGCTTCTCTTGGTCTACAATCATTCTCAAGCTCCTTTTCCAGGTTTGTCAGAGGAGGATTGCCATATCCCAGATTATAAGGTGTGACACCATTCTATGTGATCTCCCAAATCTCCTTGCCAAGACATCTCAAATGAGTCTCCATCTGAATCTTCCATACTGTGTAATTTGTTCTATTAAGCCCTGAAATATCCCTTCAAAAGATAGCTCCAGAAGAACTAGATGAACTTGAACTATTAGTCACCATAGGATCTTCCTGATGTGGTTAAGCTTTCTACAGAGAGGACCAAATCTCTGATACCAATTGTTAGACAGTTCAAATAACCAGAAGACAACTGAGAGGGGGGGTGAATCAATTGTCACAGATTACCAGAACTATTAGCAATTTAAACTTTAATACCAAAACCCAAAACATTAATACTGGAATAACAGTTAAACAAATTAAGCATAAGCAATAATTATAGAATAAATATCGTCCACATGACACCAAGATTTGTACATGGAAAACCTGGTAAAGGGAAAAACCATGGTGGGAAGCCTACCCACAATCAGGTAATACTTCTGCAGTAAGTATGTGAATTACAATTGTGGGGCCTGCACTTGCAGGAAGGTCAATAGCCTAGAGTGCACTACTCATCACAAAAGGAGCCTCACTCACTACATAGAAATCTAGACTACAATTTGAAGAAGTGTTGAACTGCAAAAGATAGCATCTCCTATGCCTGAGTACAGTTTTGGTTAAGCTCAATACCGAAGGACTAAATCCTCTTACATAAACCCAATTTGATCTCCAATTATCGACCAAATCCTCTTCGTAAATGATATTACATTATTTACACATTACATTCCTTGATCATGACCTCTAACATAACCATGATAATCTACAATGAGATCTTACATCTATATATACAAACCCTTCACCATAAACAATCAGGTCAGCCACCAAATAATAAACCAATTACATAATTACAAACCATGTTGACCTAAGACCAAAGAAATAATATCCAACACATAAGACATCTTGGAAATAAATGGAGAGGTGCAATCCACATGTTACATTAAAGTCGGTCCATAACCTAGATCAACTGGGACCCAATATAGGTCCACACGCTTCAGCAATGATCTCCATCCACCAAGTCTCGAACATGATCACCAACAAAATCTTGGAATGCCACCAAAAGCTACACCAACACCACTTATTCAATTCATCAAAGATCTTCATCAAAAGCTCTATCAGTGAAACCCTCGCTGGAACCAGAAGCCAAGCTTCCAAGCAAACAGTATAGCATCCTATCACGAGACCAAAACCAATTGACCAAATATGAGCATGAGTATCATGAACAACCCAATTCCATCACCAAACTATAAGCAAGCCAAATCCAAATCAACCAGAAACCACTCAACCTTTGGGACCAGAAGGGTGTCGGTAAAGGATCCAAATAGCTAGTGTTGGCATCAATGACAAAAATTCAATGCAACACATAATCAATTCCGCCAAATGGCCAACAACATCCTCATTTGCATCCATAGAACTTAGGAGATTAGAGTAGGGTAGAGTACTTAGAACTTAGAGAGCAATCAATAGTGTAGAAGAGATGGTAGAGAGGATCCATCAATTCGATCGTGTTTTTTGGTTTTAGCGACCAGACAACATAGGTGAGATGGTAAGTACCTTGATCTTTCTTAGTGTTGAACATAGAGTACCACTAAGAGGGGGGTGAATCAGTGGTTGCTAAACTTTTTGACCTTTCAAAGCAACTTCAAAATATCGATTATTAACTCAAGCACTAAACAATCAAGTTAGTAAAGTAGAAAGGAAAAACAAGGACATCAATCACACAAATGCAACTCACAACACCAGATGTATGAGGAAAACCCAATATGGGAAAAACCTCGGTGAGAAAAGTTGCTAGAGACTACTGCTCCAATCCAGCCTCATAGGTAAAACATTGTACTAAAAATATTGAGGGCACCAACCCAAGAAGCACCAACCCCTTCTATTTTAGGGAACCAACCCAAGGAGCACCAACCCCTGTACCAAGCTCTAACTTGGCGATGTATATTGAAATACAAATTTGATACAGTTAAGGCTTCTTGTTGAAAATCAATTCTATGACTATTGATCAAATATCTTACTATCGGTTGATTGTATTTTCTCCTCCACTGAATCTCACACTACCAGTTGTGAGATTTCTCTATCTGATTCTTGGCCACTATTATCTCTCTCACTCTCTCTCTCTCACAGTCTCACCACACACTGTGTCACACTTGGATGCTTCTTTTCTCTACCACAACTCATTGGTTTGCTTAACTATTGAACTACAGTTATACCGGTACCTAATCACAGCCGGTTAAACCCTCTCACTAATTTCCTTGCTCACTTACTTTGCAACTTTATTAGAATAAATTCTAAAACCAAAATTCTTCTCTACACTTAATCTCTCTTCTCTCTTTTTCTTCCTTGCAACATCAACTCGCTCTATCTCAAGGTCATATATTTATCACAAAGGTTTCTCGCCAAGAAGCAATTCAAAATCAGAGTAGTTAGGGTTTCCTTTTCCTGACACAATCTGCATGAGATCCGATCTAGTCTGTCTTGGGTCAATCACCTATATTCCAGGGATGCATCTATACACATTTTCCATTATCCAATACATACTTGCTAAAGATAGAAATCACGTACAAGATTTCCTACCTTGAAATCTCTCGACTCATATATGAAATTAGTTGTTTCCTTTTCAAGGTCTTCTTGCAATCAGATTTCCTTTGCATTGATCCAGGCACCAACTATTCCCTCATCTTCCTCTGTCATTCTTTCTTCCTTGATCTGCATCAGTCAATTTCAATCCCATGATTTGTGGCTATTTCATTAATGTCGACTAGTTGTTTCAACAACCATGTCAATGGAGGCTTCACCAACCTCTACATGTTTGCCACCTCAAATCCACATGGCATCACAACAGCCAATCACTTAGCTCACTAAGACATATTTGGTTCATACATGATGATTTAGAAAAATCATACCGGTACATCCCTTTATCAGTGAGACCTTCTTCTTTTTCTAACTGACAGTGAACACTATATCGATAACACATCATCACCTTCGGTGATTTGTGATACTTTAACATGCTGCCTCTTCATCAAAAACATGCAGCCAACCTCCAAACTGGTTTATTGCTCTCTCGGTTGTTACTCAACATGTTAATATACACACAGTCTTCATCTCAGTTTATTCCTTACCGGTAAGCCTTCATTCTATCTGCTCACTCTCATGTTAATTTTCCATCATACCAGCCACTCCTTCTTTCTTACTAGTGACCTTTCCAAACTGGTTGACATCAATGACAACTTAATGCCAAAATGGCAACAATCTCCCCCTTTGGCATTGATGTCAACTTATTGCAAGACACTTCATTCCAGTACATTTCTCCCCCTTTGACACAATGACAAAGGGTACTATACACTCCCCTTTGATCCATATCAAGCTCCCCCTTTGACCGCTATCAACTTCCCCTGAGCCACATAAATCCTTTCTAGGTAGATGACACAACTCCCAACTTGTGTCGGAGATACTCAAAAGTGCTTACCAGTAATGGTTTCGTGAAAATGTTTGCTACTTGTTCTTCAGTAGGGACATAATCCATCCTCACCTCCTATCCTTCAACCTTCTCTCTAAGAAAATAATACTTGATAGCAATGTGCTTTGTTCTGGAATGCATCACTGGATTCTTTTCTATGTTGATTGCACTCAAATTGTCACATCAGATGAGAATAGGATAAATGATGTCCACTTGTATGTCCTTGAGGGTCTGCTTCATCCAAAGCACCCAAGAGCAGCATGTAGTAGCAGCAATGTATTCAGCTTCACCAGTAGATAGAGATACTGAGTCTTGCTTCTTGCTATGCCAAGATGTTAACAGATGGAGATTTGAAAAATAGTGTTGGTGCAACTGTTCTGGATGATTCTAACATTCTTGCTGGTGTTTATTAGTCATGTCCTATTTTTTTTGGTGATCCGTATTGATCATTGTGTGAAATTTTGGTGGTTTTCATCAACCGGTATTGATTTTCATCTTATGCGGTATTTCTGGTGGTGTAGCATGTTGTGGTTGATCTTGGCGTAATTTCCGGTGGAGTTGATCATTTGGGAATTAGAATTAGGTCCATGTTATGTCATGTAAATCATTATATTGGTCTTGTGGTCAATCCTTGTATCATGTGATGTAATTTTGTAATTGAGGGTTGAGGGTTTAGCTGACCTTGTTATCAAGGTTGATGAATTGTATATATAGTTGAGTTATTCATGTATTTTTGTTTTGGTCTTGTGTCTGCATTATCAAAGAGAGGTGTATGTGTGGACAAGTGATTTAGCATTCAGTGTTGAGTTTGAGGTGAGATTGGTGTTATAGGGTAAACATCTATGCTTAGCTGAAAGTATAATCAGGCATTTGGAGATGCTATTCTTTCAATTCATTTCTTCCGAATTGTAGTCCGAATCATATTGTAAGTCAGTGAGACTTCCCTGAGGGTTGTAGCCTTCCGAGCAAATATCTTTTGAGCAGTGAGCTCTAGGCAGTGTGCCTGAGTGCATGTGCATTCCCTATTGTAATATTTTCACATACTACTATAGAGTATCATCTTACTATGGGTAGCTTCTAAGCATGGTTTTTCCCTTTACTAGGCTTTCCACATCAAAAATCTTAGTGTTGTGTGTTGTGCTATTAATTTTCTCATCTATTTATTGCTATAGTTTGTTAGATATGTTGTTGTGCTTAAAGTTTTATATTTTGGTGAAGACTGACTCACCCCCCCCCCCCCTCCTCTTAGTCTTTCTTCTTGGTTGCTTCTAAAAATTGGTATCAGAGCTAGATCCTTAGGTAGAAGCTTAATCGCTTGAGGAGATCCAAGTGGGGGCTCAAGGTATTCTTTTTAAGAAGGACAGTCTGAGGTTTGATGGAAGCAACTATACTATATGGAAGAACCAAATGGAGGTGCATTTGAAATGTCTTAGTGAAGATTACTGGAAGATTACAAAGAATTCCTATGTTGTTCCTCAGAATGGACCATCTACTTCTGATGAGGTTAAGGAAGAAGAATACAATATTAGAGCGAAGGAAGCATTTCTTAGTGCCCTGACTGATTCAAAGATGACAAATGCTATGGGACTTTAGACCAGACATGAGATCTAGGAGAAGCTTGAAATTCTATATGAAGGTGACAAGCAATTCAAAGTTGCTAATTTGAAGAGCTTGAAAGGAAAATATGAGGCATTGAAGATGGGATGTGATGAGAACATACATTCTTTTATGGTTAAGGTGAATGACCTTGTCCTAGGTATCAGATGTATTGGTGGAAGCATTGAGGAAGATGAAATTGTTGCTAAGGTGTTGAGATCTTTGCCTCCTGCTTATAAGCATAAGGTTGCTTCTATTGATGAGATTTGGAGTGTGACTACAATGACAAGAGATGTTTTGGTTGGAAAACTTGTTGCATTTGAGCTGAGTGAGTTTGGAGAATCACAAGGAAAGTCTAAGAAAACATTTAGAGCATCTACATCTATTTTTTGGTAAGCAAAAGTATGATCCTGATGAGTGCAAAATATCTAGATATGATATATATATATAGAGAGAGAGAGAGAGATCTTGATGATCTTGAAGCACTGATTGCCCAAAGATTTCCTAAAGGTGCCAGTAAGTATGATGGAAAGTTTCCTTTGAAATGTTTCTCTAGTAATAAGATAGGACATTTTGCTTCTAGATGCTTGGAGAGAATGGCTAAGTATGAAAGGCATGATAAGTTTGATAAGCATGATAAGAATAATAGATATGAGAAGCATAAGAGGTATGATAAGTCTAACTAGAAGTTTACGAACCAGAAGAACTATAACTACATTGAAGATGAAGGTGTTATTGATGATGAATCAGAAGGAGATGAAGTTGTGTTTATTGCAATTAAAGAGGATAGACTTGTACCTATTGATTCAACTAGCTATTATGTTAAGGAGAAAGCTTTGGCTGCTAAGGAAGAAGAAAATGATGAATGGGTGATTGACAGTGGTTGATCACATCATATGATCGGTGATAAAAGCAAATTCGTAAGCATGGAAAGGTATGATGGTGGAATAGTTAGATTTGGAGATGACAAAGCCTATGTAATCTATGGGAGAGCTTCTATTTCTTTTGATGGTAATCATAAAACTGATGATGTCTTATATGTTGAAGGTTTGAAGAATAATCTTTTGAGTTTTGGACATATGGTTGATAAGGGTTATGATCTACAATTCAAGGATGGTAAATGCAAGATTTTGAATGCCTCCGGTATAGATTGCATTTGGGACTCATACCGAAGGTAACATTTTTCATTTGAATGCTGGTGAGAAAATTTGTTTGATTGCTAAGATAGATGAGAGTTGGTTGTGGCATAGGAGAATATGTCATGTAAATTTTTATTCAGTGATTAAGATCTGTTCTACACAAGTTGTTAGAGATCTTCCTAAGATTGTTAAGCTTGCTAATCTGGTATGTAAGGAATGTCAGTTGGGTAAGCAAACAAGAATTTCTTTCAAGAGAAAATAGTATACATTTGATGGAGTGCTAGATCTTGTGCATACTAACCTATGTGGACGTACAAATGTTAGAAGTGTGCAAGGTGATAGATATTTTATGTTGCTAATTGATGATTATTCCAGGATGATGTGGGTTGTCTTTTTGAAGGAGAAATCAGAAGCATTTGACAAATTCAAGATATTCAAAGGTAAGGTGGAAAATGAGTCTGGATTGAAGGTGAAGTGTCTGAGATCTGATAGACATGGATAATTTCATTCCGGTGAGTTTTGTAGACACCTAAAATTGTCATGTCTAATTAAATAAATATTTTATTTATTTAATTATCTAAGCCTAATTCTTCTATTAATTAAATAAATCTTTATTTATTTAATTAATTCATTTATCCTCTTCTAGCCTTATTTCTCATTTAAATAAATACATTTATTTATTTAAATTATCCTTTTTTCCTAAATTAAATAAATATCTTATTTATTTAATTATCCCACTTCTTCTATTAATTAAATAAATATTTATTTATTTAATTAATTCATTAACCTTTTCTACCCATGACACATGTCATTCATCTCTTAATTCATACACTACCTACCCCTTTCATTATTTTATTATTTCCCTTACCTACCCTCTAATCATAGCCGACCTCCTTTTACACCTCTCAATCTTATCCCTCCATTTTCATATTGTGTCTTCTATATAAGGAGATGCTTCCTTCATTATCTAACCCTAATCATCCTAAGGAGCTAATGACCTAATTACTTGATCACTTGACTACACTACGATCCTACTTGCAACCACATTTCGTTCTTTGTTGAGCTCTTGTGTACATAAAATCTGAGAGCAAATATATCAAGCAAGATCAATGGAGATAGGAAGAATGGAGATCCAAACCCTATTGGACATGTGATGGTACAATCTTGGTGATTTTGTTTTATTTACATTGTCTTAGGTAATCTTCATATGTTATGGTGGATCTTTGTTGTTGTTAGGCTAGGGTTTTGTGGTTGGATTCATTTAGCCTTTCAATATTGTTATTTTTGTTATCCATTTTCACCATATACATTTTGGCACGCCTGGTGGGACCCTTGTCCCTTTTGCATTTAACTTCCTTGTTGCAAATTTTGTAATGTGAAGTTGCAGATCCAACGTTTTCGGCAGCATTTTGATATTTCTGCGTCTGCGTATTTTCGGATCGCGTTTTTTATTTTCTAGCGCGTCTGTGACATCTGGATCCGCGTCTGTGTTTTGGCAATATTTTATTTTTGCAGGTTCAGGAAAACACGTCTGTGTTGTAAAGTCGCGTCTGTGCTGATTTTAGCCGCGTCTATGTTTTGTAGCCGCGTCTGTGTCTCACAAAACCGTGTCTGTGTTATCCAATCGTGTCTGTGTTGAGGGTAACCGCGTCTGTGTTCACCAGTTTCAAAATTTTGGGTTTTCATTGATTCAGTTTTTCGGATTTTGCATTTAGGGTTTTAGATCTGGTTTATTTTAAGCTAACATTTTCAGATCTAGCTAACGAAATTGGTGCAGCTTGTCTTGAAAGCAAAATCGTTTGGTCGAAGGCCCCTATTTTCACAAAGTCTTTTGGGTTTAAAATTTACCTAACTTGTGTGCTTGCAGGAAGGGGTGATTATTTGAAACAATCCAAACTACTAACAACTCTTTGTTGCAGGTCCTTGGCAAGGGTTTTTGGATTTTTATTGTGTGCCTTGTTTTCATAGACTAGCAAACACTTCAATTGGTGCACTAAAATTGAATCATTGTCTTTTGTGTTTTGAGCAATAGGCTCTTTTTATTTAATCTTTAGAGGGCCTGTCTTCCCATGTGGTCATTAGGACTACGTGGTAGCGAGGAAAACCCACCTCTTCCGAACCACTATAAACAAATGTATTCATGGTGAAAACTATGAATAACGTGTGCTGATTAGTTCATACCGACACTATGTCTCCCCATAAACCCGTTTGATCAAATTTATTTGATCAGTTGTAGGGCGTAACCCCTACCGGCTGGGAGCCTTCTGTATTTACAGAGTTGAAAGTGTCGTATGTATGGCCACACGAGCAGATGCCCTTACTAGCACCATTTTGTTTTAGAAGCCCAAATCCTTCTAGTTGTTGGGGCAGGAGGTTGGACCTCTAGTAGCGGCCCACACACATATGGTTCTTAGTAGAGATACAAAGTTCGCCACGGGGATTTTTCGTGGGGACTGATGCTTGGCTGACCCAAGAAGTGAGTGTCGAGGGTGGAGCCAGTGAGGTCAAGCATCTAAGTATCCGCTCTGAATAGCGTAGCCTCGGAGGTAAAACCCCATGTGGGATCAACAACTATTGTCTTGGCCAACCATAATAATTGTGCTTGACTTAGTTTAAACATTCAAACATTCAAGACCAAACAGCAAAACATTGTGTCTTTTGTGTCTTCAAGTGTATGCAAAACATTTTTACATCAAACAACACACTTTTCTTGGAGTCATTTTGAGTCTAGAAACTTGCAAACATTGGGTCTTCATCAACACTATGTCCTCTTGTCATGAAAAATAGTCAAACAGTCAGATTTGGTCACAACAAAACGACTTCATAGATTGGAAAAAATTGCACAAATTTTATAGAAACGCGTCTGTGTCAGACATAATAGCATCTGTGTGGTATAACCGTGTCTCTGAAGGGCAGAATCATGTCTGTGTCCCAACAGTCAACATTACACTTTGCAAAAATCTCAAAAATGCGTCTCTGTTAAATAGAGCTGCGTCTGCGTCAGGAAACCGTGTCTATGAAGTATACAGGCGCGTCTGTGTCCAAAATTGAAAAACTGTTACAGTCCAGCAAACAAACAGAGTTAGTTTCGGAATTCTTGAGCTTCCTAGGTCATTTCTCCAGGGTTTCATTTAGCATTCAACCTATCTTTGGGTCTCACAAAATCCATCATTGCTTCACATCTTGCTTTACATTCACACTTGTCCAAACTTGAGTCAAAAGGTCACTTGCTTGTCCTCATCATACTTTGTCAACACACTACATACAACAACACTTTGCTAAGTGGTCCCTCATCAAGGTTTCTTACCTTTGGGTCTCATTTGGTCCTACTTAGAGTCAAGGTCAACTTACCTCATCAAGAGAAACTATCCTCTCTTTGGAAGTCACACCTACTCTACTACATACATACTTGGTCTTACACTTTGGACATTGCAAGTACACTTCAGATTCATTTACATTTCATCCAACTCTTGGTCTTCCATACTCTTTCCATTATTTCATCTAGTCTCACACATCTTGGTCAATACCTAGTTCATGGTTGAAACCCGTCTTCAAAAATCTAGGAGAAAAACTAAAGAGGCTCAAGAGTCCGCAAACATGAGTTCTTATGAGTAGACAATGAGATCTTTTTCAATTCTGATCATACTACATTACCTGACATGGATGCCTATAGAAACATTCCAAATGTTGAGAACATGGACACTATAAACAACAATGCTACACATAATGACAATTATGAATCCCCATTTCAATCGATTGGTTGAGGAAATAATGAGGAGGGATAGACAATACTTTTTACAAATGATGGCACAAAGTGGAGCCAAGATACCTCATGATTTTGACATGTCTCAAATAATGGAAAATCAACCTTTGCAACAACCTCACTCCAACATGGATCAAAGGAGACCTAATAGTGGAGGAAATAAAGGACCATATATGGTACCTGAATCACCATTAGCTTTGCTTCAAAAACCAGAGGTCCCACACACACATGGTCAAACATATGATACTCACCTTCGCAGACCATTATGGAAGTCTTATGGAGAGAAATATGCTCAATCACATATCAATGCTAAGGATCAACCACCAAAGTAATGGGATATTCCAAGGCATGCTCAAAATTTGGATACAAGGAAACCCCATGTCAAATTTGGGGGCAATACAATAGAACATGACATGCCTGTAGAGTATGGTATACATGCACAAAATAGATATGGTGTTCCTCAACATGAATCTATACCAAGTGGTCCATATACGTAGCATCATTACAGACCTCCTCCATATGAACATGTGTATGATCAATATCATCCATATATGCAACATGCTCCTCCTCCAATGGGTACCTCAAACATAGGATATGGTCCAAGAAGTCGATCTCCACCTAAGAACAATTTGGAGCAACAAATCAGGGACTTACAAAAGAAAATGGAGGACATAAATACACCGAAGCCAACATACACAATGAGAGACATATGTCCTTATCCATTTGACAAGAGCATTCCAATGCCTCCTTTTCCTACACACTTTGTGACACCTAAATTTGATAAGTATAGAGGAAAAGGGGATCCTAAGGCACACATAAGACAATTTTTCACAACTTGCATTAAGGTAGTAGTAGAAGAGACATATTTGATGAGATTATTCCCACAAAGCTTAGGTGATCAAGCTATGGAATGGTTCTCCCAACTACCACCTGGTATTAAGTCATGGGGTGATCTAGCAGAGGCATTTATCCAACATTTCTCCTACAACATAGAGATAGACATATCAGTCACTACTTTGTGCAACACTAAGCAAAAAGAGGGAGAATCTTTTGCATCATTCTTACAAAGATGGAGAAATCTAGCCAGCAGATGCTCTTGTGAAATTCCACAAAAACAAATGGTAGAAATGTTCACCCAAAATGTTAACAAAGACATTGGCTATGATCTAAGAAAAGCCTGTTTGTCCACCTTCAAGGACGTCATTGAAAAAGGCTGAGCGACAGAAAAGGTCCTAATTGAACAAGGAGTCATTAAGATATTCAAGGAAAACAAAGATGACTTTAAAGGAAAAGACAAGCCAAGATTTTGGAATAAAAACAAGAACATGGTCAATGATGGTGTTGTTGATGCCAACACAGTGCGACCCAAAGTCATCTTTTCAGGATCAAGTTCTACAAACAATCAAGTGAATACTCAAACAACTTCTAGATCATGAAGGAAGTACAGCCCATTGGGAGAACCACTTGAGTCAGTTTTCAAGAAGCTAGTGGCAAACAAGGTAATCACAGTTCCAGATTTTCCTCCATATGAACCAAAGGTTAAACCAAATTGGTGGAACGATGATGAGTATTGTGAATTTCATAAGAGAAAAGGTCATAAGACAGGAAATTGTCATCGACTGAAGAACATCATACAGGATCTCATTGATAGAGGTGACATTGAGATTGAGGGACATTCGTCTAATCAAGAACATGAGATGTTTAAGGAACCATTCCCAAAACATGACAAGGGAAAAGCTAAAGCCACAGAGGATCAAACCAACTATACCAGAGCATCTTACAACTATGATTCAACTATAAATCACATCTCTATGGACAATTATGTCTCTACCATTATCATCAAGGACAAAGCGTCTGAGAATTCTACCCAGAGACCCAGGATTGTCCTAAAAGGTGTTGGATCTTCTTCTGAACCTACCTCTGAATGTAATGTTACAACTCATCGAGGTAAAATCACTTTGAAAGGTGCTCCAACTAAAAACACCACTTCTTCATCAACCAAACCTGAGTATGACCTTGTAGAACAACTAGGGAAGACACCCGCGCTCATTTCTATCCTTGAGCTCCTATGCATATCCCCTACTCATAAAGCCATTATTGACAAAATCTTGAGAGATATTATCATCCCTACTGATCTTAACGTGGACCGGTTTCAAGCCATGGTGGGATACCTTTCCATTCCACATTCACTTACTTTCATAGAATCCGATGACGCCTCCGTAAGTCAGCCACATAATGCACCACTACACATTGAAGCCTTCATACACAAACATAGAATAAAAAGAGTCTTGATAGATGGAGGAGCAGGTCTAAACATTTGCACATTAAGCACTATTACACAATTGGGATATTCCTATAAAACCGTGAATTCTACAAAAAAAATCACCATCAAGGCATATGACGATGAAGAGTGTTCATCCAAGGGTACAATTATCTTACCTCTCAGAGTTGGGCTAGTTACAAAGGATGTGGTTTGTCAAGTCCTGGATTTAAATCTCACTTATAACATATTGCTAGGATGTCATTGGATCCATGAAATGAGGGCAGTCCCATCCACATATCACCAATGCATTAAGTTTCCTCATAATGGAGTGGAAGTAACAGTTAACGGTGGTCCAAATCCATTCATATACTGCAATAACCTAAAATCAAAGACTGAGACCATCATTCCCAGTAATCGTGAGGCTATTCCTTCCTTGGCATACATTGATCTTGAGTCATTAAAACCTTTGACATCAAAACAAGGTGAGCTTAAAGGCAAGTTTCAAGACAAAGGCATGGGGGAATATACTTTAAAACAAACCATGTACTTACAACAAGTCATGAGTTCCCCAAAAGAATATGGAAGACCACATCCTAACAAGCAAATCTCCATCATAATGCTTAAATGGGACCCTACTACCTTTCAAAGATGGGGTGAACTAGAAGAGGAAGATTTATACAAAATGCTTTTCAGAGACAATGAAGAGGAAACACAAGATCATATCAACCTACCATGTGAGAAATATGGCAAAGGCTTCAAAATTCTACAAAAATTCGGGTATGATAGAAAAAGCCCTTTGGGATTATGAAAGGAAGGCATCATTGAACCTTTACAACCTAAATTGACTCTCAAGAAGGAATGCTCGAAAGGACTTGGTTTCTCAACTTCCAAGGTCCACACCCAAAGGACAGAAGAAGCCTTGCAAATCAAAGCTGCCAAAATGCAACAAGAGGATCGCTATTCCATAGATTCCAACGAATGGGAATGGGGTTTTGACAAGTCTTCCAGTGACTACAAGCTCACCGAGATATTTAGAGAATCAGATGAACCAACAGAAGAAGAGGCATTTTATAACAAGTTCAGAGTTGGTCAAGAAACAACCCATGAGGAGTCTACACAGTCCTTGTCTCAAGATTCTAGGTTAAAATCACATAGGATGAGAACACCTCTCTCAGAATGCGCTACTAGTGATGATAATTTGGATTCGCTCGCGATCGAGACTGATGAGGAGAGTGCCATCAATGACCTCAATAATTACCTTTACATACCCAAATATAACTGTATCTTCACTCTTAGCCCTACTAACTTCAAAGACATTAATGGCCTTCCCCTTGTTCACCACCAACTCATTGACTGGGATCATGAAGGACCTGCATAGTTTGACACATTCCAAAATGATGAAGCTTTTATTGATTATCTGGGCATATGATATGATCTTCCCCTTGGAGACCATAAAGTGGGATACACTATAGAACTCAATAGCATGGCATATTTTGGTGAGGGTGTCGGACCTTCCAGTCGCAAAAATGTGAAAATAAGAACAAATCAAGGGTCTTATGGTGAAAACCACACTGTGGCGCTATCTGACCCTAAAAAAGTAAAAAGAAAGGACGTATCTGAGAGTGAAAACCTCTCTGAGGCACCCGAAGATGGAAGGCTCGACATTCTCCCAACATCATATGAGGAAAAGTCATCCATGTTGGTAGAAGAGACTATCAAAACAAACATTGGTACAGAAGAGGTTCCACACAACATATTCCTAGCTCAAACACTGACAGAGTCTGAAAGGTCAAAATTCATAAGTTTCTTCAAAGAACGACAAATCAACTTCGCCTTGTCATATGCTGATATGCCTGGATTAGATCCGGATTTTGTAATGCATCATTTGATAGTTAAACTAGGGGCAAAACCAGTAAAACAAAAATTAAGAAAAATGCATCCACAAGTGGCATTACTAGTCAAAGCAGAACTTGAGAAATTACTCGATGTCAGATTCATACACCCAATTGATTATCCTAAATGGATCTCCAACTTGGTACCTATTAGTAAACCAGATCGCAGCATCAGAATTTGCATAGATTTCAGAGACATCAACAAAGCTTGTCTAAAGGATGTCTTCCCATTACCAAATATTGACTTGATTGTTATCTCACAGCAGGTCATGAAATGTTATCATTGATGGATGGATTCTCTAGTTATAATCAAATAAGGATCGCACCCGAGGATCAACACAAAACATCATTTACTTGTCCGTGGGGAACTTTCTGCTGGAATGTCATGCCTTTCGGGCTAAAGAATGCAGGTGCTACATATCAAAGAGCCATGACTACTATCTTTCATGATCTCATACATGTAACTATGGAAGATTATGTTGACGACCTCTTGGGCAAATCAATAGACAGAAATACACATTTGGACATACTTTCAATCATCTTTGATCGGTTGGAAAAATACAAAGTAAGATTAAACCCCAAGAAATGTGTCTTTGGAGTAACCTCCGGGAAGCTCCTAGGATTCATTGTATCCAAAAGAGGAATTGAAGCTGATCCAGCAAAAGTTAAGGCCATCTTGGAGATGCAACCTCCAAGAAATATCAGTCAACTTTGGTCCTTACAAGGCAGACTCCAGTCCATTCAAAGATTCATAGCACAACTTGCAGATAAGTGTAATCCTTTTCAGCACCTGCTACATAAAAACATCAAATTCAAATGGGATGATAACTGTCAACAGGCTTTCCAGATGCTCAAAGATTATCTTCTAAATCCACCAGTTCTGATGCCACCAGTTCTAGATCAACCGTTGTTACTATACATATCAGCTACTCCAACAGCATTGGGGGCACTCTTAGCACAACAAATGGCTAAAGGCAAGGAAAAAATAGTATATTATATCAGTTGCACATTGGTGGGATATGAGCTAAACTACACACCAATTGAGCATGCATGTCTCACCATGGTCTTTGCTTCGCAGAAATTATGACATTACATGCTTACTCATAAGACTAAGTTAGTTGCAAGGATAGACCCATTGAAATACCTTCTCAATAAGGCAACACTTACTGGGCGACTGGCCAAATGGGTAATGATCCTGAGTAAATTTGACATCGAGTATGTAGACAGAAAAGCAATAAAAGGACAAGCCATCGCAGATCAATTAGCAGATGCTCCCATGATAGATGATGTTCCTCTAAGTTCAGAATTTCTAGATGAATCCATTTTGACAATGTCACATGCAAAGCCATGGCAACTGTACTTCGACGACTCATACACATAGCATGGGGTAGGAGCTGGCATCCTTTTTATAACTCCTCAAGGGGATTCTATACCAAAATCATACCGCTTATCATTTCCTTGCACTAACAATATAGCGAAATATGAGGCATTAACAACAGGATTACGAATTGCAGTTCAATGGAAGATCCAGGAACTTCATGTTTTTGGGGACTCCCAACTGGTCATCCATCAAGCAACTGATGATTACCAAACAAAAGATGAGAAATTAATGCCTTATAAACAAATGGTGGACGACCTAAAACAACATTTCACAAAGATCGACTTTGAGCAGATACCAAGAGAGCAGAATCGCACCGCAGATGCCATGGCTACAATTGTTTCCTTGATTGATTTACCTCCAAACGAGACCTGCTATGAGTTCTTGGTGGATAACCTTTTGGTTCCTTCATATGAGATCATGCCTACTGAGACGATATGTGTTGTCGGTCCCGAATCCCAGTTATATGGTTCCATTTTCACATACCTACGTGACAATACTTTACCTCCTAATCTATCAAATAACCAACGTCGCACTTTCATTCGCTAATCCTCTCGATATGTCATTTTAGCTGATATCCTATACTGATGAGGTCTAGATGGCACTCTTCTTAGATGTTTAGAAAGCGACGAAGCTCAGATTGCATAACGGGAAGTGCATGAAGGGATATGTGGTCCACATGCTAGTGGTCCTACGTTGGCCAAGAAACTCATCAGGACTGGATATTACTGGCCCAATACAGAGAAAGACTCATATCAGTTTGTCAAGAAATGTAAGCAATGTCAAATTCATGGAGATCTCATACATGCGCCAGCACAAGAACTTCAACCACTTGCGTCTCCTTGGCCTTTTTGTCAGTGGGGACTCGATCTCATAAGCAAGATTCACCCCCCTTCTTCCAATGGTCACAAATTCATTATCATTGCCACCGAGTATTTTACAAAATGGATTGAAGCCATGCCTCTCACACAAGTCATAGGAAAATAGATTGCTACATTCATCCTCAACTATATCATTTGCCGATACGGTATTCCTGTTTCCATTATCACTGATAACGGGTGTCCCTTCAAAAATCAGGATGTTTGTGAACTCTGTGACCACTTCCATATTTCTCATCATTTCTCCACACCATATTACCCCCAAGGTAATGGAGAAGTTGAGGCATCTAATAAAACAATCCTTAAAATCCTAAAGAAGACAGTCGATGATGCTAGTCGTAATTGGCATATTCAACTTAATCCTGCACTTTGGGCCTACCGCACAAGTGTCTACACACCTATAGGAGCTACACCCTACTCACTTGTCTATGGCGCTGAAGCTATCTTGCCTATTGAGGTCAAGCTACCCTCTTTACGGGTCTCTTTGCAAAGCATCATCAGTGACGAAGACTATAGGGTCTCTCGCTTATAAGAGCTGGAACTATTGGATGAATGAAGACAAACTGCTCTTAGTCATCTCAAGGCCTACCAACAATGAATGAGTCGTAGCTACAATCACAAGGTCAAGCCTCACACATTTGAGGTAGGGGACTTAGTTCTCAGAGAAAATCCTAAAAATCAACAAGACAGAGAGAAGAAGGGCAAGTTTGAACCAAACTGGCTTGGTCCTTACATCATTACAGTAGCATATGGATCTGGTGCATATTAACTCTCAACTACAGAAGGTGAACCTTTGGAGGATCCTATCAACAGCATGCACCTTTGTAGGTTCTACACATAGCTCTTCAGAATATCCTAATTCAAAAATACAAAAAAAATCAAAAAATTCAAAAATACAAAAAAAATAATAAAAATCATAAAAATTGTTACTTGGTGAAAACCTGGCAAATAGGCACCTTGTGACACAAAAAACATTGAAAAATTGAAAAAAGTAATGAGAAATAATTTCGTCCAACGGTGAAAACCACTTTGGTGGCACCCTAGGCAAGTACCATGGTGAAATTGGGTCCCCAGCGCCATGCGTAGAGACATTTCTCCTCCCTCCTTCAGGATTCATTTTCGTCATTTCACTTTGCACACACTCATAACCTATTCATCCATAATAAACTTACACATTCCCATCATGGCTTGTTATTGATCTACCCAAGATTGGTTCGCCATTCATAATAAACCTCCCTTTTCATCCCTTTCCATCCATAATAAATCATATCTTATCTGTGGCTAAGGCAAATCCTACGTCTAGTGATGGGTGTGGAACTGAGAACATCACATGTTTTGAGGAATACAGTTTCTTCCAGTTTTCTTCAGTCTATCCGTGTACAGTTCGTAATAAAGCAACATTTGCATCATAGATCCGCAATAAAGTTTCGTCTTCTCCGCAATAAAGTATTAGTTTCATGGATTCAGTCAGTTTCAGATGAGACACAGCAGCAACAATGGGCTTCAACAAATCAAATCTTTCAACAGACTCAGACAACATTATGGTTCAGTGCTATCTATCCTTTTTGTGAAAGTAAACATTGTGACCACAATCAAATAAGACTTATACAAGAGACAAGGGACACTAAACTTGAGGACTACAATGGATGCTGGTGTCGAGTCTTGGTTTTGTTATGATTTTATCTTTTGGGTGACATGTCTTTTAGCTTTTCCAGGATGTCTCTGACTAGAGATTCTATCTCTAGGATGTCTTTGGCTAGAAAGGCGAAGATGGGGTATCGTCACCTATTTGTATTTGCTGTCTGTGGATTGTCTCTTAGTAATGCTATGACTTGTCCAAGGATATGAGGACACTGTGAGTCTAGTATGAACTGGGGCATTCCTTGTTTGTGACTGTCTTATCTCCATGCAAACAGGTACAATGACTTTCTGGGTCGAACATATGCCTCGATTGTCATAACCTACTTGCCCTAATAAAACTCAATGATGATAACACACAAGAAGATCTTTCACTTTCATATCTTCTATCTTTCATCCCCCTTTCTTGATTGACTTCCATCATCCTTCTCGAATCCACGTAGCCTGCTATCATAGGACTGAGTATAATGACACACCAAAAACATTTGCATTTCATGTAGTTGCACCTGCATTACCACATATAAGCATTTCATACATACACATATATATCACAATTGCATCACATCCTGCACACAACACCTGGTTAGCACAATTTACATTTGCATTATCATATTCATTTGCATTACATACATTTACATTTGCATCATGCATAACATTTTAAAACATAAAAGAACAAAAATATTGCATTGCATCATATACATATTTGCATCCATAGCATAAAGCAAACATCACATAAGAGCATCTCATCACATAGGTACACATGCATATAGCTGCCGCAAAAATGAATCATCTCATATATATATAAAAATTGTCAGGATACAATGATGTCAAAATCATATGGCTACAAAAGCACCCGCAGGTGTCTACAATACAAAAATGGTACAAAAACTGATACATAGGGAGCCCTCTATGGCTATGATGAACTCCCTCCCTCGGAGCCACCTAGCCTCGATGGAAACTGAGCCCCTGAAGGACCCGCCCCAGGATCATCCCTCCTATCTCCTCTATCTGGTGTTGGTGGAGGACCCATAACCCCACCACTCAATGCCTGTCTCCTCCGGCTCCCTCCCGTAGCTGTCGATGTATGCGACGGTCTATGGAAGCTCCTCGCCCGCTGATCTGTTGGCACTGCACCATAGTAGAGATCTCACCAGTAGGCAATCTCCTCCCCTACCCGCAAGACATAAGCATATCCTGCCCCTGTGTCCTCCACTGCTTGTCTCTCGGCCCTTAGTGCTGTCTTAGCCTCTGTATAGCACTAAATAGCCTGATCTCACTCCCGCTCAGTATCTCTGAGTCTCCTCCTGAGCCGATCTCTCTCCCTCTCCAGCTCCTAGATCTCATCTACCTAGCCCTAGCAGATCTCTCTCAGATCTAGCAGTTCATCCTCCACTAGGTCAGCCCCCTCCACCTCTGCTTGTGGCTCCCCCTGTACGAGTGCTTGCCCCTGTGCTTGCCCCTATGCCTGTACCTGTACCTGTACTAGTACCTATTTCTGTCCTTGTCCCTGCACCTATACCTATCGGGGACCCTGTGCTACTGGCACCTGTAGCGGCAATCCACCGCGACCCCTCACCACCCGAGCTTGTCTCTCCTCACCACCCTCCCTCCGAGGTGCAACCCTCCTCTCTCCAACTGCTCCCCTCCTCCTCCGTCGGCCTCTGCCCCCATCACCTCCACCATCATCATCATCCCCACCCCCATCTCCCTCCAATGGCTCTCTCGGATCCATCAAGCGTGGGAAGGGATGCTCTGCCTAGTATGTTGTGTACTCAGCATCCATGCTGGCATCCTCGATCTCTGGCCACATGTCCCAAGGTAGGGGTATCATCTCTATCAGCTGTGTCATTACCTGATCATATGATAGCAAGGGCCCAAACTGTGCCTGATCTCTAACTGTCCGTGCATACAAGCTTGAGCCCCGAGCATCCTCTGAATCCGGCCAAACTGTCAGCCAATCCTATCCACAGCTGCCTCTCTAGCACATAGGGCATCCGCCCAATTAGGTACCTGCTCCGAAAAGTGTAAGGGAGCTCAACTGCATCATCCTTCCACTGCTCACAGCCCAGATATGGTCTCCATATGACCATGTCGATATCATCTATCACTCACTGCCAATGCTCTAGCCTGCCAATCCGTGGCTATGATGTGATCATATCATATAGGTGCACAAAGCTGCATCCATGTCCCCTGCCCCTAAAGTGTATTGGTCAAATAACCGATAGATGCTCGTAAGCCCATACCTGCAGCAATGTAACTCCGCAGTCCAATCCCATAGATCCATGGTAGACAAACTGATGCAGCTCGTAGTAGAGGTGTGCCAGCACACACAGTCCCCAAACATATCTGGTGTGTTGTGTCACCAGTGTCTCCAGTGCTCCTCCCCAACCCACAGCCAACCCCCGTGTCGCCCTATCTGGACACAGGAATCCACTGATCGCTCCTCCTACCACTACTGGTAATGCTAATCTTGTGGCTGTCATGGTATCCCATGCCACGTGTCCAGCCCTCATCTCCAATGTCGGGTCCTGGAATACTCGTCTCTGGGCATCCCTATCTCCATCTCAATCGTATGGTTTTAGCTCCCCATTGATCGGTATTCACAGTATCCTGTATACATCCTCTAGGGTGACTGTCATCTCACCCATCGACAAATGGAACGTGCACGTCTCAGAGTGCCATCTCTCAACTAATGCAGTCACCAAACCCATGTTCACCCAAAACTCGGGCACATACAGAACATGTCTCAGTCCCATCTCCTCAATAGCAGCTCGCTCCTCGGCTGTCAGCTCAGGTCGCAACCTCTGAGTCGATGGCAATCTCTCCCGTGACTCCAGCATTGGCAAATACTCTTGCAGTCAAGCAAATCACTCATGTCAGTCATAGTGGCATTCACTGTTCATCACAAAATGCTACTTTTTATCTAAATGCATATGGCATTCTATCCTAGTGACACTCACTATTCATCACAAAGTGTTGCTTCTATCCTAGTGGTACTCCCTATTCATCACAAAGTACTATGTGTGTGACATTCACTGTTCATCACAAAGTGTTGCTCACATTTGCACTCCCTGTTCATCACAAAGTGCTGCTCATATTTTAGTACTCCCTGCTCATCACAAAGTACTCTATCTTGGTACTCACTGTTCATCATAGTGTCTTGATCTATCCTAGTCTTCCCTAGAGGACCTGCTTGAGTGTATCCTCTCAGCAGCTTATCCAATCGACAGCGTATGTTCATCACAGAACTGCTGATTTGACCTAGAAGACGTAATTTCACACTTTTTAAAACACAAACGCGCTTACTTGACATAAACGCGCTTTTAGACTGCATAGACGCGCCTGAAAAACACAGACGTGCCTGATCGACATAGACGTGCCTATGCTCTGCACAGACACACCTGGGCCACATAGACATGCCTTCTTGGCACAAATGCGACTGACCATCACAGACGTGGTCGCATTTGACATAGATGCGGGTTCCAATGCAGATGCGCCTGGCGCGAGCCCAGACGCGCCTGGCACCAACGCAGATGCGCCTGAACGTTTTAGACATTTTTTGGACCCTAGTCTAAGCGCATTTATTGCCCTATCTAGCATGCATTAATGACAAAATTAAATGCATCAAAGTACAAGAAGGTTTTGCGGTACTTATCGGCTCTCCTGCCTCTGTTGGCCTCTAAAATCGACGAATGCGGTCGAATCTATGAATGAAGGCCATCACTGCTGACTGCTGCTGCTCTATTTTCGCTCTGCAATCTACTCTCGTGGACGTGTAGATGACAATGAGGATGTATTTTCCCCTGTGGTATATCTTATAGCCTATCCTAGCCCTCGCCTTCGTTTCCCGAGTCAGTCTTCATTATCCCGTGACTTTGTCACTTTATCCGATCGGTTCATTCTAGCCTTTCTTTCTTATTGAGAGGTTGTCTGCGATCTTTCCAGATATTTTCTTCCAATCTCTCGAGGGGGCATATCATTCCCATCCTAGGGCAAATTTGTATCAGTTCATCTTATCTTCTTTGAAACAACGCGACAAACCACATTGTCTCAAAGAGGGGCAAAATGTAGACACCTAAAATTGTCATGTCTAATTAAATAAATATTTTATTTATTTAATTATCTAAGCCTAATTCTTCTATTAATTAAATAAATCTTTATTTATTTAATTAATTCATTTATCCTCTTCTAGCCTTATTTCTCATTTAAATAAATACATTTATTTATTTAAATTATCTTTTTTTCCTAAATTAAATAAATATCTTATTTATTTAATTATCCCACTTCTTCTATTAATTAAATAAATCTTTATTTATTTAATTAATTCATTAACCTTTTCTACCCATGACATATGTCATTCATCTCTTAATTCATACACTACCTACCCCTTTCATTATTTTATTATTTCCCTTACCTACCCTCTAATCATAGCCGACCTCCTTTTACACCTCTCAATCTTATCCCTCCATTTTCATATTGTGTCTTCTATATAAGGAGATGCTTCCTTCATTATCTAACCCTAATCATCCTAAGGAGCTAATGACCTAATTACTTGATCACTTGACTACACTACGATCCTACTTGCAACCACATTCCATTCTTTGTTGAGCTCTTGTGTACATAAAATCTAAGAGCAAATATATCAAGCAAGATCAATGGAGATAGGAAGAATGGAGATCCAAACCCTATTGGACATGTGATGTTACAATCTTGGTGATTTTGTTTTATTTACATTGTCTTAGGTAATCTTCATATGTTATGGTGGATCTTTGTTGTTGTTAGGCTAGGGTTTTATGGTTGGATTCATTTAGCCTTTCAATATTGTTATTATTGTTATCCATTTTCACAATATACAAGTTCAACTCATTCTATGAGATGCATGGAATTAGAAGACAATTATCTTCTCCTAGAACCCCTCAGCAAAATGGAGTTGTTGAGACAAAGAATAAAATTGTTTTGGATGTTGCAAGGACTATGCTGATTGAAGGAAATTTTTAGAAGATCTACTAGAGAGAAGCCATTAGCACTGCTATTTACACATTCAACAAAGTTCACATCAAAGGTGATACCGGTAAGACTCCTTATGAACTATGGTTTGGTCATGTTCCTACTATAAGATATTTCAGAGTATTTGGTAGCAAATGTTATATCAAGAGAGATGAGGATATAGAAAATTTTGATGCTAGAAGTGATGGAGGTATCTTCTTGGGATATTCAACTAAGAGAAAATCCTATTGGTGCTATAACAAGAGACTGAAGAAGATAGTTAAAAGTGCAAATGTGAAGGTGGATGAGAACCTTAGGAAGGAGATCAAAGCATACAGTTATGATGATGGTCAACATGTTGTTTTGGCACTTGTTCAGAATGAAGAGCCTAAGCAAAATGATCTAGTAGAGATTGTTGATCTGGATGTTGCTACTGCCGGTGAAGAAATACAGGAACCTGAGAATTAGAATAGATAGAAGACTCCGAGGTATGTAAGATTCAATCATTCTAAAAGTCAAATTATTGGTGATAAGAATAAGGGTGTGATGACTATAAGAAGGTTAATTGTTGAAGAAGTATGCTTGATTTCTAAAATTGAACCTAAAGATGATGTTGAAGCTTGTAAAGATGAAAGTTGGATGAGAGCTATGGAAGAAGAACTAGATCAGATTGAAAATAATAATACTTGGGAACTTGTGCCTTGACCTAAGGATAAGAATGTTATTGGTACTAAATGGGTATTCAGAAACAAGTTGAATGAAGTCGATGAAGTTGTTAGAAATAAAGCTAGACTGGTATGCAAAGGGTAGTCACAACAAGAAGGAATTGATCATGAGGAGACTTTTGCTCTAGTTTCTAGAATTGAAGCTGTTAGAATGTTGCTTGCTTATGTTGCTTATAAATATTTTAAGGTATATTAGATGGATGTCAAATCAGCCTTTTTGAATGGTGATCTAGAGGAAGAAGTTTACATTGAACAACGTGATGGATTTTCACTATTAGATGATGGATTCATGGTATGTAAGTTGAAGAATTCTCTTTATGGATTGAAACAAGCTCCTAGAGCCTGGTATGCTAGATTAGATAAATACTTGTTGAAATTGGGATTTACTAAAGGTACTGCTGGTAGTAATTTGAATTTCAAAATTGAAAATGATAACATCTTTATTGTTGAAGTCTTTGTTGATGATATTATCTTTGGTGGTGATGATAACTTGAGCATGAAGTTTGTCAGTGATATGCAGAAACGGTTTGAGATGTCTATGATTGGTGAGATGAAATTCTTCATAGGTTTGCAGATTGCACAGATAGGAAAATGAATATTCATATCTCAAACTAAGTATGTGAAGGAATTACTGAAGAAGTTTGGGTTAGATGACTCCAAACTAGTTGGAACTCCTATGGTGATTGTTTGTAAATTGTCTAAAAATGATCAATCTCTGAAAGATAATCAGAGTTTGTATAGATCTATGGTTGGTGGACTGCTATATCTTACTCATACTAGGCTTGACATTGTGCATGTTGTGTGTATGGCTACTAGATATCAAGTTGATCCAAAGGAGAGTCATGCCACTATTGTTATGAGGATATTCAAATACCTAAAGGGAACTGTGGATTATGGTTTATGGTATCCAAGGAATGATGATTTCATTTTGTGTTCCTACACTGATGCCAATTGGGTTGGTGATGTAGATGATCAGAAGAGCACTATTGGTGGAGCATTCCTTTTGGGTAAGAAGTCCGTTTCATGGGCTAGCGCGAAACAAGATTCAATGTCCTTATCTACTACTAAAGTTGAGTACATTGATGCTGCTAGTAATTGCACTCAGGTGGTTTGGATGAAGCAAATGTTGAAAGATATCAGAGTCATTCATGATGAGCCTACTATTATATACTGTGATAATTCTAGTTCTATCAACATGTCAAAGAATTTGGTGCAACATTCAAATAGTAAGCATATATCAATCAAATATCATTACTTGAGAGAACAAGTCAATGAGGAGAAGGTGAAGCTAGAGTATGTATCTACAAAGGAACATATAGCCGATATTTTCACTAAGCCTTTGCCTGCAGATACATTTGCCTATTTGAGAGACAAGTTAGGGGTATCCACTCCTCCTAATGAGAACTAGATGCATTGAGTTGCATCAATCCGGTGGATTTCAGAGCTTTATCTTTCCATCTCAATTGATGAGTTGGTGTTGCTCCTCTACTGGAGTAGTCTCTATTTTGGGAGAGAGATTTATGTTTCTATTTGGTTATCTATTTTGGAGATCTTTGGTATTGTTGTCAAAGGGGGAGAGATAATGTGAAAAAATATTTTATCTATCTTGATCTTAGGGGGAGTTTGCTAGTGATATCTTCTTTCTTTGCATTGACTATTTTTCACATTCATATGTTGCCATCAATGCCAAAGGGGGAGATTGTTGGATATCTCTCATCATTGTTGCTGCTAGGATATGTTGTTCTCATTGATTTCAACCTATTCCTATGATTTATTCCGGTGTGATTGGGAAGACTTTCTAATCTAGTTTGCAGTTCTTTGTTTTACCAGACTATGTCGGTATTCCCTCTAGTATATTCTAGCGTGATTAGATCTAGTGTTGTGACTTTGGGATATTGTTTTGGTTGGTCTTGTGTATCTTCATTTCATATGGTTCATGATTTGGTGCTCCGCAAGTTATCTTTCCTCATGACAGTTGTTGATTGGTTGTGTTCTTGAGCTTCTACATGTTGACAGATGAAGATTTGAAAAATGGTGTTGGTGCAACTATTTTGGATGATTCTAACATTCTTTCTAGTATTTATTAGTCGTGTCCTATTTGTTTTGGTGATCCATATTGATCATTGTGCAAGTTTTTGGTGGTTTTCATCAACCGGTATTGATTTTCGTCTTATGCGGAATTTTTGGTGGTTTAGTGTGTTGTGGTTGATCTTGGCATAATTTCTGGTGGAGTTGATCATTTGGGAATTTGAATTAGGTCCATGTTATGTCATGTAAATCATTATATTAGTTAGGTGGTCAATCCTTGTATCATGTGATGTAATTTTGTATTTGAGGGTTGAGGGTTTAGTCGACCTTGTTATCAAGATTGATGAATTATATATATATAGGTGATTTATTCATGTAGTTTTGGTGTTGGTCTTGTGTCAGCATTATCAGTGAGAGGTGTATGTGTGAACAAGTAATTTATAATTCAATGTTGAGTTTGAGGTGAGATTGGTGTTGCAGGGAAGACATTTGTGCTTAACAAGAACTGTAATCAGGCATTTGGAGATGCTATCCTTTCAGTTCATTTCTTCTGGATTGTAGTCCGAATCATATTGTAAGTCAGTGAGACTTCCCTGGGGGTTGTAGCCTTCCGAACAAATATCTTTTGAGCATTGAGCTCTAGGCAGTGTGCCTGAATACATGTGCATTCCCCATTGTAATATTTTCACATACTACTATAGAGTATCATCTTACTGTGGGTAGGTTCCCACTGTGGTTTTCCCTTTACCAATTTTTTCACGTCAAAAATCTTGGTGTTGTGTGTTGTGCTATTAATTTTCTCATCTATTTATTGCTACAGTTTGTTAGATCTGTTGTGGTGATTAAATTTTTATATTCTAGTGAAGACTGATTCACCCCACCCCTCTTAGTCTTCCTTCTTGGCTGTTGCTAACACGTCTTAGGTCAAAAAAATTAATTTGATTTGCGACAAGAAAGTATAAAAAGAGGTCTACCCCTCTCATTTTAGACCTAGTAAATTCAAAATCAAGATCTACACTCTAGAAAATTCAAGTGAGTAAGCAATTAGTCTTCTATCAAGCATTGAAGCAGAAGTGAAGTGAAGTCAAGACTCAAGCATTGGAGATGACACTTATGTTCTATGTTTTATGAAGACAATCTACATGAAACCCTAACTCCTTAGTGGAGACCAAAAACTTCATTAAAGGTATATCATTAGTGTTTCAATCATTTTTAGCCTTTCCCTCAAAAGGAAAGCATTTTACAATAGTAATTCATTTACATTTTCTATTCAATTTCATGGTTAATTCCAAAATCGGGGTTTGACCTATGGCAAAACCATATTCCCAACATTTTCCCCCTTCATTTTGTGTATAGGAAATAGGTATAGATCTACATTCGGGAAGATAAAAAGCATTCGCAAAGATGAACAAGTTCAACTTTTGACCACAAGAAATTCAAAGGATTGATACTACCTAGTCACAAAAAATCAGGCCAAACTTTTGAGAACATATCCAAATCATCTTCTTCTACTCAAATCTAGGTTGGTGTCTCCGTATGACATCTATAGCTCACTGTTACTATCAAATTGCTTCAATAATTCACTCTGTTGCCCTAATATTCAACAATTCAATTCAATTTAAGGAGGATAGAGCCCCATCTAGGAGGCCTGGAATCTAATCACAATCTTGGTCTATCAAGGTAAGATCTATTATATTTCTTTCCTCCTTAATGCAACGGTTAATTAGGCTTGTTAGTGGTTTTATTATCTCAATTTAACCCTAGTCCTAATTTTTCACCAATACAAATACCATTCCCTACTCTTGGTCTACTCAACTAATAATCATTTGATAAGTATTTCCCACCTTGTTGTCAAGTGCATTTTGTTTTATGATATTCCTTCGCATGGATATCAATTTTGAGCTATAATTAAATTAGTTTTAGAGGGTTCATTGAAGTATTTTTTATAGTGTATATCTCCTTTTTCATGTGAGATTTATTTATGATGATATCTATAAGGATTATTAGGAGATGTTATTGGATCTATTCATAGTTTTTGAATGAATTTAATTTTGATCTTCCTTATTTTTAGAGATTATCACTTCCATACTTGTTATATGAGCTTCATATGTTTTGTTTGATCTATGAGATTGAATGGTTGGGTGTTCTTAAGGTTTTTCAATTGAGATTCTGTGAAGGATATCTTACTTGGCACAACCTAGTGCTTTGAGGTGTTGATATAATGACATGGCATGTGTTATCATTTGTAGGGTTTCATTATATGGTCTTGTGATCATGTTCACTTCACATTGGAATTGAGGTTTGTGTGAAACCATTATGATTACTATATTTGTGTTCATTTATTGTTATTCTACTTTATTATCTCTTGATAACAATATGATAGGGCTCTTAATCTTCTTCTTGTGTTGAGCATTGGAGAATTTGGGAGAGGTATAGAGGCCATTTGTAATGGATTATGCAATGGTTTTGTTGCATGTTTGGATCATGGCAATTATTCTTTGTACTACATGATGTTGGTTACTAGTCACAACTTGATATGAGTGTTGATTGGTAGACATGGTGTGCCTTGATCTATTTTCATATTTTGCATTAGCATTGTAGTGGGAGCTCTTGGATAGGTATATGTTTCATTTGTATGTTTTATACAAGGATCTTATGATAATGGTTAAGGGTTGGATATTTTGTTGACATGAGTTTTAGTGATGATTTTGATACATTTTGAGGTATGGATGATTGAATGTGTTAAAATTTGTTGTAGGTGTCATTTCTATTCATGTTATTTTTTTCTTGGTAATAACTTGGAGTTTTTGCTATCACTTGGATTTGATGTTTTTGTTCTTTGAATTAGTGCATCTTCACCTTATCTTGTTCCCTTTCTACCATAGTTGCCATTTGGAGGATGAGAGAAAATATTGCTTGAGATGGAGGCCACCTTAGCTATTACTATAGGTGGCATGTTGGAGGATGAGAGGAAATCTTTCTTGAGATGGTGGTCACCTTTGCTAAATTATTATAGGTATTGTGATGGAGGATAAGAACATGCAATAGATTCGTGTGATTTTATACATGGTCGTGATGATGCATTTCACTGATTGATCCTTATACAATGTATACAACTAGCGAGATAATTTTAATAAAAAGGGCATTGTATACTTTGTACAAAAACTTAACAATTTAACTATGTAAAATAAAATATTTATTTTTTATGGTTCTTAGGGTATGTGTTTAGCCACAATAATATTAACTTGGCTTTACTTGTAACGTTGTGTTATAATATTGGTTATATATTTTAAAATTATTGAATATTGAAAATATTTAGTAACAAAAAGTAAATAATGGGGTCAATGGTTTTATGCTCATATGGTTTTGAGAGACATCGTTTAGCCAATTCCACTTGATGGTTTTGTGTGAGCTTGATTCTATAAAAGAAAGAACTTTTTCTAGTGGTAGATGTTAGTTGTCATTTGTATCGATCCCTCTTGTAGAGTGCATGTGTGAAACATGTCATGAAATGTATTGTTGTATGGTAGCAATTACGTTCAAACACATGCAAGATGTATTCAAGGATCTTGATGTTTTAAAAGTATTTATGAAGACTCTTATATAACTGTATTGTAATGTCCCATTGCTAAATAACACATTGAGTGCAGATGCTTTTGGAGGTTAGGTTTTTCCCTCATGGAGGGTTTTTCTAGGGTACCTTGTGTCATTTTGATGGCATGTTTATTTATTCTTTTCTATGGTGGATTTCTAAATACTTCTTTGCATATTTTTTATCTCTTATGTGGAAGTTACAATATTTTCCTTGTAGAGCCTAAAATGTTATTTATAAGTGTTTGGCAAGAAGCGTCATTGTCATTGTTGACCTCCAATCTTACAGTATGAAGGAATTGTTGTTAGGGACATAGTGTTGTAGACCGATCTTCATTAGTCCTTTTGTCCAATTTATAAGATCATAACGACAAAAATAAATTTCAAATCTTTATTCTATTTCAAAAAAATAGAATTAAAATTATGTTTATCTCAAATTATATAATTGCTTAGTATCTATTGAGATACCCATTAACCCTAAAATGCCATTATTAGCATATAATATTTCCATAAAATAATATTAACTCTTTCCATAAAATAAATTCATAGATGTGAATATAGAATTCTATAAAGCATTTAGATTTCAATAAAGTGAAGGAATCATTGTAAAAGTGAAGTAAAAAGCTTAGGCCTTACCCTAGTTAGGTGATGTAGGTAATGCACAAAAGACAACATTGTAATCTCATGAATTGCCGTATACAAAAAACATTCATTAAATTTTGTCCTAATGCGTGTGGCGAGCAACCCTCCGTGGTATGTTTATCTTATGGCCGCCAAGCGTCACGAATTTCAAAGGTTCTTCCATTTGGAGTGTTGCTTCATCACATCCACATCTTTTCAACACTAGGCCGCTGAAAAAGATGGCACTTTTAAAGTCCACACAACCATGAGTGGTGTACGTCACAATAATATTAGGGTTAGGTTCTTAATTGAAGGTTTGTTGATCTAATTTTGTGATAGTAAATAATTGATATGTTCATAATTATTTAATTGGAAAAATAAATCAAAATTTATTTAAAATAATATGATGTAATAATTATGTTAAGTTGTAGTTTATGTCTTCAAATTTATCATTATATAGGTAAACAATTGAAGGAGTTGTGATAGCGATTTTGCAAGGGCGAATTATCGACAATAGTGTTTCAAATGACGTCTTTCAAAAAGGTCTAGTTCATTAATATTTGGAATAGTACAAAGAGGGTTGAGTCAATAATATTTTGAACTCTACTATATTAGCCTTGTTTTATTTATTTTAAAAGTCATCGATGCATAAATTATAAGATGAATATAAACGAATTTAAACACCCACGATGATTTTTTTTTGTAAGAATCAAAAATTTGAATTATATAAATTTAAGTTCTTCTAAACCAACCCAAACAAAGTATTGATTTTGATGCAAATTTTACCATTACATTTTTATTGAGATGATATAGACTGGCCATTAGGTACTTTAGTTTGGTTATAGATCTTCATTCATGCTACATGTCTTGATTGGATAGTAAGAAAAAATAAGCCTAGTGACCAATTTAAGCATCTTATATCTTTGTTTGGAATTGGCACCTTCAAATTTGGATCTTGAAGGTATATGTGGTTACTATGGGATCAAGTCTTTTATTGAGTTTAGAAATGGTAGGCATAGTTGGACCCAAGAAATAATATGAGCTCAACCCTTTAGACTATCATGTATTCACATTGAACATGGACCTTTGGATGTTTCGACATTGGTGAAGTTATATTATAATTGTATTCATGCAAATCAAATTTATTAAATGCGGATGGTAATTTTACTAAGTCAATGAAGACCAAAATTATTAACGTTGAGCTTGAGTCCATGTTAGATTTTTACTAGGTGTAACTGTGATTAAACTTTATAGTTAGATCCTTTCTAGCATGATTGAAGTTGACTTTATTCATTTAAATAAATATTGGTTAAAAATTGGTGACTAAGAGATTTCTTAGTAGAGCAGCTTCATAGATTTTGATTCATTGATATTTGAATCAAATGAATAACTTCATAGGTTTTATTTGATTGGGAAATGAGGTCTTATCTTAGGGACATAAACTAAGATCTTAACTCCCAAATAACCATAAATCATTAAAGGGAATAACCCACAAGATCCAAATTTAGTCCTAAAGGGGAGATGGATGTTTTGTTTGATAAGTTTTTTTCAATTTGATTTGATTGGATGCGAATATGCAATGACTAGGTAAAATGATAGGAAACTGACAAGACTCAACATAAACATAAAGATATAGAAATGGAAGAAAACATAGAAGTATAAATCTAGAAATGAGATATAGAGAGGAACCTATAGCTAAAATTTGGACTTGAAAGACTAAAACTATGGATCTAAATGAGCCCTATTCCTATTGGTGTCTTCTTTAGAAGAGGCTTTAGATTCTAGATTAGGAGACTTTATAGATCTTTCTTCCCAAAATTCAACCTAAAAGTGCTAGATAGATGATGTAATTGCACGGGGGCTTCACTTAGTGAACTTGGGCTATATGACATGTGTTCATGGCATACTAAATAATCCCCCTGTTTTCAAAAAATATTGCCCTAAACTCCTTTTTTAAAACCCCTTATTTTCACCAAATATTATATTTTTTCATATCTCGAATTAAAAATCCCTCTATTTTCACCAGATAGGCAATATGTTATTTTCAATTTTCAGGATAATAAACCCCCCAATATGAATGCACATGATATAATATTGCCTAGTTAGTGAAGCCCTTGTGTGTAATTGATATATCTAGGGGTTTTCACCTATTCAAAGTCGAGGAGTGTGTCTTAGTTTATTATTTATAAATCTTCAACTCTTTTTTGTTCGATATATACCTACAAACATAAGAGAGGGGGAAAACGGTTGTGTTGTATAGGGGCTTGCCTAAGTCAATCTTTGTGTTGGTGTTCCCACCTCCACACAATAATGCTGATGTAAAAGAGAGCTTACCCCTAGTAGGGCAGAGGCTAATTCATAAATAAAATGTTGAAAATTGGTAATATTATACCTTAGGATTGATAATGGTGGTGATGTGATTCTCTTTAGGCAAGTCCTTAAGTGTTGGCAATAACATGACAAATCATAACAAATTCCCTTATGAAAACATACTCAAAGATAAGTTGTAGCTTGATGATCCTTGTACTCATATCTTCTATTGAATGATTATGACTCTTAAATTGAAAATGATAGAATGAATTAATTTTTTTGAATGAAATATGATTTCCTTATATAGGATTTCCAAGGTGCTTTTCAATTTAGGCTGACTTCCAATGGTCAAATGAAAATATTAGGATCAAATCACCAATGGTGAGAATAAACACTTTCACATGATCAAATTTATGCCCCTTTTGTGTTGGAATCCAATAACACTGATAGGGTGGGCGGTGAATCCATTTTATACCAAAATGATCAATTTTAGCCTTATTAAAATATGCATACACCAACCGGTATACAAGTACATATAGAATCGAAAGAAGTAAAGCAGCCAATAAGCTAGTCACATAAATGAAAATCATAACACAGAGAATTATACGTGGAAAACCTCAAAAAGGAAAAACCATGGTGGGATTTGTGACCCACAATATCAATCCATTGGCCATATGAGGAGATATTACAAAATATAAGGGGTCTGCACTTGCAGGAGGTTTACAACCTAGAGCACACTGCTCAATCACAAAAGGAGCCTCAGTGACTACATATAAATCCATACTACAATCCAAAGAAGTGTGTGAACTGCTAAGATAACATCTTCTATGCTTGAATATAGTTCCGGTTAAGCTCTATATGTTCCGGACTGAAAACCCTAAACCCTTTATTGGAATAAGCCTTACATAAATATCCTCACATGCATGATCTCTCTGATATATTTCACATCTCCTTCCTTATACATATTCACATGATATCGCACTCACATATCCATCACAATATTCCACTTCTATTATCGTGTCAAAATGATCTAATCCAACTGACCTATATACCCTATACAATTTATCATGCCTTAAGTTGGCTTACAAAGATAATTACAATATCAATACACATGTCAGGTAGATAACATAAATACATAAATATCAAAAATAATTGTTGATGTCAGATCCAAGAGATGTCGGCCTCCAATACTGATAACCATATTCTAAACCATGTTGGCTTGTATGGTCAGTAACCAAAGAAATCCTTCTATCCTGTCAGTGCCAATGCCGGTGAAGTGTCTCTGAAGTGCCTGTCGGCACACAAATAAACCAAAACATGAAGTCGAAACAAGATATCATGTTGCCATCAATGACAACATAGTGAAACCATCCAATTGAGTGTCAATTGCCAACAATATCCCCCTTTGACATTGATGGCAACACATGTGAAAAATGGTCAAGGTTTCATCTGTCGGTTTCATCCTGTCTGCTCCCCCTGAGCTGAATATTCATCAATGATCATAATAAAAAGTACTCCATACTCCCCCTAATGTATACATCTCCTTCTATTCTTTTTCACATCTATATCACTCCCCCTTTGACATCAATTTCATCAAAAAATCCCAAAAGAATGCCAAAGATCCAAAACTTTACAATAAGTATCCCAAAAATAGCTTACCGGAGCTTAATAAATTTGAATTTTTTTGGATATGCCTTCTCCAATAGCTCAAGATAAGTATCCCAACCACTTTTGAAAGTGTCAGAAAAAGATATAGGTCCATTTAGTATATGTGCAAATGACTTTTTCTCACTTAACTCTATCAGTGTGGGATTTCCAACCATATCCATACACACCTTCTTATGTACACTGAGTGAATCCTACCGGGGACTCACCAAGCCTCTAAGACTTCTGGCACTTCTTAAGATTTTGTCTTTTTCTTTCTCAAGAACATACATTTGGGCTTCCAAAACCAAAATTTGACCATCAATGGATGTAGTCAATGAATTCAATCCATCAAAAGAATTAGCTATACCTGCAATTTTCTCCTGAAATTCCTTAATCTTCTTATCCACATTAACTGGAAGTACATTTGTGTTACAACATACCCTATAAATATTTGTACACTACTTTAAATAATTGTCTATTAATTTCAACTTTTCATCAATCTTCTTCCTCTCAGACTCAATTACTTGATCAAATGTAGCTCTTTTAGCCTGTGTGAACCTTTCCAGTGCTTGACGGTTTGAAATCTGCCACAAGGATTGAAAATCCTTTGAAATGTGCTCAGTAATTGTCTTAATCTTTCCGGATGGGCTCGCTTCCCTGTCAAACTTACAATCTGAGACTAGTCTATGCAAGATAGTGATAGACTGATCAATAATCTCTTTATTTGTAGATCCCTACTTCATCAATTTCTATGCAACTATCATCATGAGTTCAGTAGGACTCATCTTGGTTATGTTTTTCTTTACAACCTATGAGGTGTCACTTGATAATAATGATGGACCTACTACCGGTTCCCTATCGAATTCCCCTTTCTTCTCCTCTGATGATTTATCCTTAATAGCTTCCTCAATTTCACTAGTGGCTTCCCCACTTGGTGCAGTCTCCGTAACTATCAGTTCGTCTATAGGAACTGTAACCTAAACCTATACATCTATATCCGGAGGACTTTTATCCTCAACATTAATATCCTATACAATATCAACCTTTTCACTCTCTATATTTGTCAGTATCTCAACATTTTCTTGTACATTTGTATCTACTGAGGGCTTTATTTCCACTATCTTAATATTCTTCAAAATTGAGGGTGAATTACTCATAATACCCTTTCCTTTCCCCTCAACCGGGATGTCTGTAGTGTCTATTTTTTATTCCAGTGAAGTAAAGAAACCTTGGTTCTCTTCAAAGAACTTAACCCATGCCTTTTGGGTCTCCTTTATTATCTCATTTACCCTTTCTAGCATAAGACTGGTTATTCTATGTTTGTTGTTAAAGATTTTTCTATCTGCAACCTCAAGTGTCTTATCCATTTCCTCTGGAGTAATAGAAACATAAACAGATAACAACTCTTGTATCTTAATATGCTTGTCTTCTTGTATTTATGATAGCCTCCTAGCATCTAACATATCATATAGTTTTGTCGGTATTTGGTTTTCAATTTCTATCAAGGCTTTCTTATAAATATCCAAATATAACAAAACTGCTTTCTCTACCTCTCTTTGTTCAACATTATCTAAAGGATCATAGTAAAACTGTACATTCTTTAACATGCCATCCATAGCTATTTCATCTACTAACTCTACACAAGTTTTTGGTGGAATGATAGTTACATTACCGGATTGAATTGTCATATCAATGCCAGCCTTCTTCTTCCTTCTTGCAGTACCGGATGGAGCTGAAGGTGTTACTTTTGGTGCTTGCTTATGTTCCGGTAACTTGAATGTGACTCTCCTAACCAATTTTTTTTTATCTTCTACCTTGGTTTCCTCTATTTTCTTCCTCATAACCCTTTTGAAAGCCAAGGGTGTTTCATCCTCAGATTCAGACTCTGTTGTAGTAGGCTCAATGTGTACTTATGGATCCTTCCTCTTCCTACCTTTCTCCGGGACAACATCAATCAATTCTTTAATGTCCTGTGAAACCTTTTCTACAAAATTTCTTGCCTTTCCTTCCTGCTTCTCTGTTTTATTCTGGTTGAACTCTATTTCATCCTCTTGTGTCTTTTTCTTTGTAGTACTGTAGGGCTTCTCAACTTCATCAACAGGTACATCAATCAAGATCTTTGCATAAGCATCAAGGATCTGTGCATCAACATAGCCCATTTCCTCAATCCAAATCTTCCGGGGCTTGACTGCTTCCATAAGTGTTTCATCTTTCTTCACCATGAAGCATATGACAGTTGAGTATTTCTCAACAATATGATTAGGAACCCTTTCCCTAGATTTCATAGCCTTCTCGAATGCCTTAAAATATGCCCATACTTTGTCATCCCTCTAACTACCCAATGGAGCAATTGGTCTCCCTACTGGGATATAAATGTTGGTATTTTGGTATGGTTTTGTCATTGATGTCAACACCTGCTAAATACACCTACTTTGGAGATCCAGCAACATTCACCAGCAATCAGTAAACTATTCAACAATCATCAGTATATGGTTAACCGGTAGGATATAATGTACACCGGTACATACAATGACATGGAAGACACTTGGTAATGTCGAAGACATCATGTGGACACTTTTCCTTGAAGTAATATCATTGGTATATTCTTATTTGCATATTTGCTTTTACCGGCAAATAGGTCCAGGTTATCTAGGGTTACACCGGCAGGTTTATCTTTTCCAGATCAGCATGGCACGCTATGGAGATGATTTATTATTGTTGTAAATGCATTAAGCTGACATGTTCAATAGGTTATTGCATCGAATATTGTATTATTTGTAAAATGTTTTATTGTAATATCTTGTAGAGCCGACCTACTAAAATTGGTCTTAGGGTGTGATATAGATGTAAGATCTTATTTGTAAGATTAGATGTGGAATGCGAAAAAAGAATTGTAAGAAGGTATATGCGAGATTAAGCAGAGGTATACACGAAGACATCATTTGAAGGTGAAGCTAGGTTTTTGTAGAAGCATATCAACATTACACCGGTACTGAATCCAGCATATCAAGATGCTATTTTGTGCAGTACATTCTCATTGGATTTAACCATCCAATTGTAGTCAGTGTGACTCCCATTTGTGTTTGAGCAGTGAGCTCTAGGCTGTTGGCTTTTCTGCATGTGTAGACGCCTCTTGTACACTTACTATCTGCAGTAGTATCATTTGATTGTGGGTAAGGTTTCCCACCGTAGTTTTTCCCCTTACAGGGTTTCCACGTACAAATATTTGTGTCATGTGTTGTGGTTGACTTTGTGCTTATGTTTCATGCATTAATTCTTACCGGTACAACATTTCCTGTTAACATTGTTTATCAGCACAATTAACTGTCTTACCGGTATTAAACAATAAGTTGGTTAATAAGATTTTGGTTTGAATTTATTAGACAACTGATTCACCCCCCCCTCTCAGTTGTCCCTGGGACCTACAATTGGTATCAGAGCTTAGTCCTCTTTTTGCAAAAGTTTAACAACTTGAGGAGATCCAATGTCTACTAATTATTTCAGGAAGGATAGTCCTAAACTTGATGGAGCCAACTATGGAATATGGAAAATCTGAATGGAGACACATCTGAATTGCATTGGTAAAGACATCTGGGAAGTTACTAGGAACGGTTATACTGCTGTTGTAGCTGGTCAGCCTGCTCCTATTACTCTAGGTAAAGATGAAGAAAATGATTGCAAAGCAAGAGAAGCACTTTTGAGCGCATTATCAAATCAACAAATCATGGGATTATCAGATAGATCTACTGCAAAACCTATTTGGGATCATTTGGAAACACTGAATGAAGGGGTTTCCACAGTCAAAATTGCAAAACTTGAAAGCTTCCGAGTCAAGTATGAACATCTGAAAATGGAAGAAGATGAAAGAATTTCTGCCTTTATGGAAAGAGTAAATGAAATTGTTTTAGGTATCAAATGTTGTGGAGGAACCTTGAGTGAAGAAGAGATTGTTTCAAAAATCTTAAGAGATTTGCCACCGGCATATAAAATGAAGGTTGTTGCTATTAATGAGCTGAGAACAATGCCTAATACATCAGTAACTAGGGATACATTGACTGGAAAACTTTCAGCTTTTGAAATAGAGGAATTTGGACCTGTTGCTATAAAAACTGATTTGGCCTTCAAAGCATCAACATCATCTGCTCCATCTTTTGACAAATTAGACTGGAGAGCCTTTTATGCAAGAGAACTTGAAGAAACTAGGAAGGAGAATGAAGAGCTTGAAGAACTTGAAGCACTATTTGCAAGAAAAATGCCAAAAGGTCCAATTGGAAGTAAGTACGAAGGTAAAGCACCCTTTAAATGTTTCAATTGCAATAAGATTGGTCATATGGCTTCAAGATGCCCTGATAGACATGCTAGACTAAGAGAAGAAGTTAGAAGGACATACAAACCTAATCCTGAATATCAAAGATACAGATTTAAGAAAAACAAAGATAAATCCTATTACATTACTGATGAAGGTGTGACTGATGATTCTGATGAGGATCCAGCAGACAATGGATGGGTTTTTGTTGCTATAACAGAAGATCAACTGACACCTACTGCTCAACCAGTAGTACAGGCTCTGGCAGCTAAAGTTGAAGTAAAAGATGAATGGATCATTGATTCAGGATGCTCACATCATATGACAGGAGACAAAGGTAAATTTTTGAACTTTCAAGAATACAATGGAGGTTTAGTAAGATTCGGAGATGACAAAGCCTGTTCAATCAAAGGTAAGGGTTCGATATCACTTGATGGTAAACATAACACTGACAATGTTTAGTATGTTGAAGGATTAAAACATAATATTTTAAGTGTTGGTCAATTAGTTGAAAAAGGTTTTCAGTTACAATTTAAAAATGGAAAATGCAAAATCATGAATAGAACTGGTTTGGAAATTGCAACCGGTAATCAGACTAGAGGTAATATCTTTCATTTGAATAACAGTGAAAAGGCATGCTTAATTGCTCATATAGATGAAAGTTGGCTATGGCATAAAAGACTATGTCATGTAAATTTTGATTGCATGGTGAAAATCAGTATTTCTAAGGCAGTTAGAGATCTACCTAAAATTGTGAAATGTCATAATACAATTTGCAAGGAATGTCAATTTGGAAAACAGGTTAGAGCTAGTTTCAAAAGTATTCCAGAAAAATCCAATAATGCTCTTGATTTAATTCACACTGATTTATGTGGTCCGGCTAGAGCTAAAAGCTTACAAGGTGATAGATATTTCATGCTAATTATTGATGATTATTCTAGAATGTGTTGGGTTACTTTTCTCAGAGAAAAGTCAGAAGAACTTGGGAAGTTCAAACTATTCAAAGCAATGGTTGAAAATGAAACCAGTAAGAAAATTAAATGTTTAAGATTAGATCAAGGAGGAGAATTCACATCTAGAGATTTTAATACATTCTGTGAAGTGAATGGAATCAAAAGACAGTTATCAGCACCTCAGACACCACAATAGAATGGAGTTGTTGAAAGGAAAAACATAACTATTTTGGATGCAGCAAGAAGTATGTTATCATAAGCAAATCTACCACATGTGTACTGGAGAGAGGCAATAAGCACTGATGTCTATACATTCAATAAAGTTCACATCAAAGGTGAAACCGGTAAGACCCCTCATGAACTATGGTTTGGTAATACTCCTACTCTTAAGTATTTCAGAATTTTTGGAAGTAAATGTTATATTAGAAGAGATGAGTATATTGGCAAGTTTGATCCTAGAAGTGATGAAGGAATATTTCTTGGTTATTCATCTAAGAGTAAAGCTTATAGATGTTTTAATAAAAGATTACAAAAAATTGTTGAGAGTACAAATGTAAAGATTGATGAACAATTCAGAGGAACTTCAAGGTATATAGACTCTGAACTGGTAACATAAATTATGACAAATGAACCAACAGTAAATCCACTGGTACAGAATGATGACCCAGTTACTCCGGTATCATCGGAGGATACCACAGTAATTGAAGAACAACAACAGACTAAGACACCCCGATATGTAAGACTGAATCATTCTGAAGATCAAATAATTTGAAGCAAATTTAAAGGAGTCATGACAAGAGGAAGATTGGCAAATGAAGAGGTATGTCTTATTTCTCAAATTGAACCATTATCTATCAATGAGGCATGTGAAGATAAATTTTGGACTAAAGCTATGGAAGAAGAATTAGGACAAATTGAGAAAAATAATACTTGGACATTAGTTCCCCGGCCTGAAAATAAAAATGTAATTGGAACCAAATGGGTATTTAGAAACAAACTCAATGAAGATGGTAAGGTTGTCAGGAATAAAGCAAGACTAGTGTGTAAGGGATATTCTCAGAAAGAAGGAGTTGATTACAATGAAACCTTTGCACCGGTAGCCAGAATTGAAGTAGTTAGATTATTCCTAGCCTTTGCAGCTCACAAGGATTACAAAGTTTATCAAATGGATATTAAATGTGCATTTTTGAATGGAGATCTTAAAGAAGAAGTTTATATTGAACAACCTGATGGATTTTCTTTGACAGATAACAATGATATGGTTTGCAGATTAAGAAAAGCTCTATATGGACTAAAACAAGCTCCAAGAGCCTGATATGCAAGATTGGATAAGTATCTCTTAAAAATTGGTTTTACTAAAGGAAATGCAAATAGCAATTTATATTACAAAGTAACTAATGATGACATTTTGATTATGGAAGTATTTGTTGATGATATAATCTTTGGAGGAGAAGGTGGATTATGCAAAGAATTTTCTCTTAAAATGTAGCATGAATTTGAAATGTCTATGATTGGAGAAATAAAATTCTTTTTAGGATTACAGATTTTACAGACTGATAAAGGCATATTTTTGAGTCAATCTAAGTACTTGAAAGAACTACTCAAGAAATTTGGGATGGAGAACTCTAAACTGGTAAGCACACCTATGACTACAAATGACAAATTATCTCAAAGGGATGAATCTACACCTATTAATCCAACTAGATACAAATCTATGATAGGAGGTTTACTATATTTGACACAAACCAGACCTGATATTATGAATGCAGTATGTATAGTTTCTATATTTAAGAGTAATCCCAAGGAAAATCATGAATCAACAGTAAAAAGGATTTTTCGATACTTACAAGGCATAGCAAATCTTGGATTATGGTATCCTAAAGATGAAAATTTTGATCTATATGCATACACAGATGCAAATTGGGCAGGAGATGTGGATGATAGAAAGAGCACCACTGGAGGAGCATTCTTTCTTGGAAAGAGATTAGTTTCTTGGTTAAGTAAGAAATAGAGTTGTACATCGTTATCAACAGCAGAATCAGAATATGTTGCAGTAGCAACAAACTGTACACAGGTACTTTGGCTTAAGCAAATGTTGAAAGACATAAAGGTAAAATGCAAGGAACCTATTACTATATATTGTGATAACACTGCAACAACTGACATATCTAAGAATCCAGTATTACATTCTAAAACAAAACATGTTTCTATCAAACTAAATTTTCTAAAGGAAAAAGTTGAAGAAAAAGAAATAAAACTGGTTTATGTGAATACTAAAGAACAACTTGCAGATATTTTTACAAAACCTTTGCCTAAAGAAAATTTTGAGTATCTCAGAGATCAACTCGGAGTCTTACCTCCACCGGTAGAGACTTAGACAGTTGATGATTGTCATCAACTGGCAGAATTAAATGGACAAATCTTTTATTCCGGTATTTGATGAGGAAGCTACTTCTCAGGGGGAGTAATTGGTATATTGAATTGGTTGGTATTTTGTATGAACTTGACCTTTTTGTGACTTTGGCATTTGATGTCAAAGGGGGAGAGATATATGGAAAAACATTAAAGAAAAATATATGAAAAATGCATTATCTTTTTGAGGAGAGATTGGTATTGTAAATAAATCCTTGTATAAACACATATTACTCCCAGGGGAGAATTGGTTTTTGTACTTGGCATTTCTATTTTGGCACTTTGATGGTTTTTCCATCTTGTGTTGCCATCAATGCCAAAGGGGGAGATTGTTGGTATTTTGGTATGGTTTTGTCATTGATGTCAACACCTGCTAAATACACCTACTTTGGAGATCCAGCAACATTCATCGGCAATCAGTAAACTGTTCAACAATCACCAGTATATGGTTAACCGGCAGGATATAATGTACACCGGTACATACAATGACATGGAAGACACTTGGTAATGCTGAAGACATCATGTGGAAACTTTTCCTTGAAGTAATATCATTGGTATATTCTTATTTGCATATTTGCTTTTACCATCAAATAGGTCCAGGTTATCTAGGGTTACACCGGTAGGTTTATCTTTTCCAGATCAGCATGGCATGCTATGGAGATGATTTATTATTGTTGTAAATACATTAAGCCGACATGTTCAATAGGTTATTGCATCGGATATTGTATTATTTGTAAAATGTTTTATTGTAATATCTTGTAGAGCTGACCTAATAAAATTGGTCTTAGGGTATGATATAAATGTAAGATCTTATTTGTAAGATCAGATGTGGAATGCGAAAAAAGAATTGTAAGAAGGTATATGCGAGATTAAGCAGAGGTATACATGAAGACATCATTTAAAGGTGAAGCTAGGTTTTTGTAGAAGCATATCAGCATTACACCGGTATTGAATCCAACATATGAAGATGCTATTTTGTGCAGTACATTCTCATTGGATTTAACCATCCAACTATAGTCAGTGTGACTCCCATTTGTGTTTGAGCAGTGAGTTCTAGGCTGTTAGCCTTTCTACATGTGCAGACCCCTCTTGTACACTTACTATCTGCAGTAGTATCATCTGATTGTGGGTAAGGTTTCCCACTGTGGTTTTTCCCCTTACAGGGTTTCCACGTACAAATATTTGTGTCATGTGTTGTGGTTGACTTTGTGCTTATGTTTCATGCATTAATTCTTACCGGTACAGCATTTCCTGTTAACATTGTTTACCAGCACAATTAACTGTCTTACCAGTACTAAGCAATAAGTTGGTTAATAAGATTTTGGTTTGAATTTATTAGACAACTGATTCACCCCCCCCTCTCAGTTGTCCCCGGGACCTACAATCAAATGCCCATTGTCTCTTCCCAAAATTGGGAGTGTCATTCATGAAAAATAACATTAAGCAGACAATTAAGTTGCCATACCGGAAAGTCCCTTTCTTTTCTCCTTTAATATTTCCTAGGTTTATCAATAGTTCATCCAACACCCAACCACATAGATCCAATTTCTCATTTTCTCTTATCATCTTGTAAGCTGTGAAAATGAAGGAGCTAGAAATAGAATTCAGTCGGTTTGACTGAGTTACCTTATAACCGATGGCCATGCTACCGAATCTGATGTCTGTGTTGGTGATAGTGCTTATTCTCATGGATCACCTATCTGATGTTGCATCTGTGATCTTGTTGACATAATCATAAGAAACCTTCTTATCTAGATGTTGCCCAACCTATGGTAAACATTTGATTTCCCTGATGCCTTCCTTGGTGACCTTGTAAGGTCTATCCAACTAGATAAACTCTCCATGTGCTCTTCTTAAAACATACCTAACTATTTCATCTTTGAATTCTAGAATGTCCAGAATGCCGATAATCCCTAAGTCTTCAATGTTCTTGTATGTAGGTTTAACCTTTCCAAAATATCCCATAAGCTCACTCATGTACATGACCTTTATATCAGATGTCCCTAAATCCTCAATGTGACAATGTATGTATGTCCTAACATCTTTGACATAAACAACTCCCTTTGAAATAGGGGAAAATGCTCCAATCGAGTCTTCCAGGGTAGCCACATGTGAATACCGCTTGAAAGTTGGTCTAGGACAGTCTTTGACCTCTACAATAGTTGGATTTGCAACAAAGATAGGAATAGATGATGATCCCACTTCCATGATTAAAGAAAAGTACTTGATAATCACTTCCAATGAAACCCTAACAAGCTCTTTCAGTCACCAGTGAAATCACTCGAGATATCTGATCGCTCTGAATAGCTTTTGATCGCTCTGAGTTTCTCTTAATCGCTTCTAAATCGATTTGAATGCAAGGTAATAAAAAATGAAGTGAATTCAACCTTTTATCCTCCAAGAAAAACCCTAATCTTTCATTGACATCAATGACTACCAATGAAAGATATCGGATCTCGAACAAAACATTTCCATGCTGGATAAGTATCTCTAATGTTTGGAACATCTTCTAGAACCTCTTCCTGGGGCATATGTAGCATCTTCATGAATTTTTCCTACCCCTAAGGCATCTTCCTTAGTTACTAGATGAGCAACCTGTCAGTGCAGAAGCAACCTCCTCTGCCAGATAAGTAACTGGTGCATTCTCATCTGCTGATTTTTCTTCAGTCTTCCTGACCCATCTCTACATATGATCTTTCCAGATTTCATTAACCTTCTCTTTCCCTTTATCATTTGATCCTCCATTACCAACCGGTGGCTTTTTGCTTCTACAGAATTTAGCAATATGTCCAACCTCATTACATGCATAACATGTAACATTGTTCCTTTGAATTTCTTTACTAAAACCGGTATAATTGATTGACCTACACTAGTTAGTGATATGTCAAAATTTTCCACATGCATAGAATTTAACATTCATTCTACAATCTTTTGTCTTATGACCATACTTATTACATCTAGAACATTGACTGGGAGCAGAATCAGGTTTCTGATTTGCTGTGTTTCTACATTCTCTAGCCATGTGACCAAATTTATTGCAAACAAGACATCTACTGTTAAATTTATAAGCATTAAACTGCCTTACTAATGCCTTATGGTTTTGATCTTCATTAGCAGTACCGGAACTCTGTCCTTGCTCAAATCCAAGTCCATTGGAATCTCCAATCTGCCTTTGTCCTTTCAATAACTCATCTAGTTGTGCTAAACTAATCTTGAATTTTTCTTTATACTCACTTGTAGTAGTTAGATCATCTCTCATAATTATCATTTGTCTCTCAAGCTCTTGTTCATTACCCTATGATTGTACCAAATTAGTTCTCAACATATCATTCTCATGAACCAACCTACCACATTCTTCAAATTTGTTATTCACGGATACAACAAGTTTTTCTTCCTTTTTCTTCCGGTCTTCAATCTCCTTAGACATTCTCATGGTTATAGCTTGCATTTAATTTATGATGACCATGTTCTCTTGACTCATCTTCTGACACTGTTCCTTAAGTGCATCTTTCTCTTCATCATCTTGATTTTGCAAAAGTTCCTTCCTCCTAGCTTGAATAGATGACAGCCTCTCCTGTAAGACAAGAATGAATTCCTTAGCAGAATTCAATTCATCTTGTAGCTTTAAGTTCTTCAACCTTTCAACATCATAATCTTCAAGTGCCATCTCAAGTTTCTTCTCCAAACCCATATCCATGGATTGTGGATTTAGGATCTCCCTCAAGCTGTTACACTTCCTCTGAGGCACAAGGCTCTGATACCAATTGTTGGAGTCCAATAACACTGAGAGACGGGGGGGGGGGGGGGGGGGGTAAATCAGTGTTATACTGGAATGATCAATTTTAACCTTGTTAAAACATGCATACACCAACTGATATACCGATACATACATAATGAAAGAAGTTAAGCAACCAATAAGCCAATCACATAAATGAGAATCATAACACACAAAACTATATGTGGAAAACCTCAAAGATGAAAAACCATAGTGGGATTTGTGATCCACAATATCAATCCACTGGCCATATGAAGAGATATTATAAAATATAAGGAGCCTGCACTTGCAGGAAGGCGTACAGCTTAGAGCACACTGCTCAATCACAAAAGGAGCCTCATTGACTACATATAAATCCAAACTATAATCCAGAGAAGTGTGCAAACTACTAAGATAACATCTTCTATGCCCGAATACAGTTTTGGTTAAGCTCTGCCTGTTTCGGTTTGAAAACCCTAAACCCTTTACCAGAATAACCCTTACATAAATATCCTCACATACATGATCTCTCTGATATATTTCACATCTCCTTTCTTATACATATTCACATGATATTGAATTCACATATCCATCACAATATTCCACTTCTATTACCATGTCAAAATGATCTAATCCAACTGACCTATATACCCTATACAATTTATCATGCCTTATGTTAGCTTACTAAAATAATTACAATATCAATATACATGTTGGCTAGATAACATAAATACATGAATATAAAAAATAATTATCGATGTTGAATCCAAGAGAAGTCAACCTCCAATACCGATAACCATATTCTAAACCATGTCGGCCTGTATTGTCGGTAACCAAAGAAATCCTTCTATCCTGCCATTGTCGGTGTCAGTAAAGTGTCTGTGAAGTGCCCGCTAGTACACAACTGAACCAAAACATGAAGTCGAAACAAGATATCATGTTGCCATCAATGACAACATAGTGAAACCAACCAGTTGAGTGTCAATTGCTAACATTTTGGAGGGACTACACTAATACATTTGGTCTAGCATTTTGACGAAGGTTTCCAATGGAGAAGGTATATTGTGACCAAATTTGATTTTTTTTTTTAAATGCCCGAATTAGTCGGAATTCTGATGATAATTTCACATTTGGTTTTGACGGAGAAGGCATTAGTAATGAAATTTGTTTTTTTTGAAAAAAATACCTGCGTTCATCAAAATTCCGATGACAATGGGCATTACTTAAAAAAAATAAAAAATGCAAGTCATTTGCGCAATAAATCCTATGTAGGCTTCGTCAACCTTTGGAAACCCTTGGCAAGATCAAACAACACTCACCATAGAGATACTTTCATATGTTCTAGATCAAATGACACTCACCATTCGAGGTAGAATATTCACCTTCTTTTGCAACCCCTTGTCCTTGGAGTTGTTTGTACCTTTTTCCCAAAATTTGAGTCATCCTCATATTCTTCTTCATAGGCCTCTCTATTAAATGGCTCTAGCTATGGGATTGTAGCTATACTTGATTATATCTACACAAAAATATCAAAAGATATATACATGCACCATTGGAGGAAATCAACCACAATAGCTTTGAGCCACTCCGAGGAGAGCTCTTGAAGAGAAATAATGAGTATAAAATAGGATATGCAAGGGTTGCAGAGAAGAACATTGATGTCTTTAAGTATTTATTGGACTTCACCCAAGAACATGAGTGAATCTGCCTGTTTCTAAGCCACCTGCATGATAAATTCCTATACCTAGAGAAACCATAGAATATCACAAAGAAATATATTCAAGAGATCATTGGGTTGACTACAGGAATTGTTGTTTGCTCTACTCAAACAACAACAAGCAACCCACAAAGGGAGTTTCAACAATTTTTCTACAATAACATATTAGTACACAAAAACACTCTTCATAATAAAAACCATAAAATTACAACACATGATGAAGATCTTTTATCAGCACCTTTCAAGATATTTTAATCAAGTTACACATGGATGCAACACTATTCATAAACCTTGCATAAATATTGTTAAGATACCAAACACTACATGTACAGTATTTGGATTTGTTTGTATACTTTTTCCCAGGGTTCATGTTGTCATCTATTGTAAATCTCCAAGGGCTGTACTGTACTTACCACTATATCCCTGACTACTATTGGCTTCAAAGCAATCAATATTCTGTCACAAATGCATTGTCTTAGGTGTAATTATAATGCCTTTAATCATGCATGTTCTTGATACCATGCAATGTGACTTATGCCTTGCTAACATAACTACTCTTTGCTTACAAAATCACTATCCAATAGCTACTCATTTTCAGACCTGCACTTGCACCTTAATGCCTATACAAACTCTAAACCTGCACATGGATGCTATAATGTCCTTGCTTGGACAGTAAAAATTTAAAAAGACTACTCCTTATTCTTGATTTCATGATGAATGAAATGATTGTGCTCTTTCAATTTTATGTATGGGTGATCCCAAGTACTCTGTCTTATCACATTTGCATATGTAGATGGATGTTTATATACTGTACTATAGACTGATTAAATTTCACTGTACTGATAGTCACTGTGCCATTTTGTGAATTGTTTCTAATATTCTCTGTTGGACTTGGTTTGATATTGAATGCTCTATCCTTTTTGGCCTTCAATTTTTATTTGATGCTTTAACTTGCTTTATATGATTGTCAAAGGGATGTTAACACTGTCTATTTGTTGTTTGAAACTAGCGGTCATTGCATATCATACTCTCAATTTACTCACTATTATATGCCATGAAGAAAAACTCTTTCACTATTTTGAATTGCTCTTTACCATGAAGCTTGAAATACCGTAGCTTAAAGTGGAAGTGGTGTTGCAATGTAAAAAACATCTCAAGTCTTCATTATCCTCATTATCCATACCTCATGCTTTGCCCTCTTTGGAAGCTGCCATACCATTCAAATATTCATTTTCTTGTACTTTTTTTTCTCCTTATATTGTCTTAGTGTTATATCTCATGAAAATCTATTATAAATCCCCTTAAAAAAACCCTACATAATTCTATCACCTTATGTTTTAATATGTTGGTAACTTATGTTTTAATATGTAGAGATTCTTTTAATATATGAGAGGTTCCCTCTTAGAATTATTACATTTATACATATGTAAATACCAATTCCCCAGCCTAATATTTTTAATCTTTATTCTGAAAATCACCACATTGTTTGTGATTATTAGTGTTCTCTTTCAATTCTTGTAAGTTTTGAGTAATTATTGCATATGCCTAAAACTTCTTCCTTCCATATCATACTCAACTTCGTCTATGGTGCAGGAGCACCCTAGGGGCCTAGGTTTGGCCAATAAGGTCAAAATTTAATTTTTATTTTTATTTAGTGTTCTTTTTTGAAAATAAGGCCATTTGAGGCCATTTTGATGTATTGGGACCTAATTGTGAAAGTTTGAGGTCCATTGGGCAAAAAGTTGTCATTTTGCCATGACGACTTTTGCATTTCTTGTAGTAACTTCTTAAAAATATGGTTGGAAAGCTAGTTTATGATGGTTTGAGGTTTTAACCCACTTGGATGAGCATAAATAAGCCTTTTGCATGCCATCCAAGAGTTTTTCTTAATGAAATTGGGGTTTTTTGTGAATTTTTGGACATTTCACTTTGATTCTCTTCATTTTTCATTGTGAAAATCATCATAATTTGATGGGAAGTCAATTGGATGTGGTATATCAGTGAGTTAAATTCATTTTGTCTTTTTGTGGCATTGAATTTCATTTTGTTTTAAAGAAGATATCATAGTTTTTCCAAAAATTGTCAAAACCCCGCCTAGGGTTTACCGAGAGGAGTAAATAATGTATAGTTTGGTCTCCCATGCATATAAATTCACCCAAATATGTGGGAAGACCTATGTTGATGTTATATATCATATTATGTTGTGTGCATGGCTCCAAATTAGACTTGGTATGTTTTTGGGCATGAGGACAATCTGATATCTCTATGTATCAAACATTAAAAGGCAGTAAGAGTGAAGAATTTGGTGGGAAGACCAAGCGATTGGTATTTTGAAGTGGTTGATGATAGGGAGAGGGGTGAGGGGACCCTATGCAACCTTCGGAAGGGTTTTTTGATCAAAACCAAAGGAAATAGATTAAATTTCTATGATTGTCCTAAGGGTATTAACTATCACAGTCATAGTTTTACTAGTGATATTGTTTTTGTTTTGACTAAGTTGTGTTTGTAAACCCAAGTGTGGACATGTAATGGAGTCATGAGATGTCTTAAGACTACATCAATACTTAACAACAACTTGAGAAGTTGATTCAAAAGGGTCATATTGACCAACTACTTTTGCTTTGTGGAAGCCCATTTTGAACTTTCCAAGAAGAAGATGGGACATGGTGATTCAAATTGATTATTGGGTATAAAGACCACTATCAAGAACAAGTTTTTTGATCCCTCAAATTGCTGACCTCTTGAACCAGCTCTGAGGAGATGAAATTTTCAACAAGATTGATTTGAAATCAAGGAACCATCAACTCCTTGTTGAGCTAATTAACATTTGGAAGACTTTCTTTGAGTCCAAGAAGGGCTTGTTTTGTAATACCCTAAAAATGGCCATCTAAACCATCAACCCCTAATCTCGACAACGTCACCAAGGTCCTAACAAAAGGCAATTAAATTAATCTTGAGCACACAATTAATTTTTTAAATCACCAATGTCACATGGCAAATTAATCACTCTGAATTAATTAAATATTTATAAAATTAATTGATCATTTCAAGAAAATCATTTTTAAACAATTATCCTATTTATTTTATTGAATATCCTAGCATATTTAATTAAATAAATCAATTTGTCATTAAATCATCAAAAAAAAGAAATTAATTGGAAAAAAGAATTAAAATTTGAGAAAAGAAATCAAATGGAGATAATCTTGAAAATAAAATTAAAAATTGAAGAAAAATGTCAAAGAAAGCAATTAAAACAATTAAATATCAAAATTGAATGAAATAGAGAATAAATCAGTTTTTTTATTTTATTTTATCTTAATTTTAGTTCAACTTCCTTTAAAAATGAGAAAATCAGCCAATCACATCAATTCACCTGGATTGTGCTTCTTCTTGGAAAATCTTGACCGCTCATCATCATTTGATCTCGGTCGTCGGTTTCTTTCTAAATTTTCTATAAATTTAGGCTCTCATCTCCTAAACAAGGATCCTGGAGAATGTATTGTTATTATGTTGTTTTTGCTCTAGGTTCATTGAGATTTGTGCATTGAGATATTTACATATTAGTTATTGCATATTTATTAAATCATCTAGCTTAATATTGCTTAAATCATGTTAGGTTAATCTTGCATATCTAGCTTAAATATTGCATTCATTTATCTCAATTCATGATCATATAGGTTAAATCCTTCATTTAGGTGTTGTCTAGTCACTGGTATTGCATATGAAATCTGACAGCAAGACTAAACTCGCATCTACTAGAAGGAAATAGGTCGATTTGTAATGGTTTATTGTTCATTATTGATTATTGATTTACTAACCATGCATCTAATGACTTAATTGAAGTGTTGTGTATTTAGGTACAACTTACAGATATAGGTCCCCTTTACACACACACATTTTTGGCACCCACCGTGGGGCCCGACATTCAATCCTTCAGCCTCAAAATCATTTCTTTATCTTTTAGGTATCGTCTGTACAACCTTTGCTAAATATCGTACGAGTATATGTCCTTCTTCGTACGACATTCTATCAAGACCGGTGTTTTATCGTGCGTATCAAAAAAGGAACTTGTTCGAGTTTCTGCTTTGACAATTTAACTCTGTATTTTTTTGTTCGGTCCTATGAGAATACTCATACGAAAAGGTATACTTTGTCGTACAAATTTTTGTTTTATCATTTCAAAAATAGCATACTTTTCGAGGGTTTTTATAAATTGAATTTAGATTTTTCTAACATTGACGCTAACCCTGGTCTGTCTTCTGTTTGCTAGCCTAACCAGTTTCTTGTAGAACACTTGTCAGAGAATTTATCAATCAAACATATGCATGTCAAAGAATCCAAAACAACATGACTACTGATGCATTGTTTTTGTAGGTTGCCTAAAGAAAATCAACCAAACAACATGTATTCTTTAAATTCATTTTTTGAAGGCACTTAAATTTCTATCTAGTTAAAGAATAAATATGTCTTTTGTGTTTTTAGAAAAATCAGAGAGGTAGGAGAGTATGCTCTTGTCTTTTACAGACAATCAGAAATCTAGACCCTTGAAGTTTTTTCTAAATTTTGAGATTTGTATACCTTTAGCGGGCCTGTCACAGTGGGAAAAAGTAATCACCCTGTGAGAATGACCCAAGTGAGTATAGCTAGACCTAAGCATTCCAACTCACTATAATAAATAGGCCTTTGGTGATTAAAGTCTCAGAGGATGGGATTATTTGAGTTCTCTCTTTGATATCTCTCATATCGAGCATTTTGTAGGGCCGCGTGGTCTCAATCATGTTTACGTGACTACAACTTTTTTATGTACCTTGTCGGGCTATAGGCCTCAATCATGCTTGCATGACTTCAAGGGGTAATTTTGAATGAATTCCTAACTAAGAACTATAAGATAGAAGCTACCCGATTCACCTCCGAAAGGGGGATAATCTTTGTGCAAGAGAGATAGTAACTCTCACAAGACACTTGCCATATCGTGCCCCCATTAGCGTTTGGAGTCATCTAATATGACGTTGAGAATCCATTGCATGAGACTTAATGACCATATTCTGATTAGCTATTGGTGTGTACCTAAGTCAGTAAGCAAAGTTTTTCTTCTCTAAGCCAACTTCCGTAGGGTTAGTGTGTTGTGCTTGGAATTATTATATATATCTTGCATGTTTTTTGTGTTTTCATCTCTGAAACTAAAACTGAAATACTGAAACTAGAGAAAACAAATCAACAACTTAGTGATAAACTTTGTCCATGTCCAAAACTGGTCTCTGTCAGTCATCGAAACATCAATCTGTGTCCAAAAATTGGTCTTTGTCAGTTGTTAAAAAACTCTGCCTATCAGAATTTCATTTTTGTCTAGTCCTTTGTCATACGAGTCTGCTAAGTTTTTGTCCTGCTACATACCTCTTATCGTACTAGTCTTCAATGATCTTAAAAGTTTCTCATCTGGCTCTATTAAACCCATCGTACAAATCTAAAAAACTATCATCTGGTCTTTTACAGTCTTTCATACAAATATACATCACATTCAACATATTATCATCTGGAGTCTGCCCAACTGTCGTACAAAATCAAACAACAACTCATACGAAAAACTATCTTTATCATCTATAAACTGCTAAACTATCATCTAGGTCTGCAAACTCTATCGTACGAATTCTTGATCTTGTTAGTTAAAATAGTCAAAATTGCCCAAATCAGTCTACAATGAGCATAAAACGGGTTATCATAATTCTAAGCATAAAAAATTCTCAATAGTGTACCCTTGCCATTGTGTTGCATGATTTTGTCGATCATCTTCTAGCTAGTTCAATCGACATCTTATCAAACTTAAGTTAACTTAGATAACATCTTACACAGGATAGATCGTTCTTGAAACTAGACCAGATCTTAGTTACTTCTCTCAATCACTACGTTAAGTGAACAACTAGCTTCAATTTGATCTTGACTTCTGCATCACATCTAGCTGTAGGTCCCGTCGATTGTAAATGCCTGCTCAAACTAGAAGTTCTCGCAAGAAACCTGACAAAGGTAAAGGAGTATCCTTTTCATTAAATGACAATCCATTCTTTGTAGAATAACTTGTCCCAAATAAACCTTCATCATCACAAATACCAATTTTTGATCAGCCCCTATCTCCCACCATGTCTGGAGAAAGGCAAGAAAGACAAGCTACTAAATGTGATACTTATGACAACCTTAGTACCCATGCTACTGACAGTGATTCCTCATCAAGTGATTCTGAAGCCTCTAAACCTACGGAAACTTTTATAATTAAATGTCCAAATGATAAACATTTTTGAAAGATGATGAAAATCATCATGTCTAGAGAAAAGGAAGAGCATTTTCTAGAACTAGCAAAACAAGGTGCTAAACTTCCTATTGATTTTAACATTGAAACCCTTATCACTAAAGAGGAAGAAATGCCTTAAATGCTGGTAAACAAACAATTACAAGCATTGTAGACTAAAATCACAGAACTAAAAAACAAAGATAAATCATCAAAGCAATATTCTCTGGACACAACCCATTTCCATTTGACAAAAATCTTTATATGCCTCCATTTCCTTCAAGAGTGGAGATTCCTAAGTTTGACAAATATGATGGAAATGTAGATCCTCAAGACCATGTCAGAGAATTTTGTGCTTTATGTATGGAATTCATGCACGATCAAACATAAGTCATGCGCCTCTTCCCAAGAAGCTTAGGAGGACAAGCTATGGAATGGTTTTCAAGCCTACCCATGGGAATCAAAACTTTTGAGGAATTAATTGAATTGTTTCTATGACAATACTCCTATAACATTCATCATCCAGTCACTATGATTTAGCTTTGCAAAACTAAACAAAAAATAAGAGAACCTTTTCTCAGTTTTATTCAATGTTGGAGGAAAATGTTCTCTAGATATTTGTGACCTATTCCAGATTCTGAGAAGATGGATATCTTTGTCAATAACCTGATCCCTGAATTGAAATACAATATCCAAATGCAAGTGTACCCTTCATTCAACAAAATGGTAGATAGCTCCCTCAGAATGGAAGATGTGCTTATAAAGAAAGGGGATATATCACTTTGGAAAGAAAGGTCGTAAGGTTCTAGTTCTAAAAAAAAGAACAAATATTGGAAATATGGAAAAGATAACAACAAAAACATTGTTAATGATGGAGTGGTAGACACTGTTAAAGAAAAATCAAAATACATAATATTTAACCTGGCTAGCAGCACACAAACACTCAAAGCAACTGAAACTGTAGGAGAAAATCCTCCAAAAGAATCAAAAGAATGGTTTAAAGAGAAACCTTGGCTTTCAAAGCCTAAACATGATTTCACTCCTCTAGACAAATCATATGAATCAGATTTTAAAACTTTATTGGCAAATGATCTGATAACATTGCCAGACAATTCTAGACCATATGATCCAGAAGTTAAACCCAAATGGTGGAGAGAAAACGAATACTGTGAATACCATCAAAATAAGGGTCATACAACAAACAACTGCATGAAGCTCAGACATGAAATTCAAGACCTCATTGACGATGGAAAAATTATTGCTGGAAATCACATGGCTAATGCTAATCACAAAGCTTTTAAAGATCCCTTACCTGCTTATGAACAAGGCGATTCCTCAAAATCAAAGGGAGGTGCCAAAGTCAATTACACCTTCACTAACAATGACAACGTGATCAGCATGATTGGATCTTCCCAACCTGAATATTGCAATGTGATCATAATCAAAGATAAACAAAATCAAGCACAAAATGCAAATGTTATGACCTGCGCTCAAAAGAAGGTTACTCTCCAAGGAGCTAGTTCCTTAACTTCTGCTCAAACAACATCAAACCTACCAACTTCTTCAAACAGACAAATAGATACAATGAAAGCTAAATCTAAGTAGTTGGCTTCATCATCCTCTCCTAGTTATAGCATCATTGAACAATTGAAAATAACTAATGCTCAAATCTCCCTTTTTGAACTGCTTGAGATCTCTTCTGCTCATAGAGAGATCTTGGACAAAGCTTTACTCACTACTAATGTCCCTAAAGATTTAGATGTAGATCGGTTTCAATCTATGGTGGGTCACCTGAATTTGCCTTATTACCTCACTTTCTCTAAAGAAGATGACAACTTACTGAATCACCTGCATAACTAGACATTACACATCAAATCTATGATTCATAAAAACTGAGTCAAACAAGTTCTGATAGATGGAGGTGCTGGGCTGAATATTTGTACCGACAATCTACTGACACAGCTGAGATTTTTTGAAAATGTCATTGATCCAACAAAAAAATAATGATAAAATCTTATGATGAAGAAGAAAGAACCTCTAAATATCTGGTACTATTACCAATCAGAGTAGGACCCATGGAAAGAAATTTTATCTACTAGGTGCTCGACCTACCTCTTCATACATCTTACTGAGTAGGCCATGGATTCACAAAATGAAAGTAGTACCATCTACATATCATCAGTGCTTGAAATTTCCTTATAACAAAGTTGAAGTCAGTATTCCTATTGATACAAGCTATACCTATAATGTGTTAACGCAGAGTACCAATGCTTTTGTTACTCATAATAGAGCAGCCTCTATAGCCGAAAGTTCAGAAACTTTGCTGAACGATCTAGAAAAGAAATTTAAAATTACAAATACTGGCATGGATGGATATAAAATAGAACCTATACTTTTACTAATGTCTCTTCCTCCATCGCCAAGACAGTCGGGAAAACCATCAGAGGTTATGATGCCACCATCTTCAACTCTAAATGTCATTTATGATGGTCTCTTTATATAGTCCTCTACTTCCTTTGCAAATGAAATAGATGAGGCTGTTTCTCTCAAATGGATTTTCAAAGAAGATAGTACAAACAAAGAAATATGACATTATGAAATTTCCCCGATACAATATGGTCTAGGCTATAAGATGATTCAACGCATGGGATATTCAGGTACTAGTCCTCTATGCAAGAATCAAGAAGGTATTGTTGAACCTATTCAGCTACAAACTGTCTGCAAATGATAAAGCTGGACTCAGATACAATCCAAGAAAGTCATCAGATTAGAAACATACTTCTCACCATCAACCTAAGTGGAGGAAAAAGATGCTACCTTCAACATCATAGGAAATCAATACTCAGCAAACTCAGGAAGAGTACGAAAATGAATAAGAAGAATCAACAATCAAGAGAGAAGAAGCAATTGGTATGCATGTTTGAATTGTATCAACAATAACACTACAAGGAGTATAAATCCCAGAAAACATGAGGGAAGAAATTGAAGAAATCCAAGAGTTGTTTGCACCACTAAACATTCTTGTTGTATATACAAGTAGATGGAAAGTAGATGATTCAAAAACTAACTTGAATGAGTATGAATGGGGTCTAGATCATCTCTTAGATACACCTACTACAAAAACTCCCGAAGAATATACTGATATCATAGATGAAGCATAAGAGGAAATCTGCTTAAAGTTGCAAAAGGAAATAGAGGAAATCAGACTAAAAAGACAAGAAGACTATGAACAACATCTGAAAGAAGGAAGAGCACAAGCAAATCCTCCCTCTAAAGAGATAGAACAAATCAGATATGGAACTACAAAATAATAATTATAAGCTACATGTAATACCCTAAAAATGGTCACCTAAACCATGGGCCCCTAATCTCGACAACATCACCAAGGTCCCGACCAAAGGAAATTAAATCAACTTTGAGCACACAATTAATTAATTCTTCAATCATTAAATGTCACATGGCAAGTGAATTATTCTATATTAATTAAATATTTAATTAATTGATTAAATCATTCCAAGAAAATCATTTTGATCAATTATCCTGTTTAATTTATTAAATATCCTAGCATATTTAATTAATTAATAAATTTACCATTAATCACAAAAAAAGAATTAATTTATTACGAAAGAGGAATTAATCACAAAGAAAGAGTTAAATTGACAATAAAATAAAAGAATTGAATTGAAAGAGAAATCAAACTTGAGATATTATTTATTCTTCTAAATTGAGATAACTTGAAATCAAAAAAATAATTAAATGAATTATTAATCATTCTCTAAAATTGGAACTCGAAGCTTTTGAGAAACGAAGTTCAGCTGCATAGAAAAGACTCTTTTCTTGAATAAATCAAAGAAATTGCATGGAATCTGATAACTCAATGATGAGCGAATAGTACCAAACCGGTACTTAGAGGGGGGGGGTGAATTAGTACAAACAAAAAAATACAATCCTAAACCGGTTCAACAATAGAAACTTCAAATGACTAGCAAATAGTGACACCGGTTTGAAATAGAGTGCAACCGGTAAAGCTAAGAATGTCTAAGACAAGCATTAACCGGTTACTCACTTACCTTTTCACTCAACTCTAGACTACACTACCATTTCACCCTTATGCATAAATAGGTAATCTATCATCAGATCATAAAAACATCTAGTTCAACATGTTTTATTGACAGGCATAAAACACAAAACCATCATATGCTTGACAAACAATAGCAAAGCATCACAAGATAAAAACATCACACATGACACACATATTTTTCACGTGGAAACCCAACTGAGAAAAACCACGGTGGGGATGAATACCCACAAGCTATTTTTGAACTCTTTGGAAGTCCACTTTGTTAGAAGCCTTGTCCAGTTAGAGACATTACAATAGGTTCTGCTAGGAACCGATCCTGTTAGAGATCACCCAGTTAAGGGATGACTACAATACCCAATTAAGGGTTAAACCTTGTTAAAGGTTACCTTGTTAGAGGATTTCAAGAACTCAATAGCTAAAGGACTTCAAACTCAGTATCTTAGAGTTACCCTGTTAAAGGATTTACAGCAAGCCGGTTAAGGCTACCCTGTTAAGGGATTTTCCAACTATTGAGGTGGTTAGAGATCAACAGGTATTACAATGATCTGGTAACAACACTTAATGCCAATGCAGATCTGCTTAAGCTCCTCTTTTCCTTCTGCACTTACACTCTGTAGGTATCACTTCTCTCCTTTGGTCTAGCAAGATTCACGTATCCCTTCTCTTGGATGCTCACACACAACTTTTGCCAACAACCCTAGAAAGAGTCACAACATCGAGCTTATAGGAAAAACAATTAGGTTGGTAGCATAAACCCTTAACCCTAACCCTAATAGGTTAAGGAATTCAAATAGTTCAATCCTGACTGTTGAGCATACTGCATTAATCTCCATCGTTCATTTTCTAATGATTTCATGGCGACTGATAACCCATCACACGTTATCACCATTTTACAGTCTTCGCACATTCCCAAGATAGATAGGCAAGATCTTCTTCATGCAAGATCCTTCACGCACACAAGGCTTTCATGGCAACACAATCTGTTCTTTGTTATCATGCTAACTCATCGCACAAAGTCACTAGTTGAGCCACACAGGCTTGAAGCACTTCAACCAAAAACCCTAAAGTTGAGACTATGAACCGGTAGTCATTCAACACTTCCATGTGCCGGTTCCCATAACCATATGTCGATTCACCTTTGAACAAGCACACCGCTTCACTTTGGCACAAATGTCGGTTCACAGTGTTATATCGGTTCTCACATATGCTGGTTCACACCTTTGCAACATATTGACATCAATGAAAACATATAATGTCATTATGTCCTCATACCAGTTCTCATAATGCCAACAATCTCCCCCTTTGGCATTGATGGCAATATACAAAGATATCTCTCCACTTCACATCTTCTCCCCCAATTTCTGCAGATATCTTCTTCACTTCACATCTTCTCCCCCTTTGACAACAATGCCAAGGTGGAGGCACAAGCTTCCCTGTTCCATTATGTTGCTCCCCCTAAGGAGTAACATCCTTCAACACATCAATCCTGAAGAAAAATTTGACTATGCAATACATGACTAATGTGGAGCATATACCTTTAGTTCACCTTCTGAAGGGGCAGTACCCCTAATTCACCTCTTAAGAATGTAAATGTAGTCTTTGGGAGAGGCTTGGTGAATATGTCTGCTAACTACTCCTTACTAGAAACATGCTCTAGTGCAATCTCTTTATTCTGAACCTTTTCCCTCAAGAAATGATACTTAAGCTCAAAGTGCTTGGTTCTAGAATGTAAAACCAGATTCTTGGAGATATTAATTGCACAAGTATTGTCACAAAATATACTTACCGGTGCAGATACAGAAACTTTGAAGCCATTCAGTACATGCTTCATCCAAATTATTTGAGTGCAGTTCATGAAAGCTGCAACATACTCTGCTTTCGTTGTAGACTGAGAGATACAACTCTTCTTTTTACTCATCCATGAGACCAGTCTACCACCAAGGAACAATGCACCACTGGTTGTGCTCTTCTAGTCATCTACATTACTAGCCCAATTAGCATCTATGAACACTTTCAAGTTGAAATCCTTGCTATATGGATACCACAATCCATAGTCAATAGTTCCATTCAGATACCTAAGAATCCACTTGACTACAACCAAGTGGGATTCTCTTAGACTTTTCTAGAACCTTGTAGTAATGCCAACTGCATGTGCAATATCCAGTCTGCTATGCACTACATAATGCAATTTACCAATCATTGATCGGTATTCCTTCTCATCAACCAATGCGGAGTCATCCTCTTTAGATAGTTTACAACCGGTCACCATCGATGTACCAACCGGTTTTCTATCTTTCATGCCAAAGGTCTTTAACACCTCTTTGACATACTTGGACTGAGTGATAAAGATTCCATCTCTCATCTGCTGGATCTACAGTCCAATGAAGAACTTAATCTCCGCTATGAGTGACATCTCAAACTCTTTCTTCATCTCATCTACAAACTCATGACTCATCTTATCATCTCCACCAAAGATAATGTCATCAACATATACCTCACAGATCAGGATCTGATCTCCTTCAGACTTCAAGTAGATATTACTATCTTCATTTGTTCTCTCAAATCCAATCCTCACAAGATGGGAATGTAGGCATTCATACCATGCTCTAGGTGCTTTCTTTAGACCATATAAGGCTTTATGTAGCCTACACACCATGTCACTATCTTCAGATAGGGAAAACCCATCTAGTTGCTCTATATACACCTCCTCTTCAAGTACACCATTTAGGAATGCAGATTTTACATCCATTTGATATAATTTGAAGCCTTTAAAAGCTGCATATGCAAGAAGCATACAAATGCCTTCCAATCTGGCTAAAGGAGCAAGGGTTTCTCCATAGTCTTCTCCTTCTTCTTGGGCATATCCTTTGCACACCAGTCTGGCTTTGTTTCTAATCACTGTGCCATCCTCATTCAGCTTATTTCTAAAGACCCATTTGGTACCAATGACATTTTTGTGCTTCGGTCTGGGTACCAAGGACCATGTATCATTTTTTTCTATTTGGTCAAGATCCTCTTCCATTGCCTTGATCCAGACTTCATCCTTATGTGCCTCTTTGAATGTTTTAGGCTTGAATTCAGAGATCATACATGAGTTTTCTCTGACTTTTCTACTTGTAAGGATTCTTGCATCCTTATCTCCTATTATCTGGTTAGGATCATGATTCAGCTTGACATACCGAGGAATGGTCTTGATAGATTCCTCTTTCTTTTCTTCTTCATCCTCATCTCCATCAGTATCAGCACCTACATCTGCCAGTGTAGGAACACTATTACTAGTACTCAGTTGACTGACAACTGGTTCCCAGAAGGTTACAACCAGTTCACTTACCGCTTGCTCACTACCGGTTTCCTTAGTTTTCTCAAAGGTTTCATCAACTCTTACATTGATGCTTTCCATAATTTTCTGAGTCCTATTGTTGAAACACTTGAGAGCTTTGCTCTTGGTGGAATATCCTAGGAATATTCCTTCATCACATTTCACATCAAATTTGCTCTGGTGTTCACTTCTCTTGATGTAACATTTTCTACCAAACATTCTAAAGTAACTAACCACAGGTGCCTTACCAGTCTAATACTCATAAGGAGTTTTATCTTTACCTTTTTTGATGAGTACTTGGTTCATTGTGTAGACTATAGTGCTCACCGCTTCTCTCCAAAAGGTGTGAGAAACCTTTCCTTGAATCAACATGGTTCTAGCTACTTCAACCACAGTCTGGTTATTCCTCTCTGCTAGGCCATTCTACTATGGAGTTCGGGGGGCAGACAATTGCCTCTTGATGTGATGGGATGGGGTTTGGGATAAACTAGCCTAGTCTATGCTCTTGGATCCTTTCCTTGGATCACCAGGTGTTCTAACCACAACCTAGGGTCTCTAGGACTCCCCTTTCTAGTGGAATCCCCTGACCTTGCCCAATCCACCCACCAACAAGTTGAAAAGCTACTCCTAAGGTCTCACCTACTCATGAGATTCAAAAAACCCTTACTTAGGCCAATAAGGGCTAGGCTTGTTCCACACCTTCCAAGGTCTTAGCAAGGATACGTCAGGTCTCTAAAAAGGTTTTTCCACCCATCCATGAGCCCCCAAGAGGTTTCAAGCTTTCAACCCCTTACCAATTTCACTATTTTGTATTTTTGCCTACAAAATAAGGCTCCAAGGATTTTGACCAATTAGGCCTCCTACCTGGTCCTTTAGGGCCCCCTCTCACAAATGATGCACTTTCTTGTGAAACTTCCTAAAAGACCTACTATTCATTTGTTAAGGACTCAAGGATTTTCTAGGTTTTAGGCCTCCAAGTGTTTGTACACTGCACTAAGTGGATTTTAAGGTTTTTAAGGGTTTTTAGGCCTTCCAAGGACATAGTGCAGGTTTGCTACTCTTGCAACCTTTTTTGGATTGGTGGAAGCTCCTCCTTCACACCAAGGATGCTTCACTCACCTCTCTACAACTCCTCCAAAGGGTGCCTTTTTCTTTGTCCTTCCTTGCTCTCCAAGACCTCTGCAACTTGATCCTTCGTAGCCAGGCACTGTCCAGTCTCACCTAGGAGTGGGTCCTTATATGGCCTCACATTTTCAAGGGCCCTTCTTGCATTGAACTATGGTATAGGGTCTTTACTATCATTCCCCATGGTTTCATGGTGATTCCACAATGGGGAATGGAGCTATGAGCCCATTTATTCAAACCAGTCCAAAACTAGACAGAGAGAATGCAAATTACAAACTATTTACAAACACACTTCACTTACAAACCAAAACCTGATCTAATTGCTCAAAATGAAAGTGAACACACCATAAAAGACACTCCACATAGTTTTTCATGAAAATCAATCCATTAATGATCTTTCTTTACTCCATTTGTACCGACTGGCAACAAAAATTGCAGTCACAGTCAGTTAGTTTGCTTGTGTCATACAACATCTGACATCCAACCCATTAACTTAGGGTTTCCAAATACTTATACTACCCTCTCCTTAGTTTGTGTGCCTATATTAGGGTTGTCCATGCCAAACTAAGAATTTTAGCCACTAGGTGAAAAAGTTGCTTGACAACTTTTAAAAGTTGTCATGCAACTTTTGAGCAACTTTCCCAATGTTGCTTTTCTTGACTCCTAGACCCACATTGGGCCAACCTAAGGACACTACCATGCTATGAAGGACCCCTAAACACCTCAAAGGCACACATACCCACTATTTTCAAGAAAATGTCAATCTTGACTTATGACCCTAAGACCTTAACTAGGACCCTAACTAGGCCCCATGAGCACATAGCTCTTATTCTATATACAATGGCTTCATTGAGAAGCAAAAGCACAAACAAAAACAAATGGTGGAAGCCCTTTGAAGGGTTCTCCTACACCATACTCCCCCTCTGCAACAAACTAAGAAATTAGGGGAGTGAGAAGAGCCAGATCAATGCCAAGCTTCTTGAACTTGCTCTCCTCCACCCAAGTAGCTTCAGATACAGGTTGGCCTGCCCATTTCACTAAGTGCTCCATGTAGACTTGGTGTCTAGTAGACTTCTTCACCCTTGACTCCAAAATTTCCTCTGCTATAGGCTGCTTCACTTGAGTTAAGGCTTTCACATCCAAGTCTTGTAGTACCTTGGCTTGGTTCTCAGTTTGCCCTTCTATCTCACCCTTATACATGATCAGGTCAGCAACATTGAAGACTGGTGAAATAGCTAAGTCTAAAGGAAGTTCAACCTTATAGGCATTCTCACCATATTTTTGCAGAATTCTACAAGGCCCTACCCTCTTCAATTGCAGTTCTATACGCTTACCACTTTCCATCCCAGCTTTGCTCAAATGGACCATCACAACATCACCCACCTTGAACTGAACCTCTCTCCTTTTCTCATCCATTTTGGCTTTTAGTACTTGCTCTTGAACTTCCTTGATGGTTTGAGTGAAGTCCTCTGGTTGCCCACTCTTCATCTCCATGGAACCAAGTTCCCTGAGTTCATACACTCCTCTTGGATGTCTACCATAGGCAACCTCAAAAGGACTTCTTCCAGTGGTCCTATTTACACTATCATTATGTGCATACTCTACTTGAGGAATGATTAGGTCCCATGTCTGTCCATACTCCTTAGTTAAACACCTCAATAGGTTGCCTAACACCCTATTGATGACTTCAGTTTGACCATCAGTTTGTGGATGGTAAGCTGAGCTAAATGAGAGGTTAGTTCCAAGTCTCCTCCATAATGTTTGCCAAAAATGGCCCATGAACTTGTTGTCCCTATCTGAAAAAATGCTTAAAGGGAGTCCATGAACCCTCACAATCTCCTTAAAGAAGAGATGTGCAACATAGCTAGCATCATGTGTAGTTTTACATGGAATGAAATGGCTCATCTTGGAAAATATACCTACTACCACATAGATGTTGTCCATACCTATCTTTATCTTGGGTAGTCCTACTACAAAGTCCATGCTTATACATTCCCAAGGCCTATTTGGGACTGGTAATGGTTGATAGAGACCAGCATTGCTTGATCCTCCTTTTTCTCTTTGACACACACCACATTGCTCCAAATACCTCTTCACATCTCTTGGCAACCTGGGCCAATGGTAGTACCTCTGTACTAAATCCAAGGTTTTGTTGACTCCAAAGTGTCCACTTAAACTACCATTTTGTTTCTCTTGGATGAGGTTTTCCCTCATGGATCCTCTTGGCACACACAACTAATTACCCTTGAACAAGAGACCATTTTGGAGAGTGTAATCTGCATACTCACCATGGAAATGGTTCTCAAACTCCTTGCAAACCTTGTAAGGTGACAAGAAGTCTTCATCTCCTTCATAGAGGTCCTTGAAACCTTCTATTCCCATGCTCTGCAACTATAGTTCTTGAACTATCAACAACTTCCTGCTTAATGCATCTGCCACCTTGTTGAGTTGCCCCTTCTTATGCTTGATGGTGAAGGTGAAGGATTGGAGGTATTCCATCCATTTCAAATGCTTGTTTCTAAGATTCTCTTGAGTGTTAATGTAACTCAATTCCTGGTTGTCTGTGAACACCACAAATTCCCTTGGAAGTAGGTAATCCCTCCATTTTTTAAGAGACTGCACTAATGCATACAACTCTAGGTCATAGGCTGAGTACTTCTTCTTTGTTTCATTGAGCTTCTTACTAAAAAATGCCACAGGTCTTCCCTCTTGACTCAATACACCCCCTACTACAATTCCACTTGCATCACACTCCAAAGTGAACAACTTATCAAAAGTAGGTAGGAGAAGGATAGGTTTTGTGGCTACTTCTTGCTTTAACAATTGAAATTCTTTGTCAGCCTACTCAGTCCATTTAAACTTAGTTTTGAGGCCTCCTTTTATGGTGTCAAGGACTGGTGCACATATGCCACTGAAGTTCCTCACAAAATTTCTATAGAAGGGCTAATCCATGGAAACTCCTAACTTCAGTCCCTGTTCTAGGTGCAGGCCAATTCAAGATTGCCTCCACTTTGCTTGGATCCATTTTCAAGGTTCCCTTAGACACCACAAATCCTAAGTAGACCAGATCTTGCTTCAATAAGTGACACTTCTCTAGGTTGATGGATAACTTCTCCTCATGCAACCTCTCTAAGACTAACTAACTTCAAGTGCTCCTCTTTGGTTCTGCTATAGATGAGAATGTCATCTAGGTACACCACCACAAACCTACCTGTGAAGTCTTTAAACACCTCATTCATCAACCTCATGAAGGTGCTTGGGGAATTGGTGAGTCCAAATGGCATCACAATCCATTCATCCAATCCTTCTATGGTCTTGAAAGCAGTCTTCCACTCATCTCCCTCCTTGATTCTAATCTGGTGATAACCACTTTTAAGATCCAACTTGGTAAAATACATAGCACCTCCTAAATAGTCTATCAAATCCTCTATTATAGGAATAGGAAACCTATACGTTATGGTGATCCTATTGATTGCCCTTCAGTCAGTGAAAAGTCTCCACTTGCCTCCCTTCTTTGATGCTAGCACTACCGGGACTGCACATGGGCTGATGCTCTTCTTAATCAGTCCTTGTTCCAATAACTCCTACACTTGCCTTGCTACCTCCTTGTTTTGATTAGGTGTGAGCTTATATGCAACTTTTTTAGGTAGGGATGCTCCAGGAACAAAGTCTATTTGATGGCTTACAGACCTTCTTGGTGGGAGTGTTGCAGGTGCCCCATCACTCACTATGTCCTTATACTCTTGCAACATTTGCTTCACTTCCTTGGGTACTTCTGCTTGCAACTTGTCTTCCTCCTCCTTTGGTTTCACAAAGATGGCACACTTCACTATCTCCTCCTCATGTAGCAAGTTTAAGAACTCTTTACCAGTAGCCAATAAGACACTAGGTGTTCTTGAAGTTCCCTCTTCATTCTCTGTGAAAGACTGAATCTTAAAGGTCTTGTTGTCCTTCTTGAATGAAATGGAGTTCTCCTCTCCATCATAGATCACCTTCCTATCAAATTTCTAGGGTCTACCTAGTAATAGGTGAAAGGCATCCATAGGTAGCACATCACAAAGGATCTTATCCTTGTATCCTCCAATAGAAAAGTCTACCCAAGTCTGTTCATTGACAAGCACACTCTGCTCATGATTCAACCATGTCACCTTGTATGGGTTAGTGTGGGGTATCCTTGTAAGTTTCAACTTCTAGGTTTCCTCCTCTGATATTATGTTGTCAGTTGACCCTGAATCAACTATCACCTTGCAAACTTTACCAAGGATCTTGCATCTCACCCTAAACAATGCTCTCCTATGCTTAGGTTCATTCTTGATTGGTTGTCTTATCAAGACCCTATTGAACATCAGATTCTCTCCAGTCTCTAATTCAATATGGTCCACTTCAGATGTCTTGCTGCTTGATGTGTCTTCATGTGCATAAGCAACCCTCTTTCCATTGTTTGATGAGGTAGGCTTGTCAGGGCATCTATATGCTGGGTGTCCCAATTGACCACAATTATAACACTTCATAGTTGCAAAGTAGGAGTTACCCCTACTGATACCTCTACCCCTACTTGGACCACCTTGTGCACCTCTTCCTCTAGAATGGCCTCCTCTAAGATTGGTTTCACTACCATGTTTAGTCAACTTGGCTTCTCCTTGGCTTCTCTTCTCATTTGCCTTGCTTTGGTAACCACCTCGGTGATTCACTTATTCTCTACCTCTGCCTCTACCCTTGTTATTGGAGTCTCCTTTCCTTTTGTTCCTCTCTTCCACCTTGACAACAAGCTAATGACATTTTTGAACAGTAGTAGGAGTCCATAGGCTTATCTCCTCTTGAATGTTCCACTTTAGGCCGCTTAGATACCTAGCCACCTTAATAGATTCATCTTCTTGGACTTTGGATCTAAAACAAAGTTTTTGAAATTCTTCAGTGTAGGAGGTCACATCAAGGTCTTTTTGCTTCAATCCCTGTCTCTTCTTATGAATTTGGACTTCATAATCCTCTGGTAAGTAGTTCTCTTTGATCTTACTCACCATGGCCTTCCAATTGGCAATAGGTAGCTTCCCCATGCTAACTCTCTCTTCTTGTAGGTACTTCCACCATGTTAAAGCTGCTCCCCTTAATCTTGATTTGGCAACCTTAACCTTTTGAGCCTCTCTCACTCCCTCACACTCAAAGCAGTTTTCCGTGCCCTCAATCCATTCCATGACAGTATCAATGTCCATCCTTCCACTGAAATGTGGCAATCCTTCAAAAGCTTTGGTGTTCAAAGCCTTAATAACTTTTACAAATGGTTCTTCATTCAACAAGGGATCTAGTTCAGGTATAATGTCATCTATGTCTATGGTTTTCTTTCCTTTATCCTTGGTGTCTTCTCCCCAAGGTCCTTGTGTCCTCTGATCCACCACTTCCTACAGCTTATCCCTTATCTCACTCATAGCTTCTTCAAGGAGTCTATTCTTCTCCTTCTACTCTTCTACCTCCCTAGCTAGCTCTGCATTAGTGAGCATTGTGCTTTCCCCTACTGATTCACTAGAATACAGAGATATACATGGTCCACCAAACCTTTAACTTACTCTGATACCAATCTGATGGGATGGGGTTTGGGATAGACTGGCCTAGTCTATGCTCTTGGATCCTTTCCTTGGATCACCAGGTGTTCTAACCACACCCTAGGGTCTCTAGGACTCCCTCTGCTAGTGGAATCCCCTAACCTTTCCCAGTCCACCCACCAACAAGTTGAAAAGCTACTCCTAAGGTCTCACCTACTCATGAGATTCAGGAAACCCTTACTTAGGCCAATAAGGGCTAGGATTGTTCCACACCTTCCAAGGTCTTAGAAAGGATAGTTCAGGTCTCTAACAAGGTTTTTCCACCCATCCATGTGCCCCCAAGAGGTTTCAAGCTTTCAACGCCTTACCGATTTCACTGTTTTGTGTTTTTGCCTACAAAATAGGGCTACAAGGATTTTGACCAATTAGGCCTCCTACCCGGTCCTTTAGGGCTCCCTCTCACAAATGATGGACTTGCTTGTGAAACTTCCTAAAAGACCTACTATTCATTTGGCAAGGACTCAAGGATTTTCTAGGTTTTAGGCCTCCAAGTGTCCGTACACTGCCCTAAGTGGATTTTAAGGTTTTTAAGGGTTTTTAAGAGGGTTTCTAGGCCTGCCAGGGACACAGTGCAGGTTTACTACTCTTGCCACCTTTTTTGGATTGGTGGAAGCTCCTCCTTCACACCAAGGATGCTTCACTCACCCCTCTACAAGTCCTCCAAAGGGAGCCTTCTTCTTTGTCCTTCCTTGCTCTCCAAGACCTCTGCAACTTGATCCTTCGTAGCCAGGCACTGTCCAGTCTCGCCTAGGAGTGGGTCCTTATATGGCCTCACATTTTCAAGGGCCCTTCTTGCATTGAACTATGGTATAGGGTCTATACTATCATTCCCCATGGTTTCATGGTGATTCCACAATGGGGAATGGAGCTATGAGCCCATTTATTCAAACCAATCCAAAACTAGACAGAGAGAATGCAAATTACAAACTATTTACAAACACACTTCACTTACAAACCAAAACCTGATCTAATTGCTCAACATGAAATTGAACACACCATACAAGACACTCCACATAGTTTTTCATGAAAATCAATCCATTAATGATCTTTCTTTACTCCATTTGTACCAATTGGCAACAAAAATTGTAGTCACAGTCAGTTAGTTTGCTTGTGCTGTACAACATATGACATCCAACCCATTAACTTAGGGTTTCCAAAAACTTATACTACCCTCTCCTCAGTCTGTGTGCCCATATTAGGGTTTTCCATACCAAACTAAGAATTTTGGCCACTAGGTGAAAAAGTTGCTTGACAACTTTTAAAAGTTGTCATGCAACTTTTAAAAGTTGTCATGCAACTTTTGCAACTTTTGAGCAACTTTCCCAATGTTGTTTTCCTTGACTCCTAGACCTAGATTAGGCCAACCTAAGGACACTACCATGCTATGAAGGACCCCTAAACACCTCAAAGGCACACATACCCACTATTTTCTAGAAAATCTCAATCTTGACTTATGACCCTAAGACCTCAACTAGGACCCTAACTAGGACCCACGAGCACATAGCTCTTATTCTATATATAATGGCTTCATTGAGAAGAAAAAGCACAAACAAAAAAAAATGGTGGGAGCCCTTTGAAGGGTGCTCCTGCACCATGATGTCATGTTCTTCATGGTACTTGTTGAATTCACTAGAAGTGAATTCCGTTCCTTGATCAGTTCTCAGGCACTTGATCCTTTTACTGCTTTCCTTCTCCACTAATGGTCTAAAAGCTTTAAACTTTACAAAGGCTTTAGACTTCTCTTTCAAGAATGTGACCCGCATCATTCTTGAGTAGTCATTAGTGAGAATCATGAAGTACCTATCACCCTGCACACTTCCAGTTTTCATAGGACCACACAAATCAGTATGCACAAGATCAAGCAAGTTATCAGCAGTGAAAGGTTTACCTTTAAAGGTTGAGGAAGACATTTTCCCCAATTCACACTCTCTACACAAGGTATTATCCAGTTTTCTTAACACTGGCAACTCTCTAACTACCTTGATCTTACTAGCCTTTACAATGTTATCAAAGTTTACATGGCAGAGTCTCCTATGCCATATCCAACTATCATCAAATTTAGCCATAAGGCATGTACTTATATTTGCATTCAAATGAAATAGGTTACCTTTGGTCTGCATGCTGGTGGCCACCAATTCACCTTTCTTTCCTTTGATTCTACAAACTCCATTCTTGAATTCTAGAGTGAGGCCACTGTCATTCAGTTGGGCAACACTCAGAAGGTTGTGTCTGAGACCATCAACCCAATACACATTGTCAGCACTACTCTTTTCATTCAGAGAGATGGACCCTCTGCCTTTGACCATGCATGGTGCATCATGCCAAAGCAAACCACACCACCATCATACTCCTCCAAGGATAGAAACTTGCTCCGGTCACTAGTCATATGGTGAGAACAACCACCGTCAATGATCCACTCATTGGAATTATCAAACCGGGAGACAAGAGCCTTCTTGTCTAACACATCTTCCTTGACAAGAACAAACACAATATCTTCATTTTCTTCATCGTCTGATTCCTCATCTGTGACACCTTCATCAACTACCACAAAATAGTTTCTTCGGTTTCCTCCTTTGAATTTCTTGAACCTTTCGGGTTTGTCCTTGTTGTCGCCATTAGGATAGTTTACAGCAATATGTCCTATCCGGTTGCAAGAAAAGCATGTCAAAGGTAAATTACCTTTGTATTTTCTTGTTCCTTTAGGAAGTTTCCTGGCAAGGAGAGCTTCAAATACCATCAAAATCTCCTCATCATCCATTTCTCTGCTCTGTCTTGGTTCACCACTAGTGCTAGCTTCTTTTCCTTTTCTAGATGGTATAGTAGAAGCTTTAAAAGATGATTCAGTATTTTGAACACTGCCATCAAAACTATTTAGCTCATAGGCTATCAACTTTGCTATGATGGAGTCCAAGGATACCTTAGTCTTGTCTATTGATCTCAGCTCCTGAATAGCAGCAACCCTTATTGCATATACCAGTAATAGGGATCTCAGGACTTTGCTTACCATAATGGAGTCTTCTATTTTACCACCTACACTTTTGATATCTCCAACAACAGTTTTGATTCTTATTCCATACTGCTGAATGGTCTCTCCTTCAACCATCCGCATATCTTAAAACTTCCCTCTCAGGCTTTCTTCCTTAGCCTATTTTACATGTTCATCACCACCATAGATATTTTCAAAAGCATCCCATACCTCTTTGGGATTTACCTTGTCTTGAACATCAATAAACTCAATATCAGATAAACTACTAATTAGGGCTTCCATGACTTGCCCATTTTCTTGTATCTCTCTCTTTTGGTCATCGATGAGAGTACCGGTAGGGGCAACATAGACATTCTCAACATAGCTCCAGTGTTGAGCACCCATGCTTCTGATGAATATCTTCATCCTGTCTTTCCATATACTAAAATTTTCCCTGTTAAAATTTGGACCTTCCCTCTTCATCATTTGACTGGGATCTTTACCTCAAGCGGTTAAGCTTATAACATAGAGGACCTGGAGGATGCTCTGATACCAATTGATAACTCAATGATGAGTGAATAGTACCAAACCGGTACTGAGAGGGGGGGGTGAATTAGTACAAACAAAAAAATACAATCCTAAACCGGTTCGACAATAGACACTTCAAATGACTGACAGACAGTGACACCAGTTTGAAATAGAGTGCAATCGGTAAAGCTAAGAATGTCTGAGGTAAGCATTAACCGGTTACTCACTTACCTTTTCACTCAACTCTAGACTACACTACCATTTCACCCTTATGCATAAATAGGTAATCTATCATCAGATCATAAAAATAGCTAGTTCAACTTGTTTTATTGATAGACATAAAACACAGAACCATCATATTCTTGACAAACAATAGCAAAACATCACAAGATAAAAACATCACACATGACACATATATTTTTCACTTGGAAACCCAACTGGGAAAAACCATGGTGGGGATGAATACCCACAAGCTATTTTTGAACTCTTTGGAAGTCCGCTCTGTTAGGAGCCTTGTCCGGTTAGAGACATTACAATAGGTTCTGCTAGGAACCGATCGTGTTAGAGATCACCTGGTTAAGGGATGGCTACAATACCCGATTACGGGTTAAACCCTGTTAAAGGTTACCTTGTTAGAGGATTTCAAGAACTCAATAGCTAAAGGACTTCGAACTCAGTAGCTTAGAGTTATCCTGTTAAAGGATTTACAACAAGCTGGTTAAGGCTACCCTGTTAAGGGATTTTCCAACTGTTGAGGTGGTTAGAGATCAATAGGTATTACAGTGATCTGGTAACAACACTTAATGCCAATGCAGATCTGCTTAAGCTCCTCTTTTCCTTCTGCACTTACACTCTATAGGTATCACTTCTCTCCTCTGGTCTGGCAAGAATCATGTATCCCTTCTCTTGGATACTCACACACAACTTCTGCCAACAACCCTAGAAAGAGTCACAACATTGACCTTATAGGAAAAAAAGTTAGGCTGGTAGCATAAACCCTAAACCCTAAACCTAATAGGTTAAGGAATTCAAATGGTTCAATCCTAACCATTGAGCATACTACATTAATCTCCATCATTCATTTTCCACCGATTTCATGGTGGCTGATAACCCATCACACGTTATCACCATTTTATAGTCTTTGCACATTCTCGAGATAGATAGGCAAGATCTTCTTCATGCAAGATCCTTCACACACACAAGGCTTTCATGGCAACATGATATGTTCTTTTTTATCATGCTAACTCATCGCACAAAGTCACCGGTTGAGCCACACAGGCTTGAAGCACTACAACCAAAAACCCTAAAGTTGAGACTATGAACCGGTAGTCATTCAATGCTTCCATGTGCCGATTCCCATAACCATATGCCGGTTCACCTTTGAACAAGCACACTGCTTCACTTTGGCACAAATGTCGGTTCACAATGTTATACTGGTTCTCACATAGGTTCACACCTTTACAACATATTGACATCAATGACAACATACAATGTCATTATGTCCTCATACCAGTTCTCATAATGCCAATAGAATCACCTATTTTTATCTCCAATGCAAACTCAAACTTAAACTCTGAATGCATTTCAATCAAACTATAATTGGAATCTATCTTAAGGTTAACTGAATCTGATCTCTCAATTATTTTAATTATCCTAAATTGTACTTTTTCTTGAATAATCTCAACCGCTCGTTGCTAATTGATCTTGGTTGTTGGTCTCTCTTGTGATTCTCTATAAATTCAGCCTTCATCTCTCATTCAAAATACCTTGGAGATTTATTGTTATTATATAGTTTTTCTTCTAGATTCATTGAAGATATTGTGCTTTCTTTTTGAGATTATTGCATCTTAGTTTAGATTTTTGCATATTTAGTTCAATTATGATTGCTTTAATTCATATAGCATACTATTCATCCATCTAGCATGATCTTGCATCTATTTAGCTTAATATCATGCTCATATAGATTAAATCCTTTATCTTGTTGTAGTCTAGTCACTGGTATTGCTTATACAAATCTAAGAGCAAGTCTATACTTGCATCTTTTAGAAGGGAATTGGTTGATTTGTGATGATTTTATTATTCATGCTTATATCTATCTAACCATACATGTAATGACTTAATTGAAGTGTTGTGTCTTACAACTTGCAGATACTTATTCCTTTTTTCACACACACATTTCTGGCACCCACCGTGGGTAGAAGACTGCATCTTTCGGCCACCAAGACTAACTTTTTTCTTATTTTTTCAGATTTTTTTGTCTGTACAGTTATTGTGAAATATCGTACGATATTTCTCATATGAGAAAATGACAAACTATAGATATTGTGTGATCTTGTATGAATTATCATACGACTCGGTGAGAATCATCGTACGATATTCTATGTTTTTTGGGTTAAAAGTAGATTTCATTCTTCAAGTTTTCTTATTCAATTTTGATCATACTAACATTAACCCTAGCTTTTTGTTCATTTGTTTGAGGAATTTTCACAGCCTAATCAATTTTTTGCAGAATGCTTGTCGAAGAATGTGCTTGTCAAACAAAGACAATATGACTACTGATTTGTCATCTTTGCAAGTTGCCTAAGGAGATTCGAGTAAACATTGTGTTTTTTTTAATTCATTTTTAGGCACCTAAATTACTATATGGTTAATGAAAAAATTTGTCTTTCATGTTTTAAGAAAATTCTGAGAGGTAGGAGAGTATTCTCTTGTCTGCATAAACAATTAGAAATCTAGACCCTTCAGGCTTTTTCTAAGTTTGAGATTTTTGTACCTTTAGCAGGCCTGTCACAGTGGAAAAAAGTAATCACCCTATGAGAACGACCCAGGTGAGTACAGCCGGACCTAGGCATTCTAACTCACTATAATAAATAGGCCTCTGGTTGATTAAAGTCTTAAAGGACTAGATTATTTGAGTTTTCTCTTTGAGTTCTCTCATATTGAACATTTTATAGGGCCTTGTGGTCTCAATCATGTTTACGTGACTACAATTTGTTTTGGTACCTTGTTGGGATATAGGCCTCAATCATGCTTGCGTGACTTCAAGGGGTAATTTTAAATGAAATTCCTGACTAAGAACTATAAGATAGAGGCTACCTGGTTCACCTCCGAAAAGGGGGATAATATTTGTGCAAGAGAGATAGTAACTCTCCCAAGATACTTTCCATTTCGTGCCCCCATTATCATTTGGAGTTAGCTAATATGGCGTTGAGAATCCATTGCATGAGACTCAGTGGCCGTATTCTGATTAGCTATTACATATGTACCTGAGTCTTCAAGCAAAGGTTTTCTTCTCTCACCAATTTCCATAGAGTTAGCATGATGTGATTGAAGTCATTATACATATTGCATGTTTACTATGTTTTCATCTCTAAAACTGAAACTCGAATACCAAAACTAGAGAAAACAATAAACAACTCAGTGGTCAAAACTCTATCTGTATCAATAACTAGTCTATCTTAGTGGTCAAAACTTTGTCTGTAGCAAAAACTAGTCTATGTTAGTCATTAAAACTTTGTCCATGTCACAAACTAATCTACATCAGCTATCAAAAACTCAGTCCATCTCAAAACTAGTCGTCGTCAGTCATTGAATACTCTGTCTGTCAAAATTTGTCTTTGTCCAGTAAACTATCATACGGGTCTTCTGATTTATCGTCCTGCTAAATACCTATTTTCGTACCAAATTTAATCAAGTCTTACAATTTGTCATCTAAGTCTCTATTTTGTGTCGTACGGAATCTAATAGACTATCATCCTTCTTAGGGAAGTATCCTCTGACCCTTGGTCCTGTGTCGTCTGATAAAACATCTCATTCATTAGTTTGTCGTCTGAGGTATACCTACCTGTCATACGAACCTAGGCAACAACTCGTACAAAATACTATTTTCATTGTCCTAAAGCTATTAAACTATCGTCTGGTCTTGTAAAACCTGTCATACGAATCTCTGATTTTGTCAGTCCAGAACAGTCAAAATTGCCTAAAAATAGTCTCCAATGAGCATAAAACTAGTTACCATCATCCTAAGCATACACAAATCTAAACAGTGTACTTCTGTTGTTGTGTTGCACAATTTTGTCAATCATCTTTTAAGTAGTTCAATCAACCATTTATCAAACTTAAGTTACTTAGATAACGTCTTACATAGGATAGATCGTTCCTGAAACCAGACTGAGTCTTAGTCACTTCTCTCAAATCAAACTAGGTAACTTAGATCATGTCTTACATAGGATAGATCTTTCCTAAAACCAGACTAAATCTTAGTTGTTTCTCTCAATCAATACGTTAAATGAACAACTACCTCCAAATTTGATCTTGACTTCTGCATCACAAACAACTCTAGATCACATCAGTCAATAAAAATTCCTACTCAAACTAGAAGTTCTCATAAGAAAATTGACAAAGGAAAAGGACCATCCTTTTCATATCAGGATAATCCATTTTACATAGAGGACCCTGTCACTAATAAACCTTCATCATCAGATATACCAATTTATGATCAACCCTTGTCTCCCACCATATCTAGAACAAAATAAGAAAGATGAGCTGCTAAACACAATGCTTATGACGATCTCAGTATCCAAGCTACTAATAGTGATTCCTCATCAGATGGATCTCAAGCCTTTGAACCTACCGAAACTGATATTCATAAATTTTGAAAGGATAAAGATTTCCAAAAAATGATGAAGGTTATCATGGTGAGAGAAAAAGAAGACTATTTTCTAGAACTAGCAAAGCAAGGCGCTAAACTTCCTATTGGTTATAACGTCGAGGCCCTCATCACTAAAGAGGAAGAGACACCCTTAGTAATGGTAAACAAACAATTACAAGCATTACGGACTGAGATCATAGAACTAAAAACAAGGATAAAACATCAAAACAATATTCTCGGGACAAGATATGCTCATTTTCATTTGATAAAAACTTTACATGCCTTCATTTCCTTCACGAGTGGAGATTCTGAAATTTTACAAATACAATGGCAACTCAGATCCTCAAGACCATGTCAGAGAATTTTGTGCTTTATGTATGGAGTTCATGCACAAACAAATATATCTCATGCACTTTTTTCTGAGAAGTTTAGGAGGGCAAGCTATGGAATGGTTCTCAAGCCTACCTATGAGAATAAAAACTTTTGAAGAATTAATCCAATTGTTTATACAATAATACTCCTATGACATTCATCACCCAGTCACTATGATAGAGCTTTGCAATACTAAACAGAAAACATGAGAGCCCTTTCTCACTTTCCTCCAATGATGGAGAAATATGTTCTCTAGATATTCATGAACTATTCCAGATTCTAAGAAGATGGATATCTTCATCAACAACTTGATCCCTGAATTGAAATATAGTATCCAAATGCAAGTATACCCTTCATTCAACAAAATGGTAGACAGTGCCCTCAAAATGGAAGATGTGCTTATAAAGAAAGGAGACATCTCACTTTGGAAATAAACACAACAAGGTTCTAGTTCCAAAGAAAAGAACAAATACTAGAAATACAAAAAAGATAAATACAGAAATGTTGTTAATGATGGAGTGGTAGACACTGTTAAAGAAAAATCAAAATCCATGATATTTAATCTGGTTAGTGGCACACAAGCACTCAAAGAAGCTGAAATTGCAGCAAAAAATCCTCCAAAGAAAGCAAAAGAGAGGTTTAAAGAGAAACCTTGGCTTTTGAAACCTAAACGCAACTTCAATCCTTTGGAAGAATTATAAGAATCTGCTTTCAAAACTTTATTGGCAAATGATCTGATAACCTTACCAGACAATTCTAGGCCATATGATCCTGAAGTCAAACCAAAATGGTGGAGAGAGAATGAATACTGCAAATACCATCGAAACAAAGGTCATAACAAAAACAACTGCATGAAGTTCAAGCATGAGATTCAAGATCTCATTGATGCTGGCAAAATTGTTGTTGGAAATCACACAACTAATCCTAATCACAGAGCTTTTGAAGATCCCTTACCTATTTATGAACATGGTGATTCTTCAAAGTCAAAAGGAGGTGCCAAAGTCAATTACACCTATACCAGCAATGACAATATGATCAAAATGATTGAGTCTTCCCAACCCAAATATTGCAATGTGATCATAATCAAAGATAACCAAAATGGATCACAAAATGCAAATTCTGTGACCCACACTCAAAAGAAAGTCACTCTCCAATGAGCTAGTTCTTCAACTCCTGCTCAAACAACATCATTGCTACCAACTTCTTCAAACAAACAAACAGATACAACCATGGCTGAATCCAAACAATAGGCTTCATCATTCTCTCTTGGTTATAGCATTGTCGAACAATTGAAAAGAACAAATGCTCAAATCTCCATCTTTGAATTGCTCAAAATCTCTTCTGCTCATAAAGAGATCCTAGAAAAAGTGTTGCTCACTACTAATGTCCCAAAAGATTTATATATCAATCGGTTTCAATCTATGGTGGGTTAGCTGACTTCACCTCATTATCTCACTTTCTTTGAAGAAGATGACAACTCACTGAATCACCCACATAACCAACCATTTCACATTGAAGCTATGATCCATAAACACCAAGTTAAATGTGTTTTGATAGATGGAGGTGTTGGGTTGAATATTTGTACCTATAATCTGCTTACACAGGTGGGCTTTTCTAAAAATGTCATTGATCCGACCAAGAAAATAACAATCAAAGCTTATGATGAAGAAAAAATAACCTCGAAAGGTCTGGTACTATTACTAATCAGGGTAGGACCTCTAGAAAGAGATGTCATTTTTCAGGTGCTTGATCTCCCTCTTTCATGCAACATCTTATTGGGCAAGCAATTGATTCATGAAATGAAGGCAGTTCAATCTACATATCATCAGTGCTTAAAATTTCCTTTAATGGAGTTGAATTCAATATTCCTGCTGATACAAACTCCCACTGTAATTCATTGGAAAAGAGTATTGATACCTTTGTGCCTCATAATAGCGCAGCCTCTACAGCTGAAAGTTCATAAACCTTGATGAAGGACTTAGAAAAGAAATTGAAAATCATAAATACTGGCATGGATGGATACAAGATAGAACCAGTACTTTCACTAATCTCTCTTCCTCCACCAAGACAATCAAGAAAACCATCAAAGGTTATGAAGTCATAGACTTCCACTCCAAATGTCATATATGATGGTCTCTTTGTACAATCCTCTACTTCCCTTGCAGATGAAAAAGAAGAGGATGTTGTTCTCAAATGGCTTTTCAAAGAAGATAGTAAAAACAAAGGAGTAAGACATTGTGAGATTTCCCTGACACAATATGGTCCATGATATAAGATGATTCAACACATGGGATATTCAGGTACTAGTCCTCTAGGAAAACATCAAGAAGGTATTGTTGAACCTATTCAGCTACAAACTAAATCTACAAATGATAAAGTTGGACTGGGATACAATCTAGGAAAGACATTAGACTAGAAACATACTTCCCATCATTAGTCTAAGTGGAAGAAAAATATACTACCTTCAACATCACAGGAAGTAAACACTCAATAGACTCAAGAAGAGTATGAAAAAGAACAAGAAGAACTAGCAATCAAGAGAGAGGAAAAAACCAATAATCAAGTTCCAATGGTATCAACTACACCACTACAAGGACTAGAAGTCCCAAAGGATATGAGAGAAGAGGTAGAAAGAATCAGAGAATTGTTTGCACCACTGAAAATTCTAGTTACATACACTGGTAGACAACAATTAGATGATTGAGAAACTAACTTGAATGAGTATGAATGGGGTCTAGATCATCTCTTAGATGCATGTAGTACAAAAACTCCAAAATAGTCCAATGATATCACAGATGACACACAAGAGCTGATATGCTTAAAACTACAAACAAATATAGAAGAAATTAGACTAAAAAGACAAGAAGACTATGAACAAAACCTGAAAGAAGGAAGAACATGATAAAATTCTTCACCTACTATATCTCCCTCTAATAGGATAGAACAAATCAGGTATGGAACTACACAAGAAGAATTGGAAGCTACAAAAATAGAACCAATCATTAGTCTAGAAGAAGCTGAATGAAGTAGAAGACAAAAATTCATAGAACCATCAAGGTTATGTCAACAGGTATGTCAGATACAAGTGATAAATGAACCAAATCATGAAGGAACTTGCAGCATCAAAGATGTAGGTATTGACACTATACATACTTTTACACAATCGCATGAAGAAGAGTCATAGACTTCCTCTTATCACTCTGATGACTCTAACAACAGTCCTATTGATGACAATACTTATTCAACATCAAACTCCGACTCCTCTATCACGAATGTCAAGAATCTATCTACTAATATTGTTACTATCGAACGATGATATGTAGTCCAGTCTAGCATAGAAAATGGTGTTACAAGTAGGTCTATTGGATTTGGTCAACTAAATATTAACATGCACTTCAATGATCATGTTGTAACTCTTCTTGGTCTCGAGACATTTATGCAAGGTAGTCTTCTAGAACTCTACTTGTCAGTCTAAAGTTATGATGATAATACCGTGAACTCCCTCAAACCTATTCAAACTTTATCCTTAGTACATTCTGAACTAATTGACTATAGTCTCCAAAACCAACCTATGAATGTACCTATATTTGCCAATGACTACATGTTAGCCTACTACCTTAATGCAGTTAAACCAATGGACTCTTCCATGAGTGAACACAGTGAGAACATGACTGAAATAGATATCAAGTATCTTAGTCTCAAAAAAACAAAAAAAGATCTAATGGTGAAAACCACATTGTGGCAGTGTCAGAATCAAAAATAGAAAAAATAAAGGACATACCTAAGGGTGAAAACCTCTTTGAGGCACCTAAAGGTGAGATACTTAATATATTGCCAAGTCACTTCCAAGAAAGGTCTTCTATATTGATTGAACCAACTCAGCTAGTAAATATTGGGAGTCAAGAGACACCACATATCATCCACTTAGCTCAAATCACTATCAATAGAAGAGTTAAAAGATTTCAGCAATCTCTTTTGAGAAAAGAAGATCAACATTGCATGGACATACTTTGATATGCCAGGCCTAGATCCTGATCTTATCATGCACCATCTTTCTATTACACTAGGAGTTAAACCAGTCAAGAAAAAAATTCCATAAGATGCACCCTCATGTAGCACTGCTAGTTAAGGCTAAGCTCGAAAAATTGCTAAAAGCTAGATTTATCAGAGCTATAGACTATGTAGAAAGGATTTCAAACATAGTACATGTATCAAAGGAAGATAAATCTATTAGGGTTTGCACAGACTTCAGGGATCTCAACAAAGCATGTCTGAAAGATGATTTTACATTGCCTAACATTGATATGATAGTGGATATGACTACTAGATATGAGCTGTACTCATTAATGGATGGATTCTCCAGTTATAATTAGATCAAAATAGCTTTTGGAGATCAAGAAAAGATATCTTTCACCTGTGCATGGGGAAATGTTTGCTAGAACATCATGCCATTTGGGCTAAAGAATGCAGGAGCAACCTACCAAAGAACAGTAACTACTATCTTTCATGATATGATGCATAAAAACATGGAAGATTATGTTGATGACACTTTAGTAAAGACCATGAAGAGATCCACACATATTCAAGAGCTAGGCCTCATACTAGATAGAATGGAAAAATTTAAGCTCTGGCTAAATCCTAAAAAAGTGTGCATTCGGAGTGACATCAAGGAAATTAATTGGTTACATTATTTCAAAGAAAGGAATTGAGGCTGATCTTGAGAGGGTCCAAGCTATAATGGAAATGCCACCTCCAAAGAATATTAGTCAAATGAGAAGTTTATAGCGATGTCTCCAGTCAATCAGATGCTTTATTTCTTAGCTAGCAGATAAAGGTCAACCCTTCACAAAAGTATTAAGGAAAGGAGTAACATACATCTAGGATCAAGAATGTGAACAACACCTTCAACAAACCAAAGAATACTTGTCTAATCCACCAATATTGATGCCACCAATTCAAGGTAAACCATTGATTCTATGCATATCAGCTACTGATTCATCACTGGGGGCACTTCTGGCACAACAGGATGAAAATAAAAAAGAAAGAGCTATATATTACATCAACAAAATATTGGTGTCTTATGAAATGAACTATACTATAATAAAAAAAGCATGTTTGGCATTAGTCTTTGCATCAAAAAAATTAAGACACTACATGTTAACACATTCCATCAAGCTAGTGGCTAAGATTGATCCACTCCTCAAATATCTTCTCAACAAAGAAACACTTACTGGAAGATTAGCTAAATGGGTCATGGTTCTTCCAGAGTTTGATATTGAATATGTAGAACACAAAGTCATCAAAGGACAGGTAATTGCAGATCAACTTGCTGATGGTCCACTTGAAAACACTCAACCTTTGCATATAGAATTTCCAGATGAATCTATCATGCACCTTACTCAATAATCATGGAAGATGATCTTTAATGGGTCTTTCACTCAATATGGTTCTAGTGCTGGAATACTTTTTATTACTCAAAAATATTCAATCCCGAAGGCTTACAAGATTATCTTCCCTTGCACAAACAACATTGCAGAGTATGAAGCTTTGGTAAATGGGATCAAGCTGGCTATTGAATGGAAGGTTCTGAAATTACACATCTACTGAAATTCTCAGCTAATTATCAACCAAATCAATGATACATATCAGACTCGAGATGAGAAATTGATGCCATATAAGAGACTTGTGGATGATCTCAAGAAATATTTTACTTTTGTGTCATTCCAGTACATCCTTAGATTAGCAAATAGAGCAGAAAATGCTATGGCCACCTTGGCATCTATACCAAAGTTACAAGAATCTAATTTACGCTTTGAATTCCTGGTGGAAGAGTTACATTCCCCTGCCTATGATTCTCCTGAGTCCCAGATGGTCTGTTATATTATTGGACATGATTCATCTCACTAAAATCACATTCAATCTTATCACGAGACCAAATTGTCCCAAGAAATATTACCCATAATGAGAAAAGGAACCTAACCCAAAATGCTTCATGGTACGTCATCATCGCTAACAATTTATTAAGGTGAGTTTTGGATAGTAGTTCACTTAGTAGTGCAGGAGCACCTAGGACTTAGACTATCTAGTTTTTCAATTTTGGCTTGTACTGACCCTAGACAAGTCAGTAATGAATAAGGACTCCAAGAGGGTCCAAGAGTTAGAGTTTTGAGTTAATGTAGGCCTAGGTTGTGTTCATACTTCTTAGGTTTGCATTTTTGTGTAAATAGTGAGTTTGAGTAGGTAATTAACCTTTTTGATGGTCAAAAGTGTCAAAAATTGGTACAGGAATTAGGGAGGGTTAAATTAGTATTGCAAAGTTGCAAAAAGTTGTCATGACAACTTTTGTCTTGAAATGGTTAGCGATGGAGTTAGGGATTTTTCAATGCCATAGGATGAATCCATAGGTGTGAAATCTATAATAACCATCTCTTGCATGGTTACCAAGGTTGGTGAATGTGTTTTGCAAGCTTAACAATCCAAAACTACTCATTTTTAGACTAGTTGGCAGCGTTTTAACTTGATTTTACTCATTTTGTAATTGAAAATAGATTGAATCCATTGATCCAGAAATGGATTGAGTTTCTCTTATGTTTTATTGTGTTGTTGGTTCAATTTAGAGCTTTGTAGATACTATTCATTATTGTTTTCTTCCTTTAGTTTGCAAGCAGCCAGTTTTGGCTTGTATATAATAGTTTTCTTGTAATATGGTTGCCCCATAAGTTCCACATGTGCTTCCATCATGGATTGTTGGTATATGGAGGGAAAAAATCTGTATAGTGTACATATTTAGGTGAAAGTATTGGAGAAGAGTTTAATTATGACTATCATCTTGTTCTAGCCGAGTCCAGGAGCAACCCAACTAGAGGAAATAAGGTGAAAATGAAGTGCCAAGTGTAGATGTGGGAGTCGGATCACTTTCTAAGATTTTGAAGGGGTCCAGGGAGTTGGTAAAAAGTTTCCAATGCAAGGAGGAGTCTTGAAAAGTTCATTTGTTGCACAAACCCCAACTTGACCTATCACTGCCACCTAGAAGGCCTAGAAACCCTCCAAAACCCTCATTTTGGGGTTAGCACATTGAATGGTGGGTTAAGAAGCCAAAACCACAAAAATAACTTGATGTTAGAAGAACCATTGAAGGAAATCCAAAATTGTTAGGGGGTCTTTTGGACCATTTTCACCCAAGCCCTAAAAAACCGGTTTTAGGAGGCCTAATTGGGCTTATTCCTTGTAGCCCTTTTCTAGGCAAGATTTCGGAATTGGTAAGAAACCTATTGATTGAAAACCTCAAATGGACCCTAAATGTATCCAAAACATTAATTAATATGCCTCCACACCTCTGCATCATCTCACAATGGTAGGAGATCATTTTGACAACTTGAAGCCAAGAAGCCATAATTGAGTACATGGGAAGCACTGTGAATTGGCAGGAGTTCTAGCCAAAACACTTGAAGAAAAAAACCTTAGAGAGATAAATAATCAATCCCTAGAAGATATTGAGAAGGAATTAGAGGTATAGAGACCAACTAGACCTGGTGAGTTGGTGCAATTGAGCAACACCAACTAGGTGAAGTGTTGAGCAAAATAGGGTAACCCCCATCAAATTGGTATCAGAGCCTATAAGATTTGGGCTAAGTGAGTACATTTCCTTAGTGGAATCTATAGGAGACAATAGAATGGTGACCAATGAAGAGTTTGAAAAGAATATGGATGATCAGGAGGAAGATAATAGACTCCTGAAGGAGAAGTTGCTAGAATTGGAGAGTAAGCTTGGAGAGGTAGAAACCAAGGCAGATGAAGTGTTGGTAAAGGTGGAAGGAGAAAAAGGGAAGGGTAAAGATGTTTCAAAGTTAGATAAGATACCTAAAACTAATCCTATCCTAGAGAAAGAACCTTTCCTGAAGGAATTGAAGGCCTTGACTGGCAAATCACTGGAAGGATTTCCATTGTTCACTAGTAAGATGAAGGCAAAAGTATTCCTAGAATGGATAGAAGGCATGGAGAACCATTTTGAATGTGAAGGCATAAATGAAGCCTAGAGAGTCAAGGTATCCAAGTCAAGGATGAGAGGAGCTTCTCTCACATGGTGGAAATTTGTGCAAGATGAAAGGAAGAAAATGGGCAAAGAACCCATCTCTTCTTGGAAAGGGATGTTAGTCAAAATCAAAGAAGTCTATCTCCTTGATGACTATGAATTGCAAATTCATAGGAAGAGGCAAAACTTAAGACAAAAAGACCTTGATGTCAGTAGCTATATGGAGGAGTTTCACAAACTTAGCCTTGTATCTCATGTGGTGGAAGAAGAGAGTCTCAAGGTTGCTAGGTACCTAAATGGTCTACAAGGGAACATCCAAGAAGAAATCAGTCTAATGAGCCCAAAATTAGTCCATCAAACCTATCAACTCTCCCTTATGGTGGATGAAAATATGAAAAGAAGACATGAATCAAGGAACAATAGGGGCAAGGGTAGAGGAAAATACAATAGAGGCCATAGAGGAGGCTTTGGAGGAAGAAGTTCTGAACAAAGAACACAAGGAGAGTATAAACTCACTGAGCAGCAAGATAGTGGCAGTAGTAGAGGATTCAATAGAGGAAGGGGATCCAATAGTGGTTTTAGAGGAAGATCTAGTGGCCAAGGTAGAGGTTCCTCATACTTTGCAACAATGAAGTGTTACCATTGTAACCAACTTGGTCATCCAGCATATAAGTGTCCATAGAAGGGATCATCATCACATGGTGGTGAAAGAAGAGTGAGCTATCTTCAAGAAGAGTCTTCAAGAAGCAAGACTTTAGAGGTTGTCTTAGAGTCAGAGGTAGGTGATAACTTGATGATAAGAATAACTTTGATCAACGAACCGGTTAGAGAAGAGCCAAGCCAAAGAAGGTCCTTATTTAGGATCAAATACAAAATTATGGACAATATGCAAAGTGATCATTGATTCAGGGTCTACAGATAACATTGTGTCAGAAGAGGTAGTGAGCAAGCTCAAATTGCAAAGGATACCTCACAACAATCTCTATAGAGTCACCTGGTTGAACAAAGGCCAACATATCCTAGTCAATGAGCAAGCATGGGTGGATTTTACCATTGGAAGGTATAAGGACAAGGTGTTATGTGATGTCCTACCCATGGATGCATGCCATCTTCTATTGGGAAGACCATGGAAATTTGATAGACAAGATATCCATGATGGAGCCAAGAATGCATACTCATTCAAGAGAGATGGAGTCACATTCAAGATTCAGTCTAACCTTGAAGAAGGTGAAAAGAGGGCAGCAGGTCCTAATGTTATTTTGGTGAGTGAAAAATAGTTCTTAAAGACACTTGAGGAAGGTGAAGGTATAGGGTTTTCACTAGTGATGAAGCCCAAAGAGGAAGACAAGAAAGAGTAGCCAAATTTTCCATTAGAGGTGCAAGATTTGTTAAAGAATTTCAAAGGCATAGTAAGTGAAGGACAACCAGCCACCTTACCTCCTAAAAGAACCATAAGACATCAAATAGACTTCATTCCTGGAGAATCCTTGCCTAATAAGGTAGCTTATAAGATGACCCCTTAACAAAATGTTTAGATTGCCAAGCAAATCCAAGAGCTCTTAGACCAAGGCCTAATTAGGAAAAGTATTAGCCCTTGTGTTCTCCCTACCATGTTAGAACCAAAGAAAGGTGGCACTTGGAGATTGTGTACTAATTATAGAGCCATAAATAGGATCACCATAAGATATAGGTTCCCTATTCCTAGAATAGAAGACCTAATGGATTGTTTAGGGGAAGCCAAGTACTTTACCAAGATTGACCTTAAGAGTGGCTATCATCAAATTAGGATTAAGGAGGGTGATGAATGGAAAACTGCATTTAAGACTACTGAGGGTCTTTATGAGTGGCTTGTAATGTCATTTGGCTTATCCAATGATACAAGCACCTTCATGAGACTCATGAATGAGGTGATGAAGGAATTCATAGGTAAATTTGTGGTAGTATATCTTGATGATATTCTCATTTTTAGTAAAGATAGGGTAGATCACATTAATCATTTGCAAGATGTATTACAAAGATTGTATGATGAAAAGCTAACCATGAACTTGGATAAGTGTGAGTTTTTCAAGAAGGAGTTGGTTTACCTTGGGTTTGTGTTGTCTCAAGGAAACCTCAAGATGGATCCCAACAAGGTTGAAGCCATTGTAAATTGGCCTACTCCTAAGTCAGCAACAAAGGTGAGAAGCTTCCATGGACTAGCTCAGTACAACAGGAAGTTCATTAGGCAATTCAGTGCTATATGTGCACCAATGATAAACACCATTAGAGGTGGAGTAAAGGCAAAGTTTTAGTGGGGTGAAGCAGAAAACAAAGGTTTTGAAATCTTGAAGGAGAAGATAGCTACCCAACCTGTGCTAGTATTGCCTAGTTTTGAGAAACTTTTCATTGTAGAATGTGATGCAAGAAATCTTACAGTAGGTGTTGTTCTAAGCCAAGAAGAAAGAATAGTAGCTTTCCATAGTGAGAAGCTAAGTGATGCCAAGAGGAAATACTCATGTTATGATCTTGAGTTGTATGCTTTAGTGCAGGCATTGAGGAAGTGTAGACACTATCTCCTCCCTAAAGAATTTGTGGTCTATACGGACAACCAAGCATTGAGTTTCCTAAACTCACAAGAAAAAATCAGTCATAAACACATGAAGTTTGTGGAGTATATGTAGACCTATACATTCACCATTAAGCACAAGTAAGGGCAGTTAAATTGGGTAGCTGATGCATTGAGTAGAATACTTTTGACAGACTGAGAAATCCAATTGAGAAGCACAGGTGTGGACAGTTTTAGAGACTTGTACCCAGAGGATGAAGACTTCTCAAATGCCTACAAGGTGTGTAAGGAGTATCAAAATCACTTCCATAGTGAATATTCTTATTTTACTTTGCAAAATGGACTATTGTTTAAAGGTGGGCAGCTTTGTGTACCTAGAGGCTTAATGAGAGAAAACCTTATACAAGAGAAGCATAATGGCAGCCTTAGTGGACATTTTGGAGTCAATAAGACTCAAGAGTTGGTTCAAAGATAATATTATTGGCCAAGGATGAATCAAGATGTGAAGAAATATGTGGAGACTTGCATAGTTTTCCAAAAGGCCAAGGATACTTCTACAAATGCCAATTTATACCAACCTCTTCCCATACCAAATAGACCTTGGGAATGCATTAGCATGGATTTTGTAGTAGGTTTACCAAGGGAAAATCATGGATGACAACATTTATGTCATTGTGGACAAATTTAGCAAAATGGCTCACTTTGTGCCTTGCAAGACTACTCATGATGCATGCCAAATTGCTCAATTGTTCTTCAAAGAGGTGGTGAGGATACATGGTTTACCCATGAGAATTGTTTCAGATAGGGACTCAAAGTTCATGAGTCATTTTTGGAAGACACTATGGCAAAAGATTGACACCAACCTTTCTTTTGGATCAGCCTACCATCCTCAAACAGGTGGGCAGACTGAAGTGGTGAATAGAAGCTTGGGAAACTTGTTAAGGTGCCTTACTAAGGAATATGGTCAAACATGGGATCAAGTACTCTCACAAGGTGAATATGCATATAATGACACCATAAATAGGACTACTGGCAAGAGACCTTTTGATGTGGTCTATGGTGTGCACCCAAGAGGAATTTTGGAGTTGAGAGACTTAGGAAGTGCAACAGCAAGAAGTGGATATGGAGAGGACTTTTCTCAATCAATGAAGGAGGTCCATGAATTAGTTAAACAAGCATTGATGGAGAACACACGCAAACTCAAACAAAAATTTGATGAAAAGTGGAAGAACCTACAATTTAAAGTGGGGGAACTTGTCATGGTGCACTTAAACAAAGAAAGGCTACAATAAGGAGTTTCAAACAAGTTGCAAATGAGAAGGATAGGTTGATGTGCCATTCTAGCCAAGTATGCAGAAAATGCATACAAGGTGGATCTACCTAGTGACATAGGATTGTCACTAGTTTTCAACATAGTAGATTAAGTTGCATATAAGGCACTAGTTCAAGGTTCAGATTGTAGTCACTCAGAGGTTTCAGATGATGTGAGCAACCTTCAGTTACCAGCCAAACCAAATCCAAAGGCCAAGAAGGTGTTGAGTTCAAGGATCGCTAAGAAGACAAGGCATCAAGTCTATTGGGAGAACCTAATCAAATGGAAGGGTATGGATGATGCTGAAGCTACATGGGTGCTTGAGATAGAGTTTAGGAATCTTGGAGTTGATCAGAATCTGATTCCCAAGGAGGTGACATGATCTTCTTTTGTTTGGGAGAATGGTGCAGGAGCACCTAGGACTTAGACTATCTAGTTTTTCAATTTTGGCTTGTACTGACCCTAGCCAAGTTAGTAGTGAATAAGGACTCTAGGAGGGTCCAAGAGTTAGAGTTTTGAGTCAATGTAAGCCTAGGTTGTGTTCATACTTCTTAGGTTTGCATTTTTGTGTAAATAGTGAGTTTGAGTAGGTAATTAACCTTTTTGATGGTCAAAAGTGTCAAAACTTGGTATAGGCATTAGGGAGGGTTAGATTAGTATTAGGGAAGTTTTAAAAGTCATTTGTGATGACTTGGAATAGGTCCTATATGTTGGAAAGACCAAAAGTGCAAAAATTGCAAAGTTGCAAAAAGTTGTCATGACAAATTTTGTCTTGAAATGGTTAGAGATGGAGTTAGGCATTGTTCAATGCCCTAGGATGACTCCAAATGTGTGAAAGATATAAGAACCCTCTCTTGCATGGTTACCAAGGTTGGTGAATGTGTTTTGCAAGCTTAACAATCTGAAACTACTCATTTTCAGACTAGTTGGCAGCGTTTTAGCTTGATTTTACTCATTTTGTAATTGAAAATGGATTGAATTCAGTGATCCAAAAATAGATTCAGTTTCTCTTGTGTGTTATTGTGTTTTTGGTTCAATTTAGAGCTTTGTAGATATTGTTCATTAGTATTTTGTTGCTTTAGTTTGCAAACAACCAGTTTTGGCTTGTATATAGTAGTTTTCTTATAAATATGGTTGCCCCATGAGTTTCACACGTGTTGCCATCATGGATTGTTGGGAAATGGAGGGAAACCATCTGTATAGTGTACATATGCAGGTGCAAGCAATGGAGAAGAGTTTAAATATGATTGTTTCCTTGTTCTAGGCTAGTCCAGGAGTAACCCGACTAGAGGAAATAAGGTGAAAATGAAGTGCCAAGTGCAGAGGTGGATATCAGATCACTTTCTAATATTTTTAAGGGGTAAAAGGAGTTGGGAAATAGTTTCCAATGCAAGGAGGATCCTTGAAAAGTTCATTTGTTGCACAAACCCCAACTTGACCTGTCATTGCCACCTAGAAGGCCTAGAAACCCTCCAAAACCCTCATTTTGGTGTTAGCACATTGAATTGTGGGTTAAGAAGCCAAAACCATAAAAATAACTTGAGGTTAGAGGAACCATTGAAGGAAATCCAAAATTGTTAGGGGGTCTTTTTCACCATTTTCACCCAAGCCCTAAAAAACCTGTTTTAGAAGGCTTAATTGGGATAATTCCTTGTAGCCCTTTTTTAGGAAAGATTTTGGAATCAGTAAGAAACCTATTGATTGCAAACCTCAAATTGGACCCTAAATACATCCAAAACATGAATTAAGACACCTCCACACCTCTACATCATCTCACAATGGTAGGAGGTCATTTTGACAACTTGAAGCCAAGAAGCCATAATTGAGTACATGGGAAGCACTATGAATTGGTAGGGGTCCTAGCCAAAACAATTGAAGAAAAAAACCTTAGAGAGATCAAGAATCAAGCCCTATAAGAGATTGAGAAGGACTTGTAGGTCTAGAGAGAAACTAGACCTGGTGAGTTGGTGCAATTGAGCAACACCAACTAGGTGAAGTGTTGAGCAAACTAGGGTAACCCCATCACTTAGGTGTGTAGAAACTGAAGAGTCCCAATGTGCATTATCTAAATTCCATGAAGGTATTTGTGGATCTCATTCAAATGGTCTAACTTTATCTCAAAAACTACTAAGGGTTGACTACTACTGGCCAGACATGGAGAAAGATGCTATAAAGTTTTCTAAAACTTGTGAGAAGTGTCAGCTAGATAGGAATCTCATACATACTCTGGCAAGGGATCTCATACCCTTCATTACACATTGGTCTTTGCAGAAATGGGTGTTTGATCTCATTGGTGAAATATATCTTGCATCATCTAATGAACATAAGTTTATTATAACTGCCACTGAGTATTTCACTAAGTGGGTAGAAGCAGTTTCACTCATCAAAGCAATTGGTAAACAAGTAGCTATGTTCATCCTTAACTATATCATCTGCAGGCATGAGATACCTTCATCCATTGTAATTGACAATGGGGGACAATTTAAGAATAAAGATCTAGATGATCTCTCTGAAAAATTGAAAATCAAATAGCACTAGTCATCCATATATTACCCTCAAGGTAATGGACAAGCTGAAGCATCTAACAAAAAACTGCCGACTATTTTACAGAGAACAGTAAATAAATCTGGGAGGAATTAGCATATGCAGCTCAATCCTGCATTATGGGCTTATAGAACAGGTATTAGAACACCTTCTGAGGCTACACCTTTTTCTTTGGTGTATGGATCTGAAGCAGTCTTACCTACTAAGGTGGAAATATCATATTTGAGAGTTTCTTTGCAAGGTCTTGTTACTAATGAAGACTACAAAATATCTAGATTGCAAGAACTCGAGTTAATGGATGAACATTGGAAAGTGGTGTTTGATCATCTAAGAGTGCATCAAAAGAGAATGTCTAAAGGATATAAAAGGAAGGTTCGACAATGAGAATTTGAGGTTGATGACCTTGTTCTGAGAGAAAATCCTAGAAATCAATGGTTTCGAGACAACAAAGGGAAGTTTGAATCCAACTGGCTGGGTCCCTACATCATTGCTGTAGTATTTGGCTCTGGTGCCTATCAGCTCTCAACATCATAAGGATAATAGCTCCATGAACCGATCAACACCATCCACTTGAAAAATTTCTTCACTTAGTATTCTCTTCTCTAGCAACCTGTACAGCTGAAAATGTCCTTAAAATAAAGAAAAAAAAAAGAGAGAAAAATAATCTTTGCCAAGCAAGTGAAAACTTGGCAAATAGGCACCTCTTGCATTCAAACACTCCATCTATCAATGAAACATTGGAATTTCCTGCTTTGTTGCATCTTTGATTTTGCTTGTACATATCTTTTAGTCTCTTTTGTGACATCCTGGTTCTTTTAGAACCCTCATGGCTTGAAACTGATCAATGTCCTAGTCTTAGGGTAATCGATTGAGCATTCTACGTGTCCTAAGCAGTATCAACCAAGTCATCATTGTGTCAGTGATACCTAGTCATCCAATTTGAGTCAGTCACCTATCTCTTAACTACTGAAGAGTTTTATCACTGAGTAAACAAGCAAAACAACATTACTGAAAACAATCACTAAACAATTTGAGATATGCAAGAAATTTTTTGTGTACTGTCTTTTATATTGGTTTTCGATTATTATTCCCTCTGAGTAACTCAAGGAAGTCTATCTTGACTAAGAGAAGCAAAGATTGGGGGCATAATATTTTCTTTGTTTTTGGCTTGTAGGAATGATTATGATGATTTGGAAACATCTAATCAGTTGGGTGTCTGTGATAAGTGCCTTCACAATAAGGTGAAATCGCCACACATACCTCGACTCCACTTATTTGTATGCTATAGGGAGGTTGGCATCATTTCTTTGTCTGTTTTGAGGGAATTTCTTTAAATATGCAATCCAGATGCATGCATAATTTGTCTAAGGATATGAACAAAAAAAGGGTCATTGCGGACAAGATAATTAATATTGCACATGAAAAGAAGGAACTTTATTCTGCTTGCTATGTTTGTAAATGCTCAGTGATAAAAATTAAGCATTTCAAATCTAGTGACTAATTTGAAGTTGCGTTCATTCTTCATTTTGTGCATTTCAAGTGATTTCTGCATGATAACAATGATCTCTTTATCTTCTGACTGAGAGTTTGAAGTATCATCATTTCTCAGCTAAGTGGTTTCTTTTTCATTATTTCTCTAATCAAGTATTTGGATATTGAGATGTTAGCTGCATACATAAGCATCTTATATGGATCCATACATTTTATTATATACTTGTTTGCATTCACATTATTGCATGGGAATTTTTTTTTTTTTGCATTACTAGTTACTCATTTTCATCACTTATTTGCATATGAAAAGAAACAAAAAAAAACATTCATATTCATCTGCATTACATACATTCATACTGAAGAAATATGCATGCATACAGATTAAAGCATATAGAAAAACATCTCATAATCAATCAACACAAGTACGATGAAATCAAATCAGGATCTCGTATATATCATCATAAATATCTTGAAGTACAAATATAAGTCTTGGGGTACAAATGATATCAACTATCATCTACAATCTCCCATCAGAGTAAGAATGGTATAGGTTACAAAAATATCGGGTATATAACAAAATCTAAGAGTTATAAAAATCTAGCTCTCTGCCTCTCGCTCATCGCTAGGTGGTGGAGGTGGAGCTTGCTGACCAACATCCTTCCTAGGTGCCCAAGCTCCATCAGATCGAGCCATATACTAGGAATATGGGACAACCTACTATGCTACAGGAACTGCTACACTATAAGCTACAACAAAATATGTTGCCCGACTCGTCTAGTGCAAAACCTTTCGCTGAAGAGTGTCTCGCTCTGCACTAACCTTAGCTAGCTCTCGATCTCTCTCTTCCCTCATCTCAATGAGTTGACGATCGCGCTCAGCTTTGACCTCCGTCAGCTATTGGTCTTTCTTTGTAAGCTGTATCTGAGCCACTGTCAACTGTGACTACAAACCTGCTAATCTCAATCTCATAGACCATGCTGCATCAACTGCCCCCTTCTCTCTCACAGGATCTCCACCTCCATCTTTGCCTCCATCTTTGCCTCCACCTCCATCTCCCCCTCCACCTTTCTCATCCCTCCACTGTTGTACCTATCTAGGAGTTGCTCACTCCTCCTCTCCTCCACCCTCTATTGTCCTAGCACCACTATCCCCCACACCAATAGCTCCAAGGGATCTACCCTCCCCTCTCTGTTGTTGTCTCCCCCCAGCTGGTACTCTGTTGCTTCTAGCACCAGGATCACCACCTGCCCACCTAGAAACCATCACTCTCTAACCTTGTGCCTATCCCTGTACCTATGCCTATGTAGGGTCCTCATCCTCAGCCTCCTCTATGAGAGTTGCATGCTTAGCTAGATCCGTAAATATAGGAAAGAGATGAATCTAAAACCAATCCCTGTACTGGGGCAATACCCCCACATCTGGGATATCCTCCAGATAGTCCCATCGAAGTCACTACAATTTGACAAGCACCTGCATGCTCAATGTGTATGACAACCTAGGGGCCCATCCTCATCTCTCCTTGTCCCCATAATGGGCATAGGCGGTGAGCTCCTATGAAATCCTTTGAGGCCTGCGATACTACCTCATAACCTGAGATACAACAAATCTCTCAATAACCATCACAGATCTACCAATAAGAGGATAGTTCATGAATATATCTCTCTGTTGCGCTCTCTAGTCATCCCATAGCTCTAGACCCCTATACGGTCTCCATACAAAAATGATCAGATCATCAAGCTATCATCGTCAATACTCTATCTTTCCCAGATGGGGCTGAGTAATGTATCCAAAATATTTATAAGCAATCGGTTGGTGTGGATATCTAGCATCATCCATAATAAGTCTTCAAACTGGGATATGCTCCCAGGCCCAAATCTGCAGAACCAACACTCTTGTTACCATGCTCTTCCCATCCTTGTATGTAATCTCATGCATCTCATGATACATGTGGGCTAACAAACATGATCCCCACCCTAATATCTCAAGATGAATCAATAGTCTCTCTAGCATCCTAGCCCAGCCACATAAGAAGCCCTACTATCCCCTATCTGGCATAATGAAACAACCAATGAATCATGCCAATACACATACCAGCGGAAACTGCTCACTGTATCTAGCCATCATATCATCCCAATTGATAGCCCATGCAAGGATGCCCTCATCATGAAAAATGCATCTCAAGGCTAAGATACCAGGACGCTGAGTAGAATCATAGTCAACCTTATCCCCAACAAATGGAATCCTCAAAATCCTATAAACATCCTCTGGTGTAATAATCATCTCTCCCACTAGTAGATAAAAGGTGTTATGATCTAAATGGAACCGCTCAACAAGTGCAGTAAGCATTCCATGATTCACACAGATATTAGGCATCTATAAAAGGTGAGTAAAGCCACACAAATCAATATCAGATAACTCGGGAACTAGCCTCATTGTAGGAGGATAGACACACCAAAATGAGATATGTGGCAATCGAACCTACAAGAATCAAACAACAGAGCATCAAAGAGTCATTCAAATTTTTCTATAAAACAAGTTAAACATTACGCAAATCCAAATATGCAAATTGCAAAATCAAATTTTCATGTTTTGACCCTAAAAATGCTCACTGTTTTCCATACGATATTTTACAGTCTAAGAAAAAACTCATGCGAGTCAAAGCAGAAACTCGTACGCATCGAGAATAGAAGAAACACAACAAAAGACTCTCATACGACACATAACATACATTTGCATGATAATATGGTCTCTCAAGAAACATTTTGTATGAGACATGGGATGACCCTAGATGACAAAACAAATAGCCTTAAATGACAAACCACGACAATGACCAGTTTTGGATGACATGAAAAAGAAAAAAATTCAACCAAAATTCAAAATTGATGAAATGCAAAGGCTTAAAATTAGTCACTTACCATTGGCTCGTAGTTCTGTGGTCTGTTGTGACATCTCTGGTGCTGAAATCTATGCTCCTAGATCTAAATGACCATTTTTCTTCGCAAAAGGCTTTTCAAATTTCAAACTTGGAGAGGTTAAAATTAATTGAAAATGACACTTGGACCCCTTATATAGCCACAACCCTAATTTTTCAACTTGCTCTGATGGACATAAAAATTGTACCCTTAGCTAATTTGCCCATCCTAATTCCATTTTCAGGATCGAAATCAAAATCTAAAATCATTCTTCTAGTCAATTTTGCACAACTATGACCACTTAGCACTTTCATCACATTCTCATTCTTTTCTTCAATTTGCACTTAATTTCACATTAATCATCACTAAATCTTCAAATGATCCTCTAATTCAATCTTTGTGCTCAAGTAATTATCATCACCAACAATTACCTAAACTCATGTACCCTCGCTATCTTTTGATTTTGCTCCCAAGGGGGCATACTCATGACCTCATGACCTCACATCTTCAATGTCGAGAAAAATTTCAAACCTTCATCAAAAGTCAAGCAAAAATCTTTTCAACTAAAAAAAATCAAACAAATTCTTATCGCTAGGGGCATCTTAGCTTCATCTCTTCATACCAAGTTGGGATCTCTTGATCATCTGAATCAAATTAATCACTAGGGCCATATCGGTTTCATTTCTTCAATTCAAGTTGATATTGCCTTCATCTGAATCACTTAACATTAATTAGTTTCATCGCTTCATCAAGCTGATTATTCATTTAAACTCAATCAAAAGTTTAAAGAGTATCTTTGATCACACGCTCAATCTAAGTAGGTGTTCAGTTTTATCGCATCAAATCAAGCTGGACAATTTATCTTCACTCATCGTGTCTTGATCCATAAAGTTCAAGATCGATTTTATCTTCGCTCACTGCGTCTAGATCAATCAAGTTCTAGATCATTAAGTGTTGATATGTGGCGACTAATTTTTTTGCCGTTTTTGTTGATGAAAACCAACATTGTAATAAAACCCTAAAAAGGCCGACTTTGTTTGTTTCCCTAAAACTGCATGTTATAAGCAGCTGGGATGCTTAAGGCATTGGAAGGTTGATGTATTGTTTTTGTTGGATAATAAGAAAGATTGGACGACTGTGTATGGTGGACGTAACCCATTCTAGGTGAACCACGTTAAATCTTTGTGTTATCTGTGTCCTGTTTTATTTCTTTATCTTTTGTATTTAAATCTGCATATAATTGTTAGTTCATATTTGCTTCGGATCTGCTAGAAACCCTAACAATTGGTATCAGAGCGAGGTTTTCTATAAATTGGTAGGACTTTCAAATTTGAGTGGGAGCAATGGAAGATTCCAAATTCAAGGTTGAAAAGTTTAATGGTCAGAATTATCAGCTATGGAAAATGCAGATGGAGGATTACCTGTATGAAAAGGATTTGTGGCGGCCGTTGGAAGGAAAGGCAAAGAAAGTGACCACAATGTCAGATTAAGAGTGGGACATTTTAGATAGAAAGGCACTGGGATCCATTCGATTGTGCCTTGTACCGTCTGTAGTATTCAATATAACAGAAGCAAAAATGACTGTAGATTTGATGGCGATATTGGCTAAGTTGTATGAGAAACCCTCAACTTTGAATAAGGTATTTCTTATGAAGCGTTTGTTTAATTTGAAAATGAGTGAGGGAGGATCTGTAGTGGAGCACTTAAATGAATTTAATACAATTACTAGTCAACTGTCTTCGGTAAAAATTACCTTTGCAGAAGAGGTTAGGGCTCTCTTGATTTTATGTTCTTTGCCAAAAAGCTGGAATAGCTTGGTTATGACTGTAAGTAACTCTGTCTCCGGTAAAAATACTTTGGTATTTGATGATATTTTTGGTGTTATCCTAAGTGAGGAAATGCAAAGTAAAAGCACAGGTGAGACTCCAACATCATCAAGAAGTGTTTTGAATGTGGAGAGCAGGGGAAGATCAAAGGAAAGAGGAAAAGGCCCTTGGAATGAGAAGTCACGAGGGAAGTCAAAGAAAGGATGCTCTCAATCTAGAGGAAAGAAAGATTGCTAGTACTGCGGAAAGCCTGGCCATCTAAAGAAAGATTGTTGGTCTTGGAAAAACAAAGAAGGAGACAAAAATGAAAATGATAGTAAGGAAGCTAATATTGCAAGTAATACTTTACAAGATGCTTTAATCTTATGTTTGGATAATGTTAATGATTCCTGGGTAATAGATTTTGGGGCTTCATTTCATGCTACACCCCATAGAAAATATTTTCTAGATTATGTTCAAGGTGATTTTGGACAGGTATATTTGGGTGATGATGAGCCCTATCAAATTGTTGGAAAAAGAAAGATAAAGATCAAGTTGCAGAATGGAAATGACTAGTTTCTACAGGAGGTAAGACATGTTCCTAATTTAAGAAGAAATTTAATTTCTGCAGGGCAACTAGGTAGTGAAGATTGCATAGTTACTTTCTCAAACAGTATATCAGAAGGTCAGTAAAGATCATTAGTAGTAGCTAAAGGTGCAAAGGTAGGCACATTATATTTGTGTACTGGTAACACTTACTCTACCCTAGGTGCTACAGATAAAGTTACTATAGGGACAACAACAATAGATGATGTAAGAATAGATTCAATAATGTGGCACCATAGGCTTGGGCACATGAGTGAGAAAGGGATGAAAATACTTCACTCCAAAAATCTATTGCCAGGACTAAAGAAGATTGATTTAGAGTTCTATGAAAACTGTGTTTATGGTAAACAGAAAAGAGTCAAATTTCTCAAGGTTGGGAAAGAGAAGAAGAGTGAGAAGTTAGAGCTTGTGCATTCAGATGTATGGGAACTGGCTTAGGTATCATCTCTTGGTGGCTCTTGTTATTATGTTATTTTTATTGATGACTCAACCAGAAAAACATGGGTATATTTCCTAAAACAAAAATCAGATGTTTTTGAAACTTATAAGAAATGGAAAGCTTTGGTTGAGAATGAGACAAAAAAAAGTTGAAGTGTCTTAGATCGGATAATGGAGGTGAGTATTGCAGAAAATCATTTAAAGATTATTGCACCTTAAATGGGATTCGAAAGAAGAAGACAGTTCTAGGAACTCCATAGGAAAATGGTGTGTCAGAGAGAATGAATAGGACTATCATGGAATGCACAAGGAGCATAAGATTGCATGCTGGATTGCCCTTACATTTTTGGGCAGATGTTGTACATACTACTGTCTATTTGATAAATAGAGGACCTTCAACCCCTTTGGATGGTGGTATTCCAGAGGAGGCATGGAATGGTAAAAAGGTAAATTATTATTTTCTGAAAAACCTTTGGTTGTGAAGATTTTGTCCATATTGATAAAGAAAATAGAACCAAGCTTGATGCTAAATCTCATAAATGTACCTTCATTGGATATGGGATAGATGAATATAGCTATCGGTTATGGGATTTTGAAAATAAGAAAATAATTAGAAGTAGAGATGTTATATTCAATGAGAAGGTTATGTATAAAGAATAGATGCAAGAAAAGAAGCATGAACAGGACAAACAAGAATATGTGGTGTTGGATGAGATTCCTGAAAATGAATTGCCACAAGTACCTGATGCTCAGCAACAACAGATTGTCCCTCAAACTCCTGCAAGTGTTAGACATTCTATGAGGTCAAGTAGACCCCCTAAAAGATTTTCTCCTTCTTTGTATTCTATATTATTAACTGATTCTGGTGAACCAGAAGAATATGAAGAAGCAATGCAGGTGGATGCCAAACAACAGTGGGAGCTAGGAATGAAAGAGGAGATGGACTCCTTGATGAAAAATAAAACTTGGGACTTAGTCCCTTTACCTGCAGAAAAAAAAGCCTTGCCTACCAAATGGGTTTATCGGCTGAAGGAGGAGGAAGGAGGTCAGAAAAGATATAAGGCCAAACTTGTGATAAAAGGTTTTGCAAAGAAAAAGGGTATAGATTATGATGAAATATTTTCTTCAGTTATTAAAATGACTTCAATTAGAACTGTACTTAGTATTGTGGCTGCAAATGATTTACATCTTGAACAATTAGATGTCAAAATAGTTTTTCTCCATGGAGATTTGGAGGAGGAAATTTACATGTTGCAACCATAGGGATATGAGGTCAAAGGTAAGGAGAACTTGGTGTGCAGGTTGAAGAAAAGTTTGTATGGCCTAAAGCAAGCACCTCGACAATGGTATTTAAAATATGATAGTTTCATGGATGAACGCGGTTATCATAGATGTCATTTTGATCATTGTGTATATTTTAAGAGATTGGATAATGGTAGTTATATTATCCTGTTGCTTTATGTTGATGACATGCTTGTTCCTGGGTCTAACATGCAACATATAAATGATCTTAAATAGAAATTAGCCAAGTCATTTGCTATGAAGGATTTGGGTGCAGCTAAGCAAATTCTTGGTATGAGGATTACACGGGATAGGAAAAATAGAACCTTGAATTTGTCCCAAAGCGAATATATAAAGAAGGTGTTGAAAAGTTTTAACATGCAGGATGCAAAAGCAGTTAGTACACCTTTGGCTAGTCATTTCAAATAGACTAAGGAGATGTGCCCAAAGGCACACAAAGAGGTAAATAAAATGTCTAACATCCTATATTCATCAGCTGTTGGCAATCTGATGTATGCAATGGTATGCACAAGGCCAGATATTGCACATGCAGTAGGAGTTGTGAGCAGGTTTATGAGTAATCCAGGTATGGAACATTGGAATGTTGTGAAATGGATTCTTCAGTATTTGAAAGGAACTACTACAAAGGCATTTTGTTTCAAAGGATCTAATGCTACTCTAAGTGGATTTGTTGACTCTGATCTAGTAGGTGATATTGATTCATGGAGGAGTACTACAGGGTATGTTTTTACTATAGGGGGAACTGTAGTCAGTTGGATATCTAGGCTGCAAAAGGTTGTTGTACTTTCAACCATTGAAGTTGAGTATGTTGCTGCTATAGAAGCCAGCAAGGAGATGATTTGGTTATAATGTTTTATGGAGGAATTGGGTCAGACACATGAGGATCGTCCATTGTATAGTGATAGCCAGAGTGTCATTCATCTTCCGAAGAACTCTATTTTTCATTCAAGGACAAAGCACATTCAGCTTAGGTACCACTTCATCCAGACTGTTTTGGAGGAGGGTCAGTTACGGCTTGAGAAGATTCACACAAGTGAGAATCCTACCTATATGTTCACAAAGGTAGTTCCATAGGAGAAGCTAATTTCTTCACCAGTTTCTATTAGTTTTCTTGATTGATAAGTGTGGAATTTATACTAGTCAAGTCCAAGTGTTTTATCTAGTGGATGTTGCAAGTATAGTGGTGTTGTCTAGTATTAGTCTCCAAGTGGGAGATTGTTTGGTGTGGAGCCTGATCAGTTTTCAAGTGGGAGATTGTTGATATATGGCGACTGATCAGCAAAATACTATACACTCAGCCATTTTTTGCTGATGAAAACCAACATTGTAATAAAAACCTAAAAAGGCCGACTTTGTTTGTTGCCCTAAAAACGCATGTTATAAGCGACTGGGATGCTTAAGGCATTGGAAGGTTGATGTACTATTTTTGCTGGATAATAAGAAAGATTGGACGACTGTGTATGGTGGATGTAACCCATTCTGGGTGAACCACGTTAAATCTCTATGTTATCTGTGTCCTATTTTATTTCTTTATCTTTTGTATTTAAATCTACATATAATTGTTAGTTCATATTTGCTTCGGATTTGCTAGAAACCCTAACAGTAAGATCCGCTTCTTGATCAATCAATTTCAAGTTCAATATCTTTTCTCTTCATCGGTCCTAGTTCAATCAAGTTTGGGATTAGTATTGCTTTAATCAACTATGTTTAGTTTCATCACTTCAAAATAAGCTAAACACCTTGCTCTTCACCTGGTTCATGATCAATCAAGTTCAGAACTGGTATCTCCTAGACATCAACATATTCTTTGAACCAACATGTTGCTTGCAGATTAATTCAAAGAGGGGCAAATGTAATACCCTAAAAATGGTCACCTAAACCATGGGACCCTAATCTCGACAACATCACCAAGGTCCTAACCAAAGGCAATTAAATCAACTTTGAGCATACAATTAATTAATTATTCAATCATTAAATGTCACATGGGAAGTGAATTATTCTATATTAATTAAATATTTATTTAATTATTTAAATCATTCCAAGAAAATCATTTTGATCAATTATCCTATTTAATTTATTAAATATCCTAGCATATTTAATTAATTAATAAATTTACCATTAATCACAAAAAAAGAATTAATTTATTACAAAAGAGGAATTAATCACAAAGCAAGAGTTAAATTGAAAATAAAATAAAAGAATTGAATTGAAAGAGAAATCAAACTTGAGATATTATTTCTTCTTCTAAATTGAGATAACTTGAAATCAAAAAATAATTAAATGAATTATTAATCATTCTCTAAAATTGGAACTCAAAGCTTTTGAGAAAAGAAGTTCAGTTGCATTGAAAATACTCTTTTCTTGAATAAATCAAAGAAATCACATGGAATCACCTATTTTTATCTCAAGTGCATGGAATTAATTGAATTTTATCTCCAATGCAAACTCAAACTTAAAAACTGAATGCATTTCAATCAAACTATAATTAGAATCTATCTCAAGGTTAACTGAATCTGATCTCTCAATTATTTCAATTATCCTAAATTGTACTTTTTCTTGAATAATCCCAACCGCTCATTGCTAATTGATCTTGACCGTTGGTCTCTCTTGTGATTCTCTATAAATCTAGCCTTCATCTCTCATTCAAAATACCCCGGAGATTTATTGTTATTATATAGTTTTTGCTCTGGATTCATTGAAGATATTATGCTTGCTTTTCGAGATTATTGCATCTTAGTTTAGCTTTTTGCATATTTAGTTCAACTATGATTGCTTGAATTCATATAGCTTACTATTCATCCATCTAGCATAATCTTGCATCCATTTAGCTTAATATCATGCTCATATAGATTAAATCCTTTGTCTTGGTGTAGTCTAGTCACTGGTATTGCTTATACAAATCTAAGAGCAAGTCTATGCTCGCATCTTTTAGAAGGAAATTGGTAGATTTGTGATGGTTTTATTATTCATGCTTATATTTGTCTAACCATACATGTAATGACTTAATTGATGTTTTGTGCCTTACAGCTTGCAGATACTTATTCCACTTTTCACACACACACTGCAGAAGTAGAACCAGTCATCAGTCCAGAGGAAGCTTAATGGAAAAGACAATAGGGACTAATAGAACCATCAAGGTTATGTCAACATGTATGTCAAATACAAGTGATCAATGAACCAAATCATGAATGAACTTGAAGCATCAAATATGTAGGTATTGATACTATATATACTTTTACTAAATCACTTGAAGAAGAGTTAGAAAATTTATCTTATGACTCTGATAGCTCCAATCGAAGCTCTATTTATGACAACAACTATTCGGAATCATACTATGACTACTCCTTCATGAATGTTGAGACTCTTTTTGTTGACCCTGTTACTATTACACCACAATATGTAGTCCAGTCTGAAGTAGGGGACAATGCTAGGAATAGGTCGGTTGGGTTAGGTCTACTAAATATGAACATGCACTTCAATAATCATGTTGTAACTCTCCTAGTCTCGAGACATCTATGCAAGGTAGTTTTTTGGAACTTGACTTGTCAGTCTGAAGCTATGATGATAATATTGTGAACTCCCTTGAACCTATTCAAACTTTATCCTTGATACATCATGAACTGATTGATTGTACTCTTTACAACCAACCTTTGAATATACATACCTTCACCAAGGGCTACACATTAGATTTCTATCTTAATGTAGTTTAACCAATGAACTCTTCCACTAGTGAGCAAAGTGAGAACATGACTGAGACAGACATCAAGTATCTCAGTCGCAAAAATCAAAAAAAGAAAAATAAAAGTTCTGATGACGAAAACCACACCATGGTGGTGTTAGAACAAAGAAAAGTGAAAATAAAGAATGTACCTAAGGGTGAAAACCTCTCTGAGGCACTTGAGGGTGAGATACTTGATATGCTTCCAAGTCACTTCCAAGAAAGGTCTTCAATATTGATTGAACCAACTCAACCAAAAAATATTGAAAGTCAAGAGACACCACATATCATTCATTTAGCTCAATCACTATCAGTAGAAGAGTTAAAAGATTTCAGAAACCTCTTTTCAGAAGAGAAGATCAACTTTGCATGGACATACTCCGATATGTCAGGCCTAGATCCTGATCTCATCATGCATCATCTCTCTATTACAACAAGAGTTAAACCAATCAAGAAAAACTCTGTAAGATGCATCCTCATGTGGCATTGCTAGTCAAGGCTGAGCTAGAAAAATTGCTATAGGCTGAATTTATTAGAGTTATAGACTATGTAGAATGGATATCAAACATAGTACCTGTATCAAAGGAAGACAAATCTATTAGGGTTTGCACAGACTTCAAGGATCTCAACAAAGCATGTTCGAAAGATGATTTTACATTGCCCAACATTGATATGATAGTTGCTATGACTGTTGGATATGAGATGTACTCATTAATGGATGGATTCTCTTGTTATAATCAGATCAAGATAGCTCTTGAGGATCAAGAAAAGACAACCTTCACATGTGCATGGGGAACCTTCTATTGGAATGTCATTCCATTTAGACTAAAGAATGCATGAGCAACTTACCAAGGAGAAGTAACCACTATTTTCCATGATATGATGTATAAAAACATGGAAGATTATGTTGATGACACCCTAGTAAAAACTATGAGGAGATCCACACATATCCAAGAATTAAGCCTCATACTAGATAGAATGGAAAGATTCAAGCTTTGACTAAATCCTAAAAAGTGTGCATTTGGAGTAACATCAGGGAAATTTCTTGGTTACATAATTTCAAAGAAAGGAATTGAGGTTGATCATGAAAAGGTCCAAGCCATAATGGAAATGCCTCCACCCAAGAATATCAGTCAAATGAGAAGTTTACAAGGACATCTCCAATTAATAAGGCACTTTATATCTCAGCTAGTAGATAAAGCTCAACCATTCACCAAGGCATTATGAAAAGGAGTCTGGTGCAGGAGCACCTAGGACTTAGGCTCATAGTCCTTCTACAATTTTGGCTTGTATTGACCTTAGCCAAGTCAGGGTTCAATAAGGACTCTAGGAGGGTCCAAGGTGTGTGTGTAATGTTTTATTTGAGTCAAGTGTAGGCCTAGTTATGTTAGTTTCCTTTCTAGGTTTTCACTTTATGAGTAGGTGTTAGGGTGAGTAGTTAAAATGATCTTCTTGTTGGTCAAAAGAGGCATAACTTGGTGAGAGAATTAGAGAGGTTTAGAATAGTCTTAGGAATTTTGAAAAAGACATGAATAATGACTTGTAATAGGTTGCCTAAGCTGGCAAAGAAAAATTTGGAAAATTCTAAAAGTTGTCATGACAACTTTGGTCCAAAAAGAGCTTAGTGGTGGAGTTAGGGTTAGAACATTGAGCTAAGATGCATCCACATGTGGGTAAGACTATTTAAACCTCCTCTTGCATGGTTACCAAGGTTGGAAGTTTGTTTTTTGGTGAATGACAATCTAAAACCATTCATTTTCGGACTGTAATCACTGTTTTTGTCTTATTTTGCATAAATGTGAACACAAATGGATTGAATCCATTGATCCAACTTTTGATAGTTTTACTTTTGTGTGTTCTGGTTCCATTTGATCCATTTCATGCTTTTTTTATAGTGTTTGTTAGTAATTTTAGTGTTTTGTTTTCAAAAAACTAGTTTTGGCTTGTAAATAGAAAATTTGTGTAAAAATGGTTGCCCCATAAATCCATTCATGTTACCATCATGACCTATTGGGAAATGGAAGGAAACCCTATCTATAGTGTAAATATGTAGGGAGGAGTTTTTGAAGTGGAGTTCATCATAGTTGCCACATTGTTCTAGGCGAGTCTAGGAGCAACTCGACTAGAGAAAAAAGAGTGTAAATTGAATGTATATGGCAAGGGTGACTTCAAAACCCAAACATTGGCATTTGGAAATGAAGGACAGGTCCATTTAGAGTTCCATTAGAGAGGGGAAGCTTTGAGAACCTCATTTCATAACCTTACTCCTTTGTTGAATAGTCACAACCAGTTGAGGCCTAGAAACCCTAGCAAACCTTCTTTTTTGGGTTAGGGCACTATACAGAAAGATGGGAGACTAAAACCAACAAAATATCCTGAGGATGGGTGGGTGATTGAAGAAAAATAAAAATATTTGCAAGGTCTTTTAGACCGATTCCCTCAAAACCCTCAAAAACTAGATTTAGGAGGCCTAATTGGGGCTCATCCTTGTAGCCCTATTTCTAGGCAACTTTTTGAAATCGGTAAGGGAAATGAAGTTTGCAAAATGCAAGTTCAACCTATTTGAACTCATTCCATGGTAAATACCACCTCCACACCTCTACAATGCCTTATAATAGTATGGGGGTGAAAAGTAGGAAGTTGACAAGTTGTTGTCAAGGTTGCAAGATGAGTAATTGAGAAGCACATTGAATTGGTAGAGTACCTAGTCAAAACACTTGTTGTAAACACCTTAAGATTGGTAAAGAGAAATTCCTAGTAGAGATTGGGAAGGACTTGGAGGTCTTGAAGCATAACTAGACCTGGTGAGGTTGGTGGAATTGAGCAACACCAACTAGGTGAAGTGTGAGCAAGCTAGGTGAACCCTATCAAATTGGTATCAAAGCCTATAAGATTTGGGCTATGAGAGTAGATTTCTTCAGTGGAATCTATAGGAGACAACACCATGGTTACCAATGTGTTAGCATTTCAATAAGTTTGTTGGTATGAGGATATTGAGAAGGTTGTTGGAGATTGATGATATAATTGATAAAGGATGATTACTGTCTTGATAATAATATTTTGTCATTGATGTCAAGCAATTGATTTTCTGATTCAGTATGATGTTGCCATATCTTAAAGAGTATGTTTTGATGAGTATAAAGATGTCGGTAAGTGACACAAAAAGAATGTGAAAATGAAGGGGCGTAATAAGTTATTCAATGGGAAACTATTACCGAGTTAGATAGTGATGAGATTATGTTATTTTGATTGTTTTGATATCCTATATATGTGTATTCAAAGAATGAATAAGAAGGAGAAAAGATTTCATGTAATAAAATGAGTAAAGGTTTGATACTGTTCTATTTTACCGAGCAAGGAGCTAGTCGATAAACACCAAGGTTATCAGTGTCGGTTAAAGAAGAAAGAATGTCTACCGAGTATCAACCGAGCTGTAACAGAATGTTGAATGAATAAATACATTATTAAATGAAGGATGCCAATGAGCTGGAGATTTATAGAAGATTGGAATGTCATGCAAGAAGTTTGTTAAGGATCAATGACAATGAAAATTCAAGAGTTAGATCTACAACACAGATTGAATGGTCATAACTGAGCACAAGTACCAAGGAAGGAATACAAGTTCCAAGGTAAGATAAAACATTTTTTTAGTTCGAAGGATTCAATGAACCTATTCAAGTTTGAAGATCTGATGGCTAAGATTAATCATGGGAAATGTGATTAAGGAGAATAAATGGTTAGAAATTGTTTATAAATAAGGAAAAGATGATGAACAATGCAGACAGACAAATAGAAGAGTAGTGATACTACAGAGGTGATTACCGAGTACAGAAGATTGAAGATCTAACTGAAGAACAAAGTGAGAAGCCTAGCAAGAAGGAATATAAGTCTTATGACAAGATTATTTTGAGAACATAGAGTCTACTTTAACATTTCAGATGTGAAGTTGCAAATATATTACATTACTGTTATTTATTTTTGTAAGTGACGGGAAATCTCTTAACTGAGTGGACCTAAGAATCTTATTTGTAAATCCTCTAGCAAGGTAGCATTCTGAATGAGTGTTTGAAATCCTTTGACAAGGTCACTTCTAACCAAGTGCAAGATTCTAATAGATCCGAGGGAAATCCCTTGACCGGGTCACATCTAGCAATGTGTTTATGTAATCTTTAACAGGATTGGCTTTTAACCGAGCATACTCTAGAAGAGTATATTTTCTTAGTGGGTCCAAAATCCCATAGTGGTTTTTCCCTATTTGGGTTTCCACATTAAATCTGGTGTTGAATACATTTTGATATTTCAAGTTTATCTATTTATAAGTTTGAATGAGTTACAGTCATAGTTGCATATCCAGTAAGTTCTACCAAGGTTGAATCTGAAGAATATATTGAATTATGAGTTTATCTAATTCAGCGCCCCCCCCCCCCTCTCATCTAACTAAAAATTGGTATCAGAGCTTGGAATCCAAAAGAAAAGTTTAAAGGAACTTGAGGCAAGATCCGAAGATGTATAAAAGGGATGCACCAAAGCTGAACAAGTCAAGTTTCTCCACATGGCAGAAAAGGATGAAGTTGCACTTATCAGGAATTGGATAACATGCAACATATTATCTGGGGAATGATTACACAACACATAGCACCTACGTGATGACAATGGAAGAGATAAAGGAAAAGCAAGAACATATTCAAGCAATGATTGAAATAACATCAGCATTGACCGACTCAGAGTTTAATGATCTAAAAGGTTGTAATGATGCCAAAGCTATGTGGAATAAGCTTATATCTGTGTATGGTGGTGATGAACATGTTCAAAGAGAAAAAGTAGATAGTCTAAGAGGACAACATGAATCCATGAGAATGAATGAAGGTGAGAACATAATCCAATATAGTACAAGGTTAAAGGAAACTGTCAATCAAATCAAAGGAGTAGGAGGAACTATTGAAGAAAAGGATGTAACAAGTAAGTTGCTTAGAACACTTCTACCTGCTTATGCCATTAGAGTCTATGCAATTAATGAATTAAGGTCTATACCAAACATGCCAGTCTCTTTGGATGCTACTATCGGTAAGCTACATGCTTTTGAGTTGAGCAATTTTGATAACAGTGGGTCTTTAGTTAACAAAGTTGAATCTGCATTCAGTTCTTTTCATCTTGATGAATCTAATGATTACAATGATAAAATGTATAAGTATGCTGGAGGAAATCACAATGGAGAAAGTGAGAGATTTTGCAAAAACATAGAAGAAGTACACAAGCTATATGAGGAAATCAGAAAGCAAGAAGAATTTGAAGCATTATTGGCCAGAAGGTTACTGAGAGGCAAAGGTAAGTATAAAGGAAAGTTACCTTTGAAATTTTTTAATTGTGATAAAATAGGACATATGGCTTCTAATTGTCCTGACAAAGAATCTAGTGAAAAGAGAGAATACCAAGATGATAGACAGAAAGACAATCAATACAGAGGGCACCAAGACTTCAGAAGGAGAGATAGAAATACATGCCTAGTAGCTGACAAGGAATCCAATGATGATTAATCTAATGGGACTGAAATACAGGAAGTTGTATATGTGGCTATCAAAGATGGATCAAATGAAGAAAGGTATGAAGAAAAAGCCTTAATATCACACAGAAATAAAAATGATTCTTGGATCATAGATAGTGGATGCTCACATCACATGACAGGTGATAAACACAAGTTTGTTAATTTAGAAGATTATGATGGAGGTTATGTAAGATTTGGTAATGATGCACCATACCCTATGAAAGGTAAAGGATCTATCACACTTCTTGACAATGCTAAATGTGATGATGTATATTGGGTTTAAGGTTTGAAATAAAATTTGTTGAGTGTAGCATAGCTAAACAATACAGGATACCAAATAGAATTTCAGAAAGGAATTGTCAAAGTTCATGACAAACATGGAAAGTTGGCTACTACCAGGACTCAAACAAGAGGTAATATATTTTATCTTGACTCAACTTGGAATGATTGTCTATATGCAAAAATAGAAGATACTTGGTTAGGGCATTAAAGGTTTTGTCATGTAAATTTTGATAATCTGATCAAAATAAGTAAGAAGCACCGAGTAAGAGGTCTACCAAGCTTGGGAAAATTTGAGAATGCAATATGCCAAGGATGCCAAATGGGTAAGATGACAAAATCAATCTTTACAAGTAAGTCTTATACTTCTAAAGGAATTTTAGATCCTGTACACACTGATCTTTGTGGTCCTATCAAAGTTCAAAGTTATTATGGTGATAAATACTTCATATTATTTGTGGATGATTACTCAAGGATGATGTCAGTTATGTTTTTAAAAGAGAAATTAGAAGCCTTTCAAATATTCAAATGGTATAAGGCTAGAGTTGAAAATGAAACAAGAAGACAGTTGAAATATCTAAGATCTGATAGAGGAGGAGAGTTCATTTCAGATGAATTTAACTTATTTTGCAATGATCATGGTATAAAGAGACAAGTGTCTGCACCAAGAACACCACAACAAAATGGGATATCTGAATGAAGAAATAGATCAATTATAGATTGTGCTAGAACCTTGATGATAGAAAAGAGAGTACCTCAAATATTTTGGAGAGAAACAATAACCATTGCAGTTTACACCCTAAACCGAGTACAACTGAAGAAAGGAACTATGAAGACACTGTATGAACTCTGGTATGACAAGAAACCAAATGTAAGTTATTTTAAAATATTTGGAAGTAGATGTTATGTTCACAAAGATGATAGAAATGAAAAATTTGATTAGAAAAGGGAGGAAGGAACATTTCTTGGTTATTCCTCTAGGAGTAAAGCATTTAAATGTCTGATCAAATCATCTAACAAAATAGTGGAAAGTGCAAATGTGAAAGTTGATGAATTTGTAGAAAGGAATGATGAAGGAAACTCCAAAGAATTAGAAGGTTATGAAGAGTTTGTATATGTACAACTGAGAAGTCTAATCAAGAAAGCCGATGAAGAAAATACTCAGTTAACGAGTGATGAAGAAGATCATACAAAGCCTACCGAGCCTATATTAGTAAAATATGTCAGAAGAAATCATGAATCAAGTCAGATCATAGAAGATAAGGATTCTCTAGTGATGATAAGGAACAAATTGAGATAGAACACATGTCTGATATCTGAGTTTGAACTGAGGATAGTAAAAGAGGCATTAAGCAATGATGATTGGGTGAAAGCTATTATAGGAGAGATTGAACAAATGAAGAAAAATGAAACATGGACACTGGTCCCAGGACCAAAAGAGAAAAATGTAATCGATACAAAGTGGATTTTCAGAAATAAGCGAAATGAAAAAGGTGAGGTCATTCAGAATAAAGCAAGACTAGTTTGCAAAGGTTATGCTCAAGAAGAAGGAATAGACTATGGTGAGATTTTTTCACTTGTGGCAAGACTTGAGGGAGTGAGAATATTGTTGGCATATGCTGCTTTCAAAAATTTCAAGGTATATCAAATGGATGCTAAATCTGCATTTTTGAATGGTATACTAGAAGAAGAAGTTTATATTGAACTGCCTGAAGGATTTATTGAAGAGAAGAATAAAGATCAGGTATGTAAGTTGAACAAAGCTTTATATGGCCTAAAGCAAGCACCTAGAGCATGGTATGAAAGGTTGCATTCTTACTTAATTAAGATTGGATTTATAAGGACTAGTGAAAACAACAATGTGTATATGAAGAATGATGAGGATAATGGAATATTGATTTCAGCCATATTTGTTGATGATATTATTTTTTGTGGAAATGATTCTTTATGCAAAAACTTTGGAAATGAAATGTGCAAAGAATTTGCGATGTCATTAATCGGTGAAATAAAGTATTTTATAGGTTTACAGATACTGCAAATGAAAAATGGGATTTTCATTACTCAATCCAAGTATATAAAGGAAATCTTGAAGAAATTTGGAATGCAGGATTCTAAACCTGTAAGTACTCCTATGACTACTAATTGTAAACTATCAAAGAATGATGAATCCACATCTGTTGATGAGACACTTTACTGATCTATGATTGGAAATTTGCAATATGTAGTTCACAATGGGCCTGATATAGCACATGTAGTAGGCATAGCTGCAAGAATTTCTGTAGATCCCAAAGAAACCCATATGACAGCAATCAAGAGAATTTTTCAGATGCTTAAGAGGCACTAAAGATTATGGTTTTACTATATAAAAAGAGGAATGATTTTGACTTAAAAGTCTATACTGATGCTGACTTACACACTTTAGAATGTTGTCTAAAGTTGTGTAGGAAATAGTGAATGAAGACAAGATGCTCTGACCGAGACTAAGTTGATACATTTGTATATGTTTTAACAAGCATGGAAATTACTTCACAGGTGAAGTACTCATGGATTAGTTTTACTTTTGGCATTGTTGTGAAAGGGGGAGAACTAATGATAGGGGGAGAAGATCATAGGAGAAGAATAACAATAGTCCGAATCAATTGGAAGAAATCAAATTGGTATTGCCATCAATGCCAAAGGGGAAGATTGTTGGCATTTCAATAAGTTTGTTGGTATGAGGATATTGAGAAGGTTGTTGGAGATTGATGATATAATTGATAAAGGATGATTACTGTCTTAATAATATTATTTTGTCATTGATGTCAAGCAATTGATTTTCTGATTCAGTATGATGTTGCCATATCTTAAAGAGTATGTTTTGATGAGTATAAAGATGTCGGTAAGTGGCACAGAAAGAATGTGAAAATGAAGGGGAGTAATAAGTTATTCAATGGGCAACTATTACCGAGTTAGACAATGATGAGATTGTGTTATTTTGATTGTTTTGATATCCTATATATGTGTATTCGAAGACTGAATAAGAAGGAGAAAATATTTCATGTAATAAAATGAGGAAAGGTTTGAAATTGTTCTATTTTATCGAGCAAGGATCTAGTCGATAAACACTAAGGTTATCAGTGTCGGTTAGAGAAGAAAGAATGTCTACCAAGTAAAGTTCAGTATTTACCAAGCAGTAACAGAGTGCATTGGATGAATAAATACATTATTAAATGAAGGATGCCAATAAGCTGGAGATTTATAGAAGATTGGAATGTTGTGCAAGAAGTTTGTTAAGGATCAATGGCAATGAAAATTCAAGAGTGAGATCTACAGCACAGATTGAACAGTCATAACCAAGCACAAGTACCAAGGAAGGAATACAAGTTCCAAGGTAAGATAAAATGTTTTTTCAGTTTGAAGGATTCAATGAACCTAGTCAAGTTTGAAGATCTGATGGCTAAGATTAATCATGGGAAATGCGATCAAGGAGATTAAGCGGTTAGAAATTGTTTATAAATAAGGAAAAGATGATGAACAATGTAGGCGAGCAAATAGAAGAGCAGTGATACTACAGAGGTGATTACCAAGTATAGAAGATTGAAGATTTGACTGAAGAGCAGAGTGAGAAGCCTAGCAAGAAGGAAGATAAGTCTTATGACAAGATTATTTTGAGCACATAGAGTCTGCTTTAACATTTCAGATGTGAAGTTGCAGATATATTTCATTATTGTTATTTATTTTTGTAACTGACAGGAAATCTCTTAACCGAATGGACCTAACAGTCTTATTTGTAAATCCTCTAGCAAGGTAAACATTCTAAATGAGTGTTTGAAATCCTTTGACAAGGTCACTTCTAACCAAGTGCAAGATTCTGATAAAGGAGGATTCAATAGAGGAAGGGGGACAAACATGGAAAGAACACAAGGTGAGTCTAAACTCACTGAGCAACAAGAAGGTGGCACTGGTAAAGAAGGATTCAATAGAGGAAAGGGGACAAATAGTGGTTTTAGAGGAAGGTCTAGTGGACAAGGTAGAGGCTCCTCATATTTTGCCTCAATCAAATGTTACCATTGCAATCAACTTGGTCATCTAGCATATAGGTGTCCAGAGAAGGGATCATTATCACAAAGTAGTGAGAGGATAGCGAACTATCTGCAAGAAGAGACTCCAAGTAGCAAGACTTCAGAGGTTGCCTTAGAATCAAAGGTAGGTGACAACCTAATGATAAGAAGAACTTTGATAAAAGAACCTGTCAAAGAAGAGCCTAGCCAAAGGAGATCATTATTTAGGATCAAATGCAAGATTATGGACAAAGTTTGCAAGGTGAACATTGACTCAAGGTCAACAAACAAAATTGTGTCAAAAGAGGCAGTGAGTAAGCTTAAATTACAAAGGATACCTGACAACAACCCATATAGGGTCACTTGGTTGAACAAAGGCCAACATGTCCTAGTCAATGAGAAAGCATGGGTGGATTTTCCCATTGGGAGGTATAAGGACAAATTGTTGTGCGATTTCCTACCCATGGATGCATGCCAACTTGTATTAGGAAGACCATGGAAATTCGATAGACAAGCCATTCATGATGGAGCCAAGAATGCATATTCATTCAACAAAGATGGAGTCACATTCAAGATACAATCTATCCTTGAGGAAGGTGAAAAGAGGGCAGCAGGTCCTAATGTCCTTTTGGTGAGTGAAAAATAGTTCTTGAAGACACTTGAGGAAGGTGAAGGAATAGGGTTTGCATTAGTGATGAAGCCTAAAGAGGAAGACAAGAAAGAGAAACCAGATTTGCCAATGGAGGTTCAAGACCTATTGAAATAGTTCAAAGGGATAGTGAGTGATGGACAACCAACCACCTTACCTCCTAAAAGAGCCATAAGCCATCAAATTGACTTCATACCCGGAGCATCCCTACCTAACAAAGCAGCCTACAAAATGACTCCCCAACAAAATGTAGAATTTGCTAAACAAATCCAAGAGTTATTAGACTAAGGCCTAATTAGGAAAAGCATTAGCCCTTGTGCTGTACCTACTATTTTAGCCCCAAAGCAAGGAGGTACTTGGAGATTGTGCACTAACTCTAGGGCTATAAATAGGATCACCATTAGATATAGGTTTCCAATTCCTAGAATAGAGGACCTAAAGGATTGTTTAGGGGAAGCCAAATAATTTACCAAGATTGACCTTAAAAGTGGATACCACCAAATTAGGATTAAGGAAGGTGATGAATGGAAAAAGACATTCAAGAACATAGAGGGTCTTTATAAATGGCTTGTCACATCATTTGGCTTATCAAATGCTCCAAGCACCTTCATGACACTCATGAATGAGGTGATGAAGGACTTCACAGGTAAATTTGTGGTGGTATATTTAGATGATATTCTCATTTTCAGTAAGGATAAGGTAGATCATGTTAATCATTTGCAAAGTGTACTACAAAGATTGTATGAAGAGAAGCTAACCATGAACTTAGACAAGTGTGAATTTGTTAAGAAGGAGTTGGTTTACTTTGGGTTTTTGTTTTCACAAGGAAATCTCAAGATGGATCCTAGCAAGGTAGAAGCCATAGTAAATTGGCCTACTCCTAAGTCAGCAATAGAGGTGAGAAGCTTCCATAGACTAGCTTAGTATTATAGGAAATTCATTAGACAATTTAGTGCTATATGTGCACCAATGTTGGATACTATTAGAGGTGGAATGAAGGCAAAGTTTCCGTGGAATGAACAAGCAAATAAAGGTTTTGAAACCTTGAAAGAAAGGATAGCCACTCAACTGGTATTGGTGTTGCCTAGTTTTTAAAAACTCTTCATAGTGGAATGTGATGCAAGCAATGTTGTAGTAGGTGTTGTCCTAAGTCAAGAAGAAAGACTAGTGGCTTTCCATAGTGGGAAGCTAAGTGATGCTAAGAGGAAATACTCTTCATATGACTTGGAGTTATATGCATTAGTGCATGCTTTGAGGAAATGGAGATACTATCTCCTTCCTAAGGAATTTGTAGTCTACACAAACAATCAAGCTTTGAGTTATCTAAACTCACAAGACAAACTCAATCACAAACACATGAAGTGGGTAGATTATATGGAATCCTACACATTTACAGTCAAGCACAAAAAAGGTCAACTAAACAAGGTTGTTGATGCATTGAGTAGGAGACTCTTGACAGTCCAAGAAATTTAGTTAAGGAGCGTAGGTGTTGACAGTTTTAGAGACCTATACCTGAATGATGAAGACTTCTCAAATACCTACAAGGTATGCAAAGAGTATGAAAATGATTTTCATAGTGAGTATTCTGATTTTACCTTGCAAGATAGATTATTGTTTAGAGGAGGGCAACTTTGTGTGCCTAGAGGGTCAATAAGAGAAAATCTCATACAAGAGAAGCATAATGGTAGTCTTAGTGGTCATTTTGGAGTCAACAAGACTCAAGAGTTAGTTCAAAGGTATTACTATTGGCCTAGGATGAATCAAGATGTTAGGAAGTATGTGGAAACTTGTATTGTTTGTCAAAAGGCCAAGGGAACTTTTTCAAATACCAGTTTATACCAACCTCTTCCCATACCAAATAGAACTTGGGAGTGCATTAGTATGGATTTTGTAGTGGGTTTGCCAAGGACAAAGTAGGGATTTGACAATATTTATGTCATAGTGAATAGGTTTAGTAAGATGGCCCACTTTGTACCTTGCAAAACCACTCATGATGCATGTCATATAGCTCATTTGTTCTTCAAGGAAGTGATAAGGATACATAGTTTTCCCATGAGTATTGTTTCAGATAGGGACTCAAAGTTCATGAGTCATTTTTGGAAGACACTTTGGAAAAAAATTGGTACCGACCTATCCTTTGGATCAACCTACCATCTAGAAATAGATGGGCAGACCGAAGTGGTTAATAGAAGCTTAGGAAACTTATTGAGGTGCCTTACTAAGGAGTATGGTCAGACATGGGATCAAGTGTTGCCACAAGCTCAATATGCTTACAATGACACAATAGATAGAACCACATACAAGAGTCCTTTTGAGGTGGTCTATGGTCTTTACCCAAGGGGTATACTAGAGTTAAGGGACTTGGGAAATACAGCAACAAGGAGTGGATATCTTGAATATTTTGCTTAGTCAATGAAAGAAGTACATGAATAGGTCAAGCAAGCATTGATGGAGAACACAAGTAAGATCAAGCAAAAGGTTGATGAGAGAAGGAAGAACCTACAATTCCAAGTAGGTGATCTTGTCATGGTGCACCTTAACAAGGCAATGATACAACAAGGAGTACCTAATAAGTTATAGATGAGAAAGTTGGGTCCATGTGCCATCCTATCCAAGTTTGGGGAAAATGCATACAAGGTAGACCTACCAGGTGAAATAGGGTTGTCACTAGTTTTCAATATAGCAGATTTAGTGGCTTACAAAGGGAAAATTCTAGGTTCAGATTGCAATCACTCAGAGGTGTCAGATGATGTAAATAACCTTTAGGTACCAGCAAAATCAAGTCCAAAGGCTGGGAAGGTATTGAGTTCAAGGATCGCTAAGAAGATAAGACACCAAATTTATTGGGAGCACCTAATCAAGTGGAAGGGTATGGATGATGCTAAAGCTACATGGGTGCTTGAGATAGAGTTCAAGAAGTTAGGTATTGATCAGAATCTAATCCCCAAAGATGTGACTTGATTTCCTTTTGTTTGGGAGAATGGTGCAGGAGCACCTAGGACTTAGGATCATAGTCCTTCTACAATTTTGGCTTGTACTTGTTGGTTAATAGATTTGCCTCCTTGAAATTTTAACTATTATCTTCTCAAAGCAAAATATGACTCCGTTTTACCCTTTAGAAAGAAACAAATATACCAATAGTTGGAAGAATTAATGAAAATTCAGCCTCTACATTAGAGGGCAGCTCCTCGTATGATTTACAATGAATTTATTATACATTTGATATGCTAACACTTTTAACCATAAAGTATTGAAAGGATTCAACATTTATCCATCAACACAAATAAATTCCTTCAAAACTACACACATAGGAAATTTTTGAAAAGAATATTCAAAGAAGAGTTCATAGACTCTGATTCATAACATTCTTGCTGTATAAATTCAAAGCAAAATAAGGACTCAGCAAAGACTAATGGCTCAATCTATAGTATTTCATGCTTCATAGAGCAAAGGGATCCAGGCAAATCAATACAATGTGATTCATCCAACAAAAAATAATAACCATCAATTGAAAAGGATTACAGAGGTAATTGATCATCAAATTATATTATGCCCATAATCAACTTAAGAAAGATTGCAAATCTAAGAACGCACAAATTCAAAGATAACATAACATTTCATTAATAACCAGTCATTGTATCATCCAAATAATTCATATCAAAATTTTATCTATTGTTCCCAAAATCATAGTTTTCAGAACCTATACAAAGACAAGCTCTTTAGCTTAAATAGCCATCAGGCCATAGTTCTTACATGATTAAATAACATTTAATTTTACCCAGGTGAAAGAAATCATTTAAAGTAACATAAAAGAAAAGTAAACTAATAGCCACTAAAGGCTAACATCTCATTGTTAGATCAGCTAGGCTTCCATCATGGTAGAGGAGGTTACGGGCTTGTCCTACTTTGTCGTGGAACCACACCATTCTAGGTGCACTGCCGAGAAGTTTAAGATAACTTGGAAATATGGCATACCGATGTGTAGGATCCTCTACTTCCACACTTATTTGTCCATATTCACCTGTGTAACTTTCACCTTGTGAACTTCTAAATGGTCCAAACAGACAAAGAGCATTGATTCAATCCTTGCCGCTATTGAAAAGTCATTGGTGGTCAAGGATTTTTTTGTCTGAATGAACTGGATCCTTTCTTGGAAAACCTTAGTCATGTGTATAGCTTCTTCAATCACCTTGGTGCCCTCCTTCATGAGTTGAATATCAATACAGTTGAGGTCCTTCTGCATCATGTCAATCAATTCAGTCAATCCTTTGAGCAGCTTGGTGGATTCTTCATGGCCCTGCTTGATGATAGAGTTGTGCCATTCTACATTTTTCTTTGACATGTACAACACATTGTCATCCAAGTTCTCCATCAATTTCTCAGCCAGGAATTTCATTACTCCATACTTCTGAACATCGTTCATCTATGCAAGGACTGCTACCCACTTAATCCTTTCTTTTTCCTAGGTGGTCATTTCTAGTTCAAGCTCTTTACTCATGGTTTCAGCATCCTTATAAACTTTAACCAGATTATGAATATAATCTGACCCTTGTTGTATTATTAGGTCCAACCATTTATTAAACATTTCCATCACTACCTTGTTCCTTTGAACTTGATATAGCATCTTCTGGTTTGCTGGTGATTTAGGATCAAAAGACATTGGTATCTGTGATAATGGTTGGGGGTATGGGTCATGGATAACATTGATGTACTAAGCCATCTGTGTGACAACTTGCTTCGGTTCTCTCTTATCCTTTTCATCTTTGCAAGTCCTTGAAATTATCCTCTTTGTGGAGGATTCTAGATGCTTAACATCTACAGCTCTTGAAGCAACCCCCAACTCTATCTTCTCCACAGTGAAATCCTCCTCTATAGCCTTGTCTGCATCTATTCTAGGAATGGGTTTGGCAACCTCAGTTGTCTAGTGACCTGTTGTGTCATCCCCATCAAGCATTTCTTGTGTTTTGAGCTTTTTTAGCTTTGATACCTTTCCCAAGCATTGGCTAACCATGTCCTACATTGGAATTGTGACCGGCACCACACTCCTATTTTTCCCAATGGTAGCTTCTAGCCATCTTGGTGCAATTGCAGGTTCTTTAGGTGGTGGAGTAGTTTGTGTATCTAGTGAACTAATAATTACCAAGGTATTCATGGGATCCTGTTGAGTTTTCACTTCTTTATTTGTGTCCATTTATTGCATTCCAGGCTCATCTTGATCCTGTGAATCCATTGTTTGTTCAGGCTCTTCACTGGGGTCCAAGTCTACAATAACCTATCTCAGGATGGGTTCCTTACTCTTCTTTTTGCTTCTAGACTGAGTTACTCGAGCAGCTGTAAGACTGGGTGGTGACCTTTTTGACCTTCTTGGTTGAATTTTCTCTACAACAGGCTTCGAGACACCTGCAACATCAGCAAATTCATTAGTGGCAGAAATAGGGGATTGAAACATAATGTGTGAATCAATTGTTGATTCATGTGAGGACATATGAGGTCCCTATTTGAACTTCTGATTCCTCAACCATCTCTCTGTTCTCCTAACAACATTGACGGTTCTTGTTTGGATACTGTCATCTTCCTTTTTGTTCTAGTCAATTTCTAGAATTGGTTTTCCTTCAACCTCAGTATCAAACTTAGGATCCAAAAAATTCTCGTCTGTATCTTCTGATACACCAGATATATTAATTGGGGGCCTCATGGTGATTATCTACTACAAAGTGAATCTGGACCATAGTTTCTTTCTCACTTCATACTCATCCTTGCAATTCTCCCAATAATCCTCTATCTGAGGTTCATGGAAAAAATGACTATCTACATTAAGGTTCTCCCTTGCATAACTCTTGCTATCAAATTTTTGCCTTGCCACATATGGCTGCAGGTTCATCCTTTTGAACTCTAGTTCTAGGTTCAAGGCATCTGATACAGACTTGCAACTGTAATACCCAAGTTCAATGGGAAATACCACCCCAGACTCACCCTTTTCTCCTAATCTTTTATCTATGTAAGCTAGCTACCTACTCACTTCTATAAGCACATAGCTATCAGAAGTGTACCTGGGTAGTTTGAATGGTTGGCCATCAAAGACACCTACCCATATGTAAGTAAACCGAGGAAATTGGATAAAGAAACTTCCATATATACTCACAAACTCCATAGCTTCAACTGAGATCCTCCTATTTGCATCACCTTAAAGCTCAAAGGCAAGTTTCCCTGCAAAGACTCCATTCCATCTATCAATCTACTCAACATGTCTATGTTGTTGCAACAGAGGGTAAAATTGTAAACCCTCATTCCATCAATCCAAGGTTCATTAGGTAGTCTAGGCCAATCCCTTATGCAAGATAAAATGTAGAAAAGGTAGGAAGACATGTAAAACCCTGTCATCCCCACAAAATTTCTCAATCCTTTGTGAAGTCTCTCTACAATTACTTAAGACCAATCCAGAAATCTATCACCAAATAGAACCACTTGGATGAAAAAGTACATCCAATACTCCCAATAGAATGAATGTGTATTCCCCTTTACTTTGTTCAAAAGTATAACAATGTCCTGCACCTCTAGGATGAAGTGTTCTCTAGTCAGGGGTTGGGTAACTATGATCCTCCTTTTTGAATTTTCAAGAGCCAATTTCTAGCAATTACACTCCTATACTTGCTCTTCTTTTTGGAGAAAAAGGCGTATGAACTCCCAATTGTCCATTCCTCATACTCATCCTTATGCAGAATACCCATCACTTCCATCATTGTTTCTCTATTAATTTCGCGCATCTCTTCACCATCACTAGTTCTGATACATCTGTTCTCAGAGTCATATCTGTTCATACATGCCAACACTAAATCCGAGCAAGGTGCGAGGAGCGGGAATGCAACAGCTTCCACAAGACTACTCTTAACTATCTTTTCCATTAATGAACTAGTCTGAGGGTTCTTGGTTATTTCCAAGAAATCCCTTAAATCTACATGAATTAAGGAGGTGTCTTCCAATTCTGACAAAATACTCACTAGATATGTGGTCTGGCCAAGCTTGGGCAGCACAGGCCTCATGTTAACTATCTACCCCCTTAACCAAGAAATTTTAACAAGATAGTATCCTACCCCAATAATTTAGAGATTTCCATTTTCTATAGTGATAAAAACCTTAGAACTCCAAGAAACACAACTTAGGAGAAATCAACAGAACTCACCCGTTAACACCATGAAAACTGGAAATTCTTCCAGAGAATAGAGCTGGTTTTACCTTCGACGCCTCCAATTTTACTGAAGTATGGCAGTTGTGACCTTCTTAAATATGGAAATAAATTCATACACATTTCCTCCAACTAGATGGATAAATATCTTTAGAGATACACATGCTTCAGCATAATTTATCCAAGCATGTGATGTAATGGTGAAATGACAAAAATCTGACACCTTCTTAATTACCTATCACTTCTGCACAAGTAACTTGATGCACTCATGATTACTTTCCATATTTAAAATTTTGAACTACTGAAAAGGGAATATTACTTCTTGTCGTGCCGTCTTTATTTTCACCAAAAAGTCTTAGAGTTAATTTTGAAATGAACCCATGAACCTTGAACCGCTTGACAAAAAGGTTCAACGATTCAAGTTCACTTAAGAAACATAACAGTGAGTGGGCGACACACACAACAACACCGGGAATGAGTCACAAAGGAAAAGGACTATTAAACATGAACCTTGAACCTTTTGAACCACTTGAGGTTTGGTTCAAGGTTCAAGACCGCATATCAACCTAAAACATAAGGACTCATGCTTGTCAAATAACAATACATTGCCCTGACTCACAAAAGACATTTTGAACCTTGAACCTTTTGAACCACTTGAGATTTGGTTCAATGGGTTAAAAACTTCAAAGACCATGAACAAAAGTGCACTTGATCACACGGCGACAAAGACCGAAAATGACTCTCTTTTAAAATGCACTTTGAACCTTGAACCTTCTGAACTTTTTAAGAAGAGTTCAACGGTTCAAATATGAAGGAAAACAAATGACCTGACTTAACTAAAGGCATAAAAGGCAACCCACAGATTTGAATATTTAAAAGGGAAAAATTAAGGGTGGACTAACAGTACTGACCTTAGCCAAGTCAGGTTTCTAATAAGGACTCTAGGAGGGTCCAAGGTGTGTGTGTAATGTTTGATTTGAGTCAAGTGTAGGCCTAGTTGTGTTAGTTTCCTTTCTTGGTTTGCACTTTATGAGTAGGTGTTAGGGTGAGTAGTTAAAATGGCCTTCTTGTTGGTCAAAAGAGGCATAACTTGGTGAGAGAATTAGAGAGGTCTAGAATAGTCTTAGGAATGTTAAAAAAGACATGAATAATGACTTGTAATAGGTTGCCTAAGTTGGCAAAGCAAAATTTGAAAAATTATTAAAGTTGTCATGACAACTTTGGTCCAAAAAGAGTTTAGCGGTGGAGTTAGGGTTAGCAAATTGAGGTAAGATGCTTCCGCACATGGGGAAGACTATTTAAACTTCCTCTTTCATGGTTACCAAGGTTGGAACTTTGATTTTGGTGATGACAATCTAAAACCACTCATTTTCGGACTGTTATCACTATTTTTGTCTTATTTTGCATAAATGTGAACACAAATGGATTGAATCCATTGATCCAACTTTGGATAGTAGTACTTTGGTGTGTTTTGGTGCCATTTGATCCATTTCATGCTTTTTGATAGTGTTTTTTAGTACTTTTACTATTTTCTTTTCAAACAGCCAGTTTTGGCTTGTAAATAGAAAATTTGTGTAAAAATGGTTGCCCCATAAAATCCCCCCATGTTACCATCACAAAATATTGGTAAATGGAAGGAAACCCTATGTGTAGTGTAAATATGCAGGGAGGAGTTCTAGAAGTGGAGTTCATCATAGTTGCCACCTTGTTCTAGGCGAGTCCAGGACTAACCTGACTAGAGAAAACAGGGTGTAAATTGAATGTATATGTCAGGGGTGAGTTCAAAACCCAAACATTGGCATTTGTAAATTAAGGATAGGTCCATTTAGAGTTCTAGTTGAGAGGGGAAGCTTTGGCAACCTCATTTAATAACCTTACTCCTTTGTTGAACAGTCACAGCCAGTTGAGGCATGTAAACCCTAGCAAACCCTCATTTTTGGGCTAGGGCACTATACGACAAGATGGGAGACTAAAAAAAACAAAATTGCTTGAGGATTGGTGGGTGATTGAAGAAAAATAAAACTCTTTGCAAGGTCTTTTGGACCAATTCCCTCAAAACCCTCAAAAACCGGATTTAGGAGGCCTAATTGGGGCTCATCCTTGTAGCTCTATTTCTAGGCAACTTTTTTAAATAGGTAAGGGAAATGAAGTTTAAAAAACCCAAATTGGACCTAGTTTAAATAATTCCATGGTAAATACCACCTCCACACCTTTTCAATGTCTTATAACAATATGGGGGTGAAAAGTAGGAAGTTGACAAGTTGTTGTCAAGGTTGCAAGATGAGTAATTGAGAAGCACATTGAATTGGTAGAGTACCTAGTCAAAACACTTGTTCCAAACACCTTAAGATTGGTAAAAAGAAAGTTCTAGCAGAGATTGGGAAGAAATTGGAGGTCTAGAAGCATAGCTAGACATGGTGAGGTTGGTGGAATTGAGCAACACCAACTAGGTGAAGTGTGAGCAAGCTAGGTAAACCCTATCAGAGTCCAATACAATTGGGATGAAGATTGTGAAAAACATCTAATACAAATCAAAGACTATCTTTCTAATCCACCCATATTGATGCCACCAATTCAAGGTAAACCATTGATTCTATACATATCAGCTATTGATACATCACTGAGGGCACTTCTAGCACAACAGGATGAAAATAAAAAGGAAAGAGCTATATATTATATTAGCAAGACCTTGATGTCCTATGAAATGAACTATACTATCATAGAAAAATATTTTTTTTTTTAAAAGATCTTTGCCAAGCAGGTGAAAACTTGGTAAACAACCGCCTCTTGTACTCAAGCGCTCCATCTATTAATGCAATGTTGGCATTTGTCGTTTTCAAAACTGCTTTCTTGCATTTTTTCTTTCGCTTGTATATATGTTTTAGTCACTTATGTGACATCCTGGTTCTTTTGGAGCCCTCCTGGCTTGAAACTGATCAATGTCCTAGTCTTAGGGTAATCCGAGTAACTCGAGGAAGTCTATCTTGACTAAGAGGAGAAAGGATTGGGGGCATAATACTTTTCTTTGTTTTTTGGTTGTAGGAATGAATCCAATGATTTGGAAACATCTAATTAGCTGAGTGTCTATGATAAGTGCCTTCACATCAAGATGAAATCACCACACATACCTTGACTCCGCTTATTTGTATGCTACAGGGAGGTTGGAGTCATTTCTTTGTCTGTTTGAGGGAATTTCTTTAATGTGCAATCCGGAAGCATGCATAATTTGTCCAAGGATATAAACAAACAAAGAGTCATTGTGGACAAGATAATTTATATTGTATATACAAAGAAAGGGACTCTATTTTGCCTATTGTGTTTGTAAAACACTCAGTGATGAAAATTAAGCATTCCAAATCCAATGACTAGATTTAGGTTGCATTCATTCTGAATTTTATGCATTTCGAGTGATTTCAGAAAAATAATAATGATCTCTTTATCTTCTGAATGAGAGTTTGAAGCAATCATCATTTCTCAGCTAAGTGGTCTCCTTTTCATCATTATTTCTCCGATCGAGTACTTGTGTATTGAGATGTTAGCTGCATTCATGAGCATCTTATATAGATCCATACATTTCATTATTACTTATTTTGCATTCATATTATTGCATGGAAAAAACTAAACATTTGCATTGCTAGTTACTCATTTTCATCATCCATTTGCATATGAAAAAGAAACAAAAATAAACATCCATATTCATCTACATTACATACATCCATACTAAAAAGATATGCATACATATAGAATAAAGCATATAGAAAGACATCCCATAATCAATCAACACAAGTACGATGAAATCAAATCAAGATCTCATATATATCATCATAATCTCAATGTCTTAGAGTACAAATAATATCAACTGTCAAATACAATGTCTCATCGGAGCAAGAATCGTATAGGCTACAAAAATGGGGCACATTAAAAAAATCTAGGAGATATAATAAAGCTAGCTCTCTGCCTCTCCCTCATCACAAGGTGGAGGAGGTGGTGCCTGCTAATCAACATCCTATCTAGGTGCCCTAGCTCCCTCAGATCGAGCCATATACTACGAATACAAGACAACTTGTTGCGCTACTAGGACTGCTACATTATAAGATGCACCATAATACATTGCCTGACTCATCTGATGTAACACCTCTTGCTGAAGTGCATCCCGCTCTGCTCTCACCTTAGCAATTTGTCGATCTTCCTCTTCAAGATGCATCTATGCCACTATCAACTGTGACTAAAAACCTTCCAATATAGTCCTCAAAGACCGTACTACATCTAGTACCCCCTACTCTCCACCAGCCTCTCCACCTCCCTAATCATCCCTTTGCAGCCTCACCTTCCTAGGAGTTGCTCTCTCCTCCTCACCTCTGCCCTCTGCCTCCCTGGCACTGCCAACCTCAATCCCAATAGACCCTAGAGATCCACCCTCCCCTCTCTGCCATTGTCTCACTCCAGCTGGTATCCTACTACTACTAGCTGCAGGATCATCTCCTGCCCGCCTAGGTGCATCCACTCTTTGTCCCTGCTCCCATCCTCATCCTTTCACCTATCCCCGCCCTAGAAACTATGAACCATAGATCCTTCCTCATCACCCTGGAAACTATGAACCGCTCAATAATAGACATCGATCCACCAATGAGAGGATGAGTCATAAACATATCCTTCCTCTACGCTCTCCAATCATCCCATAGCTCTAGACCCTTATACAGTCTCCATACTACCACAATCAAGTCATCCAGCTGTCTCCTCCAGTAGTCTATCTTTCCCAGATGGAGTTGAGTAACATAACCTGAATAGCAATAAACAATGACCTGGTGTGGCTCTCTAGAATCATCTACTATCAGCTTGCATACTGGGATATGCTCCCATGCCCATATCTACAAAACTAAGACTCCTACTACCATGCTCTTCCCCTCCCTATATGCAACCTTGTGCATCTCATGATACATACGGGCTAACAAACAAGATCCCCACCCTAATCTCTCAGGATGAGTCAATAGTCTCTCGAGCATCCTAGCCCAACCACACATAAAACCCTGCTGACCCCTGTCTGGCATAAAAAAAACACCCAATGATACCTACTAACATGCATACTAGTGGAAACTGCTCACTATACCTGCTCATCAGAACCTCCTAGGTGATAGCCCGCTCAAGGATAGTCTCATTGTGGAATATCCATCTCAATGCTAAGATACCCAACCACTGAGCAAAATCATAATAGACATTGTCACCAACAAATGGAATCTTGAGAATCCAGTATACATCCTCAAGTGTTATCATCATCTCTCCTATAGGTAAATGAAAGGTATTATGCTCTAAATGAAACCACTCTACTAATGTAGTCAACATCCCATGATTCACAAGGATATCTGGCATCTGAAGAAGGTGTCCAAAACTACACAAATCAACATGTTCCCTATCTGCATCTGATAAACTACGAACTAACCCCATTGTCAGCGGATAAACACATCAAAACAAGATATCCGACAACTGAATCTGCAAAATCAAACATAAACACTGTCAGCATGTGATCCAAATTACACTAAAATTATGTTAAACATGCTTGCAAAAATCAAATATACCAAATGCAAAGTCAAAAATTGATGTTTTGACCCTAAAAAATGCTTGTTATTTTTCATACGAGTTTTCACAGAAGGGCAGAATTTAATACAAATTAGGGTTACACCTAGCACGACAAACTATCATCATATGATAAAACATGATACATCGCACGATAAAGTGGGCACTCAAGAATACTTTTGTAGGAGACGTGGGCCCACATCAGACGATAAACCCTATACGCCCATACGATAAACCACCACAAAGACAGTTTATTGTACACATAACGGTCCTAGCCCACACAATAAACTGAGGCACACAACTTTCAATGACTCTAAAATACAAAAAAGTTAACCAAAATTTAAGAAATCAAATAGGCAAATCGATCACTTACTGTTGGGTCGTATTTTCACGGTCGATTATGATGTTTTGGTGCTCAAAATAATGCTCCTGGATCGAAATGGCCATTTTTATTTGCAGAGGGCTTTTAAAATTTCAAACTTGGAGAAGTTAAAATGAATTGAAAATGACACATGGGCCCTTTATATAGCCAAAACCCTAATTTTTCAACTTGCTCCGATGGACGTGAAAATTGTACCCTAAGCTAATTTGCCCATCCTGATTCCATTTTTGGGATCAAAATCAAAATTTGAGATCATCTTCCTAGTCAATTTCACACAACTGAGACCACTTAGCTCTTTCATCAATTGCTCATTCTTTTCTTCAATTTGCGCTCAACTCTGAATCTCAATTTTTAATTCTCAAACCAACTATAATTTTAATCTTCAACATTAACCTTTGTGCTCAAATAACTTATCATCACTCAAAAAATTGCTTGAAATCATTGCACAACCCTTGCTAGATCTTTTGATTTCGCTCTCGAGGGGGCATACTCATGACATCATCATTAGTGATCACATCCTCAAAGTTGAGAATTTATTTTCAAATCTTCATCTAAAGTTGAGAAAAAATCTTCTCAACCAAAGAAAATTAACAAGACCTTATCGCTAGGGGTATCTCAGCTTCATCACTTCATATCAAGTTGAGATTTCTTGATTGTCTGAATCAAATCAATCTCTAGGGGTATATCAGTTTTATCAATCAAATCAAGTTGATATTGTCTTCATTTGAATCAGTCTCTTAATGTTAATTAGTTTCATCGCTTTTCATCAAGTAGATTATTCGTTCAAACTCAATCAAGGGTTTAAAGAGTATCTTTGATCACACGCTCGATCTAAGCAGGTGTTCAGTTTCATCGCATTAAATCAAGTTGGACAGTTTATCATCGCTCATCATGTCTTGATCCATCAAGTTCAAGATTGGTTTTATCTTCACTCACTGTGTCTAGTTCAAACAAGTTCTAGATTATTAAGATCCACTTCTTGATCCATCAAGTTCAACTTCGGTATCTTTCCTCTTCATCGGTCCTAGTTCAATCAAGTTGAGGATCGGTATTGCTTTAATCAACTCTGTCCAATTTCATCGCTTCAAAACAAACTGAATACCTTGCTCTTCATCTGGTTCATGATCAATCAAGTTCAAAACTAGTATCTCCTAGACATCAATTATTCTTTGAATCAACATGCTGCTCACACATTAATTCAAAAAGGGGCAAATGTAATACCCTAAAAATGTTCATCTAAACCATGAGCCCCTAATCTCGACAATGTCACCAAGGTCCTAACCAAAGGCAATTCAATTAATCTTGACCACACAATTAATTTCTTAAATCATGAATGTAACATGGTGAATTAATCACTTTGAATTAATTAAATATTTATTTAATTAATTGATCATTTCAAGAAATTCAGTTTTAAATAATTATCCTATTTATTTTATTGAATATCCTAGTGTATTTAATTAAATGTATCAATTTGTCATTAAATCATCTAAAAAAGGAAATTAATTGGAAAAAAGAATTAAAAATTGAGAAAAGAAATCAAATGGAGATAATCTTGAAAATCAAATTAAAAATTGAAGAAAAATGTCAAAGAAAGCAATTAAAACAATTAAATATCAAAGTTGAATGAAATAGAGAATAAATCAATTTTTTTTGATTTTATCTTAATTTTAGTTCAATTTCCTTTAAAAATGAGAAAAGCAACCAATCACATCAATTCACCTGGATTGTGCTTCTTCTTGGAAAATCTTGACAGCTCATCATCATTTGATCTCGATCATTGGTTTATTTCTGAATTTTCTATAAATTTAGGCTCTCATCTCCTAATCAAGGATCCTAGAGAATATTTTGTTATTATTTTGTATTTTCTCTAGGTTCATTGATATTTGTGCATTGAGATATTTTCATATGAGTTTTTGCATATTTATTAAATCATCTAGCTTAATATTGCTTAAACCATGTTAGGTTAATCTTGCATATCTATCTTAAATCTTGCATTCATTTAACTCAATTCATGCTCATATAGATTAAATCCTTTGTTTAGGTGTTGTCTAGTCACTGGTATTGCATATGAAATATGAGAGCAAGACTAAACTCGCATCTACTAGAAGGTAATAGGCTGCTTTGTAATGGTTTATTGTTCATTATTGATTATTGATTTACTAACCATGCATCTAATGACTTAATTGAAGTGTTGTGTATTCAAGTCCAGCTTAGAAATACATATCTACTTTTCACACACACATGTTTGAGTGGTTATTGATGCCCTTTGGCATAATCACTACACCAAAAAAATTCATTTGGATGATGAATGATGTACCTAGATTCTTCATAGGTTGTTTGTGGTTGTCTACTTGGATGACATTCTTATGTTCAAAAAGATATGGGAATAATACGTGACAAGTTCTTTCCAACTTGCATCATATTAAGCTTTATACGAATATAGAGAAATTCTCTTTTAACATGGATATGATCTAGTACTTCAAGTACATTGTTGATGAAGATGGTGTACATGTTGACCTAGAGAAGATCTTGATTTATAAATAATATATTGTTCCTAGGGTTCTCATAAAGCTCTAAATCACCACAAAGCCATTAGATATTTTTGAGATGAAAAAGAAGAGTTAAATGGTTTTGGTTCAATTTGCATTATTTCCATGTTCAAGTAATTTAATTTGGTATATTATACTGAAACATGATTTCATAACTAACTTTTCAACTTCTATATAACTAGTTTTATAGCCCAATTTTTTTGCCTGCAAAGAAAGACTATGTCAGACAATATCAATGAACAATAAAATAAGGAGACAATTGCTAGATTGTGGTCTAAGTTGAAAAAAAAGGTGATGGAAAATGTTATTGTCCCTGCAAAATTTGTAAGGGGTTAAAGACTAGAAGGCTTCTAATCAAAACAACTAAGAAACATTGTAGGCTGCATGGTCACATTGAAGGGGGACATGATTATCATCCATTGGTAATTTTTTCATTTATTCATTTTAACAATTTATATACATAAGAAATCACTTGATGATGAGATTATGATCATGGTTTATTTATGTTTATCATTTTTATATAGGTCGATCACCCCAGAGCACATGATATGGATCAACACAACTCGGAGAATATGGTTTTGAAAGTGGAGGAACATGGAGGTGTGAATATCGAAGTTGAAGAAAATGATCCCATGGAAGATGACGATCATGAGCCACGAAACACAATTGAAGATGATGGTACAAATACATTGATCCATGACACATTTAGTACTGGCATAGCTGATCATGATGATGAAGATGACCTTGATGTTGTTCATGATTTACCTCTACTTGAGAAGGGATATGAGGCCCTTTACGAAGGATCCCAAACAACTCTTCTCTCCATTGTATTGTTGTTGGTGAACTTGAAGGTTAGGAATGGTTTATCCTGCATAACAATCTCACATATGTTAAGGTATGTCATATATGTCATTATAGTTAATAAATGGTGAATCGTGTACCATTAATATTCTTTATATTAACAAATTATATTTTTTTGTTGTAGATTGATAGGTGAGTTTTGTTACCACCATCAAATATTCTAATATGAAAGATATTAGAATGGAGTATCAAGCAATAAATTCTTGTCCCAATGATCATATTATATATCACAAACAACATGAATTTTGAACTAAATGCCCTGAATGTCATATTAGTAGATATCAAACAGATCAAATAACAAAAAAGGTAACTCGCAAGGTTCTTTATTATATTTCCATTATTCCACGTATGCAATGATTATTCAAGTGCACTAGCTTGGCACAGTTTATGGATTACCATGCACGCAATAGAAGTCGAGATGACATTATTCAAATGCCTGCAAATGGTTCAACATCTATGGACATAGAGGAAAAGTGGCCACACTTTAAAGAAGAACCTCGTAATCTAAGGCTTTCATTGGCAGCGGGTGATGTCAATCCATTTGGAGAGCTAAGATCTATTTACTTAGTGTGACATGTTTTTGTTATCAACAATAACATTCCTCCATGGATGTCAATAAAGAGGGAGCACATAATGTTGGCAATGATTATTCCAGGTATTTTATCATTTAATAGTCATCTACATTTAATTATAAATATTGCAATAAAATGATCATAATAATTATGTAATGTTTTTTGTTCATTCAATTAGGTAACTACCAAGTTAAAGATATGAATGTATATGTTGAGCCTCTTATCGACGAGTTGCTAGAGTTATGGAATGGTGTCACTATGTATGACATGTCTAGACCAATAAGACAAAGACAATTTCAATTCCATGCGATGCTTGTATGGACAATACACGATGCCCCAGGGCTAACACATTTTTGTGGTATGTTATAGTGTTGAAGTTTCACATGATAATTATAATTAAAAAAATTAACATATTTAATCCAATTATACATTATCTTGTAGGTCTTCAAACAAAGGGAGAATTTGCATGTCCAGTTTGTGGTCCAAAGATGAAATCTCATCATTCAAAAAGTTTAGGAAAGCAAGTTTTTGATGAGTATAGGTACTTTCTCCACAAAAATCATAAGTATCAAAATACTGAAAAACATCTTTTCAATGGGAAAGAAGAAAATACATGAAAGCCACAAAGAATGATACCTCACCCGTGGAAGTTGGAATATCATATAATTAATCATCAAGGTAATGCAATTCCATCTAATGGTTTATGTCATAAAACATCTTTTCTATCATGTTTTGTTTACTGATGATGTGATTGATGGTCGTGAAGGTCATCAAGGCATTAATGACTAAGGGACTAAAAAATTATCACCGACAATTTAATAGGTTACCCTACTACGAGTAGTTACAAATTGTGCATTTGTTTGATACTATGCGTATTGGAAAGAATATAACAGAGACATTATGGAAACTATTGGATGGAAGGCGTGACAAAGAAAAAATTGTCAAAATTTGTAGTGACATTCAGGAATCCAATCATACAATGAAAAATATAATTTAATCAAATAGCCATGGAGACCAAAATAATATAGGTGACCTTCCTTGGTTATTAACGGACCAGCAAAGAAATGCTATAAAAGAAGTCATACGAAAAAATTAATTTCCCATAGGATTTGTTGCGAACATAAACAATCTCATATCAAAGAAAAGTGAATTTGGGTCAAGGATGAAAATGCATGATTGGCATACCTTCATTAAGGTAATTCATGTTGTGTATTTACTATATATTTGTATATCACGCATGTACTTTTCATTGTATTATGTTAGAAAAAATGAAAAGAAAATTTTATAATTATTGAAGTACGTTCTACCTCTATCTCTCCTAGACCACTTCGACAATAATGTCGAGCAAGTCATATATGATCTTGGAAAATACATGAGGTAAGTAGTGATATTTGTTCAATTTGTTGTATAGCTATTATATTTGTGATTTGTTTTACTTGTTATGTAATATATATTTTTGCATCTTGAATATCTTGTAGGTGGTGTATGTTAGGAACTAGAAGAACAACTGAGAGGGGGGGGGGGTGAATCAATTGTCAATAAATTACAACCCAAAAATAATTAATCCAGCTTAAAAATTAGTGCCAGTAAAATAGATTAACAATTATAATAGTACCAGTATAACTTAATGCATGAAATAGAAAGGAAAACAACATCCACAAAGATTTTGACGTGAAAACTCTATAAGGGGAAAAATTAAGGTGGGAAACCTTACCCACAATTAGATGATACAACTGCAGATAATAAGTGTATACAATAATGGGGTTTGCACATGCGAAAAGGCCAATCTCTTAGAGCTCACTGCTCAATCACAAAACAAGAGTCACACTGACTACAATTAGATGGTTAAATCCAATAAACAATGTACTGCTTCAGAATAGCATCTGCAATGATGGATTCGGTACTGGTTTAAGCTCTAACCATGAGTGCCAAACACCTTCATAACCTTTCCTTCAACCTCTAATATCTACGTGATTCACACAAGGATCTTCTTATACAATGATATACAATATTCGCACACACTCATAATGATCTTTAATTAGGTCTTACAATTATGTATACAAAACCTAAGACCTAATGATTAGGTCGGCTCCCTAAAGATATTAAATTTACAAAATAAGTCTTGATGTGATACAATGTGTTGGCTCAATACATTTACACATTATTCAATCAATAAGCCATTTCCAAAACATGTCGTGCTAATCTGGAATATGATATCTTGTACCAATGCATAACCTAGACCTATCTATCGGTAAAGGCAAATATGTGAACCCAATTAGACCAATAAACAAAACACCAAATCCAAACATCCAATCCATGTCTTTGACATAACCAAGTGATCTCCAAATGATAACAAGTCATCATCACTACCGGTGAACCATATATCAGTGACTGTGCATAAGCCAATATCCATACCGGGACGACAATGTGTCAGTTCAACAATAAACCAATATAACCAGAGTGCCAAATCAACAATGTAGATCTCCAGAAGGATAAGTGTTGACATCAATGAAAAAACCAATGCAACACATGACGAAGTCATCCATAATACCTGTAGACACCTAAAAATGGTCAACACTTGCGGAATCGTACTTTAACATTTGCGCATTGCCTTATTTTAGGGTTTTTGCGTCACATTAACATTTCTCCTATGATTCGCACTTGGTCTTTATCATTTGCAAGCATCGAGTCTTTCTTCTGCATTCTTCATTCATCTCGCTCTCGAATTTGGTCTTGTCAATAACTATCCAGTCATGATTTTGATCGATTTTATCCTGTCGCACCTATGTGCATAGTCATTTGTCATCATTTTGGACATCGTCAATCCTAATTAGGGTTTTGTCCTCTTATCAATCTTATCATCTGACGATCGATTTGTCATCAATCCTTATCATTTTCAATCTTGTCGTTTTAACAATCGATTTGTCATCGATCGTTGTCATGTTCAATCTTGTCATTTTGCAATCGATTTGTCATCGATCGTGGTCATTTTCAATCTTGTCATCTTGCAATCTATTTTTTCATCGATCCTTGTCCTCTTTTCAATTTTGTCATTTTGCGATTAATTTGCTATCGATCATTGTCTGTCTCAATTATGTCAATTTGGATCAATTAGTCATTGTTCCTCGTCAATTGGCACATTTATCAATTAAATCATTTATCACATTGGTCCTTTGTTAATCAGAATCGAATCGATATCGATTATCCTTTGTCAAGACCTAATTGTCATCCTTGCATTGCTAATTCATCTTCTAGGGTTTCGTGATTTAATCATTTAACCTTGTTTGTCATTTCTCCCTTTAGGATTAATAAATTATTTATTTATCCTAAGTCTTCTTGTCACAATTAAATGATTATTTAATTGGCTAACTAATTCTTCCCTCTTTGTGAATTAATTAATAAATGAAAAATTGTTAATTAATTCACTTAATTCCTAATTTCCAATTTTCTTATTTTCCTAATTTCTAATTCAATTTCCTCCTATTTTTCTCCTAATCTCATGGGAATGACATTTCAATTTGTCATAATTTATCATAATTGACAATCAATCAATTTTGACATAGAAATTTGTCATAATTTGTCATAAATTATCAATCAATCAATTTTGCATAGAAAGTGCATAATTTGTCATAATTGACATTTTTGATTTACAATTTCCATTTGAATTGAATCATGCTAATTTGATCATTTCTCCAATTTATCTATAAATTGGATGAATTTCTTCAATCTCGGCTAATAATGACTTGTTTGAATTACTTTGTCGAATCAATCACGCTTTGAGTATTCTTGTGCCAATGTCAATCTTGCTTTCACATTAGGTTTATGCACTTGAAGGTGAGATCCACAAACAAAGGCTATTTGGAGAAGAAAGAAGGACAATGGAGCCGCATGAAGGAGACATTCGAATCTGCATCTGGTTTGCTTAGTTTTTAGTTTTGAATGTCTTATTTTCATGTCTTTATTGAGTGTGTTAGGATTGATCATTGCAATCTTCTTTTGTGATTGAGCTATAACTAATATTGATTTGCTTTGATGATTTCCACATTTCCTAGCTACAATACCAATAGTGTAGACACCTAAAAATGTCTAATTGATCATGTACTAATTATTCATCTAATTGGTTAAATAATTCTTTAATTCTTTAATTAAATTAATTAATCTTATTCTTCTAATTTCATATTTCCTCATGATCTTACTAATTATTCTATTTCTTTTCTATCATTATTTAATCATTTTAACTGTTTTCTAATATTAATTAAATATTTATTATTTAATTAATTCTGATTAATTCCCCAATTTAAATAATTTTTATTATTTAAATAAATTTTATTTTTAATTTCTATCTCTAATCAATTAATCATTAACCCTTTTCTAAATATTAATTAAATATTTATTATTTAATTAATTGTGATTTAATCCTTTAATTTATTTTTTTTCAATAAAAGTGGATTATTCCACTAAACTTTTTTTTATTAATATTTTTTATTTTTTACATAGGATTCAAAGAGCATACCAGAGGAAAGAACCCTAGGAAGAAAACCTTTGGTCACAGCTCATAAAATAAACCTATAGAATCTAACGGATCAATTAATACACCCAGCCAAAAAATACATACAAAATGCGGGCACAACACATATAATATCAGTTTTGCATAGAGCCCATATGACAATTTGCCAAAAAAAACCCATCAGATAATTTTCAAATGTACACTCCATAGCTGCTATCAATGGAAGAAGACAAAATTTTCCAAAGCCCTGTGCCAAATCCCATGAGCCAAAAACCTTCCTGGCAAAAAAGAAAGTATCAAAAAACCTTTGGAAAAATACTATTATATCAAATACCATGACCTCGAACTCTTCTCTAGACAATGAACATGAATACTTGAAATGAAAGGGGAAAGCGTGAATAATTATCATCATAAAATTTTACATCGACGCTACTCAAGAAAATCATATGACTATTGCTGCAAACCTTCCCATACCCTAGAAGGAATTTCTTCAAAACCCACCTCTCACTGATTAGCATTGCTATCAATGGCTAATTTTGCCAAATAATTTGCAATCTTATTAACTTCTCTGTAACAATGGGATACCAAGAAAGATTCAAACAATTCTAATTTTTGTAAAATGGGATCAAGTATATACTGTAAATTCCAACAATTCAATTTCTTTTTCATAACACATTGAATAATCACAATAGAATCACCTTCAATTATTAAGTCCTTAATTCCCAAAGAGATTTCCGTATCCAATCCAAAAGACAAAGCATGAAATTCTACATAATTGGTAGTTTTAAAACCAATAGCATGACACTTAGCTTGAATAAAATTTGCATTGTGATCATAAATTACCATGCCTACCCCAGCTGGCCCAGGGTTGCCATGAGAGGCCCCATCAAAATTCAGTTTAAAGTGCCCCCGTGGAGGAGGTTTCCATCTAGCAGAGCAGCTCTTACCTATTACATCATTCTTTTTAAACTTGAACCATGAGAGGGTAAAACTGACAACAGCTTCCAAACTCTAGTAACTCTACTATCCCAGTGTGAAAAAGAAGTAAGATTTTCCAAATTATTATAAATAAAAGACAAAGCAACCTCAGAGATTGAAGACTCAATTTTTAATAGAACCTCAGACACAGGAGACCTTGATTTTTTAAATATCCTATTGTTTCTCTCTAGCCAAACATTCCAAATCACAATAGATGGAGATATGATCCAAAGGCATGCATAAAAAGATGAGGCAAACATAAAGGGCCAAGATCTAAAATGGGAAATGAGATCCTTACCAATAACAAAGGATATATTTAACTTCTCAAACAACCACTGCCAACATTCATAAGCATAATCACAATGTAGGAACGAGTGTGAAGAAGATTCCAAATTTTTGTTACAAAGGACACAAGGGAAAACAACAGTAATACCAAGCTTGTCTAGTCTCATACCTATAAGGACTCTATCCTAAACTACCAACCAAGCAAAGGCTCCAGCTTTGGGAAGACAAGATGAATGCCAAAACAACTTATAGGGCCAAGAAGATAAATTTTTAGCAACCATAAGAGAGTTGTAACCATCTTTAACAGTGTACTTACTAGAAATATTCTTTGTCCAAATAAATTCATCCTCAGAATTAGAAAGAAATACAATTCTATCCCCCAAAATCTTTTCAAAATCTAATTTCATGCCTTGATCAAAATCTAAGAAATCAATCGACTTCCATCTAGCTAGCTTAAGGGGTCCACTAGTCACAATTTCAAAATAATCTGTTACAAAAACACCCCAAAGGGAGGAAAGAATAGTGATCAGAGGAGACCAATCCCTAATATTCACCAAAGGTGTGTGTCCATTCCATACTTCATCCCAAAATCTGACCTTTCTACCATTATGAAAAATCCATGAGAGATGAGGCAAAATAACTGATTTACATTTACAAAGGAAATTCCAAATTGCAGAACCCGAAGGCAAATTTGAGACTAAAAATGTACTCTCTCGGTCCATTATTTAAATATTTGGCAAACATAATCTGTACCCATAAGGAGCAAGGCTTGACAAATAATTTCCAAACCAACTTAGCACCTAAGGCTAAATTCTGATTCTCTAGACTCCAAATTCCTGTTCCCCCAAGTTCCTTAGGCAAACATACCTTATCCCATGCAACTAAAGGTAGTTTCTTCTTGCCATCTTTATTATTATTCCAAATTAAATCTCTAAGAGTATCCTGTAAACTAACAATGGCTGCTTTTGGAGACTTCAAAACAGACATGAGATATATGGGAACAACATTTAAAACAGACTTGATGAGAACAATTTTACCCTCCAAAGTTAACCATCTATGATTCCATGAGAGAATTCTTTTAGAAATGACCAAAATAATCTTATCCCAAAAACCAATCTTATCCTGTTTAACAAAGAAAGGAGTCCCAAGGTAAGTACATGGAAGATTTCCAGTCTCAAATCCTCAAAACGATTGCAACCTATGCTGAACCAGTTGTGATGTATTAAGGAAAAAAATCTTTGATTTATCACCATTCACTTTCTGACCAGAAAATGATGCATAATTTTGTATTATTCCTTTAATCACTTTTGCCTCAACTAATGAAGCATGTCCAAATAATAGAGTATCATCTGCAAAGAGGCAATGAGAAATACTTTGGGGAATATTCTAAATCCTTATACCTTTCCAAAGCCCCCCCACTTTAGCAGCCCTAATAGCCCAACTAAAGGTTTCAACTAGGAGAATAAACAAAAAGGGAGAAAGGGGATCTCCCTGTCTCAAACCCCTAGAGGAAGTGAAAAAACCACAAGAAGAACCATTAATTAAAACTGAGAATCTTGTAGAAGAAATACATGCACGAATCCATTTAACCCAGGCCTTGGAAAAACCTAACTTCTCAAGAACAACACATAAAGCCCCCCACTCTACTCTATCATAAGCCTTCATCATGTCTAGTTTAAGTATCATGGCTGTGGTTCTTTGGGTGGAAATAGAATTCATCACCTCATGTGCTACAATTTCACCCTTTGTCATCTCCCTTTTGGGAACAAAACCACCTTGCTCCAATGAAATGATCCTAGGTAGAATTTTTGCCAACCTAAGGGAAATTGCCTTCGTAAATATCTTATACAAAGTGTTACATAAAGCACTGGGTTGGAAGTCAGCAAAATTCTTAGTATCCTCTTTTTTAGGAATAATTGCAATCATTGTAGTATTAAGCTCTTTTAAAACAGACCTATTTCTCCTAGATTCCTTGAGAACCAATAAAACATCATTTCCCACAAAATCCCAACATTTCTAAAAAAATAAAGGAGTAAAACCATTTGGTCCCGGGGCTTTATCTGGATTCATGGAAAAGACAACACTCTTAACTTCTTTTAAGGAAAAGGGAGACATCAACATCTTATTGTCTTCCAAAGATACTAAAGGAGGAATATTAGATATAATATCATTGCTGAGATTTCCATTTTCCAAAGATAATAATGACTTAAAAAACCTAACTACCTTTGAAGCAATGTCCTCTGGCTCTATCAATAAATTCCCATTCTAACACTAAATACAAGATATCCTATTCTTACATATTTTAATCTTAGTTGAATAATGAAAATATTTTGTGTTCCTATCACCATCTGAAAGCCATAAATCTCTAGATTTCTATCTCCAATAGATTTCCTCTCTAGCTAACACCTCATCAAGCTGTAATTTTAGTGACTTCAATTCATCAAAAACTTGTGGCACCATATCATGTTGAAGCAAATGAGTATTAAAACACTCAATCGTATCTTGAATCCTTTGTCTCTCCTGAAAAATGTTCTTAAAATGTGAGATATTCCATTCCCTAACATTCAATTTTAAATAACTTAACTTCTTAGCAATCTGAAACATACGGGACCCAAAACAAAAAGGAGCAGAATTCCACCATTTCATAAGCAGAGGTAAAAAGGAAGAATCCCTAAACCACATGGGCTCAAATTTAAATGGAGACTTAAAAGAAGCCCTATCCTCAATAACTGAAAGGGAAATTGGAAAATGATCAGAACTTGAGACCAATAGAATAGAGGAAAATAATTCAAAATCTGAATCAATCCAATTCTCAGATAACAAAAACCGATCTAATCTCTCAACAATTTGAGAAAAATCCCTTCTCATTTTTGAAAATGTGAAAACCCCATTCTGAGACTTACAATAAAAAAGGCTCATATCAAAAATGAAAACCCCAAAGTCATCCATAATCCTTTTATTAGGGAAAACACCTCCTTTTTTCTCATCTAAATCAGTGATAGCATTAAAATCACCCCGAAAGATAATAAAGGAACCATGTTTTAAGGGAGAAGAAATCCTCTTTAATTCAGCCCATAACTTACTCTTCCCTGAATTCTTGACGGAGCGTAAATGTTAAAAAGCCAGAATTTAACCTTCGAAATCTAGCTTATAACTAAAGCCAACATCCAATTTGTAGCAGATGCCACTAACTGTACCTCAATATTATAATTATTTCAAAGCAGTGTCAAACCTCTTGAAGCACCACAAGCCAAAGAAGAAAGAAAATTCCACCTTCTCCAAGATGAAAAAACCAAATTAGCAGACTCCTTTGACAACTTTGTTTCTTGCAACATAAAAATATCACACTTAATTAAGTCCATTTGGGACTTAATTAAGAGTCTCTTGTTAGGGGCATTTAAGCCCCTAACATTCCAAGAAATAATTCTCATTGTCCTTGAGGGGAGGCTGAATCTCCCCTCTTCCCAATAATCGGAGAATTTTTGCTTTCCCCAAAGCAACCTTGCAAATTACATTTCACAGCCCCTGATCTTGTCACAGGTGGACTAGTCATGAATCTTTTACTCCTCTTTCTTTTTACGCTTATAGGAGTTAGGCATGTTTTCTTAGGCCTACCAAGAGAGACCGAATGCCTCCCTTGCCCACCAACAGGAGAAAGGGACAAAGTCTTTTGAATTCTAGCATCAATTTCCATTTGAGTCTTAAGATTATTTGGAGGCCTACCTCTCCTAGGAGAAACCACCGATGGTGAAAAAACTGGAGTTGTTTGGACAATTGGTAAACTCTTGCATGACTTTGGAGAAGAATTTAATCCTTTAATTTAAATAATCTTTATTATTTAATTAAATTCCATTTCTAAAATAATTAAATAGTTTCTTTAAATTATTTAATTAGCTAATTAATTCTTCTAGTTCCATTTCCAAATCCCCAAATTTTAATTTAATTTAATTTCAAATTTTTCTAATTTCTTCTAAATTCAATCACATGTTCATGATTTCAAAAATCAAATTGAAAATCAAAGTCAAGTTCTAAATATATTCAAGTACTAAATTGAATTTAAAATAAATTCAATTATTTGAATAAATCTCATGCAAAGATTAAATTGAAAATCTAAGTCAAAGTACAAGTACATGCTAAATTAATTAATTCAATCAATTAATTAATTAAATCATTATCTTTCCAATCTCTATTTTCAACTTCTAGTTAGCTTTTTCTAAATAAAGATTTCTTTGTCATCTTCTTAATTTCCTCCAATCATTCTTTTTCTTCCTTTAGTTAGCTTTTTCTCAATCAGTTAACTCATTTAATCTATTCAATCTATTCTATTTCACCTCCAAATCAGTAGTTCAACTATCAATCAGAATGTGAGCTCACCTGATTTCCACCTCTTGATCATTTTGTTCTACCTTTCAATCAATCCTCTCCAATTATCTATAAATTTAGCATTCAATCTCCATTTTCAATAATCATGAACTTTGAATCTTTGTGTCATTTTTAGGTTGCCAACGCAATATCTAAGAGCCACCATACCACAAAGAAGAGAAGAACAATGTAAGTCATATGCGATCATGGAATAGGGAGTTTTGATTAACATATTTTACATTCCTATTTCTTAATCGTATTATTTCATTGGTTTATGTTTGGATTGCTTAGATAGTTAAGGGATTTGTGATTTTCCTTATTTCCTATTTAGCAATGATGAATTTGAGTATAGCATATTTTGGTGAACCCAACGTGAAAAACAACTAATTAACCTTCTCTGTTTTCTATGTTATTTTTGTAGATCATGTGGATTTTTTCCTTTTTTATAGGTTTTGCACAGATTTCAAAGCAAATTTATTCATCACGCAATCATGTTTGCATCTTCATGCAATTGAGCAAATAGGGTTATGCATTCGTGTGAAACCCATCATGCAAATGACCTTATAGGATTACACAATCGCCTCGTTAGGGATATTGATAATTTGTTAAATTTTGTTCTTATTTCTTTTTTGTTCTCTGTTCTGTGTAATATTGCATGAAATTGGGTAAATTTGGAAATGGAGTATTTTTATTGCATATTTTGTTATGACATTTTATGGCATGTAAGGCACAATTCATAATTTTAGGTGTCAGGAGGACAAAGGAGCAAAAAAGGCAAGCTAGATGCTATCAACGAATTCTCAAAATAGAAAAGAAGATACAAGATATAGAAGACCAACCAGCCATCGAAAGATGCAATAGCTTAGTTCTCTCATATTGAGTGAAATATGATATAATTAATATCGAAAGGATGATGAGAGACCTTGCTAGAGCATCACAATCTGTTTTGCAGGTTTCTGATCAAAATTAGCTTTGATTTTTATTTTTTTGTGTTCTCTGCCTATGGATCATACAATCGCCTTGTTATTATCATGTAATCAATCTATTAGGATCACACAATCACTCTGTCAAAATCATACAATTGCTCTGATAGAATTACGCAATCGCCTATATAGGGTCACACAATCGTGCTGGTATTGTCACACATTCGTTTCTGTCATAAATGAGTTCTCTATTTTCTGTGGATTCTATTTGGTTACTAATCATTTGTTTGCAGCTTGTGGCAAATTTACAGAGAGGATCAGATTAATATTAGATCATATACACTCATTCTCTCACACTTCATTTTTTGGGCTTAAAATTAACAATGGTTTAAAATGGACATGCATGTGTGACACTTCAGTTTGGGCTTAAAATTAACAATAGTTTAAAATGGACATGCATGTGTAACACTTCAATTTGGGCTTAAAATTAAAAATGGTTAAAATTGGCATGCATGCCTTCACATTTCAGTTTGGTGTTTAAAATTGACATGCACATGTGTATTCAACACCTCAATTTGGGCTTTAAAATAAACGTGAATCAGGTTGCACATAGATTAACTCACATTTGATTTTCTTAAGGGAAAGAATCTTTTATCGTGTTTGGGATGGACCTACTGTTGCATTAACTACCTTTTCACCCACCTTCGGGGTCTTGGGAGAAAGGGAGAGGGTGACAATGATGCTCAATTTTATTTTATATCAAGTAGTGAGGGGTATCTTTGACTGGGGATTTCATCACCCCACAGAGGTACTTCAAATTGGGATGCATTGGGGATATCATCTCTCCCAGGGTACTCTCAAGTAGGTTTTTTGAGCCGCTATATAAACATACTCATCAGGCGGGTAGAATGTTAAGTGAATTCGACATATGTGGGGGCCTTCCCTGTATCGATAAGCTCAACTAAAGTCTTAAGTGGCTTGCTCTAAGAATCCATTGTTGGATCAGGATCCCTTGAAATTTTACAATATGAACCAACTTAGTAGCCCAAAATCCTATATTCAGTGATTTCGAGAGTGCAGATCGTACCCCATAGATACCCCTCATGTACCTTGCATTATGAGACATAAATCCCTCAGTGATAAGAAATTCGAGGTAAGAGAGACTGGCATGCTTGAGAAGTGTGTGTCATGGAGTGGAGCCGGTGCTGCCAGACTCTCTATCTGTCCGTCTTGTTTTGGTATTTTGCCGTGGGGGCCTCATTAAATGGTGTGTTAGCACATATTTTTGCAAAATATTTTTATGCTATTTAATGATGCATTCTATGTATATTTCTATCATACTTGAGAATTTACTCCTAGGTTGTATGTGCAAGAGCTATGTTGCAGCATCAGAAAAATCCAACTGTGACCTATTTCCTAAATGGACAAGTATCACTTGGGCATGCTAAGGGTTGGCACTGAGTGGATCAACATCAGAAAAATCCAACTGTGACCTATTTCCTGAATGGACAAGTATCACTTGGGCATGCTAAGGGTTGGCACTGAGTGGGGACTACATGAAGAGGTTTCATTATGATAGTATTGAGATCCTTATAAGAGCATTTTTTCACATGACAGAGATTGGAACTATGTGATGGAATTTGAGATTTTATTAGCACATATGAAGTCTCCATGGAAGATGGAAGCATCAACATTCATGAAAAGGAGCTTAATTTGCATGATTTTCAAATTTGAGTTATCGACACAAGTTACCCCAACAAGACCGCTTAGTCAAAACAATGGAAGGATCTATTGGCATAACCTAGACCGATCACTCCGAAGGAGAACTTAAAAGACGTTCATAATGGAGGGTTCATTAGCATAACATTCACTATCGGAGGCATGAGAAAAGTGTTATGTTGATCGCCAATGAGGCTATTGATATAACTTATACCAATGAAGGAGAATGCCGAGTGGACACTTTGAATTCATCAGGATATCAGAAAGTGTAAAAAATAGCTACCTCGGTGCCCGATAGAATGGATATCATGGTGGATGGAAATGAGGTTTTATAGAGATAGCCTGCACCAAAAGAAGTGACCAGGAAAGTAGCAAGGTGAAGTCATTGGGATAATATCAGGTAATCGGGAGAAGACATTTTTGGCTACGCCGATACCAGATGAGGAAGCTAAGGTAGTTTCTAAGAAGGAGACCTCATCAAGGGAACATACGCTGATAGACCAGAATAACATAAAGATAGACAAGCTGGAGCTCGAGATCATCGGGTCATCAGAGAAACATAATATAGGTTGTCCCAACACCCAATAAGCTTTGCAACATGATGAAGAAGAAGGAGGATTCATCGAGATAGGTCAGGTTTAGTGGAATGAAAGAAAAATAGTTACATCGAAGCCTGATGGATTGATCGGGGAAACCTATGCCGATCAGGAAGACAGAAAGCCACATCATCATTGCATATACAAATTAGAAAAATGTACCATACAGGTAGTGCCAAGTGATTGAATCATTGGGAGGAGTTGTGTCAATTAGCCATTTTAAAACATGATTTTAAATGGATCGGTCCACCATTATTAAATGCAAAAAATGGGTAGGTTTGTGTTCACATGAAGTATATCATAGCAGGATTTCAATTGAGTAAATGCTTCTAATGTATCAAATCTATATATGGGAGTTTTTACAAGGAATTTGCATAATAGACTGAAGTGAACAAAAAGATTGAAGTGAAATTGAATTGTACAGAATTCAATTTCAGAAGGCTTGAAAAAATCAAATATGGAGGGTTCTAGTTCTAAAGGCAAGAGGAAGGTCATTGAAGTTTCTAATAGTGCCTCGAAGAAATATAAAGGTGGAGAAAGCATGTAGAAGCAGAAGTTGAATCAGGACATAATCGACCAGATGAACTCACTAGGAGCCAAGTCCCGAAGGTCTAAGGTTAATTTGCCTATCCGTGATCAATTAAAGGATGATTATAAGGAAATTGGTGATGTCTATACTAGGGTTAGGGGGCATGAATGTTCCCTCTACCATTACTCACGAAGATAGAAACTAATGTTGATATCTAATCCGTGGATTACCGATCTGGGTAAGCTTGTAGTTCCACATGTATTCATAAATATTGAATTGTTGAAAACCTTGGTTAAGAACTACAATACTATGAAGAGATGCATCCAATTTCCCAATGGTGATGCATTTATTCACTTCAATACGGCTACAATCCATGAAGTGTTTGATCTGAGTTATGAAGCAGAGGTGCCTCTATCATTTGAGGAATTGGAAGAAGAATACAAAACCATGGACATGACCTATCAAGGATGGAACTTAGCCATCCACATGGCAGAGAAAGGGAAGCTAAGTGATCAAGATGGTCCACCCTACGATATAAATATTTTCAAATAGTATTTGCAATACACATATATGGCTTGTGGATAGGTAGGAGGAATGAAAGCTCTAGATGTAGCACAGATGGGGCCATTTCAAGTTTCCCTTTCTGGGTTTTCCACATACAAATCATGGTGTTATGTGGTATGGTTTCTTTGCATTGATTATCTATTTAATTGTTGAGTTACATTGTTTACCAATATTTGTGTCTACCAACATCTGTTTCTGCTTTACCGACATTTGAATGTTTTAAGTGCTCTAGTTTAAGGCTATGTTGTGGATTAAATGTTATAACTTAGCAACTAATTCACCACCCCCCTCTTAGTTGTTCACCAGTAATCCTAACAATTGGTATCAGAGCTTTGGTCCTCTTTTGCAGAAGCTTAACCGCTTGAGGTAGATCCTATGGCAACTAACACTTCTAATCCATAGGCAACTATTTTCAAAAGAGAAATCCCTAAGCTTGATGGAACAAATAATGGGATATAGAAAATTTGAATGGAGACTCATCTTAGATGTCTTGGCAAGGATATTTGGGATATCACTAAGAAAAGATACACACCTTATGACCTGACATCTAGCAATCATGCTCTTGCAGACTTGGATAAGAATATTGAAAATGATTGTAGAGCTAGAGAAGCCCTCTTGTGTGCACTTACTGATCAACAGATCATGGGATTGACTGATAAATCATCAGCAAAGGTTATGTGGGACAAATTTGCAAACTCTAAATGAACGTGACCCTACTGTCAAAATTGCTAAACTTGATGGTTACCGAGTAAGATATGAAAACTTGAAAATGGAAGATAATGAGAGAATTGTTGTATTTTTGGAAAGAGTAAATGAAATTGTTATGGGAATTCAATGTTGTGGAGGATTTCTAAGTGAAGATGAAATAGTTTCTAAATTCTTGAGAGCCCTTCCACTGGCTTATAAGATGAAGGCAACTACAATTAATGAGTTAAGAGAAATGACAAACACTTCAGTTAATAGAGACATTCTAATTGGGAAATTTCCATTTTTTTAGCTTGAAGAATTTGGATCTTCTGGAGCTGTAAAGTTTGAACCTACTTTTCATGCATCATCATTGTCATCATCTACTGGAAAAAGTGATTGGAAAGCCCTATATGCAAAAGAATTGGAAGACATGAGGAAAGAAGATAAAGAACTTGAGCAACTTGAAGCCTTATTTGCTAGAAGAGTACCTAAAGGACCAACTGGAAGTAAGTATGAAGGAAAAGCACCTTTTAAATGTTTTGCATGTAATAAGATTGGTCTTTTTGCATCTAGATGTCCTAAAAGGAATGCAAGTTTTGAGGAAAGAGTTAAGAAATATTTTAAGCCTAACCAGAACAAATATAGATTCAAGAAAAGTAAACAATGCTACATAGAAGATAAGGAAGGAGTAACTAATGACTCTGGAGATGAACCAGTGGAAGACTTTGCTAGTGGATCCGACAATGGAAAGGATTGGGTGCTCTATTCTTTGAAGGAAGATGAATTGAAACTAGATATCAAGAATGAAGAAAAGGCCCTAGAAGCAAAAGTTGAAGATAAGGATGAATGGGTAACTGATAGTGGATGCTCACATCATATGAGTGGAGATAAAGGGAAATTTCTGGCCCTACAAGAATACAATGGCGGTCAAGTCAAATTTTGAGATAACAAGGCATGTATGATCAAAGGTAGAGGTATTATTTCTTTGGATGGCAAGCATAATAATGATAATGTCTATTATGTAGGAGGTTTAAAGCATAATCTTTTGAGTGTCAGTCAATTGGTTGATAAGGGTTTCCAACTTTAGTTTAAATATAGAAAATGCAAAATCATTAACAAGACTAGTTTGGAGATTGCAACCATTATTCAGATAGGAAGTAATATCTTCCACTTGAACACTGGTAATAATACATGCTTAATTGCTCATATTGATGAGAGTTGGTTATGGCATAAGAGGTTGTGTCATGTTAATTTTGATTGTATTATTAAGATTAGTTCAACTAAGGTAGTTAGAGATATACCTAAGATTATGAAGCCTCATAATCCGGTATGTAAGGAATGTCAATTGGGTAAGCAAGTTAGAAGTTCTCTTAAGAGCATACATGATAAATCTAATGATGTACTTGATTTGATTCATACTGACTTATGTGGTCTAGTAAGGACTAGAAGCTTTCAAGGTGATAGGTATTTCATGTTGATTATTTATGACTATTCTAGAATGATGTGGGTGACTTTTCTAAGGGAAAAGTTTGAAGCTTTTGATAAATTCAAGATCTTTAAAGCGAAGGTTGAAACTGATACCAGATTGAAAATCAAATGTCTAAGATCAGATCAAGGAGGTGAGTTTACTTCTCATGAATTTAATAGTTATTGTGAGACAAATAAAATCAGGAGATATCTATCTGGACCTTGGACTCCTCAACAAAATGGAGTAGTGGAAAGAAATAACATAACCATTTTGGATGCAACAAGATCTATGATGATGGAAGCCAAATTTCCTCATATCTACTGGAGAGAAGCTATGAGTACAACAATTTACACATTCAATAGAGTTCACATCAAAGGTGAAACCGATAAGACCCCTTATGAACTATGGTTTGGACACACACCTACTGTTAAATATTTGAAATTTTTTGGAAGTAAATGCTATATGAAAAGAGATGATTCAAATGGAAAGTTTGATCCTAGATGTGATGAAGGGATATTTCTTGGATACTCAATTCAGAGAAAATCATATAGATGTTATAATAAAATATTACAGAAAATAATTGAGACTGCTAATGTGAAAGTGGATGAGCAGTACATAAATCATTCTATATCATACTATAGGGAAAATGATCATAATTGAACCGGCAATGCCTCAACCGGCACAAGAAGCTAAGATGGTTACACCGACACAATCAGAAAATTCAATTGTGACTAATGATCAAAGTAGTGAACCTGAAGTTCAAAAGACACCAAGGTATGTAAGATTAAATCATTCTAAAGATCAAATCATTGGGAATAAGAACAAGGGAGTTATGACTAGAAGGAAATTGGCTAATGAAGAGGTATGTCTTATTTCTCAAATTGAACCGGTAGCTGTTATTGAAGCTTGTAAGGATAAACATTGGTTAAAGGCTATGGAAGATGAATTAGATTAGATAGAGAAAAATGAAACTTGGACTTTAGTTCCCCAACCTAAAAATAAGAAACTAAATGGGTTTTTAGGAATAAACTAAATGAGGATGGTCAACTTGTAAGAAACAAGGCTAGATTGGTTTGTAAAGGATATTCTCAAATGGAAGGAATTGATTATGGTGAGACATTTGCACCTATAGCTAGAATTGAAGTTGTTTGACTATTTATTGCCTATGCATCTTATAAGAACTATAAGGCTTATCAAATGGATGTTAAGTGTGCATTTTTGAATGGTGAGCTTGAGGAAGAAGTATACATTGAGCAGCCTGATGGATTTTCACTGACATATGATAAAGATATGGTTTGCAAATTGAAGAAAGATTTATATGGTTTGAAACAAGCCCCTAGAGCCTAGTATGCAAGGTTGGATAAATATGTTTTGAAGCTTGGTTTTACTAAAGGCAGTCCTGATAGTAATTTATATTATAAGACCATTGATGATGATATTCTGATTATTGAAGTATTTGTTGATGATATCATTTTTGGAGGAGAAGATAAATTGTGCATGGAATTTGCTAACAATGTGAAGAATGAATTTGAAATGTCCATGATTGGTGAGATGAAATTTTTCTTAGGTTTGCAGATTACTCAAACTGACAAAGGCATTTTTATCTATCAAACTAAGTATTTGAGGGAATTGTTGAAATTTTTTGGTATGGATAATTCCAAACCGGTAAGTACTCCTACGGTGACAAGTGAGAAATTATCTATCAAGGATACTTCTACATCAACAAATCCAACAAGGGATAAGTCTATGATTGGTGGTCTGTTATATCTAACTCAGACTAGACCTGATATTATGAATGTGTTAAGTATTGTTTCAAGATATCAAAGTAATCCTAAAGAAAATTATGAATGTGCAATAAAGAAAATATTCTAGTATTTTCAAGGAACAATAAAATATGGCCTAGGGTATTCCAAAAATGATGATTTTACTTTATGTGCATATACTGACTCAGATTGGGAAGGTGATACTGATGACAAGAAGAGCACTTCTGGTGGAGCTTTCTTTCTTGGAAAGAAATTGGTTTCATGTATCAGCAAAAAATAGTCATGCATTTCTTTATCTACTGCAGAAGCTGAGTATGTTGCAGCAACAACTAATTGCACTCAAGTCTTTTGGATGAAGCAAATGTTGAAGGATATCAGGGTAAATTATAGTGAACCAGTAGTTATCTACTATGATAAATCTGCAACTATTGACATGTTTAAAATCTGGTATTTCACTCTAAGACAACATATATCAATAAAGTACAACTTTCTGAAGGATAAGGTAGAAGAAAAGGAAATCAAATTGGTTTATGTAAACACTAAAGAATAGATTGTAGACATATTCACTAAACCGCTATCTAAGGAAACATTTGTGTATTTGAGAGATAGGTTAGGGGTTTCTACCCCTCTGGCAAAGACTTGATTGATGCAATTTTGTCATCAGTCTGACATGCATTATCAGAAATATTATTCATTCTGGCACTGATGAGTGGTGCTACTACTCAGGGGGAGTAGTCAGCTTTGAGGTTTACATTATTGCTTTGATATTTTTGTCAGATTTTTGGCATTGATGTCAAAGGGAGGGATATATTGATATGAAAACAAAGAAAAAGGAGTTGTATACATTAGGGGGAGAGATTTATTCAAAAATTTATAGAGATATCATTTACACAAATTGTTGGTTGTCTTCCAGAGGGGGAGACTTGTTTGGCCCTTATTGGTACTTAGATGTTTTTCACATCTAGTGTTGCCATCAATGCCAAAGGGGGAGATTGTTGGCATTATGAATGAATTGATTATGTGTTGCATTGATGTTCAGTCATTGATGTCAACACTAGCTATTATGATTAGTTATCGATAGACAGGTTTTGGTTACTGGTAGAAGATCTAATGTTACCAACAGAAGAGAATATTTGTTGGACGCTTCTGGCATGTTTGGATCTATGGAATGCGATTGGTGCTTCTGGAGCATGTTTTGGTCAGCTGGTATTGGCTTGGTATTGGGTATTATCATACACTCTTGTAAACCCTTACTGGCATTGGTTTAAGGCTTTACCAATAGAGCTTTCACTAAGGAATCATGAAATGATGCATAAGTGGTGTTGATGCGGCTTCTAGATGGATTTTAGGATGGTGAAGATGTTCTTTGATCATGCTTCAACTGCTTGAAGATATTGCTTTGGTGTGGTGGACCCAGAATAGGTCTAGTAACTATCAAGGTTATGGACCAGTATCATGCTAATGTGTACTCTACACGTTACTAAGATGTTTTTGGAGGATTTATGGATTTTTTATTGTTGTATTGGTCTTAAGCCGACATGGCATATCATTGTAATATGGAATTATGTAATGATCTTATTGTAATATCTTTTAGGTGGCCGACCTAATTGGTTTAGATCTTAGCATTGGTATAAATTAATGTAAGATCTTATTGTAGATTGTGTGGTGTGAAAAAAAAGGTGTATCATGGTCATGAATTGTAATATCATATGTGAAGGATTAGGTCAATCATAAGTGATCGAATAGGGATTAAGGAAGAGGTCAAAGGCCTCTGGTATTGAGCTTAACCAGGACTGTAATCTGACATGGTTGATACTATCTCTGGCAGTTCACTTTATTGGATTTTTGTCCATTTATCTTGAGGTGGTTTTAACCTTTGTAGTCAATGAGACCTTTTGTAATGAGCAGTACACTCTATGCAGTGTGCCTTCCTACATGTGCAGGCCCCTCATTGTATCACATACTTTCTGCAGAAATATCATTTGATTGTGGGTAGGCTTCCCACCGTGGTCTTTCCCTTTTCGTGTTTTCCACGTACAAATCATGGTGTTATGTGGTATGGTTGTTTTGCATTGATTATCTATTTAATTGTTGATTTACATTGTTTACCGATATCTGTGTCTACCGACATTGTTTCTGCTTTACCATCATTTGAATGTTTATGTGTTCCAGTTTAAGGTTGCATTGTGGATTAAATGTTATAACTGTTAACAACTAATTCAACCCCCCCCCTTTCAATTGTTCACCAGTTATCCTAATAACCTCGAGGGTGATGAGGAAACCCTAACCTCTTGGATTTTGAATTGGTTCTTGTCGGGAAGTTTGGGATATAAATGTGCAAGCCAAAGACATAGTTAAGCTACTACTGAAGAGAAGAGGATAGTGCTACTATGAAGTGATTAAGTGTTACTTCTACATGTGAGAGAAAAACAACCAAGTGCTCAATGAGTATCTGAGAAAAGAGGGAGAGTGAAGAGCAGAACCTGTTATCACTGTTTAGAATTTTGGGAGATTTTGTCTTTTCTAATCCTTTCAAATTGTTCGGCTTTCATGGTTTCTTTCTATTTTTGGGGTTGTTTGTCTAAGGGTTTAGGGTTTTGTTTTTTCAAAATTCTCTATCATGAGGTTTCTCCTTATATTTCCTTATTGCTTTTTCCACTTAAGTGGAAGGGTTTGTCCATCATGTGAAGAGGGGCCCTTTTTAGTTTTTATCCTAGGTGGATTATGTTTTTTCTTAATTTTCTGCCTTTTCCTAAGTCTTTTATGTTCCTTGTCGGGTCTCTTAATCACCGTGCAAGTTCCTGTTGATCCTGTGGATGTCGCTAAGTCACAAGGTAAATTTGTGTGAAGTTTAAAGGTCTATGACCCAGCGACTGATGGTGGGACCTACCTTTTGAGGATGTTTCTATTGGTGTTAAAGTGACCACAAGTTCAGAGGAGATCTACAACAGTCGTTGACCCACTACTTGAAGTTGTGTGTTGGTTAAGCATCATGACCTAACAACTGATGATGTGGCAAGTCCAGGTGGTGGTCCAGCAGGTGGTTACAGATGAGGTGGTAAACACGTGGCATAATAGGTGGAAGAGCTTACGAGGCAGTTCTACCGAAAGGGAAAATGATCCAGTTACCCAAAATACACGTGGCTGTCAGAAGGTGGAAACTAGTGTACTTGTGAACAAATTAATGGCTGATAGGTAGATACAACTAGCAAGAGCTCGTAGGTTAAGTTATAAAAGGTTAACGACCCACTTTGATATTAAAATGAGTTAAAGGTCGGACAGGTTCGGAAGAGTTATACGGTTGTCATTGACCTGCTGGTTGAAGTTGTGTGATGTTTAAAGCCCACAACCCATCGAAAAACCATTTGCGGTCACGGTGAGATAAAAATTCAAGGGTAGGAGGTTATAGTGAACGATAAAGATTGAGTGGTTAAGAGAAGATCCAATGGTTGTCACTAACCCACTGGTTGAAGCTATCGAATGTTTAAAGCCCACAACCCAGCAACAAACTGCTAGCAGTCGTCCCAGAAAATAGTTAGCAGATGGAAGTTAGTGCTCGGCAGTTAAGGTCAAGTTGCCCAGAGAACATAAAGGTCAGACAAGTTCAGGAGAGATCTACGATGGTCGCTAAGTTGCAAGGTAAAGTTGTGTGAAGTTTAAGGTCCATTTTTTAAAAGCAACTGATTATCCATTGGTGCCAAAATTTGAATTTATGAAGTTGATTGCTGAGGCGTGCCTCTTAATTAGCACTAGTCAAGTCCTTAGTTACTAAAATAAATCTCTCGTAAGGACAATTTTTTCCTATTTGCATTCAAAATTCTTGAGCAAGAACCAGAGCGCAAGGCAAATTTTCTCAAATCACGGTTAAGTTTCTTGAAAACTGTGCTCTAAAATTGTCAATTGCTTGGCGTGATAGGTTTTCTAAGTTTCCAAATGGGCTAAAGGGTTGATTAATTAAACAAAGTAATATTCATTGAAATATCTCCAAAGAGAGAATTCAGAGGGAAGGTCGATTACTAGGAAAGAGCCATCTGCGATGACTTCTTGGAGCAATTGACTCAGTCAACCAACAGTGCAGCTAAGATCAAAGAACTTGTTCCCCAATCTCCCCACCTAAGGGTTAGTGATAGTCTGTATGACAAAAGAAATTGGTTAAGAGATGCACAGATAGGAATGATAGGGTTAGGACTCTTTAGGGTTTCTTTTGGTCAAAGGCATTCTCTCGCACCAAACAACAATTTGTCCAAGCTAGATGTGTTGGTATTTTGGTATGGTTTTGTCAGTGATGTCAACACCTACTAAAACACTAGCACTTTGGAGATCCAATAGCATTCACTGACAAGCAAGTAACTATTGCACACTTACTGGTATATGGTACACCAGCAAGTTATAATGATCACCGACACTTGGAATGGCATGGAAAACACTTGGTAATGTCGAAGACATCGTCTGGATATCTTGTCCTGGAGTTTTGTTCATTGGTATATTCATAGTTACATATTTGCTATTACCGATAAATAGGTCTAGGGTTACACCGATAGGTTTATCTTTTCCAGATCAACATGGCACGCTTTGGAGATGATTAATTATTGTTGTAAATGCATTAAGCCGACATGTTCAATTGGTTATTGCATTGGATATTATATTGTTTGTAAAATGTTTTTATTGTAATATCTTGTAGATTTGACCTACTAAAATTGGTCTTAGGTTATGGTATAAATGTAAGATCTTATTTGTAAGATCAAGTGTGGAATGTGAAAAAGAATTGTGTGAAGGTATATGCGAGATTAAGTAGAGCTATACATGAAGACATCATTTGAAGGTGAAACTAGGTTTTTGTGAAAGCATATCAGCATTACATTGGTACTGAATCCAGCATATGAAGATGGTATTTTGTGTAGTACATTATTATTAGTTTTAACCATCCAACTATAGTCAATGTGACTCCCATTTTGTGATTGAGCAGTGAGCTCTAGGCTGTTGGCCTTTCTGCATGTGCAGACCCCATTTATTTACACTTACTATCTGCAGTAGTATCATCTGATTGTGGGTAAGGTTTCCCACCATGGTTTCCATGTACAAATAGTAGTGTTATGTGTTGTGGATGACTTTGTGTTTATGTTTCATGCACTAATCCTTACCGGTATAGCAATTAATTGTTATAACTGTCTACCGACATACTTAACTGGTTTATCGGTATTAAGCATTAAGTTGGTTAAATTGTTTTTGGTTTAAATTCATTGGATAACTAATTCACCCCACCCTCTCAATTGTCCCCAGGACTGAACAATTGGTATCAGAGCTTAGTCCTCTTTCGCAAAAGTTTAACAGCTTGAGGAGATCCAATGTCTACAAACTATTTCAGGAAGGACAGTCCTAAACTTGATGGAACCAACTATGGCATATGGAAGATCAAAATGGAGACACATCTAAATTGCATTGGAAAGGACATCTGGGAAGTTACAAGGAATGGTTATACTACTGCTGTACCAAGTCAGCCCAGTCCAACTAACTTGACAAAAGATGAGGAAAATGATTGCAAAGCAAGAGAAGCACTTTTGAGCGCATTATCAGATCAACAAATCATGGGACTATCAGATAGGTCTACTGCTAAAGCTATTTGAGATCATTTGGAAACACTAAATGAAGGAGATTCCATAGTCAAAATTGCAAAAATTGAAAGCTTCCAAGTCAGGTATGAACATCTGAAAATGGAAGAAGATGACAAGATTTCTTCTTTTATGGAAAGAGGAAATGAAATTGTTTTGGGTATTAAATGTTGTGGAGGAACATTAAGTGAGGATGAAATTGTTTCAAAAGTTTTAAGAGGATTGCCACCAGCATACAAAATGAAGCTTACTACTATAAATGAGTTGAGAACAATGCCTAATACATCAGTAACTAGGGATACATTGATTGGGAAACTTTCAGCTTTTGAAATTGAAGAATTTGGTCCTGTTGCTACTATAAAGACATATTTGGCCTTTAAAGCATCAACATCATCTGCTCCATCATTTGACAAATCTGATTGGAAAGCCTTTTATGCAAGAGAACTTGAAGAAAGTAGGAAAGAGAATGAAGAACTTGAAGCACTGTTTGCAAGGAAAATGCTTAAAGATTTAGTTGGAAGTAAGTATGAAGGTAAAGCACCCTTTAAATGTTTTAATTGCAATAAAATTGGTCACATGGCTTCAACATGCCTTGATAGACATGCTAGACTAAGAGAAGAAGCTAAAAGAACATACAAGCCTAACCTTGAATATCAAAGATATAGATTTAAGAAGAATAAAGACAAATTTTGTTACATTGCTGATGAAGGTGTGACTGATGATTCTGATGAGGATCCAATAGACAATGGATGGGTTTTTGTTGCTATAACAGAAGATCAACCGACACCTACTGCTCAACTGGTAGTACAGGCTCTGGTAGCTAAAGTTGAAGTAAAAGATGAATGGATCATTGATTCAGGATGCTCACATCATATGACAGGAGACAAAGGTAAATTCTTGAACTTTCAAGAATACAATGGAGGTTTAGTAAGATTTGGAGATGACAAAGCTTGTTCAATCAAAGGTAAGGGTACAATATCTCTTGATGGTAAGAATAACATTGACAATGTCTACTATGTTGAAGGATTAAATCATAATCTTTTGAGTGTTGGTCAATTAGTTGAGAAAGGATTTCAGTTACAATTTAAAAATGGAAAATGCAAAATCATGAATAGAACTGGTTTGGAAATTGCAATTGGTAATTAGACTAGAGGTAATATCTTTCATTTGAATAATAATGAAAAGACATGCTTAATTGCACATATAGATGAAGGTTGGTTATGGCATAAGAGACTCTATCATGTAAACTTTGATTGCATGGTAAAAATCATTACTACTAATGCAGTTAAAGATTTACCTAAAATTGTCAAACCTCAGAATACAATATGTAAGGAATGTCAATTTGGAAAACAAGTTAGAGCTAGTTTCAAAAGTATTCTAGAAAAATCAAATAATTCTCTTGATTTGATTCACAATGATTTATGTGGTCCAACAAGAACAAAAGCTTACAAGGTGATAGATATTTCATGCTAATCATTGATGATTATTCTAGAATGTGTTGAGTTACTTTTCTCAGAGAAAAATCAGAAGCACTTGGAAAGTTCAAACTATTCAAAGCAATGGTTGAAAATGAAACTGGTAAGAAAATCAAATGTTTAAGATCAGATCAAGGAGGAGAATTTACATCTAGGGACTTTAATACATTCTATGAAGTAAATGGAATCAAGAGACAGCTATCGGCACCTCGGACACCATAGTAGAATGGAGTTGTTGAAAGGAAAAACAAAACTATCTTGGATGCAGCAAGAAGTATGTTATCAAAAGAAAACCTACCACATGTTTACTGGAGAGAAGAAGTCAGCACAATGGTCTATACATTTAACAAAGTTCACATCAAAGGTGAAACCGGTAAGACCCATCATGAACTATGGTTTGGTAACACTCCTACTCTTAAGTATTTTAGAATTTTTGGAAGTAAATGTTATATCAGAAGAGATGAGTATATTGGAAAATTTGATCCTAGAAGTGATGAAGGAATATTTTTTGGTTATTCATCTAAGAGCAAAGCATATAGATATTTTAACAAGAGATTGCAGAAAATTGTTGAGAGTACAAATGTAAAGATTGATGAACAATTTAGAGGAACTTCAAGATATATAGACTCTGAACCGACAACATAAATTTTGACAAATGAACCTACTCTAAATCCACCGGTATAGAATGAAGATCCAGTTACCCCGGTACCATCTAAGGATTCCACAATAATTGAGGAACAACAACAAACTAAGACACCCCGGTATGTAAGACTAAATCATTCTGAAGATCAGATAATTGGAAACAAGTTTAAAGAAGTTATGACAAGAGGAAGTTTGGCAAATGAAGAGGTATGTCTTATTTCTCAAATTGAACCATCATCTATTAATGAGGCATTTGAAGATAAATTTTGGATTAAAGCTATGGAAGAAGAATTAGAACAAACTGAGAAAAACAACACTTGGACATTAGTTACCCAGCCTAAAGATAAAAATGTAATTGGAACCAAATGGGTATTTAGAAACAAACTTAATGAAGATGGTAAGGTTGTCATAAATAAAGCAAGACTAGTTTGTAAGGGATATTATCAGAAAGAAGGAGTTGATTACAATGAAACATTTGCACCGGTAGCTAGAATTGAGGCAGTCAGATTATTTTTGGCTTTTGCAGCACACAAGAACTACAAATTTTATCAAATGGATATTAAATGTGCACTTTTGAATGGAGATCTTGAAGAGGAAGTATACATTGAACAACATGATGGATTTTCTTCGATAGATGACAATGATATGGTACGCAGGTTAAGGAAAGCTCTGTATGGACTAAAACAAGCTCCAAGAGCTTGGTATGCAAGATTGGATAAGTAACTTTTAAAGATTGCTTTTACTAAAGGAAATGCAGACAACAATTTATATTACAAAATAACTAATGATGGCATATTGATTATAGAAGTATTTGTTGATGATATAATCTTTGGAGGAGAAGATGGATTATGTAAGGAATTTTCTATTAAAATGCAACAAGAATTTGAAATGTCTATGATTGGAGAAATAAAATTATTTTTAGGATTGTAGATTTTATAGAGTAATAAAGGTATATTCTTGAGTCAATCCAAATACTTGAAAGAGTTACTAAAGAAATTTGGGATGGAGAACTCTAAACCGGTAAGCACACCTATGACTACAAATGACAAATTATCACAAAGGGATGAATCTACACCTATTAATTAAACTAGATACAAATCTATGATAGGAGGTTTACTATATTTGACACAAACTAGACCTGATATTATGAATGCATTATGTATTGTTTCAAGATTTCAAAGTAATCCTAGAGAAAATCATGAATCAGTAGTAAAAAGGATTTTCTGGTACTTACAAGGCACTATAAATCTTGGATTATGGTATCCTAGAGATGAAAATTTTGAATTATGTGCATACACAGATGCAAATTGGGCTGGAGATGTGGATGAAAGGAAAAGCGCCATCAGTGGAGCATTCTTTCTTGAAAATAGACTAGTTTCTTGGTTGAGTAAGAAACAGAGTTGTACATCTTTATCAGCAACAGAATCAGAATATGTTGCAGCAGCAACTAACTGTACACATGTACTATGGCTTAAGAAAATGTTGAAAGACATAAAGGTAAAATGCAAGGAACCTATTACTATCTATTGTGATAACACTGCAACAATTGATATATTTAAGAATCTGGTATTACATTCTAAAACCAAACATGTTTCTATCAAACTGAATTTTCTAAGGGAAAAAGTTGAAGCAAAGGAGATATAATTGGTTTATGTGAATACTAAAGAACAACTTGCATATATTTTTACAAAACCTTTTCCTAAGGAGACTTTTGAATATCTCAAAGATCAGCTTCGAGTCATACCACCACCGGTAGAAACTTAGACAGTTGATGATTGTCATCAACCGACAGAATTAACAGACAAATCTTTTACTCCAGTCTTTGATGAGGAAGCTACTTCTCATGAGAAGTAGTTGGTATATTGAATTGATTGGTATTTTGTATATGACTTTGACATTTGATGTCAAAAGGGGGAGAGATATATATGGAAAAACACATTATCTTTTGGAAAGATTGGTATGGAAACTTTGGAAAACAAATGTTGCTCCCAGGGGGAGAGATTGTTATTTAGAAGAGATTATTACTCTCTGATTTCTGGTCATAATCTTTTTGGAGATTGTTGGTTTTTGATACTTGGCATTTCTGTTTTGGCACTTTGATGGTTTTTCCATCTTGTGTTGCCATCAATGCCAAAGGGGGAGATTGTTGGTATTTTGGTATGGTTTTGTCAATGATGTCAACACCTACTAAAACACTAGCATTTTGGAGATTCAACAACATTCACCGACAAGCAAGTAACTATTGCACAGTTACAAGTATATGGTACACCGGCAAGATATAATGATCACCGACACTTGGAATGGCATGGAAAACACTTGGTAATGTCAAAGACATCATTTGGACATCTTGTCCTGGAGTTTTGTTCATTGGTATATTCACAGTTGCATATTTGTTGTTACCGGCAAATAGGTCTAGGGTTACACCGACAGGTTTATCTTTTCCAGATCAACATGGCACACTATGGAGATGATTAATTATTGTTGTAAATGCATTAAGCCGACATGTTCAATTGGTTATTGCATCATATATTATATTGTTTGTAAAATGTTTTTATTGTAATATCTTGTAGATCCGACCTACTAAAATTGGTCTTAGGTTATGGTATAAATGTAAGATCTTATTTGTAAGATCAAGTGTGGAATGCAAAAAATAATTGTGTGAAGGTATATGTGAGATTAAGAAGAGCTATACAAGAAGACATCATTTGAAGGTGAAGCTACATTTTTGTGAAAGCACATCAGCATTACACTGGTACTGAATCCAACATATGAAGATGCTATTTTGTGCAGTACATTCTTATTGGATTTAACCATCCAACTGTAGTCAGTGTGACTCCCATTTTGTGATTGAGTAGTGAGCTCTAGGTTGTTGGCCTTTCTGCATGTGTAAACCCCATTTATGTACACTTACTATCTGCAATAGTATCATCTGATTGTGGGTAAGGTTTCCCACCATGGTTTTTCCCCTTACAGGGTTTCCATGTACAAATATTGGTGTTATGTGTTGTGGATGACTTTGTGTTTATGTTTCATGCACTAATCCTTACCGATATAGCAATTAACTGTTATAACTGTCTACCGACATATTTAACTGGTTTACTAGTATTAAGCATTAAGTTGGTTAAATTGTTTTTGGTTTAAATTCATTAGACAACTAATTCACCCCCCCCTCTCAGTTGTCCCCGGGACCTAACAAGATGTAGGAAAATTGATAGTGCCTAGGGTTTTTATGGATGTGGACCTTTTGACCCAGATTCTTGCTAATTATGACCCTGTGGCCAAAGTAATTAGGAATGTGAATGGAGGGGTTCTGATTGAAATAAATGATGATGAGTTTAGAAAGGTTTTTAGAGTCAATGAAGTCTCCAATTATTTGGAGCCTATAAATTTTGAGACATTGGCTAAGGTATATGAGACTCAGAGGGATCATCTCTGAAGTGGTTCGTTGAAGGAGTTCTTTGTAAAGATATGAGGTTTAACAATGGTAGGCCCAAGCACCATGGAGCCCTTCTCCTTGAACCTTTTCACTTTGAGGGCTAAGGGAATTTACTGGTCTCTTTGCCAGATTTTTGGGGAAGATGCAGATACAACCATGCCTACACATTACATGCTTATGTTGGCACAAATCCTTAACTTATCCTTGGCCATCACATTTGACTTTTCTCCTTACCTCACTAATGCTATTCATGAGGGCTTGGTAGGAATTAAAAATGCCAAATTAGTCAAGCCTTTGGATGGTATTCTCTCCTTCTGCAAATGTTCTTATTCAAGGGTGCATACTTCTTTGCCAAGGAGATGTATTTATTAAAAGAGAAGTATGGAGAAGAGATGTCGGTTCAATTATGGAGCACTATCCTATCTTGGGAAAGAGAGAATGCTAGTTACCTAAATTTGATAGATGTTTTTCATCCAGGGTTAGGATCCTGATATGTTCTGAAAACCCTAGGATTCCCAAAGCCCTTCTCGAGTTCCTCAAGCCAAAAGAATTTGTTGAGGACATCAAAATTGTGCATAACTGGGCTGATATTTACTTATACCCTATTTATACTACTTTCAAAGTTTATGGGTTTAGAGGAACTCCATATCTGATCCCTTACCAGGTCCCCTTGAAGATTGAAATTGTAGAGGTGTTAAGACAATTAGGAAGTCTACAGGAAGCAGAGTTGACAAACAAAGGTAGGGGATCTATTTTCCCAACTATAACCCTGGCTCACCAATTTGTGATTACCAAGGGAGAATGGGTGCATTTTGACAAGTTCCTTCAACCATTCAGATTGTCTACTGCAGTAGTAAGATTTGCTGACCTAGAAGGGTTTTTCAATGATATGTTCAGAAAAAGAGTCATATGTGGAGGGAGGGCTCACCAATTCCACTTTCCCGAAGATTTGATCACGAATGAATTCAACTTAGATGAACAAGAACTGAGAAAATATAAGCGTATTGCATTCAAGAAGGCCATTGACTTCATCCACCAGTTTGATAGTAGTTATGATCCTTTGGCTAGTTTTACCCCTTTTGAGGAGAAAGTCAAATTTTTGATAATCCATTTTGAGGATTTAATGCAGGTTTTAAAGAAAAAGAGGGAAATTATTTTGAAAAATGACCCTGAGAAGGTTAAACTTGTTTTAGCTAAGCTGCATTTGCAAAGGCAGTGCCCTCGAGAGAGTATGTAATATACAAGAGATCAACATATAATGTGTTGATGCTGGCAAGAGATGAGCCCTCCTCATCAAAAGAAAAAAGGCCTGTAATAGATATGTTAGAAATCCAAGATTCACCCAAGAGGCAAAGAGCGGGAAAGGAGATACAAATAGGTGAAGCTTTATATTCTCCATCCCAATCCTCAATTCATGTGTGAGATGAACATGTAGCAGCAGAGCAACTGTTGCAATTAAGTCTTGGGGAAATTTCCCTCACTTATGAGGAGTTGCAAGAAGGAATGCATGAGGAGTTGGCAAGTGCCCAAATGGACCTAACTACAGGGGAGTTTATAGGAAAAGAACTAGACCCTATTATCAAACAGGCCAGTGAGGATTTTTTGGCTGATAACAATTTTGTCAAGAGAGGATCTTTCATGCAGTTTGTTTGGAGAACAAACATGGAAAACTTCAAGAAAAGATGTGAGAAGAGAAAAATGGAGTATCCAGACAAGGATATATCTGCAGTTGAAGAAGAGGTTAAGAAAGAGATGATGACTGAATTTGAAGCCATTACCCTTGAGTAGGGGAGAGAAATGATAGCAAAGGCTGGAGTGTTAATTCTCCCTGAGTGGGATATAGCTAACGCATTAATCCTTGATGTTATTAGAAAGGAGACAAAGCCCTTAGAAGGGGTGACCTTCAACAAGGATCATGCTGCATTGGTCATGTGGTCATTAAAAAGGGAAGAAAATAGGAAAAGAAAAGGCCCCTCAGAGTCCAGCTACTTAGGGGGAATGATTGTAAAGAGAATGAAGGACACAGGGCTAGTGGAAGTAGCCAGTACAACTTCGGAGTCTGCAAAGTTCAACATGGCAGTAGCTGAGAGAGAAGCAAAAGAGAAGGTTGACATCCTTGTGAAGATGAAAGTGATTTTAAAAGCATACAATGAGGCTAAGGTGGAATTAGTTCACAAGGATAAAATAATTGCAAAGTTAAAAGGTTAGATTGAAGGGCCACAACAGAAAGGTGAGTCATCCACTTTGATGATTGTTGCCACTCCAGCAAAATTTCCACCCACTATCTCAATCATTGAGTTTCCCCCTTCTCCTAGGACATATAGTTTTCAATCATCTGAGACTCTTCAGGATGAAATAGAAAAGTTGAAGCAAGCTCAAGCTATCTTTGCAAGCAAATATGAAGAGAAGGTTAGAGGTACAATTTTGAAGTTTGTTGACACAGTAGGGGCTCACTTTGTATATATATACATGAAGAGAATTTTGAATACATTGACCTCTTTAAATGAGGATAAAGCTATTTTGGAGACAATTCTAAATAAATGGATGGATAGGGAAGCGGATTTGGAACTTATGAGCTCATCTCATGAAGAGGCAGAGGCTGATACTACTATTAAATCCACATGTGAGTCGGTTAAAGGTATGACTAGGTTAGCAAAAGGAAGAGCTGGTCTAGAGAGAAAAGAAAACCTATATAGGAAGGAATATGCTAACCAGAAATTTGAATTATTTCCTGGAGGTTTTGATAATACTAGCCAAATAAAGGATGAAGAGGTATGACTTAGTGAGTTAGGACATAAATTATCACAATGGATAAATGAAGTCATCAATTCAGATGACACATCTTTATTTATTCAAACAATTGAAGAAATTGAAAAGATGAAGTCACACTATGGTTTTTTAAAGGCAGAAGTCAAGCAATTAAGAAGCACTTGGAAAAGATTAAATAAGCTAAAGAAGAAAATTGTTAGTTATTCTTGGCCTAATGATGTCAAGTTTCAAGAATGGAAAGACAAATATAGGATGCAAGAGGCAGAGGCTCAAGAATAGCTAATTGATGTGGCAACTTTGCAACAACCTTCAGGAAGTTAGGGATGAAAGTGATTTGTAACCTCTTTCAAGAGGGAATTACGGTTGTAACAAACTATTCCTAGGAAAGTTCGAAGCTTGTGTGCATCCATACCATTATAAATGGATACCAGGACTATTGAAAAGATCATCACAAGAATTTGTAAGGAAACTCTGTCAAGATTTATATATAGTTTTCTAGTTTTTTCAGAAAATTCCTCGAGTTATGTATGATTTTTGAAAATGGATATTAATATACAGACCAGATCATTTTGAGCTCATATCTCTGTTGTCTTCTTGTGTGCATTCATTGATTTACTGGTTTCTTTTAAATAATCTAGGGTTATTTGATCGAAATGGCACTGCAAAGCAATCTTACAGACATATTTTTAGGCTTTTCTCTCCTTGAGAGAAATTAAATATACGTGAAATCTCTCTATTAGTAAATCAATAGTTTTCTACTTGAATTTGATAAATGATTTTAGCATAAAGGAAAAACTTATATATATGTCAGGCATATATTAGGTTGATGAAGTAGAAGTGATAGGATGTAGGCGAATGTCTAGATTCATAACTCTTTAGTTTGGGTGACTCTGTAGCCCGCATAAAGCACTGATATCATTTGTGGAGTTCTTTATATCTTTCTTGGGGTCAAGACTGAAAAAAGAACACATGTTTTCTTTTAAGTTTCAGTATTATTGAGGTGATGAGGTTTATGGGTTTCTAACGCTGGTTTACTGTGAATCTTATAGTAAAATTGTGAAAGTATTCACAAGAGGTATACCCACCTAAGATTAGGACAAGCTCAAAGTGTAAAAGGTTTTGCACAAACCTTGTTATATGTTATTCTGGATTTTGATTTTCTCATCGTTCTCTCCACATACAATAGAGGATTTAAATTTTCTTACAGAGGGGATAGGGAAATCAGAATTTGAGAACAACAAAACTGGCGACTCTATTGGGGAAGTAGTCATAGTGTGAATCTATATTGCAGATCTAGTTCTTATATTGCCCAAAAAATTTGTTCAAATTTGTGTGTATTTGATCCTTGTAGAAGGCCATTTTATCCTTGTTCTTTGTTTTTTTTCTCTCTGGAGATTTTTCTCATTTTATTGTCTCCTACGAGTGATTTGCCGAGCTTAATAATTTCTTATTTTCCCATATTTTTGGGTGGTGACTCTGACTTAAAATAACCAATGCTCTTGAATAAGCATAAGTCCTTTCAAGGAAACACATATAACACAGAGAGGGAAAAACACAAGGTCTTATATGAGGAGGAATCCTCAAGAGACGTTGCAAGGGGGGTTGCCTGTGAAGGCCTGAAAAGGCCAGAAATGATTAGTTGCACATGAACCATCTAATGTTGCCTAGATACAGAAAAGTAGTCACATGGGTAAGTCCTCTGAAAAACCCATATATGCAAATTCAAATTCTTCTTCCCGTGAATCTGAGCAGGACATTTTGGGTTTTCATTCTAGTTTATTTGGTAATAATGAAGATGTCCAAGTTTTGAATCAGGGGATTTCTTATGCTAATATATCTAGGAAGGATAGAAATAGTTCTAATGTTAAGATGGATTTTATACCAAGAACTGTAGATGAGAATATTAGTCTGATTGATATTGATCAAGTCAATATGTCAGATTCAGAAGAGAGTTTCCCTGATGAAGATGAAGTATCCCAAGAAATTGAGGCTCTTAATAGAAGAGTTCATCAATTGATCTCTCCGAGGACACAAAAGGAAATAAATAAAGAAAAGGAAGTTCAGGCTAAATTGATTGAGAGAGATAGGTTGTTAAGGCAGATTGTTGATCTTGAATTGTTCACCCAAGAGAAAACCAAGATTGAGGAAGAGGGTCCAGTTATCAGAGAAAATCTAACTGTCAAGACCAACCCTACACACAAATTTGTTGTGAAAACTAGTAGGGAGGTTCTTAGTGATCCACAACCTATTAGAACTAATATTGAAAAAGGAAAACAAAAGTGCATGGAAACTAGGTTTGGATCTAAGACTCCAGAAGAAATCTCTCATCGGATGTCTGCACATGAGATAGAGATAGAAAAGATGAGGAAAGAAAAGGAAGATCTACAAAGGGAATTGGAGAGAGCTAAGTTAGAAGCAACCAATCAAGAGGTTAAAAGAAAAATTAATTATCTAAAGGCTCCTCCTATAATATTTCCTTCAACATACACAAATAAGCTTTTACCTCAACATGCTTCACACCCTCTAGTCAAAATTCAGTCAACCCTACCTGTGAGTATTGGTCCAGTTAGTCAAGTCCCTATTACCAATCAAAGTAACCAAGCCCCTCTAACTCATGGTCTTAATATGAGAATGAACATGGGTAGTAATCCTACTGGTAACCAGTTCCAGAGAAGACCGATTAATTTGGAGTTGTACAAACAACTTTTCTTTGAGGGAATCCCAGGGTACCCAAACCATGTTCCTACTGAATTGAGGGATAGGCTTCAAAAATTTGCTCGCAATAATGCTATAAGTGCAAAAGAGCACTTAAAATCTTTTGGTGATCTGGTAAATGACTATTAGATTGTAGATGAAGATGTCATCATGAAATTATTTGTACAATCTTTGGTGGATGATACAAGGGATTGGTATAGAGGTCTACCCGTAAATAGCATTGGTTCTTGGGAGGAGTTTAAGAATTGCTTTCAAGAGCAATATGGTGATAAAATGAATGTGATCTTTATGCTCAATGAGTTCAACAATATCAGGAAGTCTGATAATGAAATTGTCATAGACTTCAATGCGAGGTTTCAGAAAGCAATGCATAGGCTCTACCAAGTGATGTGATTAGATGATAATATGTGTCTGGACACTTACTATAATGCTTTTGATTCTAAAATGGCTTACATCCTGAGGGATAAAAACCCACATAGTCTAAGAGATGCTTTCAGAATTGCCATAAATGTAGAAAGTAATAGGAAAGAATTTGGAAAGGTGGGAAGGAGGACCAATGGTAGGCTATGGCAAGAATCCAAACAGTGGCCTACTAAAGTTGCCAAGGAAGAAGACAAAATGGAAAAGTTAATGACTGTTGTGAAAGATCTTACTACTAAAGTAAATAAAATTTGATAAACCTCATTACAATTGGCAAGATAGGCCTCCCAAATTATATGATATGACATACAACACCACTTGGAAGGATGGCAAACCTTATCATGATAAGTTAAAAAACACATAGAACTAGGACACCCCAGATCCTTTAAAGGGAGGAAATGTACACAACATGGAAAATACTCCCTGGTGCATGGCCTATGATGGGCCACATTCTCCCCATCAGTGTACTATGGCTCAAGCTCTGGATGAATCCATGAGAAAGGAGGGTGAGCCTAATATTAACATGTTTGACACTATTGTTGAAAGTGATAATGAGTCTTCACAAAGTGAATCTAGTGGGTATGATGCATCAAGTTATAATGAATGTCATCAAGGGCAGCTAAAAATTGATTGGCATCCTACTTTAAATGTGGTAACCATTGAAGATGAAGAAATTCATCTTAGAAGACCTAGTGATGAAGAGGTAAAAAATCTTACTAAGGCTGCCATAGCCAAAGCCAAGCATAATTACAATCTAAGAAGTAATAAAAGGGATGGAGATTAGGGTGAACCTAGCTCTTTGTTCATGAAAGAACTATCTCAAAAAAGGAGAGTAAGCAATAATGCTCTGCCTCAAGATGGTCATGCAAAAGGTGACCAATCCAAAGATGTGGCCAAGAGTGTAGATAACAATACTATCGGCGATTACAAGGGACTGCTACAGCTAAAAGGGCAAGTCATCCTAAAATAGAAAAAGCCAAAGCACATACTGAATCAATTATCAATTCCACTTTTGACATGACTCGGGCTTTGACCCAAATGAAGGTTACAGTCCCATTGGTAGAACTATTGAAAATAAAGGAGCACAGAGAAGCTTCTCTCTCTCTATTTTCTAATATATCAGATAATAGTGCAGTTTTACATGTAGACACAATGAAGGATGAAAAGTATCATGAGCTTTAGACTCCAGAAATATATGTTGGAACAACAATTAGTCAAGAACCTTCCTAGGTGGATCCTTTTTATATGACCTTATTAGTCAATAATAGGCTAATCAAGAATTGGGACTATTAGTAAGTACTGTGTATGGGAAATGTTATGCTATGGAAAATAGATAAGTGTCTGTGGTAGGTACAATGAAGGATGTGGAGGTAAAGATAGCAGCATTCCCTAAAGTGACCTATAAAATGGATGTCATAGTAACTGACACAAAACACCATCATGGCATGCTATCATCCAGATAATTGGTTGCAGCAGTTGGAAGAAACTTGCAATTAGATCTTTCATATGAACCAATCCCAGTAAATGGAAGCCAAGTTAAGTTATATAGAGAACCACATGCTCCTAAGGTAATTGAGAAGACAGACCCTAATATGTTGAATTGTATGATTGATGTGGATCTTGATAACTTCAGAGTACAACCAATTCTACCTCAGTTGAAAAATATTGATCCTATTGTTAATGAATTGGAATCTCAGCAACAAGGTTTATGGCACATGTACTTTGATGGAGCTTGCTCTAAGGAAGGATCTAGAGCAAGAGTTCTTTTTGTGTCCCCATCAGGTATGACTTTCAAATACTCTTTTCTATTATCTTTCCAGTTTACAAATATCATAGCTGAATATGAAGCTTTGTTATTAGGGCTTGAAGTTGCTAAGAAGCATGGAATTTAGTTGTTAAGAGTATTTGTGGATTTGGAGTTTGTGGTCTCTCAGATAAGGTCTAAATATGCATCCAAAAATGATCATTTGAAAAGATATAAACATGCTGTTTGGGATGTGATTGAGCATTTTTGTGCATTTTCTATTAACTGGATAGAAAGATCAAAGAACATCATGGCTGATTTATTACCTAATGTTGCACTAAAGAATGATGATGTAACATTAACCGGTGTGTCTACAGTTGAGATAAAAGCTAGGCCTACTATTCTTGATAATGTATATAACTGGCAACTATTTGTAGATAATGAAGATATTCTTAGATTCATACAGTGCATTGATGATTATGATAGACAAAACATTGATTGAAATGCATTAGTAGAAATTGTGGATGATAAAGAAACGGTGTTTGGAAGTGACATAGTCTAGTTGGAAACCAATGAAATCCCCAAAGGATTGGTAGAATTGGAAGGTATGTTCAGTCATAGTGATAGTCATTTGCATCAATAGTCTACCACCAAGTTAGAAGAATTGGAGGAGGTGAACTTGGGAACCCAATCACTCCCTAAGTTGGTATATATTGGAAAGAGCCTTGCTCCCCATATTAAGACTTATTAACTTATTAAGAAAATACAAACATGTTTTTTCTTGGTCTTATGAGGACCTAAAGGTGTATAGACAGGACCTATTTTAGTATGAAATTCCTCTGCATTCAGATGCTAAGCCTTTTAGATAGAAGAAAAGACCTATCAACCCCCTTTTAGAGATTAAGATGTAACAAGAATTAATTAAGTTGAGAGAAGGGGGGATTATTAAGCCTATAAGACATTCTTCATGGGTGTCCAATTAAGTCCCTGTTAGAAATAAGAATGGGGAGATAAGGCTTTGTGTTGATTTTAGAAATTTGAATGTCACTTCTTTGAAAGACAACTATTCTTCCCCCAATATAGAGGCAATGTTGCAAAGAGTAACTGGGTGTGATTTGTTGTCCATGATGGATGGGTTCTCAAGATACAATCAAGTATTAGTGGAAGAGTCCGAACAGTTCAAGACTGCTTTTACTACCCCTTGGGGGACATATGTATATGTGAGAATACCATTTGGTCTTAAAAATTCTAGAGCTACTTTCCAGAGAGAAATGGATGTAGCTTTCAAGGAATCTATCAACATCATTATGGTTGTGTACCAGGATGATCTAACATGTTTCTCTAAAAGGGTAGATGACCATTGCAGGCACTTGGAAAAAAATTTCAACAAAGCTCTGGAGTTTGGTGTTTCCTTAAATCCAAAAAAGTGTTATTTTGCAGTCACTGAAGGGACGTTGCTTGGGCATATTTTCTCCAAGGAAGGGGTTAGAATAGACCCTAAAAGGATCGAAGCCATAAACAATGTACCTGAGCCAAAGAATGTCAAAGGTATTCAATCTTTCCTAGGCAAGGTAAATTTTGTCCCACGATTCACTGCTAACTTTGTTGAGATAGTCAAACCTATTGTTGACTTGCTTAAGAAATATGCAAAGTTTTCTTGGGATGAAGAAACTATAAGGGCTTTTGATAATGTAGACACCTAAAAATGGTCAATGCTTGCAGAGTCATACTTTAACATTTGCGCATTGCCTCATTTTAGGTTTTTGCGTCGCATTAACATTTCTCCTATGATTCATACTTGGTTTTTATCATTTGCGAACATCGATTCTTTCTTCTACATTCTTCCTTTATCTCTCTCTCGAATTTGGTCTTCTCGACAATAATTTCCAATCATGATTTTGATCAATTTTATCCTATTGCATCAATGTGCGTGCTTATTTGTCATCATTTTGGACATCGTCAATCCTAATTAGGGTTTTGTCCTCCTGTCAATCTTGCGATTGATTTGTCATCGATCATTGTCCTCTTGTCAATCTTGTCCTTTGGCGATCGATTTATCATCAATCCTTATCATTTTCAATCTTTTCGTTTGACGATCGATTTGTCATCGGTCGTTGTCATGTTCGATTTTGACATTTTGCGATCGATTTGTCATTGATCGTGGTCATTTTCAATATTGTCATTGATTCTTGTCCTCTTGTTCAATTTTGTCATTTTGCGATCAATTTGTCATCGATTGTTGTCTGTCTCAATTATGTCAATTTGGATCAATTTGTCATTGTTCCTCGTCAATTGGAGCATTTTCTCAGTCAAATCATTTATCACATTGGTCATTTATCAATCCAAAATCAAATCATGATCGAGTCAATTATCTTTCATCAAGACCTAATTCATCTTCTAGTGTTTTGTGATTTAATCATTTAACCTTGTGTGTGCAATTTCTTCCTTTAGGATTAATAAATTGTTTATTTATCCTAAGTCTTCTCATTGCAATTAAATGTTCATTTAATTGGCTAATTATTCCTCTTTGTGAATTAATTAATAAATGACAAATTATTAATTAATTTACCTAATTTCTAATTTCCATCAATTTCCTAATTTCTTAATTTTCTAATTCCTAATTTCAATTTCCTCCTATTTCTCTCCCAAATTCATGGAAATGACATGTCAATTTGTCATAAATTTGTCATAATTGACAATCAATCAATTTTGACATAGAAGTTGTCATAATTTGTCATAAATTATCAATCAACAAATTTTGCATAGAAAGTGCATAATTTGTCATAACTGACATAATTGATTTGCAATTTCCATTTGAATTGAATCATGCTAATCTTGTCATCTCTCCAATTCTTCTATAAATTGGATGATCTTCATCAATCAAGGCTAATAATTGGTAATCAGGCTATCGAATTTATGCTTCTAGTACTCTTGATCAATAATCAATGTCAATCTTGCTTTCAATCATGTATGTGCACTTGTAGGTGAGATCCACAACCAAACCGTTTGAAGAGGAAAGAAGAACAATGGAGCCGCATGAAGGAGCATTCAAATCACATCCTTGGTTTGCATAATCTTTGCTTTTGAATGTTTTTATTTCATGTCTCTATTGAATGTGTCTTAGGATAGATTCATTGCAATGAATGCATTTGTGATTGAGCTATTATGTTTATCTTGTTTTGTGATGATTCCCTATTTCCTAACGTACAGATAAAATTAAAAAGGTTATTCAGGAGGCACCAATGTTGAAGTCCCCTGATTACAATAAGCCATTTTCATTGTTCTCTTTTGTTTCCTATCACACGGTGGCAACAATCCTTCTTCAAAAGGATGCTAAGGGATATGAACACCCTATTGCTTTCTATAGCAAATCTCTACAAGCTGCAGAGCTGAAATATGAAATAATGGAAAAGAAAGCATATGCCTTAGTTAAAGTTGTAAAAGCATTTAGGCCATATCTTCTAAATACACAAATTGTTGCTTATGTCCCACATGTAGCTGTTAAGGACATCTTATCTCAATCTGAGGTCACTAGCAAGAGGTTCAGGTGGATAACCAGAATTCAAGAGTTTGATCTAGAAATGAAGATTACTAAATTGGTAAGAGGGTTAGGTCTTTCTAAGTTGATGGCTGAATGAAATTTCCTTGGTGTTGAAGTTGAGAATGTCCTAGTCACAAGTATTGAGACACAACCCTAGTACTCAGAAGTAGTACATTTTTTGATGGATGCAACATACTCAGAGGGAATGACACCTAATCAGAGAAGGACATTGAAAATAAAGTCTCAAAAGTATGTCCTTATTCAGGGTGATCTATATTGGTGAAATAGAGATGGGGCATTGGTGATATGCCTAGATAAATCCCAAGCTAGAAGGATGCTAACCAAAATGCATAATGGAGTATGTGGAGGCCATTACTCGACCAAGACCATAGTGAAAAAATAGTCCGGGCTGGTTACTATTGGCCTACTTTGTTCAAAGATGCCCATGAGCGTGTTTAGAGCTGTGAACCATGCCAAAAATTCTCTTTTAAGTTAATGTATGAAGGAGCTTTTCCCCTTAACCCAGTTATAGTCGAAGACCCTTTTGTTTAGTGGGGCATTTATTTTATTGGGGAAATAGCTGAGCAGTCAAGAAGAGGTCACAGATGGGTTATAGTGGCTACTTATTACTTTACTAAGTAGATTGAGGCCATACCTACTAAAAGAGCTACTAGTAAAGTTGTCATTGAATTTCTGATGGATAATGTCATAACATGATTTGGTGTTCCTATGAAACTGATAATGGACAATGCCATGAGTTTTAGATCAGAGGAATTCACTGAATTTGTACTAGTCATGGGATAATCATGTCTTACTCTTCACCATACCATCCACAAGGGAACGACCAAGAAGAATCCAACAATAAAATCCTTTTGAATATTATCAAGAAAATTCTTGAGGAAAACAAAAGGTCTTGGGATTATAAACTTCTGCACCTGTGTTGAGCATTCTGCGCCTATGTTCAAGACATTCTGTGCTTGTGTCCTACATTCTACGCCTGTGTCATGGGTTCTGCGCCTGTGTAAAGTCCAGAACAGGGGTAAAAATGCATTGTTTTATTTGAAACTTGTTTAGTTTTTGCATTCTATTTTCTGTGCTTTAGATGTTGGTACTAATTATCTGTATAGAATCTTGGCATACGCATGGAAAAGACAATAAAACAAACTACTAACATGTGTTATGCAGAATCGATAGTCAAAGACAACAAATCAAACTCCTAACTTGGGTTTTGCAGGTTGCCTTGGAGAAACAACCAAACTTTGTGTTTGTGTTTCTTAATTAGGCACTTAGTGATTTTTAAATAGGTTGGAATGAATGTGTTTGTGCTTTGATTGTTGAGTGTGACATTGGAGTAGGAGAGTATGCTCTCATCCTTCTTAGAGTGATCAGAAATCCAGATCTTCGATACCATGCTCATGTCTTTGATTTTTTGTCTCCTTTAGAGGGCCTGCCTTCCCGACCACTTTGCTTTTGCAAGCAAGTGATAATCATGAGAAGGGAATGACCCAAAGTCAGTACGGCTGGAATTCCTTGGCATTCTAACTCACTATAAAAAACTACTCGATGAGCGAAAGCTTTGAAGGAAGTATTACGTGGGAATTGCAGTTACTTGGGAAGTGATGACCCTTGGACTCTTTCTCATATCAACATCTAAGTAGGTTCTCTTGGTCTAAATCGTGCTTGCGTGACTACATTTGTTTGGTATCTTGATGGGCTTAATGTCTCAATCACACTTGCGTGACATCAAGGAGTAATGCTTAATAGAAATCCTTACTAAACACCTTGTTTTTAGAGGCCAAAAACCCTTCTAGTTGCTTGAGAAGGACAAATTTGGATACTTGGAAGAGATACTAAGTTCGCCATGGGGAGATTTCCATGGGGACTGATGCTTGGCTGCCCTGAGAAGTGAGTGCCGTGGAGGGGAGCCCGTGGGGTCAAGCATCTATGTATTCTCCTTGAATCCCATAATGAGTCTACCTCTCAAGTACCTAATGTCTTTGCCTACCATAAGAAATGTGGAAATGAGCATGATTGTCTTGAGTCTAAGTTGCAATATCTTGTATTCTTTCCTTGTCAAAAGTTGAATTGCATCCCATTTCAAAAAGAAAAACAAATTGATCCAACATAAGTTTAAGCACAAGAGACATTCATCCAACAAAATTTTATCAAGATTCAAAACTCATCTTCAAACATGGTTCTCAAATATTGTTCAAAATCTTGTCTCAACATTCATGTCACTTACATTTAAGTTCATCCTAGGTTTCATTTTGCAAAAGTCATTGTCAAGTACCAAGGTTAGGTGTCACCTAAGTCATATTCCTTTGCATATCAATAAGAGTCATCCATTTGCATATGTCCTCTTGCATCAAAGTCATATCATTGTCATTCATTCATATTTGCATACCCTAGGTCTCTTCATTAAGCTTAGGTCATTATAATATCATATTAAGGTCACTTGCATAGTAATGTCCCTTTGCATATAGTGCCAAAATTAGGTTTTGTCATACTTGAGTAATCCTAATCTTTGATAAACCCTAAGTCATTGTTAAGAAGTCTAGACCTTATCAAATCCTTTGTCCTTTTGTCATCAATATCATTTGGTCAAACCTAGCTTAGTATCCAAGCATATAGGGGAGACTTTGTCATTTGTCCTTTTGTCACCTATGTCCTTTTGTCCTTTAAGGTCTAGATATCATTCCAATTTCCTAAGGGTCCCTCTCTTAGATTCGCATTTCAAAAGTTTGTCAAAATCTTCGAAAACAACCAAAAACATAGATTGCATGCTCGTCTATATAGTTTGCATTTAGTTGCATATCATACATTATCTTTGAAAATTCCAAAAACATTGCATTTGCATAAGTGACATGCCTGTTGAGACAAGATCAAAATCTAAAAAGATGGGCAAACCAATGTATCAACCCATGGACAACATAGCAAATTCACAGTTTCAAACCAGTCAAATAGTACAAATTGAAGGTTCCTCAAACACATGTCTACCACCATATGGAACGGTTCAACTTGTGCCACCTCCATTATATGAACCAGTGTTTGTACCTATGAAACCAGGACATGGGAGTGTTCCACCAACTCCAAGAGGAAGTGCGCCTTTCAATTTGAATCAACCACACCTGCAACATGACATTCAAAATCAAACACTATATGAAGAACAAACCCTCTCACAAGGATTTGGTTCAGATCAAGGCTTTCACCAAGAAATGAATCCAAATGTCCAACCAGATTCCTCATCCGATTTCGATACTTCTGAAGATGTTGACATGTTCCTTCAAGATCTAAAGATAACAAAAAACATGGATAAGTTCTTGAACAAAGTCTTTAAGATGTTTCCACAAAAGTATCTTAACATGATGAGTAACGTGACATCTTCAAGTGACCAAATCAATGTGCAAGAACAACAAGGTGATGAGTTGTTAAGTTTTTCCCTACATTCAAATGAAGAAGATGCACAACAAGCAACTCAACCTACCTTGATGAGTAAACGTGCTTCAAAGGCATTGACAGTGACTATTCCTCAAAAGTCACCATTTGAAATGATAAATAATCCACTATTCAACACAACACCTGTAACAAAAGATCAAATGAAGAGCACGCAAGTATTCACAGCTGTCCCTCAACAAGAAGTGGTTCCTTACATTCATAAAGTGGGATCAAAATCTAAGATGCAGGAAAGCTTCACAACTGGAATGCCTAATGTCACCAATGTCCAAAATAATTCCACGATGCAACAAAGTTCTTATGTCCCGTTAAGTTCAATATCTTTGCCGAATACTATTGCGACAAATCCTTCAATAATGGCAACACAAAGAGCTACAGATAGTGGTTTGCAACAACAACAATTGTTGCAACAATTGAGTAATATACAAAAGGTACAATCAAATGTGCAAACAAGTGATGTGCAACAACAACAATTTCACATTCGACAACAAATTGCAGCGCCTTCGGCACCATTACAAGTTAATGCAAACTTGCAACCATCACAATGGATTGGACAAACAACACAGCAAGTTAATGCAAGTGCTATACCCCATCCTAAGTAGAAGCAATGAAAAGCACCTAAACAAAGTTTTTTACAAATGATGGGATATACACCATGATGATAATTGGCACAAAGTCAACAAGTTTCGATCCGTCAGCCTCAACACCAACATGTGCCACAATATGTGCCAAGGCAAGCAAGCTATCCTACTTTACAACCGCAATTGGCGCCTGTGCAATATCAACAACCTACTTAATTGCAATATCAACCTAGGCTCCAAGAAGCACAACAACAAGGTCAATATCAAGGCATAGCACAACTACAACAACAAGGGATGTATCAAGAACTTTATTTGCCGGAAACACAAAAAATGGCCATTTCAGAGTATCAACAACCGATTGGAAATGCGATGTATCGAAAAAGGATACCAACTGGGATTAATGATGGACCTCTAAATTCTGATACAATTGTGCAACAACTTGAGAAGTTGCAACGAAAAGTTGATGCATTAGAAACTAAAGGAACAAAGAAGTTGTATACAGATCAAGATTTATGTCCTAATCCATTTGACAAGAGTGTACACATGCCTCCATTCCCTAAGCATTTTGATGCACCTAATTTTGAGAAATATAAAGGGAATGGCAATCCAAAAGATCACATTCGAGCATTTTTCACGGCATGTACTGAGGTAAGCTATGAAGAGACTTATTTAATGCGCTTATTTGTACGAAGTCTCACGGGACAAGCTATGGATTGGTATTCACAGTTGCCAGGAAATATAAAGACTTGGTCTGAATTGGCTCAAAAGTTTTTATCTCATTTTGTGTTCAACATCGACAGTGATGTGACCATGTCAGATTTATGCAACACCAAGCAAAAGCAAGGTGAATCATTAGTGACTTTCTTGCAACGATGGCGAAGCTTGTATAGTCGTTCTTCTCTTGATATACCCGAAGAACAACAAGTGAATCTGTTTATCCAGAATTTGGTCCCAGAAATGATGTATGAGCTAAAGTTGAAAAGTCCCAGTACTATAGAGAAACTCATTAAGAAGGGAGTGAGCATTGAAACAGCTCTGGTAGCTAAAGGAATTATCAAGCTCAATAAAGACAATGACAATACCAATTATTCAGGGGATAGAAACAGATTTTGGTATAAGAACAAGAATGTCACTAACGATGGAGTTGTTGATGCAAGAGAAGTGAATGCAAATCAACCCCCATTCATGATCATGAAATTGAGTGTTCCTAATATGTGAACTATGGAACAAAATCAAGCATCAATGAGCAATGTTACTCAACAGTCGCAATATCAACAACATACTCAACAACAAGGCCAACAACAAAACCAGCAGCGCAAACCCTTCCGATCATGGGATGGGCCTCCTCGACAATTTACGCCATTGGGAGAGCCTATTGAATCAGTAATGAGACAATTGATACAAGCAAAATTTATTAAGCTACCAGATATCAATGTAGAACCAACGGTAAAACCGCATTGGTGGAATGATAATGCGTACTATAAATATCATCGGTCTAAAGGACACAAAACTGCATCCTGTTCCCAATTGAAACACATGATTCAAGATTTATTAGAGCAAGGAGTAATCAAGGTAGATCCACCCCATCTGACCTCTAACACTGATCATACTATTTTCAAAACTCCTTTGCTTGATCATGACAAGGGAAAAGCGTCTTCTTCCAACTCTGCCCAAAAGGCCAATTATGTAAGTTTTGGTTATAATAATGTCATTAATTGTTTTCATGCATCAAATGAGTATGTTTCTACCTTGAGAATAAAGGGACAAGATCCTTCTTGTGCAGTCACCACTCGTCGATCCAAGATAGTCCTGAAAGGAGCTCCTGCAGCTCCTCCCAAGCCAACTCCTGCAAGTCAGTATAATCTTTTAGATCACCTAGGAAAGACACCTGCACAAATATCAATCCTTGAGTTATTGAAAATGTCTCCCATGCATCGTGCAGTCCTAGATAAAGATTTAGTTGAGTCCACTGTTCTGACAGATATTGATGTTGACCAGTTTCAAGCCCGGATTGGACATTTAGCCGTTTCCCGAAATGTCGTATTTTCTGACAATGATATCTCACCCGACAAGCTCCCTCACAATGATCCTTTACACCTTGAAGTCTTTCTTCATAACTGCAAAATCCGATGAGTCTTGATAGATGGCAGAGCAGGTCTTAATATTTGTACTTTGAGAGTGGTTATTGGCCTTGGGTATACAGAAAATGACATTGATGCTTCTAAAAGAATAACAATCAAAGAATATGATGATGCTGAGCGCCCATCCAAAGGGATAATTACATTACCTATCAGAGTTGGTCCAGTGACAGAAAACACTTTCCTGCAAGTCCTCGACCTTGATCTCCCTTATAATATGATCCTTGGCCATCCATGGATTCATGCAATGAAAGCAGCTCCATCCACCTATCATCAATGTTTGAAATATCCTTACAATGGAACTGAGATAACAATTCCTAGAGATCCTAATCCATTTCAATTTTGTGCTACTCTAAAGGATACCCCTCAGTGGCAAGTCCCAATCAATTGTTAGAGGCTTTTGAAGGAAAATTGAAGATACAAGACCAAGGATGTGGAGAATATTCAATGGATCAGACATTCCTCATCGGGAATTTGCCAATATCTCCAAAATCATATGGCAAACCGCATTTATTGCAAAAAGAACCTAAGGTCATTATTCAATATCAGCCTCCTACTACATTTACCAAATGGGGAGAACTTGACAAGGAAACTGTAGATGATGATGTCATAGATTGGATTTAAAAGATCCAATTGAGACCCCACCTGTCAGATTGCTAGTGGAACGATATGGCAAAGGATTTACCATGCTGCAAAAGAAAGGATATGATGGTTGCAGTGGCTTAGGCCTGAACTACAATGGAAGGCTAGAACCTGTCATACCCAAGAGATGACCTCCAACTTTAGGGTTAGGTTTTGTACCATTGTGAATTGGATCCACATCTACCAAAGTGCCCACGTGTAGAAAAGGGCGTGATTCTGATGATGAAATAACACCTCAGGATACCCAACTCGAGACTGATTCCAGTGAATGGGAGTGGAGTTATTTTTCTTCTTGTTCCTATGCCCTCGATAATATCTTCATTGACCCCGATAACTTGCCTATGGAAGACAAACATGAAATAACTCCTCTTCCTAAAACCTGTCCTCAGGCTTGGATAGAGACATTTTGGGATCCAAGCTCCGAATCCGATACAAGCAGTTCAGATAGTGACACTACAGATGTTCATATCTTTACCATATCAATCCTCTCTCTCCTTACAATTGATGATGACATGCCCCTCATCTATCCCCAGCTTATCCAATATGACCAACAAGAATCTCTCACATTGAAATATTTTCAAAATGACGAAGCAATTGCAGAATTCCTTGGACTACGGGAAGGCATACCACAAGGTGATCACAAGGCAGGATTTGCTATTGACCTAGATTCCATGGCATATTTTGGGGAGTCAACTCCCTCTTCCAGTCATCAAAATGAAAAAAGAAAAGAAATAATAAAAAATCAAAAGAATAGATCTTTGGGTGTATTTGGTGTCACAGCTGGCAAGTTACTAGGATACATTGTTTCTCACCGAGGCATTGAGGTTGACCCTGCCAAAGTTAAAGAAATAATGGATATGCCTCCACCTTCAAATCTCCAGCAATTACGAAGTCTACAAGGAAAGCTCCAGTCAATCCGCCACTTCATAGCTCAGTTGGCTGACAAATGTCATCCATTCCAGCATCTATTGCATAAAGGTGTCACTTTCAAATGGATTGAGCAATGTCAATCAGCCTTTCAAGCTCTTAAAGAATATTTGCTGTCGCCACCTATTCTAATGCCTCCAATAGATGAAAAGCCATTTTTATTGTATATTTCTGCAACTAAAACGGCATTAGGAGTTCTCTTGGCCCAACAAGATGAGAACGGCAAAGAGAGAGCTATTTACTGTATCAGTCAGACACTGGTAGGCTATGAGCTAAATTATTCAACTATTGAAAGGGCATGCTTAGCAGTGGTATTTGCAATGCAGAAACTCTAACATTATATGCTGAGCCACCGAACATTGTTGGTTGCAAAAATTGACCCCTTAAAATATTTGCTTAGCCGAGCAGCTTTGACGGGTCGCCTAGCAAAATGGGTCATGATTCTCAGTGAATTTGACATTGAGTATATGGAGTGAAAGGCCTTAAAAGGACAAGTCATAGCAGATCAACTTGCAGAGGCTCCTCTTTCTGATGATCATCCCATGTTGACTGATTTTCCAGATGAGTCAGTCTCTGCTTTCACATCATCTACTGAATGGAAGTTATACTTTGATGGGTCCCATACCAAGTTCAGGTCTGGAGCAGGCATCTTGTTTGTCACCCCTCAAGGTGATGCTATTCCAAAGTCTTACAGAATAACTTTCCCCTGCACCAATAACATTGCAGAGTATGAAGCACTGGTTACAGGACTCCGAGTAGCAGTCCACTGGAATGTCAAGCATTTGCAAGTCTATGGAGATTCTCAATTAGTCATCTGACAAGTGAATGATGACTACGAAACAAAAGATGAAAAGCTTATTCCCTATAAGCATATGGTAGATTTTTTCAAGACCAAGTTCACGGCTATCCATTTCAAACAAGTTCCAAGAATGTAAAATAAGTCGGCAGATGTGATGGCTACGATTGCTTCCATGTTGAATATGCCAACCAATATGGACAAATGTGAATTTTTAGTTGAACAATTGCTGGTTCCTTCTTTTGACATTTCGATAGCGGATGTGATGTGAGTTCTTGTTGGTCCCAATTCCCCATGGTACAATGACGTCTATCAATATTTGAAATCCCAAACCTTACCACCCAACCTTTCTGCTAACCAATGCCGAGCCTTTATCTGATAGATAGCCAAATATGTCATCATCGCCGACACCCTTTACCGCCATTCCTTTGACCATACCCTCCTCAGGTGTTTGGATTTTGATGAAGCACAAACGGCTTTACATGAGGTTCACGATGGTATATGTGGGGGCCATTTCAATGGTCTAAGCTTAGCTAAAAAGTTGATTCGTGCTGGGTATTATTGGCCCACTCTGGAAAAAGATGTTCATGATTTTGTTAACAAGTGCTACAAATGCCAGATTCATGGAAACTACATTCATGCACCAGCCCAAGAGCTTCATTCTGTCATATCTTCGTGGCCTTTTTCTCAATGGGGATTGGATCTTATTGGCAATATTCACCCGACCTCTGCAAATGGACACAAGTTCATCATTACAGCCACAGAGAATTTTACAAAATGGATTGAGGCTATCCCCATGACCTATATCACAGGTGTCCAAATTTCAAAGTTTCTATTGAATTATATCATATGCTGGTATGGGGTTCCCCTTGCCATAGTCACAGATAATGGTCGTCCTTTCAAGAATAAAGATGTTAAAGAGCTTTGTGCAAAGTTTCATATCCAACACCGTTTCTCTAGTCCATACTATCCACAGGGGAATGGTCAAGCTGAAGCATCAAATAAAACCATTATCAAGATCTTGAAAAGGGTTGTCAATGATGTTGGTCGAGATTGGCATGTATAGCTGAATCCAGCACTATGGGCTTATCGCACTTCTATCCACACACCTACTGGCGCAACACCTTATTCCTTGGTGTATGGTGCAGAAGTTATTTTACCTTTGGAGGTGGAGATTACTTCCTTGCGTGTTTCCTTGCAACATCTGATTGATGACAAGACACACAGAGTCTCTCGGCTGCATCAGCTTGAGATGTTGGATGAGAAACGTCAGATAGCTCTGACACATTTGCAAGCATATCAAAACTGTCTCCGTCGCTCTTATAATAAGAAGGTCAAAGGGCGACACTTTGAAGTGGGAGACCTAGTTTTAAAGGCAAACCCTAAGAATGCAAAGTCTACTGACATCATCAAAGGTAAATTTGAACCTAATTGGGTTGGTCCTTTCATAGTAACTACAGCATATGGCTCGGGGGCATATCAGCTTGCTACCCCGGAAGGTGAACCTCTGTCCGATCCTATAAACGCATGCATCTTCGCAAGTACTGGGCATAATTTTCTATCAGTACTTCTTCAAATATGATCCTGAAAAAATAAAAAAAAATGAAAAAAATGAAAAATACAAAAAAATGAAAAAAATGAAAAATACAAAAAAAAGAAAAAAGAGAAAAAAGAAAAAGAGCAAAAAAAAGAGCAAAGAAAAATGATTCGCCCTCTAGTGAAAACCTGGCAAACAGGCACTCGGGGCAAGTACCTTGGTGAAAACCTGGCAAACAGGCGCCATGTGTAAAATGAGATCATTGCTCCATCATCTATCATGACCTCTAAGCTATGCTTTTTCTCAGCTGGTTTCTCATGTCTATCTTTGTCTTGACCTGATGTCCTATTCCAGGCTTGTTATTGGTCAACATCATTGTCTTACATACCCCGGTTCTTTGTCCATATGTTTTGGTCCCAGTCTATGTATGTCTTTCTGATGCACATTGGGTGCGTTCCCTTGTCATGATCGATCACTGGAACTTTTGCATTTAAAAATGTCCTGAAGAAAGATAAAAAAAAATTGAAAAATGTCCTGAAGAAAGATCAAAAAAAAGTTTGAAAAATGTCCTGAAGAAAGATCAAAAAAAAATTGAAAAATGTCCTGAAGAAAGATCAAAAAAAATTGAAAAATGTCCTAAAGAAAGAACATAAAAATTGAACAATGTCCTGAAAAAATCTCTCAAAAAAATCATATAATGTCCTGAAAAAAACTCCCTAGAAAAAAATCGACTAAAGTCCTGAAGAAATATCTAAAAACTGAAAAAATGAAAATCTCTAAAAAAATCATAAAAAGTCCTGAAAAAATGAGCAAAAACATTTTAAAACATTAAAATCCAAAAACATGCATTTTGCAATAAAGGATCTCTTTTTGTGCATAGACAGATCATTGAGCGTACATCCAACCACACGCAATCAACACTGTTTTTTAATGAAATCATGCGTTAACAGATGAACTTTTTATTCAAACCAGACATTCAAACTAATCCGAGTTGTCATATCAATCAACCTCAAAATCATTCATCCTTTGCACACTATCATGGGTCTTATACAGGGTGTGGTATACTCAAAACCAGACTGTGTCCTGTCTTAGACAAGGTATCACATTCCCTGAAACCAGACAGCATGATCATCCTATCAGCACTTTCAACTTTTGACAACGAAGATCTAGATGTTTGTTTGATTTGTTGGAATTTGTGCATCTTATCTTTTTATTGATTTATCTTTGGCTTCGGTCATGTTCCTATGTTGCTCAATGATGTCACCGAGTGATTTAGAGTGACCGGGATGGATCATGGTCCTTTTCTTGATTGTGATTGTTGTTTGTCTATGATGTGTCTATCCTTTGCAAAAAGGGTTGCATTTCAGCTCTGGCCTTCAATGCCATGATGCTACGCATCCATTTTGCTACATAAAAATAAAGGTTCTCACCTACAAAGTGCATTATTGAAAGCAAGTTTTCTTCATCTTTAACTGTCTTCTGTCTCATTTTCTTCTTACTAACATTTCTTCTGTCCGTTTGGCTAGTCAGTTTGGTTTAGTGCTCCGATTTCCCCGCACACATATGGTGCATCCTGCATCCATTTGGTTAGTACATTTGCATTACATTTGCACCATATCCAACATTTTATCCATTTCATATTATAAATGCATCCAAAAATGCATAAGCAAAAAAATATACATATCCATACATATTCCACAAAGGTACATAAACAATGCATGAGCCATCCATACATGGAAAAATAACATCAGTCATAACATATTGCATCCCATCCTATCGATGCATATCATATCATATTTCACAATAATATCGGAGTACAAAATCGGACTGTCTGTCCTAAGTATGGCCCGCAGGCTAACTACAAAATGTCAAAATACATAATGTCCACTGTCTGTCTAAGGAGCACGTGCCTCTGTCACTGGGTGCTCCCTCTATCCTCCTCAGCCTTGCAAGGTCTTGCAGATGATGTCCCTCCTGGTCTTGGCTATGGTGGTCTCATAGGTCCACTCACCCCCATGCTGCTCAATGACCTCCGAGAGCGTGCCCTACTCTCTGTCCTCGATTGTGCCCGATATGAAGGTGCTCTTTGCTCTGGTGGAACTGCACTCTCATATGGTGTCCTCCAATGGCGTATCTCCTCTCCGGTCTCTACCAACATTTTTCCTAGCTCCCGTACACTAGCATCCCGAATTGACCTAATATACTCAGCGATTCTCTATTCCTCTCGCTATGCCTGAGCCATCACTGTAGCTCGAGCCGCTGTGAGTCTAGCTATCTCCGCTCTGAACTGATCATGCTCTCTCTCTAAAGTCTCAATGTGATCCTACTGACTCGCTATGGTAGCCCTGAATATCTCCATCTTCTCTGTCCTAGCTGTCTCTGGCTCTATGGGTATGTCCTGTAATGCCTCATGCTCGCCTGAATCTGGCTCATCCTCGTCATCCCCACCATCCTCATCTCCATCCCCATCCTCATCCTCATCATCTCCCTCCTCCTCTCGTGTGAGTGGGAAGTCCTCCTGTCGCCTCGGTACTGGAATATCCGGATCTATCAATGGCACTGGCCGTCATCGTGCAAACCATCTATCATACTCATCTGTCATCCCGGCATCTGCCACATCTGATCTCCAATCCCACTGTCTCTCCTATAGCTATGAGAAGTCCGCATATGCTATGTGTGGTTGAATCATACTGCCCCACTGACTCATCTCTTTGTGAGATCGGGCAAAGTGTGCAGTCCTCCTGGGTACATCCTGCCTCTCTCCAAACTGTCGTCTGACTCTCTCGGGCAGGTACAACTCAATCACTCTCTGGTGATTCACTAGTCGCCCAATCAGGTACCTCTCCTGTCTACAATATTGTAACTCCCCACTATCATTTGACCATCCTGAGCAATCACGATATGGCCTCCATATAAACTCTCTCAGTTGCTTTAGCTCATGTCGCCAATATAGTATGTATCCAAAAGGACCCTGTCTCAATGCTCCACAATAGCAATACACATATGGTCAGTGTGGTACTACCTATCTATCTATAATCGGTTGACATATAGCTATGTGCTCAAATGCCCATACCTGTAGTAATGTGACTCCACAGCTCAAAGTCTAAACTCCCTGATATGCTGTTTGATGCAGCTGAAAATATAGCATAGCCAGTACACATGGTCCCCATGCGTACACTGTCCCCTCTATCGCCATCCACTCTAGCACTCTTCCCCATCCAATAGGGAATCCATGTCCTCGTTTGTCTCCTGCTAGTAGACATGCTATCACCACGGCTATCACCACGTATCGTCGATCATACTCTGATGCCATAGTCTCCCAGCCAATCTCCCTCTCGACGATATCCAACTCATCTGCATCGCACTCAAACAATCTGCATAATGCATCTCTCCCTATCACTGGGTCATACTCTATCATCTCTCCATGAATCAGAATGCGGAGGATATGCCATACATCCTCCAATGTCACCGTCGCCTCTCCAGTCACCAGATGGAAAGAGGAAGTCTCTGAATGCCATCGCTCTGCTAATGTGGTAAGCAGTCTTGTGTTTGCCCTAATCTCAGGCATGAATGTGACATAGTATATCCCAAGTCCTGCTAAGGTATCTCTCTCTGTGCTCCTGAGTCTATGTCGTAGCATGAAGCAATCTCGTCGGTTTTCCCATGTGATCAGTGGATACTGTCGACTCTGCATCACAATAGAGGCAAATTTTGTCAATTTTAGGGTTTGCTCCTATAGGTTGCATTTCCTCATTTTCATGTCTACTCAGGGTGTTTTTCATCTAATTTGACCTATCCTATCCTTGTCCCCCCTTTCCAGATCATTTGCATGTCATTTTGACCAAAATTAGGGTTTGCATTGCACAATTGCACCTGTGTAAGGTAACCTGTGCCTGTGTCAGGTAACCTGCACCTGTGTCTCCCTACACAAGCACATAAGAGCCAACACAAGCGCAGGATTCGCCCTACACAAGCGCAGGAGTCCTTTTCAGCATCCCCTATGGGCCCCGCAATGTCCCGCAAGCAATCAAAATTCATGAAATTGAAAACATGGGTATTTGAGATCCATACCGCTGCTCCTGCATCATCCAGACATTTGAATGTGCGTACACATTCCCCGAGGTGATCCACCATTGGAATGTTCACCATCTCTCTGCAAGTGTTCTTGTCCAGAGCAACGAATTCTCCTCCTTGGCTAGTGCAAATGAGCACTTTTCACTCTCTTAGCCTCATTTATAGATCTTTGTCAGTACATAGATGGACGTGCACCCTCTCCATCTTATGTTGGTCACGATCTTTTGCATCTTCAATTGCTTGTCCTTCATGCATCCGATCTCCGATTGTTAATCCATTCGATCCTATCTTTTTTATTGATCAATTGGCCTCGTTTCTGCATGTTTCCGGCCAATTCCTCGAGGGGGCATGCATATGTCATTATTATTGTCTGGGGCATTTTCATTATTATTCTTTGAAACAACGCTTAAAATCACATTGTCTCAAAGAGGGGCAAAATGTAGACACCTAAAAATGGTCAACGCTTGCGGAGCCATACTTTAACATTTGCGCATTGCCTCATTTTAGGTTTTTGCATCGCATTAACATTTCTCCTATGATTCATACTTGGTTTTTATCATTTACGAACATCGAGTCTTTCTTCTACATTCTTCCTTTATATTGCTCTCGAATTTGGTCTTGTCGACAACAATTTCCAATCATGATTTTGATCAGTTTTATCCTATTGCGTCAATGTGCGTGCTTATTTGTCATCATTTTGGACATCGGCAATCCTAATTAGGGTTTTGTCCTCCTGTCAATCTTGCGATCGATTTGTCATTGATCATTGTCCTCTTGTCAATCTTGTCCTCTGGCGATCGATTTATCATCAATCCTTATCATTTTCAATCTTGTCGTTTGACGATCGATTTGTCATCGGTCGTTGTCATGTTCGATTTTGACATTTTGCGATCGATTTGTCATTGATTGTGGTCATTTTCAATATTGTCATCGATTCTTGTCCTCTTGTTCAATTTTGTCATTTTGCGATCGATTTGTCATCGATTGTTGTCTGTCTCAATTATGTCAATTTGGATCAATTTGTCATTGTTCCTTGTCAATTGGCGCATTTTCTCAGTCAAATCATTTATCACATTGGTCATTTATCAATCCAAAATCAAATCATGATCGAGTCAATTATCTTTCATTAAGACCTAATTCATCTTCTAGGGTTTCATGATTTAATCATTTAACCTTGTGTGTGTCATTTCTTCCTTTAGGATTAATAAATTGTTTATTTATGCTAAGTCTTCTCATTGCAATTAAATGTTCATTTAATTGGCTAATTATTCCTCTTTGTGAATTAATTAATAAATGACAAATTATTAATTAATTTACCGAATTTCTAATTTCCATCAATTTCCTAATTTCTTAATTTTCTAATTCCTAATTTCAATTTCCTCCTATTTCTCTCCCAAATTCATGGAAATGACATGTCAATTTGTCATAAATTTGTCATAATTGACAATCAATCAATTCTGACATAGAAGTTATCATAATTTGTCATAAATTATCAATCAACAAATTTTGCATAGAAAGTGCATAATTTGTCATAATTTGTCATAATTGACATAATTGATTTGCAATTTCCATTTGAATTGAATCATGCTAATCTTGTCATCTCTCCAATTCTTCTATAAATTGGATGATCTTCATCAATCAAGGCTAATAATTGGTAATCAGGCTATCGAATTTATGCTTCTAGTACTCTTGATCAATAATCAATGTCAATCTTGCTTTCAATCATGTATGTGCACTTGTAGGTGAGATCCACAATCAAACCGTTTGAAGAGGAAAGAAGAACAATGGAGCCGCATGAAGGAGCATTCAAATCACATCCTTGGTTTGCATAATCTTTGCTTTTGTATGTTTTTATTTCATGTCTCTATTGAATGTGTCTTAGGATAGATTCATTGCAATGAATGCATTTGTGATTGAGCTATTATGTTTATCTTGTTTTGTGATGATTCCCTATTTCCTAACGTATAGATAAAATTAAAAAGGTTATTCAGGAGGCACCAGTGTTGAAGTCCCCTGATTACAGTAAGCCATTTTCATTGTTCTCTTTTGTTTCCTATCACACGGTGGCAACAATCCTTCTTCAAAAGGATGCTAAGGGATATGAACACCCTATTGCTTTCTATAGCAAATCTCTACAAGCTGCAGAGCTGAAATATGAAATCATGGAAAAGAAAGCATATGCCTTAGTTAAAGCTGTAAAAGCATTTAGGCCATATCTTCTAAATACACAAATTGTTGCTTATGTCCCACATGTAGCTGTTAAGGACATCTTATCTCAATCTGAGGTCACTGGCAAGAGGTTCAGGTGGATAACCAGAATTCAAGAGTTTGATCTAGAAATGAAGATTACTAAATTGGTAAGAGGGTTAGGTCTTTCTAAGTTGATGGCTGAATGAAATTTCCTTGGTGTTGAAGTTGAGAATGTCCTAGTCACAAGTATTGAGACACAACCCTAGTACTCAGAAGTAGTACAATTTTTGATGGATGCAACATACTCAGAGGGAATGACACCTAATGAGAGAAGGACATTGAAAATAAAGTCTCAAAAGTATGTCCTTATTCAGGGTGATCTATACTGGTGAAATCGAGATGGGGCATTGGTGATATGCCTAGATAAATCCCAAGCTAGAAGGATGCTAACTGAAATGCATAATCGAGTATGTGGAGGCCATTACTCGACCAAGACCATAGTGAAAAAATAGTCTGGGCTGGTTACTATTGGCCTACTTTGTTCAAAGATGCCCATGAGCATGTTCAGAGCTGTGAACCATGCCAAAAATTCTCTTTTAAGTTAATGTATGAAGGAGCTTTTCCCCTTAACCCAGTTATAGTGGAAGACCCTTTTGTTTAGTGGGGTATTGATTTTATTGGGGAAATAGCTGAGAAGTCAAGAAGAGGTCATAGATGGGTTATAGTGGCTACTTATTACTTTACTAAGTGGATTGTGGCCATACCTACTAAAAGAGCTACTAGTAAAGTTGTCATTGAATTTCTGATGGATAATGTCATAACATGATTTGGTGTTCCTATGAAACTGATAATGGACAATGCCATGAGTTTTAGATCAGAGGAGTTCACTGAATTTGTACTAGTCATGGGATAATCATGTCTTACTCTTCACCATACCATCCACAAGGCAACGACCAAGAAGAATCCAGCAATAAAATCCTTTTGAATATTATCAAGAAAATTCTTGAGGAAAACAAAAGGTCTTGGGATCAGAAACTTCTGCGCCTATGTTGAGCTTTCTGCGCCTGTGTTGAAGACATTCCACGCTTGTGTCCTACATTCTGTGCCTGTGTCATGGGTTCTGTTGGGTCTCAAATCAACAGATTGGATGGGTTCTAAGGAAATGCCAACTCCTATGATCAAACCCTCCAATTGACTTGGCCAACTTATAGAGTGAACCTATTTAGTTACTAACTCTCTCTCTTTAGGCTCTGCAGGACCTAGGCGGGTATACCTATTCACTGAATGTCTCCAATAAACAGTGCTTTTTATAGCAGATATGTTATCCTATTCTGATATCTCCTGATCTTGAAATGGCATGAGTTCCTTGAATGGAGATATAGCAGACGAGTTCAAGATTTTTATTTTGCTTTATGTTTCTTAATTACTCCTGTAGCTGTCGAAATAACTAATTATGAAAAGAAATGATGAGTATAACTTGAGATTTTAGCCAGTGCCTTCTTCACTGCATGGGTTACAGAGTCATTACAATTTTCTTCAGGACTTGTAGTGCGAATCTGTGAGACAGTTTTTTAACTCATCCCTTATGAACCTGTCAGTTACTATCTCTTTCAAAACCAAATGAATGCTTATATTATGTGCTGATTGAGTGAATTTAACCCTACCCTTAAGGGACCAGTCAATTAAGCTTTGCAAGGAACAATTACAATCCGCAGGCAAAACTTTTGTTGCAACATTATAACCTAAAGCATAGATTTGATCTTAAGAATATGAATAACCTTATCTTTATTAGATAATATCACAGACGATTGCCAAAAGAAAACGAAATAATCCACAACACATATGCAGGGAAACAATTGATCAAGATTTGTATTCCATTGAAGTTCGTACACAAAAGACTTACAGGCTGTCGTTCTTTCGTTCTTAATCCTATCTAATATATCATATCTTTACATTACAAAAATCATTCTCATATATGTATGAGGATGAAAGTTTTTCACGAAGAGACACGACTTTTCAAAATATTAGTTGTTAACTCGAGTGTTTCTAAACTTAAGCAAAAAGAGATTCAAAAGCCCCAAATGATGAATGTAATCATCGTCTTTGAATGTCCTGATTCGAGGCGTTTGCTTTTTTAATTCATCCCCTAGCGTCAGGTACTTGAATATCATCTGGTTGACAGTAGGGGCCATATCCTTACTCCGATCAATTTCTGACAAGGCCCAATCCTTGACGCTGACAAGTTCCTTTTGCAAATCCTCCAAGGTTATTACCTCTCCTTCCTTGTAGACGGAAGGCATTCCAACGGGTTTTTCATCATCTAATTCTTTTAAATCTCTTCTCAGCATATCCTCGAGTTTGACATGATTATCCATATACGCGTTACCCTTAGCCTTTTCTTCTGGCGTCATGGAATCGTCATTGCTTAGCACCCCCTGCAATCGTGCTCTTAACCGCTCATGCTCTGTTAGCGCTTTTATTGTTCCATTGTAAACTATCCAATATGGTTCGACCTGTAAGAGCATGGTGTTAAACCGATGTCCTATGATGTCATTGACCAATTTGTCCATCTTTTGCTGGATATTGTCTGCGCGTTTATTGGCCTTCTCTGCCTGATATTTCCAGTATAGGGCATCAGAGACGTCATCCAAGCTGCGTCCTGCGGGGTATGAGGTGTATTCGCTGATAGGAGTCCCCGTTTCTAATTGCAATACCTTTGCTTGCAGCTTCTGGTTTTCCTCCTTGGATTTTTCATATAATCCCTTGTATGTAATGTTCTCTCTGACCAGAAACTCTGTCTGGTCCAAGTTCAATCTTGCAACATCCAGGTTGAGCTTTGCAGTGACCCTAGGATCAGTCTTTCCAACCTGATGAACCATGAGATGCCCAAAGGTTTCTTCTATATCCACAATGATTGGCCTCTTCCCTTTTGGATATACTGCCCACTGTAGGAGAGCCTTTTTGTCTGGATCATATCCAGAGCCTAGGAACAGTTTATCTACCTCCTGGGGCAATACCTGCTGATTCAAATCTTGTTTCTTCAAAAAGCCATCAAATAAGAGTGCTGAGTTGATATCCCAACCAGAGAAGATGATCACACCGGCCTCTTTTAATAATTTCCTCCCTTTTTCAGGAGTCATATCTTTCATGAGGACATCAATTTCATCCTGTAATCTCTTCATCTGTTCTTCCTCTGGTTTTCCAGCCATGCTTCGTTTGACATGAGCCCCTTTGTATTGATATAGAAATGAGAGGAATTCCCTAGAGGAGGCGAATCCATCATCAGCAATGAAGTCCTCATGCTCAGTCATTCTTATGTCAACAACATCTTTGATGTTGATTTCTCCTGTGTCCATGTTCATTTCTGTTTCGAAACCAGGAGGATAATCCTCTCGAGGAGAATCGGGTGGGATACTACTGGCGGTTGATTTTGGTGACATGTGAGCTAGGGGCTGACTGTCTCTTTCAGTATTAATGAAGCGAAGGAATTGTGAAGGAACTCTGTGCATAATTTCAGCTTCATGTTGAAGCAGCCTTTTAGCTACCTCTAGAGGATCTTGGAGATTTCCAATTAGGTCTCCATCTATCATTCCCCTTGCCCTTTTCCATTTGTAGGCCTCCCAGACTAACTCACTCTTTCCTTTTAAAACTTTGGCCTCCTCTCACTCAAGGTTCTTAATTAGGTCGTCTGGCATTTTGGCCATATGTATCCCAGCTTTGAGTTTCTGTGAGGCTCTGGCAGCTTTTATATATCCTTCGGGATCAAAATTCTCCCTAGGCTCACCCAGAGTCATGCCATAGTAATTTAATTTATTCTGTAATAAATGATAACTCTTTGAACTTTTAACAATGAAATTAGAGAAAACTAATAGACCTGGAACAATAGATTGTTTACCAAAATCAGTTAAATGTTTAGCACTGGCAATAGACAATTGCCTTACAATCTCCAAGCTAGCCACTCTGTCTGGCACCGTAATTGGAAGCATGTGCGGTTGCCCTTCATATCCAAATACCCTTATCTCTGTGTGATTATCATGGCAATACCAATCACCCCAATTATGTTCAATCTGTGATTCTGGAGAAAAATCCTTTGGCCTGAGGAACCTCTTAATCTCAGGGGACAAAGTATAATCCCTGCGTTGTCCAAAAGCTGCACTGAGAGGTTTCACAAAGTATTCTTGAAAATGCCAATATTGGTTGTTCATAAACCTCTGGTCCCATGCTGATACCCACAACTGAACCGGCTTCTTCAGACCATTCTTATCATAAGACCTGATGCTGAACTCATCTGGCCAGAAGTTAATTTCTTGTCCACAATAAAGAAGAATATGCATTAGCATGGAATATAATGAAAAGTGAACATTCACAAGGTCTCCTTTCATTTTTTCCAGCCCATGATTCAAGGTATCCGCAACATAAGTAGCAAAATCAAATGACCTAGGGTCTTTTGATTGAATATCAGCACACAGAACCATAATCCCAACATCCATGAGTGGATGAGCCTCTATGCCTAGTACTTGGGCTGCAGTATAATACGTATATTTGAAATATGGATGGAAGTGGTTGACATCAAATGGGACCTTGTCACTTCTGCCAAACTGAACAAATGACCCACCCACTTTTGGCCTGTGAACAGGTAGCCTCCAAGTCCTGTAGATATTTTCCAAACTAAAGAATTCCTGTGAAAGTTTCTTCATATCGATGCTTTCCTCGACTTCCCAGTCTAGATCAAAAATCATATCAATAGTCTGCTTGTTGATTACTACTAATGTATTCCCTCTGTAATCACATATGGTTTTAGTTCTCGGGTTGTAGCAATTTACCAGAGCTTTCATTAATTCTACGTCTACAAATACATTTGGAACTACTAACTTGCCTAAGTTCCTCTTCCACAGATTACTAATGGGTTCGGGTGCATCCCTTCTTTTGTAACCAAACAAAAATAACTCATGTCCTCTTATCTCAGTCCAAATGTCTCCTAGATTTTCAAATTTGTCCTCTAATCCTTCTTCTTCACTTTTAATCTTCTTGGACCTTACACTAGACAATGGACATTGGTCTAATAAGTCCTGAGTCAAAGCTCTCCCTTCTTTCTTCTGTCTCTTGGGCTTCTCTTCAGGGTTTAACTCTTTTCCTTTCCTACTCTTTTTAGAAGAAGAAGACGAAGGTTCCATAGTTACAGTAAATAAGAGAGACAATACTTACTTGGTAGAATGCTCAACTCTTCTGGTTATCGTTTGCAAATCTCTGCAAGTTCTTCACAGCTTTCAATCTATTAGCATCGATCTGATTCTTATGAAAATTCACTCAGTTTAACTGTAATTGAATGGGCAACTTGTGTATAGTTAATGTTCTGCATCTGTAACGGCTACTCAAGTGTTTTAAATTTAATTGCAGATGTGACACTTTTCAACTGGGCCTTTAATTCCTTCGTGGGAAGTACAGTCCGCTCAAAGTGCGCGCGTTTCAAATTATCGATGAAACCCTTGTCTTCGGCCGAGTGTTTAAATCTTCCATCGAAAGCTCATTCTCTTCGATAATATTGTTTCGGTGAAAAACTTACGTCGAGAAGCCGCTTTTAAGACTCATCGAAATCACTTTTTCATCGATAGTCTCCCTTTTCGACAAGTTGCTCGTGAGTTTCATCGATGCCATACTTTCGATGAGTTTCTTTCTTCGATGAAGGCTTATGAGTGTTCATCGATATCCCCTTTTTCATCGATATTCTTTTTATCGATGAAACAGCTTTTCTTTTGTTCGACACCACGTTCATCGATGAAACTTGCATTTCGATGAATGTCTCTTGAGTTTCTTCGGTAACGATATTTCTTCGAAATCACCTTTTGCCTTTTCGCTTTTTGCTTTTACCTTTTCGATGAAACCTGGAGTATCGATGAGCGGTTTCTTGCGTTCATCGAAGGTAACTTCTTGCCGAAACACCTTTGCTTAATGCTTTATATGCCCTGTGTCGATGAAAACGCTCTTTCGATAAAACTTCTCCTGCAGTGCTCGATACAGCTTACTGGCCGAAATATCCATTAGTCTTCATGCTTATGGAAACATATATTATTATTTTTTATTTTTATTATATATTTTTTTTTTTTTAAAATAGTGCTCAACAGGTTCTGCGCCTGTGTAAAGTCCAGAACAGGGGTAAAAATGCAGTGTTTTATTTGAAACTTGTTTAGTTTTTGCATTCTATTTTCTGTGCTTTAGATGTTGGTACTAATTATCTATGTAGAATCTTGGCATATGCATGGCAAAGACAATAAATCAAACTACTAACATGTGTTATGCAGAATCGATAGTCAAAGACAACAAATCAAACTCCTATCTTGGGTTTTGCAGGTTGCCTTGGAGAAACAACCAAACTTTGTGTTTGTGTTTTTTAATTAGGCACTTAGTGATTTTTAAATAGGTTGGAATGAATGTGTTTGTGCTTTGATTGTTGAGTGTGACATTGGAGTAGGAGAGTATGCTCTCATCCTTCTTAGGGTGATCAGAAATCTAGATCTTCGATACCATGCTCATGTCTTTGATTGTTTGTCTCCTTTAGAGGGCCTGCCTTCCCGACCACTTTGCTTTTGCAAGCAAGTGATAATCGTGAGAATGGAACGACCCAAAGTGAGTATGGCTAGAATTCCTTGGCATTCTAACTCACTTTAAAAAAATACTCGATGAGCGAAAGCTTTCAAGGAAGTATTACGTGGGAATTGCAGTTACTTGGGAAGTGATGACCCTTGGACTCTTTCTCATATAACCATCTAAGTAGGGCCTCTTGGTCTAAATCATGCTTGCATGACTACATTTGTTTGGTATCTTGATGGGCTTAATGTCTCAATCACGCTTGCGTGACATCAAGGAGTAATGCTTAACAGAAATCCTTACTAAACACCTTGTTTTTAGAGGCCAAAAACCCTTCTAGTTGCTTGAGAAGGACAAATTCGGATACTTGGAAGAGATACTAAGTTTGCCATGGGGAGATTTCCATGGGGACTGATGCTTGGCTGCCCTGAGAAGTGAGTGCCATGGAGGGGAGCCCGTGGGGTCAAGCATCTATGTATTCTCCTTGAATCCCATAATGAGTCTACCTCTCAAGTACCTAATGTCTTTGCCTACCATAAGAAATGTGGAAATGAGCATGATTGTCTTGAGTCTAAGTTGCAATATCTTGTATTCTTTGCTTGTCAAAAGTTGAATTGCATCCCATTTCAAAAAGAAAAACAAATTGATCCAACATAAGTTTAAGCACAAGAGACATTCATCCAACAAAAGTTTATCAAGATTCAAAACTCATCTTCAAACATGGTTGTCAAATATTGTTCAAAATCTTGTCTCAACATTCATGTCACTTACATTTAAGTTCATCCTAGGTTTCATTTTGCAAAAGTCATTATCAAGTACCAAGGTTAGGTGTCACCTAAGTCATATTCCTTTGCATATCAATAAGAGCCATCCATTTGCATATGTCCTCATGCATCAAAGTCATATCATTGTCATTCATTCATATTTGCATACCCTAGGTCTCTTCATTAAGCTTAGGTCATTATCATATCATATTAAGGTCACTTGCATAGTAATGTCCCTTTGCATATAGTGCCAAAATTAGGTTTTGTCATACTTGAGTAATCCTAATCTTTGATAAACCCTAAGTCATTGTTAAGAAGTCTAGACCTTATCAAATCCTTTGTCCTTTTGTCATCAATATCATTTGGTCAAACCTAGCTTAGTATCCAAGCATATAGAGGAGACTTTGTCATTTGTCCTTCAAGGTCTAGATATCATTCCAATTTCCTAAGGGTCCCTCTCTTAGATTTGCATTTCAAAAGTTTGTCAAAATCTTCGAAAACAACCAAAAACATAGATTGCATGCTCGTCTATATAGTTTGCATTTAGTTGCATATCATACATTATCTTTGAAAATTCCAAAAACATTGCATTTGCATAAGTGACATGCCTGTTGAGACAAGATCAAAATCTAAAAAGATGGGCAAACCAATGTATCAACCCATGGACAACATAGCAAATTTGCAGTTTCAAACCAGTCAAATAGTACAAATTGAAGGTTCCTCAAACACATCTCTACCACCATATGGAACGATTCAACTTGGGCCACCTCCATTATATGAACCAGTGTTTGTACCTATGAAACCAGGACATGGGAGTGTTCCACCAACTCCAAGAGGAAGTGCGCCTTTCAATTTGAATCAACCACACCTGCAACATGACATTCAAAATCAAACACTATATGAAGAACAAACCCTCTCACAAGGATTTGGTTCAGATCAAGGCTTTCACCAAGAAATGAATCCAAATGTCCAACCAGATTCCTCATCCGATTTCGATACTTCTGATGATGTTGACATGTTCCTTCAAGATCTGAAGATAACAAAAAAGATGGATAAGTTCTTGAACAAAGTCTTTAAGATGTTTCCATAAAAGTATCTTAACATGATGAGTAACGTGACATCTTCAAGTGACCAAATCAATGTGCAAGAACAACAAGGTGGTGAGTTGTTAAGTTTTTCCCTGCATCCAAATGAAGAAGATGCACAACAAGCAACTCAACCTACCTTGATGAGTAAACGTGCTTCAAAGGCATTGACAGTGACTATTCCTCAAAAGTCACCATTTGAAATGATAAATAATCCACTATTCAACACAACACCTATAACGCAAGATCAAATGAAGCGCACGCAAGTATTCACAGCTGTCCCTCCACAAGAAGTGGTTCCTTACATGCATAAAGTGGGATCAAAATCTAAGATGTAGGAAAGCTTCACAACTGGAATGCCTAATGTCACCAATGTCCAAAATAATTCCATGATGCAACAAAGTTCTTATGTCTCGTTAAGTTCAATATCTTTGCCGAATACTATTGTGACAAATCCTTCAATAATGGCAACACAAAGAGCTACAGATAGTGGTTTGCAACAACAACAATTGTTGCAACAATTGAGTAATATAAAAAAGGTACAATCAAATGTGCAAACAAGTGATGTGCAACAACAACAATTTCACATTCAACAACAAATTGTAGTGCCTTCGGCACCATTACAAGTTAATGCAAACTTGCAACCATCACAATGGATTGGACAAAAAACACAGCAAGTTAATGCAAGTGCTATACCCCATCCTAAGTAGAAGCAACGAAAAGCACCTAAACAAAGTTTTTTACAAATGATGGGATATACACCATGACGATAATTGGCACAAAGTCAACAAGTTCTGATCCGACAGCCTCAACAACAACATGTGCCACAATATGTGCCAAGGCAAGCAAGCTATCCTACTTTACAACCGCAATTGGTGCCTGTGCAATATCAACAACCTACTCAATTGCAATATCAACCTAGGCTCCAAGAAGCACAAAAACAAGGTCAATATCAAGGCATAGCACAACTGCAGCAACAAGCGATGTATCAAGAACTTTATATGCCGGAAACACAAAAAATGGCCATTTCAGAGTATCAACAACCGATCGGAAATGCGATGTATCGACAAAGGATACCAACTGGGATTAATGATGGACCTCTAAATTATGATAAAATTGTGCAACAACTTGAGAAGTTGCAACGAAAAGTTGATGCAATAGAAACTAAAGGAACAAAGAAGTTGTATACAGATCAAGATTTATGTCCTAATCCATTTGACAAGAGTGTACACATGCCTCCATTCCCTAAGCATTTTGAGGCACCTAATTTTGAGAAATATAAAGGGAATGGCAATCCAAAAGATCACATTCGAGCATTTTTCATGGCATGTACTGAGGTAAGCTATGAAGAGACGTATTTAATGCGCTTATTTGCACGAAGTCTCACGGGACAAGCTATGGATTGGTATTCACATTTGCCAGGAAATATAAAGACTTGGTCCGAATTGGCTCAAAAGTTTTTAGCTCATTTTGCGTTCAACATCGACAGTGATGTGACCATGTCAAATTTATACAACACCAAGCAAAAGCAAGGTGAATCATTAGTGACTTTCTTGCAACGATGGCGAAGCTTGTATAGTCGTTCTTCTCTTGATATACCCGAAGAACAACAAGTGAATCTGTTTATCCAGAATTTGGTCCCAGAAATGATGTATGAGCTAAAGTTGAAAAGTCCCAGTACTATAGAGAAACTCATTAAGAAGGGAGTGAGCATTGAAACAGCTCTGGTAGCTAAAGGAATTATCAAGCTCAATAAAGACAATGACAATACCAATTATTCAGGGGATAGAAATAGATTTTGGTATAAGAACAAGAATGTCACTAATGATGGAGTTGTTGATGCAAGAGAAGTGAATGCAAATCAACCCCCATTCATGATCATGAAATTGAGTGTTCTTAATATGTGAACTATGGAACAAAATCAAGCATCAATGAGCAATGTTACTCAACAGTCGCAATATCAACAACATACTCAACAACAAGGCCAACAATAAAACCAGCAGCGCAAACCCTTCCATTCATGGGATGGGCCTCCTCGACAATTTACACCATTGGGAGAGCCTAATGAATCAGTAATGAGACAATTGATACAAGCAAAATTTATTAAACTACCAGATATCAAGGCAGAACCAATGGTAAAACCGCATTGGTGGAATGATAATGCGTACTATGAATATCATCGGTCTAAAGGACACAAAACTGCATCCTGTTTCGAATTGAAACACATGATTCAAGATTTATTAGAGCAAGGAGTAATCAAGGTAGATCCACCCCATTTGACCTCTAACACTGATCATACTATTTTCAAAACTCCTTTGCTTGATCATGACAAGGGAAAAGTGTCTTCTTCCAACTCTGCCCAAACGACCAATTATGCAAGTTCTGGTTATAATAATGTCATTAATTGTTTTCATGCATCAAATGAGTATGTTTCTACCTTGAGAATAAAGGGACAAGATCCTTCTTGTGCAGTCACCACTCATCGATCCAAGATAGTCCCTAAAGGAGCTCCTGCAGCTCCTCCCAAGCCAACTCCTGCAAGTCAGTATAATCTTTTAGATCACCTAGGAAAGACACCTGCACAAATATCAATCCTTGAGTTATTGAAAATGTCTCCCATGCATCGTGCAGTCCTAGATAAAGATTTAGTTGAGTCCACTGTTCTGACAGATATTGATGTTGACCAGTTTCAAGCCTGGATTGGACATTTAGCCGTTTCCTGAAATGTCACATTTTCTGACAATGATATCTCACCCGACAAGCTCCCTCACAATGATCCTTTACACCTTGAAGTCTTTCTTCATAACTACAAAATCCGACGAGTCTTGATAGATGGCGGAGCAGGTCTTAATATTTGTACTTTGAGAGTGGTTATTGGCCTTGGGTATACAGAAAATGACATTGATGCTTCTAAAAGAATAACAATCAAAGCATATGATGATGCTGAGCGCCCATCCAAAGGGATAATTACATTACCTATCAGAGTTGGTCCAGTGACAGAAAACACTTTCCTGCAAGTCCTCGACCTTGATCTCCCTTATAATATGATCCTTGGCCGTCCATGGATTCATGCAATGAAAGTAGTTCCATCCACCTATCATCAATGTTTGAAATATCCTTACAATGGAACTGAGATAACAATTCCTAGAGATCCTAATCCATTTCAATTTTGTGCTACTCTAAAGGATACCCCTCAGTGGCAAGTCCCAGTCAACAGAGAGACCAAATCACATAGCTATGTGGATCCCAATCAATTGTTAGAGGCTTTTGAAGGAAAATTGAAGATACAAGACCAAGGATGTGGAGAATATTCAATGGATCAAACATTCCTCATCGGGAATTTGCCAATATCTCCAAAATCATATGGCAAACCACATTTATTCCAAAAAGAACCTAAGGTCATTATTCAATATCAGCCTCCTACTACATTTACCAAATGGGGAGAACTTGACAAGGAAACTGTAGATGATGATGTCATAGATTAGATTTATAAAGATCCAATTGAGACCCCACCTGTCAGATTGCTAGTGGAACGATATGGCAAAGGATTTACCATGCTGCAAAAGAAAGGATATGATGGTTGCAGTGGCTTAGGCCTGAACAACAATGGAAGGCTAGAACCTGTCATACCCAAGAGATGACCTCCAACTTTAGGGTTAGGTTTTGTACCATTGTGAATTGGATCCACATCTACCAAAGTGCCCACGTGTAGAAAAGGGCGTGATTCTGACGATGAAATAACACCTCAGGATACCCGACCCGAGACTGATTCCAATGAATGGGAGTGGAGTTCTTTTTCTTCTAGTTCCTATGCCCTTGATAATATTTTCGTTGACCCCAATAACTTGCCTATGGAAGACAAACATGAAATAACTCCTCTTCCTAAAACCTGTCCTCAGGCTTGGATAGAGACATTTTGGGATACAAGCTCCGAATCCGATACAAGCAGTTCGGATAGTGACACTACAGATGTTCATATCTTTACCATATCAGCCCTCTCTCTCCTTACAACTAATGATGACATGCCCCTCATCTATCCCCAGCTTATCCAACATGACCAACAAGAACCGCTCACATTGGACTGTTTTCAAAATGACGAAGCAATTGCAGAATTCCTTGGACTACGAGAAGGCATACCACAAGGTGATCGCAAGGCAGGATTTGCTATTGACCTGGATTCCATGGCATATTTTGGGGAGTCAACTCCCTCTTCCAGTCATCAAAATGAAAAAAGAAAAGAAATAATAAAAAATCAAAAGAATAGATCTTTGGGTGAAAACCGTAAGGCACTCTCTGATCATACAAAAGTAAAAAGAAAAGACATACTTGCAGGTGAAAACCTCTCTGAGGTGCCCAAAGGTGGAAGAGTGGACATACCCCTATCAAGTCAGGACAAATCAACATTACTTGTGGAAATGACTGAGGAAATCAATTTGGGTACACCTGACAACCCTAAGGTCATTCATTTTGTTGCTTCCCTCTCACAACAGGAAAAAATAGATTTTGTCAATTTCTTTCTTGAGAAGAAGATCAGCTTTGCATGGTCCTATGTAGATATGCCTGGCCTTGATCCAGAATTGGTTCTTCATCATTTGCCACTAAAAGAGGATGCCAAGCCTGTCAAACAAAAACTTAGAAAGATGCATCCTCAGGTGGCTCTTCCGGTCAAAGTGGAATTAAAAAAATTGCTAGATGTGGGCTTCATCAAACCCATTGATTATGCAGATTGGATTTCAAATTTAGTGCCAGTTAGCAAAGTAACTGGGGGCATCAGAATCTACATAGATTTTAGGGATCTCAATAAAGCATGCCCTAAAGATGATTTTCCATTGCCAAACATAGACATCATAGTGGACATGACGGCTGGATATGAGATGCTTTCATTAATGGATGGTTTCTCCGGCTATAACCAAATTCGCATTGCTCCTGAAGATCAGCATAAGACAGCATTCACCTATGCTTGGGGTACCTATTGTTGGAATGTGATGCCCTTTGGTCTTAAAAATGTAGGTGCAACATATCAAAGAGCAATGACGACAATTTTTCATGATTTCATGCACACTCTGATGGAGGACTATGTTGATGACTTGTTATGCAAATCTATCACTAGAGATAGTCATTTGGCCATCCTGGGCCTAATCTTTGATCGAAGGGAGACCTACAAACTTAGGCTCAATCCAAAGAAGTGTGTATTTGGTGTCACAGCTGGCAAGTTACTAGGATACATTGTTTCTCACCAAGGCATTGAGGTCGACCCTGCCAAAGTTAAAGCAATAATGGATATGCCTCCACCTTCAAATCTCCAGCAATTACGAAGTCTACAAGGAAAGCTCCAGTCAATCCACCACTTCATAGCTCAGTTGGCCAACAAATGTCATCCATTCCAGCATCTATTGCATAAAGGTGTCGCTTTCAAATGGACTGAGCAATGTCAATCAGCCTTTCAAGCTCTTAAAGAATATTTGCTGTCGCCACCTATTCTAATGCCTCCAATAGATGAAAAGCCATTTTTATTGTATATTTCTACAACTGAAATGGTATTAGGAGTTCTCTTGGCCCAACAAGATGAGAATGGCAAAGAGAGAGCTATTTACTATATCAGTCAGACACTGGTAGGCTATGAGCTAAATTATTCAACTATTGAAAGGGCATGCTTAGCAGTGGTATTTGCAATGCAGAAACTCTGACATTATATGCTGAGCCACCAAACATTGTTGGTTACAAAAATTGACCCCTTAAAATATTTCCTTAGCTGAGCAGCTTTGACGGGTCGCCTAGCAAAATGGGTCATGATTCTCAGTGAATTTGACATTGAGTATATGGAGCGAAAGGCCATAAAAGGACAAGTCATAGCAGATCAACTTGCAGATGCTCCTCTTTCTGATGATCATCCCATGTTAACTGATTTTCCAGATGAGTCAGTCTTTGCTTTCACATCATCTACTGAATGGAAGTTATACTTTGATGGGTCCCATACCAAGTTCGGGTCTGGAGCAGGCATCTTGTTTGTCACCCCTCAAGGTGATGCTATTCCAAAGTCTTACAGAATAACTTTCCCCTGCACCAATAAAATTGCAGAGTATGAAGCACTGGTTACAGGACTCCGAGTAGCAGTCCACTGGACTGTCAAGCATTTGCAAGTCTATGGAGATTCTCAATTAGTCATCTGACAAGTGAATGATGACTACGAAACAAAAGATGAAAAGCTTATTCCCTATAAGCATATGGTAGATTTTTTCAAGACCAAGTTCACGGCTATCCATTTCAAACAAGTTCCAAGAATGCAAAATAAGTTGGCAGATGCGATGGCTATGATTTCTTCCATGTTGAATATGCCAAGCAATATGGACAAATGTGAATTTTTAGTTGAACAATTGCTGGTTCCTTCTTTTGACATTCTGACAGCGGATGTGATGTGAGTTCTTGTTGGTCCCAATTCCCCATGGTACAATGACATCTATCAATATTTGAAATCCCAAACCTTACCACCCAACCTTTCCGCTAACCAATGCCGAGCCTTTATCCGATAGACAGCCAAATATGTCATCATCGCCGACACCCTTTACCGCCATTCCTTTGACCATACCCTCCTTAGGTGTTTGGATTTTGACGAAGCACAAACGGCTTTACACGAGGCTCACGATGGTATATGTGGGGGCCATTTCAATGGTCTAAGCTTAGCTAAAAAGTTGATTCGTGCTGGGTATTATTGGCCCACTCTGGAAAAAGATGTTCATGATTTTGTTAAGAAGTGCTACAAATGCCAGATTCATGGAAACTACATTCATGCACCAGCCCAAGAGCTTCATTCTATCATATCTCTGTGGCCTTTTTCTCAATGGGGATTGAATCTTATTGGCAAGATTCACCCGGCCTCTGCAAATGGACACAAGTTCATCATTACAGCCACAGAGAATTTTACAAAATGGATTGAGGCTATCCCCATGACCTATATCATGGGTGTCCAAATTTCAAAGTTTCTATTGAATTATATCATATGCTGGTATGGGGTTCCCCTTGCCATAGTCACAGATAATGGTCGTCCTTTCAAGAATAAAGATGTTAAAGAGCTTTGTGCAAAGTTTCATATCCAACACCGTTTCTCCAGTCCATACTATCCACAGGGGAATGGTCAAGTTGAAGCATCAAATAAAACCATTATCAAGATCTTGAAAAAGGTTGTCAATGATGTTGGTCGAGATTGGCATGTACAACTGAATCCAACACTATGGGCTTATCACACTTCTATCCGCACACCTACTGGCGCAACACCTTATTCCTTGGTGTATGGTGCAGAAGCTATTTTACCTTTGGAGGTGGAGATTCCTTCCTTGTGTGTTTCCTTGCAACATCTGATTGATGACAAGACACACAGAGTCTCTCGGTTGCATCAGCTTGAGATGTTGGATGAGAAACGTCAGACAGCTCTGACACATTTGCAAGCATATCAAAACCGTCTCCGTCGCTCTTATAATAAGAAGGTCAAAGGGTGACACTTTGAAGTGGGAGACCTAGTTTTAAAGGCAAACCCTAAGAATGCACAGTCTACTGACATCATCAAAGGTAAATTTGAACCTAATTGGGTTGATCCTTTCATAGTAACTGCAGCATATGGCTCGGGGGCATATCAGCTTGCTAGCCCGGAAGGTGAACCTCTGTCCGATCCTATAAACAGCATGCATCTTTGCAAGTACTGGGCATAATTTTCTATCAGTACTTCTTCAAATATGATCCTAAAAAAATACAAAAAAATGAAAAAAGAGAAAAAAGCAAAAAAGCAAAAAAAAGAGCAAAGAAAAATGATTCGCCCTCTAGTGAAAACCTAGCAAACAGGCACTTGGGGAAAGTACCTTGGTGAAAACCTGGCAAATAGGCGCCATGTGTAAAATGAGATCGTTGCTCCATCATCTATCATGACCTCTAAGCTATGCTTTTTCTTAGCCGGTTTCTCATGTCTATCTTTGTCTTGACCCGATGTCCTATTCCAGGCTCGTTATTGGTCAACATCATTGTCTTACATACCCCAGTTCTTTGTCCATATGTTTTGGTCCCGATCTATGTATGTCTTTCCGATGCACATTGGGTGCGTTCCGTTGTCATGATCGATCATTGGAACTTTTGCATTTAAAAATGTCCTGAAGAAAGATAAAAAAAATTGAAAAGTGTCCTGAAGAAAGATCAAAAAAAAAATTGAAAAATGTCCTGAAGAAAGATAAAAAAAAAATTGAAAAATGTCCTGAAGAAAGATAAAAAAAAATTGAAAAATGTCCTAAAGAAAGATCATAAAAATTGAACAATGTCCTGAAAAAATCTCTCAAAAAAATCATATAATGTCCTGAAAAAAACTCCCTAAAAAAAAATCGACTAAAGTCCTGAAGAAATATCTAAAAACTGAAAAAATGAAAATCTCTAAAAAAATCATAAAAAGTCCTGAAAAAATGAGCAAAAACATTTTAAAACATTAAAATCCAAAAACATGCATTTTGCAATAAAGGATCTCTTTTTGTGCATAGACAGATCACTGAGCGTACATCCAACGACACACAATCAACACTGTGCTTTAATGAAATCATGCGTTAACAGATGAACTTTTTATTCAAACCAGACATTCAAACTAATCCAAGTTCTCATATCGATCAACCTCAAAATCATTCATCTTTGGCACACTATCATGGGTCTTATATAGGGTGTGGTATACTCGAAACCAGACTGTGTCCTGTCTTAGACGGGGTATCACATTCCCTGAAACCAGACAGCATGACCGTCCTATCAGCACTTTCAACTTTTGACAACGAAGATCTAGATGTTTGTTTGATTTGTTGGAATTTGTGCATCTTATCTTTTTATTGATTTATCTTTGGCTTCGGTCATGTTCCTATGTTGCTCAATGATGTCACTGAGTGATTTAGAGTGATCGGGATGGATCATGGTCCTTTTCTTGATTGTGATTGTTGTTTGTCTGTGATGTGTCTGTCTTTTGCAAAAAGGGTTGCATTTCAGCTCTGGCCTTCAATGCCATGATGCTATGCATCCATTTTGCTACATAAAAATAAAGGTTCTCACCTACAAAGTGCATTACTGAAAGCAAGTTTTCTTCATCTTTAACTGTCTTCTGTCTCATTTTCTTCTTACTAACATTTCTTCCATCCGTTCGGCTAGTCAGTTTGGTTTAGTCTTCCAATTTCCCCACACACATATGTTGCATCCTGCATCCATTTGGTTAGTACATTTGCATTACATTTGCACCATATCCAACATTTTATCCATTTCATATTATAAATGCATCCAAAAATGCATAAGCAAAAAAATATACATATCCATACATATTCCACAAAGATACATAAACAATGCATGAGCCATCCATACATGGAAAAATAACATCAGTCATAACATATTTCATCCCATCCTATCGATGCATATCATATCATATGTCACAATAATATCGGAGTACAAAATCGGACTGTCTGTCCTAAGTATGGCCCGCAGGCTGACTAAAAAATGTCAAAATACATAATGTCCACTGTCTGTCTAAGGAGCACGTGCCTCTGTCACTAGGTGCTCCCTCTATCCTCCTCATCCTTGCAAGGTCTTGCAGATGATGTCCCTCCTGGTCCTGGCTGTGGTGGTCTCATAGGTCCACTCACCCCCATGCTGCTCAATGACCTCCGAGAGCGTGCCCTGCTCTCTGTCCTCGATTGTGCCCGATATGAAGGTGCTCTCTACTCTGGTGGAACTGCACTCTCATATAGTGTCCTGCAATGGCGTATCTCCTCTCCAGTCTCTACCAACATTTGTCCTAGCTCCCGTACACTGGCATCCTGAATCGACCCAATATACTCAGTGATTCTCTATTCCTCTCGCTGTGCCTGAGCCATCGCTGCAGCTCAAGCCACTGTGAGTCTAGCTATCTTCGCTTTGAACTGATCATGCTCTCTCTCTAAAGTCTCAATGTGATCCTACTGGCTCGCTATGGTAGCCCTGAATATCTCCATCTCCTCTGTCCTAGCTGTCTCTGGCTCTATGGGTATGTCCTGTAATGCCTCATGCTCGCCTGAATCTGGGTCATCCTCGTCATCCCCACCATCCTTGTCTCCATCCCCATCCTCATCTCTGTCATCATCACCATCCTCATCCTCATTCTCATCCCCGTCCTCATCCTCCTCATCCTCATCATCTCCCTCCTCCTCTCCTATGAGTGGGAAGTCCTCCTGTCACCTGGGTACTGGAATATCCGGATCTGTCAATGGCACTGGCCGTCGTCGTGCAAACCATCTATCATACTCATCTGTCATCCCGAAATCTGCCACATCTGATCTCCAATCCCACTATCTCTGTTGTAGCTGTGAGAAGTCCACATATGCTATGTGTGGCTGAATCATACTCCCCCACTGACTCATCTCTCTGTGAGATCGGGCAAAGTGTGCAGTCCTCCTGGGTACATCCTGCCTCTCTCCAAACTGTCGTCTTACTCTCTCTGGCAGGTACAACTCAATCACTCTCTGGCAATTCACTGGTCGCCCAATCAGGTACCTCTCCTGTCTATAATATTATAACTCCTCACTGTCATCTGCCCATCCTGAGCAATCATGATATGGCCTCCATATAAACTCTCTCAGTCAGTCTAGCTCATGTCGCCAATATAGTATGTATCCAAAAGGACCCTGTCTCAGTGCTCCACCATAGCAATACACATATGGTCAGTGTGGTACTACCTGTCTATCTGTAATTGGTTGACATATAGCTATGTGCTCAAATTCCCATACCTATAGTAATGTGACTCCACAGCTCAAAGTCTGAACTCCCTGATATGCTATCTGATGCAGCTGAAAATATAGCATAGCCAGTACACACGGTCCCCATGCGTACACTGTCCCCTCTATCGCCATCCACTCTAGCACTCTTCCCCATCCAATAGGGAATCCATGTCCTCGTCTGTCTCCTACTAGTAGACATGCTATCACCACGGCTATCACCACGTATCATCGATCATACTCTGATGCCATAGTCTCCCAACCAATCTCCCTCTCGACGATATCCAACTCATCTATGTCGCACTCAAACAATTTGCATAATGCATCTCTCCCTGTCACTGGGTCATACTCTATCATCTCTCCATGAATCAGAATGCAGAGGATACGCCATACATACTCCAGTGTCACTGTCGCCTCTCCAGTCGCCAGATGGAAGGAGGAAGTCTCTGAATGCCATCACTCTGCCAATGCGGTAAGCAGTCCTGTGTTTGCCCTAATCTCAGGCATGAATGTGACATAGTATATCCCAAGTCCTGCTAAGGTATCTCTCTCTGTGCTCCTAAGTCTATGTCGTAGCATGAAGCAATCTCGTCAGTTTTCCCATGTGATCAGTGGATACTGTTGACTCTGCATCACAATTGAGGCAAATTTTGTCAGTTTTAGGGTTTGCTCCTACGGGTTACATTTCCTCATTTTTATGTCTACTCAGGGTGTTTTTCATCTAATTTGACCTATCCTATCCTTGTCCCCCCTTTCCGGATCATTTGCATGTCATTTTGACCAAAATTAGGGTTTGCATTGCACAATTGCACCTGTGTAAGGTAACCTGCGCCTGTGTCTCCCTACACAAGCACAGAAGACCCAACACAAGCGTAGGATTCGCCCTACACAAGCGCAGGAGTCCTTTTCGGCATCCCCTATGGGCCCCGCAATGTCCAGCAAGCAATCAAAATTCATGAAATTGAAAACATGGGTATTTGAGATCCATACTACTGCTCCTGGGTCGTCCGGTCGTCTGAATGTGCGTACACATTCCCCGAGGTGATCCACCATTGGAATGTTCACCATCTCTCTGCAAGTGTTCTTGTCCAGAGCAACAAATTCTCCTCCTTGGCTAGTGCAAATGAGCACTTTTTCACTCTCTTGGCCTCATTTATAGCTCTTTGTCAGTACATAGATGGACGTGCACCCTCTCCATCTTATGTTGGTCATGATCTTTTGCATCTTCAATTGCTTGTCCTTCATGCATCCGATCTCCGATTGTCAATCCTTTCGATCCTATCCTTTTTATCGATCAATTGGCCTCTTTTCTGCATGTTTCCGGCCAATTCCTTGAGGGGGCATGCATATGTCATTATTATTCTTTGAAACAACGCTTAAAATTGCATTGTCTCAAAGAGGGGCAAAATGTAGACACCTAAAAATGGTCAACGCTTGCGGAGTCATACTTTAACATTTGCGCATTGCCTCATTTTAGGTTTTTGTGTCGCATTAACATTTCTCCTATGATTCGTACTTGGTTTTTATCATTTGCGAACATCGAGTCTTTCTTCTACATTCTTCCTTTATCTCGCTCTCGAATTTGGTCTTGTCGACAACAATTTCCAATCATGATTTTGATCAATTTTATCCTATTGCATCAATGTGCGTGCTTATTTGTCATCATTTTGGACATCATCAATCCTAATTAGGGTTTTGTCCTCCTGTCAATCTTGCGATCGATTTGTCATCGATCGTTGTCCTCTTGTCAATCTTGTCCTCTGGCGATCGATTTATCATCAATCCTTATCATTTTCAATCTTGTCATTTGACGATCGATTTGTCATCGGTCGTTGTCATGTTCCATTTTGACATTTTGCGATCGATTTGTCATTGATTGTGGTCATTTTCAATATTGTCATCGATTCTTGTCCTCTTGTTCAATTTTGTCATTTTGCGATCGATTTGTCATCGATTGCTGTCTGTCTCAATTATGTCAATTTGGATCAATTTGTCATTGTTCCTTGTCAATTGGTGCATTTTCTCAGTCAAATCATTTATCACATTGGTCATTTATCAATCCAAAATCAAATCATGATCGAGTCAATTATCTTTCATCAAGACCTAATTCATCTTCTAGGGTTTCGTGATTTAATCATTTAACCTTGTGTGTGTCATTTTTTCCTTTAGGATTAATAAATTGTTTATTTATCCTAAGTCTTCTCATTGCAATTAAATGTTCATTTAATTTTCTAATTATTCCTCTGTGTGAATTAATTAATAAATGACAAATTATTAATTAATTTACCTAATTTCTAATTTCCATCAATTTCCTAATTTCTTAATTTTCTAATTCCTAATTTCAATTTCCTCCTATTTCTCTCCCAAATTCATGGAAATGACATGTCAATTTGTCATAAATTTGTCATAATTGACAATCAATCAATTTTGACATAGAAGTTGTCATAATTTGTCATAAATTATCAATCAACAAATTTTGCATAGAAAGTGCATAATTTGTCATAATTTGTCATAATTGACATAATTGATTTGCAATTTCCATTTGAATTGAATCATGCAAATCTTGTCATCTCTCCAATTCTTCTATAAATTGGATGATCTTCATCAATCAAGGCTAATAATTGGTAATCAGGCTATCAAATTTATGCTTCTAGTACTCTTGATCAATAATCAATGTCAATCTTGCTTTCAATCATGTATGTGCACTTGTAGGTGAGATCCACAACCAAACCGTTTGAAGAGGAAAGAAGAACAATGGAGCCGCATGAAGGAGCATTCAAATCACATCCTTGGTTTGCATAATCTTTGCTTTTGTATGTTTTTATTTCATGTCTCTATTGAATGTGTCTTAGGATAGATTCATTGCAATGAATGCATTTGTGATTGAGCTATTATGTTTATCTTGTTTTGTGATGATTCCCTATTTCCTAATGTATAGATAAAATTAAAAAGGTTATTCAGGAGGCACCAGTGTTGAAGTCCCCTGATTACAGTAAGCCATTTTCATTGTTCTCTTTTGTTTCCTATCACACGGTGGCAACAATCCTTCTTCAAAAGGATGCTAAGGGATATGAACACCCTATTGCTTTCTATAGAAAATCTCTACAAGCTGTAGAGCTGAAATATGAAATCATGGAAAAGAAAGCATATGCCTTAGTTAAAGTTGTAAAAGCATTTAGGCCATATCTTCTAAATACACAAATTGTTGCTTATGTCCCACATGTAGCTGTTAAGAACATCTTATCTCAATCTGAGGTCACTGGCAAGAGGTTCAGGTGGATAACCAGAATTCAAGAGTTTGATCTAGAAATGAAGATTACTAAATTGGTAAGAGGGTTAGGTCTTTCTAAGTTGATGGCTGAATGAAATTTCCTTGGTGTTGAAGTTGAGAATGTCCTAGTCACAAGTATTGAGACACAACCCTAGTACTCAGAAGTAGTACATTTTTTGATGGATGCAACATACTCGCAGGGAATGACACCTAATCAGAGAAGGACATTGAAAATAAAGTCTCAAAAGTATGTCCTTATTCAGGGTGATCTATATTGGTGAAATAGAGATGGGGCATTGGTGATATGCCTAGATAAATCCCAAGCTAGAAGGATGCTAACCGAAATGCATAATGGAGTATGTGGAGGCCATTACTCGACCAAGACCATAGTGAAAAAATAGTCCAGGCTGGTTACTATTGGCCTACTTTGTTCAAAGATGCCCATGAGCGTGTTCAGAGCTGTGAAACATGCCAAAAATTCTCTTTTAAGTTAATGTATGAAGGAGCTTTTCCCCTTAACCCAGTTATAGTGGAAGACCCTTTTGTTTAGTGGGGTATTGATTTTATTGGGGAAATAGCTGAGAAGTCAAGAAGAGGTCACAGATGGGTTATAGTGGCTACTTATTACTTTACTAAGTGGATTGAGGCCATACCTACTAAAAGAGCTACTAGTAAAGTTGTCATTGAATTTCTGATGGATAATGTCATAACATGATTTGGTGTTCCTATGAAACTGATAATGGACAATGCCATGAGTTTTAGATCAGAGGAGTTCACTGAATTTGTACTAGTCATGGGATAATCATGTCTTACTCTTCACCATACCATCCACAAGGCAACGACCAAGAAGAATCCAGCAATAAAATCCTTTTGAATATTATCAAGAAAATTCTTGAGGAAAACAAAAGGTCTTGGGATCAGAAACTAAAATTGGCTTTATGGGCAGACATGATTACTGTTAAGAAAACAATCAGTGTATCACCGTTTGAATTGGTTTATGGCACACAAAATAGGGTGCTAGTCAATAACCTTCTCATTGTATATAAGTTCCTACAAGTTGAGGAGTTGGAGTTGTCAGAACCCATGGAAGACAGGATGGTTTAGATGGTGGAAGTGGAAGAAATTAGGACTTTGGCTCATAAAAGAAACTTGAAGATTCAGTTGCAGTTCAAGTATCTTTTTGATAAAAGAACCACATCAAAGAAGTTTCAAATTGGTGACATGGTTCTTCAATGGAATGCAAGAGGACAAGATAAGGGCAAGCATAAAAAATTTGAGTCACTATGGATAGGCCCTTCTATTGTTTGTGCTATTAATGTAAGAGACTCATACTTCTTGCAGAAAATGAATGGTGAGGTACAAGAATTTCAAGTGCATAGAGAATTCCTGAAGTATTACTTTTCTTAAGTTTTAAAGGTCCATGCGCAGTAGGTTTTAGTCTACACATATTTAGGTTTGCTTCTATTAGTTTTTTGGGTTTGTTCTTGGTCCGCTTTCCTAAGTTTTATGTGTTCTTGTGTTGGTCTCATGTCCAACCATCCCTAATCAGAGCCACTGTTATCACTGTTTAGAATTTTGGGATATTTTTTCTTTCCTAATCCTTTCAAATTGTTTGGCTTTCATGGTTTCTTTCTGTTCCTGGGGTTGTTTGTCTAAGGGTTTAGGGTTTTGTTTTTTCAAAATTCTATGTCATGAGGTTTCTCCTTATATTTCCTTGTTTCTTTTTCCACTTAAGTGGAAGGGTTTGTTTGTCGTGCGAAGAGGGGCCCTTTTTAGGTTTTATCCTAGGCAGATTATGTTTTTTCGTAATTTTTTGTCTTTTCCTAAGTCTTTTATGTTCCTTGTCGAGTCTCTTAATCATCGTGAAAGTTCCTGTTGATCTTGTTGATGTCGTTGAGTCACAAGGTAAAGTTGTGTGAATTTTAAGGTCTGCGACCTAGTGACTGACGGTGGGACCTACCTTTTGAGGATGTTTCTATTGGTGTTAAAGTGACTGCAAGTTCAGAGGAGATCTACGGCGGTCGCTAACTTGTTGCTTGAAGTTGTGTGTCAGATAAGCATCATGACCCAGTGATTGATGATGTGGCAAGTCCAGGTGGCGGTCTAGTAGGTGGGTCCCAGTGAGGTGACAATGACGTGGCCGACAAGTGGTAGATAGGTGGCGATGATGTGGCTAACAAGTGGCAGATAGGTGAGGTGTCCTCCCAGTGGACCCTGCGAGATGTAAAAATGGTGAAAAATTAAAGTTAAATGTAAAGTTTGGACTATAGTGTAAAATAAAAAATGTAAATGATGGTGGCCTGCATAAAAGATTAATTCACTCAGGGGTTGTTTTTTGCCCGAAATGAAAAGTATTATATACCGTTGGAAAGCTCTCGGGATGAGAAATCTAGTTATGTAGTTAGTTTCAACAAACATGAGATATTTTGAGAGAAATTTCCAGGGGAAGAAAATGAGATATTTTTGCAATTAGGGAAAAAGGGACACTTGGCAAATTTTGATGAAATATGATCTTTTCCCTTCTCCTTCATATTCTCAATTCTTCTAAATTGTAAGGGTTCTAGAATTTTTGGAGAAAGGCTCTAGAGTTCTGTGTTTCCAATTCTGAGTACTTCCAAGTTTGTAGTGTAATGTCTCCTTTCAAGTAATGGAGTCTTAATTTCTTGTTGTAGGTGTTTTCTGTTGCAGATTTATATGTATGTAAGGCATACATAAATTCACACAAAATTGTCTTTGAATGTATATTTTCTTTGTTACAAATTAAATTCTTTAAGAGGCTGGAGTTTGTCAATCTCAAGGAGATTGTGGTGATAGTTTGTAGGCATTCTTCAAGGAAGAATTTAAACTCTGTAATCAATCATAGATAATGGGATATAGTTTCAAGATTTGATGATTTTGTGAGTGAGCTGAGTAATGCATTTTTGTGAGGCACTAATGCAGGGATATTTCAATATGAAGATGGATTTGTAATAGAGTTTCTCATTTATAGCTTGATGTATGACTCTATTGCTCTTGGATAAGGCACTGGTCTTGCAGATAATGGGGTTTCTCAAAGATCTTAAAGAAAAATCTATTTCCCTTTATGTTTAGGGGTTGTGTTCTATTCGTTCCAAGTTCTATTTCATCTATTGTTTTTATAGATCTAGCCAATCTATATGTGTTTTCTAACTTGCTGAGCTTATGGAATGATTTATCTTCTTATTGTTGATGCAGTCACATGTCTGTAACTATTGTCTTTAATGCATCAAAAGGGTGTCCCCCCCTAGGTCTAGTAGAACCTGAAGTGCAGGAGGATCAATTAGGGTCCTATGTTATGTTGTCCAAGTCCTAATGTGTTCTATAGATTGAAATTGGCCATTTCATAGAAGGATTGTAGGTGAACTTGGGTTAACCAGATTTGGTGAACAACAGAACCGGTAGTGGTTATACCGACAGAGCAAAAGTGAAGAGAGCTATAGAGAAGGCAGATAGTGGGTTGGTAAAGTGTAACACCGGTAAACTGCAAAGCAGTGAAGAGGATATCTAGTAGAGAAGAAGAAGAGGAGAGGCGTACTGGTAGAGTTTGCTGGCAGTAGAGTAGCAAAAGTCTGAGTCTGTGTAGTAGAGAAGGTATCTCACCGACAGAGTAAGGTATATGAAATGGTTACAAGATTCACTTGTAACAAGACAACTACTTTTTTAATTGATTTTTTTACTGTGAACACTGAGTTGTATCTCATTGTAGGGGTTGTAGCCCATAAAAAAGTTAGGGGTTGGTGCCCTAAACATTATAACAATTTTTCATTGTGAGGCTGGATTGGAGCAGTAGACTCTAGCAGCATTTCTCACCGAGGTTTTTTCCATCTTGGATTTTCCTCGTGCATGCTAGTGTTATGTGATGTCCCTTGTGTGTGTTTGCATTTGAGTTGGTGTCCTCACTAACTGGTAAGTCTATTCCTAGTTAGAGCCAATAACCGGTATGCACACATAGGATAGAAGAATTGAAAATTCTAAGCACCACTGATTCACCCCCCTCTCAGTGGTGCATTGTGTCTAACAAGTATGAAGGAAAAACACCTTTTAAATTTTTTGCATGTAATAGATTGGTTATTTTACATCTAGATGTCCTAAAAGGAATTCAATATTTGAAGAAAGAGTTAAAAGATCATTTAAGCCTAACCATGGATATCAGAACAAGTATAAATTCAAGAAAAATAGAGACAAATCATACTACATAGTGGATGAGGAAGGCATTACTGATTCAGATGATGAACTAACAGAAGACTTTGCTAGTGTATTTGGCAATGGGAAGGAATGGGTATTCCTAGCTATCAAGGAAGATGATCCAGCATTGGAAGAGAATGTACCTAAGGAGAAGACACTTGCTTCTAAAATTGAGGACAAGGATTAATGGGTAATTGACAATGGTTGTTCACATCATATGACTGTAGATAAAGGGAAGTTTCTGTCTTTGTAAGAATTTGATGGTGGACTAGTCAAATTTGGAGATGACAAGGCATGTATGATTAAAGGAATAGGAACTATATCATTGGATGGTAAGAACAATACTGACAATGTTTATTATGTTGAAGGTTTGAAGCATAATCTTTTGACTGTAGGACAATTGGTAGATAAGGGATTTCAATTACAATTCAAGGATGAAAAATGCAAAATCATTAACATATATGGCTTGGAGATCGCAACTGGTACATAAACAAAAGGTAACATATTTCATTTGAACTCCGGTGAGAAGACATGTTTGATTACATAGATTGATGAGAGATGGCTATGGCATAAAAGGCTATGTCATGTGAATTTTGATTGCATTGTGAAGATCAGTTCAACTAAGGCTGTTAGAGATATACCTAAGATTATGAAGCCCTATAATTCGGTATGTAAAGAATGTCAAATGGGTAAACAGGTCCAAACCTCTTTTAGGAGTATACAAGATAAATCAAATGATGTTCTTGATCTTATTCATACTGATTTATGTGGCCCTGGTAGAGTTAAAAAAATTTCATGGTGATATATATTTCATGCTAATCATTGATGATTATTCTAGAATGATGTGGGTTACTTTTTTGAGAGAAAAATTTGAAGCATTTGAAAAGTTTAAAATCTTTAAGGCTAAAGTGGAAACTGAGACAGGATTGAAGATTAAATGTTTGAGAACATATCATGGTGGATAATTCACATCCGGTGAGTTTAATAACTTTGGTTACAAGCATGGTATAAGAAGACAATTTTCTGCTCCCCAGACACTTTAGCAAAATGAAGTTGTGGAAAGGAAAAACATAATTATCTTGGATGTTGCTAGAACAATGATTATGGAAGAGAGTCTACCTCATATCTACTGGAGAGAAGTAGTGAGTATAATGGTTTATACATTCAACATAGTACATATCAAAGGAGAAACTAGTAAGACACCTTATGAATTATGGTTTGGCAATACACCTACAGTTAAGTATTTCAGAATTTTTGGTAGTAAATGTTATATTAGGAGAGATGATACTATTGGGAAATTTGATCCTAGAAGTAATGAAGGCATATTTATTGGTTATTCTAATGAAAGCAAAGCATATAGATGTTATAACAAGAGATTATAGAGAATTGTGGAGAGTGCTAATGTTAAAGTAGATGAGCTAAACATAAGTCAAATCAGAGTTTATGAGAAGGAACCGGAAGTGGAAATTATTATATATAAACTGGTAGCACCTTTACTAGAATAGAGAGTTGAACCAGTTACTCTGGCAACATCAGAGAATTGTATAGTAATTGAATAATAGGGAAGAGGAACAGAGAGTTAAAGACTCCTAGATATGTGAGATTGAATCATTCTAAAGATCAAATCATTGGGGATAAGAGAAATTGAGTGATGACAAGAAGAATACTAGCAACTAATGAGGTAAGTTTAATTTCACAAGTTGAACTGGTATCAGTAATTGAGGCATGTAAAGATGAATTTTGGTTAAAAACTATGGAAGAAAAATTAGATCAAATTGAGAAAAATAACACATGGACTTTGGTTCCCCGACCTAAAAATAAAAATATTATTGGAAATAAATAGGTTTTTAGGAATAAATTGAATGAGGATGGTCAAGTTATAAGGAATAATGCTAGATTGGTTTGTAAAGGATATTCTTAGAAGGAAGGAGTTGATTATGGAGAGACTTTTGCACCGGTAGCTAGGATTGAAGTTGTAAGATCATTTCTTGTATATGCTTCTTATAAAAACTACAAGGATGGATTTTAAATGTGCATTTTTGAATAGGGATCTTGATGAGGAATTTTATATTGAGCAACATGATGATTTTTCACTATTAGATGATACACATATGGTTTACAGGTTATCAGAAGCATTATATGGATTGAAAAAAGCACCTAGAGCTTGGTATGCAAGGTTGGATACATATCTTTTAAAGCTTGGTTTTACTAAGGGCAGTTTTGATAGTCATTTATATTATAAAATCAATGATGATGATATATTGATTATTGAAGTATTTGTTGATGATATTATTTTTGGAGGTGAAGATAAATTATGCATAAAATTTTCTAAGAATATTGAGAAAGAATTTGAGATGTCTATGATTGGTGAGATAAAAAATTTCTTAGGTTTGCAGATTACTCAGATTGACAAAGGCATTTTTATCTATCAAACTAAAAATGCTAAGGAATTATTGAAGAAATTTGGTATGGGAGATTCTAAACGAACAAGTACACCCATGGTTACAAGTGAGAAATTAACCTGAAAAGATGTTTCTACACTGGTAAATCCTACAAGATACAAATTTGTGATTGGAGGTCTACTTTATTTGACTCAGACAAGGCCTGACATTATGAATGCTATTTCTGTTGTTTCAAGATTTCAGAGTGACCCTAGAGAAAATCATGATATGGTGGTGAAAAGGATTTTTATATACTTGCAAGGTACATCAAAATATGGCTTGTGGTACCCTAAGGATGATAACTTTACTTTATGTGCATATATAGATGTTGAGTGGGCTAGAGATGTTGATGACCAGAAAAGTACTTCTGGTGGAGTTTTCTTTCTTGGAAAGAAGTTGGTTTCATGGATCAGCAAGAAACAGTCATGTACTTCTCTATCTACTACTGAAGCTGAGCATGTTGTTGCTACTACTAACTGTACACAAGTTTTATGGATGAAGCAAATGTTGAAGGATATAAAGGTGGATTGTGATGCACTGGTAGTTATTCACTGTGATAACTCTGGTGCTATTGATATATCAAAGAATCCAGTATTTCATTGTAAGATAAAGCACACATCTATCAAGTATAAATTTTTGAAGGAGAAGGTTGAAGCAAATGAAGTTAGATTAGTTTATGTGAACACTAAAGAACAAATTGCAGATATTTTCGCTAAACTTTTATCAAAGGAATCATTTGAGTACCTAAGAGATAGATTGGGAGCTTTTTCCCCTCCTATAGAGACTTGATTGATGTGATTTGGCATCAGTATGGCATGCATTATCAGAGATACTATTCATTCTGACACTAATGTAGGATGCTACTACTTAGGGGGAGTAGTCATCTTTGAGATTCAGAGGCTTATGTTTTTGCTTTGATATTTTTGTCAGATTTCTAGCATTGATGTCAAAGGGGGAGAGATAGTGATGTGAAAAAGTAAATATCAAAGGGGGAGAAATATTATTCACAGGGGGAGAGATATTGATATTCAGACCTATATGTAGGCGATTGTTGGCTATCTTCCATAGGGGGGGACTTTTTTGGCATTTCTTGGTACTTAGATGTTTTTCACATCTAGTGTTGCCATCAATGCCAAAGGGGGAGATTGTTTCCCATTTGGTGAAATTAATTATGTGTTGCATTTTTGTTTTCTCATTGATGTCAACACTAGCTATTTGGATGCTTTACCGACACCCTTCTTGTCCCAGTAGGATGAGTGGTTTCTGGTTAACTTGGATCCAGCATGATCTAGTAGACCCCATTATAATCTGGTGATAGAATTGGCTTGTTCATGATACTTATACTCTTATTTGATCAGTTGGTTTTGGTCTCATGATTGGATGCTATCCTACTTGCTTAGAAGATTGGTTTTCGGTTCCAATGAGGGTTTCATCGACAAAGCTTTTGGTGGAGATCTTTGATGGATTTCATAAGTGGTGTTAGTGCAGCTTCTGATGGAGTTTTAGGATGCTATTGATGATCATGTTTGAGACTTGGCGGTTGGAGATCATTGTTGAAGTGTATGGACCTATACTTGTTCCCGGTTGATCTAGGTTATGGACCGACATTAATGTAATGTGTGGATAGGACCTATTGTTGTATTTTCGAGATGTCTTATGTGTTTATATTACTTGTTTAGTCTAAGGCTGACATGGTTTGTAATTATGTAATTGGTTTATTGTCTAGTGGCTGACCTGATTGTTTATGGTCGAGGGTTTGTATAAATAAGATGTAAAATCTCATTGTAGATCATCAAGGTTAATGTAAGAGGTCATGGTCAAGGAATGTAATGTGCGAATAATGTAATATCATTCAGGCAGAGGAGTTGGTCAATCATTGGAGAATGAATTGGGTTTGTGTAAGAGGATTTAGTCCTCCAGTATTGAGCTTAACTAGAACTGTACTCGGGCATAGGATATGCTATCTTTTGCAATTCAACACTTCTTCAGATTATAGTCTACATTTATATGTAGTCAGTGAGGATCCTTTTGTGATGAGAAGTGTGCTCTAGGCTTTTGGCCTTCCTGCAAGTGCAGAACCCTTCATGTAATTCACATACCTATTGTAAAAGTATTATTTGACTGTGGGTAGGCTTCCCACTGTTGTTTTTCCCTTTACAGAGTTTTCCATGTACAAATCTTGTTGTTGTGTGGATGGGTTTTATTCTGTGATTACTGTTTATGCTTAATTAGTTTATCTGCTATTCTGGTATTATTATTTTGGGTTCCAGTATTATAGTTTTATTGCTGAATGTTCCTATAATCTGTGACAACTGATTCAGCCCCCCCTCTCAGTTGTCTTCCTATTATCTAAACTGTCTAACAATTAATGCTACAAGGTCAATGATGATGGAAGCCAAATTTCTTGATATCTATTGGAGAGAAGTTGTCAATACTGTGGTATACACTTTCAACAGAGTACACATAAAAGGTGACACCGATAAGACTCATTATGAATTATGGTTCGGTCATACTCCTACTATCAAGTATTTCTGAATTTTTGGAAATAAATGGTATATTAGAAGAGATGATGCACTAGGGAAATTTGATCCTAGATGTGATGAAGGAATATTTTTGGGTTATTCTACTAACATCAAAGCATATAGATGTTATAAAAAAAAGATTTAATAGAATAATGGAAAGCATAAATGTCAAAGTGGATGAGCAAGGTAATAATCAGATCAGATTATATGACTATGGATCTGAAGATGAGATTGTCATATCAGAACTAGTTGCATAAGAATTAGTTCAAAACATTGATCTAGTTGCTCCGGTAACATCATAAAATTCCACAGTGACTATTGATGAGCAGAAAGAGTTAGAAAGTCAAGATATTTCAAAGACTCCGAGGTATGTAAAGTTGAATCATTCTAAAGATTAGATCATTAGAGACAAAAGGAAAGGTGTTATGACAAGAAGAAGGTTAGCTGCTAAAGAGGTATGTTTAATTTCTCAAATTGATTTGGAATCTTTTATTGAAGCAAGTAAAGATGAGATTTGGATGAGAGCTATGGAAGAAGAATTGAATCAGATAGAAAAGAATAAAACATGGGAATTGGTTCCTAGGCCTAAAGATATAAAATGTTATTGGAACCAAATGGGTTTTTAGGAATAAATTAAATGAGGAAGGTCAGGTTGCAAGAAACAAGGCTACATTAGTTTGCAAAGTATATTCACAGGAAGAAGGAGTTGATTATGATGAAACTTGTGCTCTGGTTTCTAGGATTAAAGCAGTAACACTATTTCTTGCCTATGTTGCACATCATAACTACAAGGTATACCAAACGGATGTTAAATGTGCATTTTTTAATAGAGGTCTTGAGGAGGAAGTCTACATTTAGCAGCCTAATGAATTTTCATTATCAGAGGACAAGGACATGGTTTGCAGATTGAAGAAAACTTTATATGGATTGAAACAAGCCCCTAGAGCATGGTATGCTAGATTAGATAAATATCTTTCAAAGCTTCGTTTTAGCAAAGGTAATGTTGATAGTAACTTATATTATAAGATTGAGCATGATGGCATACTTATCATTGAATTCTTTATTGATTATATCATTTTTGGAGGAGAAGAAAATTTATGCACGAAATTTGTTGATGATATGAAGAATCAATTTGAAATGTCTATGATTGGAGAGATGGAATTTTTCTTAGGTTTACAGATTACTCAGACTGATAATGGTATTTTAATTTATCAAACTACTTATGTGAAGGAATTTCCTAAGAAATTTGGTCTTGAAAATTCAAAACCTGTTGGTACTCCTATGATAATCGGTTGCAAATTGTCCAAGGAAGATGAATCTCCTAGAGTGAACCCATCTAGATACAAATCAATGATTGGTTGTACTTAACTCAGACTAGACCATATATAATGAATGTTGTCTACATTTCTTCTAGATTTCAATCAGATCTAAGAGGAAGTCATGATATTGTTTTTAAAATAATATTCAAATATTTCGCCGGAATAACAAATGGTATCCAAAGGATAACAATTTCAAATTATGTGCCTATATAGACTCAAATTGGGAAGGATATTTTGATGACAGGAAGATCACTACAGGTGGTGCATTCTTTCTTAGGAAAAAACTGGTTTCATGGCTTAGCAAGAAACAATCATGCACTTCATTATCTACTGTTGAAGCTAAATATGTAACTGCTTCAACTAATTGCACTCGAATCTTATGGATGAAGCAAATGAAGAATATAAAGGTAAGTTATGATGAGCCTTGTAGATAGGAAATGTGGAAATCATCAAAGCAATAGCAAATTGGACTAGCTCAATCACGAAAACTCAAATTGCAATGATAAATCCTAAAAACATTCAATAGAGAAAGGGAAATAAAACATTCAAATGCAAATGCAAACCAACGCAGATGTGAATGTCTCCTCCAGAAATATCCATTGTCCTTCTTTCTCCTTCAAATTGCTTTTGTTCGTGGATCTCACCTACAAGTGCATATGCATGAGATGAAAGCAAGATTGACAAGATAACATGACAGCATAAGGGTACTAGAAGCGTGATTGATTCAACCAGGGGCTTTGATTGAAGAAATTCATCCAATTTATAGACAAATTGGAGAAAAGACAAGATTAGCATGATGAGATTGAAATGGAAATTTCAAATCAAGAATGACAATTATGACAAATTATGACAAATTGACACTTTCTATGCAAGATTGATTGATTGAAAATTATGACAAATTGCTATGTCAAAATTGATTGATTGTCAATTATGACAAATTATGAAAAATTTGCTATGTCATTCCCATGAAATTAGGAGAAATATAGGAGAAAATTGAAAATTAGATGAATTAGAAATTAGGAAATTAGAAAATGAGGAAATTAGGAATTAGGAAAACTAGAAAATGAGGAAATTAGGAATTAAGTGAATTAATTAACAATTTTTCATTTATTAATTTAATTCACAAAAGAGGGAGGAATTAGTTAGCCAATTAAATGAACATTTAATTGCGATGAGAAGACTTAGGATAAATAAACTATTTAACCTAGAGGGAAAGATGACAAACAAGGTTAAATGAATAAATCATGAAACCCTAGAAGATGAATTAGAAATGCAAGGATGACAATTAGGTCTTGATGTAAGATAATTGATGTCGATTCGATTATGATTTTGAATTGATAAATGATTTGATTGATAAATGTGCCAATTAACAAGGAACAATGACTAATTGATCCAAATTGACATGATTGAGAAGGATGACGATCGATGACAAATTGATCGCAAGACGACAAGATTGAAAATGACAATGATCGATGACAAATCGATCACAAAATGACAAGATTGAAAATGTCAAGGATCGATGACATATCGATCACAAGATGACAAGATTGATGACAATTTGATCAGAGGACAAGGATTGATGATGAATCGATCACAACATGACAAGATTGAAAAGAGGACAAAACCCTAATTAGGATTGACGATGTCCAAAATGATGACAAATTAACACGCACATTGATGTGACAGGATAAGATCGATCAAAATCATGACTGAAGATTGTTATCGACAAGAACAAATTTGAAAGTGAGGCAAATGAAGAATGTAGAGGAAGGACTCAATGCTCGCAAATGATAAAGACCAAGTACGCAACATAGAAGAAATGTTAATGCGACGCAAAAACCTAAAATAAGGCAATGCGTCAATGTTAAAATATGACTCCGCAAGCGTTGACTAGTTTTAGATGTCTACATTTTGCCCCTCTTTGAGACAATGCGATTCTAAGAATTGTTTCAAAGAACAATAATGAAAATGCCCTAGATAATGACAATGAAATATGCATGCCCCCTCGAGGAATTGGCCGGAAACATCGCGAAAAGGGCCAATTGATCAATAATAATGATAGAACATAATAGGAGCAAATAGACTGACAATCGAAGACCAGATGCATGAAGGACAAGAAATTGAAAGTGCAAAAAGCCGTGACCAACATAAGATGGAGAGGGTGCACGTCCATCTATGCACTGACAAAGATCTATAAATGAGACAAAGAGAGTGAAAAGTGCTCATTTGCACTAGCCAAAGAGGAGGATTTATTGCTCTGGAAAAGGACACTTGCAGAGAGATGGCAAACATTCCAATGGCAGATCACCTCAAGGAATGTGTACGCACCTACAGATGACCAGACGACGCGAGAGCAGCGGTATGTATCTCAAAAACCCATATTGTCAATTTCATGAAATTGACTTGCTTGCGGGACATTGCGGGGCCCACAGGGAATGCAGAAAGTGACTTCTGCGCCTGTGTGAGCACATCCTACGCTTGTGTAGGGTACACAAGTGCAAGTTGATGCAACACAGGTGCAGGATATAGCACATAGGTGTAGTTGTGCCTTGGGAACTCAATTTTGTCAAAAACAGCATGCGGATGATCCGAAAAGGGGGATAAGGGTAGGATAGGTCAAAATAGATTAGAAACACCCTGATTTGGACATGAAACAAGGAAATGCAACTCATAGGAGGAAACCCTAAAACTAACAAAATGTGCCCCAATTGTGATGCAGAGTCGACAATATCCATTGATCATGCGGGAGAACCGACCTGACTGCTTCATGTTACGACATAGACTCAAGAGCACAGATAGAGATACATTAGCAGGACTTGGAATATACTATATCACATTCATGCCCGAGATCAGGGCAAACACAGGACTATTGACCGCATTGGCAGAGCGATGGCATTCGGAGACTTCCTCATTCCATCTAGCAACTGGAGAGGTGATGGTGACACTAGAGGATGTATGGCATATCCTCCACATTCTGATTCATGGGGAGATGATAGAGTATGACCCAGTGATAGGGAGAGACACTTTGTGCAGATTATTTGAGTGTGAAACAGATGATCTGGATATCATAGAGAGGGAGATTAGCTAGGAGACCATGGCATTAGAGTACGATCAATGATATGTGGTGATAGCCGTGGTTATAGCATGCCTACTAGCAGGGGATAGATGAGGAAATGGATTCCCTATTGGATGGGGAAGAGTGCTAGAGAGGATGGTGACAGAGGGGACGGTGTACGCATGGGGACCATGTGTGCTTGCCATGCTATATTTTCAGTTGCATCAAATAGCATATCAGGGAGTGCAGACTTTGAGCTGTGGAGTCACATTGTTACAGGTATGGGCATTTGAGCACAAAGCCATATGTCGACCGATTGCAGAGAGATAGGTATTACCTCATCGACCATATGTGTACTGCTATGGGGGAGCATTGAGACAAGGTCTGTTTGGATACATACTGTATTGGCGACATGAGCTAGATAGATTGAGAGAGTTCACATGGAGGCCATATCTTGATTGCCCTAGATGGTCAGATGATAGTGATGAGCTATCATATTGCAGATAGGAGAGATACCTGATTGGGCGACCAGTGAATCGCTAGAGAGTGACTGAGATGTACCTGCCAGAGAGAGGCAGGATGTACCTAGAGGGACTGCACACTTTGCCCGATCTCACAGAGAGACGAGTCAGTGGGGGAGGATGATTCAGCCACACATAGTATATGCTGACTTCACATAGTTACAACAGAGACAGTGGAATTGGAGATTAGATGTGGTGGATGCAAGGATGACAGAGGAGTATGAGCGATGGTTTGCATGACGGTGGCCAGTGCCATTGACAGATCCTAATATTCTGGTACCGAGGAGATAGGAGGACTTCCCACTCACTAGAGAGGAGGAGGGAGATGATGAGGACAAGGAGGATGAGGATGGTGATGAGGATGAGGGGGATGATGAGGATGAAGATGATGAGGATGACGACTATGAGCCAGATTCAGCTGATCAGGAATCATTGCAGGAGATAACCATAGAGCTGGAGACAGCTAGGATAGAGGAGATGGAGATATGCAGGGCTACCATAGCGAGTTAGCATGATCACATTTCAACATTAGAGAGACAGAATGCCATCTTGAGGATAGAGTAGGATTAGTTCAGAGTGGAGATAGCCAGAGTCATAGCGGCTCGAGATACAGCAATAGCACAGGCACAGCGAGAGGAACAAAGAGTCACTGAGTATATTGGGTCGATTAGGGATGCCAGTGCATGTGAGATGGCATAGATGTTGGTAGAGATCAGAGAGGAGATATGCCATTGGAGGACACTATATGAGAGTGCATTTCCACCAGAGAAGAGAGCATCATCATATCGGGCACAATCAAGGACAGAGAGCAGGCCACGTTCTCAGAGGTCAGTGAGTAGCATGGGGGTGAGTGGACCTATGAGACCACCACAACTAGGACCTGGGATAGGAGGGACATCATCCTTGAGACATGGCAGGGATGAGGAGGACAGAGGGAGCACCTAGTGATAGAGGCAGGTACTCCTTAGGATAGAGACAGATGTAGTTTGACATTATGTAGTGTGACATTATGTAGTCAGCCTGCGGGCCATACTTAGGACAGACAGTCCAATTTTGTACTCCGATATTATTTTGATATATGATATGATATGCATCGATATGATGGGATGCAATGTGTTATGACTTATAGTTATTTTCCATGTATGGATGGCTTATTGCACTATTTATGTACCATTGTGGAACATGTATGGATATATTTTTTTGTGTTTTTGATGCATTGATAATATGAAATGGATAAAATGCTTGATTTGATGCTTGATGTGATGTAAACATACTAATCAATGCATGCAGGATGCAACATATGTGTTTTTGGAGATTGGAGCACTAGACCAAACTGACTATCTGAACTGACAGAAGAAATGTTAGTAAGAAGAAATAAGATAGAGGATAGTTAGAGATGAAGAAAAGCTTGCTTTCAGTAATGCACTTTGTAGGTGAGAACCTTTATTTAATGTAGCAAAACGGACGCATAGCATCATGGCATTGAAGGCCAGAGCTGAAACGCAACCCTTTTTGCAAAAGACAGACACATCGCACACAAGGAATGAGTGAAGCATCCTAGGGTGCATACATCAAGGGTCGAGGTATGTGCAATGTTCACAAAGCGAATGTACATATCACAGACACCCAATGATATAGTTGCCCCAGTTTGTGACAAACATTCCACAAACAACAATCACAACAAAAAAGAAAGGGACCATGAACCATCCCGGTCACTCTAAATCACTTAGTGACATCAACGAGCAACATAGGAACATGATCGAAAATAAATCAATAAATGATAAGACTCACTAATTTCAACAAGTCAAACAAACATCTTGATCTTCATTGTCAAAAGTTGAAAGTGTCGATAGGACGATCATGTTGTCTGGTTTTAGGACATGTGGTACCCTATCTAAGACAGGACACAGTCTGGTTTCGAGTATACCACACCTTGTATAAGACCCATGATAGTAGTGACAAGGACAAATGATATTGATGTTGATTGATATGACAATTTTGATCAGTTTGCATGTCTGGTTTGATTGAAAAGTTCATCCGTTAACGCATGATTTCATTAAAGCGCAGTGTGTGATTGCGTGTCATTGGAGGGATGCTCAGTGATTTGTCTTATGCATAAAGGGGATATATTTTTTGTTTTGCTTTTCGAGTTTTTACAATTTTTTTGTGTTCATTTTTTTCAAGACTTTATTTGACTTTTTAGGGATTTTTTAAGGACATTTTTCAATTTTTTGGATTATTTCAGGACATTTTTCAATGTTTTTTTGGATTATTTCAGGACATTTTTCAATTTTTTTTTCTTTTGGATTATTTCAGGACATTTTTCAATTTTTATTTTTTTTTGGATTATTTTATGACATTTTTCAATTTTTTTTTTATTTGTTTTTTTTTTAGGACATTTTTCGAATGTTTTTAGGATTATTTTAGGACATTTTTCAATTTTTATGATTTTTGCCCCCAGTGTCTAGCAAGGCAAGGAATATGACAAGTAAATAAATAGGCTTTCTGAAATGATGGTGGATAGAGGGAAGAAAAAGGCCTTTTATTATGGATACAATGGGACAAGAGATTGGATATGGCAATGTAAAGCAGTGACATGGCAGGAGGGACATGTCAAGAGGTTTTTGAAACTATGTTTAAATTTTGCATCCTTATGTCAGATCAAGATCAAGGAATGAAAAAGAGTGTATGGATAGTGATAAGATATGGATAGGATAAGCAAGACCAAGAATGGATAAGGGACATGGACTGAGGGTCGAGGTTGGCTAAGGGATAGTGGCAGAAAGTTGCAATAAGACAAGGAATATGGATGAAAGGTTATAATAAGAAAATGGATAAATACCAAAAGCTATGATGGACTAAAAGCTGCAAACAAGATGCATGATGCTCATGAAGATCCTCAGCCTTGTCAAGATCAAATGTGGAAAGGGAAACTGGACATGAGGGACAATAGGATATGAAGGGTGATGACAGGGGTTTGATAGGATAATGAAGGGCAATAGGATATGAAGGAGGAAATCTCCCCCCAAGTGTGGTGTGCAAGAAGTTCATAGATTATGCATGATGCCTGTTTGCTAGGTTTTCATCACGGTACTTGCCCAAGGTGCCTGGTTGCCAGGTTTTCACTAGTGGACGAATCATTTTTGCTTTACTTTTTTTCTTTCTGTGTTTTTTTTTTTTTCACTTTTTTTTTTTTTTTTTGTATTTTGACTTTTTCAAGAGAAGATGGACACATGATAGGGGATGGAAGAAGGACTCAAGCATCTTTTTTTTTTGGATAGTAGCCTTGAAATAAATGGACCATGACCTTTAAAAGTATGCTCAAAGACGTTGGTAGGATAAGGACATGGAAAATAAGATGAAATTAAGGCAAGGATTTATGCAAAGGATGGGATCAAAGAGATCGAAGGATGGAAAATATGCATTGGATAATGGATAGGGTATTGGAAGAACTATGCTTGAGTGGGTAGAAATGTTGGCAAGATTGACATTGGCACACACCTTGAGGGGTGATGGACTGATGGAGGAAAGATGTATTTTGGATATTGAGATTTTGACGAAGGAAAGGCTATGGATTTTGGGACATAAGGGCCAAAATGGATGAAGAAGGTGATGGAGGAACAAATTTGAGAGGTTTGGATGGAGGAATAGCAATTTTGGATGCCAAGTTGGATTTTTCTTTTTGTGCTTGAAGAAGCTGCTTAGGAACCTACATTCTTTTGAATTTTTCATGCTTTTGTTGTTCTTTGGTGTGCATTGCTTGCATAAGGGATTTAGGATTCCATATATATTTCAACTTTGCTTTATTTTGCTCAGTGGGCCTTTGTGGCCTTTTGAATTTTTCCTTTTCTTTATAGATCAATTTTTTCTTTGTTTTGACATGTCGATTATATTGGACATGTTGATCCTTGAATACATGTGGATTGCTAGACTTATGACTTTTATGCTTGGCATCCAAATTGCTTGGAGGGAGAAAGGAATGCATGGATGGATATGAATGAAATGGACTTCTTTTGGATTGATGAAATTTACTAAAGGATGTGTGCCTTTGCTGACCTTGCATAGAGGATGAAGGGATATAAGGACCTAAGATGGATGGAAGGTATGATGGGGAAGGTGTATGTTTTGATTTTGATGGAGGGATACCAATGTCTTGAGAGTGAGTTGTGTAGACATGACCCTTAAGATCTTCTTTGACATGAAGGGATTATTGCTTATGGAGATCTACTCCTTTGCCTTTATGAATATATTGACTTGTAGGATACTCTTTTCTTTGGGAAGAAGATGCGAGTCCATTATGAGGTGGATATGATATGAGAGAAATAATGAGATCTTGAAGTGGATCGGATTGCACCAAAGTGGAAGAACTCATTATGCATGTTGAGGGTTCATGAACATCTTGCACTGACACGTTAGAATCATGAATGGGAATAGGATCATGAGGGGGATTAGGATCACGAGGGAAACTAGGATTGTGTAGTGGACATGGTTCAATGACAGACTCTTCAAGAGATGGAATGGGAGAAATAATGGGATCATCAAAAGAAATGTGATCTTGGAGTGTATATGGAGCATTAAGACAAGGATATGGAGGAACAAAAGAATCTTGTGGAGGATTTAAAGGAATATTTTGATCTTGACAAGGAGGAAGATCATTGGAATTCTCTTTAAAGGTGCTTTGCTCTTGACTTTTAATGGGATCATCTGAAAGGATGGAAAGGATATCTTGATCTTTCTTTGGAAGTGGAATGTCAATGGGATTTGAAAGGATATTTTTTTCATGAAATGGAAGGGGATCATTTGGGATTGGATGGACTAGGATATCTTGATCTTTCTCGGGGAATGGAGTCTCAATAGGGCTTTGGATAGGATGGACAAGAATAGGGGAATCATCGTGAGTGTTTGGGAACATGGGGTCCTAGTCAACAATTGGATGGGATGATAAGGTTTCAGGATCTTTATCTTGATCTATTTCAAGACACATTTCTTCATGCTCTAAATTATCCTCTTGACATGGGGTTGGACTTTGGATATGCATGGAGGATTCTGGCAAGGGATCAATGCTTTGGCATGAAGGAAATGCAATTTGAACATTTGTGATGGATTCTGGCAAGGAATCAATGCTTGAGCATGAGGAAGATGGACTTCGAATGAGGTCCTCTAAACCAGGTAATGGCAATAAAGTGCATGGTGGCATTGGGTCTTGTATTTCTGAAACAGGACAAGGATGTGCATCATGAATTGGATTATCTTGGCGATCACCGATGGATAGCCCTTGGATAATTTCATCCTTGGGTGTATTATTTGATGAGGACAATATGGAAGGTTCTTGTGAAACTTCTAAAGGTGTAGGGATAGATGCCACTGGAGAGTCAATTTGTTTGTGGGGGGATGAGGCATTGCTAGACATAAGTGTATTATCTCGATCTTCCTCAAAGAACTCACTTGGTAGGTTCCTTAAGAGCCTTGCAATAAAGCCACCTTTCTTTCGAGGTTTTCACATGGTTGTATCTGGAATTTGAACTTGTTTGGCAAGAATTTGGTCTTGGTTTGATGTCATGTTTTGATTTTGAACTAGATGTTGATCAAATTGGTTTGACATGTTCAAAATTTGGCTTGGTGTGTGCTGCAACCTTTGTTTTTGAATGTTTAGTTGTGGTTGTTGACATTGATATGTTAATTGAACTTGTTGATATTCCACCATTGGTTGAACTATTTGTGGACAGTGTATAGTTGGTTGGACATATTGTTGAAATTAGACCATTAGTTGTGTTGGTTGTAGATGTTGGACCATTGGTTGTGTATGTTGGAAATGTTGGAACTATCGAACAATTGGTTGTGATGGTTGAAAATTTGATTGATAGTAAACACCTTCTTGTTCTTGTTGTGGAGGCACATAATGTTGAAATTAATGTTGTCTCTTTTCTTGAAATTGTTTCATCATCTCTATTTGGGAGAGGAGAGCTGGTATGTCTGATCGTTCAAGAAGAGATTTTGCATCAATTGGCTCAATCTTTGGATTTCGACCTAGAAATTTTAGAAACATTTTGGACATTTGTGATCTATCTTTGCATGGATGGATATGAATGAAATGGACTTCTTTTGGATTGATGAAATTTACTCAAGGATGTGTGCCTTTGCTGACCTTGCATAGAGGATGAAGGAATATAAGGACCTAAGATGGATGGAAGGTATGATGGGGAAGGGATATGTTTTGATTTTGAAGGGATACCAACGTCTTGAGAGTGAGTTGTGTAGACATGACCCTTAAAATATTCTTTAACATGAAGGGATTCTTGCTTATGGAGATATACTCCTTTGCCTCTATGAATATCTTGACATGTAGAATACTCTTTTCTTTGGGAAGAAGACATGAGTCCATTATGAGGTGGATATGATATGAGAGAAATAATGAGATCTTGAAGTGGATTGGATTGCACCAAAGTGGAAGAACCCATTATGCATGTTGAGGGTTCATGAACATCTTGCACTGACACGTTAGAATCATGAAGGGGATTAGGATCATGAGGGGGACTAGGATTGTGTAGTGGACATGGTTCAATGATAGGCTCTTCAAGAGATGGAATGGGAGAAATAATGGGATCATCAAAAGAAATACGATCTTGGAGTGTATATGGAGGAACAAAAGGATCTTGTGGAGGATTTAAAGGAATAATTTGATCTTGACAAGGAGGAAAATCATTGGAATCCTCTTTAAAGGTTCTTTTCTCTTGACTTTTAATGGGACCATCGGAAAGGATGGAAGGGATATCTTGATCTTTCTTAGGAAGTGGAATGTCAATGGGATTTGAAAGGACATTTTTTTCATGAAATGGAAGGGGATCATTTGGGATTGGATGGACTGGGATATCTTGATCTTGCTCGGGGAATGGAGTGTCAATAGGGCTTTGGATAGGATGGACAAGAATAGGGGAATCATCATGAATATCTGGGAACATGGGGTCCTGGTCAACAATTGGATGGGATGATAAGGTTTCAAGATCTTGATCTTGATCTGTTTTAAGACATGTTTCTTCATGCTCTAAATTATCCTCTTGACATGGGGTTGGACTTTAGATATGCATGGGGGATTTTGGCAAGGGATTAATATTTTGGCATGAAGGAAATGCACTTTGAACATTTGTGATGGATTCTGGCAAGGAATCAATGCTTGAACATGAGGAAGAGGGACTTCGAATGGGGTCCTCTAAAACAGGTAATGGCAATAAAGTGCATGGTGGCCTTGGGTCTAGTATTTCTGAAACATGACAAGGATGTGCATCATGAATTGGATTATCTTGGCAATCAATTATGTATAGCCCTTGAATAATTTCATCCTTGGGTGTATTGTTTGATGAGGACACTATGAAACTTCTAAAGGTGTAGGGATAGATGCCACTAGAGAGTCAATTTGGTTGTGGGAAGATGAGGCATTGCTAGACATAATTGTATTATCTTGATCTTCCTCAAAGAACTCACTTGGTAATTTCCTTAAGATTATTGCAATAAAGCCACCTTTCTTTTGAGGTTTTGACATGCTTGTATTTGGAATTTGTACTTGTTTGGCAAGGAGTTGGTTCTAGTCTGATGTCATGTTTTGATATTAGACTTGGTTCAATTGTTCTAACATGTTTGAAACTTGTGTTGGTGTGTGCTCCAACCTTTTCTTTTGAATGTTTGGTTGTGGTTGTTGACATTGATATTCCACCATTGGTTGAACCATTTGTAGACATTGCATAGTTGGTTGGACATATTGTTGAAATTGGACCATTGGTTGTATTGGTTGTATATGTTGAACAATTGGTTGTGTTTGTTGGAAATGTTCGAACTGTTGAACAATTGGTTGTGATGGTTGAAAATCTGATTGATAGTAAACACATTCTTGTTCTTGTTGTGAAGGCACGTAATGTTGAAATTGATGTTGTCTCTTTTTTTTAAATTGTTTCATCATCTCTATTTGTGAGAGGAGAGATGGTATGTCTGATCGTTCAAGAAGAGATCTTACATCAATTGGCTCAATCTTTAGATTTTGACCTGGAAATTTTTGAAACATTTTGGACATTTGTGATCTATTCTTCTCAATGTTTTTCACTCTTTGTTCCAAAATCTCATTTTCTTGAGCTAGTTTCTCCTCTAGTTTTTGTATTTGGACATTTGCATCATCATGATAAGTTTGATCCAAGTTCTGAGACATGCAGAGATTGGATTGACATGATTGATTGCTCAATTGTGATGACATGGCTTCGTAAGAAGGTTGAGATCTCATTTCAACAAACATGTCACTATGCAATGCAACTAATGGGATTGACAAAGGCAACTTAAAAGGATGACAATGCAACTTAATGTTTTTGTTGTTTTTCAAGATTTTGAAAAACTCATGAATGCAATTCTAAAAATGAGACCATCTAGACCTCAAAGGACAAAAGGACCAAGTGACAAAAGGACAAAATGACAATGTCTCCCCTATATGCTTGGATACTAAGCTAGGTTTGACCAAATGACATTGATGACAAAAAGACAAAATTTTGATAGGGTCTAGACTTCCTAACAATAACTTTAGGGTTTATCAAAGATTTGCATTACTCAAGTATGACAAAACCTAGTTTTGACACTATATGCAAAGGGACAATTACTATGCAAATGACCCTAATATGATATGATAATGACCTAAGCTTAATGAAGAAACCTAGGGTATGCAAATGTAACCTAATGTTATGAGGACACGGATGCAAATGCAAATGTATGACAATGCCAACCTAAGGCAAAACCTAAGGTTGAATTATGAAATGGTATTGCTCTAATGCAAGAGGACACATGCGAATGGATGACCCTTATTGATATGCAAAAGAGTATGACCTAGGTGAAACTTAACCTTGGTAATTGACAATGAATTTGGAAAATGCAAACCTAGGATGAACCTAAATATAAGTGACAAGAATGTTGAGACAAGATTTTGAAAAATGTTTGACAACCATGTTTGAAGGTGTTTTGAACTTTGTTGAATGAAATACTCTTGTGTTTAACCTTGTTTTGAATCAATTTGTCTTGTTTTTGAAATGAGACACAACTCAACTTTTGACAAGCAAATAAGACAAGATATTTTAACTTAGACTCAAGACAATCATGCTCATTCACACATTTCTTATGGTAGGTAAGGACAGTAGGTACTTGAGAGGTAGACTCATTATGAGATTCAAGGAGAATATATAGATGCTTGACCCCATGGGCTCCCCTCCATGGCACTCACTTCTCAGGGAAGCCAAGCATCAGTCCCCATGGAAATCTCCCCATGGCGAACTTAGTATCTCTTCCAAGTATCCGAACTCCTCCTTCTCATGCAACTAGAAGGATTTTTGGCCTCTAAATACAAGGTGTTTAATAAGGATTTCTGTTAAGCACTACTCCTTGGTGTCACGCAAGCGTGATTGAGACATTAAGCCCACCAAGATACCAAACAAATGTAGTTGCACAAGCATGATTTAGACTGTGAGGTCCTACTTAGATGTTGATATGAGAAAGAGTTCAAGGGTCATCACTTCCCAAGTAACTGCAATTCCCACGTAACCCTTCCTTCAAAGCTTTCGCCCATCAGGTATTTATTTATAGTGAGTTAGAATGCCAGGGTACTCTGGCTATGCTCACTTTGGGTCATTCCTCTCTCACGATTGTCACTTGCTTGCAAAAGAAAGAAAATGGTCAGGAAGGTAGTCCATCTAAAGGTAACAAACAATCTGAGCCATGAGAATGGTATCGAAGATCTAGATTTCTGATCACCCTAAGAAGGATGAGAGCATACTCTCCTACTCCAATGTCAAACTCAACAATCAAAGAAAACACATGTTCATTCCATCCTACTTAGCAATCATACTAGGTGCCTAATTATGAATTACAAACACAAAGTTTAGCTGGAGTATAAGGCAACTTGCAAAATCACCAAGTCAGAAGTTTAATTTGTTTAGTCTTTGACTAGTGAACCTGCATAAAATGTGTTAGTAGTTTCATTCTTTTGTCTTTGTCATGGGTAATGCCAAGGTGCTGCATAGAGAATCAATACCAAAGAAAAACCAAAAAGTAGAAATAGAATGCAAAACAAAGCAATTTGCAAGTAAAAACACTACCTTTTACCTCTGTTTCTGGCCTTACACAGGTGCAGAATGTCTCACACAGGTGCAGAATGCAGTAGCACAGGCATAGATCCCTTTGACATAGGTGTAGAAGTCCTTGACACAAGCGCAGATTGCTTGACACAGGCGCAGAAGTGCCTAGAAAGCCCTGAATTACCCTGTTTCTTGGGTTTTTCACCTGCAAATCAACTCAAAAGCACTCAAAAGCATGGTTAGGGGGTTAGTTCACATCGGGTTCACCAATTAATGTAGATAGGAAATGTGGAAATTATCAAAGAAATAGCAAATTGGACTAGCTCAATCACGAAAACTCAAATTGCAATGATAAATCCTAAAAACATTCAATAGAGAAAGGGAAATAAAACATTCAAATGTAAATGCAAACCAACGCAAACGTGAATGTCTCCTCTAGAAATCTCCATTGTCCTTCTTTCTCCTTCAAATTTCTTTTGTTTGTGGATCTCACCTACAAGTGCATACACATGAGATGAAAGCAAGATTGGCAAGATAACATGACAGCAGAAGGGTACTAGAAGCATGATTGATTCGACCAGGGGCTTTGATTGAAGAAATTCATTCAATTTATAGACAAATTGGAGAAAAGACAAGATTAGCATGAGGAGATTCGAATGGAAATTTCAAATCAAGAATGACAATTATGACAAATTGACACTTTCTATGCAAGATTGATTGATTGACAATTATGACAAATTGCTATGTCAAAATTGATTGATTGTCAATTATGACAAATTATGACAAATTTGCTATGTCATTCCCATAAAATTAGGAGAAATATAGGAGAAAATTGAAAATTAGATGAATTAGAAATAAGGAAATTAGAAAATGAGGAAATTAGGAATTAGGAAAATTAGAAAATGAGGAAATTAGGAATTAAGTGAATTAATTAACAATTTTTCATTTATTAGTTTAATTCACAAAAGAGGGAGGAATTAGCTAGCCAATTAAATGACCATTTAATTGCAATGAGAAGACTTAGGATAAATAAACTATTTAACCTAGAGGGAGAGATGACAAACAAGGTTAAATGAATAAATCATGAAACCCTAGAAGATGAATTAGAAATGCAAGGATGACAATTAGGTCTTGATGTAAGATAATTGATGTTGATTCAATTATGATTTTGAATTGATAAATGATTTGATTGATAAATGTGCCAATTAACGAGGAACAATGACTAATTGATCCAAATTGACATGATTGAGAAGGACGATGATCGATGACAAATTGATCGCAAGACGACAAGATTGAAAATGACAATGATCGATGACAAATCGATTGCAAAATGACAAGATTGAAAATGTCAAGGATCAATGACATATCAATCGCAAGATGAAAAGATTGATGACAATTTGATCAGAGGACAAGGATCGATGACGAATCGATTGCAAGATGACAAGATTGAAAAGAGGACAAAACCCTAATTAGGATTGACAATGTCCAAAATGATGACAAATTAACACGCACATTGATGCGACAGGATAAGATCGATCAAAATCATGACTGAAGATTGTTATCGACAAGACCAAATTCAAAAGTGAGGCAAATGAAGAATGCAGAAGAAGGACTCGATGCTCACAAATGATAAAGACCAAGTACGCAACATCGAAGAAATGTTAATGCGATGCAAAAACCTAAAATAAGGCAATGCGTCAATGTTAAAATATGACTCTGCAAGCGTTGACCAATTTTAGATGTCTACAAGCCTATTGTTATTCACTGTGATAATACTATTTCTATTGATATGTCAAAGAATCTGATATTTCATTCCAAATCAAAACACATTTCTATAAGGTATAATTTCTTGAAGGAAAAGGTTGAAGCAAAGGAAGTCAGGTTGGTATATGTTCCTACTAAGGAACAAATTATAGATATTGTAACTAAACCATTACCTAAAGATAGTTTTATATATCTCAGAGATCAGTTGGGGGTCACCACCCCTCTAGTAGAGACTTAGAGATGCAAGGATGCATCAATCTGGTGAGCTTATCATGTGATGAATTTTTTGTAATTATGGTTTATGGGTTTAGGGTTTAGCCAACCTTGTTATCAAGGTTGATGATCTATATTTAGAGGATGGTATGGTATGGTTATGTCTCCATTATCAAAGAGAGGTAATTGTGGGAATAGAGATGTATCATTCAGCGAAGGGTTGTGAAGGTTTTGGTATTAAAGGGAAGACATATGTGCTTAACCCAAACTATATCAAGCACTATGAGATGCTAATTTCATAGTTCATTTTCTCAGGAGTGTAGTCTAATGTTTATGTAAGTCAGTGAGACTTCCCTTTTGTGATGAGCAGTGAGCTCTAGGCGGTTGGCTTGATTGCAAGTGCAATCCCCATTGTAATTATCTCACATACTACTATAGAAGTATTATCTGACTATGGGTAGGGTTTTCCACCAAGGTTTTTCCCTTTACTAGGTTTTCCATGTCAAAATATTGGTGTTGTGTGATATGTGCTTTCATGTTTTATCTTCCACTATGTTGTTTATATTGTGCTGCTGTAAATGGTTTATAATCTACATTAATTGTTTATACTTGTGGAAAAATGATTCACCCCCCCCCCCTCACCCTCTCATTTTTCCTCTGGTATCGAAGATTCTAACAGGATTTGCATGTCTCAAAGTATGTGGTGAGCAGCTACATTGTACAATAAAGATGGTGTGTTTAAAATTTTTTATCATCCTTGCACAACCATGTGTAATCTGGTATATATATATATATATATTGATTGATTGACAACTCTCTTCTTCTTCTCTCTATTTGGATATAAGATTCATAAGCATAATTATTAGGGGTGTATTTGATATCAAATAGAAGTATTGAATGCTTATGTATAAAAGGAAAAAGTTTGGTTAGAATAAATTTTGTATTTAAGATCTAAAATTCATGCACTACATCTATGGTCCCATTAAAAAAGAAAAAAGTTAGGTAGAATATCTTTTGCATGAATAATATAGGAAATCATATGAAATATTAGATTAATAGATCATTTTAGAGTATAAGTGTTGAATAAGGTAAAGTTAGTGCATTGCATGTAAAGTGTGTGTAGGAAATTTAAAATCATTCCTTCATGTCCCTATTTGATTTGGAAAGATAAAAGTCTTTAGCTTCTTGTAAGATCTGCATGGTTTTGATGAAATGTTGTGTTTAATCAATATCTCACCTTATTTTGAATTTAAAGAAAAAATGTGCTTTCTCAATGAATTTTAGTAGAATGGATTATTAATGAGATGAATGAGGTTATAAAATGTTAATAATTGACAATTTTCCTTGAATTGCAGAAAACATTATTGTTGTCACAAAAGTTCACTCGCTTGGTGAGAAATATTGGTCATCAACCTTGTGCAACATTGAATCAACCTCCAAGTGTGGGACTTGAAGAAGTGAGGTTGAGTCTTTAGAAAAGGCTAACTTCCTTTCCAATCTGAGTGCAAGTGTTGGACTAACCCAACACTAAAATATCTATTCTACTGGTTTGACAAGAAAAAGGAGAAAGAGGGATTGCTTGAAAAAAGGGAAATGAGGTTCACACCTAGATTGAATATTTGATCCTCCCTTCCTATAACTGCACAAAACATAAATAAAACTAACCCAAATATGCACGATATTTTATCCTAATTCATCACCAAGGTGTGAGTTAAGGTTGGAATTATTCAAGATGAAGAGACAAACTAATACTAGTTCATAGTCAACATCCATAGATGGATCAAAATAGACACCTACAACTAAGGGAAAAAAAATCAAAATGCATTAAAGCAAGAAGGTAACACATTTACACAAAATTATTAAATTGAATAAAGGCAAGATAATATAATCTTATTAATGTGAAGGCAAAGCATAATTTATAGTTGCAGAGGAACAAAATGTATTCTGCAAGAGAAAAAGAAAAAAGATCCCGAGGAAATATAAAAAAATTGCCTTTATAGTTAAGGCATAACTCAAAATGAAAACTACAACTGAAACCCTAACCCTCCTAGTGTTAGGTTACAAAATATCTATGAAAGGGAGGAAGATTAGGTTGACTGATCTGATCAACAGAAGGGATCGAAATGCATGTTGAATGTCATCCCTGAAGATGTCCTTCATCTCTAGAAAGAGGCAAAAAGGGGTGCAAGAGGAGACGTCTATGTGCACAAGTGCATCATGGTAGTATGACAGAGCTAAAAAGTCTTCAAAATTCATTGAATGAGCATGGGTGGTGGAGGAAAATGTTTGGAAAACACTTGTAGAGGCATGGGAGGGACAATAATATCATAAAAGTTAGGAGAAATATGCATTGGGATGACATCTAAAAAGGCCTTCAAACCCATAAGTATTTTGTCTACAATAAAGAGCTGCAAGTGGCATCCAAAACTGGCCATAGGTTCACTTTTGAAATAATGGTGATAACCCATAGTCACTTGATTGTGGTTGAGCCAAAATATAATCAAATATGATCAATTAATGAAAGTAGAACATTCATTTGACCGTAAAGTTACCAACCACCCCTACACTTTTTTGAAAGTCAACGCTCATTGCGAGTTTGAAATTGGGTTATCAAATCATCCTCGATTGCGTGAAAAATTAATGTGTGAGATCTGACCGCATAGCCTTCAAAAGGTTCAATTTGGGTTTATAACATGGCTATTTGATCGGTCATGAATGAAAATCTAACGGTTGACAATGACAGGTGTGGCACCCTAGGCCCATGCTTCCATTTTCTACTTAACAACTAAACAGTCTTCATACTGTGTGGAATGGTGGTGGCAACAATCCCCCTAGGATTTGGTCACCCCATCCAGCCATCTCTGTGCATTTTATTCAAATCCAGATAGCGGGGGGCAACTTTTCTCTTTTTTGCTCTTACCTCACATTGTCTCTGTGACTTCCATTAACCTATTGTTGGATAGTGGGGAGCCCACCCCACATTTCACCAAGACATTGCCTTTCGACCAACCAAAATAACCCTCACATCACCCCAAAAAGATATGTCAAAAAAACTATAGTGAGATGGTGGGAAGCCTATTGCTCTCATTGTTTTCTTACCCCACAAGGCCATGTTGTTGGGTTTTTTCTCAATGCAGGGTGGTAGGATGACTAACATTCACCTTACATTTTTGCTAAGAGAGTGCATTTCGGCAAGACCAAAAAGCACTATCATTTCCCTTTGAAACTTCGCTAAAAAGGTCACTTCATTATGAGAAGGCTCAAGTCTTGCTAAAAAGAAACATTTTTCTAGAGAGAGGGGAATCGTCAAGTTGGAAAAGCATTCCAATCTCTAGCCAACATCCTACTGAAAAGGATGGAGCACCCCACCAATTGGTAGAACATAGGGGAAATAGGGGGAAACGGACCTGCCATGGATAGAGAATGACTTAAGTGAGTTGATCGACTGACTTGGTCAACTGAAAAATAGAATTTCAGCCCGAAAGAAAAGGTTCCTCTGCATGCTTCCAATATAGTGTGCATAACATACATGTTATGCAAGTATGCATAATACGTAGGTTATGCAAAAACTTTCAATTTTGTTAGATTGGATCTATAGCTAAGTTGATAGAAAAAGGTTAATATTTTGGTGACTCACAAGGGGCCCTAAGCCTTCTTAGGGAAAGACCAGATGTCCATGGAGAGTATCCATTATTTGTAGAGTCAAGGCTTGTTTTAAATTATATACCCTCTGCCCCTGCAACTTGAAACAAAAAATCAAAACTTGGCCATTTTGGAAGAGATGACCAGTGCACGCACACTTCTTCTAAAGATGGAAAAAATAACTAAAAGATACAACATTGAAACTTAAAGACAATGAAGCCTCTGTCTTTGTCAAAAGTGATCCTCCTGAAGGAGCTGATCTCCCTTGGGCCATGGTTGTAGCCACTAGCTAGCTGTAAAAGTTGAAGTATCCTACATGCATATATCATAATATACATGATGTGGTAAAAATAAAACTCACCATTTACCTTGCTACTGTAGGGGATCCACACAAAATATGTCCCTAAAGCACATGGAAATGCATCAAATACATGCTCAACAAAAAGGGGAAGATGCATGGAGAGTAGGTCAGAATTAGACTTAACATTGCTATCACAAATATCCTGCTCCAAATATGGATTGAAACGAAAAGAAAAAGCCTCAAACTCACATGGGGGTGACAAATATACCATCTCCTTGTCTTGATCTACAAAAGGGGGCTCCTCAAACTTATCAAATAGGAAATTTTGAAGCTCAGGTACACTGTTAAGTTCAAAAACTAGAAGAACATCTATATGGTCAACATGTTGTTGCTCAACATCTTAAAACTTGTTATACCAACATACATCATAATCACATGTGTTGATATTAATCTCATCAGTACATGTCTCAATCTTATAATACACCTCACAAGAAGATATTAAATATTCATATTGCCTCTCTATTTTTTCTTCTTCTCTATTCAGATTAGAATCTCTTGCATGCCTCTTTCTTCCTTTGTGATACCTAGGATAGGGGTGTCCTCATCATGGATGCAAAAGTTGCCAAAGCTTGTAATATTGACCTCATTAGTTATGTCGAGATAAAAAGAATTTGTCCACTCATCAAGTAGGCAATTAGGAACCTCCTCCAATTGAGTTGGAGGCTCCCTAATAAATACATCCTCATTATACTTATGGAAGGATAAATTCATCTATATGGGGCTTGGGATGTGGGGCTCAATATGGTTTAAGGAAAAAGGCTTTGCCCTAATGGTCACCTTGGTACCTTGTTCTTAAAAACATATAAGACCAATGAGAGGATAGGTAGACACCTATCCTAGCAGTGAATTATCTTGACAAACAAATGGCAATGTGAGTAAGGAGATCAATAACTTAAATATCTTGCAGTACACTACAACTAGGGAAAGTATGTAAGGTCAAATTTAAATCCTTTATGACCCCCACTACCTAAATTGTTCTACCATCAAGATGCACAACTCCTTTATTCATAGGCTCATATCTGATGCCTAGGCAGTCAACCACTATCTTGGGCATAACTGAGCTACTAGCCCCACTATCTATCATGTAATTATGAACAAGGATATTCCCTATGATTAAAGAGAGATAGAAAGGGGGAGGCTTACTAATTTTTCCTAAATTCTCCACCTCTACAAGTTGCACCAATCTTGTAGGCATTGAAGAATTGCAACCCTTATTGGTATCTATTGCAACATTTATTTCCATCAAAGCCCTCTAAAGTTGGTCTCTCTGAGATGGGATAGCAAGAGCATCCCACATAGATACATTGAGGTTGACCCTCTTCATCTATTCAACAATATTAAAGGGGATGACAACCTTAGTAGAGGTCTTGTTAGCAACAATATCAAGCTTTGATATTATAGGAGCCTTAGGTGGCTCTCCCTTCTTGACATTTTATGTCAAGTCTTGTTCTTATTTTGGATCAGTCACCCTATCTGATCCCTTTGGCATTGAAGATTGCATGGCAACCAGTGAGGTTTGGGCTGTTGTGGTAGAAGTTGCATCACTACCCAAAGCCTTCTTTTTTGACCTTGTAGTGTTGGTCACACTGTCACTAGCTGTCTGATTGACTCCACAAAAATCAACCTCCCACCAATTTATGAAAGTGGAATCTACCTTTGAATGGTTTGGACAACCACTAAATTGTTATTGTCCTAATGTTGTTGGTTCATTTTGTGCCACCAAGGCCTGAGAGAACTCACCATTCTGGAATGAAACCTAATTGTGAGGTTGATTGCATTGATTGCATTGATTGATTTTGAGGTGCTTGCAGTAGTTAGATTCAAACTATTTAGGGGCCTAGCATTTCTCCATTGATTATTCCCTTGAAAGTTGGGCCTCTGCTTCTAATAGCTTTGATTTTTTAGTTTTTAGGGCTTGGTGGCATGTGATAACTATCTCTTGAATGAGACCAAATCATTTCCAAACCCTTGCAGTTGTTATTGTATAGGGTTAATCATTTTTTGCATTGAGGCCTCAAGAGAGGTTTGTAGAAAGGTCTGGAGCTCCTTAATCTCTAAAGATAATGAAGAAGGTATAGGTATGATAAATTGGCTTGTAGATGCCACTGGTAGTGGTGCCATCATAGGGTTTTGTGTAGGGGTCTCTGGGAATAGGAGCATTGGAGGCCTAGGAGATAACTTCCCTTCTTGTATTAAGTAATTTTCTTGCTTGATGGCGTTGTCATAAGCTCCGAGAAGATTGTCTCCTCCCATTGACTAAATCATAGTGGCAATGTTACTATTGAGAGCCCTTAGGAAATATAAAAAAGGGACCATTTGAAGAGGGCTTGACCAACACTAGGATCCTATCCCAGGTCTTTTGAAATATGTAATTAAAGTCACCCATGAACTCATGGGGTGCTCTCTTGGCGGTTGACAACTACTCCATAAGTGATAGATTGTCACTCCTTTGTTCAAAGCGTTTGCACAATTTCTCCCCTAACTCATCCTAGTTGTGGATGGAGTTGGAGGCTAACCCTTTGTACCATTGAATGGATTTTCCCTTGAAAGAGGAGGCAAGAAGCCTCACTTCAACATTATCTTCAATGACATCAAACACGGTGCAAATGCTAGACACATCTTGAATGTGTTCCTTCGAGGAAATAGATGTTTCTCTAGTAAAAAATGGTAAAGCTTCTAGGGATGCTATAGGAATATCATTTATTTAGGTTAAAACCAAAGTATTGTCACCATTAAAGGTGACAAATATATGTGTTCTTAGAACTACCATAGTGAATAGGGGTCTATTGATATGAATGGTAGGGTCTTTAGGTTGTGATAATCTTGTAATAGGAGGGGTAGAATGGGACCTTAGGGGTGTAGATGCTTCTGCTTGAGTTCCCCTTATAGGTGACAAAGAAATCCTACCTCTAGTTCTCCTATAACCTAAATAAGGAAGTTGAAGGACTTGAAAAATACCTCTAGATGATGATATAGTTTGTCTTCTCGGCATGAACTTGCAATTGGTATCATCGAGAGTCTGAATTTGTCCTTTAGAGTTTCCAAGTGCTTGATTTATTGTCTCTAAAGGTAGGGATGCTAAGAGTAGCACTGAATGCTTAGCATGAATGTTGAAATATGTATTCCACCAGGCATGCATAAAACAATGGTATGCCTAGTGGCTTGAAGTGGAACTGGATTTTTGTTGAATTCTTTAAATATTTGTTCCACTGAACATGCAAAAAACTATTGTCACAAAATTCACCCACTAGATGAGCAATCCTAGTCATCAACCTTGTTCAACATTGAATCAACCTCCAAGTGCAGGACTTGCAGAAGTGAGGTTGAGTCCCTGGAGAAGGTCAACTTCCTTTCCAATCCAATTGCAAGTGTTGGACTAACCCAACACTAAAATATATATTCTACTGGTTTGAAAGTAAAAAGGGAGAAAGAGGGATTGCTTGAAAGAAGGGAAATGAAATTCACACCTAGATTGAATATTTGATCCTCTTCCTATAACTACACAAAACATTAGTAAAAATACCCCAAATATGCATGATATTGTATCCTTATTCATCACATAGGTGTTGTGAAGGTTGGAATTCTTCAAGATGAAGAGAGGAATTGATACTAGTTCATAGTCAACATCCATAGAAGGATAAACACAGTCACCTACAACTAAGGGAAAGAAAATCAAAATGCATTCAAGCAAGAAGGTAACACATTTACATGAATTGCTTAAATTGAATAAAGGCAATACAAGATAATCTTATTAATATGAAGGCAAAGCATAATTTACAGTTGCAGAGGAACATGTATTCTGCAAGAGAAAAAGAAAGAAGATCTTGAGGAAATATACAAAAATTGCCTTTATAGTTGAGGCATAACTCAAAATAAAAACTACAACTGAAACCCTAACCCTCATAGGGTTAGGTTACAAAATATCTGTAAAAGGGAGGAAGATCAGGTCGACTGATTTGATCAACAAAAGGGATCAGACTACGTCTTGAATTTTATCCTTGAAGATGTCCTTCATCTCTAGATAGAGGCAAAAAGGGGTGCAAGAGGAGACATCTCTATGCAGAAGAGCATCATGGCGGCATGATAAAGCCAAAAAGTCTTCAAAATGCATTGAATGAGCATGGGCGGTGGAGGAAAACATCTAGAAAATGTCTGCAAAGGCATGGGAGGGACAATTATATCCTGAAAATTAGGAGAAATCTGCATTGGGATGGTATCTAAAAAGGCCTTCAGACCCATAAGTCTTTTATCTACAATAAAGAGCCACAAGTGGCATCCAAAACTAGCCATAGGGTCACTTGTGGAGTAATGGTGATAACTCATAGTTGCTTGATTGTGGTTGAGCCAAAATTTGATCAAATTTGGGTGGTCAACAAAAGTACAATAGTCATTTGACCATAAAATTGCCAACCACCCCTACACTTGTTTGAAACTCAAAGCTCATAATGGGTTTGAAATTGGGTCTTTAGATCATCACAATCATGCAAAAAATCAACACATGAGATCTGACCGCATAGCCTTCAAAAGGCTCAATTTGGGTTTAAAACATGGTCGTCTGATCAGAGCTTAATGAAAAATCTGATGATCAACAATGAAAGACATAGCACCCTAGGCCCATGCTTCCTTCTATTGCTTGACCATTGAATGGTCTTCTTACTTTGTTGGATGGCAGGGGCAACAATCACATAGGATTTGGCCACCCCGTGTGGCCATCTTTGTGCATTTTATTCGGTACAGGATTGCGAGGGACAAATTCTCTCTTTGTTGCTCTTACCATGCATGGTCTTCGTGACTTCCATTAACCTATCGTGAGATAGCAGGGAGGCCCCCCACATTTCGCCAAGACATCACCTTTTGACCAAACAAAATAACCCTTACATCGCCCTAGGAAGGTATGTCAAAAAAATTGTTGCAAGATGGCAGGAAGTTTGTCGCTCTCATTGTTCTTCTTACCCCATGAGGCCATGTTGTTGGGTTTTTTCTTGATGCAAGGTGGTGGGATGACCAACATCCACCTTACATTTTTCACTAAGAGAATGCTTTTCAGGAAGAATGGAAACTACTATTGTTTCCCTTTGAATCTTGGCTGAAAAGGTCAGTTCGTTGTGAGAAGGCTCAAGTCTTGTCAAAAAGAAACATTTCACCGAGAGAGGGGTATTAGCAAGATGGAAAAGCATTCTAATCTCCAACCCACATCCTATTGAAAAGGATGGAGGACCCCAATAGCTAGAAGAACATAGGGGAAATGGGAGGAAACCAGCCCACCATGAATAGATAATGACTTAAGTGAGTTGATCGGCTGACCTGGTCAACTCAAAAATAGAATTGGAGCCCAAAAGAAAAGGTTCCTTTGTATGTTGCCAATGCAGTGTGCATAACATGTAGGTTATGTAAAAACTTTGAATTTTCTGAGATTCGATCTGCAACTAAGTTGATAGAAAAAGGTCAACAATTATGTTTGTGAATGATCATATTTAAGCGCAGATAGGAGATCAGTTATATATATATATATATATATATATTTGAATTAGTGTGACATTACATGTAAATAAAAATAAAATTGTTACAAGCAAGATCGTGGTATTTAAGCAAATTGACTAGTTAGTGATATGTTAGGAAAATTATCATAGATGATAGGAGTGATTGAAATTTGATATTAAATTCTATTTACCAATTAAGTAATGAGATTTGTCTCTTAATAGTAACAATGTTATGTTATGTGTGAGTATCTAAATGACTAAATTGTCTTCTGGAATCATGAAGGGCATTCTAATCACCTGCATGCTCTTTATTGTGTATTCCGAGAAATGGTGTATGTTGTAGTATTTTATCAAGTGATTAATTGATAATTCGATATCTATTTCTATTCTAGTCAACTTGGTGAATGCGATTATATTGTGAATGGGATATCTTAAATGAATGTTGGTCATGTGTTGAGTGTATTCCTTGTGTGTGTATGAGAACAATTTATCTCTTCCTTGCATATGTCTTCTTTCATGAAGGATAATTGCATAGATTCTCATGTGTGAGGAAAAGGATTGCATTGGATTAAAGATGGTAAATGGTTGCAAGTAACTAGAAACCATGATTTTTTTATTGTTGCAACAAAAGATATATATAAATAACACAATGGTCTAATATGTCTGGTGCATAGTCTCTAATGCATTCAAGGCATTGTGTCCTTGGGTGTTGTGCAACAGAAACTGCCTCTGGGGTGGCTAATATTAGTCACCTTGTTATGTGGTTCAAGATATGTTAGATGATTTGCCTTGAATTACTTGTGATTTGTATCTATTGTCATTGGGGCTAGCCTTTTTTTTTTTTGGATTTCCTTATGCTAGGATTGGCCACTAAATTCTTCTTACTATCTATTTCATGGAACTTGTCACACTTTATTCCTTGTTCACATTGCTAGCATTTTTTGCAATTTAATATTGAATTTGATAATTTTCCCATTTGGGTTTTCTCTTTTGATGCCTATGGTGGTCATTTCAAATGCGTAGTATTGTTGGCCTTGATTATGTGTTAAGTGTTATTTCTATCATGTTCATTTTGAACCTCTAATAGTGTGTCTAACAAAGGACACTGTGGAGAAGTGCACTAGCATGGTGGGAAGTTAGATAATATATTGTTGCTTGAGGAAATAAAATCTCTAAAATGACACGTGTTCATAACTTTCTAGATGATATGAAATGTTAGAGAGAAGTGTGTGTGGATTAAAGAAGCTTATATTATGCAATAGTTAAATGTTAACGAGATTTAGGCTCTCTGTCTTCAATGCATTCTTATGCATTCTTGGTGTATAACTAGTTAATAAGGGTGCCTATGAATGATTTAGTGAGTGAGGAGTGCATCGAGTGTTTGTAGCATGGATTGAGAATCACTCCTCTTTAGTTGAGACTATGTTGTGCTTCATGCTCCACACTTTTGGTGTGGATATTGAGATGTTTTATATGCCATGAATCTATTGGCATTGCATGAAGATTGCATTGAAGAAGTATAGTGTTGTCATTGATGTCAATAGCAACCGGTAATGAAGCAGTAAAGCAACTGACAATGATGTAGTGAAGATCAATTGGTAACCCTATCTAGTTGAGAGTAGAACCCTAACCGATGAAGCTTGGAGATCGGTTGTGATGATATATGACCGAATGATGATTGGTGATGAAGATGCCATGTAAGCATGTTGCACGTGATGAGTTTTGAAAAGGTTTTGGCACGTAAAGATAACTATTTATCTTGGGAATGATCAAATGCATAGTATGAAGTGACAAACGCATGATGTGTTACAAGATTCAAAGTGCGATGATCTAGGAGAGGTTATAGATGCCTAGAAGAATGTAAAGTTGATTGCATGTAATCTAATGGTCAAGATTGAACTGATGTGTTTCTAATCTCTATCAGAATTTTAGGTTTTGTGTTGATTTATCAACCTAATGTATTTGTTTTTAAGGTTGATGGATTGATTGAAATAGTGGTTGGCAAATTTTATTAAGTGTGGATGTGATTGTTCCCGAACTAGGAGGTGTGTCTGCAAAATGATGTGAAGGCAAATAGGAGTAGTAAAAGATCTGATTCAGCAAGGAAGTGTTATTTCTAGATTGGTCAAAGAACCAGTTGTTCTCTAACCATTACAACAATTTGAAATCCCTTAATTGGCCAAGCTTTAACATGCTTGTTGTTGAAATCCTCTAACCAGGTGACCCATTATCTTGGATTTGAAATCCTTTACTGAGGTTACCTTTAATAGGCTATTACCTTTAACAGGGTATTTGTAGTCAATCCCTTAACTGGGTGGTCCTTAATCGGATTTGTTCCTAACTGAACATTCTTGTATAAGCTTCTATCAAGGCTTAGCTCCTAATAGGGAAAAATTCAAAAGAGTTCAAAATACTTGTGGGTATTCATCCCCACTATGGTTTTTCCCATTTGGGTTTCCACGTGAAAAATCATTGTGTCAGGTGGTGAATGATTTTGTGGATGTGTTTTTGGTATGATTGATATGAATGATTGGTAAATCTGCATAGATATATTTAAATGACTAGAAATTATTTGAAATGTGTTATTACTGGTATTAGTGAAGTTTTTTAAGGTTTTGGTCAAATGGTATTCAAGTTTCAAATCTGGTGTATTATATCACTGATGTTTTAGGTCAGCTGGTAAGGTTTAACAGTTCAGCTGTATATTTGTTAAAGTGTCTAAACTGGTATACTTTGTGAGTTGATTCTAATTTGAAAATAAGTTTGGTGAAAATTTAGTTTATTTTCCAACTACTGATTCACCACCCCCCCCTCTTAGTGGTTGACCGGATCTTTATAGTTTCATCATATTATCAATTGGTATCAGAGCATTCTGGGTCCTCTTGAGTATAAGTCTAATAGATTAAGAAAAAGATCTAGGATAAAATGATGAAGAAAGAAGGTTTGAAGTTCAATAGAGATAACTATAGAATCTAGAGTGATAGGATGAAGATTTACATCAAGAGATTAGGAAGTCAGTATTAGGACCATGTTGTTAATAAGTATAACTTGCCTAGTGGAATTCTGATAGATGATCAGAAGAAGGAGCAACAGGAGAACAACCAAGCATTGGAAGCCATCATCAGTACCTTGTTAGATTAAAAATATGTTGATGTTAATGGATTGGAGACTACATATAAAGTTTGAAAGAAACTGGAAGAAATCTATGGCGGTGATGAGCATGTAAAGATAGCCAAGGAAGAGAGTCTCAAAGGAAAATTTGATGACATGAGAATGGCTAAAGGTGAAAACATTCAACAGTATGGTAAGAAAATCAAGGAGATAGTTGGAGAAATGAAAAGAGTTGGAGGTACAGTGGAGGATGCCACTGTGGTTAGCAAGGTATTGAGAACCCTTCTAACGGTCTATGCTATTAGAGTTGTAGCCATTCAAGAACTCAAATGTATTGACAAGACAAAGGTAACTCTTGACTCTATCATTAGTAAATTGAGTGCATTTGAATTAAATGGTTTTGATGGAAGTGTTTAGAGGTCAGAATTTGCATTTAAGGAAAAGTAGAGAAGTAAGTTACAGTCATGAATTTAGATCTAGCAGAGAGGTAGATGATGATGATAGCCTGATGGAACTTGAAGCATTGTTGGCCAAGCGGTTACACAAAGGTACCGGTAAGTATAGAGGTAAATTACCACTAAAATGTTTTGCATGTAACCAGATAGGACATATTCCTGCTAACTATCCCAATGAAGATAACAAGGAAAAACAAGAGAAATATAGGAAGTTTCAAGGAAAAGGAAAACATAATTGTTTCATTGCAGTGGATGAAGGTATTATAGATGAAGAATCCAAGCAAGATACAATTGAGGATAGTGTCTTTGTTTCTATCAAAGAAGATGTATCAGAATAGAAGGCATTGGTCTCTCACTTGGATAATTCATATGACTGAATTATTGATAGTGGTTGTTCACACCACATGACTGGTGACCGGAGCAAGTTCCTAACATTGGATGAATTTGATGGAGGTGTTGTTAGATTTGGGTATAACTCTCCCTACATGGTGAAGGGAAAAGGATCCATTTACCTGATTGGTAAGAGTAGTGTAGATGATGTCTACTGGGTTGAAGGTCAGAATCACAATATTTTGAGTATTGCTCAACTCAATGACAAAGGTTACCCACTAGAATTTAAGAATGGAGTTTGTAAGATCTTTGGAAGAAAAGGTGAGTTGATTGAAACATGAAAACAAACCAGAGGTAATCTTTTTTACTTAAACTCTATAATCAATAGTTGTTTGATTGAAAAAGTAGAAGATAGTTGGCTTTGGAATCAGAGGTTTTTCCATGTGAATTTTGATAATATTGTAAGAGTCAATTAGTAAAAATTAGTAAGAGGATTGCCACAGTTGGACAAACCGGTAAATGACTTATGCAAGGATTGTCAATTAGGTAAAATGACAACCTCAACCTTCAAGAGAAAATCTTTCTCAGCTGAACATTTGCGAGATTTGGTCCATACTAACCTATGTGGACCAATGAGGACTAGGAGTATTCAAGGAGATTGGTACTTCATGATATTTATGGATGATTTCCCAAGGATGATGTGGGTCACATTCTTGAAAAGACAAGACATAAGCATTCAAAAAATTTAAAATATTTAGAGCCTTGGTTGAGAATGAAAGTGGAAGGAAGTTGAAATATTTAAGGACTAGTCAAGGTGGTGAATTTACTTTAGAGGAATTTACTAGATACTGTGAAAACAATGGGATCAAGAGGCAACTATCTGCACCAAGGACACCACAACATAATGGTATTGCAGAAAGGGACAATCGGTCAGTAGTTGAAGCTTCTAGGACTATGTTAATTCAAGGAGGTGTAGCTAAGACATTTTGGATAGAAACTATTAGCACAACTGTTTATACAATGAACCAGATACTGGTCAAAAGAGGTAAAGACAAAACACCCTATGAATACTAGTATGGTAGATCACTGAATGTCAATTACTTCAAAAATTTTGGTAGCAAATGTTTTATTAAAAGAAGTGATTATATTAGAAAGTTTGATGCCAAAAGTGATGAAGGCATATTTCCTGGTTACTCCACCAAGAGAAAAGATTACAAGTGCTACACCAACCAGACTAAGAAGATCATTGAAAACTCTGAAGAAAATAGAAAGAAGAAGAGACAAACACGTTGGTTTTGGAACTAGAACCAATAAAGCCAGAAGTTGGAGAATCAAACACAAAAGCCCTAGTTCAACCGGAATAGGAAGGTCCATCAGAAGATGAAGAAAGTGAAGAAGAAGAAGAACCTGAAAACTATTAGGAACCGAAAGGGAAACTGAGGGGGGGGTGAATCAGTTGTCAATGAATTTCAACCCAATTATAACTTAATCCAACTTAATACTTAATACCAGTAAACCAAAAATAATTTTTGGTTAACAGATTAGCAGTTAATATCAATACCGATGAAACTTAATGCATGAAACAGAAAGAGAAACAACATCTACAACACATAACATAGATATTTTTGATGTGGAAATGCTATAAGGGGAAAAACCATGGTGGAAAACCTTACCCACAATCATATTATACTACTGCAGATAGTATGTGTATACAAATAGGGTCTGCACATGCAGAAAGGCCAACCGCCTTGAGCACACTACTCAAATGGGAGTCGCAATGACTATAGTAGGATGGCTAAATCCTAGAATAATGTATTGCTCAAAATAGCATCTCCAATGCTAGATTCAGTACCAGTTAAGCTCTGATAAACACCTTCAAACCTTCCTTGAACCTTCTCTATGGTCTACTCATATGATCTTCAATATTCTCACATACCATGTTCCAATACCATATCATAACCATATGATATGTTTATCTCATAAATGAGATCTTACATATATACGAAACCTAAGACCAAATGTGTAGGTTGGCTCACTACGAATATTACAATTAAATAAATTACAAATAAGTCTTGATGCGATGCATCGTGTTGGCTCAATACATTTACAACAATATCCAATCAATAAATCATCTCCATAATGTGTCGTGCTGATCTGAAATAGATAACTTATACCGGTCCATAACCTAGACCAATCTGTCGGTAACAACAAATATGTCAACCTGATTAGACTAATAACCAAAACACCAAAACCAAGTATGTCTTTGACATAATTAAGTGATCTCCAGACAATAACAAGTCATCATCAGTGTCAGTGAAGCATATAACCTGTCGGTGAGTATATACCGGTGACTGTGCATAAGTCACTAACCTTGCTGGTGAACACAATGTTGATGACAAGAAAAGTACAACCGGAGGAGCATTTTTTCTTGGAGGAAGATTAGTGTCTTGGAAAAGAAAGAAAGAAAGTTGTATCTCTCAATCAACACCAGAAGTTGAGTATGTTGTAGCTTACATGAATTATACCCAAGCAATTTGGATGAAACACATGTTGGAGGGTTTCAAGCTGAAGATATCAGAATTGGTAATATTTTTTTATGATAATACTACTGCTATAAATATTTCTAAGAACCCAATGTTGCATGCTAGGACAAAGCATATAGAACTGAAGTATCATTTCTGAGAGAGAAAGTTCAAAGCAATGATGTATCACTGGAGCATGTTTCCACTAAAGATTAGCTAGCAGTTATTTTTACTAAGCCTCTACCTAAGGATATATTTGAATATCTTCGAGGTGAGTTAGGGGTTGTACCCCTACATGAAGTCAATTAAGTAGATATGGAAGGCATCAATCCTAGAGCCTATTAAAGATCTTGAAGAAATATTGGTGAATAATGGAGCTACTCCATAGGGGGGGAAGCTAAATGCAGATTGGTGAAGCATGGATAAGAGAAAAAATGATTTACCTTCACTTTGGCATTGTTGTCAAAGGGGGAGAAGAAAATTATATGATTAGTAGCCTTATATGTTAAGGAGAGAAGAGAAAATGAAAACTAGTTCCTTCATGAAAAAGCATCCTCATGAGATGTTGTGGGAGGGATTACCTAAACAATCATGAAGAGGTCAAAAGAGATCAGTATTACAAACCATCAAATGTTGCTTGGGTGTAGAAAAGTATCAATACTGGTAAGATATCTAATAGACCTGTATATGCAAAATCAAATTCTTCTTCCAAAGAATTTGAACATGATGTATTAGGTTTCCATTCTGGATTATTTGGAAATATAGATGATATTCATGCTTTAAATCAAGATATATCTCATATTAGCTTTTCTGGGAGAGACAAAAGTAGTTCTAATGTAATCAAACATTCTGTGCCTAGAATAGTGGATGGAAACATCAACTTGATTGATATAGACCAAGTTAACGTATCTAACTCTGAGGAGATATTCCCATATGAAGATAAAGTGTCCCAAGAAATAGAGGACCTAAATAGAAAGGTTCATCACTTAATCTCCTTAAGAGCCCAAAAGGAAGCAAATAGGGAGAAGGAAGTCAAAGCAAAACTGATGGAAAGAGATAGGCTTCTTAGGCAGTTTGCTGATGTTGAATTGTTGGCCCAAGAAAAGGAAAAGAGTGATGATGAAGGTCCTATGACCAAGGAAATTCTAGTTCCCAAAGCTAAACCAGCATATAAGTAAGTAATCCAACAAAATAAGGAGGTTCTTAGTGACCCACAACCTATTAGAAATGAGGTTGATAAATGCAAGCAAAAATGCATGGAAGGTGGGTTAGGATCAAAGACTACAGTGGAGATCTCCCATAGATTATCAGCACATGAGAGGGAGATGGAAAGGATGAGGAAAGAAAAGGAAAATCTACAAATGGAGCTAGAGAAAGCTGAGTTAGAAGTAGCTAACCAAGAGGTTAAAATAAAAATGAGATATCTAAAAGCTCCTCCTATCATCTTCCCATCAGAAGATCTCAATAAGCCTGTTCCTCAGCAAGTTTCCCTCCCCCCTGTTAAAATTTAGGGCACTTTGCCTATCAATACAGCAATAGCCAGTCAAGCCCATGTAATTAACCAGAATAATCAAATCTCTCAGACTCAAATCCCTACTGTGAAAATGAAAATGGGTAATAACAATGTTGTTAACCCTTTCCAAAGGAGACCCATCTATTTAGAGCAGTACAAATAGTTATTTTTTGATGGAATTCTAGGATATCCCAACCATGTTCCTATTGAGTTAAGGGATAGACTCCATAAGTTTGCTGGAAATAATGCAATTAGTGTAGAGGAGAATTTAAAATCTTTTGGTGACTTGATAAATGATTATGAGATAGCAGATGAAGATGTCATAATGAAATTATTTGTCTAGTCCCTAATAGATGATGCAAGAGATTGGTATAGGGGTCTTCCTGTTAATAGCATTGGGTCTTGGGAGGATTCCAAGAATTGCTTTCAAGAACAATATGGTGACAAAACAAATATGAGTTTCATGTTAAATGAATTCAATAATATTAGAAAATTTGATAATGAAATGGTCACCGATTTCAATGCTAGATTTCAGAAAGCCATGCATAGGTTGTATCAAGTGATGAGATTGGATGATAACATGTGCCTAAACACTTATTACAATGCATTTGATTCCAAAATGGCTTATATTTTAAGGGATAAGAATCCACATAGCCTGAGAGATGCTTTCAGAATTGCTATCAATGTGGAGAGCAATAGGAAAGCATCTGGAAAATTACAAAGAAGAACTGATGGTAGGCTATGGTAGGAAACAAAATAGCAACCAAACAAAGTTGCTAAGGAGGAAGATAAGATAGAAAAGTTAGTCATTGCTATGAAGGATCTAACTGCTAAGGTAAATAGAAATGATAAGCCTCACTATAATTGGCAAGATAGACCTCCCAAATTGCATGATATGCCTTATAATACCAACTGGAAGGATGGTAAACCTCAGAATGAGAAGCCCAAGAATGTTCAGAGCCAGGACACCCTTGATCCCTTAAAAGGAAAAAAATGTTCACAACATAGAGAACACTCCTTGGTGTATTTCTTGTGATGGGCCACATTCTCCTAATCAGTGTGCAGTTGCTCAAGCCATAGAAGAGTCCATGAGACAAGAGGCCGAGCCTGATATTAATATGTTTGAAACCATTGTAGAATGTGATGAGGAATCTATACAAAGTGAATTTAGTGATGTTTTGGACAGTAAAAGGTCTTTTCAAGGACAACTAACACTTGATTGGCATCCTACTCTGAATGTGGTAACCATTGAGGATGAAGAAATTCATCTTAGAAGGCCTGGTGAGGAAGAAGTAAAAAACCTCACCAAGGCTGCTATAGCTAAGGCAAAGCACAATTATAACCTGAGGAGCACCAAAAGGGATAGTGATCAGGGTGAACCTGGTTCTATGTTTATAAAAGAGGTTTTTCAAAAAAAGGCAACAAGTAGTGCTACTACCTCTCAAATGGGTCAAGAAAAGAAAGATCAAATTAAAGATGTACCCAAGAGTACAGATGATAAAAATACCAATGATACATAAGGAGCTGCCACAACAAAGAAGGCAACTCAACCTAAGGCAGAAAAAGATAAAGGTAATACAGAAGTGAGCAGCAATTCTACATTTGACATGGCTCAGGCTCTTACACAAATGAAAGTTACTGTCCCATTAATAGAGCTGTTGAAAATAAAAGAACATAGGGAAGTTGCCTTGTCTTTGTTTTCTAACATATCTAATAGTAACATAGTCTTACCTACTGGTTCATTTAAAGATGGAAAGGATCAGGATTTCCAAACCCCAGAGGTTTATGTAGGAACAACTATTACTCAAGAACCTTCACAAGTAGATCCTTTTTATGTCACTTTGTTAGTAAATAACTGGTTGATAAAAAAATGTATGATAGATTCAGGTGCTGCTGCTAATGTAATGCCTTATGGTGTTATGAAAGAATTAGGATTATCAGTGACTACAGTATATGGGAAATGCTATGCTATGGATAACAGAGAAGTGCCTGTGATAGGTACAATGAGAGATGTTGAAGTGAAGATAGTAGCATTCCTTGAAGAGACCTATAAGATGGATGTTATTATCACTGACACAGCCTCATTATGGCATGTTATTATCCAGGTAGTGGACAGTAGCAGTAGGTAGAAATGTCCAATTGGATTTATCTTATGCTACCATCCCAATCAATGGGAATCAAGTCAAGTTATACAGAGAAACATGTGCTCCTAGAGTAATTGAAAATGTGGATCTTAGCATGCTCAATTGTATGATTGATGTGGATCTTGACAACTTCAGAGTACAACCAATTTTACCTCAGTTAAAGAATACTGACTCCATTGTAATTGAATTAGAACCATAATAGCATGGTCTATGGAAAATGTATTTTGATGGAGCTTGCACCAAAGAAGGGTCTGGAGCAAAAGTTCTTTTTGTATCCTCATCAGGTAAAACTTTAAATATTCTTTTTTATTAGCCTTTTAGTGTACAAACAACACTGCGGAGTATGAAGCTCTGTTATTGGGGCTTGAAGTTGCAAAGAGGCATGGGATACAACTATTGAAAGTTTTAGGAGATTCAGAATTGGTTGTCTCTTAGGTAAGATCCAAATATGCATCAAAAAAATGATAGATTGAAAAGATATAAGCATGCAGTTTGGGATGTCATTGAGCATTTTAGTGCTTTTTCTATTAATTGGATAGAGAGATCAAAGAATATCATGGCAGATTTTTTAGTCAATGTTGCATTGAAAAATCATGATGCAACACTAACCAGCATATCCACTGTGGAAATAAATCTAGGCCTGCCATCCCTGATAATGTGTATAATTGGCAAGTTTTTGTTGATGATGAAGATATTCTTAGGTTCATACAATGCATTGATGATTATGATGGACAGAAAATTGACTGCAATGCATTAGTAGAGGTGATTGACAATAGAGAGACAGTATTCAATAATGACTTGGTTCAATTGGAAACAAATGAGATACCGAAAGGGTTGGTAGAGCTTGAAGGCATGTTCAACTATAATGACAGTCACCTGCACTAGCAATCTACTACCAAGTTAGAAGAATTGGAGGAAGTAAACTTGGGGACAAAATTATCCCCTAAGTTGGTATATATTGGAAAAAATTTGCCTCATCATGTTAGAACTAATCTTATTAATATATTGAAAAGACATAAGCATGTGTTTTCTTGGTCCTCTGAAAACTTAAAGGCATATAGAGAAGACCTATTTCAGCATGAAGTTCCTTTACTTTTAGATGCTAAGCCTTTTAGACAAAAGCAGAGACCTATTAATCCCCTACTAGAAACCAAGATGCAACAAGAATTGACTAAGCTAAGAGAAGGGGGGATTATTAAACCTATAAGACATTCTTCATGGGTCTCCAACTTGGTCCCAGTCAGAAAGAAAAATGGGGACATAAGATTGTGTGTTGATTTTGGAAATTTAAATGTTGCTTCCCTGAAGGATAATTATTCTTCTCGCAATATGGAAGCCTTGCTGCAGAGAATAATTGGCTGTGATCTTTTGTCAATGATGGATGGTTTCTCAGGTATAATTAGGTGCTAGTGAAGGAATCTGAGCAATTCAAAACCGCTTTCACCACCCCTTGGGGAACATATGTTTATGTAAGAATGCCATTTGGATTAAAAAATGTTGGAGCTACATTTCAGAGAGCAATGGATGTAGCCTTCAAAGAATTCATCAACATCGTCATGGTACTGTACCAAGATGATTTAACCTGTTTCTCCAAAAGAGTTGATGACCACTGTGGACATTTGGAACAAGTGTTCAATAAGGCTTTGGAATTTGGTGTGTCATTAAACCCCAAGAAACGTCATTTTGTTGTTACTGAAGGGAAGTTGTTGGGGCATATTGTTTCTAAGGAAGGGGTAAGGATAGACCCTGAAAGAATTGAAGCAATAAACAATGTGTCTAAACCAAAGAGCATTAAAGGTATTCAGTCTTTTTTAGGAAAAGTTAATTATGTTAGAAGATTCATTGCAAACTTTGTAGAGGTGGTAAAGCCCATTGTTAGACTACTCAAGAAGGATACAAATTTTTGTTGGGATCAAGAAGCTTCAAATGCTTTTGTTGAGATTAAAAAAGCCATTCAAGAAGCACCTGTGTTGAAATCCCTGGATTATAGTAAGCCCTTTTCTTTGTTCTCTTTTGCTTCATATCATATAGTAGCTGCAGTGTTGTTGCAAAAGGATAATGAGGGATTTGAACATCCCATAGATTTCTATAGAAAGTCTTTACAAGTAGCAGAATTAAGGTATGAGATCATGGAAAAATAGGCATATGCTTTGGTTAAAGCTATCAAGGCTTTTAGGCCATATCTTGTAAATGCACAGGTAGCTGCTTATGTTCCACATGTTGCAGTCAAGGACATTTTATCCCAATCTAAGGTCATAGGCAAAAGGTGCAGATGGATTAACAGAATCTAAGAATTTGATTTGGAAATAAAGATCACCAAATTGGTGAGAGGCTTAGGCCTGGCCAAGCTTATGGCTGAATCCAATCTTCTTGATGTTGAAATAAACAATGTTGAAGTTGAAAACATTGTAGTCACCAGCATTGAAAAGCAACCCTAGTATTCAAAAGTAGTACATTTCTTGAGAGATGCCACATTTTCAGAAGGGATGACCCAAAATTAGAAGAGGACACTAAAGCTTAAGTCTCAAAAATATGTTCTCATTCAGGGTGACCTTTTTTGGAGAAATAGAGATGGGGCATTACTAATGTGTTTGGATGAATTCCAGGCCAAGAAAGTGTTGATTCAAATGCATGATGGAGTATGCGGAGGTCATTACTCTACTAAGACAGCTACCAAAAAGATAGTCTAGGCTAGGTATTATTGGCCCACCTTATTTAAAGATGCTCATGAACATGTTAGGAAATGTCACCCATGCCAAAGGTTTTAATCCATGCTAAAATATGAAGGAGCTTTACCTTTCAATCCGGTCACAGTGGAAGCCCCTTTTGTCCAGTGGGGCATTGATTTTATTGGAGAAATTGTTGAAAGATCAAGAAGAGGCCACAGGTGGATTATAGTAGCAACTAACTATTTTACTAAATGGATCGAAGCCATACCCACCAGGAGAGCTACAAGTAAAGTTGTCATCGATTTCCTGATAGATAATGTTAAAACTAGATTTGGAGTCCTTGCAAAATTAGTAATGGATAATGCTATGATTTTTAGGTCTGAAGAGTTTGTTACATTTTGAACTAGTCATGGGATAATTATGTCATACTCTTCACCCTATCATCCTCAAGGGAATGGACAAGTTGAATCTAGTAATAAAAGCCTCTTGAACATTATTAAGAAAATCTTAGAAGAGAACAAGAGGTCATGGGATCAAAAGTTGAAATTAGCTTTGTGGGTTGACAGAATTACTGTCAAGAAGGCCATTGGAATGTCACCTTTTGAACTAGTTTATGGTACACAAGCTAGAGTGCCAATAAACAATCTTCTTCCAGTATATAAATTCCTGCAAGCTAAAGACATGGAGTTGTCTAAGCCTATGGAGGACCGAATGATTCAGATGGTGGAAGTGGAAGAAATTAGAACTTTAGCCCATAAGAGAGATTTGAAGATCCAATTGTAGTCTAAGTATCTATTTGACAAAAGGACATCATTGAGAAAGTTTCAAATCGGTGATGTTGTTCTTCAGTGGAATACAAAAGGACGGGACAAGGGAAAGCATAAGAAGTTTGAGTCATTATGGATTGGCCCTTCTGTGGTCTATGATGTGAATGGAAAAAACTCATACTTTCTAAAGAATATGAACGATGAAGTACAGTGATTTCCAGTGCATGGATAATTCCTGAAGCATTACTTTTCTTGATGTCCATGCACAGTAGGTCCTTTGTTTGTATATATTTGGGTTTGTTTTGGTTGTTTTCTATTTGGCTTGTTTTAAAAATGGATGTTCTCAATCCATAATTGGCTAGGTTTTTGAAAATTTTGAGTTTGGTATGCCCTAGTTACTTCAAAATTGTTGTAAGTCCTAAGGTGTTCAGGGTTTAGGTTTTAAGTCACTCCAATTTTTGAGAAAAAAACCTTTGGTTTCTAATTCTAAGTTACTTTATTCACTTAAGTGATGGGTCCTTTTGTCATGCAAAGTGTTCCCCCCATTGCTATTTACCTAGGCAGTCCCTTTAAATGTTTTAAATTTTATTCGCTTTTAAATTTTCCTTTTCTAATGTTCGTCGAGCCTTGTAAAAGTCGATCAACTCTCAGTCAATCAGATGGCCCACATGGATTCACGAACTCAACATGCCCAAAAGTTACCTATCATGAAATAGCGAAAAGGTTTGGTGGGACCCAGCAATGAGGACTTCTCCCTTGGATAAAGGGCAATCAATTTGCAAAGAGATCAACAGCCTGCATTGATTCGCAACCTAAAGATGATTGTGGTTTACAAGTTGTGAAATGGCGAAAAGATGATGGGCCTAGGTGAAGTGGTTAGCAGAAAGAGTAACAATAGTGCAAGTCTCTGAGATCGGACGACCCGCATTGTTTCACGAGATAAAGATAATCGAGTTTTACCCTTCGCAAAATAGCAAAAGGGTTTGGTGGGCCCAACATCCAAGCTTTCTCTGAAGATTAAAGACTGATCACGTTCTATTTGATCGGATGGCCCTCGTTATTTTGTGAGATCAAAGTGCACATGTTTTAACTATTATGAAATAGTGAAAGGTTGTGGCGGGTCCCAGAAGCCGGTGGGTTTTCTAACGAGTAAAGAGTGGGTGGTTTAGAGAATAATCAACTGCTTGCATTGATTTGCATCCTAAAGATGCTCGAGAGTTAGTTTTCATGAAATGGCAAAATGACATGGCATTCTAAGTGAGCAGTCCAGGAGATAGGGATCACGAATCAAAAGGTTACACGTGTCCTCTAGATCACGTAAATCAAAGAAAAAACTTGGCGACCAAGTGGTAGGCCCAAAAAATAGAATGATGTAATTGAAGATAAAGAGGATATATGTTAGGCACAGGTGGCATTTCTGAAGTAGATCCCACTGAAGTCTTTTAGCGAGTAGGAAGTTGACACGTCAGTTTCAAGAGGGATTGAATGCCAAAGTGAATGGCGCAGATTCAGAGGGCCCACGTCTGCAGGTTCTAACAGTTTGATAAGGGACGAGCATCTCAAGAAAGATCTGATGGCAGGCATTATTTTGCAACCCAAAGATGTGAGCTTGTTACCATTTGCGAAATGGTGAAAATGGTTAGCAGTTACCGATTTAAGCACAGTTAGTAATATAAACCACAAGGTTAAGACTGAGTAAAGACCGATCAAGTTTTAGTTGATTGGATGGCTAGCGCAGTTTTGCAAGGACAAGATGCAAGAGAGTTACCCATCACAAAATAGCGAAAAGGTTTTTCAGTCCATTGCCAAATGAGGAAAAGTCAAAAGCTAAAAGTCGATCAAGTTTTAGTTGATTGGACGATCGGCGTGATTTCATTAGATGAACCTGTAAGCGCTTTACGCTCTGTGAAACAATGAAAGAAGAAAAAGAAAAAAATACTCAAAGCTGTTCTGACCCGTTGGAGCCAAATTGTTGAATTCTTGCTTGAATTCAATTCTGAAGGGATGACCGAAGCATGCGGTGTTAATGTTGTAGTTAAGGAGCCAAATTGCCATATATGTTCCCGCATCAATTGAATGAGGGTATCATTCCACAGAAGTAGTTGCAGAGAGCGCTGGTGTAGAGTAGAATTGCTTCGAGCTAAAATCAGGTTCCCTTGTTCTTTGTTTACCCTTTGCTTAAAGATTGTTGAATTGTGGTCTTGTGCTGTTAGAACATTGTTTGATTGATAATTGGCTCAGTCGCATACTTTTAAAATGGGACCCACAAGAGAATTAACAGGGAAGGTAAATTACCAGGACCGAAATATTTGTGATGATTTCCTTGAGCAATTAACCATGTTGACCAATGTTGGGGCTAGAGCTAAAGACTTAGTACCAAAGAACCCCCGTTTGAAAATTGGGGATGGTTTATATGTGTGAGGCCTCACCTCGACTTAGTTTGACATTCAGTGGATTTTATATTTTAGACTATTATGGATACTTTATTTTGATGCATTTTGAGACTTAGAACTTATATGGTTTCAGGATTAGGATAACATTGCTATGATTTGATGATTTACTTACATGCTTTATGAGATAGAACACTACATGATTATTAGATAGAATGATATTGCAATGATAGATGTCGTTATTGAATTTGCAGGACTTTACTCTGAATATAGAACTATGATGTATGTTTAATTTATGTGAATTGGGATGAAAATTGCTTATGTGAAATTGTTTGATAAAAGATGTATTCAATCTGTGCAGATGAAAATTGTATGCAAGTAATGATGTGTATTGTTATATTATTGAATTATATTATATATGGATATTTGGAAGTACTAATGTGTAAATTGAGATGCACAGGAAATTTACCATGTGACCATGGAAAATTATGGAGAATCAAACCTAGACTTATGTATGTTCGTAAAGCCAGGGTTTGTCTATTTGGAGAGACAACACCCCGTTTGTGTTGTATTTTATTCGTAACAGTATATGCTGCATGAATGTTAAGTGTTAATTAAATTTAATGTGTAAAAGCCTCAAGAGACAATTTCATGTTTTATTTTTGTAAAAGTGTTTTATTTGTGTCACTTGACACGTGTGTATTTAAATTTAAATGTTTTATTTTGTCTCTTGGTGGGAAAGTGTTTAATTATAGTTTTCTTAATAAATTAATGTGTTGTCATAAATACTTTGGGAATATAATATTTGGAGTGGTCAACTTATGTTTGACCCGAAAATAAACTTCAGAGGGGTTTAAAATGGGTTAAATGAACACCTAGGGGTAGTTTAATAGGGTTTCCTAAAGCCCATAAGGTATACCTAGGGGTTAGGGGTAATTTTAGGCAAGTTTCTACTTTATAATGATCTTTTTAACGCTTTAAAAATTGGCTTTTTTTGAGTTGAGCGAAAATTGAAAATTGAAGTTAAATCAAATCAAGATTTTTCCTTTTGGAATGAGAGTCTTTTTGCATTTTTGCTTTCTTTCTTCTTTTTGGGTTTTTTTTAGAATCCTGTGAGAACTCAAAGAGTGAGCTTCTTAAGAAAGATTTTTGGGAATAGCAGGGTAATCACCCACTCTCCATTTTTGGAGACAGAAGAAAATTTAGAAGGAAAATAATGTTACGGAATAGAGAAATTGAATAAGGGTAGAAGGCAAAAAAGATTTGTGGATTGGGCAGCTCTTCATCAGATACCATAATAACCTTTGGGCAGATTAAGGTTGATTTCAATTATTGTTTTAAATGTCTTCTTCTGGTTATGTATGGAAGTTGTTTATATAAGAAATTTGTGTTCTTGAAAGTTTTATGTTTGAAAAACTCTTGGTATTTTTACTTTATGAAAATGTTGTGTTTTGGGAGTTTTCTCAAGATCTCTTACTCTTGGGAGAGAAGAAGATCTTGAGGGTGGTAGCAGTGACAGCCCTCGAGTAAGAGACTCTCTTTTGAGAGCGATCACAAGGGATCTTTGTGTAACCCTTGCTGCATGGCCTGTTTGTGCAATGGGGGTCATAAGGAGGGATATAAGGCTAGAATGCCTTTGGGGGGCATAAGGAATAAGGGGTTGAGATTCTTGATATTTTTATTGTGCCACGAGGTGGCTTCTTGTTTATTTCATACTTGCAGTTCTCCTCAAGGTATTTGGTCCACTACCACCCTTTGAAAATGATCATCACCAAAGTGTGGTGCTATGAAAGCCAAGTTGGGAATGTGTCTGGAATATCTGTATGCATTGCTTTCTATGTGTTTGCCTGTTTGTTACCCATCTAGGAATTGGTTCTCCGAGCTCGGGGGTGGCTACCAGTTAGCCTAGGCTAGGAGGTGAGCACTCTGTGGTCATATTTGTGTTTTCTATTATGCAGGAAAATTAGAGGAAAGAGAATAGGAACCATGAAAGAGATACAGAAGATTGTTATTGAAGATACTTGAATTTAGTTGCAGATGTTTGTTTAAAGTTGTTATAGAAATATGCCTCATTCATAGAAAAGAGAAGAAAGTTGTATTTTGTGAAAGTAGTCTTGAAGTTTTATTGTTGTGACTATTCAGAGAAAACATTTTGTAAATTGGTAGAATATCTTAGAGATGTTTTAAAAAAGAAAAGCTTGTTATTTCTACTTCTGGTTTATTTGAAAAAGAAAAGTTAATTTGTGTTGCATGCAAAAGCTTCTTGTATTTTGGAAAGAAATAAAAGAATTGTTTTCATTTAGATTTTACCTATATTTTTACTTGAGGCAAAATAGAAGTTTATTTATGCTGAAAGATTTTAAGTATTTTAAATGGAAAAAGTTGTTTTATGTGAATAATTTATTAGAAGAAAAAAATCAATGAATTTCTTTATTTCTAGAAAAAGTATAATGTGTCTTTGAATAGTATTCTAAATTGTATTTTAGTTAGCATTGATTTAAAAGCTTATTAATTATATATATATATATATATATATATATATATATATATATATATATATCTGATTTAACTTAATGCTTTTCCCTTTAATTATTTTAGTTTAAAATTTTGCATGAAAATTCTCTTTAAAAAAATATATATATATAAATTTATATTGAAATAAATTTCATCTTTTAACTATGACTATAAATGTTATGTGAATATAAATATATATATAATATTTTTTAAAAAAAATTAAAAAAAAAAAATGTTTTGGGTCCTCGCGGACTCCACTGTGTGTACGCACAGTGGATGGCCGTGCGGCGCCCACTGTGTGCACACACAGTGGAGCCGCTTTCGGCTCCCACTATGTGGGCACATAGTGGACGGCCACCGCCGCCACTGTGTGGCCACACAGTGGGGAGCCGCTAGCGGCGCCCACTGTGTGGGCACACAGTGGTGCCGCAGCACCCACTGTGCGCTCACATAGTGGCGCACGGCCAACCCGCCTCCCTTTCCTCCGTTGTCTGCAACAAAATAAAATGCGACCGACTTTGGGGTCTTCGGCCCAGTAAGAAATTTTGGACTGTTAAAAAAAAAAAATGGGTTAAACCCTAGCCCGAATGGGACTAGGGCAAATTAGTTTTAAAAAATAAAAATAAATATGTTATTTAGTTTAGATAATATATATATAAGAAATTAGAACCCTAATTAGGGTTGGGGAAAAATATGAAATAATATTTAGGCAAGTTATAATGGTTTTTGAATTTAGAATTAAAATATTTGTCATTTATGTAAAATATATATATGTACATATATGAATTTTGATCATAATTTTTGGATAAGTATTTAATTATAAATATATATGTATATGTATATGCAAATACATATATATATATATATATTTATATAATCCTAATTTATAATTTGGAATAATTAATAAAGAGAAATTTATAAAATGGTTGTTTAAACTATATAGTCATATTGGAGAATAAATTAATTTTTCTCTCCTATATCCTTTAGCTTGATTAATTTAATAAACCTAAAGACTAGGTAACTCTTGGAGATAGAATTAATCAGTAGGTTTTTCCGCAATAAAAATTAAACAATTTATCGATGCTTAGTTCGCTTCGGAATTAGCTCGAATTTAATAATGGAAATTTCATTAACGCTTGTCGCGAGAGTGAACTTGTAAATTAATTTAGTATGTTTTAAAAAAAAAATTTGTTCCATTTTTGACCTAAATTTTGGGCATGACATTTTGGTATCAGAGCAGGGTTTCCACACTAGGAACCTTACTCACTTACGTTTCGCCTTAGAATATTTTAAATTATTTTGTTAAATGGAATTTTGAATGTAATTGAATTCAATTATAAAAGAAATAAATTAATTGTTTTGCCTTATTTTCCTCTTAGGATGCCTCTGACGACGCGACAAGCTCACAAGCGCGGATGGGGTCCTAGACGTGTGCACATAGCACGCGATGAGGTAGAGAGGGAAGTATCAGTTCCAGAGGAGAACCCAGAAGCACCTCCCGAACAGCCAAATGAACCTAACCGAGACCTCTTAGCAGCCATTCAGAATCTTATTGGCATTGTTCAGGAAAGGATCCCAGCAGAGAACCCTCAGGTTAGGAGGCATGACTCTGGGAGTCATAGATCTGTTGATAGAGAATGAAGTAGGAGCCCAGCTCTGATTCCTGTAGAGAGTCAGGGTGGTAATGAGCCAGAGTCAGTGCATATGCCAGGACCACCTCCTGTGGTGGAACCAGTTTATTTTGAGAGAGGATGTCGAGACCCAGGGGATCTCATTAGGGAGGTCATGCGCCTCCAACCACCATCCTTCGGAGGTTCTACAGATGGAGTAGAGGCCGAGGCATGGCTTCTAAGTCTTGAGAGGTGCTTTGCGTTGTGTTCATATGAGAGCAACTTGAAAGCACGTGTTGCAGTTCATCTTCTGAGAGGGACAGCCTCCACCTGGTGGAGACAGGAAGAGTAAAAATGTGGATTAGTTCCTGATACACTCACTTGGGAGATATTCACAGAGAGGTTCTGTGAGAGGTACCTATCACAGCACTTCAGGCAGCGTCGTATAGATGAATTTCATGATCTCCAACAAAAAGGCTTGTCAGTAACCCAGTATGAGAGTAAATTCTTTGAGTTGTTGCCATATGTAGATTATCTAAAGGATGAGAAACTTCTTGTAAACCGCTTCATTAGGGGATTGAATGCCGGTATAGCCGGGCCTGTTAGGATGTCCACTCCAGAGAGCCTTCGGGTTGCTGTAGAGAAGGCACTGATTGCCGAGGAAATTCAGGTTAGACCACAGGACAATAGGGATCGATTTCAGAACCGAAATCCCGCACCTCAGACTTATGGATTCTAGAAACCACATTGGAAAGGAAACAACCGAAATTCTCACGGGTTCTCCAAACCCCCTCCTCCACAACAGACACCACAGAACCAGAGGCAGAAGCCTCCACAGTATCAGCAGGGCTCTAAGCCCAAACAGTGGCAGAATCAGGGATAGAAACGTGATTAGAGAGCACAAGGGCAGTACACACAGCCGGCGGGGACTCAGCAGTCCTCCAGGGGTGGGTACAGTGGATCCAGTAGGACAGGAGGTTAGGCATTTTCTAGGCCTCAGGGTGCCAGTTCCAGGCACGGGGTGCTTGCTTTACATGTGGAGCCATGGGGCATTTGGCGAGGGATTGCCCTCAGGGACAGGTAGCAGGGAGTCAGCGGATGGCCGCTTCAGAGCCGACATTTGGTGATATGGGTAGGTCCCATAGAGTATTCGCAGTGGTTGACAACTGCCAGGCTGATCATCAAGCCACGGTTATCGAATCTTCAGGTATAATCAAAAGTAACAATGTATCTATTTTGTTTGATTCAGGAGCTACTGACTCCTTTATATCTCCATTGGTTGTGGAGCGTTGCGGGCTAGTGGCATCTAGACAGGGTGTCAGTTGGGAAGTGGAATTAGCTTCAGGGGCTAGAGTGTCAGTGGAATCAGAGGTTAAGGCATGTCAGCTGCAGATTGGCAAGACCACCACTTTAGTTGACCTTAGAGTGACTCCACTTGGATCTTACAGAATCGTACTTGGCATGGATTGGCTTTATGCCCACAGAGCTAAGATGGATTGCCACTTGAAAAAGATCGAGTGTGAGGATGACCATGGTTCGCCCATAGTTATCACTGAGATTTAGAGGCCCGTGTCTCTTCGTATGATCTCCGCAATGCAGCTTAAGTGGAGCATGCGGAAGGGATGTCAGCTTTTTGCTATCACGATCAATGACAGAGGGGAAGAGGAGGAAAAAGAAACATCGCTGGATGACCATCCTATCCTTAAGGGATATTCAGATGTATTTTCTTCTGAGTTACCAGGAATGCCTCCCCGCAGAGAGATTGACTTTCATATAGACCTAGTACCAGGAGCTGAGCCAGTTTCCAGAGCACCTTATAGAATGACCACAAATGAGTTAAATGAACTTAAAATGCAGCTTGAGGAACTCCTTGAGAAGGGTCATATTCGTCCTAGTGTATCCCCTTGGGGTGCACCAGTCATCTTCGTTAAGAAGAAGGATGGATCTCTCTGATTGTGTATGGATTATCGGCAACTAAATAAAGTAACCATCAAGAACCGATATCGTTTGCCCAGAATCGATGATTTATTTGACTAGCTTCAGGGTGCCAAAGTCTTTTCCAAAATAGATCTAAAGTCAGGATACCATCAGTTGAGAATAGTGGAAAGTGATATCCACAAGACTCCATTTCACACTAGATATGGTCACTATGAGTTTACCGTAGTCCCCTTCGGACTTACGAATGCCCCAGCAATTTTTATGAGCCTCATGAATGGGGTGTTTTGTACCTTTCTGGACCGTTTTGTTATTGTGTTCCTCGATGATATACTGATATATTCTCGGAATGAGAAGGAGCATGAGGAGCACCTGAAATAGGTATTGCAGTGTTTGCGGGATAACCAGTTGTTTGGCAGCCTATCGAAGTGTGCTTTCTTTCGATCTGAGGTCAAGTACCTTGGACACGTTATTTCTGGTGATGGGATCTCAGTCGACCCATCAAAGATTAGGGCTATTATGGATTGGCCAGTGCCTACCAGTGTGATAGAGGTCAAGAGTTTCATGGGTTTAGCAGGCTATTACCGATGTTTTGTCGAGGGTTTCTCCAGAGTCGCACAGCCTATTACCTCTCTTCAGCATAAAGGGAAGAAATTTGAGTGGACAGAGAAGTGCGAGAAGGCCTTTCAGGAACTCAAGAAGGCACTTACTAGTGCTCCTATCCTTGTTGTACCAGATCCTTCAGCTGATTTTATGGTTTGTATAGATGCTTACCTAGAGGGTTTAGGGGCAGTTCTTATGCAGGATGGTAGGGCCATAGCTTTCGAGTCTAAAAAACTTAAGACTCATGAACTTAATTATCCCACTCACGACCTTGAGCTCGCAGTAGTAGTGCATGCACTTGTGAGGTGGAGACACTTCCTTTTAGGACATCACTTCGAGTTGCATTCAGATCATCAGAGTCTTTAGTACATCTTCACTCAGCCGAACCTTAATGCACGTCAGAGGAGATGAATGGAGTTCTTGTGCGAATATGATTTTGACGTTCACTACATCAAGGGAAAGGAAAATGTAGTTGCAGATGCCTTGAGTAGGAGACGTCACGAGGTTTTCACCATATCCATGGGCACAGACTTGAGGGACCGTATACTTTGGCACTTGTCAGAGGATGGATGGTATGCAGAGGTTTGTCAGGTATTTCATTCTCAGGTTACTCTAGAAGGGAAATATGTGGATTATTCTTTGGAGTCCGATGGACTGTTACACCACAGAGGACGCATTTATGTACCTTCCTCCGGAGGGTTGCGAGAGTTCATTGTCACAGAAGCTCATAGAGCTCCTTATGCAGCGCATCCCAGGGTTAAGAAGTTGCATGCAGACTTGAGGCAGTTGTATCATTGGCTGGGAATGCGGCAGCTCATTGCTGAGATAGTAGCTCGGTGTCTCAAGTGTCAGAGGGTTAAGGCGGAGCACCGCCATCCAGGTGGTTTGCTTCAGTCTCATGTTGTACCAGAGTGGAAGTGGGATACTATATCCATGGATTTCATCATTGGTCTCCCTATGTCTTCTCGTCGCCATGATGCTATCTTGGTGACAGTTGACAAGTTGACCAAAGTAGCTCACTTTTCACCAGTTCGTACTACATTCACAGCTCCAGCAGTAGCACAGGTGTTCTTGCGAGACATTGTTAGACTACATGGCGTACCCCACAAGATTATTTCTGATAGAGATTCTCTTTTCACTTCTACCTTTTGGAAGTCATTACAGGCAGCTATGGGCACTAAGCTCAATTTTAGTACAGCCTATCACCCGGAGACAGATGGTCAGATAGAGAGGGTCAATCAGGTGTTAGAGGATATGCTTCGTATGTACGTCATGGATCATCAGACCCGGTGGGAGGAGTATCTTCCCTTAGTGGAGTTTGCCTATAACAATGGGCATCACACTTCCTTGGGAATGCCACCCTACCAGGCATTATACGGCAGGCCTTGCAGGATGCCCTTGAGTTGGGATCGCATAGAGGATAGAGTTGCTATTGGTTCTAAGTTAGTTCGGGATATGGAATAGCAGGTGGATTTGATTAGGTAGTGTATCAGAGAGGCTCAGGATAGATAGAAGAAATATGCCGATGCAAAGAGGATAGATCATAGTTACTTGGTTGGAGACAGAGTTTTCTTGAGAGTGCGACCGCATAAGAGTCCAATCCGTTATGGAAAGGGTTCTAAGCTCACACCTCGCTTTGTAGGACCTTTTGAGATTCTGGAGAGGATAGGCCCAGTTGCCTACCGTTTAGCTTTGCCACCTAGCCTGTCATGCATCCACGATGTGTTTCATGTTTCAGTTTTGAGAAAATATATCTATAATGAGTCTCACCTTTTAGATTGGGATGCCTTGCAGGTGGAGTCGGACGGGCAGCTAGCTTTGGAGCCCATTCGCATTTTGGCACGCCAGACATTGGCCCTTCGAGGTCGAGAGCTGGACCAGGTTAGGGTCCAATGGGATTGTTATGATGAGGTTACGGCTTCATGGGAGGACATAACACGTATGAGATCAGAGTACCCTCACCTCTTTGATGAACTCCAGGAGGAAGTTCATGCCTAGAGAGGGAGGATGTGAGGCCTCACCTCGACTCAATTTGACATTCAGTGGATTTTATATTTTAGACTATTATGGATACTTTATTTTGATGCATTTTGAGACTTAGAACTTATATGGTTTCAGGATTCAGATAACATTGCTATGATTTGATGATTTACTTACATGCTTTATGAGATAGAACACTACATGATTACTAGATAGAATGATATTGCAATGATAGATGTCGTTATTGAATTTGCAGGACTTTACTCTGAATATAGAACTATGATGTATGTTTAATTTATGTGAATTGGGATGAAAATTGCTTATGTGAAATTGTTTGATAAAAGATGTATTCAATCTGTGCAGATGAAAATTGTATGCAAGTAATGATGTGTATTGTTATATTATTGAATTATATTATATATGGATATTTGGAAGTACTAATGTGTAAATTGAGATGCACAGGAAATTTACCATGTGACCATGGAAAATTATGGAGAATCAAACCTAGACTTATGTATGTTCGTAAAGCCAGGGTTTGTCTATTTGGAGAGACAACACCCCGTTTGTGTTGTATTTTATTCGTAACAGTATATGCTGCATGAGTGTTAAGTGTTAATTAAATTTAATGTGTAAAAGCCTCAAGAGACAATTTCATGTTTTATTTTTGTAAAAGTGTTTTATTTGTGTCACTTGACACGTGTGTATTTAAATTTAAATGTTTTATTTTGTCTCTTGGTGGGAAAGTGTTTAATTATAGTTTTCTTAATAAATTAATGTGTTGTCATAAATACTTTGGGAATATAATATTTGGAGTGGTCAACTTATGTTTGACCCGAAAATAAACTTTAGAGGGGTTTAAAATGGGTTAAATGAACACCTAGGGGTAGTTTAATAGGGTTTCCTAAAGCCCATAAGGTATACCTAGGGGTTAGGGGTAATTTTAGGCAAGTTTCTACTTTATAATGATCTTTTTAATGCTTTAAAAATTGGCTTTTTTTGAGTTGAGCGAAAATTGAAAATTGAAGTTAAATCAAATCAAGATTTTTCCTTTTGGAATGAGAGTCTTTTTGCATTTTTGCTTTCTTTCTTCTTTTGGGGTTTTTTTTAGAATCCTGTGAGAACTCAGAGAGTGAACTTCTTAAGAAAGATTTTTGGGAATAGCAGGGTAATCACCCACTCTCCATTTTTGGAGATAGAAGAAAATTTAGAAGGAAAATAATGTAATGGAATAGAGAAATTGAATAAGGGTAGAAGGAAAAAAAGATTTGTGGATTGGGCAGCTCTTCATCAGATACCATAATAACCTTTGGGTAGATTAATGTTGGTTTCAATTATTGTTTTAAATGTCTTCTTCTGTTTATGTATGGAAGTTGTTTATCTAAGAAATCTGTGTTCTTGAAAGTTTTATGTTTGAAAAACTCTTGGTATTTTTGCTTTATGAAAATGTTGTGTTTTGAGAGTTTTCTCAAGATCTCTTACTCTTGGGAGAGAAGAGGATCTTGAGGGTGGTAGCAGTGATAGCCCTCGAGTGAGAGACTCTCTTTTGAGAGCGATCACAAGGGATCTTTGTGTAACCCTTGCTACATGGCCTGTTTGTGCAATGGGGGTCATAAGGAGGGATATAAGGCTAGAATGCCTTTGGGGGGCATAAGGAATAAGGGGTTGAGATTTTTGATATTTTTATTGTGCCACGAGGTAGCTTCTTGTTTATTTCATACTTGCAGTTCTCCTCAGGGTACTTGGTCCACTACCACCCTTTGAAAATGATCATCACCAAAGTGTGGTGCTATGAAAGCCAGGTTGGGAATGTGTCTGGAATATCTGTATGCATTGCTTTCTATGTGTTTGCCTGTTTGTTACCCGTCTAGGAATTGGTTCTCCGAGCTCGGGGGTGGCTACCAGTTAGCCTAGGTTGGGAGGTGAGCACTCCGTGGTCATATTTGTGTTTTCTATTATGCAGGAAAATCAGAGGAAAGAGAATAGGAACCATGAAAGAGATACAGAAGATTGTTATTGAAGATACTTGAATTCAGTTGCAGATGTTTGTTTAAAGTTGTTATAGAAATATGCCTCATTCATAGAAAAGAGAAGCAAGTTGTATTTTGTGAAAGTAGACTTGAAGTTTTATTGTTGTGACTATTCAGAGAAAACATTCTGTAAATTGGTAGAATATCTTAGAGATGTTTTAAAAAAGAAAAGCTTGTTATTTCTACTTCTGGTTTATTTGAAAAAGAAAAGTTAATTTGTGTTACATGCAAAAGCTTCTTGTATTTTGGAAAGAAATAAAAGAATTGTTTTCATTTAGATTTTACCTATATTTTTACTTGAGGCAAAATAGAAGTTTATTTATGCTGAAAGATTTTAAGTATTTTAAATGGAAAAAGTTGTTTTATGTGAATAATTTATTAGAAGAAAAAAATCAATGAATTTCTTTATTTCCAAAAAAAGTATAATGTATCTTTGAATAGTATTCTAAATTGTATTTTAGTTAGCATTGATTTAAAAGCTTATTAATTATATATATATATATATATATATATATATATATATATATATATATATATATATATATATATATATATATATATATATATATATATATATATATATATATATATATATATATATATAATTTATATTGAAATAAATTTCATCTTTTAACTATGATTATAAAAGTTATGTGAATATATATATATATATATATATATATAAATATATATATATATATATATATTTTATATATTATATTTAAAAAAATATATATGTTTTGGGTCCTTGCGGACTCCACTGTGTGTACGCACAGTGGACGGTCGCGCGGCGCCCACTGTGTGCACACACTTTGCAGCCGCTTTCGGCTCCCACTGTGTGGGCACACAGTGGATGGCCACGGCCGCCACTGTGTGGCCACACAGTGGGGAGCTGCTAGTGGCGCCCACTGTGTGGGCACACAGTGGTGCCGCGGCGCCCACTGTGCGCTCACACAGTGGTGCCGCGGCGCCCACTGTGCGCTCACACAGTGGCGCGCGGCCAACCCGCCTCCCTTTCCTCCGCTGCCTACAACAAAATAAAACGCGGCCGACTTTGGGGTCTTTGGCCCAGTAAGAAATTTTGGACTGTTAAAAAAAAAATATGGGTTAAACCCTAGCCCGAAAGGGACTAGGGCAAATTAGTTTTAAAAAATAAAAATAAATATGTTATTTAGTTTAGATAATATATATGTAAGAAATTAGAACCCTAATTAGGGTTGGGGAAAAATATGAAATAATATTTAGGCAAGTTATAATGGTTTTTGAATTTAGAATTAAAATATTTGTCATTTATGTAAAATATATATATGTACATATATGAATTTTGATCATAATTTTTGGATAAGTATTTAATTATAAATATATATATATGTATATGCAAATACATATATATATATATATATATATATATATATATATTTATTTATATAATCCTGATTTATAATTTGGAATAATTAATAAAGAGAAATTTATAAAATGGTTGTTTAAACTATATAGTCATATTGGAGAATAAATTAATTTTTCTCTCCTATATCCTTTAGCTTGATTAATTTAATAAACCTAAAGACTAGGTAACTCTTGGAGATAGAATTAACCAGTAGGTTTTTCCGCAATTAAAATTAAACAATTTATCGATGCTTAGTTCGCTTTGGAATTAGCTCGAATTTAATAATGGAAATTTCATTAATGCTTGTCGCGAGAGCGAACTTGTAAATTAATTTAGTATGTTTTAAAAAAAAAATTTGTTCCGTTTTTGCCCTAAATTTTGGGCATGACAATATGACAAAGGAAATTGGTTGAGGGACCCTAAAATAGGGATATCCAGTCTCAGTTTGTTTAAAGTGGGTTTTGGTCAGAGACATGCCCCTTCCCCTATGAATAGTATCTGGGTTTTAGATATAGGGAAACTTGTGGTCCCTGGTGTGTTCATGGACGTTGATTTGTTGACCCTAATTGCACAAAGCTATGATCCTACTACTAGATATATTAGAAACATAAAGGGATCAGCCCTTGTCGAAATCAAAGATGATGAATTTAGGATTGTTTTCAAGCTTAGTGAAGCTTCCAGTATCTTGAGCCTATTGATTTTGATGCATTAACCCAAGTTTACAATGCCCAAAGAGATCATCTTAGGAGTGGCCCATTGAGAGAATTTTTTGTCAAAATAGGGGGATTAACAGTTGTAGGCCCTAGCACAATGGAGCCATTTTCCTTGAATCTTTTTACCTTGAGAGCTAAGGGTATGTACTGGACACTGTGTCAAATTTTTGGGGAAGATGCTGAGAAAAACATGCCAGTCCATTATATGTTAATGAATGCCCAAATTTTGAACCCTTCCCCAACCATAACATTTGACTTTGCTCCTTTCCTCACTGATGCTATCCATGCAAGCCTAGTAGGAATTAAAAATGGTAAGGTAGACAAGCCATTTGGAAGGTATTCCTTGTTGATGCATATGTTTCTTTTCAAAGGGGCAGATTATTTTGCAAAAGAGATGGACCTGGTTAAGGTCATGGATAAAGAGGAGATGCTAATACAATTGTAGAGTACTATTCAATCTTGGGATAAAGAGAATGCAAGTTATCTGAAGTTTGATAGATGCTTTGCATCTAAAATTAGGGTTCTCTTGTGTGCAGAAAACCCTAGGATTCCCAGGGCTCTTTTGGAATTCCTTAGGCCCAAAGAGTTTGCAGAGGATATCAAGATTGTTCATAACTGGGGAGATATGTATCTATATCTTGTTTCTACTATTTTGAGAGTATATGGTTTCAAAGGAACCCCTTATCTACTGCCCTATGAGGTTCCATTAAAGATAGGGATTGTAGAAGTATTTAGACAGATTGGAGGAGTGCAGGAGGCCAAGTTGACCAATAGGGGAAAAGGGACAATTTTCCCAACCATCACAATGGCTCATCACTTTGTAATAACTAAAGGTGGATGGAAGTGCTTTGAAGAATTATTCAAGCCGTACAAGTTATCAACTGTAGTATCTAGGTGTATAGACCCTGGAGATTTTTTCAACGGTATGTTCAGGAAGAGGGCAGTTTGTAAGATCAGGCCTCACCAATTCAAATTCCCTGAAGGTCTAATCAAGAATGAATTAAATCTAGATGAGCAAGAGCTAAGAAAGGAGAAGTGGATTGCCTACAAGAGAGCCCTTGACTTCATCCACCAATTTGATTCTAGCTATGATCCTCTTTCCAGTTTTACCCCATTTGAGGAAAAGATTAAATTCTTGATTCTTTATTTTGAGGATTTAATGCAAACCCTGAAGGAGAAGAGAGAGGCCATAATGCAAAATGATCCTGATAGGGATAAATTGGTCCTATCCAAGCCTACCTTTGCCAAGGTTGTTCCCACCAGGTAACTATATAATGCAGAAAAAATCTAAATACACTGTGATGATGCCAATGTCAGGTGAACCTTCTTCTTCCAAAGGGAAGAGGGCCATTGAAGATATTATAGAGATTCAAGATTCACCAAAAAGACAGAGGGTAGGAAAAGAAATTGAAACTGATGACCCTCAATACTCTCGCTCTCAGTCCCCAATTCATATAGGAGATGAGCAAGCTATGGCAGAGCAATTATTAAAATTAGGGAGTCTAGGTGAAATTGCATACACCTACAATAAAACTCAAGAAGGAATGCCAGAGGAGCCACCCAGTGCTGAAATGGACATAACTGATGGTGAGCTACAAGGAGAAGGGTTGGACATCATTGTCAAGAAAGCTAGTGAAGAATTCCTAGCTGACAGCAATTTATTGCATCAGGTGCTTTCATGCAGTTTCTATGGAAACAAAATATTGATCAGTTCAAGATCAGATGTGCAAAAAGAATAAGTGAATAGCCTCATAAAGATACAAATTCAATAGAAGAAGAGGTCAAACAAGAAATGATGGCTGAATTGAAAGCCATCACTCTTGAGGCTGGAAGGGAAATGGTTTCAAAAGTCAGTGTGCTAATTCTCCCTGAATGGGATATAGTTGATGCATTGGTCCAGGAAGCGGTCAAAAAGGAAACCAAGCCAATGAAAGGAGTGGTATTTAGCAATGATGATGCCTCTCTGGTAATGTGGTCCCTTAAAAGAGATGAGGGTAGAAGAAGGAAGGACATCTCAGATTCTAGTCTCTTAGGAGGAATGATAGTCAGGAGAGTTCAGGATACAGGGGTGGTGGAAGTAGCTAGTACTATTTTAGAGACTTCTAAGTTCAATGCAGCAATAGTAGAGAAGGAAGAAAAAAAAAAGGTTGATCTTCAAATTAAGTTGGAAACAATTCTAAAGGCTTATAATGAAGCCAGAAAGGAGGTAATCAACAAGGACACTATCATTGCCAAATTTCAAAGTCAGCTGATGGGACAATACAAAGGAGGTGATTCCTCTACCTTGGCAATTTCTTCTTCTCCAGTAAGGCCCCCACCTACTAGTCCCATCATAGAATTCCCTCCTTCTCCTATGCCTTCTGGTTTTCAACTAGCTGAGACTTATCAACATGAATTGGAAAACTTGAAACAGGCTCAGACATTATTTGCAAATAAGTATGAGGAGAAGATAAAGGCTACAATTTTGAGTTTTGTTGATACCATTGATGCTCACATGGTACATATCAATATGAAGAGAATTTTTGATACTTATTGTGAGTTAAATGAGGACAAGGCCATTGTAGAGCCTATTCTAAATAAGTGGATCTCGAGGGAAGTAGATTTAGAATTCATGTGTGTATCTTATGATGAAGCCAGATCTGATGCCACTATCAAATCCACATGTGAATTAACCAAAGGTTTGACAAAGCTAGCAGAAGGGAAAGCCAATGTGGAAAGGAAGGCTAATTTATATAGAAAAGAGTATACTGAGCACAAATTTGAACTATTTCCTAGAGGTTTTGTCAACCAAAATCAGATAAAGGACAAACAGGTATGGTTGGATGAGTTAGGAGCTAATCTGTCTCTAAGGGTAAATGAAATAATCAATAAAGATAACACCTCACTATTTGTTAAAACAATTGAGGAAATAGAAAAGATCAAATCACATTATGGTTTCTTGGAGTCAGAAGTAAGGAAAATAAGGAACTCTTGGAAAAAGCTATTAAAGTTGAAGAAAAAGATTATTGGCTACTCATGGCCTACCGATGATGTTTTTCAAGAGTGGTCCAAAAAATATGTGGTGCAAGAAGAAGATGCTCCAGAATAGTTGGAAGATACTCCAGGACGGTTAGAGGATATTGTAGAAGAGCTACCAACTGAAAAGGCTGCTGAGACAGAAAGAGACTTGTAACTGCTTTTTGAAACAAAGTATAGTTGTAACAAATTTTCCTAGGGAAGTCCAAAGCTTTGTATGCATCCATGTTACTATAAATGGATACTAGGACTATAGGAAAAGGGATCGCAAGAAATTGTAAGAAAACTCTATAGAAATATATTTGTGATTTTTCTAGTCTTATGGAGAAAACTCTGATGTTTTTGTAATAGTTTTTGAAATTAATATCAATATATAGACCATCGATTTTGAGCCTAGAATTTGTGTTGTCTTCGGGTATGCTTGCAAATATTTACTGGTCTCAATCTGAGTAATTTAGGGTTATTCATTTGAGTAGGGATTGTAAGGCAATCTTTTATAGGTGTGTTTCTTAGCTTTTCTCTTTAGGAGGGAAATTAAATATGCAGGAATCATTTCTATAGGTAAATTCCTTGTGGGAGACTTTGAATTTGATTAATGCTATCTAGTTTTGATGAGGGTAAATTCTTATATATGTCAGGTATATGTGGGGTTTATAAGAGCTGAGGTGATGGGATGTATTGAGATGTTCAATTGTCAAATTATTGTTTAAACTTAGATGACTCTGTGGCCCGGATAAGCCTCTGATATCTATTGTGGTTATCTCTTACATATATTGTAGGTTGATACTGAACATGAGCATAAGCTTTCTTTCTTTGTTTCAGTTGGTTTTGAGGCAATAAGATTCATTGGTTTTTGGACTGGTTTACTGTGGATCTGTTTTTAAAAGGTGTGAAGTCAATTCACATAAGGTATACCCACCTAAACTTTGGATAAGTTTGAAGTGTAGAAGGTTCATCAAACCTTGTCATATGTTGCTCTGAAGTTTCTTTCTCCTTGATTTCTCTTTTGCAGACAGAGTTTATTATTTTATTATAAGGGATTTTAGGGGGAATCAGAATTTGAGAACAACAGGTTCAACAGTAAACCAATATAACCATAGTTCCAAATCAAAAATGTAGATATCCAGAAGGATAAGTGTTGACATCAATGACAAAAATAATGCAACACATCCATAATACCAATAAAAACCAAGATCAATTTATTCCAAGGTATGTCAAACTCAATCGCAACTCTGATCAAATTATTGGAGACAAGAATGTAGGTGTGTTAACTAGAAGAAGGCTAAGAGAAAAATATTGTATGATCTCCACCATTGAGCCTAGAAAAACAAAAGAAGACTTTGCAGATGAAGACTAGATCAAGGTAATGGAAGAAGAGCTTGATTAGATAGAGAATAATAATACATGGTCATTGGTACCCAGACTGGAAAACAAGAATGTAATAGGAACAAAGTGGGTATACAAAAACATTAAATGAAGATGGAGTAGTGATCAAGAATAAAGCCAGACTAGTATGCAAAGGATATGCACAAGAGGAAGGTGAAGATTATGGTGAGACATTTGCACTAGTAGCAAGATTGGAAGGAGTAAGGACTCTACTTCCATTTGCAGCATACAAAGGATTTAAGGTATATCAGATGGATGTTAAATCAACATTCTTAAATGGAATATTGGAAGAAGAAGTCTACATAGAATAGCCAGATGGTTATGCATTAACTGAAGAAAAGGATATGGTGTGAAAGCTTCATAAGGCACTATACAGATTGAAACAAGCACCAAGACCATGGTATGAAAGATTGCACTCTCACTTAGTAAAGAGAGGTTTTCAAAGAACCAGTGAAGAGAGTAATGTATATCTTAAGATAGAAGGAGATAAAATACTAGTAAGTGAGGTATTTATTGATGATATCATTTTTGGAGGTAATGATGATATGTGTCATGATTTTTCTAATGAAATGAAGAATGAATTTGAGATGTCACTGGTAGGTGAGATAAAAAATTCATAGGTTTGCAAATCCAACAGATGAAGGAAGGAATCTTTATCACACAATCCAAGTATGTGAAGGAAGTGTTGAAAACTTTTGGAATGGGAGATTGTAAACCAGTTGGAACACCAATGGTTACATGATGTAAATTGTCAAAGGAAGATGATTCTACACTAGTTGATGAAAAAGAATATAGGTCCATGATAGGTAAGCTACATTATGTTGTGCATAACACACCAAACATTGCTTATTCTGTAGGATTGGTTGCTAAATTTCAGAAAAATCTGAAGGAGTCACACATGATTGCAACCAAAAGAATTTTTCAGATACTTGAAAGGCACAATAGATTATGGATTATGCTATCCATATACATGAGACTTTGACTTAGAAGTTTATACCAATGCAGATTGGGCAGGCAATGTTGATGACAAGAAAAGTACAACCGGAGGAGCATTTTTTCTTGGAGGAAGATTAGTGTCTTGGAAAAGAAAGAAATAAAGTTGTATCTCTCAATCAACAATAAGTTGAGTATGTTGTAGCTTACATGAATTGTACCCAAGCAATTTGGATGAAACACATGGTGGAGGGTTTCAAGCTGAAGATATCATAATTGGTAATAATTTTCTATGATAATACTAATGCTATAAATATTTCTAAGAACCCAATGTTGCATGCTAGGACAAAGCATATAGAACTAAAGTATCATTTCTTGAGAGAGAAAGTTCAAAGAAATGATGTATCACTGGAGCATGTTTCCACTAAAGATCAGCTAGCAGGTATTTTTACTAAGCCTCTACCTAAGGATATATTTGAATATCTTCGAGTTGAGTTAGGGGTTGTACCCCTACATGAAGTCAATTAAGAAGATATGGAAGGCATCAATCCTAGAGCCTATTGAAGATCTTGAAGAAAGATTGGTGAATAATGGAGCTACTCCATAGGGGGGAAGCTAAATGCAGATCGGTGAAGCATGGATAAGAGAAAAAATGGTTTACCTTCACTTTGGCATTGTTTTCATAGAGGGAGAAGAAAATTATATGATTAGTAGCCTTATATGTTAAGGAGAGAAGACAAAATGCAGACCAGTTACCAGCTGAAGACATGAAGTTATAGTTGAAGGATAGTATATGCTAAAAAATGTAAACCAGGATTCCTATACTTGTGTGTATGCTTTAGTCTCAATCATGATAGTGAATTAGTATTGATATTTGTATTGCCATCAATGCCAAAGGGAGAGAATGTTGGCATTGTATGAAGATTGCATTAAAGAAGTATAGTGTTTTCATTGATGTCAATAGCAACCGGTAATGAAGTAGTAAAGCAACTAGTAATGAAGCAGTAATGCAACTAGTAATGAAGTAGTAAAGCAATCGGTAATAAAGCAGTGAAGATCAACTAGTAACCCTATGCAGTTGAGAAGCAGAACCCTAACTGATGAAGCTTGGCGATCAGTTGTGATGATTTATGATGGAATGATGATTGATGGTGAAGATGCCATGTAAGCATGTTGCATGTGATGAGTTTTGAAAAGGTTTTGGCGTGTAAAGATAACTATTTATCTTGGGAATGATCAAATGCATAGTATAAAGTGACAAACGTGTGATGTATTACAAGATTCAAAGTACGATGATCCAGGAGCGGTTGTAGATGCCTAGAAGAATGTAAAGTTGATTTCATGTAATCTAACGGTCAAGATTGAACCGATGTGTTTGTAATCTCTATTAGAATTTTAGGGTTTGTGTTGTGTTACCAACCTAATTTATTTGTTTTTAAGGTCAATGGATTGATTGAAACAGTGGTTGGAAAATTTGATAAGTGTGGATGTGATTGTTGTCGAACTAGGAGGTGTATCTGTAGAATGATGTGAAGGCAGATAGGAGTAGTAAAGGATCTGATTTAGAAAGGAAGTGCTATTTTTTAGATCGGTCAAAGAACTTGTTGTTCTCTAACCATTACAATAGTTTGAAATCCCTTAACTGGGTAAGCTTTAACATTCTTGTTGTTGAAATCCTCTAACCAAGTGATCCATTAGCTTGGATTTGAAATCCTCCACTGAGGTTACCTTTAACAGGGTATTTGTATTCAATCCCTTAACTGCGTGGTCCTTAATCGGATTTTCTCCCAACGGAACATCTTTGTATAAGCTTCTAACAAGGCTTGTCTCCTAACATGGCAAAATTCAAAATAGTTCAAAATACTTGTGGTTATTCATCCCCACCATGGTTTTTCCCATTTGGGTTTCCACATGAAAAATCATTGTGTCAAGTGGTGAATGATTTTGTGGATGTGTTTTTGGTACGGTTGATATGAATGATTGGTAAATCTGCATAGATATATTTAAATAACTGGAAATGATCTGAAATATGTTATTACTGGTATTAGTAAAGTGGTTTAAGGTTTTGGTCAAATGGTATTTAAATTTCAGATATGTTGCATTATATCACTGATGTTTTAGGTCAACCAGTAAGGTTTACCAGTGTAGCTGTAGATTTGTTAAAGTGTCTAAACTAGTATACTTTGTGAGTTGATTCTAAGTTGAAAATAAGTTTGGTGAAAATGTAATTTATTTTCCAACTACTGATTCACCCCCCCTCTCAGTGGTTGACCAGATATTTATAGTTTCATCATATTATTAGAATCTTGTTTTCTTTTTATGAGTGTGTATTATGGATTTTAGATATTGTACAGTATCTTAATCACATTTGAATTTGAGAAAACTTGTTCTGAGAAACATTCCACTTAGATAGATGTATAATGTGACTTCTTTGATAGTATATAAGAATGTGTGTATTTAAAATATTGTGTAAAATGTATATCTATCTTCCTTACTATGTATATAGATGTTAAAGAAGTGTAGTCATGCATGAAAAGTGTGAGTTGTTGAGTTTTGTGTTTTATGGATATCAACTTGGTGATGTGAATCATTATTAAAAATTATATCCTTCAAGAATGTTGTAGAAACAATGGTCTCTTGAAGGTATTTGAGTAAATTCATACTCTTATTGTAGTTAGTAAAAAGTGATTTATCTTGTTGCATCTATTATGTAGTACATTAATTTGAATAATTGAAGAATGCAAAGGAAAAATTTTGTTGTTATTATCTTACTTTGAATTAAGAAAATGATTGAACTAAGATATTTTTACCACTTAATTAACTCTATAATGAGGAGTTTAGTTATGTTATTTTTATTTATCCAAAAGGAAAGCTATAATTTAGTGTCATTCAAATAAAGTTTCAGGACTAATGTGTGCATGTTTTCATCTTAGCCTTGCGACTTCCAAAAGTAAGTCATTGTCTTAGGGGGTGAGGATGTAGCACCCTTCCATGATTCACCCTTTATATGGGCTCTATCAAATACTTGTGTTGAATATTCAGGCAACTAAGGGGGAGGGGGTGAATTAGTTGATAATTTAAATCAATTTCTTAAATCCTCTTACACATCCAAAGTAACCAAAAAAAATAATTAAGATAGATATAGCATGGAAACATAGACATACAAAAGATCACACAATGAATACCAGATATGACATAGAAAACCTAAGAAGGGAAAAACCATGAAGAATGTTAGTTCTCAATATAAAACATTGGTTAAGGTGACACTGGTTAAGGTGGTTTTTACAAAGGATGGTGTCTTACTACCAGAATGCTCACTGCAAGAGGGTTCACTACCCAAAAAAAGGCTCACTACCAAAGAAAGAAAAAAAGAAAGAAAGTTAATCCACCAATGTAACACAATCTATAAAGTTAGACTGCTTCTCATGCCTAAATACCAACACACTTCTTATAAAATCAACAATGAGATCCTTCCTTATCAATCTCATATATCTTCAATAATAATGTCACACTTTTTCATGCTAACACAATTAATTATCCTCGTATAAATACAGTCTTCCAGGAAGCATAATATTTCAACTCGACCAAGACAGGGATCTAAAATAGGTGAATGCTAAATATTTTGGTGGTGGGAAGGAATGCGAAGTAGACCATACCACAATGTACATCAACGGTCAGATCAACACATTACATCCATTATAAATTTGACACCCAAATCATGACTCACATGCTACACCAATGTAATTACACATCCTTGAATTCCAAACTTAATCTGGACCCAAAAATCATTGCTTAATACACCAAGAAAAAGAATGGGATCAAGATATATATGAATGTAATCAATCAACACCATATCCGATAAAAAAAAAATCTAGATCACCATCAACTCAGCTACTCCACATTGAAACACAACTTTTGGAGCACCAAAGATTCTGCGGACACATCTTCTAGATCACCAACACCAAGAACACATTTTGACACTAATGACAACCATTATGTTGACATCAATGACAACTAATCATAATCATCAAAATTGCATTTACAACAATCCCCCCATTTATCATTGATGGCAACGTCCATCAACAACATACATAACAATCTCTGCACTACACTAAATCTCTCTCTAAATCTCTTCTTGAATCTCTCCCTAAATATCCCCCCCTTTGACAACAATGAAAAAGTTAGGCAATTCCCCCCATACGAAACTCACTCCTTCTCTCCTTAAGAGAAAGCATATAAGCATCAGTCTAGATAAAGATCTACATGCAATTCAAACTAGGAAGGGGTAATAACCCTAACTTCTACCAGAGATACTCAAATGTATCTTTTCACAATTCCTTCATGAAGATATCTTCAATCTACTCTTTTGTAGGTACATACTCAAGCTTCACTTCATTGTCCAACACCTTTTCTCTTAAGAAGTGATACCAAATGGACATATGATTTGTTCTGCAATGTTGTACCAGATGCTTATAAATGTTTATTGCATTAGTGTTATCACACATAATAGAGATAGGTTCATTGAAAATTACACCAATATCCTTCAAAGTCTACTTCATCCATAGAATCTGTGTGCAACATGAATATGTTGCAATTACTCTTCTTAAGCTATGCATAAAGAGACAAAATCCTACTTCTTACTTGACCAAGCAACTAACCTAGAGCCAAGAAAGATTGCTCCACCACTTGTACTTTTCCTGTCATCAACACTTCCTGCCCAATTTACATCAGTATAAGCAATTGGAGTAAAGTTTGAATTTGTAGGATACCACAATCCAAACTCTTTTGTTCCTTTTAGATATCCAAAAATTCTTTTTACTACCACAACATGTGATTCCTTTGGTTCTTGCTGAAATCTAGCTGCCAAACAAAATGCATACATGATATCCAGTCTGGTAGATATCAAATATATCAATCCTCCAATCATTGATCCATACTAACTTGCATCTGCTTTAGGGGATTTATCATCTCTTATCAATTTGCATCTGGTGGTCAGAGGTGTACACACCAGTTTGGAATTCTTCAACACAAACTTCTTCAACAATTCCTTAATATACTTAGATTGTGAAATGAGAATTCCTTTATCATCTTGATTTACTTGCAAACCAAGAAATAAATTTAACTCAATAATCATAGACATCTCAAATTCCTTCTATATAAATTCCTTCTAATCCACTGAATGATTCTTTTGGATATATCTTGGGGTCTTAGATGTAGATGCTAGAGCTCCCTGAGCTTCCTTTTCTTCTTCTCCATCTTTGATTCTCTCTTCTCTTTTTCTATTAGTTGATTCATCTGACTCATATCCTACCAATTTTTTAGACTCTTTAGAAGTATCTTCATCAACTTTCACATTTACACTTTTGACAATCTTGTTCAACCTTTTATTGAAGCATCGGTATAACTTGCTCCTTATATAGTATTTGGCATTTGATGTCAAAGGGGAGAGATATCAATGGAAAAACACATTATCTTTTGGGGAGAGATTATTCAATGGGGGAGAGATTGTTACTCTCTATATCTGTATTTTGATGATCTCTTTGGGAGATTGTTGGTTTTTGGTTTTTGGCATTTCTGCTTTGGCACTTAGATGGTTTTTCCATCTTGTGTTGCCATCAATGCCAAAGGGGGAGATTGTTGGTATTATGGATGTGTTGCATTGGTTTTTTCATTGATGTCAACACTTGTCAACACTTGATAACACTTGGAGATCTTTGGTTATGTTCATCAGCATGTTCAGTGACTTATGTATAGTCACCAATATCTGGTTCATCAACAGGTTATATTGTTCACCAGAACTGAGGATAATATGTTATCATCTGGAGATTACTTGGTTATGTCGAAGACATTGTTTGATCACTTGGTTTTGATGATTTGGTCATTGATCAAATTAGGTTTACACATTTGTTGTTACCAGCAAATAGGTCTAGGTTATGGACTAGCAAGCATTATCTATTCCAGATCAGCATGGCACGTTATGGAGATGATTTGTTATTGTTGTAAATACATTGAACTGACATCATGCATCGCATATTTCATTTGTCATTGATTTAATTGTAATATCTTAGTGAGCCGACCTACACATTTAGTCTTAGGTCTTGGTATATATGTAAGATCTCATTTGTGAGATTAAGAAGTAGTAGAGGAGTGTAAAAAAGGATTGTAATAAGGTATATGCGAATATAAGCAGAGCTATACATGCAAACATCATTCAAGATTCAAGGAGGCTTTTGGAGAAGGCAAATCAGAGCTTAACTAGTACTGAATCCAACATATGAAGATGCTATTTTGAGCAGTACATTATCATTGGATTTAACCATCCAATTGTAGTAAGTGTGACTCCCATTTTGTGATTGAGCAGTGAGCTATAGGCAGTTGGCCTTTCTGCATGTGCAGACCCCATTTCTACACATTTACTATCTGTAGTAGTATCTATTGGATATCATTGGCATATGATGAACTGACATGTTGATATGATGATAATGTATGTTGTTATTGATGTCAATAAGTTCAAGTGAACCTATATGAAGAGGTAGGAAGAGATGCAGTGAACCGGTGTTAGGATTTCACTAAGTGTGACTACCGGTTGGTAGTCTCAACTCTAGGGTTATCGAATTGGTGACCCAGCTTGTGCGCTATAACCGATGATACTCTATGATGAGTTAGCTAAGAGATGTGAATGAGATCGAGGTGCCACATCAGCTTTGTGCATGTGAAGGATTTCCTTGAGGATCTTGCATGAGAAGATCGACTCAGTTTGAAGTCTACCTTGGGAATGATCATTCTTCTTAGTGGTATGAGAAGAGAGCGTGATGGGTTACTGATTCCCATGTAAGGTGATGAATAAATGATGCAGATTATCTTGTGATCTATTTGAAATTGTAATACTCTATGCAATATGTTTGGATGGTCAGAATTGGACCACCTATGTTGTAAACCGAAGATGCTCAGGGTTTAGGGTTTATGCTATTGACCTAACTATTGTCTATAAGGTCGATAATGTTTGTTATTGTAAAGTTGTTGGTGAAAGTTGTGTGTGTGTGTCTGAGTGATGAGATACTTGCCAGAATAGTAAGAGGAAATTTGCAGAGTGTGATTGCAGAGTAGAGGAAATGAAAAGGATCTGCCTTGGCATGTAGTGCTATTATCAGATCAGAAGTTTTAGCTGTTGTCTTCTAATAATTTCAACAGTTGGAAAATCCCTTTACCAGGTAGCTTTAATAGGCTTATTGTAAAACCTATAACCAGGTGACTCAAGATCATTGAGTTCTTCGAATCCTCTAGTGAGGTAACCTTTAATAGGGTTTCAACCTTTAACAGGGTATATAGCTATCCCTTAACCGGGTGATCTCTAACAAGATCAGTTCCTAGCAGAATGCTATTGTAAAGTCTTTAACTGAACTAGGCTCTTAACAGGGCAAGCTTCAAAAGAGTTCAAAAACAAGCTTGTGGGTATTCATCCCCATCGTGGCTTTTCCCATTTGGGTTTCCACATAAAAAATCTATGTGTTATGTGTTATGCATTTTTCATGTGATGTTTATGAAGTATTTGGTTGAAAGATTATGCATGCAGAGTTAATAGGTTATGGTATTAATATTATACCACATGCATATATTTATGGGTGAAGTTGATATCAAGTATTGATCATATTTGAAGTGTTTAGACTTATCAGTTTATGGTATCTGATATCTTACTATGTTTAACCGGTATTACTATGGTTAAGTTCAGTAATGGTGATAACTAGTTGGTATTGCTTTAACTAGATAAATTTTTGAGAAAGTTTTTGCCTATATTGATTCACCCCCCCCTCTCAGTACTAGTTGGGGTATCTATTGTTCATCATTATTCATCAATTGGTATTAGAGCGCCTCCAGGTCCTAGGTGATATAAGCTTAACCACTTGAGGTAAAAGATCCTGATGTAATGATGAAGAGGGAAGGTCCTAAGTTTAATAGAGATAACATTAAGATATGGAAGGACAAATGAAGATTTACATCAAGAGTATGGGTGCTCAACACTGGAGCTATGTTGAGAATGCCTATGTGACTCCCACTAGCACTCTAACTGATGATTAGAAGAGAGAGATCCAGGAAAATGGGCAAGTCATGGAAGCCCTTATCAGCAGCCTATCAGATATTGAGTTTATTGATGTACAAGACAAGGACACACCTATGGATGTATGGGATACAATGGAAAACATCTATGGTGGTGATGAGCATGTAAAGAAAGCTAAGGAAGAGAGCCTTAGAAGTAAATTTGAGGATATGAGGATGGTTGAAGGTGAGACCATTCAATAGTATGGCATTAGGATTAAGATTGTGGTTGGAGATATCAAAAGAATTAGTGGAACTATTGATAATACTACTATTGTTAGTAGAGTCCTTCGATCATTGTTACCAATCTATGTAATCAGAGTTGTTGCTATCTCGGAACTAAGGTCTATTGATAAAACCAAGGTATCCTTAGATTTTATTACTGCAAAGTTGACTACATATGAGTTGAATAGCTATGATGGCAGTGTTTAGAAGACTGAGACGGCCTTTAAAGCATCTACTGTACCATCCAGAAAAGGAAAAGAAACTAGTACCAATTATGAATCTAGACAATGCAGGGATATGGATAATGAAGAGATTCTGATGGAGTTTGAAGCTCTTCTTGCTAAAATACTTCCGAAGGGAACTGGATAATATAGAGGTAAGCTTCCTTTGAAATGTTTTCCTGCAACAAGATAGGTTATATAGTTGTTAATTGCCCTAACAATAACAATAAGGATAGACTAGAAAGGTCTAGAAAGTATAAAGGAGGAAACAAAAGAAATTGTCTAGTTGTTTTGGATGAAGGTGTCACTGATAAAGAATAAAAGGATGAAGAAAATGAAGACATAGTGTTTGTCGTAGTTGTAAAGCGGAAAATCAAACCCTAGGTGTTCCCCCCACTCCACTCCAAGGAGAGAGAAAAGAGGGTCACTAGGGTTGACGGTTTTCACTTAGGAGAGACTTTACATTCAAAAGAGGGGTTGAAACCCACAAGATCCAATCCCACACAATGCAAGACTAGATTCTAAATGAGTTTGAAGGGTTAAGACATCAAGGATACCCTCTTTTGTAAAGAATGTAGATAGAATGATTGAACTAGGAATGCATGTAAAGTAAGAAAGATTCGCTTATAGACGGAGATAGGGACACAGGATGAAGCTACAAACCTGAAATTAGTAGTAAAATGTCGAGATGGTGCTGCTCTGCAAATTTGAGCGAAAGTTGTCAGGACGATGGCACCCGGAGTGCACACGGTCCTCCAAAAAATCCGCGAAATGAAGGGGGATCTGTTCATCTCTGCACAAGGATTCCAGATCTTCAATTACAGCCGCATACCTGCAACCTACACACAAAAAAGAGAGGATGATTGGGGGGTTAGGGATTAGGGGTTTGCCTTTAGGTCAAACCCCGGTTTTGGAATTAACCAAGAAATGAGAATGTTGTAAATGTAAATGTTTGTAAAGTAAACAAGTATTGATACCTTGTTGTAAGAATGTTTGTATTCTTACATGCGAAGGTGTAATGAATGTCGTACGTTATATGTTGTAAGTGATCTCCTCTTCAATGGTTGAATCCTTATCTTGAATGCAACACCTAGCCTTGAATGGAGACTTAGAATGCTCAATTGCTTGAAGGAATGCTTGAATGCTTGAATGTTTGAATGTTTGAATATCACTTCCACGTCTTGCTCTTGCTTATTTCCTTCCTTCCTCTTCTAGGAGAGGAAAATTAGTTTATATACTTGTCAATTAGGGTTGAGAGACTGATTTTTCTAACCTTAGGCTGACCTAGGAACATCATTTTCCGAATTGCAAACTTAAAGACCCGATGCCCAACAAGAGATCGGGCCCAAAATAGAGCCAAGGACCAGGGCGCTGGGTGCCATGGTCCTGGGGGACTAGGGCACTAGGTTGCATGGTCTAGAAGGACCAAGGCGCTAGGCGCCATGGTCCCACCTCTTGGGACAGTAGGGTGCAAGGAAGGATCATGCCAAGGTGCAGAAATATGTAGTTTTTGATGTCACAAGCAGGTTTCGGGGTCTCCATTCAGGTTCAACATTGCGCCACCATCGTGAAGACCCAAATACAGTCAAAATTGCAAGTATCACAATTTTAGGATGCTACATTTAGCCCCCACTTTAGCGGGAGTATAAGCGTACGCCCATACTTCCGGTAAAGTACAAGGAAACAACATTGAAAAACTTTCACCACGTCAAGGAGGCAAGATACACCAAGCCCCCAGTGGACTAAGGATCTTACAACTTCGATTGACAAAGTAAAAGGGAAGATCATGAGGGAGAATCATGACTGTCAGTAGTAAGGTTCCCTCACTATGAGTCATGCAAGAAAAATACCAAAAATTTTCAAGGCAAAGCTAAGTTTGCCAAGAAATTTTTAAGTATCTTGAAGAGATATGAACAGGGTGTATGCCCCCCTACATTAAAGTGATCGCACATGCCTCATCGGGGGTGATTGCTTTAAGGTAGTGATACACATAAGAAATGAGAAGGGAAAGGAGCACGTTATCACAAGGATTTAGCCCCCAAGTGTGAGATAAGCCCAAGGATAATAGACACAAAACACAAAGAACAAGGTGACTTCGCTTTCCTCGGGGTCAGTATGCTATATGATAATTCATGTATATCATATGTATGTATGCATAATTGTTCTTCATTCCCCAATCAAGGAAGGTCACCTAGAAGAAGGGAACACATGTGTCTTTTGAATCAACATGAGAGAGACCAAAAGAGGTCTCAATGCTAATGAAAATAACAAAAGAATAACACTAAGGACAACAAATAGAAGAATGAGAATAACACATAGAAGAAGTAACAAAAGAGATCAAGAGAGGAGGAGAGAGTCTGCTATGCTAATGAAACTAGTCTAGCACGTCATCCACCCCCCGATCTTGCTGATCAATATTTCGGAAGGTAGGAAACATGCTAGAGGAGGAACATCCAACATAGCAGATGGAGCTATCACAAGATCCAAACAAGGCCTATGTTCATGTTCTGAGCCATGTTGTTCTTGTCTAGGAGCTAGGATAAGTGCTTTAGAAAATTCATTAGATAAATGGTTATCAACATCAACATATTCATATTCACTATTTGAAGAAAGAAGAGTAACATTTTCATCATGAATAACATTTTCATCTATATCATCATCAAGATTTATAAAAATAGGATCTTTAACTCGCACAGGATCAAGACCATCATGCATCTTATGTTTAGGATATTTTGGCTCAATTTTCAGCTGAGGAGAAAATGGAATAATACTAGCTGAAGGTGTTTTTGGGGATTGCAAAGTTTGAGAAGCAGCTGCCTGAGCTCTAAGACGATGCTTTCGTCGGTGTTCACGTGCAGAATGATTTCATCTAGTCTTAGTAGAAAGTTGAGAAGAGTGAGGAGGAATGTTCTCATCCTTATCACTTGGGTGTTTAGGTTGTAGTCTCTTAGGTTGAATAATAGGGGAAGAGGAAGGTCTCTTCTCTCTATAAGAGGAAGGAGGAGGAACTGCTCCATATAAGGGAGGAATATTTGGTTTAGGAAGGAGACCAAGTCCATCATAATGAGGAGGTATAGGTCTACTTTTAGGAAGTTTATTAGTCATAGACGTAGTCACATTCATAGGGATAGGTTGGGAATCTTCTTGAGGAAAGACATTAGTTTTATCTTTCAAAGGAAGAACTTCCTTCTCAAGAACGACAGGAATATCAAGTTTGGGTGTTCTAGGTTCACTTAGAGATAGGATCATATCTTTTTTCCACTTTTGATAAGATTTGAAAAGATGATCACTCCGCGGTGGAAGAGATTGGAATTGTTTAGGCCAAAAATAATCAATAGGAACACTAGAAGTTCTTTCAACTGGTTTAAAGAGACTATGATTGACAGTAACAACTTCACCATTATTGGGAAATTTCAAACACTTGTGAATAGGAGAAGCAATAGCTTTCATGGAAGATAGCCAAGGATAGCCTAGCTTCACACGAAATTGTTCGGATGATGGAATAATAGCAAAGTCTACATCAAGGGGTTTGTTATGGACCTCAATAGGTAATGTAATAGAACCAATTGCAGGAGAAGAAAATGCATCAAATAATTTCACAACCACATTTGTTTTGTCATAGATCACTTGATTCAATTGCAAAGTAAAAAGAAATTCTTCCGTAATGATATTAATCATACAAGAAGGATCAATAAGCACTCCACGACAAGGTGTATTCTTGACTTTTGCAACTATATATAAAGGACCATTAGGTGCCCTAATAGTTTCACTGGAATCAAATGTGATAGAAGGTTCTTTAGGAATTTTCTGCTGTTCCACAAAGTTAATCACATTCGGAGTCATAGACACAAGACTATCAGGTGAGAAAGAGGAATCATTAGTCTCAATCACATTAGAGGTATGAGAAGGTAATGGATCAGTAAAAATCTTAAGATTTTGGTTAGGAGGGGCTACAGATGTGTTGCTTTATCATTCACACCAGAAACAGAGATAGTATTATTATCAATCAAATCTTGAATTTTACCCTTTAAAGCAAAACATTTTTTAGTATCATGCCCAAGATGACGATGAAATTGACAAAAAGATTTGTTATCAAAATAGGGTGAATTAATCTTTGCAGGATCTATTTGCCTTATAGGAGGAAGAGTAAGCACATTTTGTTCCAATAACTTATTCATAATACTATGCAATGATTCATTCAAAGGAGTAAACTTTCTTTCTTTCTTGAAAAACTTAGAAATAGGAGGCACACCTGATGCTGCATTCACATTGTTGTTGATGATGTTTTCATTGAATTTAATGGACTCTATTCAGTTTAAACTTCCCAAATGGTTGTTGACTACTATCACCCTTATCACTCAGAGCCATAGGATTTGCTTGTTCCATTTGACTCACAGTTAGTTGATAATTGTGAAGAGTTGCGCACAATTGTTGGAAAGAATGTAAACTCAGAAAACAGAAGTTTTTCTCTAATATCTTTTTGCAAGTTAGAAATAAAGATTCATTGAATATCATTGTCAGGTACTGGAAAAGAAATTTGAGCATACAAATGCTTATATCTACCAATGAAATCAGTCACTTTTTCTTTAACACCTTGTTTACAATGCATTAAATCAATCAAAGTAACTTTAGGACTTATATTGTTTTGAAATTGTTGAATAAAAGCATTTGCAAGTTGTTCAAAAGAAGTAATAGAATAGGAAGTCAACGAGAAATACCATTGTAGGGCTTTATCTCTTAGTGTTCTAGTAAACAGTTTTGCAAGCAACCTTTGGTCATAACCAAAATCGGTACATATTGTTTGAAAGGTCTTAACATGTGTTAGAGGATCACCCTTACCATTATAAAGCTCCAATTGCGGGATTTCAACATGTTTAGGGGAAATAGCTCAAACAATGTCAAGAGAAAGTGGGCTCGCAACATCAAATGTGGGCACACTAGACTTAGATTGATTCATAGAGGCAATTTGTTGCTGTAAAGAAGAGACAGTTTGTGCAAGATTGTTAATAGTCGCTTCAGTCGAAGAGTTCATATTAGACGTGTTAGATTGTGATGGAGGTATTATGTTATTGAAAGAAGGTATTGATTGAGAGTAAGGTGGTGGGACACTATTATAGTTAGTCATAGGAGATGATTGAAAAGGAGAAACACTACAAGGAGGAATGGAATGGTTAAATGAATTGCCCCCTTGTGTCATGTTTATTTGTGGAGATGAAATAGGAACACTCATTGAAGGAATGAATGAAGAAGTTGGATTGAATGAAGGAAGAGGGTTGATTGAAGAAGAAGGATTGCCCCCATGACTAGTGATCATAGGTGGAATGTCTTGTATTGAAGTAGTCATTATGTTTGATGTAAAGGTAGGTATACTAGCAATAGAAGTTGTCAAAGGAATAGAATGATTAACTTGAGTAGAAGGTTGTGTATAACCTAAAGTTTCAGCACAACTCTTCATAGGCATCACATTCGAATCCACAATGTGTGCAATACTACGCAAAATATCAATTCCATTCTTATCACTTTGAACCATACGTTTTAGACCCTCAATTAAGGAAAGAGCTTGACTATCAGGGTATTCTTGAGACATCCATTGTCGAAAATCATCAAATTGGTTATCCAATTTCGAAAGTTGTTCTACAGAAACCTCATGGAGAGCTTCTTCATCATTAAGAGGATTAGAGGAATTACCCATGTCCTCATTAAAAAGGCCATTCAAATTAGGTTCCATCTCCTTAGTAATTAAACCTTGGAAAGACTTAATTCTAAGGCTTCGTCTAACGGGAATAGTGTAAGTAGGGCTTATTGTTGTAAAACTCATGCACTAAAGAGAGAGAGAAGATTTTGAATTTTAGAGGTAGAAAATTTCAATAAAATCAGCCAATCTCCTAGATTTAAGCTGTTAAATACAATCAGGACAATCTCCTGAAATTTCGGAAAAAATGTCAGGGACCGTGGCGAACGGAGTGCACATGGTCCTCGCAACTTTTTTCAAAATTTTCAGGGATGAAAGCTATGATGATTTTAAAGCTAATCTGAAAAAAATGAGTGATTTTAAGATCTGTAGGTAGGCCAAATTAAAGTTGCAATCTCAAAATTGAACCCTACCAAGATTGTTGAAAAATGCAGAATTTGAATTTTGAAAAAGAGAGGGAAATTGAAATTTTGAATTTTATGATTTTAGAGGGAATACTAAAAGTAATGCAAGCTTTGAAATTTAAAAGTTGACTCAATTTCATGCAAAATTCAAATTTCAAAGTGGAAATCAAAGTTGTTGCAATTAAACACTTAATTTCAAAAGTCACAAACTGCAAAAATTTGAATAAAGCACTGAAATTTCGAATGAATGCTAACACACTTTTCAGATTTAGGATAGTAAGAAACACAATTTTGACACAAATTTCAATTTCAACAATTTTTTGAATGATTATAAGCCTTAATCCCAGCAATCACTAGACCAACTTTGACTTTAATTTTGAAAGTGTTAGAATTGATAAAATCAGCCAAAATTCTGGATTTTAGCAGAAAAATACAGTAAGATCTAGCTCCTGAAATTTCAAGAAAAATGTCAGGGACGATGGCGCTCGGGGTGCACACGGTCCTCACAACTTTTTTCAAAATTTTCAGGGATGAGAGATATTGTAATTTTGTTGCGGAATCCAAAGTTACAGCCGATTTGGAGGTGTTTTGATCAGTGAAATCATTGGTTAAAGGTTGAATCAAGAAGGTTTTAAAAATTAGGGTTTTGACACTTAACCACTTAATTTTCAGAATTAAAGCACAAATATGAATTGAAAATTTACAATAGAAGGGTAGATTTGAAACAAGCATTAACAATTAAACATTTCACAAGCTCAATTACTAAAAAGAAAATTTTAGGGTTTTTATGCAATTAACCTCTAAAATTTGCAAAAGATCAAACATGGAAATGTAATTAAGGAAGCAAATTTTTTAGATCTAACCATGAATAATCAGAATCAGGATGTTCTCGTCGGGTTCACCAAAATGTAAAGCAGAAAATCAAACCCTAGGTGTTACCCCCACTCCACTCCAAGGAGAGAGAAAAGAGGGTCACTAGGGTTGACGGTTTTCACTTAGGAGAGACTTTACATTCAAAAGAGGGGCTGAAACCCACAAGATCCAATCCCATACAATGGAAGACTGGATTCTAAATGAGTTTCAAGGGTTAAGACATCAAGGATACCCTCTTTTGTAAAGAATGTAGATAGAATGATTGAACTAGGAATGCATGTAAAGTAAGAAAGATTCGCTTATAGATGGAGATAGGGACATAGGATGAAGCTACGAACCTAAAATTAGCAGTAAAATGTCAAGATGATGCTGTTCTGCAAATTTGAGCGAAAGTTGTCGGGACAATGGCGCCCAGAGTGCACACGGTCCTTTGAAAAATCCATGAAACGAAGGGGGATCTGTTCGTCTCTGCACAAGGATTCCAGATCTTCAATTACAGCCGCGTACCTGCAACCTACACACAGAAAAGAGAGGATGATTGGGGGGTTAGGGATTAGGGGTACCTGCAACCTTCCGCATCTTGCTCTTGCTTATTTCCTTCCTTCCTCTTCTAGGAGAGGAAAATTAGTTTATATACTTGTCAATTAGGGTTGAGAGACTGATTTTTCCGACCTTAGGCCGACCTAGGAACATCATTTTCTGAATTGCAAACTTAAAGACCCGATGCCCAACAAGAGACCGGGCCCAAAATAGGGCCAAGGACCAGGGCGCTGGGCGCCATGGTCCTGGGGGACAAGGGTGCTAGGTGCCATGGTCCAGAAGGACTAGGGCACTGGGCGCCATGGTCCCACCTCTCAGGACAGCAGGGTGCAAGGAAGGATCATGCCAAGGTGCAGAAATATGTTGTTTTTGATGTCACAAGAAGGTTTTGGGGTCTCCATTCAGGTTCAACATTGTGCCGCCATCGTGAAGACCCGAATGCAGTCGAAATTGCAAGTGTCACAATTTTAGGATGCTACATTAGTAAACAAAGAAGTGTCTGACAAGAAAGCTCTTGTCTCTCGCATTGACAACTCTAATGAGTTGATAATTGATAGTGGTTGTTCTCACCACATGACTGGTGACTGGAGAAAGTTTTTTTCTCTGGAGGAATATGATGGAGGTGTTGTCAGATTTGGCAATGATGCACCATGCTTGATGAAAGGTAAAGGATCCATCTCACTAAATGGAAAGAGCAGTGCAGATGATGTCTACTGGGTAGAAGGTCTTAAGCATAACCTGTTGAGTGTTGCTCAGCTAAATGACAAAGGATTAATTTTTGAATTCAAAGGTGGAATCTGCAGTATAATTGGGAAGAGTGGTGAACTTATTTCCATGGTTAAGCAGACCAGAGGTAGCCTATTTCAGTTGAATGCCAAGATAAGTCGGTGTCTAATGGCTAAGTTTGATGACAGTTGGATATGGCATAGGAGACTCTATCATATGAACTTTGACAATATTGTTAAAGCTAGTAAGATCAAGGTGGTAAGAAGATTACCTTTGCTAAACAAACTTGAGAATTATTTGTGCAGAGAATGTCAACTTGGGAAGATGTCTTCCTCAACATTTAAAGGTAAGTCTTTTTCAACAGAGAATTTACTTGACCTTGTGTATACTGATTTGTGTGGTCCTATGAAAACTAGAAGTATTATGGGAGATAGGTATTTTATGATTCTTACTGATGACTACTCAAGAATGATGTGGGTCACATTCTTGAAAGACAAGTCAGAAGAATTTGGAAAGTTCAAAGCTTTCAGAGAATTAGTAGAGAAAGAAAGTGGTAAAAAGATAAAATGCCTGAGAATTGATCAAGGAGGAGAATTCACTTCTGATGAATTCAATAAGTACTGTGAAGATAATGGTATTAAGAGGCAATTGTCTACCCCAAGGACACCACAACAGAATGACATAGCAGAAAGAAACAACAAGACTATAGTTGAAGCAGCTAGAACAATGTTGATCCAAGGAAAGGTTGCTCACATGTTTTGGAGAGAAGCAGTGAGCACTGTAGTCTATACTATGACTCAGGTACTAATCAAGAAAGGCAAAGATAAAACCCCTTATGAATATTGGACCGTGAAAACTCCCACTGTGAGTTACTTTAAAGTGTTAGGTAGTAAGTGCTATATCAAGAGAGGTGAGCATTTGAGAAAATTTGATGCAAAATGTGATAAGGAATATTTCTGGGATATTCCACTAAGAGCAAAGTTCTCAAGTGCTACAATAATAGAACTCATAAAATTGTTGAAAGTATCAATGTCAGGGTTGTTGAATCCCCTGAGGAACCTGAGGAAACATGCAGTGAAGAAGTGGAAGATGAACCGGGTATAGCCTTCTAGGAACTGGTTAAGAAATAAACTTCTAAAGATCTTAGTGTTCCTGTATTGGTAGAAGCTGCAGTAAGAGAAGAAGAAGAGGTTAGTGAAGAAGAAGAAGAAGAAAAGCTAGCAGATCAAGCTAGAGTCATTCCTAGATATGTGAAGTTGCATCATGATCCGAAGAAAATCATAGGAGATAAAGATGTAGGGATACTCACAAGAAGAAAAGTGAAGGAGAATTCTTGCATGATTTCTGAATTTGAACCCAAGACTTCCAGAGAAGCTCTTACAGATGAAGACTGGATTAAAGCAATGGAAGAGGAGCTAGACTAGATAGAGAAGAATGCAACATGGTCTTTGGTTCCCAGACTAGAACATAAAAATGTCATAGGTACCAAATGGGTCTTTGGGAATAAGTTGAATGAAGAAGGCACAATTATAAGAAACAAGGCTAGGCTTGTATGCAAGGGATACGCTCAGGAGGAGGGAGAAGACTATGAAGAAACCTTTTCTCTTGTGGCTAGACTAGAAGGTGTTCGAATGCTACTTGCATTTTCAACATTTAAGGGATTTAAGGTTTATCAGATGGATGTGAAGTCTGCCTTTTTGAATGGAGTCATGGAAGAGGAAGTGTATATAGAGAAACCAGAAGGGTTTGCCTTATCAGAAGATAGTTACATGGTGTGTAGATTACACAAAGCCATGTATGGCTTGAAACAGGCACCTAGGACATGGCATGAAAGACTGCACTCTCATATTATGAAGATTGAATTTCAGAGAACAAGTGAAGATAGTAACTGTATGCGGGAAAAGTGGGCTGGTAGAATTTAATATGTGAAAATATTGTAAAATAACTAGTCCACACACACACACAGGACTTCTTGGTGCAAGCTATGGAGTAATAACATATTACTCAGCTTCCCAAGGAGGGTCCCATGGTTCTCTATCTCACAATGTCTCTCAAACCAATGTTTTGCTCTCAGATCACTGAGCAAAATGGTTCAGGGATGGCAAATGTGAGAACGAGGGATGCTCTGATAGATTTTAGCATGAGATGCGCTATAGGCTAGGTATGATTCTAAAATGCAATAAACTAAATGATAAGATGACAAGATTAGTATGAATACTATCCTAGCATACTATATTTAATCTATGATTGAGCTAAAATGATAAAGAAATTATTCTAAACATGCATATTAGTCTAATTCCTGATCTAAAAGAGGCTAAATGATGAGCATATATGAAATGAGAAAGCTTGAAAGAATTTGAGCATAAGTGTAATGCTTCAAATTTGAAAGATGATTCTTGAAAATGGAGGAATGAGAGCTCTATTTATAGCACAAATAGGGCAATGGATGGTCAAGATTGAATAGTTTAATCAAGGGTTGAGTTTGAAAGTTGGGGATCCATGTGCACAATTGACACTAATGAAATGGTGACAAGTGTCAACATAGGGTTGGGTTGAGAGAAGAGGTTGGAGGCATTAAAGGTTTGAGAAAACCTCATGGTTATCTAAAGGCTAAGGGTCAAGTCTAAATTAAGATTACCCACTGGATTAAGAGTTAATCTAAGGATAAACCTTTATGCAAATGATTAAGAGATAATCATGGTCAAAGCATTAATGGCCTGATGAGACCTTTGGGTTGGGTAGAGGTTGAGTCAAAACAAATGTTTTAACCATGTAGGAGGGTTTGAGTTAACCATTAATGGTTATTGGAGACTTTGGGGATTAAGTGGTTTAAGGTTGAAAGCCTTCAATGGTTATGAAAGACTTTGAGCCATTTGGTGGTTGAAGACTTGAAACCTTTAATGGTTATCAAAGACTTTGAGGGTTTGAGAAGTGACTTCCCTTTGCTTAGGGATGTGACAAAGTTTAGAGGAGGGTTAGGTTAATTAGAAGTGATTAGAAGATTCTAGAAGGGATTAGAAAGGGGTTTGGGGTTTTGCAAGTGGATGGAGGGATAATAGGATTTAATTGAAATAAAGTATTTCATTCAATTTGGTTGCAATTAAATAAATTAGATTTATTCAATTTAGGATAACTATTTAATTAAATTTGAATTTAATTAAAAGTGGATAGGGGGAATTTAATTGAATAAAATGATTTATTCATTAAATGGGTATAGTGAATTTTATTTAAATAAATTGAGTAATTTACTTAATTAAATAGAGGAATGTGGGTAATTTAATTAAATTGGATTTAATTAAATAGAGAAATGAACATAAAATATTCATTTAGGAATATGGTCATTTTTATACGTCTACATTTTGCCCCTCTTTGAAGTGACGTGTGTGCACATGTTATTTCAAAGAAAATGATGCTTTATCATGATTTATGCAATTTTTGTGTCGTTCTTTTGATTTGCCAGTCGTGCCCCAGATTTGATGTGATGCTCCAGATTCGATATTTGATGGTGATGCCCCCTCAGGAGATGAATCAATATTTTAAAAAAAATAAAAAATTTTGATTTAATTTGATGAGTTGCGTATGATGTGTATGATTTCATGCATGTAAAATGTGTGTGAATTAATCATCTCCTGATAAGTTACAAATTTTTTTGGTATAGGGGAGACCGCGACCATATTACAGGTCCAGTCGGCTAACCCTAATTTCATTTTCCTCCTATAAAAGGGGAAAAGGGCTTGATTTAGGTTCATTTGTGCTTTATTGACTTTGGAGAAAGAGAATTTGCTCTAGAGAGAAAATGCCTATTCCTTATCACAGACACCGTTTCGAGCGCATCCAGAGATACCGGAGACCTATAGCGCATGGACCACCAGTAAGTCAACGTTTTTGACCCTGTTTTGATTTTTTGTTTTGTCATTTTTAGTCAGTTTTTGAATTTTAAAGTTCGGGTTTAACGGTTTAGCGCGTCTAAGGTTTAGTTTAGCGTATACGAAGTTTAGAGTAGCGCATCGAGGTCAAATTTAGGGGTTGTGTCTGAAAAAGATAGGTTAGCGCATAAAATTATTAGGTTAGCGCATGCATGTAGAATAGCACATGGAAAGTGTTGGGTAGCGCATCGCATCAACAGGTTAGCGCATAGGGGTGACCTAGTGCATAGGGGCTACAGGGGTTCGCATAGGGAAGGGGGTTTAGCGCATAGGACTAACCTAGCGCATAGGGCTAAAAGGGTAGCACCTAGGAGGGGTAGATTAGCGCGTAGGTAGAGTCTAGTGCATGGGGTGGATTAGGTAGCGCATGGGGTGAAAATTTTAGCGTGTAGACTGAATCTAGTGCATAGGTTAGATAGAATAGAGCGTAGGAGAAATAGCCTAGTGCGTGGGGGTTTTTTAGCGCATTGAAGATCTATTTTAGCGCATCTGAAAAATTTTGTATTGGCCAATTTGAAAATTTGTATTGTTTGCCTGTCGTGTTTTGATGAATTTATCTAATATGAGTGTTTGTATAACTTGTTTTGATGTTCAATTTGCCAAGTTATGTATAGATATCAACGTGTTTTGTTAATCAGAATATGATGTATTTGCGTGTTCTGTTTCAAATTCAATGTGTGTGAAGCCTGAGTTGTATTACAAGCCGATATGGGTTGGAAACTTGAGTTGTTTTACAAACTGATATGGGTGGGAAACTTGAGTTGTTTTACAAGTTTATGTGATTGTGGAGACTTGAGTTGTGTTACAAGTTTTGATATGGTTTTTGAGAACTCGAGTTGTTTTACAAGTTGATATGAAATGATGGGATTTTGAACTTTGATAGAGATGAGCAAATTGTTTCATGTTGTTGATGTAAGTTTGATTTTGATATCTTTGTGTTGATGTAGAAACTGATATTGGATATGTTTTGTTTGTTGACAGGAGCGATTGAGTGTTGTACAATCGAGGGAGAGATTTCCGAGACCATGGACATTGATACCGCAGTTGTCACAGGTAGATTTGGACATTATTGAGAGATGTGGATTGACTTCTCTCCTAGATATGCCTCGGTTCACTGTGAACTGAGGGCTTTTGACAACTTTGGCAGAGAGGTGGCACAGTGATACGAACACCTTCCATTTTGCCACTGGAGAGATGACAGTCACCCCAGAGGACTGTTACCGGATTTTGTGCATCCTTGTAGTAGGGGCACTACTTCCCTATGAGCAGTCAGAGGAGGGTGGCACAGAGGCACTGTGCCGCATATTCCAGGATGATACAGTTTGTGGTTATGAGATCCCCTGGTAGGATTTTTTGGATTTGGATTATGCACCGCTGCCATCTGTACTGGCAGGATTCATTGGGGGATTCCTTTGTCCTGATCGCAGGTTGAAAGGATTCTCGGTGGGATGGGGACTGGTTTTGGAGGAGATGGTTACTCAGGGCAGGAGGTTTGCATGGGGGTCAGCGATGTTGGCTCATTTATATAGGAGTTTACATGAGGTAGTATACCTCAGGTACGACAGTTTGTCAGCTGGCGTGACCCTATTACAGGTATGGTGCTGGGAGCACATTCCAGCAGCGAGGCCACTAGCAGACAAGGACAGGCCCGTAGGTGCAGTATATGCCTACGGTTATAGAGGTCTAGCTGTCCAGCGTAAGCTGGGCAAACTAGAGCATTGGAGGAGGTTTTTTGATGACATAGATATGGTCACTTGGAGACCGTATACAGGCTATGAGGTATGGGTAGAGGATGGGCTAGATATGCCCTTTGTATTTATGATGAGGTATCTGATTGGGAGGACCTTGTTCATCATTGAGCGGTTTGTGGTGACCCAAGTTTTGAGGCAGTTCGGGCACCAGCAAGGGATTCCTCAGGGAGCATGCCTCTATGCACGGAGGCAGCAGGATGTGGCCGATTGGGAGCTGACTATTGACAGTGCGGTGGCAGTGGAGGATTTTGTGGGGTTGGCTGGGTAGATCTGGGATTATGCCCTAGAGATTCAGGATGCGGGCATGACAGACGAGTTTGCTCAATTGTTTGCGGCGCGGGCGGTGGCTAGGATCTCAGATCCGGACGAGATGAGGCTAGCTTTTGACTCAGATGAGGAGGAGGGAGATGGGGGAGATGATGGAGATGATGGGGAGGATGGAGGAGGAGGATGAGGGAGAGGAGCCAGAGGGAGGCGGGGAGAGAGAAGTGTGGAGAGAGTAGTGCGGTAGGGGAGGATAGAGAGAGGGAGAGGTGGATTGGCTATCAGATCCGGGAGAGAGGGGAGAGTGGGGGAGGTGCTAGCTATAGTGGGGGGTGAGGAGGAGCTGAGTAGACCAGCACAGAGGAGGAGGATGGATGTACTCCCACCTCCAGTACCGAGGACAGGCCGCGTGGGAGGGGTTCCTCCAGCACAGGTACCACTGTGAGTTCGAGTGCCAAGTCATATGGAGGATGCGCAGATCCGGACTTTGCAGATTACCGTTCAGCAGCTGCAGACACAGATTTTGACCTATCAGCGATAGATTTCTCAGTTGACCACTGAGAGAGATATCAAGATAGAGCGGCGAGGACGAGCGGAGGAGGTGGTGGCGAGTGTGCAGAGAGCAGCGGCGGGTGGTCCGATGAGAGACACCCTGAGAGAGCTGGCGCTGAGAGCCTAGGAGGCAGAGTACTACAGGTGGCATTATGAGGCAGTAGTACCCAGGGATCGGTGAGTGGAGAGTTTTGCTCAGTCGAGATCCAGCCAATCTTGAGCTACTGGGTCACGGTCAGAAAGCCGAGGTGTCACTGGTCCACCGAGACAGGACCCTCCTGGAGATCCAAGGGCGGGTGCATCTGGAGCGAGACCATCTCCGTCAGGAGATAGTCATACTTGAGAGACATGGTCTCTATTGTATTGTTGGATCATTGTTATCCTTTGGACTGGACACAGTGTTTTTACACATTTTGTAGATGTTGATCATTTTTGAGATATATATATGGCACCATTTTTGATCTATGTGATGTGTTTATATGGATGCATGTTATGTGGGTTATCTGATGTGATGATGCAATATATGATGTAATGCATGATGCAGGATGTATGCTTTTTATATGCTATGAGATGTATCTGGAAAATGAGATGTATGTTTTAATATGCTGCTAAATGTATCGTGATATGTAAATGATGTTTAAATGATATGCAACTATGTTTTAAATGATATGGAATGATGATATGCAACTAATTGTAAAATGATATACAACTAATTGTTTTTGAGGCATCCCTCATTCTGTATTTGCCATCTGATATAGCCATTTGTTTGCTTTCTTTGTAGATATCATCATTGAGCATTGATTTGTTTAGGATATGTTTGAAAATTTATACAAGCATAATGGTATAATTGAACCATAATGACCTGAGAAAAATTTACATGATATTTGATTTTGCAAGATAGCACAAGCGTCAAGGTATAATTGAACCAGGATGACTTGAGTGTGTATTGCGTAAATAGACAAGATTAGATCATTTGTATGCGTGAAGTGGAATCAGGCCTTTAGTGATATACGATGTATCATGTCTCGAGGCATGTATTCACACAGTTCAAGTGATCGCCTCCCAAATAGAAGACTAAGAAAATATTGGAAGTTCCCCTTGACCTCTAGCTGTGAAGCATTTAGTGAGACAAGGAAGAGAATCCAAACATTCAAAAAGTTCAAAATGCAAAACTAGCTACAATTTTATGCTATAGTGCAACATTCAGTATTTCAGAAAATCATCCATCCTTGTTATTTTTGATTTGTTTGGTTTTATTTGGCGATGAAGCGTAGTTGTGTGTTGGATGTCATGCTATTGAGTTTTGCATCTAGTCTTGATGTCTTGAGTGTTTGCAATATTATTTACATACACCTAGCTGAGTGTGACTCTTGATGTGAATATAGACAGTGATTCCAAGCCATGGTGGATTAGTGGTAAGAGGATATACATAGACAAATCAAGATAGTGACTACGCTAAGTATGTCCTGAATGGATATTTGCTAAGTGTCGGGCATTGGCTGATAGTGTTTGTAGGGATAAAATGGTATGGATATAGATGGAGGAGCCATTCTTTCACAAGAGTGCCTATTTACAAGGTTTTCAGCCTTTGTTTTTATTGTACTTTGTTTTTGCTTTATCTGGATTTTTTGATTTTTTTTTTTTTGCTTATTTTGGCTTTTTCTGTGCACTAGGCCACTTAAGTATAGTACCTTTTCAGATGGATGTTGTTAGTTGGTTCGTCAAGCACATCGCCTTCAGAATTTGTTAGCTGATAGGCACCTGATCCATAAACTGAGACGATGACATAGGGACCTAACCAGTTAGGCTCAAATTTCCCCTTTTTTTTTCGATCTTGCTGATTTCTTGGATTTTCTTTAAGGACTAGGTCACCAACCTTGAAGTTGCGGGGAATGACTTTGTGATTGTAGCTCCTGCACATGCATTGCTGATATGCTTTGAGATGAGTATAAGCATGTTGGTGTCTTTCATCTAATAGCTCAAGTTCTTGCAGGCGGTTAACTCGATACTCTTCATCTGGGATTAAGTCTTTCAAAGAGACTCTGAGAGATGGGATCTCTACCTCCAATGGTAAAATAGCCTCTAATCCATATACCAATGCGTATGGTGTGGCTCTGGTAGGTGTGTGGATGCTGGTCCTGTATGCCCAAAGTGCTGGATTGAGTTGTACATGCCAATCTTTGCCTGCATCATTTACTGTTTTCTTGAAGATTTTTAGTATTGTTTTGTTAGATGCCTCTGCTTGACCATTTCCCTGTGGGTAATATGGTGTAGAAAACCTATGTTGGATTTTGAATTTCTCACATAGTTCTTGGACATCTTGATTCTTGAAGGGTCATCCATTATCTTTGATGATTGAACTTGGAATACCATATCTGCAGATCAGATAATTTAGGATAAAAGAGGCAATTTGTTTCCTGGTTACTGTGGTCATGGGAATTGCTTCTATCCATTTGGTAAAGTATTCTATTGCAGTTATAATGAACTTGTGTCCATTTGAAGATGAAGGATGAATTTTGCCAACGAGGTCCAATCCCCACTGACAAAAGGGCCAGGATGTTGTAAATGGCTGCAGTTCTTTGGCTGGTGCATGTATCAGATTACCATGGATTTGGCATTTAGGACATTTCTTGGCAAAGTGATATGAGTCTTTCTCCATTGTAGGCCAGTAGTATCCCATCCTTAGAAGCTTTTTAGCAAGAGTAGTGCCACTTGAATGTGTGCCACAAATACCTTTGTGAAGCTCGTGTAAAGCAGAATCAGAATCATTATGATCAAGACAACGAAGAAGAGTACCATCGAGACCTTGATGATATAAAGTATCAGCGGTAAGGGTGTAACGGGCAGCTTGTCGGATAAAGTTACATTTTTGGTAATGGGATTGGTCAATGGGTAAGATATTATGTGTGAGATAGTCGTATATTGGTCCATACAATGGAGAATCTGAACCAGTTAAGGCATAGATAACATGGGATTCAGAGTGGTCATAGGCGGGGGAGAATAGTTGCTCTACCAGGAACTCATAACGACTCTGTTGCTCTGGAATTTGTAGTAATGAAGCGATAGTAGCCATTGCATTGGCTGCTTTGTTGTTCAACCTTGGTATTTGCTCGAAGGTGATGTGTACAAAATACTGTTTGAAGTCATCCACCATTCATTTGTAGGGTAGTAGCTTATCATCCTTTGTCTAATAGTTGTTATTGATTTGATGGACGACTAGTTGCGAGTCCCCATAGACTTTTAACTCTGTGATTTTCCATTCTATGACCATTTTGATACCCATGACCAGTGCCTCATATTCAGCTACATTATTTGTGCATGGAAACATAAGCCTGTATGATCTTGGTATAGTGTGTCCTTCAGGAGTGATGAACAAAATGCCAGCACCGGAACCATGTTGTGTATAGGATCCGTCAAAGTATAGGGTCCAGTGTTTGGTAGAAAGAGCAAGAACATCCCTGTCTGGAAATTCAACCTCCATGGTTTGTTTGCCTGGCAGGGGTGCTTCGGCCAACTGATCTGCAATTGCTTGTCCTTTGATGGCTCGTCTTTCTGTGTATTGGATGTCAAATTCACTGAGAATCATGACCCATTTATCCAATCGGCCTGTAAGAGCTAAGTAGATATTTGAGAGGATCAATTTTTGCAACTAGCTTGATGGTGTGTGCTAGCATATAATGTTGGAACTTCTGAGATGCAAAGACCATTGTTAAGCAAGCCTTTTCAATGAATGTATAGTTGAGTTCATAGCCATTCAATGTTCTACTGATGTAATATATGGCGCGTTCCTTTCCTTGTTGATCTTCTTGTGCCAATAGTACCCCCAGCGATATGTCTGTGGTTGAGATATATAAAATAAGAGGTTTTCCTGCGACTGGAGGTACTAGAACTGGTGGATTCATCAAGTACTGTTTGATTTGGTAAAAAGATTCTGCACACTTGGCCTCCCATTTGAATGGTACATTTTTGTGTAGTAAATGATTAAATGGTAGACTTTTATCTGCTAGCTGAGTGATGAATCGCCTGATTGATTGAAGTCATCCTTGTAGAGATCTGAGTTGACTGATATTCTTTGGTGGTGGCATGTCCATGATGGCTTGTACCTTTGCTAGATCTACTTCAATACCTTTAGCTGAGACTATGTAGCCTAGTAACTTGCCTAATGTAACCCCGAAGACACACTTCTTAGGGTTAAGCCTGACTTGGAATTTCTCCAATCGATCAAAGATTTTTTTTAGGATGCCAAGATGTTCTGCTCTAGTGAAGGATTTAGCTAATAAGTCATCCACATAGTCTTCCATAAATGTGTGCATCATGTCATGGAGTATTGTGGTCATTTCTCTTTGATAAGTGGCCCCTGCATTCTTTAAGCCGAAAGGCATAACATTCCAACAATACGTTCCCCAAGGATAGGTGAACGCGGTTTTATCTTGATCTTCTAGGGCTATTTTGATTTGATTATAGCCTGAGAAACCGTCCATTAGTGAGAGCATTGCATGGCCTCCTGTGAGATCTACAATGATGTTGATACTGGGCAGAGGAAAGTCATCTTTTGGACAAGCTTTGTTGACGTCTCTGAAGTCAGTGCAGATTCTGATACTACCATCTGGTTTTGATATAGGAACGATGTTGGAAATCCACTCTGCATAGTCAATGGGTCTGAATCCGACGTCTAATAATTTCTTTAGTTCAGTTTTGACCATGAGTGCCACCTGTGGGTTCATCTTGCGTAGCTTTTGCTTGACTGGCTTAACTCCTATAGAAATGGACAAGTGATGCATGATTAAGTGAGGATCTACTCCGGGAATATCAGCATATGACCAAGCAAAGTTGATTTGTTGTCCTTTAAAGAAGATGATGAATGCTGATCTTTCTTCCTTTGTTAGAGATTCTGCAAGGTGTATGTTTCTAGCTGTTTCTGTTGTACCAATGTTGATTGATTGAGTGGGCTCAATCAAAATGGGCGATCGCTCATGAAAGTGCTCAGGAAGAGTGTCAAGTCTCCCATTGTTAGGTGCCTTGAAAAGGCTTTTACCCTCAGATGCGTCCTTTATTTTTACTTTTTTATGATCTAGAGCTACCATTGACTAGTTTTTAGCATCAGATTCTTTATTTGTTGTACTTTTGCGACTGAGAGACTTGGCACTCCCTGATTGACAAATATCGTTATTTTGTTCACTGGTAGATCCTGTTTCGGGATTTACGGTACATAGGTAATGGATAATAGATGCATCATATGGGAAAATGGGTATATCATGTGTTTCAGGTTCATCCCAGTCGATGAGGTCAGGAAAGACAAGTGGTAAGGAATCGTGGGGTGGATCAAGTTCGGCTACTATAAGTGTTAGGATAGAGTTTTCATCATACTGGGTTTTGGTTTTAAAGAGGTCCAGGATTTCGTCGAGGTCCTTGATGGTATCATTCTTCACATAGACTTGTTCATATTGTTTCTGTTCGCTTTCCTTGGCGTCATAGATATTTTATGGTCCAAACTCAAGAGGTCTATCTCCTGCGTTATGTTCTTCTTGAGAAAGGGATATAGAATCAGTAGCATTGGAGCACGTACCCCATTCATATTCATTAGAATCTGTCTCATAGGCATCGTCCTAGATTCTATCTGTGCTGTAAACAAGTATGTTGTGTGGTGAAAACAAATCTTTGATAATGGATACCATTTTGATGGTCTTTGTAGATTCTGTATCAGATTCATCTTCTACTTGCTGGATTTGTTCATAGACTGTGCTTCCTCGGGGAGGGATAACGGTATCTAGAGATGACATGATTTGTTCTTGAGATATTGGTGTTTGAATATGAGCTACTGCTGCAGATAGGGCCTTCTTATGACTTAGAAGCTTTTCCTGATGTAACTTCTGATCTTGACATTCCCGTGCCTTGCAGATTGTTTCTGCTGATTCAAAAAGTGCTTCTTGCCAAGATTCGTCTTTGTACTTCTTCTTTTCCTTCCATTGAGGTTTGGTAGCTGTGTGTGGCAGCCGTTTCAATAGGAATGTGAGTTTAGAACCCAATCCTGCTTTGTTTCTACTAGGTTGTGAAGGAAGATCTATGGGTTTAGTGACGCCTTCTTTGCGCTTCCCAATAGGTCCTTTACCGCCATATCCCATTTGCTTCATGATTAAGTAGCCTTTTCCATACAGGTGTGTTGGTAGAACAATGTCCAGAGTGGTTGCTCTATGATTTTCTTCTTCATCTTTATATAACTAGCTAAGAACGTCTTTGTCTTCTGATTCATGTGCTAGAGTATCCAAATGTATGAAGGTACCATCAAATTTGGTGATGGGCTGAGTAGCCAGTTGTGTTGATGTAGTTGGCAAACCATGCGATCTAGATGAGATTGGCAACTTTGCCAAACATAAAGGCTCCAGAGAATATTCGCCTATGCCTTGGTCTTTGATTTGCATTTTCTGTTTGAAGTCTCCCCACAAGGAGTTGGACTTTGTTGTGTGTGGGTCTGATGTTGAAGATTGCTACTTTTGTCTATTATGAGGAACCAAACTGTCTTGGGCTGCCCCCATTGTGTTGCAATGTTGAAATGGATTGTGATCAGCTGATATGGAGATTTCTTGTCCATCATAAGGGAACTTGACACACTGATGATATGTAGAAGGTACTACTTGCATTTCATGTATCTAGGGTTGTCCTAACAAAATATTGTAGGTTAGATCTATGTCTAAGACTTGACAGATAGTATCCTTTTGTACTGGGCCTACTTGAATAGGTAATATCACTGTTCCTTTAGAGGACCTTTCTTCATCATCATATGCTTTTATGGTAATCTTCTTGCAAGGATCAATAGATTCTTCTGAGAAGCCTAATGCACAGATAAGCTTTAAAATACATATATTAAGTTTGGCTCCTCCATCTATTAAGACTCTTTTTACTCGGTGTTTGCAAACAATGACTTCAATATGGAGAGGAGTATTATGCAGATGACTAAAGGAAGTATTATCACGCTCTGAGAAGATGAGGTTATGAGGTCCTATCATATGGGCGACCATGGCTTGAAATCTGTCTGTATCCAGATTTTGAGGTACATTGGTTTCCAATAGCGCTTGCTCCAATATGTCTTTGTGCCTTGGTGATAGTTTCAATAATTCTAGGATAGATATCTGAGCTGGAGTCTTGCGTAGTTGGATAACCAAGTCATATTGGATTTTTGGTGTGGTAGTTGTAGGTGCAGTATGTCCCTTCAAGACATATTTTTGAGTTCAGGTTGTGACATTGACTGATTCATGATCATGTCAATCTCGAATGGTGATGACATTTACTTGATGATCTTCAGCTGATATGTGGTTGATGGTGTTGTTGTAGATGTGATTAATATGAGCTCCACGTGTATCATCTGAGGTTGATGCTCCATCTTTGTTGTAATTTGGGAGAAGATTTTTAAAGGCTCCATGATCACCATTTGTTTTGAGACCATCGACCGTTAAGTCACCTCGATCAATCATGTCCTGCACTATGTGTTTCAATCTCATGCACTCATTTGTTCTATGACCCTTGTTGCGATGGAAATCACAATAGTGCAAATCATTCCACCAAGGTGGTTTGATTGGGGGTTCATAATTGTTGATTGGAGGCAAAGATAGAATCTTGTTTGCCAAAAGTTTTCTGAATGCGGATTCTAATGATTGTCCCAGTGGTGTGAAGATACGCTTTTGAAAATTGTTTGTGTTGCGTGAATTGGTGTTAGGTCCTGGATTCATGTTTTTGCTTTGAGTATCGTTAGTGTTGTTTGTATTGAGTTGTCCTTGATCAGTGTTTTGTGCATATGTGTTAGCATTTGGTGCAGCATTTTTGAGATTTTTCGTGTTCTAAGGATTTCTAGATAATGCAAGCACTGGTTGCTTAGATTTGGGATCATGTGATTCATTGTTGCCTTCGTTTCTATTTCGAGTCCAAAATCGAGATTTGTCAAGGTTGGTGTTGTTTTGGTTATTGTAGTTTGATAAGTTTGTTCCTTCCTTGTAGAACTTGAGTGTGCCCTTTTTGACACATGCTTCTTCCACTTGAATGCCATTTTCAATCAATTTAGCGAACGATGGTATGCATTGAAGTTTTAGTCGGTAACTCATCTCGCCGTTCAGGTTATCGATGAAGATTTCCATTTTCTCCTTTTCAGGAATATCTCGAGGATATTTGGAGACCATGTGTCGCCGGCGCTGAAGGAATACCATGAATGTTTCATTGTTCTTTTGTTTGGTATTGCAAACATCTAGCATGGTTATGGCATGTTGGATGTTGTAGGAATAGTGGGTTATGAATTTTTTAACCAACTCATCAAATGATCTGACAGGTGGTGAGATTTTGGATAACCATTCCATGGTTTGCCCTCCCAAGCTGCTAGGGAATAACCTCATTAAATAGGTGTCATCATGAGCAAATTCCAGGCTCAGTGTGCAAAATTCCCGAACATGATCTCGGGGATCACTTTTCCCATCATATTTATCAAATTTGGGAACGTCTGAGTTTGGAGGAAAAGGCACCATGTTCAAGCTTCTGTCAAATGGGTAAGGACAGATTTCGTTCAAAGAGTACCGCACTGTTGTCCCTTGTTGCATATCCTGTATTTTCCTTTGCAACATTTGCATTTGTTGAGTAAGGGCTGCCAAAGGTATATTGTCGCGTCGAGGAAAAAGTTCTTGCCTTGTATTGGTTCTCAGCTGAAAAGGTGTGGTAAATGGTATATGTTGCTCTGGTGTTTCTAGCTCAGGTATACGCATTTCTAGTATGCATTGTTATGGAATGTGTTGCTCAAAGTTATGTTGTTCAGGTATGCGAGTTTCTTCTTCTCTATGTTGTTCTTGATATGCATATTGTCAAGATCCGGTTTGAAAAATGTTTGGGTCGAAATCTTCGGGAAGTTTAACACCTTTTCTTATAAGCATCAACAAATATTTTTCTTTGTCATTTTCCATGAGTTTTTCAACAAGTTTTTGGAAGGAAGGGTTTTCTTGACATTCCCGAAGAAGGGCTTCAGTAATTTCAGGTTCTTCTACTGGTGAAACTTCAAAAGGATTTGATAATCTACGATTCATACTTGATTCTGCGTGTGTCTCGCTTTGTTTGTCTCGTTGAGAGTGAGTAACAGACATTTTAGTAAAAACTTTCAGTGATGAAAGGGACAAAAGCCTCTTTCATGTGTTGCTCGGGTGCTGGTGGTTTTGGTCGAGTTGTGTTATATGTGATGCACTCGTCAGGCAAGAATGCTAGATTGATCTTTCCTCCACGGTTTATGTTTTGATTGAAAGTAGACTTTTGATAGTATGCTCTTGTCTTCAAAGGTTCTTTGTCAAATTTGCTAGATTTGTTTTGGATATAACATTTGACGTGATGAAGGAATACCCGATGATATTTGAAGAGTTGACGATTGATGTATAAAAACTTATTTCTCTTTATGAATTTGGAAAAACTAGGTTGTTGTTTCTTCAACGTGATGTTACGATACAGGTTCTTCCTTCTCAGAATAAGGGGATTAGTCATGCATGAGTGATCAATGATTTCCTTTGATGTGTTTGGATTCAGTTGATTCTTATTTTTGAAAAATTTCAAATCTTACTTTATCAGTGTGAAGGTTTAGATGCCCCTTCACGACAAAGCATGTCAAATGATGTGGATAAAAAGCTTCCCAATCTGGAAACTGGATTTGACAATTTGAGAATTTTAAACAAGTGTTTTGAGATAGAAATCCGTAAGATGGTAAAGGATTCTGTTGATACTGATGATGAAATTTTCGGATTATGATAGGAGAGACATCCTCTATTGCACAATTTGTTTTAGGATTTTGACAACATTGTTTGACACAGATATAGCTTGAGAAAAGTTTTAATGGTTGGTTTTTGTCACTCTGGTTTGATGAAAATGATATTTGACGAAAAAGACTTTTTAAAAATGTTTTTGAAATTTCAAAATTTTTCTTGGTTTTGCTATCTGTTTTTCGGCCTTAGATCACGCACTAGAACAGAGTCTACATGTGCTATTGAATTTACTTGATGCGCTAAAGGAATGAGCACATGCGCTAAGCTGCCCCTAGGCACGCGCTAAAGTTTGGACTTTCTGAAAATGGCAGCCTAACAGTTGAAAAGTTTATGCGCTATCCTGGGTTTTCGACACTCTAACTGTTCGACTTTATGCACTAAAATTTGGTTTCCACGTGCTAAGTTGTTTCTTTCACGTGCTAAAATTCAGGCTGTTGAAAATTGTTGTTGAATTTGTTTGGAAAAGCTACGTGCTATATTGGGCCGGTTACGCGCTAACTTTTAAACTCTATGCGCTAATTCTTGGTTCCTACGCGCTAGGCTGCTGATGCCATGCGCTAAACTGTGTTTCGGATGCGCTAAAGGAATTTATACTATTTTTCCTTATGATAAAAATGCTACTTTTTTAACTTCACGCGCTAATTTGAGGTTTGGATGCACTAGCAAAAGTCTTCCACGCGCTAAGATGTTGCTCTTATGCGCTAAACTGCCCTGATTTTTCCGTTGGGTTGATTTCTTGAGGATTTTGAATTTTTTTAAGAAATTTTCAAGTGTGATGGATGATTATCTAAAGTAATAAATGCAAGCACGACACAAAAAGTACAACCATTTTGCCTAATCTAACAAAAAGTGTATGTTCTGTGATGATGTGTTCACATCTCCAATGTTTTAATAGGTTTGGATACAAGTAATACACTTCAGAAAGACTCTTTAGTCAAGGGTCATAAATAACATCATAGCCCACTAGTCTCGATACTCCGTCAGCTCAAACAGCCGTGTCACCCCCTAGAGGGCGCCCATTTTTTTGCCTTTTGCCAGAAATTAACCCAAAGTGAATTGCTTCACAGTTGAGTAGTTATCTTGGGAGATATATGGTGAGTAATCTTGGGGGCGGATTCTTCCCCACCCTTGCACTATGATGTTATAAATGTCTGGTTACTGACTCAGTTCAAAGCTTCTAATTCTATGGTTTGTAATCAGGCTTCCCGTTCGGCCGTCAGTGATAAACTCCCTCAGGAGGCTTCCCAACCTTTAGAACAAAGGCTTTACATATCTCAAAGATACTAGGGGAAGGCTAATCACTGCGCGCAACCGTTGAAAAGGACTTTCGTCACTTTCCACATTTGATTATAGTGGGTTGGAATTTTTGGCGTCAAAGTCGTTCCCCACTTAGGTCGTTCCCTTCACACCGGCCATAAATGGCTTTAATAGTTGATTGCAACTCCTCGGGAAGGCAGGCCTACTAAAGGTTTTAATGCTTGAATTACTGAAAGCTGTAAGAGTGGTCTAAATTTTTGATCACCCAGTTAAGGGGAGAGCATATTCCTTTCACTTTCAAGACAAAGCAATCAACTGGGTTTATTTTATCCTTCCAAATTAGTGATTTGTTAAAATCTAGGCGGAGATGTTGCTCCACAAAAACATGGTGTTCATTTTACCTTAAAAGAATGATTTTCTGATCTATGAAAAGGAAATGGTCAACAAAGCAAAAATTTTCGATTTGGAGGTCAACAAAATAAATCATTTTAAAATAAAATTCCTCGCTCTACCTGCAAGAAACCATTAGAATCCTGCAAGAAAAAGAAAAAAAGAAAATGTTAGATGATCTGGGGGACTTTTACAAGTCTAAAATTTCAGTTCGGTTATAATAAAATTTTAATCCTTTGTCTACGATGCGCTACAGAATGGACTGCACGCGCTACAATAAAAACTAGATGTGCTAAAATGATGTTCCTCTACGCTATACTATTGCTTGGATGTGCTAATCTGTGTGCTAGAAGCGTTGTTCTGTCCCTTTTCTTTCTCCCGCGCTCAGGCCTGCAGGAAAATTTGAAATATGATGCACTAACTTTTGAGTTTCACACACTGGATGATGGACTATAAGCGCTGAACTGTGAGCTGGATGCACTAATATGTTAACTTGATGTGCTATTCTATGTTTTGCCCACGTTGAGACCTACAGGAAAATTTTAGAGGGTGTCATGCGCTAAAGAAAGGTTTTGACGCGCTAAAGTATGGCTCCCATGCGCTAAACAGTAAGCGGGATGCGCTAGACTGTTAACCAGATGCACTATAAAATATTTCCGATGCACCGATTCCTGTTTCCCGCAGACTTGCAAAAGTCATTAATTTGAAAAACCGATTTGTTACGTGGGTTCGAGCCCCATGGTGGGTGCCAGAAATGTATGCGGGAAAAGTTGGCTGGTAGAATTTAATATGTGAAAATATTGTAAAATAACTAGTCCACACACACACACATGACTTCTTGGTGCAAGCTATGGAGTAATAACATATTACTCAGCTTCCCAAGGAGGGTCCCATGGTTCTCTATCTCACAATGTCCCTCAAACCAATTTTTTGCTCTCAGATCACTGAGCAAAATGGTTCAGGGATGGCAAATGTGAGAATGAGGGATGCTCTGATAGATTTTAGCATGAGATGCATTACAGGCTAGGTATGATTCTAAAATGCAATAAACTAAATGATAAGATGACAAGATTAATATGAATACTATCCTAGCATACTATATTTAATCTATGTTTGAGCTAAAATGATAAAGAAATTATTCTAAACATGCATATTAGTCTAATTCCTGATCTAAAAGAGGCTAAATGATGAGCATATATGAAATGAGAAAGCTTGAAAGAATTTGAGCATAAGTGTAATGCTTCAAATATGAAAGATGATTCTTGAAAATGGAGGAATGAGAGCTCTATTTATAGCACAAACAGGGCAATGGATGGTCAAGATTGAATAGTTTAATCAAGGGTTGAGTTTGAAAGTTGGGGATCCATGTGCACAATTGACACCAATGAAATGGTGACAAGTGTCAACATAGGGTTGGGTTGAGAGAAGAGGTTGGAGGCATTAAACGTCTGAGAAGACCTCATGGTTATCTAAAGGCTAAAGGTCAAGTCTAAATTAAGATTACCCATTGGATTAAGAGTTAATCCAAGGATAAACCTTTGTGCAAATGATTAAGAGATAATCATGGTCAAAGCATTAATGGCCTGATGAGACCTTTGGGTTGGGTAGAAGTTGAGTCAAAACAAATGTTTTAACCATGTAGGAGGGTTTGAGTTAACCATTAATGGTTATTGGAGACTTTGGGGATTAAGTGGTTGAAGGTTGAAAGCCTTCAATGGTTATGAAAGACTTTGAGCCATTTGGTGGTTGAAGACTTGAAGCCTTTAATGGTTATCAAAGACTTTGAGGGTTTGAGAAGTGACTTCCCTTTGCTTAGGGATGTGACAAAGTTTAGAGGAGGGTTAGGTTAATTAGAAGTGATTAGAAGATTCTAGAAGGGATTAGAAAGGGATTTGGGATTTTGCAAGTGGATGGAGGGATAATAGGATTTAATTGAAATAAAGTATTTCATTCAATTTGGTTGCAATTAAATAAATTAGATTTATTCAATTTAGGATAACTATTTAATTAAATTTGAATTTAATTAAAAGTGGATAGGGGGAATTTAATTGAATAAAATGATTTATTCATTAAATGGGTACAGTGAATTTTAATTAAATAAATTGAGTAATTTACTTAATTAAATAGAGGAATGTGAGTAATTTAATCAAATTGGATTTAATTAAATAGAGAAATGAACATAAAATATTCATTTAGGAATATGGTTATTTTTATATGTCTACAGTAACATCTACTTGAAATCAGAAGGTGATCATATTCTAATCTGTGAAGTGTTTGTGGATGACATAATCTTTGGAGGAGATGATAAAATGAGTCATGCATTTGTAGATGAAATGAAGAAAGAGTTTGAGATGTCTTTAATAGGACAGATAAAGTTCTTCATTGGTTTACATATTCAACAAATGAAAGAGGGTATCTTTATTACCTAGTCCAAGTATGTCAAAGAGGTATTGAAGAATTTTGGCATGGAGGAAAGAAAACTAGTTGGTACACTGATGGTGACTGGATGTAAACTGACTAAGGAAGATGATTCAACACTGGTGAATGAAAAGAAGTACCGGTCAATGATCAGTAAGATGCACTATGTGGTGCACAACAAACCAGATATTGCTCATGCAGTAGGCATAGTAGCTCATTTTCTGAAATGTTCAAGAAAATCCCACTTGGTAGTTGTCAAAAGGATTCTTAGATATCTAAAAGGAATAGTTGATTATGGATTGTGGTATCCATATAATGGTGACTATAATCTCAAGGCATATACCGATGCCGATTGGGTAGGTAATGTGGACAACTAGAAAAGCACAATCGGTGGAGCGTTCTTTCTCAGTGGAAGATTAGTATCATGGACAAGTAAGAAGCAGAGTTGTATTTCCCAATCTACAGCTGAAGTAGAATATGTGGCAGCATTTATGAACTGCACTCAAGTAATTTGGATGAAGCATGTATTTGAAGGTTTCAAAGTACCTGTATCTGAACTGGTGAATATATTTTGTGATAACACAAGTGCAATAAATATTTCCAAGAATCTAGTATTGCATGCTAGAACTAAGCACATTAAGCTTAAATATCACTTCTTGAGAGAGAAAGTTCAGAATAAGGAGGTTTTACTACAACATGTTTCCAATAAGGAGTAGCTAGCAGATATATTCACTAAGCCCTTACTGAAGACTACATTTACCTATTTGAGAGGTGAATTAGGGGTTCTGCCCCTTCATGAAATTAATTAAAGTTGTGTGCTTTGCACCAGTCAAGTACTACAATGATAAATTTTTCAGGATTGATGTGTTGAAGGATGCTACTCCTTAGGGGGAGCAACATAGTAGATTTTGGAAGCTTGTGCCTCCACTTTGGCATTCTTGTCAAAAGGGGAGAATCTCTATGATGTATGGAGGAGAAGATATCTGATGTTGAAGATATAATGGTCTATGATGTTTTCAGTCGCAATGCTACACTAAGTATTTCCATCAATGCCAAAGGGGGAGATTGTTGGATATCATTGGCATATGATGAACCGACATGTTGATATGATGATAATGTATGTTGTCAATGATGTCAATAAGTTCAAGTGAACCAATATGAAGAGGTAGGAAGAGATGCAGTGAATTGGTGTCAGGGTTTCACTAAGTGTGACTACTAGTTGGCAATCTCAGCTATAGGGTTATCAGTTTGGTGATCTAGCTTGTGCAATGCAACCGATGATACTCTGTGATGAGTTAGCTAAGAGATGTGAATGAGATCGAGGTGCCACATCAATTTTGTGCATGTGAAGGATTTCTTTGAGGATCTTGCATGAGAAGATCGAGTGAGTTTGAAGTCTACCTCGGGAATGATCATTCTTCTTAGTGGTATGAGAAGAGAGCATGATGGGTTACTGATTCCCATGTGCGATGATGAATGAACAATGTCAATTGTCTTGTGATCTGTTTGAAATTGTAATACTCTATGCAATATATTTGGATGGTCAGGATTGGACCGCCTATGTTGTAAACCTAAGATGCTTAGGGTTTAGGGTTTATGCTATCGATCTCACTGTTGTCTATAAGGTCGATGATGTTTGTTATTGTAAAGTTGTTGGCAAAATTTGTGTGTGTGTCTGAGTGATGAGATACTTGCTAGACCAGTAAGAGGAAAACTATAGAGTGTGATTGTAGAGTAGAGGAAATGAAAAGGATCTTCCTTGGCATGTAGTGTTGTTATCAGATCAAAAGTTTTACCTGTTGTCTTCTAATCATTTCAACAGCTGGAAAATCCCTTTACTGGGTAGCTTTAACAGGCTTATTGTAAAACCTGTAACCAAGTGACTCAAGATCATTGATTTCTTCAAATCCTCTAGCGAGGTAACCTTTAGTAGGGTTTCAACCTTTAACAGGGTATATAGCCATCCCTTAACTGGGTGATCTCTAACAGGATCAGTTCCTAACAGAACCTTATTGTAAAGTCTTTAACCGGACTAGGCTCTTAATAGGGCGAGCTTCAAAAGAGTTCAAAAACAAGCTTGTGGGTATTCATCCTCACTGTGGTTTTTCCCATTTGGGTTTCCACATGGAAAATCTGTGTGTTATGTGTTATGCATTTTTCATGTGATGTTTATGAAGTATTTGGCTGAAAGATTATGCATGTAGAGTTAATAGGTTATGGTATTAATAGTATACCACATGCATATGTTTATGGGTGAAGTTGATATCAATTATTGATTGTATTTGAAGTATTCAGACTTATCAATTTATGGTATCTGATGTCTTACTATGTTTAACTGGTATTGTCATGGTTAAGTTCAGTAATGGTGACAACTAGTTGGTATTGCTTTAACTAGATAAGTTGTTGAGAAATTTTTTTCCTGTACTGATTCACCCCCCCCTCTCAGTACCGGTTGGAGTATCTATTGTTCATCATTTTTCATCAATATCATTTGATTGTGGGTAAGGTTTCCCACCATGGTTTTTCCCCTTACAGGGTTTCCACATACAAATAACTATGTTATGTGTTGTGTATGTTATTTGTCTTTATGTTTCATGTATTAAACTTTATCAGTACTGTTATTAACTACTAAACTATCTACCGGCATTAAAGTTTGGTTTATTGGTATTATGCACTAAGTTTGGTTAATTTAGTTTTGGTTTGAAATTAATAGACAACTGATTCACCCCCCCCCTCTCAATTGTCTTTGGGACCTAACAATGCCTTCATCTACTGTGTTGTCAAACTTTTTGAGATTATCTTCATCTCTCTAAATATAGAACTTGCTTCCAAATACCTTGAAATATTTCACTCTTAGAGTTCTACCATGCCATAGCTCATAAGATATTTTTTGATATCTTTTTCAATAGAAAATTATGTTAAGAGTGTAAACTACAGTTTGATTTGCTACTCTCCAATAGACTTCTAGGATTTCTTCTCCTTTGATCATTGTTTTAGCTACCTCTTGAATAGTTTGGTTCATCCTTTCCACTATACCATTCTCCTGAGGTTTTCTAGGGGCAAACAACTATCTTCTAATACCATGTTTCTCACAAAAGTTAAATTCATCAGTATTAAATTCTCCTCCTCTATCAAACCTCAAATACTTAATATTTGTATCACTTCATTTTTAACTTTATCTTTTAATATCTTGAATTTATCTAATGCTTCTGACTTTTCTCTCAAAAAATACAACCCATGAAATTATATAATAATCATCAATCAAAAACATAATACTTCTCACCTTGTATACTTCTTTTTCAGGTCAGACCACATAGATCTATGTGCACTAAATCCAACAATCTTGTGGAATGTTGAGGGATCCATGATCCGATGGGTCCTAAAAGAGAACTAACCAAGTCATGCAACAAGAGTAACATAATGGAAGCAAAAAAAAAACATAGGTAAAATGCAAAATTAGATATTTGCATCATCATATTATCATGATAGAACATTCAATAATCATCTGGTTAAAGGAGGGCTAACATGCCCGATTTCAGGCTATATTCCAGATTATAATCCATCCGGACCTCCAAGAGGCATTTGAATTACAATTCTAGAGACTAGAGACCCATAAACTTTGAAAAACCTCCTAAGGATCACATATAACAATATGTATACCCTACAGAACACATTTAGGTTGGCCACAATAAATTTCATTTACCAAGAAATGAAAATGAAATGTGCAAATAGGTCGGCCCCAAGAATGAAATGAAAATCCTCTGGAAAAGAATAATCAAGAAGCATTGATCAAACAGAAGGTCGACCAAGGACTTAAGAACATCAATCAAGGCACCAAATATATTTGCAAGCCAATAAATCGCTCTATGCGAGAAGAAATCACCAACTAGTCGTTAAGCTCAAAAATTGCTCTAGGAATAAAGAAAATCCAATCTAGAAGTGATAACTCACTGGAAAAGAATCCAAATGAACTAAAAATCTAGAATGATGAACAAAAGCAAGCCTGGAAACTGAAAATTTAATCCACAATGAAAACTAACCATCTATCGAACACATTGAAAGAACATAGAAAAGTTGTTACACTAAACGGAACAAGAACAAAACTAAAAGAATTTTTTTTTGGTTGATGCAAGATTGCTCAAAGACCAGGGATGATCCTACATCAAATTCTCCTTTCCTCTATATGTTCCTTTCATCTACTTTCCATCTTGACATTCTTTGCAATTATTGTTATCTGGTTTGGTCAACCTTGGTAAATCTCTCTCTACACTTGATGAGCTAATCTTCACCAAGTTGTAAAAATTGATATGGCACATCCTTTGGTGCCAGAGCTAGCTATCATTGATTTGAGATAACAAATAATGCTTCATAGCTCCTTCTAGCAGATACAAATTTCCACCAGCCCTTTTTCCTACTAGAATAACAATTTTGGATCCTTTTTAGATCTCACAACCACCATCCTCAAAAAACACATTGTAACCATTTTGGCACATCTCTCCAACACTCAAAATATTATTATGTAAAAACTTCACATAGTAAACATTGTCAGTATTATGCTTTCCATCAAAAGAAATAGAACCAATTCCCACAATCTGTACTATTTGATCATCTCCAAACCTAATAGAACCACCATCATACTTTTCAAGTTTTATAAACTTACTTTTAACACCAATAATATTGTAGACACCTAAAATTGTCCACTCTAATTAAATAAATATTTTATTTATTTAATTATTTAAGCCTAATTCTTCTATTAATTAAATAAATCTGTATTTATTTAATTAATTCATTTATCCTCTTCTAGCCTTATTTCTCATTTAAATAAATACATTTATTTATTTAAATCATCCTTTTCTTAAATTAAATAAATATTTTATTTATTTAATTGATCCCATTTCTTCCATTAATTAAATAAATCTTTATTTATTTAATTAATTCATTATCTTTTTCTACACATGACACATGTCATTCATCTCTTAATTCCTACACTACCTACCTCTTTCATTATTTTATTATTTCTTCTACCTACCCTCTAATCCTAGCCGACCTCCTTTTTACACCTCTCAATCTTATCCCTCCATTTCATAATGTGTCTTCTATTTAAGGAGATGCTTCCTTCATTATCAAACCCTAATGATCATTTTTGACTACACTACTATCCTACTAGCAACCACATTCCGTTCTTTGTTGAGCTCTTGTGCATATAAAATCTGAGAGCAAATATATCAAGCAAGATCAATGGAGATAGGAAGAATGGAGATCAAAACCCTATTGGACATGTGAGGGTATAATCTTTGTGATTTTGTTTTATTTACATTGTCTTAGGTAATCTTCATATGTTATGGTGGATCTTTGTTGTTGTTAGGCTAGGGTTTGGTGGTTGAATTCATTTAGCCTTTCAATTCTGTTATTATTGTATCCATTTTCACCATATACATTTTGGCACGCCCGGTGGGACTCTTGTCCCTTTGCATCTAACCTCCTTGTTGCAGATTTTGCATTTTTGAAGTTGCAGATCGGACATTTTTCGACAGCATTTTAGTTTTTTTCCGCGTCTATGAACTTTCAGATCGCGTCTTTGATTTTCTGGCGCATTTGCGGGATCTAGAATCGCGTCTGTGTTTTCGACAAATTTTATTTTGCAGGTTTCAGAAAGGAGCATCTGTGTTATTTCTACCCGCGTCTGCGTCGGAAAGGAGCGTCTATGATTTTTAGGCGCGTCTGTGCATAACAGAACCGTGTCTGTGTTATCCAGACACGTCTGTGTTGAGGGTAACAGTGTTTGTGTATTTACTGTTTCAAAATTTTGAAGTTTTCATTGATTCAATTTTCAGATTTTGTACTTAGGGTTTCAGATCTGGTTTATTTTTTGGACTAACACTTTCAGATCTAGCTAACTAAATTGGTGCAGCTTGTCTTGGAAGAAAAACATTTTGTTGAAGGCCCCTATGTCACAAAGTCTTTTGGGTTTTTAAAATGTACCTAACTTGTGTGTTTGCAGGAAGGGGTGATTATGCCAAACAACCCAAACTACTAACAACTTTTGTTGCAGGTCCTTGGCTAGGGTTTTGAATTTTTGTTGTGTGCTTTGTTTTCATAGAATAGCAAACACTTCCATTGGTGCACTAAAATTGAATCATTGTCTTTTGTGTCTTGAGCAATAGGCTCTTTTTGTTTAATCTTTAGAGGGCCTGTCTTCTCGTGTGGTCATTAGGACTACTAGTGAGAAGAGAACGACCCAAGTGGTAGCGAGGAAAACCCACCTCTTTCGAACCACTATAATCAAATGTATTCATGGTGAAAACTATGAATAATGTGTGCTGATTAGTTCATACTGACACTATGTCTCCCCATAAACCCATTTGATCAAATTTATTTGATCATTTGTAGGGCGTAACCCCTACCGGCTAGGAGCCTTCTGTATTTACAGAGCTGAAAGTGCCGCATGTATGGCCACACGAGCGGATGCCCTTACTAGCACCATTTTGTTTTAGAAGCCCAAATCCTTCTAGTTGTTGGGGCAGGAGGTCGGACCTCTAGTAGTGGCCCACACACATACGGTTCTTAGTAGAGATACAAAGTTCACCATGGGGAGTTTTCATGGGGACTGATGCTTGGCTGACCCGAGAAGTGAGTGCTGAGGGTGGAGCCAGTGAGGTCAAGCATCTAAGTATCTGCTTTGAATAGCGTAGCCTCGGGGGTAAAACCCTATGTGGGATCAACAACTATTGTCTTGGCCAGCCATAAGAATTGTGCTTGACTTATTTTAAACATTCAAACATTCAAGACCAAATAGCAAAACATTGTGTCTTTTGTGTCTTCAAGTGTATGCAAAACAATTTTACATCAAACAACACACTTTCTTGGAGTCATTTTGAAGTCTAAACACTTGCAAACATTGAGTCCTCATCAACATTGTGTCCTCTTGTCATGAAAAATAGTCAAACAGTCAGATTTGGTCACAACAAAACGACTTCACAGATTGGAAAAATTACACAACTTTTACAGAAACGCGTCTGTGTCTGTTTTAACCGCGTCTGGGTCATATAAACGCGTCTGTGAAGGGCAGAATAGGGTCTGTGTTTATAACAGCATCTATGTTGAATAGAAACACGTTTGCGTCGGATAACCGCGTCTGTGCAGTATACAGGCGCGTTTGTGTTCAAAAATTGCAAGAAAATTTCACAGTCCAGCAAACAAAAGAAATCAGTTTCGGAATACTTGAGCTTCCTAGGTTGTTTCTCCAGGTTTCATCTAGCATTCAACCTGTCTTTGGGTCTCACATAGTCCATCATTGCTTCACATCTCATTTTACATTCACACTAGTCTAAACTCGAGTCAAAAGGTCACTTGCTTGTCCTCATCATACTTTGTCAACATACTACATACAACAACACTTTGCTAAGTGGTCCCTCATCAAGGTTTCTTACCTTTGGGTCTCATTTGGTCTTACTTAGAGTCAAGGTCAACTTACCTCATCAAGAGAAACTATCCTCTCTTTGGAAGTCACACCTACTCTACTACATACATACTTGGTCTTACACTTTGGACATTGCAAGTACACCTCAGATTCATTTACATTTCATCCAACTCTTGGTCTTCCATACTTTTTCCATTTTCATCTAGTCTCACACATCTTGGTTAATACCTAGTTCATGGTTGAAACCCATCTTCAAAAATCTAGGAGAGAAACTAAAGAGGCTCAAGAGTCCGCAAACATGAGTTCTTATGAGTATGACAACGATTTATTTTTTCAATCCTGAGCACACTACATTGCCTGACATGGATGTTTATAGAAACATTCCAAATGTGGAAAACATAGACACTACAAACAACAATGCTACACACAATGACAATGTGGACAACTTTTCAATACATTTAGCAGATGTAGAAGAATCCATTATGAATCCCCATTTCAATCGATTGGTTGAGGAAATAATGAGGAGGGATAGACAATACTTTTTACACTTGATGGCACAAGGTGGAGCCAAGATACCTCATGATTTTGACATGTCTCAAATAATGGAAAACTGACCTTTGCAACAAACTCACTCCAACATGGATCAAAGGAGACCTAATAGTGGAGGAAATGGAGGACCACATATGGTACCTGAATCACCATCAGCTTTGCTTCAAAAACCAGAAGTCCCACATACACATGGGCAAACATATGATACTTACCTTCGTAGACCATTATGGAAGTCTTATGCAGATAGATATGCTCAAGCTATGGATCAACCAAAACAATTGGACATTCAAAGGCATGCTCAAAATTTGGACACAAGAAAACCCCGTGTCAAATTTGGGGGCAACACAATAGAACATGACATGCCTGTAGAATATAGTATACATGCACAAAATAGATATGGGGTTCCTCAACATGAATCTATACCAAGTGCTCCATATATGCCGCATCAATATAGACCTCCTCCATATGAACATGTGTATGATCAATATCATCCATATATGCAATATGCTCCTCCTCCAATTGGTGCCTCAAACATGGGATATGGTTCAAGAAGTCGATCTCCACCTAAGAGCAATTTGGAGCAACAAATCAGGGATTTACAAAAGAAAATGGAGGACATAAATACACCAAAGCCAACATACACAATGAGAGACATATGTCCTTATCCATTTGACAAGAGCATTCCAATGCCTCCATTTCCTGCACACTTTGTGACACCTAAATTTGACAAGTATAGAGGAAAAGGGGACTCCAAGGCACATATAAGACAGTTTTTCATAGCTTGCATTGAGGTAGCTTCAGGAGAGACATATTTGATGAGATTATTCCCACAAAGCTTAGGTGATCAAGCTATGGAATGGTTCTCCCAACTCCCACCTGGTATTAAGTCATGGGGTGACTTAGTAGAGGCATTTATTCAACATTTCTCCTACAATATAGAGATAGACATATCAGTCACTACTTTGTGCAACACTAAGCAAAAAGAAGGAGAGTCCTTTGCATCATTTTTGCAAAGATGGAGAAATCTAGCTAGCAGATGCTCTTGTGAAATTCCACAAAAACAAATGGTAGAGATGTTCACACAAAATGTTAACAAAGACATTGGCTATGATCTAAGGAAAGCTTGTTTGTCCACCTTCAAGGATGTCATTGAAAAGGGATTAGCAACAGAAAAGGTTCTAATTGAACAGGGAGTCATCAAGATATTCAAGGAAAAAAAAGATGACTTTAAAGGGAAAGACAAGCCAAGATTTTGGAATAAAAACAAGAACACAGTCAATGATGGTGTTGTTGATGCCAATACAGTGCGACCCAAATTCCTCTTTTCGGGATCAAGTTCTACAAACAATCAAGTGAATACTCAAACAACTTCTAGACCACGAAGGAAGTACACCCCATTGGGAGAACCACTTGAATCAGTCTTCAAAAAGCTTGTGGCAAACAAAGTGATCACAGTTCCAGATTTTCCTCCATATGAACCAACGATCAAACCAAATTGGTGGAATGATGATGAGTATTGTGAATTTCATAAGAGCAAGGGTCATAAGATAGGAAATTGTCATCGACTAAAGAACATTGTGCAAGATCTCATTGATAGAGGTGATATTGAGATTGAGGGACACTCATCCAATCAAGAACATGAGATGTTTAAGGAACCATTCCCAAAGCATGACAAGGGAAAAGCCAAAGTCACAGATGATCAAGCCAGCTATACTAGAGCACCTTACAACTATGATTCAACTATCAATCATATCTCGATGGACAATCATATCTCTACTATTACCATCAAGAACAAAAACCCTGAAAATCCTCCTCAGCAACCCAAGATTGTCCTAAGAGGTGTTGGATCTTCTTCTGAACCTACTTTTGAATGTCATGTTACAACCCGTCGAGGTAAAATTACTTTGCAAGGTGCTCTGGCTAAAAACACCACCTCTTCATCAACCAAACCTGAGTATGACCTTGTAGAATAGTTAGGGAAGACACCCGCGCTCATTTCAATCCTTGAACTATTACGCATATCTCCCGCACATAAAGCCATTCTTGATAAAATCTTGAGAGATACTGTTGTTCCTACTGATCTACATGTGGACCAATTTCAAGCCATGGTGGGATACCTTTCCATTCCACACTCCCTTACATTCACAGAAGCCGATGACGCATCTGTAAGTCAGCCACATAATGCACCATTACACATTGAAGCCTTCATACACAAACATCAAATAAAACGAGTCCTGATAGATGGAGGAGCAGGTCTAAACATTTGCACATTAAGCACTATCACACAATTGGGATATTTTGATAAAGCTGTGAATTCTATAAACAAGATCACCATTAAGGCATATGATGAGGAGGAGCGTTCATCCAAGGGTACAGTCATCTTACCTCTTAGAGTTGGGCCAGTTACAAAGGATGTGGTTTGTCAAGTCCTAGACATCGATCTCACATACAACATACTCTTGGGATGCCCATGGATTCATGAAATGAGCGTAGTCCCATCTACATATCATCGATGTATCAAGTTTCCACACAATGGAGTTGAAGTGACTATCAAAGCGGATCCAAATCCATTCATATATTGTGACAATCTGCGACCTAGATCAGAAATAACAATCCCAGTCAATCGCGAAGCTGTTCCTTCATCGGCATATGTGGATCCTGAATCCTTAAAAGCTTCTACATCCAAACAAGCAGAGCTAAAAGAAAAGTTCAAGATTAAAGACCTAGGATGTGGTGAGTATATATTTCATGTTGACCAACTCCCATTATCTCCTAAGGTATTTTGTCAACAAGAATAGCCTACAAAAAAATTGCAATGCCAAGGAATTGGGTGTGAACCACCTAGTGTTGTGGCTACTAAGTCTGAATGCAAATCTCCTCCAGTGGTGCAAGCAACTCTTGATATCAATAGTCCTAAGAGTGGTTCCAGTGAAGAATCTATTGAGCATATCTCTAGCCCTCTTGATAACTCACATAGCTTTACCATATCATCCACTCATTCCATTTTCAGACCTCTCCCAAACTTGGATCAACAAGAATTACAAAAGCCCTTACTCATTAGGGATCAAAAATCAAGCTTTGAAAAGAAAAATCTAAAAGTCAATAATAAAGAAAAGTCCTTTAGTCTAAATCAAAATCAAAAGCTATTGGACTCTACAAATATCAAAGTCAAGGATAAAAATCCTATGAAGCAAAAAGAGAAAGAGTTGATCTCCCCTAATATCAAAATAACTGGGGGCAAAAGTTCTGAAATTTCAAGTCAAAAAGCATACTTGTTGATCCTAAGTCTCCATCATGTCATGATACTTTCACTTCTTGTCACAATCATAAGCCTTCATCACTCATCCACTTGTTCCACACATCCAACCCCTTTTGGTGATACATCACGGACCTTTAATGGAGCTTCCTCAAAGGACTTTGCTATCAGTGATGCCCAAAATTCTTCAGGTGACACGCATACGGGCCTACGTAGTCCACACACTAGTAATTCTATCTCAGTTCCCTTATCAAGGAAGACAGTCACTCAAGCTACACATCATTCAATCAAGGAATAATGCAGCTACAATCACAAGGTAATGCCTCATACATTTGAGGTAGGTGACTTGGTTCTCAGAGAAAATCCCAAAAATTAGCAAGACAAAGAGAAGAAGGGCAAGTTCAAACCAAACTGGCTTGGTCCCTACATTATTATAGCAGCATATGGATCTGGGGCATATCAGCTCTCAACTACAGAAGGTGAACCTTTGGAGGATCCTATCAACAGCATGCACCTTCGCAGGTTTTACACATAACTCTTCAGAATATCCTAATTCAAAAATACAAAAAAAAATATAAAACAAAAAAATCGTTACTTGGTGAAAACCTGGCAAACAGGCGCCTTGTGACACAAAAAACATTGAAAAATTGAAAAAAGTAAAGAGAAATAATTTCGTCCAACGGTAAAAACCACTTTGGTGGTGCCCTGGGCAAGTACCATGGTGAAAATTGGGTCACCAGCGCCATGCTTAGAGACATTGCTCCTCCCTCCTTCAGGATTCACTTTCATCCTTTCACTTTGCACAAACTCACAACCTATTCATCCATAATAAACTTACCCAGTCCCATCATGGCTTGTTATTGATCTACCTAAGATTGGTTAGCCATTCATAATAAACCTCCCTTTTCACATCCCTTTCCATCCATAACAAATCAGACCCTATCTGTGGCTAAGGCAAATCCTATGTCTAGTGATGGGTGTGGAACTGAGAACATCACATGTTTCAAGGAGTACAGTTTCTTCTAGCTTTCTTCAGTCTATTCGCGCACAATCCGCAATAAAGCAACATTTGCATCACAGATCCGCAATAAAGTATCAGTTTCATGGATTCAGTCAGTTTTAGATGAGACACAGTAGCAACAATGGGCTTCAACAAATCAAATATTTCAACAGACTCAGACAACATTATGGTTTAGTGCTATCTATCCTTTCTGTGAAAGTAAACATTGTGACCACAATCAAATAAGACTTATACAAGTGACAAGAGACACTAAACTTGAGGACTATAGTGGATGTTGGTGTCGAGTCTTGGTTTTCTTTTGATTTCATCTTTTTTGGTGACATGTCTTTTAGCTTTTCCGGGATGTCTTTGACTAGAAAGGCGAGGATGGGGTATCGTCACCCATTTTCTTTTGCTGTCTGTGGATTGTCTCTTAGTAATGCTCTGACTTGTCCAAGGATATGAGGACACTGTGAGTCTAGTATGAACTGGGGCATTCCTTGTTTGTGACTGTCTTATCTCCATGCAAACAGGTACAATGACTTTCTAGGTCGAACATATGCCTCGATTGTCATAACCTACTTGCCATAATAAAGCTCAATGATGATAACGCACAAGAAGCTCTTTCACTTTCATATCTTCTATCTTCCATCCCCCTTTCTTGATTGACTTCCATCATCCTTCTCGAGTCCGCGTAGCCTGCTATCACATGACTGAGTATAATGACACACCAAAAATATTTGCATTTCATGTAGTTGCACCTACATTACCACATATAAGTATTTCATACATACATATAGATATCACAACTGCATCACATCCTACACACAACACCTGTTAGCACAATTTACATTTGCATTATCATATTCATTTGCATTACTTACATTCACATTTGCATCATGCATACACATATAAAACATAAACGAACGAAAAAAAAAATATTGCATTGCATCATATACATATTTGCATCCATATCATAAGCATCACATAAGAACATCTCATCACATAGGTACATATGTATATAGTTGCCACAAAGATGAATCATCTCATATATATATAAAGTGTCATGATACAATGATGTCAAAATCATATGGCTACAATCACCCGCAGGTGTCTACATCATTATACAAAATGGTACAAAACTGATACAGAGGAACTCACTGATCACTCCTGCCAACACTATTGGTAGTGCTAATCCTATCCATGTCATGGTATCCCATGCCACGTGTCCTACCCTCATCTCCAGTCTTGGATCCTAGAACACTCGTCTAAGGGCATCCCTGTCTCCGTCTCGATCGTACAGAATCAACTCCCCATCAATCAGTATCCGCATAATCCTATATACATCCTCCAGGGTGACTGTCATCTCACCCATCGGCAGATGAAACGTGCATGTCTCAGAGTGCCATCTCTCAGCAAGCGCAGTCAGCAAACCCATGTTTGCCCGAAACTCAGGCACATACAATATATGTCTCAAACCCATCTCCTCGATGATAGCTCTATCCTGAAATGACAACTCAGGTTGCAACCTCTACATCGATGGGAATCTCTCCCGTGACTCTAGTATTGGCAAATACTCCTACAGTCAAACAACTCAATCATGTTAGTTATAGTGGCATTCACTGTTTATCACAAAATGCTACTCGCTATCTAAATGCATATGGTTATCTATCCTAGTGACACTCACTGTTCATCACAAAGTGTTGCTTCTATCCTAGTAGTACTCCCTGTTCATCACAAAGTACTACGTGTGTGACACTCACTGTTCATCACAAAGTACTCTATCTTGGTACTCACTATTCATCACAAAGTGCCTTGATCTATCCTAGTCTTCCTAGAGGACCTGCTTGAGTGTATCCTCTCAGCAACTTATCCAATTGACAACGTATGTTCATCACAGAACTGCCAATTTGACCTCGAAGACCAAAACTTGCATTCTTTCAACGCAAACGCGCTTGACTGACACAAACGTGCCTACAGACTGCACAAGCATGCCTTAAAAACACAGACGTGCCTGTATGACATAGACGTGCCTAGGCTGTGCATAAACGTGACTATACTACGCAGACGCCCCTGCACATCGCAGACGCCCCTGCACATTGCAGACGCACCCGCATTCAACATAGACGTGGTTCCAGACACAGACGTGCCTGGCATCGACACAGACGCGCCTGACACCGATGCAGACGCTGTTACACGATTTTAGACTTTTTTGTACCCTATTCCTAAGTGCATTTATTGCTCTAACTAGCATGCATTAATGACAAAAATAAATACGTCAAAGTATGAGGAGGTTTGGTGGTACTTACCGGCTCTCCTGCCTCTGCTGGCCTCTGAAATCGACGAACACGGTTGAATCTATGCATGAAAGCCATCGCTGCTGATTGCTGCTGCTCTTTTCTTGCTCTGCACTTTGATCTCGTGAAGGTGTAGATGACAATGAGGATGTCTTTTGCCCATGGTCTATCTTATAGCCTACCCTAGCGTTAGCCTTCATTTCCCGAGTCAGTCTTCCTCATCCCGTGACTTTGTCACTTTATTTGGTCAGTCCATTCTAGCCTTTCTTTCTTATCGAGAGATTGTCTGCAATCTTTTCAGACATTTTCATCCAATCTCTCGAGGGGGCATATCATTCCCATACTGGGGCAACTCTGTATCAGTTCATCTTATCTTCTTTGAAACAACGCGACAAGCCACATTGTCTCAAAGAGGGGCAAAATGTAGACACCTAAAATTGTCCACTCTAATTAAATAAATATTTTATTTATTTAATTATTTAAGCCTAATTCTTCTATTAATTAAATAAATCTTTATTTATTTAATTAATTCATTTATCCTCTTCTAGCCTTATTTCTCATTTAAATAAATACATTTATTTATTTAAATTATCCTTTTCTTAAATTAAATAAATACTTTATTTATTTAATTGATCCCATTTCTTCCATTAATTAAATAAATCTTTATTTATTTAATTAATTCATTATCTTTTTCTACACATGACACATGTCATTCATCTCTTAATTCCTACACTACCTACCTCTTTCATTATTTTATTATTTCTTCTACCTACCCTCTAATCCTAGCCGACCTCCTTTTTACACCTCTCAATCTTATCCCTCCATTTCATATTGTGTCTTCTATTTAAGGAGATGCTTCCTTCATTATCAAACCCTAATGATCATTTTTTACTACACTACTATCCTACTAGCAACCACATTCCATTCTTTGTTGAGCTCTTGTGCATATAAAATCTGAGAGCAAATATATCAAGCAAGATCAATGGAGATAGGAAGAATGGAGATCAAAACCCTATTGGACATGTGAGGGTATAATCTTTGTGATTTTGTTTTATTTACATTGTCTTAGGTAATCTTCATATGTTATGGTGGATCTTTGTTGTTGTTAGGCTAGGGTTTGGTGGTTGAATTCATTTAGCCTTTCAATTCTGTTATTATTGTATCCATTTTCACCATATACAAATATAATTTGAACATCCACTATCAATCAATCATCCATTCATCTCTATCTCTTCTAACATGTAAAGAAGTAGAAATAATCTTAGCAATATCAATCTTAGGTACATTTGTTTCTACCAAAAACAAACAGTCACCATCTTCATAATCTGATTCATCATCTGAAATACCAACATCATCTTTGACATAATAGGTTCTCTTTCTAAACTTCCCTTTACCATCTCTAGGTTTCTGTCTTGAACCTCATTCCAAACACCTAGTAGCAATATGACCAATCTTTCCACATCTAAAGCATTTTAAGGGGTAACATACCTTTTTATTTTCTAGTGACTCTCTTTAGTTGTTTTACAAAGTTTGCTTCCATCTCATCTAAAATTTCATCTTCTGGATCTTCCTCAGAGGCTCTAAAGGAAAATTAACTTCTTCAAATCATAGTTTTCTTCAATAGCTGAGATCTTGTCACTATAGCTTTTTGATAGGGACATCAAAATATTCTCAATTATATCTTCATCTATCAAGGTGTCACCAAGTTCTTTAATTTCATTTACCACACTATCAAACTTTTGAAAATAGCTAGTTATGTTATCGCCTTCCATTTTCAAATTCTCATATCTGCACTTAGTTGTTAGCTTCTTTGATAATTTAACTATGTCATTTCCTTCATAGATATCTCTGAAATTTTTCCAAACCTCATAAGCAGTATCCAATGAAATAACCTTTGTCAATTCAGTACCTTGCATTTTCTTTCTCTTCATAATCTTGAATCTCATCTGGAGTGGTATACCATTTGCTGGTTGAACATATTTAGTTTCCACTAATTTCCAAGTGTTGTATCCCAGAGATATTAGGTAGCCTCTCATCTTAACTTTCCAGAAACTATAGTTGAATCCTTCAAAGATAGGAATAGTCAGTTTACGTGTCATCAGATTAAGATCTACCTGAAGTGGTTAATCTCTTCTCCAAGGAACCAAAACTCTGATACCAATTGTTGAATATTTAGGCAACTGAGAGGGGGGGAAGAATCAGTTGATAAATTAAATCAATTTATTAAATCCTTTTACACATCTAGAGTAACCAACAGAATTAATTAAGACAAATATAGCATCAAAACATAGACATACAATATATCACATAAAGAAAACCAGATATGATATTGAAAACCCAAGAAGGGAACAACCTCGGAGAATGTTCATTCTTAATATAAAACATTGGTTAAGGTGATTTTCATAAATGATGGCTTACTGCTAGAATGATCACTACAGGAAGGCTCATTGCCCCAAAAAAGGCTTGCTACCGAAGAAAGAAAGGTAATCCACCACTGTAACACAATCTGCAAAGACAAACTGCTTTTGGTGCCTCAATACTAACACACTTTGCACAACATCAACAATCAGACCCTTCCTTACCAATCTCATATATCTTCAATAAAAATGTTGCACTTTTTCATACTAACACAATCAGATCATTCTCATATAAATATTGTCTTCCGAGAAGCATAATCTTCCAAGTCAACCAAGACAAGGATCTAAAATAGGTGAACACTAAACATTCTGGTTGTGGGAAGGAATGAGAAGTAGACCATACCCACACCACAAATCAATGGTAAGATCAACATGTTACATCCACTACAAAATCTGGACCCAAATCATGACTCACACACTACACCAATGTAACTACACATCCTCTAACTCTAGACTTAATCTAGACCCAAAAATAAGAATGGTATTATCATATACATGAATGCAATCGATCAAAACCATATTCAATAAACAAAAATATCTAGATCACCATCAACTCAACTAATCCATACTGAAACACAACTTTCAGAATACCAAAGATTCCAAGGACACATCTTTCAGATCACCAAGACCAAGAATACATGTTCAAACTAATGACAACCATTATGTTGACATTAATGACAACCAATCATAATCATCAACATCACATTTACAACTTGGTGAGATCTTTATATGCCCCTGATACTCTTTGCTTCTTGTTTGACTCTTTATATTGATATTCTCTTTGATATTAGTGGAATCATTATCTTTACTATCATGATGTTGATTCTATTCTTTGGATTAATTTTTGATGTTAGGGTTATGATTAGCTTCGTGACTATTCACTATTTCAGACATATGGTTCATGTGTTGGAAAATGCACATTCCAATGAGAAATTGTAGGTGATTGAAGGTATTGTAATTGATGGTAACCTTACAATCATGTGATACCGGTAGGCAAGCACAGGCACCGACACCAGTAGACTCTACACTAGCATATAGAACATCGGCACCAAAAAAAGAAGATTACCGGCACCATGACCGACATGAAATTTGTGTAAATGTATTTTGTAATTAATTGTAAAATCTTTTGTAAGCCGACATGGTGGATTGTAATATGACTCATATATGTATGAGATTATTGTAGATCATTTAGTGTGTGATGTATGAAAAGAATATAGCAGACCTAATGTTCAAACTATTAGGCTAAGGGTTTATGTATATTGCAAAACTTAAACCGGTACTGAATCTCGCATAGAAGATGCCAATCTGAAGCAGTACAAGACATTGGATTTGTATAATCCAATTTTTTAAGTCAGTGTGACTTCTTTTGTAATTGAGCAGTGAGCTCTAGGAATTTGGCCTTCCTACATATGCAGGCTCCTATTGTAAACAGTAATATTCCCTTATTGGCCAGTAAGCGAATATTGTGAGTCACAAATCCCACCGAGGTTTTTCCCACACTGGGTTTCCTCATTAAAATATTGTGTTATGGTGTGTCTCTTATGTTTTTGATTAATGAAAAAGCAGGTTTTGAAGGGGCCCCAAAACCCTATACAAGCAAGATTAAAACAACAAAGCCACGAGAAACAGAACAAAAGGAAAAAACCAATGGAAAACTAGGAAAAACCCACAAAAGCCCCTAAAAGCCAGTAGGCCATCCAGGAATTAGATTTTATCCAGGGTGCTACTAATTTCTTGCAGCTCTTTGATGTTGTCTTTGAGGTTGGGAGGGTCCTTGGCCACAATAGCCACAACTTTCTTGATACTGGCACTGGTTCTCGTAGCAGTTCCACCCACTGGGGTAGCATCACCACCACTTCCAGTCTAGATGGTCTCCTCCTCCAGGTCGAGGGTCCTTGGTCTTATGTTGCGGTTGCTATTCTTATTTACTTTACCAATACACAATTTTAATATGTTTTTCATGTTATAACTTAAGAAAATCATCTAACCGGTTAGATACTGATTCACACCCCCCTCTCAGTATCTTTGGGAATCCTAACATCATGTTTATTGCATATGATGATTTATCATGTGTTATTAGTGTTTACATTAGATGTGAATGATGTTGATGTCATTTATTACATGGTATCTTTTCTATGATGTCTCGCTATTGTGGATGTGAAAGGGAAGATGTCACATCACTCATTTTATGAGAGAGGTGTGATGTTACGATTCTCTTTCACCTATTTGCGTATCTTTTGTTTATATATATGTTATGCATAGACGTTAGGTGTTATGTAGTTTACAGGTACTAGGAATCGACTTCAATTGGTCTTATAGGTGCATGCCTTTAATCCTAATGGTAGTTGATCAGAGGCAACATTAAGGCCCTACTACATCTTAACCCTAGTCAATGTCCTATGTGAGTCATAGTGTTCTTGGCTAGAGTCATCTTGTTAGGTTTTGTGTGGTTATATGAATTTTGTATTTTATTTAATTTATTGATGGTTTGATGTTATATTCTTGTAGTAAATAATAAATAAATTATAATGTGTAATCATAAGTGTGAATGATTAATTCTGTAGGTTATATTGTGGTTCTCATATTATAATGCTCATATTGTTTTGTGGATTATATTATTGTAGCATTTATGTTATATGTGGGATTGATTTATTTATATTTTGTATTTGTGGGAAAGTTAATTAGTAATTTATTTTTATTACTATTTCATTTATTTACATTTAAGTGATATTTGTTCGAATTGGGTTTCCTAATTTTGTCCTTGTTGCAAGATGAAAGTTTTTTTTTTTTGTTTGCATGTGTTTTGGGAAGGAATAGAGAGTTTTTTTTTATAGTTTTTGGAGAGTGGTTTTGGGGATGGGGATGCTTGTTTTGTGGATGGTTTTTCAAAAATGTGAATGGTTGAAAAGGGTTTCAATCTGCATGTGTTTGGAGTGAATTTTGATGAAAATTTGAGAAAGGAATTCATGAAGATTGTAAGAAAATTTAATGTATTAATTTTAAAATTATTGGATTTCATGTGGAATTTCATTTTGGAGTCTTTGTAGTTCATGTTGTATTTTTGTTTGTGCGAAGGTTGCTTGACTTCATCTTCATAGTCTTATTCTTCACTTTCTAGGTCAGAGTTTTCTTGATTTACTCTTGGTTTATGTACTTTTGTTTATATAAAATGAAAATAAGTATTTATTTTATTTTTGTATAATGCTTTGAAAGATATGGAAATGATTTGGTTTCATGCTTTGTTATTTTCTTAATTGGATGTTTCGGGTGCTCTCATTTCACTCTTTTAAAGAGTTATTTTGGGTATTGATGTCTTGTAATTTGAGTTTTAATCATAGGGCCCATAGAATTATATTTCTAAGTAGGAGACTCACCAGTCTCAAATAATTTTGTGTTATATTTAATATCTTTTGTCATCTGGGTGTCATGATTAAGCCGTAAATCAACCTAGGGTTGCAATCCCGATTTTCTTGTAAAAGTGCCATAAAAAAGGGTATATGCACTAAAAGACATGTCATATGCGCCATTTTATGATTCATATGCCTTATTTTATGAGTCGTATGCACCACTTCATGAATCATATGTGTTATTTCATAGTTTTGCCTTCTAGATCAGTCTTTGGGGTATTTATCTTGTTTTTGTGATAAATGTGCTAAAACAGAGTGTGTATGTGCCACTTTATGTTGTATATGCACCATTTCATGTTTTATATGTGTTGGCAGTATATATAAATTTACATTTTTATATCGCCTTATGGAGTTATGTCCCTAAATGGTCCTTTGGTCTAGTTGTGTTTCTTGAATTCTCTGTGCATATCAGTCTTTGTAGTCTCCTTTATTTAAGTTTCATTGTGCTAAACTTGAACCTTGAACTTGAACCTTTCTGGTTCAAAGTTCAAAGTTCAACAAGCGTCATGTTTTAGTTTTTCCCCGTGCGGTCTTGTAAGTCTTTTTCACTGTTTGTCGGTATTTTGCATTGGTTGAACCTTGAACTTGAACCTTTTTGGTTCAAGGTTCAAAGTTCAATATTGGTCATGTATATATTTTTGTGTCACTGTTGTTCTTCAAGGTTCAAAGTTCAATGTGTGATTTCTTGGAAATCATATGACTTTTCATGAGATGGTGGCATGGATTTTTAGGAATGGCTAGACGGTGGTAGAAAAAGGGAATATTCTCCCATAATGATTTAAAAGTTGTCATTAATAGAAAGTATGGCATGGGAATATGTGTTTTTAGATATGAAGTGACTTGTTATTAAATGCATGATCGTGTGTGATCATTTTAGAGTAATGTCGTACAAGTAAAGAGTAATGATGATGAGTTATGGAAATCATGGGTAAGATTTTCTTGGTTTTTAAATTGAGCAGTTTCTTTGTCGGGGATTATCATTTGTGAAACATAAGTTTTAAGCAAAGTTTTGGAGTGAAGGGGAATAGACTACGACAGGGGTTTTGCAGATGACAGAGGAAGGAAAGAAGAAAGTTAAGATTAAAGAAGAAAAACTTGACTCTGAAGCTGCACATTCTATTGGTGGCCGAGTTACTAGGTTGAGATACAAGAAGAACTTTTAGCCACCTGTCGCCCATCTCATTCTTGATTTGGACACCGAAGAAGTACAGGGCAATATGATGACCCCTATTTTTTATACTAACAAAGTCATAACCAATGCAAATGCTAATGTCCAAGATTCACAGGGGCTTGATGTTCCTTCTAACATAGATAATGTTATGCTGCTAACTTCAGGGGGGCCTTCGCCCATGCAATCCAAGGATCTGATTGTGGCTTGTAAATGGCTAAGTGATCAATTACCAAGAAAAGGAATGTTGTGCCTATTTCTATGTCCATGGAAGATGCCATGAGTAAATTTATAAGGAGATCTACTAAGCCAAATTGGCTAAAAATGGAGACCATGATCAGTTTTGATGAAGGCACAGAACATTGGACTACACATATTGATAAACCTACATCTGATAAGGATGTTACCATCACCTCATAGGCTGATTATAATATTGAGCAAGTTGATTTGGGGGTAGGAACTAGAGTGGTTGATGTGAAACATTTAGAGTCTTCAACTAAAAGGATTATCTCCCACACTTGGAAAGATGAAAAAGATAAAGCAGAGTTGAAATAGAGTCTAATGCAAATGGCTCAATACATCCACGCTCTGCAAAATAGCCCACTTCCATTGTCCCAAAGCTCTGTTCCCTTTAGTTCAAAATCCCTTGGTAATCAAAAGCTCTTGGATGAGGTTCAATGAAACAAGATGATCGCATAGATTTTCTCTGAGTGGCTCACATCGATTGTGCATCAAGGAACTAATTATATATCAAATTTAGTTCAAATCTTCAAGGATGCCAATGATGTTACCAAGGAATTGGACACTGACTTAATCACATGGCAAAAAGAGAAGACTAAATGGGCAGTGATTTCAAAGAAAATACATGATATTCAGCGCTATGGCTTAATGAATTTTCTTGTTGAAAGACAAGTGCCAGGATTGGACGAGGATATAATGTTCATATGGAAGGAAATTATAGAATGGCGCAATCAAATCATTGAGCAAGGTCATAATGAGTTTGTCAGTCTGCAAGGTGAACTAACAACCTTGAGAACAACCATGCAGAAAGATCTGCATTGTGTTGATGTTTTGCTACTTAAAGAGGATGGCCAGACTCTGGAGGATATAGCAGAAATGGTCAATCTTTTCAGCAGTTGCATTAAGTAGATCAAGGTGGAAAAATCCTTAGCCATGGAAGACTTTACAAAGATTGCTAAAGTGGAATCGATGCTTATAGTGTGTCTTGATCATTTGGACTCTCACAAAGATAAAGTATAGTTGGTGAAAAGGAAGAAAGAACTCTAGAAGCAAAGGGTAATTCATATCAGCCTGCCACATGTAGCAGTAATCCAGGAATTCTCAAGGGTTCATCAGGAGTGGAGTGCAGCGAAAGTGGTTATGGTGTCCACCTAGAATAGCAATCCAGACAATTTGGCTGGAACTGAATCAACTGCATGACTAGCACTGCTGGTAGTTGTATGCCAGCGTGTCTAGCTTTCTTTTATTTTTTGTTATACAGTTACGATAGTTTCTCATTAACTCATTTGGAGTTAATTTTATCTTTGGTTGAACTATTGGGTCTGGTGACCTATTTATAATCCTTGTAATGACTTTATGAAGGTCCACTAAGTTTCTGAAAAACTATCTCTTTAATTTTGGTTGAACACTTTTCGTATGTATTGAAAGTTGATGATCTTTTTTGAATGAAAATCGAATGACAGTTTGTCTTTGGCTTCAAATCTGTGTGTTTGGTGTTTGGAATTTGATTTTTGTGAGAATCTATATCAATAAAGAATCTGTCATAGGTTTCCATATGTGCAGAAAATGTCACTAAAATTTATCTTTAAAGCTTTTCATTTTGTTTTACTATACATGTGAAGTCTGTCGGCTTTACACAAAGAATTATATATATGAATCAATGCTTGTGCTCATTTGGTATTGACTGGTGTATGCAATTACCTTTTTGTACTTTCTGGTGAAAAGTATAATATTTGTTGTATGTAATTTGGAGCTAATTAAATATTTATTAAAGGGAGTTGTACCTTAATTCAGAGGTTAATCAATATGATGGTTATCCCAACTGTATAGTGAGATTTGTCTTTCATTCCTTGGGTGAAAGGGTATAAAAGTTAAATAAATTGTGAGAGACAAATCTGTTTACCAACAATATACACCAAATTATGTTGTATATGTACCATTTCTTTGAGAAAATGCACTAATTCATAGTTTTGCTTCCCAGATTGAGGTTTTGGGGTTCGTGTTAGTCTAGGTCAGACCAGAGGCTTGGTTTTGGGTCTATAACTCTCTATTGTGTTTTTCCAAAGGTTGAATTTATTTTGTATGGATTCATGTGTTTTCCTTTCAGGTGCATGTGTTCATACATTATGGTTCATTATTTATGCATTCTTTGTGATGCTTTGAGAGCAATTGAATTAAGGAATGATTTGTGGATCATAAATGATGTTATGGTTTAAATTTATGTATGGATATTGGTTTGGATTGGTGTTCATAGAATCAATCCCATGCTCGATGATAATGGATTAGTGGCTATATGTATGTTTCTAATTTAGGACTTATCTCCTTGTTGATTGGGATCTTATGGAAGTTCTAATTTTATTTATGAGATATTTACTTATGAGATGTGATTGTAGTGATTCATTATGTGTACCATGGATGATATGATATTTTTGTGATCCTCTTGTTGTACCCATAGGTTAGTGGTATCTAGCTACAAGTTATGGGGAGTGGCTTCCAAGTGGGTTGTGGGGCCTAGGTGATTGCCAAGGAATCTCATTCGAAGTTTCCTCTCAAGTGGGTGTCAATGACCCAAAGTGGTTGTCAAGGAATCTCATTGAGAGTTGGTTTAATCAAGTGATAACATTAAACTAAATTAATTATGGGATGGGCTAAACACACATTAATAAGATGATTTTTGGTACCCCACTCATGGCTTGGAGTTCTCGTTTAGGCTTAAGATGAGATTTGGAAGGGTTGTATGGTAGATCAAAATTCCTTGTCTCCATGGAAGGATAGTTTAGTTCCACATGTGTAGTCAAATGGGCATCTAGGTTTGGAGTTCAGAGAGGGTTGGTCCCCAAGGAAACTATTATTGATGGCATGTGATGACACTCTTCCCTCGTTGTAGCCTAGTACCCTATCCTATGTGGATTGTGGAAGCCTCTAGTGAGTTGTTCTTTATGGTTGATCCTATGTCTTGAGATGTTTCCATCCTTCATTCTGTTTATTATTTGTGAGAGTTTTTATTCCCCTTGGATGTATAGGTGTTGGCCTAGGTCAAGTGATGTGACTTGGGCCTTATCTCATTCTTCGAAGCATGGGGGATGGACCTTTTTGATTCCACATAGTTGGGTAGTTGATGCCTTCTTCCATTGGGATGTCTGGTGGTTTGTTTATGAGCTTGGTGAATGGTTCTTCCTCTCTTTAGTTCCAGTTCTATGGATTTATGATACATGTTTAATCTCTAATATATGTAAAGATTCATCTGTGTACTTGTATTTGTATATCATTCATGTGATCATTGTATCATGTCATTCTTATTGTAAAGATTGGTGTAATATATTATGTTAACCATGCATAAGATATAAGATGTAATGTAATAATGTTATCAAATGTTTAATCTATTTAGTGTTGGTACTGTTGGAATACAATGAATCCAAGAACACTGAGAGGGGGGGGGGGGGGTGAATCAGTGTTTTGCTAGTAATATAAGATTTTGCCTTATTACAACATACACATATAAACCGGTAAATGAAGAAACATATGTCATGAGGTAAATAAACCGGCCACAAGAATGAACACCATAACACAATGAATTTAATATGTGGAAAACCTCAAAGAGGGAAAAACCATGGTGGGATTTGTGACCCACAATATCAATTCACTTACCATATGAAAGATATTACATAGAATGGGGGCCTACACATGCAAGAAGGCACACTGCCTAGAGCACATTGCTTAACACAAAAGAGTCTCACTAGCTACAAGCTTCTACTGAGATAAACAGTAATGGTGAACTCACAAAATGCATCTACAATGCCAAAAAGAGTTCTGGTTATAGCTATGTTCTATACCAGTTTATAAACCTTGAACCCTTTTACTGGTATCTCGTTTCCTCCAAGAATGCTTTAAAAACCATCTACACATCATTGCATGATATAAATTTTGCATACAAATGACCTACATACATATCCTTCACATCACAATGTTCTACTACCTTGTACTCTACCAAAATGACCTAATAAACTAACTTATATACCCTTTACAAACAATATGCCTTATGTCCGCTTACAATACATTACAAAAGATATTCAATGTTGTCCCTATACAATAATTATAAAATTATTCTACAAATAAAGCCTTTTGGATCCCAAACTAATGTCGGCTTTATTGAAGTGTTGGGCATCGGTGCCGATGCTGGTGTCAGTGATGACCCTGATTACTCCAATGTTGGTATCTGCCAGTGTATGCCTCCAATGTTGGTATTTGCTAGTATATGCCTTCTATAGAATCTTGTTGCCATCAATGACAACATATGAATCCAATGAGTGTCAATTGCCAACAATCTCCCCCTTTGGCATTGATGGCAACACTCATTTGAAAAATGGATTCCCTGTCGGTTTAACTCAAACATGCTCCCCCTGAGCTGATTGACTATGTTTGCAATATACTGTCTGTTTGATATCCTCCCCCTAGGATTATATACATATACATATTTTTCACATACATATACTCCACCTTTGGCATCAATGCCAAAGACCGGTGAAAGAATTGAAAGAATAATTACAAATTACTTTACCGGAGCTTGACCAATTTCATGATTTCTGAATAAGCTTTCTATAGAAATTGTATATAGGTATCCCAACTAGTTTTTAATGATTTAGATATGGATACAAGTCCACTTATTAAATATGAAAGTGGTTCTTTCTTAGTGACCTTTGGTGGTGTGGTCTTTGCAAGCATATCCATGCATTCCTTCTTATGTACACCAAGTGAATCCAATCTTGGACTCACCAACCCTCTGAGACTCCTTTCTCTCCAAATAATCTTGTCTCTTTCCTTTTCAAAAGAAAAAAATTGGTTCTCCAAAGTCAAAATTTGTCCATCAGTAGATGTTGTAAGTGAAGTTAGTCCATCAAAATAATTAGCAATCTTTTCTTGTAACTCCTTTATCCTCTTATCTATATTTGTTGTAAGAATCTCTATATTACAATAGACCCTATAGATGTTAGTACATTGTTTCAAAGAATTTTCAATAAATATAAGTTTCTCTTCAACCTTCATCTTTTATGTCTCAATAATCTGGTCAAAAGTGGCTTTCTTAGCCAAAGTAAATCTTTCAAGTGCTTGCCAGTCGGAAATCTGCTGTAATGATTGAAAGTTTTTAGAGATGTGCTATGTCAATACTTTAAGCTTGCCGGAAGGGATGCTTCATTTTTAATCATACAATTGGAAATCAATCTATGCAAAACTATTATTGATCTATTATTCCGTTGTCTGCAGATCCCTCCTTCATTAGCTTTTGAGTAGCCATCATCATTATCTCTGTGGGACTCATCTCTATGTTTGATTTCTTCTCAACTTGAGAAGTGTCGATTGCCAAAAGTTTTGTAGAGGAATCAACTGCTGGTTCAGTCTCATTTTCCTTTTCTATCTTCTTCTTATCCTCTCCCGGTGTATCCCTTTTCTCATCCTCTTTTGCACTGATGGCTTCACTACTTGGTGCAGTATCTATTACTGTAGGTGGACTATTATCCACAATATTATCTGTATCATGTACATTTTTAATTTACCTTTCTCAGGTTGCACAAATGTTATCTTTTTTGTTTAGACTGTACACTCTCATCAATTTTAGGTTTATCTACTGGTTCATTCAAATTTTGATTTGAACTTCCCAAAATTCATTTCCCTTTAGATCTGTTCGGCACGGTGGGAGTTGTTGCCTTGGCAAATTCTTCTTGAGAAGTAAGGAAATCAATATTCTTTTGGCCCAACCATCTCTAGTCTCATTTATTATTTCATTGACTCTGGCCATCATTAAGCTTATTTGTCAGGGTTCGCTGCTAAAGATTGTTTTATTTGCAACTTCTATACATCTTTTCATTTTCTCATTATTTATAGTACCACAAATGCCCAAAAGTTCAACTTCTTTAATCTCTCTGTCCCTCTTGATTGCATCTAGTCTACTTGCATCTAACTTATTATATAATGATAAAGGAATTTCCTTCAAAATTTCTACCAAAGCCTTCTTATATATGTCTAAATGTAACAAAATTGCTTCTTCCATTTTATTTTGTTCATTGTCATCTAAATCTTCATAGAAATTTGACACATTCTATCATGTCCCCTCCTTGATCATTATATATCCTAAATGAAGAAATTATTATTATTAATTAATATAATAATTACCAAAGAATGATTATTTGAAATCTATTTATTTATTAAATATTATTATTTAATTAATATTTATTAATGTTTGAAATATTCAAATAAAAATAAATTAATATTATATTATAAACATAATTTATGTATTTAAAATAATAAACACATAATTTATATATCCAATAATAAATGTGGACAATGACTAATAAGAATTACCCAATCTAAATAACAATTAGCATTGACTAAGTACTATCGACGCATAATCTCAAGATACAGATGATCAAATACCATGATCAATGAATATATTACAGTGTTGGAAAGCATTCAAGTTGTCATTTGAAATTGGAATTGGATCATCACATACACAAGACTTGGAGAGCTCTATAACTAGAGTATCCCCTCTCGAACTATCACTAGGAGCAGAAGTAATAGACAATTCAAACTATCAACATTATGGTACATAATCTGTGAACCAATCTAGGCAATGAAATTGTCTTACAAAGTAAGACATCACAATTTCATGAAATTGAACCTTATGGTTCAATTGTCCAATGCATATCAGGGTTGCAATCACCTAACTCATATCAGGTTTGCTTAATATTTAAGGGTGCAACAATCTTGTTCACAAACTATTAATTAATTCCAAGGATTAAGTAAATCGGTTCAATAATTATTAAACATGGATTATGAAAGGGCAACAATTAATTATAGAAAGTGTCTCTTCACAAATAACATGACCATAGAGAAAGGGGCATGATCCTCCAACATGGAAGAAATTGTATAAGAAACCATTCTAATTTCCAAGAGGAGGGAGGGAAGGATTCAAATCTGACATTTTATAAGATGTCAATACCCAGCAGTTTCCTCTAGATATTGCAGTTTGAGTATGAATTTTCTGAGCAAACATTCTTGTTATCAGTGGTATGTATGAGGATGGCTTAATTTGTATGCTTATATATGAAGCCTAAAAATGTTTACACAGACTTTAATAGTAATATTAATATAAACTACAATAAGTATGACAATTATACTTAATATATAATGGCAGACCAGATCTAAAGCATGTTAGATCTGTCTGCTTTTTTTTTAGCCACCATTATACTAACCTTTATGTTTTTAGGCAATAGTGGTATTAATGATGTAAACAAAAAGGTAATTAGCAAATGTATTAATAATTGGTAAATTAATAAATACATAACTAATAAATATATCTATGATTTATAATAGAATATAATGTATTTATTAGTGTTATGTTCAAATCAGAATCAGGAATAATATAAGGGTTATAAATATAGGTATTGATATAATAATAGATATTAATATAATATCTTTGGAAACTACTCTACAGTAATGCATAATAACTCATACAATTAGTAATTAATAAATAAATAAATGATTTATAAATGAATCAAAATAAGTTTAATTAACTTGTATGATAAATTGGTAAGTACTTGATAGACTAAAGAAATATATAATATCATAGAGCATGGACTATAGACTGCAAAGAGGTAAATGATTAACTTACACGCCATGAGGATGTATGTATGTGTGGACATGTGTGCCACATGCACACACACATATTAGTGAGGATTTTGTCATATGTGAGATAGTATGCCAATCTTTAGGGAAGATTTATAGTAGTATAGGAATATTGTCTCATGGGCATGTAACAAATAAATATATGTATGCATGCAACATATTTGTAAATATTTAGGAACAATATTACTAATTAAGGAATATGTACATGCAGACATAAAATATAGATGATAATGAAATATAAATTGTTCTATGAATAACAATAATTTGGCTATGTGATGGAGGCTATTGGGAGAAAAGTCCCTTAGCCTAATTGATGCAGGGGGATCCCCTACTCTAGACCTCTCAAGGGTTCAGTCACTCAAAGAGACACACAAGAGGATCCTTCTACATGATAGGTGAAACACACTCTCCCTTCCAACTCCCATTGATCATGATTGATCATCTCATCAATTGCCTAAGGCTCCACTCTTTAGGTTTTGATAACCTACTCACTCCTTTGGACTCTACTCTAAGATCAACACTTGACTCTTAAGTCTCCTCAATACCCTAAATCCAAGGTATATTCTTCCCACATTGAATTTGAAATCCCTACAATCCACTAGACTCCAAACTAGGTTCTCAAGAAAAAATGCTCAACACTTTGATTAAATAAAACCAAAATTACCTTCTTGTTGTCCTCTTAGATATACCTCTACACAGAGGTACATAACTTTTTGAATCGGTTAAAAAATTATCAATCACCCTAGTGAGATTCTAAAGAACTTGATTTAGAACAATATATTAAAACTTTAGACAAATCCAAAAGTGCAACCCTGAGATATGGCCCCCACATCAAGCTGCATTTTCTGTGACTGTCACACTATGACAGTCTGCTGCTATCTTTGGAAACCCACTGGTTTAAGCCTTCCTTGGGAAATCCACTTGCTCCAAAACCTTAGGAAGTTAGTATAAACACCACAAAACACTCCTCTAAGCCCTCCTGGCCTTAACATGCTCTGCCATAACAAACAAAGCCTCCACCATTTGACTGTAATAGTCAATCTGCCCCTGTGACAAAAACAGTCATAAAAACCTCTTGCATGCACGTGCCAAATACTTCATGGAACCTTGCACACACCTTGGATAGGTAGAATACATCCTTTTCCTCATCCTTGCCCCAAATGAGGATTGGTTAAGCATAAAAACAAAAGATATCACATTTATGAAGCCACTGGTTACCCTAGTTCAAGGTTTTGGCAGATTTTAGTACAACTTTGATATCTTTATCAAATGAACACCAAATCAAATGCCACTACCTCCAAAACAAATTTATATCATTCCTTTATCATCCAAAAACAAGAATATTTCAAAATACAAACATGAAATGCATCAAAATTAACAAAAGATCTGATTGTTCGTGTTGAAAACTCAGAAAATGCACATGAAAATATGGTTTTTATTGCTCCAAATGATTGTCTTCGACCATACACTCACCCTATCCCTCAATATCATTGTTTTAAAACCTTTTATATCACTTTTGGCCTTAAATACTGAACCATAACCACCCAACTACCTCTAACCACCTATTTTTGTCATTTTTTTGTATTTTTGACAATAAAAGTTGTTCAAAAAGTTGTCATTTGACAAACAAAGTTGTCAATATGAAACAAATTGACCCCTAACTCTACCAACACATAAAAATGGTCTTAATATGACCTTATAAACATTTCAAACATGTTTTATTCCTCACAAACCTATTCTACCCTTCAAAACCCAATTTTAGCCATTTCTAGGCCTAATTGCCAATTTTGACAATTTTACACTTTTTGACCTTTCTATTACAATTCATTTCATTTATTGGCTCTAATGGCCATGATTGCATTGTTTTATGACCTTAAATGCCTTTTAGACTTCATTTCTCATTGATTCTTCATGAGGGCCTATCAGTGACCCTAGTGCACCTTGCCTCCATAGGTCTTCATAGGTGCACTTTCATATTTAATAAGTGGACTTGTATCCATATCTAAATCATTCAGAACTAGTTGGGATACCTATATACAATTTCTATAGAAAGCTTATTCGGAAATCTTGAAATTGGTCAAGCTCCAGTAAAGTAATTTGTAATTATTCTTTCAATTCTTTCACCGGTCTTTGGCATTGATGCCAAAGGGGGAGTATATGTATGTGAAAAATATGTATATGTATATAATCCTAGGGGGAGGATATTAGACAAAGAGTATATTGCAAACATAGTCAATCAGCTCAAGGGGAGCATGTTTGAGTTAAACTGATAGGGAGTCCATTTTTCAAATGAGTGTTACCATATGAATTAAAGTCTAAAAGGCCTTTAAGGTCTTAAAAAAATGTAATCATGGCCACTATAGCCAATAAATGCAATGAATTGTAATAGAAAGGTCAAAAAGTGTAAAATTGTCAAAATTGGCAATTAGGCCTAGAAAGGGCTAAAATTGGGTTTTGAAGGGTAGAATAGGTTTGTGAGGAATAAAAAATGTTTGAAATGTTTATAAGGTCATATTAAGACCATTTTTATGTGTTGGTAGAGTTAGGGGTCAAGTTGTTTTATATTGACAACTTTGTTTGTCAAATGACAACTTTTTGAGCAACTTTTATTGTCAAAAATGCAAAAAAATGATAAAAATAGATGGTTAGAGGTAGTTGGGTGGTTATGGTTTGGTCTTGAAGGACACAAGTGCTATAAAAGGTTGTAAAACAATGATATTGAGGGATATGGTGAGTGTATGGTCAAAGACAATCATTTGGAGCAATAAAAACCATATTTTCATGTGCATTTTCTAAGTTTTCAACACGGACAGTCAGATCTTTTGTTAATTTTGATGCATTTCATGTTTTTATTTTGAAATATTATTGTTTGGGGATGATAAAGGAATTATATAACTTTTTTTTGGAGGAAGTGGCATTTGATTTGGTGTTCATTTGAAAAAGATATCAAAGTTTTACTAAAATCTGCCAAAACCTTGAACTAGGGTAACTAGTGGCTTCATAAATGTGATATCTTTTATTTTTATGATTAACCAATCCTCATTTTGGGCAGAGATGAGGCCAAGGATGTATTCTACCTGTCCAAGGTGTGTGCAAGGTTCCATGAAGGAGTTTGCATGTGCATGCAAGAGGTTTTTATGACTGTTTCTGTCACAGGGGCAAATTGACTGTTATAGTCAAATGGTGGAGGCTTTGTTTGTTATGGCAAAGCATGTTAAGGCCAAGAGGGATTAGAGTGTTGTTTAGTGTTTCTAATAACTTCCTAAGGTGTTGGAGCAAGTAGAGTTCCCAAGGAAGGCTTAAACCAGTGGTTTTCCAAAGATAGCAGTAGACTGTCATAGTGTAACAATCACAAAAAATGCAGCCTGATGCGGGGGCCATATCTCAGGGTTGCACCATTGGATTTGTCTAAATGTTTAATATATTGTTCTAAATCAAGTTCTTTAGAATCTCACTGGAGCGCTGGATAAGTTTTGAAATGATTCAAAATTTATATACCTCTGTGTATAGGTATATCTAAGAGGACAACAAGAAGGTAATTTTGGTTTTATTTAATCAAAGTGTTGAACATTTTTGTCTTGAGAACCTAGTTTGGACTCTAGTGGATTGTAGGGCTTTCAAATTCAATGTGGGAAGAATATACCTTGGATTTAGGGTATTGAGGAGACTTAAGAGTCGTCAAGTGTTGATCCTAGAGTAGATTCCAAAGGAGTGAGTAGGTTATCAAAACCTTAAGAGTGCAGCCTTAGGCAATTGATGAGATGATCAATCATGATCAATGGGAGTTGGAAGGGAGAGTGTGTTTCACCTAGCATGTAGAAGGATCCTCCTATGTGTCTCTTTGAGTGACTGAACCCTTGAGAGGTCTAGAGTAGGGGATCCCTCTGCATCACTAATGCAGGGATTATGATAATCCCGGGTAGGATGTATATACTGAATATCTATATGCATATATGTTATGGATTGGTTGACAAAGTTCATCCAAGAAAAGATGGATCTGGTCAGTCCTCTCTAGTAGACTTGGATGATGAGATGCATCATCCAAGGTAAGGAATTGATCATATATGAAGGTCTTCCTTGGTATGGCTTGGGTGTAAGAAATTAGATCCAAGACAGGAATCAAATTAACCTTTGATTTCTTGGTATGGCTTGGAACCAAGATGGGTTCCAAGAAGGTGAGCTTCATAGCCACCTAAGGACATGTCCCAGCACTACACTCATATCCTTTTTAAGAATTGAGATTAGTGTTAATTAAGTAATTTAAGTTTAATTGCAAATTAGATTAGTTTTTTATTACGGTAAAAGCCGGTTTTGAAGGGGCCCCAAAACCCTTTACAAAAGATCCTTAAGAAAAAAGAGCATTAAGAAACCAAAAGGAACAAACATAAAAAAAACCAGCAAACAAGCCCCACAATACTAGCAATGACCAGCCAAAACAGACAAAGCACAGAAAATGAACTATTTTATGTTTTTCGGGGCATTAGCCAAGTTTCCACTAATCCCATACAATTCTTTAATATTATCCCTAAGTTTGGGGATTTCCATAGAGGAGGCCACAACAGCTTTCTTCAAGCTCACCCTAGTTCTCTTTGCCACTCCACTAGGCATGCTTTCCACAATCCCTATCTCAATTTCATCTTCATCAATGTCAAGGTCCATGACCAGTTTGGGAGAGCTGGAGCTTTCAAGGACCTTAGAGATTTCCTCTAGGTTCTTAGTGGCAGCAGTCAAGATATCCGGAATCATGCCCAACAAGTTTTTCATTACAGCTTTTGCTTCCTCCAGATTATCAATCTGAGCTTCCATCTTCTTAGCTTTTTCCTCCATGTCCTACTTCTGTTGCTTCTGGTACCTTTCATCTTCCTTCCTTTTCTCTTCCAATTGCTTCCCATTTTTTTCCAGATTCTTTATAAATTCATAAGTCCACCTGTCAAAACCCAATCTAGCCTCAGTCAGGTTTTTGAGATCATCTAGAAATAACCCTTCTCCAGCATAGTCCTTAACCTTGCTCACATTATCCTTGACCATTTCTTGCTCGGGTTCCTTATTCTTCTCCTTCTCAATATCCATTTGTTTTTCCTCATCAACCTTATCATCCTTCTCCACCATTGGCTGGCTATTGTCATTTCCTAAGCTCACACTGTGAGTAGGACTATCTTGGTTGAACATGTCCTCAGCTTCACCTTCCTCTTCCCCCACGTCCTCTTCTTTCCAACTTTCCTCACCTCCAGACTCATCTATTTCCATCTCACTACCATATTTTCCAGTTTCCTCTGAATCATTCTTGTCCTCTTGGATTTTCATCCCAGTAGCACTTTTGCTCTTTTTTCTCTGAGTTAGCTCTTCCTTTCTCGGTTTGCCTTCCTCCACCTTTCTCTTGCCTTTCCCTGGAGACACAAAAAATATCTTATTTTCCTAGATAGCAAGTATTTTGCAGTGCTCATATATGAGCAAAATGAGGCCACAATGAAGCTCTGGGTTCGAAGGATTCTTGTTGTGCTTATTAAGAGACCTCGACAGAGACCTAAAGAGGTTGTAGGATAGAGAAACCCTTTTATCATGCCTGAAATGATTTAACAACACAAAATGGTATGTGTGGGCCCTAGTAAAATGATCCTTCACGATAATGTATTCCATGATAGCATTCAACACAAAACCCCAAATTTTCTTAATGTTGGAAGCATCATAATAACCCCCCATTGCTTTACCAATTTTTGCCCTCTCCTTCTCCTTACGCGGAAAAAGCTTAATCACGTTATTTGAAACTTTCAGATCTCTAAAAAAATTGAGACCGAAGTGGGGCATACTAGTTACAGTCGCTATGAGGCTCGCATCCAATTTAAACCTCACACATGGATTTTAAAAGACCCGTTACTCCACTTTTCAGTAATTTTAGAGACTACAAGATTAACCCTATCTTTATCATAATCAACCAGCTTCTCTATGAAATTTGTCATGAACCCTTTTTCTAGCTTCGTCCATACCTTTAGCATTTCCTTCCATCTAGAGATATTATCAGGTTCCTCCCTCCTTAGATCCCCTCTCATATTCAAGTTCAAAATGCCAGCTCTGGTCTTCTGCAATTTCAAAGCTTCCTTCCTGTTGTCTCTCAAAATTTTAAAAATATTAACCCACAAAGTGTGCAGAGGATTAATATCTTTGATTAGGATTCTACCACTTTGCTAAGTAATCATAACCTTTCTATAAATGTATAGATTACTCATTAAAACTATCATAATTGATTGTGCGGTCCCTCTTTCCCCGTGAATCTATCCTTTCTTAGAAGATATTTAATATTAAAATTAATATTATCTTCCCTTTGCCAAATGCTTTCAGCTTCATAATTAATGCCTAGGTTCGCCAAACCATCCGCAACCAATTTTTTTTTTTTAAAGGCATGTTAAATTATAATAACTTTGAAGCTAACAATAATTTCTCTAGCTTTTAAAATTATGTTTTCTATAGACCATGATGGCTCAGTTTCCCCTTCAGGGACTTGATAATATTTAGTGAGTCTCCCTCCAGCCATAAGTTATCATGATTTAGATTCTTAGCAATAATCAAAGTACTCAAAGCTACAGATGCTTCTGCATAATGACTAGTTTGACTACCCAAGGGGCTAGTGACTGCCACAAGGCAACTTCCAACAAAATTCCTAACAATGCCCCCATAACCAGCTTTACCTGGATTCCCCTTTGATGCCCCATCAAAGTTGGCCTTTATCCATCCCTGAGATGGGAAGCACCACACCAGACCATCCCTACCCTTCTCCTTACTTGATTTGGTAATAGAAAGGTTCCATCTAGCATTAAAGTCTTCTTTAGCTACTAAACCATGATCAGTTCCATTCAAACATTCAAATATACCTCTATATATTTTATCAAGCACAACTTCAGGGTTAGCACTTTTATCCCTAAAAATCCTATTGTTGTGTTCCTTCTAGATGTTCCAGATAACATTAGGAAAAGTAAGTTTCCATAGCTCAAAATTCTTAGGGTTGGAATTAGGACAATACCATTGCCGCCAACACTCCCCCAGAGAGTTCAGGAAAAACCAGCTCAACTTCCACCTACTAAAAATAATTTTCCAAATTTCTTGGTTGAAAGTACACTGGTAGAGAATATGACAAGTAGACTCCTCTTCCCTACAACAAAGAGAACACCTGTTAGGAAAAAGAAATCCATTCTTTTGGAGGTTGTCAAGAATCACTACCTTATTTTGGATAAAAATAAAAAAAAGATATTAACTTTAGGAATTAACTTCTTATTCCACACTTTATCCCAAATAGGAATCTCTTCTAGAACTTTGTTGTAGATGGCCACAACCAAAGACACAGAGTAATTCCCATCTGAGGTCTCCCTCCAAATCAAACTATCCTCTTTATTGTCCCTCAAAATTTAAGAAGAAAGGAAATTCTCAAGAATCTTTAATCTCGGACATTGCTAGTGAACTCAGTCCATTTCCCATTTCTCCAATATTCTCTAACCAAACCCCCATACCTATTTTTGAACCAATATTTCCAATCTTTAAGGATTGGAATTTCCTCCAAAGGTTTATCCAGAAGCCATCTTTCTTCCCAAAATCTTATACTTCTTCCATTCCCCAATTTCCACATTCTTCCAACAGTAGCCCAACTTTTAGCTAATTGAACTGCATTCCAAATTGCAGAACCTTCAACAGTAAAAGAGTTATCCAGAAATTATTCCTCAGAAGGTTGCATATAAAGATATTTCTTTTTCCAGATTAAGTTTCATTCTCTTTCCTCCCCTTTCATTCTCCATATTTGTTTTGTTAATAAGGCATTATTCATAGAGCTAATATTCCTTAAACCCAACCTCCTAGAAGCCTTAGGGGAACAAATTTTTTTCCAAGCAATAAGGGGAATTCTATTCTTGTCTTCCACTCCCAACCAAAGAATTTTTTTTTTGGATTCCTTCAATTGCCTCCACAAACTTTCTAGGGATTTTAAACAGACTAAGAGCATAAATAGGCAAGTTTTGGAGAGTAGCTTTAAGCAGCGTAACCTTGCCTGCTTGACTAAGGATAGCTCCTTTCCAACCAGCCAATTTAGAGTTCAATCTATCAACCATCTTCATCCAGAAATTCTCCGAAGGCTTAAAAAAAAGGGGAAGCCCCAAGTAATTAGAGGGAAACTCATCAATTTTACATCCAAGAATTCTTTCAATCCTTAATTGTCTTTGAATAGGGGTATTGATGAAGAACAATGAGCTCTTATCCCAATTAATTTTTTGGCCAGAAGTAGATTCATAAATATTCATAACATTCTTTATATTTCTTGCTTCCCTAATAGTTGCTTCCCCCATAGTAATTGAATCATCAACAAACTATTCATGAGTACAAGTTACATTGGAAGATGAAGGTTTCAAGCCTTTGAGATTACCTTCTTCCACATTTTTAATTATAAATCTACGCAAACTTTTAGCTAAAATAGTAAACAAGATAGGGGAAATGGGACCCCCCTATCTTAGACCTCTAGTTTTTTTGAAGCAAATTAGATTATATATATATATATATATATATTTGTTGTGTTCTAACAATATGTTTTGCAAGACATTGATCTCTAACTAGTAGGGACATTACAATGGTATTAGAGCATGATCCTACCATCCTATGGGACAAAACTACAACATTGCTCTTTAATATGTGTGTACTTTCCAGATGAATATTTCATTCCTTACAAGCATATACTTCCTACCTTGTGAATATTTGTGAATACTAAATTCATTTTTCATGTATGTTCCTTACCTAGCTCATGCCATGCGTATATTCATACAAGTTTTGTATGCTTCATGTTCTATGTACTTATGTACATGCTTCCTTCTTTAAAGGCTAGTGGTATGAATGCTTATGAATGTGCTTAATACCTTGCCCTTATTTATGTTCTTTACATGTGTACTTCATACTACATGTGTATTCATTTGAAACTATCTTGCCCTAAGTAAATAATTGATAATGTAATTCAAATATTTTTGTAGTGATGGGATTCTTCACCATTCTCTAATACTTGCAAAGATAAGGAGTGTGTGGGGGAAAGGCAAAGTAAATCGGTCACATGGTGAAAATGGTCCCAAGACGAGTAGCAAACCTTGAGGGAGTCACATGTAGACTATGTCATGCGCCCTTGGCACAGTAAATCTTCCATCTTGTAAAGTTTAGCAGAATAGGGAAGAGGAGTCTCATTTATCTACGAGAAGTAAATCATTGTGGTTCTACTTTTGGTTGATCTAGAATAGTTCCAAAGATATGAATTGATTGGAAAATATGGATCAATCCAATGTGCTTTATGATGAATAATGATGAACAACAAATACCCTAGTCGGTACTGAGAGGAGGGGGGTGAATCAATACAAAAGAAAACTTTCCCAACAATTTATCAAGTTAAAGCAATATCAACTGGTTGTCTTCATTACTAAACTTAACCATGGCAATACCAGTTAAACATGGTAAGACTTCAGACAACATAAAATAATAAGTTTGAACACTTCAAATAGATTCAATACTTGATAACAACTTCATGTTACTACTTACTAAGTTGCCATTAGTTTTATGTCCAAAGTCATTCTATATACTCTAGTTGGTTATTACTACTGAAACATTTAGTCAGTATATACTGTCAGTTTAGTCAAATTTTGTAAGTATATAGATTTTTGAGTTATGACTTTGAAAGAAATTTTGTCAAACATCTCAACTAATGTCAAAAGGGGAGATTGTTACTACTTACTAAGTTGCCATTAGTTTTATGTCCAAAGTCATTCTATATACTCTAGCCGGTTATTACTACCGAAACATTCAGTCGGTAAGCACAGAGCAGTCGGTTATAGAAGAAAGTAGTCATAGAGCTTAGTATACACTGAGCTTTCTACCAAGTAACATTCTATGTCTACCGAGCAACAAAAATGATACACCGAGTGAAACATGTTACCAGATTCATTGAACCTAGACACATATGGGAAACATGTTACAAGATCGAGGAATGGGGAATCATTATCACTTAGGAAATTGTACCTTAAAGATTTTGTATGATCTTGAGGTCATCTATCCAATGAAATATTTTGTATGGTTATTCATTCAATGAATCATGTTTGTAAGATCGAAGCATGAACAGATCACTAACATAAGAGATTTATTTATACAACATGAATTGAGGATCAAAAAGTGAAGGTGTGTGAAGCAATACATGTGTAATAGATAAGGAAGCACTGAGTATTGTGATTGTTAGAGACACAAAGGTCACCAAGAAGGATTTTAGAGAACAGTCAACGAATAGAGTAAACAGAAGGGTTTACCGAGTTAATCTATGGATTACTGAGGTATGCTATAAGCAAGGTAATCTCATTTTGAGCACATAGAATTTGCTATAACATTTCAGATGTGAAGTTATAGATATTTTGTAATATTGTGATGTAATATTTCAAGTTGTAAGAGACACCTTTAACAGGGTAAAAGACTCTAACAAAGTCTATAAATTGTAAAGCCTTTAACTAGGTGCAACATTTAGAATAAGCATTGTAAAATCCTTTAGCAAGGTAGATCTAACGATCTTGATACTCCTAATAGGGTAAGCTATCAGAAATAGATAAACATGTAGCTCTAACTGAGCAACCTTTATTATTGCAGTAGTGAAGTTGTGGGTGCCATCCCCACCACAGTTTTTCTCTCTAACCAAGAGTTTTTGCATAATGGAAATATATGTGTTATGGAGTGAATCATGTATGATTGTTATTTATTTGTTTTAGCATTATATTATGTTACAATAGTTTTTGGTTTATGTATAACAGTAAAGTTATTGTTGAAGAAAATATTTGAAGTACTGATTCACCCCTCCCCTCTCAGTGCATTAGCTTTCCATATTGGGCCTAACAATTGGTATCAGAGCTTGAATCTTGGAAAAGGGTTTAACTGCCTAAAGAGAAAGATCTTATCAATGGAAGGCTATAGACAATCTCGGAGAATTGTGAATCTTCAAAATGAATTGGATCATGCTAATCAAGTGATTGCTAACATGCAAAAACAAATGCAAAAATCTCTGAAAGTTAGAAGAAGATTGTCTAATGATTTGCAGGACTCTTAAGAGTTAGTGGAACAAATTGAGACATCATCTGAGAACAATATATCTAAAGAGACTAAAGAAATGATTGGAGAACTGAAAGAAAAGAACAAAGCACTGATTGATCAGCTAAAAGCAATGAAAAGAGAACATGAACATTTCAGCACACAGATGACTAAAAATCTTGATGCATTGAGGACAACTGAGGATAAATTAAGAGATCTAGAAAGAGAAAAAAAATAGTTTGAAGCATTAGTATTTGAAAGGAATGATGAAATCACAAGGTTGACTAGAATTCAATAAAATCTGTCAGATCAATTGGGTTATGCACATCATGAAGCAAATCTGAAAGATGATGAGAATCAAGCATTGAAACTTGAAGTATCAAGGTTGACCGATGAACTTGAAACAGTGAAGAAATCCAAAGAAACACTGAAGAAGAGTTATGAAGCATCAAAGATGTTGGATGAGAAACTTAATACAAAAAGACCCAACAAAGTTGTAGGACTCGGTTACAAGGGAAAAGACTCTACCAAGAAGGGAATCCACACTACCAAGAAAGGAGAATCATCTAAACAAGTTGGAAACAAAAAGAACATCAAAAGAAGGAAGCTTATTTGCAATTACTATGGAAAACAAGGACATACTGCCAACATGTGCCAAATCAGAAAAGGTAAGCAACCGAATGTGACAAGGTCTAATGGTTATTGTTACAATTGCAATAAATATGGTCACACATCTAACTAATGTAGGACAAAGTCTGCTAGCAATTATCAGAAGGAAAAATTCAAAGGGTTTTGTAAAAACTGCAATAGATATGGACATAGTACCAAGAAGTGTTGGTTTAAGAAGAAGAACTATATGTGGTCTGCACACCGAGCAAATACTAGAAGCTACCGAACTCACACAGATCTTGACCAATAGTATACTGCAATACCATGGGATTATAATACAAGGATATGGTGTGAATGTTGTGGAAGATATGGACATATAAGTGCCAACTGCTTTATAAGATTTGGAATGAACAACCAAAGATCATGGAGAAATCCTCGCATGGCATGTTTTCATTGTCACAAAGTTGGACACTTGGCTAGAGATTGCAGAGATCAACCTAGAGGAGACACTGAGGAAATAAGAAGCAAATTACAGATGATTTGGAAAAGGAAATTGTGTCAAATGAAAAAAGCACCTTATCTACCAAGTTAGGTGCACCTATTCCAAATTAATCGATGAAGGTATGAAGGGACTGCATTCTCTCAAGGTTAAATCTTAACAGTTCCTATTTTATAATGTACTTAATTCAAAATCTACATAGCTAAAGATGCATTAGGAAATTTGAAATTTTATCAAGTCTTTTGGAAGCCTATTTAGTCGGTAAATATAGGAAGTCTGGCTACTCGGTAAAAGCATAAAAAGGAAGTGGTACCGAGTGCATTTAATGTTTTCTTACCTAACTGCATGGAGCCCGATAAGGTAAAATTGTGTACTTAAAGCTTTTGCGTGGTCATTTTACACTTACCAAGTTTTCAAGAAAGCAGAGCAAAGTGATTCAAAGGCGATCAAACCTCCTCCAAAGTGAAATTCAAGGTATTTACATCAATCACAACACATTGTCAAGCTAGTTTACCGATCATATCAGTTGTGAATATTTGTTAAGTGGAAAGCATATGTCGTTTAAAAGTTTTCAAACCCTAAGGATCTTTTGTTAAGTGATTATCTGAAATTTGAAATGGCACCTAAGATCTAGAAGCCCGTTGTTGTTGAGAACATTGAGAAGTCCTCACTGAAATACTCTCTAACTCCCAAAATAACTTTTGAACCGAATGATAAAACTGCATTTTCACTCATTCTGGATAGGGTTTTACTAGTTGAGGATGTTAGATTCTTCACTAAGTGTCGTGTTGAGGAACTAGGTCATGTTGAGATCAAGGACACATATGATGAGTTGTGTACCAATGGAAAACTATATAACAAGTTTGAACACATTAAATTCAAGGGATTGACCAAAGCCCTAACCTACCCGCGAGTCTTCAAACCCCAGTGGGTTAAATTTATTTTGAGTAGAGTTCATGATGACTTCATGTGGTTGGAGGAGCAACTATTCAAGATCACCAAGGAAATCATCCACTTGATCACTGGTTACCCTATTTATGACCATGTCCGAGCTCAAAAAATTATTTCACAGAAGGAATTGATCACTTTAACCAAAGTAGAATCTGATTGCAGAGGTCTAAAATTGAATAATGTCATAGATGCAGAGTTGAATTTTGCCATTAGAGTCATAGGCTATTGTTTCTTTCAATCGGCAAGGGAAAATAGTGTACCCTATGCAACAATTGATTTAGCCTATAAAATTGTAAAGAAAGGTATGAAGATTGATCTATGCGAAGTGTTGTTGAAAAATCTATTTGAAAATCTAAACACCATAAGCAAGCCAAAGAAGAACAACTCGACAAACGCACTAAAGTTTGGATCACTTTTGGTATGCATGTTTTTCTATTTTGAGAAATTCTTTCCATCAGTCAGTAATGTAGTTTGGGAGCTACACCAACCAATCACCCATCAAATCAATGACTTCATCAAATAGCTAGGTGATAACTTCAATGATATTATGGATGATTATTTTAGCAAGTTTCAAGAAAAGATGCATAACAGGTATAGGATTCAACCCAAGTTAGTGGAGAAATACAAGGATGATATATGCTTTGAAGTAGACACGGACTACTGCTATGTCAATGCAGTGGAACCAAGAACTCAATCTTTTCCAACTATGGGTTATGAGATTGATTTTGACATTACACAGTAGCAGATAGATGCTTTTCTTGCTCTACCAAGACATGCTACCGAGATGAGATACGGTACACATGAAGAAGTTAAAGAGAAAGTTAAAATGAGCATTGTAGTACCAAAGGCTACAAGAAAAGAAACAAAAATGATTAAGGCATTAACAGAGAAATTTGGAGAAGGTTCTTCCTCCACACTTGTCAAGAGAATTCAAGTCATCATCGAGGAGGAATCTGAAGCCCAAGAAGCAGCTATTACATTGAGCATCGAGTTGCCTAAAGGGAAAATTTTGAAAAGGAAGAAACAGGATACATCAAAGGTATCACTAACTCCTTCACCAAAGGTAACAAAAACTTATAAGAAATCTACTTGGAGACTCGTTTTGACTAAAGATTCCAGTGACACCAAATCTGAAGACACAAGTAAATTTCAGATTGTTAAGAGTCAAAAGAAAGATGTACATAGCGTTGATAATTTTTGTGCTAATCTGAAACAATATGGTGGATTTGGAGCATTTTGATATGTTAAGTATGAATCCAGAAATGATGAAGAAAAGAGACAAATAGAAGAAGTTGTAATCTGCACACTTCTAAAATTCTGATTGGTCCCATTGGAAGTAACTAATTCTCTTCCAAAAGAATTGTATTTGCATATTGATAACAGGTGGAAATATACTATGGACTTGGAAAAACAGATGAGAGAAAGAAGTCTGGTACATCTCTTCTCAGACATGTCAGTAGATGAGATCAATGAACATTTGAAAAACCACCAAACAAACTTCCTAGTCAAGCAAAGAGCCTTGAAATTGATGAATGGCCTTTATCTTGAAGTAAAGAATGAGACCAAGGAAAAGTGGTAGGAAATCTTTCAAATCAAGAATGCTGGTGAGCAAGTTGAAGTTGAAATAGTTGATGTCACCGAGCAAGATCTTGATATCACCAAGCAAGACCCCATTGATACTATACAAATTGATGAGGATATCATGGACACCAAGGTATAAGAACAGGAAATGATTGAAGGGAATGCTTATGCCAAACTGGTATCCAATGAGTCATTTTTGGAACAAGTTCAGCCCTATCCTCCAGTCACTCAGCATGCTTCAACCGAGACACCTCAGGATACTGAACAAGGAAAAGAGGGTCATAAGTCTATAGAAGGAGAAGTTACTTCTTAGGCCACTAGGGATTAGACTTCTCAAGCCCCTTCTAGGACTGAAAATGTTACAACTGAGACTCAGAGAAAGGATTCCCTAAAGGCTACATCTGAGATTAAAGAAATTGACAAAAGTGTTACCTCTACCGAGCAACCTACGGAGGGTCAACAAGCCTCCCAAGCCATTGTATTAGTTCAACTGGTGAAAACCTCCTCATCTAAAGAAAAGAACATGAAAAAGCATAGTTTCAAGTTAGATTTATCAAAACCAATAGTGTTGCCAAATGTAGACATATCCAAATTAAAAGGGCAAGCACTTATTGAATTCGGTGAACTATGCAAAGCCAAAGCAGAACAAGAGAAACAAATGGCTATTCAAAAGAAAAATAGAGTACTTCAGAAGGTGAAAGCACTATTAATAGATATGCTACCTGAAGCTACAGTGACAAAAGATGCAGCCATCCATGTTCAACTGGATGAAATCCTAACTAAAATAGAGACATCTGGAGTAGACGCATCTGAATACTTGAGCAAATTGAAGGACAAAGAGCTCACTATAAAAATGATTGAAGAGGTACAGAAAGCCATTGCTATTGGCAAAGTAAAACTTGTCAAATTTATTGCTGAGTTGTCCCCTCAACTCAAGCACATTCTTTCTTTATTTTAGAAACTCTGTACATTTTCTTTGTTAATTAAAAACATCAAGAATAAAACAAAAGTGATTGAGAAAGAGATCACTGATCTCTCCCATACATTGACCACTGAGCCAAATTCTATTTAGAATTTTTATACCAAGTTGCAAATGCTCATGGCTCAACAATTGGAACTTAGGAATGAAGAGCACAAAATAAGGATGGACATTATGACTCTTCGAACCTTATTCATTCCACACTTGTCCTTCATCCAAGAATAGATCAACAAGGCTACCTCTTTATCCACTCAGCCAGAGGGAAGCACTTTAGATGGACTGATTTCACTGTTATCCGACATTACAACTTAGAATTCACTCATGGATAGTGTCAAGGATGCCCTCTCTGCCACTCTCACCGATGCAAGGACAAAGTATAAATCCATTTTTGACCAGTTGCCTCCACCGAATGGTAACTAAGTTTTGATGTTTTTCAAAAAGGGGGAGTATAGTATATAGTGTATATAAGATAATTTTGACAGGGGGAGCAGTGAACCAAGCAGTGACAACCGAGTAGTAAATATAGAATATTGATCACAACGCATGCACAATCAGAGTTATGAATAGTATATTGATAAGGGGAGTATATATGAGTATACTATTTATTCACAAAATGTATATACTGTCAGTTTAGTCAAATTTTGTAAGTATATAGATTTTTGAGTTATGACTTTGAAAGAAATTTTGTCAAACATCTCAACTAATGTCAAAAGGGGAGATTGTTACTACTTACTAAGTTACCATTAGTTTTGTGTCCAAAGTCATTCTATATACTCTAGTCGGTTATTACTACTAAAACATTCAGTCGGTTATAGAAGAAAGTAGTCACAGAGCTTAGTATACACCAAGCTTTCTACCGAGTGACACTCTATGTCTACCGAGCAGCAAAAATGATACACCGAGTGAACACACATCGAGTGAAACGTGTTACCAGATTCATTGAACCTAGACAGATATGGGAAACGTGTTACAAGATAATCATTATCACTTTGGAAACTGCACCTTAAATATTTTGTATGATCTTGAGGTCATCTATCCAATGAAATATTTTGTATGGTTATTCATTCGATGAATCATGTTTGTAAGATCAAAGCATGAACAGATCACCGACATAAGAGATCTATTTATACAACATGAATTGAGGATAAAAAAGTGAAGGTGTATGAAGCAAGACATGTGTAATAGATAAGGAAGCACTAAGTATTGTGACTGTTAGAGACACAGAGGTCACCAAGAAGGATTTTAGAGAACAATCAAGGAACAGAGTAAACAAAAGGGTTTATCGAGTTAATCTTTGGATTATCGAGGTATGCTATAAGCAAGGTAATCTCATTTTGAGCACATAGAATCTGCTATAACATTTTAGATGTGAAGTTACAGATATTTTGTAATATTGTGTTGTAATATTTTGAGTTGTATGAGAAACCTTTAACAGGGTAAAAGACTCTAACAAAGTCTATAAATTGTAAAGCCTTTAACCAGGTGCAACATTTAGAATAAGTGTTGTAAAATCCTTTAGCAAGGTAGATCTAATGATCTTGATACTCCTAACAGAGTAAGCTATTAGAAATAGCTAAACATGTAGCTCTAACCGAGCAACCTTTATTATTGTAGTAGTGAAGTTGTGGGTGCCATCCCCACCATAGTTTTTCTCTCTAACCAAGAGTTTCTGCTTAACCAAAATATATGTGTTATGGAGTGAATCATGTATGATTGCTATTTATTTGTTTTAGCATTACATTATGTTACAATAGTTTTTGGTTTATGTATAATAGTAGAGTTATTGTTGAAGAAAAGATTTGAAGTACTGATTCACCCCTCCCCTCTCAGTACATTAACTTTCCATATTGGGCCTAACACTTCACCCATAAACATATACATGTGGTATACCAGTAATACCATAACCTAATAGCTCTGCATGCATAATTACTAAAACACAGAATACTTAATCATCACATGAAAAATGCACAACTCATGACACACAGAGTTTTCACATGGAAACCCAAATGGGAAAAACCGCGGTGGGGATGAATACCCACAAGCTTGTTTCAAACTCTTTTGAAGTTCACTCTATTAGGAGCCTAGTTCAGTTAAAGAATTTACAATAAGGTTTTACTAGGAACCGATCCTGTTAAAGATCACCTAGTTAAGGGATGGCTATATACCCTATTAAAGGTTGAAACCCTATTAGAGGTTACCTCGCTACAAGATTTGAAGAGTTCACTGATCTTGAGTCGCCCGGTTAAAGGAATTTTCCAATTGTTGAAATGGTTAGAAGACAACAGGTAAAACTCTGATCTGATAACAACACTACATGCCAAGGTAGATCCTTTTCAATTCCTCTACTCTGCAATCACACTCTGCAGTTTTCCTCTTACTGGTCTGGCAAGTATCTCATCACTCGGATACACACACAACATTTGCCAACAACTTAAAACAACAAACATCATCGACCTTATAGACAATAGTTAGGTCAGTAGCATAAAACCTAAACCCTAAGCATCTTAGGTTTACAATACAAGCGGTCCAATCCCGACCATCTAAACACTTTGCATAGAGCAATACAATCTTAAATAGATCATAAGACAATCTACATCATTCATTCTTCACCGCATATGAGAATCAATAACCCATCACACTTTCTTCTCATACCACTAAGAAGAATGTTCATTTTTGAGGTAGACGTTTAATGCAATTGATCTTTACATGAAAGATCCTTTTCTCATCCTCTTTTGCACTAGTGGATTCGCCACTTGGTGCAGTATCTGTTCCTGTCGGTGGACTATTATCCACAATATTATCTGTATCATGTACATTATTTAATTTACCTTTCTCATACTGCACAAATGTTATCTTTGTTTTTTTAGCCTGTACACTCTCATCATTTTTAGGTTTATCTGTTGGCTCATTCAAAATTTGATCTGAACTTCCCAAAATTCTTTTCCCTTTAGATCTGTCTAGAATGGTGGGAGTTGTTGCCTTAGCAAATTCTTCTTGGGAAGTAAGGAAATCAATATTCTTTTGGAATAATTATCCCAACCATCTCTAGTCTGATTTATTATTTCATTGACTATGCCCATCATTAAGCTTATTTGTCGGGGTTTGCTACTAAAGATTGTTCTATTTGCAACTTCTATACATTTTTGCATTTCCTCATTATTTATTGTACCACAAATGTCCAAAAGTTCAACTTCTTTAATCTCTTTGTCCCTGTTGATTGCATATAGTCTCCTCGCATCTAACTTATTTTATAATAATAAAGGAATTTCCTTCAAAATTTCTACCAAAGCCTTCTTATATATTTCTAAATGTAACAAAATTGCTTCTTCCATTTTATTTTGTTCATTGTCATCTAGATCTTCATAGAAATTTGACACATTCTGTCATGTTCCCTCCTTGATCGTTATATATCCTAAATGAAGCAATTATTATTATTAATTAATATAATACTTACCAAAGAATGATTATTTGAAATCTATTTATTTATTAAATATTATTATTTAATTAATATTTATTAATGTTTGAAATATCAAATAAAAATAAATTAATATTATATTATAAACATAATTTATATATTTAAAATAATAAACACATAATTTATATATCCAAAAATAAATGTGAACAATGACTAACAAGAATTACCCAGTCCAAATAACAATTAGCATTGACTAAGTACTATCGATGCATAATTGCAAGATACAGATGATCAAATACCATGATCGATGAATATATTACAATTTTGGAAAGCATTCAAGTTGTCATTTGAAATCGGAATTGGATCATCACATACACAAGACTTGGAGAGCTCTATAACTATAGTATCCCCTCTCGAACTATCACTAGGAGAAGAAGTAATAGACAATTCAAACTATCAACATTATGGTACATAATCAGTGAACCAATCCAGGCAATGAAATTGTCTTACAAAGTAAGACATCAGAATTTCATGAAATCTTACCTTATGGTTCAATCGTCCAACGCATATCAGGGCTGCAATCACCTAACTCATATCGTGTTTGCTTAATATTTAAGGGTGCAACAATCTTGTTCACAAACTATTAATTAATTCCAAGGATTAAGTAAATCGGTTCAATAATTATTAAACATGGATTATGAAAGGGCAACAATTAATTATAGAAAGTGTCTCTTCACAAATAACATGACCGTAGGGAAAGGGGCATGATTCTCCAACACGGAAGAAGATGTATAAGAAACCATTCTAATGTCCAAGAGGAGGGAGGGAAGGATTCATATCTGACATTTCATAAGATGTCAATACCCAATAGTTTCATCTAGATATTGCAGTTTGAGTATGAATTTTCTGAGCAAACATTCTTGTTATCAGTGTTATGCATGAGGATGGCTTAATTCGTATGCTTGTATATGAAGCTTGAAAATGTTTATGTAGAATTTAATAGTAATATCAATATAAACTACAATAAGTATGACAGATATACTTAATATATAATGGCAGACCAGATCTGATGATTGTCAGATCTGTCTGCCTTTTTTTAGCCAGCATTATACTAACCTTTATGTTTTTAGGCAGTAGTGGTATTAGTGAGTGGTATTAGTGATGTATACAAAAAGGTAATTATCAAATGTATTAATAATTGGTAAATTAATAAATAGGTAACTAATAAATATATATGATTTATAATATAATATAATGTATCTATTGGTGTTATGTTCAAATCAAAATAAGGAGTAATATAACAGTTATAAATATAGGAATAGATATTAATATAATAATTATAATTAATATAATATCTTTGGAAACTGCTCTGCAGTAATGCATAATAACTCATACAATTAGTAATTAATAAATAAATAAATGATTTATAAATGAATAAGAATAAGTTTAATTAACTTGTATGATAAATTGGTAAGTACTTGATAGACTAAAGAAAGATAGAATATCACAGAGCACGGACTGCAAGCTACGGACTACAAAAAGGTAAGCGGTTAACTTACATGCCATGAGGATGTATGTGTGTGTGGATGTGTGTGCCACACACAAACACATACATTGGTGAGGATTATGTTGTATGTGAGATAGTATGCCAATCTCTTGGGCAGATTTATAGTAGTATAGTAATATTGTCTCATGGGTATGTAACAAATAAATATATGTATGTATGCAACACATTTGTAAATATTTAGGAACAATAGTACTAATTAAGGAATATGTAGATGCAGACATAAAATATAGATGATAATGAAATATAAATTGTTCTATGAATAACAATAATTTGGCTATGTGATGGAGGCTATTGGGAGAAAGGTCCCTTAGCCTAATGCAGGGATTATGATAATCCGTGGTAGGCAGTATATACTGAATATCTATATGCATATATGTTATGGCTTGGTTGACAAAGTTCATCCAAGAAGAGACAGATCTGGCCGGTCCTCTCTGGTAGACCTAGATGATGAGATGCATCATCCAAAGTAAGGAATTGATCATATATGATGGTCTTCCTTAGTATGGATTGGGTGTAAGAAGTTACATCCAAGATAGGAATCAAATTAACCTTTAATTTCCTTGTATGGCTTGGAACCAAGATGGGTTCCAAGAAGGCGAGCTTCACAACCACCTAAGGACATGTCCCAGTACTACACTTGTATCATTTTTAAGAGTTGAGATTAGTGTTAATTAAGTAATTGAAGTTTAATTGCAAATTAGATTAGTTTTATATATATATATATATATTTGTTGTGTTCTAACAATGTGTTTTTCAAGACAATTATCCTTAACTAGTAGGGACATTACACATTCTTCAAAATTCCATCTTTAGTTACCTCATCTACTAATTTTGCACAAGTCATTGGGGGATGATGGTAAAATTACCAGATTTAATTGCCTCATCTATCACACTTGTTTTCTTCTTACTTGGGGTTGCAGGAGTTGATGGAGCAGGCTTCCTCTTCTGATTAGGTTTCCTTGCCAGAGCTGTGGATGTTGTTGTTACCTTTCTTACTAGCTTCCTACTTGGCTCCACCTTCTTCTCTTCTACCAGAGGCTTGTCATCTTTCTTCCTCTGTACCCTTCTAATTGCAAGAGGTTGATTATCCTTTGCATCAGAGTCAGAAGTGATAGAAGATATGAAAGTTGTTGGCTTGTTTACCTCAGGAGCACTTTTCACTTCAATTGTTGTAGCTACCATTGCCAGTTGGGTAAGTGCACAAAGATGGTGGTCAAAAAGGGGGTTATAAGTGGACACTTTTTTTCTGAAATAAGGTGAACCTGAACTTGGAGGCAAAATTTGAAATTCATCCACTCAAGATATGAATATAATCCAAGAACAAATATTGTAGTAATCTGAATCTAGTTTCCAAACTACTAAACTTTTTCAAAATTGGATAAGATTAAGGGGGTCAAATCCTTCGCACACAAAAAACTAAACCTGATTTTTTCTGAAAAACATAACATAGTGTATGACATGCACATCAAAAAAGTCATAGTTAGATTTAGTATTTTGACAAATCCTTTGGCAGAAAGATAGCTAAGAGTGACCAATAGAAGATGTGTATTTTTATGTAATTTTTTGTCGAGTATTTTTTTATTTTATGATTTTTCCAATCGAGCACATCCTGAAAATTAGGTACCTGTTTGTGCACGAAGCATAAGTTGCAATAAACAAATCGAAAATACAATTTTTTTTTTAAAATTGTAAAGAATCAAGTGCACTACAATAATATAGATTTTTTAAAAAAATTTGGATAAGTATATCAAAATTTATTCAAAAAATGGTGCACCTATGTCCGTGAGAACTATGGAGACATTGGTAAAAGAAATTCAATAATAATATGTTATTGTTGTTCAAATTGAAAATGTTGGTTAATAGATATGTCTCCTTCCTGAAATTTTGATTATTATCTTCTTAAGCAAAATTTGACTTCGTTTTACCCTTTAGAAGGAAACAAAAAATACCAACAATTGGAAGAATTAATGATAATTCAACCTCTGCATTAGAGGGAAACTCCTCATATGATTTACAATGAATTAACTATACAATTGATTTTTTTAATAACACTTTTAACCAAAAAGTATTGAAAAGGCTTCAACATTTATCCATCCACACAAATAAATGCCTAAATTTTCCTGAGAAATTGCTTAAAGAAGAGTTCACAGACTCTGATTAACATATGTTTACTGCATACATTCAAAACAAAATGGAAACTCAACACGAGAAACTAGTAGCTTAATCGAAACTCTCTCATACCTCACAGGGCAAGGGGGATCAAGCTGATCAACAACATGCGAGTCATTCAACAATCTATAATAAATATGAACCAAAAGGAAATGCAGAGATAACTGATTATCAGATTAAATTATGCCCACATAACAACCTAAGAAGAATTATGAATCTTAGAATGCACACATTCAAAGATGTCTCAACATTCCATTAATAATCAGTCATTACTTCATTTTCCACAATTCGTATAAAAAACTCTTCTATTGTTTGTAAAATCATAGTTTTAGAACCCTTTCAAAAGCAATCTTTTCAGCTTAAATAGCCACCGGGCCATAGTTTTTACATAATTATCAAATAACATTTACTTTCACTTCAGTGAAAGAAACCGTTCAGATGACACAAAAGAAAGCTAAACTAATAACCACTGAAAGGCCGACATTTCATTATAGCATAACTAAACATCTACCACAACTGAGGAAGTTACGGTCTTGTCCTATTTTGTCGTAGATCCTCACCATTCTAGGTGTGCAGTCGAAAAGTTCAGGATAACTTGGAAATAGGGCAGGCCAATGTGTATGATCCTCTACTTCCACACTTCCTTGTCCATATTCACCTGCATGCCCTTCGCTTTGTGAACCTCCAAGTGATCTGAATAGACAATGAGCATTGATTAAATCCTTGCTACTTTTGAAAAGTCATCGGAGTCAAAGATTTTGTGGTCTGAATGGATCAAACTCTATCTTGAAAGACTTTAATCATGTCTGCAACTTCCTCAATCACTTTAGCTCCCTCCTTCATGAGTTGGATATCAATACATTTAAGGTCCTTTTACATAGTATCAATCAAATCAGTCAGTCCCCTGAGTAGTGTAGTGGACTCTTCATGGCCTTGCCCGATGATTGATTTGCACCATTCCACATTTTTCTTTGACACATAAGCACATTATGATCTAGGTTCTCCACTAGTTTCTCAACTAAGAACTTTATCACTCCATACTTCTGAACATCATTCATTTATGCGAGAACCACTACCCACTTAACCCTTTCCTTTTCCCAGGTGACTATCTCTAGCTCAAGTTCTTTACTCACAATTTTTGCTTCTTTGTAAACCTTGACCAGATTAGTAATATATTTTGATCCTTGTTGGATTATTAGATCCAGTCATTTGTTGAGCATCTCTGTGACTACCTTGTTCCTTTGAACTTGATCAAGCATCTCCTAGTTTGCTGGAGACTTAGGGTCAAATGACACTGGTATCTGTGACAATGGTTGAGGATTTGTATTATGAATAGCATTGATGTACTCTGCCATATGTGCAACCATTTATTTCATTTCTCTCTTGTCTTTTTCATCTTTTCAGGTCCTGGAGATTATCCTCTTTGTAGAAGATTCCAAATGTTTTACATCCATGACCCTTGATGCGACGTCTAAATCTATTTTCTCCATAGTAAAATCTTCCTCTGTGGCCTTATCTACATCTCTCCTAGGAATGGGCTTCACCACTTTAGTTGTCCAGTGTTCTGTTGTGTCATCTACATCAAGAATTGCTTGTGTTTTGATCTTTTTGGGCCTTAATGCTTTTCCTAGGCACTTATTAACCATGTCCTTCAATGGGATGGTGACCAACACCACACTCATTTTCTTTCCAATGGCGGCTTCCAACCATCTTGGAGAACTGGTAGATCCTTTAGGTGGCGGGGTGACCTATGTATCTAGGGAGGCAACAATTGCCAAGGCATTCATGGGATCTTGTTGAGTTCCTACCCCTTCATTTGTATCCTCTTCTTGTATCCCAAGTTCACTTTGATCCTATGGGTCCATTATTTATTCAGGCTCTTAACTGGGGTCTAAATCCACCATGACCTGTTGCAGAACAGGCTCTCTACACTTCTTTTTGTTTCTTGACCAGGTTACTTGAGCAGCTATAAGACTGGATGGTGACCTTCCTGACCTTCTTGGTGGTATTTTCTCTACAACGAACTTTGAGACACCTCCAATATCAGTAATTTTAATAGTGGCAAAAATAGGAGATTGAACCAGGATGTGTGAATCACTTCTTGATTTGTGTGGGGACATAGAAGGACCCTCCCTAAATTTCAGTTTCCTCAACCATCTCTTTGTTCTCTTGACAACATTGAAGATCCTTGTTTCAATGCTATCATCTTCTTTTTGTTCCAGTCAATTTCTGGAATGGGTTTCCCTTCAATCTCAGTACCAAACTTAGGGTCCAGGACATCTTCCTCTGTATCTTCCAATACACCTGATGTATTAATTGGGAGCCTCAAGACAACTATCTGCCACAAAGTGAATCTTGACCACAACCTCTTTCTCACTTCATTCTCATCCTTGCAATTTTCCCAATAATCTTCTATCTGGGGTTCATGGTAGAAATGACTATCTATGTTAAGGTTTTCCCTTGCATAATCTTTGCTATCAAATCTCCGCCTAGCTACATATGGCTATAGATTCAGCCTTTTGAACTCCAGTTCCAGATTCAAAGCATCTGATACTGACTTGTAGCTGAAACACCTAGGCTCAATTGAAAAAACCACCCCAGATTCTCCCTTTGCCCCTAGTCTTTTGTCTATATAGGCTAGTTGCATGCTCACCTCTGTAAGTACGAAGCTATCAAAGGTGTACCTAGGCAATTTGAATGGTTGGCCTTCAAAACCTCCTACCCATATGTAAGTAAACCAGGGAAACTAGATAAAGAAGCTTCCATAAATACTCATAAACTCCATAGCCTCTGTGGACATTCTCTTGTTGGCATCACCATGGAGTTCAAAGGCTAGTCTTCCCACAAAGACTCCATTCCATTTGTCAATTTGTTCAACATATCTCTACTGTCACAACAAAGGGTAAAAATCATAAACCCTCATTCCATCAATCCAAGGTTCATTAGGTAATCTAGGCCAATCCTTTCTGCAGGCTAAAATATAAAATAGGTAAGAAGACATGTAAAACCCACTCATACCCACAAAGTTGCTTAGCCCTTCCTGAAGCCTCTCCGCAATTACCTGAGACCAATCCAGAAATCTATCACTAGATAGAGCCACTTGGATGAAAAAGTACATCCAATCTTCCCAATAGAAGGAATGTGAATTCCCTTTTACTTTGTTTAAAAGCACAGCAATGTCCTGCACCTCAATGATAACGTGTTCTCTGGTTAAGGGTTTAGGTAGTCATGATCCTCCTTTCTGAACCCTCAAGAACCAATTTCTTGCAATTATACTTTTGTACTTGTTCTTCTTCTCTGAGAAATAAGTGTATGAATTTCCAATGGTCTAATCCTCATACTCCTCTTTATGTGGAATACCCATTGTTGCCATCATCGTTTCCATATTAATATGGACTCACTTCACCATCACTAGTTCTGATACATTTGTTCTTAGAATCATATCTGTTCATACAAGCCAACACTAAATCTGGACACGATGCGGCTAATGGAAATGCAACAGCTTCCACAGGACCACTCTTAACTATCTTCTCCATTAGCGACCCATCCTGAGGATTCTTAGTCCTTTCAAGAGAATTCCCCAAATCTACATGAACTAAGGAGGTGTCTTTCATTTCCAGCAAGATACTCAATAAACATGAGGTTCGGTCAAGCTTTGGCAGCACAGGCCTCATTTTAACTATCGATTCCCTTAACCAAGAAATTCTAACAATACTATATGCTACCCCAACAATTTTTCAGATCTTCCCTTTTTCTATATTGATAAAATTTCAATGCACAAAGAAACACAACATAGGAGAAGACAACTGAACTTACCTGATAACACCATGAAAAATGGAAATTCTTCCGGAGAACGGAGTTGGATTTACCTTTGGTGGCTCCAATTAATTGAAGTCAGGTAACTATGACCTTCCTAAATATGGAAATAAACTCATACATCTTACTTTAACCAGATGGGAAAATATCAATAGGGTTGCACATGCTTCATTATGATTTACTTCAAGCATGCGAAGTAATGGTGAAATGACAAACCTGACACCTTCTTAATTAGTGATGGGATGGGGAATGGGATATACTAGCCTAGTCTATGCTCTTGGATCCTCTCCTTGGATCACCAGGTGTTCTAACCACCCCTAGGGTCTCTAGGACTTCCTCTACTTGTGGAATCCCTTGACCTTGCCCAATCCACCCACCAACAACTTGAAAACTACTCCTAAGGTCTCACCTACTCATGAGTTTCAAGGAACCCTTACTTAGGCTAATAAGGGTTTGGCTTGTTCCACACCTTCCTAGGTCTTAGGAATAATAGTTCAAGTCTAATACATGGTTTTTCCACTCATTCATGTGCCCCCAATAGGTTTCAAGCTTTCAACCCCTTACCGATTTCACTATTTTGTGTTTTGCCTACAAAATAGGGCTACAAGGATTGTGACCAATTAGGCCTCCTACCCGGTCCTTTAGGGCTCCCTCTTGCAAATGATTCATTTTCTTGTGAAACCTCCCAAAAGACCTGCTATTCATTTGGCAAGGACTCAAGGATTTTTCAGGTTTTAGGCCTCCAAGTGTCTGTACACTGCCCTCGGTAGATTTTAAGGTTTTTAAGGGTTTTTTAAGAGGGTTTTTAGGTCTGCCAAGGTCACAGTGTAGGTTTGGTGTTCTTGCCACCTTGTCTGGATTGGTGGAACCTCCTCCTTCACACCATTGGTACTCCACTCACCCCTCTACAACTCCTCCAAAGGGTGCCTCCTCCTCTGACCTTCCTTTCTCTCCAAGACCTCTACAACTTAACCCTTCCTAGCTGGGCACTGTCTAGTCTCGCCTAGGAGTGGGTCTTTAAATGGCCTCCCTGCATCTTCAAGGGCCTTGCTTGCTTTTAAGTATAGTATAGGGTCTTTACTCTCATTACCCATGGTTTCATGGTGATTCCACAATGGGGAATGGAGTTATGAGCCCATTGACATAAACCAGTCCAAAACTGGACAATGAGAAGCAAGTTTACAAACTATTTACAAACACACACAACCTACAAAAAAAAACCTAATCTAAATGATCACAATGAAATTAAATACACCATACAAGACACTCCACACAGTTTTGGTCAAAAATCAATCCATTAACAATCTTCTTTTACTCCATTTGTGTCGACTGGCAACAAAATTGGAGTCACAGTCAGGTCACTTTGCTTGGGCCATACAACATCTGACATCCAACCCATTATCTTAGGGTTTGTAACTACTTATACTACCCTTTCCTCAGTCTGTATGCCCATATTAGGGTTGTCCATGCTTAAACTAAAGATTTTGACCACTAGGTGGAAAAGTTGCTTGACAACTTTTAAAAGTTGTCATGCAACTTTTGCAACTTTTGAGCAACTTTCTCAATGTTGCTTTTCTTGACTCCTAGACCCACATTGGGATAACCTAAGGACACCACCATGCAATGAAGGACCCCTAAACACCTCAAAGGCATACATACCCTCTATTTTCAAGAAAATCTCAATCTTGACTTATGAGCCTAATACCAAACTAGGACCTAAACTAGGACCAATGAGCACATGGCTCTTATTGTATGTACAATGGCTTCATAAAGAAGCAAGAAAAAAATCAAAAGCAAATGGTGGGAGCCATTTGAAGGGTGCTCCTACACCAATTAGCCATCACTTGTGCATAGGAAATTTGATATTTTCATGATTACTTTCCACATTTAGAATTTCAAAAAGTTGAATAAGGGAATATTCCTTCTTGTCATGCCGCTCTTATTTCCACCAAAAAGCTTTTTGGATTAGTTTGAAAAGAACTTATGAACCTTTAACCACTTGAACATGAGGTTCAATGGTTCAAGTTCATTTAAGCAATAAAATAGTAACAGTCGGCACATAAACAACACCAGGAATGAGCAACAAAGAAAAGGACTAATTAAAGTTAACCTTGAACCTCTTGAACTGCTTGAAAATTTGGTTCAAGGTTCAAGACTGCATATAAACTTAACATAAAATAAGGACTCGTGCTCGTCATATAACAATACATTTTCGTGACCCACTAAAAAGGCATTTTTGAACCTTGAACTCTTGAACCGCTTGAACACGAGGTTCAATGGGTTCAAAACTTCAATGAACAAAAACCAAGCAAATGCGTTTGAAAATTTGGTTACAAAGACCAGAACAACAAAATTTTTCTTTTTTAGACTGCGCTTTGAACCTTGAACCCTTTGAACCTTTTGAAAAAGAGTTCAACGGTTCAAGTACAAAGAGAACAAATGACCCGATGGAAACAAAAGGCACAAAAAGATAACCCACAAATTGGAATATATATTTTTTATAAGGAAAACTTATGGTTAGACTAACATTGGCTCTGATTGGGGACTAGAACTGTGAAGGAACTAGAAATGAAATTTAGAATCTCTGGTTTTACACGCCAAACTTTATTCAAAGATACAAACAACTAAACTAAAAAGACACACAAACACAAAAAAAAACTAGACACTATGTACAAAAACTATGAGGGACTCTCATTTACAGTTGATACAATTTCAGATCTTGACCATTTTAGGTCAAAGGAAGAACAGTACCATCCGAATTAATTGGGTCCCTTTACCTCATGAATCAGGAATGGTCCCTTCCAAAGAGATTCAAACTTAGCATGTTCTCCCTTGGGTTCTCTTCTTTTGTCCCAGAGCAATACCTGATCACCTTGCATGAACTTATGAGGCCTTGCTCGCTTGTTGACTATTCTTTTTACTCTCATTTGATGTTTTGTTATCCAGTCCACCAGTCTATCCCTCTCTTCATCAATCTTTGTCAGGTGCATGATTCGCTTTTCCAAAGAACTCTGAAAGTAAGCATCTTCAATCACTATTTGTAGTTTGGTGACTGCCAGCTCTAGAGGAAGTGCTACCTGAGTGCCAACACCATAGACTAGTTCAAACGGAGACTTCCCAATTGCCCTCTTTGGTGATGTACGGTCAGCCCAAAGAGCTTCATATAGTTTCTTATGCCAATCCTTAAAATTCTCACTCACTAATTTTTTCATGATATTAATGAGGTTTTTGTTACTAGATTTAGCCTAGCCATTACCCTAAGGATAATAATCAGATGAATGAGCAAGAGAGATTCCATGGTCATAGAAAAACAAAGAGATTTCAACGGAGGAGAAATTGGTAGCGTTGTCTACCACAATTTTCTAAATTAAATGTTCTCCTTCATAAAATTACAAACAATCTTTGAGGTGGTCTTTCGTACTGGAATGGCCTTGACCCATTTAGTAAAATAATTTGTAGCTATCAAAATATGGGTATTACTAGCACTTGAGGTTGGTGTCAAGGGACCAATAAAATCCAAACCCCACTGTTTGAAAGGTTCATCTACAATCATGGGACTGAGTGGTAATGCTGCAAGTTGAGGTTTACCAACGAACAACTTACATTTTTCACACCTGGCCACCCATGTATATGTGTCCCTGAACATTCCTAGCCAATAATAACAGTTCCTCGGGATCTTATAAGCAATTACTATTGAAGAAAAGTGACCCCCACAGGCTTCATCGTGGAATGTTTTCAAAAAAGACTCTTGGAGTGATTTATTGACACATCTTAGAAAGATCCCATCTAATCCCCTTTTATATAGTACATCATTAAATATGACATACTTAGCAGCTTTCAGTCTTAGGTTCCTCTTTTCTTTCATATAAAGGTGTTCTGGACAATCTCCATATGTTAAGAAATAAGCTACATCCACAAACCAGGAATCTTGTAGGGCGACAAATAAAACTAAAGGCAATTCCTCTGTCACTTCCTCCTTACTTTCAGTGATCATCCTATACAAAACTTGCCCCCTCACCAACTTTGTGGGTAGAATGTATAAATCAAACTCCTAGATTTTTGATACCCAAGAAGCTCTTTCATTCATTCCTATGTCTTGCTGTGTTAGAATGCTCTTGATAGATGAATGAGGTACATAAACTAGAGCGTGAGAATGGAGAATATAGTACCTGAACTATTTCATTTCCTTTATGACCGCATATGCTTTCTTTTCCATTCTTGAGTATTTAAGTTCATGCTTTTTCAAAGGTATGCTCATGAATGCTATTGGGACCTCATCATTATTATCATTCTTTTGTAGCAAAACCCCAGACATAGTGTGCTCTAATGCATAGCAGTAGATGATAAAATCTTTATTGAAATTGAGATTAACCAAGGTAGGTGCTTGACCAATTGCATTTATTATTGAGGCAAACGCCTTCTTCCCCTCCTTGCTCCATTTGAAAGATTGTTTCTCACTCATCAAGTTCATGATGTATATGGTAGTCTCAGTAAAGTCTGGAATGAACCTTTGAAGAAAATTCACCTGCTCGAAAAAGGATCTGACAACATTCCTATTTGAAGGCAAAGTTAATTGTTGAATTCCTCTTACCCTTTCAGGATCTATTTTCACCCCTTCTTTGGGGACAATATGACCGAGCAACTTACCCTCTATGACTCCAAACACTGATTTCGTGGGGTTAAGGATACCCCATGCTCGCGACATCTCTGCAACACTTGTTTCAGGTCTCGAATGTGATGTTTTCTATGGTTTGAGAACACTGTCAAATCATTCAGATATACAACAATGATCTTATCCTTTAAGTGGCCAAAAGACAAATTCATGGCCCGCTGAAAGGTTGCTCCTGTGTTGATCAAACCAAAAGGTATCCAGTTACATGCAAATGTACCCCAGGGAGTAATAAAGGTAGTTTTGTGTTGATCATTTTCCTAGACACTGATATGATTATATCCAGAAAATCCATCTAACATGGACATCATCTCTGACCCAAAGATGGTTTGCAAAATGTGGAACATAGCTGGCAAGGGATAATTGTCTTTTAAGCTGGCTTGGTTTAGATTTCTAAAGTCAACGCAAATCCTTATTTCCCCATTTTTCTTTCTGACTAGTACAATATTTGCTATCCATGTAGAATGATGGATGGGGTATATAATTTTGGCCTTTAGTATCTTATCTACTTCCTAGAATATAGCTTGCACCACTTTCGGATTAAAGCTTCTAAGCTTTTGCCTGAATGGGCTTGCTCCGAGCTTCAAGGGAATCTGATGCTAGAATTTTCCCTCTCTGAAGTTCTTAAGATCATCATAACACTAAGTAAACATGTCCTTAAACTCCACCAGGAGATTAATGAACCTCTCCTTTTGTGCCAGTGTACAACACTTTCCCAGATTGATACATTTAGGTTCACTCTTAGTACCAATGTTGACCCTCTCATAGCCTCCACTATCTTGATCCTCTCGGGACTTGTCACCTTTTTTATTTTTGTAGGCATCATTATGGTTAAACAAATTCTCCAAAGAAACCAATCCTCTAGGAATCTTATTTCCTTTCAATTGCATGATTCCATCAGGTATTTCCTTGGCTCGTTCAGGCAAAAATTCTTTGCATTCTACATCAGAGCCTTCAAAATACATGACAAAAAACATATCCAAACCTTGCATAAAATTATTTATCTATTTATCATTCTCAAATACTTGCCACGAGTCAGAGTTGTCTGGAACACTGGGCCAATATATCAACTCTATCTTGTAAGTTTCTTCAGCAAATTCAGGGTGTGGGACAAGCAATGAAGTTGAGACTGCCAATGAATTGGCTTTTGAGTTCAGTTCCCTGGGTATTGCCTCAATGGAGAATGCATCAAAACCTTCAATTTCATCCCAAACTCTATTTCAATAGTGCTTCAACCTTTTATTCTTAATGCTAAACAATCCCCTAACCTGCTTATCAATGAGTTCAACATCTCCTTTAACCCGCAAGATCTTAACTCCCAATCTTTTAGCTTCGGCTAAGCCTAACAACAAGGCCTCATACTCCACTGTATGTTGGTGTTTTTGAACTCTAGTTTAAAGGAAAAAAGGAATAGGATTGCCGGAAGGTGGTATCAACACAACTCCTGCACCAGATCCTGACACTGCATAACTACCATCAAACTCCATTAGCCACATGCTTTCTTTTTCCCCATTTTGGGATGAATACCCCTCCACTTCACTGTCACATAGAATCATGTAGTTCCCAGATTGACAATCATGGTATAAAATCTGGTCCCTAAGGTCATCAGATGGGAAAATAGTGAATTTGGAGTTTGGTTCAAGTTGTAAGATGACTCGCTATTTTCCAATAGGCATTGTGGCTTGGAAGCAATCCATTTTGATCTCTCCACCTAAGTCTCTACAGAAAGTACGATTTAAAATCATGTCGTAATTGGCTGGGATATCAGCTATTAGAATCGTCAACTTAATCCTTTTATCTAGGTGAGAGGAAAGAACTACTTGAACATCCTTAATTTGGTCTAGAAAAGGAATTTGTTTTGAGTCCATGGAATAGCATCTGCAAAAGGTTTTGGTCAGGGATAAGCCCAGTGATTTGGCTACAGTGGAGGGCATTATGTTGTCAGATGCACCTAAGTCTATAATACAATTATTCAACCTATGACCATTAATGAATAATGATATATAAAAGGGCTTTGGTTTCAACTCAAGAAGGGGAACAAAATCATCTGTTTGAAGAGTAGTAATTTCAGGCATCTTTTCACAAACTAGGGAATGAACCGACTCATTTCTATGTGAGGGAAAAAAGGCATTTACTGACTGTTGCATATCATTATTCTGTTGTGTATTATTTCCTTTCATGAATTGTACCGGTCTATCTAATTCTTTAGGATTTAGTTTTAGGTACTCAACAGGTGTGATTTGAATTTGTGAGGACTTGCAAAATTCTACTATATCAAAGGAACTTTCTTTTTTAGCAGTCTTTAAAAATAAAGGTTCTTCCAATTCTTGATCATTATGATGCAACTTTGAATCAATTCTTTTACCTTTGAAGGGCATCGCAAATGAAGAAGAAGACATCTAGGGTTTCTCATTTTGCTGATTTCTCATGAGAACCACACATGAAGGATCCTCCAAAGTAACCAAAATGTCACCGCCTCTTTCCAAATCAGACTCATACACAAGAAAATGGATTTCAGAGTCACTGAGTTGCTTTGGAGATCCCTCTTCATCCCACTCATTCGAGGTATCTTTAAAATTTATCAATTGCACATACCGTACCATCTCAGGGCAGGAACTGCCATCATGTTCATCAGTTAGGTGAAATACATACATATTTCCTTTAGCAGGAGGTGCTTCAATTGCTAGTCTCTGCTGAGTATGGGGTAACTACATGGTCTTATTCCCATAGCCTAGAGATTGGTTCATATTCCATCTAGGTATATCTTGGTAAGGAGATGGGTACGAGATACTAGCTTTGGGAAATTGTCTTTTAATGGTGATCACATCATTCATTAACCTCTGGATAACAGGATGAGAAGAAGAAGAAGAAGAAGAAGAAGAAGTTGAAGGCTGAGCATTAGGTGTCTGTATTTCCCTTTTCCATTTACCTACTATGATTAGATCATCTTCCAATTCAACTACAAGGGTTTTGGCAGCATTCAGATCTGTAACTCTTTACCTACGGATTAGGAAACCTATTTTAGAAGGCATAGAATTAATAAAAAAACACTTTAGATTATCATCTAAGGGCTTTTGATTAGCTGTAATCTTGTGCAAGATCTTATCAAAATTTGCCATGAAATCCCTCATTGATTCAGGAATTTCCATCTTTAACTGGGATAATTGGGCTAAGAGGGAATGTTCGTCCTCTGCTACTTTAAACCTTGCTTCAAATCATGTTTTCAGATCCTGCCAGGTCATTATCACACTATTTGGTAAGTGATAAAACCAGTCTGCTGCTACCCCGGTTAGTGTCTAGATGAACAATCTCACTGCAACATCCTCATGTTGAATTGCTATTATTCTACAGGCTACATTAAAGGCATTCAGGTGTTCATCAATAGTAATCTTCCCATCGCCACCAAATTTTGGCAAATGATCCCTTGCGCCCTTTGGTAAGGGGTTAAGATTCAGACCCAGGTTCAATGGGCCCATAGCTGTCCCCCAAGGATTATTCGTTGTCATTGGAAATATGATATTGAGGGGAGTAGGGTTTATTATATTAGGTAGAATAACACTGTGCAAGGTGAGATCTTGACAAACTGAAGGTACAAGTGGCGATGGCGATGAGGAAGGAGGCCTACTTCTTGCCCTTCTTTGAGGCAAAAAGTTGGGTTGAAAATATAGGTTCTGTAACTCCTGAAAGACAGAATCAAAAACCCCTTCCCTTCTCTGGGACCTAGTATATCCCCTTGACTCTAGACTTGCAACTAGGCAACTAGTTATATTATTCGAGTCCCCAACAGAGTCGCCAAAAATCTGTTGGTTAACAGATTTGTCTCCTTCCTCAAATTTTGATTCTTATCTTCTTAAGCAAAATGTGACTCTATTTTACCCTTTAGAAGGAAACAAAAAATACCAACAGTTGGAAGAATTAATGATAATTCAACCTCTACATTAGAGGGTAGCTCCTAATATGATTTACAATGAATTAACTATACAATTGAATTTTTTTATAACACTTTTAACTAGAAAGTATTGAAAAGCCTTCAACATTTATCCATCCACACAAATAAACACCTAAATTTTCCTGAGAAATCGCTTAAAGAAGAGTTCACAAACTCTGATTAACATATTTTTACTACATACATTCAAAACAAAATGGAAACTCAACACGAGAAACTAGCAGCTTAATCGAGACTCTCTCATGCCTCACAGGGCAAGGGGGATCAAGCTGATCAACAACATGCAAGTCATCCAACAAACTATAATAAATATGAACCAAAAGGAAATGCAGAGATAACTGATTATCAGATTAAATTATGCCCACATAACAACCTAAGAAGAATTATGACTCTTAGAATGCACACATTCAAAGATGTCTAAACATTCCATTAATAATCAGTCATTACTTCATTTTCCACAATTCATATCAAAAACTCTTCTATTGTTTATAAAATCACAGTTTCAGAACCCTTTCAAAAGCAAGCTTTTCAGCTTAAATAGCCACCAGGCCATAGTTTTTACATAATTATCAAATAACATTTACTTTCACTTCAGTGAAAGAAACTATTCAGATGACACAAAAGAAAGCTAAACTAATAGCCACTGAAAGGCCAACATTTCATTGTAGCATAACTAAACATCTATCGCAACTGAGGAAGTTACATGCTTGTCATGTTTTGTCACAGATCCTCACCATTCTAGGTGTGTGGTCGAAAAGTTCAGGATAACTTGGAAATAGGGCAGGCCAATGTGTATGATCCTCTACTTCTACACTTCCTTGTCCATATTCACTTGCGTGACCTTCGCTTTGTGAACCTCCAAGTGATTCGAATAGACAATGAGCATTGATTCAATCCTTGCTACTTTCAAAAAGTCATCAGTAGTCAAACATTTTGTGGTCTGAATGGAATGAACTCTATCTTGAAAGACTTTAATCATGTCTGAAACTTCCTCAATCACTTTAGCTCCCTCGTTCATGAGTTGGCTATCAATAAATTTAAGGTCCTTCTATAGTATCAATCAAATTAGTCAGTCCCTTGAGTAGCTTAGTGGACTCTTCATGGCCTTGCCCATTGATTGAGTTGCACCATTTCATGTTTTTCTTTGACACATATAGCACATTATCATCTAGGTTCTCCACTGGTTTCTCAGCTAAGAACTTCATCACTCCATACTTCTGAACATCATTCATTTGTGCGAGAACCACTACCCACTTAACCCTTTCCTTTTCCCAGGCGACTATCTCTAGCTCAAGTTCTTTACTCACAGTTTCTACATCTTTGTAAATCTTGACCAGATTAGTAATATATTTTGATCCTTGTTGAACTATTAGATCTAGCCATTTATTGAACATCTCCGTCACTACCCTATTCCTTTGAATTTGATCAAGCATCTTCTAGTTTGCTGGAGACTTAGGGTCAAATGACACTGGTATCTATGATAATGGTTGAGGATTTGGATTATGAATAGCATTGATGTACTCTGCCATTTGTGCGACCATTTGTTTCATTTCTCTCTTATCTTTTTCATCTTTCCAAGTCCTAGAGATTATCCTCTTTGTAGAAGATTCCAAATGTTTTACATCTATGGCCCTTGATGTGACGCCTAAATCTATTTTCTCCATAGTAAAATCTTCCTCCATGGCCTTATCTGCATCTCTCCCAAGAATGGGCTTGGCCACTTCAGCTATCCAGTGTCCTGTTGTGTCATCCACATTAATCATTGCTTGTGTTTTGAGCTTTTTGGGCTTTAGTGTTTTTCCTAGGCACTTACTAACCATGTCCTCTAATGGGATGGTGACTGGCACCACACTCCTTTTCTTTCTAATGGCAGATTCTAGCCAACTTGGAGCATTGGTAGATCCTTTAGGTGCCAAGGTGACCTGTGTATCTGGAGAGGTAACGATTACCAGGGCATTCATGGGATCCTATTGAGCTCCTATCCCTTCATTTGTATCCTCTTCTTGTATCCCAGGTTCACTTTGATCCTATGGGTCCATTATTTGTTCAGGCTCTTCACTGGGATCTAAATCCACCATGACATGTTGCAGAACAGGCTCTCTACACTTCTTTTTTCTTCTTGACTAGGTTACCTGTAAGACTAGATGGCGACCTTCTTGACCTTCTTGGTGGTATTTTCTCTACAACGGGCTTTGAGACACCTCCAATATTAGTAATTTTATTAGTGGCAAAAATAGGAGATTGAACCAGGATGTGTGAATCACTTCTTGATTCGTGTGGGGACATGAAAGGACCCTCCTTGAATTTCAGTTTCCTCAATCATATCTTTGTTCTCTTGACAACATTGAAGGTCCTTGTTTGAATGCTATCATCTTCTTTTTTGTTCCAGTCAATTTCTGGAATGGGTTTCCCTTCAATCTCAGTACCAAACTCAGGGTCCAGGACATCTTCCTCTGTATCTTCCAATACACCTGATGTGTTAATTGGGAGCCTCAAGACAACTATTTGCCACAAAGTGAATATTGACCACAACCTCTTTCTCACTTCATGCTCATCCTTTCAATTTTCCCAATAATCTTCTATCTGGGGTTCATGGTAGAAACGACTATCTATGTTAAGGTTTTCCCTTGCATAACCTTTGCTATCAAATCTTCGCCTAGCTACATATGGCTGCAGATTCATCCTTTTGAACTCTAGTTCCAAATTCAAAGCATCTGATACTGACTTGCAGTTGTAATACCCAAGCTCAATGGGAAAAGGCACCCCGGATTCTCCCTTTTCTCCTAGTCTTTTATCTATATAGGCTAGCTGCCTACTCACCTCTGTAAGTACAAAGCTATCAAAGGCGTGCCTAGGCAATTTGAATTGTTGGCCTTCAAAACCTCCTGCCCGTATGTAATTAAAACGTGGAAACTAGATAAAGAAGCTTCCATAAATACTCACAAACTCCATAGCCTCTGTGGACATTCTCTTGTTGTAATAGTTCAAAGGTCAGTCTTCCCACAATGACTCCATTCCATTTGTCAATTTGTTCAACATATCTTTGTTGTTGCAGCAAAGGGTAAAAATCATAAATCCTCATTCCATCAATCCAAGGTTCGTTAGGTAATCCAAGCCAATCCTTTGTGTAGGATAAAATATAAAATAGGTAAGAAGATATGTAAAACCCACTCATACCCACAAAGTTTCTTAGCCCTTTGTGAAGCCTCTTCGCAATTACCTGAGACCAATCTAGAAATCTGTCACCAGATAGAACCACTTGGATGAAAAAGTACATCCAATCTTCCCAATAGAAGGAATGTGAATTCCCCTTTACTCTTTTTAAAAGCACAACAATGTCCCGCACCTCAGTGATAAGGTATTCTCTAGTTAAGGGTTTGGGTAGTCGTGATCCTCCTTTCTAAACCCTCAAGAGCCAATTTATTGCAATTACACTTTTGTACTTGCTCTTCTTCTCTGAGAAATAGGGGTATGAATTTCCAATGGTCCAATCCTAATACTCCTCTTTATGTGGAATACCCATTGTTGCCATCACCATTTCCCTATTAATATGGAATAACACTTCACTATCTCTAGTTTTCGTACATTTGTTCTCAGAATCATATCTATTCATACAAGTCAACACTAAATCTAGACATGGCGTGGCTAATAGAAATGTTACAGCTCCCACAAGACCACTCTTAACTATCTTCTCCATTAGCGACCCAGCCTGAGGATTCTTAGTCCTTTCAAGGAAATTCCCCAAATCTGCATGAACTAAGGAGGTGTCTTCCATTTCTGGCAAGATACTCACTAAACATGAGGTTCGGTCAAGATTTGGCAACACAAGCCTCATTTTAACTATCTATTCCCTTAACCAAGAAATTCTAACAACAATACAATATGCTACCCCAACAATTTTTTAGATCTTCCCCTTTTCTATACTGATAAAAGTCCAGTGCACAAAGAAGCACAACATAGGAGAAGACAACTTAACTTACCCGATAACACCATGAAAACTAGAAATGCTTCTGGAGAACGAAGCTGGATTTACCTGCGGTGCCTCCAATTAATTGAAGTCAGACACCTGTGACCTTCCTTAATATGGAAATAAACTCATACATCTTTCTCTAACCAGACAGGCAAATATCAATAGGGTTGCACACGTTTCATCATGATTTACTTCAAGCATACGAAGTAATGGTGAAATGACAAACCTGACACCTTCTTAATTAGCCATCACTTCTGCATAGGAAATTTGATATTTTCATGATTACTTTCCACATTTAGAATTTCAAAAAGCTTAATAAGGGAATATTCCTTCTTGTCGTGTTGCTCTTATTTCCACCAAAAAGCTTTTCAGATTAGCTTGAAAAGAACTTATGAACCTTGAACCACTTGAACACGAAGTTCAATGGTTCAAGTTCATTTAAGCAATAAAATAGTAATGATCAACACATAAACAACACTGGGAATGAGCGACAAAGAAAAGGACTAATTAAAGTGACCTTTGAACCTCTTGAACCGCTTGAAAAATTGGTTCAAGGTTCAAGACCGCATATCAACTTAACATAAAAAGAAAGACTCACACTCGTCATATAACAATACATTGTCACAACCCACTAAAAAGGCATTTTTGAACCTTGAACTCTTGAACCACTTGAACACAAGGTTCAATGGGTTCAAAACTTCAATGACCAAAAACCAAGCAAATGCGTTTGAAAATTTGGTGACAAAGACCAGAACAACAGACTTTTTCTTTTTTAAACTGTGCTTTGAACCTTGAACCCTTTGATCCTTTTGAAAAAGAGTTCAACGGTTCAAGTACAAAGAGAACAAATGACCCGATGGAAACAAAAGGGACAAAAAGATAACCTGCAAATTGGAATATATATTTTTTAAAAGGAAAACTTACAGGTGGACTAATAGAAAAAAAATTATATGGTTAGAAAGCTTAGAAGATGGGTGAGAATATGGTAGCAATTTTAGAAATACCCACTTGATGAAGTGTAAACCTGATGATGACAAAGTCGATAAACCAAGTTGATAAAATAAAACATGTCAAAAATGAGAGAAATGGAGAGAAATCAAACTTCCAAACCATAGCTTTGTCAACCATGCCTATTTCCAAGCCTAAACAGTCAAAAGCGTGTATGGGGTACTACAAGTTTAAAAAGCGCGTACAGGGTACTTATGGTGTAAGCAGTGCATACACACTTGTTTTCCTATAAATAGCATGTATGTGCTCTTTTTACTATAAACAACGCATACACGCTATTGTATAATATGATATTCTATATATAATATGTGTATATACATATAATATATGTAATATATAAGGTGTATAATATGATATTGTATATATAATATGTGTATATATATAATATATAATATATTAAACATATATATACATATGTAAGTGTATTGTCTCCCCGTCTCAAACACATACAAGTTTCCTCTCTCTCTCTCTCTCTCTCTCTCCCTTCCTCCATACCCCATCCCTCTCTCTCTCCCTCGCTCTCTCCCCTTCTCCCTTCCTCCATACCCCATCCCTCCCTCTCTCCCCTTATCCCTTCCTCCATACCCCATCCCTCTCTCTCTCACTCTCTCCCCTTCTCCCTTCCTCCATACCCCATCCCTCTTTCTCTTCTTCTCTCCCTCCCTCCCTCCATACCCCACTGCAACTGTGTCTGCACTTCTATAGAAGTAAGTGAATTTATTTCTTGTCTACAACTTCCTCTTTGATTTTTATCATGTATGCTCTCCTAAGAAAATTGACTGATGGATTTGTGTGTGTATATTTAATAGGAGGAATAGAGTTTTAAATTGAACCATGGGTGTATTGCCGTGACAAACAAGGAAATCTGCAGCAATATTCTTCTTGAATGTGTTTTTAATGAGCAGAGTAGATGTGGAGAATAGTGTCAACAAAGCAACATTATTAGTCAGAGTACCTGCAATATGTTTTTTAGAAGGAAACAATAGGTAGGAAGAGAAAGAGGGAGAGTAACATAGACGATGTCCTGTAGAATGATAGTGGTGGATATGCGAGAGTTCCCATGTTGTTACACAATGCCTGTCACCTCAAGAAATTAAAGTTTGTTGTATGCATGGCAGTGGTAGTATATGATGATCATCACTTGTCAAATAGCTTGGAACGGTACATACCCATGAAAGAAATCAAGTGTGTAATTCCTATAGTCACAATTGAGATCAGTCTTATAACCTTGCAAATTTAATAGCATCATATGTTTTAGAACTTAGGCAGTAGTCTTAGGGTTAGGTCAAGCTCTTACACTTGCTTTTTAGTGAAGCCTCATTGTTTGTTTTCTTGGAGTCTCATTGTATGCTGTTCTATTCATAACTTTAAATTTAATATATCATTTTATTAGCCCACCATATGACCCCTTAGGTGTCATTAGAGGTCATATTGTTTCCTAAGAGGTCATATGGTGTTCTGTGACCCCTTAAGACCCCTCAGGACACCAACGACCCATAACAACACCATATGGTGTTCTAAAGGGTCCTATGGTGTTCTATGACCCCTTAGGACACCATTTGGTGTTGTTATAGGTCCTATGGTGTGCTATAGGGATAATACAGTGTCACATTATGTCCTGGATTTGATATCTCTTCCTCTCACTCCATCCCCACTCCTTCTTCTCTCCCTATCTCCCCTCTCTCTCTCTCTCTCTCCCCTTATCCCTTCCTCCATACCCCATCCCTCTCTCTGTCACTCTCTCCCCTTCTCCCTTCATCCATACCCCATCCCTCTTTCTCTTCTTCTCTCCTTCCCTCTTTATCTTCTTTTGTAATTCCTATAGTCACAATCGAGATCAGTCATATGGTGTCTTGTGTCCTTTCTCTCTCTCTCTCTCTCCCTCCTTCCCTCCTCCCTCTTCTCTCCCTCTCTCCCTCCCTCTACCTCTCTCCCTCTCTCTACCTTCCCTCCCCCCTCTCTCTCTCTCTCCCTCTCTCTCCCTCTCCCTCCTTCCCTCTCTCTCCCTCCCCCTCTCTCCCTCTCCCTCCTTCCCTCCCCCCTCTTCTCTCCCTCTCTCCCTCCCTCTCCCTCTCTCTCTCTCTCTCTCTCTCTCTCTCTCTCTCTGTCTCTCTCTCTCTCTCTCCCTCTCTCCCTCCATACCCTTTCTTCTCTCCCACCTCCTCTCTTGTCTCCCTCTCCACCTCCCTTTGCCTCTCTCCCTCTCTCTACCTTCCCTCCCTCCCACTCTCTCTCTCTCTCTCTCTCTCTCTCTCTCTCTCTCTCTCTCTCTCTCTCTCTCTCTCTCTCTCTCTCTCCCTCTCCCTCCTTCCCTCTCTCTCTCCCTCTCCCTCTCTCTCCCTCTCCCTCTTTCCCTCCCCCCTCTTCTCTCCCTCTCTCCCTCCCTCTACCTCTCTCCCTCTCTCTACCTTCCCTCCCCCCTCTCTCTCTCTCCTTCTCCCCTCTCCCCTCTCCCCTCTCCTCTCCCTCCCTCCCCCTACTCTCCCTCTCCCTCCCCACCCTCTCTCTCTCCCTCTCCCCTCTCCTCTCCCTTTCCCCTACTCTTCCTCTCCCTTCCTCCATACCCCTTATTCTCTGCCACCCTCCCCCCTCTTCTCTCCCTCTCTCCCTCCCTCCTTCCCTTCTGCCCCCCTCCTCTCTCCCTCCACCCTACTCCCCCCCCCCTCTCTCTCTCTCTCTCTCTCTCTCTCCCTTTTCATTCACATCTTTTTTACTACCAATAGCGCATATGGGGTACTGAAACTATTAGTTCACTACCCTGGCATAAATTTTTTAAGGCAAAGAAGTACGTATGCGGTACATATTACTTTTACTGAGCCCATTATTCATTACCATGCGATAAAATTTTGCAGGCTTAGGAGCGCGTACACACTACTTATTAGTCCAGAATGGCAAAAAGAATAATGTTGGGCTTGTCAACATTTTATGGACTAACAACACGTACGTGGTTATTAATGTAGCATGTGTGTGGTTTATAGACATAGTTTTAGTTTCCCAAGAGCCTCAATGGCCTCAAAAGAAGTTTTTGAGGTTGTTGAAGGCCCCACTGGAACTGTGTCTGCACTACTATCACTATTTTATACATAGAAGTAAGTGAATTTTTTGTTTTTGCATGTGTAGACATCTAAAAATGGTCAACGCTTACGGAGTCATACTTTAACATTTGTGCATTGCCTTATTTTAGGGTTTTTGCGTCGCATTAACATTTCTTCTATGTTGCGTACTTGGTCTTTATCATTTGCGAGCATCGAGTCTTTCTTCCGCATTCTTCATTTTCTTCATTTTTGAATTTGGTCTTGTCGATAACAATATTTGTCATGATTTTGATCGATCTTATCATGTCGCATCAATGTGCGTGCTCATTTGGCATATTTTGGACATTGTCAATCCTAATTAGGGTTTTGTCCTCTTATCAATCTTGTCATCTTGCGATCGATTTGTCATCGATCGTGTTCATTTTCAATCTTGTCATTTTGCAATCTATTTTGTCATCGATCCTTGTCTTCTTGTCAATTTTGTCATTTTGCGATCGATTTGTCATCGATCGTCGTCTTTCTCAATCATGTCAATTTGGATCAATTAGTCATTGTTCCTCATCAATTGGCGCATTTACCAATTCATTTATCAACATTGGTCTTTTATCAAGTCAGAATCATGATCAAATCGATCCTTCAATCAAGACCTAATTGTCATCCTTGCATTTCTAATTCATCTTCAAGGGTTTCACGATTTATTCATTTAACCTTGTTTGTCACAATTAAATATTTATTTAATTGGTTAACTAATTCATCCCTCTTTGTGAATTAATTAATAAATGAAAAATTGTTAATTAATTCACTTAATTCCTAATTTCCTCATTTTCTAAATTTCTTAATTCCTAATTTCATCAATTTTGTAATTTCCTAATTTCTAAATTCATCTATTTTTCTAATTTCTCCTATTTCTCCTAATTTCATGGGAATGACATTTCAATTTGCTATAATTTGTCATAATTGCCAATCAATCAATTTTGACATAGAAATTTGTCATAATTTTGTCAAAATTATCAATCAATCAATTTTGCATAGAAAGTGTCAATTTGTCATAATTTGTCATAATTGTCATTCTTGATTTGAAATTTCCTTTCAAATCTCTTCATGCTAATCTTGTCTTTTCTCCAATTTGTCTATAAATTGGATGAATTTCTTCAATCAAAGACCCTCGTTGAATCAATCACGCTTCTAGTATTCTTGCGCTATTATCTTGTCTACTTGCTTTCATATCATGCTTATGCACTAGCAGGTGAGATCCACAAACAAAACTATTTGAAGGAGAAAGAAGGACAATGGAGCCACATGAAGAAGACATCTTCATTTGGTTTGCTTAGTTTTCAATCTTGAATGTCTTGTTTTCATGTCTTTATTGAGTGTTTTTAGGATTGGTCATTGCAATTGAGTTTTCATGATTGTACTAGTCCAATTTGCTATTGCTTTGATGATTTACACATTTCCTATCTACAACATGATTTCAAATGATTGAATTATTATTCTTATTAGTTTTTGTCAACAATATTATGATTGTTTAATAGTTTGATTCCAAAAAATAGTGATAAGATGCATATTTATGGTTATTTGTTTGTTTATGAACTTTTGTTTACATATATATGCAATATGATTCTATTTAGGAGAACCGATATCAACCATTGGAAAGAACAAGCGAGGAATGATGGAACAATGAGAGACTCAAAAGGAAAGACAAAGGTAGTCTATGAAGAAATTGTATGACATAAGAACAATGGGAGAAGAAGGTATGTCATCCTCAACATCTCAATTCGGTTTACCAAACGAATATAATGCACTTAATGCAATTGAAGAAGAGACATTTGATTTACCATTTGAACCTAATAAAATTTAAGAATATAGCGCATTGAATAATCAATTAAATGATGAACATATTACACCTTGTCTACTTCATGAATTGAATGTACATAATGCACCAAAGGACAATGGAGCCACATGAAGAAGACATCTACATTTGGTTTGCTTAGTTTTCAATCTTGAATGTCTTGTTTTCATGTCTTTATTGAGTGTTTTTAGGATTGGTCATTGCAATTGAGTTTTCATGATTGAACTAATCCAATTTGCTATTTATTTATCCTAAGTCTTTTTGTCACAATTAAATATTTATTTAATTGGTTAACTAATTCATCCCTCTTTGTGAATTAATTAATAAATGAAAAATTGTTAATTAATTCACTTAATTCCTAATTTCCTCATTTTCTAAATTTCTTAATTCCTAATTTCATCAATTTTCTAATTTCCTAATTTCTAAATTAAACTTCTGACTTGGTGGTTTTGTAGGTTGCCTTATACTCCAACTAAACCTTGTGTTTGTGATTCATAATTAGGCACCTAGTTTTGATTGCTAAGTAGGATGGAATGAGCATATGTTTGCTTTGATTGTTGAGTTTGACATTGGAGTAGGAGAGTATGCTCTCATCCTTCTTAGGGTGATCAGAAATCCAGATCTTCAATACCATTCTCATGTTTTGATTGTGTGTTACCTTTTAGAGGGCCTGCCTTCCCGACCATTTGCTTTCTTTTGCAAGCAAGTGACAATCGTGAGAAGGGAACGACCCAAAGTGAGTATGGCTAGAATACCTTGGCATTCTAACTCACTATAAACAAATACCTGATGAGCGAAAGCTTTGAAGGAAGGGTTACGTGGGAATTGTAGTTACTTAGGAAGTGATGACCCTTGGACTCTTTCTCATATCAAAATCTAAGTAGGGCCTCAAGGTCTAAATTGTGCTTGTGTGACTACATTTGTTTGGTATCTTGGTGGGCTTAATGTCTTAATCACACTTGCCTGCAATTCGAAGAATTCTAAAGGGCCGAATAGTAGGGGCGGGTGGGAGCCCCTACTATTTGAAATGGTTCCGGGTGGGTGGGAGATATAGTTGGAGGGTGGCGATTCTATTGGCCGGGTGGGGGGGAATTCTAGGCGGGGTGGGGTTTCACGCTTTCTCTTTCTACCTCTTAATTCATTCATTCATTCATGAATCGATATAAGAAGTATCGGTCACTGCTTGAGCGGTTAACCAATTCTATACGTAATACGCCTACTATCCTAGGCCCCCGACCGAGTCTATGGGGGCATGTTAATAGAAATCCTAACTAAACACCTTGTATTTAGAGGCCAAAAATCCTTCTATTTGCTTGAGAAGGACAAGTTTGGATACTTGGAAGAGATACTAAGTTCGCCATGGGGAGATTTCCATGGGGACTAATGCTTGGCTGCCTTGAGAAGTGAGTGCCATGGAGGGGAGCCTGTGGGGTCAAGCATCTATGTATTCTCCTTGAATCTCATAATGAGTCTACCTCTCAAGTACCTACTATCCTTGCCTACCATAAGAAATGTGTGAATGAGCATGATTGTCTTGAGTCTAAGTTGAAATATCTTGTCTTCTTTGTTTGTCAAAAGTTGAGTTGTGTCTCATTTCAAAAACAAGGCAAAATTGATTCAAAATAAGGTTAAGCACAAGAGTATTTCATTCAACAAAGTTCAAAACACCTTCAAACATGGTTGTCAAACATTTTTCAAGATCTTGTCTCAACATTCATGTCACTTAGATTTAGGTTCATCCTAGGTTTGCATTTTGCAAATTCATTGTCAACTACCAAGGTTAAGTTTCACCTAGGTCATACTCCTTTGCATATCAATAAGGGTCATCCATTTTCATGTGTCCTCTTGCATTAGAGTAATACCATTTCATAATTCAACTCTAGGTTTTGTCTTAGGTTGACATTGTCATACATTTGCATTTGCATCTTTGTCCTCATAAGATTAGGTCACATTTGCATACCCTAGGTCTCTTCATTAAGTTTAGGTCGTTATCATATAATATTAGGGTCATTTTTATAGTAATTGTCCCTTTGAATATAGTGTCAAAACTAGGTTTTGTCATACTTGAGTAATGCAAATCTTTGATAAAACCCTAAGTTATTGTTAGGAAGTCTAGACCTTATCAAACCTTTGTCTTTTTGTCATCATTGTCATTTTGGTCAAACCTAGCTTAGTATCCAGGCATATAGGTGAGACATTGTCATTTTGTCCTTTTGTCACTTGGTCCTTATGTCCTTTGAGGTCTAGAAATCATCTCAATTTCCTAACGGTCTCATTTTTAGATTTTCATTCCAAAAAGTTTGTCAAAATCTTGAAAAAACAACAAAAACATTAAGTTGCATTGTCATCCTTTAGGTTGCATTTGTCAATCCCATTAGTTGCATTGCATAGTGACATGTTTGTTGAAATGAGATCTCAACCTTCTTACAAAGCCATGTCATCACAATTGAGCAATCAATCATGTCAATCCAATCTCTACATGTCTTAGAACTTGGATCAAACTTATCATGATGATGTAAATGTCCAAATACAAAAACTAGAGGAGAAACTAGCTCAAGAAAATGAGATTTTGGAACAAAGAGTGAAAAACATTGAGAAGAATAGATCACAAATGTCCAAAATGTTTCAAAAATTTCCAGGTCGAAATCCAAAGATTGAGCCAATTGATGTAAGATCTCTTCTTGAACGATCAGACATACTAGCTCTCCTCTCCCAAATAGAGATGATGAAACAATTTCAAGAAAAGAGACAACATCAATTTCAACATTATGTGCCTCCACAACAAGAACAAGAAGGTGTTTACTATCAATTAGATTTTCAACCAATACAACCAATGGTTCAACCAATTGTCCAACATATACAACCAACACAACCAATGGTCCAATTTCAACAATATGTCCAATCAACTATACAATGTCCACAAATAGTTCAACCAATGGTGGAATATCAACAAGTTCAATCAACATATCAATGTCAACAACCACAACCAAAAATTCACAAACAAAACTTGCAACATACACCAAGCCAAATTTTGAACATGTCAAACCAATTTGATCAACATCTAGTTTGAAATCAAAACATGACATCACACTAGAACCAGCTCCTTTCCAAACAAGTTCAAATTCTAGATACAACCATGTCAAACCTCGAAAGAAAGGTGGCTTTATTGCAAGGATCTTAAGGAAATTACCAAGTGAGTTCTTTGAGGAAGATCAAGATAAGACAATTATGCCTAGCAATGCCTCATCCCCCCACAAACAAATTGACTCTCCAGCGACATCTATCCCTACACCTTTAGAAGTTTCACGAGAACCTTCCATATTGTCCTCATCAAATAATACACCCAAGGATGCAATTATCCAAGGGCTATCCATAATTGATTGCCAAGATAATCCAATTCATGATGCACATCCTTCTCATGTTTCAGAAATACAAGACCCAATGCCACCATGCATTTTATTGCCATTACCTATTTTAGAGGACCCCATTCGAAGTCCCTCTTCCTCATGTTCAAGCATAGATTCCTTGCCAGAATCCATCATAAATGTTCAAAGTGTATTTCCTTAAGGCAAACACATTGATCCCTTGTCAGAATCCCTCATGCATATCCAAAGTACAACCTCATGTCAAGAGCATAATTTAGAGCATGAAGAAATGAGTCCTAAAGAAAATCAAGATCAAGATCCTGAAACCTTATCATCCCATCCAATTGTTGACCAGGATCCCATGTTCCCAAACACTCACGATGATTCCCCCATTCTTGTCCATCCTATCCAAAGTCCTATTGACACTCCATTCCCTAAGAAAGATCAAGATATCCCAATCCATCCAATCCCAAACGATCCCCTTCCATTTCATGAAAAAAATGTCCTTTCAAATCCCATTGACATTCAAGATATCCTTTCCATCCTTTCCGATGATCCCATTAAAAGTCAAGAGCAAAGCACCTTTAAAGAGGATTCCAATGATCTTCCTCCTTTTCAAGATCAAATTATTCCTTTAAATCCTCCACAAGATCCTTTTTTTCCTCCATCTCCTTGTCTTAATGCTCCATATACACTCCAAGATCACATTTCTTTTGATGATCCCATTATTTCTCCCATTCCATCTCTTGAAGAGCTTGTCATTGAACCATGTCCACCACACAATCCTAGTCCCCCTCATGATCCTAATCCCACTCATGATCCTAACGTGTTAGTGCAAGATGTTCATGAACCCTCAACATGCACAATGGGTTCTTCCACTTTGGTGCAATCTGATCCACTTCAAGATCTCATTATTTCTCTCATATCATATCCACCTCATAATGGACTCACATCTTCTTTCCAAAGAAAAGAGTATCCTACAAGTCAAGATATTCATAAAGGCAAAGGAGTAGATCCCCATAAGCAAGAATCCCTTCATGTGAAAGAAAATGTTAAGGGTCATGTCTACACAACTCACTCTCAAGACATTGGTATCCCTCCATCAAAATCAAAACATACACCTTCCCCATTATACTTTCCATCCATCTTAGGTCCTTATATTCCTTCATCCTCTATGCAAGGTCAGCAAAGGCACACATCCTTGAGTAAATTTCATCAATCCAAAAGAAGTCCATTTCATTCATATCCATCCATGCATTCCTTTCCTCCTCCAAGCAATTTGGATGCCAAGTATAAAAGTCATAAGTCTAAAAATCCACATGTATTCAAGGATCAACATGTCCAATCAAATCAACATGTCAAAGCAAAGAAAAATATGATCCAAAAAGAAAAGGAAAAATCCAAAAGGTCAAAAAGGCTCATTTCTCAAAAACAAAAGTCAAAATATATATGGGTTCCTAAATCCCTTGTGTTGGCAATGCACTCCAAGGAACCACAAAAGCATGAAAAATCAAAAACCATGTGGATCCCTAAGCGGCTCCTTGAAGCATAAAAGCCTAAGGAAACATCCAACTTGGCATCCAAAGTTTCTATTCCTCCATCCAAACCTCCCAATTCTATTCCTCCATCACCTTCTTCATCCATTTTGGGCCCTTATGTCCCAAAATCCCAACCTATTCCTCCATCCAAATCTCACAATCTGAGATCCATTTTTCCTCCATCAGTCCATCACCCCTCAAGGTGTGTACCAATGTTGATCTTGCCTTCATTTCCATCCATTGAAGCCCAATTCTTCCAATACCCTATCCATTATCCAATGCATATTTTCCATCCTTCGATCCCTTTGATCCCATCCTTTGCATAAATCCTTGCCTTAATTTCATCTCTTTTTCCATGTCCTTATCCTACCAACGTCTTTGAGCATACTTTTTAAAAGTCATGGTCCATTTTTTTTAAGGCTACTATCCAAACAAAAAAAAGATGCTTGAGTCCTTCTTCCATCCCCTATCATGTGTCCATCTTCTATTAAAAAAGTCAAAATGCAAAAAAAAAAAAAAAAGTGAAAAAAAAAAGACAAAAGAAAGAAAAAAAGTAAAGCAAAAATATTTCGTCCACTGGTGAAAACCTAGCAAACAGGCACCTTGGGCAAGTACCATGATGAGAACTTGGCAAACAGGCATCATGCATAATTTATGAACTTCTTGCACACCACACATGGGGGCAGGTTTCCTCCTTCATATCCTTTTGTCCTTCATTGTTCCATTATCCTATCGAACCCCTGTCATTACCCTTCATATCCTATTGTCCCTCATGTCCAGTTCCCCTTTCCACCTTTGATCTTGACAAGGCTAAGGATCTTCATGTGCATCACGCATCTTGTTTGTAGCTTTTAGTCCATCATAGCTTTTGGTCATTTATCCATTTGCTTATTATAACTTTTCATTCATATTCCTTGTCTTATTGCAACTTTCTCCCACTATCCCGTATCCTATCCCGACCTTCAGTCCATGTCCCTTATTAATTCTTGGTCTTGCTTATCCTATCCATATCTTATCACTATCCATACACTCTTTTTCATTCCTTGATCTTGATCTAACATAAGGACGCAAAATTTAAACATGGTTTCAAATGCCTCTTGACATGTCCCTCATGCCATGCCACTACTTTACATTGTCATATCTAGTCTTTTGTCCCATCATGCCATAGCCCTTGAAAATTGCATCCATATTGTCTCCATGATAAAAGGCCTTTGTCTTCCCTCTATCCACCAACATTTCAGCAAGCCTATTTATTCACCTGTCATATTCCTTGCCTTGCTAGACACTGGGGGCAAAGTCATTAAAAATCATAAAAAAATAAAAAAATGTCCTGAAAAAAATCATAAAAAAATCAAAAAATGTCCTGAAAAAAATCATAAAAAAATCGAAAAATGTCCTGAAAAAATCATAAAAAATCAAAAAATGTCCTGAAAAAATCATTAAAAAATCGAAAAATGTCCTAAAAAAATCATAAAAAATTGAAATACTATCCTGAAATAATACGTAAACATCAAATAAAGTCCTAAAAAAATGAACACAAAAAAATTGTACACACTCGAAAAGCAAAACAACACAATATCCCTTGTGCATAGACAGATCGCCAAGTATACCTCCAATGACATGCAATCACACATTGTGCTTTAATGAAATCATGCATAAATAGATGAAATTTTTCAATCAAACCAGACATTCAAACTGATCACAATTGTCTTCTCGATCGAACATCAACATTAATATCATTCGTCCTTGGCACATTCTCATGGGTCTTATACAGGGTGTGGTATACTCGAAACTAGACTGTGTCTTGTCTTAGATGGGGTACCACATTCCCTGAAACCAAACAGCATGATCGTCCTATCAACACTTTCAAGTTTTGACAATGAAGATCAAGATGTTTGTTTGACTTGTTGGAATTAGCGAGTCTTATCATTTATTGATTTATTTTCGATCATGTTCCTATGTTCCTCGATGATGTCATTGAGTGATTTAGAGTGACCGGGATGGTTCATGGTCCCTTTCTTTTTTGTTGTGATTGCTGTTTGTCTGTGATGTGTCTGCCTTTTGCAAAAAGGGTTGCATTTCAGCTTTGGCCTTCAATTCCATGATGCTACGCATCCGTTTTGCTATATTAAATAAAGGTTCTCACCTACAAAGTGCATTAGTGAAAGCAAGTTTTTCTTTGTCTCTAATAGTCCTTTGTCTCATTTCTTCTTACTAACATTTCTTCCATCAGTTTGGGCAGTCAGTTCGGTCTAGTTCTTCGATCTCTAAAAATATAAGCTGCATCCTGCATCCATTGGTTAGTGCATTTGCATCATATCAAGCATTTTATCCATTTCATAAATGCATCAAAAACACATCAAAATGTATCCATACATGTTCCACAGTAAACAGTGCATACACCATCCATACATGGAAAATAACATAAGTCATAACACATTGCATCCCATTGTATCACTGCATATCATATCATGTATCAAAATAATATCGGAGTACAAAATTGGATTGTCTGTCCTAAGTATGGCCCACAGGCTGACTACATAATGTCACACTACATAATGTCAAACTACATCCGTCTCTGTCCTAAGGAGCACGTGCCTCTATCACTGGGTGCTCCATCTGTCCTCCTCATCCCTGCCATGTCTCAAGGATGATTTCCCTCCAGGTCCTGGCTGTGGTGGTCTCATAGGTCCACTCACCCCCATGCTACTCACTGACCTTCGAGAGCATGCCTTGCTCTCTGTCCTTGATCATGCCCGATATGATGATGCTCTCTGCTCTGGTGGAATTGCACTCTCATATAGTGTCCTCCAATGGTGTATCTCCTCTCCAGTCTCAACCAACATCTGTGCCATCTCCCATGCACTGGCATCCCTAATCAACCCAATATACTCAGTGACTCTCTGTTCCTCTTGCTGTGCCTAAGCTATTGCTGTATCTCGAGCCGCTATATGTTTGGCTATCTCTACTCTGAACTGATCCTGCTCTATCCTCAAGATGGCATTCTGTCTCTCTAATGTCGCAATGTGATCATGCTGACTCACTATGGTAGCCCTGCACATCTCCATCTCCTCTATCCTAGCTGTCTCCGGCTCTAGGGGTATATCCTACAATGACTCCTGATTGGCTGAATCTGGCTCATAATCATCATCCCCCTAATCATCTCTATCCTCATCATCTCCCTCCTCCTCTCCTATGAGTGGGAAGTCCTCCTGTCTCCTCGATACCAGAATATCAGGATCTATCAATGGCACTGGCCGTCGTCGTGCAAACCATCTCTCATACTCCTTTGTCATCCTGGCATCCATCACATCTGATCTCCAATCCCACTGTCTCTATTGTAGTTGTGTGAAGTCTACATATGCTATGTGTGGTTGAATCATTCTCCCCCACTGACTCATCTCTTTGTGAGATCGAGCAAAGTGTGCAGTCCCTCTAGGTACATCCTGCCTCTCTCCAAACTGTCATCTGACTCTCTCTGGCAGGTACATTTCAATCACTCTCTGGCAATTCACTAGTCACCCAATTAGGTATCTCTCCTATCTGCAATATGATAGCTCATCACTATCATCTGACCATCTAGGGCAATCAATCTATATGTCCTCCATGTGAACTCTCTCAATCTGTCTAGCTCGTGTCGCCAATACAATATGTATCCAAAAGGACCCTGTCTCAGTGCTCCCCCATAACAGTACACATATGGTCGGTGTGGTAATACCTGTCTCTCTGCAATCGGTTGACATATGGCTATGTGCTCAAATGCCCATACCTGTAGCAGTGTGATCCCACAGCTCAAAGTCTGCACTCCCTGATATGCTATCTGATGCAGCTGAAAATATAGTGATGCTCTGCAAAAAAGGATTAGAAAATCTGTTTGATGGCAACACACAAGAGCACAAGAAACAAACGTTAGTGTTAGCAACAAAAGATTATCCTAAACAGGCATATCAAGAGAGATATTAAGCATGAAATAGAAAGCATATAAACATAGAATAAAATAGCTAATCAAGATGCTCATAGTTGCTCCTCCCTTGTTCCTCTCCTCTCCAAGTCCCAAATGAGTGTAGCTCTCAGCTTTAAGCACTAGCCATGGATGCCATATGGAGATTCAAGATAGTTGAATATGATAAGCAAATGCTATGCAAGTGTAGATAGTGATGCTATGAGAAAGCTCTATGCTAATGCCAGTATAACAACAATACTCTAATGCTTCCTCCTTTGCTTGAGGAGAAGGGTTCTATTTATAGAAGAAATGGGGAAATGAAGGGTTAAGATTGAGTAATCTTAACAAGGGTTAGGATTGAAAGATATTCAATCCATGTGAAACTTTCAACCCAATCCCATGTTGACAAGTGTCACCATGAGGAGGCTTGAGAGGAGAGATAAGGAGCATTAAATGCTTGAGGGGACATGATGGTTACCCTAGTCAAAGAAATAAATGCTTTGAAGAGACACATGGGTTACATGAGGGTTAAGTTAGGGGTCAAAGTCCTTAACCATGGGTGCAAGTGGAATTAACCATTAATGGTCATGTAAGAGCCATAAGTGGTTTGGAAGACTTTAGAGGTTAATTTGTTGAACACACAAAGCATTAATTGTTTTTCAAAGACTTTGGAGTCTTTGAGAAGTGACTCCAATTTGCTTAGGAATGTGACAATATTTAGGGGATGGATTAGGTTAATTAGGAAGGGTTTAGAAGAATCTAGAAGGGGTTTAGGCATGCAAGTGGATTTTGTAGGAAAATGCAAGTGGGAGGAATTTTGGTATTTTCAATTAAAATAAAATCATTTGTTTCAATTAAATGGTGTAATTTGCATTTGGATAAATATTCAAATAATTATTAATCTATTTAAATGAGAAAAAGGAAGATAAAGCATTAAAATGCTTGAAGACTTTGAGGGAAACCATTAAAGGCTTGAAGACTTTAAGGAAAACCATTAAAGTCTTAAGAATACTTTAAGGGAAGCCATTAAGTTTGAAGACTTTAGAGCCATCAAGTTTGAAGACTTTAAGGGAAACCATTAAAGGCTTAAGAAGACTATAGAAGGAAGCCATCAAGTTTGAAGACTTTAAAGCCATTAAGTTTTGAAGACTTTAAGGGAAACCATTAAAGGTTTGAAAAGACTCTAGAAGGAAGCTATTAAGTTTGAAGACTTTAAGGGAAACCATTAAAGGTTTCAAGTGGGTGAGCATAAATAGGATTTTAAATAAATAATTTATTTAAAATAGTTGTGCAACTTGCTTTTGTAGGAAAATACAAGTGGGTGGAGGATAAAGGTGATTTAAATAAATTATTTATTTAAAATAATTGTGCAACTTGCTTTTGTAGGAAAATACAAGTGGGTGGAGGATAAAGGTGATTTAAATAAATTATTTATTTAAAATAATTGTGCAACTTGCATTTGTAGGAAAATGCAAGTGGGTAGAGGATAAAGGTGATTTAAATAAATGTTAATTTATTTAAATGTGAGAGGTGGGATTTTGGGGGATTTAAATAAATATTAATTTATTTAAATGTGAGAGAATATTTAATTAAATAAATATGATTTATTTATTTAATTAATGGTCTGAATTTGGTTAAGTGAATTAAATCAAATAAATTGAATAATTTATTTAATTAATAGGAGAAGAGGGTTAAGATGAATTAATTAAATATATTAATTTAATTAATTATTGATTGATGGTTAAATAATCAAATAAATACTAAATATTCATTTAATTAAGTGGATAGATTTATGTGACTACATATAGCATAGCAAGTACGCATAATCTACACAAAGCATCTCTCCCTATCACTGGGTCATACTTTATCATCTCCCCATGAATTGGAATGTGGAGGATACGCCATACATCCTCTAGTGTCACAGTTGCCTCTCCAGTCACCAGATGGAATGAGGAGGTCTCTGAATGCCATCGCTCTGCCAATGCGGTAAGTAGTCCTATGTTTGCCCTAATCTTAGGCATGCATATGATATAGTATATCCCAAGTCCTGCTAATGTATCTCTTTCCGTGCTCTTGAGTCTATGTCATAACATGAAGCAGTCAGGTCGGTTCTCCCGCGTGATCAAAGGATACTGTCGACTCTACATCACAATTGGGGCACATTTTGTCAGTTTTAAGGTTTGCTCCTATGGGTTGCATTTCCTTGTTTCATATCCAAATCAGGGTGTTTCTCATCTATTTTGACCTATTCTACCCTTGTCCCCCCTTTTCAGATCATTCGCATGTTGTTTTTGACCAAAATTGACTTCCCAGGGGACAACTACACCTGTGTGATATGTCCTACACCTGTGTAGCAACAACCTACACCTGTGTACCCTAAACAAGCATAGGATACCCTTCACAAGCACAGGATGCACTCACATAGGTGCAGAAGTTAGTTTCTGCATTCCCTGTGGGCCCTGCAATGTCCCGCAAGCGATCAAAATTCATAAAATTGACAATATGGGTTTTTGAGATACATACCGCTGCTCCCACATCGTTCGGTCATCTATATGTGTGTACATGTTCTCCAAGGTGATTTTCCATTGGAATGTTCACCATCTCTCTACAAGTGTCCTTTTCCAGAGCAACAAATTCTCATCTTTGGCTAGTGCAAATGAGCAATTTTCACTCTCTTTGTCTCATTTATAGATCTTTGTCAGTGCATAGATGGACGTGCACCCTCTCCATCTTATGCTAGTTGTGGTTTTTTTCACCTTCAATTGCTTGTCCTTTCTGCATCCGGCCTCCGATTTTCAGTCTGTTTGCTCCTATCGTGTTCTATCATTATTATCAATCAATTGGCCTCTTTTCCGGATGTTTCCGGCCAATTCCTCGAGGGGGCATCCATATGTCATTATCATTGTCATTGTTTGGGGCATTTTCATTATTGTTCTTTGAAACAACGCTTAAAATCGCATTGTCTCAAAGAGGGGCAAAATGTAGACATCTAAAAATGGTCAACGCTTGCGCAGTCATACTTTAACATTTGCGCATTGCCTTATTTTAGGGTTTTTGCATCGCATTAACATTTCTTCTATGTTGCATACTTGGTCTTTATCATTTGCGAGCATCGAGTCTTTCTTCCGCATTCTTCATTTTCTTCATTTTCAAATTTGGTCTTGTCGATAACAATATTTGTCATGATTTTGATCGATCTTATCCTGTCGCATCAATGTGCATGCTCATTTGGCATATTTTGGATATTGTCAATCCTAATAAGGGTTTTGTCCTCTTATCAATCTTGTCATCTTGTGATCAATTTGTCATTGATCATTCTCATTTTCAATCTTATCATCATGCGATCGATTTGTCATTGATCATTGTCATTTTCAATCTTGTCGTCTTGCGATCGATTTGTCATCGATCGTGGTCATTTTCAATCTTGTCGTTTCACAATCTATTTTGTCATCTATCCTTGCCTTCTTGTCAATTTTGTCATTTTGCGATCGATTTGTCATCAATCGTCTTCTTTCTCAATCATGTCAATTTGGATCAATTAGTCATTGTTCCTCATCAATTGGCGCATTTACCAAATCATTTATTAGCATTGGTCTTTTATCAAGTCAGAATCATGATCAAATCGATCCTTCAATAAAGACCTAATTGTCATACTTGCATTTCTAATTCATCTTCAAGGGTTTCACGATTTATTCATTTAACCTTGTTCGTCATTTCTCCCTCTAGGTTAAATAATTTATTTATTTATCCTAAGTCTTCTTGTCACAATTAAATATTTATTTAATTGGTTAACTAATTCATCCCTCTTTGTGAATTAATTAATAAATGAAAAATTGTTAATTAATTCACTTAATTCCTAATTTCTTCATTTTCTAAATTTCTTAATTCCTAATTTCATCAATTTTCTAATTTCCTAATTTCTAAATTCATCTATTTTTCTAATTTCTCCTATTTCTCTTAATTTCATGTGAATGACATTTCAATTTGTCATAATTTGTCATAATTGTCAATCAATCAATTTTGACATAGAAATTTGTCATAATTTTGTAAAAATTATCAATCAATCAATTTTGCATAGAAAGTGTCAATTTGTCATAATTTGTCATAATTGTCATTCTTGATTTGAAATTTCCTTTCAAATCTCTTCATGCTAATCTTGTCTTTTCTCCAATTTGTCTATAAATTGGATGAATTTCTTCAATCAAAGCCCCTGGTCGAATCAATCATGCTTTTAGTATTCTTGCGCTATCGTCTTGTCTACTCGCTTTCACATCATGCTTATGCACTAGCAGCTGAGATCCACAAACAAAGCTATTTGAAGGAGAAAGAAGGACAATAGAGCCACATGAAGAAGACATCTACATTTGGTTTGCTTAGTTTTTGAATCTTGAATGTCTTGTTTTCATGTCTTTATTGAGTGATTTTAGGATTGGTCATTGCAATTGAGTTATCGTGATTGAACTAGTCCAATTTGCTATTGCTTTGATGATTTCTACATTTCCTATCTACAGCATGAAGAAGGAATCTGCATTTGGTATGCTTAGTTTTCTATCTTGAATGTCTTGTTTTCATGTCTTTATTGAGTGTTTTTAGGATTGGTCATTGCAATTGAGTTTTCGTGATTGACCTAGTCCAATTTGCTATTTATTTATCCTAAGTCTTCTTGTCACAATTAAATATTTATTTAATAGGTTAACTAATTCATCCCTCTTTGTGAATTAATTAATATATGAAAAGTTGTTAATTAATTCACTTAATTCCTAATTTCCTCATTTTCTAAATTTCTTAATTCCTAATTTCATCAATTTTCTAATTTCCTAATTTCTAAATTTATCCATTTTTCTAATTTCTCCTATTTCTCCTAATTTCATAGGAATGACATTTCAATTTGTCATAATTTGTCATAATTGTCAATCAATCAATTTTGACATAGAAATTTGTCATAATTTTGTAAAAATTATCAATCAATCAATTTAGCATAGAAAGTGTCAATTTGTCATAATTTGACATAATTGTCATTCTTGATTTGAAATTTCCTTTCAAATCTCTTCATGCTAATCTTGTCTTTTCTCCAATTTGTCTATAAATTGGATGAATTTCTTCAATCAAAGCCTGTGGTCAAATCAATCATGCTTCAAGTATTCTTGCGCTATCATCTTGTCTACTTGCTTTCACATCATGCTTATGCACTAGCAGGTGAGCTCCACAAACAAAGCTATTTGAAGGAGAAAGAAGGACAATGGAGCCACATGAAGAAGACATCTGCATTTGGTTTGCTTAGTTTTCAATCTTGAATGTCTTGTTTTCATGTCTTTATTGAGTGTTTTTAGGATTGGTCATTGCAATTGAGTTTTCGTGATTAAACTAGTCCAATTTGCTATTGCTTTGATGATTTCCACATTTCCTATCTACAGCATGAAGAAGGAATCTGCATTTGGTTTGCTTAGTTTTCAATCTTGAATGTCTTCTTTTCATGTCTTTATTGAGTGTTTTTAGGATTGGTCATTGCAATTGAGTTTTCGTGATTGAACTAGTCCAATTTGCTATTTATTTATCCTAAGTCTTCTTGTCAAAATTAAATATTTATTTAATTGGTTAACTAATTCATCCCTCTTTGTGAATTAATTAATAAATGAAAAATTGTTAATTAATTCACTTAATTCCTAATTTCCTCATTTTCTAAATTTCTTAATACTTAATTTCATCAATTCTCTAATTTCCTGATTTCTAAATTCATCTATTTTTCTAATTTCACCTATTCCTCCTAATTTCATGGGAATGACATTTCAATTTGTCATAATTTGTCATAGTTGTCAATCAATCAATTTTGACATAGAAATTTGTCACAATTTTGTAAAAATTATCAATCAATCAATTTAGCATAGAAAGTGTCAATTTGTCATAATTTGTCATAATTGTCATTCTTGATTTGAAATTTCCTTTCAAATCCCTTCATGCTAATCTTGTCTTTTCTCCAATTTGTCTATAAATTGGATGAATTTCTTCAATCAAAGCCCTTGATTGAATCAATCAGGCTTCTAGTATTCTTGCGCTATCGTCTTGTCTACTTGCTTTCACATCATGCTTATGCATTAGCAGGTGAGATCCACAAACAAAGCTATTTGAAGGAGAAAGAAGGACAGTGGAGGCATATGAAGAAGACATCTGCATTTGGTTTGCCTAGTTTTCAATCTTGAATGTCTTGTTTTCATGTCTTTATTGAGTGTTTTTAGGATTGGTCATTGCAATTGAGTTTTCGTGATTCAACTAGTCCAATTTGCTATTGCTTTGATGATTTCCACATTTCCTATCTACAGCATGAAGAAGGAATCTGCATTTGGTTTGCTTAGTTTTCAATCTTGAATGTCTTGTTTTCATGTCTTTATTGAGTGTTTTTAGGATTGGTCATTGCAATTGAGTTTTCGTGATTGAACTAGTCCAATTTGCTATTTATTTATCCTAAGTCTTCTTGTCACAATTAAATATTTATTTAATTGGTTAACTAATTCATCCCTCTTTGTGAATTAATTAATAAATAAAAAATAGTTAATTAATTTACTTAATTCCTAATTTCCTCATTTTCTAAGTTTCTTAATTCCTAATTTCATCAATTTTCTAATTTCCTAATTTCTAAATTCATCTATTTTTCTAATTTCTCCTATTTCTCCTAATTTCATGGGAATGACATTTCAATTTGTCATAATTTGTCATAATTGTCAATCAATCAATTTTGACATAGAAATTTGTCATAATTTTGTAAAAATTATCAATCAATCAATTTAGCTTAGAAAGTGTCAATTTGTCATAATTTGTCATAATTGTCTTTCTTGATTTGAAATTTCCTTTCAAATCTCTTCATCCTAATCTTGTCTTTTCTCCAATTTGTCTATAAATTGGATGAATTTCTTCAATCAAAGCCCCTGGTCAAATCAATCACACTTCTAGTATTCTTGCGTTATCGTCTTGTCTACTTGCTTTCACATCATGCTTATGCACTAGCAGCTGAGATCCACAAACAAAGCTATTTGAAGGAGAAAGAAGGACAATGGAGCCACATGAAGAAGACATCTGCATTTGGTTTGCTTAGTTTTTGAATCTTGAATGTCTTGTTTTCATGTCTTTATTGAGTGTTTTTAGGATTGGTCATTGCATTTGAGTTTTCGTGATTGAACTAGTCCAATTTGCTATTGCTTTGATGATTTCTACATTTCCTATCTACAGCATGAAGAAGGAATCTGCATTTGGTATGCTTAGTTTTCTATCTTGAATGTCTTGTTTTCATGTCTTTATTGAGTGTTTTTAGGATTGGTCATTGCAATTGAGTTTTCATGATTGACCTAGTCCAATTTGCTATTTATTTATCCTAAGTCTTCTCGTCACAATTAAATATTTATTTTATTGGTTAACTAATTCATCCCTCTTTCTGAATTAATTTATCAATGAAAAATTGTTAGTTAATTCACTTAATTCCTAATTTCCTCATTTTCTAAATTTCTTAATTCCTAATTTCATCAATTTTCTAATTTCCTAATTACTAAATTTACCTATTTTTCTAATTTCTCCTATTTCTCCAAATTTCATAGGAATAACATTTCGATTTGTCATAATTTGTCATAATTGTCAATCAATCAATTTTGACATAGAAATTTGTCACAATTTTGTAAAAATTATCATCAATCAATTTAGCATAGAAAGTGTCAATTTGTCATAATTTGTCATAATTGTCATTCTTGATTTGAAATTTCCTTTCAAATCTCTTCATCCTAATCTTGTCTTTTCTATAATTTTTCTATAAATTGGATGAATTTCTTCAATCAAAGCCCCTGGTCGAATCAATCACGCTTCTAGTATTCTTGCGCTATCGTCTTGTCTACTTGCTTTCACATCATGCTTATGCACTACCAGGTGAGATCCACAAAGAAAGATATTTGAAGGAGAAAGAAGGACAATGGAGCCACATGAAGAAGACATTTGCATTTGGTTTGCTTAGTTTTTGAATCTTGAATGTCTTGTTTTCATGTCTTTATTGAGTGTTTTTAGGATTGGTCATTGCAATTGAGTTTTCGTGATTGAACTAGTCCAATTTGCTATTGATGATTTCTACATTTCCTATCTACGGCATGAAGAAGGAATCTCCATTTGGTATGCATAGTTTTCTATCTTGAATGTCTTGTTTTCATGTCTTTATTGAGTGTTTTTAGGATTGGTCATTGCAATTGAGTTTTTGTGATTGACCTAGTCCAATTTGCTATTTATTTATCCTAAGTCTTCTTGTCACAATTAAATATTTATTTAATTGGTGAACTAATTCATCCCTCTTTGTGAATTAATTAATAAATGAAAAATTGTTAATTAATTCACTTAATTCCTAATTTCCTCATTTTCTAAATTTCTTAATTCCTAATTTCATCAATTTTCTAATTTCCTAATTTCTAAATTCATCTATTTTTCAAATTTCTCCTATTTCTCCTAATTTCATAGGAATGACATTTCAATTTGTCATAATTGTCAATCAATCAATTTTGACATAGAAATTTGTCATAATTTTGTAAAAATTATCAATCAATCAATTTAGCATAGAAAGTGTCAATTTGTCATAATTTGTCATAATTGTCATTCTTGATTTGAAATTTCCTTTCAAATCTCTTCATGCTAATCTTGTCTTTTCTCCAATTTGTCTATAAATTGGATGAATTTCTTCAATCAAAGCCCCTGGTCAAATCAATCACACTTCTAGTATTCTTGCGCTATCGTCTTGTCTACTTGATATCACATCATGCTTATGCACTAGCAGGTGTGATCCACAAACAAAGCTATTTGAAGGAGAAAGAAGGACAATGGAGCCACATGAAGAAGACATCTGCATTTGGTTTGCCTAGTTTTCAATCTTGAATGTCTTGTTTTCATGTCTTTATTGAGTGTTTTTAGGATTGGTCATTGCAATTGAGTTTTCGTGATTCAACTAGTCCAATTTGCTATTGCTTTGATGATTTCCACATTTCCTATCTACAACATGAAGAAGGAATCTGCGTTTGGTTTGCTTAGTTTTGAATCTTGAATGTCTTGTTTTCTTGTCTTTATTGAGTGTTTTTAGGATTGGTCATTGCTATTGAGTTTTCGTGATTGAACTAGTCAAATTTGCTATTTATTTATCCTAAGTCTTCTTGTCACAGTTAAATATTTATTTAATTGGTTAACTAATTCATCCCTATTTGTGAATTAATTAAGAAATGAAAAATTGTTAATTAATTCACCTAATTCCTAATTTCCTCTTTTTCTAAATTTCTTAATTCCTAATTTCATCAATTTTCTAATTTCCTAATTTCTAAATTCATCTATTTTTCTAATTTCTCCTATTTCTCCTAATTTCATGGGAATGACATTTCAATTTGTCATAATTTGTCATAATTGTCAATCAATCAATTTTGACATAGAAATTTGTCATAATTTTGTAAAAATTATCAATCAATCAATTTTGCATAGAAAGTGTCAATTTGTCATAATTTGACATAATTGTCATTCTTGATTTGAAATTTCCTTTCAAATCTCTTCATGCTATTCTTGTCTTTTCTCCAATTTGTCTATAAATTGGATGAATTTCTTCAATCAAAGCCCTTGATCGAATCAATCACGCGTCTAGTATTCTTGCGCTATCATCTTGTCTACTAGCTTTCACATCATGCTTATGCACTAGCAGGTGAGATCCACAAACAAAGCTATTTGGAGGAGAAAGAAGGACAATGGAGCCACATGAAGAAGACATTTGCATTTGGTTTTCTTAGATTTTGAATCTTGAATGTCTTGTTTTCATGTCTTTATTGAGTGTTTTTAGGATTGGTCATTGCAATTGAGTTTTCGTGATTGAACTAGTCCAATTTGCTATTGATGATTTCTACATTTCCTATCTACAGCATGAAGAAGGAATCTCCATTTGGTATGCATAGTTTTCTACCTTGAATGTCTTGTTTTCATGTCTTTATTGAGTGTTTTTAGGATTGGTCATTGCAATTGAGTTTTTGTGATTGACCTAGTCCAATTTGCTATTTATTTATCCTAAGTCTTCTTGTCACAATTAAATATTTATTTAATTGGTTAACTAATTCATCCCTCTTTGTGAATTAATTAATAAATGAAAAATTGTTAATTAATTCACTTAATTCCTAATTTCCTCATTTTCTAAATTTCTTAATTCCTAATTTCATCAATTTTCTAATTTCCTAATTTCTAAATTCATCTATTTTTCAAATTTCTCCTATTTCTCCTAATTTCATAGGAATGACATTTCAATTTGTCATAATTGTCAATCAATCAATTTTGACATAGAAATTTGTCATAATTTTGTCAAAATTATCAATCAATCAATTTAGCATAGAAAGTGTCAATTTGTCATAATTTGTCATAATTGTCATTCTTGATTTGAAATTTCCTTTCAAATCTCTTCATGCTAATCTTGTCTTTTCTCCAATTTGTCTATAAATTGGATGAATTTCTTCAATCAAAGCCCCTGGTCAAATCAATCACACTTCTAGTATTCTTGCGCTATCGTCTTGTCTACTTGATATCACATCATGCTCATGCACTAGCAGGTGAGATCCACAAACAAAGCTATTTGAAGGAGAAAGAAGGAAAATGGAGCCACATGAAGAAGACATCTGCATTTGGTTTGCCTAGTTTTCAATCTTGAATGTCTTTTTTTCATGTCTTTATTGAGTGTTTTTAGGATTGGTCATTGCAATTGAGTTCTCGTGATTCAACTAGTCCAATTTGCTATTGCTTTGATGATTTCCACATTTCCTATCTACAGAATGAAGAAGGAATCTACATTTGGTTTGCTTAGTTTTCAATCTTGAATGTCTTGTTTTCATGTCTTTATTGAGTGTTTTTAGGATTGGTCATTGCAATTGAGTTTTCGTGATTGAACTAGTCCAATTTGCTATTTATTTATCCTAAGTCTTCTTGTCACAATTAAATATTTATTTAATTGGTTAACTAATTCATCCCTCTTTGTGAATTAATTAATAAATGAAAAATTGTTAATTAATTCACTTAATTCCTAATTTCCTCATTTTCTAAATTTCTTAATTCCTAATTTCATCAATTTTCTAATTTCCTAATTTCTAAATTCATCTATTTTCCTAATTTCTCCTATTTCTGCTAATTTCATGGGAATGACATTTCAATTTGTCATAATTTGTCATAATTGTCAATCAATCAATTTTGACATAGAAATTTGTCATAATTTTGTAAAAATTATCAATCAATCAATTTTGCATAGAAAGTGTCAATTTGTCATAATTTGACATAATTGTCATTCTTGATTTGAAATTTCCTTTCAAATCTCTTCATGCTAATCTTGTCTTTTCTCCAATTTGTCTATAAATTGGATGAATTTCTTCAATCAAAGCCCTTGGTCGAATCAATCACACTTCTAGTATTCTTGCGCCATCGTCTTGTCTACTTGCTTTCACATCATGCTTATGCACTAGCAGGTGAGATCCACAAACAAAGCTATTTGAAGTAGAAAGAAGGACAATGGAGCCACATGAAGAATACATCTGCATTTGGTTTGCTTAGTTTTTGAATCTTGAATGTCTTGTTTTCATGTCTTTATTGAGTGTTTTTAGGATTGGTCATTGCAATTGAGTTTTCGTGATTCAACTAGTCCAATTTGCTATTGCTTTGATGATTTCCACATTTCCTATCTACAGCATGAAGAAGGAATCTGCATTTGGTTTGCTTAGTTTTCAATCTTGAATGTCTTGTTTTCATGTCTTTATTGAGTGTTTTTAGGATTGGTCATTGCAATTGAGTTTTCGTGACTGAACTAGTCCAATTTGGTATTTATTTATCCTAAGTCTTGTTGTCACAATTAAATATTTATTTAATTGGTTAACTAATTCATCCTTCTTTGTGAATTAATTAATAAATGAAAAATTGTTAATTAATTCACTTAATTCCAAATTTCCTCATTTTCGAAATTTCTTAATTCCTAATTTCATCAATTTTCTAATTTCCTAATTTCTAAATTCATCTATTTTTCTAATTTCTCCTATTTCTCCTAATTTCATGGGAATGACATTTCAATTTGTCATAATTTGTCATAATTGTCAATCAATCAATTTTGACATAGAAATTTGTCATAATTTTGTAAAAATTATCAATCAATCAATTTTCCATAGAAAGTGTCATTTTGTCATAATTTGACATAATTGTCATTCTTGATTTGAAATTTCCTTTCAAATCTCTTCATGCTAATCTTGTCTTTTCTCCAATTTGTCTATAAATTGGATGAATTTCTTCAATCAAAGCCCTTGATCGAATCAATCACGCTTCTAGTATTTTTGCGCTATCATCTTGTCTACTTGCTTTCACATCATGCTTATGCACTAGCAGGTGAGATCCACAAACAAAGCTAGTTGAAAGAGAAAGAAGGACAATGGAGCCACATGAAGAAGACATCTGCATTTGGTTTGCCTAGTTTTCAATCTTGAATGTCTTGTTTTCATGTCTTTATTGAGTGTTTTTAGGATTGGTCATTGCAATTGAGTTTTCGTGATTCAACTAGTCCAATTTGCTATTGCTTTGATGATTTCCACATTTCCTATCTACAACATGAAGAAGGAATCTGCATTTGGTTTGCTTAGTTTTCAATCTTGAATGTCTTGTTGTCATGTCTTTATTGAATGTTTTTAGGATTGGTCATTACAATTGAGTTTTCGTGATTGACCTAGTCCAATTTGCTATTTATTTATCCTAAGTCTTCTTGTCACAATTAAATATTTATTTAATTGGTTAACTAATTCATCCCTCTTTGTGAATTAATTAATATATCAAAACTTGTTAATTAATTCACTTAATTCCTAATTTCCTCATTTTCTAAATTTCTTAATTCCTAATTTCATCAATTTTCTAATTTCCTAATTTCTAAATTCATCTATTTTTTTAATTTCTCCTATTTCTCCTAATTTCATAAGAATGACATTTCAATTTGTCATAATTTGTCATAATTGTCAATCAATCAATTTTGACATAGAAATTTGTCATAATTTTGTAAAAATTATCAATCAATCTATTTAGCATAGAAAGTGTCAATTTGTCATAATTTGACATAATTGTCATTCTTGATTTGAAATTTCCTTTCAAATCTCTTCATGCTAATCTTGTCTTTTCTCCAATTTGTCTATAAATTGGATGAATTTCTTCAATCAAAGCCCTTGATCGAATCAATCATGCTTCTAGTATTCTTGCGCTATCATCTTGTCTACTTGCTTTCACATCATGCTTATGCACTAGCAGGTCAGATACACAAACAAAGCTATTTGAAGGAGAAAGAAGGACAATGGAGCCACATGAAGAAGACATCTGCATTTAGTTTGCCTAGTTTTCAATCTGAATGTCTTGTTTTCATGTCTTTATTGAGTGTTTTTAGGATTGGTCATTGCAATTGATTTCTCATGATTCAACTAGTCCAATTTGCTATTGCTTTGATGATTTCCACATTTCCTATCTACAGAATGAAGAAGGAATCTGCATTTGGTTTGCTTAGTTTGGAATCTTGAATGTCTTGTTTTCTTGTCTTTATTCAGTGTTTTTAGGATTGGTCATTGCTATTGAGTTTTCATGATTGAACTAGTTAAATTTGCTATTTATTTATCCTAAGTCTTCTTGTCACAGTTAAATATTTATTTAATTGGTTAACTAATTCATCCCTATTTGTGAATTAATTAAGAAATGAAAAATTGTTAATTAATTCACTTAATTCCTAATTTCCTCTTTTTCTAAATTTCTTAATTCCTAAATTCATCAATTTTCTAATTTCCTAATTTCTAAATTCATCTATTTCTCTAATTTCTCCTATTTCTTCTAATTTCATGGGAATGACATTTCAATTTGTCATAATTCGTCATAATTGTCAATCAATCAATTTTGACATAGAAATTTGTCATAATTTTGTAAAAATTATCAATCAATCAATTTTGCATAGAAAGTGTCATTTTGTCATAATTTGACATAATTGTCATTCTTGATTTGAAATTTCCTTTCAAATCTCTTCATGCTAATCTTGTCTTTTCTCCAATTTTTCTATAAAGTGGATGAATTTGTTCAATCAAAGCCCTTGATCGAATCAATCACGATTCTAGTATTTTTGCGCTATCATCTTGTCTACTTGCTTTCACATCATGCTTATGCACTAGCAGGTGCGATCCACAAACAAAGCTATTTGAAAGAGAAAGGAGGACAATGGAGCCACATGAAGAAGACATCTGCATTTGGTTTGCCTAGTTTTCAATCTTGAATGTCTTGTTTTCATGTCTTTATTGAGTGTTTTTAGGATTGGTCATTGCAATTGAGTTTTCGTGATTCAACTAGTCCAATTTGCTATTGCTTTGATGATTTCCACATTTCCTATCTACAACATGAAGAAGGAATCTGCATTTGGTTTGCTTAGTTTTCAATCTTGAATGTCTTGTTGTCATGTCTTTATTGAGTGTTTTTAGGATTGGTCATTACAATTGAGTTTTCGTGATTGACCTAGTCCAATTTGCTATTTATTTATCCTAAGTCTTCTTGTCACAATTAAATATTTATTTAATTGGTTAACTAATTCATCCCTCTTTGTGAATTAATTAATATATGAAAAGTTGTTAATTAATTCACTTAATTCCTAATTTCCTCATTTTCTAAATTTCTTAATTCCTAATTTCATCAATTTTCTAATTTCCTAATTTCTAAATTCATCTATTTTTTTAATTTCTCCTATTTCTCCTAATTTCATGGGAATGACATTTCAATTTGTCAGAATTTGTCATAATTGTCAATCAATCAATTTTGACATAGAAAGTTGTCATAATTTTGTAAAAATTATCAATCAATCAATTTTGCATAGAAAGTGTCAATTTGTCATAATTTGACATAATTGTCATTCTTGATTTTAAATTTCCTTTCAAATCTCTTCATGCTAATCTTGTCTTTTCTCCAATTTGTCTATAAATTGGATGAATTTCTTCAATCAAAGCCCTTGGTCGAATCAATCACGCTTCTAGTATTCTTGCGCTATCGTCTTGTCTACATGCTTTCACATCATGCTTATGCACTAGTAGGTGAGATCCACAAACAAAGCTATTTGAAGGAGAAAGAAGGACAATGGAGCCACATGAAGAAGACATCTGCATTTGGTTTGCTTAGTTTTCAATCTTGAATGTCTTGTTTTCATGTCTTTATTGAGTGTTTTTAGGATTGGACATTGCAATTGAGTTTTTGTGATTGAACTAGTCCAATTTGCTATTGCTTTGATGATTTCTAGATTTCCTATCTACAGCATGAAGAGGGAATCTGCATTTGGTTTGCCTAGTTTTCTATCTTGAATGTCTTGTTTTCATGTCTTTATTGAGTGTTTTTAGGATTAGTCATTGCAATTGAGTTTTCGTGATTGAACTAGTCCAATTTGCTATTTATTTATCCTAAGTCTTCTTGTCACAATTAAATATTTATTTAATTGGTTAACTAATTCATCCCTCTTTGTGAATTAATTAATAAATGAAAAATTTGTTAATTAATTCACTTAATTCCTAATTTCCTCATTTTCTAAATTTCTTAATTCCTAATTTCATCAATTTGCTAATTTCCTAATTTCTAAATTCATCTATTTTTCTAATTTCTCCTATTTCTCCTAATTTCATGGGAATGACATTTCAATTTGTCATAATTTTTCATAATTGTCAATCAATCAATTTTGACATAGAAATTTGTCATAATTTTGTAAAAATTATCAATCAATCAATTTTGCATAGAAAGTGTCATTTTGTCATAATTTGACATAATTGTAATTCTTGATTTGAAATTTCCTTTCAAATCTCTTCATGCTAATCTTGTCTTTTCTCCAATTTATCTATAAATTGGATGAATTTCGTCAATCAAAGCCCTTGATTGAATCAGTCATGCTTCTAGTATTTTTGCGTTATCGTCTTGTCTACTTGCTTTCACATCATGCTTATGCACTAGCAGGTGAGATCCACAAACAAAGCTATTTGAAGGAGAAAGAACGACAATAGAGCCACATGAAGAAGACATTTGCATTTGGTTTGCCTAGTTTTCAATCTTGAATGTCTTGTTTTCATGTCTTTATTGAGTGTTTTTAGGATTTGTCATTGCAATTGCGTTTTTGTGATTCGACTAGTCCAATTTGCTATTGCTTTGATGATTTCCACATTTGCTATCTACAGCATGAAGAAGAAAAATGCATTTGGTTTGCTTAGTTTTCTATCTTGAATGTCTTGTTTTCATGTCTTTATTCAGTGTTTTTAGGATTGGTCATTGCAATTGAGTTTTCATGATTGAACTATTCCAATTTGCTATTTATTTATACTAAGTCTTCTTGTCACAATTAAATATTTATTTAATTGGTTAACTAATTCGTCCCTCTTTTTGAATTAATTAATATATGAAAAATTGTTAATTAATTCACTTAATTCCTAATTTCCTCATTTTCTAAATTTCTTAATTCCTAATTTCATCAATTTTCTAATTTCCTAATTTCTATATTCATCTATTTTTCCAATTTCTCCTATTTCTCCTAATTTCATGGGAATGACATTTCACTTTGTCATAATTTGTCATAATTGTCAATCAATCAATTTTGACATAGAAATTTGTCATAATTTTGTAAAAATTATCAATCAATCAATTTAGCATAGAAAGTGTCAATTTGTCATAATTTGTCATAATTGTCATTCTTGATTTGAAATTTCCTTTCAAATCTCTTCATCCTAATCTTCTCTTTTCTCCAATTTGTCTATAAATTGGATGAATTTCTTCAATCCAAGCCCCTGGTCGAATCAATCACGCTTCTAGTATTCTTGCGCTATCGTCTTGTCTACTTGCTTTCACATCATGCTTATGGACAAGCAGGTGAGATCCACAAACAAAGCTATTTGAAGGAGAAAGAAGGACAATTGAGCCACATGAAGAAGACATTTGCATTTGGTTTGCTTAGTTTTTGACTCTTGAATGTCTTGTTTTCATGTCTTTATTGAGTGTTTTTAGGATTGGTCATTGCAATTGAGTTTTCGTGATTGAACTAGTCCAATTTGCTATTGCTTTGATGATTTCTACATTTCCTATCTACAACATGAAGAAGGAATCTGCATTTGGTTTGCTTAGTTTTCTATCTTGAATGTCTTGTTTTCATGTCTTTATTGAGTGTTTTTAGGATTGGTCATTGCAATTGAGTTTTCATGATTGAAATATTCCAATTTGCTATTTGTTTATCCTAAGTCTTGTTGTCACAATTAAATATTTATTTAATTGGTTAACTAATTCGTCCCTCTTTTTGAATTAATTAATAAATGAAAAATTGTTAATTAATTCACTTAATTCCTAATTTCCTCATTTTCTAAATTTCTTAGTTCCTAATTTCATCAATTTTTTAATTTCCTAATTTCTAAATTCATCTATTTTTCTAATTTCTCCTATTTCTCCTAATTTCATGGGAATGACATTTCAATTTGTCATAATTTGTCATAATTGTCAATGAATCTAATTTGACATAGAAATTTGTCATAATTTTGTAAAAATTATCAATCAATCAATTTAGCATAGAAAGTGTCAATTTGTCATAATTTGTCATAATTGTCATTCTTGATTTGAAATTTCCTTTCAAATCTCTTCATGCTAATCTTGTCTTTTCTCCAATTTGTCTATAAATTGGATGAATTTCTTCAATCAAAGCCCTTGGTCGAATCAATCATGCTTCTACTATTCTTGGGCTATCGTCGTGTCTACTTGCTTTCACATCATGCTTATGCATTAGCAGGTGAGATCAACCAACAAAGCTATTTGAAGGAGAAAGAAGGACAATGGAGCTACATGAAGAAGACATCTGCATTTGGTTTTCTTAGTTTTCAATTTTGAATGTCTTGTTTTCATGTCTTTATTGAGTGTTTATAGGATTGGTCATTGCAATTGATTTATCATGATTCGACTAGTCCAATTTGCTATTGCTTTGATGATTTCCACATTTCCTATCTACAGCATGAAGAAGGAATCTGCATTTGGTTTGCTTAGTTTTCAATCTTGAATGTCTTTTTTTCTTGTCTTTATTGAGTGTTTTTAGGATTGGTCATTGCTATTGAGTTTTCGTGATTGAAGTAGTCCAATTTGCTATTTATTTATCCTAAGTCTTCTTGTCACAATTAAATATTTATTTAATTGGTTAACTAATTCATCCCTATTTGTGAATTAATTAAGAAATGAAAAATTGTTAATTAATTCACTTAATTCCTAATTTCCTCACTTTCTAAATTTCTTAATTCCAAATTTCATCAATTTTCTAATTTCCTAATTTCTAAATTCATCTATTTTTCTAATTTCTCCTATTTCTCCTAATTTCATGGGAATGAAATTTCAATTTGTCATACTTCGTCATAATTGTCAATCAATCAATTTTGACATAGAAATTTGTCATAATTTTGTAAAAATTATCAATCAATCAATTTTGCATAGAAAGTGTCAATTTGTCATAATTTGTCATAATTGTCATTCTTGATTTGAAATTTCCTTTCAAATCTCTTCATGCTAATCTTGTCTTTTCTCCAATTTGTCTATAAATTGGATGAATTTCTTCAATGAAAGCCCCTGGTCGAATCAATCACGCTTCTAGTATTCTTGCACTATCGTCTTGTCTACTTGCTTTCACATCATGCTTATGCACTAGCAGGTGAGATCCACAAACAAAGCCTTTTGAAGAAGAAAGAAGGACAATGGGGACACATGACGAAGACATCTGCATTTGGTTTGCCTAGTTTTCAATCTGAATGTCTTGTTTTCATGTCTTTATTGAGTGTTTTTAGGATTGGTCATTGCAATTGAGTTCTCTTGATTGAACTAGTCCAATTTGCTATTACTTTGATGATTTCCACATTTCCTATCTACAGAATGAAGAAGGAATCTGCATTTGGTTTGCTTAGTTTTCAATCTTGAATGTGTTGTTTTCATGTCTTTATTGAGTGTTTTTAGGATTGGTCATTGCAATTGAGTTTTCGTGATTGAACTAGTCCAATTTGCTATTTATTTATCCTAAGTCTTCTTGTCACAATTAAATATTTATTTAATTGGTTAACTAATTCATCCCTCTTTGTGAATTAATTAATAAATGAAAAATTGTTAATTAATTCACTTAATTCCTAATTTCCTCATTTTCTAAATTTCTTAATTCCTAATTTCATCAATTTTCTAATTTCCTAATTTCTAAATTCATCTATTTTTCTAATTTCTCCTATTTCTCCTAATTTCATGGGAATGACATTTCAATTTGTCATAATTTGTCATAATTGTCAATCAATCAATTTTGACATAGAAATTTGTCATAATTTTGTAAAAATTATCAATCAATCAATTTAGCATAGAAAGTGTCAATTTGTCATAATTTGACATAATTGTCATTCTTGATTTGAAATTTCCTTTCAAATCTCTTCATGCTAATCTTGTCTTTTCTCCAATTTGTCTATAAATTGGATGAATTTCTTCAATCAAAGCCCTTGGTCGAATCAATCACGCTTCTAGTATTCTTGCGCCATCGTCTTGTCTACTTGCTTTCACATCATGCTTATGCACAAGCAGGTGAGATCCACAAACAAAGCTATTTGAAGGAGAAAGAAGGACAATGGAGCCACATCAAGAAGACATTTGCATTTGGTTTGCTTAGTTTTAAATCTTGAATGTCTTGTTTTCATGTCTTTATTGATTGTTTTTAGGATTGGACATTGCAATTGAGTTTTCGTGATTGAACTAGTCCAATTTGCTATTGCTTTGATGATTTCTACATTTCCTATCTACAACATGAAGAAGGAATCTGCATTTGGTTTGCTTAGTTTTCAATCTTGAATGTCTTGTTTTCATGTCTTTATTGAGTGTTTCTAGGATTGGTCATTGCAATTGAGTTTTCGTGATTGAACTAGTCCAATTTGGTATTTATTTATCCTAAGTCTTCTTGTCACATTTAATAATTTATGTAATTGGTTAGCTAATTCATCCCTCTTTGTGAATTAATTAATAAATGAAAAATTGTTAATTAATTCACTTAATTCCTAATTTCCTCATTTTCTAAATTTCTTAATTCCTAATTTCATCAATTTTCTAATTTCCTAATTTCTAAATTCATCTATTTTTCTAATTTCTCCTATTTCTCCTAATTTCATGGGAATGACATTTCAATTTGTCATAATTTGTCATAATTGTCAATCAATCAATTTTGACATAGAAATTTGTCATAATTTTGTAAAAATTATCAAACAATCAATTTTGCATAGAAAGTGTCAATTTGTCATAATTTGACATAATTGTCATTCTTGATTTGAAATTTCCTTTTAAATCTCTTCATGCTAATCTTGTCTTTTCTCCAATTTGTCTATAAATTGGATGAATTTCTTCAATCAAAGCCCTTGGTCGAATCGATCACGCTTCTAGTATTCTTGCGCCATCGTCTTGTCTACTTGCTTTCACATCATGCTTATGCACTAGCAGGTGAGATCCACAAACAAAGCTATTTGAAGTAGAAAGAAGGACAATGGAGCCACATGAAGAAGACATCTGCATTTGGTTTGCTTAGTTTTTGAATCTTGAATGTCTAGTTTTCATGTCTTTATTGAGTGTTTTTAGGATTGGTCATTGCAATTGAGTTTTCGTGACTCAACTAGTCCAATTTGCTATTGCTTTGGTGATTTCCACATTTCCTATCTACAGCATGAAGAAGGAATCTGCATTTGGTTTGCTTAGTTTTCAATCTTGAATGTCTTGTTTTCATGTCTTTATTGAGTGTTTTTAGGATTGGTCATTGCAATTGAGTTTTCGTGATTGAACTAGTCCAATTTGCTATTTATTTATCCTAAGTCTTCTTGTCAAAATTAAATATTTATTTAATTGGTTAACTAATTCATCCCTCTTCGTCAATTAATTAATAAATGAAAAATTGTTAATTAATTCACTTAATTCCTAATTTGCTCATTTTCTATATTTCTTAATTCCTAATTTCATCAATTTTCTAATTTCCTAATTTCTAAATTCATCTATATTTCTAATTTCTCCTATTTCTCCTAATTTCATAGGAATGACATTTCGATTTGTCATAATTTGTCATAATTGTTAATCAATCAATTTTGACATAGAAATTTGTCACAATTTTGTAAAAATTATCAATCAATCAATTTAGCATAGAAAGTGTCAATTTGTCATAATTTGTCATAATTGTCATTCTTGATTTGAAATTTCCTTTCAAATCTCTTCATCCTAATCTTGTCTTTTCTCCAATTTGTCTATAAATTGGATGAATTTCTTCAATCAAAACCCCTTGTCGAATCAATCACGCTTCTAGTATTCTTGCGCTATCGTCTTGTCTACTTGCTTTCACATCATGCTTATGCAGTAGCAGGTGAGATCCACAAACAAAGCTATTTGAAGGAGAAAGAAGGACAATGGAGCCACATGAAGAAGACATGTGCATTTGGTTTGCCTAGTTTTCAATCTTGAATGTCTTGTTTTCATGTCTTTATTGAGTGTTTTCAGGATTGGTCATTGCAATTGAGTTTTCGTGATTCAACTAGTCCAATTTGCTATTGCTTTGATGATTTCCACATTTCCTATCTACAACATGAAGAAGGAATCTGCGTTTGGTTTGCTTAGTTTTCAATCTTGAATGTCTTGTTTTCATGTCTTTATTGAGTGTTTTTAGGATTGGTCATTGCAATTGAGTTTTCGTGATTGAACTAGTCCAATTTGCTATTTATTTATCCTAAGTCTTCTTGTCACAATTATATATTTATTTAATTGGTTAACTAATTCATCCCTCTTTGTGAATTAATTAATAAATGAAAAATTGTTAATTAATTCACTTAATTCCTAATTTCCTCATTTTCTAAATTTCTTAATTCCTAATTTCATCAATTTTCTAATTTCCTAATTTCTAAATTCATCTATTTTTCTAATTTCTCCTATTTCTCCTAATTTCATGGGAATGACATTTCAATTTGTCACAATTTGTCATAATTGTCAATCAATCAATTTTGAAATAGAAATTTGTCATAATTTTGTAAAAATTATCAATCAATTAATTTTGCATAAAAAGTGTCAATTTGTCATAATTTGACATAATTGTCCTTCTTGATTTGAAATTTCCTTTCAAATCTCTTCATGCTAATCTTGTCTTTTCTCCAATTTGTCTATAAATTGGATGAATTTCTTCAATCAAAGCCCTTGATCGAATCAATGACGCTTCTAGTATTCTTGCGCTATCGTCTTGTCTACTTGCTTTCACATCATGCTTATGCACTAGCAGGTGAGATCCACAAACAAAGCTATTTGAAGGAGAAAGAAGGACAATGGAGCCACATGAAGAAGACATCTGCATTTAGTTTGCTCAGTTTTCAATCTTGAATGTCTTGTTTTCATGTCTTTATTGAGTGTTTTTAGGATTGGTCATTGCAATTGAGTTTTCGTGATTGAACTAGTCCAATTTGCTATTTATTTTTTCTAAGTCTTCTTGTCACAATTAAATATTTATTTAACTGGTTAACTAATTGATCCCTCTTTGTGAAATAATTAATAAATGAAAAATTATTAATTAATTCACTTAATTCCTAATTTCCTCATTTTCTAAATTTCTTAATTCCTAATTTCATCAATTTTCTAATTTCCTAATTTCTAAATTCATCTATTTTTCTAATTTCTCCTATTTCTCCTAGTTTCGTAGGAATGACATTTCAATTTGTGATAATTTGTCATAATTGTCAATCAATCAATTTTGACATAGAAATTTATCATAATTTTTTCAAAATTATCAATCAAATAATTTTGCATAGAAAGTGTCAATTTGTCATAATTTGTCATAATTGTCATTCTTGATTTGAAATTTGCTTTCAAATCTCTTCATGCTAATCTTGTCTTTTCTCCAATTTGTCTATAAATTGGAAGAATTTCTTCAATCAAAGCCCCTTGTTGAATCAATCACGCTTCTTGTATTCTTGCACTATTATCTTGTCTACTTGCTTTCACATCATGCTTATGCCCTAGTAGGTGAGATCCACAAACAAAGCTATTTGAAGGAGAAAGAAGGACAATGGAGCCATATGAAGAAGACATCTGTATTTGGTTTGCTTAGTTTTCAATCTTGAATGTCTTGTTTCCATGTCTTTATTGAGTGCTTTTAGGATTGGTCATTGCAATTGAGTTTTCATGATTGAACTAGTCCAATTTTCTATTGCTTTGATGATTTCCACATTTCCTATCTACAACATGACTTCAAATGATTGAATTATTATTCTTATTAGTTTTTGTCAACAATATTATGATTGTTTAATAGTTGGATTCCAAAAAATTGTGATAAGATGCATATTTATGGTTATTTGTTTGTTTATGAACTTTTGTTTACATATATATGTAATATGATTCTATTTAGGACAACCGATATCAACCATTGGAAAGAACAAGTGAGGAATGATGGAACAACGAGAGGCTGAAAAGGAAAGACAAAGGTAGTGTATGAAGAAATTGTGTGACATAAGAACAATGGGAGAAGAAGGTATGTCATCCTCAACATCTCAATTCAATTTACCAAAAGAATATAATGCACTTAATGCAATTGAAGAAGAGACATTTGATTTACCATTTGAACCTAATACAATTTAAGAATATAGCGCATTGAATAACCAATTAAATGATGAGCATATTACACCTTGTCTACTTCATGAATTGAATGTACATAATGCACCAAAGGACAATGGAGCCACATGAAGAAGACATCTGCATTTGGTTTGCTTAGTTTTCAATCTTGAATGTCTTGTTTTCATGTCTTTATTGAGTGTTTTTATGATTGGTCATTGCAATTGAGTTTTCGTGATTGAACTAGTCCAATTTGCTATTTATTTATCCTAAGTCTTCTTGTCACAATTAAATATTTATTTAATTGGATAACTAATTCATCCCTCTTTGTGAATTAATAAATAAATCAAAAATTGTTAATTAATTCACTTAATTCCTAATTTCCTCATTTTCTAAATTTCTTAATTCCTAATTTCTAAATTCATCTATTTTTCTAAATTCTCCTAATTCTTCTAATTTCATGGGAATGACATTTCAATTTGTCATAATTTGTCATAATTGTCAATCAATCAATTTTGAACTAGAAATTTGTCATAATTTTGTCAAAATTATCAATCAATCAATTTTGCATAGAAAGTGTCAATTTGTCCTAATTTGTCATAATTGTCATTCTTGATTTGAAATTTCCTTTCAAATCTCATCATGCTAATCTTGTCTTTTCTCCAATTTGTCTATAAATTGGATGAATTTCTTCAATCAAAGCCCCTAGTCGAATCAATCACGCTTCTGGTATTCTTGCGCTATCGTCTTGTCTACTTGCTTTCACATCATGCTTATGCACTAGCAGGTGAGATCCACAAACAAAACTATTTGAAGGAGAAAGAAGGACAATGGAGCTATGTGAATAAGACATCTGCATTTGGTTTGCTTAGTTTTCAATCTTGAATGTCTAGTTTTCATGTCTTTATTGAGTGTTTTTAGGATTGGTCATTGCAATTGAGTTTTCGTGATTGAACTAGTCCAATTTGCTATTGCTTTGATGATTTCCACATTTCCTATCTACAGCATGAAGAAGGAATCTGCATTTGGTTTGCTTAGTTTTCAATCTTGAATGTCTTGTTTTCATGTCTTTATTGAATGCTTTTAGGATTGGTCATTGCAATTGAGTTTTCGTGATTGAACTATTCCAATTTGCTATTTATTTATCCTAAGTCTTCTTGTCACAATTAAATATTTATTTAATTGGTTAACTATTTCATCCCTCTTTGTGAATTAATTAATAAATGAAAAATTGTTAATTAATTCGCTTAATTCCTAATTTCGTCATTTTCTAAATTTCTTAATTCCTAATTTCATCAATTTTCTAATTTCCTAATTTCTAAATTCATCTATTTTTCTAATTTCTCCTATTTCTCCTAATTTCATGGGAATGACATCTCAATTTGTCATAATTTGTCATAATTGTCAATCAATCAATTTTGACATAGAAATTTGTCATAATTTTGTCAAAATTATGAATCAATCAATTTTGCAGAGAAAGTGTCAATTTTTCATAATTTGTCATAATTGTCATTGTTGATTTGAAATTTCCTTTCAAATCTCTTCATGCTAATCTTGTCTTTTCTCCAATTTGTCTATAAATTGGATGAATTTCTTCAATCAAAGCCCCTGGTCGAATCAAGCACGCTTCTAGTATTCTTGCGCTATCGTCTTGTCTACTTGCTTTCACATCATGCTTATGCACTAGCAAGTGAGATCCACAAACAAAGCTATTTGAAGGAGAAAGAAGGACAATGCAGCCACATGAAGAAGACACCTGCATTTGGTTTGCTTAGTTTTCAATCTTGAATGTCTTGTTTTCATGTCTTTATTGAGTGTTTTTAGGATTGGTCATTGCAATTAAGTTTTCGTGATTCAACTAGTCCAATTTGCTATTGCTTTGATGATTTCCACATTTCCTATCTACAGCATGAAGAAGGAATCTGCATTTGGTTTGCTTAGTTTTCAATCTTGAATGTCTTGTTTTCATGTCTTTATTGAGTGTTTTTAGGATTGGTCATTGCAATTGAGTTTTCGTGATTGAACTAGTCCAATTTGCTATTTATTTATCCTAATTCTTCTTGTCAAAATTAAATATTTATTTAATTGGTTAAATAATTCATCCCTCTTTGTGAATTAATTAATAAATGAAAAATTGTTAATTAATTCAATTAATTCCTAATTTCCTCATTTTATAAATTTCTTAATTCCTAATTTCATCAATTTTCTAATTTCATCTATTTTTCTAATTTCTCCTATTTCTCCTAATTTGATTGGAATGATATTTCAATTTGTCATAATTTGTCATAATTGTCAGTCAATCAATTTTGACATACAAATTTGTCATAATTTTGTCAAAATTATCAATCAATCAATTTTGCATAGAAAGTGTCAATTTGTCATAATTTGTCATAATTGTCATTCTTGATTTGAAATTTTCTTTCAAATCTCTTCATGCTAATCTTGTCTTTTCTCTAATTTGTCTATAAATTGGAAGAGTTTCTTTAATCAAAGCCCCTGGTTGAATTAATCACGCTTCTAGTATTCTTGTGCTATCATCTTGTCTACTTGCTTACACATTATGCTTATGCACTAGTAGGTGAGATCAACAAACAAAGCTATTTGAAGGAGAAAGAAGGACAATGGAGCCACATGAAGAAGACATCTGCATTTGGTTTGCTTAGTTTTCAATCTCGAATATCTTGTTTTCATGTCTTTAATTAGTGTTTTTAGGATTGGTCATTGCAATTGAGTTTTCGTGATTGAACTAGTCCAATTTGCTATTGCTTTGATGATTTCCACATTTCCTATCTACAACATGATTTCAAATGATTGAATTATTATTCTTATTAGTTTTTGTCAACAATATTATGATTGTTTAATAGTTTGATTGCAAAAAATAGTGATAAGATGCATATTTATGGTTATTTGTTTGTTTATGAACTTTTTTTTACATATATATGTAATATGATTCTATTTAGGACAACCGATATCAACCATTGGAAAGAACAAGCGAGGAATGATCAAACAACAAGAGGCTCAAAAGGAAAGACAAAGGTAGTGTATGAAGAAATTGTATGACATAAGAACAATGGGAGAAGAAGGTATGTCATCCTCAACATCTCAATTTGATTTACCAAATGAATATAATGCACTTAATGCAATTGAAGAAGAGACATTTGATTTACCATTTGAACCTAATACAATTTAAGAATATAGCGCATTGAATAATCATTTAAATGATGAACATATTACACCTTGTCTACTTCATTAATTGAATGTACATAACGCACCAAGAGACAATGGAGCCACATGAAGAAGACATCGGCATTTGGTTTGCTTAGTGTTCAATCTTAAATGTCTTGTTTTCATGTCTTTATTGAGTGTTTTTAGGATTGGTCATTGCAATTGAGTTTTCGTGATTGAACTAGTCCAATTTGCTACTTATTTATCCTAAGTCTTCTTGTCACAATTAAATATTTATTTAATTGGTTAACTAATTGATCCCTCTTTGTGAAATAATTAATAAATGAAATATTGTTAATTAATTCACTTAATTCCTAATTTCCTCATTTTCTAAATTTCTTAATTCCTAATTTCATCAATTTTCTAATTTCCTAATTTCTAAATTCATCTATTTTTCTAATTTCTCCTATTTCTCCTAATTTCATAGGAATGACATTTCAATTTGTCATAATTTGTCATAATTGTCAATCAATCAATTTTGACATAGAAATTTATCATAATTTTTTCAAAATTATCAATCAAATAATTTTGCATAGAAAGTGTCAATTTGTCATAATTTGTCATAATTGTCATTCTTGATTTGAACTTTCCTTTCAAATCTCTTCATGCTAATCTTGTCTTTTCTCCAATTTGTCTATAAATTGGAAGAATTTCTTCAATCAAAGCCCCTTGTTGAATCAATCACGCTTCTTGTATTCTTGCGCTATTATCTTGTCTACTTGCTTTCACATCATGCTTATGCCCTAGTAGGTGAGATCCACAAACAAAGCTATTTGAAGGAGAAAGAAGGACAATGGAGCCATATGAAGAAGACATCTGTATTTGGTTTGCTTAGTTTTCAATCTTGAATGTCTTGTTTTCATGTCTTTATTGAGTGCTTTTAGGATTGGTCATTGCAATTGAGTTTTCATGATTGAACTAGTCCAATTTTCTATTGCTTTGATGATTTCCACATTTCCTATCTACAACATGACTTCAAATGATTGAATTATTATTCTTATTAGTTTTTATCAACAATATTATGATTGTTTAATAGTTGGATTCTAAAAAATAGTGATAAGATGCATATTTATGGTTATTTGTTTGTTTATGAACTTTTGTTTACATATATATGTAATATGATTCTGTTTAGGACAACCAATATCAACCATTGGAAAGAACAAGTGAGGAATGATGGAACAATGAGAGGCTCAAAAGGAAAGACAAAGGCAGTGTATGAAGAAATTGTGTCACATAAGAACAATGGGAGAAGAAGGTATGTCATCCTCAACATCTCAATTCAATTTACCAAAAGAATATAATGCACTTAATGCAATTGAAGAAGAGACATTTGATTTACCATTTGAACCTAATACAATTTAAGAATATTGCACATTGAATAATCAATTAAATGATGAGCATATTACACCTTGTCTGCTTCATGAATTGAATGTACATAATGCACCAAAGGACAATGGAGCCACATGAAGAAGACATCTGCATTTGGTTTGCTTAGTTTTCAATCTTGAATGTCTTGTTTTCATGTCTTTATTGAGTGTTTTTAGGATTGGTCATTGCAATTGAGTTTTCGTGATTGAACTAGTCCAATTTATTATTTATTTATCCTAAGCCTTCTTGTCACAATTAAATATTTATTTAATTGGTTAACTAATTCATCCCTCTTTGTGAATTAATTAATAAATGAAAAATTGTTAATTAATTCACTTAATTCCTGATTTCCTCATTTTCTAAATTTCTTAATTCCTAGTTTCTTCAATTTTCTAATTTCCTAATTTCTAAATTCATCTATTTTTCTAATTTCTCCTATTTCTCCTAATTTCATGGGAATGATATTTCAATTTGTCATAATTTGTCATAATTGTCAATCAATCAATTTTCACATAGAAATTTGTCATAATTTTTGTCAAAATTATCAATCAATCAATTTTGCATAGAAAGTGTGAATTTGTCATAATTTGTCATAATTGTCATTCTTGATTTGAAATTTCCTTTCAAATCTCTTCATGCTAATCTTGTCTTTTCTCCAATTTGGCTATAAATTGGATGAATTTCTTCAATCAAAGCCCTTGGTCGAATCAATCACTCTTCTAGTATACTTGCACTATCGTCTTGTGTACTTGCCTTCAAATAATGCTTATGCACTAGCAGGTGAGATCCACAAACAAAGCTATTTGAAGGAGAAAGAAGGACAATGCAGCCACATGAAGAAGACATCTCCATTTGGTTTGCTTAGTTTTCAATCTTGAATGTCTTGTTTTCATGTCTTTATTGAGTGTTCTTAGGATTGGTCATTGCAATTGAGTTTTCGTGATTGAACTAGTCGAATTTGCTATTGGTTTGATGATTTCCACATTTCCTATCTATAGCATGAAGAAGGAATTTCCTTTTGGTTTGCTTACTTTTCAATCTTGAATGTGTTCTTTTCATGTCTTTACTGAGTGTTTTTAGGATTGGTCATTGCAATAGAGTTTTCGTGATTGAACTAGTCCAATTTGCTATTTATTTATCCTAAGTCTTCTTGTCACAATTGAATATTTATTTAATTGGTTAACTAATTCATCCCTCTTTGTGAATTAATTAATAAATGAAAAATTGTTAATTAATTCACTTAATTCCTAATTTCCTCATTTTCTAAATTTCTTAATTCCTAATTTCATCAATTTGCTAATTTCCTAATTTCTAAATTCATCTATTTTTCTAATTTCTCCTATTTCTCCTAATTTCATAGGAAGGACATTTCAATTTGTCATAATTTGTCATAATTGTCAATCAATCAATTTTGACATAGAAATTTGTCATAATTTGGTAAAAATTATCAATCAATCAATTTAGCATAGAAAGTGTCAATTTGTCTTAATTTGTCATAATTGTCATTCTTGATTTTAAATTTCCTTTCAAATCTCTTCATGCTAATCTTGTCTTTTCTCCAATGTTTCTATAAATTGGATGAATTTCTTCAATCAAAGCCCTTGGCCGAATCAATCAGGCTACTAGTATTCTTGTGCTATTGTCTTGTCTACTTGCTTTCACATCATGCTTATGCACTAGCAGATGAGATCCACAAACAAAGCTATTTGAAGGAGAAAGAAGGACAATGGACCCACATGAAAAGGACATCTGCATTTGGTTTACTTAGTTTTCAATCTTGAATGTCTTGTGTTCATGTCTTTATTGAGTGTTTTTAGGATTGGACATTGCAATTGAGTTTTCGTGATTGAACTAGTCCAATTAGCTATTGCTTTGATGATTTGCACATTTCCTATCTACAACATGAAGAAGGAATCCACATTTGGTTTGCTTAGTTTTCAATCTTGAATGTCTTGTTTTCATGTCTTTTATTAAGTGTTTTTAGAATTGGTCATTGCAATTGAGTTTTCGTGATTGAACTAGTCCAATTTGCTATTTATTTATCCTAAGTCTTCTTGTCACAATTAAATATTTATTTAATTGTTTAACTAATTCATCCCTGTTTGTGAATTATTTAATAAATGAAAAATTGTTAATTAATTCACTTAATTCCTAATTTCCTCATTTTCTAAATTTCTTAAGTCCTAATTTCATTAATTTTCTAATTTCCTAATTTCTAAATTCATCTATTTTTCTAATTTCTCCTATTTCTCCTAATTTCATGTGAATGACATTTCAATTTGTCATAATTTGTCATAATTGTCATTCAATCAATTTTGACATAGATATTTGTCATAATTTTGTAAAAATTATCAATCAATCAATTTTGCATAGAAAGTGTCAATTTGTCATAATTTGTCATAATTGTCATTCTTAATTTGAAATTTCCTTTCAAATCTCTTCATGCTAATCTTGTCTTTTCTCCAATTTGTCTATAAATTGGATGAATTTCTTCAATCAAAGCCCCTGGTCGAATCAATCACGCTTCTAGTATTCTTGCGCTATCGTCTTGTCTACTTGCTTTCACATCATGCTAATGCACTAGGAGGTGAGATCCAAAAACAAAGCTATTTGAACGAGAAAGAAGGACAATGGAGCCACGTGAAGAAGACATCTGCATTTGGTTTGCTTAGTTTTTGAATCTTGAATGTCTTGTTTTCATGTATTTATTGAGTGTTTTTAGGATTGGTCATTGCAATTGAGTTTTCGTGATTGAACTAGTCCAATTTGCTATTGCTTTGATGATTTCTACATTTCCTATCTACAACATGAAGAAGGAATCTGCATTTGGTATGCTTAGTTTTCAATCTTGAATGTCTTGTTTTCATGTCTTTATTGAGTGTTTTTAGGATTGGTCATTGCAATTGAGTTTTCGTGATTGACCTAGTCCAATTTGCTATTTATTTATGCTAAGTTTCTTGTCACAATTTTATAATTATTTAATTGGTTAACTAAATCATCCCTCTTTGTGAATTAATTAATAAATGAAAAATTGTTAATTAATTCACTTAATTCCTAATTTCCTCATTTTCTAAATTTCTTAATACTTAATTTCATCAATTTTCTAATTTCCTGATTTCTAAATTCATCTATTTTTCTAATTTCTCCTATTCCTCCTAATTTCATGGGAATGACATTTCAATTTGTCATAATTTGTCATAATTGTCAATCAATCAATTTTGACATAGAAATTTGTCACAATTTTGTAAAAATTATCAATCAATCAATTTAGCATAGAAAGTGTCAATTTGTCATAATTTGTCATAATTGTCATTCTTGATTTGAAATTTCCTTTCAAATCCCTTCATGCTAATCTTGTCTTTTCTCCAATTTGTCTATAAATTGGATGAATTTCTTCAATCAAAGCCCTTGATTGAATCAATCAGGCTTCTAGTATTCTTGCGCTATCGTCTTGTCTACTTGCTTTCACATCATGCTTATGCATTAGCAGGTGAGATCCACAAACAAAGCTATTTGAAGGAGAAAGAAGGACAGTGGAGGCACATGAAGAAGACATCTGCATTTGGTTTGCCTAGTTTTCAATCTTGAATGTCTTGTTTTCATGTCTTTATTGAGTGTTTTTAGGATTGGTCATTGCAATTGAGTTTTCGTGATTCAACTAGTCCAATTTGCTATTGCTTTGATGATTTCCACATTTCCTATCTACAGCATGAAGAAGGAATCTGCATTTGGTTTGCTTAGTTTTCAATCTTGAATGTCTTGTTTTCCTGTCTTTATTGAGTGTTTTTAGGATTGGTCATTGCAATTGAGTTTTCGTGATTGAACTAGTCCAATTTGCTATTTATTTATCCTAAGTCTTCTTGTCACAATTAAATATTTATTTAATTGGTTAACTAATTCATCCCTCTTTGTGAATTAATTAATAAATGAAAAATTGTTAATTAATTTACTTAATTCCTAATTTCCTCATTTTCTAAATTTCTTAATTCCTAATTTCATCAATTTTCTAATTTCCTAATTTCTAAATTCATCTATTTTTCTAATTTCTCCTATTTCTCCTAATTTCATGGGAATGACATTTCAATTTGTCATAATTTGTCATAATTGTCAATCAATCAATTTTGACATAGAAATTTGTCATAATTTTGTAAAAATTATCAATCAATCAATTTAGCTTAGAAAGTGTCAATTTGTCATAATTTGTCATAATTGTCTTTCTTGATTTGAAATTTCCTTTCAAATCTCTTCATCCTAATCTTGTCTTTTCTCCAATTTGTCTATAAATTGGATGAATTTCTTCAATCAAAGCCCCTGATCGAATCAATCACGCTTCTAGTATTCTTGCGCTATCGTCTTGTCTACTTGCTTTCACATCATGCTTATGCACTAGCAGGTGAGATCCACAAACAAAACTATTTGAAGGAGAAAGAAGGACAATGGAGCCACGTGAAGAAGACATCTACGTTTGGTTTGCTTAGTTTTCAATCTTGAATGTCTAGTTTTCATGTCTTTATTGAGTGTTTTTAGGATTGGTCATTGCAATTGAGTTTTCATGATTCAACTAGTCCAATTTGCTATTGCTTTGATGATTTCCACATTTCCTATCTACAGCATGAAGAAGGAATCTACATTTGGTTTGCTTAGTTTTCAATCTTGAATGTCTTGTTTTCATGTCTTTATTGAGTGTTTTTAGGATTGGTCATTGCAATTGAGTTTTCATGATTGAACTAGTCTAATGTGCTATTTATTTATCCTATGTCTTCTTGTCACAATTAAATATTTATTTAATTGGTTAACTAATTCATCCCTCTTTGTGAATTAATTAATAAATGAAAAATTGTTAATTAATTCACTTAATTCCTAATTTCCTCATTTTATAAATTTCCTAATTCCTAATTTCATTAATTTTAAAATTTCCTAATTTCTAAATTCATCTATTTTTCTAATTTCTCCTATTTCTCCTAATTTCATGTGAATGACATTTCAATTTGTCATAATTCATCATAATTGTCAATCAATCAATTTTGACATAGAAATTTGTCATAATTTTATCAAAATTATCAATCAATCAATTTTGCATAGAAACTGTCAATTTGTCATAATTTGTCATAATTATCAATCTTGATTTGAAATTTCCTTTCAAATCTCATCATGCTAATCTTGTCTTTTCTCCAATTTGTCTATAAATTGGATGAATTTCTTCAATCAAAGCCCCTGGTCGAATCAATCACGCTTCTATTATTCTTGCGCTATCGTCTTGTCTACTTGCTTTCAGATCATGCTTATGCACTAGCAGGTGAGATCCACAAACAAAACTATTTGAAGGAGAAAGAAGAAAAATGGAGCCACGTGAAGAAGACATCTACGTTTGGTTTTCTTAGTTTTCAATCTTGAATGTCTAGTTTTCATGTCTTTATTGAGTGTTTTTAGGATTGGTCATTGCAATTGAGTTTTCGTGATTGAACTAGTCCAATTTGCTATTAATTTGAGGATTTCCACATTTTCTATCTACAGCATGAAGAAGGAATCTGCATTTGGTTTGCTTAGTTTTCAATCTTGAATGTCTTGTTTTCATGTCTTTATTGAATGTTTTTAGGATTGGTCATTGCAATTGAGTTTTCGTGATTGAACTAATCCAATTTGCTATTTATTTATCCTAAGTCTTCTTGTCACGATTAAATATTTATTTAATTGGTTAACTAATTCATCCCTCTTTGTGAATTAATTAATAAATGAAAAATTGTTAATTAATTCACTTAATTCCTAATTTTCTCATTTTCTAAATTTCTTAATTCCTAATTTCATCAATTTTCTAATTTCATAATTTCTAAATTCGTCTATTTTTCTAATTTCTCCTATTTCTCCTAATTTCATGGGAATGACATTTCAATTTGTCATAATTTGTCATAATTGTCAATCAATCAATTTTGACATAGAAATTTGTCATAATTTTTTCAAAATTATCAATCAATCAATTTTGTGAAGAAAGTGTCAATTTGTCATAATTGTCATTCTTGATTTGAAATTTCCTTTCAAATCTCTTCATGTTGATCTTGTCTTTTCTCCAATTTGTCTATAAATTGGATGAATTTCTTCAATCAAAGCCCCTGGTCGAATCAATCACGCCTCTAGTATTCTTGCGCTATTGTCTTGTCTACTTGCTTTCACATCATGCTTATGCACTAGCAGGTGAGATCCACAAACAAAGCTAATTGAAGGAGAAAGAAGGACAATGCAGCCACATGAAGAAGACATCTGCATTTGGTTTGCTTAGTTTTCAATCTTGAATGTCTTGTTATCATGTCTTTATTGAGTGTTTTTAGGATTAGTCATTGCAATTGAGTTTTTGTGATTCATCTAGTCCAATTTGCTATTGCTTTGATGATTTCCACATTTCCTATCTACAGCATGAAGAAGGAATCTGCATTTGGTGTGGTTAGTTTTCAATCTTGAATGTCTTGTTTTCATGTCTTTATTGAGTGTTTTTAGGATTGGTCATTGCAATTGAGTTTTCGTGATTGAACTAGTCTAGTTTGCTATTTATTTATCCTAAGTCTTCTTGTCACAATTAAATATTTATTTAATTGGTTAACTAATTCATCCCTCTTTGTGAATTAATTAATAAATGAAAAATTGTTAATTAATTCACTTAATGCCTAATTTCCTCATTTTCTAAATTTCTTAATTCCTAATTTCATCAATTTTCTAATTTCATCTATTTTTCTAATTTTTCCTATTTCTCCTAATTTCATCTAAATGACATTTCAATTTGTCATAATTTGTCATAATTGTCAATCAATCAATTTTGACATAGAAATTTGTCATAATTTTGTCAAAATTTTCAATCAATCAATTTTGCATAGAAAGTGTCAATTTGTCATAATTTGGCATAATTGTCATTCTTGATTTGAAATTTCCTTTCAAATCTCTTCATGCTAATCTTGTCTTTTCTCCAATTTGTCTATAAATTGGATGAATTTCTTTAATCAAAGCCGCTGGTCGAATCAATCACGCTTCTAGTATTCTTGCGCTATCATCTTGTCTACTTGCTTACACATCATGCTTATGCACTAGTAGGTGAGATCCACAAACAAAGCTATTTGAAGGAGAAAGAAGGACAATGGAGCCACACGAAGAAGATATCTACATTTGGTTTGCTTAGTTTTCAATCTTGAATATCTTGTTTTCATGTCTTTATTGAGTGTTTTTAGGATTGGTCATTGCAATTGAGTTTTTGTCAATGAACTTGTCAAATTTGCTATTGCTTTGATGATTTCCACATTTCCTATCTACAACATGATTTCAAATGATTGAATTATTATTCTTATTAGTTTTTGTCAACAATATTATTATAGTTTAATTGTTTGATTCCAAAAAATAGTGATAATATGCATATTTATGGTTATTTGTTTGTTTATGAACTTTTGTTTACATATATATGTAATATGATTGTATTTAGGACAACCGATATCAACCATTGGAAAGAACAAGTGAGGAATGATGGAACAACGAGAGGCTCAAAAGGAAAGACAAAGGCAGTGTATGAAGAAATTGTGTGACATAAGAACAATGGGAGAAGAAGTTATGTCATCCTCAACATCTCAATTCAATTTACCAAAAGAATATAATGCACTTAATGCAATTGAAGAAGAGACATTTGATTTACCATTTGAACCTAATACAATTTAAGAATATAGTGCATTGAATAATCAATTAAATGATGAGCATATTACACCTTGTCTACTTCATGAATTGAATGTACATAATGCACCGAAGGACAATGGAGCCACATGAAGAAGACATCTGCATTTCATTTGATTAGTTTTCAATCTTGAATGTCTTGTTTTCATGTCTTTATTCAGTTTTTTTAGGATTGGTCATTGCAATTGAGTTTTCGTGATTGAACTAGTCCAATTTTCTCTTTATTTATCCTAAGTCTTCTTGTCACAATTAAATATTTATTTAATTGGTTAACTAATTGATCCCTCTTTGTGAATTAATTAATAAATGAAAAATTGTTAATTAATTCACTTAATTCCTAGTTTTCTCATTTTCTAAATTTCTTAATTCCTAATTTCTTCAATTTTCTAATTTCCTAATTTCTAAATTCATCTATTTTTCTAATTTCTCCTATTTCTCCTAATTTCATGGGAATGACATTTCAATTTGTCATAATTTGTCATAATTGTCAATCAATCAATTTCCACATAGAAATTTGTCATAATTTTGTCAAAATTATCAATCAATCAATTTTGCAGAGAAAGTGTCAATTTGTCATAATTGTCATTCTTGATTTGAAATTTCATTTCAAATCTCTTCATGGTAATCTTGCCTTTTCTCCAATTTGTCTATAAATTGGATGAATTTCTTCAATCAAAGCCCTTGGTCAAATCAATCACGCTTCTAGTATTCTTGCACTATCGTCTTGTCTACTTGTTTTCACATCATGCTTATGCAGTAGCAGGTGAGATCCACAAACAAAGCTATTTGAAGGAGAAAGAAGGACAATGGAGCCACATGAAGAAGACATCTGCATTTGGTCTGCTTAGTTTTCAATCTTGAATGTCTTGTTTTCATGTCTTTATTGAGTGTTTTTAGGATTGTTTATTGCAATTGAGTTTTTGTGATTGAACTAGTCCAATTTGCTATTGCTTTGATGATTTCCACATTTCCTATCTACAGTATGAAGAAGGAATCTGCATTTGGTTTGCTTAGTTTTCAATCTTGAATGTCTTGTTTTCATGTTTTTATTGAGTGTTTTTAGGATTGGTCATTGCAATTGAGTTTTCGTGATTGAACTAGTCCAATTTGCTATTTATTTATCCTAAGTCTTTTTGTCACAATTAAATATTTATTTAATTGGTTAACTAATTCATCCCTCTTTGTGAATTAATTAATAAATGAAAAATTGTTAATTAATTCACTTAATTCCTAATTTCCTCAATTTCTAAATTTCTTAATTCCTAATTTCATCAATTTTCTAATTTCCTAATTTCTAAATTCATCTATTTTTCTAATTTCTCCTATTTCTCCTAATTTCATAGGAATGACATTTCAATTTGTCATAATTTTTCATAATTGTCAATCAATCAATTTTGACATAGAAATTTGTCATAATTTTGTAAAAATTATCAATCAATCAATTTAGCATAGAAAGTGTCAATTTGTCATAATTTGTCATAATTGTCATTCTTGATTTGAAATTTCCTTTCAAATCTCTTCATGCTAATCTTGTCTTTTCTCCAATTTGTCTATAAATTGGATGAATTTCTTCAATCAAAGCCCCTGGTCGAATCAATCATGCTTCTAGTATTCTTGTGCTATCATCTTGTCTACTTCCTTTCACATCATGCTTATGCACTAGCAGGTGAGATCCACAAACAAAGCTATTTGAAGGAGAAAGAAGGATAATGGAGCCACATGTAGAAGACATCTGCATTTGGTTTGGTTAGTTTTCAATCTTGAATGTCTTGTTTTCATGTCTTTATTGAGTGTTTTTAGTATTGGTCATTGCAATTGAGTTTTCGTGATTGAACTAGTCCAATTTTCTATTGCTTTGATGATTTCCACATTTCCTATCCACAGCATGAAGAAGGAATCTGCATTTGGTTTGCTTAGTTTTCAATCTTGAATGTCTTGTTTTCATGTCTTTATTGAGTGTTTTTAGGATTGGTCATTGCAATTGAGTTTTTGTGATTGAACTAGTCAAATTTGGTATTTATTTATCCTAAGTCTTCTTGTCACAATTAAATATTTATTTAATTGGTTAACTAATTCATCCCACTTTGTGAATTAATTAATAAATGAAAAATTGTTAATTAATTCACTTAATTCCTAATTTCATCATTTTCTAAATTTCTTAATTCCTAATTTCTTCAATTTTCTAATTTCCTAATTTCTAAATTCATCTATTTTTCTAATTTCTCCTATTTCTCCTAATTTCATGTGAATCACATTTCAATTTGTCATAAGTCATCATAACTATCAATCAATCAATTTTGACATAGAAATTTGTCATAATTTTGTCAAAATTATCAATCAATCAATTTTGCATAGAAAGTGTCAATTTGTCATAATTTGTCATAATTGTCATTCTTGATTTGAAATTTCCTTTCAAATCTCGTCATGCTAATCTTGTCTTTTCTCCAATTTGTCTATAAATTGGATGAATTTCTTCAATCAAAGCCCCTGGTCGAATCAATCACGCTTCTAGTATTCTTGCGCTATCGTCTTGTCTACTTGCTTTCACATCATGCTTATGCACTAGCAGGTGAGATCCACAAACAAAACTATTTGAAGGAGAAAGAACGACAATGGAGCCACGTGAAGAAGACATCTGCGTTCGGTTTGCTTAGTTTTCAATCTTGAATGTCTAGTTTTCATGTCTTTATTGAGTGTTTTTAGAATTGGTCATTGCAATTGAGTTTTCGTGATTGAACTAGTCCAATTTGCTATTGCTTTGATGATTTCCACATTTCCTATCTACAGCATGAAGAAGGAATCTGCATTTGGTTTTCTTAGTTTTCAATCTTGAATGTCTTGTTTTCATGTCTTTATTGAATGTTTTTAGGATTGGTCATTGCAATTGAGTTTTCGTGATTGAACTAGTCCAATTTGCTATTTATTTATCCTAAGTCTTCTTGTCAGAATTAAATATTTATTTAATTGGTTAACTAATTCATCCCTCTTTGTGAATTAATTAATAAATGAAAAATTGTTAATTAATTCACTTAATTCCTAATTTCCTCATTTTCTAAATTTCTTAATTCCTAATTTCATCAATTTTCTAATTTCCTAATTTCTAAATTCATCTATTTTCCTAATTTCTCCTATTTCTCCTAATTTAATTTGAATGACATTTCAATTTGTCATAATTTGTCATAATTTTCAATCAATCAATTTTGACATAGAAATTTGTCATAATTTTGTCAACATTATCAATTAATCAATTTTGCATAGAAAGTGTCAATTTGTCATAATTGTCATTCTTGATTTGAAATTTCCTTTCAATTCTCTTCAAGCTAATCTTGTCCTTTCTTCAATTTGTCTATAAATTGGATGAATTTCTTCAATCAAAGCCCCTGGTCGAGTCAATCACGCTTCTAGTATTCTTGCGCTGTCATCTTGTCTACTTGCTTACACATCATGCTTATGCACTAGTAGGTGAGATCCACAAAGAAAGCTATTTGAAGGAGAAAGAAGGACAATGGAGCCACATGAAGAAGACATCTGCATTTGGTTTGCTTAGTTTTCAATCTCGAATGTCTTGTTTTCATGTCTTTATTGAGTGTTTTTAGGATTGGTCAATACAATTGAGTTTTCGTGATTGAACTAGTCCAATTTGCTATTGCTTTGATGATTTCCACATTTCCTATCTACAACATGATTTCAAATGATTGAATTATTTTTCTTATTATTTTTTGTCAAAAATATTATGATTGTATTCCAAAAAATAATGATAAGATTCATATTTATGGTTATTTGTTTGTTTATGAACTTTTGTTTACATATATATGTAATATTATTATATTTAGGACAACCGATATCAACCATTGGAAAGAACAAGCGAGGAATGAGCAAACAACAAGAGGCTCAAAAGGAAAGACAAAGGTAGTGTATGAAGAAATTGTACGACATAAGAACAATGGGAGAAGAAGGTATGTCATACTCAACATCTCAATTCGATTTACCAAACGAATATAATGCACTTAATGCAATTGAAGAAGAGACATTTGATTTACCATTTGAACCTAGTACAATTTAAGAATATAGCGCATTGAATAATCAATTAAATGATGAGCATATTACACCTTGTCTACTTCATGAATTGAATGTACATAATGCACCGAAGGACAATGGAGCCACATTAGGAAGACATCTACATTTCGTTTTATTAGTTTTCAATGTTGAATTTCTTGTTTTCATGTCTTTATTGAGTGTTTTTAGGATTGGTCATTGCAATTGAGTTTTCATGATTGAACTAGTCCAAATTGCTATTTATTTATCCTAAGTCTTCTTGTCACAATTAAATATTTATTTAATCGGTTAAGTAATTCATCCCTCTTTGTGAATTAATTAATAAATGAAAAATTGTTAATTAATTCACTTAATTCCTAATTTCCTCATTTTCTAAATTTCTTAATTCCTAATTTCATCAATTTTCTAATTTCCTAATTTCTAAATTCATCTATTTTTCTAATTTCTCCTATTTCTCCTAATTTCATGGGAATGACATTTCAATTTGTCATAATTTGTCATAATTGTCAATCAATGAATTTCGACATAGAAATTTGTCATAATTTTGTCAAAATTATCAATCAATCAATTTTGCATAGAAAGTGTCAATTTGTCATAATTGTCCTTCTTGATTTGAAATTTCCTTTCAAATCTCTTCATGGTAATCTTGTCTTTTCTCCAATTTGTCTATAAATTGGATGAATTTCTTCAATCAAAGCCCTTGGTCGAATCAATCACGCTTCTAGTATTCTTGCACTATCGTCTTGTCTACTTGCTTTCACATCATGCTTATGCAGTAGCAGGTGAGATCCATAAACAAAGCTATTTGAAGGAGAAAGAAGGACAATGGAGCCACATGAAGAAGACATCTGCATTTGGTTTGCTTAGTTTTCAATCTTGAATGTCTTGTTTACATGTCTTTATTGAGTGTTTTTAGGATTGGTCATTGCAATTGAGTTTTCATGATTGAACTAGTCCAATTTGCTATTGCTTTGATGCTTTCCACATTTCCTATCTACATCATGAAGAAGGAATCTGCATTTAGTTTGCTTAGTTTTCAATCTTGAATGTCTTGTTTTCATGTCTTTATTGAGTGTTTTTAGGATTGGTTATTGCAATTGAGTTTTCGTGATTGAACTAGTCCAATTTGCTATTTATTTATCCTAAGTCTTCTTGTCAAAATTAAATATTTATTTAATTGGTTAACTAATTCATCCCTCTTTGTGAATTAATTAATAAATGAAAAATTGTTAATTAATTCACTTAATTCCTAATTTCCTCATTTTCTAAATTTCTTAATTCCTAATTTCATCAATTTTCTAATTTCCTAATTTCTAAATTCATCTATTTTTCTAATTTCTCCTATTTCTCCTAATTTCATAGGAACGACATTTCAATTTGTCATAATTTGACATAATTGTCAATTAATCAATTTTGACATAGAAATTTGTCATAATTTTGTAAAAATTATCAATCAATCAATTCAGCATAGAAAGTGTCAATTTGTCATAATTTGTCATAATTGTCATTCTTGATTTGAAATTTCCTTTCAAATCTCTTCATGCTAATCTTGTCTTTTCTCCAATTTGTCTATAAATTGGATGAATTTCTTCAATCAAAGCCCCTGGTCGAATCAATCATGCTTCTAGTATTCTTGTGCTATCGTCTTGTCTAATTGCTTTCACATCATGCTTATGCACTAGCAGGTGAGATCCACAAACAAAGCTATTTGAAGGAGAAAGAAGGATAATGGAGCCACATGAAGAAGACATCTATATTTGGTTTGCTTAGTTTTCAATCTTGAATGTCTTGTTTTCATGTCTTTATTCAGTGTTTTTAGTATTGTTCATTGCAATTGAGTTTTCATGATTGAACTAGTCCAATTTGGTATTGCTTTGATGATTTCCACATTTCCTATCTATAGCATGAAGAAGGAATCTGCATTTGGTTTGCTTTGTTTTCAATCTTTAATGTCTTGTTTTCATGTCTTTATTGAGTGTTTTTAGGATTGGTCATTGCAATTGAGTTTTCGTGATTGAACTAGTCAAATTTGGTATTTATTTATCCTAAGTCTTCTTGTCACAATTAAATATTTATTTAATTGGTTAACTAATTCATCCCTCTTTGTGAATTAATTAGTAAATGAGAAATTGTTAATTAATTCACTTAATTCCTAATTTCCTCATTTTCTAAATTTCTTAATTCCTAATTTATTCAATTTTCTAATTTCCTAATTTCTAAATTCATCTATTTTTCTAATTTCTCCTATTTCTCCTAATTTCATGTGAATGACATTTCAATTTGTCATAATTCATCATAAATATCAATCAATCAATTTTGACATAGAAATTTGTCATAATTTTGTCAAAATTATCAATCAATCAATTTTGCATAGAAAGTGTCAATTTGTCATAATTTGTCATAATTGTCATTCTTGATTTGAAATTTCCTTTCAAATCTCGTCATGCTAATCTTGTCTTTTCTCCAATTTGTCTATAAATTGGATGAATTTCTTCAATCAAAGCCCCTAGTTGAATCAATCACGCTTCTAGTATTCTTGCGCTATCGTCTTGTCTACATGCTTTCACATCATGCTTATGCACTAGCAGGTGAGATCCACAAACAAAACTATTTGAAGGAGAAAGAATGACAATGGAGCCACGTGAAGAAGACATCTACGTTTGTTTTGCTTAGTTTTCAATCTTGAATGTCTAGTTTTCATTTTTTTATTGAGTGTTTTTAGGATTGGTCATTGCAATTGAGTTTTCGTGATTGAACTAGTCCAATTTGCTATTGCTTTGATGATTTCCACATTTCCTATCTACAACATGAAGAAGGAATTTGCATTTGGTTTTCTCAGTTTTCAATCTTGAATGTCTTGTTTTCATGTCTTTATTGAATGTTTTTAGGATTGGTCATTGCAATTGAGTTTTTGTGATTGAACTAGTCCAATTTGCTATTTATTTATCCTAAGTCTTCTTGTCACAATTAAATATTTATTTAATTGGTTAACTAATTCATCCCTCTTTGTGAATTAATTAATAAATGAAAAATTGTTAATTAATTCACTTAATTCCTAATTTCCTCATTTTCTAAATTTCTTAATTCCTAATTTCATCAATTTTCTAATTTCCTAATTTCTAAATTCATCTATTTTTCTAATTTCTCCTATTTCTCCTAATTTCATGGGAATGACATTTCAATTTGTCATAATTTGTCATAATTGTCAATCAATCAATTTTGACATAGAAATTTGTCATAATTTTGTCAACATTATCAATCAATAAATTTTGCATAGAAAGTGTCAATTTGTCATAATTTGTCATAATTGTCATTCTTGATTTGAAATTTCCTTTCAATTCTCTTCAAGCTAATCTTGTGTTTTCTTCAATTTGTCTATAAATTGGATGAATTTCTTCAATCAAAGCTCCTGGTCGAATCAATCACGCTTCTAGTATTCTTGCGCTATCATCTTGTCTACTTGCTTACACATCATGCTTATGCACTAGTAGGTGAGATCCACAAACAAAGCTATTTGAAGGAGAAAGAAGGAAAATGGAGCCACATGAAGAAGACATCTGCATTTGGTTTGCTTAGTTTTCAATCTCGAATGTCTTGTTTTCATGTCTTTATTGAGTGTTTTTAGGATTGGTCAATACAATTGAGTTTTCGTGATTGAACTAGTCCAATTTGCTATTGCTTTGATGATTTCCACATTTCCTATCTACAACATGATTTCAAATGATTGAATTATTTTTCTTATTAGTTTTTGTCAACAATATTATGATTGTTTAATAGTTTGATTCCAAAAAATAATGATAAGATGCATATTTATGGTTATTTGTTTGTTTATGAACTTTTGTTTACAGATATATGTAATATGATTCTATTTAGGACAACCGATATCAACCATTGGAAAGAACAACCGAGGAATGAGCAAACAACAAGAGGCTCAAAAGGAAAGACAAAGCTAGTGTATGAAGAAATTGTACGACATAAGAACAATGGGAGAAGAAGGTATGTCATCCTCAACATCTCAATTCGATTTACCAAACGAATATAATGCACTTAATGCAATTGAAGAAGAGACATTTGATTTACCATTTGAACCTAGTACAATTTAAGAATATAGCGCATTGAATAATCAATTAAATGATGAACATATTACACCTTGTCTACTTCATGAATTGAATGTACATAATGCACAGAAGGACAATGGAGCCACATGAAGAAGACATCTGCATTTGGTTTGCTTAGTTTTCAATCTTGAATATCTTGTTTTCATGTCTCTATTGAGTGTTTTTATGATTGGTCATTGCAATTGAGTTTTCGTGATTGAACTAGTCCAATTTGCTATTTATTTATCCTAAGTCTTCTTGTCACAATTAAATATTTATTGAATTGGTTAACTAATTGATCCCTCTTTGTGAATTAATTAATAAATGAAAAATTGTTAATTAATTCACTTAATTCCTAATTTCCTCATTTTCTAAATTTCTTAATTCCTAATTTCATCAATTTTCTAATTTCCTAATTTCTAAATTCATCTATTTTTCTAATTTCTCGTATTTCTCCTAATTTTGTAGGAATGACATTTCAATTTGTCATAATTTGTCATAATTATCAATCAATCAATTTTGACATAGAAATTTGTCATAATTTTGTCAAAATTATCAATCAAATAAGTTTGCATAGAAAGTGTCAATTTGTCATAATTTGTCATAATTGTTATTCTTGATTTGAAATTTCCTTTCAAATCTCTTAATGCTAATCTTGTCTTTTCTCCAATTTGTCTATAAATTGGATGAATTTCTTCAATCAAAGCCCTTTGTTGAATCAATCACACTTCTAGTATTCTTGTGCTATCATCTTGTCTACTTGCTTTCACATCATGCTTATGCACTAATAGGTGAGATCCACAAACAAAACTATTTGAAGGAGAAAGAAGGACAATGGAGCCACATGAAGAAGACATTTGTATTTGGTTTGCTTAGTTTTCAATCTTGAATGTCTTGTTTTCATGTCTTTATTGAGTGCTTTTAGGATTGGTCATTGCAATTGAGTTTTCACGATTGAACTAGTCCAATTTTCTATTGCTTTGATGATTTCCACATTTCCTATCTACAGCATGACTTCAAATGATTGAATTATTATTCTTATTAGTTTTTGTCAACTATATTATGATTGTTTAATAGTTGGATTCCAAAAAATAGTGATAAGATGCATATTTATGGTTATTTGTTTGTTTATGAACTTTTGTTTACATATATATGTAATATGATTCTATTTAGGACAACCGATATCAACCATTGGAAAGAACAAGCAAGGAATGATGGAACAACGAGAGGCTCAAAAGGGAAGACAAAGGCAGTGTATGAAGAAATTGTGTGACATAAGAACAATGGGAGAAGAAGGTATGTCATCCTCAACATCTGAATTCAATTTACCAAAAGAATATAATGCACTTAATGCAATTGAAGAAGAGACATTTGATTTACCATTTGAACCTAATACAATCTAAGAATATAGCGCATTGAATAATCAATTAAATGATGAGCATATTACACCTTGTCTAGTTCATGAATTGAATGTACATAATGCACCGACGGACAATGGAGCCACATGAAGAAGACATCTGCATTTCGTTTGCTTAGTTTTCAATCTTGAATGTCTTGTTTTCATGTCTTTATTGAGTGTTTTTAGGATTGGTCATTGCAACTGAGTTTTCGTGATTGAACTAGTCCAATTTTCTCTTTATTTATCCTAAGTCTTCTTGTCACAATTAAATATTTATTTAATTGGTTAACTAATTCATCCCTCTTTGTGAATTAATTAATAAATGAAAAATTGTTAATTAATTCACTTAATTCCTAATTTTCTCATTTTCTAAATTTCTTAATTCCTAATTTCTTCAATTTTCTAATTTCCTAATTTCTAAATTCATCTATTTTTCTAAATTCTTGTAATTCTTCTAATTTCATGGGAATGACATTTCAATTTGTCATAATTTGTCATGATTGTCAATCAATCAATTTTGACATAGAAATTTGTCATAATTTTGTCAAAATTATCAATCAATCAATTTTGCATAGAAAGTGTCAATTTGTCATAATTTGTCATAATTGTCATTCTTGATTTGAAATTTCCTTTCAAATCTCTTCATGCTAATCTTGTCTTTTCTCCAATTTGTCTATAAATTGGATGAATTTCTTCAATCAAAGCCCTTGGTCAAATCAATCACGCTTCTAGTATTCTTGCACTATCGTCTTGTCTACTTGCTTTCACATCATGCTTATGCACTAGCAGGTGAGATCCACAAACAAAACTATTTGAAGGAGAAAGAAGGACAATGGAGCCACATGAAGAAGACATCTGCATTTGGTTTGCTTAGTTTTCAATCTTGAATGTCTTGTTTTCATGTCTTTATTGAGTGTTTTTAGGATTGGTCATTGCAATTGAGTTTTCGTGATTCAACTAGTCCAATTTGCTATTGCTTTGATGATTTCCACATTTCCTATCTACAACATGAAGAAGGAATATGCATTTGGTTTGCTTAGTTTTCAATCTTGAATGTCTTGTTTTCATGTCTTTATTGAGTGTTTTTAGGATTGGTCATTGCAATTGAGTTTTCGTGATTGAACTAGTCCAATTTGCTATTTATTTATTCGAAGTCTTCTTGTCACAATTAAATATTTATTTAATTGGTTAACTAATTCATCCCTCTTTGTGAATTAATTAATAAATGAAAAATTGTTAATTAATTCACTTAATTCCTAATTTCCTCATTTTCTAAATTTCTTAATTCCTAATTTCATCAATTTTGTAATTTCCTAATTTCTAAATTCATCTATTTTTCTAATTTCTCCTATTTCTCCTAATTTCATAGGAATGACATTTCAATTTGTCATAATTTGTCATAATTGTCAATCAATCAATTTTGACATAGAAATTTGTCATAATTTTGTAAAAATTATCAATCAATCAATTTAGCATAGAAAGTGTCAATTTGTCATAATTTGTCATAATTGTCATTCTTGATTTGAAATTTCCTTTGAAAACTCTTCATGCTAATCTTGTCTTTTCTCCAATTTGTCTATAAATTGGATGAATTTCTTCAATCAAAGCCCCTGGTCGAATCAATCATGCTGTAGTACCCCTACCCTAATTAGTTTCTAATCTTGGTTTAATCTTGGTTAGTTTATTTTAATATAATGATTATAGTCAGATGTTTGATTTAATGCATAGCTGTTGATGTGATTTTCACACTAGTCGTATGCAGGTTGTTTAGTGTCCCTATTTCGTGGTATTAATATTGGGATAACGCTTTCATTAGGTTTATATATGTATGCATGTATGACTCTTGGTTGCAGGAGATTTCAGGTACAACGCCGCATGAGTGCGAGGTTGGTCTTCACCTGAATTTGCAGGTTTGAGTGTACCTCTTTAATCCTTAGAGTTGGATTAGGTGGTCATAAGACCCTAGTTGACCCTAGTCGTGCTCAGCGAGCATCGTCAGTCGCCGTCGGTAATCCCTTTTTGGTTGGGTTTGCGAGTTGTCTGTTTGGTTGACCTTCTCGGTTTGCATGCTTGGTGTGTATGGTTAAATTGATTAATTAGTCCTTAGTAATTATTTTGACTAAATATGTATTCGTGCATTAGAAATTAATGGACTAGATTAATCGGGATTTCGTTTTGCGATTTTCGTTGATATTGGATTGCTCGTTTTAAATTGGGAGTAAGTTCAAGTAAATAGCTGATTTTGAATATTAAATGCATTTTGTATATGCTGTCGAAAAAGAAAGTTTTGTATTTAATTGCCATAGATTTAATTGTATTCTGTTGGCTTTTGAAATTAGAAAGGGTAAATTGAATTAAATGAGAAAATCGATTCTAAATTGGAAAGCAATTAAATTTATTGTAATAGTTAGAAAAGAATTAATTTTGAGAATTATTTTTAAATAAAAAATTTTAATTCCAAAAATGGAATTTTGGTCAACTCTTCCATATAACCTAAATTTTGGGAAATTTTGGAAGAGGGATATTTTTGGAAAATATTTTGTTGGAGAAAGTTTTTGGGGATTGAAATTTGGGGGTCTTTGGGAGGAAGGAGTTCTTCTAGATCTGGCAGGTGGGCTCTCCTTCAGCTCTTCCAGGAATGCGTATGAAGGTAGGAATTACCTTAACTATTCTTCCTTGATGCCATGGAAATAGTCTGTTGTTGAATGAAATTGCTTGTTGTCAAATCCAATCTTGTTAAAAATGTTATCAGTTTGAAATTTGGAATTGTGGGTTTAGAACTATGCTGTTAGCTTGTGTTCTTCAAGAATATTCATGGTTGAATCATTGTGTTAAAATGGTTCTTTTTGGCCCAATATGGGTCTTTGCTGGAAAAGTTATTTGAATTTTTTTTATTATTCCTCAATTCTTTTGGGTGCTTGAAACCCATTTGGGTTTGGAAAGAATGAATAGCATCAAAAAAAAATATATGATACCCAAACATATTTCATTTGAATCTGCTCTTTTTGTAATCGAAATTTATAACTATTTTTGAGTTGAGGTTTTTTTTGTTAAATACCGAGCTGTGCGTATATTTTTTTTATTTATATCATAAAACTTGGTTGGGGTTTGGAGGGCGGGGAGCGGAGCTCCACCCGCCTCCTCCTCCCCCCTTTCCCTTGGACTACCACACCTGTGTGTGTGCTGCCCGCGGCGGTCGCAGGCACACTACGGTGGCCGCAAGGCACCGCGGAGCCTGCGTCCACCGTAGTGGTGCCGCCCACGCGGGATCCGCAGTGGCTAGGGTTTAGGCGCCCAGCCTTTGCCGCCCCCGCTTCATTAAAATATGTTTTTTTGGTGAGAATTTAAAATGTGTTTTTTTTTATGTATTTTTTTTGTTATTAAAAAAAAAAATGCATATATTATAATATTTTAATATTAATTAATAAAAAAATTTAATTTAATTTAATGATAATGTTTTAATGTTAAATGTTATTCATTAAATTATTAATTAATGTATATAATTAAATTAATGGGCAATTAATATATATGTTAATTGATTAAATGCATTTTGATGTAATTGCAAGGATTCATGTAGGCATTTGCAGATCGAAAGGAAGGATAAAACCAGATGTTTATTGGTTGTTAATTCTTTGAGATTAACCCCCTATGTTAATAGGTGTTTGTGGGAGTAAAATATTAAGTTAATTCAAAAAATGTTCCCTTATTTTGTTTTAGTTCCTTTCTAAAGATATATTTCTTTTGTTCAAAAACTATATGCTTATTCGAAGGAGTGAGATTGAGTGACTGTATTTCAAGAGGGTATCAATGATGTTTTTATTAGAGATTAAATATCCTATTGTCTGAGTTTTATTAATATGAACTTGGTTTAAGAACTCATTATGGCTTAATATGCCTGTTCGATGCTGTGAACCCTAGAGAGTTAGAAAACCAAGAATCAACCTATTCCTAGATGGGGTAGATAACTGTAATCTGATGTAGATCTTGTAGAAAACTTGATCGACTTTTAATGTCTAGATTAATTTGGAGAAAGATTGTATCTATTGAATGTTGCCTATGTGAGTTTAATTTCTATATTCGCTTTTGCTTATGAAATGGCAAGTCATGCTTTGTTTGTTAGGACCCTGTTGTATGGAATGATTTGGGGTACCTGTTTCAGTCCTCGGTTCTGAGTTGACTGTTGTTTGTGGTAGTGTCGTATTTGGTCATATCCTTTGTGTGGGTGTCAAATGGTGATTCGTGTTTGACCAAATGAGGGATGTTTCCTCCTTGAACTCTATTCGTCTGACCATGTGTATTCCTTGGTTTTTGAGTTCGTCTGAGTATAGTCTAGTGTCGTATGGGAAAGTGGCTTTCGATTGGGGGCCGCGCCCAAAGTGGCTGCTGGGTAACCCGTCGAAAGTGAGTCTAATAAGTGATAACCTATTAGTAGATTAGAATGTAATATCTAAGTAAGATAATTTTGCCTCACACATGGGACGAGTGCTAACATAGACCCGACATGCTGTGAGAAGGCCTGAAATGGCAAACCACCATCCTTGTCTTCACGAGAGGATGTGTGGGTCCACATGAGGCTTGGATGGGCCGGAGGATTAGATTAGGTTGCCAGGGTAACCCAATGTATGGGGTCGGAACCTATGAAGACCTGCCATGGTAACCATACCAGGTTGTGTGATGAGACTTGTCCCTACGTTCGCTAGTGTGTTGTCGTTTTGTCCTGTTAGGAGTACCTTTGTGGGTCGTCCTTTTGTCTCTGCCCTTGTGAGTATCGGTTTCATGTTAGACCTTGGGTGGTGATGGCTCAGTCTTGTGGATGCTCTTCTGGACCTTTGTATTAGCTTTGATTATGTTTCAGCTAGATCCTTTCCTTTTCAAGGATTGTTTATGTATTAATTGACCGATGTGGTCGTGTGTATATTGTTTATTTTTGCCTTGATGGCTGGATTGTAATGGTGTAACCTCTTGTATTCTTAACTTTATTTTTTATCAGAGGGGTCTTGCAGTTGAGCAGACCCGGAGATGTAGCCCTTTAGGGGTGAACTCCGAGATCATTTTGGTGTTATGTGATGTTATTCTCTTATGTTTCCCTTATTCAGCTTTATCATGTATGATTAGCTTATGTTAGAATGGATAAGTGGACAAATGGAATTAACTTTAAATGCTTATATGCAGTCCTTTCTTGAATGCCTTTTTGATCAAATGCATAAGTGGTTTAGATGAGTTTTATCGTAGATGCATGTATGCAATCATCTTTTAAATGCAATAAATTGGAATATGAAAGAATGTAACTTAGAGTAATGGAATATATTCAGTTGTTGTTAAGGAAATTAAGTATGCTTGAAAAGATCTCATATGTTTATGATGAAATTCTAGTGTGATAGAATATTAGATGTATGGCTTGTAATTCTTATGAAAAGCTTGAATGAAGATTATGAATAGATCTTAATGGTTGAATCTTTGCTTGTGATTAATATTTCCATCTTTTGAAAGAAATTATCCTGACTAAGAATTATCTCGTTATTAAGGTAATCAGCTTATTGGATTAATTGTGTGAGTTAAGTGAATTGTGATTTTAAGTAATCTCGTTGGGAAACTTCTTAGGTGTTAGTTGTTGTCTTCCGCTATGTAATCTGTATCTTTGATATCTTGTTGTATCTTATGTGGTGTATCTTTAAAAAAAATAAAAAATTATTGCACTCTATCTTGTATTTTGGCTTATCCCTTCGGGGTTTCCTGGCGGGGCATTACACATGCTTCTAGTATTCTTGTGCTATCGTCTTGTCTACTTGCTTTCACATCATGCTTATGCTCTAGCAGGTGACATCCACAAACAAATCTATTTGAAGGAGAAAGAAGGATAATGGAGCCACATGAAGAAGACATCTGCATTTGGTTTGCTTAGTTTTCAATCTTGAATGTCTTGTTTTCATGTCTTTATTGAGTGTTTTTAGTATTGGTCATTGCAATTGAGTTTTCATGATTGAACTAGTCCAATTTGCTATTGCTTTGATGATTTCCACATTTCCTATCTACAGCATCAAGAAGGAATCTGCATTTGGTTTGCTTAGTTTTCAATCTTGAATGTCTTGTTTTCATGTCTTTATTGAGTGTTTTTAGGATTGGTCACTGCAATTGAGTTTTCGTGATTGAACTAGTCAAATTTGGTATTTATTTATCCTAAGTCTTCTTGTCACAATTAAATATTTATTTAATTGGTTAACTAATTCATCACTCTTTGTGAATTAATTAATAAATGAAAAATTGTTAATTAATTCACTTAATTCCTAATTTCCTCATTTTCTAAATTTCTTAATTCCTAATTTCTTCAATTTTCTAATTTCCTAATTTCTAAATTCATCTATTTTTCTAATTTTTCCTATTTCTCCTAATTTCATGTGAATGACATTTCAATTTGTCATAATTCATCATAACTGTCATTCAATCAATTTTGACATAGAAATTTGTCATAATTTTGTCAAAATTATCAATCAATGAATTTTGCATAGAAAGTGTCAATTTATCATAATTTGTCATAATTTTCATTCTTGATTTGAAATTTCCTTTCAAATCTCGTCATGCTAATCTTGTCTTTTCTCCACTTTGTCTATAAATTGGATGAATTTCTTCAATCAAAGCCCCTAGCCGAATCAATCACTCTTCTAGTATTCTTGTGCTATCGTCTTGTCTACTTGCTTTCACATCATTCTTATGCACTAGCAGGTGAGATCCACAAACAAAACTATTTGAAGGAGAAAGAAGGACAATGGAGCCACGTGAAGAAGAATCTTTAATGTCTAGTTTTCATGTCTTTATTGAGTGTTTTTAGGATTGGTCATTGCAATTGAGTTTTCGTGATTGAACTAGTCCAATTTGCTATTTCTTTGATCATTTCCACATTTTCTATCTACAGCATGAAGAAGAAATCTGCATTTGGTTTGCTTAGTTTTCAATCTTGAATGTCTTGTTTTCATGTCTTTATTGAATGTTTTTAGGATTGGTCATTGCAATTGAGTTTTCGTGATTGAACTAGTCCAATTTGCTATTTATTTATCCTAAGTCTTCTTGTCACAGTTAAATATTTATTTAATTGGTTAACTAATTCATCCCTCTTTGTGAATTAATTAATAAATGAAAAATTGTTAATTAATTCACTTAATTCCTAATTTCCTCATTTTCTAAATTTCTTAATTCCTAATTTCATCAATTTTCTAATTTCCTAATTTCTAAATTCATCTATTTTTCTAATTTCTCCTATTTCTCCTAATTTCATGGGAATGACATTTCAATTTGTCATAATTTGTCATAATTGTCAATCAATCAATTTTGACATAGAAATTTGTCATAATTTTGTCAACATTATCAATCAATCAATTTTGCATAGAAAGTGTCAATTTGTCATAATTTGTCATAATTGTCATTCTTGATTTGAAATTTCCTTTCAAATCTCCTCATCGTAATCTTGTCTTTTCTCCAATTTGTCTATAAATTGGATGAATTTCTTCAATCAAAGCCCCTGGTCGAATCAATCACGCTTCTAGTATTCTTGCGCTATCATCTTGTCTACTTGCTTACACATCATGCTTATGTACTAGTAGGTGAGATCCACAAACAAAGCTATTTGCAGGAGAAAGAAGGACAATGGAGCCACATGAAGAAGACATCTGCATTTGGTTTGCTTAGTTTTCAATCTCGAATGTCTTGTTTTCATGTCTTTATTGAGTGTTTTTAGGATTGGTCAATGCAATTGAGTTTTCGTGATTGAACTAGTCCAATTTGCTATTGCTTTGATGATTTCCACATTTCCTATCTACAACATGATTTCAAATGATTGAATTATTATTCTTATCAGTTTTTGTCAACAATATTATGATTGTTTAATAGTTTCATTCCAAAAAATAGTGATAAGATGAATATTTATGGTTATTTGTTTGTTTATGAACTTTTGTTTACATATATATGTAATATGATTCTATTTAGGACAACCGGTATCAACCATTGGAAAGAACAAGCGAGGAATGAGCAAACAACAAGAGGCTCAAAAGGAAAGACAAAGGTAGTGTATGAAGAAATTGTATGACATAAGAACAATGGGAGAAGAAGGTATGTCATCCTCAACATCTCAATTCGATTTACCAAACGAATATAATGCATTTAATGCAATTGAAGAAGAGACATTTGATTTACCATTTGAACCTAGTACAATTTAAGAATATAGCGCATTGAATAATCAATTAAATGATGAACATATTACACCTTGTCTAGTTCATGAATTGAATGTACATAATGCACCGAAGGACAATGGAGCCACATGAAGAAGACATCTGCATTTCGTTTGCTTAGTTTTCAGTCTTGAATGTCTTGTTTTCATGTCTTTATTGAGTGTTTTTATGATTGGTCATTGCAATTGAGTTTTCGTGATTGAACTAGTCCAATTTGCTATTTCTTTATCCTAAGTCTTCTTGTCACAATTAAGTATTTATTGAATTGGTTAACTGATTGATCCCTCTTTGTGAATTAATTAATAAATGAAAAATTGTTAATTAATTCACTTAATTCCTAATTTCCTCATTTTCTAAATTTCTTAATTCCTAATTTCATCAATTTTCTAATTTCCTAATTTCTAAATTCATCTATTTTTCTAATTTCTCCTATTTCTCCTAATTTCGTAGGAATGACATTTCAATTTGTCATAATTTGTCATAATTGTCAATCAATCAATTTTGACATAGAAATTTGTCATAATGAATTTCTTCAATCAAAGCCCCTTGTTGAATCAATCATGCTTCTAGTATTCTTGCGCTATCATCTTGTCTACTTGCTTTCACATCATGCTTATGCACTAGTAGGTCAGATCCACAAACAAAGCTATTTGAAGGAGAAAGAAGGACAATGGAGCCACATGAAGAAGACATCTATATTTGGTTTGCTTAGTTTTCAATCTTGAATGTCTTGTTTTCATGTCTTTATTGACTGCTTTTAGGATTGGTCATTGCAATTGAGTTTTCGTGATTGAACTAGTCCAATTTTCTATTGCTTTGATGATTTCCACATTTCCTATCTACAGCATGACTTCAAATGATTGAATTATTATTCTTATTAGTTTTTGTCAACAATATTATGATTGTTTAATAGTTGGATTCCAAAAAATAGTGATAAGATACATATTTATGGTTATTTGTTTGTTTATGAACTTTTGTTTACATATATATGTAATATGATTCTATTTAGGACAACTGATATCAACCATTGGAAAGAACAAGCGAGGAATGATGGAACAACGAGAGGCTCAAAAGGAAAGACAAAGGCAGTGTATGAAGAAATTGTGTGACATAAGAACAATGGGAGAAGAAGGTATGTCATCCTCAACATCTCAATTCAATTTACCAAAAGAATATAATGCACTTAATGCAATTGAAGAAGAGACATTTGATTTACCATTTGAACCTAATACAATCTAAGAATATAGCGCGTTGAATAATCAATTAAATGATGAGCATATTACACCTTGTCTACTTCATGAATTGAATGTACATAATGCACTAAAGGACAATGGAGCCACATGAAGAAGACATCTGCATTTGGTTTGCTTAGTTTTCAATCTTGAATGTCTTGTTTTCATGTCTTTATTGAGTGTTTTTAGGATTGGTCATTGCAATTGAGTTTTCGTGATTGAACTAGTCCAATTTGCTCTTTATTTATCCTAAGTCTTCTTGTCACAATTAAATATTTATTTAATTGGTTAACTAATTCATCCCTCTTTGTGAATTAATTAATAAATGAAAAATTGTTAATTAATTCACTTAATTCCTAATTTCCTCATTTTCTAAATTTCTTAATTCCTAATTTCTTCAATTTTCTAATTTCCTAATTTCTAAATTCATCTATTTTTCTAATTTCTCCTATTTCTCCTAATTTCATGGGAATGACATTTCAATTTGTCATAATTTGTCATAATTTTCAATCAATCAATTTCGACATAGAAATTTTTCATAATTTTGTCAAAATTATCAATGAATCAATTTTGCATAGAAAGTGTCAATTTGTCATAATTTGTCATAATTGTCATTCTTGATTTGAAATTTCCTTTCAAATCTCTTCATGCTAATCTTGTCTTTTCTCCAATTTGTCTATAAATTGGATGAATTTCTTCAATCAAAGCCCTTGGTCGAATCAATCATGCTTCTAGTATTCTTGCTCTATCATCTTGTCTACTTGCTTTCACATCATGCTTATGCACTAGCAGGTGAGATCCACAAACAAAGCTATTTGAAGGAGAAAGAAGGACAATGGAGCCACATGAAGAAGACATCTGCATTTGGTTTGCTTAGTTTTCAATCTTGAATGTCTTGTTTTCATGTCTTTATTGAGTGTTTTTAGGATTGGTCATTGCAATTGAGTTTTCGTGATTGAACTAGTCCAATTTGCTATTGCTTTGATGATTTCCACATTTCCTATCTACAGCATGAAGAAGGAATCTGCATTTGGTTTGCTTAGTTTTCAATCTTGATTGTCTTCTTTTCATGTCTTTATTGAGTGTTTTTAGGCTTGGTCATTGCAATTGAGTTTTCGTGATTGAACTAGTCCAATTTGCTATTTATTTATCCTAAGTTATCTTGTCACAATTAAATATTTATTTAATTGGTAAACTAATTCATCCGTCTTTGTGGATTAATTAATAAATGAAATTTTTTTAATTAATTCACTTAATTCCTAATTTCCTTAGTTTCTAAATTTCTTAATTCCTAATTTCATGAATTTTCTAATTTCATCTATTTTTCTAATTTCTCCTATTTCTCCTAATTTCATTGGAATGATATTTCAATTTGTCATAATTTGTCATAATTGTCAATCAATCAATTTTGACATAGAAATTTGTCATAATTTTGTCAAAATTATAAATCAATCAATTTTGCATAGAAAGTGTCAATTTGTCATAATTTGTCATAATTGTCATTCTTGATTTGAAATTTCCTTTCAAATCTCTTCATGCTAATCTTGTCTTTTCTCCAATTTGTCTATAAATTGGATGAATTTCTTCAATCAAAGCCCTTGGTCGAATCAATCACGCTTCTAGTATTCTTGCACTATCGTCTTGTCTACTTGCTTTCACATCATGCTTATGCACTAGCGGGTGAGATCCACAAACAAAGCTATTTGAAGGAGAAAGAAGGACAATGGAGCCACATGAAGAAGACATCTGCATTTGGTTTGCTTAGTTTTCAATCTCAAATGTCTTTTTTTCATGTCTTTATTGAGTGTTTTTAGGATTGGTCATTGCAATTGAGTTTTCATGATTGAACTAGTCCAATTTGCTATTGCTTTGATGATTTCCACATTTCCTATCTACAACATGATTTCAAATGATTGAATTATTATTCTTATTAGTTTTTGTCAACAATATTATGATTGTTTAATAGTTTGATTCCAAAAAATAGTGATAAGATGCATATTTATGGTTATTTGTTTGTTTATGAACTTTTGTTTATATATATATGTAATATGATTCTATTTAGGACAACCGATATCAACCATTGGAAAGAACACGTGAGGAATGATCAAACAACAAGAGGCTTAAAAGGAAAGACAAAGGTAGTGTATGAAGAAATTGTATGACATAAGAACAATGGGAGAAGAAGGTATGTCATCCTCAACATCTCAATTCGATTTACCAAATGAATATAATGCACTTAATGCAATTGAAGAAGAGACATTTGATTTACCATTTGAACCTAGTACAATTTAAGAATATAGCACATTGAATAATCAATTAAATGATGAACATATTACACCTTGTCTACTTCATGAATTGAATGTACATAATGCACCGATGTTAACATCTCCTAGAATCATTCATAGGAAACTAAAGTATCTAATTGACATTGATGAGAATATATTGAAGTCAATGCCCAATAAAATGATTGAATGAACTTGTAGGAGAATGGTTAAAAGAATATGGCAAATTTATTTTAATAACTTAAATCAAACTGCAAGATGTCAATTAATTGTTCAAATGATTAAAAATTTGTATTTTAGAGAGACAATGAAAATTCTAGGCCTAAGATCATCTGAAAGTAACAATGAAAGAACTATTGTGAGAAATCTATTTGATGCATATCAAGCTATTGGTTCAAAATCACATACTAAAGATTCTAATGCTACTTGACATGTCATTACATCAACCATAATGAGCAAGAAAATAAAAAAAGATCGTTTGATAAACAAAACAAGTAAGTCATTAAACATTAGTAGAACAACATTAAGTGAAGCATTAAAGAGGCAAGAAAAATTAGAGGAACCTAACAATAATTATCTTTGGGCATTTTTGGGTAGACTACCATGCAAAGACAAGGTTGTTGTTGATGCACTAAAAATATTAATTGAAAAATTTTGGCGTGAAAACACAAGAGTTTCGCCCAACCAAAGAGATGTTGTTAGAAGGTGAATTGGGTCTACAAATTGTGAGCCACATGCCAAATAGTATATGGATATGACAAACTAAATTTTATGAAAGATTCCTTCAAAAGTTCCTCAAATAAGAATTTCTCAAAGATTTTTTGAAATGGCAAAACCTTTTTATATTAAGATTAATCATGTATGCACCACGTGTTGTTGTAGGATGCATATTGAATTTTCCATGCATTATGTTATTTTTCATCATATTTGTTCTACTTTGCACACTAACGATGTTTTGCTGGAATATAATATACAAGCACCTCTTAAGTTGGTAAGAGAATTTATTTCAAGTGTTCTATGTAGTAGACATGATGGTTGTATTTATTATAAGATGTCTTGTTTGGAAGGTTCTTGTGATATATGTGGTGGTTTGCAACATTTACCAAGATGCTTACATTTGGAGAGCACACATGAAATTGGTACGAAACTAGTTTCTTTTAGAAAATACAAGACAGTCACATATGGAGTTAAAGATGGAAAAGATTTGAAGAGATGTGAGCTAGTGAAAAATGATATATGTGTAGCTCAATTTATGAAAATGTTTCAAGAGAAACTAGTTTATGAGTACATAATGCATACATATAGAGCTCAATGGTTAGATAAGCTATTCAAGTTATGTAAGGACACATTTCCTCTTGGCACCATTGTCTCTATTGTTGATTTCACTAAAAATTATACACTACAACCTCAAAATGAAGTGCAATCCATGTATTATCACTCTACACAAGTTTCTATTTTTGTACACATAGTATTCATGCATGCAGATGATATCACAGAGGAGGATAGAAAGGTTGTAAGAGAGTATCACTTCTACATAAGTGATGATCGTACTCATTCATCGAAGTTTGTATAAGGATGCTTTAAAGTTTTCTATGATAGTTTAAGGGAAAGGAACATACAATACAACTGACACTTAATATGGTCAGATAATTGCACCAAACAATTCAAGAATGGAAGGATGTTTTATTGGTTGACAAGGATGTGTATGACAAGCGATGTACAAAATTTTTGGAATTTCACTGAGGCTAGACATGGTAAGGGAGAGCACAAGAGGTGTAGGAACATATGTGAAAAGAGCCCTAGCTAGGGAAGAATTGAAGTACGAAGGTGGTGCTGAGTTGATAGATGCAAAAACAATTGTGTGATGGTGTAAGTCTACGATGGGTCCAGGTAATCCAGGTACATCAATGGTTCATAGATATTTTTGGTTGATTACTAAATCTAACATTGAAAACTATCTAGATTGTTGTACAGTTGCAGGATCAAGTGACATGCACTCATTTATGAGTTCAAATTCAAGTTCACTGGTAATTTATATGAGACAGATGGTATGTTTTTGCTCTTCATGCATGTATTATTTGTGGGAACAATGTGAAACACAAGAGTGGGTTGACAAATGGTCTTGTAGACCGTTGGTTCCCATTGATTCATATCAAATTCCCAAAGCACTACAATTGAGCCAAATGGAGACATTAGTGGATTTTGACCATGTATCCGACCTAGTGGATTCAGGTGATTTTTGAGTTAATTTTTTTTCAAGTATTCTTTTTGGTTCATTTTGTTGTACATCAAACTTTATTTTTGGTATTAATTAACAATTTATAAAATGCAGGTCATGTGTATGCAGTCGTTGTAGAAGAGAACAATGAAGAAGGAACAAATTACTATTTGTGTCATTGTGTTGAGCCTAAAAGAAAATTGACAACCACAATCATTTATAGAGAGGGTATTGAGTACCCAATAGGGTCTGTTGTCATGACAGGACATGGCTTCAGAGATACCCTATCAAGAATTCTGATGTTTGGTTGTTCGAGGACTTTGAAACACATAAACATATTCTTCATTTGTCTAACCTTGTTGTTGCAACAAATATTCATTTGATGAAGTATTGTGGTAGACCTCATAACAAGATTTTATGGAAAGTTCATGAATCTGACCACGAGGCAATACTTGACACAATAAGGGTTAGAGCCGATCCTGAAGGCTCACTTGATTGATTCTACAGTTCAGAGTAGAATGATTTTGAGAATTTTGTATAAATCGTCGATGAATTGTTCTATATTCATTTTTTGTATATATAAATGCCTATGAGGTAATTTTTACAAGTTTAGGGGCATAATTTTGTATATTTAAATTGCAATGAGCTGATTTGTACATATGTACATGCCAAATTTTGTATATTAAAATGGCGATGAGCTGATTTGCACATATTGTAATGCCAAATTTTGTATAAAAGCCCATGAGATGATTTGTATATTAAAATGGCGATGAGTTGAATGGCACATATTGTAATGCCAAATTTTGTATAAAATCCCACGAGATGATTTGTAAGACATTTTTTTGTATAATCAAATAGCCAAGAGCTGATTTGACCATATTTAGAGGAAATTTTTTGAATAATATGTGACAATATTTTGTGACTATGTTTCGAGTATATGTGATGTGTCCCTAGTCAATCATGAGCATTCTTGATTCTTATATAATCATGGAGAATTATTTGATTCATTATCGGGTCATAGGGGTCATAGATTGAGAATAGATACAATTTGAGCAAAAATTGTCATTGTTGTCAAAAAAATTGTCAAAAAAGTTGTCCAACAACTTCTACATTGTGTCGGTATGGTATGACACTCAACATTCTGGTGCTTTGGGATGCATGACAGGGGAATGCCTATCGTAAAACTACCCACCCGGATGCACTCATGATGTTGGTTTGTGCACATGACGAACTGAATCAATTCTAGCCAATCCTGCAACTTTGCATTGCATGCAACTAACGACTTTTGTAGCAGGCAAAAAAATGCTACCAATCAAAAAATGGCTTAGAGTCATAAAAAACTGAGAGAGGACATTGTAGAGGAGCCTCACGCAACCCCACGGGTTCAAAAGGATTGACCATATGTGTCCTGGATTGGAAGAAACAGTCCGTCAAATTTTGACAATTTTTGGGACTCAGGGCACTTGAGAGATCACACTGATACGGTATGACTCTTGATGTTTTGGTTCTTTGAGATGCATGATAGGGGCATGCCTACCATAAACCTACCCACCCGGATGCACTCTCGACATTGGTTTGTGCACATGACAAACCGAATCAATTCTAGCCAATCTAGCAACATTGCATTGCATGCAACTAATGGGTTTTGTAGCAGGCAAAAAAATGCTACCAATAAAAAATGGCTCCGAGTCGTCAAAAACCATGATAGGCCATTGTACAGGAGCCTCACGCGACCCCATGGATTCAAAAGGATTGACCATATGTGTCCTAGATTGGAAGAAATAGTCCATCAAAATTTGATAATTTTTTGGACTCAGGACACTTGAGAGATCGCACCGGTACGATATGACTCTCGACATTCCAACTCTTTGGAATGCATGACAAGGGCATACCTAGCATAAACCTACCAACCCAGACATGCTCATGATGTCAGTTTGTGTACACAACAAACCGAATCAATTCTATCCAATCTAGCAACTTTGCATTGCATGCAACTGACAGTTTTTGCAGTAGGCGAAAAAATGCTACCAATAAAATATGGCTCTGACTGATAAAAAGATGAGATAGGGAATTATAGAGGAGCCTCACATGACCCCATGAGTTCAAACAGATTGACCATATGTCTCCTAGATTTGAAGAAACAGTCCATCAAGTTTTGACAATTTTTTGGACTCAGGGCACTTGAGAGATTGCATCGGTATGGTATGACTCTCGACGTTTGGATGCTTTGGGATGCATGACAAGGGCATGCCTAAAGTAAACATGCCCACTCAGATGCACTCACGATGTCAGTTTGTGCACACGACAAACTGAATCAATTCTAGCCAATCTGACAACTTTGCATTGCATGCAACTAACAGTTTTTGCAGCAGGTGAACAAATGCTACGAATCAAAAATGGCTCTAACTCATCAAAAACTGAGATAGACCATTGTATAGGAGCCTCACATGACCCCTGGGTTCAAAAGGATCGACCATATTTGTCCTAGATTGGAAGAAGAAGTCCGTCAAAATTTGACAATTTTTTGGACTCAGGGCACTTGAGAGATCGCACCGGTACGGTATGACTCGACATTCCAACACTTTGGGATGCATGACAGGTCATGCCTAGTGTAAACCTTCCCACTTGAATGTGCTCGTGATGTTGGTTTGTGCACTTAACGAACCGAATCAATTCTAGCCAATCTGACAACTTTGCATTGTATGTAACTAACGGTTTTTGCAGTAGGCAAAAAAATGCTACCAATCAAAAATGGCTCTAAATCATAAAAAACTAAGATAGGACATTATAGAGGAGCCTCACATGACCCCATGAGTTCAAATGGATCAACCATATGTGTCTTGGATTTGAAGAAATAGTCTGTCAAGTTTTGATAATTTTTTGGACTCAGGGCACTTGAGAGATCGCACCGGTATAGTATGACTCGACATTTCGGTGCTTTGGGATGCATGATAGGGGCATGCCTAGCATAAACCTACCCACTCGAATGCACTCACAATGTCAATTTGTGCACATGATGAACCGAATCAATTCTAGCCAATCTGGCAACTTTGCATTGCATGCAATTGATGATTTTTGCAGAAGGCGAAAAATACTACCAATCGAAAATGGTTCTAACTCATCAAAAACTAAGATAGGCCATTGTAGAGGAGCCTCACATGACCCCATGGGTTCAAACAGGTCGACCATATATTTCTTGGATTTGAAGAAATAGTTTGTCAAGTTTTTATAATTTTTTGGACTTAGGGCACTTGAGAGATTGCACCGGTATGGTATGACTCTCAATATTCCAACACTTTGGGATGCATGACAAGGGCATGCCTAGTGTAAAACTACCCACCCAGACATTCTCGCAACATCGGTTTGTGTACACGATGAACTGAATCAATTCTAACCAATCTAGCAAATTTGTATTGCATGCAATTGACGATTTTTGCAGCAGACAAAAAATGCTACCAATCGAAAATGGCTCTGACTCATAAAAAATTGAGACAAACCATTGTAGAGGAGCCTCACAAGACCCCACAAGTTCAAATGGATTGATCATATGTGTCCTGGATCCATCAAGTTTTGACAATTTTTTGGCCTCAGGGCACTTGAGAGATCACACCAATACTGTATGACTCTCGATGTTTTGGTGCTTTGGGATGCATGATAGGGGCATGCCTAGCATAAACCTGCCCACCCAGATGTGTTCATGATGTTGGTTTGTGCACATGACAAACCAAATCAATTCTAGCCAATCTGGCAACTTTCCATTGCATGTAACCGATGGTTTTTGCAGTCGGCGAAAAAATGCTACCAATCAAAAATGGCTCCGAGTCATCAAAAACTGAGATATATAATTGTAGAGGAGTCTCACACGACCCCACAGGTTCAAACAGATCAACCATATGTTTCCTGAATTTGAAGAAATAGTCTATCAAGTTTTGATAATTTTTTGGACTTAGGGCACTTGAGAGATCGCACCGATACTGTATGACTCTCAACATTCGGACGCTTTGGGATGCATGACAGGGGCATGCCTAGCATAAAACTACCCACCTAGATGTGCTCATGACATCGGTTTAGGCACACGATGAACTGAATCAATTCTAACCAATCTGGCAACTTTGCATTGTATGCAACTGATGGTTTTTGCAGTAGGGGAAAAGATGCTAGTAATCAAAAAATGGCCCTGACTTGTAAAAAACTGAGATAGGTCATTGTAGAGGAGCCTCATGCAACCCTAAGAGTTCAAATGGATTGACCATATGTGTCCTGGATTTGAAGAAATAGTCTATCAAGTTTTGACAATTTTCTGGACTCAGGGCACTTGAGAGATCACACCGGTATGGTATGACTCTCGACATTCTGACACTTTGGGATGCATGATAGGGGTATGCCTAGCGTAAACCTTCCTACTCATACATGCTTGCAATGTCAGTTTGTGCACATGATGAATAAAATTTGACCATTGCAAGCATGGGGATGCTCTCGCACCAAACACATATTGTTGTTTATATTCATATTATTGATTACATATGCAAATATTCATTTAAATTTATAAAAGGGTAGCCACCAAATACAACGAATACACAATAATGAACTGAATACAAAGAGTTTTGTAGGGTTAATTCAACATTTTAGAAATTTTATCAAATCATATTCCACGATTGCAATATTTTATATCATATATTTTTATTGTTTATATTCATATTTTTTACTACATATGAAAATATTCATTTAAATTTTGTTGGTATACAGATTTGTCTTTCATTATGTAATTAAATAACCTTAGTGTGAAACACAGAAAAATAGAAAATTTCTCCTATCAAACAGTTGGAAAACCATTTAATTGATTAACCTCTGAATTTAGGTACATCTCCCTCTAGTTAATGTTCATTCAGCTCCAAATTACATACAATCAATGGAATGCTTTTCACCAGAAAGCACTTAAAGGCAGTTGCATACACTAGTCAATACAAAATAAATGTAGGTACTGATCCATATATAATTTTATAGATAAAGCTGATAGACTTCATATGATCACTAAAACAAAATGAAAAGGTTTCCAAAATGAATCTAGCCAATAACCTTCTGCATATATAAAAAGTATAACAACCCTTTCCTCAAAATAGACTTGCATAGAAATCAACTTTGAAATCAAACACACAGATTTGAAATTGAAAATAGTTGTTAAAAAGATTCACATTCACAGATGTTCCTCCACTTTCTTCATACACAAAATGTATTTAACTAGTCTTAAAGTCAGTCTTTTCAAAAACTTAGCGAACCTCGACAAAGTCATTACACCAGATACTTATAGGTCACCAGACCCAATAGTTTTTAACCAAAGTAAAATTAACTCATAAGAGTTAATGGAAATCAACCCTAACTACAATAACTAAATTTTTAAAGAAAAATAACTAGACTTGCTGGCAAACAACTGCCAACAGTGCTAGTCATGCAGATTGCTCTTTTTCGGTGTTATTGCTCGGATTAGTGTCTTGGATAGACACCATCACCGCCTTGGCCACGCTCCACTCTCAATGTACTTTTGAAAACTCCTAGATTACCGTTACGTGTGACAAACTGATATGAATAACCCTCTACTTCCAAAGCTCCTTCTTCCTCTTTACGATTTGCACTTTATCCCTGTGAGAATCCAGATGATCAAGGCACATGGTAAGCATTGATTCCACCTTAGATATCCATGTGAAATCTTCCACGGAAAGGGTTTTCTCCGTCTTAATCTACCTGATGTGACTGCCGAATTGGTTAATCATTTCCGTGGTGTCCTCTAGAGTGTCACTACCTTCCTTAAGTAATTGAACATCCACACACTACAAGTCCTTCTACATGGTTGTCCTCAGGGTTGTTAATTCACCAGGTAGGCTGGTTGATTCATTATAACCCTACTCAATAATCTGATTGTGCCATTCGATACTTTCTTTGCAAATGAACATGACATCTTCATTTAGGCCTGACACTTGGTTTTCAGCAAGAAAATTCATTAGCCCATAACATTGGATATCCCACATCTGCTTCGAAATCACAGTCCATTTAGACTTTTCTTTCTACCATGAGACCAAGTCAGTATCTAAGGTTTTGGTGACCTCATTGGCATCCTTAAAAATCTAAACCAAGTCAGTTATGTAATTGGTTGCCTGACACATGATTGTGGTGAGCCATTCTGAGAAAACCTCGGCAATCATCCTGTTCCGTTGAACTTCATCCAGGAATTTCTGATTGCTAGGTGACTTTGGACTAAAAGATCCTGAATGTTGTGATAATGGCAATGGGTTGTTCTGCAAGGCATGGATATATTGAGCCATTTGTGTCAAACTCTATTTCAACTCAGCCTTGTCCCTTTCATCCTTCTAGGTACGGGAGATGATTCGTTTGGTAGAAGTCTCTAGGTGTTTAACATCCATAGCTCTGGTTCCGACTCCCAAATCTATTTGTTCCACAGCATAATCCACTTTTGAGGCTGTAGTAGCATCTTTTTTAGGCCTAGGTCTAGAAATATCCATAGTCCAGTGCTTCATATTTTCATCAAAGTCAATCATTGACTCTATTTTTTACTTTTTAGGCTTCACAAACCTTCCCAGGCATTTGCTTACAACATCCTCCATTGATACTGAAATCAGAACTACATTCCTTTTTCTGGAGATGGAGTCATTTAGCCATTTTGGTGCTAGGGTTAAGTCTTTTGAGGACATGGATGAAAACCCTACTGAGGATGGGGGAGTGGTATGACCTACATGAGGCTGAATCTCAAGTGTTCCTGAATCCTGAAAAATAGTATCAATGTCAATTGAAAGCTTGTCTACTTCTGAAATAGGGGATGTCATTTTGCTCAATGTTTCTTCTAGATCTAAATCCAGAATGAGGTAAGAAGCCAATAGTTTGAAACCCTTTTTGGATCTTGATCTGGTTACCCAACCAGCAATAAGAAATTCGACCCCGATGCTAGGTTTCTCCTCCTTAATCCTTCCCTGTACTTTTCGTGCATTAGAAATAGGAATGTTAGTCACAGTAGAAATTTTATTCACAGTATTCCTCTTCCCACTTTTGCTTCTTGGGCTGGTGGTTCGTGCTGGGTGAGAACGACGACCCCTCAACCAATTTTCTCTCCTCTAGATTACACCAAAAGTGTGCATCTGAACATTGTCACTCATCTTCTTGTTCCAATCTACTTTTGGAAGAGGTTCATTATGAACCCATCTCATAAACTCAGAGTCAAGTGTATCCTAATCATCACTGGTGACACCTAAAGTATCCATGGGTAACTTCATATCATGAATTTTCTTCAAAGTTAGTCTTGAACAACTCCTTCTCCGTACTTCAAATTCATCTCGACATCCCTCCCAATAATCTTCCAACTGAGAGACATGTTGATCAGACACCACTTTCTTTACATACTGAGGAATGAAACCCCTACTATCAAAGTTATCCCTCTTTACAAAGGACATCAAATGAAACTTTTTAAATTTGAGTTCAAGGTTCAATGCATCAGAAACTGATCTGCAGCTATAATGTCCTAAATCAATGGGAAAAATCCCGCTTGTGTCGGAGTCCTCACCATAATCTTTGGCCACATAAGTGAGCTGTAGAGATACCTCAATCAATATGCAAGAGTCTGAGACGTACCTAGGAAGCCTAAAGGGCTGATGGGATGGGGTTTGGGATAGACTTGCCTAGTCTATGCTCTTGGATCCTCTCCTTGGATCACCAGGTATTCTAACCACCCCTAGGGTCTCTAGTACTTCCTCTACTTGTGGAATCCCCTGACCTTGCCCAATCCACCCACCAACAACTTGAAAAACTACTCCTAAGGTCTCACCTACTCATGAGTTTCCAAGAACCCTTACTTAGGCTAATAAGGGTTTGGCTTGTTCCACACCTTCCTAGGTCTTAGCAAGGATAGGTCAGGTCTAATAAATGTTTTTTCCACCCATTCATATTCCCCCAAGAGTTTTCAAGCTTCTTACCCCTTACCGATTTCACAATTTTGTCTTTTTGCCTACAAAATAGGGCTACAAGGATTGTGACCAATTAGGCCTCCTACCTGGTCCTTTAGGGCTCCCTCTTACAAATGATGCACTTAATTGTGAAACTTCTTGAAAGACCTGCTATTCATTTGGCAAGGGCTCAAGGATTTTTTATGTTTTAGGCCTCCAAGTGTCCGTACACTGCCCTAGGTGGATTTTAAGGTTTTTAAGGGTTTTTAAGAGTGTTTTTTAGGCCTGGCAGGGTCACAGTGTAGGTTTGGTGCTCTTGCCACCTTTTCTGGATTGTTGGAAGCTCCTCCTTCACACAAATGGTGCTCCACTCACCCCTCTTCAACTCCTCCAGAGGGTGCCTCCTCCTCTTACCTTCCTTGCTCTCCAAGACCTTTGCAACTTAACCCTTCCTAGCCGAGCACTATCCAGTCTCGCCTAGGAGTGGGTCTTTAAATGGCCTCCTTGCATTTTCAAGGGCCCTTCTTTCTCTAAAGTATAGTACAAGGTTTTTACTCTCATTCCCCATGGTTTCATGGTGATTCCACAATGGGGAATAGAGTTATGAGCCCATTGACACAAACCAGTCCAAAACTAGATAGTGAGAAGCAAATTTACTAAATATTTACAAACACACACACTCTACAAAAAAAACCTAATCTAATTTCTCACAATTTAAGTAAATACACCATACAAGACACTCCACATAGTTTTTCTTGAAAATCAATCCATTAACAATCTTCTTTTACTCCATTTGTGCCGACTGGCAACAAAATTGCAGTCACAGTCAAGTCACTTTGCTTGGGCTGTACAACATTTGACATCCAACCCATTATCTTAGGGTTTGTAACTACTTACACTACCCTTTCCTCAGTCTATGTGCCCATATTAGGGTTGTCCATGCTAAGCTAAAGATTTTGACCTCTAGATGGAAAAGTTGCTTGACAACTTTAAAAGTTGTCATGCAACTTTTGCAACTTTTGAGCAACTTTCTCAATGTTGCTTTTCTTGACTCCTAGGCCCACATTGGGCTAACCTAAGGACACCATCATGCTATGAAGGACCCCTCAATACCTCAAAGGCACACATACACTCTATTTTCAAGAAAATCTCAATCTTGACTTATGACCCTAAGACCTCAACTAGGACCCAAACTAGGACCAATGAGCACATGGCTCTTTATTTTATATACAATGGCTTCATAAAGAAGCAAGAACACAATCAAAAGCAAATGGTGGGAGCCCTTTGAAGGGTGCTCTTGCACCATACTCCCCCTCTGCAACAAACTAAGAAATTAGGGGAGTGAGAAGAGTCAGATCAATGCCATGCTTCTTGAACTTGCTCTCCTCCACCCAAGTAGCTTCAGACATAGGTTGATCTACCCACTTCACTAAGTGCTCCATGTAGACCTAGTGTCTAGTAGACTTCTTCACCCTTGACTCCAAGATCTCTTCTGCTATAGCCTGCTTCACTTGGGGTAAGGTATTCACATCCAAGTCTTGTAGTACCTTGGCTTGGTTCTCAGTCTACCCTTCTATCTCACCCTTGTACATGATCAAATCAGCAACATTGAAGACTAGTGAAATGGCTAAGTCTGAAAGAAGTTCAACCTTATAGGCATTCTCACCATATTTTGCCAGAATTCTACAAGGTCCTACCCTCTTCATTTGCAGTTTAGTAGGCTTGCCACTTTGCATTCTAGCTTTGCTCAAATGGACCATCACAAAGTCACCCACCTTGAACTGAACCTCTCTCCTTTTCTCATCCATCTTGGCCTTCAGTTTTTGAGTGGATTCAAGGATGGCTTTCTTGACTTACTCTTGGACTTCCTTGATGGTTTGAGTCAAGTCCTTTGCTTGCCCACTCTTCATCTCCATGGAACCAAGTTACCTAAGTTCACACACTCCTCTTGGATGTCTACCATAGACAACCTCAAAATGACTTCTTCCAGTGGTCCTATTTACACTATCATTATATGCATACTCCGGTTGAGGAATGATTAGATCCCATGTCTGCCCATACTCCTTACTTAAACACCTCAACAAGTTGCCTAACACCCTATTGATGACTTCAGTTTGACCATCATTTTATGGATGGTAAGCTAAGCTAAATGAGAGGTTAGTTCCAAGTCTCCTCCATAATGTTTGCCAAAAGTGGCCCATGAACTTGTTGTCCCTGTCTGAAACAATGCTTAAAGGGGGTCCATGAATCCTAACAATCTCCTTAAAGAAGAGATGTGCAACATAGCTAGCATCATTTGTAGTCTTACATGGAATGAAAGGGCTCATCTTGGAAAATCTATCTACTACCACATAGATGTTGTCCATACCTATCTTTGTCTTGGGAAGTCCTACTACAAAGTCCATGCTTATACATTCCCAAGGCCTATTTGGGACCGGCAATGGTTGAGAGAGACCAACATTGCTTGATCCTCCTTTTTCTCTTTGACACACACCATATTGCTCCACATACCTCTTCACATCTCTTGGCAACTTTGGCCAATAGTACCTCTGTACTAGATCCAAGGTTTTGTTGACTCCAAAGTGTCCACTTAAACTACCATTGTGTTTCTCTTGGATGAGGTTTTCCCTCATGGATCCTATTGGCAGACACAAGTGATTATCTTTGAACAAGAGACCATTTTGGAGAGTGTAATCTGCATACTCACCATGGAAATGGTTCTCAAACTCCTTGCAAACCTTGTAGGCTGATGAGAAGTCTTCATCTCTTTCATAGAGGTCCTTGAAACCTTATATTCCTATGCTCTACAACTTTAGTTCTTGAACTATTAACAACTTCCTGCTTAAATCATCTACCACCTTGTTGAGTTGCCCCTTCTTATGCTTGATGGCGAAGGTGAAGGATTGGAGGTATTCCATCCATTTCAAATGTCTATTTCTAAGCTTCTCTTGACTATTAATGTAACTCAGCACCTAGTTGTCTGTGAACACCACAAATTCCTTTAGAAGTAGGTAATGCCTCCATTTCTTTAGAGATTGCACTAATGCATACAACTCTAGGTCATAGGCTGAGTACTTCTTCTTTGCTTCATTGAGATTCTCACTAAAAAATGCTGCAGGTCTTCCCTCTTGACTCAATACACCCCCTATTGCAATTCCACTTGCATTACACTCCAATTTGAATAGCTTGTCAAAAGTAGGTAGGAGTAGGATAGGCTTTGTGGCTACTTCTTGCTTCAACAATTGAAATGCTTTGTTAGCCTGCTCAATCCATTTAAACTTAGTTTTAAGGCCTCCTTTTATGGTGTCAAGGATTGGTGCACACATGCCACTAAAGTTCCTCACAAACTTCCTATAGAATTAAGCTAAACAATGGAAACTCCTAACTTCAGTCCCTGTTCTAGGTGCAGGCTAATTCAAGATTGCCTCCACTTTGCTTGGATCCATCTTCAAGGTTCCCTTAGACACCACAAATCCTAAGTAGACCAGCTCTTGCTTCAAGAAGTAACACTTCTCTAGGTTGATGGATAACTTCTCGTCATGCAACCTCTCTAAGACTAACCTCAAATGCTCAAGGTGATCCTCTTTGGTTCTGCTATAGATGAGAATGTCATCTAGGTACACCACCACAAACCTGCCTATGAAGTCATTTAACACCTCATTCATCAACCTCATGAAGGTGCTTAGGGCATTGTTGAGTCCAAATGGCATCACAAGCCTTTCATACAATCCTTCTGTGGTCTTCAAAGCAGTCTTCCATTCATCTCCCTCCTTGATTCTAATCTTTTGATAACCACTTTTAAGGTCCAACTTGGTAAAATACATAGCACCTCCTACACAGTCCATTAAATCCTCTATTCTAGGAATACAAAACCTATACCTTATGGTAATCCTATTTATTTCCCTTGAATCAGTGCAAAGTCTCCACTTTCCTCCCTTCTTTGATGCTAGCACTACCGAGACTGCACATGGGTTGATGCTCTTCTTAATCAGTCCTTGTTCCAATAACTCTTGCACTTGCCTTGCCACCTCCTTGTTTTGGTCAGGTGTGAGCTTATATGCAGCTTTATTAGGTAGGGATGCACCAGGAACAAAGTCTATTTGATGGCTTATAGACCTTCTTGGTGAAAGTGTTGCAAGTGCTCCATCACTCACTATGTCCTTATACTCTTGTAACATTTGCTTCACCTCCTTGGGTACCTCTACCTACAACTTGTCTTCCTCCTCCTTTGGCTTCACAAAGATGGCACACTTCACTATCTCCTCCTCATGTAGAAAGTGTAAGAACTCTTTACCAATAGCCAATAAGACACTAGGTGTTCTTGAAGTTCCTTCTTCATTCTCTGTCAAAGACTAAATCTTAAAGGTCTTGCTATCCTTCTTGAAGGAAATGGAGTTCTCCTCTCCATCATAGATCACCTTCCTATCAAATTTCCAAGGTCTACCTAGCAATAGGTGATAGGAATCCATGGGTAACACATCACAAAGGATCTTATCCTTGTATCCTCCAATAGAAAACTCTACCCAAGTTTGTTCATTGACCAGCACACTCTGCTCATGATTCAACCATGTCACCTTATATGGGTTAGTGTGGGGTATCCTTGTGAGTTTAAACTTCTTGGTTACCTCCTCTAATATTATGTTATCAGTTGACCCTGAATCAACTATCACCTTGCAAACTTTACTAAGGATCTTGCATCTCACCCTAAACAATGCTCTCATATGCTTAGGTTCATTCTTGACTAGCTGTCTTATCAAGACCCTATTGAACTTTAGGTTTTCTCTAATCTTTGATTAAATATGGTCCACCTTAGGTGTCTTGCTGCTAGAAGAGTCTTCATGTGCATAAGCAACCCTCTTTTCACTATTTGATGAGGTAGGCTTGTCAGGGCATCTATAGGCTGGGTGTCCCAATTGACCACAATTGTAAAATTTCATAGTTGCAAAGTAGGAGTTACCCTTGCTGGTACCTCTACCCCTACTTGGGCCACCTTGTGCACCTCTTCCTCTAGAATGGCCCCCTCTGAGATTGGTTTCACTGCCATGTTCAGTCAACTTGGCTTCTCCTTGGTTCCTTTGCTCATTTGTCTTGCTTTGGTAACCACCTCGGTGATTCATTTGTTCTCTACCTCTACCTTTACCCCTGTTATTAGAGTCTCCTTTCCTTTTGTTCCTCTCTTCCACCTTGATAGCAAGTTGATGAAATTTTTGGATAGTGGTAGGAGTCCATAGGCTTATCTCCTCTTGAATGTTCCACTTTAGGCCGCTTAGATACCTAGCCACCTTAATAGATTCATCTTCTTGGACTTTGGATCTAAGACAAAGTTTTTGAAATTATTCAGTGTAGGAGGTCACATCAAGGTATTTTTGCTTCAATCCCTATCTCTTCTTATGAATTTGGACTTCATAATCCTCTGGTAAGTAGTTCTCCTTGATCTTACTCACCATGGCCTTCCAATTGGCAATAGGTAGCTTCCCCATGCTAACTCTCTCTTCTTGCATGTACTTCCACCATGTCAAAGCTTCTCCCCTTAATCTTGATTTGGCAACCTTAACCTTTTGAGCCTCTGTCACCCCCTCACACTCAAAGTGGTTTTCCATGACCTCAATCCATTCCATGATAGTGTCTATGTCCATTCTTCCATTGAAATATGGCAATCCTTCAAAATCTTTGGCGTTCAAAGCCTTAATAGCCTTTACAAATGGTTCTTCATTGAACAAGGGATCTGGTTCAGGTATAATGTCATCTATATCTATATTTTTTTTGCCTTTATCCTTGGTGTCTTCACCCCAAGGTCCTTGTGTCCTCTGATCCACCACTTCCTACTGCTTATCCCTTATCTTGCTCATAGCCTCTTCAAGGAGTCTATTCTTCTCCTTCTTCTCTTCTACCTCCCTAGCTAGCTCTGCATTAGTGACCATTGTTCTTTCCCCTACTAATTCACCAGAATACAGAGACATACATGGTCCACCAAATCTTTAACTGGCTTTGATACCAATCTGATGGGATGGGGTTTGGGATAGACTTGCCTAGTCTATGCTCTTGGATCCTCTCCTTGGATCAACAGGTGTTCTAACCACCCCTAGCGTCTCTAGGACTTCCTCTACTTGTGGAATCCCCTGACCTTGCCCAATCCACCCACCAACAACTTGAAAAACTACTCCTAAGGTCTCACCTACTCATGAGTTTCCAGGAACCCTTACTTAGGCTAATAAGGGTTTGGCTTGTTCCACACCTTCCTAGGTCTTAGCAAGGATAGATCAGGTCTAATACATGGTTTCTCCACCCATTCATGTGCCCCCAAGAGGTTTCAAGCTTCCTACCCCTTACCGATTTCACAATTTTGTCTTTTTGCCTACAAAATAGGGCTACAAGGATTGTGACCAATTAGGCCTCCTACCCGGTCCTTTAGGGCTCCCTCTTACAAATGATGCACTTACTTGTGAAATGTCTTGAAAGATATACTATTCATTTGGCAAGGGCTCAAGGATTTTTTAGGTTTTAGGCCTCCAAGTGTCCATGTACTACCCTAGGTGGATTTTAAGGTTTTTAAGGGTTTTTAAGAGGGTTTTTTAGCCCTGCCAGGGTCACAGTGTAGGTTTGGTGCTCTTGCCACCTTGTCTAGATTAGTGGAACCTCCTCCTTCACACAAATGGTGCTCCACTCACCCCTCTAAAACTCCTCTAGAGGGCGCCTCCTCCTCTGACCTTCCTTGCTCTCCAAGACCTTTGCAACTTAACCCTTCCTACCCGGGCACTGTCCAGTCTCGCATAGGAGTGGGTCTTTAAATTGCCTCCTTGCATTTTCTAGGGCCCTGCTTGCTTTGAAGTATAGTATAGGGTCTATACTCTCATTCCCCATGGTTTCATGGTGATTCCACAATGGGGAATGGAGCTATGAGCCCATTGACACAAACCAGTCCAAAATTGGACAGTGAGAAGCAAATTTACTAAATATTTACAAACACACACTCTGTAAAACAAAACCTAATCTAATTGCTTAGAATGGAAGTAAATACACCATAAAAGACACTTCACATAGTTTTTCTCAAAAATCAATCCATTAACAATCTTCTTTTACTCCATTTGTGCCGACTAGCAAGAAAATTGCAGTCACAGTCAAGTCACTTTGCTTGGGCCGTACAACATCTGACATCCAACCCATTATCTTAGGGTTTGTAACTACTTATACTACCCTTTCCTCAGTCTATGTGCCCATATTATTTTTTTCCATGCTAACCTAAATATTTTGACCTCTATATGGAAAAGTTGCTTGACAACTTTTAAAAGTTGTCATGCAACTTTTGCAACTTTTGAGCAACTTTCTCAATGTTGCTTTTCTTGACTCCTAGGCCCACATTGGGCTAACCTAAGGACACCATCATGCTATGAAGGACCCCTCAACACCTCAAAGGCACACATACCCTGTATTTTCAAGAAAATATCAATCTTGACTTATGACCCTAAGACCTCAACTAGGACCCAAACTAGGACCAGTGAGCACATGGCTCTTTATTTTATATACAATGGCTTCATAAAGAAGAAAGAACACAATAAAAAGAAAATTGTGGGAGTCCTTTGAAGGGTGCTCTTGCACCAAGGGCTCACCCTTATATCCTCTGACTCTAAAATAAGTGAAATGGCTGAACTGTATGAAGAAACTGCCATATACATTGACGAGTTCAATCGCTTCTGCGGACATTCTTCTTTGCAAATTTCCATGTAACTCGAAGGTTAGCCTTCCAGCGAAAATATCATTCCAATAGAGGTAATCATAAACATGCCCTTCCAAGGTTAAACTAGGATGATACTCATAAATTCTCATACCTTGAACCCATTTTACATGTGGCAACCCAGACCACTCTCTGACACAGGCAAGCATGCATAGTAGATAGGATGACATATAAAAATTGGACATTCCAAGATAGTTACTCAGACCCTCATGTAATCTTTCTATGATATTAGTTCCCCAATCAATAAACCAATTTTTATCCAAAGTAACCTGGATGAAGAAATACATACAGTCCTCCCAATAAAAAGAATGAGAATTACCTTTTACCCTGCTCAGCAGTATGACCACATCTCAGATTACTGGGATTAAGTGTTCACGAGTTAAGGGTCTCGATAACCTCGAGCCTCCCTTTTGGAATTTTATTAGCCAATTTCGGCCAATCACTATTCTATAGTACTTCTTCTTCTCAGAGAAGATCCTGTATGATTTACCAATGGTTCAGTCTTCATAGAGTTCCTAGTGTGGGATACCCATAGCTGCCATTACCATCTATCTGTCAATAGACAGCAAAAATTCACCATCATTTCTCCTTATGCACCTATTGCCCTTGTCATAATGATTCATACACTCTAAGACTAATTCTGGACAAGGAGCAGCAGTGGGGAAAGCAACGGCTTCCAATAAACCGCTCTGAGCCACATCTTTCATCATGTCTGCAATTGAATTTTTAATTCTCCCCAGAAAGACCTCTAAATCTAGTTGAACCAGGGCTGTGTCTCCCAATTCTGGTAAAGATCTTACAAGGGAAGACAAGCTCACCAATTTGGGTAAAATAGGCCTCATCTTTTGGTTCGTAGTTTTTTCCCAAATTAACCCTAGGTGAAGAAGGAAATTGAACACAAAACAAGTAGCTAAAGAACACCCAGATCTTTTAAAACAAACTGCAGCAATTTAGAAAATTGTTGAATATACCTTCCTTTGCTCTCTATACACCTTTATCGCTACCTAATTTTCCCGCTCTGAAAACTCCTTCCCCAAAATCTTCTCACGAAAAAAAATACTTCTGATGAGACAACTACTCAATTTTAAAGTAGAGAAAATCTTACCCATCATTACTAAAACTGCCCTTATTACTCCTTGTTTGTGTGAAGTTACTTTGAAATGATTACGCTGTGGTTCGCCTTAACCGTTAAGTCACTTCTCTTCTAACATTACCAATTTTCACACATACTTTCCATAAATGGTAGATTTCAAATCACTAGAAAAAGAATATTCTTTCCTTCAGTGGCCATCAATCAAGTTCTGAAAACCCACGCCATCACCACGTGGCAAGTCACACACCTTCCAAAGAACCTAAACATATAACTCTGAACCTTGCACGAGCACCACAAAAAAAAAAATTAACACGATGAATGTTGAACTTGAACCTTGAACCAAAACTGTTCAAGTTCAAGGTTCAAGGAATGCAAAAGGCTGGTAAGACTAGCAAAGCTTAAAGTTGCACGGGAGGAAAGGACACTCAAAACAACGCTCGTTGAACTTTGAACCTTGAACCAAAAAGGTTCAAGTTCAATGCAATGAAAACTAACAAGGACCGAAAGACAAGAGCAAAATTTAAACAAGCCTTCGACCAATAAACTAGACCAGCATGACTACAAACAGGGGTGCATATAGAATGGAAATTTGTATATGGGCCCAACAGTGGCTCTGCATGGGGACTAGGTGTCATAAGATACCAAGCAATGAATCACAGGATCTCTGGTTCACAGCATAACTAACTAAGGATCTACCTATAACAAAACAAACATACTTAAACTAGCACAACAAAATAAATATGTACAAGTCAACAGGGGATGCCTGTTTATAATTGATACAATTTTAAATCCTGCCCATTATAGGATAGGGGAAGCTCAAAACCATCTTGATAAGCAAGTTTAAAAGAATTGGGCCCCTTTTCCTTGTAGATCACATAAGGTCCTTTCCACAACGACTCAAATTTGCCATGAGCACCTTTCGGTTCTCTTCTTTTATCCCATAATAACACTAGGTCTCCTTTCATGAACTTCCTGGGCCTCGTCTTTTGATCAAAAATCTTTTTAACCTTCATCTGATGCTTTGTGATCCTGTCAACCAATTTTTCTCTCTTCTTCAATTTTGGTTAGATACATGACCTGCATTTTGAGAGAACTCTAAAAAAATGCATCTTCTATCACCGTCTGTAGTTTAGAAGCAGCTAATTCTAAAGGAAGAGAGACTTGCGCTCCAATTCCATAAGCCAGCTCAAATGGTGACATCCCTATGGCCCGCTTTGGTGAAGTTCGATCCGCCCATAGTGCTTCATGTAGCTTCTTATGCCAATCCTTGAAATTTTCACTGACTAACTTTTTCATAATATTAATCAAGTTCTTGTTACTTGATTCCGCTTGACCGTTACCCTGTGGATAATAATCAGAATCATGTGCCAAGGCAATTCCATGGTCATAGCAAAACAAGCTCAATTTTGATGAATAGAAATTTGATGCATTATCTATGACTATTTTTTGAGGAACTCCAAACCTGACAAGAATATTCTCCTTAAGAAATGTACACACAAATTTTTGAGTTAGTTTTTCTTACAGGGATAGCCTCCACCCATTTGGTGAAATAATCCGTTGTCATTAATATGTGGGTGTGCCCCGCACTAGAACTAGGATTCAAAGGACCAATAAAATCAAGCCCCCACTACTTAAATGGTTCTTCAATCACCACAGGCCTTAAAGGCAAGGCGGCCAATTGGGTTTTACCAGTAAAAAGCTTGCATTTCTCACACCTTGCCACCCAAGAGTATGCACCCTGAAACATCCCTGGCCAATAGTAACAATTTCATAGGATTTTGTATGCAGTAACCGTAGAAGAAAAATGACCGCCGCATGCTTCATTATGGAAAGCTTTTAACAGAGCTTCTTGATGTGGCTTATCCACACATCAGAGAAAAGTACCATCCAAGCCCTTTTTATACAATATTTTATTCAAGAGAACATACTTCGCAGCTTTCAACCTCAAATTCCTTTTCTCTCTAGGAGAAAGACAATCTGGACAGTCCCCATATGTAAGATAATACGCCACATTAGTGAACCATGAATCTTGATGATCGACGAACAAAGTTATAGGTAAATTGTTGTCCTCTTTGAACTCATTCTCGACCATCAATCTACAGAGGCCTTGTCCTCTGACCAGTTTAGTGGGTTTGATATCTAAATTGAATTCCTATATCTTGGAAACCCAAGATGCTCTATTGTTGATTCCAACATCTTGTTGAGTTAAAAAAGCCTTCACTGAAGTATTAGGAACAAAGACAATTTCATGTGAGTGAAGTATATAATACCTGAACTACTTAACAACCTTAACCACTGCATAAGTGTGCTTCTCTATCTGTGAGTATTTCAGATCATGCTTCTTCAGGGGAACACTCATAAATGAGATCAGCACTTCCTCATTATCTTCGCCTTTTTGTATAAAAATCCCAGACATAGTATGGTTTGATGCATAACAATAAATAATAAAATCTTTATTAAAGTCTGGATTTACCAGGGTGGGTGCATGTGCAATTGCCTTTTTAATCTCTTCAAAAGCTTTTCTGCCAGCTTCATTCCACTTAAAAGCTACCTTCTCACTCATCATATTCACAATGTACCTGGTAGTCTCAACAAGGTTAGGAATAAAGTGTCTCAAGAAGTTCACCTGTCCAAAGAAAGACCTCACTCCATTTCTACTTGAGGGAAGGCCAAGCTATTGTATCACCTTTACTCTCTGAGGATCAAATTTCACTCCTTCCTGTGAGACAATGTGCCCCAAAATTTTTCCCTCCGTGACACCAAAAATAGACTTTTTAGAATTTAAAGATACCCCATGCTCTCTGCATCTCATTAAAACTTTCCTCAGGTCCCGCACATGATGTTTCCTTTTTTTGGAGAATACAGTTAAATCATCTAAATACACCACAATAATCTTATCCTTCAAGTGTCCAAAGGAAAGGTCCATCGCTCTTTGAAAAGTAGCTCCCGCGTTAATCAACCCAAAAGGCATCCTATTATAAGTGAAGGTGCCCCAGGGAGTTATAAAGGTTGTTTTATGTTGTTCCTGCTCAACAACACTAATCTGATTATATCCAAAAAAACCGTCCAACAGAGACATCATTTCTGACCCAGAAACAGTTTGTAAAATATGATCCATCACAGGCAGGGGATAATTATCTTTCAAATTTGGTTGATTTAAATTTCTGAAATCAACACAAATTCATATCTCGCCATTCTTCTTCCAGACAGGAACTATGTTCGCAACCCAGGTAGAATGATGTATAGGATAGATAATTCAAGCCTTCAACATTTTGTCAACCTCATGAAAAATTGCTTCTGCTACCTTGGGATTAAAGTTTCTTAACTTCTATCGAAATGGACTAACACCTAGTTTTAAAGGAATTTGATGTTGAAACTTACCATCCCTAAAGTTCTTCAAATCATCATAGCTCCACGCAAATACATCTTTAAACTCTACCAGTAAATCAATGAACTTCTTTCTTTCCACTTTTGAACAACATTTTCCCAAATTAATCAATTTAGGATCCTCATCAGTACCAAGGTTAATTTTCTCATACTCCCCAGAGCTCTGAGTCACAGTGGCTTCTTTATCCCCTCGCTTGACATACCCATCTTTCCTCTCGAAGAGACGTTCAAGAGAAACTAAACCTTTTGGAATTTTATTTCCCTTCAACTACAACACCCTGTCATGTGCTTCCTCTTGCGTATCAGGAGAAAACTCCTTACAACTCTCCGTTGACCCTTCATAAAACAAGGATGTGAAAATGTTAGCACATTGCAGAAAGCTCTGAATCTGCTTATCATTTTCAAACACCTGCCAGGATTCAGAATTATCTGGCACACTAGATCTATAAACCAGTTCAACCTTGTACGTATCAGTTGTGAAATCTGGGTGTGGAACCAGCAGGGTTATAGATACTGCCAAAGAATCTATCTTCGAATTAAATTCCCGAGGAATGGCTTCAATTGAAAAAGCATAAAAGGCCTCAATCTCATCCCAAACACGATTTCTATAGTGTCTTAATCTCTCATTTTTTATAGCAAATAAGCCCCTCACCTACTTCACAATAAGTTTTGCATCACCTTTCACCCTCAACATATTAATTTGTAACCTCTTTGCTTCATCCAGACCTAATAGAAAGGCCTCATACTCGGCTATATTATTTGTGTTTTGGAAATCCAGCTTAAAGGAATAAGGAATAATCTCTCCGCGAGGGGACACCAAAACAACCCCAACACCTGATCCTGAAGATGAACAACTCCCATCAAATTCCATGGACCAGAGTTCATTTGACCTACCTGCACCTAGTAAAATATTCTCATCTTGAGGGTTAGTCGTTATCATGTAATTGCCAAAGCCATAATCTTGATACAAAATTTGAGCTTTTGGATCATCAGAGGGAAAAACTATGTATTTAGCCTTCATTTCAGGGTCCAAAAGGACTCTCTATTTTCCAACTGAGATTGTCGCTTGAGACCAGTCCATCTTAATCTCCCCTCCCATGTCTTTACAAAATGTGCGACTCAACAACATACCATAGCTAGCAGGAATATCAGCCACTAGGATTGTCAACCTAATTCTCTTGGTAGGATGTGCAACTAAGGTGACTTGCGCATCTTTAATTTGTCCTAATAAAGGAACCTGCTTGGGGTCCATGGAATAACACTTGCCAAAGGTCTTTGTTAGGGTCAAACCTAAAGCTTTTGCTACAGCTGAAGGCATGATGTTATCGGACGCTCCCGAGTCAATTATGCAATTACTCAACTTGTGCCCATTAATATACAATGACACATAGAAAGGTTCTGGTTTACTTTCACGGCTAGGTTCAAGGAGGTCTTCTTGCAAAGGGGAAGACCTTGATGATCTCTCAGGGGTTACTTGAGTAGGACTGACATTAGTATGTGCTGGTGGAACAATATTCACAAGTGTCTGGGCTTCGCTAGCTAAGGCATAGGCATCATCCCCTTTAACAAATTCAACTAATCTATCAAGTTCCCGCGGGTTCAACTTCAAATACTCAGCTGGAGAAATCTAAACATGAGATGTTTTATAGAACTCAATGATATCAAAAGGGTTAGTAAAGGAATGAGAACTTAAAGGAGCAACATCTAGAACTAATTTTGACATACCTCCACGACCGGTTAAGATTTCTTTTTCCTTCTCCAAACTGTGTACGGGTGTTGCAACATCTTGAGATTTCAAATTCTATTGAGTTCTTGTAAGAATTGTGTATGAAGAATCCTCCAAAGATACCAACATGTTTCCTCCCCTCTCTGAGTCAGAGACATATTCCATATAATGAATTTCAGAGTCACCAGGCATAGTTTGAGAGCTTACTTCATCCGCTTCTAAGACTGTTTCTCCTTTACTGATCATTTGAGAAAAATGAACCATCTCTAGGCATGAAGATCCATCATGTTCACTAGTTAAATGGAACACACAAGAATTTGTTTTGAGTGGTGGTGCCTCAATAGCAAGTCTTTGTTGGACAGGGGGTAATTGTAATTGTCTTCCTCCAACCCCTGCCTGTTGGTTAGGATATCTCCTAGGAAGGTCTTGATATGGCTGGGAATAGGAAGTATTTGCTTTAGGGGTCTGTCTCTTCAAGGCAATTACATTATCCATTAACCGTTGAATGACAGGATCTGAAGAAGAAGTAGGTTGTGCATTGGATGTTTGCACTTGACGCTTCCATTTGCCCACAGTGATCAAATCATCTTCTAGTTCAACTGCAAGGGTTTTAGCAACACTCAAATCTGCAACCCTTTGCCTACGAATCAAGAAACTTATTTAAGAGGGCATTGAGTTAATAAAGAAACATTTGAGATTGTCATCTAAGGGTTTTTGGTTGATCGGAATCTTGTGTAGAATCTTATCAAATTTGGCCACGAAAACTCTCATGGATTCGGGAAGTTCCTTTTTCAACTGAGACAACTGAGCTAGAAGTGAGTGTTCATCTTCAGCTACCTTGAATCTAGATTTGAATATTGTCTTCAAATCCTACCAGGTAGTTATCACACTATTTGGCAAATGATAAAACCAGTCCGCTGCCACTCCTGTCAATGTTTCGATAGACAACCTAATAGCCACATACTCATGTTGAACTGCTATTACTCCACAGGCTACACTGAAAGCATTCAAATGTTCATCTACAATGACCATCCCATCCCCGCTAAACTTAGGCAAATGATCTCTAGAAGCCTTGGGCAAAGGGTTAAGGTTCAAGGGGCCTACAGTCACCCCCCAAGGGTTATTGGCCACCATTGGAAGTATAATATTAAGGGGAGTAGGGTTGAATGAAATGGGGATGGGAACACCATGCAAGACCAAAGCTTAACAAATGGGAGAAGTAGGTGATGATGGTAAAGGAGATGAAGGTCTACTTCTTGCCCTTTGTCGGGGCAAGAAATTGGATTGGGAACCTAGATTTTGTAATTCTTGAAAGATAGGATCGGAAACCCCCCCTCTCCTCTGGAATCTGGTATATGGTTTGGAGTCTAGTGTGGAACAATCATGGCAAGAAACATCTGGGAATTTGGAATTGATTATTAGGGATGTGAATAAAGAAAACCCTAGGAACCACTATTCTTTCAATGACTAACTCAGGCTGATCCGATTGTCTTTCAATTTCACTAAGAAGAGCACTGATTCTATCATATTCTGCCCGACTTCCTCTATGCCTCCAGGCTAGAGTATCCAACTCTGAGGTAATGTTACTTTGTTCCTCTTGTACCTAGTTTAAATTTGGTTGCAAGAAAGGCAAGAACCCTTCAAGAGGCAAAACCATTTATAGAAAATAGAGTATACTATAAAGACGATCTAGTTTCACAATTCAATTTTTCTCTTCACTCCCTAGCAGAGTCACCAAAAATCTATTGGTATACAGATTTGTCTTTCGTTATGTAATTAAATAACCTCAGTGTGAAACACAGAAAAATAGAAAATTTCTCCTACCAAATAGTTGGAAAACCATTTAATTGATTAACCTCTGAATTTAGGTACAACTCCCTCTAGTTAATGTTCATTCGGCTCCAAATTACATACAATCAATGGAATACTTTTCACCAGAAAGCACTTAAAGGTAGTTGTATACACCAGTCAATACAAAATGAATGCAGGTACTGATCCATATATAATTTTATATATAAAGCCAATAGACTTCATATGATCACTAAAACAAAATGAAAAGGCTTCCAAAATGAATCTAGCCAATAACCTTTTGCATATATAAAAAGTATAACAACCCTTTCCTCAAAATAGACTTGCACAGAAATCAACTTTGAAATCAAACACACAGATTTGAAATTGAAAATAGTTGTTAAAAAGATTCACATTCACAGATGTTCCTCCACTTTCTTCATACACAAAATGTATTTAACTATTCTTAAAGCTAGTCTTTTCAAAAACTTAGCGAACCTCAACAAAGTCATTACACCAGATACTTATAGGTCACCAGACCCAATAGTTTTTAACCAAAGTAAAATTAACTCATAAGAGTTAATGGAAATCAACCCTAACTACAATAGCTGAATTTTTAAAGAAAAATAACTAGACTTGCTGGCAAACAACTGCCAGCAGTGCTAGTCATGCAGACTGCTCTTTTTCGGTGTTATCGCTCAGATTAGTTTTTTGGACAGACACCACCACCACCTTGGCCACACTCCACTCTTGATGTACTTTTGAAAACTCTTGGATTACCGTTACGTGCGGCAAACTTATATGAATAACCCTCTGCTTCCAAAGCTCCTTCTTCCTCTTTACCATTTGCACTTTATCCCTATGAGAATCCAGATGATTGAGGCACACAGTGAGCATTGATTCAACCTTAGATACCAACTTGGTCTCATGGCAGAAAGAAAAGTCTAAATGGACTGTGATTTCGAAGCAGATGTGGGATATCCAACATTATGGACCAATGAATTTTCTTGTTGAAAACCAAGTGTTAGGCCTGAATGAAGATGTCATGTTCATTTGCAAAGAAAGTATCGAATGGCGCAGTCAGATTATTGAGCAGGGGTATAATGAATCAACTAGCCTGCGCGGTGAATTAACAGCCCTAAGGACAACCATGCAGAAGGACTTGCGGTGTGTGGATGTTCAATTACTTAAGGAAGGCAGTGAAACTCTGGAGGACACCATGGAAATGATTAACCAATTTGGCAGTCACATTAGGCAGATTAAGATGGAGAAAACCCTGTCTATGGAAGATTTCACATGGATATCTAAGGTGGAATCAATGCTCACCATGTGCCTCAATCATTTGGATTCTCACAGAAATAAAGTGCAAATGGTAAAGAGGAAGAAAGAGCTTTGGAATCAAAGGGTTATTCATATCATTTTGCCGCACGTAACGGTAATCCAGGAGTTTTCAAAAGTACATTGAGAGTGGAGCATAGCCAAGGTAGTGATGGTGTCTATCCAAGACACTAATCCGAGCGATAACACCGAAAAAGAGCAGTCTGCATGACTAGCACTGCTGGCAGTTGTTTGCCAGCAAGTCTAGTTATTTTTCTTTAAAAAATCAGTTATTGTAGTTAGGGTTGATTTCCATTAACTCTTATGAGTTAATTTTACTTTGGTTAAAAACTATTGGGTCTAGTGACCTATAAGTATCTGGTGTAATGACTTTGTCGAGGTTCGCTAAGTTTTTGAAAAGACTGACTTTAAGACTAGTTAAATACATTTTGTGTATGAAAAAAGTGGAGGAACATCTGTGAATGTGAATCTTTTTAATAGCTATTTTCAATTTCAAATTTGTGTGTTTGATTTCAATTTTGATTTCTGTGCAAGTCTATTTTGAGGTAGGGGCTGTTATACTTTTTATATATACAAAAGGTTATTGGCTAGATTCATTTTGGAAGCCTTTTCATTTTGTTTTAGTGATCATATGAAGTCTGTCGACTTTATATATAAAATTATATATGGATCAGTACCTGCATTCATTTTGTATTGACTGGTGTATGCAAATGCCTTTAAGTTCTTTTTGGTGAAAAGCATTCCATTGATTGTATGTAATTTGGAGCCAAATGAACATTAACTAGAGGGAGTTGTACCTAAATTCAGAGGTTAATCAATTAAATGGTTTTCCAACTGTTTGGTAGGAGAAATTGTTTGTTTTTCTGTGTTTCACACTGAGGTTATTTAATTACATAACGAAAGACAAATCTGTATACCAACAGATTTATAAAAGGACAACCACAAAATACAACGAATACAAAATAATGAACTCAGTACACATTTATTGGATCAAATATCGATATTTATATATATATAAAAAGGCATGTCTCCCAAGTCAATACAAGTATTACAAAATGGTGGTATATGCCATGTCCAAATCGATATACAATAAAAATGTAGAATATATCTACATTTATTGGTCATTCTATGACCAAAACTAACACTATATGATCCTAAAATTGTGATGGATCATCAAAATCAAGCCTCTTCGATGCAATACGCGGCTCTGTAGATGGCTACAAAACCACAATTCAAAAGCCAAGTTAGAATTCTTTTGTAGAAAATAGTACACAATTAACAACATAACTATGCATTTAACTTTAATTCCTTTGCAATTGAAATGAAGATTACCTCATCAGCTGATCTAGGAGCTAATGTCTTCGCTCTCCTCTCCTTGTCACTCTTAGGAGTTTTCTTGAAGACATACTTAAATGGATCCACATTATGGTTGTACCACAAAAGGGTCTATTGTAGATTAAATGTACAATTAATACAATGTACTAACATAAATATATCAAAAACACTCAAAAGCTATAATATAGAGAAAAATGATGTACCTGTGCCTGAGATGCTTATCCAAAGGAATGAGGATGGCTCACCATCGATGTAGAAACTGTACCTATTACCTATATAAAAAATGTTCAAAGATTAAATACAATTAATATAATGACAAGTATTGAAGGTTAAAAACAATTAATTTTACATATCAAACAAAATTATACCGAATCCTGAGATGCTTCTCCAATGCAAGGAGGAGGGTTCGCAGTTGATGAAATAGGTATGGATATTTCCTATATGAAAAAATTACAAGATTATAATATATCACAAGTTCACATGTACGCATGCATATAATCATGAAATAAAGAAAATAAAGTAGAAATACATACCTCTGCCCTCTCTTGATCCACGGGCGAATCAAGTGCATTCAACAAATCCACATAGCTCAATGGCCACTGTACATGTAAAATAGACAAAAAATACTAATCAATCTACAAACCCCAACTAATACTTGATTTCAAAATTTTCAAACAATTGTACAACTAAAAATGTGTTCAATTACCTTCTTCCTATGTTTTGGCATCTTCGAGGAATCTTTTTTCTTAGGACGAGCCCTAGATGCGGAGGGGGTACCCTAAAAAAACAAAATTAACATGAGATATTAGTACAGATTATAAATTAAACATAATTTTAAAAATCTATAATGAAATGACTTGCATATTCCATCAAAACAATACATAAAAAGGGTTGTACAAAATATGATACTGTATAGCCTTATAGGCCAAAATCGATCGCTAAGAGCGTGATGTCATCAATCTAGGACATTTCATCCCCTGTCAACACCTACAAACCATAAATTGGACCAAGCATTAAAGATAGTTAGTATATATTGTATTTTTTTTAATTCAAAGTGTACTATTCTATTTTAACATGTTACAAAATTTATACCTCAGGCATCGAAGTTGCAGCTATAGTAACTGGGGGAGGAGTATGGGATACCGCTGCTGCATCCTGAAATGCATATTATTTGTCTCAATTTAAATTGATGTATAAATGAAAATTCATTTATGTAATTATAAATTTAAAGTGACTGATAAATACAATGCTATGAATTCAAATCAACACACCTGTGTCTGTGGCTCATGGGAAAACACCATGTCCATCAACTCATCTATCAATGCGAAATACTCAACCGTGTGGGCCTGACATCTACTCCCGCAAATCATGCACAGATGAGATGAGGATCCATCTACACCGGCTGTATCATCTACCCCCGAGCATATCCTCGAGAAACTAACACATATGCTGGATGGGCTCTTTGTCACCACCTAATGGCTCATCATCCAATACAATAGGGTGTGCTAATGATGTCCCATGTTGGATGATGGCACCAGTCAATGTTGTGGCCACCTGAAGAGTCTGTAGCTCCATCGACTCTTTCAGCTCTATTGGGACAGCCTGATGCACCTTGGATTTGGGTGCTAGGGGGTGGTGACTCTCCACGGGTAATCACCTATGGGCTCCAGGTCTATCTTGGGTAGAGCCACCACCTCTACCATGGAAATATTTCATGTCAAAATAGTTTGGGCGCACATTGAGAAAAAACTCACAATATACTTTTCTCAAAAAATATAATGGCACCTCATAATTATTACAAGGTGGAAACCTCTTTGCATTAGAAGGTAATTATTGACCAGTTTTGGGATCAATGAAAAGGGCACATATTTGTTGTTTACTAATATTTTTGTTTTTTACTCCATCGTATGATAGCCCATCAGCATAGAATTGATGACACCTATCCCTAAAGCTTCCCTATTTGGTAATTTGTGTGGAAACAGCTATGGCACCACTAGATAATGTTTCTAGGCTAGTGGTGAGGGATTGATGATGCTCAAGTTCAGAAGTTTTCAATTTAACAATCAGTCTATTGATTTTAGACGTATTTTGTCCTAACTGATTAATTAATTGCTCCTATGTTTCGGGTGTGTGGTCAAAAGGAGGAATTAGGGGTTGTTCTTGTGTGTTTTTAGGAGATGCATTTGGTTGTTCTTGTGGGTTTTCAGAATGTGCATTTGGTTGTTATTGTTCTGGATTAGAAGAATCTAGTTTTTGAAACAAAAAATGAAAAAACCTAATCAAAATTAATGAAATTAAATTCAAAATGTAAAAAAAATTGAACAAACGAGAAAGAAAGACAAAAATAAACAAAAACTAACCTTGATCCATAGCTTGGAGGACAAATATAGCACCCCGTTCGTAGTTTAGAAGAAGAAATGGGTAAAAAACAAAGTAAAAAACATGCTATTCATGGGTAAATGAGACCCAGTTTTTTTTAAAAAACTTTTTTTACCAGGCACCGCGTACACGGTTATATTTGGATTATTATTGTGTATGTGCTCATTTTCCTATGAGCAGCACGTACACGCTCATTTTCCTAGGCGTAGCGTGTACGGGTTCATTTTCCTAAAAGCAGTGCATATGTGCTATCTTATCTAGGCTCGAGAAGAACAAACCTAAGCACGTACGCAAGAATTTTAAATTTTAAAACCGTGTACGCACTGTTTGTTTTTCAATGTTTTTTTGGGTGGTGTCGACTTTTCTGACCACCATCTTTGTGAACTTACTCGGTTGATCTACCGGTTTAGTTCCAAAACCTGGTTCTGTATCTATCTTATGAATTACATTCTGTACAAAGGCAGACATTTTGTCTATTTTATTTTCCCTCCTTTTCTTATTGAAGCCAATTTTAACTTCAAGATCCTTGTCCTTCGCAGTACCAAAGTGTTCAGCCTTATCATCCAAAGGAGCATCAATCAACATTTTGGCATATAGTTCCAAGATGTTGTCATCAACTTCATACCCCAATTTAGTGACCCATATAGTTCTAGGTTCCACCGCTTCCATGAGTGTCTCATCTATTTATACCATGAAGCAAATTTCAGTGGACTATTTCTCCATAATGTGTTTGGAGATTCTCTCCCTCAGTCTCATGTTCTCTTGAAAAGTTTTAAAGAAACCTCAAAGATTCTCATCCCTGTTGTTGCTAAGACCGGTGATTGCATCTTTAATCCACATGCCTACCGGTATGTCATGATCCCATTGTTTCTTTCCCAAACCTAGTAGCTCATTCATGAAATACAACATTAAGAAGACAATAAGATTGCCAAACTGGAATGTTCCTTTCTTAACACCTTTGATTTTGCCAAGATTTAACATTAATTCACTTCTTAACCATTCACACAAATCATACTTTCCATTATTCTTTATCATTTGATATGTAGCATGGATATAGGAATTGGCAACAGAGTTCAATTGACTTGATTGTGTTACTTTGTAGCCGATGATCATGCTGGAAAATTTCACATATGTATCTTTAATGGTACTGACCCTCATTGACCTTCCATCATGGGTTGCACCGATGAGATTTTCAACCTCAGTGTTGGAGATCTTCTTCCCTGGTTCCTACCCAACTTTGGGTATGCTGGTGACTGCCTAAATTACTTCTTTGGTAATCATGTAAGACTAGTCTAGATAGATGAATTCATTATGGACCCTTCTCAGAACATATCTAATCATTTCGTCCTTGAATTCCGGTACATACAGGATTCCGATTAACCCTAGGTCTTCAATGATTTGATATTCTGGCTTGATTGTTCTGGAGCTACTTAGTATCATAGATTGATACATTCCCTTGATTTCCTCAGTGCCTAAATCCTCCAAGGTGTAGTGAATATAAGCCCTAACATCTTCCACATAAACTATGCCATTGAGAACCCTCGAGAATGCGCCAACAGAATCTTCCTTCATTGCAATTTGAGGAATTTTCTTGAAAATAGGTCTAAGCCTATCCTTAACCTCAGCAATAGTGGGATTCACAATGCAAGTAGGAGAAGATGATTATCTAGATGCCATTTCAAAGAAATACTTGGATAAAAATCATTGGTTGAAATATCTTGATTACTTCTCAGATAACTGCTAGAAATATTTTAGAATGCCTTTTCTTGCTCTTGATCACCTATGATTCACCTTTGCTTCACTATGGTTTGCTTGAGTACTGGGTGAGTGAAAATGAGTCATTTTTCTCTTTTTATCAACGAGTAAACCCTAATCCATCACTGTCATAATTGCTTAGTGGTGCACCCTATCAGATGTCGGTTTCACAGTTTTATGTCGAATAAACCTCCATCAATGATCAATACCACTCTCCATATCTTTCCAGATCTCTTCCAGGAAATATGCAAGATTTGCAATGAATTTGCCAAACCCTAAGGCATATGCCTCAGTTACCAATTGAATTTCCTATTGGTGCACGAATGCTCTATTCTATTGATGGAGTTACTAGTGCAGTTACCAATGTAGTTGCATCTCCACTTAGTTCTTTAGACTTTCTAACCCATCTCTTGGTGTGATCTTGTTGTATTTCATCTACCTTCTGCTTTCCTTTCTTATTTTCTTTGTCATTGCTAATTGGTTTAGTCTTGCTTCTGTAGTACTTAGCAACATGACCTATTTTGTTGCATGCATAGCATGTAACATTGTTCTTTTGAATTACTTTGTCATATCTAGTGCCATTCCTTGACCTGCATTGATTAGCCAAATGTCCAAACTTTCCACATGCATGATATGTAACATTCATTCTACAATCTTTTGACTTATGACCATATTTCTTGCAATTTGTGCATTGACCGAGAATTGAATTGTAGTTTTGATTTTCTCTATTTTTACATTGTTTAGCCATATTCCCAAATTTATTAAAAACAAAGCATTTACCATTGAATTTGTAAGCATTAGATTGCCTTACCGGTTTCCTATGTTTCGATGAGTTCTGCATACCGATTGACTGATCTTTATTTGCAGTATCAGGGCTTTTGCCTTGTACAAATCCAGTCCCTCTAGAATCTTCACTCTGCCTTTGTCTTTTCAATAAATCATCCAACTATGTAGCACTAATCCTGAATTTTTCTTTGTACTCACTTGCAGTAATCAAATCATTTCTCAGAGTTATTATTTGTCTCTCCAGCTCTTGTTCATTATTCTGGGATTGTACCAAATCAGTTCTTAACATATCATCCTCATAAGCCAATCTACCACATTCTTCAGATTTGTTCTTCAGAGATACATCAAGATTTTCTTCCTTCTTCTTTCTCACCTCAATATCTTTTGACATCCTCATAGTCAAGTCTTGCATTTCATTCTTCATTAATATGTATTGTTGATTCAGCTTCTGACATTGTTCCTTAAGTGCATTTTTCTCTTCATCATCCTAGTTTTGCAAAAGTTCCTTCCTCCAAGCTTGAGCTGATGATAACCTTTCTTGTAGAACAAGAATGAATTCATTAGTAGAATTCAATTCATCTTGCAGTTTTAAGTTCTTCAACCTTTCAGCGACATAATCCTCAAGTGCCATCTCAAGTTGCTTCCCCATAGCCATATTCAGTGATTCTAGCTTCAGGATCTTCCTCAAGTTGTTAAACTTCCTCCGAGGTACTAGGCTTTGATACCAATTGTTGGAATACAATGACTCCAAGAACACTGAGAGGGGGGTGAATCAGTGTTCTATTGATAATATAAGATTTTATCTTATTATGACATACACATATAAACTGATAAATGAAGAAACATATAACATGAAGTAAATAAACCAGCCACATGAATGAACACCATAACACACTGAATTTTATACGTGAGGAAAACCCATAGTGGGATTTGTGACCCACAATATCAATTCACTGGCCATATGAAAGATATTACATAGAATGGGGGCTTGCACATGCAGGAAGGCACACTACCTAGAGCACACTTCTCAACACAAAAGAGTCTCACTGACTACAAGCTTTTGTTGAGATAAAACAATAATGGTGAACTCACAAAATGCATCTGCAATGCCAAAAAGAGTTCCGGTTACAGCTCTGTTCTGTACCAGTTTATAAACCTTGAACCCTTTTACTGGTATCTCCTTTCCTCCAAGAATTCTTTACAAATCATTTCATGATATAACTTTCACATACAAATGACCTACATACATTTCCTTCACATCACATTGTTCTACTACCTTGTACTCTACCAAAATGACCTAATAAACTGACTTATATACCCTTTACAAACAATATGCCTTGTGTCGGCTTACAATACATTACAAAAGATATTCAATGTCAACCCTATACAATAATTACAAAATGATTTTATAAATAAAACCTTTCGGATCCCAAATTGATGCCGCCTTTACTGAAGTGTTGGATGTCGGTGCCAGTGATGACCCTAATTACTCCAATGCCGGTATCTGTTGGTGTATGCCTCCAATGTTGGTATCTTCTAGTATATGCCTTCTATAGAATCTTGTTACCATCAATGAAAACATATGAATCCAATGAGTTTCAATTGCCAACAGGTACCAACTATATTTTAGGAATGGATAGATCCATAATGATTGCAAGATTTAATAGCATAGGAACAGTTGGTATTGGTATCTAAAATGAATGTACTATCCTAGAAGTGTTAGTCAAGTTATATTTCATGGTTATCTTTTTATGGTTTAAATGAGTACTTTGTTATGCTATGATTAATGATAAGTCCTTAGGCTAAGTAGGGGATGTTTCATTTATCTTTATAGTTGATGCATTATCAGTAATGACATTAGGATACCTTAGAGGACGTAAGTTAGATGTTATGAGTTTATTTCCACTGGTGCATTAGTTTTATGTAATCATGTTAGTTTAAAAGTATGAATATCCATTAACTTTAATGTGATGTTTATTATTTTAAAAAAAATATCTCTAAGATGTTTAGTTAGGTTATTAGTCAGCTTTGGTCTCTAGGGTTTCTTGGTGAGCATTACTAGACATATTTATCAAACCCTTCACTTCTTGAGAAAGTTCCTTCATTTGTGATCTTTTTAAGGGTTTGATGTTCATCCACTTTGGGGGTGGGTCTTCTTAGTCCTCTTTTCTCTTTCTTTTCAAGGGTTTCTCTCTTTATCTTGGGAGGTCTTCTTCTCCTTTATCTTGGGAGGCTTCTTGTCTTTTGGGGAGGGGGGGGGGGTAACTTATTGTGAAATGTGTTTGAATATTCCATGGGAGTTACACTTGCCATTTTTAGGCTATTATGGTGGTCTCTTTCCATTACTCATATTTCCCACCTCTCCCCTCTCTTATTTTCTATATATAATCAAACCTGACTACTCTTATTATTCCATTTTATTGCATTGTAATTTCATTTATAGTTATTTTCCCTTCCATTCTCCTAATGCTATTTTCTTTTGTAGCATTTGCATTTCTCTATTGGATACTAACTAGATGTTTTGTTTTTTTGACCTTGTATCATTTACATTAATATTTTTATTTCTATTTATTTCCATTAGTATTTTGGGTTATTCATCATTTTAGATTCAAACACATTCTAGCTAGGTGCCACCTCTACTAGTTGTAATCTTATTTAAATCTTGGTTTTGACTTGGTCAATACATACTTGACAATTATCTTTCACAATTCTCTTCCATAAGGGCTAAATATCTCTTGAAATCTTTCATAAGTGTCAAAATTTGGCGGGGGGGGAGGGGGGGGGGGGGGGTCACCAAATATTACATCAAAGGGGGTTGTTAGTGGTTATCATTTCCTTCTATCTTCCAAGTTTGCAATCACATACCAACATTCACAATATGTGTCTATTTATTCCTAGTACTTTTAATTAGGCCTTTAAAACACCTATTGAGAATGTTTGACCTTGAAAAAATCCATTGAACCATTTGCAAATTTCTATGGGAAGGTGGAACATATAATAACTAAAAAAGTAAAAAATAAATCATCAAGATTGCAACTATAAAAAATTTGAAGATATTTAAAAAAGGAAAAGTTATTAATGAAAACTACACTATATAGAGATGAATAATGTAGTCCATTGACATGAAATTTGTTCTCATTACTTTTTGCTACATATGAATCGATAAATGCTTCATATAAAACACAAGTAATCCCTTGCAACAAAAAATGCATACCAATTTTCATCACTACATGTTTAGAAACTAGTGTGATAACATCTAGTATTTGGATCATGTGCACACTTCAGACACATAGATATAAATATCTACATATCTGAAATGGGAATCCATATTGCACACATTTTGGTTTTTTTTAACGAGTGTGGATCATCTTCTGTATCTAATATAGAAAATCTACCAACACTACATGCATCACAATATGGGGGGCTACATAGTATCGTATTTCTCTCCTATGGGGGAGAATATTCATTGTACACTTGTACATAGAAGTAGTCCTTAGAGGGGTCCTGATTAGTCCTTCCTTATATTAATGACCTATCTTCTTCACTTGTACATTCATTATTGTATCACTTCTCTTTTTGGAGAGGAGTATTATTCCCACTAGGTTTCTCCTTTACTCCACTTTATGAGAAATTTGAGTGTGAGTACTTAAAATGACATAGTAGCTAGGAATCATCATCATGCATACATTACTCCCTATGTTTCACTTAAGGGGGGTGTTAGTGTAAATGCTATCATTACCTAACTATTTAGTTGTTTAGCACTTTCTAGATTAGCCTATTCACACATAATATTATGTCTACTTAGGCATTTGATTCTTTTGTCTCAGTTCATCTATTTGAGACACGTTTACTCTCTTTCAAAGACACCTATTGCATCTTGGCTTGTCACTTGCATGAGCACATGTCACTTTTGTCACAAGTGTCACACCTATGTAGGGGTAGTTAGTAGTTGTTCCCTACCTTCTCACTTCACTTTCTTACCTATATATGTAAGCCTATTGTGTACATTTTTGTTAACTCTTTAAAATTATTCATTTGGATTTGTTTGCTAATGGTTTGTGAAATTGGTAGTTTCTTTCAAATTCTGGCTAATACCAACACACTAGAACTACTATAATTAAGCTAAAAACGCCTAATTTAGGCATGAAACCACCTTCATATGAAAACCATATTTTTAAAGGAATATTCACAAGATTTTCTTTGAATGGAAGTTACTGTGAATGACCATGACCACTTTAATAGATCATGGCATTGTGTTTCATGTTGTGTGAATAGTGACATTACAAAATGCTATAGCTTATTTTGTTTTATTAATTTTTATAAAAAATTGTAGGTATTGTTCACATGGATCCATATGGTTTGGGATCCCCAAAAACAATCATGAGGAAAATTTGTCCAAGTTGGATAAATTTCAAATAAAATATGAGTTGTTGGGCCTTCTTAATGAAATAAAAAGATTTGTTTCACCTATAAAATGAACAATGTTCTACATCAACTAGAAAAAATATTTTTTAAACCCTTCAATCTATTTAGCCTCAAATATCTAAATGAAAAGAAACGAGGGACAAATTTGACTTTCTTGGTTACTCTAAAATCAATTATGGGCTAAAATTTTGTCTATAAAGCTCCATAAACCAATAGAATTTGACATTCATTTTTAACACTTTCTGATTTTCTTGATCGTTTAAGGATGCAAGAGAAGAGAATACTGATATAAAACATAAAATAGCATATTTTTACTCACAAAATTCTTAAAGCTAAACCACAACTCATGTCTAGGCTCAAATGGTTGTATAAATATTATCTATGAAGGAACTTAAGAATGCTAATGGATGAAAGGAAAAAATTAAAAAGAAACTATAAAATGATTGAATAAATGGTATTATATTAGGAATGAATGCAAAGCATATGAGTATGAGTTATTAGAATGAAATCAATAGGTGAATACATATAGGATATACCACCTAAGAGATGAAAAATATAACCAATGTTAGATAAAATAAAAAATCACATAAATAAAAAGGACCTAAATGGAAAAATAGTTTTAAGATAGACTAGTTGAGAAATATAGTTTATTCACACAAAAAAAAAAAAAAACATGCTCTCATTATATATATATATATATATAACTCTAGTCTTTAAACTCTGATATATCTAGCCTCTAGTGTCCAACATGGACGAAAAAAAGGGTAAATATAACCTTCATGGATACTTTGAACTCAATGGTGAGCTCATATGTTCTCCAGGAAGCTTTAATAAAGTGCCTACAAGTACAAGTTTAGAAAATGAACCTCCTAATTTTTTTCTATCTTTCACACTTTTTTTAATTTCTAAGCCATCTAAGGATGCAAGAGAAAAATATACTACTAAGCATTGATATTCAGTAATCTATAAAAGGAACATAAGAATATAAATGAGTGAAAGGAATGAATTAACTATATATATATATATATATAGAGAGAGAGAGAGAGAGAGAGAGAGAGAGAGAGAGAGAGAGAGAGAGAGAGAGAGAGAGAGAGAGAGAGAGAGAGAGAGAGAGAGAGAGAGAGAGAGAGAGAGAGAGAGAGAGAGAGAGAGAGAGAGAGAGAGAGAGAGAGAGAGAGAGAGAGAGTTTTCATTTGGAATGCAAAGAATAAAGAATTATTGACAACAATGAAGGCTATAGGTGAGTATTTATACATGATATATCACCCAAGAGACTAAAGATGCAGCCAATGTAGGATAAAATTTTTGTAAGTAAATCTATGAGAAAAAGACCTACGTGGAGAACTAGCTACAAAATGGACTACATAGAAAATATACCCGCATTCACTCTAAAAGAATGAAAAATTAAGCATACTCCCCCAACTTTTTCAAGCATAAGATGTGAATATAGTTTTTCAAATTTGAATAATATGGTAAAAATACAAAGAAAACTAGTTTATGTAACTTAAAATAATACCAACAAAAGTAATTAATGATCAAAACATTAAAATATATTAATAAATACAATACATACATACACGGTTTGAACACTAAAACAAATCTTGGCATTATAGTGCGTTTTTTTTCATAATATTATCTTAAAATATAACAATTTAATAGAAATCGTGCTTGACATTTATACAATTTTTTTTAATGCCTCGTGCAAATCATTTCAATTTGAGCACCCAAATTATATGTCTAATCCTTAGCCTTGATAAATTTAAAATATGTTCCAAGTTCAAGGGTAAACTTTCACTTATTGAACCTAGGTTGTATATGTATTATAACCCAATTACATTACCAAAAACATGATTAAGATATAAAGTGAGAACGTTATAATGCATTCGTGTTATTTTTCCTAGAAAAGAATATTTTTCCTAAATATGATCATGTTTGGCCAATTTTTAGCCCCTCATCTTTGTGTCCATAAGCTATGTTTTTCTTATGTTTATGCTAGTTTTGGACAAATCTATCAATACAACATGATGGCCTTTAGTATATATTGAAGATGTGAACCATGATGTGTACAACCAATTGGGTTTTTTATTGGTAATTTGATACATTAGCTTTGTTTCTCCTAGCTAGTAATAATTAAACATATTTGTTTTTTTTAATGCTTTTCTAATGTATGTATAAAAAGAGAGAAAATTTTAGGAATGTGTGTGCTATACACCTTAGAAGACTCAAGAATAGTGTTATAAGAATTCTTTTGTATCAACATTATCTATGCACATGGTCACATTAAGAACACTTGGCAAGAAGTTGAGAGAACTGAAAATGATGATTGTGGAGTCAAGAATGACACAAAAGAAAAGTTAAACTAGTCCCATAAAAAATAGCAGACCATCTTGGAGGAGGTCGATTATCAAGTTGAAGATAAAATCATCATGCAAAGTGTGACACTTAGATTTGGTAGATGATGTTGGTATTATGGATGACTTTGTCATGTGTTGCATTGGTTTTGTCATCGATGTCAACACTCGTCTTCTTGGAGGTTTACATTATGTTCACCGGTATGGTTAATGGCTTATGTACAATCACTGGTATGTGTTCACCAATAGTTTATATTGTTCACCGGCAGCGATGATGACTTGTCATCATCTGAAGATAATTTGGTTATGTCAAAGACATGGATTGGAAATTTGGTTTTGGTGTTTTGCTTATTGGTCTATTCGGGTTGACAAATTTATCTTTATCGACAGATAAGTCTAGGTTATGGACCGGTACATGTTATCTATTCCAGATCAGCACGACATGTTATGGAGATTGTTTATTGATTGGTTTTAATGTGGTAAATGTATTGAGCCAACATGTTGTATCGCATCAAGACTTATTTGTAATTGATTTAAATGTAATATCTTTAGTGAGCCAACCTATTCATTTGATCTTAGGTTTTGTATAAATGATTGTAAGATCTTATTGAAGATCCTAATGATGAGTGTGTTCCAATATTGAAGAGCGAAAATAAGCAGATCCTTGTGTGAATCACGCATACATTATTCGAAGGTTGAAGGAAAGTTATGAAGGTGTTTTTGACACTCATGTTTAGATCTTAACCGGTACTAAATCTAGCATTGGAGATGCTATTTTGAGTAGTACATTATCATTGGATTTAACCATCCAATTGTGTAGTCAGTGTGACTCCTATTTTGTGATTGAGCAGTGAGCTCTAGGCAGTTGGCCTTTCTGCATGTTGTGCAGGTCCCATTTGTATACACATACTATCTGCTTATTGGTCTGATCGGGTTGACAGATTTATCTTTACCGGCAGATAAGTCTAGGTTATGGACCGGTACATGTTATCTATTCCAGATCAGCACGACACGTTATGGAGATTGTTTATTGATTGGTTTTAATGTGGTAAATGTATTGAGCTGACATGTTGTATCGCATCAAGACTTATTTGTAATTGATTTAAATGTAATATCTTTAGTGAGCCGACCTATTCATTTGATCTTAGGTTTTGTATAAATGATTGTAAGATCTTATTGAAGATCGTAATGACGAGTGTGTTCGAATATTGAAGAGAAAAAATAAGCAAATCCTTGTGCGAATCACGCATACATTATTCAAAGGTTGAAGGAAGGTTATGAAGGTGTTTTTGACACTCATGTTTAGAGCTTCACCGGTACTGAATCCAGCATTGGAGATGCTATTTTGAGCAGTACATTATCATTGGATTTAACCATTCAACTATGTAGTCAGTGTGACTCCTATTTTGTGATTGAGCAGTGAGCTCTAGGCAGTTGGCCTTTCTGCATGTTGTGTAGACCCCATTTGTATACACATACTATCTGCAGTAGTATCATCTGATTGTGGGTAAGGTTTCCCACCGTGGGTTTTTCCTTACCGGGTTTCCACGTCAAAATCTCTATGTTATGTGTTGTGGATGTTGTTTCTCTTTATGTTTCATGCATTAAGTTAAACTAGTACTGCTATATCTGTTAATCTGTTTTACCGACACTTAAGTTTGGTTTACCGACATTTAAGTTCAAATTGGAATAACTTGCATTTACAGATGAATCATTTGGATTTATGCAAGGTTTTAAATACTATCCAATGGTAATACTGAAATTCTATAAATTAAAGGTTTTGGTGAATAATTTTACATGCACTTGTTTGGAGAGTGTTGAGGTGTTGATTATTTGTTGCAAAGATGGAGAGATTGTTCTAAATATCAAACTGGTATATCCTCTCATTATATTTGTTATCTTATTATAAGATCAATATAGAGAAAGACTCTTTTTGGTGTTGAGGTTTCTAAAGTTTTGTCAATTATTAATCTCTTTAAATGAAATATATATATTTTTTGTAAACATAATTTCCAAATGGATATCTTATTTATATCAACCATTAAGGTGATATTTAAGAAAATATTATAAATTGAATAAATTCACCCCTAGACTCAATAATTATCACATCAAATCAATATCAAAGGGGAATATGTCCTTCTCACATAAAACAACAAACACTTACCTAAAGGTTGAAATGGTCCTTCCTACTGTCGTGCATCACACATCTTTTATTAAAGTTTCTCTCCATAAAACCTATACAATGCCTTCCAATTAAAATGACTACACAAAAATCTTACACCATTCTTAATTAAAATGGTCCTTCATAAATCATACACCTTCAATCCTTGTCACATAAAAAATGGTCCTTCTTAAATCCCACACCATCAATCCTTCTAACATAAAAGTGGTCTTGCATAAATACTACACCATCAATCCTTCTCACATAAAACAACAAACACTTCTATCATGATTAAAATCATCCTTCTTAGAAACCCACATCACATATCCTTGATCAAAAATGATTCTCCACATAATCCTATAACATCAATCATGAATTGTATCCTTGATGGACCAACCCATAGAAGGGACCCAATTTTCCTTGCATCGAAATTGCATTGTCCTGATCAAAATCATCCTTCTTAGAAACCTACACCACATATCCTTGATCAAAAGAGATTCTCTACACAATCTTACGCCATCAATCAATCATGAATTGTATCCTTGAAGGACCAGCCCATACAAGGGACCCAATTTTCCTTGGGTGTATCCTTGATGAACCAGCCCATGGAAGGGACCCAATTTTCCTTGCATCTAAGTTGCATTGTCCTCTCACCTTTACTAAGCAATAGATTAGGACAATCCCTTTCAAAATAGAAACTGTGATCAGGTTCCATTTTGGACCCCATGGAATGCAAGTCAAAGTTAGATAGCTTAGGCACGAGAAGGGCCCACAAAGTTTCTGGTGACCAGTACCATTCGATTCTAATCACTATGATAGATTGACTAAAAGGGTCCCGTTTATACCCTTCCCAGTTTAGTTCATCATGATCGAGGAAAGCGAATCTCTTCTATCTATCATTCCTAAAAAATTTGAAACTTTCTAGGGCCCTCTTATCTCCATTCCAATGATGCTACTCACCAGCATAATCTTCGATTTCCACAAAACTTTTCTGACTCAACTGCCCTAACTTGTATTATTTTCTCAGCTTGGACTGGAATATTGTTCAGACTCCATGTGAGATGTACAAATAGATTTGATTGCCATGAAGTAGATTCTGTCCGTGGCATCATTTGCTCTCCTTCTCTTCTCACTTCCAACCCTAAAAATCTTTCCACCATGCTTTGACTTTCATTGAAAGTAAGATCGTGGACCCCATCAACATCAATTCGTTGTAACTTCAATTCAATAAGCTTGTCCATTTCAGGTCAATAATTTTAAGGCATTCTAGTGACGGTTCCTTGTTTTGTCTTACCGGCCGAGCCCACCACACGCCCGGAAGTAAGTCATCTATGTTTTTTTCTCACCATGAATTATGCAAACTTTCCTCCTTCAAAACATAATTAAGCTGGGTCTGAACATGCAGAAGAAACTTGCAGGTAAAAAGGAAAGGACAACATCATATTGAAAATTTCCCACATGAAAAAAGTATACGACCCACCTTTACATCTAAGTTGGCTGCTCTCTTTATTCACCATTGGCAGAAGGAAGGTGGAATTGACTACGACACCCCTAGCAAAACGACATTTCTGATCAAGACAAGGCTTCCTACTTTTGGCCTAAAGTAATGGCGTAGATTGTAGTGGGTTTTTGTTGGGGCCAAACTTTGAAGCTTATCTTCTTTTGTAAATAAGATGCCCACGTAGAGAAGATGATTGGAAATTAGGGTTAGTAAAAGAACAATATAGCAGTGTCTATCATGCTTTTGTAGCCCGGTGCAGATTATTGGAAACTGGGTTAGTAAAAGAAAAATGTAGCATATCTGCATATATAGTTGCAAAAAGCTAGGAGAACCCAGGAATCTGTCCAATGGTGTTTTTAAATATTATCTTGATAATGAAATATATTGGAAATTAGGGTTAGTAAAAGAATAATGTAGCATATTTGTACATATAGTTGAAAAAGCTAGGAGAACCCATCTATTTGAGTTCGGGTCGGGTTAGTAAAAGAATAATGTAACATATTTGTATACATAGTTGCAAAAAGCTAGGAGAACCCATCTATCTGTTGAGTTGGGGTTTGGCCAATGGTGTTTTCAAATATTATCTTGACATTGTAACATATTGGAGGTAAAGGTGAGCAAATTTTTTGGTGCACTTCTGACAAATCAATGACATATAGTTCAATTCTATTATATGATATTGATTATATAGATCAACTAATTTTTCTAACAATGACAACAAATCAATTATGTTGTACTATAAATCTAAGGCATTCATTAGACTCAATTGATTGATTTTGCTGACAATGATAAATTGATTTAAATAATATCACCATCTATCTATCATTCATTTGAGGATTTTGATCTAACCCTCTTCAATTAAATCCTTTAGATGGAACCCTTCAAGACTTCAATCATTATTTTTTTCTAAAAATGTGATTTTAGGTAAAAAAATAATGGGATATCCCAAAAGCGGGACACATTATTGTGATAGCACCTTGCAATAATTTAGTTTCTTATGACCTAGAACTAGTAGATAAGGGTAATAAAATTAGATACTTCAAAAGATAACATATGGATTAGATTAACCAACATTTGTTCATGTATACAAAATTGGCTTGCCTCATACTAACTCTCATATGGCTATAGATATAGTTCTAGTCAAAATGGAGAACTTTGTTGACCTAGTGATGATGATGCTTTAGACAAGGATGAGGGTATATGCATGACGTTGTGATACTAAAAATATATATCCTAACAAGAATATATACATGAAATATAACATTTAAGTATAAGTCACATTTCAATGTCTTTTTCCTTTCTTATACTTAAGTATAAGTCACATTTCAATGTCTTTTTTATTTCTTATACTTTAAGTTATATTTCATGTATATATTAGCAAGATGTTTGAGAGTAGTTTTAGATGTCTAAGAGTTATAATGTAGATTCTAGGTTTTAGAAGATCATATAAATTTTTAGACAGACAAATTTCAATAATCAGCATGCTGCTTTCAACATTCTCTCACTCTCTATATCTCACTCTCTCCTCTCTCCCCTAAGATGTATCACTACCTCTCTACTTCTACCTCTTACCCTTTATTCTCTACTATATGTCTCTTGTCTCTCTTTACATACCTCCCCCTCACTCCCTCCCTACCTCTATTTCTCTAGGTTCCTCCCACCCTCTCTCCCTTTCAACCTCGCCTTCCCTCCTTAGCCCCATCTCTATCCATACCTCCCTTTATGTTCTTCTCTCTCCCTCTCTTAATATTTCTGCCCCCTCTCTCTCTATTCCCTTGATCACTATGTCTCCCTATCAACCTCTCTCTATTCCCATCCTTATGTTTCTCCTTCCCTGCAACTTTACTATAAGAATTTCCCTATAGAAACCCAAGAGCTAGAGGCCAATGAAGAGCACAAAAGAAAGAGAACAAAATAGATAAGAACAAACTGTATTTTCATTGAGATGCAAAATGCCCAACTGAGTACAATGTACATGTTCCTACATATAGAGGCAAGGCAAAAGGAGAAGAGAGCACACAAGGATGGCATGCGGCTCAATGAGATGCAAGCATAGGTAGGAATAGGTAAGAGAAAATTGATGAAATGGATTGATAATCGACATAAAACTGAGAGGGGGGGTGATTCAGCTATCCCACAAACTTACACAAATTAAACTTATTCTCATATCTGACCATAAAGCATGAAAGCATAAATCAACAACACATCAGGAACACACATAACACCAAGATTTTGAAGTGGAAAACTTGATCAAGGGAAAAAACATAGTGGGAACCTACTCACAATATGATGATACTCTGTTAGAAGTATAAAACCTACTCACATGCATTCAGGCACACTTCCTAGAGCTCAGTGCTAAAAAACAACAAGGGATAAAACCTTGGGGAAGACTCGCTATCTTACAAACAGATTTAAATTACATATGAAAGATCATGAACTGAAGAAATAGCATCTCCTAATTCCTAGTTACAGTTCCAGTTAAGCATATAACAACTATTTTCTTCACACTTTTTCTATGCCTTCGAAAGATGTATACATTCAGTGCACATAGATTTTGATTCACATCCATACACTTCACAACACACTCAATTACAAGGATGTTGCATTTATTTATACATGGCATCAACCTTGATAAGGTTGACTCAACACACTCATCATCTAATTACAAAAATATTACCATACACGCTACAAAAACAAATGCGGACCAAACAATTTCAGCCAAGACATAGCATAGACCCATATCACACACCTCGAATATGAATCACCTCCAATAATTATGCATCGAACATCTACAAAACACTTGTTGGTTAATAGATTTGTCCTCTGATGAAGTAAATGTAATATCACTCTATTGCCCCTAAATGAATGAAACATTAACCAAATAGTTGGGTAAACTTGTAATAGTTTCCTTCTAAATTTTTCCTGAGCTACATCTCCCTCTTAGATTTTCAATGAATGGAAGGAAGAAAATAACTTGTCATATACTTTTCACCAGAAAGTACAAAAGGAGTTTTCGCATTTACACATCACTATGCTGCAAATGCAATCTATTTACAATTAATTTCTAAAATGACAAAGTTCACAAACTTTCTTATATATCAAACTTCTCATTCATCAAAACTTTTAGACATAATTCTATTCATAACCACACAATATTTCATCAGAAATAAAGACTATTTAGACAAAAATGAACCCCAATGAAAATTTGATTTTTTCATCAAACACGTAGATTTGAGTTTCCAAAATAATCATCTCCATTCATTCACAGATAAATGAGTATTTTTGTATCAAAAATTAGATAATGCTAAATGCATCAAGTTTGAAAGCTTTTGAAAAACCAAAATTCAAACCTTCTCTAAGTCTTTTAGAAACAAATAAATAGCCACTCATCGGCTAACTGAATTTTAAGGAAACATAGAGTTTACATAACTCTGCCCCTGAGTCAAGATCTAGTTCAAAAAATGTAACCAAAAAAATAACTAAAGGAAACTGTCCTATAGTTCATCACTAAACATTTTCAATGGCCAGCATGGATGAGATTGCAGCTATGAGGCGGGATCTTCGGGTTGTTTTTACGCTGTGTTGGAGACATGTTTCTGTATACACCTAAAAATGGTCTGAAGATAATTAATTGAATAAGCAATTATTTAATTAATCCTCCTTCCCAATTTAATTGAATTCATTAGCAATTTGATTAAATTCTCCCATTCATCTACCTATTAATAAATCTAAGGATTTATTTAATAGGTTCATTTCAATAATCCCCTTTGATTAATTAATTCAAATTAATTAATTCCCCCCATCAAATTCACTTCTTCTAAATCTCCTAAATAATTAAAACAAATTAAATTCATGAGTTGAAATTAATTAGCATTTTCCTATTATTTGAATTTTTAAATCTCAATTCTCCTAACTTTTAACCACCTAACCTAACCATTCCTAAACCTAAATCGTTCCATCTAACCCCCGGTTTAATTAACCCCATCCTAGCTTGCACATCCTAACCATCATGTCCCCTTTCCTTGAACACTTTACCCTCTCATGAGAAAATATTTGTGGCACATGTCACTAAATGTTCCCTTTTATCCAACCTCTTCTAGAAGCTTCTTGACACTTGTCACCATGGAGATGACATTGTCCCCTTTCACCTAGCCCCTTCTCCTACCAACCTCCAATTGTTCCCTTTAATCTAACCTCTTTTCCAACCTCCTCCAATTTAACCAATGATATCTTCAGACTTAATCTTGACTGTTGATTCTTGCCACCTCACCCCCTAGCCTTGGAAATCCTATAAATAGACCCCATTTTGGAGTTCAAAGGATCCCCAAATCCCATCTCATTTGCATTCAAGCATTGTTACTATAGTCATATAGCTCTTAGAAATATCATTTTAGCATTGTCATCATGTTCAATTTTAGCTTAAGTCTAGTTTATTTTCTAGCTCAATTTGCTTATCATCTAGCTTAATCTCATCATTTCTAGTTTAAATGCATCATCATTATCATCTTAAATCCTCCATCTAGGTGTAGTCAAGTCACTAGAATTGCTAGCCATATCTGAGAGAAAATTCATACTCACATTTATTAGGAGGCGATAGATTGATTAGCTATGGTTTATCTTTCTTTACTTTAAATTAATTAACCATGCTTGTAATGATATATTGAGTGTTTTGTGGTGCAGGAATAGGTACACACTTCATAGACACGACATTTTGGCACCCACCGTGGGGCTTAGAATTATCATTTTTGGCCTCTCAAGCTTCAACAAAACTTCATCTCTACTAGATCTTGATTCAGAATGTCGTACGAGTTTATTTTCCAACTTGTACAAACTTCCTTTTAGGCTGGGATGAAACCTAATCCCGAATCATATCAGGTGAATTCTATGTTGTACAAGCTCAGTTACCTTGTCGTACAAGATCTAAAGTTGTTTCGTATGAATTTCTAACTGAATATATTCTGACTCGGATTAGCTTGTTTCTGTGTTGTACGAGCCTGTTTTGACTTGTGTCTGAGAACTAAATCTGTGTCGTTTCAGCTCATAAATCATGTCATATGAGTCTCTGCCTCTGTGATTTTAAAATAAATTGCATTTTTGGGTTTTCTATTTTTTTTAAATCTAATCATTGCTAGTGCTAACCCTGATTTGTTTGTGAGATTTTGGTAGCCTAACTGGTTTCTGCAGAATGATTGTCAAAGATACGCTAGTCAAAGACATAATTCAAAATGCATCAATGACTACTAATGGATCTATTTTGCAAGTTGCCTAGAAGAATTCAACTAAACTCTATGTCTTCTTTGATCTTGCTAAAGAAATGAACAATCATGTATTTTGTGTCTTTGATGATAGGCGAGTATGCTCTCAATTTTCTTAGGTGATCAGAAAGATAGACTCATCTTTTACTTTCATTAGTGCATTTCTTTAACAAGCCTCCCCTCTCGAGGAGTTAATAACTCTTAAAGCCATTACGGTCAGTGTGAGGGGAACGACCTAAGTGGGAATGACTAACGCCAAGCAATCCAACCCACTATAACATAAATGTGATTTGATGAAAATCAAGTCAATGGTAGTGCTCGAGAATAGCTCTCCTCTGTATCTTTGGGTATAGAAAACCTTGGTTTTCAAGGTTAGGAGACCTCTTAATTGAGTATTATACCCCGACACGCCGAACAGATCCCTTACTAGTGCTAATTAAATTAGAAGCTACCCGATTCACCTCTGAAAGGGTGATAATATTTGTGCAATAGAGATAGTAACCCTCCCAAGACACTTGCCATATCGTGCCCCCATTAGCATTTGGATTCAGATAATACGGTGTTGAGAATCCATTGTGTGAAACTCAATGACCATATTCTGATTAGCTATTCAGTGTGTACCTAAGTTTGCAAGCAAAGGTTTTCTCTCCTCAGCCAATTTCTTTAGGGTTTAGCAAGCTTGGAGTCACTTATCACATCATTTGTTTGTTGTGCATTCATCCCTAAGTTGAAAAAATCAGACATCTAAAACTGGAAAACATAAGCAAAACACCAAAATTCACTAATCAAATTTGACAAAACAAACATATTTTTCATTCTCTTGTTCTCTATCATACGAATTAGGTGATCTGTCGTATGAGATATCTATTTTGTCATATGGTTCATAAAGTTTTGTCATACGAGTCTCTGCTCTTTCAAAGGAAATTTCTGATTTGTCATCTGGTCTTGTATCTTTTGTCGTATGGTTCATGAACTATTGTCGTACGAGTCTCTATTTTTATCAGTCTAGAGCTATTACTTTACATGACTTTTTCAAGTCTGTCATTTTGCTTGATCAATTTTCAATATTCATAAACATCTGTTTGTAGCATCCTAAAATTGCGACACTTGCAATTTCGACTGCATCTTGGTCTTCACGATGGCAACGCAACACGCAACCTGAATGGAGACCCCAAAACTTGCTCATGACACTGAAAACTGCATTTTTCAAGCACCGTTGGCCTAAACCTCCTTGCACCCCGCTGTCCCGGAGGTGGGACCAGAGCACCCAGCGCCCTGGTCTCTCAGGACCATGGCGCCCAGCGCCCTGGTCCCTGGGTCCTATTTTGGGCCCGGTTTCCTAAGTGATATCGGGTCTTTTTGATTGCAATTTGGAAATATACTTCCCTGGTCGGCCTAAGGTCGGGAAAATTAGTCTATCAGCCCTAATTGACAAGTATATAAACTACATTTTCCTCTCTCATTAGGGTAGATGGAAAAGGCGTGGAAACTATACTCAAGCATTCAAGCATTCAAGCATTCCTTCAGGCAATTGATCATTCCAAGTCTCCATTCAAGGCCAAGTGTTGCATTCAAGTCAAGGATTCAACCATTGAAGAGGAGATCACTTATTACATGCTACATACTACAACACACAACATCTAAACCTTTGCACATAAGGATACCAACATCCTTAGAACAAGGTATTAGTACTTGTTTTACAGTCATTTACATTTACAGCTCTTGCTCATTTCTTGGTTAATTCCAAAACCGGGGTTTGACCTAAAGGCAAACCCCTAATCCCTAACCCCCCAATCGTCTTCGCTTTTCTGTGTGTAGGTTGCAGGTACGCGGCTGAGATTGAAGATCTGGAATCCTTGTGCAGAGACGAACAGATCCCCCTTCGTTTCGCGGATTTTTCGGAGGACCGTGGCGCCGAGCGCCATCGTCCTGACAACTTTTTCTCAAACTTACAGGACAGCGCCGTATCGACATTCTACTGCTAATTCCAGGTCCGCAGCTTCATCCTATAACCCGAACTCAGTTTATAAGTGAATCTTTATGATTTTCTATGCATCCTTAGCTTAATTTCCCTAACAACATTTCTTTACAAAAGAGGGTAGCCTTGCTTTCCTAACCCTTGAAATTCATTTAGCATCCAATCTTGCATTGCGTGGGATTGGATCTTATGAGTTTCAACCCCTCTTTTGAATGTAAAGTCTTCCCCCTAAGTGAAAACCCATCGAATCCTAGCAAACCTCCCTTCTCTCTCCTCGAAGTTAGAAGAGGGGAGACCAACTAGGGTTCGACCGCGATTTTCCACTTTACATTTTGGTGAACCCGACGTGAACATCCTTTCTGATTTTTCATGCTTAGATCTGAAAAAATTGATTACATTTCCATGTTTGATCTTTTGCAAAATTTTAGAGGTGATTGCATAAAAACCCTAAAATTTCTTTTTAGTAATTGAACTTGTGAAATGCTTAATTGTTAATGCTTAATTCAGATCTGCCCTGCTATTATAAATTATCAATTCATATTTTTGCTTTAATTTTGAAAATTAAGTGGTTAAGTGTCAAAACCCTAATTTTTGAAACCCTCTTGATTCAACCTTTGTCCGACAATTTGACCGATCTAAACATCTCCAAATCAGCTGTAACTTTGGATTCCGCAATAAAATCACAATATCTTTCATCCCTGAAAATTTGGAAAAAAGTTGCGAGGACCATGTTGCACTCCGAGCGCCATCGTCCCCGACATTTTTTCCAAAATTTTGGGAGCGAGATCTTGCTGTATTTTCCTGCTAAAATCCAGAATTTTGGCTGATTTTGTCAATTTTAACACCTTCAAAATTACAGTCAAAGTTGGTCTTGTGATTGCTTGGTTTAAGGCTCCTAATCATTCAAAAATTATCGAAACTGAAATTTTGTGTCAAAATTGTGTTCTTACTGTCTTAGATCTGAAAATTGTATTTTCATTCATTCGAAATTTCAGTGCTTTATTCAAATATTTGCATTTTGTGACTTTTGAAATTAAGTGTCTAATTACAACAACTTTGATTTCCGCTTTCAAAATTGAATTTAGCGTGAAATTGAGTCAATTTTTAAATTTCAAAACTTGCACTGCTTTTGACATTCCCTCTAAAATCATAAAATTCAAAATTTCAGTTTCCCTCTCTTTTTCAAAATTCAAATTTTGCATTTTTTCGACAATTTGGGTAGGGTTCAATTTTGAGATTGCAACTTTAATTTGGCCTATCTACAGATCGTAAAATCACTCAATTTTTTCAGATTAGCTCTAAAATCATCATACCTTCCATCCTTGCAAATTTCGAAAAAAGTTGCAAGGACCGTGTTGCACTCCGAGCGCCACGGTCCCGAACATTTTTTCTGAAATTTCGGGAGACTGTTGTGATTGCATTTAACAGCTTAAATCTGGAAGATTGGCTATTTTTACTGAAAATTGCTACCTCTAAAATCAAAATCTTCTCTCTCTCTCTAGTGCATGAGTTTTACAATAGCAAGCCCTACTTACACTATTCCCGTTAGACGAAGCCGTAGAATTAAGTCTTTCCGAGGTTTAATTACCGAGGAGATGGAACCTAATTTGAATAGCCTTTTTAACAAGGACATGGGTAATTCCTCTAATCCTCCGAATGATGAAGAAGCTCCCCATGAAGTTTCTATTGAACAACTTTCCAAATTGGATAACCAATTTGACGATTTTCACCAATGGATGTCTCATGAGTATCCCGATAGTCAAGCTCTTCCTTTAATTGAGGGTCTAAAACGTATGCTTCAAAGTGATAAGAATGGAATTGATATTTTGCGTGGTATTTCACACATTGTGAATTCGAATGTGATGCCTATGAAGAGTTGTGCCGAATCCTTAGGTTATACACAACCTCCTACACAAGTCAATCATTCTATTCCTTTGACCACTTCTATTGCTAGTTTACCTACCTTTACATCAAACATCATGGCTACCTCTATACAAGACATTCCTCCTGTGATCACTAGTCATGGGGGCAATCCTCTTTCTTCAATTAACCCTATTCCTTCATTTAATCCGACTTCTTCATTCATTCCTTCAATAAGTGTTCCTATTACATCTTCACAAATGAACATGACGCAAGGGGGCAATTCATTTAACCATTCCATTCCTCCTTGTGGTGTTCCTCCTATCCAATCATCCCCTATGGTTGACTATCATAGGGTCCCACCACCTTACTCTTTACCTTCTTTCAATAACATAACACCTCCATCTCAATCTAACACACCTAATATGAACTCTTTGACTGAAGCTACCATTAATAATCTTGCACAAACTGTCTCTTCTTTATAGCAACAAATTGCCTCTATGAATCAATCTAAGTTTAGTGTACCCACATTTGATGTTGCGAGCCCACTTTCTCTTGGCATTGTCCGAGCTATTCCTCCTAAACATGTTGAAATCCCGCATTTGGAACTTTATAATGGTAAAGGAGATCCTCTAACACATGTTAAGACTTTTCAAACAATTTGTACTGATTTTGCTTATGACCAAAGGTTGCTTGCAAAACTGTTCACTAGAACATTAAGAGACAAAGCCCTACAATGGTATTGCTCGTTGCCTTCCTATTCTATTTCTTCTTTCGAACAACTTGCAAATGCTTTCATTCAACAATTTCAAAACAATATAAGTCCTAAAGTTACTTTGATTGATTTAATGCATTGTAAACAAGGTGTTAAAGAAAAAGTGACTGATTTCATTGGTAGATATAAGCATTTGTATGCTCAAATTTCTTTTCCAGTGCCTGATAATGATATTCAAAGAATCTTTATTTCTAATTTGCAAAAAGATATTCGAGACAAACTTCTGTTTTCTGAGTTTACTTCTTTCCAATAGTTGTGTGCCACTCTTCACAATTATCAACTGACTGTGAGTCAAATGGAACAATCACATCCTATGGCTCCGAGTGATAAGGGTGATAGCAGTCAACAACCATTTGGGAAGATTAAACCGAACAGAGATTCCATCAAATTCAATGAAAACATCATCAACAACAATGTGAATGCAGCATCAGGTGTGCCTCCTATTTCTAAATTTTTCAGGAAAGAAAGAAAGTATACTCCTTTGAATGAATCATTGCATGATATTATGAATAAGTTATTGGGACAAAATGTGCTTACTCTTCCTCCTATACGACAAATTGATCCTGCAAAGATTACTTCACCTTATTTTGATCACAAAGCTTTTTGTCATTTTCATCGTCAGCCTGGTCATGATACTGAAAAATGCTTTTCTTTAAAGGGTAAAATTCAGGATTTGATTGATAATAATACTATTTCTGTTTCTGGAGTGAATGATAAAGGCAACACATCTATAGCTCCTCCTAACCAAAATCTTCAGATTTTTACTGATCCATTACCTTCTCATACCTCTCATACCTCTAATGCGATTGAGGCTAATGATTCCTCTTTCTCATTTGATGGTCTTGTGTCTATGGCTCCAAATGTGATTAACTTGGTAGAGCAGCAAGAAATCCCTAAAGAACCTTCCATCACATTTGATTCTAGCGAAACCATTAGAGCACCTGATGGTCCTTTATACATAGTTGCAAAAGTCAAAAATACACCTTGCCGTGGAGTGCTTATTGATCCTTCGTGCATGGTTAATGTTATTACTGAAGAATTTCTTTTTACTTTGCAATTGAATCAAGTGATCTATGACAAAACAGATGTGATTGTGAAACTATTTGATGCATTTTCTTCTCCTGCAATTGGTTCTATTACATTGCCTATTGAGGTCCATAATAAATCTCTTGATGTGAACTTTTCTATTATTCCATCTTCCGAACAATTTCGTGTGAAGCTTGGCTATCCTTGGCTATCTTCCATGAAAGCTATTGCTTCTCCTATTCATAAGTGTTTAAAATTTCCCCATAATGGTGAAGTTGTTACTGTCAATCATAGTCTCTTTAAACTAGCCGAAAGAACCTGTAGTGTTCCTATTGATTACTTTTGGCCCAAACAATTCCAATCTCTTCCTCCGCGAAGTGATCATCTTTTTAAATCTTATCAAAAGTGGAAAATAGATATGATCCTATCTTTATGTGAACCTAGAACACCTAAACTTGACATTCCTATCATTCTTGAGAAGGAAATTCTTCCTTTGAAAGACAAAACCAATGTCTTTCCTCAAGAAGATTCCCAACCCATCCCCATGGATGTGACTATGTCTATGCCTAATAAATCTTCTAAAAGTAGACCTATACCTCCTCGTCATGATGGACTTGGTCTTCTTCCTAAACCAAAAATTCTTCCTTTATATGGAGCCGTTCCTCCTCCTTCCTTTTATAGAGAGAAGAGACCTTCTTCTTCTCCTATTATCCAGCCTAAGAGACCACAACCTAAACACCCAAGTGATAAGGATGAGAACATTCCTCCTCCTCAATCTTCTTCACTTCCTACTAAGACTAGACGAAATCGTTCTGCATGTGAACGTCGACGAAAGTGTCGTCTTAGGGCTCAAGCAGCTGCTTCTCAAACTTTGCAATCTCCAAAAACACCTTCAACAAGCATTATTCCATTTTCTCCAAAATCTCCTAAACATAAGATCCATGATGATCTTGATCCTGTGCGAGTTAAAGACCCTATTTTTATAAATCTTGATGATGATATAGATGAAAATGTTATGCATGATGAAAATGTTACTCCTCTTGCTTCTGATAGTGAATATGAACTTGTTGATGTTGACAACCATTTATCTAACGAATTTTCTAAAGCATTTATCCTAGCTCCTAGACAAGAACAATGTGGCTCGGAACATGAACATAGCCCTTGTTTGGATCTTGTGATAGCTCCATCTGCTGTGTTGGATGTTCCTCCTCTAGCATGTTCCCTGCCTTCCCAAAACATTGATCAGCAAGATCGGGGGGTAGATGACATGCTAGACTAGTTACATTAGCATGGCAGATTCTCTCCCCCTCTCTTTTGTTACTTCTTCTATATGTTATTCTCATTCTTCTATTTGTTGTCCTTAGTGTTGTCTACTTGAGGACGATGCAAAGCATTGAGATCTCTTTGGTCTCTCTCATGTTGACTCAAAAGACACATGTGTTCCCTTCTTCTAGGTGACCTTCCTTGATTGGGGAATGAAGAACAATTATGCATACATACATATGATATATACATGACTTATCATACAGCATACTGACCCCGAGGAAAGCGAATTCACCTCGTGCTTTGTGTTTGTGTTTATTATCCTTAGGTTTATCTCATACTTGGGGGCTAAATCTTTGCGATAACGTGCTCCTTTCCTTGCTTATTTCTTATGTGTATCACTACGTTAAAACAATCACCCCCGATGAGGCGTGTGCGATCGCTTTAACGTAGGGGGGCATACACCCTGTCTATCCTTTCAACGATACTTGAAAATTTCTTGGCGAACTTAGCTTTGTCTTGAAAATTTTTGGTATTTCTTTTGCATGACTCATAGTGAGGGAACCTTACTACTGACAGTCATGGTTCTCCCTCGTGATCTTCCCTTTTACTTTGTCAATCGAAGTCGTAAGATCCTTAGTCCACTGGGGGCTTGGTGTATCTTGCCTCCTTGACGTGGTGAAAGTCTTTCAATGATTGTTTCCTTGTACTTTACCGGAAGTATGGGCATACATACTCCCGCTAAAGTGGGGGCTAAATGTAGCGTCCTAAAATTGTGACACTTGCAATTTCGACTGCATCTCGGTCTTCATGATGGCGACGCAACACGCAACCTGAATGGAGACCCCAAAACTTGCTCATGACACTGAAAACTGCATTTTTCAAGCACCGTTGGCCTGAACCTCCTTGCACCCCGCTGTCCCGGAGGTGGGACCAGAGCGCCCAGCGCCCTGGTCCCTCAGGACCATGGCGCCCAGCGCCCTAGTCCCTGGGTCCTATTTTGGGCCCGGTTTCCTAAGTGATATCGGGTCTTTTTGATTGCAATTTGGACATATACTTCCCTGGTCGGCCTAAGGTCGGGAAAATCAGTCTATCAGCCCTAATTGACAAGTATATAAACTACATTTTCCTCTCTCAATAGGGTAGATGGAAAAGGCGTGGAAACTATACTCAAGCATTCAAGCATTCAAGCATTCCTTCAGGCAATTGATCATTCCAAGTCTCCATTCAAGGCCAAGTGTTGCATTCAAGTCAAGGATTCAACCATTGAAGAGGAGATCACTTATTACATGCTACATACTACAACACACAACATCTAAACCTTTGCACATAAGGATACCAACATCCTTAGAACAAGGTATTAGTACTTGTTTTACAGTCATTTATATTTACAGCTCTTGCTCATTTCTTGGTTAATTCCAAAATCGAGGTTTGACCTAAAGGCAAACCCCTAATCCCTAACCCCCCAATCATCTTCGCTTTTCTGTGTGTAGGTTGTAAGTACGCGGCTGAGATTGAAGATCTGGAATCCTTGTGCAGAGACGAACAGATCCCCCTTCGTTTCGCGGATTTTTCGGAGGACCGTGGCGCCGGGCGCCATCGTCCCGACAACTTTTTCTCAAACTTGCAGGACAGCGCCGTATCAACATTCTACTACTAATTCCAAGTCCGCAGCTTCATCCTATAACCCGAACTCAGTTTATAAGCGAATGTTTATGATTTTCTATGCATCCTTAGCTTAATTTCCCTAACAACATTTCTTTACAAAAGAGGGTAGCCTTGCTTTCCTAGCCCTTGAAATTCATTTAGCATCCAATCTTGCATTGCGTGGGATTGGATCTTATGAGTTTCAACCCCTCTTTTGAATGTAAAGTCTTCCCCCTAAGTGAAAACCCATCGAATCCTAGCCAACCTCCCTTCTCTCTCCTCAGAGTTAGAAGAGGGGAGACCAACTAGGGTTCGACCGCGATTTTCCGCTTTACACTGTTATCTGTCATTTGGTGCTTAAATTGTCTTCTTGGTTTGCTTGGTCAAGTTATCATCTATCAAAATCAGACTCTAGAAGATAAACACCTTAAGATTTTCAAGGTGCTCACCCTCAACAAGTTCAAGATCCAAACATCTCAAAGTGCATTATCACCCTCTTTGATAAACTGATCACTCAAACATAGTTTCTCATGAGGATCAATCATCCTTTATCACGAAACTGAAACATTTGGTCAAGACAATCTTGTCCCACATTGTAGGATATATTGTTCCTACTGGACTTGATTTTTATCAAATTATCATCATTGCACTCCTAAATCGAAGATCAAAAAACTTGCAAACTTTTAAACACTTGAATCATCTTTTCATGTCATATCATTCTAGCGTATCTACCTTGACAATTGATCACTTACCCAAACCAACTTTTGGACAATTGAATTCTAGCACAATATCTAACACACGTGTATGCCCATTCTAACTAGAGCTTAGAGACAAAGAATCGCAGAGACTGAAATTGAAACATTGGAAACAACTATAATCATGGAACATGAAGATGAAATACAAGTTGAAAGAGAAATAACAAAACAAAATATCAGAGACATCAAAAAAGATCCTCAATTCGATAAATTTATGCAAAAATTGTTGGAAGAAGAAAAAGAAAAATATTTCCTAATGTTAGCCAAATCCGGTGCTACACTTCCCCAAGATTTTCATGTAAACAAATTGACATAAAAGAAAAGTGATCCTCCTCCTAATAATGAACAATATGAGGATATCTCTGGTCTCAAAATGAATGACACGTCAATCCCCTAATAACACCAGAACCAATGAAGAAACTTACATACCCAAAAGAGATGAAGTAGAAATTCTGAATAACATTCAATCTAATGAGGACACAAGAAGAGATCCAGATCCTCCTAGAATACAAAATCATGGTTATGTGATAACAAATCATGTTGATAATCCTATCACAACTCTCACACAACAACTACAAACAATGAAAACACAAATTAAAGATATGTAGAGAGGAAATGTTAGAAGATACTCACTACAAGAAATTTGTCCTTATCCATTTGACAGAAACCTAAACATGATACCATTTCCTATAGGTTTTGAAACTCCTAGATATGAAAAATACGATGGAAGCACTGACCCCCAAGATCATATATGAGAATTTTACACAATGAGTATGAAATTTGCACATGAAGATACCTACTTAATGAGATTATTTCCGAAAAGCTTAACTGGATCAGCTATGGAATGATTCTCCAAACTTCCACCTGGAATTAGATCATTCTCAGAATTGGTGGATAAGTTTGTTTCACAATACTCTTAGAATATACAACATGAAGTAACAATGATAGACCTATGTAATGCCAAACAAAAGAGTGGAGAACCTTTCATGACATTTTTATAATGATGGAGATGATTAGCTTTGCGGTATCCTCGTACAGTGCCAGAGTATGAAAAAATGGACATATTCACCGACAAATTAAATGATCAAATGAGTTATTACTTAAAAATGCAATGAAATCAAAGTTTTGGAAAAATGATCGATAACGGAATCAAAATGGAGGAACCCATGATAAAGAAAGGTGAGTTGAAAATATACAAAGAAGGTGTCCATCCACATAACAACAATAATAACAACCACAATGATAAACCAAAGTTTTGGAATAGAAATTGAAATGTCATCAATGATGGAATAGTGAATAACAACAATGTGAAACTAAAACAACTGGCTTTTAATTTATCCACTCACTCAGCAGCGGCTCAGAAAAACATCCATTACCAAAAAACAACTATCAAAACTTTCTTTCGACGACAATTTACAAGCATTGGTGAATCCCTTAGGTCAGCACTAAAAACACTTCTCGCAAACAAATTGATCACTTTACCAGAAGAAAGGAACTAAGAACCTCAAATCAAACCACTCTGGTGGAATGATAACCATTATTGCGATTTCTATCGAAACAAGGGACATCACACAGATAATTGTCAGAAATTGAAACATATCACACAAGATTTGATTGATAATGGAGTAATAATAGTGGATGGACATACAACAAACAAATCTCATACAACTTTTAAAACTCCACTTCCAAATTATGAGAAAGGTGAATCATCAACAACAAACAATGGTAAGGGTAAAGCGAAGGTAAACTACACTCATACATATGACAATATGGTAAATGTGATTATAGTTAAAGAAAAAAAAAATCAAGAACATGCTCATGCTCATGCTATCACAAGAAGAAAAGCCAAATTTTTTTTGCTGGGTCCTACAACAAACACATCATCCACTACAAAACAATACAGTCTAGTGGAGAAATTGCAGAAAACACCTACACAAATATCCATCTTAGAATTGTTAAAGCTTTCACCTACACACAAAGAGATTCTAGAAAAAGCATTAATAGATACAATAGTTTCCAAAGATCTTGATATCGATCAATTCCAAACCATGGTGGGACACCTCACAACACCTCACTGCTTATCATTCACTGAAGAAGATGACATGTCCTTACAACATCCCCACAATGCTCCTTTGCATATTGAAGTCCTCATTCACAAAATGCACGTTAAACATGTTCTAATAGACAGTGGAGCTGGCCTAAATATTTGTTCATTGAGTCTTGTTCATGCCTTAGGATATTCAAAAGATGCAGTTGATGTCTAGAAAAGGATCACCATAAAAGCCTATGATGAAGAAGAATGTTCCTCCAAGGGAATTGTGATACTACCCATCAGAGTGGGACCTTTGCAGAAAGACACAGCATGCCAAGTTCTAGACTTGGACTTATCATATAATGTACTCCTGGGGAGACCCTAGATACACAACTTGCAATTTGTCCCATCAACATATCATCAGTGTGTAAAATTTCCCTACAATGGGCAGGAAATCACAATCTCTGTAGATTCAAATCCATTTCAATACCGCAACAATCTAAAATTGGCCCAAGAAGTCATTGTTCCTCATAACAGGGAGGCATCATCTTTGACCACAAAATCCAAAGAACAATCATTTGCTTCAATTCTATCAAGTATGGAAAAATAAATGTAGCTAAGAGATAGAGGGAACAGAGAATATTCAATATCACAATTACCACTTTCTCCTAAATCCTTTGGAAAACCATCAAACTCTAAACAACAACCAATTGTAAAACATCTTCCTATATTTGATGGAGCATTTGTTAGTGTTGGAACCTTATCAAAGGAAACATAAGACAAAGATGTGCTACAATGGCTATACAAGGATGAAGAATGTCAACAAAAGATCAACAATATCAGAATACCTACAAAAAATTATGGAAAAGGATTTAACATTCTCAGAAGAATGGGATATACCGGAACAGGTCCTATAGGAAAAAGAAAAGAAGGTATCTCAGAACCTATCCAACCTTACACTCAATAGACTACATAAAAAATAGGCTTAGTGTATGGACAAGTCACTCTATTGGAAGACACATCTTTTAGTCAACAACAAGAAGAATATAAAAATAGACAAGAACAAGTGGCAATTGAAAGGGAGCAACAAACACAAGCAGACATGAAATGGGAAAAGAAGACAGCTTCAAATCAACAAGAGAAACAAACTAAAAGCAACTCTCAAGCATCATTAAATCTCAATCAAAACAAGAAAGAAGCTAATATTAATCAAGGAGAGCTCATAGAAAAATTGACAGAACTCAATCTCAGTCCTAAAGAAGTTGAATATGAAAGAAGAAAAGATACAGCCAGAAAAGAAGAAAAAATGCTATATGACCAAATCTATAGATTGCAAGATGTAAATGATATAGATTCTAATGAATGGGAATGGGATTCCTATCACTTTGAAGAATTAGCTGAAGAAAATTGCTTTGAAGGAGATGTAGGAGTCGATGTAGTTCACATGTATGTAGGACAAATGTCAAGAACTAGTTCACTTGAATTAGAATCACATTCGATTGAGTTGGACTTAACCGAGGATGATTAGGAGTTTCTTACATGAGGTCATTTTGATGAGAGTACCATTCTAGACATCAACATACATATTTAAAACTTTGATACATCCATCATGACCCTTGAAACCCTCAAAACATCCCAACATGAAGATTCCCTACCTCTAATCCACCCCAAGCTTATTGATTGGGAAAATGAAGGACATACCACCATTGATACCTTTCCAAATGACCATGCCATATATGTATATCTTAATGCAATCAAACCCATAACAACTCTTACCAGGAATGTCAGAAATGCATCTTCCAATCAAGTGGGTGCCAAATCTCCTAGTCGCAAAAGTTAAAATAAAGAAAAGAATATCAGGTCTAATGCTGAAAACCATTTATTGGCAACATTAGATTCAGAAAAAATAAAAACAAAGGATGCATCTAATAGTGAAAACCTCCTTAAGGCACTGAAAGATGAGAGATTCGACACTTTACCTGAGCACTATCAAGAAAGGTCATCCATTTTGATCAGACCAACAGAGGCAGTTAACATTGGCACAATAGAGAAACCAAAGATTCTTGATCCAGTGACTTCTCTATCAAAAGAAGAAATGCAACGATATGTGGAATTATTTAAACGATGGCAAATCAATTTTGCCTAGTCATATGTAGACATGCTAGGGTTAGATCCAAAGCTTATTATGCATCACTTAAATGTTAGTCCAGGAGCCAAACTAGTCAAACAAAAGTTAAGGAAAATGCATCCGCATATAGCTCTTTTGGTCAAAGCCGAACTAAAGAAATTATTGGAAGTAGAATTCATCAGACCTATATCCTATCTTCAATGGGTATCCAACATCGTTCCTATTTCAAAACTAGATAGAAGCATTAGAATATGCACAAACTTCAAATATCTTAATAACGCATGTCCAAAGGATGACTTTCCTTTGCCTAACATCAACATCATTGTAGATTTAACTGCTGGACACTCCATGTTTTCTTCAATGGATGGTTTCTTTGGATACAATCAGATCAAAATAGCACTCGAAGACCAAGAAAAGACAGCTTTCACATATCCATGGGGTACATTCTACTAGAACGTCATGCCTTTTGGATTAAAGAATGCAGGTGCTACATATCAAAGAGCTATGGCAACTATATTTCATGACATGATGCATACATTCATGGAAGACTATGTAGATGACATATTGGCTAAATCATATAAAAAAGAAGAACATATAGAGATATTGGAAAATATCTTTGACAGGTTATAACAATACAAGCTAAGGCTAAACCCTAAGAAATGTGCCATTGGTGTTACTTCAGGAAAGCTATTGGGATACATTGTTTCAACTAGAGGTATTGAAGTAGATCCAGCTAAGGTAAAACCAATCATGGAAATGACATCTCCCAAGAATATAAGTCATTTCAGATCACTCCAAGGAATACTCCAGTCAATCAAAAGATTTGTTGCTCAACTAGCAGATAAATGTCAACCATTTATTCATCTATTGAACAAAAATGTTCATTTCAAGTGGGACCACCAATGTGAGGACACATTCAAAAAGATCAAGGCTTATCTCATACAACCACCTATCCTAATGTCACCAATTCCAAGAAAACCATTGTTACTTTATGTATCAACTACTGAAACATCATTAGGAGTTTTGCTTGCACAACAAGATAATGAAGGAAAAGAACGAGCTATCTACTACATCAGCAGAACACTAGTAGGATACGAGATCAACTATTCACCAATAGAAAAATCATGCTTAGTAGTAGCTTTTGCTTCTCAAAAATTATGATACTATCTACTATCTCACTCCATCAAGTTAATTGCTAAAATTGATCCTCTAAAGTATTTACTCAGCAAGGCAACATTAACAAGATGACTAGCAAAATGGATCATGATCCTGAGTGAGTTTGATATTGAGTATGTTGATAGAAAAGTTATCAAAGGACAAGTTATTGCAAATAAACTAGCAGAGGCACCACTTCAAGATGATCATCCTTTACACATTGAATTTCCTGATGTTGATATCCTAGCAATCACAATAAAAACATGGCAATTATACTTTGATGGTTCATATACACAGCATGGGTCAGGAGTAGGTATTCTTTTCATCACACCACAAGGTCATACAATCCCAAAGCATACAAATTAAGCTTTCCATGCACCAACAATACAGGAGAATATGAAGCTTTGGTAACAAGTATCAAAATGGCTATAGAATGGAACATTACACAACTTCAAGTCTTTGGAGACTGAGCTTGTCATTAATCAAATTAATGATGACTATCAAACAAAGGACAAAAAATTAATGCATTATAAAAAGATGGTTGATGATATCAAGAAATACTTTGTAGAAATAAATTTTGAGCAGATTCCAAGAAATGATAACAAAATAGAAGATGCCATGGCTACACTTTCTTCTCTCCTTCAGACATAAGAAAATCAACAACGTTATGAATTCCTAGTGGAAGAATTATTTTACCCCGCCTATAATTGTCCTGATTCTCAAACTATTTTTCACCTTGGGGGGCATGATTCCTCATACTATGGCCAAACTTACACATACCTGAAAGATAACATCTTACCTTTGGACTTATCAAAAAAATAAAAAAGAGAAACTTTATTCGCCAATCCTCCAATTTCACTCTCGTCACGAATACCCTATTTAAACGAGGTCTAGACAATACTCTTTCAGATGTCTTGAACAAGAAGAATATGAGAATGCCTTACATGAAGTCCATAACTACATTTGTGGCACTCATTCAAGTGGTCTTACCCTTTCAAAAAAACTCATATGCTTGGGATATTATTGGCCGACCATGGAACAAGATTCTTTTCAGATAGCTAGAACATGCAAACAATGTCAGATCCATGGGAATTTGATTCATGCACCAACATAACTTCATGCTTTGGCAACATCTTGGCCTTTTTGTCAATGGGGTCTTGATCTAGTAGGAAAGATAAATCCTTCTTCATCTAATGGTCACAAATTCATCCTTGTAGCTATAAAATATTTCACAAAATAGATTGAGGCAATACCTCTCTTAAATATCACAAGGAAACAAATTATTGCATTTATCTTGAATTACATCATCTGTCACTATGGAATACCAGTGACCATTATCACTGATAATGGGCGATCGTTCAAGAATCAGGACGTACAAGAGTTATGTGAGAAGTTCAAGATCCAACACAGATTCTCCACACCCTATTATCTACAATGGAATGGGCAAGTAAAAGCATCAAACAAAACTATTCTAAAAAATCCTCAAAAACACAATGAATGATGATGGAAGAGATTGGCATATCTAATTAAACCCTACTCTATGGGCCTACAATACTAGTATTCACACACCAAAAGGGCCACACCTTTCTCTCTTGTACATAGATCAGAAGCAATACTGCCAATAGAAGTAGAGATACCTTCTCTAAAAGTATCATTAAAAGGTTTCATCCCAGATGAAGAACAACGAGTATCTAGACTGCAAGAGTTAGAACTGATACATGAATGAAGACAAAATGCCTTTAATCATTTAAAGGTATGTCAGCAAAGAATGTGTTGGTGCTATAATCATAGGGTCAAACCATAAATCTTTCAAGTGGGGGAACTAGTACTAAAAGAAAATCCACGCAACCAGGCAGATCGAGAAAAGAAAGGAAAGTTTGAACCAAACTAGTTAGGTCCATTTGTGGTCACAATCGTATTCAGATCAGGAGCATATCAGCTATCAACATAGGACAAAGATAAGCTTGAGGAACCTATCAATAGCATGCATCTAAAGAGGTTTTATGTCTGAAAAAATAGAAAAATCCAAAAAAAGGTGAAAAACAAAAATCAAAAACAGTAAAAAAGAAAAAAAAAAAAAAAAATCAAATATGAGAAAAAGTGCAATAAAAATAGATGGTGAAAACCTGGCAAATAGGCGCTATTTGTCTACTAGCTCTTCCATCTATTAGTTCATGCATCTTTCCACTTGCATGCATTCATGTTCCATCTGCGTTGTTCATATGCATCATAAAGCTTTTGTACATATGCAGGCATCGCAGCTGCTCTCTCACCATGGTTTGGATCATTGAGTATATCATAATGACTTTGTTTCTAGGCTTGGGGAAAAATCCTACACTTAGCTAGGGGCAAAAACTCTTGATCAATTCTGAGCTTAATCAAACAAGTAGAACAAACAGTTAGACAACCCTTAACAAGCGAAAACTAAAACACATCCAACGGTGAACATGAGATCAAATTATCAACCATCAAACTATCACAAAGTCAGTCTAAACACATGGATAATATCTTTTGGATAATGATTTTAACATGCTTGTTCAACCTTTCTATCTTGATTTTCGCTATCATGATTCTGAGTAACTCCAGGATGTCTTTGGCTAGAGGAACAAGGAGGGAACATGATATTTTTCTTGTCTTCTATCTGAAAATTAAGCATTAATATGTGCAAATTTGTCTCAGAATATGATCAATGGAATATCATTGAATACATTTCCGATTTGTGTATAGAAATGATTAATACTGCCTATTTTACGCAAGCAACACTCAGGTCATCTTGGTTCAATTATACCTTGATGCTTGTGTTAACTTTCTATATCAAAATCCAGGAAAGTAATGCTCAGTTCATCATGATTTAATTATACCATCGATGTTTGCACTCACTTCCCACATTTCAAAAAGCTCAATGATGACAAAAAGCAATAATCCAGTGACTGGTCTGGTCATAGTTTGCATTTTATTGCATTTGCATTTGCATTTAGCTTGCATTTCATTCTTGCATGAGATCCTACAAGCTCATCTAATCCAAGGCTAAATATATCACAGGAATTAGCAAAGCATCATCAAAGGTGTATACACAATCAGAATAATGACTCATATCTCTCCAGATATTGTCAACCCATCCCAAATCTTATGATTCCCCTCAAAAGAACTACCATCAACACATCTAATTGGTCCTGCACCTGATATCAACGAATCTGTCAGTTCTTTATCTAATCAATATTATCAATTCTGTCAATTGATTACATCTGATCTATATGATTATGTCTTATACAGGATGTATCCTTCCTGAAACCAGACATTCAGATCTAGTCTTATACAGGATGTATCTTTCCTGAAACTAGATGTTCTGATCTAGTCTTATACAAGATGTATCCTTCTAGAAACAAGATGCTTTGATCAACTTTGTCTTATACAGGATGTATCCTTTCTAAAACTAGACTAAATCTCAATAAATCTTATCATATCCAATCAAGCTTTATCAAACAATCAAAATTGTATCATCGAGATCATAGAACTCACATTTTCATCAATCAACATTGTAGAAATCAAATCAATTTGAATCAGGACATCAATCTCGCAAATCTCAATTAATCTCTTGAGGGGGAATCATCATACCACAATCTATCAATCAAGGACTAGGGCATCCTATGAAACCAATATCAACATCAAAAGGAAATTATTCTTTGAATCAACGCATCATCACACCTCACTTCAAAGAGGGGCAAAATGTATACACCTAAAAATGGTCTGAAGATAATTAATTGAATAAGCAATTATTTAATTAATCCTCCTTCCCAATTTAATTGAATTCATAAGTAATTTGATTAAATTCTCCCATTCATCTACCTATTAATAAATCTAAGGATTTATTTAATAGGTTCATATCAATAATCCCCTTTGATTAATTAATTCCCCCCATCAAATCTACTTCTTCTAAATCTCCTAAATAATTAAAACAAATCAAATTCATGAGTTGTTGAAATTAATTAGCCTTTTCCTATTATTTGAATTTTTAAATTCAAATTCTCCTAACTTTTAGCCACCTAACCTAAGCATTCCTAAACCTAACTCATTCCATCTAACCCCGGGTTTAATTAGCCCCATCCTACCTTGCACATCCTAACCACCATGTCCCCTTTCCTTGAACACTTTGCCCTCTCATGAGCAAAGCTTTGTGACACATGTCACTAAATGTTCCCTTTTATCCAACCTCTTCTAGAAGTTTCTTGACACTTGTCACCGTGGAGATGACATTGTCCCCTTTCATCCAACCCCTTCTCCTACCAACCTCCAATTGTTCCCTTTAATCTAACCTCTTTGCCAACCTCCTCTAATTTAACCATTGATATCTTCAGACTTAATCTTGACCATTGATTCTTGCCACCTCACCACCTAGCCTTGGAAATCCCATAAATAGACCCCATTTTGGAGTTCAAAGGATCCCAAAATCCCATCTCATTTGCATTGAAGCATTGTTACTATAGTCATATAGCTCTTAGCAATATCATTTTAGCATTGTCATCATGTTCAATTTTAGCTTAAGTCTAGTTTATTTTCTAGCTCAATTTGCTTATCATCTAGCTTAATCTCATCATTTCTAGTTTAAATGCATCATCATTATCATATTAAATACTCCATCTAGGTGTAGTCAAGTCACTGGAATTGCTAACCATATCTGAGAGAAAATTCATACTTGCATTTATTAGGAGGTGATAGATTGATTAGCTATGGTTTATCTTTCTTTTCTTTAAATTCATTAACCATGCTTGTAATGATCTATTGAGTGTTTTGTGTTGCAGGAAGAGGTATACACTTCATAGACATGATAGTTTCTACTCCACATAAGCAACTAAGAAGCTCTATATAATGATGAAGTTCAGGATTCCGATATGTGCAATCCTTTTGCCCCACATTTCCTTATCTTGTTGAACCTATGCCATGATTTTTGCGTGATTCCCCAAGTGTCCTACGCATAGGAAAAGGGGGGAATTAATCTTTGCCACTGTTGAGAAGTCATTTGTTTTTAGGGCCTTAGTTTCCCTAACATAGTTAATTATCTCTTCAAATGATTGAGTTATAAATTCTAGGCTTTCTATAGTTTTTCCATCTTCCTTCAGGAAATTAATACCTATGCATTTCAAATCATGTTGCATTGATAAAATGAGTTGAGATAATCATCTCACAATTTAGAAAATTCACTGCATTACTATTCCACTACATAATTTTGCCATTCAATATTTCTCCTGCACACATAAAGAACATTGTCATCCAGGCCATATATTGGTTTTTCTAACAAAAATTTCATGATGCCATATTTCTATACATCAACCATCTAAACTACCAAAGCTCTCCATTTGGTTTCCTCTTTTTTTCAATTGGTAATTTCTATCTCAAGTTATTTCATTACAATGACAAAATTTTCATACACCTTGCTCAGATTCTTAAAATATTTTGTACTAGATTGTGCGATCCCATCTAGCCATTCAAGGAAAATCTCAGTTACCTTCTTTATCTTGTGGATTTTCCCAAGAAGATTTTTATTAATAGGAGACTTAGGGTCAAATGACATAGGCATCTAAGAAATTGGCTGAGCATTTGAATTATGAATGGTGTCTATATATTCTGCCATATGCCTCAGCGTTTCTTTGAGATTTTGTTTGCCTTGTTCATCTTTCCATGTCCTGTTAATTATTCTCTTGGTGGAATCTTATAAATGGTGAACATTTTCTACATAGGATCCAACACCTAAATTAACCTTTTCAACATTAAAATATTTTACTAATGGATTCTCTATTTCTTTGTTTAAAACAAGATGTGCTATTTCAGTAGTCCAACTTCCTGTATCCTGATAAAAATCAATTTTTGAAACATTTTTTAACCTTCTAGACTTCAAAGTCTTTCCCAGGCACTTGCTAACCATCTCCTCAATTGGAATTGACATAGGAACCACATTCCTTTTCTTGCTACTCAGAGTGGTGTCCAACCAAAAATGAGTACTGGGACCTGCATCTTTCTACACTTGAGGTTGGTCAACATTAGCTATAATCAATGAATCTCCAGTGTCTTGTTCTTGTTTCTTAGGTTCTTCAACATCTCCAACCTCTAAAGAAGGTACTTCAGTGTTCAGTTCTGCCATTTTATCCTCATCTTCTGGGGACGCCTCTAGATCGACCAACACTGAACTTTTTGGCAACTTTTTATCTTTACTCTTGGTTCACAACCTGCTGATGCAAGCTAGAATTTGGCTGACTAGGGACTTCTTTGAACCTTTAATAGTATTTATTTCAAGCTCAACCCTAGTATCACCTAAATCAAAAGTTTTAACAAACTTATTAGATAAAACCTTTTGAATAGGAGAATCTTTGATAACAAGCTTTCCTAGTCTCTTTTTTTGTAGTCACTGTTTAGTCCTATGGATGATAGGGAAAGTCCTCATTTGAATCTGATTTTCCTCTTTCTTATGTGACTCTATCTCAGGAATTGGGGTACTCTATACTTTCTCTGTTTATTGTGGATCAATAAAATCTTCTCCATCATCCACAATTCCTATTATAATCATTCTAAGATGGAAAGAAATAATATGTTCTACTATGAATCTTGAGAATGTTCTTCATCTGACTTCAAACTCATCTCCACAATCCTCCCAAAACTATTCCATCTATGGAACATTTGAGAAATTCCCTTTAAGAGCTAAATGTGCTTGAGCATAACCTTTGATGTCAAAATTTGATCAAGCAACATAGTGTTGAAGATTTAATTTCTTGAAATCAACCTCCAGATTCAAGGCATCCGAGATAGAATGACAAATGTAGTAACCCAGCTCAACTGGGAAAGAGATACCTAAATCTTGACTTTCCAGAGTTTTCTTGTCAATATGAGAAAGCTGCTTACACAATTCAATTAGCACAAAGTGGTCAAGGGTAAACCTTGGCAATTTGAATGGTTCTCCTTCAAACCCTCCAACGCTAATATAGGTGAACTGAGGATACTGAATGAAATAGCTCCCATAGGTGCTTATTAGCTGAATTTCCTCATTGGATAATCTCTTATTCACATTGCCTCATAGTTCATAACTTAGCTTTCTTGCAAATACATCATGAACTTTTCTGAAATCTTCATGGCATTTGTGTAACTAGAGGTGTGGGTGGTAATCATAGATTTTCACTCCATCAAACCATTCAGCATGATGCAACCTTGGCCAAGATCTAACACATGCTAAGCAATAGAACACATATGAGGACATGTAGAAATTGTTTTTCCAAAGATAATTACTTAGCCCCTCATGCAATCTCTCAACAATTAATTCTGCCCAATCAATATATCTCTTTTCATCCAATATGACTTGGATGTAAAAATATACCCAATCTTCCCAATAAAATGCCTATTGACTCCCTTTAACTTTATGCAACAAAATGATGATATCTCTTACCTCCTTAATAAAAATGATCCCTAGTCAAGGGTTTAGGAAATTTGGAACCACCCTTCTGGAACTTTAGGAGGCAATTCCTAGCTATAATGCTTTTGTATTGGCCTTTCTCTTCTAAGAAAAACCCATACAAGGTGGTTATTGTCCAGTCTTCATAAGGTTCTTTAGCAAGAATTTTAAAGACTGCCATAATGGTTTCCCTATTCACATTCAACAAAACACCCCCATTTGCATTTCCGATGCACCTATGTATAGGATCATACTTATTCATATACTCAAGCACTAATTTGGGGCACTATATGGTAGCAGGGAAAACTGAAGCTTCTATTAACCCACTGTCAACAATTATTCCCATCATAGATGAACTAGAGGGATTCTTATCTCTTTCTATAATTTCATCTAAATCTTCATGACCTAGGGACATATCCCCAAATTCTGGAAGAGAGCAACCTAGACCAGATTTTGGCCCTGGTTTTAGTGGTATGCATCTCATGTTCAAAACCAAAACAAGCAGCAATAGTACCCACTACAATTACTATAACAAAATTAATAGTTTCTTCCTTGCAGGATGAAAATGACAGAGATGGCAATGATTTTCAACTCACCTTTCATATAACTGTGTGTCTACTAATTCTAAGAAAATTACCTCCAACATCAAACCTCCTTCTTTCTTAATTAAGATTTTTTTTCTAAAGAGATAAATCTTTATGTACAAAATGATATAAATGGATAATAATCCAGTTTCATGATTACCACAACTCATTCACTTGTGTTGAGTGATGGCAGAGATGACACTTATGACACCCACTTTTATTACATAACACTTCGCGTGAACTCTCATCAGAAAAATGATTACCACCTTGTGAAAAAAAGAATCTTTTCAAATAAATCACCGGGATTCCTAAGAATATTTCCTTTATGATATCGGTCTTTCTTCTTTCTTTGCCTTGCAAAGTGCTCGCTTTAAATGTAGAATGGATGAACTATTGAACCAATGAACTTATGAACCAAGAAAGGTTCAACGGTTCAGGTTCACTTCCCGCTTGAGCTATCTGAACATGTTAAACTTGACAAAACTAAGACATAGTATATACATTGAACCAATGAACTGATGAACCAAGGGAGGTTCAACAAAAAGGTTCAGAGACATGCAAACTCTAGACATAAAGAAGTCCTGGCTAAGACACACCGACTATGCTAAAATTAACACTCACACTATCCTTACAAGAATATTCTGAAGCAAAATAAAATCAATAAATGCAAGGATAGGTGGTAACAATTGGCTCTGACTGGGGATTAGGACTGTGAAGAACTAGGATATGAACCTAGAATATCTAGTTACGCACTAACTTTTAAGCATAGGAAGAAGGATTGAGATAAAATGAAACACACATGACTAACACACTAAAACAAAACAACTAAACTAAACTATGTACAAAGACAGGGGACTCCTATTTTACAAAATTGATAAAGTTTCAAATCTTGCCCATTATAGGACAAAGGCAAGATAGTTCCATCTAGATATTCTAACTTGAAAGAGTTAGGACCCAATACCTGATGGATTCTGCACGGTCCCTTCCAAAGAGAATCAAATTTTCCATGAGCTCCTTTCAGTTCTCTTCTCTTGTCCCACAACAAAACTTGATCACCTTGCATAAATTTCATGGGTTTGGCCTTTTGATCAAATATATTTTTAACTTGAGCCTGATGATTAGTGATATGATCAACCAGCTCATTCCTTTCTTCCTCTATTTTGGTTAGGTACATTATCCTTTTCTCTAGAGAACTCTAAAAAATATTGATCTTCAATCACTCTCTACAATTTAGTTGTTGCTAGCTCCAGTGGAAGTGACAACTGAGCCCCCATCCCATATACTAATTTAAAAGGTGAATTTCGGTCGACCCACCATGCTTCATAAATATTTTTATGTCAATCTTTAGGGTTATCACTTACCAACTTTCTCATAATGGCTATCAAGGTTTAATTGTTGGACTTTGCCTATCCATTCCCATGTGGGTAATAATCTAATGAATGAGAAAGTGAGATATTGCGATCATAACAAAACATATCTATTTTTGTTGAGGAAAATTTGGGAGTGTTATCACTGAGGATCTTCTAAGGAACACCAAAGCGTACTATTATGTTTTCCTTCAGAAAATTACACACAACCTCAAAAGTAGTTTTCTTAACTAGGATAGCCTCCACCCACTTGGTAAAATAATCGGTTGTAGTCAGGATATGAGTATTCCCTACACTTGAAGGAGGTGAAAAAGGACCAATGAAGTCTAAACCCCATTGTTTAAAGGGTTCATCTATGATAACCAGTCTTAGTGGGAGAGCTGCTAATTATGGCCTTTCAGAAAACAACCTGCTTTTCTCACAATTGGCTACCCATTTGTATGCATCTTTGAACATTACAGTCTAGTAATAACAATTCCTAAGAATTTTGAAAGTTGTTATAGTAGATGAGAGGTGACCTCCACATGCCTCATCATGAAAAGCCTTTAAAAACTTTTCTTGGTGATCACTATCCACACATCTTAAAAATGTCCCATCTAAGCCTTTTTATACAAAACATCATAAAAAATTACATACTTTGTCGCCTTCAACCTTAAATTTCTTCTCTCCCTAGGGGAAATGTATTCTAGACATTCTCCATATGTTAAATAATGAGCCTTATCAACAAACCATGGATCTCAAAGACCAACAAATAAGACTATGGGAAACTCCTCTACCTTGTTTTCTTTATTTTCAGCAATTAGATGACATAAACCATGTCCTCGGACAAGACTCATTGGCTTGATATCTAGATAAAACTCCTATATTTTTGAGACCCAAGTAGTGCAATTATTCAAACCTATCTCTTATTGATTTAGGATACTCTTCAAGGTAGAATGAGGTACATGCACAATAGAATGAGAATTTAGAATATAATACCTAAAGTGCTTAACAACTTTAACTACTCCAAATGCTTGTTTCTCAATTATAGAATATTTCAGCTCATGATTTTTGAGTGGCACACTCATAAAGCCTATAGGAACTTCATCATTTTTCTCATTCTTTTGCAACAAAATGCCAGACATAGTATGCTCAGAGGCATAGCAATAAATGATAAACTATTTTTGAAAATATGGATTAACCAAACTTGGTGCCTAAGAAATAACTTCTTTTACCTTTTTGAAAGCTTTCTTGGCTTCTTCATTCCACTTGAACACCTATTTTTCACCCATCATTCCCCCAATATGTTTAGTGATTTCTGCAAAATCCGGCACAAACCTCTTAAGGAAGTTAACCTGACCAAAGAAAGATTTAACGCCACTTCTATTGGATGGAAGGGTTAACTGTTGGATGGCTCTAACTCTATCTAGATCTATTTTTATGCCTTTCTTGGAGACAACATGCCTTAATAGCTTTCCCTATGTAACACAAAAGGTAGACTTTTTCAGGTTCAAAGAGACACCATGATCTTTACACCTCTGCAGAACAGTTCGTAAATCCCTTAGGTGATTCTTCCTTCACCTAGAAAAGACAGTTAGATAATCCAAATAGATAACAGTTGTCTTATTAACTAAGTTGCCAAAAGAAAGGTTCATTTCCCTTTGGAAATTTGCTCCAACATTTATCAAATCGAAGGGCATACGGTTATAAGTGAAGGTTCCCCATGGGGTAGTGAAGGCATTTTTGTGTTGGTCTGCTTCAGCAACACTTATCTAGCTATAACTAGAGAGCCCATCTAACATTGAAATCATCTCAAATCTAGCTACAGTTTGAAGGATATGATCCATGGTCAATAGAGGAAAATTATCCTTGAGGCTAGCTTGATTTAAATTTCTGAAGTCCACACAAATTATTATCTCCCCATTTTTCTCGCACACCAGGACAATATTTGCCACCCAAGTCGAATGATGAATTGGGTATATAATCTTGTCTTTCAGAATTTTATTCACTTCTCTGAAAATGGCATCGACAACTTTAGGATTATAGTTTCTCAATTTCTATCTAAAAGGTATTGCTCCTAGTTTCAAAGGAATGTGATGCTGAAACTGACCTTCCTTGAAAATCTTTAAATCATCAGATGACTAAGAGAAAAAATATTTATAACTTAACAAGAGGTTAATAAACCTACACATTTCCTCAAGCATGCAACACTTACCTAGATTAATGAACTTTGGGTTAGACTCGTCTCTAATATTTACCTTTTCATAATCTCCTAACTCATTTAGACTAGGAGCATTTTTGTTTCCTAAATACCCATCCTGTCTGTCAAATAGTTTCTCAAGACACACTAACCCCTTAGGAATTTTATTCCCTTTCAACTAAATTATATTTTCATCCAAATTATCTCCTAGATCAGGGAAAAATTCTCTACATTCAGAGCCAAAACCTTAAAAAAAGTTGTCATGAACATACCTGTGCTCTACAAAAAATTATCAATCTTCTTATCACTCTCAAACACCTGCCAAGATTCAGAATTATCAAGCATATTGGGATGATAAAAAATTTGAATTCTATATGTTTCCTCCTTAAAATAAGGATGTGGGAGTATCAAAGAAGGCGATACCATGAGCGAATCAACCTAGGTATTCTGATCCCTAGGAATAGCCTCAATTGAAAATGCATCAAAGCTTTCAATTTGGTCCCAAACTCTATTTATGTAATGCTTTAACCTTTCATTCTTCATAGTAAAGATACTTCTCACCTATTTAACAATTAACTTAGCATCCCCTTTGACTCGAAGCACCTTTATTCCTTTTTTCTTTGGACTCTTCTATCCCCAATAGTAAAGCTTCATATTCTATTGTATTATTAGTATTCTTAAACTCCAATTTAAAATCAAAAGGAAACTTCTCATCATTGGGAGAGATCAGAACAACTCCTACTCCCAAGCCAGTTGTTGAACAACTACCATCAAATTCCATGATCTAAACATCATCAGAGCATTTAGGTTCAGGTATAGAGTTCTCATCTTGGCTATCAGAGAAAATTATGTAATTACCAAAATCGCATTCCTAATACAATATCTGGGACTTGGAGTCATCAAAAGGAAACACAGTAATTTTTGGTTTAGTTTCAGGTTGTAAAACCACTTTTTGCTTTCCTACTAGAATGGTTTCCTATAACCCATCCATCTTAATTTCGCCACCGAAATCCTTACAAAAAATTTTTCTCAACAACATGCCATAACTAGCAGGTATATCAACTAGAAGAATAGTCAATTTCACTCTCTTACTAGGATGAGCTACAAGAGCTACCTACGCATTCTTAATCTACCCAAGCAAAGGAATTTATTTTGAATCCATGGAATAACGTCTACCAAATGTTTTTGTGAGGGATAAACCTAAAGGTTTGGCTATTGCAAAGGGTATAATATTGTCTAATGAGCTAGAATCTATGATACAATTATTAAGCTTGTGACCATTGATAAACAAAGACATAAAAAGGATCTGGCTTAGAGTCAGATGAAGAGGAAGAATTATTTGGTTTATTTTCAACCAAATCAAGGGTAGGCTTAGTTGACCCAAACAAAGAAACAGGCATTTCAACATCAAAAGACTCTGCATTAATAGAGCTTTGGCTGCCAGGCTCAAATTGATGATCTTCACCTTTAACATATTTTACTAATTTTTCCAACTCCTTGGGATTCAACTTGAGATATTCAGCAGAAGAAATTTGAATTTTTGAAGATTTATAAAAAATCATGATATCAAATTGATGCAAGAGCATCCCCGGTTCATAGCAATCTTGCATCAAACAAAAATATTTTGTTTTCTATTTTGTAATTAGTTTGTTGTTTTAGTTTTCTGTTATGTGTGTCCCAATTTTGGCTCACTAGTTCCTATGCAGTTGGATTCTACTTGAAGAATTGATCATCCTTCTTTCTTTGAAACCGCATCTCATTTGGATCACTTTTTGACAAGATATCACTACCGATTTCCTTGGCAGTTTCTTGTTACCGGTTGCCTGAGACCTATTCTGGTGATCTACCAAAACCCATTCTAAATCTTGTGAAGCCTGGGACATTGATCTCGATGTTTCTTGGCATGTGGCTGACCTTCTACATTTCATCCTTTTTATTTTCTGGAGGAATCTCTTGGCGGAGGCCAACCTTATTCATTTTTGCACGTTAAGTCTTGTTCTTTGGGTTTTGATCCTTTTTGGGCTGACTCGATCCTTTGGATCGATATATATATTTTTAATCATTCTTTAGAATGCAATCAATCAGAGAACTAAGAAGTATTAGATAGATAGACTGTGCCTATGTTAGGATTGATGATAGTCCAAAGATAATGAGAGGGGGGGGGGGGTGAATCAGTATCTAACCGGTTTACAGAATATTTAACCTTATTAAGTATTTTGCATTCCAAAACAGTGTATCGGTAAATAAGAATTAATGCAGTAAATAGGAACAATAAAGACAACATAGAAAGCACACCATAACACTGTTGGTATTTTGGTATGGTTTTGTCATTGATGTCAACACCTACTAAAACACTAGCACTTTGGAGATCCAACAACATTCACCAGCAAGTAAGTAACTATTGCACAGTTACTGGTATATGGTTCACCGGCAGGATATAATGATCATTGACACTTGGAATGATATGGAGGACACCTGGTAATGTTGAAGACATCATGTGGACAATTTGTTTTGAAGAATTAATCATTGGTATATTCATATTTGCATATTTGCTTTTACCGACAAATAGGTCCAGGGTTACCTAGGGTTACACCAGCAGGTTTATCTTTTCCAGATCAGCATGGCATGCTATGGAGATGATTAATTATTGTTGTAAATTCTTTAAGCCAACATGTTTAATTGGTTATTGCATTGGATATTATATTTTTTGTAAAATGTTTTTATTGTAATATCTTGTAGAGCCGAACTACTGAAATTGGTCTTAGGTTATGGTATAAATGTAAGATCTTATTTGTAAGATCGAATGTGGAATGTGAAAAAGAATTGTGAGAAGGTATATGTGAGATTAAGCAAAGCTATACACAAAGACATCATTTGAAGGTGAAGCTAGGTTTTTGTGAAAGCATATCAGCATTACACCAGTACTGAATCCAGCATATGAAGATGCTATTCTATGTAGTACATTATTATTGGATTTAACCGTCCAAATGTAGTCAGTGTGACTCCCTTTTTGTGGTTGAGCAGTGATCTCTAGGCTATTGGCCTTTCTGCATGTCCAGACCCCATTTATGTACAATTACTATCTGTAGTAGTATCATCTGATTATGGGTAAGGTTTCCCACCATGGTTTTTCTGCCTACAGGGTTTCCACATACAATTATTGGTGTTATGTGTTTTGGATGGCTTTGTGTTTATGTTTCGTGCATTAATCTTTACCAGTATAGCAATTAACTGTTAACACTATCTACCAGCATACTTAACTAGTTTACTAGTATTAAGCATTAAGTTGGGTAAGTTGTTTTTGGTTTGAATTTATTTGACAACTGATTCACCCCCCCTCCCCCCTCTCAGTTATCTTTGAGACCTAACAAACACAAGATGTTTAATGGGGAAACTCGGTGTGAGAAAAACCTCGATGGGATTTGTGACCCACAATATTCACTAACTAGCCAATGAATGGATATTACTTACAAGAGGGGCCTGCACATGCAGGAAGGCCAACTGCCTAGAGCTCACTACTCAATTACAAAAGGAAGTCTCACTAACTTATAAAATGGATTATGAGAATCCAATATAATGTACTGCTATAATTCAACATCTGCTATGCTAGGTTCAATACCAGTTTAAGCTCATACTATAACCATAAACCCTTATACAACATCTGCCTTAATATTTGCTTATCATTTCTACATCCATGCTACCTTATTACTAAAATGATTTACAAGATCTCATACATATATGAGTCTTATTACAATATTCCATGTTGGCTTACAAAAGATATTACAATTAAATACAAAAAGTTGTTCCTATTAGCTGGGATGTCGGTGAACATTGTTGTCCTTGCCAGTGGTTGTGCCTATCAGTTTCCACAATGCTGCAAGGTTGCCATCAATGAAAATATCTTCAATCACCTTCAATTCTGATTGGAGTATGCAATGCCAACAATCTCCCCCTTTGGCATTGATGGCAACACTCATGGGAAAAATCAAAAAACTGTATCCAAAAATGAAGTCCAAAATTTTACCAAAAATGTGTGCTCCAAAATGTGTGCTCCCCCTGAGTAGATGATCTCCTCAGATAATCATTTTTCTCTATCCTACTACTCCCCCTTTGACACCAATGACAAAAGTTGTCAAAATTGTCAAATGAGTGCAGTTTTCAGCTTGAACTTTGTAATTGGTTGGTTACAATCTGGAATAAGTCTGGTAAGACCAAATCCAAGCTTTGAATAAACTTGTTACTGTCCTTCATAGCTGCCCCAGTTCTCTGAATTGTATCGGTGAGATGATTCATTTGTTCTTCCGGTGTCTTTTGATCTTGAATTAGTGCCTCAGAGATTTCTTTTTGCAGAGAGATAAGATGATCTAACTTAGGACTGAGTTTGCACTTTAGCTCTCTAGATTTTGCCTTTATCCTTTCCTTCTCTAATTTTTCTTCAAATCCAACAATTTCTTGTTCAATAACTGATATAGGTTCAGATGAACCAATTATATTATCAGCTATGTCATTAATCTCCTTTTGAACTTTGCTGATTTCTTTGTCAATATCCACTGTCAACAGATTTGTCTTGCAAGTATCTCTGTACAGTTCCTTAAACTCCGTAATTGTTGTGCTCAGTGCTAGTAGAAGAGTATCAATATGTTCTGTGCACTTCTTTATTGTTTGCTCAAAGAATTTCTCTTTTTCCTTTTCCATTTTCTTCTTAAATGTTTCTTCATTTATTTGATCAAAAGTTAGTATACTGCTAGTAATATATTTAGACAGTGTGTCTAACTAACTCAAAGAATCCTTATTATCTACATTGCATTTGGATGCAATCAACTTAAGAATAGGAATTGTGTCATCAATTGCCTTATAGGCCAATGCATTACAGTCTATTATTTTCTTTAATGAATCCAAAAGTACTTCAGTCACATTGGTGGTCTAAATTTTGTCAGTGAAGTACTGGACATTAGCCCAACTACCTTTACAATCTAAGTACTTCCGGTGGGAGTAACTGCTTTGCTTGTCTCGACCTATGTTGGGTCAATCTGTGTTTGCATTTCCACTAGAAAAGGTTTTGTTTTCTCTGTGGTTACCGGTTTCACTATCTCAATGTGTCCCTATGACTCTATTGGTTTCTCTGCTTGTTTCACTGTGTTATCTACTACCGGTATCTACATTGGTTTTTCTTTATTCTCTGCTACCGGTATCTTAGCTATTGTCTCTACAGGTTTCATTGTTCTTGCATTGGTATTGTCAGTAACCATTTCACTAACCAAGGGTTCCTCTAAATGCTCAGTTTGTTTTACATGTATCCCAATCTCAATGTGTTCTGCCTATGTTCCAACCTCAATATTATCTTTCAGTTGCTCAGTAGCAACATCTTTCTTTTCCTCTCTTCTTTCCTTATCAACTACAATGTTAACATCCTAAGTGTCTATGTTCCTAGTGTACAAAATTTTAGACTTAGGGTTTGTATCCTTATGTGGTGTATCCACATTTTCAGTAGTCGGTGTACTATCAGTTTGTACTGGTGGAGTAATCAAAGGTGGTTGTAGGTTATCAGTTACTTTAATGTTTGGTAGTCCACCTACCTTGCCTTTCCCCTTGCCTTTGTCCTTTTGATAAACTTTGAAAGTTTTAGGTCTTTTAAGTTCTTCTTTTTCTTTCTCAATAAAGAAGATTTCCCATTTGTCAGCTATTTCTTCTGAAATTTCATTAACCCTACCAGCCATTAGGCTCACATGTCAGTGTCCTCTTGCAAAAACTGACCTATTAGCTTCACTGATCAATTCATCAATTTCTTCAACAGATTTGACCGGATGTACAACTAGAAGTTTCTCAATTTTGGTTTTCTTATCTAGCTCCATAATTGCTAACCTCTTAGCATCTAACAGCCTATACAATTCACTAGGCAAATCATATACAACTTCTATTAACACTTTCTTATATATGTCAAGATGTAGGATAATGCTATTCTCTATACTTTCTTTCTCTTCATTAGTGAATGTATCATATAATTTTCTCACATTGGATAAGTTATAATTATCAGTTATTTCATTTAGTAAGTTGTCCAATGGTGGTATAACCTATTGCTGCTTTTTCTTCTTTGTTGTCAACTTCTTTGTTGGTGGTCTCACTGCCTGTTGCTTCTGCCTTGGTGTTCTTATTTTCTTGGGAGAAGGAGAGGGTATCAGTGATGGTCTTATCTTCCTATCAACTCACTTAAACTCAGCAAGAATTTCACTATCAAAGGATGTACCAACCAGTAAGAGATGTGCCTCTGGTTATAATCCTTCTAAGTCGCTTTCCTTTATTCCAGTTATGTTCATGACATTTTCTTTAATTTTCGTAACTTGTTTAGATGCACTCCTTATGTATTTTTCTCTTCTCTTTCTTTGTTTTAATGTTTGTACTAATGAATAATGATGAATAGTAAGTACTCAATAGATACTGAGAGGTGGGGGGTGAATCAGTATAGACAAAAACTTCCTTAAACCACTTTGACTGCAAAGACTGAACTAATTGGTAAACAGTATCACCGATCTAAAATAGGGTACTATCGGTAAAACACAATATGACTGTAAAAGACATAAACCAGTAACACTTAGATCTTCACCACACCTAATATCTCCTTTCCACTTCACCCATTTGCATAAACAAGTAATACATCAGAAATATAAAGACCATAGGATCAACATGCATTACCACTTAACAGAAAATACTAATCATCACACATGACACACTGATTTTTCACGTGGAAACCCAACTGGGAAAAACCACGGTGGGGATGAATACCCACAAGTTGTTCTTTGAACTCTTCTAAAGTCCACTCTATTAGGAGCCTAATCCGGTTAAGGATTTTATAATAGGTTCTTCTAGGAACTGATCCTGCTAGGGATCACCCGGTTAAGGGATGGTTAAATACCTGGTTAAAGGTTAGAACCCTGCTAAAGGTTACCTTGCAAGAGGATTTGAAGAACTCATTGAATTTGAGTCAGCCTGTTAAAGGATTTATAGAAATCCTGTTAAAGCTACTCGGTTAAGGGATTTTTCAAGTGCTGAAATGGTTAGAAGTCAATAGGTAATACACTAATCTGATAACAACTCTCAATGCCAAGGTAGATCCACTTTAGTTCCTTTGCTTCTGCAATCACACTCTGTAGGTATCAACACACTTCTCTGGTTTGGTAAGAATCAAGTATCTCTTCGCTTGGATACACACATAACATTTGCCAACAACTTCATAATGCAAATCATCATCGACCTTATAGACAACAGATATGTCGGTGGCATAAACCCTAAACCCTAAACATTTAGGTTATCAATACACTCAGTTCAATCTTGACCGTTCAAACACATTGCATTGAATAAAATAGTCTTGAATAGATCTCAAGATGTTCTCCATCATTCGTTCTTTTTCACTTCTGGAAGCTGATAACCTATCATGCACTCTCCACCATTTACTAAGACTTCGCACATTCTCGAGGTAGATAGAATCAATCTTCTTCATGCAAGATCCTCAAGGAAATCCTTCATGCGCACAAGGCTGATGTGGCAACACAATCTGATCTTCATTACAATGCTAACTCATCATAGAATATCATCGGTCGAATCACACAAACTTGGAATGCATCAACCGAAAACCCTGAAGATAAGACTACCAATCGGTAGTCATACCAAATGAAACCCCAATAAAAAACTTTCCATATACCAGTTCACATTCTAGCATACCAGTTCACTTGAACAAACATACCACTTCACTTTTTCACATATACTAGTTCACATCATCATACTGGTTCTCTTGCTAGTTTGCTTACTTCAATATACTAGTTCATACTTTAGCATATTGACATCAATGACAACATACAATATCATCATGTCATCATACTCTGTACATATGCCAACATGTACATCACTTTCTATTGTTTGTGCATTTCCAAAAACCTTTTCTTTCGATTCTCTAGGGGCTTCTAAAAGGGCTTTGGCATAAGTTTCAATGATGTTTACATCTACCTCATATCCCATTTATGTTACCCATATAGTTCTAGGAAGAACTTCCTCCATCCATATCTCATCCTTCTTGATTACAAAACATATTTCCTTCTCATATTTATCTACAATACTTTATGGTAATCTCTCTCTTGTTTTTATTTTTGCTTTGAATGTTTTGGATTACTCTATTATATTGTTATCCTTATGTGTCCCCATACCGGTGAATATATCTAACAGTTGTTTTCCTACCGGTATATCATAACCAAAGTCTTTCTTACCAATACCGGGAACCTCTTTTGTAAGATACAACATCAGACATACCAAGAGATTGCCAAAAAAAAAAGTACCTTTCTTGTCTCCTTTGATCTTTTTTATATTATCTATTAACTCATCCTTTAACCACTCACACGCATCTATCTTTGCATCACTATTGACCATATCATATGCACTTTTAATACAAAGACTGGAAATAGAGTTGAGTCAGTTTGCATGGGTGGCCTTATAACCTAAAATCATACTTATGAATCTAACATTCACATCTTTTACATCATTCACTCTCAGGGATTTGATGTCATATGTTGCTCCTGATAATGTCATGACAGTTTTATTAGGAACCTTTTTAGTTTTATCTAGCCTGCTATTGGTGGAGGGTAAGCCAGTCACTTCCCTAACTGCTTCCTTAGTGATTTTACAAATAGAGTCTAGCCAAAATAATTCACCATGAACTCTACTAAGCACAATCCTTACCACCTCCTTAGGAGATTCTGGGATGTCAAGGATTTCCACAAAACCTAAAGTTTCAATAATCTTATCTTCAGGTTTCACAATTCCACTTTCATAACAAATAACAGTTTTAAAATTTTTCAATATTTCCTCTGAAACTAATTCCTCAATATGGCAATGAATATAGATTCTAGGATATTCTGCATATGCAACACCTTTTGGAATTTTTGAAAAAGCTCCTAGGGAATCATCCTGTTTCACTATCTCATGAATAATCTAAAAAATGGGTCTAGGGCATTTAACTACTTCCACAACAGTAGTGTTTGCAATAAATTTCAGAGCAGAGAAGGAAGCCATTAATAAATACCTTAATCTGCCTAATAGGTTTGAATGCTTGAAAGAACTTGCTTCACTTCTCGCTAAGGATGCCTTCACTCAGATTTTCATGCTCTCTGAAAGTTTGAATGCTCGGTGAATGAAAAAGAGAGAAAATAATTGATTTATAATGTCTTTTCCTCCAACAACCGCATTAAATGTTCGTCGGTTAAGTGAAACTTAACACATCTGCCAGTAAGTAAGAAATCCATCTTCTCACCATCAACCGAGGGTAAACCTGCATATTTTTCAACTTGTTACAATACCCCCAAGGGTTACTTTTCAGTTGGATGAACAGTCTCCTACTGGTGGACTAATACTTTGTTCTACCAGTGAAGGAATAGTCTCATGAACATTTTGATCTATCTTTCTAATCCATTGTCTTGAAAATTCTTGCTTTACCTCATCAACCTTCTCTTTGCCTTTCAAACTGGATCCTTTATTATTTGTCAGTGAAGTCTTGCTTCTACAAAATTTTGCAATATGTCCAATCTTGTTACAAGAATAAAAAGTCACATAATTTTTTTCTGAATAGCCTTTCCATATCCTATGCTAGTTTGTGTTCTGCATTGATTAGATAAGTGCCCAAATCTTCCACAAACATAACATCTTACATTCATTCTACAGTTTCCTAAATTGTGACCAATTTTTTTGCATTTGGAACATTGACTGGTGGGTGCATTAATGTTCTGATTGTTTCTAGATCTACACTAATTTTCTCTATGACCATACTTGTTACAGTTAAAGCATTTCCCATTAATTTGTAAGGATTAGGTTGTCTTACTTGTTTACTATGATCATGATTGTTTGCAGTATCAGAACTTTCTCCAACGTCAAATCCAAGTCCATTAGTGTCTCCATTAGGTTTCTGGCTTTTCAACATACCTTCAAGTTCTTCTGAACTGTTCTTGAATTTCTCTTTATGTTGATTTGCAGTAGCCAACTCATTTTCCAAAATTTCCTTCTGTCTCATAAGTTTAGTTTTATGAGGTTCCATGTTCATCAAATATGTCTTTAACATATCATTTTCATGACTAAGTCTTAGATTTTCATTTCTAGCATCATTGAGTCAAGTCATCTTCATTCTTCTTTCTCTCTTCAATGTCTTTACAAAATCTCATAGTCATGTCTTGCATTCATTTCTCAAAGTCATGTTTTCTTGCCTCATCTTGCTTACAAGCTCATTAAGAGTTTCCTTTTCATTATCGTTACTCTATATCTTCTCATGAAGTTCTTTTCTCTTATTTCTATGAATAGTGAGATTCTCTTGAAGTCCTTGAATGAATTCCTATGCAATCCTCAGATCATCTTCAAGTTTGATATTCTTCAACTTCTTTGCATCATAGTCCACTAAAGCTCCTTCTAATTGCTTTCTTAAATTCTCCATCTGTACCAGTGTCAGAATCTTCCTCAAGTTGTTAGACTTTTAAAAATAGAGGATCGGACTTTGATACCAATTGTTAGGATTGATGATAGTCCAAAGATACTAAGAGGGGGGGGATGAATCAGTATCTAACCGGTTTACAAAATATTTAACATTATTAAGTATTTTTTATTCCAAAACAGTGTACCAGTAAATAATAATTAATGCAATAAATAGGAACAATAAAGACAACATAGAAAGCACACCATAACACAAGATGTTTAATGAGGAAACCTAGTGTGGGAAAAATCTCGGTGGGATTTGTGACCCACAATATTCACTCACTGGCCAATGAATGGATATTACTTACAAGAGGGGCCTGCACATGTAGGAAGACCAACTACCTAGAGCTCACTACTCAATTACAAAAGGAAGTCACACTGACTTACAAAATGGATTATGAGAATCCAATATAATGTACTGCTATAATTTAGCATCTTCTATGCCAAGTTTAGTACCGGTTTAAGCTCATACTATAGCCATAAATCCTTATACAAAATATGCCTTAATATTCTCTTATCATTTCTACATCCATGCTACCTCATTACTAGAATGAGTTACAAGATCTCATACATATATGAGTCTTATTACAATATGCCATGTTGTTTTACAAAAGATATTACAATTAAATACAAAAAAATTTTCCTGTCAGTTGTGTTGGGACTCATTAAATCTGAGTGAATTTGAGAGGCCCATTTCAAAATTTTGCTCTGCATTTCCAAATGATCATAAAATGAGTTAGTTTGAATGGAATCAGTTAAATCATCAAGAGGTAAATCTTTTAAATGTGTCCTACACCTTTCATTTGGTCTATGCAATGTGCTGCAACTTTCAGAATTCAGTTTGGATCAATTTATCAGGTACCCACTTCAAGGGGTGAGCTGAAAGTGCATGTTAGGTGCAAATGCAGATTTTATTAAGTAGCCTAATTTGAGCTCCTATAAATTTTGACCAAGTGATCGTCATGATGAAATTCAAAGTGGATTGAATTCTATGCATAAAAGTATGCCTCCGTGCAAAATTTCAAGTCTTTATGAATCCATTTCCTCATTTTAGCAAGCTCAATCTATTTTCAGTTTATTGTTTGCACAAGTCCCTATTTCGATAGCTAGTCAAAGCCTTACTTTGCACATTTGTAATAGATTCCCTAGTGAATATCATGTCAAAATCTTTTTTCCAAGCTATTTCTGGTATAAAAGACAAGCTATGTTTCAAATTTCAAGCTCCTACCAATCCGTTTGATTAGTTTTCAAAAGGGTTTCTTGAGCTACCTTATTAAGTGTTCTGTATTTTGATTGCTACATCAGTTAAAGTTGCTATTTTCATGAGCACACCATTTGCACCCTATTAGCCGTTTGGTCAAACTGAGTATTCTAAGTTTTGATTTGTACTTCAAGGTACCTATGCCTTAGATTTGAGGGTCTATGGAGATCATTTGATATTTTTAAGAAAGGCATCATGACTTCCCTACGCATTAACTTTATCAGGTCCGCAGTGCTGACAAAGCCAGTTGGTCATCTTTGACCATTAGTATTTCTTCACTCGGGATTCGTCTTGAGAAACCTCTTAGCAAAGTTCATGTTTGTATATTAGAGTGCATGCCTATCAGTTGGTGAAGTCTAGAAAGATGTTTTGACCAATTTGAAAATTACATCTTTGCAATTAAATGTGAAAATGTGATGCAGGCACCTAAAAGTTGTGAAAACTCAATTTAATGATTAAAAAATGGTGTCGATAGATTCCAGAGCTATACTTAAGGTTTGTGAGGCATTTCGAAGATCAGTTGCATGAAAACAAAAAAAAATTTAGCCAGACCTGTAGATCAAGAAATTGAAAATCATCAAAACAATAGCAATTAGGACAACCACAAAACCTAAAGCTGTTATGAAAGCAATCCCAATCCAATCAATGAAGACATAAAGACAAGATATTCAAATCAAATGAAATCAAAGCAAACCAATGCAGATATCTCCTTCATGTGGCTCCATTGTTCTTCTTTCACCTTCAAATTTGATGTGGATCTCACCTACAAGTGCAAAATGCAAGTGGAAAGCAAGTTGTTGATGAAATTCACAGTATAAGGTTACTCGAAAATGTGATTGATTCATTGAAGAAACTCACCCAATTTATAGACAAATTGGAGAGAGCACAAGATTAGAATGAAGAGATTTGAAAGGAAATTCAAATCAAGAATGGCAACATTATGACAAATGTATGACAATTTCTATGCAAGGTGTATGACAAATTATGCACAAATTATGGCAAGTTGCTATGCAAGACGTATGACAAATTATGACAAATTATGACAAGATTGAAATAGAAATTAGGAATTATGAGAAATTAGCCAATTAGAAAATTGAGGAAAAAGATGAAATAGAAATTAGGTGAATTAATTAATAGGTTTTCATCCATTAATTAATTCATGAAAGAGACCTAGGACTAAATAAATAGATTTATTTAACCCACAAAGAAGAAGAAAAGGATTAAATGAACAAATCATAAAACCCTGAAAATAAGAGGACAAGGAATTAGGTCAAGACAATAAGAAATTAATGTAGGTTCGATCATGATTCTGTTTGAGATTGGTTGACAAAAATCAATGACAAATTGACCAAGATTGACAAGGAGATCAAATTGATAGGTGCCAATTGACGAGGAAAAATGACTAATCAATCCAAATTGATTGAAGATGACAAGGATTGATGATGAAATGATCAAAAAATGACAAGATTTACAAGGATAAGGATCGATGACAAATCGATCGCAAAATGACGAGATTGACAAGGACAAGGATCGATGACGAATCAATCGCAAAATGATGAGGCTGACAAGTTGATAATCACAAATGATTACTAACAAGCTAAAGATGATTGAAAGATTGACAAGAGGACAAAACCCTAATTCTATCAATGATTAGGATTGACAATGTCCAAAATGATGATAAATGAGCATGCACCATGATGCGATAGGATAAGATTGACCAAAATCATGACTCAAGATTGTTATCAACAAGACCTAATTCGAAAGCGAGAAAAATGAGGAATGCAGAAGAAGGACTCGATGCTCGCAAATGATACAGACCAAGTGTGCAACATAGAAGAAATATTAATGTGACGCAAGAACCCTAAAATAAGGCAATGCGCAAATGTTAAAGTATGACTCCGCAAGCGTTGACCATTTTTAGATGTCTATATTTGGCCCCTCTTTGAGACAATGTGATTTTAAGCGTTGTTTCAAAGAACAATAATGAAAATGCCCCAGACAATAACAATAACATATGCATGCCCCCTCGAGGAATTGCCCAAAAAAAATCCAGAAAAGAGGCCAAGTGATCGATAAGAATGACAGAAAATGATAGGTTTGAACAGATCAAAAATTGGAGGTCGGATGCACAAAGGACAAGTAGTGGAAGGCGCAAAAGACCGTGACCATCATAAGATGGAGAGCATGCATGTTTGTCTAGGTACTGACAAAGATCTATATAAGAGACAAGGAGAAGGAAAAGAGTTCATTTGCACTGGCCAAAATGGAGGAGTTGTTGCTCAGGAAAAAGGACCCTTGTAGAGAGATGGTGAACATTACAATAGTAGATCACCTTGGGGAACATGTACGCACCTACAGATGACCATACGATGCGAGAGCAGTGGTATGTAGCTCAAAAACCCATATGGTGAATTTCATGCATTTTGCTTGATTGCGGGACATTGCAGGGCCCACAGGGGAGGGAAAAAGGCAGACCTGTGTCTATGTGGGCACATTCTGTGCCTATGTAAATAGGTTTTGTACCTGTGTAAGGTACATAGGCACAACTTGATGCTGCATAGGCGCAAGATAGGGTACACAGGCGCAATTGTGCACTTAGGACACTAATTTGACCGAAAGCAACGTGCGGAGGATCCCAAAAAGAGGGATAAGGGTAGAATAGGTCAAAATAGATAAGAAAAACCTTGATTGGTGCATAAAACAAGGAAATGCAACCCTTAGAAGAAAACCCTAGAACTAACAAATTGTGCCCCAATTGTGATGCAGAGTCGATAGTATCCATTGATCGTGCAGGAGAACAGACTCGACTGCTTCATGTTGCGACACAGACTCAGGAGTACAGACAAAGATACATTAGCAGGACTTGGATTATACTATATTATGTACATGCCCGAGATTAGGGCAAACACAAGACTGCTCACCGCATTGGCAGAGCGATGACATTCAGAGACTTCCTCTTTCCATCTTCCGACTGGAGAGGTGACTGTGACACTAGAGGACATGTGGCATATCCTCCGCATTCCAATTCATGGGGAGATGGTAGTGTATGACCCAGTGATAAGGAGAGACTCTTTGTGTAGATTATTCGAGTGTGACGCAGATGACCTTGATATCATAGAGAGGGAGATCTACTGGGAGACCATGGCAGCAGAGTATGATCAGTGATATGTGGTGATAGCAGTGGTTATGGCATGCCTATTAGCAGGTGACAGATGAGGACATGGATTCCCTATTGGATGGGGAAGAGTGCTAGAGTAGATGGTGATAGAGGGGAATGTATACGCATGGGGACCATGTGTGCTTGCCATCTTATATTGTCAGTTGCATCAGATAGCATATCAAAGGGTACAGACTTTGAGTTGTGGGGTCACACTTTTACATGTATGGGCATTTGAGCACATAGCCATATGTCGGCCGATTGCAGAGAGATAGTTAGTACCACAACGACCATATGTATACTGCTACGGGGGAGCGTTGAGATAAGGTTCATTCGAATACATATTGTATTGGTGACATGAGCTAGACAGATTGAGAGATTTCACATGGAGGCCATATTATGATTGCCCTAGATGGTTAGATGATAGTGAAGAGCTACCGCATTGTAGATAGGAGACATACCTGATTGGACGACCAGTGAATCGCCAGAGAGTGATTGAGATGTATATACTAGAGAGAGTCAGATGATAGTTTGGAGAGAGGCAGGATGTATTGATAGGGACTGCACACTTTGCTCGATCTCACAGAGAGATGAGTCAGTGGGGGAGGATGATTCAACCACACATAGCATATACTGACTTCACACAGCTACATCAAAGATAGTGGGATTGGAGATCAGATGTTGTAGATTTCAGGATGATAGAGGAGTATGAGCGATGGTTTGCATGACGGTGGCCAGTGCCATTGACAAATCCTGATATTCCAGTACCTAGGAGATAGGAGGACTTCCCACTCGCTGGAGAGGAGGAAGATGATGAGGATGGAGATAATGAGGAGGGAGATGATGAGGACAAGGGTGATGAGGATGAGGGGGATAAGGATGAGGGAGATGAGGACGAGGGGGATGAGGATGATGAGGGAGAGGAGAGTCCTAAGTGCATGCAGAGAGATGAGCCAGATCCAGCAGATCATGAGTCATTGCAGGATATACCCATAGGACAAGAGACAACTAGCATAGAGGAGATGGAGATATGCAGGGCCACCATAGTGAGTCAGCATGATCACATTGCTACATTGGAGAGATAGAATGCTACCTTGAGGATAGAGCAGGATCACTGGTCAACTGAGAGGGATAGGTACAGAGTAGAGATAGCTAGACTGATAGTGGCTCGAGATACAGCAATAGCCTAGACACAGCAAGCAGAGCAGAGAGTGATCGAGTATGTTGGGTTGATTAAGGATGCTAGTGTGTGTGAGATGGCACAGATGTTATTAGAGGCCGAAGATGAGATGTGCCATTTGAGGACTTTGTATGAGAGTGCAGTTCCACTAGAGCAGAGAGCAGCATCATATTGGTCACGATCAAGGACAGAGAGTAGGCCACGCTCTCGAAGGTTAGTGAGCAGCATGGGGGTGAGTGGACCTATGAGACCACCACAGCCAGGACCAGGGACATGAGGGGCTTCATCCTCAAGACATAGCAGGGATGAGGAGGACAGAGGGAGCACCCAGTGACAGAGGCACATGCTCTTTATGATGGAGACATATATAGTTTAACATTATGTACTCAGCCTATGGGTCATATGTAGGACAGACAGTCCAATTTTGTACTCCGATATTGTTTTGATATATGATATGATATGCAGCTATATGATGGGATGCAATGTGTTATGGCTTATGTTTACTTTCCATGTATGGATGTCTTATGCACTGCCTATGTACTATCTTTGGAACATGTATGAATGGTGTTTATGTTTTTGATGCATTTATAAGATGAAATGGATAAAATGTTTTGTATGGACTTGATATAATGCAAATGTACTAATCAATGAATGCAGGATGCAACTTATGTTTTCGGAGATCAGAGAACTAGACCAAATGGACTGCCTAGACTGATGGAAGAAACTAGACAAAGGACAATTAGAGATGAAGGAAAACTTGCTTTCACCAATGCACATAAGTAGGTGAGAACCTTTATTTATTGTAACAAAGCGGATGCAGAGCATCATGGCATTGAAGGCCAGATCTAGAATGCAACCCCTTTTGCAAAAGATAGACACATCACACACAAGGAATGAGTGAAGCATCCTAGGGTGCATACATCAAGGGTCGAGGTATGTGCAGCGTTCACAAAGTGAACGTACTTATCACAGACACCCAATGATATAGTTGCCCCAGTTTGTGATAAGCATTCCACAAACAGTAAACACAACAAAAAAAAGGAAAGGGACCATGAACCATCCCAGTCACTCTAAATCACTCAGTGACATCATCGAGCAACATAGGAACATGATCGAAGCCAAAGATAAATCAGTAAAATGATAAGATGCACAAATTCAACCAAGTCAAACAAACAGACTGATCGTCATTGTCAAAAGTGGAAAACAAGAATGATCATGCTGTCTAGTTTCAGGGAATGCAGTACCCCGTCTAAGATAGGACACAGTCTGGTTTTGAGTATACCACAACTTGTATAAGACCCATGATAATGTTGACAAGGACCAATAGTAACGTTGATGCTATTTGAAGTGATGTGACAACTGTGATCAGGTTGAATGCTTGCTTAGTCGAAGAGTTCATCTGTTAATGCATGATTTCATTAAAGCACAATGTTTGATTGATTGTCATTGGATGTATGCTTAGTGATCTGTCTATGCACAAAGGGGACCATTTATTAACAAAATACAAAATGCCAAAGAAATTGTTTTTGGATTTTGATGTTTTTCACTTTGTAGGAATTTCGAGGTTTTTACAATTTTTTTTTGTTCATTTTTCAAGACTTTATTTGACTTTTTAGGGATTTTTTCAAGACATTATTTGATTTTTAGGGATTTTTTTAGGACATTATTCAATTTTTACGGATTTTTTCAGGACATTTTTCAATTTTTAGGGATTTTTTTAGGACATTTTATGATAAGAAAGCTCCAGCCCGCATGCAACAATAACTCCAGTAATTGATCATGACAAGGGGTGAGCACCCAATGAAAATTTGAAAGACATATACAGTGACCAAGACCAAAACATATGCACAAGGACTGGAAACCTGAGTATGCAAGACAATGATGTTGACCAATCACAGGCCTGGAATAGAACATTGGGTCAAGGATAATCATGATAAACCTGCGGGGGCAAAGTATAGCTAGGAGTCATGATATATAACAGAGTGATAGTCTTTTACACATGGTGCCTATTTGCCAGGTTTTCACCATGGTACTTGCCCAAAGTGCCTATTTGCTAGGTTTTCACTAGAGCGTGAATTATTTTTCTTTACTTTTGTTCTTTTCAATTTTTCACTTTTTTGATTTTTTTGTATTTTTGAGTTTTTGATTGTTTTTTTGTATTTTTTTCAAGATCATATTTGAAGAACTGCTGACAGAAAAACTATTCCCAGTACTTTTGAAGGTGCATGCTATTCACAGGATCGGACAGAGGTTCACCGTCTGGGGTTGCAAGCTGATATGCCCCCGAGCCATAGGCCGCAGTAACTATGAAAGGTCCAACCCAATTAGGCTCAAATTTTCCTTTGATGATGTCAATAGATTGTGTATTCTTCGGGTTTGCCTTTAGGACCAAATCTCCCACTTCGAAGTGTCGCCCTTTGACCTTCTTATTATAAGAGTGACGGAGATAGTTTTGATATGCTTGCAAATGTGTCAGGGCTATCTGACGTTTCTCATCTAACATCTCAAGCTGATGCAACCAAGAGACTCTGTGCATCTCATCATCAATCAAATGTTGCAGGGAAACACGCAGAGAGGGAATTTCCACTTCCAAGGGTAAAATTGCTTCTACACCATACACCAAGGAATAAGGTGTTGCGCTAGTAGGTGTGTGGATGGAAGTGCGATAAGCCCATAGTGCTGGATTCAACTGTACATGCCAATCTCGACTAGCGTCATTGACAACCTTTTTCAGGATCTTAATGATGGTTTTATTGGATGCTTCGGCTTGACCATTACTTTGTGGATAGTAAGGACTGGAGAAATGGTGTTGGATGCGAAACTTTTCACATAGTTCCTTGACATCTTTATTTTTGAATGGACGGCCATTATCTGTGACTATTACAAGGGGAACCCCATATCTACATATGATATAATTCAGTAGAAACTTTGAAATTTGAACACTAGTGATATAGGTCATAGGGATACCCTCGATCCATTTGGTAAAGTATTATGTGGCTGTGATGATGAATTTGTGTCCATTGGCAGATGTTGGGTGAATCTTACCAATAAGATCCAATCCCCATTGAGAAAAGGGCCACAGAAATATGATAGAGTGAAGTTCTTGGGCTGGCGCATCAATGTAATTTCTGTGTATTTGACATTTTTAGCATTTCTTGACAAAATCATGAGCATCCTTTTCCATAGTGGGCCAATAATATCTAGCATGAACCAACTTTTTAGCTAGACTCAAACCATTGAAATGGCCCCCACATATACCATCATGAACCTCGCGTAAAGCCGTTTGTGCCTTGTCAGAATCCAAGCACCTGAGGAGGGTGTGGTCAAAGGAACGATGGCAAAGGGTGTTTGTGATGATGACATATTTGGCAATTTGGCGTATGAAGGCTCGGCATTGGTTAGAGGAAAGGTTAGGTGGTAAGGTTTGGGATTTCAAATACCAATAGATGTCATTGTACAATGGGAAATTAGGACCAACAAGAACACACGTCACATCTGCTGTCGAAATTTCAAAAGAAGGGACAAGCAATTGTTCGACCAAAAATTCACATCTGTCCATATTGTGGGGCATATTTAACATGGAAGCAATAGTTGCCATAGCATCTGCGGACTTGTTTTGTATTCTTGGAACTTGACTGAAATGGATATCAGTAAATTTTGTCTTGAAGAAATCCACCATATGTTTGTAGGGAAGAAGCTTTTCATCCTTCATTTCATAGTCATCATTCACTTGATGGATGACTAACTGGGAATCTCCCTAGACTTGCAAATGTGTAATGTTCCATTGGATTTCTACTCGGAGTCCTGTGACCAAAGCTTCGTATTCTGCAATATTATTGGTGCAATGGAAAGTTATTCTATAGGATTTGGGAATAGCATCACCTTGAGGGGTTACAAATAAAATACCTGGCCCTGACCCGAATTTGGTATGGGATCCATCAAAATATATTTTTCATTCATTAGAAGATGTGATAGTAAAGACTGATTCATCTGGAAAATCAGTCAACATTTGATGATCATCATGAATAGGTGCATCTACAAGTTGATCCGCTATGATTTTTCCTTTTATTGCCTTTCTCTCAATGTACTCAATATCAAACTCACTTAGGATCATAACCCACTTTGCCAGGCGACCTGTCAAAGCTACCCTGCTAAGCAAGTATTTCAAGGGATCAATTTTTGCAACTAGCAATGTCTGATGATTTAACATATAATGTCGAAGCTTCTATGTTGCAAATACCACTGCTAAACATGCCCATTCAATAGTTGAATAATTCAATTCATAGCCCACTAGTGTCTGACTGATATAATAAATAGCCCGTTCTTTGCCTTTCTCATCTTGTTGGGCTAAGAGAACTACCAGTGCCATTTCAGTTGCAGAGATATACAATATGAATGACTTCCCTGATATAGGAGGCATTAGAATAGGTGGCGACATCAGATAATCCTTGAGAGTTTGAAATGTTGATTGACATTGCTCAGTCCATTTAAAAGTGACACCTTTATGCAATAAATGTTGGAAGGGATGACATTTGTCTGCCTATTGAGCTATAAACCAGCGGATTGACTATAACTTCGCTTGTAGACTTCTTAGTTGATGGAGATTGGAATGAGGAGGCATATCCATTATTGCTTAACTTTTTTAGGGTCTACTTCGATGCCTCTGTGAGAAACAATGTACCTTAATAATTTCCTGGCTGTGACACCAAAGACACATTTCTTTGGGTTGAGTCTGAGCTTGTAGGTTTCCATTCGATCAAAGATTGGGCCAAGGATGGCTAGATGGCTATCTCTTGTGATGAATTTTCATAATAGGTCATCAACATAGTCTTCCATCAAAGTATGCATAAAATCATGGAAAATTGTTGTCATAGCTCTTTGATATGTTGCTCCAGCATTTTTAAGGCCAAAGGGAATCACATTCCAATAGTAGGTACCCCAAGCACATGTGAATGCAGTCTTATGTTGATCTTCAGGAGCAATGCGAATTTGATTATATCCGAAAAAACCATCCATCAATGATAGCATCTCATATCCGGTAGTCATGTCAACTATGATGTCTATATTCAGCAATGGAAAGTCATCTTTAGGGCATGCTTTATTGAGATCCCTAAAATCCATATAGATTCTTATGCCCCCAGTTACTTTTCTAGCTGGTACCAAATTTGAAATCCAATCTGCATAATCAATTGGTTTGATAAAGCCCACATCTAATAATTTTTTGAGTTCTACTTTGACTAAGAGAGCCACCTGGGGATGCATCTTTTTGAGTTTTTATTTGACGGGCTTGGCAACTAATTTTAATGGCAAGTGATGAAGGACTAATTTTGGATCAAGGCTGGGCATATCTGCATAAGACCATACAAAACTAATCTTCTTCTCGAGAAAGAAATTGACAATATCTATCTTTTCTTGTTTTAATAAAGAAGCAACAAAATGAATGACCTTAGGGTTGTCAGGTGTACTCAAATCTCTTGGGTCATTTCCACAAGCAATGTTGATTTATCTTGACATGACGAGGGTATGTCCAATCTTCCACCTTTGGGCACCTCAGAGAGGTTTTCACCCGTAGGTACGTCTTTTATTTTTACTTTTAGAGAGTGCCTTACGATTTTCACTCAAAGACCCATTCTTTTGATTTTTTACTTTTTCTTTTTCTTTTTCATTTTTTATGACTAGAAGATGGAGTTGACTCCCCAAAATATGCTGTGGAATCTAAATCAATAGCGAACCCTGCCTTATGATCACCTCATGGTATGCCTTCCCGTAGTTCAAGGAATTATGCAATGGCTTCATCATTTTGAAAAAAATCCAATTTAAGTGGTTCTTGTTGGTCATGTTGGATAAGCTGTGGATAGACGAGGGGCATGTCAACATCGATTTCAAGGAGAGTTAGGGCCAAGATGGTAAGAATAGAAATGTCCATGGTATCACTGTCTGAACTGCTTGTATTTGATTATGAGCTTGGGTCCTAGATAGCTCTATCCAAGCATTAGGACACATTTTGGGAGGGGAAGTTATTTCATGTTTGTCTTCCATGGGCAAATCATCAGGGTCAAGGAAAACACTTTCAAGGGCATAGGAGCTAGAAGAAAAAGAACTCCACTCCCATTCATTGGAATTAGTTTCAGGTTGGGTATCCTCAGGTGTTGTTTCATCATCAGAGTCACGCCCCTTTCCACACGTGGTCACTTTGGTAGATGAGGTTCCAATTCGCAATGGTACAAAACCTAACCCTAAAGTTGGATGTCGCATCTTAGGTATAATAAGTTCTAGTCTTCCTTTCTTGTTAGGGCCCAAACCACTGCAACCATCATATCCCTTTTTTTGCAGTATAGTAAACCCTTTTCCATACCGCTCCACTGGCAACTTGATAGGTGGTGTATCAGCTTGATCCTTATAAAACCAATCTATTACATCATCATCCAAATTTTCTTTGTTAAGTTCACCCCATTTTGTAAATGTAGTGGGGGGCTGATATTGAATGACTATCTTAAGCTCCTTTTGCAACAAATGTGGTTTGCCATGTGATTTTGGAGATATTGGTAAATTCCCAATGAGGAATGTTTGAGCCATTGAATACTCTTTGCATCCTTGGTCCTGTATCTTCAATTTTCCTTTGATAGCATCTAACAACTCATTAGGATTCACATAATTATGTGAATGGGCCTCTCTATTGATTGGGACTTGTTACTGCGAGGAATCCTTTAGATTAGCACAAAATTGAAATGGATTACGATCTCTTGGAATTGTTATCTCAGTCCCATTGTAAGGATATTTTAAACACTGATGCTAAGTAGATGGAATTTCTTTCATTGCATGGATCCATGGATGGCCAAGAATCATATTGTAAGGGAGATCAAGGTCTAGGACCTGCAGGAAAGTGTTTTCTGTCACTGGACCGACTCTGATAGGCAATGAAATTACCCCTTTAGATGGGTGCTCAGCATCATCATATGCTTTGATTGTTATTCTTCGGGAAGAATCAATGTCATATTCTGTATAACCAAGACCAACGACTACTCTCAAGGTACAGATGTTAAGACCTGCTCTGCCATCTATCAAGACTTGTCAGATTATGGACAAAGACTTCTAGATGTAAAGGATCATTATGAGGGAGCTTATTAGGGGAAATATCATTATCAGAAAAGGCAATGTGTTGGGAAACAACTAGATGTCCAATTCAGGCTTGAAACTGGTCAACATCAATGTCTGTCGGGATAGTGGACTCAGTTAAAGCTTTATCTAGGATTGTGCGATGCATAGGGAACATTTTCAACAACTCAAGAATTGATATTTGTGCAAGTGTCTTTCCCAGATGATCTAGGAGATTATATTGACTCGTAGGAGTTGATTTGGGAGCAATTGCAGGAGCTCCTTTCAAGACTATTTTGGATCGACGAGTGGTGACTGCGCAAGAAGGATCTTGTCCCTTTATTCTTATGGTGGAAACATACTCATTTGACGCTCGAAAACAATTGATGACATTGTTATAACCAATATTTGCATAATTAAGATTCATTGTTTGGGTAGAGTTTGAAGAAGATGCTCTACCCTTGTCATGATCAAGCAAAGGAGTTTTGAAAATTGTATGATCAGTGTTAGAGGTCGCGTTGGGTGGGTCTACCTCAATTACTCCTTGATCTAACAAGTCTTGAATCATATGTTTCAATTGAAAACATGATGTGGTTTTACATCCTTTTGATTGATGGTATTCACAATATGCATTATCATTCCACCAATGCAGCTTTACCAATGGTTCTTCCTTGACATCTGGTAACTTGATAAAATTTGCTTGTATTAATTGTTTCATTACTGACTCAATAGGCTCTCCCAATGGCGTAAACTGTCGAGGAGGCCCATCCCTTGATTTGAAAGGTTTTTGTTGCTAGTTTTGTTGCTGACCTTTTTGTTGATTATACTGTTGGTATTGCAGCTATTGAGTAACATTGCTTGCTTGTGTCTGATTTTGTTGCATAGTCAACATATTAGGAGCACCCAATTTCTTTATTGTGAACGTGGGTTGATTTGCATTCACTGCTCTTGCATCGACAACTCCATCATTAGTGACATTCTTGTTTTTGTACCAAAATCTATTTTTGTCCCCTGAATTGTTTGTGTTATCACTGTCTTTGTTGAGTTTAATGAGTCCCTTAGCTACAAGAGTAGTTTCAATGTTCATCCCTTTCTTAGTGAGCTTCTCAATGGTACTAGGACTTTTCAATTTGAGCTCATACATCATTTCTGGGACCAAATTTTGAATAAATAAGTTCACTTGTTGTTCTTTAGGCATATCTAGGGAAGAACGACTATACAAGCTTCGCCATATTTGTAAGAAAGTCACTAATGGTTCACCTTGCTTTTGCTTGGTGTTGCATAAATCTGACATGGTCACTTCACTGTCAATGTTGAATGCGAAGTGGGATATAAACCTTTGAGCCAATTCCAACCATGTATTTATGTTCCCTAGCAAATGCGAATACCAATCCATGGCTTGTCCTGTGAGACTTCATGCGAATAAGCACATCAAATATGTTTCCTCATAGCTTACTTCAGTACATGCTATGAAAAATGCTCGAATATGGTCTTTTGGGTTGTCGTTTCCTTTATATTTCTCAAAATTAGGTGCCTCAAAATGCTTAGGAAAGGGAGGCATGTACAAGCTCTTGTCAAATGGATTAGGACATAAATCTTGATCTGTGTATAATTTCTTTGTCCCTTTGGTTTCCAATGCATTGACTTGTCGTTGCAACTTCTCAAGCTATTGTGCAATAGTGTCAGATAGCGAAGATTTTGGAAGTTCATCATTCACTCTTGGGTGTACTTTTTGTCAATACATCATGCTCTCCATTGGCTATTGATTCTCTAAAATTGATGTCTTTGGTGTCTCTGGCATATAAAGTTCTTGATACAGCTCTTGTTGTTGTGGTTGTGCCATGCCTTGACATTGACCCTTTTGTTGTGCTTCTTGTGGTGGGATCATCATTTGTAGCCTTGGTTGATATTGCAGTTGAGGGTGTTGTTGATATTGCATGGACATCAGTTGTGGTTGTGATGTATGATAACTTGTTTTGCCTGGCCCATATTGAGGCACATGTTGCTGTTGATGCTGACGAATCAGAATTTGCTAACTTTGGGCCAACTATTGTTGTCCTGATGTAAATCCCATCATTTGCAAAAAACTTTGTTTGGGAGGTTTTTGTTGTTTCTCCTTGAGATGGGGGATGGCACTTGCATTGACTTGCTATGTTGTTTGTCCGATCCATTGTGGTGGTTGAAAGTTTGAATTAACTTGTAATGGTGCAGAAGACACTGCAACGTGTTGTTGAATGCGATATTGTTGTTGTTGTGCGTTGCGTGTTTGCACATTCGATTGTGCCCTTTGTGCAATCCTCAATTGTTGCAACACTTGTTTTTGGTGCACACCACTATTTATGGCTCTTTGTGTTGCCACTATCGAAGGATCTTTCATAGTACTTTGCATAACGGGTACTTGAGTATTTGCCAAACATATTGAACTTGATGGGACATAGAAACTTTGTTGCATTGTAGGATTGTTTTGAACATTCGTAAGATCAGGCATTCCAGTCGTAAAGCTTTCTTGCATCTTAGATTTTGATCCACTTGTAATTATTCAAGGAATCATTTCTTGTTGAGGGACAACTGTCAACATTTGTGTGGCCATCATTTGATCTTGTGCTAAAGGTGTTGTATTAAATAATGGATTGTTTATTGTTTCAAATGTTAACTTTTGTGGAATAGTCGCTGTCAAAGTTTTTGAAGCATGCTTACTCATCAAGGTGTGTTGAGGTTCTTGTTGCACATTTTCTTCATTTGGATGTGGAGAGAAACTTAACAGCTCACCGCCTTGTTGTTTTTGCACATTAATTTGCTCATTTGAGGAGGTCACATTACTCATCATATCAAGATATTTTTGTGGAAACATCTTAAAGACCTTGTTCAAGAATTTATCCATCTTTTTTGTCAACTTCGGATCTTTAAGGAACATATCAACATCATCGAAAGCATTGGAACCTAATGAAGAATCTAGTAAAATATTTGTATTTATTTCTTGTTGAATTCCTTTATTTGAACCAAATCCTTGTGAAAGAGTTTGTTCCTCATGTAATGATTGAGTTTGAATTTCATGTTGCAGGTTCAGTTGATTCCAGTCAAAAGGTGCATTTTCCCTTGGCGTTGGTGGAACACTCCCATATCCTGGTTTCATGGGTACAAACACTGGCTCATATAATGGAGGTGGTCCAAGTTGAACCATTCCATATTGTGGTAATGAAGTGTTTGATGAACCTTCAACTTGTAATGTCTGACTAGGTTGAAACTGTGAGTTTGATACGTTGTCAATGGGTTGATATGTTGGTTCACCCATCTTCTTATATTTTGACCTTGTTTCAATAGGCATGTCACTATGCAAATGCAATAGCTTTGGGATTTTTTATTTTAAAAGGATGATGTATGATATGCAACTAAATGCAACCTAAATAATGAAAATGCAATCTATGGCAAGAATCCAACCTATGTTTTTGTTGTTTTTCAAGATTTGGACAAACTTTTTGGAATGCAAACCTAAAGACTCAACCTTGGGAAGTTGGAATGAAGCCAAGACCTTAAAGGACAAAGGACCAAATGACAATAGGAAAAATTGACAATGTCTCACCTATATGCTTGGATACTAAGCTAGGTTTGACAAAAATGATATTAATAAAAGGAAAAGTTTTAGACAAGGTCAAGACTCCTTAACAACAACTTAGGGTATCATCCAAAGTTTTGATTTTTCAAGTTTGACAAACCAAATTTTGAGACTGGATGCAAGAAGGCAATGATTATCAAAACAAAATGGAAATCTAGCTTGGGTATGACAATGAAATGCAAACCTAGGGAAATGATTTTAAAACCTAAGTGCAAAATGAGGACACTTGCAATGACAAGGACTAAAATGAAGGGAGATGACAATATGTCCTAGGACCTAAGTTGGACTATGCAAAATCTACCCTAAAGTGACATGAATTTTGAAACAAAGATATTCAATGTTTTGACAAGCCATGTTCAAATGTTGGATGAATACTTGGACAAATTTGGACTTTTGTTTGGATTTTGTTTTGAATTGAAGGTTGTTGATTTTGAAAACCCAAGTTGATTATGAGCACTTTTGAAAGTTTGTTTTTGATTTAACTTTTGACAATCATGGAAGACAAAATGTTTGTTTGACTTTTGACTCAAGACAATCAAGCACATTCACAACAAATCCTATGGCTGGCAAGTGCAATATCTGTTGAATCCTCTAACCATAAAATACAACACTCAGCCAGATAGCTAGACGCTTGGTAGCACTAGCTCCCCCTTATAGTGCACTCACTTCTCGGGCATACCAAGCTTCGAGTTCAAGGGGCATCACTTCCCAAGAACTTGCTATCTCTAACTAAGGAGTACATGAGAGGTGTCTTTGGCATGCACATATCACAATGCCTAAGCCAATAGATAGAAGGATTTTGGCATCTAAAAACAAGAGATTCTAGTAAGGGCATACGTTCGGGTGGGTATTGATCCAATGAATAAATCACAATACCATTCTAGCACCCATTGTCTACAACTTTTGTTACATCCACAGTTATTTAGAGTGGTTCGGAAGAGCTTGGCTTTAGCCCATCACCACTTTGGGTCATTCCCTCTCACCAATGCCTGTGTGAAGTGCCAGGAAAATTGGGAGGCAGGCCCAGTTCTAAGGGTTAAAACATGCAATCAAATTAAAAACAAGGAAAGCATGCATGGTGTTCATTAACCTTTAAGAAATGAAGTGTGCAACTACTTTAAAAATTGCAAGCAAGATGTTTTAATGAGAGTCTTTGACTGCATCCTGCATAAGATTTGTTAGTAGTTGCATTTTTAGTCTTTGTCACACGTAATGCCAGGATACTGCATAGAGAATTAGTACCAAAGAAAAACTAGAATGCAAGAAAGAGAATGAAAATAAACAAACTTGCAAGTAAAAACAACTGATTTTACCTCTGTTTCTGGCCTTACACAAGCGCAGAATGACTCAACATAGGTGCAGAACCCATCAACGCAGGCGTGAAACCCATCTACATAGGCGTAGAACCCATCAACATAGGCATAGAAGGCCTCAACACATGCGTAGAACCCATCAACACAGGCACAGAAGTGCCCAGAAAGCTCCGAGTCGCCCTGTTTCTTGAGTTTTTCACCTACAAACAGCTCAAATTTAGCCGGACCCACTTTGGGGCCCAACTTGGATAAATGTTGGTGTATTAATTTTATGGTGAAATGGTCTTAACTCATGGCAATGTATATCAATGTCAGCTCGAGTTCCATTGGCAGCTTGGTTTGAGTGAGGATTTAAAATTTTTGATGACTTTCATCAAGTGCAAAAGGTGAAAAGCATGTCTAAGACAAGGACTTGGCCTGTATAATGTTTTTTTTTCTTTGGCAACAGAGAAGGGCATTAAAAGCAACTTCAAACAAATTCCAATTAGCAGGCATTAAGCCGAATCCAATAGACTCTGGCGTGATGAATGTAGGAAAGGCAAATGAAAGAGGGCAACAGAAACTTTCAGCAAGTTCTATTGGTAGATTAAGTTTAGTACCCAAAACCTTTGTCAGCATCCTCTCTACTGTGCATATGGAGTGGAAGCATGGCATGTGAAAGACTTTGAAGCCTTCAAACAAATACAAATTCACTTGGCAGATTTGAATGCCATAATCTCCTCCCCTGTGCAGTGTTTGGTTGGAGAAAATTAAACTTTTTAGAAAATACAAATGGCATGTTAAATGCTAGCCATATTCCCTCCTCCCTACGTCAAGTGTGGTGTGCTAAAGACATTAAAAACTTTCAGTAGTATGCAACTGCCAGGTTTGAAGCCAAAACCAACATAACTCTTGCCAACAATCCCTCCTTTGTGTGGTGTTTTGTAAGGAGGCAATATTAAAATTCAAAGCAAATACATATTGGCAGGTAAAAGCCAACATCCTCCTGTAGGCAATGGCAATGAAAAGTTTTAGAAATCTTTCAGCAAGTGTAATGTCAGATGGTGGGTGATGGTTTTGAACTCTTCCAAATAGAAAATTAAATTGGTAGCCAAAGCCACTATCCTCTCCACACAAGCACGTAAAAAATGAAATGGCACAAGGCATTAGATACGATAAGCAAAATGCAACAGTAGGAGTAAAATGTGGCAATGGAGGAAGGCAATAAATCATTAAAACATTTTAGCATGGCCTGTTGAAAAGATTTCAGAAATCTCAAAGTAAATGATGTTACCAGGTGTATAACCATCCTTTCCTCCCATGCAGCAAGCAAGAAAGGCAAAGAAACTTCTAGGCAAATTTCATTGGCAGCCATTAAAACACTCAGGAAAGCTTCAAAAAATGCATTCCCAGGCATGAGCATTTATCCCACATTGGTTGGATGGTGGGAAATTTCAATATTTAACAGTAAAGTTGCACATAACCATAGTATCAAATTCTTGAAGGATTTTGACACAAGTGCAAGCTTGATGCCTAGTGGACCCTACGCGCGTGTGCATGAATCTCGAGGTGCCCAAAGAGATAGCAGGAGACCCGATGGACCCCACCATGTGCACAGTCCCCAAGACAAATTTTGTTGTGAAATGGAAAATTAATTGGTGAGCAGGTTCATCACAAATCAATGATGCACGCTATTTCATGAAGCAAAGTTGCTCGCCAGTTACCCTTCGTGAAGCAGCGAAAAGGTGGTGGCCCCGGTAGGTAAAGCGGCTCCAAAGGTAAAGATCAAGCATCTTGAGGATGATCGGACGGTGTGGGCTATTTTGCATTACAAAGTTGCTCACCAATTACGCTTCACAAAATGGTGAAAGATGATGTGGCAGGTCCGAGTGGTAGTCCAGCTAGTGGGTCCGAGTTAGGTGGTGTTGAGGTGGCAATGATGGAGCCGACAAGATCCTAATAGGTGACGGTCCACGAGGTGGTGACATGGCAGACATGTGGCTGACAAATGAGGTGTCATCCCAAGTGGCAAAAGGTGGATTCATGAGTGAATCGCAAGCTGCCACGTGGCAGGGCGTCAAGAGTAAAATTGGCAAAAAACTAAAGTTAAATGCATAGTTGAGACTATAGTGAAAATTCATAAAATTTAAATGACACATGTGCACAAAAGATTAATTCACCCAGGGTTTGTTTTTTGCTCAAAATAGCAAGTATCATATATCACCGAAAATCTCTCAGAACAAGGAATCCATTCATGCAATTAGTTCTAACAAACATGAGATATTTCAAGAGAAGTTTCCATGGGAAGGAAAGGAGATATTTTTGTAGTTAGGGAAAAGGGGACACTTGGCATGTTTTGATGGATTTTGATCTTTTTCCCTCTCCTTCTTATTCCCATTTCTTCTCAATTATACAGTTTCACTTTTTTTTTTGGAATTTTTCTCCAAGGGAGAAATCTGAAATTGCAAGTTCCGGTTTTATGCATTTTGATTTTCTTGGTTGTAATGGTTGATGTTCCTATTTTGTTGTCATGGAGTAGATATATTTTGCAATTTGTATCTTAGTGTCAGGTCACATATATGTAAGGCATATATGTAGTGTAGTAGATTGTCTTCAAACATTTCTTCAAATTTAATAAATTAAGTCTTCAAGGAAGTTTGGGTTTATCTTCTCAAAGTGAGAGTGTAATTCCTATTCTTAGGCATCCTTTATAGAAGGGACTTAAATTCTATGAGTAGAAATTGGGGATTTGGGTTAATGTTTGGATTATGTATGATCCTTTGATGAATTTAGAATGTGTTAATATCAGACATTAATACAGGGAAATCTTTTCAATAAATTTGATATGCAGCTTGGTTTCCATCTGTAGTTATTTGTATTGACTCTATGCCCAAGATGAGGCACTGATCTATTACAGCTAGAAGTCATTTGCATCATTTTAAAAATCAAATCAGAATTTAATATCTTTTCTTTCTATTTTGTGGTAATGTCCCAACTATCTCAAGCTCCAATGTAGTTCAGAGTCAATGTGAATGTAGCTAGTTTGCAGTACTTTCCTTATTGTTGAGCTATGTTTGAGATTTTTGCTTTAATGGTGATGTTGTGTGTGAGTTTAGACTGTATTTGAAGTGCATCATAGGTAAACCCACCTAGGCCTTGCGGAGCTTGAAGAGAAGAAGGATTAAATATCCTTGTTAAGTTGGTCCAGTTAGTCCTTTGAAATCATAGTTGAGGTTGGCTACCTTTCAAAATTTGGTTGTACATTATACTGGTTATTGATTTTGTTGTTCAGCATAAAAAAGAGCCAACAAAATGGTGAATCTGTTGGGGAAGAAATATTATTTTGTAATTGCATTATTTAGTAAGGTTGAGAAAAGTTGTAGTCACCTTGTTGATTGCAGTGAAACCCATGAGTCTGGCCAAAATTCATTTGGGAAAGAGCCTTAGAAGTTTAGAAATTTAAAAGTTATTTTCAGATTTGAAAATCTATATCCTAGAAAGTCTTGTTGCTTTGAAATTTAAAATATTATGTGACTGTTGTGTGTGGTATGACGTAGAAATCTGAAAGTGTTTCAGAGTGTAGATCAGTGGTTTAAATTTTATTCCTCTTCAGGGAGGTGGCAACTCTGTAAGAACTAACCTGAGATTTGGAGGAGTTCTTCAAAATATTTAGTCGAAAGTGAAGTGAACAGCAACAATAATTTTTTCTCGAAGTACTCCTCAAGGTATTCATGAAATAATTATGTTCCTTATAAGGTGAAATAGTCACCATAGAAAGGAAAAGAAATTTGCAGAATGCATACTTCATGTTTTAAATTAAATTTTAGTTAAGTGATGGGAGAAGTATGTGGTTTTGAAAATTAGTGACTGTATGTGTTTTGAAAAGATGTTTAGAAAGAAGTAATGGTCATTGTCTAAATAATGGTTTAGTAGATGTTTCAAACTTGATGGATCTAGATGTAGTTCCTAGATCTAAAAATCCTTTGTCAAAACTGAAATAGATTGATAAATAGATTGAAATATGTCTTCAAAATATCTGGGAGAAGTTTATCTTGTTTTTAAGAAAGAAAGTAGGGAAAAGAAAAGAGGAAGAGTCATCATATATTTTTTATGAAAGATTTATAGCTGCATTGAATGAGCTTTCAGCTGATGCTAGACCCCATGAGTCTATTTTGATTGAGTTATTCTTAGAGCTTGATGAGCCTGACTTGGTTAATTGGTCTACTACATTGAGAGAAGAGAGTGTTGCATTTATTAAAGAATGGATACATGAGATTGAGAGAATTAATTTTGAAAATGTACACAAGATTGAGGACAGTGAGGGATATGAATCTGTGAGTGGATATGCCTCCTATGATGCTGAAGGCGACTCTTATTTTTAGCATGACAGTTTAGATGTGTATTCAGAGCAAGAAGAAACTTGTGAGAACATAAGTAATTGTCCAACTAATCATGAGCCCGTTGAGGTTTCAGATCTGAATGATATAGATCACCTTGTTGTTAAGTTCAATCCACAAAATATCTACAACCAAAGTTATGAAACTATGTTGCAACATATACCAGCACTTTATGAGCAGCATGATAAAGGCTACGATGCGGGTGCAAGTTGTTGTAATGATGAAATAAATGTGCATAGAGACATGAGCTCTGCTGATTAAATACCTTTATCAGATTGGGACAATGTTTACAGTATAGAGGATGAAGCTAAGGAAAATGAAAATGAAGAAGAAGGTTCACTAAGTAGTGAACAAATCTCAAAACTCTTAGCTGTTGATCTTCAAAGGTATGCATCCAAAAATGTGCCCAATCTCTCACACCCAACCAGTACATGTTATGATATTGATGATTTTTTTGATGATGTGAAGTATGATACATATGTTGTTGATTCTTTCCCTATATTTGATTTGAGTGATGGACAAGATAAAAATGCATATACAATTGATAGGTGTGAAGATGTAGATTCATATGTTGATATAGACTCAAAATTTAATATGCATTGTGTGGATCTTGCTTTTAAAAGGCATGACAAATATGAAATAATTTTCCCTGATTTGCAAGCGGGAAATGAACCATTGACAAGTGATGATCATGTGTTTTTACTTGTGCAAAGTGCTGATAGAAATTATGATCAACAATATGAGGTGTAGTCAGTTTATGAGGAAATATTCCTCTCTAGTTTGCAAGCCATTATTGTGGAAGAGTGTTCATCATTTGAGAAAACTAGCAATAGAGATGTGTATGATGAATTCACCTTTCGTAATGAGTTGGATTACTTTTCTTTTTTAGTTGGGAAGTGATGGTGAAGAGTATGGCACTCTTATGTCACCTAGTGACCAACACTTTCGGCATTGGTTTGGTTTTGAAAGGTTGAATAATTATGAACATGCTGATAATTTTGTTTTATGTGATCAGCTGATTAGAAGTGGCTGTGTTTCTGATCAAGTAGTGTGAATGATGTTTTCAGTTTACCTCCAGTATGTGGAAAATAAAGTCATGTGTTTGATAGAGGTAAGAATTGATTTTAGTTTTGATGGCCCAAGGCCATTTATAAGTTGTAGATTTTTGTATAGTTGCTTTGCTTCAGTTGTGTAGTTTTCAATAAGGTACCCTTCTATTTGGGTAGAATAAGGAACCCCTATTTTTGAAGAGAAGAGTTGTATTTCATTTTTGGGTGGTCTACTCTACCATAGATTCTGAATTCTTGTGTTGATCTTGCAATCAACCATCCCTAGTCAGAGCCACTATTGGGACTCATTAAATTTGAGTGAATTTGAGAGGCCCATTTCAAAATTTTGCTCTGCATTTCCAAATGATCATAAAATGAGTCAGTTTGAATGGCCTAGTTAGAGATAGGGTAAAATGGACTCAGTTAAATCATCAAGAGGTAAAGCTTTGAAATGTGTCCTACACCTTTCATTTGGCCTATGAAGTGTGTTGCAACTTTGAGAATTTAGTTTGGATCAATTTATCAGGTACCCATTTCAAGGGGCGTGTTGAAAGTGCATGTTAGGTGCAAATGCAGATTTTATTTAGTAGCCTACTTTGAGATCCTTTAAATTTTGACCAAGTGATCATCATGATGAAATTCAAAGTGGATTGAATTCTAAGTATAAAAGTATGCCTCCGTGCAAAATTTCAAGTCTTTATGAATCCATTTTCTCAGTTTAGCAATTTCAATCTGTTTGTAGTTTATGGTTTGCACAAGTCCCTATTTTGACAACTAGTCATTGCGTTACTATGCACATTTGTAAAAGATGTCCTGATGAATGTCATGTCAAAAAAAAATTTCTGGGCTATTGCTGGTATAAAAGACAATCTATGTTTCAAATTTAAAGCTCTTGTCAATCCGTTTGATCGGTTTTCAAAAGGGTTTCTTGAGCCACCTTATTCAATGTTTTGTATTTTCATTGCTACATCAGTTAAAGTTGCTATTTTCATGAGCACACCATTTGCACCCTATCAGCCTTTTCGTCAAACTAAGTATTCTAAGTTTTGATTTGTACTTCAAGGTACCTATGCCTTAGATTTGAGGGTCTACAGAGATCATTTGATATTTTTAAGAAAGGCTTCATGAGTTCCCTACGCATTGACTTTATCGGGTCTGCAGTGCTGACAAAGCCAATTGGTCATCTTTAACCATTAATATTTCTTCACTTTGGATTTGCCTTGAGAAATCACTTGGCTGAGTTCATGTTTGTATATCAGAGTGCACACTTGTTAGTTGGCGAAGTCCAGAAAGATGTTTTGACCAGTTTGAAAATTACATCTTTGCAATTAAATGCAAAAATGTGACGTAGGCACCTGAAACTCGTGAAACTCAGTTTAATGATCAAAAAATGGTGCTGATAGATTCCAAAGGTATGTTTAAGGTTTGTGAGGCATTTTGAATGTTAGTTGCATGAAAACAAAAAAAATCTTAGCCGGACCCACTTTGGGGCCCGACCTGGATAAATGTCGGTGTATTAATTTTATGGTGAAATGGTCTTAATTCATGGCAATGTATATCAATGTCAAAGTGCAAAAGGTGAAAAGCATGTCTAAGACAAGGACTTGGCCTGTATAATGTTTTTTTTTCTTTGGCAACAAAGAAGGGCATTAAAAGCAACTTCAAACAAATTGCAATTGGTAGGCATTAAGCCAAATCCAATAGACTATGGTGTGATGAATGTAGGAAAGGCAAATGAATGAGGGCAACAGAAACTTTCAGAAAGTTCTATTGGTAGATTAAGTTTAGTACCCAAAACCTTTGTCAGCATCCTCCCTGATGTGCGTATGGAGTGGCAGCGTGGCATGTGAAAGACTTTGAAACCTTCAAATAAATGCAAATTCACTTGGCAGATTTGAATGCCATATTCTCCTCCCCTGCGTAGTGTTTGGTTGGAGCAAATTAAACTTTTTAGAAAATACAAATGGCATGTTAAATGCTAGCCATATTCCCTCCTCCCTTCGTGAAGTGTGGTGTGCTAAAGACACTGAAAACTTTCTATAGTATGCAACTGCCAGGTTTGAAGCTAAAACCAACATAGCCCTTACCAACAATCCCTCCTTTGCATGGTGTTCTGGAAGGAGGCAACATTAAAATTCAAAGAAAATACATATTGGCAAGTAAAAGCCAATGTCCTCCTGCAGGTTGTGGCAATGAAAAATTTTAGAAAGCTTTCAGCAAGTGTAATGTCAGATGGTGGGCGATGGTTTTGAAAGCTTCCAAACAACAAATTCAATTGGCAGCCAAAGCCAATGTCCTCCCCACACAGGCATGTAAAAAATGAAATGGCACAAGGCATTAGATACCATAAGCAAAATGCAGTAGTAGGAGTAAAACATGGCAATGGAGGAAGGCAATAAATCATTAAAACATTTTAGCATGGCCTATTGAAAAGATTTTAGAAATCTCAAAGCAAATGATGTTACCAGGTGTATAACCATCCTTTCCTCCCATGCAGCAAGCAAGAAGGGAAAAAAAACTTCCAAGCAAATTTCATTGGCAGCCATTAAAACACTCAGGAAAGCTTCAAAAAATGCATTCTCAGGCATGAGCATTTATCCCACATTGGCTGGGTGGTGGGAAATTTCAATATTTAAAAGTAAAGCTCCACATAACCATAGTGTCAAAGCCTTGAAGGCTTTTGACACAAGTGTAAGCTTGGAGACCAAAGAGATAGCTGGCAACCAGATGGACCCCACATGTGCATGGTTCTTGAGATAAATTTTGCAGTGAAATGGTGACTTAACTGGTGAGCAGGTTCATCACAGATTGATGATGCGTGCTGTTTGGTGGGCCCGATAGGTAAAGCAGATCCCAAGGTAAAGATCGAGCATCTTGAGGATGATCAGATAGTGCACATTATCTCACATTATCAATTTGCTCGCCAGTTACCCTTCGTGAAATGGAAAAAGATGATGTGGCAGGTCCGAGTGGCAGTCCATCTGGCAGGTCTAAGTGAGGTGGTGCTGAGGTGGTGATAACAGAGCCAACAAGTGGCAGACAGGTGGCGGTCCACGAGGTGATGATGTGGCAGACACATGGCTGACAGATGAGGTGTCATCCCTGGTGGTGGAAGGTGGATTCATGAGCAAATCGCAAGCTGCCACGTGCAAGCCGTTAGGAGTAAAATTGGCAAAAAATTAAAGTTAAATGCATAGTTGAGACTATAGTGAAAATTCAAAAAATTTAAATGACAGAGGTGCACAAAAGATTAATTTGCTCAGAGGTTGTTTTTTTCCCAAAATAGAAAGTATCATATATCACCGAAAAGCTCTCAGAACAAGGAATCCAATCATGTAATTAATTCTAAAAAACATGAGATATTTTGAGAGAATTTTCCATAGGAAGGAAAGGGGATATTTTTGCAGTTAGGGAAAAAGGGACACTTGGCATGTTCTGATGGATTTTGATCTTTTTCCCTCTCTTTATTATTCCCATTTCTTCTCAATTGTAAGGGTTCCCATTTGTTTTTGGACTTTTTCTCCAACGGAGAAATCTGAAATTGCTGGTTCCAGTTTTATGCATTTTGATTTTCTTGGTTGTAATGGTTGATGTTCCTATTTTGTTGTCATGGAGTAGATATATTTTTTAGGTTGTATCTTAGTTTCAGGTCACATATATGTAAGGCATATATGGAGTGTAGTAGATTGTCTTCAGACATTTCTTCAAATTCAATAAATTTAGTCTTCAAGGAAGTTTGGGTTTATCTTCTCAAAGTGAGAGCGTAATTCCTGTTCTTGGGCATCCTTACAGAAGGGATTTAAATTCTATGAGCAGAAATTGGGGATTTGGGTTAATGTTTGGATTATGTATGATCCTTTGATGAATTTAGAATGTGTTAATGTCAGGCATTAATACAGGGAAATATTTTCAATAAATTTGATATGCAGCTTGGATTCCATCTATAGTTATTTGTATTGACTCTGTGCCTAGGATGAGGCACTGATCTGTTACAGCTATAGGTCATTTGCATCATTTTAAAAATCAAATCAGAATTTAATATATTTTCTTTATGTTTTGTGGTAATGTCCCACCTATCTAAAGCTCTAATGTATTTGAGAGTCAATGTGAATGTAGCTAGTTTGCAGTATTTTTCTTATTGTTGAGCTATGTTTGAGATTTATGATTTAATGGTGATGATGTGTGTGAGTTTAGACTGTATTTGAAGTGCACCATAGGTAAACCCACTTAGGCCTTGTGGAGCCTAAAGAGAAGAAGGATTAAATATCCTTGTTAAGTTGGTCTAGTTAGTCCTTTGAAATCATAGTTGAGGTTGGCTACCTTTCAAATTTTGGTTGTGGATTACACTGGTTGTTGATTTTGTTGTTTAGCATAAAAAAGAGCCTACAAGCTGGGATACCTATGAACATTGTTGTTGTTGTCGGTGAAGTTCCTGTCGATGCTAGTGCTTGTGCTTGTGCCTGTTGGTTTATCACCTTCAATTCTCATTGGAGTGTGCAATGCCAATAGCCTAGAGGTTAGATCTTTATATTCAAGGTCCCGGTGTGACCTATTCTACCAAGCCTGTGTGTCGGTATGTTGTAACCCAGTTGTTGTCAGTTGAATGTAACCGAATTTCATGCAATAAAAATATTTGTTATGCATTGCCTCCATCATATATGTGTGTTTCTATTGTGTTTACTCTTGCTGACTGGTTTGGACTGATCTCCTTGAGGTCCCTCCTTGTCAGTGACTGATTCAAGTGGTATCAAAGAAAAGTTTGTTTTGAAGGTTGTGTGTCCTAAATTTTGTTGCAGGGTGGTAGATTGTAGATCTGACCTGCAATTGTAGAGGACTAGCGTGAATCAATGGCATGAAGAGGAACTAGGAATGGTGGAGCATGTGGAAATGCAAACCCTACTATAATGAGGATGTTGTGAAGAATAGCTGCCCAGTTGGAAGCCGTGGAGACAACCCAGAGAAGAGGCTAACATATTGAGGATGTGAGAAAAGATGAAGGAAAAGAAGCCTTGATAGAACATGTGAACCTACCAGTAGTTGATCCTGAGGAGGAAAGGATTTTTAAGGGTTTTGAGTAGGGAAAACATTAAACCTCATTTTACCCCACCAAAATATGATGGGAAGTTAGGTTCGGATGAATTGGATCTCGGAGATGGAGAAGTATTTTTATTTTAAAAACACTAGAGAAGAGAGGAAGGTGAAATATGCTTGTACCCAGTTGAAAGGTCATGCATCTCTTTGGTGGGAACACTTGCAAGTTGATAGGCAGAGAAGATGTAAAGAAAAGATTAAGACATGGGACAGGATGATTGCTAAGTTAAAATCAAAGTTTGTCCTGGTGAATTACTAATAGATTTGTTCCAGAAGTTGTAGAACCAGAGACAGAAGTAATCTAGTGTGAAGGAATACACCAAGGCATTTTACAAGTTGAACATCAAATTTAGACATGTTGATGATGAAGTTGAACAAATTGCAAGATATTTGAATGAATTGTAGATGTCTATACAACATGAACTCGGTATGATCAAATTGGAGAGTGTTGAAGAGGCTTACCAGTATGAAATAAAGGCTAGAGGGAAATTGAATAAAAGGCATGAGGAGAGACAAAGAGGTAGAGGTGGAAGCTTTAGTAGAGGAAGATTTCAAGGAGGAAGAGGAACCGGTATAGATCAAAATAAGGACAAGGAAGCGAGCAAAGAAAGTAATTCATACTGGAAGGATGATAGAAATTTTTACTGGAGGAGAGAGTTAGATGGTTATAGGAATGATAACTTTGAAAGACAAGACAAAAGGACATTCAAAGGAACTTTCTTTAAATGTGGAGGAGAAGGACATCATGCATTTGAATTTAAGAAGACAAAGGTTACTAGAAGAGCGGTAGTAGTGGAAGAGAACCCCACCGGATCAAACAATAAACCGGCAGATGGAGAATTGTTGATGATTAGGAGAGTTGTGTGTCATACCAGAGGAGATGAAGAACCCTTGCAGAGGAAGAACCTGTTCAAGGCTAGATGTAAGGTATCTAGAAAGTGTTGTAAAGTTGTTATTGATAGTGGTAGTTTAGATAATCTTGTTTCAGAAGAGATGGTGAATAAGTTGAAATTGGAGAGATTGAAACACCCTAAGCCTTATCAGATAGCATGGATTCAAGATGAACATAAGTTGTTAGTAAGTGAATAGTGTTTAGTAAAATTGAAAATTGGGAATTATCATGATGAAGTCTTGTGTGATATTATGCCTATGGATATTTGTCATCTTTTGTTGGGAAGACCTTGGTAGTTTGATAGACAGGAAATACATGATGGGAGGAAGAATACATACACTATTGTGGCTAATGGGAAGAAGAAAACCTTGTTTCCTTTGGAGAAACCTTTGAAGAATGAAGTTTGTACAAATACCAAAATCTGTTTAGTAGATGGAAGGAAATTCATGGATGGACTGAGACATGAGAATGTGTGTTTTGCCTTAATTCCTAAGAAGACTAAGAGACTGGAACCGGAAGGAGAACACTAGGCAGAGATAGGAGATTTGTTGATAGAGTATTAGGACATCATTTCAGATAATGTACCTGATGGATTACCACCTATTAGAAGTATTAGTCATTGCATGGACTTAGTTCCTAGAGCTAGTTAACCTAACAAATCTGCACACTGGTTGACATTGACAGAGAATGAAGAACTGAATAGACAAGTGTAGGAGCTATTGGAGAAAGGTTTGATCAAGGAAAGTTTGAGCCCTTGTGTAGTACCAACATTATTAGCACCTAAGAAGAATGGAGAATGGAGGATGTCTACCGATTCAAGAGAAATAAACAAGATCACAGTAAAATACCGGTTTCCTTTTCCTAGGATGGATGACATAATGGACTGTTTGAGTGGAGAAAAATACTTTACAAAGATAGATTTAAAGAGTGGATATCATCATATCAGGATCAAAGAAGGTGAAGAGTGGAAGATAACACTTAAGACAAATGAAGGATTATATGAATGGTTGGTGATGCCTTTTGGATTGACTAATGCACCGATTACTTTCATGAGGTTGATGAATGAGGTATTGAAGAAATTATTGGGTAAGTTTGTTATTGTGTATCTAGTGATATTCTGATTTTTAGTAAGACAAAAGAGGAGCATTTGTTGTAGTTAAGACAAGTTTTGTAGAGGTTGAGAGAAGAAAAGTTGTTTATCAGTATCAAGAAGTGCACTTTCATGAAGGATGAGTTAGTCTATTTGGGCTTTGTGATATCTAAGGATGGTTTGAAGATGGACCTTGAGAAAGTGAAAGCCATTGTTGAGTGGCCTACACCAGAAAGCATTAGAGAGGTAAGATCATTTCATGGATTGACTAGTTTTTACTGAAAGTTTATTAGAAATTTTAGTTCAATTTGTAACCCTATGGCTGAGACCATGAGGGGAGATCCAAAGGAATTCAAGTGGACCATCAAAGAAAACAAAAGTTTTGAATTTTTGAAGTAGAAAATGACTGAGCGGCCAGTGTTGGATTTACCATATTTCAATAAGGTATTTCAAGTGGATTGTGATGCAAGTGGAACAACAATATGAGCAGTTTTGAGTCAAGAAGGGAGAGAAATAGCATATTACAATGAGAAATTGAATGATGCTTGAAAAAGATATTCAATGTATGATCAAGAATTTTATGGCATACTTCAATCCTTGAAGAAATGAAGACATTACTTGTTGCCTAAGGAGTTTGTGTTGTATACATATCATCAAGCTTTGCAGTATTTGAACAGTCAGAGTAAGTTGAATAAAAGATATATGAGATGGGTAGAGTTCTTGCAGAGTTACACCTTTGTGTTGAAGCATAGAAGTAGGAAATATAACAAATTTGTTGATGCATTAAGTAGGAGAAGGAATTTACTGATAGAGATGAGAGTGATAGTATTGGGTTTTGAAGATTTGAAGACCTTGTATGATGAAGACCCATATACCTTGGAAAGCATGTAGAGAATTGGTTATGGTTGATAGGAGAAAATGGTTGGATTATTTCATTCAGGATCGGATGTTATTCAAGGGAGTTCAATTATGCATGATGCTTAAGAGTTTCATGAGGGAGAAACTAATAAAAGAGAAGTATAGTGGAGGTTTAGCCTGACATTTTGGCATTGATAAAATAATTGCATTAGTTAGTGAGCAGTACTTTTGGCCCCTGATTCATAAGGATGTGAAGAGATATGTGTAGAGTTGTAGAGTTTATCAAGTTTCCAAAGGTAGTAGTTAGAATGTGGGATTGTATGAACCTTTGATAGTAACAGTAAGACCTTTGGAATATATAAGCATGGATTTTGTACTTGGATTACCTAAGACACCGAGAGGGAATGATTCTATATTTGTAGTAGTGGATATATTTTCAAAGATGATGCATTTCATACCTTTTAAGAAGACATCAGATGTGTTGCATGTAGCAGACCTATTTTTCAAGGAAGTGGTAAGATTGCATGGATTGCCTAAGAGCATAGTTTGAGACAGAGACACTAAGTTTATTAGCTATTTTTGGAGAACACTTTGGAGGAAGATGAAGATAGATTTGAAGTTCAGTTCTAATTTTCATCCACAAACTGATGGATAGACAAAAGTAGTTAACCAGAGTTTGGGAAACCTATTGAGATGTTTAGTGGGAGATAAAACCAGAAGTTGGGATTTGATCCTTGCACAAGTAGAATTTGCCTATAACAATCCAGTGTTTGGAAAAACACCTTTTGAGATTGTTACCGGAGTGTATCTTAGAGGAATAGCAAAATTGAGAGACATTAATAGTGAAGACCAGAAGAGTCCAGAAGTAGAAGAATTTGTATATCACATGGAAGCATTGCATATTCAGGTTAGACAACATTTTGAAGACATGAATAGAAAATATAAGGAGAAGGCAAATGAGAAGAGGAGACATAAGGAATTTGAAGTTGGTGATGGAGTGATGGTATATTTAAGAAAAGAAATATTCTCAGTTGGAACTTATAATAAGTTGCAGATGAAGTTTGGACCCTATAAGATCTTGAGGAAGTTCAGTTCTGGAAATGCATATGAAGTAGAGCTACCGGATAGTCTACGTATTTCACCTATATTCAACATTGTAGATCCTCATGAGTATGATGAACTAGAATTCATTGAGGACAATGTTGAAGGCCTTGAGAGATGATTATGCTGGGAGGAACCAAATCAGATTGAAGAGATTTCGGATAGTAGGATTGGGCGTAGTACCCAGAACAGTTAGTATAAAGAATATCTTGTGAAGTGGAAGAGCAGACCAATGGAAGATTCATCTTGTATTTTGCAGGCAGAGGTAGACCACCTTGTTTTTCCTCTAACCCCAGCAAAGTGAGAGGCTCACTTTTTCATTAACCCCAGATGTCTAATGCGGGAGCATCCCCGGTTCATAGCAATCTTGCATCAACCAAAAATATTTTCCTTTCTGTTTTATTTTTTGTTTGTAGTTTTAGTTTTCCTTTTTGTGTGTCCCAGTTTTGGCTCATTGGTTCCTATGGAGTTGTATTCTACTTGAAGACTTGATCATCCTTCTTTCTTTCGAACTGCATCTCATTTGGATCACTTTCTGACAAGATATCACTACCAGTTTCCTTGACAATTTCTTGTTACTGGTTGCTTGAGACCTATTCTGGTGATCTACCAGAACCCATTCTGAAGCTTGCAAAGCCTTGGACATTAATCTCAATGTTGTTTGGCATGTGGCCCACCTTCTACATTTCATCCTTTGGATTTTTTGGAGGAATCTCTTGGTGAAGGTCGACCTTATTCATTTTTTAACATTAGATCTTGTTCTTTGGGTTTCTATCCCTTTTTGACTGACTGTATCCTTTGGATTGATATATATAATTGTAATCATGCTTTAGAATGCAATCAATTAGAGAACTAAGAATTATCAGATACCTAGACTATTCCTAGAGTTTAGATCTTTTGATTCAAGGTCCTGATGTGACCTTCTACTAGGCCTATGTGTCGGTATGTTGTAACCTGATTGTTGCTAGTTGAAAGTAACCAAATTTCATGCAATAAAACTACCTATTATGCATTGCCTCTATCATATCTCTGTGTTTCTGTTGTGTTTACTCTTGTTGACTAATTTGGACTGATCTCCTTGAGGTCCCCCCTCACTGGTGACTGCTTCACAAATGAAGCTTCAGGATTTGGTCTTCTCAACAATTGAACATCTTGAACCTTTAAACTATTAGTTGAGGTATGAGGTTGAAGTTCTTTACCTTTGGATGATATTTTTGGAGAGGTAGCATCATTCATGGATCTGAAATTGCATTGATCCCTTACATTAGCACAACACATGAAGGATCTTCTAGAGTAACCAATATATCACCTCCTCTCTTTAAATCTAACTCATACTCATGGAAGTGAATTCAAGAGTTTCCAGGTTGCTCAGAATTTCCTCCATCTTCCACTATCTCTTCTACTATTTCTCTCATATTAGTCATTTGCATATAATGCACCATCTCTGGACAAGAAACTCCATCATGATCATGAGTCTAAATGAAAGATACACATATTGCTTTTACTAGGAGGAGCTTCAATAGAAAACCTTTGTTGCATAGGTGGAAATTGTAATGGCTTATTACCAACACTCGCTGAGTTATTATGAGTTCTTATGGGAATATCTTCATAAGGTTGCTGAAAGGAGGTACTAGCCTTTGGCAATTGTCTTTTTAATGCAATAAAATCATTAACCAACCTTTGTATAATTGGGTCAGAAGAAGTTGAAGGCTGAGAATTTGGTGTTTGAACCTCTTTCTTCCATTTACCATCAGTGATCAAATCATCTTCTAACTCAATAGCTAGTGTTTGGGCTACTACAAGATCAGCTACTCTTTATCTCCTAAGGTGAAAACCTATATTAGGTGGCATCATGTTTAGAAAGAAACACTTTTGATTATCAGCAAAAAGCCTTCTATTTGCTGAAATTTTGTTGACAATCTTATTATACTTGGCTACAAATTCCCTCATAGGTTCATGGATCTCTTTTTTTAACCAAGTCTATTGAGCAAGAAGAGAATGTTCATCTTCTACACTTTTGAACCTAGCTTAAAATCTTGTTCTCATATCATCCTCCCAAGTGGGAATTGAACCATTGGGTAAATGATAAAACCATTCTATTGTAGCATCAGTTAAGGTTTGTACAAAAATCCTTACAACTACATCTTTATGTTAAGCCGCCAATACACCACATGATAAATTAAAAGCATTCAAATGCTCATCAATTTTTGTCTTCTCATCTCCATTGAACTTAGGTAGATTATCTTTCGCTCCCTTAGGTAGGGCATTTAAATTAGCTCCCAAGTTTAGGGGACCTATAATAGCTCCCCACAACTGAGCCATTGGAAAATTAAAAGGTAAACAATTAATAACAATAGGAAAGGTATTTTTGTGAAAGACTAGGACTTGACTATTAGGATAACTAGTGAACAAATGAGAGGGGGGGTGAATCAGTTGTTGACAAATTATATCAATTAATCTACTTTATAATCTTTAACCGGATCATATAAACATTAAGTACTGAAATAGTAGAAACATATACCGGTAAGCAATACGAATTAACAATAAAATAGATAATCAACACAATGCAACCATACCACATAACACCACAATTTGTACGTGGAAAACCCAGAAAGGGAAAAACCATGGTGGGAAGCCTACCCATAGTCAAATGATACTTCTACAAAAAGTATGTGATACAATGAGGGGCCTACACACGTAGGAAGGCACACTGCCTAGAGCATACTGCTCATTACAAAAGAGTCTCACTGACTATAGAGAGGTTATAACCACCTCAAGATAAATGGACAACAATCTAGAATAATGAAGTGCTAGATATAGCATCTACCATGCTTGATTACAGTTCTAGTTAAGCTCAGTACTAGAGGCCTTTGACCTCTTCCTTAATCCCAATTTGATCACCTATGATCGACCCAATCTCCTTCGCATATGATATTACATTCCATGACCATGATTAATAATCTACAATGAGATCTTACATCAATTTATACCAACCCTAAGGCCTAAACCAATTACGTCGGCCACCTAAAAGATTTTACAATAAGATCATTACATATATCCATATTACAATGATATGTCATGTTGGATTAAGACCAAAACAACAATAACCAATCCATAAATCATCCTAGTAATGTGTAGAGAACATTTTAGCATGATATTGGTCCATAACCTAGATAGGCACCGGCCCTAATCTGGGTCCACCATGCCAAAGAAATATCTTCAATCAGTTTGAGGCACAACCAAATAACATATTCAACATGCTAAAATCCATCTAGAAGCTACACCAACACCATTTATGCATTCTACCAAGATTTATCAGTGAAAGCTCTATCGGTTAAACCTTAAACCCATGTTGGTAAGGGTTTACAAGAGTGTGTGATAGCATCCGATTACCAGGTCAATACCAAATGACCATAACATGCTCCAAAAGCATGTAGCACATAAAATCAAACATAATTCATTGATCCAAACATGCCAGAAGTGTCCAACAAATAGTCTCTTCTGCCGGTAACACTAGATCTTCTACCAGTAACCAAAATTTGTCTATCGATAACCAAAACCTGTCTGCCAATAACCAATCATAACAACTAATGTTGACATCAACGAAAAAAAATCAATGCAACACATAATCAATTCATCCATAATACCAACAATCTCCCCTTTGGCATTGATGGGAACACTAGATGTGAAAAAACATCAAAATACCAAGAAATGCCAAACAAGTCTCCCCCTGTGGAAGATGACCAACAATCTCATGAATATAAATAGCTCTCCCCATAGGAATGAAATTTTTGTAAAGTTCTGAATTTATTTTTCACATCACTATCTCTCCCCCTTTGACATCAATGCCAGAAACCTAACAAAAATATCAAAGCAAGAATGTAAACCTCTGAATCTCAAAACTGACTACTCCACCCGAGTAGTAGCACCACTCATCAATGTTAGAATGAATGATATCTTTGATAATGCATTTCAGACTAATGACATACTGCATCAATCAAGTCTTTGCCAGAGGGGTAGAAACCCCTAACCTGTCTCTCAAATACTCAAATGATTTCTTAGATAGTAGTTTAGTGAATATATCTGCAATCTATTCTTTAGTGTTCACATAAACCAATTTGACTTCCTTTCCTTCTACCTTGTCCTTCAAATAGTTATACTTTATTGATATATGCTTAGTCTTAGAGTGAAATACCAGATTTTTAGGCATGTCAATAGCTACAAAGCTATCACAGTAGATAACTACCAGTTTACTACAATTTACCTTGATATCCTTCAACATTTTCTTCATCCACAAGACTTGAGTGCAATTAGTTGTTGCTGCAACATACTTATCTTCTACAGTAGATAAAAAAATGCATGACTATTTTTTGTTGATCCATGAAACCAGTTTCTTTCCAAGAAAGAAAGCTCCACCAGAAGTTCTCTTCCTATCATCCATATCTCTTGCCCAATTTGAATCAATATATGCACCTAAAGTGAAATCATCATCTCTATAATACCATAAGACATATTTAGTTGTTCCTTGCAAATACCAAAATATCCTCTTTGTTAGGTCCCAGAGACAATTGAGAGGGGGGGTGAATCAGTTGTCCAATAAATTCAAACCAAAATTAACTTAACCAAAACTTAATGCTTAATACTGGTAAACCAAACCTGATGTTGGTAGAGTTTTATCAGTTAATTGCCATACCAGTAAAGATTAATGCATGTAACATAAAGAAAATAACATCCACAACACGTAACACAGATATTTGTACGTGGAAACCCTGTAAGGGGAAAATCCATGGTGGGAAGCCTTACCCACAATCAGATGATACTACTGTAGATAGTATTTGTGTACAATATGGAGTCTACACATGCAAAAAGGCCAGCAGCCTAGAGTGTTGGCAATATTGCATTATTATAGACAATGAAAGATTGTTGGCATTTTATAAGGATATTGAGAAGGTTGTTGATGATTATGGATATAACTGATTAAAGATGTTTTACTATCTCAATATTATTATTTTGTCATTGATGTCAAGAAATTGATTTTCTAATTTAGTATGATGTTTCCATATCTTGAGAAGTATGATATGAAGATTATAAAGATGTCAGTAAAAGACACAGGAAAGAATATGATGAATAAGGGGATGAATAAGGTATTCAATGGGAAACTACTACTGAGTTAGACAATGATGAGATCATGATGTTTTAGATTGTTTTAACATCATACATATGTTGTATATTGTAAAGGTTAATACTATACTATGTTATCAACCAAAGAACCTAGTCGGTAAACCCTAAGGTTATCGCTATCGGTTAATGAAGGTGGAATGTCTACCGAGTGAAGTTTAGTATTCACCGAGTTGTTACCAAGTTGTAACTGAGCTATAACAGAATGCATTAAATGTTTACATGTAGTACTTAATGAAGGAATCTGATGAGATGGAGTGGATTAAATGATTGGTAAGCCATGGAAGAAGTTTGTTAGCAAATCTAAGGCAATGAAAAGTCGACATGAAGATCTACAGCTCAGATTGAATCACAATACCCTGGCACAAGTTCCAAGACTAGTATGCAAGTTCCAAGGTGGGGTAAAACATTTTCAGATTGAAAGATGCATTGAACTTGGACAAGATTTAAGATCTAATGACTATGATTGATCATGGGAAATGTGATCAAGGAGATTAAGTCGTTATCTAATTGTTTATAGATAGGAAATTGTTGATAAACAATGTATGCGGGCAAGTGTATGCACAAGGATGCTACATAGTGATTACCAAGCACAGAAGCTTGAAGACCTGTTTTAATAACAGAGTATAGAAGCCCAACAGATAGACAAGATTATTTCTATGTCTAGATTGTATTGAACAAATAAGAATTTGCTTTAACATTTTAGATGTGAAGTTGCAGATAGATTTTTATTACTATTATTTTGTGAAAGTGACAGAAAATCTCTTAATCGAGTGGACTTAACAATCTTATATGTAAATCCTCTAGAAAGGTGACATTCTGATTGAGTGTTTGAAATCCTTTAACAAGGTCACTTCTAACAAAGTGAAGATCCTAACAGATCTGAGGGAAATCCCTGAACTGGGTCACATCTAGCAATGTGTTTGTAATCTTTAACAGGATTTGTTTTTAATCGAGCATACTCTAGAAGAGTATATTTCTTAGTGGGTCTGAAATCCCATAGTGGTTTTTCCCTATTTGGGTTTCCATGTTAAATCTGGTGTTATGAGGTTAATATTGTTCATATGCTTTTGAGTTTGCATGTTTAACAGTTTTGGTTATATTGCTGATATATATGTTACCGAGGTTGAATCTGATATTTTTATGGATGATTAAGTTTGTATGATTCACCCCCCCATCTCAACTTGTTGGCTATTGGATTTGTACTTATATTAAGTATCAGAACTATCAATTGGTATCAGAGCTTTGGACTCCGGAAGGAAATTTTAAAGGCACTTGAGTTAAAGATCCAAATATGTATAAGAGGGATGCACCAAAGCTAAACAAGTCAAGTTTCTCTACATGGCAGAAAAGGATGAAGCTACACCTATCAGGAGTTGGAGAATATGCTATATACTATCTTGAGAATGATTTTGTTGCACCGAGCACCTATCCATTGACTATGGAAGAGATAAGGGAAAAGCAAGAACATATTCAAGCAATGATTGAAATAACATCTGCATTGACCGATTCAGAGTTTAATGATCTAGAAGGTTGCAATGATGCAAAGGAAATGTGGGATAAGCTCATATCATTATATGGAGAAGATGAACATGTTCAAAGAGCAAAAGTAGATAGTCTGAGAGGACAACTTGAATCTATGAGGATGAATGAAGGTGAGAACATAACTCAGTACAGTACAAGACTAAAGGAGATTGTCAATCAAATCAAAGGAGTAGGTGGAACTATTGAAGAAAAGGATATAACAAGTAAGTTGTTGAGAACCCTTCTACTAGCTTATGCAATTTGAGTCTCTGCAATCCATGAATTGAGGTCTGTACCTAATATGCCAGTTTCTTTAGATGCTACTATTGGTAAGCTACATGCATTTGAGTTAAGTAATTTTGATAATAGTGGATCTTCGGTAAATAAAGTTGAATCTGCATTTAGTTCTTTTCATCTTGATGAATCTAATGATTACAATGAAAGAAAGTATAAGTACTTTGAAGGAGATCATAGTGGAGCAAGTGAAAGATTTCGAAAGAACATGGAAGAAGTACACAAACTGTATGAAGAAATGAGAAAGCAAGAAGAGTTTGAAGCACTATTAGCCAAAAGGTTACTGAGAGGCAAAGGTAAGTATAAAGGAAAACTACCTTTGAAATGTTTCAATTGTGATAAGATAGGACATATGGCTTCTAGCTGTCCTGAAAAATATTTTACTGAAAGAAGAGATTATTGAGATAAAAGATAGAAAGATAATCATTACAGAGGACACCAAGACTTTAGAAGAAGAGATAGAAAGACATGCTTAATAGTTGATGAGGAATCTAACGATGATAAATTAGATGAGACTGATACAGAGGAAGTAGTTTATGTGGCTATCAAGGATGGATCAGATGAAGAAATGTATGAAGAAAAAGCCCTAATATCTCACATAAACACTAATGATTCTTGGATCATAGATAGTGGATGCTCACATCATATGACAGGAGATAAACACAAGTTTGTTATATTAGAAGATTATGATGGAGGCTATGTTAGATTTGGTAATGATGCACCATATCCAGTAAGAGGTAAAGGATCTATAACACTTCTTGATAATACAAGATGCAATGATGTTTATTGGGTTGAAGGTTTGAAATACAATTTGTTGAGTGTAGCGCAGCTAAACAACACAAGTTACCGAATAGAATTTCAGAAGGGAATTGTCAAAGTTCATGACAAAAATGGAAAGTTAGCTGCTATTGGGACACAAACAAAGGTAATACATTTCACCTTGACTCAACTTAGAATAAGTGTTTGCATGCAAAGATTGATGATACTTGGTTATGGCATAAAAGTTTTTGTCATGTCAATTTTGATAATCTGATCAAAATAAGTAAGAAGCACAGAGTAAGAGGTCTACCGAGTCTTGAAAAACCTAAGAATGCTATGTGTCGAGGATGCCAGATGGGCAAGATGACAAGATCAAGCTTTACAAGTAAGTCCTACACTTCTAAGGGAATTTTAGATCTAGTGCACACTGATCTTTGTGGTCCTATGAAAGTTCAAAATTATTATGGTGATAAGTATTTCATATTATTTGTGGATGACTATTCAAGGATGATGTCAGTAATGTTTTTAAAAGAAAAATCAGAAGCTTTTCAAATGTTTAAATGGTACAAGGCAAGAGTTGTAAATGAAACAAGAAGACAACTGAAATGTCTTCGATCAAATAGAGGAAGAGAGTTCACATCTAATGAGTTCAACTTATTTTGCAATGATCATGGTAGTAAAAGACAAGTCTCTACACCGAGAACTCCACAACAGAATGGAATAGCTGAAAGAAGAAATAGATCTATTGTGGATTGTGCTAGAACATTGATGATTGAAAAGAAGGTGCCACAAACATTTGGGAGAGAAGCAATAACAACAACTAAGTACACCTTGAGCTGAGTTCAATTGAAGAAAGGTACTTTGAAGACATCATATGAAATCTGGTATGATAAGAAACCAAATGTTAGTTATTTTAAAATCTTTGGAAGTAGATGCTATGTTCATAAAGATGATAGAAATGGCAAGTTTGATCAGAAAAGTGAAGAAGGAATGTTTCTAGGTTACTCTTCTAGAAGAAAAGCATTTAAATGTTTGATCAAATCATCTAACAAAATAGAAGAAATTGCAAATGTGAAAATTGATAAATTTGCAGAAAGAAATGATGAAGGAAATTCCAAGGAACCAGAAGACTATGATGAATTTGTCTATGTTCAGTCGAGAAGTCCTACCGAGAAGACTATTGAAGAAAATGAAGAGAATATCCAGTTACCGAGTGATGAAGAAGATCATACAGAGCCTACCGAGCCTATATTAGCCAAGTATGTCAAAAGACACCATGCACCAAGTCAGATTATAGGAGATAAGGATGATCTAGTGATGACAAGGAACAAACTGAGACAGAACACATGCTTGATATCTGAATTTGAACTGAGAATAGTAAAAGAGGCATTTAACAGTGAAGATTGGGTAAATTCTATGACAGAAGAGATTGATCAAATCAAGAAGAATGACACATGGACACTAATCCCAAGACTGAAGGACAAAAATGTAATCACTACAAAGTGGATTTTCAGAAACAAGCTAAATGAAAAGGGTGAAGTCATTCGAAACAAAGCAAGACTAGTTTGCAAAGGTTATGCTCAAGAAGAAGGAATTGATTATGGTGAAACTTTTGCACCTGTTACTAGACTTGAAGAAGTTAGAACATTGTTGGCCTATGCTACTTTCAAGAACTTCAAGATATATCAAATGGATGTCAAATCTGCATTTCTAAATGGAATATTAGAAGAAGAAGTTTTCATTGAACAACCTAAAGGATTTGTTGAAGACAATAATAAAGATCAGGTATGTAAATTGAACAAAGCTTTATATGGTTTGAAACAAGCACCAAGAGCATGGTATGAAAGATTGCACTCTTATTTGATTAAGATTGGTTTTGTAAGGATAAGTGAGAACAACAACATGTAAATGAAGAATGATCAAAATGGAATACTGATCTCAGCCATATTTGTTGATGCTATTATATTTTGTGGAAATGACTCTTTATGCAAGAACTTTGGAAATGAAATGAGAAAAGAATTTGAGATGTCATTGATTGGTGAAATAAACTATTTTATAGGTTTACAGATACTGCAAATGAAAAATGAGATTTTCATTACTCAATCCAAGTACATAAAAGAAATCTTGAAGAAATTTGGAATGGATGATTCAAAACCAGTAAGTACTCCTATGACTACCAACTACAAATTATCAAAGACTGATGAATCTACATCTGTTGATGAGACACTCTACCGATCCATGATTGGAAAACTACAATATGTTGTTCACAGCAGACTAGATATAGCACATGTAGTAGGTATAGTTGCAAGATTCTCTGCAGATCCTAAGGAAACACACATGACAACAATCAAAAGAATCTTTAGATACTTGAAAGGCACAGAGGATTATGGCTTAATATATCAGAAAGGAAATGATTTTGATTTAAAAGTTTATAGTGATGCCGATTGGGCAGGCAACATTGATGATAGGAAAAGCACAAGTGGAGGAGCTTTCTTTTTAGGAGAAAAACTAGTGAGTTGGCTTAGCAAGAAACAAGGATGTGTTTCACAATCAACAACAAAAGTTGAATACGTTACTGCAACATTGAATTGTACCAACATTGCATGGATCAAACAACTATTGGAAGGTATAAATGAAAGAGTTACTGAGCCAGTAACTATATTTTGTGATAATACAAGTGCCATTAATATTTCAAAGAATCCTGTTATGCACTCTAAGACAAAGCACATATCTATCAAATATCATTATCTTAGAGAAGAAAGTGGTGTTGGAATATGTTAGCACAAAGGAGCAAATAGCAGATATCTTCACCAAGCCACTACCAAAGGACACTTTTGAATATCTTAGAAGTAAGTTAGGGGTCCTACCCCTATCTTCTACTCATTGATCGAGTTCGGTGAAAGCATCAATCCAATGCCTAATGAATATCTTTTGGGAGTTGATGCTGAGTTATACACTTTAGGATGTTTTCTAAAGGTGTACAGAACATAATACAGGAAATATTATAGGGAACAGGAATTGAAGATAAATGCTCTGACCGAGACTCAGTTGATACACAACAACAAGAAATAACTTCTTACAGAAAGAAATTATGTTTTAGTTCTTTACTTTTTGGCATTGTTGTCAAAGGGGGAGAAGACCTACAAAGGGGAGAAGACTACTATGAAGGAAAGACGACTGAGAGAAGACCTATAAGGGAGAAGACTAAGAGTAGACTATAGATTGGAAAGAAGACTGCAAATGAGGAGAAGTCTAATGTATGGGGGAGAGCATTTCAGCATTTCAGAATCACAGCAATCCGAATCTTTTAAGGTCAAATCAATTGGTTTTGCCATCAATGCCAAAGGGGGAGATTGTTGGAAATATTGCATTATAACAGACAATGAAAGATTGTTGGCATTTTATAAGGATATTGAGAAGGTTGTTGATGATTATGGATATAACTGATTAAAGATGTTTTACTGTCTTGATATTATTATTTTGTCATTGATGTCAAGAAATTGATTTTCTAATTCAGTATGATATTGCCATATCTTGAGAAGTATGATATGAAGATTATAAAGATGTCGGTAAAAGACACAGGAAAGAATATGATGAATAAGGGGATGAATAAGGTATTCAATAGGCAACTACTACCGAGTCAGACAATGATGAGATCATGATGTTTTAGATTGTTTTAACATCATACATATGTTGTAAATTGTAAAGGTTAATACTATACTATGTTATCAACCAAAGAACCTAGTCGGTAAACCCTAAGGTTATCGCTTTTGGTTAATGAAGGCAAAATGTCTACTGAGTGAAGTTTAGTATTCACCAAGTTGTTATCGAGTTGTAACCGAGCTATAATAGAATGCATTAAATGTTTACATGCGGTATTTAATGAAGGAAGTTGATGAGCTAGAGCGGCTTAAATGATTGGTAAGCCATGGAAGAAGTTTGTTAACGAATCTAAGGCAATGAAAAGTTGGCATGAAGATCTACAACTCAGATTCAACTACAATACCTGGCACAAGTTCCAAGACTAGTATGCAAGTTCCAAGGTGGGGTAAAATGTTTTCAAATCGAAAGATGCATTGAACCTGGAAAAGATTGAAGATCTAATGGCTATGATTGATCATGGGAAATGTGATCAAGGAGATTAAATGGTTATCTAATTGTTTATAAATAGGAAACTGTTGATAAACAATGTATGCAGGCAAGTGTATGCACAGGGATGCTACATAGTGATTACCAAGCACAGAAGCTTGAAGACCTACTTGAATAACAAAGTATAGAAGCCCAGTAGATAGACAAGATTATTTCTATGTCTAGATTGTATTGAACAAGTAAGAATCTGCTTTAGCATTTTAGATGTGAAGTTGCAGATAGATTTTTATTACTGTTATTTTATGAAAGTGATAGAAAATCTCTTAACCGAGTGGACTTAACAGTCTTTTATGTAAATCCTCTAGCAAGGTGACATTCTGATTGAGTGTTTGAAATCCTTTAACAAGGTCACTTCTAACAAAGTGAAGATCCTAATAGATCTAAGGGAAATCCCTTAACCGGGTCACATCTAGCAATGTGTTTGTAATCTTTAATAGGATTTGCTTTTAGCCGGGCTTACTCTAGAAGAGTATATTTCTTAGTGGGTCCGAAATGCCACAGTGGTTTTTCCCTATTTGGGTTTCCATGTTAAATCTAGTGTTATGAGGTTTATATTGTTCATATGCTTTTGAGTTTGCATGTTTAACAGTTTTGGTTATATTGTTGATATATATGTTACCGAGGTTGAATCTGATGTTTTTATGGATGATTAAGTTTGTATGATTCACCCCTCCCCCCTCTCATCTTGTTGGCTATTGGATCTGTACTTATATTAAGTATCAGAACTATCATAGAGCTCACTGCTCAATCAGGAAATGGGAGTCACACTGACTACAATTGGATGGTTAGATCCAATGATAATGTACTTCTCAAAATAACATCTTCATATGTTGGATTCAGTACCAGTTAAGCTCTGATTATTTTCTCAAAACCTTCCTTCAATATTGAATGATGTCTGCATGTATAGCTCTACTTAGTTTTGCATATAGATTATTCACACCTACTTACATTCCCATATCAATCTCACAAATGAGATCATACATATATACTGAAGCCTAAGACCAAATATCTAGGTCGGCTTACAAAGAATATTACAATAAAATCAATTACAAATAAATCAATATGCAATGCATCATGTCATCTCAATGCATTTACAATGATAACAAATCATCTCCATAATGTGTTGTGCTGATCTGGAATAGATATGCTTGCCGGTGCATAACCTGGACCTATTTGCTGGTAACAACAAATATGCAAACCTGATTAGATCAATAACCAAATAGCCAAAACCAAGAGATCAAATAATATCTTTGACATAACCAAGTAATCTTCAAGTCATTCCAAGTGTCGATGAACAATATAACCTATTGGTGAACCAGATACTGGTGACTGTCCATAAGTCACTGACTTTCCGGTGAACATAACCAAAGATCTCCAAGTGTTGATAAGTTTTGACAAGTGTTAACAAGTGTTGACATCAATGACAAAACCAATGCAACACATCCAAAATTCCAACAATCTCCCCCTTTTGCATTGATGGCAACACAAGATGGAAAAACCATCAAAGTGCCAAAACAGAAATGCCAAAAACCAAAAACCAACAATCTCCCAAAAAGATCAATTACCAGAAATCAAAATACATAATATCTCTCCCCCTAGGAATAATCTCTCCCTAAAAGATAATGTGTTTTTCCATAGATATCTCTCCCCCTTTGACATCAAATGTCAAATCAATATAAAAACAAATACAACCAGTTCATAGAACTAATTATAAATACCAATTATTATAACCACCTACTCCCCCTAAGAAGTAGCTCTTCTTCATCAAAGCCAGAAAAAGGTTTCTCTGTTAATTCCTACCGATCTGATGCCATGATCCAACTATCTAAGTTTCTACCAGTGAGGGTATTAATCCCAAGCTGCTCTCTGAGATATTCAAAAGTTTCCTTAGGCAAAGGCTTAGTAAATATATCTGCAATCTGCTCTTTAGTATTCACATAAACGAATTTCACTTCTTTTGCTTCAACATTTTCTTTCAAAAAATTGAGTTTGATAGAAACATGTTTAGTTTTGGCGTGAAATACCGGATTCTTAGATATATCAATTGCTACCATATTATCATAGTAAATGATTATAGGTTCCTTACGTTTTACCTTTATGTCCTTCAACATTTGTTTAATCCATAATACCTATGTACAATTAGTTATTGTTGTAACATATTCTAATTCTGTTGTTGATAAACATGTACAACTTTGTTTCTTGCTCAACCATGAAATTAGTCTGCTACCAAGAAAAAATGCTTTGTCGGTGGTGCTTTTTCTGTCATCTACATCTCCTGCCCAATTAGCATTTGTATATTCACATAAATCAAAATTTTCATCTCTAGGATACCATAACCAAGATTTGTAGTGCCTTGTAGGTACCGAAAAATCCTTTTTATTGTTGATTCATGATTTTCTTTAGGATTACATTGAAATCTCGAGATAATACATACTACATTCATAATATTAGGTCTTGTCTGTGTCAAATACAATAAACCTCATATCATAGACTTGTATCTAGTTGGATTAACAGGTGTTGATTCATCCTTTAATGATAGTTTATCAGTTGTAGTCATAGGTGTGCTTACCGGTTTACAGTTTTCCATGCCAAATTTATTTAGTAATTCCTTCAAGTACTTAGATTGACATAAGACTATACTTTTATGAGTCTTTGAAATCTGCAATCTTAAAAAGAATTATACCTCCCCAATCATAGACATTTCAAATTCTTGCTGCATTTTATTAGAAAAGTCTTTACACAATCCATCTTCTCCTCCAAAGATTATATCATCAACAAGAACTTCAATAACCAAGATGTCATCATTAGTCACTTTGTAGTATAGATTGTTGTTAGCATTACCTTTAGTATATCCAAGCTTCAAAAGATATTTGTCCAATCTAGCATACCAAGCTCTAGGAGCTTGCTTTAGTCCATATAAAGCTTTCCTTAACCTGAAAACCATACCTTTGTCATTTGTCAAAGAAAATCCATCAGGTTGTTCAATATAAACTTATTCTTCAAGATATTCATTTAGAAATGCACATTTAGCATCCATTTGATATACTTTATAGTTCTTGTGAGCTACAAAAGCCAATAATAGTCTGACTACCTCTATTCTAGATATCGGTGCAAAGGTTTCATTGTAATCAATTCCTTCTTTCTGTGAATATTCCTTACACACTAATATTGCTTTGTTTCTGATTACCTTTCCATCTTCATTAAGTTTATCTCTGAAAACCCATTTAGTTCCAATTACATTTTTGTCTTTAGGCTAGGGAACTAGTTCCAATTACATTTTTGTCTTTAGGCCAGGGAACTAATGACCAAGTGTTATTCCTTTCAATTTGTTCCAATTCATCTTCCATAGCTTTAATCCAACATTTATCTTCACATGCCTCATTAATAGTTGTAGGTTCAATTTGAGAAATAAGGCATACCTCTTCATTTGCCAATATTCCTCTAGTCATAACTCCTTGATATTTATTTCCAATTATCTCATCTTCAGAGTGATTCAATCTTACATACTGGGGTGTTTTTACTTGTTGTTGTTCTTCAGTGACTGTGAAATTTTCAGATGATGCTGGTGTAACTGGATCAACATTATGTACCAGTGTACTCATAGTAGGTTCATTTGTGATTATCTTTATTGCCGGTTTAGTGTTTGTTGACCTTGAATTTCCTCTAAACTGTTCATCAATCTTCACATTTGCACTCTCAACTATTTTATGCAATCTCTTGTTAAAACATCTATATGCCTTGCTCTTAGATGAATAACCAAGAAATATTCCTTCATCACTTCTAGGATCAAATTTTCCAATATACTCATCTCTTCTAATATAGCATTTGCTTCCAAATATTCTGAAATATTTAAGAGTAGGAGTATTACCAAACCATAGTTCATGAGGGGTCTTACCGGTTTCACCTTTGATGTGAACTCTATTGAATGTATAAATAGTTGTATTGACTGCTTCTCTCCAATATATATGAGGTAGGTTTTCTTCTAATATCATGCTTCTAGCTACATCCAAAATAGTTATGTTCTTCCTTTCCACAACTCCATTCTGCTAGGATGTCCGAGGTGCTGATAACTGTCTTCTGATTCCATTCACTTTATAGAATGTATTAAATTTCTTATATGTGAATTCACCTCCTTGATCTAATCTCAAACATTTGATTTTCTTGCCAGTTTCATTCTCTACCATTACCTTGAATAGTTTGAATTTTCCAAATGCTTCAAATTTCTCCCTGAGAAAAGTAACCCAACACATTCTAGAATAGTCATCAATGATTAGCATAAAATACCTATCTCCTTGTAAAATTCTAGTTCTCGCTGGACCGCATAAATCAATATGAATTAAATCAAGAACATTTTTAGATTTCTCTAGAATACTCTTGAAAGTTTCTCTAACTTGCTTTCCAAATTGACATTCCTTATATACCGGATTGTGAGGTTTAACAATCTTAGGTAAATCTCTTACTGCCTTAGTTGTACTGATTTTCACAATGCAATCAAAATTTACATGATAAATTCTCTTATGCCATAACCAACTTTCATCAATATGAGCAATCAAGCATGCTTTCTCATTGTTATTCAAATGAAATATATTACCTTTAGTCTGATTACCGGTTGCAATTTCGAAACCAATTCTATTTAAGATTTTGCATTTACCATTCTTGAATTGTAACTGAAATCCTTTCTCAACTAATTGACCAACACTCAAAAGATTATGCTTCAAACCTTCAACATAGTAAACATTATTAGTATTGTGCTTACCATCAAAAGATATAGTTCCTTTTCCTTTGATCAAACAAGCTTTATCATCTGCAAATCTTACTAGACCTCCATTGTAATTCTGAAAGGTTAAGAATTTACTCTAATCACCAGTCATGTGATGTGAACATCCGGAATCAATAATCCATTCATCCTTATCTTCAATTTTAGCTGCCAGAGCCTACTCTACCGGTTGAACAATAGGTGTTGGTTGATCTTCTGTTATAGCAACAAAATCCCATCCATTGTCTATCGGATCCTCATCAGAATCATTAGTGACTCCTTCATCAGCATAATAACAAGATTTATCTCTATTCTTCTTGAATTTGTATCTCTGATAATTAGGGTTAGCCTTATATGTTCTTATAGCTTCCTCTCTTAATCATGCATGTCTATTAGGACATCTAGATGCCATATGACCAATTTTATTGTGATTGAAACATTTAAAGGGTGCTTTACCTTCATACTTACTTCCAACTGGACCTTTAGTCATGTTCCTTGCAAATAGTGCTTCAAGTTCTTCAAGTTCTTCATTCTCCTTTCTGATTTCTTCAAGTTCTCTTGCATAAAAGGCTTTCCAATCAGATTTCAATGATGATGATGATGATGATGTTGCAGATGATGATGATGCTTTAAAAGATAAATATGTCTTAATAGTAGCAACAAGATCAAACTCCTCAAGTTCAAAAGATGAAAGTTTTTCAACCAAAGTGTCTCTAGATACTGATGCATTAGGCATTGTTCTCAATTCATTTATAGAAGTAAATTTCATTTTAAATGCCGGTGGTAAAGCTCTTACAACTTTAGAAACAATCTCATCTTCACTTAAGGTTCCTCCACAACATTGTATACCCAAAACAATTTCATTTACTCTTTCCATAAAAGAAGAAATTCTTTCATCTTCTTCCATTTTTCACATTTTCATACCTGACTCAGAAGCATTCAAGTTTTGCAATTTTGACTGTGGTATCACCTTCATTCAATGTTTCCAACTTGTCCTAAATAGCTTTAGCAGTAGATCTGTCTAATAATCCCATGATTTGCTGATCTAACAATGCACTCAAAAGTGCTTCTCTTGCTTTGCAATCATTTTCCTCATCTTTAGCCAAGGTTGGTGGATTAGGTTGACCTTTAGTAGGAGTAGTATAACCATTCTTTGTAACATCCCATATGTCCTTTCCAATGCAATTCAAATGTGTCTCCAGCCCGATCTTCCATATACCATAGTTGGTTCCATCAAGTTTAGGATTGTCCTTCCTGAAATAGTTAGAAGACATTGGATCTCCTCAAGCTATTAAACTTCTACAAAAAGAGGGCTAAGCTCTAATACCAATTGTTAGGTCCAGGAGACAACTGAGAGGGGGGGGGGGGGGTGAATCAGTTGTCCAATAAATTCAAACCAAAATTAACTTAACCAAAACTTAATGCTTAATACTAGTAAACCAAACTTTATGCTGATAGACAGTTTTATCAGTCAATTGCAGTATCGGTAGATTAATACATGAAACAAGAAAGACAATAGCATCCACAACACGTAACACAGATATTTGTACATGGAAACTTTGTAAGGGGAAAAACCACGATGGGAAGCCTTACCCACAATCAGATGATACTACTGCAGATGGTATGCGTGTACAATATGGAGTCTGCACATGCAGAAAGGCCAGTTGCCTAGAGCTCACTACTCAATCACAAAATGGGAGTTACACTTGTTAGGGTTTCAAGTAGATCCGAAGCAAATATGAACTAACAATTATATGCAGATATAAATTCAAAAGATAAAGGAATAAAATAGGACACAAATAACATAGAGATTTAACTTGGTTCACCCAAAATGGGTTACATCCACCATACACAGCTGTCCAATCTTTCTTATTATCCAACAAAAAATAGTACATAAAACCTATCTATGCCTTAAGCATCCCAACCGCTTATAACATGCATTTTTTAGGGAAATAAACAAAGTCAACCTTTTTAGGGTTTTATTACAATGTCATTTTCATCAACAAAAAACCCCAACGAGAATACATGTTGAGTGTACAGTACTTTGTTGATCAGTCACCACATATCAACAATCTCCTACTTGGAGACTAATCAGGCTCCACACCAAACAATCTACCACTTGGAGACTGATACTAGACGACACCACTGCACTTGCAACATCCGCTGGATAAAACACTGGGACTCAACTGGTATAAATTCCACAATTATCAATCAAGAAGACTAGTAGAAACTGATGAAGAAATCAACTTCTCCTGTGGAACTGCCTTCATGAACATATCGGCAGGATTCTCACTTGTGTGAATCTTCTCAAGCCATAACCAACCCTCCTCCAAAATAGTTTGAATGAAGTGGTACCTGAGCTGAATGTGCTTTGTCTTTGAATGAAAAGCAGAGTTCTTCGCAAGATGAATGGCACTCTGGCTATTAGTATACAATGGATGATCCTCCTGTGTCTAACCCAATTCCTCCAAAAAATATTGTAACCAAATCATCTCCTTGTTGGCTTTTGTAGCAACAACATACTTAGCTTCAGTGGTTGAAAGTGCAACAACCTTTTGTAGCCTAGAAATCCAACTGACTACAGTTCCCTCTATAGTAAAAACATACCTTGTAGTACTCCTCCATGAATCAATATCACCTGCCAGATCAGAGTCAACAAATCCACTCAAAGAAACATTAGATCCTTTGAAACATAATTCCTTCGTAGTAGTTCCTTTCAAATATCGAAGAATCCATTTCACAACATTCCAATGTTCCATACCCGGATTACTCATAAACTTGCTCACAACTCCCACTGCATGTGCAATATCTGGCCTTGTGCAAACCATTGCATACATCAAACCGCCAACAAATGATGAATATGGGATGTTAGACATTTTATTTACATCTTCTTGTGCCTTTGGGAACATATCCTTAGTCAATTTGATATGACTAGCCAAAGGTGTACTAACTGCTTTTACATCCTGCATGTTAAATCTTTTCAACACCTTCTTTATATACTCACTTTGGGACAAATTCAAGGTTCTATTTTTCCTGTCCCATGTAATCCTCATACCAAGAATTTTCTTAGTTGCACCCAAATCCTTCATAGCAAATAACCTGGTTAATTTCTATTTATGATCATTTATATGTTGCATGTTAGACCCAACAACAAGCATGTCATCAACATAAAGCATCAGGATAATATAACTGTTATTATCCAATCTCTTAAAATATACACAATGATCAGAATGACATCTATGATAACCATGTTTAGCCATGAAACTATCAAATTTTAAATACCATTGTTAGGGTGCTTGCTTTAGGCCATACAAACTTTTCTTCAACCTGCACACCAAGTTCTCCTTACCTTTGACCTCATATCCCTATGGTTGCAACATGTAAAATTTCCTCCTCCAAATCTCCATGGAGAAAAGCTGTTTTGACATCTAATTGTTCAAGATGTAAATTATCTGTAGCCACAAGACTAAGTATAGTTCTAATTGAAGTCATTTTTATAACTATAGAAAATATTTCATCATAATCTATACCCTTTTTCTATGCAAAACCTTTTACCACAAGTTTGTCCTTATATCTTTTCTGACCTCCTTCCTCCTCCTTCAGCTGATAAACCCATTTGTTAGGCAAGGCTCTTTTTTCTACATGTAAAGGGACTAAGTCCCAAGTTTTATTTTTCATCAAGGAGTCCATCTCCTCTTTCATGCCTAGCTCCCACTGTCGTTTAGCATCCACCTACATTGCTTCTTCACATTCTTCTGGTTCACCAGAATCAGTTAATAAAATAGAATACAAAGAAGGAGAAAATCTTTCAGGGGGTCTACTTGACCTCGTAGAATGTCTAACACTTGCAAGAGTTTGTGGGATAATTTGTTGTTGCTGAGCATCAGGTACCTGTGGCATTTCATTTTTAGGAATCTCATCCAACACCACATATTCTTGTTTGTCCTATTCATGCTTCTTTTCCTGCATCTATTCTTTATACATAACATTCTCATTGAATATAACATCTCTACTTCTAATTATTTTCTTATTTTCAAAATCCCATAACCAATAGCCATATTCATCTATCCCATATCTAATGAAGGTACACTTTTGAGATTTAGCATCAAGCTTGGTTCTATTTTCTTTATCAACATGGACAAAAGCTTCACAATCAAAGGTTTTCAGAAAAAGGAATAATTTACCTTTTTACTAGTCTATGCCTCCTCTGGAATACCACCATCCAAAGGGGTTGAAAGTCCTCTATTTATCAAATAGACAGTAGTATGTACAACATCTGTCCAAAATGTAAGGGCAATCCAACATGCAATCTCATGCTCCTCGTGCTTTCCATGATAGTCCTATTCATTCTCTCTGACACACCATTTTCCTGTGGAGTTCCTGGAACTGTCTTCTGCTTTCGAATCCCATTTAAGGAGCAGTAATTTTCAAATTTTTTTTTGCAATACTCACCTCCATTATCCGATCTGAGACACTTCAACTTTTTTTTTGTCTCATTTTCAACCAAAGCTTTCCATTTCTTAAAAGTTTCAAAAACATCTGATTTTTGTTTTAGGAAATATACCCATGTTTTTCTAGTTGAATCATCAATAAAAATAACATAATAATAAGATCCACCAAGAGATGATACTTGAGCCGGTCCCCATACATCTAAATGCACAAACTCTAACTTCTCACTCTTCTTCTCTTTCCCAACCTTGAGAAATCCGACTCTTTTCTATTTACCATAAACACAGTTTTCATAGAACTCTAAATCAATCTTCTTTAGTCCTGGCAATAGATTTTTGGAGTGAAGGATTTTCATCCCTTTCTCACTCATGTGCCCAAGCCTATGGTGCCACATTATTGAATATGTTCTTGCAACATCTATTGTTGTTGTCCCTGCAGTAACTTTATCTGTAGTAGCTAGGGTAGAGTAAGTGTTACCAGTACACAGATATAATGTGCCTACCTTCGCACCTTTAGCTACTACTAATGATCCTTTAGTGACCTTCTAGATACTATCTGAGGAGGTAACTATGCAACCTTCACTACCTAGTTGCTCTGTAGAAATTAATTTTCTTCTTAAATTAGAAACATGTGTTACCTCCTACAGAAACTAGTTATTTCCATTCTGCAACTTGATCTTTATCTTTCATTTTCCAACAATTTGATAAGGCTCATCATCACCCAAATATACTTGTCCAAAATCACCATGAACGTAATCTAGAAAATATTCTCTATGGGGTGTAGCATGAAATGAAGCCCCAAAATCTATTACCCAGGAATCATTAACATTATCCAAACATAAGATTAAAGCATCTTGTAAAGTATTACTTGCAATATTAGCTTCCTTACTGTCATTTTCATTTTTGTCTCCTTCTTTGTTTTTTCAAGACCAACAATCCTTCTTTAGATGACTAGGCTTTTCGCAGTACCAGCAATATTTCTTTCCTCTAGATTGAGAGCATCCTTTCTTTGACTTCCCTCGTGACTTCTCATTCCCAGGGCCTTTTCCTCTTTCCTTTGATCTTCCTCTGTTCTCCACATTCAAAACACTACTTGATGATGTTGGAGTCTCACCTGTGCTTTTCCTTCGCATTTCCTCGCTTAGGATAACACCAACAAAAACATCAAATATCAAAGTATTTTTATCAGAGACAGAGTTACTTACAACTATAACCAAGCTATTCCAGCTTTCTGGCAAAGAACATAAAATCAAGAGAGCCCTAACCTCTTCTAAAAAAGTAATTTTTACCGAAGACAATTGATTGGTAATTGCATTAAATTCATTTTAGTGCTCCGCTACAGATCCTCCCTCACTCATTTTCAAATTAAACAAACGGTTCATAAGAAATACCTTATTCAAAGCTGAGGGTTTCTCATACAACTTAGCCAATGTTGCCATCAAATCTACAGTCATTTTTGCTTCTGTTATATTGAAATCTACAGACGGTGCAAGGCACAATTGAATGGATCCTAGTGCCTTTCTATCTAAAATGTCACACTCTTCATCTGACATTGTGGTCACTTTCTTTGCCTTTCCTTCCAATGGCTGCCACGAATCCTTTTGATACAGGTAATCCTCCATCTGCATTTTCCATAACTGATAATTCTGGCCGTTAAAATTTTTGACCTTGAATTTGGAATCCTCCATTGCTCCCACTCAAATCTAAAAGTCCTGCCAATTTATAGAAAACCTCGCTTTGATATCAATTGTTAGGGTTTCAAGTAGATCCGAAGAAAATATGAACTAACAATTATATGAAAATATAAATACAAAAGATAAAGGAATAAAATAGGACATAGATAGCACAAAGATTTAACATGGTTCATCTAGGATGGTTACATCCACCATACATAGTTGTCCAATCTTTCGTATTATCCAGCAAAAAAAAGTACATAAAACCTATCTATGACTTAAGCATCCCAGCCGCTTATAACATGTGTTTTTTAGGGCAACAAACAAAGCTGGCTATTTATTTGATTAAAAACCCTCTAGCCATCAGTTCATTAAATTAACATTTAATTAATTCATCTTCAAAACATTCTCCTATTAATTAAATAAATTATTTAATTTATTTTAATTCATTCATTAAACCAAATTCACAATCAATTAAATGAATATATCTTATTTATTTAATTTAAATCCCCCTTTCCTCTTTTAAATAAATTAAATAAAACATTTATTTAAATCATTCACCCCCCACATGCATTTTCCTACAAATGCAAGTTGCAACCACAAGCTGAAATAAATAAATTTTATTTTAATTAAAATTCTATTTTCCCTCACCCACCAAATCCACTTGCACTCCTAAATCTCCTAGATTCTTATAACCCCTTCCTAATTAACCTAATCCATCTCCTAATTATTCTCACATTCCTAAGCAACTTGGAATCACTTCTCAAAGACTTCAAAGTCTTTGAAAATCATTAAATCCTTTGTGCGTTCAACAAATTAACTTCTAAAGTCTTCCAAACCACTTATGGCTCTTACATGACCATTTATGGTTAACCCCTAACTCAACCCTCAAATGATTCATATGTCTCCTCAAGCATTTATTACTTTGACCATGGTTATCCCTTTAACCTTTGCACAAGAGTTTATCCATTGGATAAAAGCATTATTCTTCGAATAATAAATTTATTCACTCAACTCAACTCTGACCTTAACTCCCAAGTTAACTCTCAGGTTATGTCAAGCATTTAATGCTTCTTCCCTCTCCTCTCAACCTATCTCATATTGACACTTGTCATCCTGAGATTGGGTTGAAAGCCCTCACATGGATTGAATATCATTCAATCCTGACCCTTGTTGAGATTACTCAATCTCAACCATCCGTTGCTCCATTTTTTCCTATAAATAGAGCCCGTTTCTTCATAATCCAGATCCTGGAAAAACATGTATGCATCTAAGTTATAGAGAATTTTAGAGAGCATTTAGCATAATTAGTCATATTCACTCTTTTGGTTAAAATCAACAAATAGCATTTAGATAACTCATCTTTCTTTGGTTATTAAGCTTTCATTTGCATACTTTTCATAATAATCTACAATCTTGAACCTCCATAAGGCATCCATAGTGCAAAAAGATACTAAGAGCTACACTAATTTGGAACTTGGAGAGGAGAGAAACAAGGGAGGAGCCAGTATGAATGTTTTGGTTAGCATTTGCAGGAGTTTAGTTTACCTCTTTTCTCTTTGTATTCTTTTCACTTCTTATTTTGTATCTCTCTTGATATGCCTATGTAGGATAATCTTTGATTGATTAACACTAACGTTTGTTTCTTGTGCTCTTGTGTGTGTTGTCATCGAATAAATTTTCTAATCCTTTTTGCAGAGCATCATTTGGTGAACCTGATGTGAATCCAACAACAATTTTTTAAAAACAAACTAACTTTTTGACTATTTAGCTTGACACACAGGTCACACTTCGGTGCTTTTGTTTGCGATTTAGCGCTATTTTTTTTGGTCTTCTAGCACTTTTGTTTTTACAATAGTGCTATTGTCCAAAAATTTGTGTTTTTGTTAATATTCTACCAATGTTGTTAATTAGTTAGCGCTTTTGTTTTATAATTAGCACTTGTGTATTGCTGCATAATTTTTTTGTTTTAGTGCTATTGTTTTTAATGTAGCATGTTTGTGTTAAGTAGCGCTTCTATTTTCACACAGAGTAGTGCTATTGTAATAGAACATTGTAAGAAAGGCCATGTAACCGATAAAATAATTTTTTTTAAGGCTTGTGGAAGCTCACCATATGTTCGGATTTTACTAACTTTTTTCTTCATGTGCAAGTTTTAAAAACTAACCCTTTTTTTGCTTAAAATAAAAAACACTTCATTTTGGTGCTCTAAAACTTACAAGCAAATCTCATTTCCTTGCAAGTTAGGAAACAAAATTTCATTTGGTGCTCTAAAAATCACAACACAATCTTGTTTACTTGCAAACTAGGAAACAAATCTTCATTTGGTGCTCTAAAAATCACAAAACAAATTTTCTTTTATTGCAAGTTAGGATACACTCTATTTTGGTGCTTAAAACAAGACAAGACAAATTTCATTTCTTGCATCAAATTTAAGAAAATTCACAATCAACACTTCAACTTTTGGTGCAAGTAAAAAGAACAATTAACTTGTCAAAGTTTCTTGTTTCAAAATGATTTACTGCAAGCAAACATGCTTTTGATTTACTTGACCAAGATTTCAATTTCCTAGTTTACTCAACACTTTGCCTTTGGAGTTAAAAACAACACCATGATTGTTGGAGCAACATCTCCAAATAGTTAGATCACATTGCAATGATGAGTTAAAAAGAACAAGTGTATTTTATGTTTGGCACACTTGTGCAAAAGAGTTTGTCCAATGGTCCTACTTCTAACACACACTATCCTCTCCCTTGGATTTCATGGTCCTAGGTGCAAGAGAAAAGTGTTAGTAACACTCAAAATTTTATCTTTTTAAGAGAGGCCTTCCAAGAGACACATCACTCTTGGGAATGACCTCACACGGTAAATCCTTCAAGCCGCTATAGAAATCAGGTGAGAGCGAAAGCTGTAGCCTTGGGTATAATTGTTCCTATAGTGTAACTTGCCGAAAGGAAAAATGGGCCCCACCACAAGTTACAAGGCTCTTGAGTGAGTCACTACAGAATGAACTTATGTCCAAAAACATTGAAAAATTACTAAACATATCTAAGTAGTAGCCCACCCGTTCTATTGATTGAGGATATTTGTGATAAATTCAGTGCAAGAGCATAGAAGGTTTTGCTCCCAAGATACTCACCATACATATTTCCTTGAGTAGAAACATAGCTTTTTGAAAGGTTACTTGTAGCTTGATAAAAGTGGTGACTCCCCCATCATAGGGATCATCTATTTGTTATGCTTGTGCAAGACTAAGTATATCACATCCTTACCTGCCACGGTGGGATTCATAAGGTATGTAGTACCAAAGTCAAAGAAATATCAAGATGTGGGCTGAAATTATTGCAATTGGCCATTTGACCTTAGGGATAAAGAGTGTTTGAAGTGTTTCCATTTTTGAGTCAAGACCAGTGTAAATTGAGCTGACTTCAGGCTTTGGAAACACCTAAAATACATTTGAAGGAAAGGGTCATAACAAGTTCAAAAGATTGGGTTGATCTAGACCCACACCTATTTGTGCCTTTTGAGGCAACATTCTTGTGTTTGAGTGCTTGCTTTGTTTTCTTGTCAAAGAAACATCAAAAAACCCAAATCAAAACAAGTATTCATCCAACACAAATATTTTCAAAAACACAAAAGATAAAAAACAAAGAGCAACAAGCAAAAGTATCAAACTATATGACCATTCTTCACATCTTGAGAAAGAAGAATCTTCATTAACACATCAACTTGAAGAAAAGACCATTAAGCTCAAAGGCTTTTATCAAAAGGAGGAAATTATTCTATCTTAATAGACAAATCTTTGTCTCTCATAGAACCTTCTTGCATCACATGCATCTATACCTTCAAGGGAAATCAAACGAGTTTGATCAAGAATCATTAAACCGCAGATTTTTTACTCAATATCAAGCTTTGAGTTATCACAAAAACAAGGGAGGCAAGATCAATCCTACCTTCTTTCTAAACATTTTTATCACATATAACTCAGCTAGGGAAGAACCGCCAACCCTTGAACAAGAAGAGGAAGAGTTTGTTCCTTTTGTAACACAAAGTTTCTATTGAAGTTAAAACATCTCATCCATTATCATATTCACACATCATCAAATCCATTTCAACTCTCAAAGAATCAAGAGGTTTTTGTCCTAAAGTTCTATTTCGGTATTGCTTGAATCAAACACAATACATCAATTTTTAGAGTGTCTCTACATCTAGGATAAACTCGTCCTAAGAGGCATTTCTACATAGGTTAAAACTATTCTATGCGTGAATCCTATCATTACTAGGTAGTTGGGTCTAAAACACATCTCAGATATCTCTAAACCTTATCACATCAAACATTGTCAATCAAACACAACAAGAAATTCAAAAAAACAACTTTAGTAGCACCTACCTTTAGTGCTAGGGATCCATATGCAAAACACTTCACCAAACATCAATCTTTCATTCCATCACCAACTCATCATCATTTTCGTCAAACTTCAACAAAAACTTATAAACAAAATGGCTCATACCAGGTCTAGGTCTAGACAACAAGAAATTGAAGAGGAAGAGGAGGAAAATATCAATGAATTCCAAGAAGCCCTTGGAGGAAATGTAAATGATGACAATTCAAGTACTCCTACTCCTGCAACAATTGAAAGGGCACAACACAACCCTCTCTTTAATAGTCTTTTTGATGAAATACTCATGAGCTATGTTGACGCTCACTTTTTAAGACTTGCTCAAGAGGGAGCCAAACTACCCTCTGACTTTGATGTTGCACAACTAAGGCAAGCATCAGAATGCCAAAGTCACAATGAGGATGAAAGAGGTTGAGATCACATTAGATGCAACCTTCATCAAGGTAATCCCCCACCTCCTCCTCCAAATGAAATAGACATGTTGCGGCAACAAGTTGAAAATCTCGCCCAACAACTTCATAGTGGTGTAAAAACTAATCAATTTTCACTCAATGACATTTTTCCCTATCCCTTTGATAGGAATCTTCATATTCCACCTTTTCCGTGAGGGTTTGAAACACCCAAGTTTGAAAAGTATAAAGGAAAAGGAGATCCTCGTGATCATGTTAGAGAATTCCATTCAGCTTTCCTCGAAGTGCGAAATGAGGACACATACCTAATGTGACCTTTTCCCCAAAGCTTGGGAGGAACAACCACTTCATGGTTTTCCCAATTACTAGGTGGCATTAAGACATTTGAAGAACTCATCCAGAAATTCCTGGCACATTACTCACACAACATTGAACATGATATCACCATGGCTGATCTATGTAACACTAAACGAAAACCAGGTGAGCTATTTTTTAGCCTTTCTGCAATGATGGCGTCAAATGTGTAGCAGATGTTCTCTTCAGTTACCTAAACAAGAACTAGTGGAAATATTTATTTCCAACTTAAATGATGAAATGGAATTTCACCTAGACATAAAAGACACAGACTCTTTCAATGACATGATCACCAAAGGCTTAAAATGTGAGTGGGCTCTCATCAAAAAAGGGCTTATCAAGATATATAATGAGCCAAAGGATGGCCCTTGCTCACACTTCAATAGTGACAAGCCTAACTTCTGGAACAAAAATAAAAATGTTGTCAATGACGGGGTTTTAGATGCAATAACTATCAAAAGTGCACAACCTGTGGTTTGATTTGCAAGACAAAACCCCACACCCAAGAATAACATAGTTGCTCCTCCAATTCAAGGACACAATACATCTCAAGAGGAACCCAAACAACGTCAACAAAATTTTAAACCAAAATGAACATACACTCCCTTAGGGGAACCCATTGAAATAGTGTTATACCAGTTGGTTTCTCAAAATCTGGTGACCTTACCCAAAACATCAAATTCTGAACCTCAAGTCAAACCTTCATGGTGGAGGGATACTGAACATTGCGATTTCCATCAAGGGAAAGGGAATAAGACAAGCAATTGTCATAGATTAAAAGATCTTATTGACCGAGGTGAAATCAAAATTGAAGGACATGACCCAAAAACAACAAACAATGATCATCTTATGTTCAAAAATCCACTTCCATCCTAAGATCAAAGAGGTCCTTCCACTTCAGGGAGAAACATAGAAACCACCAATTATACGCAAGCCACATATAATTACACTGTGAATCACCTATATGATGCTAGTGAACAAATTGCAACTATTACCATCAAAAATCCCAGCTCCACTTGCAATGTTGTTACACATTGCGGCAAGATTACCATAAAAGCAGCTCCATAAGGCACCCCATCTATCCCAAAGCAGTATAACCTTGTGGAACAGTTAGACAAAATGCCCACATTGATATCAATCTTAGAGCTATTGTGCCTATGTCCATCCCATAAAACAATCTTGGATCAAGCTCTCCAAGGGACGTCAATCCCTGCAAACCTAAATACAGATCAGTTCCAAGCTATGGCTGGAAATCTAAGATCATCACCTTGTCTCACTTTCTCTGAAAGTGACAACTCATCCTTCTAGCAACCACACAATGCCTCACTCCACATTGAAGGGTTTATCAACCAACATAGGATCAAGCAAGTCTTGATCGATAATGGAGCAGGCCTGAATATCTATACACTACAATTAGTCATAGCTTTGGGATATGCAATTGAATCAGTGGATCCCTGCAAGAAGATCACAATCAAAGCCTATGATGATGCAGAGAATTCATCTAAAGGAGTTGTTGTGCTACCAATCCAAGTGGGCCCTATGGTGAAACACATCATCTATCAAGTTTTGGACCTTCCTCTGCCATACAATTTACTGTTAGGAAGACCGTGGATACACACCATGCAAGTCATTCCATCCACCTACCATCAGTTTATCAATTTCCTGCATAATGGTGTAGAAATCACTATCTTGGGTGATGCAAACCCCTTTGCATATTTTCATAATATAAGTCATCAACCAGAGATTATCATTCCCAACAATAGAGAATCCATCTCATCCACATCATACATAAGTCTAGCCTCTCTTTCCAGTTCAAACACCACTATACCCAAGTAAGATAAGCTCAAGATGAAAATAGTAGAGGAAGGTCCTGGGGAGTACAATTTGAGCCAATTATTTTGTGTTGGACAAATGCCTACTTCTCCTAGAACTCATGGTAAACCTCAAAATTTACTTCAAGCACCACTGATCAAACTAGCATGTACTCTGACACCTTTCATCCTTGGAAAGAGTCAAGAAGAAGAGACCAGAGATGAGGACTTAGCAAATTGGATCTATAAAGATCCTATCACCATGAACATCACACAAGCTAAGCTTCCCACAGATCAATATGGAAAAGGCCTTCTCATTATGTAAAGAATGGGTTATGATGGTCAAAGTGCTTTGGGACCTTGCAAGCAAGGACGACATGAGCCACTATAGCTAGAATTGAAGCCTAAAGATAACACTGGATTATGCTTTCAAAATTTCCTAAACTCAGATTCAAAGGGAAACCCAGTAAACCTCTATATCATCCTATCACAACCATAAAGAGGTCACCTTTGATTATATTAGTAGCATTGCACACCATAACAACTACACCATTGAGGCTAAAAATCTTAGCAAAACCATCCACAACACCAATCATCCCACCTATCAAACCAACAACCCCATCAGCAACAACCATAACATCAATAGCACCATTAGCAACAACAACTATATCAGAACCCACAACAATATCAACAACACTGGCAATTCCAGCAGAAGCAACAGATTCAACATTATCGATACTCCCTGTATTGGATTCACTGATCCCTATAAGTATTCCTACAATACCAATCATTCCATCTATCCAGGTACATCAGCCGATCACACCTGCAGTGTTTAAATCAAAGGATATTCTAGTATGGTATAGTAATCGGATATTGGAAAGTGACTCAGAGATTGACTCCCATGAGTGGGAATTTTATTTCGTCCAACTTAATACTTCAGATGAGGAAGACACATCACTACCTCCACTTCGCAAAGACATCCTTGTTTACGGAGAAGCACATATAAAGATATCTTGGGTTCCTAAGTTGGAAACACCTTCCACAAAACCTACGTCACATCCTACACTTGATTCTGATAGGGAGAGTACCATCAACGACCTTCACCATAACATCTTAACCCTCACTAACACATCAAACAAACTTAATCTAATCAATGTGGTAATGCCCATTATCCATCTTGAACTCATTGAATGGAACCAACCTAATCCCCCATGCCTTGACCATTTCCAAAATGATGAGGCAATCATTGACTTTTTGGAACTACGAGATAACATACCAAGCGGGGATCACAAAGCTGGATTCGCCATTGAACTTAATACTGCAACATACTTCGGGGCAGATGCCAAACTTTTCAGCTGCAAAAATATAACAATAAAACATGGATCTTCTAGTGAAAACCACACTGTGGCACTGTTTGATCCCGCAAAAGTAAAAAAAAAGAGCATATCCAATGGTGAAAACCTCTCTGAGGTGCCTAAGGATGAAAGGTTTGACATTCTCCCCTCTAGTACACAGTAGGAATGATCAATAATTCTCATTGAAGAGACAAAAGAATACGTGGGGACTCCGGAAACTCCTCACCACATACATCTAGCATCTCTTTTAACTCTAGAGGAACAACTTAAGTTTGTTGAATTCTTCAAGAAGCGCCAGATTAAATTTGCATGGTCATATGTAGACATGCCTGGTCTTGATCCTAATTTAGTCATGCATCACCTCACCATTGCATAAGGAGCCAAACTTGTCAAGCAAAAGATTCACAAGATGCATCCTCAGATTGCAGTACTCATCAAAGCATAACTTAAGAAACTCCTAGATGTTGGTTTTATTAGACCAATTGATTATGCTGATTGGATATCCAATATTGTGCCTGTCGGAAAACTAAATGGGGGCATCCATATCTATACTGACTTCAGAGATCTAAACAAAGCATGTCCTAAAGATGACTTCCCCCTACTAAACATCGACATAATAGTGGACCTAACAGCAGGACATGCCATGCTTTCACTCATGGATGGCTTTTCAGGGTATAATCAGATAAAGATCGCACTAGAGGATCAACATAAAACAACCTTCACATGTCCATGGGGAACATACTATTAGAATGTAATGCCTTTTGGTCTAAAGAATGCAGGAGCAACCTATCAAAGAGAAATGACCACCATTTTTCATGACATGATGCATACTATAATGGAAGATTATGTTGATGACTTACTAGAAAAGTCACTCACAAGAGAAGGTCACCTGGAAATATTAGAGAAAATCTTTGATAGACTAGAACAATATCATGCTTGACTCAACCCAAAAAAATGTGTCTTTGGAGTAACCTCCGAAAAGCTTCTAGGATACATTGTCTCAAGAAAAGGTATTGAGGTCAATCCTGCAAAGGTCAAAGTAATCATGGACATGCCACCTCCAAAGAACATCAGTCAGCTAAGGACATTACAAGGGCACCTACAATCAATTTAGAGATTCATTGCACAACTGGCAGATAAGTGTCACCCCTTTCCATACCTATTACACAAGAACATCCACTTTCAATGGGATACCAGATGCTTAAAGACTACCTCATGAATACACCATTGTTGATCCCACCAAATTTGAGTAAACCTCTATTGCTCTATATTTCAGCAGCAAGTACAACATTGGGTGTACTATTGGCTCAACACAATGCAAAAGGGAAAGAGTGTGCTATCTACTACATCTCTCACACACTAGTTGGCTATGAACTCAATTACACACCTATTGAGTGAGCTTGCCTAGTAGTAATCTTGGGAGCTACTAAACTAAGGCGCTATCAGTTAACACATAAAGTACAACTCATTGCCAAAATCGATCCACTAAAGTACTTACTCAGTAAAGCAGCATTGACAGGCCACTTGGCCAAATGGGTGATGATTCTAAGTGAATTTGACATCAAGTATGTGGACCATACGGCTATCAAGGGTCAAGTTATTGTAGATCAGTTGGTTGATGCACCACTCATAGCCAATCATCCTCTCATTTCCAATTTTCCAGATGAAGAGATATTCATGATCACAGCAGCACAACCATGGAAACTATACTTTGATGGTTCATACACTAGGCATGGCTCAGGGGCAGGCATTCTGTTTATCACACCTCAAGGTGACAGTATCCCGAAGTCTTACAGGCTCACATTTCCATGCATAAAGAACATAGCAGAATATGAGGCCTTGATCATAGGACTCAGGCTAGCCATACAATGGAAGTTACAAGAACTATGAGTATATGGCGACTCCCAGCTAGTCATTTGACAAGCAATAGATGAATATCAGACCAAGGATGATAAATTCATGCCATACAAGAAAATGGTGGACAATTTAAAGGCATCATTTACTACTATCACCTTTGAGCAGATACCCAGAGATCATAATCGAGCTGCTAACGCTATGGCTACCATTGCATCTCTCTTAGATCTTCCATGGAATTTAACATCCTATGAGTTCTTGGTCAAACAACTTTGGATTCCCGCTTATGATATCCCCGAATCCGAGATGATATGTCACCTTATTGGTTCCGAATCCCCATGGTATGGTGAGTTCTACACCTACCTTCATGATCACATGCTTTCTCCTAACCAATCAAATAACCAATGTAAAACTTTCATTCACCAAACTACTCGATATACCATTATTGCTGAAACCCTATATCGATGCAGTCTTGATGGTACTCTCCTTCGATATCTAGAACATGATGAGATAACAAAGGCCTTGGAAGAGGTACATGAAGGAATTTGAGGAACTCATGCAAGCGGTCCATCCCTAGCCAAGAAACTCATGCACACTAGATACTATTGGCCATCCATGGAAAAAGACTCTTACTATTTTGTCAGAAAATAAAAGAAATGCCAAGTTCATGGAGACCTGATAAATGCACCGACATAGGAATTGCAACCAATCACAACACCATGGCCTTTTTATCAATGGGGACTTGACCTTATGGGTAAAATCCATCCATCTTCATCCAATGATCACAAGTTCATCATTACTGCCACCGAATACTTCACAAAGTGGATTGAAGTTGTTCCACTTACCCAAGTCACTGGTAAGAAGATCACCTCATTCATCCTTAATTACAACATCTTTCGGTATGGTGTACCCATGTCAATCATCACAAATAATGGGCTTCCATTCAAAAATCAGGATGTCTGTGAGCTTTGTGAGAAGTTTCACATCCAACACCGCTTTTCCACTCCCTATTACCCACAAGGAAATGGTCAAGCCAAAGCATCAAACAAGAACATATTGAGAATCCTCAAGAAGATAGTCAATGATGTCGGTCATGATTGGCATGTTCAATTGAATCCAGCACTATGCACATATTGAACTAGCATTCGAACCCCTATGGGCGCAACTCCCTACTCACTAGTCTACGATGCAGAAGCTATCTTACCTATTGAGGTTGAGATACCATCTCTATGGGTTTCCTTGCATAATCTCATAGATGATGAAGCATATAGACTCTCACATCTCCAAGACTTAGAGCTACTTGATGAGAAATGACAAGCTGCATACAATCACCTCAAGGCCTATCAGCAACGCATGAGCAGAAGCTATAATCATCAAGTTAGACCTCGTATATTTGAGGTAGGTGATCTAGTTCTTCGAGAGAATCCTCATAACCAACCAAATAGAGAACATCAGGGAAAATTTGAATCAAACTAGCTGGGTCCATATGTTATCACTGTTGCATTTGGGTCTAGGGCATATCAGTTGGCCACTTTAGAAGGAGAACCGCTTGCAGCTCTGATCAACAGCATGCACCTGAAAAGGTTCTATACCTAAGCTGCACAGAGCATCAGGCTCCCATACATATAAGGAAAAACACCAAAAACATTCAGATAAATGTCCTGAAGAAAATACAAAAACATCAAAATAGTAAAGAAAAAAATCATGCATCCAAACGGTGAACAACCACTCCGGTAGCACCTTAGGTAAGTGTGATGGTGAAAACCTGGCAAACAGGTGCCACTCGTAATGACTATGGCTCCATTGTCATTCAAACTTGTTGCAATCACATTCATTTCATCCACTCATCCATCAGTCCAAAACTATGGCTTGTTATTGATTTGCAATCAAGGATAGTACTCCATGCATCTTGCATCCCACTTTTTCATAGTCGTATCTAAACTGGGGGCAATACCCTTAATCTACTTGATGGAAGTGGGTTATGAATTACTTATGATTCATTGAGTTCTTCATTCAAAACTGTCTCACAAAACTCCAAAAACATTCAAAACAATCATCAAAATACCAAAAACATTGGAAAACTATCTCACAAAATCCAAAAAACATGATAAAACATTAAAAATCAAACAAAAACATGGCAACACCTTGTACATACATTTTTCAAAGTAGATACCAAATAAAACATTGTGAATAGCTCAAACAATGACCACTTCTCATATCAACCAAACAATCAACATCTACACACAAACTGTCTTAACAAGGATGCATCCTTCCTTACCAAAACAAAGACAAGATGACATTTTCTTTGACAAGAAAATTATGTTTAAGCTATCAAGTACTTGGTTGATTTCTAGGTTATTTATTCATTTATATCAGGTTCCTATGCTACTCCAAGATATCCAGAAGTGATTAGAGTGGTCGTGATGGTTCTTAAGCAATGTTTGCATGTCTTCTACGAATTATTCCAATGAAGTTCTGGGGCACGTCCTAATGGTGTTTACATGGGAAGTTCACTAAGCTACGTGATCATATGAAAAATACAGTCATAGATCACTAAGGCTTGTTGACTACAATGTATACCTCGACCATATGAGTATGAACCATTAGTGAGGATCCATATTCTTTATTCTTTATTTTATGTTGTTTGTTTGCAAGTACGATGCTCCATCCTTGGTTCCTACTGCCTCATCCAAGTTCGATATTATCATGCTCAATGATAAAAATAAAAGCACTATGGATCGTCATTCCATCTCATCTGTTTATATTGCATTTCATTGCATGTCACCCATCCATTTACTCATTCATTATCCATATGCATGATTTTTGTATGCAAGAGTGAACAAAGTTAATATGAGAAGTTATGTGAAAATTGAGTTGGTCTTGGATACAATCATGATAGAGTACTCTGATACATCATCAGTGCATCATGCAAAGTTTACACAACCTTGCATTCATCTATCATAATTACATCTTCATCATTACATTTAGTTGCATTTGCATAGAGTGCATTTCATATCATTTAGTTGCATTTAACTACATATAGTTCATTATCATTTATTGGCATTAGTCTCATTATATCATTTCATCATTGCACAATCATGACATTTAGATTCATTTATATGATAAAATTGTCCTTGTTTGCATTTACTATCATTATTAGCCATTACTATGCATTCATTTAGTGTCAGTTACCGATCATCATTTATCATCATTTAAAACACGTGTACCATGCATTTGTTTAGATTCCCGTAGTTGCATACATTTATTTATCTATCCATTAGTCAAGTGCATTCATTATATCCATTTAGTATATTCTTATACTAATTCATTTTATTTCATTTAGGATTCATTACAAAATCATTCCTTATCCTTTTAATTGCATTAAGGTGCAGTTATTCGTTACCCATGAGTTGCATTATCATTTCACTTCATTATATTTTTTGCCATTTAGAATCATCACAAAACCATTTTTTTCCACATTGGTTTATACATTGCACATATGCATTCATTTAGAAATCATCATTTAAACATTTGTACCTTACATTTGTTTATTCATATCACACTCATCTAACAAACATCTAGGTGCATTTACATATATAAATAATTCATTTAGAGCATTATATAATAAACATCATTACATATCATTATCTCATTGTCTCATCAACATAAAATCCAAAGTACCATCATCATCATCACCATTTCATTATGCATATATAATAATCATAGCATTTGCATACATAAAGCATTGACATCAACAAATCATGTACATCAACCTGCATCTACATGTTAGCATCACATCATAAAATATGCATATAGACATCATCTAGGGATAAATCATCATGAAACATGCATGAACTTAAGATCATCATATAGTAAGTACAAGTATCCATCTACGCATAAATCATAAGATCATCATCCTACATAAGCATCCATACATATCATCAAAATGCATATCAACAAAAACATATGGGATCTCCTCATATATCATCTCATATCGACAAAAACATACATGTATCAAAGTACAATGAAGTCCAAAATATCGGCTACCAAGAGCCATCCAAGACATAGTCCAAAATGACAATGTTAAAGCATACAAAATGCTCTCTCAGATGCCACTCTGACCGGATGCTACACCACCATCACTACCTGCTCCCCCACTACCCCCTACATCACTTGATCTATCTCTCTATGGAGGACCCATCACACCACCACTGCTCTGCATCCTCTGAGACCACTTTGATCTCGCCCATCGCATATGTGAGTAGCTCAGTGCTCACTGACTAGCTAGCACCACCTACTCATATAACCCCCGCCAATACTCTATCTCAGCCTGTGCTCACCGAATCTCCCTCATCACCTCCCTAGTAGGACCCTGTGCTCCTACTCCAAACTGAACTCTCTTCTGCAGCTCTACTAATCTCTCCACTGCATCATCCTTCTCCCACAGCACTACCATCAGCTCTGACTCTTGTGCAAACAATTGCACATCTTTAGCGGCCACCTCTACCTCCATATCCTCTAGTCGAGCTTGCAAAAATAGTATCATATGGTCCTGCAGATCTCCACCTATAGCTCCCTCCCCCATATCCATAGGTGCCTATCCAGTGGCTCCCTCCCCTGTATCCATAGGTGCATATCCCTCACCTGCATCCCTACCACCTAATCTCATGCTTCCCTACATCAAAGGTCCCTGAGATAGCCACAAAAGCTGCCCACCTCTTCCTCTCTGCTGCAAACATCCACCACCCCCACCTCCACCTCCAAATCCACCACCTCCTCCAAAACCTCCACCCCCTCCTCCTCCTCCTCCTCCATCACCACCTCCTCCATCCCCACCACCACCATCCCCTCTCCCTCATCCACCTACTACTCTGTGACCTCCTCTCCTCCTTCGTCTCCATCCCCTATCCTCCTTAAAATATGGAATCAGCTTTGTTGGATTTGATATCCAAGGAATCGGATGTCCCGCAATGTATTGCGTGTACTCCTCTGACACCCTAGCATCTACTACCCCAGGCCTCATCTGCCATGGTCTCACCTATAAAGTGCGGAACTCTGCCAATGCCTGATCATAAGGTAGCACTGGCCCCCATAAGTACCTCTCTCATACTACCTAGGCATACTCTCCCAAACCACTAGGCAATCCCTACCGCCACCCAAACTATCTCAATACTCTATCAGGAAGCTATCTCTCCACATTGTAGGTTGTCCTACCAATGAGGTATCGTGTCATGAACACATACGACAACACCTCTGCATCATCCTCCCAGGGCTCACACTCAATATATGGCCTCCAAATCACTGTATCCAAATCATCTAGTGGTTGCCGCCACCACTCTAACTTCTCCAAGTGGGGCTGACTCATCATCCCTCCATACATATATACATATAGCTAGTCCACTGCTCAGAATCTTAGACTAACTGGTCAGGTAACTGGTAAGTGCTCCCATGCCCAAATATGCAGCAACATGATGCCCACTCCCAATGAGCCCACCCCTCGGTATGCTAGCTCATGTAGATCTTGATATAAGTGCGATAGCACGCATGGTCCCTATGCAAACTGGGTCCCCTCTATAATCATATGCTCAATCACTTGACCCCAACTAACGACAAGTCCATGAGATCACCGATATGGACATAGCAGTCCCCCAACAATCCCTGATAGCACTGTTGGTAATGGCTCATATAAGGCTGCTATATCCTTCCAGGCTATTGATCCATCATCAATGAAGGCATCCTCACCAAAAAATCTATACATTGCTGCTATCCCCCAAGCTCGATCATAGCTCACCAACTCTCCTCGAATAGGAATGTGCAGGATGCGCCATACATCCTCTAGTGTCACTGTCGTCTCCCCCATGCCAAGTGAAACGTGCATGTCTCACTATGCCATCGCTCTACCAATGCTGTGATTAACCTGTGATTCATCCAAATCACGAGCATATACATAGCATCATACAAGCCTGTCACTGCAATGCAATCCACCTCAACCTCTATCAATCGATCACGCAGCACCTGTGTAGCGGGATTCCTCTCGCACATGTGTAAGATGCGAAGATCCTCCTACATACATGCATTAGCCATCATCATCAATTGTTTTGTTTCAAAATTTCTTAAAAGTTTAAACCTAGACTATCAATAGGTACTTTGATCAAGTATCTTCGAGTCTCAACAGGTAAGCAATCATGGCACACCTAGACTACAACAAGTATTTATCCTAATGATCTAAGTCTCATCAGGGTTGCTATGGTTCAAAAGAACTCTCACCTCACATCTCCATCCATCCATCATTGGCATCGAGAGATTCTTTTCAAACACACTAGGGCATCTATTTTCCTACACAAAAGTGCTATTCTGAATACAACAGCACTAATATGTTCACATAAGTGCTAAATCAACTATGCAATAGTGCTACATTGACTATGCAATAGCGCCACCTCACATTAACAACACTCAATCAACTACTCAATAATGCTACACAAACAAAAGTGCTAAAACAGCTATACCATAATGCTAGACTTGACAAAAATGCTAAAACCACTATGGAAAAATGCTATAGCGGCACAACAGTGCTAATTTAGTTGACAACAACACCAAAACACAGTTTTAGCACTATTGTGTTGATTCAACTTGGACTAAGCACAAAACATACCCAAAATGCATAAAATTCAAAAATCCAAATTCACATACTAGTGGTCCGTAGCCATCTGGCCACTGGAATCGACGAACTCGCTCTAAACGGTACTCTACTATGGAAACCGACATCCTGACTGCTCCTTGCTCTTCTAAAAGGTCACTCCCAGAGCTCAAATTTCACTATGCACACGAATGCAAATGAACTTGTTTTTACCCCTTCCACCCCATATATACCCTGTTGGGAATATTTAAAATTGAGTCAAGTTTAGAGGCCCGATTCAAAAATTTGCTCTGCATGTCAGAAAAGTACCTAAATGAGTCAGTTTGAAGGGCCTAGTTGAGAGATGAAAAAGTGGAGCCAGTTGATTTTCAGAGGGTAAGGCTTGGGATTCATGTCCTACACCTTTAATTTGGCCTATTTAGTGATGTGCAACTTTTAGAATTCAGTTTGGATAAGTTTATGAGGTACCCATTTTGAGGGGTGAGCTGAAAGTGCATTTTAGGCACAAATGCAGATGTTATTGAGTAGCCCACTTTGAGCAATTATATCTTTTGCCCTGTTGATCTTCATGGAGAAATTCAAAATGGATTAAATTATATGCATAAATGTGAGTCAGTCTACAAAATTTCAAGTGTTAATGAATCCATTTTCTTAGTTTTTGAAGATCAATCCATTTGCAGTTTGTGTGGTTTGACTAGTACCTATTTCGACAGCTAGTCGGAGCCCTGTTTCACATAAGTGTAAAAGTTGCCTCAGTAAGCGTCATGCCATAATGTTTGTTCTAGGCCAATTTTAGTATAAATGATGAGATACGCTTCAAATTACAAGCCTCTATCAATCCGTTTGATCAGTTTTCAAAAGGGTTCATTTAGCCATCATTTTCAGTTATCCGTACTTTCAGTGTTATAACAGTTAATGTAGCTATTTTCATGAGCGCACCATTTGCACCCTGTCAGTCTTGTGATCAAACTGAGAATTCTAAGTTTTAATACATACTTCAAGGTACCTATGTTTTAAATTTGAGGGCCTACGGAGGTCATTTGATATTTTTAAGAAAGGCATCATGTGTTGCCAGAATATTGACTTCATTAGGTCCATAGTGTCGACAAAGCCAGTTGGGCATTTTCAAAAATTAATATCTCTTCACTCGGGACTCATCTTGAGAAACCGTTTGGTAGATTTCATGCTTGCATATTAGAGTACACGCTTGTTAGATGGCGAGATCCAGAAAGGTGTTTTGACAGGTTCGAAAATTACGTCTTCGCGATTAAATGTGAGTGTAATTGCCTGAAAGTCGCGAAACTCAGTTTAATGATCCGAAAATGATGTCGATCATTTCCAGAGTTGTGTTTAAGGTTTATAAGGCATTTCATAGGTTGGTTGCATGAAAACAAAAAAAAAATTTAGTCAAACCCACTTTGGGGCACGACATGGCTCATGCCTATGCTATATTATTTTATTGGCGACTTTTTTTCACTGAGATATTTTTGGATTATCTAAATATGGATTATAGTCATGAGACTTTTCATAATAATTGAAATTCCATCAGTAGTGGGAAAAACCAATAAAGTTTCTAAGGAAATGGAAATGTACAGCAAGCAGTGTAGAATGTGGAGGACAAGATTTTCAAGCAAAATGCAAATTCGACCCTTGACACTAGTCCCCTTTGCATGGTATATTGTTTGGAGGTCATTTCAAATGAACTTGAGCTAATGCAATTTGCAAGTTTAATACAAATCCCCCCCTGTCTTGAGATTGCAGTCCTCCCAGCCATGGCAAATGTTGAAGGGGTTTTAAATTTTTTCAAGAAAGTGCAGCTTGCAATGTGGCGTGAATGGTGAAGGAGGGGCATTGAAGAATGTTCTAGCTAGCAGGTAAACCAGCCATTCTCCTCCTTTGCACTATGGCCATTAAAACACTCAAAGAAAGCTCCAAAATTTATAGTCTTAGGCATGAAGCATTATCCCACATTCACTGGGAAATGGTATTTTTTGGTATTTATAAGAAATAACACACACAAGTATAATGTCAAAGCCTCAAGGATTTTGACGGACGGTGCCATTGGGTGCCCAAGGTAGGCCCACGCGTGGGCATGGATCCCAAGGCGATCGAGGAAGCTGACTAAGCGGTGACCAGGTGGACCCCACGTAGGCATGCTTCTCGAGGCAAACATGCAAATTTTGCAGAGAAGGGTCGACTTAACCAGTGAGTAGGTTGCAGAGGATTCGACGAAGCGCATGATTTCGGAGGCCGAAGGTGCTCACTAGTTAAACCTTGTGAAATGGCGAAAAAGGGTAAAGATCGTGCATGTTTCAGGAGATCGGACGATCCACGTTGTTCCGCGAAGGAAAGTTGCTCGCGAGTTAAGCCCTACGAAATGGCGAAAAGCCCAGGGTGAAAATGCAAGGTTAAAGAATGAGCAAGTTTGGAGCAGATTGACGGCTTGTGCGGTTTTGGAGATTGAAGATGTTAGAGGCTGTGAAATGGTGAAAGCTAGGTGGCGCACAAGTGGCAGGTCCAGTCAGCGGTCCAATAGGCAGGCCCTGGTGAGGTGGTGATGACATGGACGACAAGCAAGCGGACACGTGGCAGAGTGACGACATGTCATCCCAGGTGGCATCCAGTCAACCCCATTAGCCAATCAGGTCCTACCACATGGCAAGGCATTAGGCACAAAAGGAGCAAAAAAAATTGAAATTAAATGCAGATTAATGATATAGTTTAAACTATATTAAAATTCAAAAAATTTAAATGATGTGCACATGTTGAAGATTAATTCGCTTAGGGTCTCATTTTTGCTCAAAATATGAACTGTTATATATCGTTGGAAAGCTCTTGGAATGAGGAATCCGGTCAGGCAGTTAATTTTGACAAATTTGGGATATTTCGAGAGCAGTTTCCATGAGAGTGAAATTTAGTTATAGAGGAGATACTTGGCAATTTCAGTTGCAGATTTGATTTTCTTCCCTCTCTTTCTTATTCCCAATTCTTCTCATTTTGTAAGGGTTCTAGAATTCTATGAGAAGTGCTCTAGTTTTCATGGCTTCCATTTTCTGAATTCCTTGACCCAAACTTGTAAAGTTCTATGGATTTATTCAAGGTATAGAGGCTACATTACGGGATGATAGATTGTTTTCTAAGTTGCAGGTCTTACTTGTGTCAGGCATGAGTAAATTTCCCATGATATTGTCTCTATGCATATATTTCATTGTTATGAATTGAATCCTCAAGGAGGCTTATAATTTGTCATCTCAAGGAGATTGTATGATTGTTTGTAGGCATTCTTCAATGAAGAGTTTAAATTCTATAATCAGTCATAAACAATGGAATGTGTCCCAGATCTGATAATTTTATGAATGGATTGAGTAATGCATTAGTACAAGGTAGTAATGCAAGGATATTTTGTAAGGAAAACCAATTTGCAGTGGTGATTGACATTTTGTAGTTCTGTGTGTGTGACTCTATTGCCCAATGAACAAGGCACTAGTCTTTGATAGATTTGGGGATGGTTTTAGATATATATTTTAAAAGACAAATCTATTTCCCTTTATGTTTAGGGGTGTGTTCTTCTCATTCCGAGCTCTGTTTTCATTTATGATTTATATAGATCTAACCAATCTGTCATGTCTTTCTAGATTTGGTGAGCTTGTGAAATGATCTATTTGCTTAGTGTTGATGCAGTTATGTGTTTGTAACTGTTGTATTCAAAGCATCAAAGGGTGTCCCCCCCTAGGCCTAGCAGAACCTGAAGTGCAGGAGGAGCAATTAGGGTCCTATGTTATGTCATCCAAGCCCTGATGTGTTTCATAGACTAAAATTGGCCATTTCATAGAAGGATTGTAGGTATACTTGGGTTATCACTTTTGGTTAACAACAAAAATGGCGACTTTGCTAGGGAATTAATGGATTTGAATGTTTGATTGATGAGGTCAGAAGTTGAATGTATCCTTCATTCTATCAATTTCATATCCAACCAGTTTGTCCATTGTGTATGCATAGAGTGTGAAAGTGATTTTATGAGTTAGAAAGTGTTCCTTGTTCTGGATCTGCAAGTATCCATGAGTTTCATGTTATATTTTATGAAAGGTAATAGTAAATTGTATTTGTTGAAAGTTGTAAGAAGCTCTTGCAACTATATACAAATTTTTCCCCAATTCCTTATTGGGTGGCGACTCTGTGGTTCATACCAGTATTAAACAGCCTGTAAGAGTGTTGATTGCAGTGAGATTGAAGAAGTAAAAAGAGAATTAAATTTGTGATTGAATGGTTTTGCTGTTCAAAATATCCTCTGTGCAAGAGGTGGCGACTCTGATGTAAAAGACCGAGCTAAAAGTGAAGTAAATCTCCAAATCTACAAGTCTTACAGCTACAAATCTCCAGGTATTTTCAGAGGTTTCAAATACAAAGATGTTTGTTCTGAAATTCTGAATGTGTAAAATAGTTTTCTCATTAAGTGAGCAGCACTAATAAAGAGGGAAAGAGAGGATTTCAAATTAGTTTGCATATCTATGCTGCTAAAATATTTAGTGTATGTTATCTTCTGTAGTATGCAAATGTGGAAGAACTTTATGTCAAGCAATGTTAAGGAATAGATTTGAATAAGGATATGTGCTTGAGGTTTTTTATCCAAGATTGTATAATCATTTGTGGAAGTAGGAAAAAATGAGCAGTGAAGTTTTTCAGCCTTGTGTATTTCCACATAGAGCCATGCCTAGTAAACCAAAACAACCATGTAATATGAAGAGTTTCAGTATGAAGTATTATGCTGCTCTAAACTTTGAAGGTATTTCGGGTTACCCGAATCCCATACCCACGGAAATTAGAAAGTATTTGCCAATTTTTAGTGGGAAGAAATCAGAATCAGCATGTCAGCATGTGAAAAGAGTTTCAAATTTGATAGGAGAATTTGAAATTTGTTAGGAAGATATATGCATGAAATTATTTGTTCAGTCATTGAAAGAAGATATAAGAGATTGGTTTTCTTTTTTGCCAATGAATTCTATTACCTCATGGGAAGAATTGATTTCAGATTTCATGGATCAATTCGATGAGAAGGTGAGTGATTATGACTTGTTGAAAGAATTCACTTATATACAAATCAGGGAAGATGAATTGGTACCAACATTTAACATTAGATTTTCACAAGCATTGACTAAAATTTCCAGAAAGTATAGGTTTGATGATACGGTATGTCTGGATATTTATATGAGTGCTTTTGGTAAGAAGATGGGTTTCCTATTGAGAAACAAAGAACCCAAAACTTTGTATGAAACTTTTAACATAGCTAGGGACATCGAAAATAATTTGAAATTTGGGATAGCCAAGAAATTTGTGTCTATTGTAGTTCCTTATCAAAATGCCTTCAATGGTGAAATACCATGTGAAGCCCAACCAATCATTCCTTGTCTAGGCGCATCAAGCTTTACAGTTCCAAATGGTTTTGTTGATGCATATGTTTCAGATTTGAATGAGAGTCAAGATCCTCTGTTGTTAATGCCGGTTGCCTCTCACAGTAACGATGGAATGATTAGTGTGCAATGTTGTGATAATGTTGATACGGAGATTGATATATACAAGGGATATGTACCATTTGATTTGTATGCTAGTTATGCTAACTATGTGACTGCAAATTATCAAGTTAATCATGCATCTCCTAAGGTTAACAATAATGAAAATTATGGTAATGACGACCATCGATCTTTAGATGTTGCTGATGTATTTGATGTTCAAATACCAAATACTGAAGGATCACCAAATGTTGTTGATTATATAAGTGAAGTTGTGCAATATGATGAAAATCAGATTTTGGTTAAGTCTAATAAATCTGAAAATGAAATTGTGAATGATGTTGATGGTGTGTTCAGTGCAAGTATACCTAGTGATGAATGTGTTTGAGAATGGAGTGGTTTTGTTGATTATGAGGACAATGAGTTCTATTCCCAGCACCTTGAAGGTATCCAAATGAACAATGAAGATCAATTTTAGAATGAGAACGATCTTGGCACAAGTGTTTTACTTTCTTATGATTAGCAAATGAATGCCAGTTATGTAGCTAAAAGTGGTTATGAGAATTCTTATTATTCATCTTGTGAAGATGATATAATAGAAGACCAAGTTATGTACCTTAGTTATGAATCTGAAAATGAAAGTGTTTTTGAAGATAAGAATGTATGTGATAGTCCTGATAATGTTCTATTTTCAGATTTAAATGAACCCACATTTGAATGCTTTCAGAATTTCAAGTACCATGAAGAGAATGAAAATGATGATAGTATGCTTGAACCAGATTTGGAATTCTTTGCTTTTGATACAAATATCCATGGTGCTGATTTCAGTGATGAAAATGATGAAGTTTCCCCTTGTGCGGAACAAATTTGTAATGCTGATGTAGTTTTGAATAGCAGTAGCATGGGTTGTAAAAATTTACTTCATGATGAAGACAAGAGGCATGGGTTATGTGATGACTTTTTCAGACCACAAATGGAAGTGTTTCAGGTGGATGTAAGCCCGAATGAGAAAGATTTAGCTGAGGATTTGCTTCAGCCAGAGGTATGCATTCTTTTCCAGGAACGGGATGTTGAGAATGTAGAGGTTTTTAGTTTGATAAACAAGGAGACTATGGACTGTGATCAGCATAGTGAAGTATCACATCCGGATTATAACATTTATGTTCCTTGTTTGCTTCAGTCGGTTAGTAGTGTCCCTCATTCTATTGATTTAAGTGGTAATAAGGCATGTGCTGATGGGAATTATAATGTTGAGAATGAATGTTTTATTTTTGAAGTTCAACATGATGATGCTCTTGCAAATGGTAGAGTTGATTGGGATAGTGAAGTGTATTGCAGCTAGTGGGAAGGCCTCTATGGTGAATTGTCTCATGTTTTTACTTGTGTTGAAGTAGTGTGTGATTACAAAGTTCAAAATCAGACCAAAGGTATGCACACTAGCTGTTTCAGTAATGAGACAAAAGAGGTGGATTATAAAAGTTATGCTCAGTTGTTATTAAAAAGTGCCTTTATTTGGATCATGGTATCAGGTGATGAGAATAAGATTTTTGACAGAGGTAAATGCTAAGATTGTTTGAGCAGTTATATTCAATTTTAAGCATGTTTGTATCTATTGTATAGTCACTTTTCTTTCAGTTGTGTGGTTTTCAATAAAGTGCCCTGCTGCTTGGGTAGAATAAGGATACCCTGTTTTTGAAAAAAGATGAGAAGAGAAGAATGATCCATTTTTGGGTGGTCTACTTAACCAAAGATATCTAGATCCTTGTGTTGATCTTGCAATCAACCATCCCTAGTCAGAGCCACTATTGGGACTATTTAAAATTGAGTCAAGTTTAAAGGCCCAATTCAAAAATTTGCTCTGCATGTCAGAAAAGTACCTAAATGAGTCAGTTTGAAGGGCCTAGTTGCGAGAGGGCAAAGTGGAGCCAATTGATTTTTAGAGGATAAGGCTCAAGATTCATGTCCTACACCTTTCATTTGGCCTATTCAGTGATGTGAAACTTTCAAAATTCAGTTTGGATAAGTTTATGAGGTACCCATTTTGAGGGGTGAGTTGAAAGTGCATTTTAGGCACAAATGTAGATTTTATTGTGTAGCCTACTTTGAGTGATTATATCTTTTCCCCTGTTGACCGTCATCGAAAAATTCAAAATGGATTCAATTATATGCATAAATGTGAGTCAGTCTCCAAATTTCAAGTCTTAAGAATCCATTTGCTCAGTTTTTGAAGATCAATCTGTTTGCAGTTTGTGTGGTTTGACTAGTCCCTGTTTCGACAGCTAGTCGGAGCCCTGTTTCGCATAAGTGTAAAAGTTGCCTCAGTAAGAGTCATGCCATAATGTTTGTTCCGGATAATTTTAGTATAAATGATGAGCTACGTTTCAAATTCCAAGCCTCTGTCAATCCGTTTGATCGATTTTCAAAAGGGTTCATTTAGTCATCATTTTCAGTTATCTGTACTTTTAGTGCTATATCAGTTAATGTAGCCATTTTCATGAGCGCACCATTTTCATCCTGTCAGTCTTGTGATTGAACTGATAATTCTAAGTTTTAATACGTACTTCAAGGTACCTATGTTTCAAATTTGAGGGCTTACGGAGGTCATTTGATATTTTTAAGAAAGGCATCATGTGTTGCCAGAACATTGACTTCATTAGGTCCGCAGTGTCGACAAAGCCAGTTGGGCATTTTCAAAAATTAATATCTCTTCACTCGGGACTCGTCTTGAGAAACCATTTGGTAGATTTCATGCTTGCATATTAGAGTACATTTATGTCAGATGGCGAGATCCAGAAAGGTGTTTTGACAGGTTCAAAAATTACGTCTTTGCGATTAAATGCAAAAATGTGGCGTAATTGCCTGAAAGTCGCGAAACTTAGTTTAATGATCCGAAAATGATGTCGATCATTTCCAGAGGTGTGTTTAAGGTGTCTACGGCATTTCAGAGGTCGATTGCATGAAAACAATTTTTTTTTTTAGTTAGACCCACTTTGGGGCATGACATGGCTCATGCCTGTGCCATATTATTTTATTGGTGACTTTTTTTTCACTAAGAGATTTTCGGATTATCTAAATATGAATTATAGTCACGAGACTTTTCATAAGAATTGAAAAGACTGTAGACCTCCAGACAATTTCAGATTGGTGATTCTAATGCCCAAATCCTCCTTCAGCGACAGAGAAGGGATTTTAAAAAATGCAGCTGGAAGGTGGAGCGTGGTGTTTGAGAGGTAATTAAAAGAGTCTTCAAATCAAAATGCAATCAGCAGGTGTACCTCCAACATTTCCCCTTTGATGATGCAAATGGCAAAGGCATGTTTGCCAGGCATAAATCCAACTCCAAAAGCAAATTTCAATTGGCATGAAGCCAAAGTCTCCCTGCACAAATGACAAAGGGGCAATTTAGAAATTTTTAATAGCAAATGCAATGGTGTGGTTTAAAAACAAATTGAAACTTCCAGCAAGTGCATAATACCCAGTTCTCCCTCCTCCTTGCCATGAGCTAGAATTGACTGCTGAAAGTTAAAATTAAACAAATCAAATGTAATGGTTGGAGAGTGAAATTAAAAAAAATAAAATTGAAACTTCCAAGTAATGCTCCAGCAAATACACTCTGCTATGTGTGTGGTGTTTGGGAGACAAATAAATAAACTTTCAGAGAAATGCAGATGGCAAGGGTTACTAGTGGTAAAAGCCATTAAAAATTTCAAAGAAATGCACAAGCCAAATGCAAATTGGCAGCCTCCTCCCTACGTGGATTTTGAATTGGGGATGCATGGCTATTGGGATGCAATTAACAGCTGTGAAAACCAATATTATCCTCCTTGCGTGGCAATCTAGGCATATGAGTTGTAGCAAACTCCATCAGCAGTGGGAAAAACCAATAAAGTTTCCAAGGAAATGCAAATGTACAACAGGCAGTGTAGAATGTGGAGGACAAGATTTTCAAACAAAATGCAAATTCGACCCTTGATAGCAGTCCCCTTTGCGTGGTATATTGTTTGGAGGTCATTTCAAATGAAATTGAGCTAATGCAATTTGTAGGTTTAATACAAATCCCCCCCTGTCATGAGATTGTAGTCCTCCCAGCCATTGCGAATGTTGAAGGGGTTTTAATTTTTTTCAAGCAAGTGCAGCTTGCAATGTGGCGTGAATGGTGAAGGAGGGGCATTGAAGAATGTTCTAGCTAGCAGGTAAACCAACCATTCTCCTCCTTTGGACTATGGCCATTAAAACACTCAGAGAAAGCTCCAAAATTTGCAGTCTCAGGCATGAAGCATTATCCCACATTCACTGGGAAATGGTATTTTTTGGTATTTATAAGAAATAACACACACAAGTATAATGTCAAAGCCTCAAGGCTTTTGATGGGCAGGCATGGATCCCAAGGCGATCGAGGAGGCTGACTGAGTGGTGACCAGGTGGACCCCATACAGGCATGCTTCCCAAGGCAAATGGGCAAATTTTGCAGAGATGGGTCGGCTTAACTAGTGACTAGGTTGCAGAGGATCCGACGAAGCGCGTGATTTCGGAGGTCAAAGGTGCTCACTAGTTAAACCCTACAAAATGGCAAAAAAGGGTAAAGATCATGCATGTTTCAGGAGATCAGATGATCCACGTTGTTTCACGAAGGAAAGTTGCTTGTGAGTTAAGCCCTGCAAAATGGCGAAAAGCCCAGGGTGAAAATGCAACGTTAAAGAGTGAGCAAGTTTGGAGTAGATCGACGACCTAGATGGTTTCAGAGATTGAAGATGCACAAATGTTAGAGGTTGTGAAATGGAGAAAGCCAGGTGGTGCACAAGTGGCAGGTCCAGTCAGCGGTCTAGCAGGCAGGCCCCGGTGAGGTGGTGATGACATGGCAATGACATGGATGATAAGCAAGTGGACACATGGCAGAGTGATGAGGTGTCATCCTAGGTGGCGTCCAGTCAACCCCATCAACCAATAAGGTCCCACCACGTGGCAAGGCGTCAGGCACAAAAGGAGCCAAAAAAATTGAAATTAAATGCAGATTAATGATATAGTTTAAACTATATTAAAATTCAAAAAATTTAAATGATCTGCACATGTTGAGGATTAATTCGCTCAGGGTCTCATTTTTTCTCAAAATATAAAGTGTTATATATCACCGGAAAGCTCTCAGAATGAGGAATCTGGTCAGGTAGTTAATTTTGACAAATGTGGGATATTTTGAGAGAAATTTCCACAGGAGTGAAATTAAGTTAGAGAGGAGATACTTGGCAATTTCAGTTGCAGATTTGATTTTCTTCCCTCTCTTTCTTATTCCCAATTCTTCTCATTTTGTAAGGGTTCCAAAATTCTGTGAGAAGTGCTCTAGTTTTCATGGCTTCCATTTTCTAAATTTCTTGACCCAAACTTGTAAAGTTCTATGGATTTATTCAGGGTATAGAGGCTACATTATGGGATGAAAGATTGTTTTCTAAGTTGCAGGTCTTACTTGTGTCAGGCATGAGTAAATTTCCCATGATATTGTCTCTATGCATATATTTCATTGTTATGAATTGAATCCTCAAGGAGGCTTATAATTTGTCATCTCAAGGAGATTGTATGATTGTTTGTAGGCATTCTTCAATGAAGAGTTTAAATTCTATAATCAGTCATAAACAATGGAATGTGTCCCAAATCTGATAATTTTATGAATGGATTGAGTAATGCATTAGTACAAGGTAATAATGCAAGGATATTTTGTAAGGAAAACCAATTTGCAGCGGTGATTGACATTTTGTAGTTCTATGTGTGTGACTCTGTTGCCCAATGAACAAGGGACTGGTCTTTGACAAATTTGGGGATGGTTTCAGATATATATTTTAAAAGACAAATCTATTTCCCTCTATGTTTAGGGGTGTGTTCTTCTCATTCCAAGCTCTGTTTTTTTTTTATGATTTATACAGATCTAGCCAATCTATAGTGTGTTTCTAGATTTGGTGAGCTTGTGAAATGATCTATCTGCTTAGTGTTGATGTAGTTATGTGTTTGTAACTGTTGTATTCAAAGCATCAAAGGGTGTCCCCCACTAGGTCTAGCAGAACCTGAAGTGTAGGAGGATCAATTAGGGTCCTATGTTATGTTGTCCAAGCCCTGATGTGTTTCATAGACTAAAATTGGCCATTTCATAGAAGGATTGTAGGTATACTTGGGTTATCACTTTTGGTGAACAACATACCCTTCGTCATAACCCTAATTTTTCCCCGCTCACCGTCGTGGTCCCCGTGAACTTCCCGAGCCTCCCATTTCTCCATTTTATCTTTGATTTCTTCTATTTTTCACCAGTATTGCTAAATTCTTCTCTTCTACCACCCTGCCAGTTTTCATTCTTTTTCGAGATATCACCCAAATTTTTGAAATTTTTTGCCCATCTCTCGAGGGGGCATACCACCCATAAAATTAACATTTTATGGGGCATATTTCTTCACACCTATTTTTTTCTTTCTTTGAAATAACACGATAAACCGCACCGTCTCAAAGAGGGGCAAATGTAGTCACAAAAATTTGTCCATTTTAATTAGATGAATATTTGTTATTTATTTGATTAAAAACCCTCTAGCCACCACTTAATTAAATTAACATTTAATTAATTCATCTTCAAAACATTCTCCTATTAATTAAATAAATTATTCAATTTATTTTAATTAATTCATTAAACCAAATTCACAATCAATTAAATGAATAAATCTTATTTATTTAATTTAAATCCCCCTTTCCTCTTTTAAATAAATTAAATAAAACATTTATTTAAATCATTCACCCCCCACTTGCATTTTCCTACAAATACAAGTTGCAACCACAAGTTGAAATAAATTAATTTTATTTTAATTAAAATTCCATTTTCCCTCACCCACCAAATCCACTTGCACTCCTAAACCCCCTTCTAGATTCTTCTAACTCCTTCCTAATTAACCTAATCCATCTCCTAATTATTGTCACATTCCTAAGCAACTTGGACTCACTTCTCAAAGACTTCAAAGTCTTTGAAAAGCATTAAATTCTTTGTGTGTTCAACAAATTAACCTCTAAAGTCTTCCAAACCACTTATGGCTCTTACATGACCATTTATGGTTAACCACTAACTCAACCCTCATGTGACTCATGTGTCTCCTCAAGCATTTATTTCTTTGACCATGGTTATCCCTTTAACCTTTGCATAAGAGTTTATCCATTGGATAAAAGCATTATTCTTTGAATAATAAATTTATTCACTCAACCCAACCTTGACCATAACTCCCAAGTTAACTCCCAGGCCATGTCAAGCATTTAATGCTTCTTCCCTCTCCTCTCAACCTATCTCATATTGACACTTCTCATCCTAGAATTGGTTTGAAAGCCCTCACATGGATTGAATATCATTCAATCCTAACCCTTGTTGATATTACTCAATCTCAACCATCCATTGCTCCATTTTTTCCTATAAATAGAGCCCATTTCTTCATAATCCAGATCTTGGAAAAACATGTATGCATCTAAGTTATAGAGAATTGTAGAGAGCATTTAGCATAATTAGTCATATTCACTCTTTTGGTTAAAATTAACAAATAGCATTTAGATAACTCATCTTTCTTTGGTTATTAAGCTTGCATTTGCATACTTTTCATAATCATCTACAATCTTGAACCTCCATAAGGCATCCATAGTGCAAAAAGATGCTGAGAGCTACACTAATTTGGAACTTGGAGAGGAGAGGAACAAAGGAGGAGCCACTATGAATGCTTTTGTTAGCATTTGGAGGAGTTTAGTTTACCTCTTTTCTCTTTGTATGCTTTTCACTTCTTATTTAGTATCTCTCTTGATATGCCTATGTAGGATAATCTTTGATTGATTAACACTAACATTTGTTTCTTGTGCTCTTGTGTGTGTTGTCATAGAACATATTTTCTAATCCTTTTTGCAGAGCATCAACTTCCAATAACATTCTTATTTTTAGGCTAGGGAACTAAAGTCCAAGTCTCATTCTTTTCTATATGATCTAATTCATCTTCCATAGCCTTTAACCAATATTTATCTTTACAAGATTCAATAACAGGTGCCAATTCAATTTGAGAAATAAGACATACCTCTTCATTTGTTAGTCTTCTTCTTGTCATAACTCTCTTGTTCCTATCTCCAATAATTTGATCTTCAAAATGATTTAATCTTACATACCTTGGTGTCTTCTTAACTTCAGGTTCACTGCTCTGATCATTAGTCATAGTTGAATTTTCTGATTGTATTGGTGTAATTGTCTCAGTTTCCTATACCGGTTGAGGCATTGTTGGTTCAATTATGATCATTTCCATTGTCGGTTCCTTGACATATGATATAGATTGATTTCTGTATTGCTCATCCACTTTCACATTAGTGCTCTCCACAATTTTCTGCAATCTTTTGTTATAACATCTATATGCTTTTCTTTGAGTTGAATAACCAAGAAATATTACTTCATCACATCTAGGATCAAACTTCCCAGTTGAATCATCCCTTTTGATATAACATTTACTTCCAAAAAATATGAAATATTTAATAGTGGGTGTATGTCCAAACCATAATTCATAAGGGGTCTTACCGGTTTCACCTCTAATGTGAACTCTATTGAATGTGTAGACTATTGTATTCACTATTTCTCTCCAGTAGATGTGAGGCAAATTGTCTTCCATCATCATAGATCTTGTTGCATCCAAAATGGTTTTGTTCTTTCTTTCCACTACTCCATTCTAGTGAGGAGTCCTGGGTGCAGATAATTGTCTCTTAATTCCATTTGTCTCACAGTAACTATTAAATTAATGAGAAGTGAACTCACCACCTTGATCTGATCTTAGATATTTGATTTTTAATCTAGTTTATGTTTCAACCTTTGCTTTAAAGATCTTTAATTTCTCAAAGGATTTATACTTCTCCCTTAGAAAAGTCACCCACATCATTCTAGAATAATCATCAATTATTAGCATTTCATGCCTATCACCTTGAAAGCTTCTAGTTCTTGCTAGACCACATAAGTTAGTGTGAATCAAATCAAGCACATCATTAGATTTATCATGTATACTCTTCAAAGAAGTTCTAACTTTCTTTCCCAATTGACATTCCTTACATACCAAATTATGAGGTTTCATAATCTTAGGTATATCTCTAACTGCCTTTGTTGAACTAATCTTAGCAATACAATCAAAATTAACATGACACAACCTCTTATGTCATAAGCAACTCTCATCAATATGAGAAATCAAACATGTCTTTGTTAGGATTCCCAAAGATACTGAGAGGGGGGGGGGGGGGGGGGGTGAATCAGTATCCAACCGGTTATTGAATTTACTTTATTTAAAATGTGTAAAGAATATCAATACTATATACCGATAAACCAAAATAATGTAGTAAATAAGAATAACAACAACCACATGAAAAGCACACCATAACATAATAGTTTAATGAGGAAACCCAGTGTTGGAAAAACCTTGGTGGGATTTGTGAGCCACAATATTCTCTTATTGGCCAATAAGTAAATATTACTCTTACAATAGGGGCCTCCACATGTAGGAAGGCCAAGTGCCTAGAGCTCACCTCTCAATTACAAAATAAGAAGTCACACTAACTTACAAAATTGATTATGCAAATCCAATGTCTTGTACTGCTTCAAATTAGCATCTACTATGCCAGATCTAGTACCGGTTTTAGCTCTGCTTCATACATAAACCCTTAACCTATAATTCGCATTTTAAGTCTGCCTTATTTCGCCTATCACATTATTAAAAAATGTTCTACAATGATCTCATACATATATGAGTCATATTACAACTCACCATGTCGGCTTACAATGATTTTACAATTAATTACAAAATACATTATAAACAAAATTCATGTCGGCCAGGGTGTCAGTATCCTTCCTTTGTCGGTGTTTTGTGTGCCGGTGTAGAGTTTGTCATTCCTAGTGCCGGTATATTGTGTTGCCAGTATCATATTATTGCAAGGTTGCCATCAATGACAAAACCTTCAATCACCTACAATTTCTCATTGGAGTGTGCATTTGCCAACAATCTCCCCCTTTGGCATTGATGGCAACACTCATGAGAAAAATCCAAAAAGTGTCATCCAAAAATGAGTCTACCAGAATTGTCTTATCAAAAAAAATATGAGCTCCCCCTGAGCTGATGAGCCATCTGCTGATCATTTTTCTCATAGCCTCTACTCCCCCTTTGACATCAATGACAAAGGTTGTGATTCGTTGTCAGTGGAGTCCTGCCTGGTTTCTTGTAACTGGTGGGTTACACTTTGAAAAATATCTGTCAAAATTAAATTTATATCATTGTTGAATGTTTTACTATCTTTTATAGCCTCATGGGTTCTCTGCACTATATCGGTGAGTATGTGCATTTTCTCTTCCAGTGTCTTTAGTCCAGGAACCAGAGCCTCAGATATTTCTTTTCTCAAAAAAATAAGATACTCTAGTCTTGGACCAAGTCTGCATTTTAAGTCCTTTTCTTTGTCCTTTATTCTTTGTTTTTCATTTTCTAGTTTCCTGATTTTCTCTTCCTGTTGTGCAATTTTATTCTCTAATTCCAAAAATGAATCTGATGTTCCAATCAGATTGTCAGCAATATTGTTAATCTTATCCTATGTCTTTCTGATTTCATTGCCAAGATCTTCTATTAATACATCCATTTTGCATGTATCCCTGTACAATTTCTTGAAGTCAAAAATGATTTCATTGAATTACGGTAAAAGAGTATCCATCTCCTCTTTGTTCTTATTCACAATTTCCATAAATAATTTCTCTTTTTCTTTTATCATCCTTTCCTTAAAAGTACCCTCATTTATTTGATCAACAATGATTAGGTTACCGGTGATGAATTTAGACAATGTGTCTAATTGTCCTAAAGAATCTTTATTTTCTATGTTACACTTGGGTGCAATCATCTTCAAAATTGGTATGGTGTTATCAATAGCCTTATATGTTAGTGCATTACAATCTGTTATTTTCATAATTGAATCTAGCAATACCTTTTGTCATATTTGTTGGTCTAAATTCAGACATGGAGGTTCCAGATGTCTGTCCAACTGTCTTCACAATTTGTAATCCTCCAGTGGTGACAATAGCATTGCTTTCCTCTTTCATTGGAGGATCAGTTTGTGTCTGCATTTCAGCTACCAAAGGTTTAGGTCTTTCAGTTGGAGCCAGTGGCACTGTACCTGAATGTACTTGTGAATGAACCTGTTGTTCTACCTATTTCTTTGTACTCTCTACTAATGATTTCTCTGATGGTGCCTCTGATGATTTTTTAGTGGTATCCACTGCTGGTTTTTTTGTTTATGACTCTATATTTTCTACTGGTTTCTCTGTGCTTTCTCCTAAAAAAATTTTAGTTGGTATCTCAATAGATTTTTCATTGTTATCATATGTCAGTTTCTCAATAGATACATTATGTACACCATTGCTATCGACTTTTCCTGTATCCGTTGTCTATTTTGTTTGTTTCTCACTCCCAATTTTAGTGTCTCCAACTATATCTTCAACATTTGTCTCAACTATTGTGTCTTTTACCGATGGCTCAATTGCCTCATCTCTTTTCTAACTTGTTTTCTTATCAACCACAATGTTCACTTCCTGGGTGTCGATATTCATTGTGTACAACACCTCAGAATTAGGATTTGTGTCCTCATGTGTTGTCTTCATACTCTCTATTGCCAGTTGATTTTCAATAGTGTCTACTGGTGGAGTACCTAAAGGTGGTGGGGGTAAGTTGTATGTTATCTTTATACTAGGAGGTCCACCAACCTTGCCTTTTCCTTTGTCCGTATCTTTTTGATATACCTTAAAGGTTTTAGTTTTTTGATACTCTTCTTGTTTCTCCTTTTCTACCAAGAATATATCACATGCATCTATTGTTTCCTTTGTTATTTGATTCACTCTTCCTGCCATCAGTCCTACATGTCGGTGAGCAGTTGAGAATACTGACCAGTTAGCCTCAAAGATTAATTGATCTATCTCATCAGGTGAGTTAACAAGGTGCATTGCAAGTAGTTTTTCAACCTTTATTTTCTTATCTAGCTCAATAATAGCTACTCTTCTAGCTTCTAGTCTGTTATATAGATCTGTTGGTATTTCATCAACAACTTGCATAAAAAATTTCTTGAAAATATCTAAGTGTAGTATTACATTGTTCTCTACTCTCTCTTTGTCATCAGTGGATAATGTGTTATACAGTTTGCTGATATTCTTCAACTTGCCATCCTCAGTAATTTCATTTAGTAATTTATCAATAGGAGCTATAGTTTGTTTTGACTTCTTCTTAGGATTCAACTTCTTTTTCGTTGGAGTTAATTTATTTGTTGGGGGTCTTACTGCCTATTGCTTATGTCTTTTTGGTGTAGGAGAAGGTGCTGGTGAAGATTTTCTTTTCCTCTCAACTCTCTTGAATACTGCAAGTATGTCACTTTCCGAAGAAGTTCCAATCGGTGAAAGGTGTGTTTCCGGTTGGAGTGCTTTCAACTCACTTTCAGTTATACCAGTTTGCTTTAGCACATCTTCTTTTATTGCTTTTGCCTACTGAGTTCCTTTTCTAACAATTGCCTCAACCCTTTTAACTCTTTTCTTTGATTGAATTTGACTTTCTATAGTTTCAACATTACCAAATACTTCTTCTTCAAGTTCCTTAGGAGCTTCTAGGAGGGCTTTTGCATAGGTTTCTATTATGTTTTCATCAATCTCATACCCCATTTTAGTAACCCAGATGGTTCTAGGAACAACTACCTCCATCCAAATTTCATCTTTCTTTATTACAAAATAGATTTTCTTTTGGTACTTATCCACAATAGCTTGTGATGACCTTACTCTTGTTTTCATTCGAGCTTTTAGTGCTTGAAAGTGCTCATTTATGGTTTTCTCCCTATTCTCTCCCATATTGTTTAGCAATTCTGATAGTTATTTTCCTACCAGTATATCATATCCAAAATCTTTGGTGCCAATACCGAGTACTTGTTTGGTTATATATAGCATCAAACAAACAAGTAGGTTTCCAAATCTGAATGTTCCTTTCTTTTCCCTTTTGATCTTTGCTAAAATTTCTATTAGTTCATCTTTAAGCCATTCACATATGTCTATCCTTGCATTATCATTTGCTATATCATAGGCACTCTTAATACATAGGCTAGAAAATGAGTTTAACCTATTTGCATGTGTAGTCTTGTAACCTAAGATCATACTGATAAATTTGATATTTGTATCCTTTACATCATTTACCCTTAGTGATCTCTTATCAAATGTTGCACTGGTTAGGTTTGTCACTAGATCATTTGAGACCTTCTTAGTTTTGTCAGGTCTGTTGTCAGTGGAGGGTAGGCCTATCACAACCTTTACTGCTTCTTTTGTGATTTTATGAACTGAGTCCAACCAAAAAAATTCACCATGTACTCTGCTTAATACTATCCTTATGATATCCTTGGGGAAATTCAGGATACTGAGAATTTTAGTGAAACCTAGGGTTTCTATTATCTTATGTTCAGGTTTGACATTTCCCAATTCATCACAAATCACAGATTCATACATATTCTTAATTTCCTCATCACCTAGTTCATCAATATGACAGTGTATATACATTCTAGGGTCTTCAGAATATACTACCCCTTTAGTTATTTGAGAAAATGCACCTAAGCTATCATCTTTCTTCGCAATTTCGGGAACTAGTAGGAATACGGGTCTAGGGCATTTAATAATTTCAACAACAATAGGGTTTGCAATAAATTCAGGAGTAGATGAAGATGCCATAGCTATAAATACCTTAATCTTCCTTAAGGATGAAAGATTTGATAGATTTCTTCGCTTCTTTGCTTGGAATGCCTTTGCTCGGGATTTTCACGCTCTCAAAGATTTGAATGCTTGGTGAAATGGAGATGGAGCCAAAAAACTTGTTTTATAATGTTATTTTCTTCACCTACCACATTTAATGCTTGCCAGTTAAGTCGCAACTTAACTTATTTGCCGATAAAGAAGTGATCTCAACTTCTCACCATCAACCAAGGGAATAATAGCATGTTTTTCATTTAGTTGCTAAACCCCCAAAGAAATTTTCTTCAGTTAGATGAAGAGTCTCCTGTTGGTGGAGTGTTACTCTATTTTGCCGATGGAGGAGTATTCCCATCAACATTTTGTTCTGACTTTCTGATCCATTGTTTTGATAATTCTTTTTTAAACTCTTCAACCTTTTCTTTACCTTTCAAACTAGCACCATTATTATTTGCCAGTGGTGCCTTACTTCTACAGAATTTTGCAATATGTCCAATCTTGTTACAAGCATAACAAGTCACATTATTTTTCTGAATAGCTTTCCCATATCCTATGTTGGTTTGTATTCTGCATTGATTAGATAAGTGTCCAAATCTCCCACAAACATAACATCTTACATTCATTTTGCAATTCTCTAAATTATGACCAACTTTGTTGCATTTAGAACATTGACTGGTGGGTGTATTAGTGTTCTAATAATTTCTAGATCTACATTGATTTACTCTATGACCATACTTGTTACAGTTAAAGCCTTTTCCATTAAATTTATAAGCATTTGGTTTCCTTACTGGTTTGTTATGATCATGTGTGTTTGCAGTACCAGAGCTTTCACCAACTTCAAAGCCAAGGCCATTAGTGTCACCATTAGGTTTTTGATTCTTCAGCATGTCACCAAGTTCTTCTGAGCTTTTCTTGAATTTTTCCTTGTGCTGATTTGCAGTAGCCAGTTCTCTTTCCAAGATTTCTTTCTATCTCATAAGTTCATTTGAGTCATTTTGTGTATGCATCAAATCTGTCTTCAACATATCATTTTCATAACTAAGTCTTGTGTTTTCATTTGCAGCATCATTCAGTCTTCTAGTTAGATCTTCTTCATTTTTCTTCCTATCTTCAATTTCTTTGCAAAATCTCAGTCATATCCTATATTTCATTCTTTGTAGTACTGCTTTCTTGTCTCAGTTTGTTTAATAGATCATTAAGAGTTTCCTTTTCATCATTCTCATTTTGCATCTTTTCACAAAGTTCTCTTCTCTTATTTCTTGCAATGGTAAGATTTTCTTGAAGTGCTTGAGTAATATCCTAAGCAACTTTTAGATCATCTTCAAGTTTGATATTTTTCTTCAAGTTATCCATCTCTACCGGTGTCAAGATATTCCTCAAGCTATTAGGCTTCTACAAATAGAGGACCAAGCTCTGATACCAATTGTTAGGATTCCCAAAGATATTGAGAAGGGGGGGGTGAATCAATATCTAATCGGTTATTAAATTTACCTGATTTAAAACATGTAAAGAATATCAATATTGTATACTGGTAAACCAAGAATAATGTAGTAAACAAGAATAACAACAACCACATGAAAAGAACACCATAACACAATAGTTTAATGAGGAAACCTAGTGTGGGAAAAACCTTGATGGGATTTGTGACCCATAATATTCGCTTACTGGCCAATAAGTGAATATTACTCTTACAATAGGGGCCTGCACATGTAGGAAGGGCAAGTGCCTAGAGCTCACTGCTCAATTACAAAATAAGAAGTCACACTAACTTACAAAATGGATTATACAAATCCAATGTCTTGTACTACTTCAAATTAGCATCTGCTATGCTAGATCTAGTACTAGTTTTAGCTCTGCTTCATACATAAACCCTTAACCTATAATTCGCATATTAGGTCTACCTTATTTTGCCTATCACATTATTACAAAATGTTCTACAATGATCTCATACATATATGAGTCATATTACAACTCGCCATGTCGGCTTACAATGATTTTACAATTAATTATAAAATACATTATAAACAAAATTCCTGTCGGCCAGGGTGCTGGTATCCTTCCTTTGTTGGTGTTCTATGTGCTGGTGTAGAGTTTGTCGTTGCTGGTGTCGGTATATTGTCTTGCCAGTATCATATGATTGCAAGGTTGTCATAAATGACAAAACCTTCAATCACCTATAATTTCTCATTGGAGTGTGCATTTTCCAACAGTCTTATTACCATTATTCAATTGTAAGATATTACCTCCAGTCTGAGTACCGATTGCAATCTCCAAACCATTTTTGTTAATGATTTTGCATTTTCTAGCTTTAAACTGAAGTTGGAAACCCTGATTCACCAATTGACCAACACTCAAAATATTATGCTTTAAACCTTATACATAATAGACATTATCAGTATTGTGCTTACCATCTAGAGAAATAATACCTCTACCTCTGATCATACATGCTTTATCATCTCCAAATCTGACTTGACCGCCATTGTATTCTTGTGGGGATAGAAATTTTCTTTTATCTCCGGTCATATGATGTGAGCATCCACTATTAATTACCCATTAATCCTTATCTTCAACTTTTGCTGCTAGGGCCTTTTCTTCATTTATGATAGCTGGTTTTGGTCCATCTTCCTTTAAATTATAGAACACCCACTCCTTTCCATTGCCAGATCCACTAGCAAAGTCTGTTGCTAGTTCATCCTCAGAGTCATCACTTACTCCTTCCTCATCCTTTATGTAGAATTGTTTAATTTTCTTGAATCTATATCTATTCTAATCAGGCTTAAATGTTTTCTTAACTCTCTCTTCAAATATTGCATTCCTTTCAGGACATCTAGATGCAAAATGATCAATCTTATTACATGCAAAACATTTAAAAGGTGCTTTTCCTTCATACTTACTTCATGTCGATCATTTAGGTACTCTTCTAGCAAATAAGGCTTCAAGCTGCTCAAATTATTCATCTTCTTTCCTCATACCTTCCAATTCTTTTGCATATAGGGCTTTCCAATCACTTTTTCTGATAGATGATGATGATGTATGAAAAGAAGGTTCAGACTTTATAGCTCCAGAAGATCCAAATTCTTAAAGCTCAAAAGCAGATATTATCTCAATCAGAATGTCTCTGTTAACTGAAGTGTTTGCCATTGTTCTCAACTCATTAATTGTAGTTGCCTTCATCTTGTAAGCTAGTGAAAGAACTCTCACGACTTTGGAAACTATTTCATCTTCACTCAGAGATCCTCCACAACATTTAATTCCCATAACAATCTTAGTAACTCTTTCCATAAACACAACAATTCTTTCATTATCTTTCATCTTCAAGTTTTCATATCTTACCTGGTAACCATCAAGTTTAGAAATTTTGACAGTAGGATCACCTTCATTCAAAGTTTTCAATTTATCCCACATAACCTTTGCCAATAATTTATCAGTCAATCCCATAATTTTCTTATTAGTAAGTGCACACAAGAGGGCTTCTCTAGCTCTGCAATCATTTTCAAAATTCTTGTCTAGGTTTGTAGAACCAGGATTGCTAGATGCCAAATCATAAGGTGTATATCCTTTCTCAGCGATCTCCCAAATATCCTTTCCAAGACATCTAAGATGAGTCTCCATTTGAATTTTCCATATTCCATAATTTGTTCCATGAAGCTTAGGGATTTCTCTTCTAAAAATAGTTGTCAGTGGGTTTGTTATCTACCATAGGATCTACCTCAAGCAGTTAAGCTTCTACAAAAGAGGACCAAAGCTCTCATACCAATCATTAGGATAACCAGTGAACAACTACGAGGGAGGGGGTGAATCAGTTGTTGACAAATTATATCAATTAATCTACTTTATAACCTTTAACTGGATCATATAAACATTAAGTACCGAAATACCAGAAAAAAATACCGGTAAGCAATACAACTTAACAATAAAACAAATAATCAATGCAATGCAACCATACCATATAACACCATGATTTGTATGTGGAAAACTCGAAAAGGGAAAAACCATGGTGGGAAGCCTATCCATAGTCAGATGATACTTATGCAGAAAGTATGTGATACAATGAGGGGCATGCACATGCATGAAGGCACACTGCCTAGAGTGTACTGCTCATTACAAAAGAGTCTCACTGACTACAAAGAGGTTATAACCACCTCAAGATAAATGGACAACAATCTAGAATAACAAAGTTCTAGAGATAGCATCTACCATGCCTGATTACAGTCTTAGTTAAGCTCAATACCAGAGGCCTTTGACCTCTTCCTTAATCCCAATTCAATCACCTATGATCGATCAAATCTCCTTCACATATGATATTACATTCCATGACCACGATGCATAATCTACAATGAGATCTTACATCAATTTACCAACCCTAAGGCCTAAACCAATTTGGTCAGCCACCTATAAGATTTTACAATAAGATCATTACATATATCCATATTACAATGATACGCGATGTCGGATTAAGACCAAAACAACAATAACCAGTCCATAAATCATCCTGGTAATGTGTAGTTAACATGATACCGGTCTATAACCTAGATAGGCACCAGACCTAATCTGGGTCCACCACACCAAAGCAATGTCTTCAATCAGTTTGAGGCATGATCAAAGAACATCTTCAACATCCTAAAATCTATCTAGAAGTTGCACCAACACCATTTATGCATTTTGCCAAGATTTCTTAGTGAAAGCTATGTCAATTAAACTTGAAACCCATACCGATAAGGGTTTACAAGAGTGTGTGATAGCATCTAATTACCAAGTCAATACCAACCAAAACATGCTCCAGAAGCATGTAACACATAAAATCAAACATACTTCATTGATCCAAACATGTCAGAATTGTCCAATAGATAGTCTCTTTTTCCGATAACACTAGATCTTCTACTGGTAACCAAAACCTGTTTCTCGGTAACCAAAACTTGTATGCCGGTAACCAACCATAACAGCTAGTGTTGACATCAATGACAAAACATCAATGAAACACATAATCAATTCATCCATAATGCCAACATTGACAAGTAGGGGATGTGAAAGGCCTTGGAGATGGAGAAGGTGGTCTACTTTTGGCTTGTCTTATGCAAGGGGGGGTAGATGAAAAACTCAGGTTTTGTAACTCTTGAAAAATGGGATCAATAACTCCTTCTCTCCTTAAGGATCTGGTATATCTTTTAGACTCTAATCTGTTATGATATTTACTTCAACTATGATTGCCTGCTTGATTTAATATTTATAAACAAATCACATAAGACAATCATATTTTCCTCATATCTAGGCGACTGTTATTGAATCAATCGATTTCCCCAGCAAAGTCACCCAAAATCTGCTAGTTAACAGATTTGTCCTTTGATGAAGTAAATGTAATATCACTCTATTGCCCCTTAATGAACAAAACATTAACCAAACAGTCTGGTAAACTTGTGACAGTTTCCCTTTAAATTTTTCCTAAGGTACAACTCTCTCTTAGATTTTCAAGCTAATGGAAGGAAGAAAACAACTACGCATATACTTTTCACTAGAAAGTACAAAGGCATTTTTCGCATTTACACATCACTATGTTGCAAATGAAATCTATTTACAATTAATTTCTAAAATGAAAAAGTTCATATACTTTGTTATATATCAAACTTCTCATTCATCAAAACTTTCAGACATAATTCTCTTCATAACCACATAATATTTAATTAAAAATAAAGACCGTTTAGATAGAATTGAACCCCAACAAAAATTCAATTCTTTCATCAAACACACAGATTTGAGTTTCCAAAATAATCATCTCCATTCATTAACAAATAAATAATTATTCTTGTATGAAACATTAGATAATGCTAAATGCATCAAGTTTGAAAGCTTTTGAAAAACCAAAATTTAGACCTTCTCGAAGTCTTTTAGAAACATATAAATAGCCACACATCGGCTAAATGAATTTTAGGGAAACACAGAGTTTACATAACTCTGTGTTTTTAGAAAATGTAAGCAAAAAACTAACTAAAGGAAATTGTCCTATAGTTCATTACTAAACATTTTCAATGACCAAGATGGTGGCGATTGTAGTTGTATAAACATAAAATTGGCTATGAGCAATTAAATAAATATTTTATATTTATTTAATAATTATTCTTCTATTAAATAGTTAATTTGAAAAGATTAATTTATTTAATTCATTTCATGTAATTCTGCTAATTAATTTAATTGAAACATTTTATTAATTAATTTTGTTCACATTTTGGCATTAAGTTGTCATTGATGTCAACTGACATGATGGGTATTCACATGAAAGTGAGCAGATAGAATGAAGGCTTACCGGTAAGGCATAAACCATTCTGAAGGATAATTTTTTGTTTATGATGAAGAGGCAGAATGATAAAAGTTGTCACAAACTACTGGAGGAGAAGATGTGTCACCAGTAGAATGTGCACTATCGGTTAGCAGAAGAAGAAGACCTTACCGGTAAAAGCATGCATCGGTATGAGTTTGTTGAATGATCAAGTCTGAACCAATTGTGTGTCGGAGAATAGAGTCATTGGCCATAGTGATGTCATGTGGAGCTAAGGTGGCAAATAGGTAGAGGTTGGTAAAACCATCATCGACACGATTGGTGAAAGTGTTTGTCAATATAAATGAAATGGCCTAAAATCACGGGATTGTATCTAACCATTGTGCCTCAAGGAAGAAAAAACGACAGAGGAAGATCAGGGCGTAGTTGGTGCTTGGATCAAGCAAAGGAAATTCGATTCAAGAAGACCTTGAAAAGGAAACGGTTGAAGTGTTTTATGTGTTGACGGATTTCAAGGCAAGAGGTCTTGGTTGAGATTGCTATTTTCAAGAAATATGCATTGGATAATGGAAAATGTGTACTAATGCATCCTTGAAGGATAGGTGGTTGATCCAAGATAGGTTGGATTGGATCTCATGAAGATTGTGTCAGGAAGAAGAAAATCTAACTGCTCTGAAGTTTGAATTATTTTCTAGCGGGAAATCACAGATAAAAGAAGAGAGCTTGAGACAGAGTGGGTTGATGCAGGGGAGAAGAAGAGAAAAGAGAGAGTTAGTGAAAGAGAAGAGTTTCTATCCTTAGAAATAGTTCTAAGAAAGCTGTAGTGTAAGGTGAGCAAGCATACCAGTGAGAGGATTCTATCAGCATAACTATAGTTTTTGAATTTGAGGCATACTGGCAAAGTGTGGCAGAGCAGGCAGTATCCAAGTGTGACCTAGTGTGTTAAGAGACTGTGTGAGAGAGGGAGAGAAAGATAACAAAGGCCAAGAATAAAAGATAGTAATTTCACAACCGGTAGTGTGAGATTCAGTGGAGGAGAAAAGACTGTCAACCGATAGTGAGCTATTTGATCAAAAAGTTGCAGAATTCATTTGCAACAAGAAGCCTTAATTGTATTCAATTAGTATTTCAATATACATCACCAAGTTGAAGATTGGTGTAGGGGTTGGTGCCCTAAAAGTATATGATTTGGTTCTCTTTGGGTTGGTTCCCTAAATCTTTGTAACCTAGTGTTTTACTTGTGAGGCTGGATTGGAGCAGTAGTTTCTAGCAGCATTTCTCACCGAGGTTTTTCCCATATTGGGTTTTCCTAGTATACCTCATGTTGTGAGTTGAATTTATGTGTTTGATCTCTTTACTTTTCCTTCTTTCTTTACCAGTTTGGTTTCTTAGGGATTGAGTGGTTAACTAGTATTTTGAAGTTGATTTGAAAGTCAAAAAGTTTTAGAAATCATTGATTCACCCCCCTCTCAATGGTACTCTATGTTCAACAATTGGTATCAGAGCCTAGGTTCTTGGTTATCTTTAAACTTTGGGTAGATTATAGACTTTGAACATAATGGAAAGAAATGTGTCTACTTCCTCAAAAGACCCCATGTTTGATGGATTTAACTATGCCTTCTAGAGAAGAAGAATGGAGACCTATATTTTCTACTTGGATTTTGATGTGTGGATGTCTGGCAAGAATGGATATGTTGTCCCTAGTGTTCCTCCCATTGATCTGGATGCCAAAAAGGAGTATGAGAATAATGCCAAGGCCAAACATGCTATCTTGAGTGGGTTGTTTGATAATGAGTTTGTCAAAGTCATGCACTATGTATCAGCCAAGGAGACTTGGGATAAACTGCAGAGGCTATTTGAAGGAGATGAAAAATTCAAAGATGCCAAGTTGCAAGCACTAAGGGGCCTAATTGAAAGTATCAAGATGAAAGATGATGAAAAGGTTGCAAATTATCTTCATAGACTTGATGAAACTGTGAATACCATCAGAAGACTCAGTGAACATATTGCAAATGAGACTCTTGTCAAGAAGGTTCTTAGATCTCTCACACCCAAGTATGATACTAAGGTGTCTGCCATAGAAGAAGCTAAGGATCTGAATACTTTTACAATAGATGTTTTATTTGGTTCACTAACATCCTATGAGATGAGAACAACTAGTGATGCTTCCTTAAGAAAAGAAGCAGCATTCAACATCACCAAAAAGGGCAAAGAAGCAACTTCTCATAAAGAATCTAGTCAAGACTCTGATGCTGAAGTAGCAAACTTTGTTAGGAATCTCAAGAGATGATCTGACCAGTATAAAGGAAAGCTACCACTTAAATATTTCAACTGTGGTAAGGTCGAACACTTTACTGCAAAATACCCCCACAAAGAAATTGGTGGAGATGAGACAAGAGAGTTCAACAAATCTGCTAGCAAAGATAGAGAAAGAAATGCCTACCAGTAAGGAAGAAAAGGCTAACAAAATCAAAATAGCCTATGTACTATTGAGGATGACACAACAGATGAAGAAAATGCATCGGAAGATGATTACCATGAGAATGATAGAAAAGTCAATCTCTTCATGGCACTTGGTGAACCAATTGATGAAAATGAGGAAGAGGTGGATATTGAAGATGAAGTGGACTTGGAGGGTGAGCTTATCAGTGCTCTTTAATAATTAAGTAAAATAAGAAGAGAACTCAAAAAGGTCAAGCTTGCTGCAGTAGATGAACAAGATCTCTTGAAACAATCTCTAGATGAGTTCGGTCAAGTTATATCTAACCTGAAATTGCAGCTAGAAGAAACTAAGAGGATATGTGAAGCTACATCCTCTAACTTAACAAGGAAGGAAAGGGAGCATCAAGAGTTGGAAGAAGAAATAGTAAAGCTTAGAAAGGAGCTTGAAGAAAGTAAGGAAGAAATAAAAATAAGGAGCAAGTATGAAGGTAGCACCAAGGCTTTAGACAAGATGTCAAGAAAATAGAAGCAATCCAAAGACACTAGTGGCTTAAGCTTTGAAGAAGGTCAAATTTAAACCCACAAAGATAAATTTGGCAAAGAAATAATGTTCACCTCTTCAATTAAAGGTGAAGAAAAGAAGACATTCACTATAGGCAAGGATACTGACAAAAAGACATATGCAGATGTTGTTGGAAATTGCCACTCAAATTGATATACAACAATGAACTAGAGGTCACACTTCTTGTACCAACATGCAGATCCAAGTAGAAATGCAAGAATTAATCGTGAAGGATTCATCAGACTCAACAACATGAAGGGAAGACCCCCAATGAGGCAGCTCCATTCAGGACCAAGACAACCTAACTGGTATGTTCCAAACTTTCATGGTTACTGTTACCGATGTAATAAATTTGGGCATAGAATAGATGATTGTAGACTAATAAATTAACCCTCCAAGAGTTATGAAAGTAGAAATCCATTTAATGCACTCTGGGATATAAATGTTATTTGTTATCAAGGCAATGAATATGGTCATAAGAGTTTTGATTGTAGAAAGAATAAACCAGTGCCCTACAATAATTTTAAGGATGTTCCCTTAAATAAAAATATAAAATACTATAACTATCAAGGGTTTGGATACATAGAAAAGTTTTGTAAAAATACAAAGATCAATCAGAAGAATAAAAATTCGGATCAGGAACTGGTAACTGAACCTGAGCTCAATATAGCAGTTGACAAGAAGAAGGAGACCAAACCAATTTGGGTTGAGAAAGAAAAGGAAAAGATAGAATCATGTCTCATAGTATAGTCTTCCTTACATGATAAAAGGAATAATATATGGGTGGTAGATAGTGGCTGTTCAAACCACATGACTAGTGACAAAAAAAAATTCATTAAACTTGAAGACTGGAATGGTGGATCAGTAAGGTTTGGAGACAATTCTTCCATCAAAATAAAGGGAAAAGGAACTCTAAGCATTGATGGAAAACTAAAGGCATGTGATGTATATTATGTGGAAGGCCTAAAGAACAATTTGTTGAGTATGAGTCAGATGTGTGATAAAGGTTACAAATTCACCTTTGACTCAACTGGTTGCCAGATAAAGAAAGATAGTACTGGTAAACTTGTAGCAGAAGGAAAGAGATGTTAGTTTTGATACTTAATGTAAAGTACATATGCCAATAGCTAACAAGATGAGATGGGGGGGTGAATCATACAAACTTAAACTTCCATAAAATCAATAGATTCAACCTTGGTAACTCATACTTCAGCAACTTAACCAAAAACTATTAAACATGCAAACTTATGAACACAAAATCATAATAACACTCATAACACTAGATTTAATGTGAAAATCCAAATAGGGAAAAACCACTATGGGATTTTGGACCCACTAAGAAATATACTCTTCTAGAGTATGCTAGATGTGACCCGGTTAAGGGATTTCCCTCAGATCTGTTAGGATCTTCACTTTGTTAGAAGTGACCTTGTTAAAGGATTTCAAACACTCACTTAGAATGTTACCTTGCTAGAGGGTTTACATATAAGACTATTAAGTCCACTTGGTTAAGAGATTTTCTCTCACTTACAAAATAACAGTAATAAAATCTATCTGCAACTTCACATCTAAAATGCTAAAGAAAATTATTATTTGCTAAAAACAATCTAGTCATAGGACTTATCTTGTCCCTCTGCTGGGCTCTCTACTCTATTATTCAAATAGGTCTTCAAGCTTCTGTGCTTGGTAATCACTATGTAGCATCCCTGTGCATACACTTGCCCGCATACCTTGTTTATTAACAATCCCTTATTTATTAACAATTGCTAACCACTAAATCTCCTTGATCACATTTCCCATGATCAATCTTAGCCATCAGATCTTCAAACTTGACTAGTTTCAATGTATCCTTTTGATTTGAAAATGTTTTACCTTACCTCAGAACTTGCATTCCTATCTTGGAACTTACATAAGGTTATTGCGGTTCAATCTGCACTGTAGATCTTCCTATCGATTTTCCTTTACTATAGATCCTTAACAAACTTCATACACGACATACCAATCATTTATACATCTCTAGCTAATCATTGTCCTTCATTAAATAATGCTTTTATCCATCCCATGCACACTGTCATAATTCGGTTGAATCTTAGTAAATACTAAACTTTACTCGGTAGACATTTCACCTTCATTAACCGATATCGATAACCTTAGGGTTTACCGACTAGGTTCATTGCTCGGTTGCATAGTATAGTATTAACCTTACAATCAACAACATATGTAGGATATCAAAACAATCTAAAAATCATGATCTCATCATTGTCTAACTCGGTAATAGTTTCCCATTGAATAACTTATTCCTCCCTTTATTCATCACATTCTTTATGTGTCTTTTACCGACATCTTAATTCTCTTCTAATCAATCTTCTCAAGATATGGCAACATCATACTGAATCAGATAATCAATTTCTTGACATCAATGACAAAATAATGTTATAAAGATAGTTATCATCCTTCTTCAATTATATCATAAATCTTCAACAACCTTCTCAATATCCTTATTGAATATCAAGTATCTTTCTTACTGCAATGCCAACAATCTCCCCCTTTGGCATTGATGAAAAAACCAACAATTAAATGGTAATACCAACAAGATTTTCAAATTGATTCAGATTCAGATTACTGTTAGACTTCTCCTGTTATCCTTGATTTGTTGTCTTCTGAAGTCTTCTCCATTTTTCATTAGGCTTCTGAGCTATTGACTTGCATTTAGTCTTCTCCATTTTTGCAATCTACTACCCTTGTTTTTGAGTTGTTGACTTGCATTTAGTCTTCTCCATTTTTGCAATCTACTCCCCCTGTCATTAGTATTCTGTTATTTCCATCATTCAGGGCTTTATCATGCAGTCAACCATTTAGTCTTCTCCCCCTTTGACATCTCAATCTCGGTCAGATCAACTTGTCTCTATTCATTTTTCCTGCACACCTTTAGGTGACCTCCTAAAGTGCGTAAATCAGCATCAATCCACACATAATATTTTGTAGATTCATCGAATTGATGCTTTCACCGAGCTCGTTCAGTGAGTAAAAGATAGGGGTAGGACCCCTAATTTGCTTCTCAGATACTCAAAAGTGTCCCTTGATAGTGGCCTTGTGAAGATGTCTGCTAATTGCTCCTTTGAACTGATATATTCCAGCACAACTTTTTTCTCTTGAACTTCTTCTCTGAGATAGTGATACTTTTTAGATATATGCTTTGTCTTAGAGTGCATCACTAGATTCTTTGAAATGTTAATGGCACTAGTATTATTACAGAATATAGTTACTGGCTCGGTAACTTTCTCATTTATACCTTCTGACAGTTGTTTGATCCATGCTATATTGGTACAATTCAATGTTGCAGCAACATATTCAGCTTCTGTTGTAGATTGAGAAATACATCCTTGTTTCTTGCTAAGCCAACTTACTAGTCTTTCTCCCAAAAAGAAAGCTCCACCACTTGTGCTTTTCCTACCATCTATGTTTCTAGCCCAATCAACATTAGTATAAACTTTTAAATCAAAATTATTTCTCTTTTCATATACTAAGCCATAATCTTTAGTGCCTCTCAGGTATCTAAAAATTCTCTTGATTGTTGTCATATGAGTTTCCTTGGGATTTGTAGAGAATCTTGCTACAATACCTACTGCATGTGCTATATCCGGTCTACTATGCACAACATATTGTGATTTTCCAATCATAGACTGGTAAAGTGTCTCATCAACAGATGCAGATTCATCATTCTTTGATAATTTATAGTTAGTAGTCATAGGAGTAATTACTAGTTTAGAATCCTCCATTCCAAATTTCTTCAAGATTTCCTTTATGTAATTGGATTGAGTAATGAAAATCTCAACTTTCATTTGCAATATCTGTAAACCTATTAAATACTTTATCTCACTAATTAGTGACATCTCAAATTCTTTGCACATTTCATTTCCAAAGTTCTTGCATAAGGAGTCATTTCCACAAAATATAATGTCATGAACAAATATGGCTGAGATCAGTATTCCATTGTCCTCATCTTTCTTCATGTACATATTGTTGTTTTCACTTGTCCTTATAAAACCAATCTTGATTAAATAAGAGTGCAATCTTTCATACCATGCTCTAGGTGCTTGTTTTAGACAATATAAGGCTTTGTTCAGTTTGCATACCTAATCTTTACTCTTGTCTTCAACAAATCCTTCACGTTGTTCAATGAAAACTTCTTCTTCTAGTATACCATTCAAAAATGTAGATTTAACATCTATTTGATATACCTTGAAATTTTTGAAAGCAACATATGCCAACAATGTTCTTACCCCCTCAAGTCTAGCCACAAGTGCAAAAGAAAGAGATTTGTGGATTGGGCAACTCTTCCTCAAATATCAAAACTACCATTGGGCAGATTAAGGTTGGTTTGATTGTTCTTTAAAATGGTTATTTTCTTGCATGTGTTTGAGTGTATGATTGGTGAAAGAAACCTGTGTTTTTTTTTTGTATGTCTTGTTTTAGAATTTTCATTTGAAAATCTTGCATTATGCTATGTTGTGTTTTGGGAGTTTTCTCAAGACCTCTTACTCTTGGGGGAGAAAAGGATCTTTTGGGTGGTAGCAGTGACAACCCTCAAGTGAGAGACTCTTGTTTGAAAGTGATCACAAGGGATCTTTGTGTGACCCTTGCTGCATGGCCTGTTTGTGCAATGGGGGTCATAAGGAGGGATACAAGGCTAGAATGCCTTTGGGGGGCATAAGGAATATGGGGTTGAGATTCTTGATGTATTTATTGTGCCATGAGGTGGCTACTTGTTTTTCCATACTTGCAGTTCTCCTCAGTGTATTGGTCCACTACCACCCTTGAAAAGATCACCACCAAGGTGTGGTGCTGTGAAGCTAGGTTAGGAGTGTGTCTGAAAATCTATATGTATTTTTCCTTCTATGTGTTTGCCTATTTGTTACTCGTCTAGGAATTGGTTCTCCGAGCTCGGGGGTGGCTACCCGTTAGCCTAGGCTGGGAGGTGAGCACTTCGTGGTCATTTTGTGTTTTATTATGTAGGAAAGTCAGGAGAAGAGAATAGGAACTATGAAAAGATGCAGAAGATTATTGTTGAAGATACTTAAATCCATTTGCAGTTATTTGTTTAAATTTGATAGTAGAAAAATACTCTCATTCGTTGAATGAGAGGCAAGTTGTAATTTTGAGATAAGATATGAGATTTAATATTGTAGATTATTAAAGGAACATCATGTAATTTTGTAGAATATCGATAGAGTTGTAAAAAGCTAGATATGTTTCTATTTCTATTTTGAAAAGTAAAGGGTTTGCTTTGATTTGCATGCAAAAGCTTCTTTTGTTATATGAAAAAAAAAAGAAAATCAGTTTTATTTAAATCTGAGTTCTCCTTTTTAACTGAGAATCTATCTCCATTTTAATTGCAGAAAATCATGATTTGTATTTATTATAGAAAAGAATATTGCATTTCTAAATAGTATTTCCTAAATTGTATTTCTAAATTGTATTTCTAAATAGTGTTGATAAGTAGTTTAGCAATAGATTTACTTCATTCTTTTTATCAGCAAATAAAATAGATAAAAAATAAAATAAAAGAGGAGCCTGAGCTTTCATACCAAATATATATATATATATATATATATATATATATATATATATATATATATATATATATATATATATATATATATATACTTTAATAAGTGCACATGTAATTTGATTTAACATAATGTTATTCCTTTGTTATTTTGTTTAAAAAAAAAAAATTGCATGTAAAACTTATTGGAAAAAAATATATATATTTATATATTTACATAGTTATAATTTTTATATTTATAAATTTATATAAATATATATATATATATAAAATATATTTAAAAAATAATAATTTAAAAAAAAAGAGGGTTTTTGGAGGCACGTGGACCCCACTGTGTGTGCACACAGTGTGGGCCGCGCGGCTTTCACTGTGCGAACACACAGTGTAGGCCGCTTCGGCTCCCACTGTGTGGACACACAGTGTCGGCTGCGGCCGCCACTGTGTGGACACACAGTGGTGTGAGCCACCAGTGGCTCCCACTGTGTGGACACACAGTGGTGCCGCGCCACCACTGTGCATGCACACAGTGGCACCCTTAGCCCGTCGCCCCTTTGCAAACAACAAAACTTGCATAAAAAAAAACGTGGCCGCCGCCATGGGGTTTCAGCCTGTGGGAATTAAATGGCAATCAAGAAAATAAAAAAGGATTAAACCCTAGCCCGGGTAGGGTTAGGGTAAAAGACTTTAAAATAATATGTTAGATTAATTTAGTTTAGAGTTATTTAATATATAAAAAAAAATCCCTTATTAGGGTTGGAAGGCCTATTGACTATTATGTTGAGAAGATATTCTTTAAAGGATTTATATATATATATATATATATATATATATATATATATATATATATATATATATATATATATATATATATATGTATGTATATATATATATATGTATGTATATATATATATATGTATATATATATATATATATATATATACTGGTTATATATCTTTGGAGGAGTATTTAATAGAGATTTAAATATTTAAATACCTCCGTATGATTACTAATAGGAAGTAAAAGGAAAGTGAAATATATAAATTTAAGAATAAAGCCTAACCTTACAATTTTAAGTGTATTTAATGTGATTATGCCCTGGTTAATTTAATTAGAGCATTAAAATGTTAAATTATTTTTTAAAAAAGGAGAAATTTGAACACATTCCATTTGAGGTTAAAATGGATAATTTTTAATTGGCATTGTAAAGGCGAGTAATAGCTACTCGTAAATAACTTTACCCTTGTAGATTTAATTATCCAAATTAAATGACACTGAAAATGATTATTATAATCATCTAATAAAAATGGATGTTTAGACTATATGGTCTTATTGGAGATTGAATTAATCTTCCTCTCCTATTTCTTTAACGTGATTGATTTTAATAAAATTTAATGACTAGGTATCTCGTGGAGATAAAATTAGACCAGTTAGATTTCCGCAAATAAATCTAGACAATAATTAACGCTTGGTTCGTTTTAGAATTAGCTCGAATATATATGTGGCAAATTCATTAATGCTTGTCACGTGAGCGAACTTGTAAATTAATTAGCATTTTAAAAAACAAAATTGTTCCATTTTTGCCCTAAATTTTGGGCATGACATTTTGGTATCAGAGCAAGGTTTCCACACTAGGAACCTTACTCCACTTGCATTTCGCCTTAGAATATTTAAAATTATTTTGTTAAATTGATTTTATCAGACTTTTGAATTTAATTGAATTAATATTATTCTAAAAGAAATTAATTAATTACTTTGCCTTATTTTCCTCATAGGATGCCTCCGACGACACGACAAGCTCGCAAGCACGGATGGGATCCTAGACGTGTGTGCATAGCACGTGAAGAGGTAGAGAGGGAGGCATCGGTTCCAGAGGAGAACCCAGGAGCGCCTCCCGAACAACCAAATGAACCTAATCGAGACCTCTTAGCAGCCATTCAGAATCTTATTGGCATGGTTCAGGAAAGGATCCCAGCAGAGAACCCTCAGGTTAGGAGTCATGACTCTGGGAGTCATAGATCTATTGATAGAGAACGAAAAAGGAGCCTAGCTCCGATTCATGTAGAGAGTTAGGGTGGTAATGAAGCAGAGTCTGTGCATATGCTAGGACCACCTCCAGCGGTGGAACCAGTTTATTTGAGAGAGCTCATCGAGATCTTGAGGATCTCATCAGGGAGGTCATGCGCCTCCAACCACCATCCTTCGGAGGTTCTAGAGATGGAGTAGAGGCCGAGGCATGGCTTCTGAGTCTTGAGAGGTTCTTTGCATTGCATTCTTACGAGAGCAACTTGAAAGCACGTGTTGCAGTTCATCTTCTGAGAGGGACAACCTCCACTTGGTGGAGACAGGAAGAGTACAAATGCGGATTAGTTCCTGATACTCTCACTTGGGAGATATTCATAGAAAGGTTTCATGAGAGGTACCTATCAAAACACTTCAGGCAGCGTCGTATAAACAAATTTCATGATCTCCAACAAAAAGGCTTGTCAGTAACCCAGTCTGAGAGTAAATTCTTTGATTTGTTGCCTTATGTAGATTATCTAAAGGATGAGAAACTTCTTGTAAACCACTTCATCAGGGGATTAAATGCCGGTATAGCCGGGCCTGTTAGGATGTCCGCTCCAGAGAGCCTTCAGGTTGTTGTAGAGAAGGCACTGATTGCCAAGGAAATTCAGGTTAGACCACAGGACAATAGGGATCAATTTCAGAACCGAAATCCCACACCTCAGACTTATGGATTCCAGAAACCACATTGGAAAGGAAACAACCAAAATTCTCAGGGGTTCTCCAAACCCCCTCCTCCACAACAAACACCACAGAACCAGAGGTAGAAGCCTCCATAGTATCAGCAGGGCTCCAAGCCCAAATAGTGGCAGACTCAGGGACAGAAACGTGATCAGAGAGCATAGGGGCAGTACACGTAGCCGGCGAGGACTCAGCAGTCCTCCAGGGGTGGGTACAACGGATCCAGTAGGACAGGAGGTTAGGCATTCTCTAGGCCTCAGGGTGCCCAGTTCCAGGCATGGGGTGCTTGCTTTACGTGTGGAGCCATGGGGCATATGGCGAAGGATTTCCCTCAGGGACAGGTGGCAGGGAGTCAGCGGATGGCCGCTTCAGAGCCAATAGTTGGTGATATGGGTAGGTCCCATAGAGTATTCGCAGTGGTCGACAACCGCTAGGTTGAGCATTAGGCCATAGTTATCGAATCTTCAGGTATAATCAAAGGTAACAATGTATCTATTTTGTTTGATTCAGGAGCTATTGACTCCTTTATATCTCCATTGGTTGTGGAGCGTTGCAGGCTAGTGGCAACTAGGCAGGGTGTTAGTTGGGAAGTGGAATTAGCTTCAGGAGCTAGAGTGTCAGTGGAATCAGAGGTTAGGGCATGTCAGCTACAGATTGGCAAGACCACCACTTTAGTAGACCTTAGAGTGACTCCACTTGGATCTTACAGAATCGTACTTGGCATGGATTGACTTTATGCCCATAGAGCTAAGATGGATTGCCACCTGAAAAGGATTGAGTGTGAGGATGATCATGGTTCACCCATAGTTATTACCAGGATTCAGAGGCCCGTGTCTCTTCGTATGATCTCCGCAATGCAGCTTAAGCGGAGCATGTGGAAGGGATGTCAGCTTTTTGCTATCACTATCAATGACAAAGGAGAAGAGGAGGAAAAAGAAACATCACTCGATGACCATCCTATCCTTAAGGGATATTCAGATGTTTTTCCTTCAGAGCTACCGGGAATGCCTCCCCGTAGAGAGATTGATTTTCATATAGACCTAGTACCAGGAGCCGACCCAGTTTCTAGAGCACCTTATAGGATGACCACAAATGAGCTAAATGAACTTAAAATGTAGCTTGAGGAACTCCTTGAGAAGGGTCATATTCATCCTAGCATATCCCCTTGGGGTGCACCAGTCATCTTCATTAAGAAGAAGGATGGATCTCTCCGATTGTGTATGGATTATCGACAGCTAAATAAAGTAACCATCAAGAACCGATATCCTTTGCCCATAATTGATGATTTATTTGACCAACTTTAGGGTGCCAAAGTCTTTTCCAAAATAGATCTGAAGTCAGGATACCATCAATTGAGAATAGTGGAAAGTGATATCCACAAGACCGCATTTTGCACTAGATATGGTCACTATGAGTTTACCGTAGTCCCGTTCGGACTTACGAATGCACCAACAGTTTTTATGAGCCTCATGAAATGGGTGTTCCGTACCTTTCTGGACCATTTTGTTGTTGTGTTCCTCGATGATATACTGATATATTCTCAGAATGAGAAGGAGCATGAGGAGCACCTGAAACAGGTATTGCAGTGTTTGTAAGATAATCAGTTGTTTGGCAGCCTATCGAAGTGTGCTTTCTTTCGGTCTAAGGTTAAGTACCTTGGGCACATTATTTCTGGTGATGGGATCTCAATTGACCCATCAAAGATTAGGGCCATTATCGATTGGCCAGTGCCTACCAGTGTGATAGAGGTCAGGAGTTTCATGGGCTTAGCAGGGTATTACCAACGTTTTGTCGAGGGTTTCTCCAGAGTCGCACACCCTATTACTTCTCTTCAGCGTAAAGGGAAGAAATTTGAGTGGACAGAGAAGTGCGAGAAGGCCTTCCAGGAACTCAAGAAGGCACTTACTAGCACTCCTATCCTTGTTGTACCAAATCCTACAACTGACTTCATGGTTTGTATAGATGCTTCACTAGAGGGTTTAGGGACAGTTCTTATGCAGGGTGGTAGGGCCATAGCTTTCGAGTCTAGGAAAATTAAGACTCATGAACTTAATTATCCCACTCACAACCTTGAGCTCATAGTAGTAGTGCATGCACTTGTGAGGTGGAGACACTTCCTTTTAGGTCATCACTTCGAGTTGCATTCAGATCATCAGATTTTTTAGTACATCTTCACTCAGCCGAACCTTAATGCACGTCAGAGGAGATGGATGGAGTTCTTGTGTGAATATGATTTTGATGTCCACTACATCAAGGGAAAGGAAAATGTAGTTGCAGATGCCTTGAGTAGGAGACATCATGAGGTTTACACCATATCCATGGGCACGGACTTGAGAGATCGTATACTATAGCACTTGTCAGAGGATGGATGGTATGCAGAGGTTTGTCAGGTAATACGATCTCAGGTTACTCTAGAAGGGAAATATGTGGATTATTCTTTGGAGTCCGATGGACTGTTACGCCATAGAGGGTGCATTTATGTACCTTCCTCTGGAGGATTGCGAGAGTTCATTATCACGGAGGCTCATAGAGCCCCTTATGCAGTGCATCCTGGGGTTAAGAAGTTGCATGCTGACTTGAGGCAATTGTATCATTGGCCGGGAATGCGGCAGCTCATTGCTGAGATAGTAGCTCGATGCCTCGAGTGTCAGAGGGTAAAGGCGGAGCACCACCATCCAGGTGGGTTGCTTCAGTCTCATGCTATACCAGAGTGGAAGTGGAATACTATATCCATGGATTTCATCAGTGGTCTTCCTATGTCTTCTCGTCGCCATGATACTATCTTGGTGATAGTTAACAAGTTGACCAAAGTAGCTCACTTTTCACCAGTTCGTACTACATTCACAGCTCCAGCAATAGCACAGGTGTTCTTGCGAGACATTGTTAGACTTCATGGCGTACCTCGCAAGATTATTTCTGACAGGGATTCTCTTTTCACTTCTTCCTTTTGGAAGTCATTACAGGCAGCTATGGGCACTAAGCTCAATTTCAGTACAGCCTATCACCCGAAGACAAATGGTCAAACAGAGAGGGTCAATCAGGTGTTAGAGGATATGCTTCACATGTACGTCATGGATCATTAGACCCAGTGGGAGGAGTATCTTCTCTTAGTGGAATTTGCCTATAACAATGGGCATCACACTTCTTTGAGAATGCCACCCTATCAGGTATTATACGGCAGGCCTTGCAGGACGCCCTTGAGTTGGGATCACATAGAGGATAGAGTTGTTATTGGTCCTGAGATAGTTTGGGATATGGAACAGTAGGTGGATTTGATTAGGAAGCATCTCAGAGAGGCTCAAGATAGATAGAAGAAATATGCTGATGCAAAGAGGATAGATCATAGCTACTTGGTTGGAGACAGAGTTTTCTTGAGAGTGCGACCGCATAAGAGTCCAATCCATTACGGAAAGGGTTCTAAGCTCACACCTCACTTTGTAGGACCTTTTGAGATTCTTGAGAGGATAGGCCTAGTTGCCTACCGTTTAGCTTTGCCACCTAGCCTATCACGCATCCACGATGTGTTTCATGTTTTAGTTTTGAGAAAATATATCTATGATGAGTCTCACATTTTAGATTGGGATGCCTTGCAGGTGGAGTCGGACGAGCAGTTAGCTTTGGAGCCCATTCACATTTTGGCATGCTGGACATTGGCCCTTCGAGGTCGAGAGCTGGACCAGGTTAGGGTCCAGTGGGATTGTTATGATGAGGTTACGACTTCATGGGAGGACGCAACACGTATGAGATCAGAGTACCCCCACCTCTTTGATGAACTCCAGGAGGAAGTTCATGCCTAGAGGGGGAGGATGTGAGGCCTCACCTCGACTCAGTCTGACATTCAGTGGATTTTATATTTAGACTATTATGGATACTTTATTTTGATACATTTTGAGACTTAGAACTTATATGATTTCAGGTTTTGGATAACATTGCTATGATTTGATGATTTTACTTATATGCCTTATGAGATAGAACACTACATGATTTTTAGATAAGATGATATTGCAACGATAGATGTCATTATTGAATTTGTAGGACTTTACTATGATGTATGGTTAAGTTTATGTGAATTGGGATGAAATTGTTTATGAGAATTTTGCTTGATAAAAGATGTATTTAATCTGTGCAGATGAAAATTGTATGCAAATGATGATGTGTATTGTTATACCTTTGAATTATATTATATGTGGATATTTGAAAGTACTAATATGTAAATTGAGATGCGCAGGAAATTTACCATGTGACCATGGAAATTACGAAGAACCAAACCTAGACTTATGTATGTTCATAAGCCAGGGGTTGTCTATTTGGAGAGACAACACCCCGTTTGTGTTGTATTTTATTCATAACAATATATGTTGCATGAGTGTTAAGTGTTATTTAAATTTAATGTGTAAAAACCACAAGAGACAATTCCATGTTTTTAATTTGTAAAAGTGTTTTATTTGTGTCACTTGACACGTGTGGATTTAAATTTAAATGTTTTATTTGTGTCTCTTGGTGGGAAAGTGCTTAACTATAGTTTTTCTTAAATAATATAATGTGTTGTCATAAATACTTTGGGAATATAATCTTTGGAGTGGTCAACATATGTTTGACCCGAAAATAAACTTCAGAGGGGTTTAAAATGGGTTAAATGAACACCTAGGGGTAGTTTAATAGGGTTTCCTAAAGCCCATAAGGTATACCCAAGGGTTAGGGGTAATTTTAAGCAAGTTTCTACTTTTTAATGATCTTTTTAATGCTTTAAAAATTGGCTTTTTTGAGTTGTGCGAAAATTGAAAATTAGAAGTTTAAATCTAATTGAGATTTTTCCTTTTGGAATGAGAGTCTTTTTGCATTCTGCTTTTCTTTCCTTTTTGGTTTTTAGAAACTTGTGAGAACTCAGAGAAGGAGCTTCTTAAGCAAGATTTTGAGAAATTGGAGGGTAATCACCCACTCTCCATTTTTGGAGACAAGAGAAACTTTGAAAAGAAAATAATGGTTTGGAATAGAAAAATTGACTAAGGGTAGAAGAAAGAGATTCATGGATTGGGCAACTCTTCCTCAAATATCAAAACTACCATTGGGTAGATTAAGGTTGGTTTGATTGTTCTTTAAAATGGTTATTTTCTTGCATGTGTTTGAGTTTATGATTGGTGAAAGAAACCTGTGTTTTTTTTTTGTATGTCTTGTTTTAGAATTTTCATTTGAAAATCTTGCATTATGCTATGTTGTGTTTTGGGAGTTTTCTCAAGACCTCTTACTCTTGGGAGAGAGGAGGATCTTGTGGGTGGTAGCAGTGACAACCCTCGAGTGAGAGACTCTCGTTTGAGAGAGATCACAAGGGATCTTTGTGTGACCCTTGCTGCATGGCCTGTTTGTGCAATGGGGGTCATAAGGAGGGATATAAGGCTAGAATGCCTTTGGGGGGCATAAGGAATAAGGGGTTGAGATTGTTGATATATTTATTGTGCCATGAGGTGGCTACTTGTTTTTCCATACTTGCAGTTCTCCTTAGGGTATTGGTCCACTACCACCCTTAAAAAGGTCATCACCAATGTGTGGTGCTGTGCAGCCAAGTTGGGAGTGTGTCTGAATCTCTGTCTGTATATTCATGTCTTCTATGTGTTTGCATGTTTGTTACCTGTCTAGGGCTTGGTTCTCCGAGCGCGGGGGTGGCCACCAATTAGCCTAGGCTGGGAGGTGAGCACTTCGTGGTCATATTGTGATTTATTATGCAGGAAAGTCAAGAGAAGAGAATAGCAACAGTGAAAAGATGCAGAAGATACTTAAATCCATTTGCAATTATTTATTTAAATTTGATAGAAGAAATAAACCCTCATTCATTGAATGAGAGGCAAGTTGTAATTTTGAAATAGGACACAGTGGCGCCCTTGGCCCATCGCCCCTTTGCAAACAGCAAAACCTGCATCAAAAAAAATGTGGCTGCCGCCATGGGGTTTCGGCCTGTGGGAATTAAATGGCAATCAAGAAAATAAAAAAGGATTAAACCCTAGCCCGGGTAGGGTTAGGGTAAAAGACTTAAAAATAATATGTTAGATTAATTTAGTTTAGAGTTATTTAATATATAAAAAAAAATCCCTTATTAGGGTTGGAAGGCATATTGACTATTATGTTGGGAAGATATTCTTTATATATATATACATATATATATATATATATATATATATACATATATATATATATATATGTATATATATATATGTATATATGTATATATATATATATACATATATATATATATACATATATATATATATATACATATATATATATATATATGTACACACACACACACACACACACACACACATATATATATATACTGGTTATATATCTTTGGAGGAGTATTTAATAGAGATTTAAATATTTAAATACCTCCGTATGATTACTAATAGGAAGTAAAAGGAAAGTGAAATATATAAATTTAAGAATAAAGCCTAACCTCTTGTATTGTTTAGCTATGCTACACTCAACTAATTGTATTTCAAACCTTCAACCCAGTATACATCATCACATTTAGCATTGTCAAGAAGTGTTATAGATCCTTTACCTTTTACTTGACATGGTGCATCATTACCAAATCTTACATAGCCTCCATCATAGTCTTCTAATTTAACAAACTTGTGTTTATCACCTGTCATATGATGTGAGCATCCACTATCTATGATCCAAGAATCATTATTATTTATGTGAGATATTAGGGATTTTTCTTCATACCTTTCCTCATCAGTCTTTAATAGCCACATAAACAACTTCCTCATTATCAGTTTCATTAGATTCGTCATCATTGGATTCGTCATCTGCTACTAGACATGTCTTTCTATCTCTCCTTCTGAAGTCTCGATGTCCTCTGTATTGGTTATCTTTTTGCCTGTTATCTTGGTATTCTCTCTTTTCACTAGATTCTTTATCAGGGCAGTTAGAAGCCATATGTCCTTTTTTATCACAATTGAAACATTGTAAAGGTAGCTTTCCTTTATACTTACCTTTTCCTCTCGATAACCTTCTAGCTAATAATGCTTCAAATTCTTCTTGCTTCTTCATTTCCTCATATAGTTTGTGCACTACTTCCATGTTCTCGTGAAATCTTTCACTTGCTCCACTATGATCCCCTTCAGAGTACTTACTCATTCTATCATTGTAATCATCATATTTACCAATATGAAAAGAACTGAATGCAGATTCTACTTTATTTACTGAAGACCCACTGTTATCAAAATTACTTAACTTAAATGCATGTAGCTTACCAATAGTAGCATCCAAAGAAACTGGCATGTTAGGTAGTACAGATCTCAATTCATTGATTGCAGAGTCTCAAATAGCATAAGTTGGTAGAAGGGTTCTCAACAACTTACTTGTTATATCCTCTTCTTCAATAGTTCCACCTACTCCTTTAATTTGATTGACAATCTCCTTTAGTCTTGTACTGTATTGGGTTATGTTCTCACCTTCATTCATCCTCATGGATTCAAGTTGTCCTCTTAGACTATCTACTTTTTTTCTTTGAAGATGTTCATCACCTCCATATACAGATATGAGCTTAGTCCACATTGCTTTTGCATCATTGTAGCCTTCTAGATTATTAAACTTTGAGTCGGTCAATGCTGATTTATTTCAATCATACCTTGAATATGTTCTTTCTTTTCTTTAACCTCTTCCAAGGTCATAGGGTTGGTGCTCGGTGTAATGTAATCATTCTCTAGATAATATGTTTCATATTCTCCAATTCCTAATAAATGTAGCTTCATCCTTTTCTGCCATGTGGAGAAACTTGACTTGTTCAGCTTCGGTGCATCCCTTTTATACATCTTTGGATCTTTGCCTCAAGTACCTTTAAACTTTTTCTTTTGGAGTCCTTAGCTCTGATACCAAGTGTTAATTCTGATACTTAATCTAAAGTACAGATGCCACTAGCTAACAAGATGAGAGGGGGGGGTGAATCATACAAACTTAAACTTCCATAAAATCAATAGATTCAACCTCGGTAACTTATACTTTAGCAACTTAACCAAAAACTGTTAAACATGCAAACTTATGAACACAAAATCATAATAACACTCATAACACCAGATTTAACATGGAAAACCAAATAGGGAAAAACCACTATGGGATTTTAGACCCACTAAGAAATATACTCTTCTAGAGTTTGCTCGGTTAAAAGAAAATCCTGTTAAAGATTACAAACACATTGCTAGATGTGACCCGGTTAAGGGATTTCCCTCAGATCTGTTAGGATCTTCACTTTGTTAGAAGTGACCTTGTTAAAGTATTTCCATCACTCACTTAGAATGTTACCTTGCTAGAGGGTTTACATATAAGTATAATAAGTCCACTCGGTTAAGAGATTTTCTATTACTTACAAAATAGCAGTAATAAAATCTATCTGCAACTTCACATCGAAAATGCTAAAGAAGATTCTTATTAGCTCAATACAATCAAGTCATAGGACTTATCTTGTCCCTCTTCTAGGCTCTCTACTCTATTATTCAAACAGGTCTTCAAGCTTCTGCACTCGGTAATCACTATGTAGCATCCCTGTGCATACACTTGCCTGCATACCTTGTTTATTAACAATTCCTTATTTATAAACAATTGCTAACCGCTAAATCTCCTTGATCACACTTCCCATTATCAATCTTAGCTATCAGATCTTCAAACTTGACAAGGTTCAATGTATCCCTCCAATCTGAAAATGTTTTACCTTACCTCGGGACTTGCATTCCTATCTTGGAACTTGCATAAGGTTATTGCAGTTCAATCTGCACTGTAGATCTTCTTGCCAATTTTCCTTTGCCATAGATCCTTAACAAACTTCATACATGACATAGCAATCATTTATACATCTCCAGCTAATCATTGTTTTTCATTAAATAATGCTTTTATCCATCCCATGCGCACTGTCATAATTCGGTTGCAACTCGGTAAATACTAGACTTTACTCAGTAGACATTTCGCCTTCATTAACTGATATCGATAACCTTAGGGTTTACCAACTAATTTCATTGCTCGGTTGCACACTATAGTATGAACCTTACAATCAACAATATATATAGGATATCTTAACAATCTAAACATCATGATCTCATCATTGTCTAACTCGGTAATAGTTGCCCATTGAATAACTTATTCCTCCCTTTATTCATCAAATTCTTTCTGTGTCTTTTACCAACATCTTAATTCTCTTCTAATCAATCTTCTCAAGATATGGCAACATCATACTGAATCAGATAATCAATTTATTGACATCAATGACAAAATAATGTTATAAAGATAGTTATCATCCTTCTTCAATTATATCAATAATCTTCAACAGCCTTCTCAATATCCTTATTGAATATCAGCAATCTTTCTTACTATAATGCCAACAATCTCCCCCTTTGGCATTGATGGTAAAACCAACAATTAAATGGTAATACCAACAAGATATTCAAATTGATTCAGATTCAGATTGCTATTAGACTTCTCCTATTATCCTTGATCTATTGTCTTCTGAAGTCTTCTCCATTTTTCATTCCATTTTTCATTAGGCTTTTGAGCTATTCACTTGCATTTAGTCTTCTCCATTTTTGCAATCTGTTCCCCCTATTTCTGAGCTGTTGACTTGCATTTTGTCTTCTCCATTTTTGCAATCTATGCCCCCTATCATTAGTCTTCTGTTATTTCCATCATTCAAGGCTTTATCATGCAATCAACCATTTAGTCTTTCAACCATTTAGTCTTCTCCCCCTTTGACAACAATGCCAAAAAGTAAAAGAACTAAATCATGATTTCTTCCTCTGTGAAGTGATTTTCCTTGCTATGTAACATCTCAGTCTCGGTTAGATCAACTTGTCTCTATTCATTTTTCCTGCACACCTTTAGGTGACCTCCTAAAGTGCATAAATCAACATCAATCCACACATAATATTCTATAGATTCATCAAATTGATTCTTTCACCAAGCTCGGTTAGTGAGTAAAAGATAGGGGTAGGACACCTAACTTGCTTCTGAGATACTCAAAAGTGTCCCTTGGTAGTGGCTTTGTGAAGATGTCTGCTAATTGCTCCTTTGAACTGATATATTCCAGCACAACTTTCTTCTCTTGAACTTCTTCTCTAAGATAATGATACTTTATAGATATATGCTTTGTCTTAGAGTGCATCACTGGATTCTTTGAAATGTTAATGGCAGTAGTATTATCACAAAATATAGTTACTGGCTTGGTAACTTTCTCATTTATACCTTCCAACAGTTGTTTGATCCATGCTATATTGGTACAATTCAATGCTACAGCAACATATTCAGCTTCTGTTGTAGATTGAGAAATACATGCTTGTCTCTTGCTAAGCCAACTTACTAGTCTTTCTCCCAAAAAGAAAGCTCCACCACTTGTGCTTTTCCTGCCATCTATGTTGCATGCCCAATCAACATCAATATAAACTTTTAAATCAAAATTATTTCTCTTTTCATATACTAAGCCATAATCTTCAGTGCCTCTCAGGTATCTAAAAATTCTCTTGATTGTTGTCATATGAGTTTCCTTGGGATCTATAGAGAATCTTGCTACAATACCTACTGCATGTGCTATATCCAGTCTACTATGCACAACATATTGCATTTTTCCAATCATAGATCGGTAAAGTGTCTCATCAACAGATGCAGATTCATCATTCTTTGATAATTTACAGTTAGTAGTCATAGGAGTACTTACTGGTTTAGAATCCTCCATTCCAAATTTCTTCAAGATTTCCTTTATGTAATTGGATTGAGTAATGAAAATATCATCTTTCATTTGCAATATCTGTAAACCTATAAAATACTTCATCTCACCGATTAGTGTCATCTCAAATTCTTTGCACATTTCATTTCCAAAGTTCTTACATAAGGAGTCATTTCCACAAAATATAATGTCATCAACAAATATGGCTGAGATCAGTATTCCATTTTCCTCATCTTTCTTCATGTACATATTGTTGTTTTCACTTGTCCTTATAAAACCAATCTTGATTAAATAAGAGTGCAATATTTCATACCATGCTCTAGGTGCTTCTTTCAGACCATATAAGGCTTTGTTCAGTTTGCATACCTGATCTTTCCTCTTGTCTTCAACAAATCCTTCAGGTTGTTCAATGAAAGCAACATATGATATACCTTGAAATTTTTGAAAGCAGCATATGCCAACAATGTTTTTACTCCCTCAAGTCTAGCCATAGGTGCAAAAGTCTCACCATAATCTATTCCTTCTTCTTGAGCATAACCTTTGCAAACTAGTCTTGCTTTGTTGCGAATGACCTCACATTTTTCATTTAGCTTGTTTCTAAAAATACACTTAGTACTACTTACATTTTTGTCCTTTGGTCTTGGGATTAGTGTCCATGTGTCATTCTTCTTGATTTGATCAATTTCTTCTGTCATAGCATTTACCCAATCTTCACTGTTAAATGCCTCTTTCACTATTCTTGGTTCAAATTTAGAAATTAGACATGTGTTCTGTCTTAGTTTGTTTCTTGTCGTCATTGGTTCATCTTTATCTCCTATAATCTATAATCTGACTTGATGCATGATGTCTTTTGACATATTTGGCTAATATAGGCTTGGCAGGTTCTATATGATCTTCTTCATCACTTGGTAACTCGACATTATCTTCATTTTCTTTAGCAGCTTTCTCGGTAGGACATCTCGGTTGAACATAAACAAATTCTTCATAATCTTCTAGTTCTTTGGAATTTCCTTCATCATTTCTTTCTACAAATTCATCAATTTTCACATTTGAACTTTCCACTATTTTGTTAGATGATTTGATCAGACATTTAAATGCTTTACTTCTAGAAGAATAACCAACAAATGTTCCTTCTTCACTTTTCTGATCAAACTTTCCATTTCTGTCATCTTCATGAACATAGCATCTATTTCCAAAGATTTTAAAGTAACTTACATTAGGTTTCTTGTCATACCAGATCTCATATGGTGTCTTCATAGTTCCTTTCTTTAGTTGAACTTTGTTGAGGGTGTAAACTGCAATGCTGATTGCTTCTCTCCAAAATGTTTGAGGTACCCTCTTTTCTATCATCAAGGTTCTTGCACAATCCACAATTGATCTATTCCTTCTCTCGGCTATCCCATTTTGCTGAGGTGTTCTCGATGTAGATACTTGCCTCTTTATACCATGGTCATTGCAGTATAAGTTAAATTCATCAGAAGTGAATTCTCCTCCTCTATCAGATCTAAGACATTTCAGTTGTCTTCCTGTCTCATTTTCAACTCTTGCCTTGTACCATTTGAAAATTTGAAAAGCTTCTGATTTTTCTTTTCAAAACATAACTGACATCATCCTTGAGTAATCATCCACAAATAATATGAAATATTTATCACCATAATAACTTTGAACTTTCATAGGACCACAAAGATCAGTGTGTACTAGATCTAAAATTCCTTTAGAAGTGTAGGACTTTCTTGTAAATCTTGATCTTGTCATCGTACCCATCTGGCATCCTACGCACATAGCATTCTCAAGTTTTTCAAGACTCGGTAGACCTCTTACTCAGTGCTTCTTACTTATTTTGATCAGATTATCAAAATTTACATGAAAAAACCTTTTATGCCATAACCAGGTATCATCTATCTTTGCATAAAGACACTTGTTCCGAGTTGAGTCAAGATGAATTGTATTACCTTTTGTTTGTGTCTCGGCAGCAACTAACTTTCCATTTTTGTCATGAACTTTGACAATTCCTTTCTGAAATTCTATTCGGTATCCTATATTGTTTAGTTGTGCTACACTCAACAAATTGTATTTCAAACCTTCAACCCAGTATACATCATCACATTTAGCATTGTCAAGAAGTGTTATAGATCCTTTACCTTTTACTCGACATGGTGCATCATTACCAAATATTATATAGCCTCCATCATAGTCTTATAATTTAACAAACTTATGTTTATCACCTATCATATGATGTGAGCATCCACTGTCTATGATCCAATAATAATTATTATTTATGTGAGATATTAGGGCCTTTTCTTCATACCTTTCCTCATCAAATCCATCTTTAATAGCCACATAAACAACTTCCTCAGTATCAGTTTCATTAGATTCATCATCGTTGGATTCATCATCTGCTACTAGACATGTCTTTCTATCTCTCCTTCTGAAGTCTCAGTGTCCTTTGTATTGGTTATCTTTCTACCTGTTATCTTGGTATTCTCTCTTTTCACTAGATTCTTTGTCAGGGCAGTTAGAAGCCATATGTCCTATTTTATCACAATTGAAACATTTTAAAGGTAGCTTTCCTTTATACTTACCTTTTCCTCTCAGTAACCTTCTAGCTTATAATGCTTCAAATTCTTCTTGCTTCTTCATTTCCTCATACAATTTGTGCACTTTTTCCATGTTCTTGTGAAGTCTTTCACTTGTTCCACTGTGATCCCCTTTATAGTACTTACTCATTTTATCATTGTAATCATTGGATTTACTAATATGAAAAGAACTGAATGCAGATTCTACTTTATTTACCGAAGACCCACTGTTATCAAAATTACTTAACTTAAATGCATGTAGCTTACCAATAGTAGCATCCAAAGAAATTGGCATGTTAGGTAGTATAGATCTCAATACATTGATTGCAAAGACTCGAATAGAATAAGCTGGTAGAAGGGTTCTCAACAACTTACTTGTTATATCCTTTTCTTCAATAGCTCCACCTGCTCCTTTAATTTGACTGACAATCTCCTTTAGTCTTGTACTGTATTGGGTTTTGTTCTCACCTTCATTCATCCTCATGGATTCAAGTTGTCCTCTTATACTATCTACTTTTTCTCTTTGAAGATGTTCATCACCTCCATATACAGATATGAGCTTAGTCCACATTGCTTTTGCATCATTGCAACCTTCTAGATCATTAAACACTGAATCAGTTAATGATGATGTTATTTCAATCATAGCTTGAATATGTTCTAGATTATTTTAATACCTTTCCAATGTATCAAACGGTTTGTAATTCAGAGCTAGGATGAGAAAGTTATGCCTTCTCAAAGTGGACTGAAATTTTATATTTAGTTTTTTTTGATAATTTTGATAGTTTTCCTAAATCAGATCATCCGTGCTTTGGATTTTGGTACTAATTATTTGTGTAGGATCTTGGCATATGCATGACAAAGACTACAAATCAAACTACTAACATGTGTTATGCAGATTCGATGGTCAAAGACAATAAATCAAACTTCTGACATGTGTTTTTGTAGGTTGCCTTGGAGAAACAACCAAATTGTGTGTTTGAGATTTTTAATTAGGCACTTAGTGATTTATAAATAGGTGGAAATGAACTCTTGTTTTCTTTGTTTGTTAAGTATGACATTGGAGTAGGAGAGTATGCTCTCATCCTTCATAGGGTGATCAGAAATCCAGATCTTCGATACCATGCTTGTGTTGTTGATTGTTTGTCTCCATTAGAGGGCCTGCCTTCCCGACCACTTTGCTTTAGCAAGCGAGTGATAATCATGAGAAGGGAACGACCCAAAGTGAGTACGGCTAGAATTCCTTGGCATTCTAACTCACTATAAAAAAATACTTGATGGGCGAAAGCTTTGAAGGAAGTGTTACGTGGGAATTGTAGTTACTTGGGAAGTGATGCCCCTTGAAACTCTTTCTCATATCAACATCTAAGTAGGGCCTCTTGGTCTAAATCGCGCTTGCGTGACTACATTTGTTGGTATCTTGATGGGCTTAATGTCTCAATCATGCTTGCATGACATCAAGGAGTAATGCTTAACAGAAATCCTTACTACATACCTTGTTTTTAGAGGCCAAAAACCCTTCTAGTTGCTTGAGAAGGACAAGTTCGGATACTTGGAAGAGATACTAAGTTCACCATGGGGAGATTCCATGGGGACTGATGCTTGGCTGCCCTAAGAAGTGAGTCCCGTGGAGGGGAGCCCGTGGGGTCAAGCATCTATGTATTCTCCTTGAATCTCATAATGAGTCTACCTCTCAAGTACCTAATGTCTTTGCCTACCCTAAGGAATGTGGAAATGAGCATGATTGTCTTGAGTCTAAGTTATAACATCTTGTATTCTTTGATTGTCAAAAGTTGAATGTTATCCCATTTCAAAAGCAAAACACATTGATCAAAACAAGATTAAATACAAGAGACATTCATCCAACAAAAGTTCAACAAGGTTCAAAGCACATCTTCCAACATGGTTATCAAACATTGTTCAAAAATTTGTCTCAACATTCATGTCACTTGGATTTAGGTTCATCCTAGGTTGCATGTTGCAAAGTCATTGTCAAGTATCAAAGTTACGTTTCACCTAAGTCATACTTCTTTTGCATATTGTAGACACCTAAAATTGTCATGTCTAATTAAATAAATATTTTATTTATTTAATTACTTTAGCTTAATTCTTCTATTAATTAAATAAATCTTTATTTATTTAATTAATTCATTTATCCTCTTCTAGCCTTATTTCTCATTTAAATAAATACATTTATTTATTTAAATTATCCCTTTCCTAAATTAAATAAATATTTTATTTATTTAATTGCCCTACTTCTTCTATTAATTAAATAAATCTTTATTTATTTAATTAATTCATTATCTTTTTCTACACATGACACATGTCATTCATCTCTTATTTCCTACACTACCTACCCCTTTCATTATTTTGGTATTTCTTATACCTACCCTCTAATCCTAGCCGACCTCTCTTTTTACACCTCTCAATCTTAACCCTCCATTTTCTATTGTGTCTTCTATTTAAGGAGATGCTTTCTTCATTATCAAACCCTAATGACTAATGACTAATTTTGGAGGACTTGGCTACACTACGATCCTACTTGCAACCACATTCCGTTCTTTGTTGAGCTCTTGTGCATACAAAAATCTGAGAGCAAGCATATCAAACAAGATCAATGGAGATAGGAAGAATGGAGATCAAAACCCTAGTGGACATGTGATGGTATAATCTTTGTGATTTTTTGAGTTATTTTGCATTGTCTTAGGTTATCTTCATATGTTATGGTGGATCTTTGTTCATTGTTAGGCTAGGGTTTTGTGGTTGAATCCATTTTAGTCTTTCAATATTGTTGTTTATTGCTATCCATTTTCACCATATACATTTTGGCACGCCCGGTGGGACTCTTGTCCCTTTGCATTTAACATTTTGTTGCAGATTTTGCATTTTTGAAGTTGCAGATCAGACGATTTCGACGACATTTTAGGTTTTTTTCGCGTCTGCGAGTGTTCGGATCGCGTTTTTGTATTTCAGAGGCGTCTGTGACATATTTTATCGCGTCTGTGTTTCTGTCATTTTCTATTTTTGCAGGTTTCCGAAAGTCGCGTCTGTGATCCCGAATCGCGTCTGTGAACCCTCTGATCGCGTCTGCAGAATAAAAAGGCGTCTGTGTTCTTAAATCGCGTCTGCGAATCACAGAGCCGCATCTGTGTCAGACAGACGCGTCTGTGTCTGGTATAACAGCGTCTGTGCATTCTGTTTTGCAAAATTTTTCAAGTTTTTCGATTCGGGTTTTCGGATTTTGTACTTAGGGTTTCAGATCTGGTTTATTTTTGGCTAACCTTTGCAGATCTAGCTAACCTGGTTTGTGCAGCTTGCTTTGGAGATAAATACGTTTTTGTTGAAGGCCCCTTTTCACAAAGTCTTTTTGGGTTTTCTTAAAATTTACCTAACTTGTGTGCTTGCAGGAAGGGGTTATCATTTGAAACAACCCAAACTACTAACAATTTTGTTGCAGGGCCTTAGCTAGGGTTTTGTAATTTTATTTGTGTGCCTTGTCTTCATAGCTTAGCAAACACTTCAATTGGTGCACTAAAATTGAACCATTGTCTTTTGTGTCTTGAGCAATAGGCTCTTTTTGTTTATTCTTTAGAGGGCCTGTCTTCCCGTGTGGTCATTAGGACTACTAGTGAGAAGAGAACGACCCAAGTGGTAGCAAAAGAAAAGCCATCTTCTTCCAAGCCACTATAATCAAATGTATTCATGGTGAAAACTATGAATAACGTGTGCTGATTAGTTCATACCGACACTATGTCTCCCCATAAACCCGTTTGATCAAATTTATTTGATCATTTGTAGGGCGTAACCCCTACCGGCTGGGAGCCTTCTGTATTTACAGAGCTGAAAGTGCCGCATGTATGGCCACACGAGCGGATGCCCTTACTAGCACCTCATTGTTTTAGATGCCCAAATCCTTCTAGTTGTTGAGGCAGGAGGTCGGACCTCTGGTAGCGGCCCACACACATACGGTTCTTAGTAGAGATGCAAAGTTCGCCATGGGGAGTTTTCATGGGGACTGATGCTTGGCTGACCCGAGAAGTGAGTGCCGAGGGTGGAGCCAGTGAGGTCAAGCATCTAAGTATCCGCTCTGAATAGCGTAGCCTCGGGGGTAAAACCCCATGTGGGATCAACAATTATTGTCCTGGCCAGCCATAAGAATTGTGCTTGACTTATGATAAACACTCAAACAATCAAGACAAAACAGCAAAACATTGTGTCTTTTGTGTCTTCAAGTGTATGCAAAAACTTTTTACATCAAACAACACACTTTTTGGAGTCTAAACAGTCTGCAAACATTGGGTCATCAACACTGTGTCCTCTTGTCACGAAAAACAGTCGAAAAATCAGATTTGGTCACAGCAAAACAAATTCACAGATAGGAAAGATTGCACTAAGGTTACAGAAACGCGTCTGTGTCTGTTAAAACCGCGTCTGTGTCTGATAAACGCGTCTGTGAAGTACAGAATAGCGTCTGTGTTTTTATCAGCGTCTGTGTCGAACAGAAACACGTCTGTGTCTGGAAATAGCGTCTGTGAAGTATACAGGCGCGTCTGTGTCCACAATTGCAAAAATCTGTCAGTCTTAGCAAACATCAACAGGAAATCTCAGAATCACGTTTGTGTCAAACAGAATAGCGTCTGTGTCTTAAAACCGCGTCTGTGAAGTATACAGAGGCGTCTGTGTCAGGATTTGAAAAAAGTTTAACAGTCAAGCAAACAAAGAAATCGGTTTCGGCACACTTGAGCTTCCTAGGTTATCTCTTCAGGTTCATCTAGCATTCAGCCTGTTCTAAGGTCTTACACAGTCCATCATTGCTTCATACCTCATTTTACAGTCATACTTGTCTAAACTTGAGTCAAAAGGTCACTTGCTTGTCCTCATCATACTTTGTCAACACACTACATACTACAACACTTTGCTAAGTGGTCCCTCATCAAGGTTTCTTACCTTTGGGTCTCATTTGGTCTTACTTAGAGTCAAGGTCAGCTTACCTCATCAAGAGAAACTATCCTCTCTTTGGAAGTCACACCTACTCTACAACATACATATTTGGTCTTACACTTTGGACATTGCAAGTAAACTTCAGATTCATTTACACTCCATACAACTCTTGGTCTTACATACTCTTGTCATTTTCGTCTAAGTCTCTCACACATTGGTCTAACACCTAGTTCATGGTTGAAACCCGTCTTCAAAAATCTAGGAGAAAAGCTAAAGAAGCTCAAGGGCCCGTAAACATGAGTTCTTATGAGTATGACAATGATGTCTTCTACAATCCTGAGCACACTACATTACCAGACATGAATGTTTATAGACACAATCCAAATATGGAAAGTGCAAACGCTATACACAACGCTACACACAATGATAATGTGGACAATTCTTCAATACTATCAGCAGACATACAAGAATCTATAATGGATCCTCAATTCAATAGATTGGTTGAAGAGATAATGAGGAGAGATCGTCAATACTTTCTAAACATGATGGCACAAAGTGGAGCTAAGATACCACATGATTTTGACTTATCTCAACTTATGGAAAGTAGACCTTCACAACAAACTCAACCAAATAGTGGAGGACCAAATAATATGATGCCGGAGTCACCATCAGTTTTGCTTCAGAAACCAGCAATCCCACATACACAAGCTCAAATGCACGATACTTACACTCAAAGACCATCATGGAGGCCTTATGTTCAAACACATGTTCAAGATATGGGTCAACCAAGACAAATGGATACTCAAGGACTTCCTCAAAATTTTGACATAAGGAGACCTCATGCCAAAATTGGGGGCAACACAATGGAAAATGAAAGGCCCATTGAATATGGTTTTTACACACAAAACAGATATGGGGTTCCTCAACAAGAAATTATGCCAAGTGCTCCATACATGTCGCAACAATATAGACCTCCATATGGACATGTCTACGATCAGTATCATCCATACATGCAACAAGCTCCTCCTCAAATGGGTGTTTCAAACATGGGATATGCTACAAGAAATCCATCTCCTCCCAAAAATAATTTGGAGCAACAAATTAGAGATCTACAAAAGAAAGTGGAAGACATGGGCACATCAAAACCCACATATACTATGAGAGATATATGCCCTTATCCCTTTGATAAGAGCATTCCAATGCCTCCGTTTCCTCCGCACTTTGCAACACCGAAATTTGACAAATATAGAGGGAGAGGAGATCCCAAGGCACACATAAGACAATTCTTCACAGCTTGCATTGAGGTAGCCGCAGAAGAAACATACTTAATGAGGTTGTTCCCACAGAGCTTAGGAGATCAAGCGATGGAATGGTTTTCTCAATTACCTCCTGGTATTAAGTCATGGGGCGACTTAGCAGAAGCATTCATTCAACATTTTTGTTACAACATTGAAACAGATGTCTCAGTTACTACCTTGTGCAATACGAAACAAAAAGAAGGAGAATCTTTTGCGTCATTTTTGCAAAGATGGAGGAACTTAGCTAGCAGATGCTCTTGTGAAATCCCGCAAAAACAAATGGTGGAAATGTTCACACAAAATGTTAACAAGGCTATTGGTTATGATCTCAGAAAAGCTTGTTTGTCTACATTCAAGGATGTCATTGAAAAGGGCCTAGCAACAGAAAGAGTCTTAATTGAACAAGGAGTTATCAAACTATTCAAAGAAAACAAAGAGGACTTTAAGGGAAAAGACAAACCAAAGTTTTGGAACAAGAACAAGAACACAGTTAATGATGGTGTTGTTGATGCTAACACAGTGAGACCAAAGTTCATCTTTTCTGGATCAAATTCTACCAACAATCAAGTGAACAATCAAACGGCTGCTAGACCACGAAGGAAGTACACTCCATTGGGAGAACCACTTGAATCAGTATTCAAAAAGCTTGTAGCAAACAAAGTGATCACGGTCCCAGATTTTCCTCCATATGAACCAAAGGTAAAACCGAATTGGTGGAATGATGATGAATATTGTGAATTTCATAAGAGCAAGGGTCACAAGACAAGTAATTGCCATCGATTGAAAAACATTGTACAAGATCTCATTGACAGAGGAGATATTGAGATTGAGGGACATTCATCTAACCAAGAGCATGAGGTGTTTAAGGAACCATTCCCCAAACATGACAAGGGAAAAGGCAAAGTCACAGATGATCAAGCCAATTACACCAGAACATCTTACAATTATGATTCCACTATTAATCACATCTCAATGGACAATCATATTTCTACCATTACTATCAAAAATAAAAATCCTGAGAATCCTCCTCAGCGACCTAAAATTGTCCTAAAAGGTGTGGGATCTTCATCCGAAGCTACCTCTGAATGTCATGTTACAACTCGTCGAGGTAAGATCACATTGCCAGGAACCTCTTCTAAGAATACCAATCTTCCGTCAACTAAGCCTGAGTACGATCTTGTAGAGCAATTAGGGAAAACACCCGCACTCATCTCTATTCTTGAGCTCTTACGTATATCTCCTGCACATAAAGCTGTCCTTGACAAAACCTTGAGAGATACTGCTGTCCCTACGGATCTAAACGTGGATCAGTTTCAAGCCATGGTGGGATACCTATCCGTTCCACACTCCCTCACATTTACAGAAGCCGATGACGCCTCCATAAGTCAGCCTCACAATGCACCTCTACATATTGAAGCCTTCATACATAAACACCGAATAAAACGAGTCCTGATAGATGGAGGAGCAGGTCTTAATATTTGTACATTGAGCACCATCAGACAATTGGGATATTCTGACAAAGCTGTGAATGCTACAAACCAAATCACTATTAAGGCTTATGATGATGAAGAGCGCTCGTCCAAGGGCACGGTCATCTTACCACTCAGAATAGGGCCAGTAACAAAGGACGTGATTTGTCAAGTCCTGGATCTAGACCTCACGTATAACATATTGCTAGGACGTCCATGGATTCATGAAATGAGAGCGGTCCCATCAACATACCATCAGTGCATCAAATTTCCTCATAATGGAGTCGAGGTAACGGTCAATGGTGATCCAAATCCATTCATATATTGTAATAACTTGAGATCACATACTGAGATTATCATTCCCAGCAATTGTGAGGCTACTCCTTCTTCAGCATATATTGATCCTGAGTCATTAAAGCCCTCGACATCCAAACAAGGTGAACTTAGAGCCAAGTTTCAAGACAAAGGCATGGGAGAATACACTCTGAATCAAACAATGTTCTTACGACAAGTCATGAACTCCCCCAAGGAATATGGGAGACCACATCCAAATAAGCAAATCTCCATCATGCTCCTCAAATGGGATCCTACCGTCTTTCAAAAATGGGGCGAACTAGAGGAAGAAAGTTTATATAAAATGCTATATAAGGAAGCTGAAGATGATACACATGATCAAATTATAATACCCTGTGAAAACTATGGTAAAGGTTTCAAAATTCTGCAGAGATTCGGGTATGATGGAAAAAGTCCTCTCGGACTACGCAAAGAAGGTGTCATGGAGCCTCTGCAACCTGAGCTAACTACAAGAAGGGAACGCTCTAAGGGGCTTGGTTTTCTAAACCTCAAGATTCAAAACAAGAGAACAAAACAGATATGGCGAGTCAAAGTGGCTGAAGTTCAACAAGAGGATAATTATTCCACAGACTCCAATGAGTGGGAATGGGGTTCAGACAAATCCTCCAGCGATTATGAACTCAATGAGACATTTAGAGAGCCAGATGAACCTACAGAGGAGGAGGAGTTTTACAAGAAATTCAGAGTTGGTCAAGAACCGACCCATAAGGATCCCGCACAAGCTTCGTTTCAGGGCCCTAGGTCAGGATCACATAGGATGAGGACACCTGTCCCTGAGGGTGCTACTAGTGATGATAATTTGGACTCACTCACGATCGACACTGATGAGGAGAGTGCCATTGACGACCTCGATGACTACCTTGACATACCTGAATATAACCACATCTTCACTATTAGCCTTGCGGATTCTAAAAACACTAAAGACCTTCCCCTCGTTCACCCCCAACTCATTGACTGGGATCAGGATGGACCACCACAGATCGATACATTTCAAAATGACGAAGCTATTGTGGATTATCTTGGCATTCGTGATGATCTTCCTCTTGGAGACCATAAAGCAGGATATGCCATAGAGCTAAATAACATGGCATACTTTGGTGAGGGTGTCGGGCCTTCTAGTCGCAAAAATGTGAAAATAAAGACAAAACAAGGGTCTTATGGCGAAAACCACACTGTGGCGCTCTCTGACTCTAAAAAAATAAAAAGAAAGGACGTATCTGAGGGTGAAAACCTCTCTGAGGCGCCCGAAGATGGAAGGCTTGACATTCTCCCAGCATCATACGAGGAAAAATCATCCATGTTGGTAGAGGAGACTATAAAGACAAACATTGGTACAGCAGAGGTTCCACACAACATATTTTTGGCTCAATCATTGACAGAGGCCGAGAAAGCAAGGTTCATAAGCTTCTTTAAGGAACGACAAGTCAACTTCGCATGGTCTTATGCTGATATGCCTGGACTAGACCCCGACTTAGTAATGCATCATTTAACAGTCAAACCGGGGGCAAAACCAGTAAAACAGAAATTGAGAAAAATGCATCCACAGGTGGCATTATTAGTCAAGGCAGAGCTGGAGAAATTACTAGATGTCGGATTCATACGCCCAATTGATTATCCTGAATGGATCTCCAATTTAGTACCTGTCAGCAAACCAGATCGCAGCATCCGAATATGTACAGACTTCAGGGATATCAACAAGGCTTGTCCGAAGGATGATTTCCCATTACCAAACATTGATTTAATTGTTGATCTCACAGCAGGCCATGAGATGTTATCTTTAATGGACGGATTCTCTGGATATAATCAGATCAGGATTGCACCTGAAGATCAACATAAAACATCATTCACTTGTCCATGGGGAACCTTCTGCTGGAATGTCATGCCCTTTGGGCTGAAAAATGCAGGTGCCACGTATCAACGAGCCATGACGACTATCTTCCATGATCTCATGCATGTAAAGGTGGAAGATTATGTCGACGACCTTTTGGTTAAATCAATAGACAGAAATACACACTTGGACATACTTTCAGTTGCTTTTGATAGGCTGGAAAAATACAAGGTAAGATTAAATCCAAAGAAATGTGTCTTTGGAGTAACCTCCGGGAAGCTCCTAGGATTCATTGTGTCTAAAAGAGGAATAGAAGCGGATCCAGCAAAAGTCAAGGCTATCTTGGACATGCCGCCACCCAAGAATATCAGTCAACTTCGGTCTTTACAAGGGAGACTCCAGTCCATACGAAGATTCATAGCACAACTTGCAGATAAGTGTAATCCTTTCCAGCACCTGCTACACAAAAACATTAAGTTCAAATGGGACGAGAACTGTCAACAGGCTTTTCAGGCACTTAAAGACTATCTTTTGAACCCGCCAGTTTTGATGCCACCAATTCCGAATCAACCATTGCTACTTTACATATCAGCTACTCCAACAGCACTGGGGGCACTACTAGCACAACAAATACCTGACGGCAAGGAAAAAGCAGTCTACTATATCAGTCGCACATTGGTGGGATATGAGCTCAACTACACACCAATTGAGCGTGCATGTCTCGCTGTGGTCTTCGCTTCACAAAAATTACGACATTATATGCTCACTCACAAGACCAAGTTGATTGCCAGAATTGATCCACTAAAATATCTGCTCAACAAAGCTACACTTACTGGGCGACTGGCCAAGTGGGTAATGATTTTGAGTGAATTCGACATTGAATACGTGGACAGAAAAGCAATCAAAGGACAAGCCATTGCAGATCAACTGGCAGATGCTCCCATGATAGATGATGTTCCTCTATAGTCAGAATTTCCAGATGAGTCCATTCTAACAATATCACCTGCAAAGCCATGGCAACTATACTTTGATGGCTCATACACACAGCACGGGGCAGGAGCGGGTATACTCTTTATAACTCCCCAAGGCGATTCTATACCAAAGTCATACCGCTTATCATTTCCTTGCACCAACAATATAGCGGAATACGAGGCATTAACAACGGGGTTAAGAATTGCAGTTCAGTGGAAGATCCAGGAACTTCGTGTTTTTGGCGATTCTCAACTTGTCATCCATCAAGCAACTGATGATTATCAAACAAAAGATGAAAAGCTAGTGCCTTACAAACAACTGGTAGATGATCTGAAACAACACTTTGCAAAGATAGAGTTTGAGCAGATACCAAGAGAACAGAATCGCGCTGCTGATGCCATGGCTACAATTGCTTCACTCATTGACCTACCACAAAATGAGACCTGTTATGAGTTCCTGGTTGACAACCTGCTGATTCCGTCATATGAGATCACTCTCACGGAAATGATATGTGTTGTTGGTCCTGAATCCCAGTTATATGGTTCCATATTCACATACCTTCGCGACAACATCTTACCTCCCGATTTATCGAACAACCAACGCCGCACTCTCATCCGCCAATCCTCCCGATACGTTATCCTAGCTGATATCCTATACCGACGAGGTCTAGATGGCACCCTCCTTAGATGTTTAGAGAGTGACGAAGCTCAGATTGCGTTACGAGAAGTGCACGAAGGGATATGTGGTCCGCATACTAGTGGTCCTACCTTGGCCAAGAAACTCATCAGGACTGGATACTACTGGCCTACTATGGAAAAAGATGCATATCAGTTTGTCAAGAGGTGTAAGCAGTGTCAAATTCATGGAGACCTCATACACGCACCAGCACAAGAACTACAGCCACTTGCATCTCCTTGGCCCTTTTGTCAGTGGGGACTCGATCTCATAGGCAAGATTCACCCTCCTTCTTCCAACGGACATAAATTCATTATCACAGCCACAGAGTATTTCACAAAGTGGATTGAAGCCGTGCCTCTCACGCAAGTTACTGGGAAACAAATCGCTACTTTCATCCTGAACTACATCATTTGCCGATACGGGATTCCTACTTCCATTATTACCGACAACGGGCATCCTTTCAAGAATCAGGATGTTCGTGAACTCTGTGAGCGATTCCATATCTCTCATCGTTTCTCCACACCATATTACCCCCAAGGTAATGGCCAAGCTGAGGCGTCTAACAAAATAATTCTCAAAATACTTAAAAAGACAGTCGACGACGCTGGCCGTAACTGGCATGTCCAACTCAATCCTGCACTTTGGGCCTATCGTACCAGTGTCCGCACACCTACAGGAGCTACACCTTACTCACTTATCTATGGTGCTGAAGCCATCTTGCCTATTGAGGTCGAGTTACCTTCTTTACGGGTCTCCTTGAGAAACATAATCAACGATGAAGACTACAGGGTCTCTCGCTTACAAGAACTAGAACTGCTGGAGGAACGACGACACACTGCTTTTAATCATCTCAAGGCTTACCAACAACGAATGAGTCGCAGTTACAATCACAAGGTCAAGCCTCGCACATTTGAGGTAGGTGACTTAGTCCTCAGAGAGAACCCCAAGAATCAGCAAGATAGAGAAAAGAAGGGCAAATTTGAACCCAACTGGCTTGGTCCTTACATCATCACAGCAGCATATGGATCTGGGGCATATCAGCTCTCAACTACAGAAGGTGAATCTTTGGAGGATCCTATCAACAGCATGCACCTTCGCAGGTTCTACACATAAGCTCTTTTTGAGTATCCTAATGCAAAAACACAAAAAAAAAAAAATCAAAAAAATTCAAAAATACAAAAAAATTTTTAAAAACAAAAAAATTGTTACTTGGTGAAAACCTGGCAAACAGGCGCCTTGTGACAACAAAAAAATTGCAAAATCCAAAAAAAAAAGTAAAGAGAAATAATTTCGTCCAACGGTGAAAACCACTTCGGTGGCGCCCTGGGCAAGTACCATGGTGAAAACTGGGTCACCAGCGCCATGCGTAGGGACTTTGCTCCTCCCTCCTTCAGGATTCCCTTTCATTCTTTCACTTCGCACACAATCACGACCAATTCACTCACAATAAACTTACCCATTCCCATCATGGCTTGTTATTGATCTACCCAAGATTGGTCAGCCATTCATAATAAACCCTCCCTTTTCACTCTCTTTCCATCCATAATAAATCAGATCCTATCTGTGACTACGGCCAATTCCTGCATCTAGTAATGGGTGTGGAACTGAGAACATCACATGTTTTGAGGAGTACAGTTTCTTTCAGCTCTCTTCAGTCTATCCGCGCACAATTCGCAATAAAGCAACATTTTGCATCGCAGATCCGCAATAAAGTTCCATCTTCTCCACAATAAGGTATCAGTTTCATGGATTCAGTCAGTTTCCAAGGAGACACAGCAGCAACAATGGGCTTCAACAAAATCAAATCTTTTAACAGACTCAGACAACATATGGTTCAGTGCTATCTATCCTTTTTGTGAAAGTGAACATTGTGACCACAATCAAAATTTGACTTAAACAAGTGACAAGAGACACAAACTTGAGGACTACAGTGGATGTGGGTGTCGAGTCTTGGTTTTCTTTTGGTTTTATCTTTTTGGTGACATGTCTTTTAGCTTTTCCGGGATGTCTTTGACTAGAGATTCTATCTCCAGGATGTCTTTGACTAGAAAGGCGAGGATGGGGTATCGTCACTTATTTGCATTTGCTGTCTGTGGATTGTCTTTTAGTAATACTATGACTTGTCCAAGGATATGAGGACACTGTGAGTCTAGTGTGAACTGGGGCATTCCTTGTTTGTGACTGTCTTATCTCCATGCAAACAGGTACAATGACTTTCTGGGCCGAACATATGCCTCGATTGTCATAACCTATTCTGCCATAATAAAGCTCAATGATGATAACGCACAAGAAGCTCTTTCACGTTCATATCTTCTGTCTTCCATCCCCCTTTCTTGATTGGCTTCCATTGTCCTTCTCGAGTCCGCGTAGCCCGCTATCACATGACTGAGTATAATGACACACCAAAAACATTTGCATTTCATATAGTTGCACCTGCATCACCACATATAAGCATTTCATACATATAGATATTATAATGGCATCACATCCTGCATACAACACATGTTAGCACATCTCACATTTTCATTATGTAAATAATCATTTGCATCACATACATTTTCATTCGCATCATGCATCACATATACAATATAAAAGAACAAAAATATATGGCCTTGCATCATATAAGCATCCATATCATAAAACATGCATCACATAAGAACATCTCATCACATAAGGTACACATGCATATAGCTGCCGCAAAAGATGAATCATCTCATATATATAATCAATCAAATGTGTCATAATACAATGATGTCAAAAGAATCATATGGCTACAAAAGAATCACCTGCAGGTGTCTACAATACAACAATGATACATCTACTGATACAATGGGAGCCCACTATAGCTATGAGGAACTCCCTCCCTCGGAGCCACCTCGCCTCGACGGAGTCTGAGCTGTAGATGGCCCTGCCCCTGGATCCCCCTGTCCCTCTGGTGGTGGTGGAGGCCCCATAACCCCACCGCTGGATGCCTGTCTCCTGTGGCTCCCTCCCGTAGCCGTCGCTGTGCGCGACGACCTCTGGAAGCTCCTAGCCTGCTGCTCTGCTGGCACGGTTGCATAATATAGATCCCTCCAGTAGGCGATCTCCTCTCCCGCTCGCAAAACATAGGCGTAGCCTGCCCCTGCATCCTCTGCTGCCCGCCTACCTGCCCTCAGAGCTGTCTTGGCCTCGGTATATCTCTGGATGGCCTGATCCCTCTCCCGCTCTGTATCTCGGACCCTGATCCTGAGGTGGTTCCTCTCTCGAACCAAATCCTCAATCTCATCTGCCTGGCCCTGGCAGATCTCCCGCAGCCTCACCACCTCATCCTCCTCGGAGTCTCCGCTCTCCGTCCCTGCCTGTGGCTCCTCCTCTACAGGTGCCTGTCCCTGTGCCTCTGCCTGCACCTGTCCCTGTGCCTGTATAGGTACCTGTGGCTGTACCTGTCTCTGTCCCTCTGGCTGTACCTGTCTCTGTCCCTCTCTGGGACCCTGTGCTGCTGGCACCTGTAGGGGCAGTCCACCCCGTCCTCTCACCACTGGAGCTGCTCTCTCCTGACCTCCCTCCCTCCGAGGTGCTACCCGTCTCTCTCCCACCACTCCCCTCCGCCTCCGCCGGCCCCTACCTGCATCCCCTCCTCCCTCATCATCATCTCCTCCACCCTCTCCATCCACTGGCTCTGCCGGATCTGTCAACCTCGGAAATGGATGCTCTGCCCAGTACGCAGAGTACTCTGCGTCCATCCCTGCATCATCTACCTCTGGCCACATGTCCCATGGCATCGGCATCATCTCCGCTAGCTGCATCACTACCTGATCATAAGATAGCAGTGGGCCAAACTGCACCTGATCTCTAACAGTACGGGCATACATACCCGAGCCTCGGGGCATCCTCTGAATCCGGCCATACTGCCTGCATACCCTATCCACCAGCTGTCTCTCTAATATATAGGGCGTCCGCCCAATCAGGTACCTGCTCCGGAAGGTGTAGGGCAGCTCCAGTGCATCGTCCCCCCACTCCTCGCACCCCAGGTACGGCCTCCAGATCACCATATCAATGTCATCAATGACTCTCCTCCAGTGCTCCAATCTCCCAATCCGAGGCTGGGATGTGATCATGGCATACAAATGAACAAAACTCTGTCCCTGTCCTCTGCCTCTGAAATGAATCGGCCTCGTCACTGGAAGGTGCTCATAGGCCCACACCTGCAATAGAGTCACACCGCAGCCCAGCCCCACTGATCCGTGGTATACAAACTGATGCAGCTCATAGTACAAATGTGCTAGGACACATGGCCCCCATGCATACCTAGTGTGCTCTGCCATCAACGTCTCCAAGGCCCCTCCCCAGCCCACTGCCAATCCTCGTGTGGCCCTGTCTGGACACAGGTATCCACTGATAACTCCCCCAATCACTGCCGGCAATGCCAATCCTGTGGCAGTCATGGTGTCCCAGGCTACATGCCCTGCTCTCATCTCCAACTCAGGATCCTGAAAAACCCGTCTCAAGGCCTCCCTGTCACCGTCACGGTCGTAGGGGATCAACTCTCCATCAATAGGAACATGTAATATCCTGTATACATCCTCCAGTGTCACTGTCATCTCACCCATCGGCAGGTGAAACGTGCATGTCTCTGAGTGCCATCTCTCGGCCAATGCAGTCAGCAACCCCATGTTTGCCCGAAACTCGGGCACATAGAGCATATATGTGAGACCCATCTCCTCAATGGAAATCATGTCCTGGATGGACAACTCTGGACGCAGTCTCTGAGTCGAGGGGAATCTCTCCCGTGACTCCAACATCGGCAAATACTCCTGCAGTCAAGCAAATCAATCTTGTCAGTTATCATGGCATTCACTGTTTATCACAAAATGCTACTCGCTACCCAAATGCATATGGCTATCTACCCTAGTGACACTCACTGTTCATCACAAAGTGTTGCTATTTATCCTAGTAGTGCTCACTGTTCATCACAAAGTACTCTGTGTGTGACATTCCCTGTTCATCACAAAGTGTCACTCACATTCGCACTCCCTGTTCATCACAAAGTGCTGCATATCCTGGTGCTCCCTGTTCATCACAAAGTGCCTTGATCTATCCTAATCTTCCTAGAGGACCTGCTTGAGTGTATCCTCTCAGCAGCTTATCCAATCGACAGCGTATGTTCATCACAGAACTGCCGATTTGACCTAAAGGACTAAAACCATGCATTTAAACACATAAACGCACTTTTTCAACACACACGCGCTTTTAACTCATAAACGCGCTTATAGACTGCATAAACGCGCCTCTGCAACACAGACGCGCTTTCTAAACACAAACGTGCCTATGCCAGACATAAACGCGACCAGGGAACACAGACGTCCCTGCATGACATAAACGCTATTCAAAAGCACAGACGCTACTACATTTCACAAACGCGTCCGCATTCAACACAAACGCGGTTCCAGGCACAGACGCGCCTGGACCCGACACAGACGCGCCTATTGGACACAGACGCGCCTGGCGCTGACACAGACGCGGTTGCGCGTTTTTGCACTTTTTAACTACCCTATTTCTAGCGCATTTATTGCTACCTAGCATGCATTAATGACAAAACTTGAAATGCGTGAAAGTACGAGGAGGTTTTCGGGTACTTACTGGCTCTCCTGCATCGGCTGGTCGCTGGAATCGGCGGACACGGTCGAATCTATGAACGAATGCCATCGTTGCTGACTGCTGCTGCTCTTTTCTCGCTCTGCACTGTGATCTCGTAAGGGTGTGAATGACAATGAGGATGTCTTTTGCCCGTGGTCTATCTTATAGCCTACCCTAGCCCTCGCCCTCATTTCCCGCGTCAGTCTTCCTCATCCCGTGACTTTGTCACTTTATCCAATCAGTCCATTCTATCCCATCTTTCTTATCGCGAGATTGTCTGCAATCTTTCCAGACTTTTTCATCCAATCTCTCGAGGGGGCATATCATTCCCATCCTGGGGCAACTCTGTATCAGTTCATCTTATCTTCTTTGAAACAACGCGACAAGCCGCATTGTCTCAAAGAGGGGCAAAATGTAGACACCTAAAATTGTCATGTCTAATTAAATAAATATTTTATTTATTTAATTACTTTAGCTTAATTCTTCTATTAATTAAATAAATCTTTATTTATTTAATTAATTCATTTATCCTCTTCTAGCCTTATTTCTCATTTAAATAAATACATTTATTTATTTAAATTATCCCTTTCCTAAATTAAATAAATATTTTATTTATTTAATTGCCCTACTTCTTCTATTAATTAAATAAATCTTTATTTATTTAATTAATTCATTATCTTTTTCTACACATGACACATGTCATTCATCTCTTATTTCCTACACTACCTACCCCTTTCATTATTTTGGTATTTCTTATACCTACCCTCTAATCCTAGCCGACCCTCTCTTTTTACACCTCTCAATCTTAACCCTCCATTTTCTATTGTGTCTTCTATTTAAGGAGATGCTTTCTTCATTATCAAACCCTAATGACTAATGACTAATTTTGGAGGACTTGGCTACACTACGATCCTACTTGCAACCACATTCCGTTCTTTGTTGAGCTCTTGTGCATACAAAAATCTGAGAGCAAGCATATCAAACAAGATCAATGGAGATAGGAAGAATGGAGATCAAAACCCTAGTGGACATGTGATGGTATAATCTTTGTGATTTTTTGAGTTATTTTGCATTGTCTTAGGTTATCTTCATATGTTATGATGGATCTTTGTTCATTGTTAGGCTAGGGTTTTGTGGTTGAATCCATTTTAGTCTTTCAATATTGTTGTTTACACTTGGATTTAGGTTCATCCTAGGTTGCATGTTGCAAAGTCATTGTCAAGTATCAAAGTTACGTTTCACCTAAGTCATACTTCTTTTGCATATCAATAAAAGTCATCCATTTTCATATGTCCTCTTGCATAAGAGTAATATCATTTCATAATTAAACCTTAGGTTTCATCTTAGGTTGACATTGTCATACATTTGCATTTGCATATCCCAAGTCTCTTCATTAAGCCTAAGTCATTGTCATATCATATTAAGATCATTTGCATATTAATTGTCCCTTTGCATATAGTCTCAAAAACCTAGGTCTTGTCATACTTGAGCAATCCAAATCTTTGATAAACCCTAAGTCATTGTTAGGAGGTCTAGACATTATCAAACTTTTGTCCTTTTGTCATCAATATCATTTCGTCAAACCTAGCTTAGTATCCAAGCATATAGGGGAGACATTGTCATCTTGTCCTTTGTCAATTAAGTCCTTTTGTCCTTTGAGGTCTAGACATCATTTCAATCTCCTAAGGGTCTCTTTTTAGATTTGCATTCCAAAAGTTTGTCAAAATCTTCAAAAACACCAAAAACATAGATTGCATTTTCATTTATTTAGTTTGCATTTAGTTGCATATCATATATTATCCTTGAAAAATTCCAAAAATATTGCATTTGCATAAGTGACATGTCTATTGAAACAAGGTTCCAAGCACCAATGATGCAACAAAGTTTGACGTATCAACTGATGATGCAATCAAATTTTAATCCAAGGCAATCACAATTATATCCAACCCAACAACAAAGCAACATTGGTCAAACTTTTCATGATGATGTAAATGTCCAAATACAAAAACTAGAGGAGAAACTAGCTCAAGAACAAGAGATTTTTGAACAAAGAGTGAAAAACAGTGAGAAGATTAGATCACAAATGTCCAAAGTGTTTCGAAAATTTCCAGGTCAAAATCCAAATATTGAGCCAATTGATGTAAGATCTCTTCTTGAACGATCAGACATACCAGCTCTCCTCTCCCAAATAGAGATGATGAAAAAATTACAAGAAAGGAGACAACATCAATTTCAACATTATGTGCCTCCACAACAAGAACAAGGTGTTTTCTATCAATCAGATTTTCAACCATCACAACCAATGGTCCAACATATGCAACCAACACAATCAATGGTCCAATTTCAACAATATGTCCAACCAACTATACAATGTCAACAAATAGTTCAACCAAGGGTGGAATATCAACAAGTTCAAGTTCAACCAACATATCAATGTCAACAACCACGACCAAACATTCAAAAACAAAAGTTGCAACACACACCAAGCCAAGTTTCAAACATGTCAAACCAATTTGATCAACATTTAGTTCAAAATCAAAACATGACATCAAATCAAAAACAAGTTCAAATTCCAAGTCCAACTATGTCAAAACCTCGAAAGAAAGGTGGCCTTATTGCAATGCTCTTAAGGAAATGACTAAGTGAATCTTTTGAGGAAGATAAAGATAATACACTTATGTCTAGCAATGCCTCGTCCCCCCATAAACAAATTGACTCTCCAGTGGCATCTATCCCTACACCTCCAGAAGTTCCGCAAGGACCTTCCATATTGTCTTCATCAAACAATACACCCAAGGATGCAGTTATCCAAGAGCTATCCATAATTGATTGTCAAGATAATCCAGTTCATGATGCACATCTTTGTCATGTTTTAGAAATACAAGACCCAATTCCACCATGCACTTTATTGCCATTACCTATTTTAGAGGACCCCATTCGAAGTCCCTCTTCCTCATGTTCAAGCATTGATTCCTTGCCAAAATCCATCACAAATGTTCAAAGTGCATTTCCTTCATCCCAAAACATTGAGCCCTTGTCAGAATCCCTCATGCATATCCAAAGTCCAACCCCATGTCAAGAGGATAATTTAGAGCATGAAGAAACATGTCTTAAAACAGATCAAGATCCTGAAACCTTATCATCCCATCCAATTGTTGACCAGGACCCCATCTTTCCAGACACTCACGATGATTCCCCTATTCTTGTCCATCCTATCCAAAGTCCTATTGACACTCCATTCCCTGAGCAAGATCAAGATATCCCAATTCATCCAATCCCAAATGATCCTCTTCCATTTCATGAACACAGTGCCCTTTCAAATCCCATTGACATTCCACTTCCTAAACAAGATAAAGATATTCCTTCCATCCTTTCCGATGATCCCATTGAAAGTCCAGAGCAAAGCACCTTTAAAGAGGATTTCAATGATCTTCCTCCTTGTCCAGATCAAATTCTTCCTTCAGATCCTCCACAAGATCCACTTGTTCCTCCATCTCCTTGTCTTAATGCTCCATATACACTCCAAGATCGCATTCCTTTTGATGATCCCATTATTTCTCCCATTCCATCTCTTGAAGACTCTATCATTGAACCATGTCCACAACACAATCCTAGTCCCTCTTATGATCCTAACCCCCCTCATGATTCTAACATGTCAGTGCAAGATGTTCATGAACCCTCGACATGCATAATGGGTTCTTCCACTTTGGTGCAATCTGATCCACTTCAAGATCTCATTATTTCTCTCATATCACATCCACCTCATAATGAACTCGTGTCTTCTTCCCAAAGAAAAGAGTATCCTACAAGTCAAGATATTCATAAAGGCAAACGAGTAGATCTCCATAAGCAAGAATCTCTCTGTATTAAAGAATATACTAATGGTCATGGCTACAGAGCTCACACTCAAGGCATTGGTATCCCTTCAAAGTCAAAATCCAAATGTCCACCTTCCCCATCATTGCTTCCATCCATTCTAGGTCCCTATATCCCTTCGTCCTCTATGCAAGGTCAACAAAGGCACACATCCTTGAGTAAATTTCATCCATCCCACATGCCTCCATATCATTCTCATCCACACCAACATTCATTCCCTCTTCCAAGCAATTTGGATGCCAAGTATAAGCATCATAAGTCTAGCAATCCACATGTATTCAAAGATCAACATGTCCAATCTAATCGACATGTCAAAACAAAGAACAATATGATCTATAAAGAAAAAGAAAAATACAAAAGGCCACAAAGGCCCACTGAGCAAAATAAAGCAAAGTCAAAATATATATGGGTTCCTAAATCCCTTGTGCAAGCAATGCACTCCAAGGAACCACAAAAGCATGAAAAATCAAAAACCATGTGGATCCCCAAGAAGCTCCTTGAAGCACAAAGAGAAACATCAAACTTGGCATCCAAAATTTCTATTCCTCCATCCAAACCTTCCAAGTCTATTCCTCCATCACATTCTTCATCCGTTTTGGGCCCTTATGTCCCAAAATCCATAGCCTTTCCTCCATCCAAATCTCAATATCCAAAATCCATTTTTCCTCCATCAATCCATCACCCATCAAGGTGTGTGCCAATGTCGATCTTGCCTTCATTTCCATCCACTCAAGCCCAATTCTTCCAATACCCTATCCATTATCCAATGCATATTTTCCATCCTTTGATCCCTTTGATCCAATCCTTTACATAAATCCTCACCTTAGTTTCATCTCATTTTCCATGTCCTTATCCTACCAATGTCTTTGAGCATACTTTTAAAGGTCATGGTCCATTCTTTTCAAGGCTACTATCTAAAAAAAAAGGCGCTTGAGTCCTTCTTCCATCCCCTATCATGTGTCAATCTTCTCTTGAAAAAGTCAAAATACAAAAAAAATGAAAAAAAAGCAAAAAATGAAAATAAGCAAAAAATGAAAAAAAGCAAAAAATGAAAAAAAGCAAAAAAATGAAAAAGAAAGAAAAGAAAAAGAATGATTCGCCCTCTAGTGAAAACTTGGCAAACAGGCGCTTTGGGCAAGTACCATGGTGAAAACCTGGCAATCAGGCGCCATGAGTAATAAGATTATTGCTCCGTCATCTATCATGACTTCTAGATATGCTTTTTTCTCCACCGATTTATCATACCTATCTTGATATCGACCTAATGTTCTATTCCAAGCCAGTTATTGGTCAACATCACTGTCCTATCTACTCTAGTTTCTTGTACATATGTGTTGGACCTAGTCTATGTGACTTTCAAATGCACATTAGGTGCTTTCCCCTTGTCATGATCAGTCAGTGGAGCTTTTAAATTAAATAATGTCCTGAAAAAATTCCAAAAAAATTGAATAATGTCCTAAAAAAATTCCAAAAAAATTGAATAATGTCCTGAAAAAATTCCAAAAAAAATTGAATAATGTCCTGAAAAAAGATCAAAAAAATTGAATAAGGTCCTGAAAAAAGAATACACAAAGTATAAAACTCCCAAAAACAAACATTTTGCAATTAAGTATTCCCTTTGTGCATAGACAGATCACTGAGTATACATCCAACGACAATCAATTCAACATTGTGCTTTAATGAAATCATGCGTTAATAGATGAACCTTTTCAGTCAACTCAAACATTCAAACTGATCAAAATTGTCTTATCACTCGAATATCAGCATCAAAATCATTTGTCCTTGTCACATTATCATGGGTCTTATATAGGGTGTGGTATACTCGAAACCAGACTGTGTCCTGTCTTAGACGGGGTACCTCATTTCCTGAAACCAGACAGCATGATCATCCTATCAGCATGTTCAACTTTTGACAATGAAGATCAAGATGTTCATTTGATTTGCTTGAATTTGTGAGTCTTATCTTTTTATTGATTTATTTTTGGCTTCGATCATGTCCCTATGTTGCTCGATGATGTCACTGAGTGATTTAGAGTGACCGGGATGGCTCATGGTCTCTTTCTTTGATTGTGATTGTCGTTTGTCTATGCTGTGTCTGTCTTACGCAAAAAGGGATTGCATTTCAGCTCTGGCCTTCAATGCCATGATGCTATGCATCCATTTTGCTAAATAAAAATAAAGGTTCTCACCTACAAAGTGCATTACTGAAAGCAAGTTTTCATCATCTCTAACTGTCCTCTATCTCATTTCCTACTAACATTTCTTCCGTCTGGTCGGATAGTCAATTCGGTCTAGTGCTCCGATATCCACACACATATTGCATCCTGCATCCATTTGGTTAGTACATTTGCATTCCATCACATATTACATCAAGCATTTTATCCATTTCATTTCATAAATACATCAAAAATACATAAAAGTACATCCATACATGTTCATACACCAGTGCATAAGTCATCCATACATGCAAATAAACCTCAGTCATAACATATTGCATCCATCATATCGATGCATATCATATCACATATCATAATAATGTCAGAGTACAAAATCGGACTGTCTGTCCTAAGTATGGCCCGTAGGCTAACTACAAAATGTCAAACTAAATAATGTCCACTGTCTGTCATACGGAGCATGTGCCTCTGTCACTGGGTGCTCCCTCTGTCCTCCTCATCCCTGCCATGTCTCGCAGATGATGTCCCTCCTGGTCCTGGCTGCGGTGGTCTCATCGGTCCACTCCCTCCTATGCTGCTCAATGATCTCTGAGAGCGTGACCTGCTCTCTGTCCTCGATCGTGCCCGATATGAAGGTGCTCTCTGCTCTGGTGGAACTGCACCCTCATATAGTGTCCTCCAGTACAGTCTCTCCTCGCCGGTCTCTACCAGCATCTGTGCCATCTCCCGTGCACTGGCATCCCTGATTGACTCAATGAACTTGGTGACTCTCTGTCCCTCTCGCTGTGCCTGAGCTAGTGTTGTATCTCGTTCTATCCTCAAAATGGCATTCTGTCTCTCCAATGTCGCAATATAATCCTGTTGGCTCGCTATGGTAGCCCTGTACATGTCTATCTCCTCTGTCCTAGCTATCTCTGGCTCTATGGGAATATCCTGCAAAGTCTCCTGAGCCGCTACGTCTGGCTCCTCATCATCCTCCCCACCATCATCTCCCTCATCCTCCTCATCACCTCCATCAGCTCCATCCTCACCTCCATCACCTTCATCCTCATCTCCATCACCCTCATCCTCCTCATCCTCATCATCTCCCTCCTCTCCTGTGAGTGGGAAGTCCTCCTGTCTCCTCGGTACTGGAATGTCAGGATCGGTCAAAGGCACTAGCCGTCGCTGTGCGAACCATGTCTCATACTCCTCTGTAGTCCCAGCATCCACCACATCTGACATCCAATCCCACTGTCTCTGCTGTAACTGTGCAAAGTCGGCATATGCTATACATGGCTGAATCATACTACCCCACTGACTCGTCTCTCGGTGAGATCGGGCAAAGCATGCAGTCCTCCCAGGAACATCCTATGTTTCTCCAAACTATCGCCGGACTCTCTCTAGAAGGTATAACTCAATCACTCTCTAGCAATTTACTGGTCGCCCAATCAGGTACCTCTCCTGTCTGCAGTATGGTAACTCCTCATGATCATCTGACCATCCGGGACAATCTCGATATGGCCTCCATATGAACTCTCTCAGTCTGTCTAGCTCATGTCACCAATATAATATATATCCAAAAGGACCCTGTCTCAATGCTCCACCATAGCTGTACACATATGGTCGGTGTGGTACAACCTGTCTATCTATAATCGGCCGACATATGGCAATATGCTCGATTGCCCATACCTGAAGCAATGTGACTCCACAACTCAGCGTCTGCACTCCCTGATATGCTATCTGATGTAGCTGGAAATACAACATAGCAAGTACACATGGTCCCCACGCGTACACTGTCCCCTCTGTCACCATCTGCTCTAATACTCTTCCCCAGCCAATAGGGAATCCATGTCCTCGTCTATCACCTGCCAGAAGACATGCTATCACCACTGCTATCACCACACATTGCTGCTCATACTCGGCCGCCATAGTCTCCCAGCGAATCTCCCTCTCGACAATGTCCAGATCCTCTACATCACACTCAAACAATCTGCATAACGCGTCTCTCCCTGTCACTGGGTCATACTCTATCATCTCCCCATGTATCGAAATGCGGAGAATGCGCCATACATCCTCTAGAGTCACTGTCGCCTCGCCAGTCGCCAAATGGAATGAGGAGGTCTCCGAGTGCCATCGCTCTGCCAATGCGGTAAGCAGTCCTGTGTTTGCCCTAATTTCGGGCATATATGTGATGTAATACAATCCCAGTCCAGCTAATGTGTCTCTCTCTGTGCTCCTGAGTCTGTGTCATAGCATGAAACAGTCGGGTCGATTCTCCCACGTGATCAATGGATATTGTCGACTCTGCATCACAATCAGGGCATCATTTTGTCAGTTTTAGGGTTTGCTCCTACGAGTTGCATTTCCTCATTTTCATGTCCAAATTGGGGTGTTTTTCATCTACATTACCCTATCCTACCCTTCCCCCCCCTTGTCAGGTCATTTGCATGCAATTTCAAGTCAAAACTAGGGTTTTTATGAACACTTGCGCCTGTGTTTGAGAAGCCACGCCTGTGTTAGGTGACTTGCGCCTGTGTCTTCCTACACAAGCGCAGAACTCCTTACACAAGCGCAGGTTTATACTACACAAGCGCAAGAGACCATTTTGGTATCCTCTATGGGCCCCGCAATGTCCCGTAAGCCATCAAAATTCATGAAATCAAAAACATGGGTTTTCGAGATACATACCGCTGCTCCTGCGTCCTCCGATCGTCTGAATGTACATACACATTCCCCAAGGTGATCCACTATTGGAAGGTTCGCCATCTGTCTGCAAGTGTCCTTGTCCAGAGCAACAAATCCTCCTCTTTAGCTAGTGCAAATGAGTCATTTTCACCTTCTTGGTCTCATTTATAGCTCTTTGTCATTGCATAGATGGACGTGCGTCTTCTCCATCTTATGTTGGTCGCGGTCTTGTGCACCTTAAATTGCTTGTCCTTCATGCATCCAATCTCTGATTGTTAGTCTGTTCGATCCTATCATTCTTATCGATCAATTGGCCTCTTTTCTGGTTGTTTCCGGCCAATTCCTCGAGGGGGCATGCATATGTCATTATTATTGTCTGGGGCATTTTCATGATTGTTCTTTGAAACAACGCTTAAAATCGCATTGTCTCAAAGAGGGGCAAAATGTAGACACCCAAAAATGGTCAACGCTTGCGAAGTCATACTTCAACGTTTGCGCATTGCCTCATTTTAGGTTTTTACGTCGCATTAATATTTCTCCTATGTCACGCACTTGATTTTTATCATTTTGCGAACATCGAGTCATTCTTCTATATTCTTCAATCATCTCATCCTCGAATTTGGTCTTGTCGACAACACTATCCAGTCATAATTTTGATCGATTTTATCTTGTTGCATCAATGTGCATGTTAATTTGTCATCATTTTGGACATTGGCAATCCTAATTAGGGTTTTGTCCTCTTTTCAATCTTGTTATCATGCGATCGATTTGTCATCGGTCGTGGTCATTGTTCGATCTTGTCATTTTGCGATCGATTTGTCATCGATCGTGGTCATTATCAATCTTGTCGTTGTGCAATCCATATTGTCATCGATCCTTGTCCTCTTGTCAATTTTGTCATTTTGCGATCATATTGTCATCAATCGATTATTGTCTGTCTCAATTATGTCAATTTGGATCAATTTGTCATTGTTCCTCGTCAATTGGCGCATTTATCAAATCATTTATCACATTGGTCATTTATCAATCCAAAATCAAATCAAATCGAGTCAATTGTCTTTCAAGACCTAATTCATCTTTCAGGGTTTTGTGATTTAATCGTTTAACCTTGTGCGTCATTTCTTCCTCTAGGATTAAATAATTTATTTATTTATCCTAGGTCTTTGTGTCGCAATTAAATGTTTCATTTGATTGGCTAATTAATTATTCCTCTTATTATAAATTAATTAATAAATGAAAAATTATTAATTAATTTATCTGATTTTCCTAATTTTTGATTCCCTCTTTGTGAATTAATTGATAAATGAGAAATTATTAATTAATTCACTAAGTTCCTATTTTCCTCATTTCTAATTTTTCTAATTTTCATTAATTTTCCTAATTTCCTAAATTCTAATTCCTAATTTACACCTATTTTCTAATTTCCTATTTTCAATTTCCACCTAATTATCTTGTTTCTAGTTCTCCCTATTTGTGTGCTTCATGCGTCATACTCTTGACATAGCAATTTGTCATAGAATTTGTCATAAATTGTCATAAAATTCTTGACATAGAAATGTGTCATAGAATTTGTCATAAATTGTCATAAAATTCTTGACATAGAAATGTGTCATAGAATTTGTCATAAAATGTCATAAATTCTTGACATAGAAATTTGTCATGAATTGTCATAAGCCTTGCATAGCAATTTGTCATAGATATGCTATTATTGATTTGAATTTCTATTCAAATCTCTTTCATGCTAATTTGTCCATTTCTCCAATTTCTCTATAAATTGGATGATTTTCCTTCGAATCCTTCGAATCCGAATTTCTATCAAACTACCGAACTTACGCTTCTAGTACTCTTGATCTTTTCAATCTTGCTTTCAATTGTGTGTGCACTTGTAGGTGAGATCCACAAACCTATTGAAGAGGAAAGAACAACAATGGAGCCGCATGGAAGGAGTATTCAATTCTACATCTGGTTTGCATAATTTTCATTTTGAATGCTTTGTTTCCATACCTCTATTGAATGTGCTTTGGAATTAGGTTCATTTCAATGAGTGTTCTTTTGATTGAGCTAGCATGTCTTGTGTTTTGATTGATCTACTTATCTTGTGATGATTCCTAATTTCTACGCTACACATACAATCTCGGAAAATTTGGAGATATGTGGGATAGGGCCTGAAATAGCCCAAAGGACTGACTCAATACTGGTCTATCACAATGATACATAAAAAAGCATGGAATACAATCTTAGGTTGGATATTGGACACCATTCAGTGAGGCCCTTACAATAAAATACCAAGACAAAATGAATAGATAGAGAGTCTAGCAGCACTGGCTCTACTCCACGGCACACACTTCTCGGGCATGCCAGTCTCTCTTACCCCAAAGATCCGAAGATCTTATAACCGAGGGATTTCTATATCATAGTGTAAGGTACATGAAGGGTATCTATGGGGTACGATCCACACTCCCGGAACCACTGAATGTAGGATTTTTGGCAACTAAATTAGTTCTTAGTATTAGGTTTCAAGGGATCCTGATCCATCGATGGATTCTCAGAGAAAGCCACTTAAGGCTTTAGTTGAGCTTATCGGTGTAGGGAAGGCCCCGACATATGTCAAATTCACTCAACACTCTAGCCACCTGACCAGTATATTTATATAGCAGCTCAAAAAACCCGCTCGAGAGTATGCTGGGAAAGATGATATCCCCAACACATCCCAATTCAAAGTACCTCTATGGGATGATGAAATACCTAGTCAAAGATACCCCTCACTACATACAATAAAAGAAAATTTGGATGTCGTTGTCACCTTCCTTCTTTCTCCCAAAAAGCCTGATGGCGGGTAGAAAGTCAGTTAGTGCAACTGTAGGTCCACACCAGACACAATGAAAAGTTCTTTTCCCTTGAGAAAATGAAAAAATGATTTAATCTAATGTAGCCTGATTCACATTCATTTTATAGCCCAAATTTAGGTGTTAGATCCGCATGTGCATGTCAATTTTAAACACCAAATCCAAGAATGAAGGCATACATGTCAATTTTAACCATTTGTTTGATTTTTAAGCACAAAAAACCAAGTGTGAGATACATGCATGTCAATTTTAGCCCATGTTCATTTTAAGCACCAACAATGAAGTGTGAGATTATCCATGCATGCCAATTTTAACTATTGTTGATTTTAAGCACTAAAAATGGAAGTGTGAGATGTGCATGCATGTCAATTTTAACTGTTGTTGATTTTAAGCACTAAAAATTGAAGTGTGAGATGTGCATGCAAAATTACTAATCTAATCCTCTCTATGAATCTACCATAGGCTGTAAATAGAAGATTAGTAGCCAAAATAAACCAACAGAAAATAGAAATTGAGAACTTGACATAGGCGAATGCGTAATACTACCTGAGCAATTACGGGATACTTACTGAGCGAATGCATGAATCTGATAGAGCTAATGCATAAATCTGACAGAGCGAATGTGTGACTTTATCTGCTCGATTATGTAGCACTAATAGGTCGATTGCATGATAGAATGCAGACAACAAAAAAAAAATAGAAAAATACAAGAAAACTAAACCCGATCAGGAACCTATGAAACCAATTGTGAAGCCCTAGCCAAATCCCTCATCATCCATTTAATATTGATTAGATCATATTTAACTGTATAAGAAAGAACTAGGCTATTATATCTATCTAAGGCCAGTTGTTCTTCTGAATCCTGTATCAATTTTTCTGCTTGGAGAAATTTTTGATATCGTTTAGCTTCCCTCCTTTGTTGTTTCGTGCTTCTTGCACCTGAAATTTTGAACTAAACTTTTCTTGCCATAAACTTTGTTAAGCAAATCCTGAAGTAAAAATAAATTTTGATCAGAGATTAACCAAATTTAGGATAGAATTATACAGAATTAATAATAGATAGAAGAAAAATAAAACAACAATTAACACTGCGGATGCGTGACCAAGAAAGGGCGATTGCGTGATCCGGACAGGGTGATTGCGTGACCCTGTCTAGATGAATGCGTGACCCTGAAGGATCAAATATGTAATTTTGTCTATGTGATTCCGTGATGATGTAAGCTTGATTGCGTGATGGAAAATCTTTTCTCAAAATTCGTGCAACCTGAATTTTTTTTTAAAAATCTATATAATCTGCAAAAATCACACATAACACAAAAAAAAAGGTTAAATTGTTGTTAGTTCATGTCGGGTTCACCAAAATGTAACTCATGCTAGAATTCATCTTCAAATAAACAAAGCTATCAATTAGAAGCACAAGGGAAATCATGAATCCCTTCTAATCAACAAATCTAACAAACTAGACAATGAAAAGATACAATATCAAGAAATAGGAATTAAGAATGAAATCAATTAAAGCTCCCTATCCCAAGATTGCATATTGCTTCCATTGCTCTTCTCCTCTTCATGGTATGATGGCTCTCAGATATTGTGCTGGTAACCTACAAGTGACACAAAGATTCAAAGTTCGTGATTGCTGAAAATGGAGATTAGATGCTCAATTTATAGAAAATTGGAGAAGATTGATTGAAAGGTGGAACATAATGCAAAGATTCAAAGTTCGTGATTGCTGAAAATGGAGATTAGATGCTCAATTTATAGAAAATTGGAGAAGATTGATTGAAAGGTGGAACATAATGATCAAGAGGTGTAAACTGAGGTGAGCTCAAATGCAAGTTGATAGTTGAACTGTTGATTGTAGGAGTGAAACTCAATAAATTGAATAGATTAATTGAGTCAACTGATTGAGAAAAAGCTGAGTGAGAGAAGAAAAAGAATGATTGGTGGAAATAAAGAAGATGACACAGAGAGCTTAATTTAGAAAAAGCTAACTAAAAGATGGAAATAAAAGTTGAAGAGATAAATGATTTAATTAATTAATCTAGCATGTGCTTGCATTTAGATTTAGATTATTAATTTAATCTTTGCCTAAGATATTATTCAAATAATAATTGAATTTATTAATTCAATTTAGCATTTGAATATATTTAGAACTTGACTTTGGCTTTCAATTTGGTTTTTGAAATCATGCACATGTAATTGAATTTGGAAGAAATTAGAAGAATATGAAATTAAATGAAATTAGAATTTGGGGATTTGGAAATGGAAGAATTAATTAGTTAATTAAATAATTTAAAGAAACTATTTAATTATTTAAAAATGGAATTCAATTAAATAATAAAGATTATTTAATTTAAAGGAATAAAATCATAATTAATTAAATAATTAATATTTAATTAATATTTAGAAGAGGGTTGATTGATTAGATGATTGGAGATAGAAATTGAATAATTAGTAATTTATTTAAATAATAAAGATTATTTAAATTGGGAAATTAATCAGAATTAATTAAATAATAAATATTTAATTAATATTTAGAAAATGATTGAAATGATTAAATGATGATAGAATAGGAAATAGAATAATTAGTAAGATAATGAGGAAATATGAATTTAGAAGAATAAGTTTAATTGACTTAATTAAATAATAAAGATTATTTAATCAATTAGAGGAATAATTAGTACATGATCAATGAGACATTTTTAGGTGTCTACAATTAGCATGAAATGTCTATCATCTTGAAAACTTTTAACTCTAACAAGGCCACACAAATTAGTATGAATAAGATCAAGAACATCATTTGATTCATCTTGTATACTCTTAAAAGAGGTTCTGACTTATTTACCCATTTGGCATTCTTTACATACCAAATTATAGGGCTTCATAATCTTAGGTATATCCCTAACTACCTTAGTTGAACTCATCTTCACAATGCAATCAAAATTCACATGACACAGCCTTTTATGCCATAGCCAACTCTCATCAATCTATGTAATCAAACATGTCTTCTCACCGGAGTTCAAATGAAATATATTATATTTTGTCTATGTACCCATTGCAATGTCCAATTCAGTGTTGGCATTTTTTATGATTGATGCTGTGATTGTCATTGATGGACACACACTTGACTTGAGATCACTTTTTGTATGTATAAGTTAAAGCTCAACCAGTATTTGTTCAAACTGGTATGATGTATTGTAATCTTTAAACTATCGGTGTTTTGCAGAAAGTGTTTACTGATCTGAAGTGGTATGAAGACCCCAAGCAGTTTGAGGATCTCAAGCAGTACGAATGAATGAAGCAGAACAACTCATATTTCCTAGTCTTCATTTTGTCAAATCGGCAACCGGTATTCTGTATGAACCGGTAATACTCTGTGATAAGTTGCCAACCGACATTTTGTGATGAGTTACCATCCACTGATTGTCTGACAGTGCCGACACTTTAACGGTGCTTTTTGTGTCTGTACATTAGGAAATAGGAAATCATCACAAACAAGATAAACGTAATAGCTCAATCACAAATGCATTCATTGCAATGAATCTATCCTAAGACACATTCAATAGAGACATGAAAACAAAGCATACAAAACTAATGATTGTGCAAACTAGATGCAGACTTGAATGCTCCTTCATGCGGCTCCATTGTTCTTCTTTCCTCTTCAAATGGTTGGATTGTGGATCTCACCTACAAGTGCACACACACAATTGAAAGCAAGATGGACATTGATTATTGATCAAGAGTACTAGAAGCATAAATTCGATAGCATAATTATCATTTCAAGGGATTTGATTGAAGAAATTCATCCAATTTATAGAAGAATTGGAGAGATGACAAGATTAGCATGATTCAATTCAAATGGAAATTGCAAATCAATATGTCAAATTATGACAAATTATGCACTTTCTATGCAAAATTTGTTGATTGATAATTTATGACAAATTATGACAACTTCTATGTCAAAATTGATTGATTGTCAATTATGACAAATTTATGACAAATTGACATGTCATTTCCATGAATTTAGGAGAGAAATAGGAGGAATTTGAAATTAGGAATTAGAAAATTAAGAAATTAGGAAATTGATGAAAATTAGAAATTAGGAATTAGTGAATTAATGAATAATTTTTTATTTATTAATCAATTCACAAAGAGGAATAATTAGCCAATTAAATGAAGATTTAATTGTAATGAGAAGACTTAGGATAAATAAGTAATTTATTAATCCTAAAGGAAGAAAATGATAAGCAAGGTTAAATGATGAAATCACGAAACCCTAGAAGGTGAATTAGCAATGCGAGGATGACAATTAGGTCTTGATTGAAGATAATTGATATCGATCATGATTCTGATTAAATGATTTGATTGATAAATATGCCAATTGACGAGGAACAATGACAAATTGATCCAAATTGACATAATTGAGACAGACAATGATCGATAGCGAAATGATTGCAAAATGACAAAATTGACAAGAGGACAAGGATTGATGACAAAATAGATTGCAAGATGACAAGATTGAAAATGACCATGATCAATGACAAATTGATCGCAAAATGACAAGATCGAACATGACAACGATCGATGACAAATCGATCGCAAAATGGCAAGATTGAAAATGATAAAGATTGATGACAAATCGATAAGAGGACAAAACCCTACTTAGGATTGACGATGTCCAAAATGATAAGATTCATGACAAGATTGATAAGAGGACAAAACCCTAATTAGGATTGACGATGTCCAAAATGATAACAAATCAGCATGCACATTGATGCGATAGGATAAAATCGATCAAAATCATGATTGGATAGTGTTGTCGACAAGACCAAATTCGAAAGCGAGACAAATGAAGAATGTAGAAGAATGACTCGATGTTCGCAAATGATAAAAACCAAGTGTGAATCATAGGAGAAATGTTAATGCGATGCAAAAACCTAAAATGAGGCAATACGCAAATGTTAAAGTATGACTCCGCAAGCATTGACCATTTTTAGGTGTCTACAGTGTCATGTTACAGAATATGTCTAGATGCATTGAACATAGGAAATTGTAATGTAATCCTATTGGACTGACATGAAATCAGATTCCTTGATAAGGACATCATGTCTAGGGCTTTAAGTAGTTGCTAGGGTTTAAGGTGGTTGAAATGTTTTTGTGACCGTGAAGATAGAAGAAAAGTTCAGGTCTGCGAGAAGAGGCAGAGAGTGAATGTGTTGAATACTGAAGTAATGCTGGAATGCATTAGGAATGAGCTATCAAGGATCTAACTAAGAAATCTATGCTATTTACTAGATCACTCACTTGTTGATTACTCACATCTTTGACAAGTCTGAAGCCCTTAACTAGGTAGGCCCAAAAGCCTTTTGTAAATCCTCTAACAAGGTGGTTCACAACTGTGGATCTAAAATCCTCTAGCAAGGTAGTCTTTAATCAGACTTATCACCTAACAGAGATTGAGATTCCTAACAAGATCTGTTATGGTTCCTATTCTGCAGATAGTTACTTGTGAGTTTCATCTCACCATGGTTTTTCCCATTTGGGTTTCCACGTCAAAATCTCTCATGTTATGGTGTTTGTGCTTTTGTGGGTGAATGCATTATTTTCTATTTGGCTTGCATGTGTGCTAACTGGTTTGTCTACTAAACTATTTTACTGGTTTACTGGTAGTCTAGTAAAGTGTTTAAGTACTGTAATTTTTGGCATACTAATTCACCCCCCTCCTCTTAGTATTCATCAATTGGTATTAGAGCCAACTTTTATTTAAGTCTAACCACTTGGAAAGAGATATGAGGGAATACACTATGAGGGAACTTACTCATCGGCTCACTCAGTCTAAGCAAGCCTATGATGATCTTATGGTCAAATATAAGGCCTCTCAGGCAAAAAGGAGAGAACATGCTGAAAAAATGATGGAGCTATCTGAAAATAGTTCTTCTAATGAAGCGGACATGAAAGCCCTGATTCAAGAAGTAGAAAAGCTGAATGAATCCAATTCCAACCTGAGAATAGAGTTGGAAGGACTAACTATTCGAATGTGCCAAGAGCTTGAGAACTAGAGGAAAGCTGAAGATTTGGTAAAAGACAAAGATCATGAAATCTCCAAGCTGAAGCAAAAGATCAGTGCCCTAACTGCTCAATTCCATGCGAGCAAAGTGGAAAAAGAATACATGCAAGGATAACTGAACATGACCATCTCTGAGAATGCAAACTTGATGGAAACAAATGCTGCTATTTCCAAAGACCTCTCTGAGTCAAAGGAAATACTTGCTAAGTTCAACAAGAGTACTGTTAAGCTAGAGAAAAAGCTTGAATCTGTCAAACCCGTCAAGAATATTGATGGACTTGGTTATTTCAATCATGAGGAAGGTGAGACCTCTGGTGCAAATGCTAGAGCATCAAAGAAACAACCGGCATCAAAGGATAAAGGTAAGCAAAAGTTTAAACTTGTTTACTTTAACTGTCTTAAAGAAGGACATACTGCCAATGTGTGTAGGAGCAAAGCCTACAATAATTTTCCTTACTTTATAAACAATGTACCTAGATCCAATAAGTTCAATGGTAATTGTTATGCATGCAACAAGTTTGGGCATAGAGCATCTGAGTGCAGGTCTGTTATGAACAACACTAGAAGATATCCTCAGAGGACTCAAGGAGTTCATATGGAACCTTTTGTGAACCGGAATGACAACTGGTTTAACACCTTTAATCATCAATCAAGAAGTGGTGGCTATCAAGCGGCAACCGGATGGAGAGAAAACTGCTTGATCTATCATTGTCATGGTCACACTACTACAACATGCAGGAGGAAGAATGGTAACATGAATAATGGACCTTGGAGAGCACATCGAATGGTTTGCTATCATTGCAACAAATTAGATCACATTGCCAGATTCTGTAGAACAAGAAAGAACATATCAGATGACATACTGGTCACTCCGGAAGGAAAAATTAATCGTGAAACCATTCAAGTGGATATGAACAAAACCTAGAAGAAGAAACTAGTAATGTTGCAAGAAGAACCAGTTTTTGCACCTAGTGTGGAAATCACGGAACCGACAAATTAAGCATCAGAAAAGCTTAGGGGGAGAAAACGGTGAAATGTTTCAAACCCCCAGTTTAAACTGGTAAAAGACCTTAACCAGTATGTGATATCTGTCATTTGGCAGAAGACCAGAAATGGTAATAGGCAAATTAGGGTTTACGCCCTAATGGTGGAGCATTTATTACGGTAGGTGAGGAATATGTTTAAAAGGAAATTTCAAATCATTTCTCACTATCATTTCTTGGGTGAAGAAGTTTTTCAAGTGCAGAGCGAAGAAAAAGTGATTTGTGTTGCGGTTCAAAGAAATTTCAAAACCCTGAAGAAGATTCAGAAGCAAATATCAAATGGTCAAGAGAAGAACTCAAAGTGGTGATTCAACAACCGACGAAGTGTGAGGTGAAGTGGAATTAGCAAGCCCTAAATTCTCAATTTCTGAAAGGTATTTCTCAATTCTTCTATTTTATCATGGCTTTTGCATCACATGCTAGCTCTAGTGCACCTATTGATTCTATGAACTTCATTCAATGGAAGTCCAAAAACAATGCCCTATCATAAGTACCTACTAGTGTAATAGTGAAAGAAGGCATTTATGATTATATAGATTGTAAAATTGAAGAACTAGGGTCTCTCGCAATCCATTCTTAGCTAGGTCTATTCTGTGGGAAGGATAAAAAGATCAAACCAGAGTATAGCATCTTGGAGAAGAAGAAGCTTCACAATACAGTTTACTTCCTAGAGGATTTCACAGATGATCACATTTGAATCATTCTGAGCAGAGTTCATGGTGACAAGATGTATCTTGAGAGAACATGTGATATTACACCACAAGCTATTCATGTCATCACCAATTTCTGCAATGCCAGTGAAGTGCCAGCCCTGAGGAAGGTCATCAAGTCCGAAATGACCAAGCTCACTGATTCAGTGAGCGACTCACAAGGAATGACTATCAATTCCATCAAGGATGACCTGGTGAAATATGCGTGTATGGTGATACGATACCAAACATTTCATGCCAGCATAATTAACTTTGTATCCAGTGCAGCAGTAAATGCTGCTTATAGGATGATCAAGGAAGATGCATCATTTGATCTGTGCACCTGCATGCAAAGACAACTTCTATTAAATCTCAAATCAATCAAACAGGATAATGCATTAAAACTTAAGTTTGGACAACTACTGGTAGGGTTATTCTTCTACTTCCAAGGTTATTTCCCAGGAGTTGGAGATATTCAGTGGTTTGCCGACCAACCAGTTACCAAGCAGATCAAAGAGAGCCTGCAAGTAGTTGGAACCAATTACCCTGAAGTTGTGAACAAGTACTTTGATGAGTTCAGAAGCAAGATGAGCCTAAGGATGAGGATATCCAGTGACATTGTCAGGAAATATGAAGAGGACATCTGCTTTATCATCAAAGTGGATGAATGCATAATGGAGGCTGTTGAGCCTAGACAGGAAGAAGTGGAGTCTATGGGCTATGAGGTGATGTATGATATGTTGGATGGGTATGCCTCTACCCTACTTACCTCACCTCTTGATCTGAAGGAAAAGAGAACTGCCACCTATCTGGAAAGGGTGACACCGGTTAAAGAACCCTCAGTAAAGAAAGGGAAGGTAGTGCCTTCAACATCAGCACCGGTTACTCCATCAAGTCCCAAAGTGACCAAGCAATCACCTGCAAAGAAGAAACCGGAAGCCGCACCTACCAAAGTCGTCGAGAGGAATAGGAAGACAAAGAATAATTCACCAAACTCAGAAGAAACTGTGTCTAAAGAAAAACCCAAGAAGACAAGACAAACAAGGAAAAAGACAAAGAATGAACTGACATCATCGGCAGTGGTAAATATTGTCATTTCTTCCTACAAACCTTTGACACATTGTCAAAGAACTATTAAAAATATTAGGAGAAAGTTATTAAATGATTTATTAGATCATTTTGATGATTTCAATGATGAAGAAAAGGAAGAAGTTGAGCAGGAAATTATTAAGTATTTGTGTGCTAATGACCGGTCGCCTTCAGAAATTAGATCTGAGACACCAGATTCTTTGTTTAAGTCTTTAGACAATAAATGGTGCATTGCCATAGAGAAGGAACAGGAAATAAGGGAGAAAGTTTTTGCCCAACACTTTCCTGACCTATCCAATTCTGAGCTATTTGAAGTCATGAATCAAAATAAAGGACTCTTCTTCACTAGAAGGAGAAGACTCTAGTTATTAGAAGGAAGAATTGATGATGTCAAAAAGGACACTCATCGGCATATGACAACTGTTGTAGATATGCACAAAGTGCTTCAAGCCAACAAGAAGGTTGAGCAAGAACCGACAATAACAAAACTGGATGAAGTGTTTGATAATGAAGGAAACCCAGTTACTGAACCTATAGACATTATTGATGTTGATGCTTTGGGTGTAGAGGATGTTGCTCAGGGTACACCATCAGAAGCAACAAGACAGGAGAAGTAGGTAGAACAGGTAGAAAATCAAAAGGAAGCAGAGGACAAAAAGGAGGAAGCAAAGAAGTAAGCGAAGGAGAAGAAAAAGGAAGAAGATGAGGAGAAAAGGAAAGAGGAGGAAAATAGAAAAGAGGATGAGAAGAAAAGGAAAGAGGAGGAAAAGAGAAAAGAGGATGAGAAGAAAAAGAAAGAGGAGGAAAAGAGAAAAGAGGAAGAAGAGAAAAAGAAACAAGAAGATGCGAAGAAGAAGAAAGAAGAAGAGGATAAATAAGAGGAGAAGAGAAAGGAAGTGGAGAAGAAGAAAGTAGAGGAGGATAAATAAGAGGAGAAGAGAAAGGAAGTGGAGAAGAAGAAAGCAGAGGAGGATAAGGAAGAGGAGAAGAGAAAGGAAGTGGAGAAGAAGAAAGCAGAGGAGGAAAAGGAAGAGGAGTGGCAAAAATAAGTGGAGAAGAAAAAGAAGGAAGAAGATAAAGAAGAAGCGGCAAAAAGCACTCATATGGAGACTCCAAAGTCAATTGGTAGTCAAGCCAAACCAGTTGACCTCACCAGTCCTATTGACCTCCAGTCTACAAATGAAATGGAGCTACTACAGAGCATTAAGGTTGCTCAAGAACACCTTGAAGTGATAAGGAGGAAGAAGGAGCAAGATGTGATCCAAACTGTAGTGGACACTCTTATTGGTTTGTTACCCGGCACAAACCTCTGCAATACTGATTCATCATTGGAACAATTGAAGCTCCTATGCACCATAGTGGATGATCAGGTGCAGAGCCTAGAAGAGGTAGTAGAGGAAAATGCCAAGAAAGAGCATCAAAAGGCTCTCAACATTACCCTAATGAAGAAGCTAAATGAGCTCCGGTCCGATCTACAAAAATCTTAGAAAGATATAAGGGATGCTCTGGATGAGGGGAATCTACTACTGAGTAAGATTTGCCAACCCCATCTCTTCTGTGATGATGTGCTTGTATAGAAGCAAAACCTACAATCTAACTTGCAGTTATACATGAGCACCTTCAAGCCACCATATGACTCTTTTATAGCTTATGGTCAAACTGTTCACCGGTTTCATATCCAGTCTACCAAAATAGAGTTGGAAATCAGCAACCAGACTCAAGATTTGTAGGAACTACAACTGGTTCTGCTCCCACACCTGCAAATACTTCAGAAATGTTATCTCAATCTGGATTCCTTAACGGTGACTCAAGAGATGAGCACAATAGACACCATGGAAGAACAGGTCTCCCAGATGCAGACAGAGAAAGAAGTGGCTACCTCCCTACTTGAGTCCTAGTCCTTATCTATGAAACAATTTTTGCAGGACTTTAAATCAGTTTTTGACAATTTTTACTCTTTATTGTCATAAAATATTATTATTTTAATACCAAATGGAAACAGGGGTTGTTTAGCTGTACTTTGTCATTGTTGGCAAAGGGGGAGAAGTATTCTAGTATTTAAAATTTTGATGTATGCTCTATATATCTTCATGTCTATCTCTGTATGCAAAATGGATAGTAATGTAGATAAGAATCTAGAAATCATCAAAGCAATGTAACAAACTCGACTAGCTCAATCACGAAAACTCAATTGCAATGGCAATAATCCTAAAAATATTCAATAGAGAAAGGGAAATAAAACATTCAATTCAAATGCAAACCAATGCAAACGTGAATGTCTCCTCCATGATTCTCCATTGTCCTTCTTTCTCCTTCAAATTGTTTTTGTTTTGTGGATCTCACCTTCAAGTGCATAAGCATAATGTGAAAGCAAGATTGTCAAGACGAGACGACAGCATAAGGGTACTAGAAGTGTGATTGATTCGACCCTTTTGATTGAAGAAATTCAGCCAATTTATAGATAAATTGGAGAAAAGACAAGATTAGCATGAAATTGATATTTAGGCAATTGATTTCAAAAATGGCAAAATTGAGTTGAAGGAAGAAGGTTATGACACCTTCTATGTCATGAATTATGACATATTGCCAATGCAAAGGTTAGAGGACTAAAATCTTATGACATCTTACTATGCCAATAGTATGATGCATGAGAAATTCATGCTTCAACCAAAGCACAAAAATAGGGAGAGACTAGAGAAAAATTGATTAGGTGAAAATTGAATTTAGCAAATTAGAAAACGAGGTGGAAATTAGGAATTAAGAAAATTAGAAATGAGGTGGAAATTAGGAATTAGGAAAATTAGAAATGAGGTAGAAATTAGGAATTAGGAAAATTAGAAATGAGGTGGAAATTAGGAATTAGGAAAATTAGAAATGATGAAATTAGAAAATTAGAAATTGATGAAATTAGAAAATTAGGTGAATTAATTAACAATTTTTCATTCATTAATTAATTCACAAAAAGAGAGGGAATTAATTAGCCAATTAAATAAATATTTAATTGTGACAAGAAGACTTAGGATAAATAAATAAATTATTTAACCTAGAGGGAAAATGACAAACAAGATTAAATGAATAAATCATAAAATCCTAGAAGATGAATTAGAAATGCAAGGACGACAATTAGGTCTTGACAAAAGATAATTAATGTAGGGTCGATTTAATCATGATTCTGACTTGATAAATGATTTGATTGATAAACAATTGAAATTGGTTGACAAATTGACCAATATTGATAAAGAGACCAAATTGATATGCGCCAATTGACATGATTGAAGAGGACAAGGATCGATGACAAATCGATCACAAAATTGACAAGGATGAGGATCAATGACAAATCGATCACAAAACGACAAGATTGATAAGAGGACAAAACCCTAATTCAAAAGCGATAAAAATGAGGAATGCAGAAGAAGGACTCGATGCTCGCAAATGATAAAGACCAAGTATGCAACATAGAAGAAATGTTAATGCGATGTAAAAACCCTAAAATAGGGCAATGTGCAAATGCTAAAGTATGACTCCACAAGCATTGACCATTTTTAGATGTCTACATTTTGCCCCTCTTTGAGACAATGCGATTCTAAGCATTGTTTCAAAGAAAAATAATGAAAATGCCCCAGACAATAATAATGACATATGCATGCCCCCTCGAGGAATTGGCCAGAAAAATCCAGAAAAGAGGCCAAGTGATCGATAAGAATGACAAAAGACAATAGGTTCGAACGGACTGCCAAGACTGATGGAAGAAATGTTAGTAAGAAGAAATTAGATAGAGGATAGTTAGAGATGAAGGAAAACTTGCTTTCACATATGCACATAAGTAGGTGAGAACCTTTATTTGATATGGCAAAATGGATGCGGCGCAACATGGCAATGAAGGCCAGAGCGATAATGCAATCCCTTTGCATAAGATAGACATATTCACAGACAAGGAATAGTTCAAAAATCCTAAGACAAACTTGCCCTAGAATGTTATGAAACACTCCACAAATAGAAGACAAAAAATAATAAAGGACCATGAGCCATCCCGACCACTCTAAATCACTTAGTGACATCGTCAAGCAACATAGGAACATGGTCAAAGCCAAAAATTAATCAATAAAAAGATAAGACTCGCAAATTCAAACAAGTCAAACAAACATTCTGATCATCATTGTCAAAAGTGGAAAACAAGAATGATCATGTTGTCTGGTTCCAGGGAACGCAGTACCCCATCTAAGATAGGACACAGTCTGGTTTGGAGTATACCACACCCTATATAAGACCCATTATAATAGTGACAAGGATAAATGATATTGATGTTGAGTGATTGACATGACAATTTTGATCAGTTTGAATGCCTGGTTTGATTGAAAAGTTCATCTGTTAATGTGTGATTTCATTAAAGCACAATGTTTGATTGATTGTTGTTCGATGTATGCTCAGCGATCTTTCTATGCACAAAGGGGATATTTATTGAAAAAATGCAAAATGTCAAAGGAATTGTTTTTGGAATTTGAATGTTTTGAAAAAAAATTTGTTCATTTTTTCAGGACATTATTTGATTTTTTTGGTTTTTTTTCAAAACATTATTTGATTTTTGTGGATTTTTTTAGGACATTATTTGATTTTTTATGATTATTTCAGGACATTTTTCAATTTTTATGATTTATTTCAGGACATTTTTCAATTTTTTTGGATTATTTCAGGACATTTTTCAAATTTTTTGGATTTTGCCCCCAGTGTCTAGCAAGGCAAGGAATATGGTAGGTGAATAAATAGGCTTTCTGAAATGTTGGTGGATAGAGTGAAGACAAAGGCCTTTTATTATGGAGACAATATGGATGCAATTTTCAAGGGCTATGGCATGGTGGGACAAAAGATTGGATATGACAATGTAAAGCAGTGACATGGCATGAGGGACATGTTAAGAGGTTTTTGAAACCATGTTTAAATTTTGCATCCTTATGTTAGATCAAGATCAAGGGATAGAAAGAGTGTATGGATAGTGATAAGATATGGATAGGATAAGCAAGACTAAGAATGGATAAGGGACATGGACTGAAGGTTGGGATTGGCTAAGGGATAGTGGCAGAAAGTTGCAATAAAATAGGGAATATGGATGAAAGGTTATAATAAGCAAATGGATAAAGACCAAAAGCTATGATGGACTAAAAGCTGCAAACAAGATGCATGATGCTCATGAATATCCTCAGCCTTGTCAAGATCAAAGGTGGAAAGAGAAAATGGACATGAGGGACAATAGGATATGAAGGGTAATGACAGGGGTTCGATAGGATAATGGAACAATGAAGGACAAAAGGATATGATAGGATAAAACCTGCCCCCAAGTGTGGTGTGCAAGAAGTTCATAAATTACGCATGACACCTGTTTGCTAGGTTTTCATCATGGTACTTTCCCAAGGTGCCTGTTTGCCAGGTTTTCACCAGTGGATGAATTATTTTTACTTTACTTTTTTTTTTCTTTTGTCTTTTTTTCACTTTTTTTTTATTTTTGTTGTATTTTGACTTTTTCAATAGAAGATGGACACATGATAGGGGATGGAAGGACTCAAACATCATTTTGTTTGGATAGTAGCCTTGAAAAAAATGGACCATGACCTTTAAAAGTATGCTCAAAGACATTGGTAGGATAAGGACATGGAAAATGAGATGAAACTAAGGCAAGGATTTATGTAAAGGATTGGATCAAAGGGATCGAAGGATGAAAAATATGCATTGGATAATGGATAGGGTATTGGAAGAATTGGGCTTCAGTGGATGGAAATGAAGGAAAGATCAACATTGGCACACACCTTGAGGTGTGATGGACTGATGGAGGAAGAGTGGGTTTTGGATACGAAGATTTTGATGGAGGAAAGGCTATGGATTTTGGGACATAAGGGCTCAAAACGGATGAAGAAGGTGATGGAGGAACATATTTGAGAGGGTTGGATGAAGGAATAGCAACTTTGGATGCCAAGTTGGATGTTTCTTTAGGCTTTTGTGCTTCAAGGAGCCGCTTAGGGATCCACATGGTTTTTGATTTTTCATGCTTTTGTGGTTCCTTGGAGTGCATTTCTTGCACAAGGGATTTAGGAACCCATATAGATTTGACTTTTTCTTTTGAGCAATGGGCCTTTGTGACCTTTTGGATATTTCTTTTTCTTTATAGATCATATTGTTCTTTATTTTGACATGTCGATTATATTGGACATGTTGATCCTTGAATACATGTGGATTTCTAGACTTATGATGTTTACACTTGGCATCCAAATTGCTTGGAGGGGGAAAGGAATGCATGGATGGATATGAATGAAATAGACTTCTTTTGGATGGATGAAATTTACTCAAGGATGTGTGCCTTTGTTGAACTTGCATAGAGGATGAAGGGATATAAGGACCTAAGATGGATGGAAAGTATGATGGGGAAGGTGTATGTTTTGATTTTGATGGAGGGATACCAATGTCTTGAGAGTGAGTTCTGTAGACATGACCCTTGATATTTTCTTTAACATGAAGGGATGCTTGCTTATGGAGATCTACTCCTTTGCTTTTATGAATATCTTGACTTGTAGGATACTCTTTTCTTTGGGAAGAAGACGTGAGTCCATTATGAGGTGGATATGATATGAGAGAAATAATGAGATCTTGAAGTGGATCAGATTGCACCAAAGTGGAAGAACCCATTATGCATGTCGAGGGTTCATGAACATCTTGCACTGACATTTTAGAATCATGAGGGGGATTAGGATCATGAGGGGGACTAGGATTGTGTAGTGGACATGGTTCAATGACAGGCTCTTCAAGAGATGGAATGGGAGAAATAATGGGATCATCAAAAGAAATGGGATCTTGGAGCGTATATGGAGCATTAAGACAAGGAGATGGAGGAACAAAAGGATCTTGTGGAGGATTTAAAGGAATAATTTAATCTTGACAAGGAGGAAGATCATTGGAAACCTCTTTAAAGGTGCTTTGTTCTTGACTTTTAATGGGATCATTGGAAAGGATGGAAGGGATATCTTGATCTTTCTTAGGAAGTGGAATGTCAATGGGATTTGAAAGGACATTGTGTTCTGGGATAGAATGGAAAAGAATAAGTGAATCATTGTGAGTCTCTAGGGAAATGGGATCTTGATCAACAATTGGATGGGATGATAAGGTTTCAAGATCTTGATCTTCATCTATTTCAAGACACGTTTCTTCATGCTCTAAATTATCCTCTTGACATGAGGTTGGACTTTGGATATGCATGGGGGATTTTGGCAAGGGATTAATGTTTTGACATGAAGGAAATGTACTTTGAACATTTGTGATGGATTCTGGCAAGGAATAAATGCTTGAGCATGAGGAAGAGGGACTTTGAATGGGGTCCTCTAAAATAGGTAATGGCAATAAAGTGCATGGTTGCCTTGGGTCTTGTATTTCTGAAACATGACAAGGATGTGCATCATGAATTGGATTATCTTGGCAATCAATTATGGATAGCCCTTGGATAATTGCATCCTTGGGTGTATTATTTGATGAGGACAATATGGAAGGTTCTTGTGAAACTTCTAAAGGTGTAAGGATAGATGTCACTAGAGAGTCAATTTGTTTGTGGGGAGATGAGGCATTGCTAGACATAAGTGTATTATCTTGATCTTCCTCAAAGAACTCACTTGGTAATTTCCATAAGAGCCTTGCAATAAAGCCACCTTTCTTTCGAGGTTTTGACATGGTTGTATCTAGAATTTGAACTTGTTTGGAAAGGAGTTGGTTTTGGTTTGATGTCATGTTTTGATTTCGAACTAGATGTTGATCAAATTGGTTTGACATGTTCAAAATTTGGCTTGGTGCATGTTGCAAGTTTTGTTTTTGAATTTGTGATTGTAGTTGTTGACATTGATATGTTGATTGAACTTGTTGATATTCCACCATTGGTTGAACTATTTGTGGTTGGACATATTTTTGAAATTGGACCATTGGTTGTGTTGGTTGTATATGTTGGACCATTGGTTGTGTCTGTTGGAAATGTTCTAACTGTTGAACAATTGGTTGTGATGGTTGAAAATCTGATTGATAGTAAACACCTTCTTGTTCTTGTTGTGAAGGCACATAATGTTGTTGTCTCTTTTCTTGAAATTGTTTCATCATATCTATTTGTGAGAGGAGAGCTGGTATATCTGATTGTTCAATAAGAGATCTTACATCAATTGGCTCAATATTTGGATTTCGACCTAGAAATTTTTGAAACATTTTGGACATTTGTGATCTATTCTTCTCAGTGTTTTTCACTTTTTGTTCCAAAATCTCCTTTTCTTGAGCTAGTTTCTCCTCTAGTTTTTGTGTTTGGACATTTACATCATCATGATAAGTTTGATCCAAGTTCTGAGACATGTAGAGATTGGATTGACATGATTGATTTCTCAATTGTGATGGCATGGCTTCGTAAGAAGGTTGAGACCTCATTTCAACAAACATGTCACTATGCAATGCAACTAATGGGATTGACAAATGCAACCTAAAGGGATGACAATGCAATCTATGGCAAGAATGCAACCTATGTTTTTGTTGTTTTTCAAGATTTGGACAAACTTTTTGGAATGCAAATCTAAAGACTCAACCTTGGGAAGTTGAAATGAAGCCAAGACCTTAAAGAACAAAGGTCCAAATGACAATAGGACAAATTGACAATGTCTCACCTATATGATTGGACACTAAGCTAGGTTTGACAAAAATGATACTAATGAAAGGACAAATTTTAGACAAGGTCAAGACTCCCTAACAACAACTTAGGGTATCATCCAAAGTTTTGATTTTTCAAGTTTGACAAACCAAATTTTTGAGACTAAAAGCAAGAAGGCAATGAGTATGACAATGACTTAGGATATGACATCGGGTTCACCAATTAATGTAGATAGGAATCTGGAAATCATCAAAGCAATGTAACAAATTAGACTAGCTCAATCACGAAAACTCAACTGCAATGACAACAATCCTAAAAATATTCAATAGAGAAAGGGAAATAAAACATTCAATTCAAATGCAAACCAAAGCAAATGTGAATGTCTCCTCCATGATTCTCCATTGTCCTTCTTTCTCCTTCAAATTGCTTTTGTTTTGTGGATCTCACCTTCAAGTGAATAAGCATAATGTGAAAGCAAGATTGTCAAGATGAGATGACAGCATAAGGGTACTAGAAGCGTGATTGATTCGACCCTTTTGATTGAAGAAATTCATCCAATTTATAGATAAATTTGAGAAAAGACAAGATTAGCATGAAATTGATATTTAGGCAATTGATTTCAAAAATGGCAAAATTGAGTTCAAGGAAGAAGGTTATGACACCTTCTATGTCATGAATTATGACATATTGCCAATGCAAAGGTTAGAAGAATAAAAGCTTATGACATCTTACTATGCCAATAGTATGACGCATGAGAAATTCATGCTTCCACCAAAGCACAAAAATAGGGAGAGACTAGAGAGAAATTGATTAGGTGGAAATTGAATTTAGCAAATTAGAAAATGAGGTGGAAATTAGGAATTAGGAAAATTACAAATGTGGTGGAAATTAGGAATTAGGAAAATTAGAAATGAGGTGGAAATTAGGAATTAGAAAAATTAGAAATGAGGTGGAAATTAGGAATTAGGAAAATTAGAGATGATGAAATTAGAAAATTACAAATTGATGAAATTAGAAAATTAGGTGAATTAATTAACAAATTTTCATTCATTAATTAATTCACAAAAAGAGAGGGAATTAATTAGCCAATTAAATAAATATTTAATTGTGACAAGAAGACTTAGGATAAATAAATAAATTATTTAACCTAGAGGGAAAATGACAAACAAGATTAAATGAATAAATCATAAAACCCTAGAAGATGAATTAGAAATGCAAGGATGACAATTAGGTCTTGATAAAAGATAATTGATTTAGGGTCGATTTAATCATGATTCTTACTTGATATATGATTTGATTGATAAACAATTGAAATTGGTTGACAAATTGACCAATATTGATAAAGAGACCAAATTGATATGCGGCAATTGAAATGATTGAAGAGGACAAGGATCGATGATAAATCGATCACAAAATTGACGAGATTGACAAGGATGAGGATCGATGACAAATCGATCACAAAATGACAAGATTGATAAGAGGACAAAACACTAATTCAAAAGTGATAAAAATGAGGAATGCAGAAGGACTCGATGCTCGCAAATGATAAAGACCAAGTACGCAACATAGAAGAAATGTTAATGCGACATAAAAACCCTAAAATAAGGCAATGCACAAATGTTAAAGTATGACTCCACAAGCGTTGACCATTTTTAGATGTCTACAAGTATATATGCTTAGGGGGAGTAATTTTGCTTATGGCATGATTTTTGTTGTAAAACACTTAGAGGTCAAAATTTTTTCCTAAGTGTTGCCATTAATGCCAAAGGGGGAGATTGTTGGCATTTTTTATGATTGATGTTGTGATTGTCATCGATGGACACACACTTGACTTGAGATCACTTTTTGTATGTATAAGTTAAAGCTCAACCAGTATTTGTTGCAACTGGTATGATGTATTGTAGTCTTTAGACTATTAGTGTTTTGTAGAAAGTGTTTACCGATCTGAAGCGGTATGAAGACCCCAAGTGGTTTGAGGATCTCAAGCGGTATGAAGGAATGAAGCGGCACAACTCATATTTCCCAGTCTTCATTTTGTCAAACCGGCAACTGGTATTTTGCTTAAACCAGTATTCTGTAGGAACCAGTAATACTATGTGATGAGTTACCAACCGACATTTTGTGATGAGTTACCATCCACCGATTGTCTGATAGTGCCGACACTTTAATGGTGCTTTTTGTGCCATGTTACAGAATATGTCTAGATGCATTGAACCTAGGAAATTGTAATGTAATCCTATTTGACTGACATGAAATTAGATTCCTTGATAAGGACATCATGTCTAGGGTTTTAAGTAGTTGCTAGGGTTTAAGGTGGTTGAAGAGTTTTTGTGAGTGTGAAGATAGAAGAAAAGTTCAAGTCTGTGAGAAGAGGTAGAGAGTGAATGTGTTGAAGACTGAAGTAATGCTGGAATGCATTAGGAACAAGCTATCAAGGATCTAACCAAGCAATCTGTGCTATTTACTAGATCACTCACTTGTTGATTACTCACATCTTCGACAAGTTTTAAGCCCTTAACCGGGTAGGCCCAAAAGCCTTTTGTAAATCCTCTAACAAGGTGGTTCACATCTATGGATATAAAATCCTCTAGCAAGGTATTCTTTAATCGGACTTATCTCCTAACAGAGATTGAGATTCCTAATAGGATCTGTTCTGGTAAAGAACACTACATGACCTTAACCGGTCTGACCTTAATCGGTCTGGTTCCTATTCTACAGATAGTTACTTGTGAGTTTCATCTCACCGTGGTTTTTCCCATTTGGGTTTCCATGTCAAAATCTCTTGTGTTATGGTGTTTGTACTTTTGTGGGTGAATGCATTATTTGATATTTGGCTTGCATGTGTGCTAACCGGTTTGTCTACTAAACTGTTTTACCAGTTTACTGGTAGTCTAGTAAAGTGTTTAAGTACAGTAATTTTTGGCATACTAATTCACCCCCCCTCTTAGTATTCATCATTCAGGTCTATTAATGATTTTGCATTTTCCATCACTGAACTGTAATTGAAATCCCTTATCTACCAGTTGTCCTACACTCAAAATATTATGCCTCAAACCTTCAACATAATAAACATTGTTAGTGTTGTTCTTACCATCCAATGATATAGTTCCTTTTCCTTTGATCATACATGCTTTGTCATCTCCAAATCCAACTAGACCACCATCAAATTATTGCAAAGATAGCAATTTCCCTTTATCTCCAGTCATATGATATGAACAACCGCTGTCAATTACCCATTCATCCTTGTCTTCAATTTTAGCAGCAAGTACCTTCTCTTCAAGTACATTCTCTTACAGTGCTAGACCTTCTTCTTTGATAGCCAGGACAACCCATTCCTTCACAGTGTTGAAACCACTAGCAGAATCTTTTGTCGGTTCATCATCAAAATCAGTAATGCCTTCCTCATCCACTATGTTGCATGATTTGTCTATTTTTTTCTTGTACTTATACTTAAACTGATATCTAGGGTTAGGCTTAAATGATCTTCTAGCTCTTTCTTCAAATCTTGAATTCCTTTCAAGGCATCTAGATGCAAAATGACCAATCTTATTACATGCAAAACATTAAAATGTTCTTTTTGTTAGGATTCCCAAAGATACTGAGAGGGGGGCATGAATCAATATCTAACCGGTATATAAATTTACTTGCCTTAAAACATGAAAAACATATTAAAATTGTGTACCGATAAACCAGAAATAATGTAGTAAACAAGAATAACAACAACCACATGAGAAGCACACCATAACACAGTATTTTAATGAGGAAACCTGGTGTGGGAAAAACCTCAGTGGGATTTGTGACCCACAATATTCGCTTACTAACCAATAAGGGAATATTTCTCTTACAATAGGGGCTTGCACATGTAGGAAGGCCAAGTGCCTAGAGCTCACTGCTCAGTTACAAAAGAAGTCACACTGACTTACAAAAATGGATTATATTAATCCAAAGTCTTGTACTACTTTAGATTAGCATCTGCTATGCCACATCCAGTACCAGTTTAAGCTGTGCTACATACATAAGCCCTTAACCAATAATTCACATATTAGGTCTGCATAATTTTGCCTATCACCTTATTACAAAATGATCTACAATGATCTCATACATATATGAGTCATATTACAACTTGCAATTACAAAATACATTTTAAACAAAATTGAAGTCGACCAAGGTGTCAGTATCCTTCCTTTCACTGTTGGTGTTCTATGTCGGTGTAGAGTCTATCGGTGTCGGTGCCAGTATATTTGTCTTGTCGATATCATATGATTAAAAGGTTTCCATCAATGACAAAACCTTCAATCACCTACAATTTCTCATTGGAGTGTGCATTTGGCAACAATCTCTCCCTTTGGCATTAATGGCAACACTCATGAGAAAAATAAAAAAGTGTCCAAAATGATATCCAAGTATAGAATGCCAAAATTGTCTTACCAAAACTATATGCTCAATAATGTATGCTCCCCCTGGGCAGATGATGTCCTTTCTTCTGACCATTTTTCTCATCCCACTGCTCCCCCTTTGACATAAATGACAAAGGTTGTCATTCACTATCAGTGGAGTCCTGCCTAGATTCTTGTAACTGGTGGGTTACAATCTGAAAGATATCTGTCAATACTAAATTTATGCCATTGCTGAATGTTTTGCTATATTTTATTGCCTCTTGTGTTCTTTGCACTATACTGGTGAGTATGTGCATTTTCTCTTCTGGTGTCTTCAGTTTAGGAACCAGAGCTTTAGATATTTCTTTTCTCAAGGAAATAAGATACTCTAGTCTTGGACTAAGTCTGCATTTCAAGTCCTTTGTCTTATCCTTTATTTCCTGTTTGTCATTTTCTAGTTTCTTGATTTTCACTTCCTGTTCTGCAATCTTCTTCTCTAACTCCAAAAATGAATCTAATGTTCCAATCAGATTGTCAACAATATTATTTATCTTCTCCTGTGCTTTGTTGATCTCCTTGTCAAGATCCTCTGTTAATACATTCATTTTGCAAGTTTCTTTGTACAATTTCTTGAAGTCATAGATTATTTCTCCAAGTTCCGATAAAAGGGTGTTCATTTCTTCCTTGTTCTTCTTTACAATATCCTCAAAGAATTTCTCTTTTTCTTTTATCATTCTTTCCTTAAATGTATCCTCATTTATTTGATCAATAGTCAATAGGTTGCCGGTGATGAACTTAGACAATGTGTCTAGTTGACCTAAAGATTCTTTATTCTCAACACTGCACTTTAGTCCTATCAATTTAAGAATTGGTATTGTATCATCAATAGCCTTATAGGCTTATGCATTTCATTTTGTGATCTTCTTTATTGAATCTAACAGGACCTCTGTTACATTAGTAGGTTTGAATTATGCCATAGTTGTACCAGATGTTTGTCCAACAGTATTTATAATAGTCATGCTACTGGTTGTGGTTATTACCTTACTCGATTCGACCTCTAGTAGGTTTGTCTATGTTTGCATTTTCTACAAACAAAGGTTTTTGCTTTTCAGTTTGGGCCGATGGCACTGTCTCTGTTTGTACCTGTGCTTCAACCTGTACTGGTTTTGGTTTCTCTAACTATGTCTTAGAAGGTTTCTCAGATGTAATATCAGTTTGTACCTCTAAACTTTCCTTAGTCATTTCTTCAGATGGTTTATCTATTGTATCTACCAGTTTCTCAGTGGTATCCTCAGCCGGTTGCTCTACTAATGCTGGTTTTACTATGTTTATTTCAATCTTTGCAGTCGGTGACTCAGTAGTCACATCTTTCTCCTTATCCTCAGTGGTTTCTCTATCAACCACAACATTAACTTCCTAAGTGTCTACATTTACTGTATACAAAATTTCTAATTCAAGATTTGTACCTTCTACTGGAGTCTCCATACTCGCAACGGCCGGTTGATTTTCAATAGTGTCTACCGGTGGAGTATTTGAAAGAGATGGGGGCATATTGTCAGTTATTTTTAGGCTTGGTGGTCCACCTATTTTACCTTTCCATTTATCTCTATCCTTTTGATATACTTTGATAGTCTTAGGCCTAAGTAATTCTTTAAGTTTTTCTTTCTCCCATATTGTTTAGTAAATCTAACTGTTGTTTTCCTACCGATATGTCAAAACCAAAATCTCTAGCACCAATACCGGGTACTTGTTTGGTTATGTACAACATCAGACAAATAAGTAAGTTTCCAAATTTGAATGTTCCTTTCTTATCTCTTTTGATCTTTCCCAAATTATCTATCAACTCATCCTTAAGCCATTCACATATATCTATCCTTGCATTATCATTGACCATATCATAGGCACTCTTGATACATAGGCTAGAAACTGAGTTTAACCTATTTGCATGTGTAGCCTTATAACCTAAGATCATACTGATAAATCTGACATTTATATCTTTCACATCATTTACCCTTAGAGATCTCTTATCAAATTTTGCACCAGTTAGGTTTATCACCATGTCATTTGAGACCACCTTTGTTTTGTCCGATCTATTACCGATGGAGGGTAACCCTGTTACAGCTTTTACTGCTTCTTTTGTGATTTTATGAATAGAGTCTATCCAGAAAAATTCACCATGTACTCTTCTTAACACAATCCTTATGATATCCTTGGGAAAATCCAGGATACTAAGAATTTCAGTGAAACCTAGGGTTTCTACTATCTTATGTTCAGGTTTGACATTTCTGGATTCATCACAAATCATAGTTTTAAACATGGTCTTAATCTCATCATCACCTAATTCCTCAATATGACAATGTATATACATCCTAAAGTCTTCAACATATACTACTCCTTTAGGGATTTGAGAAAATTCACCTATGCTATCATCTTTCTTTGCTATTTCGGGAACTAGTTGAAATATGGGTCTAGGTCGCTTAACAACTTCAACAATAGTAGGGTTTGCAATAAATTCAAGAGTGGATGAAGATGCCATAGCTATAAATACATCAATTTGCCTTAAGGATTGATCGATTGCTTCACTTCTTCGCTTAGAATACCTTCGCTTAGGAATTTTCATGCCCTCGAAGATTTGAATGCTGGCATTCCAATTACAATAAGAGATTATTGGCATTTCTATAAGGATATTGAGAAGGTTGTTGATGATTATTGATATAACTAATTAAGGATGTTTACTGTCTTAATATTATTATTTTGTCATTGATGTCAAGAAATTGATTTTCTAATTCAGTATGATGTTGCCATATCTTAAGAAGTATGATTTGGTGAGTATAAAGATGTTGGTAAAAGACACAGAAAGAATGTGATGAATAAGGGGAGGAATAAGCTATTCAATGGGTAACTATTACCGAGTTAGATAGTGATGATATCATGATGTTTAGATTATTTTGATATCCTACATATGTTGTTGATTGTAAGGTTAATACTATACTATGTTACCAAGCAAAGAACCTAGTCGGTAAACCCTAAGGTTATCGGGGTGAATCCACAAAGCTGGTTCCCACTTTTGCCAACGAAGGAATTTGGTGAAAGTGGGAACTTTGATTTTTCATGTGTTCGAGCGAAATAAGGGTGTTCGCTCGAACTACCCCTTGGAGTTCATGTGAACCACATTGCGGACCTGGGTTGGCTTGAACTGGCGGTGACTTTTGGGTTCGAGCGAACCCCCCATTTGCTTGAACCCTTTTTCAGTTAGGGTTTTTAAAAAAATTATAAAAAGCAAAAGTGATAGTTAAAGGGTCATTATCAAAGTTATCTTTTTTCTATCAAGTGGGGGTTAGATCGAACTAGTCGTCAGCATCACGTCACCGAGCTTTATCTGCAGCAGCTAGCATCTTTCATATTTCAATTTTCGACCTTTATTATATCAGGTGCACAAAATAACCCTTTGTTTGGTTTAATAATGTCTTTTTTTATTAAATTAATAAATAATTTGTTTGTTAATTAATTTTTTTAATTAAATAATTGTATATAGTTATTGTTTTTCAACATTTTAGAAAAATGTTTGATAATTTATTGTTTTTCATTAGTTTAGAAAAATGTTTGATAATTTAATGTTTTGACTGAAATGTGTCAATTTATTTTTAAAATTACATAATTGTATATATGTATATTTTTTTCAACATTTTAAAAAATTGTTATGAAAAACATAGAAAACTAAGGTAGTAAATCAGAACTTAGAAAAACATTAGCAAAAAAAGAAAATTAGAAAAATGTCGCAAACGTAAATATAATAAATTAAACTTTAGAAAAATTAATAAATTTTAATTTAAATAAACATTAGAAAATTTGGATAACAAATTTAAACAAATTAGACAAAATAAATCCTCTAAAATGTGACCCATTTTCACATCCTATTACATGCACAACATGACCCCTTAAGACCACATATGCCCTGATGACACTATACGTTCCCTTAGGAGGTCATAGAGGATCACATATAACATACTAGTGTACATATGACATTCCCTTTAGGATCACATAGTGTCCTAAGGGGTCATACGTGGTCCTAAGGGGTCACACATGTGTTATAACATAGGCATGACCCCTTAGAACTACATATGACCCCTTATAAAATTGTAGTGTGAACGACATACCCCTTGGTCCATCAAATAGTGTCTTAAGACATGCGTGACCCATTAGAACCACATATGACCCTTTATAAAATCCTAGTGTGAACGACATACCCCTTCTAGTCCATCACATAGTGTCTTAAGGGGTTGTATGTGGTCCTAAGGGGTCACGCATACATTAACACATGCATGACCCCTTAGTAGGTCACATAGGACCCCTTATAACATCCTACTATACATATGACATTCCTGTTAGGATCACATAGTGTCCTAAGGGGTCATATGTGGTCCTAAGGGGTCATGCATGTGTTATAACATATGCATGATCCCTTAGAACCACATATGACGTCATACCCCTTAGTCCATACCCCTTAGTGTGAACATCATACCCCTTAGTCCATCACATAGTGTCTTAAGGGGTCATATGTGGTCCTAAGGAGTCACGTATGCATGACCCCTTAGTAGGTCACATATGACCCCTTATAACATCCTACTATACATATGACATTCCCCTTAGGATCATATAGTGTCCTAAGGGGTCATATGTGGTCCTAACCCATTAGAACCGCATATGACCCCTTATAAAATCCTAGTGTGAATGACATACCCCTTAGTTCATCACATGGTGTCTTAAGGGGTCGTATGTGGTCCTAAGGGGTCACGCATGTGTTATAATACATGTGTGACCCCTTAGTAGTTCACATATGACATTCCCCTTAGGATCATATAGTGTCCTAAGGGGTCATATGTGGTCCTGACCCATTAGAACCACATATGACCCCTTATAAAATCCTAGTGTGAATGACATACCCCTTAGTTCATAAACATAGTGTCTTAAGGGGTCGTATGTAGTCCTAAGGGGCCACAAATGCATTGACACATGTGTGACCCCTTAGTAGGTCACATATGACCCCTTATAACATCCTATTGTACATATGACATTCCCGTTAGGATCATATAGTGTCCTAACATATGCATGACCCCTTAGAACTGCATATGACCCCTTATAAAATCCTAGTGTGAACGTCATACCCCTTAGCCCATCACATAGTGTCTTAAGGGGTTGTATGTGGTCCTAAGGGGTCACGCATGCATTGACACATGCATGACCCCTTAGTAGGTCACATATGACCCCTTATAACATCCTACTATACATATGACATTTCCTATGTGTCCTAAGGGGTCATATGACCCCTTATAACATCCTACTGTACATATGAAATTCCCCTTAGGATCATATAGTGTCCTAGCATATGCATGACCCCTTAGAACCGCATATGACCCCTTATAAAATCCTAGTGTGAATGAATGTATACCCCTTAGTCCATCACATAGTGTCTTAAAGGGTCATATTACATTCCCGTTAAGATCACATATTGCAGATTTAATACTTTTATAATCATATGGGCCCAAATATAATCATAGCCAGGCCCAAATGTTATATATCATGTTCTTGAATTTTTTATGTATGTCAAAGATCTATTTATATACATGTGTTAGATCTCTCTATCTCTCTGAAATATATGTTATCTCTCTCTCTCACTGAAATATTTGAAATTTTTACATGTATGTTTTGAAAATGAAAATGATCTCTCTCTCTCATGAAGATTTATATGTATAATCTCTCTCTCTCTCTTCTTATGTATTTATTTTAACTTTATGACATGTACCTAGATAGATGGCATCCTAGGATATACCTTCGCAAGCTCCTGATCAGGATCCACCTGCATAGGCTCCACATCAGGAGCCACACATTGATGATGTTGATCCTCCATAGCAGGATCCTCCACAACAGGATTCCCCCTTGCCCGACATTGCTACTATTTTTCAGTATAGTGATCGTGAGTTTCATAGGTTGAGGGCCATATTAGATGACCCTCGTATTGATGGCATGTACAAGAGTACATGCATGTCCATTTTTGATAGTTTGCAGACATTGAGGGACCACTTAGTTTCTCATACCTCATTCTCATCTGAGGTTATAGAGGATATATATAGACAGTTGAGGAGTGAGGTGAGGGGTCCTCATTCTTTTGTTGATGTGGTGGGGGTGGTCTCAAAGGAGACCATCAAGGAGATATGCTTTCCACAATATTAAGAGAAGAGTAAGGTGAGGGGATATCAGGTTACCAGATGTATCGACCCACAGGTTGCATTACTGAATTACCCATGATTCTTAGCTTCCCATGGTCGTTATCCTAATAATGACCAGATACCATTATACTTTGCACAATAGGTATTTGTTGAGGTTCATTGTCAGATGAAACAAAACTACCTTGATATTCTAGGATATTATGGATAGGGGAGGGGTAGGATTGCTGATAGAGATGCATATCGTAGGCGTGATAGAGCTTTGCCTAGACACAGGGACCTTGTTGGCCAGAGATTTCCTGCAGTAGTCCCAGCCATGGCACCCATAGCGGATCACATTGTGATTGCTTCTCAGAGAGAAGCAATTGATAGGATTGGACATATTGCATCAGTAGTAGCCACCATATCTTTTGACAGGGTGGGCAGATATGTGATGACTCGACCATGTTTGCGATTATCCATAGATCATGCATCTTCTAGTCATGGGGGGCTTCAGATTTAGATGATCAGTATATTTCTGGTGGCATCCCCTCCCCAGATGAGGTAGCAGCTATAGTCGGAGGTAGTAGACATGTACAGATGTCACAATATTTAGCCGAGGACCTACTACATGCTTATAGTTTTATTTCATCTCGACTTATGATACCATTGGCTGATGTTAGAGAGGAGATTCTCAGAGATGGTCAGGCTACAGTGGCATCGACACATACCTTGAGGCAGTCACAACATTCTCATTAGTCTACACATGCTCCAGACACTAACCCACCTATACATCACTCTGTTGCTGTAGAGGAGGTGCTATGAGCTAATCAAGTCCATATCATAGATGAGGGCTGCTTGGATTCATTTGAGGAGGAGATACAAGTTGATCAGGTCCATATCACAGATGAGGGTTTGGACTCATTTGAGGATCAGCTGAGAGATTTGAGCCATATTAGATTTATGGACATGCTACTACAGTTAGACACTTCATCCATGATGCCCACTCATCTAGTTAGCCCCTTGCACTCCTCAGTGATACGTATAGCTAGAGAGAGATATGTAGGTATGAGTGATGTTGTTGATATGATCATGGGATAGGATTAGACTATACAACCTACTCTAGGTGATACACAGGTATGTACATGTACATGTGCGTTTAAATTTTTAGAAGATATGTATACATGTTGAAAATTTGTAGGATAAATCTCTATGTATATAGATCATGTTTAATAAATAGTCTATAGTTCTAAGTTTTAATTTGTAGATCATTTAAATTGATTGTGGACTAATCCTTAAATTGACAGTTAGCTCATGTCACTCCTTCCTTGAGCTCTAAGCATGTGCGTAGGAGAGATTCTTTAGATGATGTTAGTGTACAGGTTAGTTATGGTTTTTGGTACATATATGTACATGTATGTATACATGCACGTTACAATTTATATTTTTATTTTTATTTAACTCTACTTGGATTTGATGTACATACACATCTAGAGAGAGATATATTATATTTAATGTTTAAATAAATTCTACTTTTGCAGGACTCCCCCTCAGATGGTTGCTCAGTTCGTAGCCGACATGATCCTTGCTGATTTGCTCCATACTTTATAGCTAATTTACATTTATCTTTTTATAGACTTTCATATTATATATATTCATGCACATACATGGAGTTTAGACTAGATTATACTTTATACCTAGTTTGTGTTTGATCAGATTATACATACATTTGATTATATTAGATTTATACACATGTGTATACATTTGATTAGATTAGATTTATACATGTTTGAATCTTATATTAGATTTATACTATGTTTGATTAGATTGTATATTTCACATGCATGTATGTAATGAAGTTTTGACTAGATTATACTTTATATCTCTGTTGTGTTTAATTGGATTATATAGATTTATACATGTGTTTGATTATATTAGATTTATGTTTGATTAGATTAGATTTAAATACATGTTTGAATAGATTGTATATTTCACATGCATGTACAATGAAGTTTAGACTAGATTATACTTTATATCTCTATTGTGTTTGATACTAGGATTATATATATTTCCACTGCATCATGTGATATGAAGTTTAGACTAGAGATTATATATATTTCATGCACATGTACATGTGTTAGATTATATATTCCATGTGCACATGTACATACATGTTAGATTATATATGTACTTTATGTTTGATGGACTGGATTGGATATATATATATATATATATATATATATATATATATATCACGTGCACATGTTTGAAATACAAGTATATATGCATTAAAATTTAAAGGAACATGTTCAAACAAAAGAGTATGTATGAAATGAACAAACTAAACTTAATAGGTCATGTATTGAATAGTTCACATGTGGTATGTGAGCTTCTAGGTATGTATACTGTAGTTAAATAGTTGACAATATGTACATGTCCTAATTACAAATGTCCTAATTCCATATTATTTCAATTTTACAAATGTACATATTACATTCTAATTTAAATATGCATTTTTTAATTAAATTATTTTAACTAGTGATCCTTACAAATTAGATGCATTTAGAATTAGATACAATACCTTATACATACAAATTAAACATGCATTTAAACATGTACATGTACTTGAATTAACTTTGAATACATCCTAATTTGATATAATGTATTTAAACTTAAAAAATATTTATCCTTTAGTTTCAAAACAAGTTAAGAGATCTAGAATTTATCTTTAGTATTAATTCAATTCATGTGGGCTGAACCACATATGTACTTTGGATTACTAAATATATATATAGTTCATACCACATCAAGTGGTTCATAATGCTCTTCAATAACACTTAATATTTTGTCATGATCTTCACTATCTAGTCTCCACTTTTGAGACCGCCCTCGACATGGAACTATTTGAAGAATTTGGCCAACAACAATGACCAAGTGACTATACTGATATACCTTGTTGTCAATTTGGTATTCAGTGAAATGAATCCCATGTTGATGGAATCCCATATAGGAGAAAAATGCAATTACACAACAAGAAAGTTGATGGAATTTGAAATTTGCAAATACACATGTATTATCTCAAATTAATTATGCTTTCCAATTAAAACAAGATTATTTTTAATCCTATTATTCCCAATTAATTTAATTAAGATTTTTTAAATTAATTTTCATTAAAAATATTAGATTAAAAATATTGAACTAATTAATTGTTACGTAATACATATTAAATTAAATAGAAATAAAATTAAAAATACATACTTGCTTCAAGATATCTTTGTCTTCTTTCTTCTCGATATCTTTCTTCTGTTTCAAGAGAATAATTCCTTGAAGTCTTATTTTGTCTTCTCTTCTTGTTCCCCATGCTTTTACAAAAAACCTTCAAATTATTGCCCTCAAAATAATTTTCAAATTTCTTCTCTCATCCAAAAATGCGAATTATTTTAATCATTTGTGTGACAAAAAATTAAAAAAATTATGGACATTTATACGACTCCACAAATGAAAAAAAAAAAAAAAATCGTCGGCCAGAGTTCAAACGAAACCCGATAGTTAAAAATGGTCGGGTTCGTTTGAACATGACCGTTACAAAAAAGTATGGGCCAAAATCAAGCCCATTGGTTTGAGCAAATGGGGGTTCTCTCAAACCCCTTATGGTTTGAGTGAACCCCATTCGCTCGAAATATTGTTCATTCGAACCCTCCAATTAGAAGTTTTTCCCAAAAAATTTCAGAGTTCTGAAGAATTAATGACTTTGAAGCTTTCGTTCAAAGCACAAATAAAATAATATTGATAACCCAAAAATATTAGATGGTAGTACTCGGAGCAAGCTTTCCAATGAGTATAATTTTGTTATATTTTAAATTTATTATGTTCTTGTTTTTTTAATTTTATGGAAAATTGGTTTTTCACCAAACATGAACTTCTCTGTTCAACGCATTGGAAAAAATAAGAAACTAATTCAAAAAAATTCTGAAAAATATCTATGCCCCTGGTATTGATGTCTTCTTTCCAACAAAAAAAAAAATATTGAATTTTGATTTATGTAGAACAAGTTATGTGTTCAAACGTAAACCTATGTCTGAATTATGACTAGTCAGACTTCAAAACTTTATAAAATGAAAAATATTGAACATATCACTATAAACCAAATGCAAGCCTTGGATATTGATGTTAAAAACCAAAATTCAAAAGAATCTTAAAAAATGTAGTTTGTTGTAAAAAACTACTTTTCGAGGGAGATGGAAATTTTTTTTAAAAATCCTTCAAAAAAATTTGAAAAAAATGTATATAGAATCTACAAACAAAATGCTAGAAATCACTAATTTACATCATCTTCCAATTTTTAATAGTTTAAAAGTTATAGTTCTCAAAAGTTGAAGATTATTTTAAAAATGTACATCTCAGTGTCAAAAGTGGCAAAAAAGTGGGAACCATTATTGTGAATTCACCCATCGCTATTGGTTAATGAAGGTAGAATGTCTACCGAGTGAAGTTTAGTATTTACCGAGTTGCAACCGAGTAATAACAGAATGCATTGAATGAATAAAATCATTATTTAATGAAGGAAGCTGATGAGCTAGCTATGATTAAATGATTGGTATGTCGTGCATGAAGTTTGTTAAAAAATCTATGACAAAGGAAAATCGGTAGGAAGATCTACAGCTCAGATTGAACTGCAATAGCCTAGCACAAGTTCCAAGAAATGTATGCAAGCTCCAAGGTGGGGTAAAACATTTTTAGATCGAAGGATACATTGAACCTAGTCAAGTTTGAAGATCTGATGGCTATGATTGATCATGGGATATGTGATCAAGGAGATTAAGCGGTTGGCAAATTGTTTATAAATAAGGAACTATTGATAAACAATATATGTGGGCAAGTGTATGCACATGGATGCTACATAGTGATTACCGAGCACTGAAGCTTGAAGACCTATTTTGAATAACAGAGTATAGAGCCTAGTAAATGCACAAGGTAAGTCCTATGACTAAATTGTATTGAGAAAATAAGAATCTACTTTAGCATTTTAGATGTGAAGTTGCAGATAGATTTTTATTACTGTTATTTTGTAAAGTGACAGAAAATCTCTTAACCGATTGGACTTAAGAGTCTTATTTGTAAAACCCTCTAGCAAGGTGACATTATAATTGAGTGTTTGAAATCCTTTAACAAGGTGAAGATCCTAACAGATTTGAGGGAAATCCCTTAACCAGGTCACATCTAGGAATGTGTTTGTAATCTTTAACAGGATTTGCTTTTAACCGAGCATACTCTAGAAGAGTATATTTCTTAGTGGGTCTGAAATCCCACAGTGGTTTTTCCCTATTTGGGTTTCCACGTTAAATCTATTGTTATGAGTGTTATGATGTTTATATGCTTATGAGTTTGCATGTTTAGCAGTTTTCATTATATTACTGAAGTATATGTTACCGAGGTTGAATCTGTTGTTTTTATGGAAGATTAAGTTTGTATGATTCACCCCCCCCTCTCATCTTATTAGCTTGGCATCTGTACTTAACATTAAGTATCAGAACTATCAATTGGTATTAGAGATTTGGACTCTTGAAGAAAAGTTTAAAGGTATTTGAGGCAAAGATCCAAAGATTTATAAGAGAGATGCACCGAAGCTGAACAAGTCAAGTTTCTCTACATGGCAGAAAAGGATGAAGCTGCACCTATCAGGAGTTGGAGAATATGTTTTATATTAGCTGGAGAATTATTTCATTACACTGAGCACCTATCCATTGACAATGGAAGAGATAAAGGAAAAGCAAGAACATATTCAAGCAATGGTTGAAATAACATCTGCATTGACCAACTCAGAGTTTAATGATCTAGAAGGCTACAATGATGCAAAGACAATGTGGGACAAGCTCATATCTGTGTATGGTGGAGATGAACATGTTCAAAAAGAAAAAGTGGATAGTCTAAGAGGACAACTTGAATCTATGAGGATGAATGAAGCTGAGAACATAACCCCGTATAGTACAAGACTAAAGGAGATTGTCAATCAAATCAAAGGAGCAGGTGGAACTATTGAAGAAAAGGATATAACAAGTAAGTTGTTAAGAACCCTTCTACCAGCTTATGCAATCCGAGTCTCTGCAATCAATAAATTGAGGTATGTACCCAATATGCCACTTTCTTTAGATGCTACTATTGGTAAGCTACATGCATTTGAGTTAAGTAATTTTGATAACAATGGGTCTTCGGTAAATAAAGTTGAATCTGCATTTAGTTCTTTTCATATTGGTGAATCTGATGATTACAATGATAGAATGAGTAAGTACACTAAAGGGGATCACAGTGGAGCAAGTGAGAGATTTTACAAGAACATGGAAAAAGTACACAAACTATATGAGGAAATCAGAAAGCAAGAAGAGTTTGAAGCACTATTAGCTAGAAGGTTACCAAGAGGCAAAGGTAAGTATAAAGGAAAACTACCTTTGAAATGTTTCAATTGTGATAAGATAGGACATATGGCTTCTAACTGTCCTGACAAAGATTCTACTGAAAAGAGAGATTATCAAGATGACAGACAGAAAAATAATCAATATAGAGGGTATTGAGACTTCAGAAGAAGAGATAGAAAGTCATGCCTAATAGCTGATGAGGAATCAAATGATGATAAATCAGATGAAACTGATACAGAGGAAGTAGTTTATGTGGCTATCAAAGATGGATCAGATGAAGAAAGGTATGAAGAAAAAGCCCTAATATCTCACTTAAAAACTAATGATTCTTGGATCATAGATAGTGGATGCTCACATCACATGACAGGTGATAAACACAAGTTTTTTATATTAGAAGATTATGATGGACTTTATGTAAGATTTGGTAATGATGCACCATGTCTGGTAAAAGGTAAAGGATCTATAACACTTCTTGACAATGGAAAATACAATGATGTTTATTGGGTTGAAGGTTTGAAATACAATTTGTTGAGTGTAGCATAGCTAAACAACATAGGTTACCAAATAGAATTTCAGAAAGGAATTGTCAAAGTTCATGACAAGCATGGAAAGTTAGCTGCTACCGGGACACAAACAAAAGGTAACACATTTCACCTTGACTCAACTTAGAACAAGTGTTTGTATGCAAAGATAGATGATACCTGGTTATGGCATAAAAGGTTTTGTCAGGTAAATTTTAATAATCTAATCAAGATAAGAAAGAAGCACCGAGTAAGAGGTCTACCGATTTTTGAAAAACCTGAGAATGCTATGTGCCAAGGATGCCAGATGGGTAAGATGACAAGATCAATCTTTACAAGTAAGTCCTACACTTCCAAGGGAATTTTAGATCTTGTGCACATTGATCTTTGTGGTCTTATGAAAGTTCAAAGTTATTATGGTAATAAATATTTCATATTATTTGTGGATGATTATTCAAGGATGATATCAGTAATGTTTTTAAAAGAAAAATCAGAAGCTTTTCAAATGTTTAAATGGTACAAGGCAAGAGTTGAAAATGAAACAGGAAGACAACTAAAATGTCTTAGATCAGACAGAGGAGGAGAGTTCACATTTGATGAGTTCAACTTATTCTACAATGACCATGGTATAAAAAGACAAGTCTTTGCACCGAGAACTCCACAACAAAATGGGATAGCTGAGAGAAGAAACATATCTATTGTGGATTGTGCCAGAACCCTGATGATTGAAAAGAAAGTATCACAAACATTTTGGAGAAAAGCAATAAGCATAGTAGTTTACACCCTGAATCGAGTACAACTGAAGAAAGGAACTTTGAAGACACCATATGAGATCTGATATGACAAGAAACCTAATGTAGTTACTTCAAAATCTTTGGAAGTAGTTGCTATGTTCACAAAGATGATAGAAATGGCAAGTTTGATAAGAAAAGTGAAGAAGGAACATTTCTAGGTTATTCTTCTAGAAGTAAAGCATTTAAATGTCTGATCAAATCATCTAACAAAATAGTAGAAAGTGCAAATGTGAAAATTGATGAATTTGTAGAAACAAATGATGAAGGAAACTCCAAAGAACCAGAAGATTATGAAGGATTTGTCTATGTTCAACCGACAAGTATTATCAAGAGAACTGTTGAAGAAAATGAAGAGAATATCCAATTACCGAGTGATGAAGAAGATCATACAGAACCTACCGAGCCTATATTAGCCAAGTATGTCAAAAGAAATCATGCATCAAGTCAAATTATAGGAGATAAAGATGATCCAGTGATGACAAGGAACAAACTAAGACAGAACACATGTTTGATATCTGAATTTGAACCAAGAATAGTGAAAGAGGCATTTAATAGTGAAGATTGAATAAATGCTATGACAGAAGAGATTGATCAAATCAAGAAGAATTACACATGGAAATTGGTCCCAAGACCGAAGGACAAAAATGTAATTGGTACAAAGCGGATTTTCAGAAACAAGCTGAATGAAAAAGGTGAGGTCATTCGAAATAAAGCAAGACTGGTTTGCAAAGGTTATGCCCAAGAAGAAGGAATTGATTATGGTGAGAATTTTACACCTATGGCAAGACTTGAAGGAGTAAGAACATTGTTGGCATATGCTACTTTCAAGAATTTTAAGGTATATCAAATGGATGTCAAATCTGCATTTCTGAATGGTATATTAGAAGAAGAAGTTTTTATTGAACAACTTGAAGGATTTGTTGAAGACAAGAACAAAGATCAGGTATGTAAATTGAACTATTGGCATTTTTTATGTTTATGTTGTGATTTTCATTGATGGACACACACTTGTATTGAGATCCCCTTTATATGTATGAGCTAGAGCTCAACCAGTATTAGTTCCAACTGGTATGTTGTATTCTAGTCTTTAGACTATTGGTGATTTTGCTGAATGTGTTTCCCGAACTAAAGCGGCATGTCGACCCCAAGTGGCTCATAGATCTCAAGCGGTACAAGGGAGCAAAGTGGCATAACACATTCTTACCACTCTTCATTTTTGTCAAATCGGCAACCGGTATTTTGTATGAATCGGTAATACTCTGTGATGAGTTACCAATCCACCGATTGATTGATGGTGCCGACACACTAACGACGCTTTTTGTGTCATGTTACTAAGTATGTCTAGATTCATTGAACCTAGGAAATTGTAATGTAATCCTATTGGACTAACATGAAATCAGATTCCTTTAAAAGGACATCATGTCTAGGGTTTTAGGTTGTTGCTGAAAGGGTCTATGTTGTGACTAGGGTTTAAGGTGGTTGTTGCAAGAGCGATCTTATCTGAGAAGATCAAGTTGTAACTAAAAGAGATAGAGAAGACTGAAGTAATGCTGAAATGCATTAGCAGTGAGCTATACTGGATCTAACCAAGCAGTTTGTGCTATTAGATAGATCAAACACTTGTTGATTACTCACATCTTTGACAAGTCTGTAGCCCTTAATCGGGTAGGCCCAAAAGCCTATTGTAAAATCCTCTGCGAGGTGGTTCACTTCTGTGAATCTAAAATCCTCTAACAAGGTAGTCTTTAATTGGACTTATCTCCTAACAAAGATTGAGATTCTTAATAGGATTTGTTCTGGTGAAGAACATTGTAAGACCTTAACCGGTCTGACCTTAACTACTCTAGTTTCTATTATGCAAATAGTGACTTGTGAGTTCCATCTCACCGTGGTTTTTCCAATTTGAGTTTCCACGTCAAATATCTTGTATTATGGTTGTATTGCTTTTGTGGGTGAATGCTTTATTTGCATTTTGGTTTGCATGTGTGATAATTAGTCTGTTTGTTAGACTGTTTTACCGATTTATCTTCAGACTGTTTAAGTGTCTAAGTACAGAGATTTTTGGCATACTAATTCACCCCCCCCTTTACTATTCATGAATTGGTATCAGAGCCAACCTTTCTCTAAGTTTAACCACTTGGAAAGAGATATGGGGGAATACACCTTGAGGGAACTTACTCAATGACTCACTTAGTCTGAGCAAGCCTATGATGATCTTATGGTCAAATACAAGGCATCTCAAGCAAAAAGGAGAGAACATGCAGAGAAACTGATGGAGCTATCTGAAAGTAGCTCTGAAGATGAAGAAAATATAGAAGCCATGATTGTAGAAGTAAATAAGCTAAATGATTCAACCTCCAATCTGAGAAAGGAGTTGGAAGGACTAACTATCCAGTTTATTCAAGAGCTTGAGAACTGGAGGAAAGCTGAAGATTGGGTAAAGGACAGAGATCATGGGATCTCCAAGTTGAAGCAAGAGATTAGTGCCCTGAATGCTCAACTCCATGCAAGCAGGATGGAAAAGGAAGACATACAAGGAGAACTGAACATAGCCATCTCTGAAAATGCAAGCCTAATGGAGTCAAATACTACTATTTCCAAAGAACTCTCTGAGTCAAAGGAAATACTTGCTAAGTTTAGCAAAAGTACTGTCAAGCTAGAGAAAAAGCTTGAGTCATCAAGACTGGTAAATAATACCAATGGACTTGGTTTCTCTAGACATGAGGAAGGAGAATCCTCGGGCACAAATGTTGAAGCATCAAAAAAGCAACCGACACTCAAAGGAAAAGGTAAGCAAAAATTCAAACTTGTTTTCTTTAACTGTCTTAAAGAAGGACACACTGCCAATGTATGTAGGAGCAAAGCCTACAATGATTTTCCTTATTTTATCAACAATGTACCTAGATCCAATAAGTTCAATGGTCATTGTTATGCATGCAACAAGTTTGGACATAGAGCATCTGAATGTAGGTCTGTCATGAACAATACCGGAAGATATCCTCAGAGGACCCAAGGAGCTAGTCTAGAATCTTTTGTGAACTAGAACCCTAACCGATTTAATGCTTACAATTATCAGTCAGACGACAATGGTTATCAACCGACAAGCGGATGGAGAGCAAACTATTGGATTTGTCATGGACATGGTCACACTGCTACTACATGTAGAAGGAAGAATGGAAACATGAACAATGGACCTTGGAGAGCACCTGGATTGGTTTGCTATCACTGCAACAAACCGGGTCACATTGCAAGATTCTATAGAAGCAGAAAGAGTATATCTGAGGATATATCGGTCACACAAAAAGGAGAAATTGATGTTGAAAGAGTTCAAGTAGACATGAACAAAACCTGGAGTAAGAAACCAACAATGTTGGAAGAGGAACCGGTTTTTGCACCTAGTGTGGAAATATCGAAACCAACAAACTAAGCTCCAAAGAGGCTTAGGGGGAGCAAACGGTGAAATGATTGTGAACCCCCCGGTCACACCGGTAAAAGACCTTAACTGGTATGGAATACCTGTCACTTGGCAGAAGACCGGAAATGGTAAAAGAGGAAAATTAGGGTTTATGCCCTAATAGAGGAGCATTAATGGTGGTGGGTGAGAGACATGTATAAAAGCATATTTCAAATCATTTCTCTCTATTTATTTTTGAGAGAAGTAAAGTTTTTCAAAGTGCAGAGCGAAGAAAAGGCGATTTGAGCTAAGATTTTAGGAAATTGACAAGTCTTGAAGGAGATTCAAACTTAGTTTGCAAATGGTTGTGGAGAACACAAAGCGGTGATTTAGCAACCGATGGAGAGTGAAGTGAAGAAAAATCAGGAAGCCCTAAATTCACATTTTAAAGGTATTTTTCATGTTCTTGAAATACTCTACAATGGCTTCCACATCTCATACCAGTTCTAGTACATCCATTGAGTCGGAAAGTTTCATTCAAAGGAAGTCCAAATACAATGCCCTATCACAAGTTTCGGTTGGAGTAATAGTTGAAGAAGGAATTTTTGATTATATTGATTGCAAAATAGAAGACCTAGGGTCTTTAGCTATTCATACCCAATTGGGTTTATTTTGTGGCAAGGACAAGAAAATCAAACCGGAGTTTAGTATCCTAGAGAAGAAGAAACTCCATAATGCAGTATACTTTCTGGAAGACTTTACAAAGGATCATATTAGGATCATTTTGAGCAGAGTCCATGGTAACAAGATGTACCTGGAGAGGACGCATGATATCACACCTCAGGTAATTCATGTAGTCACCAGTTTTTGCAACACAGGAGAAGTGCCAGCCCTAAGAATGGTAAGCAAAATAGAAATGGCCAAGCTCACTAGTTCAATAAGTGACTCACGGGGTATGACAGTTAATCCTATCAAGGATGATTTGGTGAAATACGCCTACATGGTGATAGGCTACAAAACATTCTCATCCAGCAGGATTAATTTTGTATCTGTTGCAGTGGTAAATGCCGCTTATTGGATGATTAAAGAGGATGCATCATTTGACCTATGCACCAGTATGCAGAGGAAACTCTTGTCTAATTTGAAGTCGATTAAACAAGATAATGCATTGAGATTCAAGTTCAGACAACTATTGGTTGGGTTGTTTTTCTATTTCCAAGGCTACTTTGCTGGAGTAGGAGATGTCCAATGGTCCCCTGACCAACCGGTAACCAAACAGATCAAGGAAAGCATACAAGCCATTGGAACTGGTTACCCTGATGTACTAAACAAATATTTTGATGAGTTCTGGAGGAAGATGAGTCAAAGGGTAAGGATCTCAAGTGACATCATTAAGAAATATGAAGATGACATTTGTTTCACCATCTAGGTGGACAAATGCTTAATGGAGGCTGTTGAGCCTAGAATGGAAGAAGTGGAGCCAATGGGCTATGAGGTGATGTATGATATGCTGGAAGGGTATGCCTCAACCCTTATTGCCTCACCTCTTGATCCTAAGGCTAAGAGGACTGGAACCTATTTGGAGAGGATTGCACCAGCCAAGGAACCCTCTGTTAAGAAAGGAAAAGAACTAGTTGCAAAGAAAGCAAAGGTAGTGCCTGCAGCATCAGCATCGGCTACCTCTGCAACTCCAAGAGTGACCAAGCAGTCACCTGCAAAGAAGAAACTGGAAGTGACACTGGCAAAAGTCTTTGAAAGAAAAAGGAAGACTAAGACAAATGAAATGGACTCTGAAGAGACCAAGTTTGATGAAAAGCCAAAGAAGGCCAGACAGACAAAGAATATGAAGAAGAATGAACCAGCAGCATCCGCACTGATAAATATTGATATCTCCTCATACTAACCTTTGACACATTTTCAAAGGACAATTAAGAACATTAGGAGAAAATTACTGCATGATTTAGTAGATTATTATGATGATTTTAGTGATGAGGAGAAAGAAGAAGTATTACAGGAAATCATTATTTATTTGTGTAAAAATGACTGGTCGCCATCAGAGATTAAATCTCAGACACCAGATTCATTATATAAAGCATTAGATAATGAATGGCGCATTGCCATTGAAAAAGAACAGGAGATTAGAGAGAAAGTCTTTGCTCAATACTTTCCCAACCTCTCAAATTCAGAATTATTTGATGTTTTGGACCAAAATAAAGGACTCTTCTTCACAAGGAGAAGAAGACTCTAGCTGTTGGAGGGAAGAGATGATGATGTTGAAAAAGACACTCATCAATATATGAATCATGCTATTCAAGCTCACAAAGCACGAATGGTCAACCTGCAAGAAGAAAAAGAACTGGTCATATCCAAACCAGATGAAGTTTTTGATGAAGAAGGAAACCCAATTGAAGAACCAATCGACACCATTGATGTTGATGCTCTAGACATAGAAGATGTCACTCAGGACATACCTTCTGATGGAACAAAATAGGGGCAACAAACCAAACAGGGCAGTGAGCAAGCCAAGGACACACAGGAAGTGGCTAAGGAATAGGAAGAGAAGAAGAAGAGGGATGAAGATGAGAAAAAGAGAAAAGAGGAAGAGAAGAGAAAAAAGGAAGAGGAGAAACAAAAAGATGAAGAGAAGAAGAAGCAAGAAGATGATAGGAAGAAGATAGAAGAAGAGGATAAGGAAGAAAAGAAGAAAAAGGAAGAGGAAGAAAAGAAGAAGAAGGAAGAGGAAGAAAGGAAGAAGAAGGAAGAGGAAGAAAAGAAGAAAAAGGAAGAGGAAGAAAAGAAGAAGAAGGGAGAGGAAGAGAAAGAAGAGAGGAAGAGGAAGGAAGCAGAGAGGAAAAAGAAAGAAGAGGAAGACAAGGACCAAGAACAAAAGAAAGAAGCAGAGAAAAGGAAGAAGGAAGAAGCAGACAAGGCAGTGAAAGCAATGAAGAGCACACAGATGGAGACTTCAAAGGCAACCGGGAGTCAAGCCAAACCAGCTGATATCTCCAGTCCTATCGATCTCCAGTCTGCAAGTGAGTTAGAGCTTATACAGAGCATCAAGGTTGCTCAAAAGTGCCTTGAAATCATTTGCAGGAAAAAGGAGCAAGACATAATTTAGGTGGCTATAGACACCCTTACCGGTTTGATCTCTAGTACCAATCTTCCTAACACTAAATCATCACTAGCACAGCTCAAACTACTATGTACTGTAGTGGATGATCAGGTGCAAAGCTTGGAAGAAGCAGCTGAGGAAAATGTCAAGAAAGAGCATCAAAAGGCTCTTAACATTGCTCTAGTGAAAAAGTTGAATGAGCTCCAGTCTAAACTTCTGAAAAACCAAAAGGATATAAGGGATTCTTTGGATGAGGGAAACTTGCTACTAAGCAAAATCTATCAACCTCATCTATTTTACAATGATGTGCTAACTCAAAAGCAAAAGCTTCAAATAGACTTACAGTCCTACTTGAGCACATTTAAGCCACCTTATGATTCCTTTGTAACTTATGGGCAAACCGTTCACCAGTTCTAGATCCAGTCAGCCAAAATGGAGCAAGAGATCAGTACATGATCTAGAGATTTGTAGGAGCTACAACTGGTTTTACTTCCACATCTGCAAATTCTTTAGAAGTTTTATTTGAACCTGGATGCCTTGATAGTTATGCAAGAGCTAAGAACAGTTGATGCCATGGAGGAATAGGTATACCAAATGCAAACAAAGAAAGAAGTGGCCACCTCCCTACTTGAGTCCTGGTCTCTATCCATGAAACAATTTGTGCAGGACTATAAATCAGTTTTTGACAAGTATTATTCATTGTTGTCATAAACTTTTATTATTTCAATATCAAATGGAAATAGGGTTATTCAGTGGTACTTTGTCATTTTTGGCAAAGGGGGAGAAGTACTCTATCTATTTTGGAGACAAATAGGGAGAAGTATCTATTTTTAAAATTTTGATATATGCTATATGCTCTGATATCTCAATGTTTATGCTCTGTATGCAAAATTGCTATACATTGTATTGATTAAGGGATAGTGTATATGCTTAGGGGGAGCAATTTTGTTAATGACATGTTTTTGTTGTAAAACACTTAGATGTCAAAATTTTATTTTCCTAAGTGTTACCATCAATGCCAAACGGGGAGATTGTTGGCATTTTTGATGTTTATGTTGTGATTGTCATTAATGGACACACACTTGTATTGAGATCCCCTTTATATGTATGAGCTAGAGCTCAACAGGTATTTGTTCCAACCGGTATGTTGTATTCTAGTCTTTAGACTATTGGTGATTTTGCAGAATGTGTTTCCCAGACTGAAGCGGCATGTTGACCCCAAGTGGCTCGTAGATCTCAAGCGGTATGAGGGAGCAAAGCGTCATAACACATTCCTACCAGTCTTCATTTTTGTCAAACCAACAACCGATATTTTGTATGAACCTATAATACTTTGTGATGAGTTACCAATCCACTAATTGATTGACGGTGCCAACACACTAACGGTGCTTTTTGTGTCATGTTACTAAGTATGTCTAGATTCATTGAACCTCAAAAATTCTAATGTAATCCTATTGGACCGACATGAAATCAGATTCCTTCAAAAGGACATCATGTCTAGGGTTTTAGGTTGTTGTTGAAAGGGTCTATGTTGTGACTAGGGTTTAAGGTGGCTATTGCAAGAGCGATCTTATCTGAGAAGATCAAGTTGTAACTGAGAGAGATAGAGAAGACTGAAGTAATGTTGAAATGCATTAGCAGTGAGCTATATTGGATCTAACCAAGCAGTTTGTGTTATTAGATAGATCAAACATTTGTTGATTACTCATATCTTTGACAAGTCTGTAGCCCTTAATTGGGTAGGTCCAAAAGCCTATTGTAAAATCCTTTGACAAGTTGGTTCACTTCTATGAATCTAAAATCCTCTAACAAGGTAGTCTTTAATCAGACTTATCTCCTAACAGAGATTGAGATTCCTAATAGGATCTATTCTGGTGAAGAACATTGTAAGACCTTAACCAGTCTGACCTTAACTGGTCTAGTTTCTATTCTGCAGATAGTGACTTGTGAGTTCCATCTCACCGTGGTTTTTCCAATTTGGGTTTCCACGTCAAATATCTTGTGTTATGGTTGTATTTCTTTTGTGGGTGAATGCTTTATTTGCATTTTGGTTTTCATGTGTGGTAATCGGTCTGTTTGTTAGACTGTTTTACCGGTTTATCTTCAAACTATTTAAGTGTCTAAGTACAGAGATTTTTGGCATACTAATTCACCCCCCCCCCCCCCCCCTCTTAGTATTCATCATGAACAAAGCTTTATATGGTTTGAAACAAGCACCTAGAGCATGGTATGAAATGTTGCACTCTTATTTAATCAAGATTGGTTTTATGAGAACAAGTGCAAATAGCAATATGTACATGAAGAATGATAAAAAATGGAATACTGATCTCAGCCATATTTGTTGATGATATTATATTTTGTGGAAATAACTCTCTATGCAAGAACTTTGGAAATGAAATGAGCAAAGAATTTGAGATGTCATTAATCAATGAGATAAAGTATTTTATAGGTTTACAAATACTGCAAATGAAACATGAGATTTTCATTACTCAATCCAAGTACATCAAGGAAATCTTGAAGAAATTTGGAATGGAGGACTCAAAACTAATAACTACTCCTATGACTACCAACTGTAAACTATCAAAGAGTGATGAATCAACATCTGTTGATGAGACACTTTACCAATCCATGATTGGAAAGCTACAATATGTTGTTCACAATAGGCTAGATGTAGCACATGTAGTAGGTATAGTTGCAAGATTCTTTGAAAATCCCAAGGAAAGACACATGATAGCAATCAATAGAATTTTCAGATACTTGAAAGGCACTGAAGATTATGGCTTAGTATATCAGAAAGGAAATATTTTTAATTTAAAAGTTTATACTGATGCTAATTGGGCAGGCAACATTGACGATAGAAAAAGCACAAGTGGAGGAGATTTCTTTTTAGGAGAAATACTAGTGAGTTGGCTTAGCAAGAAATAAGGATGTGTTTCATAGTCAACAGCAGAAGCTGAATACATTGCTGTGACATTGAATTGTACCAATATAGCATGGATCAAACAACTGTTGGAAGGTATAAATGAGAAAGTTACCAAGCCAGTAACTATATTCTGTGACAATACTAGTGCCATAAACATTTCAAAGAATCTTGTTATGCACTCTAAGACAAAGCACATCTCTATCAAATATCATTATCTTAGAGAAGAAGCTCAAGAGAAGAAAGTGGTGTTGGAGTATGTTAGCACAAAGGAACAAATAGTAGATATCTTCACCAAGCCACTGCCAAGGGACACTTTTGAGTATCTCAGAAGTAAGTTAGGGGTCCTACCCCTATCTTCCATTCATTGATTGAGTTCGGTGAAAGCATCAATTCGATGACTCTACAGAATATCTTTTAGGAGTTGATGTTGATTTACACACTTTAGGAGTTTTTTTTCTTTCTAAAGGTGTGCAGGAAACAATAATAGGGAATAGGAATTGAAGACAAAATGCTCTGACCGAGAATAAGTTGACACATAACTGCAAGGAATTCACTTCATACATGAACAAATCATGTTTTAGCTCTTTACTTTTTGGCATTGTTGTCAAAGGGGGAGAAGACTGAAGAAAAGGGGAGAAGACTAATGTATGGGGGAGAAGACTGATGACAGGGAGAGAGCATTTCAACATTTCAGCAATCTGAATCCAAATCAATTAGGTCAAATCAATTGGTTTTGCCATCAATGCCAAAGGGGGAGATTGTTGGCATTATAATAGACAAAGGGAGATTATTGGCATTCCAATTACAATAAGTTAAGGATATTGAGAAGGTTGTTGATGATTATGGATATAACTGATTAAGGATGTTTACTGTCTTCATATTATTATTTTGTCATTGATGTCAAGAAATTGATTTTCTAATTCAGTATGATGTTGCCATATCTTAAGAAGTATGATTTGGTGAGTATAAAGATGTCGATAAAAGACACAAAAAGAATGTGATGAATAAGGGGAGGAATAAGTTATTCAATGGGAAACTATTACCGAGTTAGACAATGATGAGATCATGATGTTTAGATTATTTTGATATCCTACATTTGTTGTTGATTGTAAGGTTAATACTATACTATGTTACCGAGAAAAAAACCTAGTCGGTAAACCCTAAGGTTATCGCTATCGGTTAATGAAGGCAGAATGTCTACCGAGTGAAGTTTAGTATTTACCGAGTTGCAACCAAGTAATAATAGAATGCACTGAATGAATAAAAATATTATTTAATGAAGGATGCTGATGAGCTGCCTATGATTAAATAATTGGTATGCCATGCATGAAGTTTGTTAAAGAATCTATGACAAGGGAAAATTGGCAGGAAGATCTACAGCTCAGATTGAACCGCAATACCCTAGCACAAGTTCCAAGAAATGTATGCAAGTTCCAAGGTGGGGTAAAACATTTTCAGATCGAAGGATACATTTAACCTGGTAAATTTTGAAGATCTGATGGCTATGATTGATCATGGGATATGTGATCAAGGAGATTAAGCAGTTGGCAAATTGTTTATAAATAAGGAACTATTGATAAAAAATGTATGCAGGCAAGTATATGCACAGGGATGCTACATAGTGATTACCGAGCACTGAAGCTTGAAGACCTATTTTGAATAACAGAGTATAGAGCCCAGCAGATGGACAAGATAAGTCCTATGACTAAATTGTATTGAGCAAATAAGAATCTGCTTTAGCACTTTTTATTATTGTTATTTTGTAAAGTGACAGAAAATCTCTTAACCAAGTGGACTTAAGAGTCTTATTTGTAAAGCCCTCTAGCAAGGTGACATTTTGATTGAGTGTTTGAAATCCTTTAAAAAGGTCACTTCTAACAAGGTGAAGATCCTAACAGATTTGAGGGAAATCCCTTAACCAGGTCACATCTAGCAATGTGTTTGTAATCTTTAACAAGATTTGCTTTTAACCGAGCATACTCTAGAAGAGTATATTTCTTAGTGGGTCTAAAATCCCATAGCGGTTTTTCCCTATTTGGGTTTCCACATTAAATCTGGTGTTATGAGTGTTATGATGTTTATATGCTTATGAGTTTGCATGTTTAGCAGTTTTGGTTATATTACTGAAGTATATGTTATCAAGGTTGAATCTGTTGTTTTTATGGAAGATTAAGTTTGTATGATTCACCCCCCCCCTCTCATCTTATTAGCTTGGCATCTATACTTAACATAAAGTATCAGAACTATTAGTTGGTAGTCTTAGTTTTAGGGTTTTGGGTTGAAGCATTCCGAGCCTGTGTGATTCAATCGATGACATCTTGTGATAAAGTTAACATTGTAATGAAGATCAGATCGTGTCGCCATGTTAGCCTTGTGTGCACGAAATATTTCCTTGATGATCTTGCATGGAGCTTGATCCTATCCACCTCGGGAATGTGCGAAGTCTCTGTAAATAGTGGAGAATGCATGATGGGTTATCAACTTCTTGAAGTGGCAAAGAATGAACATTGGAGAACATCTTGAGATCTGTTCAAGACTGTTGCATTCAATGCAGTATGATTAATGGTCAGGATTGAACTGATTGAATTTTTAAACTTAAATGTTTAGGGTTTAGGGTTTATGCTACTGACCTATCTATTTCCTATAAGGTCGATGATGTTTTTCATTATGAAGTTGTTGGCAAATGTTATGTGTGTATCCAAGTGAAGAGATACTTGATTCTTGCCAGACCAAAGAAGTGTGTTGATACCTGCAGAGTGTGATTGCAAAAGCAAAGGAGCTAAAAGAGGATTTTCCTTGGCATTGTGTGCTATTATCATATCAGTGTATTACCTGTTGACTTCTAACCATTTCAATAGTTGAAAATACCTTAACTGGGTAGCTTTAATAGGCTTTTGTGTAAATCCTTTAATAGGGTGACTCAATTCAATGAGTTCTTCAAATCCTCTTGCGAGGTAACCTTTAACAGGGTTCTAACCTTTAACCAGGTATTTAGCCATCCCTTAACCAAGTGATCCCTAGCAGAATTGATTCCTAGTAGAACCTATTGTAAAAGTCTTTAACCGGACTAGGCTCCTAACAGAGCATACTTCAAAAAAGTTTAAAGAATAGCTTGTGGATATTCATCCCCACTGTGGTTTTTCCTAGTTGGGTTTCCATGTGAAAAATCAGTGTGTCATGTGTGATCCTTTTCATGTGATGGTTTAATGTTTTATGTTAAGTGGTAAAACATGTTGAAACAATAATCATTATATTTCTAATGATATATTACTTGTTTATGCATAAGGGTGAAGTCGAAATGAGATATTAGATTGTGTGAATATCTAAGTGTTATCGGTTTATGTCTTTCTCATTCTCACTATGTTTTACCGGTAGTGCCCTGAATTAGATCGGTGTTACTATTTACCGGTTAAGTGTAGTCTTCGCAGTCAAACTAGTTCAAGGAAAGTTTTTGTTTGTACTGATTCACCCCCCTCTCAGTACCAGTTTGGTACTAACTGTTCTTCATTATTCATCAATTGGTATCAAAGCATCCTCCAGGTCCTCTATGTTGTAAGCTTAACCGCTTGAGGAAAAGATTCTACTCTAATGATGAAGAGGGAAGGTCCAAATTTTAACAGAGATAACTTTAAGATATGGAAGGATTGAATGAAGATCTACATTAGAAGCATGGGTGCTCATCACTAGAGCTATGTTGAGAATGCTTATGTTATCCCTACCGGTACTCTCACTGATGATCAAAGAAGAGAGATTCAGGAGAATGGGCAAGTCATGGAAGCCCTAATCAGTAGTCTATCTGACATTGAGTTTATTGTTGTTCAAGATAAAGACAATCCCAAAGAAGTATGGAATGCTCTAGAGAATATCTATGGCGGTGATGAGCATGTGAAACAAGCTAAGGAAGAGAGCCTTAGGGGAAAGTTTGAAGACATGTAGATGGTCGAAGGAGAGACCATTCAATAATATGGAATAAGAATCAAAACTGTTGTTGGAGGCATCAAGAGTGCAAGAGGTAAAATAGATGATTCCACTATTGTTAGCAAAGTCTTGAGATCCTTGTTACTAGTCTATGCAATAAGGGTTGCTACTATTCAAGAGTTGAGGTCTATAGACAAGACAAAGGTATCCCTAGACTCTATCATTGCTAAGTTGACCGCATAAGAGCTAAATAATTATGATGGCAGTATTGAGAAGACTGAATCAGCCTTTAGAGCATCTACTACACCATCTAGAAAGGGAAAAGAAGCTAGTACCAATTGTGAACCAAGACAAAGCAGAGAAATGGATGATGAGGAGATCCTAATGGAATTTGAAGCTCTTCTTGCCAAGAGACTTCCTAAGGGAACTGGTAAATACAAAGCTAAGCTCCCTTTGAAATTCTTTTCTTGCAATAGGATAGGACACATTTCTATAAACAGTCTTGATGGTGATAATAAGGACAAACCGAAGAAGTTCAAGAAGTTCAAAGGAGGAAACATGAGAAAATGTTTTTTAGTAGTTGATGAAGGTGTCATTGGTGAGGAATCAAAAGATGAAGAAAGTGAAGACATTGTGTTTGTAGAAGTTAAGGAAGATGTGTCAGACAAGAAGGCTCTTGTCTCCTGCTTTGATAATTCCAATGAATGGATTATTGACAGTGGCTGTTCTCACCACATGACTGGTGACCAGAGTAAGTTTCTATCTCTGGAAGAGTATGATGGTGGTATGGTCTGATTTGGTAATGATGCACCATGTATGGTAAAAGGAAGAGGGTCCATCTCTCTAAATGGAAAAAGTAGTGCTGATAATGTGTATTGGATAGAAGGTCTCAGGCACAACCTTTTGAGTGTTGCCCAGCTGAATGATAATGGACTAACTATGGAATTCAAAAAAGGAGTGTGCAAAATAAAAGGAAAGAGTGGTGAATTGATGGTCACCGGTATGCAGACTAGAGGTAACTTATTTCAACTGAATGCAAATATCAGTACATGTCTAATGGCTAAGTTTGATGATAGCTGGATATGGCATAGGAGACTTTTCCATGTAAACTTTGATAATATTGTGAAGGCCAGTAAGATCAAGGCAGTTAGAGGATTATTTGTGCTGAGAAAATGAGAGAATCCTTTGTGTAGAGAGTGTTAACTCAGGAAAATTTCTTCCTCAACCTTCAAAGGTAAATCTTTCACTATAGACAATTTACTTGATCTTGTGCATACTAATTTGTGTGGTCCTATGAAAACTAGGAGTGTGCAGGGAGATAGGTACTTTATGATTCTCACTGATTATTGCTCAAGAATGATGTGAGTCACATTATTGAAAGATAAGTCTGAAGCCTTTAGAAATTTCAAAGCTTTTAGAGCACTAGTCGAAAAGGAGAGTGATAAAAGGATTAAGTGCCTAAGAACTGATCAAGGAGGGGAATTCACTTCTGGTGAATTCAACAAGTAATATGAAGAGAACGGCATCAAGAGGAAACTGTCTGCCCCCCAGACTCCACAGCAGAATGGCCTAGCAGAGAGGAACAACCGAACTATAGTTGAAGTAGCCAGAATGATGTTGATTCAAGGGAAGGTTGCTCACACCTTCTAGAGAGAAGTGATGAGCACTGTAGTCTACAATATGAATTAGGTACTCATCAAGAAAGGAAAGGATAAAACTCCTTATGAGTATTAGACTAGTAAGACACCAATGGTAAGCTACTTTAGAGTGTTTGGTGGAAAATGTTATATCAAGAGGAGTGAACATCAGAGAAATTTTGATGCAAAATATGATGAGGGAATATTCCTAAGGTATTCCACCAAGAGAAAAGCTCTCAAATGTTTCAACAATAGGACTTAAAGAATTGTTGAAAGTACCAATGTTAGAGTTGATGAAACTTCTGAGAAACCTAAGGAAACTGACAGTGAGCAAGTGGTAGATGAACTGGTTGTAACCTTCTGGGAACCAGTTGCAAAATAGCCTACTACCAGTAATAGTGCTTCTACATCGGTAGATGTTGATGCTAATGAAGATGAAGATGAAGAAGAAAAGCAAGAGGAAACTGCTAAGATCATTCCTAGGTATGTAAAGTTGAATCATGATCCAAAGCAAATCATAGGAGACAAGGATGTAGGAATTCTTACAAGGAAAAGGGTCAGAGAAAACTCTTGCATGATCTCTAAATTTGAGCCTAAAACTTTTAAAGAGGCACATAAAGATCAAGACTGGATCAAGGCAATGGAAGAGGAACTTGACCAGATAGAAAAGAATGGCACATGATCTTTGGTACCCAGACCTGAGCATAAAAATGTCATTGGCACCAAATGGGTTTTTCAAAAATAAGTTGAATAAAGATGGTACAGTGGTAAGAAACAAAGCCAGACTAGTGTGTAAGGGATATCCTCAATAAGAAGGAGAAGACTATGGAGAAACCTTTTCTCTAGTAGCTAGATTGGAAGGAGTTCGTATACTTCTTGCATATATAGCCTTCAAGGGATTCAAAGTATATCAAATGGATGTAAAATCTGCATTCCTGAATAGAATACTTGAAGAGGAGGTGTATATAGAGAAATTAGATGGGTTTGCCCTATCAAAAAATAGTGACATGGTGTATAGGCTACATAAAGCCTTGTATGGATTGAAGCAGGCACCTAGAGCATGGTATGAACACTTACACTCCCATCTTGTGAAGATTGGATTTCAAAGAACAAGTGAAGATAGCAATATCTATCTGAATTTAGAAGGAGATCAGATTCTAATCTATGAAGTATTTGTTGATGACATAATTTTTGGAGGAGATGACAAGATGAGTCATGATTTTCCAGATGAGATGAAGAAGGAATTTGAGATGTCACTTATAGGGGAGATTAAGTTCTTCATTGGACTACATATTCAACAAATGAAAGATGGTATCTTTATCACTCAATCTAAACATTTCAAAGAAGTGTTGAAGACCTTTGGCATGGAAGACAACAAACTGGTTGGTACACTGATGGTGACCGGTTGTAAATTGTCTAAAGAGGATGACTCAACATTGGTAAATGAGAAGGAATATCGATCAATGATTGGTAAGTTACAATATGTAGTACATAGTAGACTGGACATTGCACATGTAGTGGGCATTACTGCACGGTTCCAAAAAATTCCAAGAGAATCCCACTTGGTAGCAATCAAGCGGATTCTTAGATATCTAAAGGAAACTATTGACTATGGATTATGGTATCCATATAGTAATGATTTCAACCTCAAAGTGTTTATAGATGCTGATTGGGCTGGTAATGTGGACGACCGGAAGAGCAGAACTGGTGTTGCATTCTTTCTTGGTGGTAGACTAGTCTCATGGATGAGTAAGAAGCAAAGTTGTATCTCTCAGTCTATAGTAGAAGTGGAATATATTGCAGCATTTATTAACTACACCCAGACAATTTGGATGAAGCATGTATTAAGTGGTTTCAAAGTTCCTATATCTGAACCGGTGAGTATATTCTATGACAACACAAGTGCAATTAATATTTCTAAGAATCCAGTTTTGCATGCTAGAACCAAGCACTTTGAGATCAAGTATCATTTCTTGAGGGAGAAGGTTCAGAACAAAGAGGTGGTATTGGAACATGTTTCCAGTAAGGAGTAGTTAGCAGACATATTCACCAAGCGTCTACTGAAGGCTACATTTACCTATTTAAGAGGTGAATTAGGGGTGTTGCCCCTTCAAGAGGTGAACTAAAGGTATGTGCTCCAAATCAGTCAGGTATTGCATTGATAAATCTTTTTTAGGATTGGTGTATTGAAGGATGCTACTCCTTAGGAGGAGGAGCATAGTGGAACATAATTGTTTGTGCCTCCACTTTAGCATTGTTGTCAAAGGGGGAGAAGATATCTATAGTTTTGGGGAGAAGATATGAAGCAGAGAGATATCTTTGTATATTGCCATCAATGCCAAAGGGGGAGATTGTTGGCATATGTGCAGAGCTTGATGACATGATGGTATTGTATGTTGTCATTGATGTCAATATGCTAAAGTATGAACTGGTATATTGAAGTAAGGAAACTGGCAAGAGAACCGGTATGTTATTGTTATTGAAGTAAGCAAACTAGCAAGAGAACTGGTAGGTTATTGTGAACTGGTATATGTGAAAAAGTGAAGTGGTATGTTGGAATGAGAACCAATATATGGGAATTTTTGTATCGGGGTTTCATTTGGCATGACTACCAGTTGGTAGTCTCAGCTTTAGGGTTTTTGGTTGATGCATTCCAAGCCTATGTGATTCAATTGATGACATCTTGTGATAAAGTTAACATTGTAATGAAGATCAAATCATGTTTCCACGTCAGCCTTCTACACGTGAAGGATTTCCTTGAGGATCTTGCATGGAGCTTGATCCTATCCACCTCGAGAATGTGTGAAGTCTCTATAAATGGTGGAGAACATGTGATGGGTTATCAACTTCCTGAAGTGGCAAAGAATGAATGTTGGAGAACGTCTTGAGATCTATTCAATATTGTTGCATTCAATGCAGTATGATTAACGATCAGGATTGAACCGATTGAATTGTTAAACCTAAATGTTTAGGGTTTAGGGTTTATGCTACCGACCTATCTGTTTTCTATAAGGTCGATGATGTTTTTCATTATGAAGTTGTTGGGAAATGTTATGTGTGTATCCAAGTGAAGAAATACTTGATTCTTGCCAGACCAGAGAAGTGTGTTGATACCTACAGAGTGTGATTGCAGAAGCAAAGGAGCTAAAAGAGGATCTACCTTGGCATTGTGTGCTATTATCAGATCAATGTATTACCTGTTGACTTCTAACCATTTCAGTAGTTGAAAATCCCTTAACCAGGTAGCTTTAATAGGCTTTTGTGTAAATCCTTTAACATGGTGACTTAATTCAATGAGTTCTTCAAATCCTCTTGTGAGGTAACCTTTAACAAGGTTCTAACCTTTAATTGGGTATTTAGCCATCCCTTAATCGAGTGATCCCTAGCAGGATCAATTCCTAGCAGAACCTATTGTACAAGTCTTTAACCGAACTAAGCTCCTAACAGAGCAGACTTCAGAAAAGTTCAAAGAACAACTTGTGGGTATTCATACCCACCGTGGTTTTTCCCAATTGGGTTTCCATGTGAAAAATTAGTGTGTCATGTGTGATTCTTTTCATCTGATGGTTTAGTGTTTTATGTTAAGTTGTTAAACATGTTGAAACAACCATCATTATATTTTTGATGATATATTACTTGTTTATGCATATGGCTGAAGTGTAAATAAGATATTAGATTGTGTGAAGATCTAAGTGTTACCAGTTTATGTCTTTCTCATTCTCACTATGTTTTACCGGTAGTGCCCTGAATTAGACAGGTGTTACTGTTTACCAGTTAAGTGTAGTCTTCATAGTCAAACTAGTTCAGGGAAAGTTTTTGTCTATACTGATTCACCACCCCCCTCTCAGTGCCAGTTTGGTACTAATTGTTCATCATTATTCATCATAGACTTCACAGCTCCAGAAGGTCCAAATTCTTCAAGCTCAAAAGTAGATAGTTTACCAACCAAGGTATCTCTATTGATAGATGTATTAGCCATTGTTCTCAACTCATTAATAATAGTATCCTTCATTTGGTAAGGCAGTGGTACAACACTCAAGACTTTAGAAATAATTTCATCTTCGCTAAGAGTTCCACCACAACATTTAATTCCCATAACAATCTCATTTACCCTTTCCATGAATGCAATAATCCTTTCATCTTCTTCCATCTTCAGGTTTTGATATCTAACCCGGTAACCACCAAGTTTAACAATCTTCACTGTAGGGTCACCTTCATTAAGAGTTTTCAACTTATCCCATATAACCTTTCTAGATGATTTGTCAGTTAATCTCATTATTTGTTGATAAGAAAGTGCACACAAGAGGGCTTCTTTTTCTCTACAATCATTCTCAAGCCCCTTGCCCAAGTTTGCCAGAGGAGGATTTCCAGATCCCGGATTATAAGGTGTGACACCATTCTATGTGAGCTCCTTAATATCCTTGCCAAGACATCTTAGATGAGTCTCCATCTGAATCTTCCATATTGTGTAATTTGTTCCATCAATCCTTAGAATATCCCTCTAAAAGATAGCTCTAGAAGAATTGGATAAACTTGAACTATTAGTCACCATAGGATCTTCCTCAAGTAGTTAAGCTTTCTGCAGAGAGGACCAAAGCTTTGATACCAATTGTTAGACAGTTCAAATAATTGGAAGACAACAACTGAGAGGGGGGGTGAATCAGTTGTCTCATATTACTAGAACTATTAGAAATTTAAAAATTTAATATCAGAACCCAAAACAATAATAGCAAAATATTTGTTAAACCAATTAAGCATAAACAATAATCATAGAATAAATACCAACCACATAAAATCAAGACTTGTATGTGGAAAACCCGGTAAAGGGAAAACCCACGGTGGGAAGCCTACCACAGTCAGATAATACTTCTACAGTAAGTATGTGAATTATAATTGAGGGGCCTACACATGTAGGAAGGCCAATAGCCTATAGTGCACTTCTCATCACAAAAGGAGCCTCACTAACTACATAGAAATGCAAACTACATTCTAGAGAAGTGTTTAACTACAAAAGATAGCATCTCTTATGCATAAGTACAGTTCTGGTTAAGCTCAATACTGGAGGACTAAATCCTCTTACATAAATCCAATTTGATCTCCAATGATAGACCAACTCCTTTGCCTGAATGATATTACATTATTCATACATTACATTCCTTGACCATGACCTCTAACATAACCATGATGATCTACAATGAGATCTTATATTTAAATATACAAACCCTCAACCATAAACAATCAGGTTGTCCACGAGATAATAAACCAATTACATAATTACAGACTATGTTGGCCTTAGACCAAACAAATAATATCCAACACATAATACATCTCGAAAATACATCAAGAGGTCCAATCCATATGTTATATTAAAGTCAGTCCATAACTTAGATCAACCGGGACCCAGTATAGGTCCACACGATACAACAATGAGCTCCATCCACCAAGTCTCGATCATGATCACCAACAACATCCTGAAACTCTACTAGAAGTTGCACCAACACCACTTATGCAATTCATCAAAGATCTTCAACAAAAGCTCTGGTGGTGAAACCCTTAGTGGAACAAAAAGCCAGGCTTCCAAGAAAACAGGATAGCATTCGATCACTAGACCAAAACCAACTAACTAAATATGAGCATGAGTATCATTAACAAGCCAATTCCATCACCAAACTATATTGGAGCCTATCAGATAATGCTGGACCCAAATCAACCAGAAATCACTCAACCTACTAGGACCAAAAGGGTGTCGGTAAAGCATCCAAATAGCTAGTGTTGGCATCAATGACAAAACATCAATGCAACACAATCAATTCCACCAAATGGCCAACATCTACAAAAATGTTCTAAAAAATGGTCAAAAACTTGAAAAATTATTAGTCTGAATTGAGCAAAAAACTATCACAGGTCTTCAAACTAGTCAGATAATCAGGTTACCAATCAAATAGGCTATTTGCTAAGGATTTCATAAGCATAAAACATTCAACAAGTTAGTGATTCAACCATCTCAAGTGCAAAAATAAACATCATTATCAGTTTCTCATCAGGATATATCAAATCCTTTATCATGAAACTTGATCCTATCAACCTTTGTTCATTATTTTGGATATATCATTCCTATTTGAACCTAGGTTATATCAAAATAAAGATATAACTCACATTGGAATCAAACAAACTTGTAAACCATCATATTTTTATATGACTTTTAAATATCGCCTTAAGAAAAGAAAACCTAGTTATAAGGCTACTCTAAAGAGGATAAGATTATTTTATATCAATCGCAAAATATTGTTAAAACATAGGACATTCCTACACCATTTTTGTCACTATTTACATGGTTACATAAAAGAATTTGACAGAGAAATTTTGCAAGCACACGCCTTTCAACAACAAGACACTTTATCACAATGCATTGATAATAGTGGTAAAATCAACAAAGCTTGTCTTCCTAAACCAATTATCACTTATTGAGTTGCATTTAGAAGGTCTTAACTTGGGAAGTCTTCAAATCAATCACATGCCAGTTTGGACTAGAGCTCAACACGAGTAGTTTAGAAGACAACAAAAACAAATGGAAGAAGAAAATTCAATGTTTCAAACTTTTGGATACACAGATGTTGAAGAGAAAGTCAATAACACCATTAGAAACCTTGAACAAGATGATTAATTTGACAGACTAATGAAAAATTTATTGGAGAAATAAAAGGAAAAATACTTTCTAATGTTGGCAAAATCAGGAGCTAAATTGCCACAAGACTTTAACATAGAAAGTTTGAAACAAGATGCAAAGACGAGTAACCATCAAAACTCTGATGATCCCAATAACGAGGATGTAAATCGAGTAAATCATGAGGAAACACGAGGAGATAAAACAAGAAAATACCATGATGATACAAGAAGAGAGCGTGGTGATAGAAGAACTTATGATGATACAAGGAGAACCTATATTGGTAATCCTTTGTTAACTCTCCCTCAACAAATGCAAACCTTACAGCAACAAATATAGGATATGCAAAATGGAACAAGTTCCAAGAAATATCCATTGGAGGACATTTGCCCATATCCTTTTGACAAAAGTTTAAACATGATACCATTCCCACAACATTGTGAAATCCCTAAATATGATAGGATATCTGATCCTCAAGATCACCTTAGATAATTTTGCACCATGAGTATGGAATTTACACATGATGAAACTTACCTAATGAGTTTATTCCCTAGAAGCTTAAGTGGACAATCAATGGAATGGTTCTCAAGACTACCATATGGAATTAAATCTTTTGAAGAACTTGTGAATGGATTTATCTCATCATACAACATAAGAAATGAGATAACAATGCTAGATCTATGTAATGTAAAGCAAAATAATGATGAACCTTTCATGGTCTTTTTACAATGATGGAAACAAATGTTCAATAGATAACCAAGAGATGTACCCGATCAAGAGAAAATGGACATATTCATTGACAACCTTATCAGTGAAATGAGTTACCATATTAAAATGCAATGTCCTCTTTTTTCTAAAATTATTGAAAAAGGTCTAAAGATAGAAGATGCAATGGTAAAGAAAGGAGAGTTAGAATTTTACAACAATTCCTACAATAACAACAATCACAACAACAACAAGATTAATAATAACAATGGAAAACCTAAATTTTGGTCAAAGAATAGGAATTTTACTAATGGAGGAAATGATGAAAGCAATGCCATAAAACAACAACCAATCTTCAACTTATCAACTCAACCACCAAAAAACAACAATCAAGAGAATAGTAAATCCAAGTCTTTCTTCTCCAATCCTCACAGGAAATTCACAAACATTGGGAAACCCCACAAATCAGCTTTGAAAACTCTTCTTGCAAATAAATTGATTACTTTACCAAAAGCAAGAAATTATGAACCTCAAGTCAAACCTAATTGGTGGAATGACAATCATTTTTGAAATTATCATCGAAACAAAGGACACCAAACCAATAATTGTCAAAGATTGAAGCACCTTATTCAAGATTTAATCGATAATGGAACTATTACAGTGGATGGTCATAAGATGAATGAATCGCATCTAGGATTAAAAACTCCACTTCCAAAATATGAAAAAGGTAAAAAATCCAAACCAAAAGATGATAAAGGCAAAGCTAAGGTATACTACACTTAGACATATGATGATGTGGTAAATGTCATCATCGTTAAAGATAGCACGCCTTCAGAACCAATCAACATCATTACAAGAAGTAAAGTGGAAGTTACATTTCTGGGTATAACAAATGAATCAACATCCACTTCAAGACAATACAACTTAGTGGAATAATTGTAAAAGATACTTGCTCAAATATCAATTTTAGAGCTCCTAAAAGTTTCACCTATGCATAAGGAAATATTGGAGAAATCTCTAATGGAAATAATAATCTCAAAAGACCTAGATGTGGATCAATTCCAAAACATGGTGGGACACCTCATAGCCCCTCATTGCTTATCCTTTTCTGAAAATGATGACACATCCTTGCAACATCCTCACAATGCTCCCTTACATGTTGAAGTCATCATTCAAAAAACCCATGTCAAATGCGTACTCATAGATGGTGGATTTGTCTTAAGAATTTGTGAATTAAGTTTAATAAAGGCTTTGGGATATTCAAAAAATGCAGTGGATCCAAAGAAGAAAACAACTATCAAGGCGTATGATGAGGAAGAACGTTCTTCTAAAGGGATTGTGGTGTTACCAATCAAAATAGAACCTATGGAAAGAGATAGAATGTGTCAAGTTCTAGAACTGAATTTATCTTATAATATTCTTATGGGAAGACCATGGATTCATGACATGCAAGCGGTTCCTTATACATACCACCAGTATGTTAAGTTTGCTTATAACAAACAAGAAGTCTCTATAGTCGCAGACTCTCATCAAATTGCAATAATATGAAACCAGCACAAGATGCAAGAGTTCCACATAACAGAGAATCAGTCTATCCCACTAAAGAAATTCAAGAAAAATTATGGGAAACCTTTGAGAAAAAACTTAAATTAAATAATGAATGAATGGGAAAGTATTCATTGCATAACTTGCCACTTTCACCTAAATCATATGGAAATCCTCCAAATGTTCAAACACAGATCCAAGAGAAATTAGTTGAAATGTTTGATGGAGCATTTGTTAGAGCTGCAATACTTGCAGAAGAAATTGAAGACAAAGACAATCTTAGTTGGTTGTACAAAGATGAAAATGAAACTATAGAAGTTCAGCTGCAGAAGTTAATATTCCCATGGGAAAATATGGCAATGGTTGTAAGATCATGCAAAAGATGGGATATGAAGGAAACGGACCAATTGGTAAGTGATAAGAAGGCATTTCAGAACCTATTTGTCCTCATACACAATCTAAAGAAGATAAATCAAGACTTGGGTATCCAAAATCAAAGCAAAAACCACATAATTATCAACATCCCAAGTGGAGAAAGTGTTGGTCTCAATTTATGATTACTTTGTTTTCTCTTCACAAATTATGCCTTTGTTTACAAAAGAAGAGAACAACAAGATTAGGAAACAAGACAACATTAATGAGGTTTACAAATCTTAGGCAGGTGAACCTAATTGTGACTACTTTCTCACAACCTAGTAGATGGTTTCCAGAAAACCAGTGCAAATTTCAGCAAACTTCTTCAATTTAGTGCAACCAAAGATGAATGAAAAATTTGTTTTGATTGTATAGGACCACAAAGATGTCACAAACACTAGTTTGAACCAGCGCCTTATCTAGGCATTAGAGTCATCAAAAACTAGACTAAAATCTAACAACAAAATTCATATACATACCATTATTTTTTATCTATTAAATCTGTATATGCCTGACATACATAGACTTCCAATCTGTACTAGACCTAGTCATCAAATTCATGTGAATATACTGATATCAATGAAGATGAATTAAGTATATTTAATTTTCCTCCTTGAGAAAAAGACTTAAAACATTCCCATTAATTTCCTTGCAAATCATTTAATTAAAAAATCCTTGATTATCTAATTAAAAATGAAAACCAGCATGCAAACATAAAGACAACATAGATCTAAACTTGAAATATTTTGATTGTATATTATTCCTTCATCAAAGATTACAAAGATATAAGAATGATTCAAAATGCCAATAACAAAGTCTGCATATATTTGGCCAGAGATTCGCTACAAAAAATTTGTGATCTCATTCTAGGTAGTCCTGGTATCATTTTATAGAATTTTGGATGCAACAAGCTTTAGACTTCCCTAGAAGAATATTCCTATCCTAACAATCATTCCCTCCCAAAGTTATACTAGTTACAAGACTTCACTTGAGGGAGAAGCATAGCTGATTTTTCGAACACATGCTTCTATAATTGATTGGTCATCCAACTGGAAAATGACAAAAGGTTAGGTTCCTAACATGTGGCACCTTTGTCTTAAGATATCTTGATTAGCCATTTTTCAATTATGGTGGAGATACTAGTGTGCTTTTTAAAACAAATGTGCAACATATTTTACACAACTAAACCCTCTATACTCACGGATCAGGCACCAATGTGTCCTCAACTCTTCAAGGTTCCAATTACTCAAAAACTATTAAAGAAAAAAACAACAGCTTCAGGATGCCAGTGAATTATCACATGCTGGAGCATCAGTGGGACCTTCTTGTTCTCCTGTCTCTTTCAAAATGTACTTTCTTTCCCATACTTTAAACTCCTCATCTTTGTGCAAGGGAAATTTCATAATTTTATGCTTTTGTTTATTCAAACTTTTCCATTTCATCCTTAATTGTTTAACTTCCTTTTCTAAAAAGCAAAAATATGAGTTTTCCTTTTCAATTTCCTCCATAGTTTGAATTAAAAAAAGGTATTATCCATATTTATAATATTATTTATCCTTTGAGATAGCCTATGGCCTAGCTCCTTAATCCACACTTCCTTGTCTTTCATCTTGTTTGCACCTAACAAACCTCCAAGAAACAATTCAGACTTTTCCTTGGCATATTCCTTTTGGAATAAACTTGTTGTTCTTTCAATATCTATTCTTTCAGCTACAAACCTGGACAAGTCTTTAACTAATTCAGAAGTAAACTTAATTGTATTATCAACATCTACTTCTTCCTAAGATAATGAATATATTGAGTCTAAGTCCACTTCTCTTGCAATCCACTTGTCTAAGACTAGCTCTAAAGTAGCCTTTTCCTCCTTCAAAGAGTAAAAGAGATTCATTATTCTTTTCATGTTCAAATATACAATTTCTACTTGAACAGTATCAACAAATTTCAAAATAGTGTCTCTGACTTTTTCTTCATACTTCTTTGCCAATATTGACTGAGCCTGCTTTAACTTTTCAATTTCATCTTTATCACTATCTATTGACTGAAAGCCAAAAATCATGGGGGAAGGAGGAAATTCAATGATAAGACTAGAAGGAGGGGGCTTGGCAAGAGAAGGGGCAATCATCAATTGAGAGGTCTTACCCTTTTGTTGGTGTCCTTCCAATCTACCGTTCAATTCTGCAATTGTTTTGTCCTTAGAAGTTATTTCAAGCTTTGCATCATTGTAAGCCTTGAGAACTACTTCTAAGTTTGCCTCAAGATCTACCTTCTCCTTTGCCTCCTTCTCGGCCACTACCATACCAAACTTAGCAGACTCTAAAGTCATGCTAGCAACTTCTTTTGCACCTGTATCTTTAACCCTCTTCACTATCATCCCCCTTGAGTAATTAGACCTTGGGGATTCACCTCCTTTTCTATACTCTTCTCTTTTTAATGACCACATTACAAGAGCTGCATGGTCATTACTATAGGTGATCCCCTCCAGCGGCTTAGTTTCTTTTCTTACTGCATCAAAAACCACAACATCTACTATATCCCATTCTGGGAGAATCAACACTCCAACACTTTCAATTAGTTTTCTACCCTCCTCTGGGGTATTGAAATCAAATTATTTTAGCATTTCTTATTTGATTTTTACTTCAATAGCAAATGGATCTTTATTTGGTTCTTCAACTTTCCTTTTTTCACATTTCTCCTCAAATTGATCCATATGCTTTCTCCAAACAAATTGCAAAAAGGCTCCTGACTTCACAAAGTTGTCATCAGCCAAAAACTCATCACAGGCTTGTTTTATAATAGGATCCAATTCTCTCCTAGAAAATTCCTCAACAATTAGATCCATTTTAGCACCCTTTGGCTCCTCTAGCACTCCCTCTTGCAATTCCCCATAAGTAAAATAAATTTGTCCCAAGCTTCCAAATTGCATTACTTGCTCAACTACGACCTTCTAATCACCTATAGGTAATGGGGATTGTGAAGGTAAATACATATCTTCACTTGGTTGTGTGTCTTCCTCCAATCTGTTCCTCTTTGGGGAAGTCTAAGACTCAAGAGCATCCTCCATTGGCCTTTTCCCCTTTGATGTAGAAGGCTCATCCTTCCTAGGCATCACCACATTATAGCCTAATTTTTATACATTACATATTCACTAGGAGGAATGATCTTAGCAAAGATGGGTTTATTCAAGATCATTTTGGCCCTTTCAGGGTCTTCCTTTATCACTGCATCTTTTTTGTCATTTAGGGTTTGCATGGTGTCCTAAAAATACTCTATTAAAACTTTACCTTTTCCCCAAATGGATGGAATCTCTTCAGTTGATCATAATTTTTATCAAAATACTAGACAAAGTCAAGAGTTTTCTTATATACCAACCATTTTTCTTGACTCACCTCTTGCTCTACCAAATTAAACTCATTTCTTATTAAATCCTCGAGGAAGTGGAATTGATGAATTTTGGCACCACCCCTAACCTTCTTTCTGAACATGCCATTGAAAAAATCTTTTGGGTCAGCAAATCTTGCAACTATTGTTGCTAATCTGTAGTGCTTGAAGAACTTGCCAAAATGCAGCTAACCCCCAATCTGCCTTATGATCTTAGCAATGCCTATTTTCAAGGGGATCTGATAAGGGATCAAATATGGAGTTTTGCTAAAGCCATACACTCTAAAAATAGTAGAACCAGGATACAAAATTATAACACCCCAATTGTTCACAATTTTGATATCTTCTGCAAATTCCTTGGGTCTAATAAATTCAAGAAGAACTTTTGGGATCCTGGGGTGTTAGGACCCGGAGGCAATTGAGAGGGGGAGTGAATCAGTTGACTATTAATTTCAACCCAAAATATAACTTAACCAAACTTTAATGCTAGTAGATAGTTTGATAGTTAATAACAGTACTAGTAAAGTTCATTGCATGAAACAGAAAGACAAATAACATACACAACACATAACATAGTTATTTGTACGTGGAAACCCTGTAAGGGGAAAAACCATGGTGGGAAACCTTACCCACAATCAGATGATACTATTGCAGATAGTATGTGTGTACAAATGGGGTTTGCACATGTAGAAAGGCCAACTACCTAGAGCTCACTGCTCAATCACAAAATGGGAGTCACACTAACTACAATTGTATGGTTAAATCCAATGACAATGTACTGCTCAAAATAACATCTTCATATGCTAGATTCAGTACTGGTTAAGCATTGATTGTATTATTCATACCTTCCTTGAATATTCAAATGATGTTTGAATGTATAGCTCTGCTCATATTTGCATATACCTTATTGCAATCCTTTTTCCACACTCCTCTACATAATCTCACAAATGAGATCTACATATATACCAAAACCTAAGACCAAATGTGTAGGTCGGCTCACTAATAATATTACAATTAAATCAATTACAAATGAATCAATATGTGATGCATGATGTCAGCTCAATGCATTTATAATATTAACCAATCAATAAAACATCTCCATAACGTGTTGTGCTGATCTGGAATAGATAATGTTTGTCAGTCCATAACCTAGACCTATTTGCTGGTAACAAAAAATATGCCAACTCAATTGTACCAATAATCAAATCACCAATACCAAGTGTCCAAACAATGTCTTCAACATAACCAAGTAATCTCTAGATGATAACAGATCATCCTTGGTGTCAATGAATAGTTTAAGTTGTCGGTGAACTAGATATTGGTGACTGTGTATAAGTCACTGAACATGTTAGTGAACATAACCAAGGATAAGTGTTGACATCAATGACAAAACCAATTCAACACATCCATAATACCAACAATATCCCCCTTTAGCATTGATGGAAACACAAGATGGAAAAAGCATCTAAGTGCCAAAGCAAAAATGTCAAAAACCAAAAACCAACAATCTCCCAAAGAGATCATTAAAATAAAGATACAGAGAGTAACAACATCTCCCCAAATAATAATTTCTCCCCAAAAGATAATGTGTTTTTCCATATATATCTCTCCCCCTTTGACATCAAATGCCAAAGCAATACAAAACCAAATAAAATCAGTTTATAGAACTCATTACAAATACCAATTGTTATAACCACATTTATTCAATCTACTCCCCTTGAGAAGTAGTTCTCCTTCATCAAAGCCGAAAAAAGTTTTCTCTGTTTAATTCTGTCAGTTTGATGCCATGCTCCAACTGTCTAAATTTCTACTAGTGAGGGTATAACTCCAAGCTGCTCTCTTAGATATTCAAAAGTTTCCTTAGACAAAGGTTTGGTAAAGATATCTGCAATTTTCTCTTTAGTATCCACATAAACCAATTTCACTTCTTTTGCTTCAACATTCTCTTTCAGAAAATTAAATTTGATAGAAACATGTTTAGTTTTAGAGTGAAATACTAGATTCTTTGATATATCAATTGCTGCCATATTATCACAGTAAATGATTATAGGTTCTTTGCACTTTACCTTTATGTCCTTCAACATTTTCTTAATCCATAATATCTGTGTACAATTAGTTGTTGTTGCAACATATTCTGATTCTGCTGTTGATAGTGATGTACAACTTTGTTTCTTGCTCAACCATGAAATTAGTCTGCCGCCAAGAAAAAATGCTCCATTAGTGGTGCTTTTTTTGTCATCTACATCTCCTACCCAATTTCCATCCGTGTATGAACATAAATCAAAATTTTCATCTTTAGGATATCATAAACCAAGGTTTGTTGTGCTTTGTAGGTATCTGAAAATCCTCTTTACTACTGATTCATGATTTTCCTTAGGATTACTCTGAAATCTTCAAACAATACATACTACATTCATAATATCAGGTCTTGTTTTTGTCAGATACAATAAACCTCCTATCATAGATTTGTATCTTGTGAGATTAATAGGTGTTGATTCATCCTTCAATGATAGTTTATTAGTTGTAGTCATAGGTGTACTTATCAGTTTAGAGTTTTCCATGCCAAATTTCTTAAGTAATTCCTTCAAGTACTTTGATTGATTTATGAATATACCTTTATCAGTGTGTGAAATCTGCAATCCTAAAAAGAATTGTATCTCTCCAATCATAGACATTTCAAATTCTTCTTGCATCTTATTAGAAAAGTCTTTACACAATCCATCTTCTCCACCAAAAATGATATCATCAACAAAAAATTCAATAACCATGATGTCATCATTAGTCACTTTGTAATATAAGTTGATGTCAACATTACCTTTAGTGTAACCAAGCTTCAAAAGATATTTGTCCAATCTAGCATACCAAGCTCTAAGAGCTTGCTTCAATCCATATAAAACTTTCCTTAACTTGCAAACTATATCTTTGTCATCTGTCAAAGAAAATCCATCAGGTTGTTCAATGTAAACTTCCTCTTCAATATCACCATTCAGAAATGCACATTTAACATCCATTTGATATACTTTATAGTTCTTGTGTGCTGCAAAAGCTAAGAATAACACGATTGCCTCAATTCTAGCTACTGGTGCAAAGGTTTCATTATAATCAATTCCTTCTTTCTGTGAATATCCCTTACACACTAATCTTGCTTTGTTTCTGATTACCTTACCATCTTCATTAAGTTTATTTATGAATACCCATTTAGTTCCAATTACATTTTTGTTTTTAGGCTGGGGAACCAATGTCCATGTGTTATTATTTTCAATTTGTTCCAATTCATCTTCCATAAGATTAATCCAATGTTTATCTTCACATGCCTCATTAATAGTTGCTGGTTCAATTTGATAAATTAGACATACCTCTTCATTTTCCAGTCTTCCTCTAGTCATAACTCGATACTTGTTCCCAATTATTTGACTTTCAAAGTGATTCAATCTTACATACATGGGTGTATTCACTTGCTGATGTTCTTCAGTCACTATGGAATTATCAGATGATGCCGGTGTGAGTGGATCAACATTCTATACCAGTGTACTCATTGTAGGTTCATTTGTGATTATCTCAACTTCTGGTTTAGAGTCCATAGACCTTCTAAGTTGTTCATCAATATTCACATTTGCACTTTCAATGATTTTTTGCAATCTCTTATTAAAACATCTATATGCCTTGCTCTTAGATGAACAACCAAGAAATATTCCTTCATCACTTCTAGGATCAAATTTGCTAATATAATCATCTCTCCTAATATAACATTTTCTTCCAAATATTCTGAAATATTTAAGAGTAGGAGTATTACCAAACCATAGTTCATGAGGGGTCTTACCGGTTTCACCTTTGATGTGAACTCTGTTGAATGTATAAATAGCTATATTGATTGCTTCTCTCCAATACACATGAGTTAGGTTTGCTTCTGATATCATGCTTCTAGTTGTATCCAAAATAGTTTTGTTTTTCCTTTCCACAACTCCATTTTGTTGGGGTGTCCGAGGTGCTGATAATTGTCTTCTGATTCCATTCACTTCATAGAATATATTAAATTTCTTAGATGTGAATTCACCTCCTTGATCTTATCTCAAACATTTGATTTTCTTACTGGTTTCATTATCTACCATGACCTTGAGTAGTTTGAATTTCCCAAAAGCTTCTGATTTCTCCCTAAGAAAAGTAACCCAACACATTCTAGAATAATCATCAATGATTAGCATAAAATATATATCTCCTTGTAAACTTCTAGCTCTTGCTGGACCACATAAATCAGTATGAATTAAGTCAAGAACATTATTGGATTTTTCTGGAATACTCTTAAAAGTTGGTATAACTTGCTTTCCAAATTGACATTCCTTACATACTGGATTGTGAGGTTTAACAATCTTAGGTAAATCCCTTACTACCTTAGTTGTATTGATTTTCACAATGCAATTAAAATTTACATGACAACGTCTCTTATGCCATAACCAACTTTCATCAATATGTGCAATCAAACATGTCTTCTCATTGTTATTCAAATAAAAGATATTACCTCTAGTCTGATTACTGGTTGCTATTTCCAAACTAGTTATTCATGATTTTGCATTTACCATTCTTGAATTGTAATTGAAATCCCTTTTCAACTAATTGACCAACACTCAAAAGATTATGCTTCAAACCTTCAACATAGTAAACATTATCAGTATTGTGTTTACCATCAAAAGATATAGTGCCTTTTCCTCTAATCAAGTAAGCTTTGTCATCTCCAAATCTTACTAGACCTCCATTGTATTCTTGAAAGGTTAAGAATTTACTCTTATCACCAGTCATATAATGTGAACATATAGAATCAATGATCCATTCATCCTTTTCTTCAATTTTAGCTATCAGCACTTGCTCTACCGGTTGAACAGTAGGTGTCAGTTGATCTTCTGTTATTGCAACAAAATCCCATCCATTGTCTATCAATTCCTCATCAAAATCATCAGTAACTCCTTCATCAACATAGTAACATGATTTGTCTCTATTCTTCTTAAATTTGTATCTTTAATATTTAGGGTTAGTCTTATATGTTCTTTTAGCTTCTTCTTTCAATCTTGCATGTCTATCAAGACACCTAGATGTCATATGACCAATTTTATTACAGTTAAAAAATTTAAATGGTGCTTTACCTTCATACTTACTTCCAACTAGACCTTTAGGCATTTTTCTTGCAAATAGTTCTTTAGGTTCTTCAAGTTCTCTACCATAGAGTGCATTCCAATCAGATTTTTCAGATGATGATGATGATGTTGCAGATGATGAAGCTTTCAAAGCCAAATCTGTCTTAATTGTAGCAATAGGACCAAATTCCTCAAGTTCAAAAGATGAAAGTTTTCCAACCAAAGTATCTCTAGATACTGATGCATTAGGCATTGTTATCAATTCATTAATAACAGTTAGTTTAATTTTGTATGTCGGTGGTAATGCTCTTAAAACTTTAGAAACAATTTCATCTTCACTTAAGGATCCTCCACAACATTGTATACCCAAAATAATTTCATTAACTCTTTCCATAAAAGCAGAAATCCTTTCATCTTCTTCCATTTTCGGATTTTCATACCTAACCCGGAAGCATTCCAATTTTGCAATTTTGATAGTGGTATCACCTTAATTAAATGTCTCTAATTTATCTCAAATAGCTTTAGTAGTAGATCGGTCTGATAATCCCACGATTTGCTGATCTGACAATGTGCTCAAAAGTGCTTCTCTTGCTTTGTAATCATTCTCCTGATCTTTAGCCAAGGTTGGTGGATTAGGTTGACTTTGAGTAGGACCAACGTAGGCATTCTTTGGAACATCCCATATGTCTTTTCCAATGCAATTCAGACGTGTCTACATTCTGATCTTCCATATACCATAGTTAGTTCCATCAAGCTTTGGACTGTCCTTCCTAAAATAGTTAGTTTCCATAGAATCTCCTCAAGATTTTAAAATTCTGCAAAAAGAGGACTAGGCTCTGATACCTAGGGGTTCTCTGGACACAAGATAATTCTTAACCTTGATGCAAAACATCTGTCAAACTTTAAGTAGATGGCATCTTCTCTATCTCAGGTTAGATCTGCACTCCATAACTGCATTGACATGTCTTCACCATCTTTGGCTCTCAGTAAGTCCATACCCTTTGCAAAATAGTCTACACCCTTGAACAAGAACATATACATTAACAAAGAATACCAACTAAAAGGTCTATCCACCTTGGCATTATTAATCCCAATCAAATCCTCATGGATCACATTTGCTAGATAAGGTGCGAATTCATAAGCTATTGCAATAGATGAATTGAGAATTTGTGTTATCATGAGCATATAATGAGTTGGCATAGCATTTTCTGCATCCTCTCCAAAAATCTAACACAGAGACCAATATATTCCTTTAGCCCTCAAAGTGAAAAAGTTCATAAGGAAAGGTTAAACTGTACTAAGCCCTACTAATGTTAGCCCTCCTATTTTTGCAAAGAATTCCCTCATTGGTCCACCTTTGAGATGGTTTTTTTGAGTATCATAGACCTTCTTTAACATTTAAAAATGAATCAGCTCTAGATAATTTGAAGACTCATTTAGCTGAAAACCTTTCTAATCTCATCAGCTATAACTTCAATCAAAGGGCTTCCACTTACATTCCTTACAATTCTGGTAACAAATTCATAATTCTTTGCAATTTGGGTCAACATCAACATCCATAAAAACTCCAAGGACCACCAATTTCCTGACATCTAATTACCCTATGTTGTTTGTAGGAGCAGATGCATTTCATTGACTAAACCCCACCCTGAATAGACCTAGACCAAACATTCCTATCTGGGGATCTCTTAACCAATGTCCTTTGTCGAACAAACCATCACCAATTTTTAAGCGAGGAGATTTAGGTACAAGTTCTTTCTGTTTGGCCAAACTATTCTAAAAAATCATCACAGTGAGCCCTTTCCTGATAATCTATTTTCCCTTTGAATTCCCATAGTGGTTCCATTTTGATAATTTAGAGTTTATCTTATTTTAAACTTTTGATTCAAAAAACCCTTTGAATTTACCAGAACCAGACAATGCCAACACACAAGAGCAGAAATTGAAAATATAGCAGTCACAAAACAACTTACTTGTCACCAGAAAACTCACAGAAGCTTCAAAATTTGTTTCTGCAAACCCTTCGAAAGACTTTCACAATCAAAATCTCAAACAAAACAATATTTTATGAAGCAACCTCAGTAGAAAACCAGCATTAATTCTCATTAACCAAGCCACACGCTCTACAATTCATTCATTTAAAATTCAAAATTTCTGCTCCAATGGACAGAAGGGACTTTTAGTGCACTTTTTCCTTTAGTCGGTGATCCGCAAAGAGAAAATAACTTGCAACTCTCGTTCATGGTTCAATGACAACAGTTAGATTGTTCAAATCTAACATGCCCTTTAATCTCTTAGGTCTTGCGAATGGGGCCCACCATACTACATCTGTCTGCCTTTAGTCACTGAGTCATGATGGGTAAAAGACTTTCATTTCCCATCGTGATCTCATGACTACCATTGGATCTCTACCCTTATCACTCAAATGTTAAGATACCTTCGCTGCTTGACCACCACCACTCCACTACTGGATCTCCACCCGACCCCGCCACTAGTGGCTTGTCGCTGACTCACGAAGACTATTCAATGTGCAACTTCCCATCATGGTCTTACGACCACCATTGGATCTCTTTGAGCTTCCTGACTTTTAAGAACTCGATACATGCATTAAAGGTCTTACTTAGGACTTAGGGAAAAATAAAACGCTCCAACTTTAATAGAAATGAAACCCACCTAGGCTTAAGACTTAAATGGCCCCTCTCAATGACATAATGACCCTCCCAGTTTAGTGGTGAAAAAGGTAATGATTAAAAAGGCCTTCCCTTAGGACAAGATACAAAAAGGTTTTTTTAATGATTTAAAAATATTAAACCCAAAACCCTTAGAAGCTATTGACTTGCAGACTAGGAACATTCTGAAAAAAATGCAGAAAAATTCAGAGATATCACGAAAATTACAACACCACCCAAATTACTGATAACAAAGACTCTGACTGGGGATGGTTGGGAGCTATTGGTATTTTGGTATGGTTTTGTCATTGATGTCAACACCTACTAAATACAAGCACTTTGAAGATCCAGCAACATTCACCGGCAAGCAAGTAAACTGTGCAACAGTTACTAGTATATGGTTCAAAGACAGGATATATTGTTCACCGGTACCTGGAATGATATGGAAGACACTTGGTAATGTCGAAGACATCTTATGGATACTTTGTTTTGAAGAATTAATCATTGGTATATTCATATTTGCATATTTTATTTTACCGACAAATAGGTCCAGGTTATCTAGGGTTACACCGACAGGTTTATCTTTTCCAGATCGGCATGGCACACTATGGAGATGATTTATTATTGTTATAAATACATTTAGCCGACATGTTTAATTAGATATTGCATCAAATATTATATTGTATAAAAATGTTTTATTGTAATATCTTGTAGAGCCGACCTACTAAAATTGGTCTTAGGGTATGGTATAAATGTAAGATCTTATTTGTAAGATCAAGTGTGGAATGCGAAAAAGAAATTGAGTGAAGGAATATGCGAGATTAAGAAGAGGTATACACGAAGACATCATTTGAAGGTGAAGTTAGGTTTTTGTAGAAGCATATTAGCATTACACCGGTACTGAATCCAACATATGAAGATGCTATTTTGTGCAGTACATTCTTATTGGATTTAACCATCCAACTATAGTCAGTGTGACTCCCATTTTGTGATTGAGCAGTGAGCTCTAGGCTATTGGCCTTTCTACATGTCCAGACCCCATTTATGTACACTTACTATCTGCAGTAGTATCATCTGATTGTGGGTAAGGTTTCCCACCATGGTTTTTCCCCTTATAGGGTTTCCATGTACAAATATTGGTGTTATGTGTTGTGGATGACTTTATGTTTATGTTTCATGCATTAATCCTTACCGGTATAGCAATTTACTATTAACACTATCTACCAGCATACTTAACTAGTTTACCGGTATTAATAATTAAGTTGGTTAATTAGTTTTTGGTTTGAATTTATTAGACAACTGATTCACCCTCCCCCCTCACAGTTGTCTTTGGGACCTAGCAATTGGTATTGGAGCTTAGTCCTCTTTTGCAGAAGTTTAACAACTTGAGGAGATCCAATGTCTACTAATTATTTCAGGAAGGGTAGTCCTAAACTTGATGGAACCAACTATGGGATATGGAAGATCAAAATGGAGACACATCTAAATTGCATTGGTAAGGACATCTGGGAAGTTACTAAGAATGGTTATACTGCTATTGTAGCTAGTCAGACTACTCTAACTACCTTAGCCCAAGATGAAGAAAATGATTGCGAAGCAAGAGAAGCACTTTTGAGCGTATTATCAGATCAACAAATCATGGGATTATCAGATAGGTCTATTGCTAAAGCTATTTGGGATCATTTGGAAACACTGAATGAAGGAGATTCCACAGTCAAGATTGCAAAACTTGAAAGCTTCTGAGTCAAGTATGAACATCTGAAAAATGGAAGAAGATGAAAGGATTTCTGCTTTTATGGAAAGAGTAAATGAAATTGTTTTGGGAATTAAATGTTATGGAGGAACCTTGAGTGAGGATGAAATTGTTTCAAAAATTTTAAGAGGTTTGCCACCGGCATATAAAATGAAGGTTGCTACTATAAATGAGTTGAGAACAATGCCTAATACATCAGTAACTAGGGATACATTGATTGGAAAACTTTTAGCCTTTGAAATTGAGGAACTTGGTCCTTTTGCTACTATAAAAACTGATTTTGCCTTTAAAGCATCAACATCATCTGCTCCATCATTTGAAAATTCAGACTGGAGAGCCTTGTATGCAAGAGAACTTGAAGAATCTAGAAAGGAGAATGAAGAGCTTGAAGAACTTGAAGCACTATTTGCAAGGAAAATGCCAAAAGGTCCAATTGGAAGTAAGTATGAAGGTAAAGCACCCTTTAAATGTTTTAACTACAATAACATTGTTCATATGGCTTCAAGATGCCTTGATAGACATGCTAGACTAAGAGAAGAAGCTATAAGAACATACAAGCTTAATCCTAAATATCAGAGATATAGATTTAAAAAGAACAAAGATAAATCTTGTTACATTGTTGATGAAGGTGTGATTGATGATTCTGATGAGGATCCAGTAGAAAACGGATGGGTTTTTGTTGCTATAACAAAAGATCAACTGGCACCTACTACTCCACCTGTAGAACAAGCCCTAGTAGCTAAAGTTGAAACAAAGGATGAATGGATAATTGACTCCAGATGCTCACATCATATGACTGGAGACAAAGGTAAATTCTTGAACTTTCAAGAATACAATGGAGGTTTAGTAAGATTTGGAGATGACAAAGCCTATTCAATCAAAGGTAAGGGTTCGATATCTCTTGATGGTAAGCATAACACTGACAATATCTACTATGTTGAAGGATTAAAGCATAATCTTTTAAGTGTTGGTCAATTATTTGAGAAGGGATTTCAGTTACAATTTAAAAATAGAAAATGTAAAATCATGAATAGAACTGGTTTGGAAATTGCAACCGGTAATCAGACTAGAGGCAATATCTTTCATTTGAATAACAGTGAAAAGGCATGCTTAATTGCACATATAGATGAAAGTTGGTTATGGCATAAGAGATTATGTCATGCAAACTTTGATTGCATGGTAAAAATCAGTACTTCTAAGGCAGTTAGAGATCTACCTAAAATTGTGAACCTCAGAATACAATTTGTAAGGAATGTCAATTTGGAAAACAAGTTAGAGCTAGTTTCAAAAGTATTCCAAAAAAATCCAATAATGCTCTTGATTTAATTCACACTGATTTATGTGGTCTAGCTAGAACTAGAAGCTTACAAGGTGATAGATATTTCATGCTAATTATTAATGATTACTCTAGAATGTGTTGGGTTACTTTTCTCAAAGAGAAATCAGAAGCACTTGGAAAGTTCAAACTATTCAAAGAAATGGTTGAAAATGAAACCGGTAAGAAAATCAAATGTTTAAGATCAGATCAAGGAGGCGAATTCACATCTAAGGACTTTAATACATTCTATGAAGTGAATGGAATCAGAAGACAGTTATCAGCACCTCGGACACCACAGCAGAATGGAGTTGTTGAAAGGAAAAACATAACTATATTAGATGCAGCTAGAAGTATGTTATCAGAAGCAAATCTACCATATGTGTATTGGAGAGAGGAAGTTAGCACTGCTGTCTATACATTCAACAAAGTTCACATCAAAGGTGAAACCGGTAAGACCCCTCATGAACTATGGTTTGGTAACACTCCTACTCTTAAGTATTTCAAAATTTTTGGAAGTAAATGTTATATTAGAAGAGATGAGTATATTGGCAAATTTGATCCTAGAAGTGATGAAGGAATATTTCTTGGTTATTCATCTAAGAGCAAGGCATATAGATGTTTTAATAAAAGACTGCAGAAAATTATTGAGTACAAATGTAAAGATTGATGAACAATTCAGAGGAACTTCAAGATATATAGACTCTGAACCAGCAACAAAAATTGTGGAAAATGAACCTATACTGAATCCACCGGTACAGAATGAAGATCCAGTTACCCCAGTATCATCAGAAGATTCTACAATAATTGAAGAACAAAAGAAAACTAAGACACCCTGGTATGTAAGATTGAATCATTTTGAAGATTAGATAATTGGAAACAAATTTAAGGGAGTTATGACAAGAGGAAGATTGGCAAATGAAGAGGTATGTCTTATTTCTCAAATCGAACCATCATCTATCAATGAGGCATGTGAAGATAAATTTTGGATTAAAGCTATGGAAGAAGAATTAGGACAAATTGAGAAAAATAATACCTGGACATTAGTTCCTCGACCTAAAGATAAAAATGTAATTGGAACTAAATGGGTATTTAGAAACAAACTTAATGAAGATGGTAAGGTTGTCATAAATAAAGCAGGACTAGTGTGTAAGGGATATTCTCAGAAAGAAGGAGTTGATTACAATGAAACCTTTGCACTGGTAGCCAGAATTGAGGCAGTTAGTTTATTTTTGGCTTTTGCAGCTCACAAGGATTACAAAGTTTATCAAATGGGTATTAAATGTGCATTTTTGAATGGAGATCTTGAAGAAGAAGTATATATTGAACAACCTGATGGATTTTCTTTGACAAATGACAATGATATGGTTTGCAGGTTAAGAAAAGCTCTGTATGGATTGTAACAAGCCCCAAGAGCTTGGTATGCAAGGTTGGATAAGTATCTTTTGAAGATTGGTTTTACTAAAGGAAATGCAGATAGCAATTTATACTACAAAATAACTAATGATGACATCTTGATTATTGAAGTATTTGTTGATGATATAATCTTTGGAGGAGAAGATGGATTATGTAAGGAATTTTCTATTGAAATGTAGCAAGAATTTGAAATGTCTATGATTGGAGAAATAAAATTCTTTTTAGGTTTGCAGATTTCTTAGACTGATAAAGGTATATTTTTGAGTCAATCCAAGTACTTGAAAGAATTACTAAAGAAATTTGGTGTGGAGAACTCTAAACCGGTAAGCACACCTATGACTAAAAATGACAAATTATCTCAAAGGGATGAATCTACACCTGTTAATCCAATAGATACAAATCTATGATAGGAGGTTTACTATATTTGACACAAACCTAGCCTGATATTATGAATGCAGTATGTATTGTTTCTAGATTTCAAAGTAATCCTAGGGAAAATCATGAATCAGTAGTAAAAAGGATTTTCCAGTACCTACAAGGCACAACAAATCTTGGATTATGGTATCCTAAAGATGAAAATTTTGATCTATGTGCATACACAGATGCAAATTGGGTAGGAGATGTAGATGATAGAAAAAGCACCACTGGAGGAGCATTCTTTCTTGGAAATAGATTAGTTTGTTGGTTGAGTAAGAAACAAAGCTATACATCTTTATCAACAGCAGAATCAGAATATGTTGCAACAACAACTAACTGTACACAGGTATTATGGCTTAAGCAAATGTTGAAAGACATAAAGGTAAAATGCAAGGAACCCATTACTATATACTGTGATAACACTATAGCAATTGATATATCTAAGAATCCGGTATTACATTCTAAAACTAAACATGTTTCTATCAAACTAAATTTTCTAAGGGAAAAAGTTGAAGAAAAGGAGATAAAAATGGTTTATGTGAATACTAAAGAACAACTTGCAGATATTTTCACAAAACCTTTGCCTAGGGAGACTTTTGAATATCTTAGAGATCAGCTTGGAGTCATACCACCATCGGTAGAGACTTAGACAGTTGATGATTGTCATCAACTGACAGAATTAAAAAGACAAATCTTTATTCCAGTATTTGATGAGGAAGGTACTTCTCAGGGGGGGTAGTTGGTATTTTGTATGGTCCTAAATTTTGTAGCTTTGGAATTTGATGTCAAAGGGGGAGAGATACTATGGAAAAACACATTATCCTTTAAAGAGGGATTGGTATTGAAAATAAATCTTTGGACAAACACATGTTACTCCCAGGGGGAGAAATGGAGATTGTTGTTTTTTGGTTTTGGCATTTCTATTTTGGCACTTAGATGGTTTTTCCATCTTGTGTTGCCATCAATGCCAAAGGGGGAGATTGTTGGTATTTTGGTATGGTTTTTTCATTGATGTCAACACCTACTGAATATAAGCACTTTGAAGATCCAGCAACATTCACCGGCAAGCAAGTAAACTATGCAACAGTTACTGGTATATGGTTCACCGGTGGGATATATTGTTCCCCGATACCTGGAATGATATGGAAGACACTTGGTAATGTCAAAGACATTGTGTGGACACTTTGTTTTGAAGAATTAATCATTGGTATATTCATATTTGCATAGTTGCTTTTACCGGCAAATAGGTCCAAGTTATCTAGGGTTACACCGACAGGTTTATCTTTTCCAAATCAGCATGGCATGCTATGGAGATGATTTATTATTGTTATAAATGCATTTAACTGACATGTTTAATTGGTTATTGCATTAGATATTATATTGTATAAAAATGTTTTATTGTAATATCTTGTAGAGCTGACCTACTAAAATTGGTCTTAGGGTATGGTATAAATGTAAGATCTTATTTGTAAGATCAAGTGAGGAATGTGAAAAAGAAATTGAGTGAAGGAATATGCGAGATTAAGAAAAGGTATACACGAAGACATCATTTGAAGGTGAAGTTAGGTTTTTGTAGAAGCATATCAACATTACATAGGTACTAAATCTAGCATATGAAGATGCTATTTTGTGCAGTACATTCTTATTGGATTTAACCATCCAACTATAGTCAGTGTGACTCCCATTTTGTGATTGAGCAGTGAGCTCTAGGCTATTGGCCTTTTTGCATGTGCAGACCTCATTTATGTACACTTACTATCTGCAGTAGTATCATCTAATTGTGGGTAAGGTTTCCCACTGTGGTTTTTTCCCTTACAGGGTTTCCACGTACAAATATTGGTGTTATGTGTTGTGGATGACTTTATGTTTATGTTTCATGCATTAATCCTTACCGATATAGCAATTTACTGTTAACACTATCTACCAGCATACTTAACTGGTTTATCGGTATTAAACATTAAGTTGGTTAATAAGATTTTGGTTTGAATTTATTAGACAACTGATTCACCCCCCCCCCCCCCCTCTCAGTTGTCTCTGAGACCTAACAGATGCGAGATCAACACAAGAACCTAGCAAAACTCTGGGATGTAGACCAAAAGAAAACCCAAACCAAATCAAACCTAATATATACATTTTTTTACAACTACTGAATGAACAAAATGAGTTATGAAAAGTAGTGCTTCAGGAATTATCCATGCACTGGGAATTCATGTAGCTCACCATTCATTTTTTGCAAGAAATATGAGTCTTTTCCATTAACATCGAAGATAATTAGAGGGCCTTTCCATAATGATTCAAACTTTTTATGTTTTCCTTTATCTTGTTCTCTAGCATTCCATTGAATAACCATGTCACTATTAGGATTCTCAAAGATACTGAGAGGGGGGGTGAATCAGTATCTAACCAGTATATCAAATTACTTGATTTAAAACATGAAAAGCATATTAAACCTGAGTACCAGTAAACTAGAAATAATGTAGTAAATAAGAACAATAACAACAACATGAGAAGCACACCATAACACAGTATTTTAATGAGGAAACCTGGTGTGGGAAAAAACTTGGTGGGATTTGTGACCCACAATATTCGCTTACTGGCCAATAAGGGAATATTACTCTTACAATAGGGGCCTACACATGTAGGAAGGCCAAGTGCCTAGAGCTCACTGCTCAATTACAAAAGAAGTCTCACTGACTTACAAAATTGGATTATACTAATCCAATGTCTTGTATTGCTTCAGATTAGCATATTCTATGCCAAATTCAGTACTGGTTTAAGCTCTGCTACAACATAAACCCTTAACCAATAATTTGCATATTAGGTCTACTACTACTTTTCCATACTTCACATCCTATATTTTGTCTACAAAATAATCTACAATGATCTCATACATATATGAATCATATTACAATCGGGCATGTCGGCTTACAAAATATTTTACAATTAATTACAAAATATATTAATATAAAATTGTTGTTGGCCAGGATGTCGGTATTCTTCCTTTTAGTTGTTGGTGTTCTGTGTGTTAGTGTAGAGTTTGCTGGTGTCGGTGCCTGTGTCTTCCTGTCGGTATCACATGATTGCAAGGTTTCCATCAATGACAATACCTTCAATCACCTACAATTTCTTATTGGAGTGTGCATTTGCCAACAATCACCAATCTGAAACTTTTTGGTTGTGGCTCTTTTGTCAAAAAGATATTTTGACTACAACTGAGTTTTCAGATTCTTCTTATGGGCCATAATTCTCATCTCTTCCAGCTCTACCAATTGAATCATTTTGTCCTCCATAGGTTAACACACCTCCAATTCTTCAACTTGTAAGAATTTGTATACATGAAGGAGATTGTTCACAGGTAACCTGACATGTACTACATATACCAATTCAAATGGGGATGTACCAATGGCCTTCTTCACAGTAACCCTATCTACTCATAAAGCCATCTTGAGCTTTTGATCCCAAGATCTTTTATTCTGCTCAAGAATCTTCTTAATGATGTTCAGGAGGCTTTTGTTGCTTGATTCTATCTAGTCATTGTCTTGTGGGTGGTACGGTGAGGAATATGACATGATAATTCCATAACTTGCACAGGATTCTATAAATTCCTCAGACCTGAAGCACATGGCAATATCCATAATCAATTTAACAAGCACACCAAACCTTTTTAATATGTTGTCCATTAAAAAATCAACCACAACTTTACTAGTTGTCTGCTTGGTGGGTATGGCCTCAATCCATTTTGTAAAGTAATTTGTGGCCACTAAGATCCACCTATGACCTCGGCTTGATTTTTTTGTTATCTCTCCAATGAAGTAAATGTCCCATTGAGAAAAAAGGGCCTCAGTTGTAACAGGGTTGAGTGGCAGAGCACCTGCATACTTCAATTTTGAAGAAAATTTCTTACAAGGGTCACATTTTTGGACATATTTGTGAGTATCCCTAAACAAGGTAGGCCAGTAATATCCTACCCTAATTATTTTGCTGACCATTGTCTTTGCTGAGTAGTGACCTCCGCATACTCCATCATGCATCTCTGTCAGAACCTATTGAGTTTGGGAATCATCTAGACTAATCAATAACACCCCATCTATGTTTCTCTAGTACAAGTCTCCCTGAATGAGAACATATTTTTGTAACTTTAGATTTAGTGTTCTCTTCTGATTGTGGTTCATTCCCTCTAGACATGACACATTTTTCAAGAAATACACAACCTCTAAATACCATGGTTGTCTTTCAATGCTAGTGATAATAACTTCTTCCATTTCAACATTGTTGATGTCAATGTTCACAAGATTTGACTCTGTCATCAGTTTGGCCAGGTCCAATCCTCTTAGCAACTTTGTGATTTTGATCTCAAGATCAAACTCTTGTATCCTATTTATCCACCTGCACCTTTTACCAGTAACTTCAAACTGGGATAAAATGTCTTTGACAACTACATGTGGGACATAGGCAATAACTCTTAAATTCACAAGATAAGGCCTAAATGATTTAACAACCTTGACCAAGGCATATGCTTGTTTTTCCATAATCTCATATTTTAACTCAGCAGCCTACAAGGATTTACTATAAAAAGCAATTGGATTCTCATAACCTTCATCATCCTTTTGAAGCAAGATTGTTGCTATTGTATGGTAAGAAGCAAAGGAAAACAGTGAAAAAGGCTTACTGTAATTAGGAGATTTTAACACTGGAGCTTCCTGAATAGACTTTTTATTCTTGTTGAAGGCCTATGCTGCTTCCTCACCCCAAGAAAATTTAGCATCCTTTTTCAGTAGCTTAACAATGGGCTTGACAATCTTAGCAAAGTTGGCTATAAACCTTCTGACAAAATTCACTTTACCCAGGAAGGACTAAATTCCTTTAACATTCTTAGGTTGAGGCACCTTGTTAATAGCCTCAATTCTCTCAGGGTCAATGACCCCTTCCTTGGAAATAATGTGTCCTCATAAATTTCCTTTAGCTACAGCAAATTGGCATTTTTGGGGATTTAGAGACACACTGAATTCCAAGGCCTTGCAGATTATTTTTTCCAGATGACCATAGTGGTCATCTGCCTTCTTTGAAAAGAATGTAAGATCATCTTGGTAAACAACCATTATAATGTTAATAAATTTTTTGAAGGCTACATCCATAGCCCTCTGAAAAGTTGCCCCAACATTCCTTAAACCAAAGGGCATCTTCACCTACACATAAGTTCCCCAAGGGGTGGTAAAAGAAGCCTTGAACTGCTCAGACTCTTTTACCAATACCTGATTGTACCTAGAGAAACCTTTCATCATTGATAATAGGTCACACACAGATACCCTCTATAGCATGGTTTCCATTTTTGGCGATGAGTAGTTGTCCTTAAGGGAAGTGACATTCAAATTCCTGAAATCTACACAGAGCCTTATGTCTCCATTCTTCTTCCTGACAGGGACCAAATTGGATACCCATGATGAATGCCTTATAGGCTTTATAATTCCCCCTTCTCTTATCTTGGTCAATTCTTGCTACTTTTTGGTTTCCAGGAGGGGGTTGATAGGTCTTTTCTTTTGTCTGAAAGGCTTAGCATCAGGATGCAGAGGTATTTCATGCTAAAATAAATCTTGTCTATACACCTTCAGGTCATCATAAGACCAAGAAAAAACATGTTTATACCTTTTTAGCATATTAATGAGGTTGGCCTTGACATGGGAAGACAAATGTTTTCCAATATACACCAACTTAGGTGATAACTTTGTCCCTAAGTTTACCTCTTCCAGCTCTTCCACCTTAGTAGATGACTTTTAGTGTAAATGAGTGTCACTATAGCTGAACATACCCTCTAGTTCCACTAGTCCTCTAGGTATTTCATTAGTTTCTAGTTGAACTATGTCATTTCCAAAAACTGTTTCTTTCCCATCTACTATTTCTACCAGTGCATTATAGTCGATTTTTTGACCTTCATAGTCATCAATGCATTGTACAAACCTAAGTATATCATCATCATTTTTGAACACCTGCCAGTTATACAAATTATCTGGAATAGCAGGTTTGGCCTTGATCTCCACTATTGATACTCCAGTTAATGTTACATCATCATTTTTCAATGCAACATTAGCTAAGAAGTTGGACATAATATTTTTTGACCTTTCAATCCAGTCATTTGAAAATGCATCAAAATATTCAATCACATCCCAAACAACATGTTTATACTTTTTTAACCTGTCATTCTTAGATGCATATTTTGATCTTATTTGAGACACCATAAGTTCTGAATCTCCAAAAACTCTTAACAACTAGATCCCATGTTTCTTAGCAATTTCCAACCCCAATAATAAGGCCTAATCCTTAGCTATATTGTTTGTGCACTGAAAATCCAATAGAAAGGAGTATTTAAAAGCAGTACCTGATGTGGAAAAAAAAAGTACTCCTACTCCATATCCTTCTTTGGAATAAGCTCCATCAAAGCACATTTTCCATAGGCCTTCCTATTGAGATTCCAATTCATTAATAATAGGGTCTTTATTTTTTAACTGAGGTTGAATTGGTTCAATTCTAAAGTTGTCAAGGTCCACATCAATCATGCAATTAAGCATGTTAGGATCTATTTTCTTAATGACCACTAGGGCACATGGTTCGCTATATGATTTCACTTGATTCCCATTCACTGGGATGGTTGCATATGAGAGATCTAGCTAGACATTTCCTCCAACTGATGCAACCCACTATCTAGATAAAAGCAATCCATAATGGGGCTTAGTGTCAGTTACTATAACATCCATCTTATAAGTTGCCTCTAGGAATGTTGCTATTTTCACCTCTATGTCTTTCATTATACCCACACAGGTACTTCTTTGTTATCCATAGCGTAGCACTTCCCATACAAGGTACTTACTGACAATCCTAGCTCCTTCATGACCCCATATGGCATCATGTTTGCAGCAGCCCCAGAATCTATCATACAATTTTTTATTATCTATTGTTCACTAATAATGTCACATAAAAAGGATCAACTTGGGAAGGTTCCTGAGTAATTGTGGTTCCCACATTAATTTCTAGGATTTTTTGTTCTTGATCATTTCTCTCCTTTTCAGTACCTTTTGGTGAAGATGCATCTCTATTTGATATACTAGAAATCAAAGAAAATGCAGCTTCTCTATGTTCTTTTATTTTTAATAGCTCTATCAATGGTACTGAAACTTTCATCTGGGTTAAAGCTTGAGTCATATCGAATGCAGAATTAATATAAGACTCAGAATGGGCTTTAACCTGGTCTGCTTTTTGGTGACTTGTCTTCTTATCAGCAGTGGTCTCGAATAAACTACCAGTTGCACTAACTTCCTTAGGTTTCCTTGAAGTGTTAGACTGATCCCTTTTAGCATGACCATCTAAGGTAGAAGTTTTATCATCAGTCACCCTTTTCTGATAAATTTCTTTAATAAACATGGACCCAAGCTTCCCCTGATTCTCATCCTTCTTACTACTTCTCAAGTTAAAGTTGTGTTTGGCCTTATCTATTGCATCTTTGGTGAGTTTCTTCACCTCTTCCTCACTAGGCCTTCTAAAATGAACTTCTTCATCTTCAATTGTCACCACATTTAGAGTAGGATGCCAATCAATTGTTAATTGCCCCTGGCAATTTGCATTGTTGCTTAGTGCATCATACTCATCTGCTTCATCTTGTGAAGACTCATAGTCACTGTCAATAGTGGTTTCAAACATATTCACTGTAGGATTATCTTCATTCTGATACCTCAATTCATCCCCACTCCTCATTGATTCATTTAAAGCCTGAGCCACAACACACTGGTAAGGGGAATATGGTGCATCACATGTTGTACACCAAGGATTATTCTCCATAATATGCACATTTCCACCTTTTAAAGGGTCGAGGGTATCCTTATTTTGTGTACTTCTTGTCTTGTCCTGCACAGGTTTGATATCTTTCCATGTAGTGTTATATGGCATATCATGTAACCTGGTAGGCCTATCTTGCCAATTATAGTGAGGTTTATCATTCTTACTCAGCTTTGTAGTAAGGTCTTTCATAGAAGTCATCATTTTCTGAATCTTATCCTCTTCTCTAGAGGCCTTATTTGGTTGTGGCCTTTGCTCTTGCCACAGTCTGCCATCAGTTCTTCTTCTCACTTTGCCTAATGCTCTGCTATTACTTTCCACATTTATTGTAATTCTAAAAGCATCCCTTAAACTGTGTGGGTTTTTATCCCTAAGGATATAGGCCATCTTTAGGTCAAAGGCACTATAATAGGTGGTTAGACATACAATTTCATCTAACCTTGTCACTTAAAATAATCTGTTCATTTCCTTTTGGAACCTTGCATTAAAGTCTGTGACGACCTCATTATCAGATTTTTTGATATTATTAAACTCATTGAGCATGAAGCTCACATTTGTCTTCTCCCCATACTACTCTTGAAAACAATTCTTGAACTCTTCCCAGGAACTGATGCTATCCATAGGAAACCCTCTGTACCAATCCCTAGCATCTTCAACTGGATATTGCATGAACAGTTTCATGATCACATCCTCATTTTCAATCTCATAATCATTAATCATATCACCAAAATATTTCAGATGCTCCTCTACACTTATGGCATTATTTCTAGCAAATTTCTGAATTTTATCCCTCAATTCAATAGGAACGTGGTTTGGATAACCTGGGATCCCATCAAAGAAAAGTTTTCTATACAACTCAACACTGGTGGGTCTTCTCTGAAACTAGTTACCAGCAAAATTATTCCTAGTATTCATTCTTGAACTTGGACCACCTACTCAAGGAACTTGGTTATTCTGGTTGTGGGGTAGTCCAAGAGGTATTTGATTTACTAGAGCAACATTAAAAGAAAAGGCAGGGTTATTTTGGTTAACAAGGGGAATAGTATTCATGGGAATAGTTGTTTGAGTTTTTATTACAGAGAGTGAAGTATGTTGAGTTATAGGGTTACTCTGATCTGTTGAAGGGAAAGTTATAGGAGGGGCTTTTAGGTACTCAATTTTTCTTCTGACTTCAGTATTGGTTGCTTCTATTTCATCTTTCTCCAATTCCCTCTACAAATTTTCCTTCTCTTTTATCATTCTCTCTATTTCAGCTTCATGCAAGAACATTCCATGAGATATCCTTCCACTTCCTGATACCACATTTGTAGTTTTAGAACCAGATCCAGTCTCTACAACCTTCTGTTTTCCCTTATCAGTACCAATTTTGGTAGGTTGTGGATCATTGTGAACCTCCCTATTATTTTGCACAACAATTTTGGGTGTAGAACTAATTTTGGTAGTCAAATTCTCTCTAATAACAAGGCCCTCTTCCTTACTTTTAGGATCTTCTTGAGTGAGTAACTCAAGATCTGCAATCTGTCTCAACAACCTATCTCTCTCAATAAGTTTTTCCTTCGTTTCATTTTCTTTCTCCTTTTCCTTTTATTTTCTTAAGGAAATTAACTAATAGACTCTTTTATTGAGAGCCTCAATTTCTTGGGAAACTGCATCCGGGTCAGGAAATATTTCCTCTGAATGTGATATATTGACATGGTTAATATCAGTCAAGCTCACATTTCTGTCTACAGTTTAGGAAAAAGGATCTACCCCTACATTGGAGCTATTCTTATCTCTCCCAAAAGTGCTAGTATGAGATAAAGTTTGATGGAAAGTTTGAATATCCTCAATAGTACCAAACAAGCCCATGTGAAAACCCATAATATCTTGTTCAGAGTCATGAGATGATGTATTAGAATTTGGATAGACTGGTCATCCAGAGGACTTACCCATATGGCTGCCTTTCTGTCTCCATGAAGAATTAATGGGTTCATGTATAACTGTTCCTTTCCAGCCTTTCTAGACTGGTTCAAGCAATCCTTCTTGCAGCTTCTCTTGAGGATTCTTCTTCATGTAGGACTTGGTGTTCCTTCCTATATGCATTATGTAAACTTCCTTGAAGTGATTTGTGATTATATTAAAAGAGCATTGTTTTTTCCTTGCTTTTAGAGTTGCCACCCAATTGCTCCGGAATTAAAAAATATGTTGAACATAGTAGCTCACTCACAAGATACTGCAGACTGAAAATGTTACTCTCAGAGAATAAATTTGAACAATGTTGCGATGGAAAAAGACAATTACAGGGACTTGGGTAAATGCAGGGTTAATAAATTTTCATAGAGACCTCAAGATACTTGATTTTAACAACTTATGCAATGTAAACATTGATCTACATTATAAGACTTATCTTATATGACTCTCCCCAGTAGAGTTGCCATTTCTGGTTGGTCTCAATTTCTGATTACTTTGTTTTCTCTTCACAAAAGAAGAGAAAAAAAAGAATAGGAAACAAGACAAAATTAGTGAGGTTTACAAGGAAAAAACCTCCTACACTTCAAGATTTACAAAGCTTAGGTGGGTGAGCCTAATTGTGACTACTTTCTCACAACCTAGTAGAAGGTTTACACAAAACCAATGCAAATTTCTGCAAACCTCTTCAATTTAGTGCAACCAAACATGAATGAAACATTTGTTTTAATTGTATAGGACCACAAAGATGTCACAAACACTAGAAATTTAAACCAGTGCATTATCCAAGCATTAGAGTCATCAAAAACCAGATTGAAATCTGACAACAAAATTCATATACATACCACTATTTTTGATCTATTAAATTTGTATATGCCTGACATACACAGACTTCCAATCTATACTAGACCTAGTCATCAAATTCATGTGAATATACTGATATTAATGAAAATGAAATAAGTATATTTAATTTTCCTCCTTGAGAAAAAGACTTAAAACATTCCCATTAATTGCCTTGCAAATCATATAATTAAACAATCCTTGATTATCTAATTAAAAATGGAAACCAACATGCAAACATAAAGACAACAAAGATCTAAGCTTGAAATATTTTGATTGTATATTATTCCCTCATCAAAGATTACAAAGATATAAGAATGATTCAAAATGCCAAAAACAAAGTCTGCATATATTTCGCCAGAGCTTCGCTACAAAATTTTTGTGATCTCATTCTAGGCAGTGCTGGTATCCTTTTATAGAATTTTGGATGCAAAAAGATTCGGACTTCCCTAGAAGAATATTCCTATCCTAACAATCATTCCCTCCCAAACTTACACTAGTTACAAGTCTACACTTGAGGGAGAATCATAGCTTCTTTTTGGAATGCGTGCTTCTATTACTGATTGGTCATCTAGCTAGAAAACGACAAAAGAGAAGGTTCCTGACATGTGGCACCTTTATCTTAAGATATTTTGATTAGCCATTTTTTAATTATGGTGGAGATACCAGTGTTCTTTTTAAAACAAATGTGCAACATCTTTTAGACAACTAACCCCCCTATACTCACATATCAGGCGCTGGGTGTCCTCAACTCTTCAAGGTTCTAATTAATCAAAAACTGTTAAAAAAAACAACAACTTCAGGATGTCAGTGAATTGTCACATGCTAGAGCATCAGTGGGACCTTCTTGTTCTCCTGTCTCTTATAAAATGTACTTTCTTTCCCATACTTTAAACTCCTCATCATTGGTCCAAGGAAAGTTGATAATTTTATGCTTTTGTTTATTAAAACTTTTCCATTACATCCTTAATTGTTTAACTTCCTTTTCTAAAAAGCCAAAATATGACTTTGCCTTTTCAATTTCCTCAATACATTGAATAAAAAAAAGGTATTATCCATATTTATAATATTATTTATCCTTTGAGACAGTCTATGACCTACCTTCTCAATCCCCACTTCCTTGTCTTTCATCTTGTTTGCACCTAAGAAACCTCTAGGAAACAATTTAGAATTTTCCTTGGCATATTCCTTTCAAAATAAACCTGCCTTTCTTTCAATATCTTTTCTTTCAGCTACAAACCTAGATAAGTCTTTAACTAATTCATAAGTAAACTTAATTGTATTATCAACATCTACATCTTCCTAAGATAATGAATATATTGAGTCTATGTCCACTTCCCTTGCAATCCGCTTGTCTAAGGCTAGCTCTAAAGTAGCCTTTCCCTCCTTCAAAGAATCCAAGAGTTTCATTATTCTTTTCATGTCCAAATATACAATTGCTACCTGAACAGTATCGACAAATTTCAAAATAATGTCTCTGACTTTTTCTTCATACTTCTTTGTCAATATTGACTGAGCCTTCCTTAACTTTTCAATTTCATCTTGAGCACTCTCTATTGACTGAAAGCCAGAAGTCATGGGGGAAGGAGGAAATTCAATGATAGGACTGGAAGGAGGGGGCGTAGCAGGAGAAGAGGCAATTATCAATTGAGAGGACTTACCCTTTTTCCACTATCCTTCCAATCTACCTTTCAATTCTACAATTATTTTGTCTTTAGAAGTGATTTCAAGCTTTTCATCATTATAAGCCTTGAGAACTACTTCTAAATTTTCCCAAGGATCCGCCTTCTCCTTTGCCTCCTTCTCGGCCACTGCCATACCAAACTTAGTAGACTCTAAAGTCATTCTAGAAGCTTTTTTCGCACCTATATCTTTAACACTCTTCACTATCATCCACTCTAAGTAGTCAAACCTTGAGGATTCAGCCCCTTTTCTATACTCTTCTCTTTTAAATGACCACATTACAAGAGCTGCATGGTCATTACTATAGGTGATCCCCTCCAGGGGCTTAGTTTCTTTTCTTACTGCATCAAAAACCACAACATCTGCTATATCCCATTCTAGGAGAATCAACACTCCAACACTTTCAATTAATTTTCTCCCCTCCTTTGGGGTAATCAACTCAAATTCTTTTAGCATTTCTTGTTTGAATTCTACTTCAATAGCATATGGATCTTTATTTGGTTGTTCAACTTTTCTTTTTTCACATCACTCCTTAAATTGATCCATATTCTTTCTCCAAACAAATTGGAAAAAGGCTCCTGACTTCACAAAATTGTCATCGGCCAAAAACTCATCATAGGCTTATTTTATAACAGGATCCAATTCTCTCCCAGCAAATTCCTCAATAGTTAGATCGATTTTAGCACTTGCTATCTCCTCTGGAACTCCCTCCTACAATTCTCCACAAGTAAAAGAAATTTGTCTCAAGCTTCCTAATTGCATTAGTTGCTCAACTATGGCCTGCTCATCACCTATAGGTAATGGGGATTGGGAAGGTGAATACATAGCTTCACTTGGTTATGCCTCTTCCTCCAATCTGTTCCTCTTTGGGGAAGTCTGGGACTGAGGAGCATCCTCCTTTGGCCTTTTTCCCTTTGATGTAGAAGAATCATCCTTCCTAAGCATCACCACATTATAGCCTGATTTGTTGTACATTACATATTCACTAGGAGGAATGATCTTAGCAAAGATAGGTTTATTCAAGATGAGTTTCGCCTTTTCATGATCCACCTTTATCACTACATCTTTTTTCTCATTTAGGGTTTGCATGGTGTTCTCAAAATACTCTATTAAAAACTTTACCTTTTCCCCAAATGGATGGAATCTCTTCAGTGGATCATAACTTTTATAAAAATACTAGACAAAGTCAAGAGTTTTCTTATATACCAACCATTATTCTTTCCTCACATCTTTCTTTGCCAGTTTAAACTCATTTCTTATTAAATCCTTAGGGAAGTAGAATTGATGAATTTTAGCACCATACCTGACCTTCTTTCTGAACATACCATTGAAAAAATCTACCGGGTCAACAAATCTTGCAACTACTATTGCCAATCGGTAGGGCTTGAAGAACTCGTTAAAATGCAGTCAACCCCCTTTAGAAATCACAAATTGGTGTGCAATGGTAATGGTTGGAAAAATTGTTCCTTTACCCTTATTTGTCAATTCTACTTCCTGTAAACTCCCAATTTGCCTTATGGTCTTAGCAATACCTATTTTCAAGGGGACCCGATAAGGGAGAAAATATGGAGCTCCCCTAAAGCCATACACTCAAAAAATAGTAGAACCAAGATACAAATTATATCACCACAATTGTGCACAATTTTGATATCTTCTACAAATTCCTTCGGTTTGGTAAATTCAAGAAGAACTTTCATGATCCTGGGGTTCTCTTGACACAAGAGAATTCTTAACCTTGATGCAAAACATCTATCAAACTTTAAGTAGTTGGCATCTTCTCTATCCTAGGATAGATCTTCACTCCATAACTACACTGACATGTCTTCACCATCTTTGACTCTTAGTAAGTCGATATCCTTTGCAAAATAGTATACACTCTTGAACAAAAACATATGCATTAACAAAGAATACCAACCAAATGGTATATCCACCTTGGCATTATTAATCCCAATCAAGCCCTCATGGATCACATTTGCTAGATAAGGTGCAAAGTCATAAGCTACTACTATAGATGGAATGAGAATTTTTGCCATCATGAGCATATAATGAGTTGGCATAGCATTTTCTGCATCCTCTCCAAAAATCTGACACAAAGACCAATATATTCCTTTAGCCGTCAAAGTAAAAAAATTTATAAGGAAAGGTTCAACTGTATTGGGCCCTACTAATGTTAGCCCTCCTATTTTTGCAAAGAATTCCCTCATTGGTTCACCTAGGAGATGGTCTTTTTGAGTATCATAGACCTTCTTTAACATTTCAAAATCAATCGGCTCTAGATAATTTGAAGACTCATTTAGCTGGAAAACCTTTCTAATCTCATCAGTTGTAACTTCAATCAAAGGGCTTCCACTTACATTCCTTACAATTCTGGTAACAGAATCATAATTCTTTGCAATTTGTGTCAACAAGTCAACATCCATAAAAACTCCAGGGACCACCAATTTCTTGACATCTAATTGCCATATGTTGTTTGTAGGAGCAGATGCATTTCGCTGACTAAACCCCACCCTGAACAGACCTAGACCAGACATGCCTATCTATGGATCTCTTAACCTATGTCCTTTGTTGAACAAACCATCACCAATTTTTGAGCAAGGAGATTTGGGTACAAGTTCTTTCTGTTTGGTAGAACTATTCGTAGACTGAACCAACTATTTTAAAAAATCATCACAGATAGCCCTTTCCTGATAATCTATTTTCCCTTTGAATTCTTGTCGTGGTGCCATTTTGATAATTTAGGGTTTATCTTATTTTAACCTTTTGATTAAAAAAATCCTTTGAGTTTCTCAGAACTAGATAATGCTGACACACATGAGCAGAAATTGAAAATATAGGAGTCACATAACAACTTACTTGTCACCAGAAAACTCACAGAAGCTTCAAACTTTGTTTCTGCAAACCCTTCGAAAGCCTTTCACAATCAAAATCTAAAAAAAAACAAGATTTAATGAAGCAACCTTAGCAACAAATCAACATTAATTCTCATTAACTAAGCCACACACTCTATAATTAATTTGTTTGAAATTCAAAATTTCTGCTCCAACGGACAAAAGGGACTTTTAGTGCACTTTTTTCTTTAGTCGCTAATCCACAAAGAGAAAAGAACTTGCAACTCCCGTTCATGGTTCAACGATAACCATTAGATCCTTCAAATCTTACATGCCCTTTAATCTCTTAGGTCTTGCGAATGGGGCCTACCATACTGCATATGTCTACCTTTAGTCATTGAGTCGTGATGGGTAAAAGACTTGCACCTTCCCATCGTGGTCTCATGACTATCGTTGGATCTCTACCCTTATCACTCGAACTTCAAGATACCTTCGCTGCTTGACCGCCACTGCTGGATCTCCACCCGCCCCCACCACTAGTGGCTTGTCACTGAGTTGCGAAGACTATTCAATGTACAAATCCCCATTGTATTCTTATGACCACCATTGGATATCTTTGATCTACCCGACTTTTAAGAACTTGATACATGCATTAAAGGTCTTGCTTAGGACTTAGGGAAAAATAAAGTGCTCCAACTTTAATAGAAATGAAACCCTCCTAGGCTTAAGACTTAAATGGCCCCTTTCAAGGACATAATGACCCTCCTAGTTAAGTGGCGAAAAAGGTAACGATTAAAAAGACCTTCCCTTAGGAAAAGAGACATAAAGGTTTTTTTTATGATTTAAAATTATTAAACCCAAAACCCTTAGAAGCTATTGACTTGTAGATTAGAAACATTCTAAAAAAAATGCAGAAAATTTTAGAGATATCAAGAAAATTACAACACCACCCAAATTACTGATAACAGAAAGAAAGTAGTTCATAAAGAAGAACCATGGCAAGAAAGGCTACATCAAGTAGCATAGACAATAGCTAAAAAATAGAAACAAGAAGAATATGAGAAACAACAGGAAGAACTTGCAATCAAAAAAGAAGAAGAATCTTGTAAACAAGTTTAAGGAATACAAACAAGTGTGGAACCTAATCAAGATATTCTAGAAATAGTGAAAGAATAGATGGCCAAAATCAGAGAACTCTTCTCACCATATAACATTCCTATTAGATATAGTGGTGTGATTCTAGACAGTGGTTCAGAAACATATTCAAATGAATGTGAATGGGGTCCAGATCTATCATCTAATGTATCAAGTGAAGAAAAGGATGAAGAACAAGCAGCTATTACAAATAAAGACTCATCTTTCACAAAACAAAGAATAGAGTTGGAAAGAAGACAAGAAGAGATCAGAATTCAGAGGAAAGAGGTTGAAAAAGAACAAGAAGTGACACCTTAGGAAACACAGACAGTTATTTACAAATCATCAAAAGATCAACAAAATATCAGACCTACATCAAATGTTGAGCCAATAATATTAAGGTATGGAAGAACCATAGAATAATTAATAGATAGTCAACCAGGATTGACTATTAGTCCAGAAGAAGCTGAGTTTGACAGAAGATAGAAGATAGCAAGAGAATCCTGTATGTCATGTTCACACATATGCCAACTTCAATATACAAATTAATCTATTGAATTTGATCAAGAGGGAACCTGTAGTATCAAAGATTTATGTGTTTATATAATCCATTCATTTGAGGGACAAATGTTAGATGATGAGTCACTTGATAGTGAATCACAAAATACCAATCCTGATTTTGTTAGAGATGATTGGAGAGCACTTGGGAGAGACTATCCTCAAGAGAGTTCTATCTATGACATTACCTACTCTATGCCAAAATATGACTATTATGTCATGAACCTTGAAACACCCAACAATGACAAAGACTCTGACTTACCCCTGCTTCATCTAGAACTAATTGATTGGGATAACCTAGAAAACCCTAAATTGGATGTCTTTTCCAATGATCATGATTTAGCCATATATCTTAATTCTATAGAACCAATAACACGTAAGATATCTTCCACTGTGGAATCAAGTAACATTTATTGCAGTCAAGAGAGTGCCAATATTTCCAGTCACAAAATTAAAATAAAACAAGGAAAAAGACTTAGTGCTGAAAACCATTTCATGGCAACACTAGATCAATCAAGAGGAAAAATAAAGGACGTATCTGATAGTGAAAACCTCCATGAGGCGCTTGAAGATGGAAAGTTTGACACCCTCCCTACATATTTTCAGGAGAGATCTATTATTTTAATAGAGCCAATAGAAGCAATAAATATTGGTACATCAAAGGACCCCAAAGTCCTTCATCCTATTGCATCATTATCAGATGAAGAGAGGAAAGACTATATGGAATTATTCAAACAAAGACAGATAATTTTTTCTTGGTCCTATGTAGACATGCCAGGAATTGATCCAGATCTTATCATGCATCATCTCAATGTACATCCAAAAGAAAAACCAGTTAAACAAAAGCTAAGGAAGATACATCCACACATTTCTCTCCTTGTAAAAGCAGAGCTAAAGAAACTATTGGATGTGGGTTTCATAAGACATGTTACCTATCCAGAATGGGTTTAAAGAATTATGCCACTTTCAAAGCTAGATATAAGCATAAGAGTCTACACCAATTTTAGAGATTTGAATAAGGCATGTCTTAAAGATGATTTCCCATTGCCCAACATTGATATAATTGTAGACTTACTGGCAGGACATGAGATGTTTTCATTAATGGATGGATTCTCGAGGTATAATCAAATAAAAATCATCCCTAAAGATCAAAAAAAGACAACATTCACTTGTGCATGGGGTACTTACTACTGGAATGTTATGCCATTTGAGCTTAAGAATGCAGAGGCAACTTATCAAAGAGTCATGACAATAATTTTCCATGATATGACACATACATTTATGGAAGATTATGTAGATGAAATACTTGCAAAATCTCATACAAGGAAAGATCATTTGAACATCTTGGGCAAGATATTTGATAGGCTTGAACAATATCAATTAAGATTGAATCCAAAGAAATGTACATTTGAAGTAACCTTTGTAAAACTTCTTGGGTACATTATATCAACTTGTAGAATTGAAGTAGATCCCGAAAACATCAAAGCTATCATGGAAATGGAGTCACCCAAGAACATAAGTCAATTGCATTCTCTACAAGGGAGATTGCAATGAATCTAAAGATTTGTCTCAATTAGTAGATAGATGTCATCCATTCACTCATCTTTTACACAAGAATGTTTCATTCAAATGGGATCAGAAGTGTGAAGAAACTTTTATGCAAATCAAAGAATATTTGATGAATCCTCTAGTACTTGTACCACCAAGCAAAGGGAAACCATTGTTTCTTTACATCTCAACAACAAATGTATAACTAGGAGCTCTCTTAGCACAACATGATGAAGAAGGGAAAGAAAGAGCAGTGTATTACATCAGTAGAACACTTGTAGGCTATGAATTGAACTACACATCAGTTGAGAAGACATGCCTAACAGTTTTATTCGTAACTCAGAAATTGCAACATTATATGCTAACTCATTTTGTGAAACTAATATTAAAAATAGATCCATTAAAGTATTTGCTGAGAAAGTCAACTTTGACAGGCAGAGTGGCAAAATGGGTTATGGTAGTAAGTGAGTTTGATATAGAATATGTTGAATGAAAAGATATCAAAGGACAGGTCATTTATGATCAATTGGCTGAAGCACCCTTACAAGATGACACACTACTACACATCGAATTTCCTAATGCAAACATTCTTACAATAAGAACAAAATTTTGGGAGTTGTACTTTGATGGCTCCTATAGACAATATGGGTCAAGTGCTGGAATTTTGTTCATCACACCTAATGTAGGGCACCTAGCACTCCAAGCATGCAATTTTGTTTTCTTCTAATTTTTTGTGTTGTCCTTCATAATGTAATAATGGACCAACCATTTGGGACTCAATAGAGCCATGGTTGAGTTGTCCAAGCTTTGGGTTGTGTCATTTGTGTTCAGGTTGCTATCAGCCTAAGAAGTTGAAATGCTAATGTAGATCACAGTCCGTAGTACTCTAGATCATTTTTATCATGTAATAGGGGTCTATTGTATTGTGTTTAGGTCTTCTAGGATTCTTTAGGGCATTTGGGGGACTTCGAATGCACTAGAATGAAAAGTTGCATCTCAGGTGTCAAAAAGATGTAAAAGTTGTTGAGCAACATTTTGTAACTTTTTGCAAAAGTTGCATTTTTAATGATTGGTGTTGAAAAGTTGGTTCAACCAACTAAACCATCAGCATATAATCCAAAATATACTTCATTGTATGGGTTGGAGAATCTGGAATGCAAGAGCAAGTTTTATGTTTACGAGAAATCTTGTCTTTTCACCATTTTTTCCCGTTTTTCCTTATTTTTCATTGCTTTGTACAGTCCAGTATGGACTTGTTAGAGAAATCGCATTGCAAGGCATGAGTGTTTTTTGATTGTACTTCCTAGCAAGATATATTAGTAAGTTTGTTTGTGTTTGGTTGTAGGGAACTAGCTTTTTCTTTGTAACTAGGTGTAAAACCCTTGCAAAGTAGGGTTTAAGAGCAAAATGGCTCTAACCTAAGAATCCATTGATGACACAAGTTAAAATCAAATTGAATTCTAGGTTAGGGTCTATACATATGATTAGAGCAGGTTTATTTTGTCTTGTAGGCCTTGGTGGAGGAACTACAATGAAGCCCTAGGCTCACCGCTAGGAGTTGGTGAGTTAGGATAGTAGAAGATGTGCAAATTCTGAGCACAAATTGGTGGAAGAAAAAATGATACATGGTTGGAAATCCCTTTGAGTTACCTAGAAGAATCCCTAATTAGATTTGGCAGAAGTTTTGACTGGTGAACCTTTTCAAGACAAAATTGGTGAGTCACCCGGGTAGGCTTAAACCCTTGAAAATAGTGCAGTATTGGAAACCCCATGTGTACAGATAACCCAGATGCAATTTTCCAATATTGTCTACTCAACCCTCTAGAAACACATGCCTTGAAAATACTGGTTGGTTGGAAGTTATGTATGCCTTCTTAAGAATACAATTCTGGTTTAAGCTATTTATGAACTACTAAGATAACATCTTCTATGCCAGAATACGATCTTGGTAATGGAGGAAGAGACATTAGTGAGAGTACAGACTCTATATTGTAGCCATCCATGCCAGTGTTTGTGAATTGATATGCCTATGATTCAACTTTTCTTGTGAATTGAGGAAACTAAGAGTTTGATTGTCAGTATAAACCACAAATTCTTTAGGCAGCAAATAATGCCTCAATTTCCTAAGTGATTGAACAAGTGCATATAACTCCAAATCATAAGAAGAATACCTTTTCTTAGCATCATTGAGCTTCTCACTAAAAAATGCAACCAGTCTATTGTCTTGACTTAAGACTGCTCCAACAGTTATATTGCTTGCATCACATTCAAAGGTGAAGAGCTTGTCAAAGGTTGGAAAAGCTAGTACCAGTCGATTAGCCACCTTTATCTTCAAGAGATCAAATCCTCTTTGTGCTTCCTCTATCCATTGAAACTTAGTCTTCACACCTCTTTTGATTGTGTCAAGCATAGGTGCACATATTTCACTGAACCCTCTGATGAACTTCCTATAAAATTGTGCCAAGCCATGAAAACTCCTCACTTCACTTGATGACTTAGGTGTAGGACAACTGATTATGGCTTCCACCTTAGAGGTATCCATCTTCAAATCACCACTTGAGATTACAAACCCAAGATATACCAACTCCTATTTCATGAACTCACATTTCTCCAAATCGATGATTAGTTGCTCATCACATAATTTCTTCAATACAATCTCTATATGCTTAAGATTTTCATCTTTAAACTTGCTAAAAATCAAGATCTAATCTAAATAAACAACAAATTTACCAATATAATCCTTCACTACTTCATTCATGAGTCTCATGAATGTTCTAGGGGCATTTGTGAGTCCAAATGGCATAACAAGCCATTCATAAAGTCCTTTCATGGTCTTGAATGTTGTCTTCCATTCATCTCCCTCCCTGATTATGATTTGGTGGCAAGCACTCTTGAGGTATATCTTGGTGAAGTATTCAGCACCTCCTAAACAATCCTTCAAATCTTGAATTCTTGGAATGGGAAATCTATACCTGATTGTAATCTAGTTTATGGCTCTAGAATTAGTGCAAAGTCTCCAAGTAACTCCCTTCTTTGGAGCCAAAATGGTGGGAACTGCACATGGGTTGATCCTCTTCCTTATCAAACCATTATCCAAGAGTTCTTGTATTTGCTTGGCTACCTATTTATTCTACTCTGATGTTATTTTATAGGCTACCTTATTAGGAAATGAAGCTCCGAGTATGAAGTCAGTTTGGTGACTTATGGCACATTGAGGAGGCAACGTTGTAGGTGTTCCATCACTGATAAAGTCCTTAAACTAATTTAGAATCTGTTGCACTTCATTGGGAATGTATACTTTCTTATCCTTTCTTTCTCCTTTTGGTTTTACTACAATTACAAACCCCACTCCTCCTTCCTTAAGAGTGTTAATGAACTCCTTCTCACCAACTAGTAGCACATTGGGACCTTTTGATCTACCCTCTTCTTGGTCTCCTATGGAGTGAATTTAATAGGTGATCTCATATTTTTGAAAAGTATAGGTATTCTTTTCCCCATGGTGTATTGCTTTTTGGTCAAACTGCCAAGGCCTACCAAGGAGTAGGTGGCAAGCATCCATTGGCAAGATGTCACACAAGATTTTGTCCTTGTAGCCTCCTATGGTGAACTCCACCCAAGTTTGTTCATTCACTAGAACATGTTGCCCCTTGTTGAACTAAGTAACCCTATAAAAATCACTATGTTGGATTATCTATAGGTTGTTCTTACTCACTGCTTCTTCTAACACTATGTTATCAGTGGATCCTGAATCCACCACCACTCTACACACTTTTCCCATAATCTTGCACTTTATCCTAAACAAGGATGTTCTTTGGATAGGTTCCTCCTTAATCGAGTTCTTTGATCAAGACTCTTCTCATCATGAGATTCTCTCCAACCTTACAATCTAAGCTCACCTCTGATGCCTTCATGTTTTCTACATCTTCTTGAATATAACTTACTCTCCTCTCACCTCCTTGGGATGAAGAATACTTCTCGAGACATCTATATGCTGGGTCTCAAAGTTGATGGAAATTGTAGCACTTCATTGTGGCAAAATAGGATCCTCTTCCTGGTCCACTAGACCTTCCTCTACTAGAGTTGCTATTTCCCCTTCCTCTATAGCTTCTCTTTCTATTACAATCCCCACTTTTCTCTACCAACTTCAATTCCCCTTGGGATCTTTGGTCTACATTTCTTCCATCATAGATACCTCTATGACCTCTACCATCTCTTCCCCTACCTCTGCCTCTATTGTTCTTCTCTTATTTCTTTTTTCTCTTCTCTTCCACCTTGAGTGCCAATTGATAGCACTTATGAACAATACTAGGACACAAGAAACTCAATTCTTCTTGTATATTCCATCTCAAGCCATTCAAGTACCTAGCTACCTTGATGCTTTCATCTTCCACCACCTTAGATCTCATACACAACTTCCAAAATTCCTCAGTGTAGCTGCTCACATCTACTTCTCTTTGTCTCAATTTTTGTCTCCTCTTGTGTAATTTAATATCATATTCTTTAGGGACATATGCTTCTTTCACCTTGGCTAGCATTCCTTTCCAAGTGGCTATTGGGTTCTTCCCCTCCTTTTGTCTCTCCTCTTGGATGAACTTCCACCAAGTCAAGGTTGCTCCTCTTAATCTAGATTTGGCTACCTTCACCTTTTGTGCCTCACTAATCCCATCACATTCAAAGTGATTCTCCAATCCTTCAATCCATTCCATGACTACTTCTGGTTTCCTTTTTCCACAAAAAAGTGGCACTCCTTCTATGGATTTTCCTCCTAAGGCTTTGATGGCTCTAAGGAAAGGTTCTTTGAGTAGAATAGGATTTGGTTCAGGTATGCTATCCTCTTCTACTACTTCTTTACCCTTCCCTTCATTGATTTGGATTTTTACCTTCTCGGTCTTGTCTTCAACTATGTTTAGTTTTCTCTCCAACTGTTGCAGTCTTACCCTAAGGAGTCTATTTTCTTCCTCTTGATCTTCTACCTTATTGGCTAACTCTACATTTCTCACCATCCCGAGGCTATTTTCTCCTACCGACTCAGTCTCTGACATGAACTGGCTTCTTCCCAAATCTTAACTAGCTCTGATACCACTTTGATGGGGAGGGGTTCTCAAAGAGAGTCACACCTTGCTCAATAGGTAGTTGAATGGTGTTTTAGTGGGCTCCTATCACTCTTGACTTGTCCATTAACAAGTCAAACACTCAAGATCTCTTGGAGTGCTCCCTATCAATTTGTTCTCTTTAGTTGCTCAAGCATGATTGAGATTCACAAGGGTAAATCCAACCATTAAACTATCCAACTCTCCAACATGTACTTGCAGGGATTTTAGGGGGTGTTTTACAGGTATTTCAATTCCAATCAAATGATTCTTCAACTGGTTTTTCACCATTTTCTCATCCCTCCCTCTTTTTCCTATTTTCTAGGCCTAGTAGCCCTACAACCCCAATTAGCCCTACCTTGCGGAAATTCCAAAGAACCTCCCAACACCTTTGGTGATTTGAATACCCTTTTGGATCCACTAGGGTAGGTTGTCAGGTCTGTCCATACTAGTATGGATCCCAAAAATGGCAATTTTAGAGGGTTTAGGACTTAGTAGTCTTCTCTAATGGGTTTTGTTTTTCTCTCCACCCTGTCTATTAGATACTTGATCGGTCCCAAAGACACTGACAGGGGGGGTGAATCAGTGTCTAACCGGTGAATCAAATATTTAAACTTGTTTGCAACTTTACAACCCAAATTAATGTACCGGTAAATAAGCAATAAAGAGAAATAAGAGAGAAAACATCAATGCACACCATAACATAAGATATTTTGGTGAAGAAACTCAGTGGGGGAGAAACCTTGGTGGGATTTGTGACCCACAATATTTACTCACTAGCCAATATGAATAAATATTACTGATACAATATGGGCCTGGACATGCAGGAAGGCCAACAACCTAGAGCTCACTACTCAATCATAGCAAGGAGTCACCCTGACTAAAAAATTGGATGATTAAATCCAATGACAATGTACTGCTCAAAATAGCATCTATAATGCTTGATTCAATATCAGTTTAATCTTTCTATCAAATACCTCTAGCACAAACCTTTCTTTGCTTTGCTCTGCTCTTATTCGCTCATCAAAATTATTACATCAAAATGCATATACAGATATCCACTCTCATAATCCACTTGCATTGATTACCTATGCATACCTATCACACTTTTTACATACCTATTTCACTTACAAAATGACTTATAAGATCTCATGCATATATGGTTCTTTACAATACATCATGTCGGCTATACAATTGATGAATACTAAGAGCGGGGCTGAATTAGTATACCAAAAAATACTGAACTCAAACTCTTAAATAGTTTAGCAAATAACCGATATAACAGATTTACTAATAAACCAGTTAAGATAAATGAAAACCAAATAGAAACTAAAGCATTCAACCACAAAAGCACAATCACCATAACACAAGATATTTTGATGTGGAAACCCAAATGGGAAAAACCACGGTAAGAAGAAACTCACAAGTAACTATCTACAGAATAGAAACCAAACTGGTTAAGGTCAGACCGGTTAAGGTCATACAATGTTCTTCACCAGAACAGATCCCGTTAGGAATCTAGATCTCTATTAGGAGATTAGTCCTATTAAAGACTACCTTGTTAAAGGATTTCAGATCCATAGTTGTGAACCACCTTATTAGAGGATTTACAAAGGCTTTGTTGGGCCTACCCAATTAAGGGTTTCAGACTTGTTGAAGATGTGAGTAAACAACAAGTGAGTGATCTAGATACTAGCACAACATGCTTGGTTAGATCCTTGATAGCTCATTGTTAATGCATTTTAGTATTACTTCAGTCTTCAATATCTCCACACTCTAACTCTTCACACAAGCCTAATCTTCTCTGCAAAGGTCGCACATAACCTTCTCATACATCATACATCTCTCATTCATACAAACCCTAGACATGATGTCCTTATAAAAGAAACTAATTTCATGTAGGTCCAATAGGATTAAACTACAAGTTCCTAGGTTTAGTGCATCTAAACACATTTGGTAACACAGTACAAAATAACCGCCAAAGTGCCGGTAGATGATAACTCATCACAGAGATACCAGTTGGCAACTCATCATAGAGTACTATCTGTCCATACAATATACCGATTACCAGTTGTCAAAAATGAAGAATAGAAAATTTTAACTACTGCTTTGTTCCTTCAAACTGCTTGAGATCCTCAAACTACTTGAGGTCTTCATACTGCTTGGGTTCTCCATACTGCTTGAGGTCTTCAGTCAATTTGTGATCGGTAAACATCTTTTGCAAAACACCAATAGTCTAAAGACTATAAGACATAATACCGGTTGGAATAATTACTGGTTGAGCATAAATCATACATCAAGAAAGTGTGTATCCATCAATGACAATCAAAACATCATCAAAATGCCAACAATCTCCCCCTTTGGCATTGATGGCAACACTTAGGAAAATTTTGACATCTAAGTGTTTTTACGACAGAAATATGCCATAATCAAAATTACTCCCCCTAAGCATATACATTATCCCTTTTGCAGAATACTACTCCCTCAAAGTGGTAACATGAAAGTATACATAACATTCACCAAAATTTTAAATACTACTCCCCCTTTGCTAACAATGAAAAAGTAATGTAGGATAACCCTTGTTTCCTTATATATAAAAATAAAGTAAATGTTTATGACAATAAGGAATAAAACTTATCAAAAACAGATTTAAAATCCTACATAAAAGTTTTCATGGCCAATGACCATGACTCAAGTAATGAGGTAGAAACTTCACTTTCTGTCTTCATCAGGAATACTAGTTCTTGCATAGCATCAATGGTACTCATCTCTTGAGTTACCGTGATGGCTTCCAAATTGATAAAACATTTCTGAAGAATTTGGAGTCTAGGTAATAAGACCAGCTAAAGCTCCCACAAATCTTTTGTCTGGTTGCCGATTTTTGATTCCACCCTGAAAGTCTACAATTGATAATGATGGACTGTTTGCCCATATGTAGTAAATTAACCATATGGCATCTTGAAGTTGCTGATGTATGCCTAGAACTCCAATTGGAGTTTATCTTTCTACTTAAGCACATCATCACAAAATAGATGGGGTTGGAAAATTTTACTCAACAGTAATTTACCCTCATCCATAGCACCACTGATATCTTTCTACTGCTTCAGAAGTTGTGACTGGAGCTCATTCAGTTTCTTGACTAAGGCATTGTTGAGTGCCTTTTCATGATTCTTCTTCACAGTGGCTACAACAACATCTTCCAAGCATTGTACTTGGTCCTCTATTACAGTACAAAGGAGTTTTAGCTTGGACAGACAGGAATCAGTACTGGGGAGGTTAGTACCAAGAATCAGATTGGTAAGGGTGTCAATCACAGTTTGTATGACATCCCTTTCCCTCTTCCTCTACAACTTTTCCAATCTTTCTTGTGCCAGTTTGATGTCTTGCAGCAGCTCGGACTCATCTGTTGATTGAAGGTCAATCGGACTAGTGGTGTCAACTGGTTTGGCTTGACCACCGGTTGCCTTGGGAGTCTTCACTTGTTTGGTTTTCTCTGCTTCCTTCTCCTCTGCTGCTCTTTTCTTTTCCTCTTCTTTCTTCTTTTTCTCCTCTTCTTATTTCTTCTTTAGTTCTTCCTTCTTCTTGTCTTCTTGCATTTTCTTTTTTTCCTCCTTCTTTTTCTCCTCTTCTTCCTCTTCTCCTCTTCTTTTCTCTTCTCCTCTTATTTTCTCTTCTCTTCTTCTTGTTTCCTCTTCTCCTCCTCTTTCTTTGTCTCTTCCTCTTTCCTCTTGTCTTCCTCTCTCTTTGCTTTTTCCACTTGCTCTTTCTTCATTTGTTCTTTGTCCTACTTCTCTTTTTCAGCTTTTTCCTTGTCCTGCTTCTCTTTCTCTACTTTTTATTTGTCCTGTTTCTCCTTCTCTGTGTCTGGAATGACATCCTCAACATCTAATGCATCCACATTAATGGGATCATTTTTCTTTGTCACTCTTTCCCCTTCACTGTCAAATGATTCATCCAGTTTTCCTGATGATAGATCAGGCTTGTTCAACCTTCAGATTGGCCTCAAACACTTGGTGTAACTGAACAACAACTTTGGCATGTAAATGTGAGTCCTTCTCCACTTCAAAAGATTTACCTTCCAGTAGCTTGAGTCTTCATTTTCTCATGAAGAAGAGGCCTTTGTTCTTATCCATTATCTCAAATAATTCAGAATTAGAGGCATCAGGAAAGTATTGTGCAAAGACTTTCTCCCTTATTTCCTGTTCCTTTTCAATGGTAATGCACCATTTGTTATCTAAAGAATTGTATAAAGAATCAGGTGTCACCGATCTAATTTTTGATGGCGACCGGTCATTAACACATAAATATTTAATAATTTTCTGTTCTACTTAATCTTTCTCACTATTAGTAAAATCATCAAGCACCTTCCTCTTAATATTCTTAATAGTCCTCTGGCAATGTTTCATCATCTTGTAAGAGGAAATATCTAAATTTACCGGTGCTGACGTTGCAGGTGCATTACCGGTAGATTTTGCCTTCTTGCTTGATTGCCTGATCTTCTTTGGTTGTACTTCTGGTTCAGTATCCTCTGACTCTGGTGAGCTATTTTTGGATTTCTTCTTCCTTTCAAATACTTTAGCGAGAGCAACCTCAGGTTTCTTCTTGGCAGGTGACCAATTGGTCACTTTTGGACTGGCTGAGGTAGCCGGTGTTGATACCGATGGCACTACCTTGCCCTTTTTCTCTGTAGGGTCTTCAACCGGTGTTACCCTTTCTAAGTAGGTACTGGTTTTCTTTTTCTTTGCATCTAATGGTGAGGCAAGTAGGGTAGAGGCATACCCGATCAACATATCATACATCACTTCATACCCCATTAGTTCAATGTGAGGCATCACCTCAACTCAGTCTGACATTCAGTGGATTTTATATTTAGACTATTATGGATACTTTGTTTTGATGCAGTTTGAGACTTAGAACTTATATGATTTCAGGATTTGGATAACATTGCTATGTTTTGATGATTTACTTATATGCTTTATGAGTTAGAACACTACATGATTGTTAGATAGGATGATATTGCAATGATAGATGTCGTTATTAAATTTGCAGGACTTTACTATGATAATAGAACTATGATGTATGGTTAAGTTTATGTGAATTGGGATGAAATTTCTTATGTGAAATTGCTTGATAAAAGATGTATTTAATCTGTGCAGATGAAAATTGTATGCAAGTGATGATGTGTATTGTTATTCCTTTGAATTATATTATATGTGGATATTTGAAAGTACTAATGTGTAAATTGAGATGCGCAGGAAATTTACCATGTGACCATGGAAAATTACGAAGAACCAAACCTAGACTTATGTATGTTCGTAAGCCAGGGGTTGTCTATTTGGAGAGACAACACCCCATTGTGTTGTATTTTATTCATAACAGTATATGTTGCATGAGTGTTTAAGTGTTATTTAAATTTAATGTGTAAAAACCCACAAGAGACGATTTCATGTTTTATTTTGTAAAAATGTTTTATTTGTGTCACTTGACACATGTGAGGATTTAAATTTAAATGTTTTATTTTTGTCTCTTGGAGGGAAAGTGTTTAACTATAGTTTTTTCTTAAATAATATAATGTGTTGTCATAAATACTTTGGGAATATAATCTTTGGAGTGGTCAACATATGTTTGACCCGAAAATAAACTTCAGAGGGGTTTAAAATGGGTTAAATGAACACCTAGGGGTAGTTTAATAGGGTTTCCTAAAGCCCATAAGGTATACCTAGGGGTTAGGGGTAATTTTAGGCAAGTTTCTACTTTTTAATGATCTTTTTAACACTTTAAAAATTGGCTTTTTTGAGTTGTGTGAAAATTGAAAAAAAAATTAGAAGTTAAATCTAATTTAGATTTTTTTTCCTATTCGAATGAGAGTCTTTTTACATTCTGCTTTACTTTCCTTTTTGGTTTTAGAAACTTGTGAGAACTAAGAGAATGAGCTTCTTAAGCAAGAATTTGTGAAAATTGAGGGTAATCACCCACTCTCCATTTTTGGAGACAAGAGAATTTTTCAAAAGAAAAGAATAGTTTCGAATAAACAAAAAAATTGACTAAGGGTAGAAGAAAGAAGATTCGTGGATTGGGCAGCTCTTCCTCAAATATTATACTACCATTAGGCAGATTAAGGTTGGTTTGATTTTTCTTAAAAATGTCTATTTTTCTTGTATGTGTTTGAGAGTATGATTGGTGTAAGAAATTTGTGTTTTGAATGTCTTGTTTTAGAATTTCATTTGGAATTTTTGCATGATGCTTTGTTGTGTTTTGGGAGTTTTCTCAAGACCTCTTACTCTTGGGAGAGAGGAGGATCTTGTGGGTGGTAGCAGTGACAACCCTCGAGTGAGAGACTCTCATTTGAGAGCGATCACAAGGGATCTTTGTGTGACCCTTACTGCATGGCCTATTTGTGCAATGGGGGTCATAAGGAGGGATATAAGGCTAGAATGCCTTTGGGGGGCATAAGGAATAAGGGGTTGAGATTGTTGATATATTTATTGTGCCATGAGGTGGCTACTTGTTTTTCCATACTTGTAGTTCTCCTCAGGGTATTGGTCCACTACCACCCTTAAAAAGGTCATCACCAATGTGTGGTGTTGTGTAGCCAAGTTGGGAGTGTGTCTAAATCTTTGTGTGTATATTCTTGTCTTCTATGTGTTTGCATGTTTGTTACCTATCTAAGGCTTGGTTCTCTGAGCTTGGGGGTGGCTACCAGTTAGCCTAGGCTAGGAGGTGAGCACTCCGTGGTCATATTGTGATTTATTATGCAGGAAAGTCAGGAGAAGAGAATAGGAATAGTGAAAAGATGCAGAAGATTATTGTTGAAGATACTTAAATCCATTTGCAGTTATTTGTTTAAATTTGATAGAAGAAATAAACCCTCATTCGTTGAATGAGAGGCAAGTTGTAATTTTGAAATAGGACATGAGATTTAATATTGTAGATAAATAAGGAAACATCTTGTAATTTTGCAGAATATCGATAGAGTTGTAAAAAGCCAGATATGCCTCTATTTCTATTTTGAAAAGAAAAGGGTTGCTTTGAAATGCATGCAAAAGCTTCTTTTGTAATATGGAAAAATCAGTTTTTTTTTAATTAACTTTACCTTCATTCTACTTGCAGAAAAATATGAGTAATATTTATTGTTAATATTTTAATGAATGTATGCATGTTGTATTAAAGGTGTATATTGCAGTTTAAATTTACTATTGTAAGATTTAAGTTTTTGGATCCTAGAAAATGATAGTTGCAAGAATGAAATTACACAATTAATTTTAGGAATAAAATCTAAAGCATTCCTCTCTTCTAATTCCTTAATATCAGTTTATTAAACTTCAGAATGATAAGATGCTATTGAAATTTATTGATATCTATGGTTATTCTAATGTAGGAAATAAATCTATATTATTTACTTTACTGTGATTTTATTTTACATTTATTTACTTTAGATTTTAGCAGAAAATCAATTTAAGCCTTTGATATAAAAAAGTTTAAAATAAAATCAGAATGTTAAAATATATGCATTATTCATCTCTGTATTAGAAAAATAAAAAAAAATTTAAATATTTAAACTTCTTTCAGTATTCTTTTTTATTACATTCTCAATAACCAACATATATATATATAAATATATATATATATATATGTAAATATATATATATATATATATGTAAATATATATATATATATATATGTAAATATATATATATATGTATGTATATATTTATATATATAATATATTTATATTTAAAAAAAAAAAATTAAAACAAAGAAAAAAATTTGATAGCGGAGGGTTTTCAGCTGGTGACCGAGTGCATTGTGCATGGCATAGTGGCCGGCAGGCCGAGCGCACTGTGTATTGCACAGTGGCCGGCGAGTCGAGCTCACTGTGCACTGCACAGTGGCTGGCGACCATGCTCACTATGCGATGCATAGTGGCCGGCGGCCAAGCCCACTGTGCCTTGCACAGTGGAGACTTCGGCGGCGCCGACCTCCACATTTTCGCCTCCTCCTACATTTCGCTAAATCTGCCATGGCCGCCCTGTGTGGAAATGGGGTTAAACAAAAAAAAATTATAATAAACTTTAAAAAAAAGAGAAACCCTAGCTCAGTTAGAGCTAGGGTAGAAGGGAAGCAAATAAGATTAAGTTTATTTTTTTTTAAAAATGAAGGACAAAGAAGTAATTTTATAGTGTAATTTTAAATTAGGTTTTTCATGATAATTATTTATTAGTACTGGGATATTACATTTAAAATTAGTTAGGGTTTCAAATTAGATAGACGGGAAATTTTTAATTCCATTTAATTATTTTAGAACTAACTAATTGTGGAGCCTTAGATTAAATAGAAGGGGAAAATTAATTCCTTGATAACTAAAATTGATTTTTGGAAAGGTAATTTTCCTCATCGAATAATGTCATTTAGAAAATTAATTTGACACTTTAATCCATTAATTTAATTAATGATTTAAAATGTAATTTAGAGAATATGGCTTTATGGGAGATCAATTTTTATCTTCGTCTACCAATTTAAAATGAGTTAATAAAATAAAATAACGACTTTATTTGATGAGAAAATAAATTGAAACATTTAGTTTCCGCAAATGAATTTTAATTAAGTTTGATACTTTGTTAGTATTAGAGTTAGTTCGATTTTCGTTACAGACATCATGTTAACACATGTCGTGAAAGTAAACTTGGTTAATTAACTAGTCGTTTTAAAAAAAATCGTTCTATTTTTGCCCTAAATTTTGGGCATGACATTCAACTGCTTTCTATCTCAGTTCCACCACTTCAATTATGCATTCATCTACCTTTATGGTGAAGCAGATGTCATCTTCATAGTTCTTCACAATATCTCCAGATATCCTCATCTTCTGGCTCATTTTCCACTTGAATTCATCAAAATATTTATTAAGAACCTCAGGATATCCGGCTCCCGCTACTTGAAGACTTTCCCTAATTTTCTTAGAGACCGGTTGGTCAGTAGACCATTGAATATCACCTACTCCAGGGAAATAGCCTTGAAAGTAGAAAAATAGGTCGACCAAAATTTGTCCAAACCTAAACCTTAGAGCATTGTCCTGTTTAATGGACTTCAGGTTCAATAGAAATTGCTTCTACAAACACATACACAAATCAAATGAGGCATCTTCCTTAATCATTTTGTAGGTAGCATTCATTGCAGCAGCAGGGACAAAGTTCATTATGTTGGCATAAAACATCCGATAGCCAATCACCATGCATGCATACTTAACCAAATCATCTTTGATGGTGTTGATGGTCATCACCTGTTGGTCACTCAGAGAACTGGTGAGCTTAGTCATTTCAATCTTGGTGATCTTCCTTAGAGCTGGCACCTCTCTAATGTTACAGAAACTGATGACGACATGAATTGCTTATGGTGTGATGTTATGCATCCGCTCGAGATACATTTTATCACCATGCACTCTACTCAGGATGATGCGGATGTGATCTTTAGTGAACTCTTCCAAAAAATAAACCGCATTGTTTAGTTTCTTCCTCTCTAGGATGCTATATTCAAGTTTGATTTTCTTTTCATCCCCACAGAATAGACCTAGCTGGGAATGGATCACTAGGGATCCTATGTCTTCCAATTTACAATCAATATATCCTGAAATATCTTCCTCAACTATAACTCTAGCGGGTATCTAGTATAGGGCATTGTACTTCATCTTCTTTTGAATAAACTCAGCTGAATCTACAGGTACACTCGAACTAGAGTGCGATGCAGAAGCCATGATTAAATGATAAACAAGAATTTTGAGAAATACCTTCACAAACCAAAATTTAGGTTTTGCCAAAGTTGCTCACAACACAGCACTTTGCTTGCTTAGAACACCGCTTAGTGTTATTCACTGATAGATTAAAAGTCAGTTGGATTCCTCTGCAAGATTTTTGAATTCACTTTGAATCACTAGACGAATCGCTCTTTGTCACTCTGCTCTTGAAAATTCTTCGCTTGAAAACAGATAAGTGAAAATGATGACAAAAATCCCTTTTAAACAATCTTTCACCTACCATAATAAATGCATCTTCGTTAGGATACAAACCCTAATTTTTCCTTTAACCACTTCAAGTCTTCTGTCGATTGATAGGTAACGTATACCAGTTAAGGTCTTTACCGATATAAACCGAGGGTTCAAATATTTCACCGATATGCTCCACCTAAGCTTTTCTGAAGCTCGGTTTGCTCGTTCAAAGACTTCCACACTAGGTGCAGAAACTAGTTCATCCTGTGACACTTCTTTAGGTTTCTTTTTCCAAGTTTTATTCATTCCTGTTTGAATGGTTTCAATATAAATCTTCCCTTCTGGAGTGATCGGTATATCATCTGATAGGTTCTTTCTCATTCTATAGGTTCTAGTAATGTGTCCCGGTTTATTGCAATGATAGCATACCATTCCAGGTGATCTCCATGGTCCATTATTCATACTACCATTCTTCCTTCTGCATGTTGCATCAATGTGACTGCTACCATGATAGATCAAATAGGTTGTTCTCCAACTAGTTGCCTCTTGATAGCCACCTAACTGATGGTCATAAGTATTATACTAGTTGGGATTCTGGTTTATAGAGGGTTCTAGGATAACTCCTTGAGTCCTTGGAGGGTATCTCCCAGTGTTGTGCAAAACAAACCTACATTCAAATGATCTATTCCCAAACTTGTTGCATGCATAGCAGTTTCCATTGAATCTATTAGATCTAGGCTTATTGTTTAGAAAATAAGGAAAATTATTGTAGGCCTTGCTTCTACACACATTAGCAGTATGTCCTTCCTTGAGACAATTGAAGCAAATAGGTTTAAACTTTTTCTTACCTTTATCCTTGGATGTTGGTTATTTCTTTGATTCTTCATCTTTTGTTCTAGAGGTCTCACCTTCCTCGTACCTAGAGAAACCAAGTCCAGTGGTATTCTTTACTGGTTTTGTCGATTCAAGCTTTTTCTCTAGCTTAGTAGTACTTTGATTGAATTTGGAAAGTATCTCCTTTGACTCAGTAAGTTCCTTGGGAATAAAATCATTGGACTCTTCAAGGTTAGTTCACCTTGCATTTCTTCTTTTTCCACTTTACTCTCTTGGAGATGAGCGATAAGGGCACTGATTTCTTGCTTCAGCTTGGAGATCTCATGATCTTTGTCTTTTACCATATCTTCAGCTTTCCTTCGGTTCTCAAGCTCTTGACACATTCTGATAGTTAGTCCTTCCAACTCCTTTCTCAGGTTGGCTTTAGATTTATTTTGTTTTTCAACTTCTTCAGCTAGGGCATCCATGTCAAATTCATCAGAAGAGATATTTTCAGTAAGTTCCATAAATTTCTCAGCATGCTCTCTTCTCTTGGCCAAAGAGGCTTTATACTTGACTTTGAGTTCATCATAGGCTCTCTCTCAGTCTGACTGAGATGATGAGTAAGTTCCCTCACAGTGTATTCCCTCATATCTCCTTCCAAGTGGTTAGACTTATAGAAAGGTTGGCTCTAATACCAATTGATGAATACTAAAAGGGGGTGGGGTGAATTAGTATACCAAAAAATACCGAACTCAAACTCTTAAATAGTTTAGAGGATAACTGGTATAACAGATTTACTAATAAATCAGTTAAGATAAATGCAAACCAAATAGAAAATAAAGCATTCACCTACAAAAGCACAATCACCATAACACAAGATATTTTGACATGGAAACCCAAATGGGAAAAACCACGGTGAGAAAAAACTCACAAGTAACTATCTACAGAATAGAAACCAGACTGGTTAAGGTCATATAATGTTCTTCACCAGAACAGGTCCTATTAGGAATATAGATCTTTGTTAGGAGATAAGTCCTATTAAAGGCTACCTTGTTAAAGGATTTCAGATCTACAATTGTGAACCACCTTGTTAGAGGATATACAAAGGATTTGTGGGGCCTACCCGGTTAAGGGTTTTAGACTTGTCAAAGATGTGAGTAAACAACAAGTGAGTGATCTAGATACTAGCACAATATGCTTGGTTAGATACTTGATAGCTCATTGTTAATGCATTTCAGCATTACTTCAGTCTTCAATATCTCCACACTCTAACTCTTCACACAGACCTAATCTTCTCTCCAAAGATTGCACATAACCTTCTCATACATCATGCATCTCTCATTCATACAAACCCTAGACATGATATCCTTATAAGGGAAACTGATTTCATGTCGGTCCAATAGGATTAAACTACAAGTTCCTAGGTTCAGTGCATCTAGACACATTTGGTAACATGGTACAAAATCACTACCAAAGTGTCGGTGGATGATAACTCATCAAAGAAATACCGGTTGGTAACTCATCACAGAGTAATATCGGTCCATATAATATACCGATTTCCGATTGTCAAAAATGAAAATTGGAAAATGTTAACTACCACTTTGTTTCTTTGAATTGCTTGAGATCCTCTAATTGCTTGAGGTCTTCATACCACTTGGGTTCTCTATACCACTTGAGGTCTTCAGTCAATTTGTGACCGGTAAACATCTTCTGCAAAACACCGATAGTCTAAAGACTATAATACATAATACGAGTTGGAACAATTATCAGTTGAGCATAACTCATACATCAAGAAAGTGTGTGTCCATCAATGAAAATCAAAAAATCATCAAAATGCCAACAACAATATAATTACAATACAAAATAATATAATTTTCATGTCGACTAGGGTGTCGATAAGATCTTCTGTCGGTGTAGATTGGTGTCGATGAGAATAATCTTGTTGTGTCTGCTAGTGCCGGTAGATGATGTTAGTTGTCGATGTATGTTGTGAACCATATTACCAGTTGGTTGCCATCAATGACAACATCAACTATTCTCATCTAAGTGTAGAATGCCAACAATCTCCCCCTTTGGCATTGATGGCAACACTCATGAGAAAAATTGAAAAACTGATATCCAAAAAATGAAGTCCAAAACTGATCCAAAAAAATGAGTGCTCCGCCTAAGCAAATGATCTCATAAATTTTTCTCCATACTACTACTCCCCCTTTGACATCAATGACAAAGGATGTCAAAATGAATCAAAGAATTCAAAATTATACCTCGTAGACTATATCCGGTTATGTACAATTTGAAAGATATCCGCGAAAATCAGATTAAGACTCTGCATGAATTTGGTGTTGTCAAAGATAATGGTTTCAGTCTGCTAGATCATACCGGTCAGATAATGCATCTGTTTCTCTGGTGATCTTTCTCCTTGAATTGTTTCTTTAGATAGCTCAACCCGCTAAGTTATAAGGTTGTCCAATCTAGGACCAAGTTTGTTTTTCAGCTCATGTGCCTTCATTCTTATCCTTGCTTTTTCTTTTTCTAGTTTCTCAATCTTTTCCTCGAAAAATACCATTTTTTTAATCAAAAACTGATGTAAGTTTTGAAGAGACCTATCATATTGTCTTCTATATCATCAATCTCTTTTTGTGTTTTCTTTATCTCTTCCTCAATGTCTTTTTTCAAGTTGTGAGGCTTGCGTGCTTCCTTATATAGTTCTTTATATTCCAGAATGGTGGAATTAAGTACCGATAATAAGGAATCAATGTGCTCAGTACAATCCTTGATATTTTTATTAAAGAATTCATTTTTCTCCTTATTAACCCTTCCCTTAATAGTCTCCTCATTAATCTTATCTATAGTTAGCATATTTGAAGCAATGAATTTGGACAACGTGTCCAATTTACCTAAAGATCCATCAATATGATCTATCTTACAAGCCGGTGCAATCATCTTCAATATAGGTAATGTATCATCAATGACCTTGAATTCTAAGGTGTTGCAATCTGTGGTCCTCTTAATTGAATCCAAAAGTACATCAATCACATTTGTAGGCCTGAAATTCATGGTGGAAGTGCTAGGCTCAACAATAACTTTCTTTTCTTTAGATACTTGTCCAATTGCCTTAACCACTTCTTCCTTATTTCCATCATTGACCTCTTCTTTATTCACTGCTTCTTCTTTTTGCTCATTCTATGTTTCAAAAAAAATTTCAATCTCATTGTCATCCTTAATATTTGTCTTGCTGACTATCGGTTCAGCTATGCTCTATTCAAGTTCTTTCTCTGCCAGTTTCTCTACCTTCTACTGAGTGTCATCATTTGTAGGTTCAATTTGTGTTTTTACCTCTTCTTCTACTTGTGCTTCTATCATTTTCTTAATGTCAGACTGAGTAGCATTTGGGATGGTATCAGGTTTCTCAACTTGTGCTGGTATATCAATGTTCTGAGAGTCAACAGTGTTGATCAGTGACTCAGAGATCTCAATATTTGTAGCATCAATTTGTTTTACCTCTGTAGTCTCTTTGTTCATGAAAATGTTGAAGTCTTGTGTGTCCACATTCATGATAAAGAACTTCAGATTCTAGATTGGTGTCATCTCTTGTTATTTCCTCTGTCTTCTCTTTTGGTTGACTGTCAGTTTGTATAGGTACCTCTACAATTATTGGTGGGGTGTCCTATGCCGATGCAGGAAGGTTATCCTTGACTGTTATATTAGGTACACTACCAATTTTACCTTTACCTTTATCCTTTTGATATACCTTTGTAAAAGACATCCATTTTTTGTCTATCCTTTTCTTCTTTCTTTTCTCTTTCCACAAAGAATGTGTCCCACTTGTTTGTTGTTTCATCTGCAATTTCCTTAACGTAGCCTACCATAAGGCTAACCTATCGGTGACCACTTACAAAAACTGATCGGTTGGCTTCTGCAATCAATTCATCAATCTCTTTTCAGGAATTAACAAGGTGAACTGCCAACAATGCTTCAACTTTTAATTTCTTATCTAATTCCATAACTGACATCCTTTTAGCCTCTAACCTTAAATACAAATCATTGGGTAGATCATCGACAACCTCAATGAGAACTTTCTTGTAGATATCAAGATGTAATATAATGCTTTCCTCTATAGTATTTTTATCTGCATCCTTCAAAGAATGATAGAGTTTATTTACATTTCTAAGGTTACCTTCTTGTGTGATTTCATTTATTAGTTCCTCCAGTGTAAGAGTGTCTGGTGCCTTAAGTTCTGATTTCTTCTTAGGAGTTACCTTATTTTTTGGACCACTAGGCTCTCTTACATCATGTTGCTTCTTTCTTTCTGTCCTTGACTTCTTTGCACATGGGGCAGGTGTCGGTGAAGGTTTCCTTTTCTTCCTTTCAACTCTTTTAAATTCAACTACTTTATCACTTTCTCTCTCAGAAGAAGTAACAACCGGGGAAACATGAGCTACCAGTGTCTTCTCTATCTCACTTTTTACTTCATCAACAATACCACCAAGACTCATCAACCCTTTTGTAACTTCTTTTACCATTTTAGAAGCCTCTTTCATGAATTTGTCTCTTTTCTTTCTTTCCTTCATCATGGCTACATCACTTTCAATTGTTTCAGCACTACCAAATATTTTCTCTGATGGTTTCAATGGAGCATCTAGGAGTATTTTTGCATATGATTCCAAATGTGAGAGTCCACCTCATATCCCATTTCAATCATTCAAATTGTTCTGGGTCCGACTACTTCCATCCAAATTTCATCTCTCATTACTACAAAGCATATTTGCTTATCATATTTGTCTATGATGCTTTGGGAAATCCTTTCTCTCTGTTTCATTCTGGTTTGAAAATTTTTTAAGTAATCTTTGACCAACTCATCACTGTTAGCTCCCATACTGGTGATTGCCTCCTTTATCTATTTTCCAATAGAAATATCATAGGCAAAATCCTTATGACCTATGTCGGGGATCTCCTTAGAAAAGTAAAGCATTAAAAATACCAACAGATTTCCAAATTTGAATGTTCCTTTCTTGTCACCTTTTATCTTATGAAAATTTTCTAGCAATTCATCCTTCAACCATTCACAAATATCAATCTTTGCATTGTTTACAATCATCTCGTGTGCACTTTGAATGCATGAACTAGATACAGAATTAAATCTATTTGTGTGACCAACTTTATATCCAATTATCATGCTAGAAAATTTAACATTTTTATCATTTATGTCATTAACCCTAAGTGACCGGTTGTCATATGTAGCTTTGGTTAAGCTCATAACTTCCTTGTTAGGGATTTTCTTCTTCTTGTCAGGTCTAGAACTGGTGGAGGGTAAACCAGTAACAACTTTAATAGCTTCCTTGGTTATCTTGAATACCAAGTCCAACCACATAAATTCTTCATGAACTCTGCTAAGGACATAGCGGATGGCTTTATCTAATAAGTCTTGCATATGGAGGATGTCTATGAAACCTAAATCCTCAACTACCTTATTTTCTGATTTCACTATCCCATCCTTGTCAATAATTTCATTCATGTACATGTTCATCAAATCTTCAGATCCTAAACTTTCTATGTTGCAGTGTATGTATGCCCTGGGGTCTTTAGTGAACGTGACTCCCTTTGGGATTTTGGAAAATACACCAATAGAATCATCCTATTTTTCTATCTTGGGAATGATCTTGAAAAATGGTCTAGGTCACTTAATGTTTTCCATAATAGTAGGGTTTGCTATGAATTCAGGAACAAAAGATGAAGATGTCATTGCAAAAGATAAATACCTCTTAACTATGAAATCCTTGGATGCCCTGAAAAATATCTTTGATGCTTCACCTTTAGAATGTCTTTTCTCAATTTTTCTCTCTTTGAATGCTTGGATGCTTGGTGAGTTAAAATGAAAGGTTACAATTTCATTATAACCAAAATTTTGACTTACAACCGTAATAAATGCTTGCAGGTGAAGTGAAAAACTCCACATATCTGCTGGTGAAGAAGAAATATAACTTCTTACCATCAACCGAGGGTAAATGCATGGTTTTCAATTTGTTGCTTTACCCCTAAGGATTATTCCTTAGTTGGATGAAGAATCTCATGTCGGTATAGGATTACCCTATTCTACTGGTGCAGTGACAGATTCATCACCTTTCTGATCTCTCTTCCTAATCCATTGTTTTGAAAATTCTTTCTTGATTTCAGTCACCTTCTCTTTGCCTTTGTTGTTAGATCCTTTATTGTTTGCCAGTGAATTCTTTCTTCTACAAAATTTTGCAATATGCCCAATCTTGTTACATGCATAACAGGTTACATTGTTTCTTTGAATAGCCTTTCCATAACCTTGACAAGTTTGAGTTCTGCATTAATTAGATAAATGTCAAATCTACCACAAACATAGCATTTCACATTCATTCTACAATTATCTGAGTTATGACCATTTTTTATTGCATTTGGAACATTGACCAGTGGGAAAGTCTGTATTCTGATTATTTCTAAATCTGCACTGATTTGCTCTATGATCAGATTTGTTGCAATTAAAACATTTCCCATTAAATTTATAAGCATTAGGTTGCCTTACCAGTTTACAATGATCATGATTGTTTGCAATCCCTGAGCTTTCTCCATGTTCAAATCCAAGTCCAATTGTTTCTCCATCAGGTTTCTAACTTTTCAGCATATCATCAAGATTATCTAAACTTTTCTTGAATTTGTCTTTGTATTCATTTGTAGTGACCAATTCACTTTCCAAAGTACTAACCTATCTCAAAAGTTTATCTTTGTCATGTTGCATGTGGATCAAATCAGTTTTAAGCATATCATTTTCATAACTAAGCCTTTGAGATTCATTTGATCTTTCATTAAGTCTCTTAGCCAAATCTTCTTCATTCCTCTTCCTATCTTAAATATCTTTGCATAGTATCACGGTTAAATCTTGCATTTCATTCTTCATGTTACTATTCTCTTCTCTCAATTTGTCTGCAATATCTCTAAGAGTTTATTTTTCTTCATTATCTTGATTTTGCAATTTCACATGTAATTCTTTTCTCTTATTTTTTTCTATAACCAGGTTATCCTGAAGTGCTTTGATAAATTCCCGAGTAGTTCTGAGTTCATCTTCTAGTTTGATATTCTTCAATTTCTCTACATCAAAATCTTCAAGATCTCCTTACAATTGTTGTCTCAAGCTTTCCATTGATACTAGTTTTAGAATCTTCCTCAAGCTGTTAGGATTTTGCAAATAGAGGACTAGGCTTTGATACCAATTGTTAGATACTTGATCAGTCTCAAAGACATTGAGAGGGGGGGGGGTGAATCAATGTCTAACTAGTGAATGAAATATTTAAACTTGTTTGCAACTTTACAACCCAAATTAATATACCGGTAAACAAGCAATAAAGCAATAAAGACAAATAAGAGAGGCAACATCAATGCACACCATAACACAAGATATTTTGGTGAGGAAACCCGGTAGGGGAAAAGCCTCGGTGGGATTTGTGACCCACAATATTTAATCACTGGCCAATATGAATAAATATTACTAATGCAATAGGGGTCTGCACATGCAAGAAGGACAATAGCCTAGAGATCACTGCTCAATCACAACAAGGAGTTACACTGACTACAAAATTGGATGATTAAATCCAGTGACTCTTGGCATTCTACACTCCTATGAGAATGGTTTATTTTGTCAGTGATGGAAACCAACTGGTATTAGGTCTCTACACACACACCAAAAATAGGGTCAACAACAATACCATCTACCGACACTGGCATGCATATTCATTTGCATCTAGATTACATCAACAATGAAGTATACTAGCACTCATGCTGACATGAGACAAGTTTTTCTTATGTGAATTGTATTGTAAATGTAATTATCTTTTGTAAGCCGACTTGGTATATCGTAAAGACTCATATATGTATGAGATCTCATAGTTCATTTTGTATTTGTAGGAGATTATCTATGTATGAGGTGATATAGTGGGCAACGAAGGGTTTTGGTTAAGGTATTTGACTGAGCTTAAACCAGTACTAAACTAGGCATTAGAGATTCTATTTTGAGCAGTACATTGTATTGGATTTAATTATCCTTATTGTAGTCATTGAGACTCTTCTTTTGAGCAGTGAGCTCTAGGCTGTTGGCCTTCCTGCATGTGCAGGCCCCTATTGTAAGTAATATTTATTCATATTGGCTAGTGAGTAAATATTGTGGGTCACAAATCCCATCAAGGTTTTTCCCACACCAAGTTTCCTCATTAAAATATCTTGTGTTATGGTGTGCAAATTTATGTTGTCTCTATTATTTCTATTTACTGCATTATTTCTTGCTTACCGGTACATTCATTTGAGTTGCAATGTTATAAATAAGTTCAAATATTCCACTCACCGGTTAGACACTGATTCACCCCCCCCCCCTCTAAGTGTCTTTGGGACTGTCATTACATCTAACAATTGGTATCGGAGCCTAGTCCTCTATTTTCAAAAGCCTAACAGCTTGAGGAAGATTCTGAAACCAGTACAGATGGAGTTTGAGAAAATAGTTGGAAGGAGCTCTTGAAGATAATGATATAGAAAAATTGAAGAATATCAAACTTGAATATGATGTGAGGACTGCTAAGGAATTCATTAAAGGACTTCAGGAGAACTTGGCTATAGCACAAAACAAGAGGAAGGAACTTCACGAGCAAATGCAGAAACATGATGATGAAAAGGAAACTCTTAGTGATATTGCAGATAAGTTGAGACAAGAGAACACTAACATGAGAAATGAAATACAAGATTTAACCATGAGGCTATGTAAGGATCTTGAAGACAGAAAGAAGAATGAAGATGACTTGACTAGGAGACTTAATGATGGAGCAAATGAAAATTTGAGACTTTGTCATGAGAATGATATGCTAAAGATAGATTTGATTCACATGCAACATGATAAAGAGGACCTTGGGAGACAAATTGGCATTCTAGAAAATGAGTTGATCACTGCAAATGAACACAAAGACAAATTCAAGAAAATTTCAGAAAGACTTGATGACATGCTGAAAAGACAAAAATCTGATGGAGATATAATTGGACTTGGATTTGAACATGGAGAAAGTTCTAGGATTGCAAATAATCAAGATCACAGTAAACCGGTAAGACAACCTAATGCTTATAAATTTAATAGGAAATGTTTTAATTGCAACAAGTTTGGTCATAGAGCAAATCAGTGCAGATTTAGAAATAATCAGAATACAAACTTACCCACTGGTCAATGTTTCAAATGCAACAAAGTTGGTCATAATTCAGAAAATTGTAGAATGAATGTGAAATGCTATGTTTGTGGTAGATTTGGGCATTTATCTAATCAATACAGAACACAAACTGGGCAAGGATATGGAAAGGCTATTTAGAGGAATAATGTAACTTGTTATGCATGTAATAAGATTGGACATATTGCAAATTTTTGTAGGAGCAAGACTATACCAATGAACAATAAAGGATCTAGTGTGAAGGGAAAAGATAAGGTAAATGAAATAAATAAAGAATTTTCAAAACAATGGATTAAGAAGGGAGATCAAAAAGTTGATGAAACTATCTCTGCACTGGTAGAACAGAGAAATCCTCCACCGGTAGGAGATTCTTCATTCGACTAAGGAATAATCCTTAGGGGGTATTGCAGCAAGTTGAAAATCATGCATTCTACCCTCAGTTGATGGTAAGAAGATACATTTCTTCTTTACCAGCAGATGTGTTAAGTTTTCACTTAACCGAAAAGCATTTAATGCGGTTTTTTTAAGAACTTTTTGGTTATATAACATTGGAAAACCCATATTTTGACTCACCAAGCATTTAAACATTCAGAGAGTGCAAAATTGAGCAAAGGCAATCTAAAGGCAAAGTAGTGAAGTGATTTTCAGGCATTCAAGGATTTCAAGTTAAGAGGTATTTATCTTTCAAAATGGCATCTTTATCTTCTACACCTGAGTTTATTGCAAACCCTACTAAGGTAGAGAACATCAAGTGCCCTAGACCTGTATTCAAGATTATCCTTGAAATTGCTAAACAAGATGATTCTATCAGAGCTTTTTCAAAAATTTTGAAGGGTGTCGCTTTTCTGAAGACCCGAGAATCTATATCCACTACAACATAGAAGACCTAGGGACTGAGGACTTGAAGAAAATGTTTAATGATGTTATTACTAATGAGCAAGGTCTATTAAACCTAAATATAAGATTGTTGAAGACTTAGGTTTTGTTGAAATTCTAAGCATTCTTGAATTTCCAAAGGAAGTCGTCTGCCTTGTGTTGAGCAGAGTCCATGGAGAATTTATGTGGTTAGAGTTAGTTTGCAAAATAACCAAGGAAGCAATCAAGGCAATTACTAGTTTACCCTCAATCGGGAGTAGGTCTGACAAAACCAAGAAAATACCTAACAAGGGTGTGATGAGATTAATCAGAGCTACATCCGACAACAAATCCCTTAGAGTCAATGATGTTAGAGATGCAAATGTGAGATATGTGAGTATGGTACTTGGCTATATAGTAACACATGAAAACAAATTGAATTTGGTTTCTAGCCTTTCTATTCACAGTACATATGAGATGGTAAAGAACAACACTAAAATTGATGTTTGTAAATGGTTTAAGGATGAATTATTTGATAGCTTGAAGAAGATTAAAGGTGATAAGAAAGGAACTTTTCTCTTTGGCAACCTGCTTGTCTGTCTGATGCTTTACTCCACCAAAGAGATACTCAGCATTGGTCATAAGGATTTTGGATATGACATCCCAGTAGGAAAATAGATTCTGGAAGCTTTCACCAGTATGGGCACTAACTATGACAAGATCATCACAGATTATTTCAAAACTTTTTCAACCAAAATGAAGGCAAGAGAGAGGTTACCATAGAGTATAGTTGACAAGTATGACAAACAAATCTTCTTTGTTATTAAAAATGATGAGACATGGATGGAAGAAGTTAGCCCTAGCACTATTTGGGTTACTGAAATGGGTTATGAAGTTGATTCATTCATTCTTGAAACATATGCAAAAACACTACTTGATGCACCTAGAGAACTATCTAAAGAAATTTTTGGTAATCCTGAGACTATAGAGAGTATTGTTTCTATGTAGAAATAGAGAAAAAGAAGAGAGAAATTTATCAGAGATGCATCCAAGATGGTTAAGGAGGTTAAAGAAAATATAATCAACTTGAGTGACATATCTGCTAGTGAATTGGAAGGACTAAAACCAGAAGCACATGTTTCACCGGTTGTCACTTCTTCTGATACCGACAATGGAAAGGTAGTTGAATTCAAGAGAGTAGAGAGGAAGAAGAGAAAACCCTCATCGGTACCTTCTCCTTCTCCCAAGAGAACCAAAACACCAAGGAAGAAGTAGCAGGTAGTTAGGGAACCTAAGAAGAAACTTACACCGAAGAAGAAACAAACACCAGATAACCCTACTCTGGAAGAACTATTGAATGAGATAACACAGGAAGGAAATATGATTAATGTAAACAAATTGTATCATTCTCTTAAGGATTCTGACAGGGAAACAATAGAAGAGAGCATTATTTTGCATTTAGATATCTATAAGAAAGTTTTGATTGAAGTAATAGATGATTTGCCAAATGATCTGTATATGAGATTAGAAGCAAAAATATTATCAGTAATGGAACTTGATAAGAAGTTAAAAGTTGAAGCATTATTGGCAGTACATCTTGTGAATTCAAAAGAGGAAATTGATAAATTAATTTTTGAGGCAAACCGATCAGTTTTTGTCAGTGGACACCGACAAGTGAGCCATATGGCTAGGAGAGTTAAGGAGATTGTTGATGAGACTGCAAACAAATGGGATATATTCTTTGTTGAAAAGGAAAAGCAAGAAGAAAGGAGAAAACCAAAAATGGACAAAACCTTTAAGGTATATCAGAAGGATAAGGATAAGGGTAAAGGAAAAGTTGGTGGTATTCTTGCAATAAAGATTACAAATAATCTTCCACCTCCAGCTTAGGATATCCCACCGGTACATACAGTCAGTCCACCTGATATGGGAACTGAAGATGTTACTCTTGATAATACTAACCTGGATTCTGAGATTCTTTTTTCTATGAACAATGATAAACAAGATATTAACATTGTTGTAGATAAGGAGACTATAGAAGTTAAGGTAGTCGATGGTGAGAATATCAAGATCTCTGAGACACCAAAAAATACTACTGACTCTCAGAATACTAAGACATCAGTAGAAGATAAGGGAACTAATACTAAGAAACAATCTGAGGAAGAGGTTCATGTTGAGATAGAGAAACCAGAAGAGAATGTGAATAAATAGGAATCAATTGTTGGTAATTGTAGCATCGTAAATTGTACGCACTTGCTAAGGTGGTACAATTTCACACCTAGTTTAGCACCCGCCTTGGCGCATTTTGAATTTTGCATTGCATTTCCCCTTTAGCACTTAATTAATTAAATTAATTAGGTCTAAGGTCCTATTTTATCATCTCCCATATCATAAAGTTGGGCCCTTTTCATTAAAGTGTGCCCCTTTCATTTTATTCCTCTAATACATCATTTAATCAAAAACCCTAATTAGGTCCTAATTTGAACTTGGGGGCTTGATTTCAGGGGTCAAAACATCTCGAAATCACCTGTAACTTCGGGATTCTCTCTAAAATCATCATATCCAACGGCCCTGAAAATTTGGTGAAAAGTTGTCGAGACCATGGCGCCCGGAGTGCACACGGTCCCGGACATTTTTCTCAAAATTTTAGGAGCGCGATCCAATCATAAAATAAAGCTTAACCCCAAGAAATTGGCGGGAGATTCAATCTCTAGGTCGGCCAAAAGTTGAAATTAAGACCTAGGGTTTCATATATAAGAGCTCTCTTTCTTCATTTGAAAGGATCCAAATTTTGGTTTGAGGGACCTTCTATGCAGTGAAAGAGCAGATCTTTGAAGACTTCAACAACATTCAACATCTATCCATCAAGCATTCATCAATTTCATTCATCCATTTAGGGCTTTGAAGACATTGAAGAGCAATAGGGGATTACCGACTGAAGATTGGCTTGTACCCCTCCCTTGGGGTTGGGTATGATTTCATGTTGTTTTCATGTCTTTGCATAAGCCTCATTATATCATTTGTATTCATGCTTTAGATCACTTTGCATCTTGATTTGGAGCATTTACATTATCATTTACAAGCAATTAGGATTTACTTTCTAGGTCGCTCTAGTTTGCTTACTTGCATTTTAGGATCTTGCACACACACAAGGTCTACACACACACTACTTTTACAATACAACTTGGCTATTCGTGGAGGTGGAAATCACCAAAGCGGGGGTTTGACTAAGGCAAAACCCTATATAGCCGCCCACCATACCTTTTCAGATATAAGTGCAGGTTTCGAGATTCAGACGATGCCGCAAGTTGCAGATCCGACAGAAGCAGACGGAGACAGAACTTCACACCAAATTCCAGAGCAAAAGACCAGGACAAGGGCGTGGGGCACCCTGGTCCTACCAGGATAGGGACACTGGGTGCCTTGGTCCTTGGGACAGGGGCGCTGGGCGCCCTGGTCTTTCTGTCAGACAGCAAGTTTCAGCATTTTTCCGACAGCTTTTCAAGTTGCAAAACAGTAGTTTCAGGAGCAGAATTAGGAAAGTGGCACCCGCGCCCTCATCCTGAACATTTTCACTCAGATTTTAACTCCAGGTACACATCTGCATTCTTGTCTTGTCCTTGTGTTTACAACTTTCCATTGTTTAATCTTAATTCTGCAATCTTGTTACTAGTTCATACTTGCACTTTGGGGTTAAGAATTGAACTTGCATCATCTTATCTATCATTTGCAACAAAGGAATAGAAATCCTAATAGGTAGCCCATGGCTCTCTCTCTTCCACAAAAAGAAGTAGCCAATTGTGTGATACCTCTAGGCTCTTTCGTATTCCACAAGTGTGTGAATGAAAGTGAGATTAGGGCATGTTAGCCTAGTCTCGCTTTTTCCCCCACACATTTTGGTGAACCCGACGTGAATCTTATTATTGATTTCTCTTGCATTACATTTGTTAGATCTAAATCTAGATTTAGCGTGTTTCATTTAAGTTTCATTTTCAAAAAAAAAAAGAAAAAAAAAAAGAAGGAAAAGAAAGAGTGTGTTTTGTTTCTTTGCATTGTGTGCAATTTTTATTTCAAAATGTCAGATTTTTATTTGCAAGATGTTCATATTTGTGATGATTATGAGTTAGATGAAGCTTTAGATGAGTTTTTGAAACCTAAAGATACCAAACCTTCATTTTACCAAAAACTCATAAACATTGTTACTATGCCATTTCATTGTGATGAGAAAGATAAGTCGAATGATTCCTCTCAAGGGTACATTCCTATCAACTCTTCCACTAAATCTAGTAACATGGTTGTTTTCAATGATCCCCTCTATGAAGAGATATCTCCTTTTGAATCAAAAGATAAACCTTTTAATAGATATGATCATGCTTTGTTGGATGATGCCCTTGATGACTTTGTGGCTCCTAAAAAATGCTCCCTTCACGAGGATCCTTTTGTGCAAGAAGATGACATTATCCCTACATTTCCTAGTGATGGCATTTCCTTTTCCAACAAAATTCCCACTAGAGATGATGAATTAATGATAAATGCTTACCCTTCTCCTAAAGTTTGTCTTACCCATAAGCATCCCTTAGAGAAAGAAGATGAAATAAAAAGAAATTTCCTTAATTCTCTCTCCCCTAAAGATCATATTGAACATATTTTGAGGAAAGAGGATGAGTTTAACACATCTATTGATGCTCTCCCTCCTAAGGATGAGGAATTAATAAACAATGTTATCTCCTCTCCCGAAATTGACAATACTTCAAACATTCCTTTCAACAACCTCACTATTTGGGATGAACCATTAGAAGAAGGTATAGATTATTCTCTACCCCTAGCCAAAGGGGATGAAATCAAGATTGAAAACTCCCTTGATAGTTTCTCACCTTCCTTGAATCTCAATCATTCTCCCTCTAAAAATAAAGCATCTCAATCTCCTCAACTTGGTTCTACTCATAAGGAAACCCTAGTTCAAAACAAGATGGTTAACATCTCTTTCAAAAATCTCCATCTCAAAAGTGAGACTTTAGAGAGTAATGTTGATCCTTCTCCTAGAGAGTTTATTCCCCATGTAGGTCCTTTGATGATAGAGGATGATATGACCTTTCCTAGTATTACTCTTCCTACTGGAACATCAATGCCTACCCCTTGTCTCTCTCCTAAAATTGATTTAATCCGTGATAAGATTTTAGTGCAAGAGAAGACTATCAATAATTCTTCCAACACTTTTGTTCATTCCTCTAAACCATCCTCAATTAATTTGATACGTGTGAATGAAACACCTAACAAACCTCTCTTAACTATCCAAGGTGCCTTTCCTTCTCAAAATTCTCAACCTTTAAATAAGCCTATCTTAGTGGTCCAAGGTGGTTATGCTAATGATTCTTTTTGCACTCCTAAGAAACCTATTATTACTATGCAAGGAGGTTATTCTACTAAGAACCCTTATGAGTATTCTAAGCAACTGACTAGAGAGAGTTATAATGTGGTTGCTCATACCTATAATACTAGAAATAATAGGCAGCCTAATCCTCCTCCTGTTACTCCAGTTTCTCTTCCTAATCCTCAACCAATTCTTCTGCAAGCTCCACGGATTTCACAAGTTCTTGGTAAGGAATATGATCTCATAGAACAACTTAAAGCTACCCCTGCTAAGATATCCCTTTGAGATTTGATCCAAACTTCTTCCACTCATCATGGAATGTTACAAGATGCCTTGAAAGATTTGAATGTTCCTCCACCTAATACATCTAGTAATATAGTGTCTTTGGTAAACTCTGTGATGAATCCTAAAGCTCAAATTGTGTTTACTCAAGATGAGTTGCCTACTAGTGAAATTCAACATCAATATGATCCCTTGATGATTGTGGTTATCATAAATGACACTACTATAAGACGAACACTGGTAGATAATGGTTCTGGCCTTAATGTGTGTAGCATTAATCTATTGCATAAGATGAATGTGGATACATCCCTTATTGAGCCTGACTCTCGTCCCATTCGAGGCTTTGATAATGTGGCTAAGTCTTCATTAGGTATTATCACCTTACCCATCATAGTGGGACCTATTACTTTTCCTACTCCTATCCATGTTATGTCGGGAAATCTAACATACAACTTGTTATTAGGGAGACCTTGGATTCACAGTATGCAAGTTGTCCCCTCTACATTGCATAGACAAGTTAAATTTATTTATAATAATAAGACATATACCTTGATAGGTGATACTAATTTTCAAGCTTGTTTGCAAACATCTACTTCCAAAGGGAGTTCTTCTAAGCCTTCCTCTTCTAGTGATGACTCATTAAACAAGATACCTATGGATGAATCATTACCCTCTGATAATCAAAATTCTTTGGATGAGTCTAAAGTTCCTGAAGAAGATTCTTCTCAACTTGAATCTACACATGAAGAGGCTTTTGATCCTGAGAAGGTTCTCACAGAAGATGATTGGGGGTCTCTTGAATTCAATCCCACCTTCATAGGTGAGTATAGGGTTCCTCCTAGAGAGCTTAAAGTTAAAAAGAAGGAAGAAACTAGAGATCAATCAGTCTTACCTGAACCTATGAGCAATAATTTTGTGGCTGCTTCTCAAACTTTTTCTCCTCACACCTCTAATTCTAAAGAATTTGATTCTTTGTCTTATGAAAAACCACCTTTTCTTTCTAAAATGGCTAGTCGTTATGGTCGTGGTTTTCATATTTTGGCTAAGAGTGGCTATAGTGGAAATGGTTGTGGTGCAAATGAACAAGGAATTAAAGTTCCTTTAGAACATAACATGCATGAATATTCATTTGGACTTGGATATAATCTTTCTAAGCCCACCAAAGCATCTAAAAGACCATCTCTCAATGTGAATGCTATATTTAGTAGTGATGATGATCTCACTTCAACTAAATCATCTTCTACTTCTATCAACTCTCATTCCCCTCATTAGGAAATCTTGGCGATGAACAAATCTCTTTATGAATCCCCTCAATTTTCTAAATCCACTTATGAATCTTTATCTCCTATTCATCATAAAGTCCTTTCCTCCAGGGATAAGGCTCTAATAAATTACACTCATCCCTCTTCTAAGATTTCTTGTCACTTTTCTTCTTCAATTTTTATCATTTTATACATGTTTTTGATCTCACTTATAGCTGAGCATTTGGCATGTCATATTCAAATACCTCATTCAATCTATCATGTCTTTAAATAACATTAATGGCTATTATGTTGCTCATCATTATGTGACATTGGTAGCTCATTTACAGGGGGCTCATTGTCATTCATGATGGTACAATTTCAAGTGCAATCATATTTTTGAAGCAACATAATAGCCTAATTTTCTATGTTATCTCTTGTTCCTATGGGGACAAGAGTGATTTCATACATCTCTTCTTTTTATGGTTAAAATTTCCCTTTGGGGTAATAGTGTGGAAATATTGATTATCTTTGCTTTAGAATTCTCTTTTCCTAGATATGGGAGAAGATGTGTATTCTCTTTCTTATCCTACCCACTTCTTGTGAGGAGAATTTTACATACACTAATGTCTTGCTTGCATGAACTCATGTGAGTATGTAGTACATTTTGCTTATGTCTAAATCTCTCCCTAGAAGATTGTGTAAGTCCTTCTCATTGTCCTTATCCTTGGGAGGCAATGATCTTTCCTTATTTTTATCTAAGGATCCACAGTTTCCTATTTCGTGGATGGTGTGAACTTTATTACTTGATGTTATTCCTTGTATGCATTTGTTGTTGTTTGTTCAAGGATTCTCTCTTACAAGATGTGTAAGTCCTTGACTACAACCTCTTTTACACTTGGTAAAATACATCCATAATGAATTCACTCTCCCAATTGGGTTAAAAAGAGCGTCATCCTTCATTAAGAATCACTTTCACCTCGCAAAAGAAGGAAGTATTGTATTCTTATTCTCTTCTTTGTCTTATTCTAGAAGGTGTTATATTTGTCTAAAACAATTCCTCTCAGGGATAGGTGTCTTTTGTACAAAGATCTCTGCTCCTCTAAGGATCTCCTTTACACATACTACAAGATATCCCTTTTCAACTATCTTATCCTTGCTTAAAGAGTGCAAAAACTCCCTTCCTTGGATCTATGACATTGTTGCATTTTTGGGGTATCTTCTTTTGTGATGAAGGTAGGTATCCTTGTTCTACTTTGCTTATGACATAAACGTTACACTTTTTGAGCAATGGGTCATTCTCGGAACCAGAGCACAGACTCTTAGAGCAAGATGTCTCCATTTTTCTTTTATGCAAGGTGATTATTCTCGGAACCAGAGCATAGACTCTTAGAACGAGATGTCATGCTTTTGTACTATACATATATAGGTTGTAGCATACTCAAGAATAGACTCCTATGAGGTGCTTCTAACCTCCCTTACACACACATGCACGAGGTTGAGTGGAACTAGCGGTATAAGGCTAGACTTTCTCACTATCCTCCCTTACATGGATCACCTAGACAGACTCTAGGGGCTAGTTTTCCATGTCCTTTTTCCCATGGATCACCTAGACAAGATCTAGGGGCGAGAAGTCCATGTTTTCTCTCTCACTATTCTTCTTATGGATCACCAATGTGCGTATTCATGCTTTTTTTCCTTTCTTTTCTTCTCTTTGCATTTTGTTTCCATTTACATCCTTCATCTTGTGTTAGAGAACTGTCAAATCCTCACACTCTTTGTTGTGTTGGAATTGAGATTTAGTCCTCTTTCTTACCAAATGATTCTCCATTAGTTTTTGATCTCATATCAAATATTCTTGTAAGCATTTGTCATCAATATTCTTTAACAATTCGAAGTGGTAAACATGATACCCTATTTCAACTCACTAAAATTAGCAAGCGGGAACAGGGGGGCATATAGCTACCCTCGAATTTTCATCACCTTCCTTAGTAAGCATTAGGTGATTTTGTGATCTAACGTGTGTTTTGTAGGGTGCAGTTCCTAACTATGTACGCATTAGGTGATTTTGTGATCTAACGTGTGTTTTGTAGGGTGCAGTTCCTAACTGTGTACTGTAGATACCGCTAGGGGCTTCGTCCAACGACTTATGGATATATCCTTTTTCAAATAATGTTTACTTTTCTGTACTTTAGCTTGCATATGCACGTAGTGTTCATATGACCGCTAAAGTGGGGGCTAAATGTAGCATCGTAAATTGTACGCACTTGCTAGGGTGGTACAATTTCACACCTAGTTTAGCACCTGCCTTGGCGCATTTTGCATTTTGCATTGCATTTCCCCTTTAGCACTTAATTAATTAAATTAATTAGGTCTAAGGTCCTATTTTATCATCTCCCATATCATAAAGTTGGGCCCTTTTCATTAAAGTGTACCCCTTTCATTTTATTCCTCCAATACATCATTTAATCAAAAACCCTAATTAGGTCCTATTTTGAACTTGGGGGCTTGATTTCAGGGGTCAAAACATCTCAAAATCACCTGTAACTTTGGGATTCTCTCTAAAATCATCATATCCGACGGCCCTGAAAATTTGGTGAAAAGTTGTCAAGACCATGGTGCCCGGAGCACACACGGTCCCGGACATTTTTCCCAAAATTTTAGGAGCGCGATCCAATCATAAAATAAAGCTTAACCCGAAGAAATTTGTGGGAGATTCAATCTCTAGGTCGGCCAAAAGTTGAAATTAAGACCTAGGGTTTCATATATAAGAGCTCTCTTTCTTCATTTGAAAGGATCCGAATTTTGGTTTGAGGGACCTTCTATGCAGCGAAAGAGCAGATCTTTGAAGACTTCAACAACATTCAACATCCATCCATCAAGCATTCATCAATTTCATTCATCCATGTAGGGCTTTGAAGACATTGAAGAGCAATAGGGGATTACCGACTGAAGATTGGCTTGTACCCCTCCCTTGGGGTTGCGTATGATTTCATGTTGTTTTCATGTCTTTGCATAAGCCTCATTATATCATTTGTATTCATGCTTTAGATCACTTTGCATCTTGATTTGGAGCATTTACATTATCATTTACAAGCAATTAGGGTTTACTTTCTAGGTCGCTCTAGTTTGCTTACTTGCATTTTAGGATCTTGCACACACACAAGGTCTCCACACACACTACTTTTACAATACAACTTGGCTATTCGTGGAGGTGGAAATCACCAAAGCGGGGGTTTGACTAAGGCAAAACCCTATATAGCCACCCACCATACCTTTTCAGATATAAGTGCAGGTTTCGAGATTCGGACGATGCCGCAAGTTGCAGATCCGATGGAAGTAGATGGCGACAGAACTTCACACCAAATTCCAGAGCAATGGACCAGGACAGGGGCGTGGGGCACCCTGGTCCTGCTAGGACAGGTGTGCTGGGTGCCCTAGTCCCTGGGACAGGGGCGCTGGGCGCCCTGGTCCTTCTGTCAGATAGCAAGTTTCAGCATTTTTCCGACAGCTTTTCAGGTTGCAAAACAACAGTTTCAGGAGCAGAATCGGGACAGTGGCACCCGCACCCTCGTCCTGAACATTTTCACTCAGATTTTAACTCCGGGTACACATCTGCATTCTTGTCTTGTCCTTGTGTTTACAACTTTCCATTATTTAATCTTAATTCTGCAATCTTGTTACTAGTTCATACTTGCACTTTAGGGTTAAGAATTGAACTCACATCATCTTATCTATCATTTGCAACAAAGGAATAGAAATCCTAATAGGTAGCCCGTGGCTCTCTCTCTTCCACAAAAAGAAGTAGCCAATTGTGTGATACCTCTAGGCTCTTTCGTATTCCACAAGTGTGTGAATGAAAGTGAGATTAGGGCATGTTAGCCTAGTCTCGCTTTTTCCCCCACATAGTAATAAGGAAGAAATAATTAAGGTTATTGGATAAGTATCTATTGAGAGGAAAGTTATTGTTGAACCGAGCACATCTACAAGTGAATTTAGACCTACTAATGTGACAAATGTTCTTTTGGATTTTATCAAAAGGATAACAGATTGCAATACCTTAGCATTTAAGGCTATTGATGACACACTACCTATCTTGAGGATGATTGCACCAACATGTAAAATAGATCACATTGACAATTCTTTAGGTAAATTGGATACCTTGTCCAAATTCATTGCTGAAAATATTCTAACTCTAGAGAAGGTGAATGAAGGAATAGTTAAGGAGAGAGTTGATAAAGAGAAGAGTGAATTATTTGAGAAAACCATCAAAAATTGTAAAGAGCACTTAGATTCACTATTACCAGTACTCGATTCTACAATTTTGGAGTATAAGGAGTTGTATAGAGAAGCCTATAAGCCTCACTATTTGATAGAGGACATTGATGAGGAGATTAAAAAGACACAAAAAGAGATTGATGACATAGGAGACAATATGATAGGTTCTTTGGAACTTACATCAGTTTTTTAATAGGAAATGGCAGTGTTTGAAGAAAAATTGGAGAACTTGGAGAAAGAAAAGGAAAGAATAAGGTTGAAGGCCCGGGAGCTGAAGAGAAACTTGGTCCAAGATTGAACAATCTTATTACTCAACAATTTGAATTAACTAAGGCAACAATCCGTGGAGAAAGATCACCAGAGCAGCATATGCTCTATCTCACCAGTATGATCTAGCAGACTGAGAAAATACTTTCTCATAGTAACAAGTTTATGCAGAGTTTGAACTTAGTTTTGGCGGATATCTTTCAGATTGTAATCAACCAGTTACAGACTTTGAGGTAGAAATTTTGTATTCTTTTTTGGCATCCTTTGTCATTAATGTCAAAGGGGGAGTAGTGAAGAGAAAAATATATGCATAGAGGAGATCACTTGCTCAAGGGGAGCACAATTCTTTTTGGATTTCAGTTTTGGATAACAGTTTTGGATTTTTCTCATGAGTGTTTCCATCAATGCTAAAGGGGAAGATTGTTGGCATTCTACACTCATATGAGAAGGGTTGATGTTGTCATTAATGGTAACCAATTGGTATTAGGTCTCTACACACACACCCGCAGCAAGGTCAACACTGATACCATCTACCGACACCAACAAGCATATTCACCGGCATCTAGATTACACCGATAATGAAGTATATCGGCACTTAGGCTGACATGAGACAATTTTTGTTTATGTGAATTGCATTGTAAATATAATTATCTTTTGTAAGCCAACTTGGTATATTGTAAAGACTCATATATGTATGAGATCTCATAGGTCATTTTGTATTTGTAGGAGATTATTTATTTATGAGGTGATATAGTGGACAGCGAAGGGTTTTGGTTAAGGTATCTGACTGTGCTTAAACTGGTACTGAACCAAGCATTAGAGATGCTATTTTGAGTAGTACATTATATTGGATTGAATTATCCTTATTGTAGTCAATGAGACTCTTCTTTTGAGCAGTGAGCTCTAGGTTGTTAGCCTTCCTATATGTTCAGGCCCCTATTGTAAGTAAAATTTATTCATATTGGCCAGTGAGTAAATATTGTGGGTCACAAATCCCACCGAAGTTTTTCCCACACTAGGTTTCCTCATTAAAATATCTTGTGTTATGGTGTGCATTTATGTTGTCTCTCTTATTTTTGTTTACTGCATTATTTCTTTCTTACCAGTACATTGATTTGAGTTGCAATATTATAAATAAGTTCAAATATTCCACTCATTGGTTAGACACTAATTCAGCCCTCCCTCTCAGTGTCTTTGGGACTGTCATTACATCTAATAATGACAATGTACTACTCAAAATAGTATCTATAATGCTTGATTTAGTACCGGTTTAAGCTCTATCAAATACCTTTGCCAAACCTTTCTTCACTCTACTCTGCTCTTATTCGCTCATCAAAATTATTACATCAAAATGTATATACAGATATCCGCTCTCATAATCCACTTTCATTGATTACCTATGCATTCCTATCACACTTTTTACATACATATGTCACTTACAAAATGACCTATAAGATCTCATACATATATGAGTCTTTACAATACATCATGTCGGCTATACAATATAATTTCCATGTCAGCTAGGGTGTCGGTAAGATCTTCTATCGGTGTAGACTAGGTGCCAATGAGAATAATCTTGTTGTGCCTGTCAGTGTCGGTAGATGATGTTAGTTGTTGGTGTATGTTCTAAACAATATTACTAGTTGGTTATCATCAATGACAACATCAACTATTCTCATCTGAGTGTAGAACGTCAACACCGTCACACCTCCACCTTTTCACAGAGACTCTGTCTTGTAACATACTTCCATGCCAAACACTTGGCACATTCACAATTGCTCATCCCTGCAAGCAAATACAAAATTGACAATCATTTTCCTAACTGGGATATGATGGAGCTCTTCTAGGAAATGATAACAAGTTGCTCCTCAACAACTTCTAGGCCATTAAAAAACATATATACATTGTACAGGGGCTCCATGAATTTAATCCCAAGGATCATTGAGAAAAACTCAATGGAGTTCAAGTTGGAACCATGATTGGGCTCTTAAATCTGAGAAATACAATAACATACACTAAACCACCATGAAAGGATAGTAGCAAGGTCAATCCATTTGGTACGGACTGGTGCTACAAAAATGACAAAATTACAAGGTAAAATCTAAAAGTTGTCTTCAAAATATATTCAAACTTGCTCAAAGATTTTCCAACCCATGTACAATCATACTCAAAGAATTTTATATTCCATTTTGGTCATAACCAACTCTTCATCAGTTTCCTAACCACCGATTTGCTAAAAAATGCAAAGTTGCAAAAAGTTGTCAAGCAACAATGAAAACTTTTGCTCAAATATGCATTTTTGCACCTTATGCATTTCTACTCACTAAACCTCCTAGGATGAATCCCTCACATTAAAATGACATTCCTAAATACCTAATGATATTTTACAATATTTTTTACATCATATTTCTAATTTATGTCATTTTAGGCTTACAAGGGCTCATAGGCCAAATTTGAGAAAACAAACAACCTAGGTGATAATCACCCTTCAAATGACTATGAAACACACATGTGGACCTCTAAGTAGTCCATTATTCAAACACTAATCCAAAATATAGACTATCACACCCAAATTTTGAAAATGCATTAAAAACTAGGTGCTCTTGCACCAGTTGGGAGCCATGGTGGACAACGTGAAACATCCCGACTTCTGATTTTTCACTTAGAAATAAGTTCATTTGACATCTTACAAAATTTTATAATGTAACTTAATGTGATGGTAGTGCTGAGTAACCAGGTTAGCCTCTTCCAATTGAGTCAAGAACTCAAATCATATTTAAACCATTATATACCACCTTGGACGAGTGTAGACAAAGGTTTCAAAATTAACCAAATAATAATGATGTATAGAGAAAAGAGTCAAAATCTCTCAAAATTTTCTAATCTATTATTGAAAGAACACCTACCCTTTAAAATCCTTGAGAATGAACATGTATCTTGACACAACAAAATGAAACAAAACCAAACTAAACAAGCAAACAAAACAGAAAGGGAAACAAGCACACAACAAAAAAAAAAACATGTAACCAACATGCAAACTCAAATAAGCAACAAATAAAAAAAAAAAAAAAATGACTAATCTACTATAGTACAATAGGTTGAGCTCCACTAAGGATTAATCAAAATAGTGCTTGAGGAACTAACCATTGATGGGAAATGGTACCATCTTTCTAGTCAAAGAGCTCAACCTAAAAGTGTTCTCTCCTAAAATTTCAGCAACCTGATAAGGACCTAACCACAACTTATCAAACTTATGATGATCACCCTTCTTTTCCTTGGCCTTGTCCCATAACAGAACTAAGTCAGAGATCTGAAAGGCTTTCACCTTGGCTCTTTTATCAAACCATCGCTTAACAATTGCTTAATGCTTAGCGAAGTGTTGAAGGGTATTAATCCTTTTCTCATCAAGTTTTAATAGATTCAAGAGACAAACTTCTACCTGGTCATCAATTTCAAGTTCTTTCATTAGCTGGAGGATAGGTATTTGTAAGTTGACCAAGAAAATAGAGGTTTTTCCATAAACAAGGTAATATGGAGAAGTTTCTAGGGCGACTTTAAATCTAGTTCGATTAGCCCATAGGGCATACCTCAACTGATTATGCCAATCCTTGGGATTTTTCTCAAGTAACTTCTTAATAAGATCTAAGATATTCTTACTCATGGATTCATCTACTCCATTACCTTGTGGATAGTAATTAGATGATAATTTCAATATCACCTTATACTCATACAACCATTGCATTGATTGTGCTAAAGTAAAAGCATAGGAATTGTCGCATACCAAGGTGAATGACATACCAAACCTAGTAACGATGTGTTCATCAATTAATTTTAGAACAACCTCCGCAGTAGCATTCCTACATGCTATGGCCTTCGTCCATTGGATGAAATAATCCATTGTTATGAGAATGAACTTGTGTCCTGTAGAAAAATTAGGATTAATGATACCTACAAAATCCAATGCCCATTGGACAAATGGCCTTAGCTCAAACACTGGTTGGAGAGGCATGGCGGGATTCCTTTCTCTAGAAGCTGCAATTTGGCATATATGGAAATGATGAACATGTTCATGAGTATCTTTAAAAATACTAGGCCAATAGTACCATACTTTTAAAATATGATGGGTAGTAGCATCTACTGACCCATGGCTTGTACCATATTTCCCATGGAATTCCTTGATCATTTTACGGGCTTCCTGATGATCAAGACATTGAAGGTAAATGCCTTCATATTTCTTCCTATAAAGTGTTGAATCCTTGATCATATAATTGGCATTTTTGAGCCTTAAAGATTGTCTTTGCATGGTTTTCAACCCCTCAGGACACTTGTTATTCAATAAGATAAAAACCAAATTAGTGTACCATGGGTTCTGAGTGAATGACTACAATGTATACTGATGGCACTAGATTTGAGGGATATCAGTCACCATAGATTGAGATAGACCCTGAACTCTAACTAACTTCCTTGGACGCATTTCTAGATCAAACTCTTATAAAATAGCCATCCATTTCCCTCGACCTTCTCCTAGCTCTAATTGCATAAGCAATGACTTCACTGCTTGATCCGACACAATTGCGTATATCTTGCTCCTCAAGATATAGTGTCTAAATTTATTGACTACTCTTACCAAAGCAAAAACTTGTTTCTCAAGAGAAGAATATCTCATCTTAGCATTCCTAAAAGGGGAGCTCATGAATGCGATGGGTTTCCCATCCCCTTCTTGCCTCTATTGTCAAAACAACAGTGCCTGCATGCACTGAAGAAAAAGAATTTATATAAAATGGCAAAGTATAGTCAGGACTAGTTAGTACATGAGCTACTACAATGTACCTCTTGATTTAGGTGAATGCATCTCTTTCTTCTACAGTCCATTCAATCTTAGCATCATTCTTCATCATTTCATTTAGTGGCTTGGCTATCTTTGCAAACCCAATGATAAATTTTTTGACAAAATCGATCTTCTCAAAGAAAGATCTCGTCTCCTTTTTACTTCCACGCATCTGCAATTTTAACAATGCATCTACTCAATCCGAGTCTATGGATATCCCTCTTTCAGAGATTACATGACCAAATAGCTTCCCTTCAGCCACCTCGCATACACACTTTTTGGGATTAAGGGATATCCCATATCTTCGACATATTTCTAGAACTTTGCAGAGGTGGTCCAGGTGATTTCCTCTGACTTTAGAAAATATAGTCAAGTCATCCATATATATAATATTACATTTGCCAATAAAGTCTTTGAAAGTTGTATCCTGATGAATACTAAGAGGGAGGGATGAATTAGTATACCAAAAAATACTGTAATCATTCTTTTAAACAGTTTAGTAGATAACCGATGCAACAGAGTCACTAATAAACCGGTCAAGATAAGTGCAAACCAAATAGAAAACAAAGCATTCACCCACAAAAGCACAATCACCATAACACAAGATATTTGATGTGGAAACCCAAATGGGAAAAACCACAGTGAGTAGAAACTCACAAGTAACTATCCACATAATAGTAACTAGATTGGTTAAGGTCAGACCAGTTAAGGTCATACAATGTTCTTCACCAGAACAAGTCCTGTTAGGAATCTAGATCTATGTTAGGAGATAAAACCTATTAAAGACTACCTTGTTAAAGGATTTCAGATCCACAGTTGTGAACCACCTTGTTAGAGGATTTGCAAAGGCTTTGCTAGGCCTACCCGGTTAAGGGTTTCAAACTTGTCGAAGATATTAGTAATCAACAAGTGAATGATCTAGATAATAGCACAGTATGCTTAATTAGATCCTTGACAACTCCTTGTAATCCATTTCAGCATTACTTTAGTCTTCAATATCTCCACACTCTATCTCTTCACACAAACCTAATCTTCTCTTTAATGATCACACATAACCTTTTCTATTCTATATCTCACACATGCAAACCCTAGACATGATGTCCTTATAAAGAAATCTGATTTCATGTTGGTCCAATAGAATTAGACTACAAGTTCCTAGGTACAATGCATCTAGACACATTTGGTAACATGAAAAAAAATCACCGTCAAAGTGTCGGTGGATGATAACTCATCACACATTACAATAATACTGGTTGGTAACTCATCATAGATATATATTGTTTAATACAATATACCAATTACCGGTTGTCAAAAATGAAGACTGGAAGATCGTAGTGTTACGATAAAAAGTTAACTACCACTTGGGTCCTTCATACCGCTTGAGATCCTCGAACCACTTGGGGTCTTCATACCTCTTGGGATCTTCAGTCAATCTATGACCAGTAAACCATTTTCTACAAAATATCGAGTCTAAAGACTACACATTCAATGACATACAATACCGGTTGGAATAATTACCGGTTGAGCATAACTCATTCATCAAGAAAGTGTGTGTCCATCAAAGAAAATCAAAACATCATCAAAATTCCAACAATCTCCCCCTTTGGCATTGATGGCAATGTTGGTATTTTGGTATGGTTTTGTCATTGATGTCAACACCTACTAATACACCTACTTTGGAGATCCAGCAACATTCACCGGCAAGTAGTAAACTATGCAACAGTTACTGATATATGGTTCACCGGCAGGATATATTGTTCACTGGTACCTAGAATGATATGGAAGACACTTGGTAATGTCAAAGACATCATGTGGACACTTTATTTTGAAGAAATAATCATTGGTATATTCATATTTGCATATTTTCTTTTACCGAAAAATAGGTCCAGGTTATCTAGGGTTACACCGGCAGGTTTATCTTTTCTAGATCAGCATGGCACAATATGAAGATGATTTATTATTGTTGTAAACGCATTAAGCCGACATGTTCAATTGGATATTGCATTGGATATTATATTGTATGTAAAATATTTTTATTATAATATCTTGTAGAGCCGACCTACTAAAATTGGTCTTAGGGTATGGTATAAATGTAAGATCTTATTTGTAAGATTAAGTGTGGAATGCGAAAAAGAATTAAGTGAAGGTATATGCGAGATCAAGCAGGGATATACATGAAGACATCATTTGAAGGTGAAGTTAGGTTTTTGTAGAAGCATATCAACATTACACCGGTACTGAATCCAACATATGAAGATGCTATTTTGTGTAGTACATTCTTATTGGATTTAACCATCCAACTGTAGTCAGTGTGACTCCCATTTTGTGATTGAGTAGTGAGCTCTAGGCTGTTGGCCTTTATGCATGTGCACACCCCATTTATGTAAACTTACTATCTGCAGTAGTATCATCTAATTGTGGGTAAGGTTTCCCACCATGGTTTTTCCCCTTACAGGGTTTCCACATACAAATATTGGTGTCATGTGTTGTGCATGACTTTATGTTTATGTTTCATGCATTAATCCTTACCGATATAGCAATTTACTGTTAACACTATCTACTGGCATACTTAACCGGTTTACCAGTATTAAGCATTAAGTTGGTTAATAAGTTTTTGGTTTGAATTTATTTGACAACTGATTCACGCCCCCCCCCCTCTCAGTTGTTTCTGGGACCTAACAATTGGTATCAGAGCCTAGTCCTCTTTTGTAGAAGTTTAACAACTTGAGGAGATCCAATGTCTATTAATTATTTCTGGAAGGACAGTCCTAAACTCGATGGAACCAACTATGGCATATGGAAGATCAAAATGGAGACACATCTGAATTGCATTGGTAAAGACATCTAGGAAGTTACTAAGAATGGTTACACTACTGCTGTAGTTGGTCAGACTGCTCCAACTACCTTAGCCAAAGATGAAGAAAATAATTGCAAAGCAAGAGAAGCACTTTTGAGCGCATTATTAGATCAACAAATAATGGGATTATTAGATAGGTCTACTGCTAAAGCTATTTGGGATCATTTGGAAACACTGAATGAAGGAGATTCCATAGTCAAAATTGCAAAACTTGAAAGCTTTCAAGTCAGGTATGAACATCTAAAAATGGAAGAAGATGAAAGGATTTCTGCTTCTATGGAAAGAGTAAATGAAATTGTTTTGGGTATTAAATGTTGTGGAGGAACCTTGAGTGAGGATGAAATTGTTTCAAAAATCGTAAGAGGTTTTCCACCGGCATATAAAATGAAGGTTACTGCTATAAATGAGTTGAGAACAATGCCTAATACATCAGTAACTAGGGATACATTGATTGGAAAACTTTCAGCCTTTGAAATTGAGGAATTTGGTCCTGTTGCTATAAAGACTGATTTGGCCTTTAAAACATCAACATCATCTGCTCCATCATTTGACAAATTAGATTCGAGAGCCTTTTATACAAGAGAACTTGAAGAATCCAAAAAGGAGAATGAAGAGCTTGAAGAGCTTGAAGCACTATTTGTGAGAAAAATGCCAAAAGGTCCAATTGGAAGTAAGTATGAAGGTAAAGCACCCTTTAAATGTTTTAACTGCAATAAGATTGGTCATATGGCTTCAAGATGCCCTGATAGACATGCTAGACTAAGAGAAGAAGCTAGAAGAACATACAAGCCTAATCGTGAATATTAGAGATATAGATTTAAGAAGAACAAAGACAAATCTTGTTACATTGCTGATGAAGGTGTGACTGATGATTCTGATGAGGATCCAGCAAACAATGGATGGGTTTTTGTTGCTATAATAGAAGATCAACCGACACCCACTACTCAACCGGTAGAACAAGCCCTAGCAGCTAAAGTTGAAACAAAGGATGAATGGATTATTGACTCAGGATGCTCACATCATATGACTGGAGACAAAGGTAAATTCTTGAACTTTCAAGAATACAATGCAGGTTTAGTAAGCTTTGGAGATGACAAAGCCTATTCAATCAAAGGTAAGGGTTCAATATCTCTTGATGGTAAACATAACACTGATAATGTCTACTATGTTGAAGGATTAAAGCATAATCTTTTAAGTGTTGGTCAATTAGTTTAGAAGGGATTTCAGTTACAATTTAAAAATGGAAAATGCAAAATCATGAATAGAACTGGTTTGGAAATTGCAACTGGTAATCAGACTAGAGGCAATATCTTTCATTTGAATAACAGTGAAAAGGCATGCTTAATTTCTTATATAGATTAAAGTTGGTTATGGCATAGGAGACTATGTCATGTAAACTTTGATTGCATTTTAAAAATTAGTACTTCTAAGGTAGTTAGAGATCTACCTAAAATTGTGAAACCTCGGAATACAATTTGTAAGGAATGTCAATTTGGATAACAAGTTAGAGCTAGTTTCAAAAGTATTCCAGAAAAATCCAATAATGCTCTTCATTTAATTCACACTGATTTATGTGGTCCACCTAGAACTAGAAGCTTACAAGGTGATAGATATTTCATGCTAATTATTGATGATTATTCTAGAATGTGTTGGGTTACTTTTCTTAGAGAGAAATCAAAAGCACTTGGAAATTTCAAACTATTCAAAGCAATGGTTGAAAATGAAACCAGTAAGAAAATCAAATGTTTAAGATCAGATCAAGGAGGAGAATTCACATCTAAGGACTTTAATACATTTAATGAAGTGAATGGAATCAAAAGACAGTTATCAGCACCTTGGACACCACAACAGAATGGAGTTGTTGAAAGGAAAAATAGAACTATCTTGGATGCAGCTAGAAGTATGTTATCAAAAGAAAATCTACCACATGTGTATTGGAGCGAGGCAGTTAGCACTATTGTCTATACATTCAAAAAAATTCACATCAAAGATGAAACCGGTAAGACCCCTCATGAACTATGGTTTGGTAATACTCCTACTCTTAAGTATTTTAGAATTTTTGGAAGTAAATGTTAACTTAGAACAGATGAGTATATTGGTAAATTTGATCCTAGAAGTGATGAAGGAATATTTATTGGTTATTCATCTAAGAGCAAGGCATATAGATGTTTTAATAGAAGATTGCAGAAAATTGTTGAAAGTACAAATGTAAATATTGATGAGAAATTCAGAGGAACTTCAAGGTATATAGACTCTGAATCAGCAACAAAAATTATGACAAATGAACCTATACTGAATCCACCGGTACAGAATGAAGATCCAGTTACCCCGATGTCATCAGAAGATTCCACAATAATTGAAGAACAATAGCAAACTAAGACACCCCGGTATGTAAGATTGAATCATTCTAAAGATCAGATAATTGGAAACAAATTTAAGGGATTTATGACAAGAGGAAGATTGGCAAATGAAGAGGTATGTCTTATCTCTCAAATTGAACCATCATCTATTAATGAGGCATGTGAAGATAAATTTTGGATTAAAGCTATGGAAGGAGAATTAGGACAAATTGAGAAGACTAATACTTGGACATTAGTTCCTCGGCCTAAAGATAAAAATGTAATTGGAACTAAATGGGTATTTAGAAACAAACTTAATGAAGATGGTAAGGTTGTCAGAAACAAAGCAAGACTAGTGTGTAAGGGATATTCTCAGAAAGAAGGAGTTGATTACAATGAAACCTTTGCACCAGTAGCCAGAATTGAGGTAGTTAGATTATTCTTGGCTTTTGCAGCTCACAAGGATTACAAAGTTTATCAAATGGATATTAAATGTGCATTTTTGAATGGAGATCTTAAAGAAGAAGTATATATTGAACAACCTAATGGATTTTCTTTGATAGATGACAATGATATAGTTTACAGGTTAAGAAAAGCTCTGTATGGATTGAAACAAGCCCCAAGAACTTGGTATGCAAGGTTGGATAAGTATCTTTTAAAGATTTATTTTACTAAAGGAAATGCAGATAGCAACTTATACTACAAAGTAACTAATGATGACATCTTGATTATTGAAGTATTTGTTGATGATATAATCTTTGGAGGAGAAGATGGATTATGTAAGGAATTTTCTCTTGAAATGCAGCAAGAATTTGAAATGTCTATGATTGGAGAAATAAAATTCTATTTAGGTTTGCAAATTTCTCAGACTGATAAAGGTATATTTTTTAGTCAATCCAAGTACTTGAAATAATTACTAAAGAAATTTGGGATGGAGAACTCTAAACTGGTAAGCACACCTATGACTACAAATGACAAATTATCTAAAAGGGATGAATCTACACCTATTAATCCAACTAGATACAAATCTATGATAGGAGGTTTACTATATTTGACACAAACCAGGCCTAATATTATGAATGCAGTATGTATTGTTTCTAGATTTCAGAGTAATCCTAGGAAAAATTATGAATCAGCAGTGAAAAGGATTTTCCGATACTTACAAGGCACAACAAATCTTGGATTATGGTATCCTAAAGATGAAAATTTTGACCTATGTGCATACACAGATGCAATTTGGGTAGGAGATATAGATGATAGAAAAAGAACCATTGGAGGAGCATTCTTTTTGTGAAAGAGACTAGTTTCTTGGTTGAGTAAGAAATCGAGTTGTACATCTTTATCAACAACAGAATCAGAATATATTGCAGCAACAACAAACTGTACACAACTATTATGGCTTAAGCAAATGTTGAAAGACATAAAGGTAAAATGCAAGGAACCTATTACTATATATTGTGATAACACTGCAGCAATTGATATATCTAAGAATCCGGTATTATATTCTAAAACAAAACATGTTTCTATCAAACTGAATTTTCTAAGGGAAAAAGTTGAAGAAAGGGAGATAAAACTGGTTTATGTGAATACTAAAGAACAACTTGCAGATATTTTCACAAAACCTTTGCCTAAGGAGACTTTTGAGTATCTTAGAGATCAGCTTGGAGTCATACCACCACCGGTAGAGACTTAGACAATTGATGATTGTCACCAACTAGCAGAATTAAATGAACAAATGTTTTATTCCAGTATTTGATGAGGAAGCTACTTCTCAGGGGGAGTAGTTGGTATATCGAATTGATTGGTATTTTGTATGAACTTGACTTTTTGTGACTTTGGCATTTGATGTCAAAGGGGGAGAGATATCTATGGAAAAACACATTATCCTTTTGGGGAGAGATTTTGAAAAACACATTTAAGGAGAAATTGGTATGAGAGATTGGTATTGTTACTCCCAGGGGGAGAAATGGAGATTGTTGGTTTTTATATTTGGCATTTTTGTTTTGGCACTTTGTTGGTTTTTCCATCTTGTGTTGCCATCAATGCGAAAGTGGGAGATTGTTAGTATTTTGGTACAGTTTTGTCATTGATGTCAACACCTACTAATACACCTACTTTGGAGATCCAGCAACATTCACCGGCAAGCAGTAAATTGTGCAACAGTTACTAGTATATGGTTCACCAGCAGGATATATTGTTCACCGGTACCTAGAATGATATGGAAGACACTTGGTAATGTCAAAGACATCATGTGGACACTTTATTTTGAAGAAATAATCATTGGTATATTCATATTTGCATATTTGCTTTTACCAGCAAATAGGGCCAGGTTATCTAGGGTTACATCGGCAGGTTTATCTTTTCCAAATCAGAATGGCATGCTATGGAGATGATTTATTATTGTTGTAAATGCATTAAGCTGACATGTTCAATTGGTTATTGCATCAGATATTATATTGTATGTAAAATATTTTTATTATAATATCTTGTAGAGCCGACCTACTAAAATTGGTCTTAGGGTATGGTATAAATGTAAGATCTTATTTGTAAGATCAAGTGTGGAATGCGAAAAATAATTAAGTGAAGGTATATGCAAGATCAAGCAGGGATATACACGAAGACATCATTTGAAGGTGAAGTTAGGTTTTTGTAGAAGCATATCAGCATTACACCGGTACTAAATCCAACATATGAAGATGCTATTTTGTGCAGTACATTCTTATTGGATTTAACCATCCAACTGTAGTCAGTGTGACTCCCATTTTGTGATTGAGCAGTGAGCTCTAGGCTATTGGCCTTTCTACATGTGCAGACCCCATTTATGTACACTTACTATCTGTAGTAGTATCGTCTAATTGTGGGTAAGGTTTCCCACCATGGTTTTTCCCCTTACAGGGTTTCCACGTACAAATATTGGTGTCATGTGTTGTGGATGACTTTATGTTTATGTTTCATGCATTAATCCTTACCGGTATAGCAATTTACTGTTAACACTGTCTACTGGCATACTTAACCAGTTTATCGATATTAAGCATTAAGTTGGTTAATAAGTTTTTGGTTTGAATTTATTTGACAACTGATTCACCCCCCCTGCCCTTCTCAGTTGTCTCTGAGACCTAACAGGAAACACTTAGGAAAATTTTGACATCTAAGTGTTTTTACAACAATAACACAAAAGATGCTACAAGCAAAATTACTCCCCCTAAGCATATATACTCCTACCTTTGCAAAAACCACAAGTAAGTGCATGAAATGGTGACATTCACCAAAATTTTAATGTACACTACTCCCCCTTTACCAACAATGAAAAATTAATGCAAAGTAATCCCTTTTTCCTTATACAATAAAATAGAGTAGATGTTCATGACAATAAGGAATGAAATTTCTCAAAAATAGATTTAAAGTTCTGCACAAAAGTTTTCATGTCCAATGTCCATGACTCAAGTAAGGAGGTAGAAACCTCATTTTCAGTCTTCATCTGGAATGCCACTTTTTCCATTGCATCGATAGTACTCAACTCTTGAGTTATCATGATGGCTTCCAAGTTGAGAAAACGTCTCTAAAGAACCTATAGTTTTGGCAATAGGAGCAGTTGAAGCTCCTGCAAATCTTGAGTCTAGTTGCTAATCTCTAAGTCCATCTTGGTAGTCTAATGCTGAAAAATGATGAACACAGTCCATAGACAGTGAATAAATCGTAGGGCATCTTGAAGTTGCTAATATATTCCTGTAACTCCGATTGGAGTTGAGCTTTCTATTTGAGCACATCTTCACAAAATAGATGGGGTTGGCAGATTTTACTCAAAAGTAATTTACCCTCACCCATAGAAACACTAATATCATTTTGTTGCTACAGTAGTTGTGTCCTGAGTTCATTCATTTACTTTACTAAGGCAATATTGAGTGCCTTTTCATGGTTCTTTCTTGCAGTTGCTTGAGCAACATCTTCCAAGCATTGTACTTGGTCCTCTACTATGGTACAAAGAAGTTTGAGCCTAAATAGAGAGGAGTCGATACTAGGGAGGTTAGTACTGGGAATTAGACTAGTAAAAGTGTCAACTGCAATTCATATGACATCATGTTCTTTCCTCTTCCACAATTCTTCTAGTCTCTCCTGTGCAAGTTTGATGCCTCAAAGTAGCTTAGACTAATATTTTGATTGAGTCAGACATTGAAGAGTTAGATCAATAGGACTGGTGGAATCAACCTGCTTGGTTTGATCACCGGTTTCCTTAAGAGTCTGCCCTCCTTCTTTGGTCTTTATCTCCATTTGTTTTCTCTTCTCTGATTCCTTCTCCTCTACCACTCTTTTCTTTTCTTCTTCTTTCTTTTTCTCCTCTTCTTGTTCTTCTCCATTTCTTCCTTCTTCTTATCCTCTTCCTATTTTTCTTCTCTTCCTCCTCCTTCCTTTCTTCTTCTTTCCACTTGTCTTCTTCTTTCTTCTTCTCATCTTCCTTTCTCTTATCTTCTTCTCTCTTCTTCTCTTCTTCTTTTCTCTTATCTTCTTCTTGCTTTTTCTTTTCCTCTTTTCTCTTATTTCCTTCTTGCCTTGCTTTTTCCTCTTGTTCTTTCTCTGCTTTCTCTTTGTCTTGTTTCTCTTTCTCAGCTTTTTCTTTGTCTGGAGTGACATCCTCATTATCTAATGCATCAACATCAATAGGTTCATTTTGTTCTATCACTCTTTCTCCTTGACTATCAAATACCTCATCCAATTTGTATGAGGATAGGTCAAGTGCTTGGTTAACCTACCTAGCGGCTTCAGATACTCGATGCATTTTGATAGCAACTTGAACCTGCATATGTGTATCTTTTTCTACTACAGAGGTTTACCTTCTAGTAACCCAAGTCACCTTCTTCTCATAAATAAAATGCCTTTGTACTTATCAACCATTTCAAATAACTTAGAATTTGAGGCATCAGGAAAGTACTATACAAAAAACTTCTCCCTGATCTCTTGTTCTCTCTCAATGGCAATGCGCCATTTGTTATCCAAAGAATCATACAAAGAATTTGGAGTAGCAGTTTTAATCTTAGAAGGTGACCGATCATTAACACATAAATATTTAATGACCTCCTATTCTACATCCTCTTTCTCACTATCATTAAAGTCATCAAAATATTCCTTTAAGTCATCAAGCACTTTCCTCCTAATATTCTTTATTGTCCTTTGGCAATGTGTCATTGGTTTATAAGAAGAAATATCTATATTAACCGATGCAGAAGTTCCTGGCACATTACCGGTAGACTTCAGCTTTTTGCTTGATTGCCTTGTCTTCTTTATTTGAATCTTCGGTTCAGTGTCTTCTGACTCTAGTGAGTGATTCCTGGATTTCCGCTTCCTCTTGAATACTTTTACCAGAGTAATCTCAGGTTTCTTTTTGGCTGGTGACCGCTTGGTCACTTTTGGACTAGCAGATGTAACCGGTGTTGATACCGATGGCACTACTTTGCCCTTTTTCTGCTTCAGTTCCTCAATCAGTGTTACCCTCTCCAAGTATGCACTAGTTCTTTTCTTCTTTGCATCTAGTGGTGAGGCAAGTAGGGTAAAGGCATACCCGATCAATATGTCATTCACCACTTCATACCCCATAGGGCCAACTACTTCCTTTCTAGGTTCCACAGCCTCCATTATGCAGTCATCTGTCCTTATTGTGAAGCAGATGTCATCTTCATACTTCTTCACTATATCACCAGATATCCTCATTCTCTGGTTCATATTTCATTTGAATTCATCAAAATACTTACCTAGAACCTCAGGATATGTAGTTCCCACTGCTTGTAGACTCTCCTTAATCTGTCTAGAAGTTGGTAGGTCAGTAGACCATTGAACATCACCTACTCTAGGGAAATAACCTTGGAAATAGAAGAATAGACCGACCAGAAGTTGGCCAAACTTGAACCTCAGTGATTTGTCCTGTTTGATGGATTTCAGATTCACCAACAATTTCTTTTGTAATAAGGTACATAGGTCATATTTAGTATCTTCCTTGATCATCCTGTAAGTAGCATTTACCACAGCAACAGGGACAAAATTCATTCTGCTAGCATAAAATATCTTGTAACCAATCACCATGCAAACAAATTTTACCAGATCATCAAAAATGGTGTTGACGGTCATTGCCCGTTGGTCACTCACAGAACTGGTGAGCTCTATCATTTTAGTTTTGGTGACCTTTCGTAGAACTAGTACTTCTCCAACATTGCAAAATCTGGTGATGACATGAATCACTTCCGGTGTGATGTCATGGGTCTGCTCGAGATACATCTTGTCACCATGCACTCTGCTGAGGATAATGCGAATAATTTCTTCTATAAATTCTTCTAGAAAGTATACTGCATTGTGTAGCTTCATCTTCTCAAGGATGCTATACTCTGGTTTGATCTTCTTGTCATCTCCACAGAACAGACTTAGCTGGGAGTGAATTACTAGGGATCCTAGGTCTTCCAACTTACAGTCTATATACCTTGAAATATCTCCCTTGACAATAACTCTGGCAGGAATTTGAGATAGGGCATTGTATCTCATTTTCTTTTGAAGAAACTCAGGTGTATCTTCAGGTGCACTAGAAATAGAATGTGATGCAAAAGCCATAATCAAATGATAAGAAAGAATTTTCAGAAAATACCTTCACAATCTGAAATTTAGGTTTTCCAATATCGTGCACAGTAAACCACTTCGGTTGCTAGTTCACCGCTTAGTGTTCTTCATTGATTGCTTGGAGATGATTGTGATATTTTGCACACAATTTATCCAAATGCTAAACAAATTGCTCTGGTTGCTTTGCTCTTGAAAATTCTTCTTTCAAACTCTCACCAGCCATAATAAATGCATCACTGCTAGGGTACAAAACCTAATTTTTCCTTTTACCACTTCAGATCTTCTGTCGACTGACAAGTAACATATACTGGTAAAGGTCTTTACTAATATAAACTGGGAGTTCGAAACATTTCACCGATATGTTCCCCCTAAGCTTTTCTGAAGCTCAGTTTGCCAGTTCAGAGACTTCCACACTAGGTGCAGAAGCAGGTTCATCTCGTGACACTCCTTCTGATTTCTTTTTCCAAGTTTTATTCATTTCCACCTGAACGGTTTCAACATCAATCTTCCCTTCTGGAGTGATCGGTATATCACCCGATAGGTTCTTTCTCAGTCTACAAGTTCTAGCAGTGTGTCCTGGTTTGTTACAATGATAGCATACCATTCCAAGTGTTCTCCATGGTCTGTTATTCATACTTCCATTCTTTCTTCTGCATGTTGCAGCAGTACGACTGTTACCATGACAGATCAAACAAGTTTCTCTCCAACTAGTAGCCGCATGATAACCACCTAACCGATGGTCATAGGTATTGTACCGGTTGGGATTCTAATTCACAGGAAGTTCCAAAATAACTCCTTGAGTCCTTGGAGAACATCTCCCAGTGTTGTGCAAAATTGACCTACATTCAAATTCTCTATGCCCAAACTTGTTTCATGCATAACAATTTCCATTGAATATTGGATCGAGGCATATTGTTTTGAAAATAAGGAAAATTGTTGTAGGCCTTGCTTCTACACACATTGGTAGTATGTCCCTCTTGAGATGATTAAAGAAAACAGGTTTAAATTTTTTCTTACCTTTTCCTTTGGATGTCGGTTGCTTCTTTGATGCTTCAACTTTTGTTCCAGAGGTCTCACCTTCCTCATATCTAGAGAAATCAAGTCCATTGGTATTCTTTACTGGGTTTGTCGATTCCAGCTTTTGCTCTAGCTTAGCAGTACTCTGATTGAATTTGACAAGTATTTACTTTGACTTAGTTAGTTCCTTGGAAATAGCAGCATTAGATTCCATAAAGGTTGCATTCTCAAAAATAGCCATGTTTAGTTCACCTTGTATTACTTCTTTTTCCACTTTACTCTCCTAGAGATGAGTGGTAAGGGTACTGATTTCTTGCTTTAGCTTGGAGATCTCATGATCTTTGTGTTTTACCAGATCTTTAGCTTTCCTTTTCTTCTCAAGCTTCTGACTCATTCTAATAGTCAGTCTTTCCAAATCCCTTCTCAGATTGACTTTAGATTCATTCAGTTTTTCAACTTCTTCAACTAGGGCATCCATGTCAGCTTCATCAGAAGAGCTATTTTTAGTAAGTTCCATTAGTTTCTCAGCATGCTCTCTTCTCTTGGCCAAAGAGGCTTTATACTTGACTTTGATTTCATCATAGGCTCTCTTAGTCTGAGTGAGACGATGAGTAAGTTCCCTTACACTGTATTCCCCCATATCTCCTTCCAAGTGGTTATACTTATAGAAAGGTTGGCTCTGATACCAATTGATGAATACTAAAAGGGGGGGTGAATTAGTATACCAAAAAATACTATAATCAATCTTTTAAATAGTTTAGCAGATAATCGGTGTAACAGATTCACTAATAAACCGGCTAAGATAAGTGCAAACCAAATAGAAAATAAAGCATTCACCCAAAAAAGCACAATCACCATAACACAAGATATTTGAAGTGGAAACCCAAATGGGAAAAACCACGGTGAGCAGAAACTCACAAGTAACTATCTGCAGAATAGTAACCAGCTTGGTTAAGGTCATACAATGTTCTTCACCAGAACAGATCCTATTAGGAATCTAGATCTATGTTAGGAGATAAGTCCTGTTAAAGACTACCTTGTTAAAGGATTTTAGATACACAGTTGTGAACCACCTTGTTAGAGGATTTACAAAGGCTTTGTTGGGCCTACGCGGTTAAGGGTTTTAGACTTGTCAAAGATATTAGTAATCAACAAGTGAATGATCTAGATAATAGCACAGTATGCTTAATTATATCCTTGACAGCTCCTTGTTAATGCATTTCAGTATTACTTCAGTCTTCAATATCTCCACACTCTATCTCTTCACATAGACCTAATCTTCTCTTCAATGATCACACATAACCTTTTCTATTCTATATCTCACACATACAAACCCTAGACATGATGTCCTTATAAAGGAATTTAATTTCATGTCAGCCCAATAGAATTAGGCTACAAGTTCCTAGGTATAGTGCATCTAGACACATTTGGTAACATGGCACAAAATCACCATCAAAGTGTCAGTGGATGATAACTCATCACACATTACAATAATACTGGTTGGTAACTCATCATAGATATATATCAATTAATACAATATATTGATTACTGGTTGTCAAAAATGAAGACTAGAAGATCGTAGTGTTTCGATCAAAAGTTAACTACTCCTTGGGTCCTTCGTACCGCTTGAGATCCTCAAACCGCTGGGGTCTTCATACCGCTTGGGATCTTCAGTCAACCTGTGACCAGTAAACCATCTTAGGCAAAATACCAATAGTCTAAAGACTACACATTCAATGACATACAATACGGGTTGGAACAATTACCGGTTGAGCATAACTCATTCATCAAGAAAGTGTGTGTACATCAATGACAATCAAAACATCATCAAAATGTCAACTAGTCAGTGCAAACCAAATAGAAAACAAAGAATTCACCCACAAAAGAACAATCACCATAACACAAGATATTTGACATGGAAACCCAAATAGGAAAAACCACGGTGAGCAGAAATTCACAAGTAACTATCTGCAGAATAGTAACTAGACCGGTTAAGGTCAAACCGGTAAATGGCAAAGTATAGTCAGGACTAGTCAATACAGGAGCTGCTATAATGTACCTCTTGATTTGGGTGAATGCCTCTCTTTCTTCTATAGTCCATTCCATCTTAGCATCCTTCTTCATTATTTCATTTAGTGGCTTGACTATCTTTGCAAACCCAATGATAAACTTTTTGACAAAATCGATCTTCTTGAAGAAAGATCTCATCTCCTTTTTACTTACAGGCATCTACAATTTTAACAATGCATCTACTCAATCTGAGTCTATGCATATCCCTCTTTCATAGATTACATGACCAAGTAGCTTCCCTTCAGCCACCTCGAATACACACTTTTTGGGATTAAGTTATATCCCATATCTTTGGCATATTTCTAGAGCATTGCAGAGGTGGTCCGAGTGATCTCCTCTGACTTTGGAAAATATAGTCAGGTCATCCATATATATAATAATACATTTGCCAATAAAGTCTTTGAAAGTTGTATCCATCGCTCTCTGGAATGTTTCTCTAGCATTAATTAACCCAAATGGCATCGTGCAGTATGCATAAGTTCCCCACTTCGTAGTAAACATTGTTTTCATGCGGTCTTCATGGTTCACCAAAACTTAGTTATATCCAGAATAACCATCTAGGAATGACATCATCTGTGAATCATTAACAACTTGCAATACCTCATCTAGGGAAGGGAGTGGGTAATTGTCCTTTTCTGATACCTTATTGAGGTTGCAAAAATCAACACAAAGCCGAATTTCCCCATTCTTTTTCCTTACCGGCACTAGGTTTGCGAACCAAGTAGAGTGACGGACTAGGAAGATAATCCTAGCAGTAAGAAGCTTTTGAACTTCTTTAAAAAATTAATGGCTCAATCAATGAATTTAATGGTAGTTGCTTCTGTCTGAATGACTTTGTATTGGGTTTTAAAGGTATAGCATGAGTGATAATAGATGTATCGAAAGTTTTGAGGTCCTCATATCCCCATGCTATAACATCAATGTATTATTTTAAGATTTTTATAATTAGCTCCCTTCCAGTGGGAGTGCAAATATTGCTAATGTATACTATCTTCTCCTAACCCTCTAGACCAATATTATGTAGTTTATATTTTCCAGCATCTAAATCCATGGTCAATCTTTCTTTTATCCTGGGGTCAGAGTCAAAAACCCTTTCTATAGTGACCATACCTTTGGGAATGACATTTGTAGGAAAAAATATGATTTCTTCACCACCCACTTCATCAACATCATTTGATCTATCCTTTTCATCAATGATTTGTTCTTCAAAAGCCCCTAAATTAGAAAGGAAATCTATAATATGTCTATCATCGTTGAAGACTTGAAAGTGTTTGATGTTATCGGGCATAGCAGGTGTGGAGACCAACTCTAAAAAAAATCTCTTCAAATGAAATTGACTTACTAGTTCTAGTGTACTTGCTGCTACAACCAATGCATTTGATGTTCCATTTACTTTCCTAGGCACCAACTGGATGTTGAAAGCATCAAAATCTTCAACCAACCCCCATACTCAGTTCCTATATGTCGCTAACCTTTTTTCGTGATATGCATATTGGCTTCTTACTTGCTTAACCACCAATTCAAAATTTCCTTGCACTCTTAAGAATTTGTCTCTCTTTTTATGAGCGAAGATTAGTCCCCTTATTAGGGCCTCATACTCAGTCATATTATTAGTGCAAGGGAATTGGATTCGCTAAGAGGCTAGAAATTTCTTCCCTTTGGGACTTGTTAACTCGACTCCTACTCCATTGTCTTGCCTGGATCTAGACCTATCAAACTTTAGAAACCATATTTCATCCTTCAATTTTTTTACATTCTTCAGCTTAGGTTCAAAAATCAATAGAGGAAGATTAGTTTCTGAAAGTGTTTGTTGTTCTTTGAGTTCAAGGTCTTCTAACATCTGAGGTTGTTCATTTACAAGTTCCAAGAGTACTTCAAGCGTATTAGGAGTGGACTGCTATACTTGAAGCTACATAGGAGACTGAGTTTCTTCATTCTTCTGCTTGGGTGGAGTCTCCTCATTCCCTTTCTTGCCAATCTCAACTATAAGGATCTTCTTCTTGCATTTCTCTGGCTAGGAGGTTTCTATTATAACATCCTCCCTTTGGAATTACTCTCTCTTGGTTTGGCAATTGAATTTCTTCCACCTTAGCACCATAATCAGTATCCTCACAAGGGACTCGACTCATCAACTTCGTAAAGTCATTTTGGCAAGGAATACATGATATCTCTGAATGTTCTTGATGATGTATACTACACCACTGTGGTAGTAAAAATTCTTGCACTTTAATGTCATCTCCTAGTAGGAACACCCTTGTTTCATTCTGGCAATAAAATCTTTAATCCTCTCTTCATGCTCTGCCATATCAATTTGGCGGGACTGGGGAACTATAGGAGAAGAAAAAGTGAGAATTTCATTTACTCTATAGACTCCTAGACTCACTTCAGCATATGCCACCTCATTGGGAGCTCCGTATTCTGTGACCAATTTTTTTAATTTAGGCTCACTGTCAATTCGGATATGGTTACTTACCCCTTTCTAAGGAAGCCATAAATAAGTAAAACAGGTAGAGAAGTAACCTCCCAAAGTTTTTGACCAATCTCTACTGAGAAGCATCCTATATACTTTAGGAATATCAACCACTTGTATATCAATATAACGAGATATGTGTGGATCAATGCCCAACTAGATGTATACATCTTTCAATTCCCCAATCACATTGACCTCAATCTTATCCAATTGTACCACCTTGTTGTTTGCATGCACTGGGTTGAGACCAACATTCTGACATATAAAGTAAGGCATTACATTTCCAGATGCACCTGAATCTATCAAACAATTGTGTAAGTTCTTTCCACATATTTTTAAACTGAGTAGGAATGGTGGGTTTTTGATGGAATTATTACTGATGTTGGCATTGACTTCATTCAAGTCAGCCATCTTAACTTCATTTCTCTGAGACTCCAGTTGTTCCAACTTATTAAGGAGAACCTTATTTTGTTTGGGGAAATATCTCATTACCTCCATTAGGGACATAGTGGTTGTAGTCCTCTCCATCTCCTTAGTAACATCAAAAGATCCTCTTAAAACATATTATTGTCCTTGACTTTGTCTAGGATGTGCTCCTTGAAAAAATTGAGGAGGGGGAGGATTGTTACTTGCATTCACATCAGGCGGTACAAATCCCTTTGAGGGAGGTGGTTCTGTCAATGGAGCTTTACCTTGACTTCTGAGGTTGTAATTATTCTTGGTTTGAAAAGCTTGAGCATCATAGACACACGGTTCACCCTCAGCGTCTGCTTGAAACTCCTTGTATAGGAATGTGTCAACCAACATTGTTGTATTAACCTTTTCTGGTTCCTCATTGGAGTACCCTATCAGTTGAGAATCAGCTTGAGCAAATCCTAATGATCTTTTCAAACTAGGTACAATTAACCTCCAAATGCGATGTTGTATCGTGCAGCCTACACCAATTAGTCAGTAAATTCATATGCGCAAGGTTAACACTTTATGTATTATTTGGGTTGTCTCTCAGATCAGGATAGTCATGGTTCACCCCACTGTTGTTTGGACTTGTGTTCCATTGTCTATTGTATGGCTTGGAGTTATACCTTTGGTTTTGATTTTGATTGTTATAGTTTTGTTGATTATTGTATGTTTGGGATTGGTTATACTCTCCCAGAGGATTCATCTTCAATTGAATCAGATCTGAAGTAACTTGTGAAATCATATTTTTCAATTCTTCTACTTCAGCGGATATGTGTGATCCTTGACCCTCGGGCATTGTAGTTGGGGCTTGGTTTGTTGTGTGGGGATTATGAAACTGTTGATTTGTCCCTTGTACTTGACTGACATAGTGTGTTTGGATAGGGGCAATGTTGGTATTACTCTACCAAGTTAAAGCTTGAGCAGAAAACTGTTGGTTAGCCTGAGGGTGAGATGCATAAATCGGTACTGGGTCCATTATTGGGGCTCCTACTGGTAGAGAAGATGGTACCTTGGGGAGTTGGTTGTGATTTCCTTGGTTCACTCCTATGGGAAAGTTGTATCCAATTCCCCCAATTGTTTGATTCATGTTAACCACCAATGCATAAACTTTTGCGAGGGTATCCCTTTGATCTTCTGATACACTTTTCTTGATAAACATAATGCTCCATGGGTCAATAGATCTCAAATACGAGTCAATTGCAATGTTTTGTGCCACTTGGTAAGGAGCCTCAAACCTCTTGTATGCCCTTTGAAAGTTGGTATTAAAATTTGTCAAAGGTTCATTTGGTGACTTCCTAAGTGAGGCAAATTGATGGTATAATGTTCCAGGATCCACATATACTTGAAATTGATTGATAAAAATTTCTCCAAAGCATCCCAACCATTGATGGAATTTGTGAGTAAGGTCAAGTACCAATTATACTTAATTTCCCCAAGTGAATATGGGAAGAGTCTACCCACCACTTCTTGATGCTCGATGTTGTTACAAACCACTGCATCCTTGAATGCCTCAATATGCTCGTTTGTAGTCCTAGCTCCCATAAAGTAGAACTTACTATAGAATTTGTCTGGGTTCTTAGGTAGCTTGTGTACTCCTCTAGGTATAGTTCCCAATGGCGTGTGATCTTGGTTGAAGTAGGCCATTGTAGGTGGTGATGGTGGATGTTGAGTTACAAAAGGTGCAATGATGGGCTAAGGACTAGGGATCAGTAGATCTTCTACATTGGGCGTGGATGATTGAGTTGGTGAGGATGTTGAAGGCTATCTATTATCTTTATTTTTCTTTTTCCTAGTCACAAGTCTTAACTCTACTAAGTTTGATGAGGAAGAGTCTCTCCTAAGGACTCTGCAAAACCTCTTCGGAGAGAAAGATGATATATCCAGCTTAGTTCCTCAATTTCTCGATTGTGGGGGAAGTGGTTGGGGATTTATTTGTGCAAGAAGTTTCCTTTGGGCCTCCTCTTCTATACATATACCTCTTTGCATTTCATTTTTGAGGACTTGTCTAGCTCGCAACCAATCACTATGATTCCTTCTACTATCCCAGGAAAGAGTATGTAGTTGGGAAAGGATGTTGTCTGGTTCTTAATTGAGGTTGGGTTGCGTGAATGGTAAAAGTCTGTCTCCTGGGAGTACCATGCTAAGTCATAGTGTGACTGCGGAATTCAAAATTTAGGGGATTAGTATCTTGGCCCTCCTTTTTGCGCCAATTTATGTTGACGGGTGTTTTGACACACTCACTAATAGTCAAGTAATTTGTGTAAACACTCACCACCTCTCCTGAAAAGCAATAAGTTCTGAAAAACTAACTACTCCAAGGTCTCTATAGTCATGTCTCGATGGTGATGGGTAGCTCAATGGTTGATGTGGTTGTACCTGTTAAGGGGTCTACTGGTTAAATGAATCCCAATAACTTCCAATAACTTCACCTTTTTTTTGTATTTTATGATTTAAGATTCTCTTTCAAAATAAACTACAAAGATAGGGAAACAAGAAAATAACAATGAAACTAATTCAATAACAATTTAATGAACTACTTAGTAAGTACCCTGCAATCCAAAAAACATCAATATTATTTAAACCAACATTCAATAATGGACCTCCAATAAACCTACAAAGTCAATAACCTCAAAAATTCATGGCAAGAATATCACCACAATATCATCTATCCCAGTAATTCTCATACACCACTTTCGTGTGCATTATGATTCATAAAGCAATAAACATAAGACCAAAATAAGTTGTTGATTTCAAACAATAGACATTACCATACTGCAAAGAACAAATTAATAGCACATACGCATAGATCGGGCATTCTATAAGCTGCTTCTTGTATTAATTTCAAAGGATGTATCACAAAAATAATCTAGTTCATAACAATCTATAACTACAAAAAAATAATCTAAAATCTCTAAGTGGGCCTCAAATAATCAATTTGTGGATGCTTACAAATGAATCAAACTCCTCAATTTATAGAGTTTCTTGTCCTACTTTCTAGGAAATAAATCTACCTAAATTAAGAACTAAAAAGCAAGGAGTCGCAGTTGACATGCAAGTCTCTACCTTAGACTCTAGTTAACTATTACAAAACTAGGACAGAGAGATCACTATGAAAATAGTGTTGCATGAGCCAAGCTTTCGTAGTCATACAAAATTTTGCTCAAAACTAAAGTGTAAGTTGGAGGTGCAGTTGAAGTCCCAGTGTGGTGTCATACAAAACGCCTTCAAAAATTCATGCTATCATTGGCAACCATATATTTATCTTTCACTTTTTTTTATAGGTCTTGTAATTGCTAATGATACATGCAATCACTTCAGCAGCAAGATCAGCAACATGTTTGATTATGAACTTGTAACTCCTCAAAATCTCCTCTGTATTCTTTCTTCCACCTTCCAACTCTTCTATTATTTCCGTGGCCTATTGACACTATTATCAAATATGTATACCTATCCATTAACGCAACATTAAACTGAGAAGGAGCTGCAAAACATTGTGCCTCATATGCATCCCATTGGCAAAGTACCTAGTCCTCCTCCATATGTCTAGCATTGGTTATATTAGGCCCAAGACCTCCTAACAACTGCCCTACAAACTTCTCGTACTTCTCTACCACACTGAGAAGGGGAGACCGAATACCTGTTATATCCTTCCCATACTGTTGAAGAATTTCAATCTTCAACTCCAAAATGTATATGTAGGATTGCAAATTTTTACAACTATCTCTGCCTAAGAGGTCTTCTCTTACTATAACCTCTTCCCCAAGATTCAAAACTTTACTCAAAACTTGAAACTGTTTTCCAAAAATGTTGAGCTTCCACTCCCATTTCTGAGAACAAGAAGCTAACGCTCCTCCAACCTACATGGCTTTTACATATTCCCTCATGATGTTTTGCAAGAATAATCTAATTTTAGAGGCATTTATTTGTGCCCATGCCTTTGTTGTAGCTGCCACATGTCTTACTTCAACTAGTGCTTTTATATCTCCTTCTGGGAGTGATGAGGTTGAAGGTAGGTTATCATCTATAAATGTATCTAAGGGCTTACCCATCTCTACCAATAGCTTCTTGTACTATTCCAATTGTGCCTTGACCTCTGAATGGGAGATGTGCTCCTTTTCTATTCGGCCCTCGATGACACTAGTAGCAAGTCCCAATGTATCTAGCTCTCTCCACTTGGTCTATTTACCCAATTTGACCTTTGACACCTAGTATTTCAGGGAGTCTTGACCTTCATCTTGTGTTGGGATTGCTACATTAGCAATCACTTCACCATAACCTATCCTTGACAAATGATGCATTGTCTTTGCCTTGTTTTTTTTCTATGGTTCTTTAGTGAGGACTTGTTATAGTTTGACTGCTCTTCTTCTTCATCTTTCTCCTCTCCAGCTTGCTCCTAGGTTTGAATATCTGGGTTTGATGTAGTCGGTGGAATTTGGGTGGTTCAGAGAGTGACATCAATATTCAACTATTGTTGTTAATGCAACTCTCCTAACCTATCATTAATCTCTTCTTCAAACTCCCTACCACCTTTATCTGTTTCCTCCATACCTTTCTTGGCATCTATTTCTTTTAGTAGATCTTCTTGGTATTTTGGAGTTAAGACCAATATTTTATCTTGTGAATCCTGAGGCTCATTTTGTTCCTTCTCTCCCCCAAGTGGTTGCTCAACTAGTAGACCATATTCATCAATGTTCATGGGGTCAACTGGTACCAGTTTCTTGAGCTTGGTAAATTTATTTTCTTTCTTCCCTTCAGTTCATCTTTGTACCAATTGTTCCATAAGTTGCTCACCTTCTTGGTCAAAATCTGATTCAATGTTATGAATGCTTACATTTTCTACAGTAGGAAACAATACTATAGTTACTTGAGGTAATGTTGTTGATGTTGTTACAAAAATACTAGTTGATGTTGGTAGAGGGGTTGTAGTGGTTGACGTCAAAATTGGATCCTGTGTGGTTGTTGTTGGAGGGGGCTGAGTAAGATGTACTTGTCGTATTAGGAGGAGGCTGTGTACTTTCATCAGTTTTCCCTGGTTCATCTTCCTCCTGAATGCCTTCTCCTAGCCTTTGCCCAATTGCTTCCTTAATGGGAAGTACCTATTCCAATGGTACAACTCTTAACCCTTCTCTAATTCTGAAATCAGTAGCCTTCTTCAAAATTTTGGCCTTCCTCATTTGCTCCTTGACTTGCTTGAGGAGTTCCTTAGTACTTTCTTCAGGTTGTTCAACCTCTTATGGGTGCGTAGATGTATTCTTTCTAGAGTTAGACCTTGTCCTACAGGCATACTCTTTATGAGCCCTTGACTGAGGAACACCTTAGGTTGATTCCTTTTGCTTCCCCTTCAAAGCGCTTGGCCTAACCCTCAAACTTAGCCACTGCCTAGTTCTATCTATAATAGTTTGAGTTACTCTATCTATATCCACCTCTTCATGCCCCAACCATCTGATTGGAGAGAGGGGATTCTTATCAATTTCTTGTTCCTTATATGCAGGGTCTAATAAATCATCATCATCCCTTAATTCTTTAGGGAGATTGGTCTCTATTTCAAAATTCCTTATCTGTGGAACTGAGAGCTTGGAATACTTTTTCTCTCTAACTTCAAAACTGTCTTGGAGGCTGGCCCAAAAATCCTCCAATCTTGACTTATGCCCCTCATATGCCTTTGGCATTATTTTCTTTAGTTTTCCATATGGTTCATAATACTCTCGAGCATAACTATATTCTTTTAAATTTAGATCTTGCAACTCCTGCACCATTGTCTTAGCTACCTGAATCTTGGAACAGGAAAAGTAACCAATAGAAACTGAAAAATCCACACCTACCTTATGTTTTGAAGAAAAAAGTGATTGCAACCCAAGCATCAGCCTGACATACTCTAATAATTTAATGTGGTCATTGCAGTATCTTGGTAGCAGCATAGGGCTCCCTATGAATCCACTAACCCTAATATACGTGGAACGTTCATTCTGAATGAACTAACATACCCATTCCCTAATTATGGCCAATTTCTTTTGGGCTTATTCTATAACCTATATCACCTATGAGTTTGTGTTTCTTAGAGGGAGTTGGGTGTAATACTCCCACACCTTATTTTGTCCTTCCTCATCTCTGAGTTGGCCCTCTGTCTGCAATCCTATAAATTTTCTTACTCGAGCGGCTACCTAGACAACATATGAAGTGAAGAAGAATTTATTCATTTTATGCACATCCACCAATTTCTTATATATATTGTCCGATAAGATTTGAGCCCAATCAAAGTATTTCTTTCCAATCAGAATAGTAGTCATGTAGTGAAACATCAATGGGTGGAAGTTTTGCCAATCTATATTGCCGAAGGCCTTTCTTAGCATAATAATCAGGTCATGTTGTGGCTCCTTGAAATCTACCCTTAGAATTTCATTGGCCTTCAATCTTGTTTTCCTCTCCTCCTTGAGCCAATTTTCATTCATATTCCTTTTGCTTAAAGCAATATCCCCATCCCATACTTCGGCGGCTTCTTCCCCAGTTGTTAACAACATCTCTTCCTCTCTTGAAGGGATACCAAACACATATCCCAGCATATCAACAGATAAATCTATTACTATTCTTCCTTGGGCATCGGTGCACTTCCTAGTGTCTGCATTGTAGAAGTGTGCCATAGTCATAATGAATTCGACGGCTTGGATAGATTGAGAAAAAATAGGTGCTTCCACCAGCCCTAATCTCTTGATTCTCCTATAAGGAGCCTCTAGCCTTGGTTTATCCAATTGTGTTCCCATATCCTCTAATTCAACATGTCCTAGCTCTGTGTCAGTTACCCATTTGATTTAATCATCCAATTTTGAAACATAAACCTGCCCCTGATAATGGTACTTCATGGTTATGAGGACTCTATCCAATTCCTTGCCTTTCTTGCTAGAAGTTGGGTCCATCTAATTTTTTGGATTTGCAAGTAAGAAACACAAATTAGCCTATCACATCATTAAATATATCAATTATATCACCCACTTCGGGACTTTGGGGCTCTGGTGTTCCAGGGTGGAAAACTCTTTCTCAAACAACTGACCTCAGAACTCCAGGGTTCCAAGGTGAGGATGGGATAAAATAACATGGCCTAGAACTTCGGGGTTCTGAGGTTCCAGGGTGGACCAAAACAATGGAGCCCGGAACTCCAGGGTTCTGGTGTTCTGGGGTAAGACAAGATTAAAACTATAAACCCAGAACTTCGGGGTTCTGGGGTGGACTAAGTTAGCACAACTCATTCGAGACTTTGGGGATCTGATGTCCTGAGGTAGTTCAAATAACAACCTCAAAGATGTTCTAGAACTCCGAGACTCCATGGTTTCGAGTTAAAACAATGGCCTAACAGGAAAGAACTTCAAAACTCTGAGGTTTCGGGGTTCCGAGGCTAGATGTAGTTCATCAATAGCTCAAAAGGGATGGTCCATAACTCCGAGGATTCGAAGTTCCAAGGTAAAAGCACAACCCAGAAAAGATCAACCTCAGGACTCCAGGATTTTGAGGTGAAAAAGAACTACTGAGCCTGGAACTCCAGGGTTTCAGGGTTTGAAAACCCTAAGGGACATAGGAAGAACTCGAATGTGCAAAACAAGAAAAACTGAAAAAAGAAAATCTAAGCTAAAAATCTAAAAGATCTAAACAAGGAAACACAAAAAGGGCAAAAAATATCTACCAACCTAGTGGAAGAAAACCCTCGAAAACTCGGCAATAAGGAGGTGCGATGTCGGGAGGCAGAGCTAGGAAGTCGGAAAACTTGAGTGCACAAATGAGCTCAAAAAAGTTCATTTCCTCTATTTATACTCCCGATATTTTGTCTATACAGTCGCTTTAAACATGACCTCGGGAGTCCGGACTTCCGAGATGGAAAACACAGAAAATAAAAAACACAAAGACCTTAGAACTCCAAGGTTCCGAACTTCCAAGGTCGAAAAACAAGAGAAGCCAAACAGACCTCATAACTCTAGGGTTCTGGGGTAGAAAACAAGCAGGGGCACCTTGGGACTCCGAGGTTTTGGAGTTATGAGGTAAAAAATAAAAATAAGAAAAACAACTTTGGGACTCTAAGGTTCCAAGGTAAAAAAGGAAAACAAGCAAAAAAACTTTGGGACTCCGGGGTTCCAGGGTTTTGAAGTTAAAAAAAACACAACACAACTTCGGGACTCCGAGGTTCCAAAGTGACTAATGACAAAACATGAAGAACTCAGAATTCTAGGACTCTGAGATTCTGAGGCTTCAATGAAAAAAAGAGACAAGGCACGACTTTGGGACTCTGAGGATCCGGGGTTCCAAGGTCGAAACCAACACAAGAAACTGGTGCAGGAGCACCTAGTTTTACCTAGTTTTATTGATGCATTTTCAAAATTTTGGAGTGATTGATCATGTTTGGGATTAATGAATAAATAATGAACTGTTGATAGGTCCACAAGTATGTTTTGGAGTAATTTGAAGTGTGTTTGTCACCAAGGTTTGCTTATTTGCTCAGTTTTGGCCAAAGTGCCTTTGTAAGCCAAAAATGGCATCATTTTGCAAAATAGTGTAAAACTCTTTGTAAGGTCTCATAAGGCTTTTGGACATGTTATTTTGATGTTAGGGAACCATCTTAGGGGGTTTAGAGTGAGTAAAATACTTGAAGGCAATTTTTAGATTTTTGCATAAGATTTGTAATTTTGGTTATAGCAGTTTGTACTAGATGGTTTAATCTTGGTACTATCCTTTGATGGTGGTTTAATACATATTTTTTTAGATCTTAGGAAGTTATTTTACTCTTCTTCTTAGTGCCGGTTTAGTGCTTGTTTATAAATTTTCTTCAATTGCATTGCTCTCAGTTTGAGCAAGGGATTAAGACCCTAGCCATGGCTCCAACTTGAAATCCCATTGTGTTTACTCAATGGCCCTTTGGATTAAAGTCATAGATCCTTTTTATAGTGTACATATTCTTTTTAGTGTCTCGAAAGTTTCTTTGAAGTCATTTGCTATCACATCCTAAGCGATCTCTGCAATAGCCCGGCTAGGGATTATGACTGTTATTTTTATCATTGCTTGCAGGGAAGATCAAATGTGATTATGCTAAGTGTTTTAAGGGAAGAAGGAAGCCTAATGGATTCTTAGTAGAAGCAAGGAGGTGTGACAGGGTGTGGAAATCAACAAACCCTACCGGACAAGACTCTTAAACCCTTAAACCCTCAAAAAGAGCCATTTTGGGGACCATACCAGTATGGTCGTACCAGACAACCTTACCTCCTGATTCTCAAAGAGTGTCCGAAAGGTTTTTCGAATCACAAAAAATTTTAGGGGGTCCTTTGGGAGATTTTTGAGTAATTGGGCAAAAATTGGGAAGGTAGGGCTAAAAGGGGCTCTTAGGGCTACTAGGCCTAGAAAATAGGAACTAGTGAAAGTGATGGAGAAATGCAGTGAAACTAGTCACAGAACCACATGATGGGAATTGATACACCATCTCAACATCCTCCTAGTACCCTACAAGTGAAGGTTAAATATTTTGACAACTTGATGGGTGAACTTACTCTAGTGAGTTCTAGCTTGAATCTTGAGTAATTGAGAAAACTAGTTGATGGAGAGTTTCCCAAAAGAGCCAAGGTGTTGGAATTGGTTCATGAATTAATATTAGGGTGTAAATAAACATGGGAGCCCACCATGAAACCTCTTTCTAACCTACAAACTAAAATTTCAACTCTTTTGTGAGATCCTCCCTATCAGAAACTAAAGCCTACCTCAGAACTCTGGGGTTCCGGGGTAAGAACACAACAGAAAACAAGTGCCTACCTCAGAACTCTGGGTTCCATGGTAGGAATTCAAAGATAGGCAAAGGACACCTCGAGACTCTGAGGTTCCGAAGTGTCAAGGCAAAAACTAAAAAGCCAAAGCTACAAAAAGCCAAAAAGGGGGGACCCATACTTTTTAGGACAAGGAAACTAATGGGGTTAGGTATGCAGGGCATAACACTAACTAAGTTACACTTAAGGGGTGGTGTTGGTGTGAATGTGGTATTTTACCTAGCTAGTTCACTATTAGATCCTTCACATATTAAATTTACTTAGGTCCTAAGAATTATTTTGGAGGTCTTATTTGGCACTAGATCTTATCTTATCTTTTTTCATGTATTCTTGTGTCCTAGGTCATTTAATATTTTTCATGTTATTTGTCTCATTATATGAGATTAACCAGCTTGTCTTAATATTGTTTATTCTTATCTCTCAATCTCCTATATGAATAAGGAATCATATGCACATTGTAATTGCAATATCAATATGATCCATTCTACCCACAATTAGGTATTATTTTTGTCTTGATGATCTCTTGTGGAAGGCATTTTTTGGTTTTGTGGGTGATCCTAGAGGCTTGAGTCCATTGGTGACTCTAACATGCTTATACTCACTAGCACATCACCACATGTATATTGTACTACAAACTCTAAAAGATTATTGCATCACATTTTATAGACAAATTCTTTCAATAAGAACCTTTCATAGATGAATATCACCCAAATCCCAATATTATCCCACTAGAAATTTACTATAGTAAAGTGTGTAGTATAAAAATCGAGAGGTCAACCTCATGTTTGAGAATGGGAGGAACCCATTTCATCCTTAGACCACACGAACTTGGTAGTATGTACATTTTTAAAAAATAATTAATAGTATTTATCTAAACCTCTATTATATCTATTTAAACTTTATAAGTCTCAACCTACTCCCTAAAAGAATGATATTGTGTATCAATGTCCTTGGTTCTAGGATGGTAAATAGGACTTCATGTTAGAACAAAATTATACTATATGAATCACATTTCACCACTTTCTAAATATTACTTGACCAATAGAATCACTAACCTATACTTATTTGCAAGTATGGGTTATATCTATATATTATACTCTAGTTGTGGATGGTGCTCATCCAACTAACCTCTCCACTAAATAGAATAAAAATATAACCATTTTTCAACCTCCAATTATTTAGATAGTCAACCTTATTAGAAGCTAAAAAGTTGACTTCTTAGTTCACTCTATCCATATCATTAGTATAATAATAAATAAATAAATAATTCAAAATTTCGTTTAAGTATCTTAATACTCCCTTCATATATGTCTAATGATATTTTCCCAACTTCACCATGAACTTAGATAGAACTCCTACTATGTGAGAAATATATAGTTTTATACAAACCATCACATACATAAGACTTCCTACTTCCTCCTTTCGACAACACTACCATATGGAACATTCCTCATTTCCTTGAAATCCTCTGTATACTTAGGATATTATTGTAAATTGTTTTATGTTACAAAATTACTTGTTGGTTTATTGTCTAGCATTCTTGACCTTCACAAAATAGTTTCAAGATAATTCTTCTTGTTTAGCCACAAATTTTTATTGATCATGTCCCTTTATATCTCCATACCAATTATGTATCTATTATCACCCAATTTCTTCTATAAGGCATCCATGATAACTAAGCTTTAAGCTTTAGAATTAATTTCTTATTGTCTTCAATGATAAATATTAAATTTGTCAACATATAAATAATAATTCTAATTGTACAATACACATAATTATTAGTGTCAACTTTATGAAAATCTAACTCTATTACATATGAGTAAAAAAAATCCAAATATTTGGAGAGTATCTTCTTTCATATAGTGGCCTTTTCAACCCACAAATAAGTTTCTCTTTACCTTTCACCTAGAATCCTTCATTTTGTTCAATGTATATTTCCTCCTCTAAGTATCCATGCAACATTTTCATCATATCATTCATCTACTCAATCTCAGTGTCATGTGTACCACAATTATATGTAAAATCCTAATATAACTCAACATAGATATCAAATAAATACCACACTGAAGTTAATTCACTCCACCTAAAAAAAATAAAATTCCAGCAATTATGCCTTATACCACTTAGGTGATTCATCTTCTCTATTTTTATTTTTCTTGAATACCCATTTATAATTAATGGATTCATATCTTCAAGAAAATCTATCAAGTCCCAATTATTGCACTACTTTGATGATAGCATATGCTCTTTTTTTTTTTTGTAATTTGTAACTCCCATAAAAAAAAATAGCTCAACTTCAAAGCTTCATGACTTTTGAGCTAGGCATTTGATTAAGCCCTTTTTTAAAACTTGAAAAACTCAGAGTGCTCTATGGGCTTGAAGGGGAGCGGGTGTGGGGACTGTAGGGTAAAATGATATTTAAAGCCGAACCTAATTTCAAGGAAATATTTGAGAATTATAAAAATTGAAATCTTTTTTTTTTTTAAATTTTGAAAGTTCTAAATCAGTCTTCAAGACCTTTAAAGGAAATAAACTTCATAGATATTCATCAAACCAAAAATAAATCAAAATAAAATATTTTTTTGAGTGATGCAAGATTGCTCTTATACCTTAGATGCTTGTGCATCAATTCTTCTCTAAATGACTTACAATTTCTACGACAACATCATCACATATAAACCAACATGTATACTATCATTCATCTAATAAAAAAACACCTTAAAAGAACATTAATTTTTGAATAATTCATACTTTCCCATAATTCTTTTATATACATCACTTGATTCAAAAGTAAAAAGAAAAACTGCTATAATTTATTTAACTTTACAACACCATGTCATGAGTAGTGGAGCTTTTGAATTGTCCAATCGGAAAAAAAAAACACACTTTTTAAGTGCGCAAGACAAAAAGATGATAAAGTGGATAACTTTGAAATTTGTTGCGCTTTACGGCAGAACGGTAAATTTGTCACGGAGTTTTGTTGGCCAAATCTTTTCCGTAAAACTTTTTACACCCTCCGTTTTATGTATTTGATTAGACATTAAAGGAATATTTGAACGTGCATTTTTAAATGATTATTCTTATAATATGAGACAAAAAGCTTTTTAATTAGTAAAAACAAAAACTTTTTCTCCACTTATTCCTCTTATGTTTCGATAATGGATAACATCGTCTATATGAGAAGTGGTATGATTTTTACCATCTTCTTTTGGTTCCCTTTTACTTTATAACGAAGTGATGATTTTTATAGCACTACATATTTATGTCTCTTGATTTTTGCTACATAGCAATTAAATTTATATTTTGTGTTTACATACTTTTAGGATAGTTTGACCAGAATGTTTCAAATGTAATAATTAAGTGTAAAGTGTCAGTTTTATCTGAACTTATTTTATTTTTCTTATATTTTAATTTTAATTTTATTATTATTTATTTTTAGATATTTTGTTTTATTTTTTGAATTTTTTTTGAATTATAAAGTATATTTGTAGGTGTTAATTTGATGTGGGTTAGTTCTATAGTTGCAAGCATGACTATTAAATCTAATCATATAGAATGTTTCTAGATTCAATTATGTGTATGTTTAGATTGACTTTTTGGATCATATAATAATTCATTATAGTAATTGTTTCAATTGTAAACATAAACCTTAAAAATAGGGTAGGAGTGGGAGAGTGTATAAAGACTGAAACATGAAGGCCGAGGAGAAATAATAATATATATAAATACAAACATATATGTGTGTGTGCATAGATATATATTATGCATATACACATGCACATATGTATGTGCATATATGCGTACGTGTGTGTGTGTGTGTGTGTGTGTGTGTGTGTGTGTGTGTGTGTAATCTGTTGGCTAACAAATTTGTCTTCTTTGAAATAATTAACAAATGACTCTTTATTGCCCAAAAATTGAAGACAAATTATCAACTAACAGTTGGGTAAACTATTAATTTGTTTCCTTTTGAATTTTGGAAAGGTATAACTCCCTCCATATGATCAATATTTTTATTTATTTTTAAATACTTAAGTAGGGGTATACTTGTACATATATGTTGTTGGATCAGTTGAAGAGACCAGAATACTGAGAGAGGGGGTGAATTAGTATTCCCACAAAAATTAATTTTTTTACCGAAATTAAACTTTATGACCAAATATGCTTAACACACATGAAACAACAACCATGTAAAACACAACCACAAAAGGAACATCGAAATTTATACGTGGAAAACACAAGTGGGAAAAACCACATAGAGTGTTGACTCTCAAGAGAATATAACTAGTTATATGGTGTTTTACAAAAGGGTGGCTCACTGCCAGATTACGAAAATGACTCACTATCGGACTGCTCACTGTAACAATACAAAAGATGGCTAACTACCAGAATGCTCACTACAACAGAAAAGGTTGAAATGAAGAGGATTGCATCTCCAAATGCATGAGATCAGTTCCAAGATTAAGCTCAGATTACAAACTACAACCCTTACAACAGATCTAGTGAAAGATCTATGTACAACTGTCCTGCAACAGGTTTGGTGAAAGACTACTACAATACTGCAACACTAACTACACTCTGACTCTACACCAACTGCCTTTGTTATCTGCAACTCGTACTTCACACTCTGCTTCTTTTCTATCTTTGCTAATGTGTCTCTTTCACATACACATATCTCTATTCCATCTCTCACACTCACACTCACACATCACATGCTTCTACATATATATCGAAGGACATATACACGAGAATAATGTGTCGGCCTAGCTCAACATGTTATCCAATAAAATATTGTCCAACTCAGCCTCCGCAAGATATCAACACGCTTCCTTTTACATAATCCATTCACCAATGCATATACCATGATTATCGAAATGGGACATGGTCATTTGGACCCATAGACACTGATCCATTATAAGCATAACATCTCTAATCTTCAAAATACAAATCCCACACATACCAAGAATACTTCAACACACAACTTGAAGAGATACAACTGACATGACCAAAATAGCTAATACCAGGACATGAGGAAACACAATACAGAATTTTGGAGATAGGGATCTTCTGGATATCACTCCATTATAACAACTTCATCTTATTGCATTACCCCTAATACCAAAATGCACAACACCTACTTATTTACACATACCTACTGCATACAACATCTAGATTAAACCTGATAATAATGAGTTGTGCATAACTTATCCTGACCAAATCGGATAACTGAATTGTCCTTAATATGTTGCATACACTATCCAATCCATAATGGATAACTGGTTTGATATCAATGACAACAATATTCACACAAGTCTAACATATGTATGTATATATGTATACGTATATGTGTATGCATATGTGTATGCATGTGTGTGTGTGTGTGTGTGTGTGTGTGTGTGTGTGTGTGTGTGTGTGTGTGTGTGTGTGTGTGTGTATACAAAGATCATATCCCACAATCATCAATATCTAATATTATAATTATATATATAATCTATTGGCTAACAAATTTGTCTTCTTTGAAATAATTAACAAATGATTATTTATTTTCTAGAGTTGAAGCCAAATTATCAACTAACAGTTGGGTAAGATATTAATTTGTTTCCCTTTGAATTTTGGAAAGGTACAACTTTGTATGATCAATATTTTGATTTTTAAAAAATTATATAAGCAATGGTATACTTGTAATAAGAAAGTAGTAAAGACATCTAACACTTGCACATCACTATGTAGCAAATACAGAGAAATAAAGTTAAAACATAAATGACAATATCGAGATGTTATCTTTAGACGCACATGAAGTTAAATTTCAAAAAATAATCTCCATTTACACTAAACACAAAGATTGAAATATCAATGAATGAATAGCTAAGAATCGTAAAATATTCCTAAAACTCCAAAAGAGATGAATATTACTTATATAAATACCAACATTCATAAAGGAAACACTATTCAAAAAGGTTAAGCTCATAGACTTCAGACAAAATTAAGAAAATATTCAATTTATATAAACATGGACAAGGAAATTCTTAGAACCATAACAAAATTTCATTGATCTTCAATTTAATCAAGTCTACCTCTTGCACTACAATGCAACAAGGATCAAAATTTTGAACCCTTCAATAGTCCAATAACTACATATTTATATAGTTTTAATTGTAACTTTTCAAAGTCTTTTGAAATTGATTATTTAAAAGAATCATTTTAAAATAAAGTCTAAAAACAATGAGACTTTATAAAATATTAAACTTTAAAACATTAATAAAGTGGCCGCTAAGGCTAAGGTGGCACTTGTTGAGAATCCACATTGGCTTTGTCCACCCAGTCTTGTTGTCGTGTTGCCAAATGAGTGCCTTGTAATCTTTTAGAGTCTACACCACTACTGGAATGCCTTCCTAATTAGGAATAATAAAGTTTTGAGTTTTGAGTCTCCAGAATTCTTTGTTAGACCAAACAACTTCACTTCTAGCATAGAAGTTTGCTAGATGACCTTCATACCAAAAAAATTATGAGTCAATTCTCATTAGCTTATTCAATTTCTCCTTGTTAAGAGCCTTCGGGTCTGAGAGAGCATCAATTGTATTTTGAAACTTGACCTTTAGCTCTGTTGTTCTTTTGCAATGCACACCCGCCTATTCAAGTGAACAAGTGGGTACCCCTTTCTCTGTCCCCTCATTTTGTTTTTGCATTTACCTTTCGTTTCTTTTCTTTTTCCTTCCTTTATTTTTGTCCTTGTTGTTTTTCCTTGCTTTTTCATTTTTTGGGTTTTTGGGGTTTGAGAGAGAAATCCCCTTGAACCCATTTGGGGAGTGTACATCCTTGATCCTGGACACCGCTTTTTTCTCTTACCTTTTCCTTTTTGTTTTTCCAACTTTGGGGATGTCTATCCCCGACACTCAACCTCTAGTGTCACCCTTTTGGAGATCAAGCATCGGGTTGTGTGTGTGTGTGTGTGTGTGTGTGTGTGTGTGTGTGTGTGTGTGTGTGTGTGTGTGTGTGTGTGTGTGTGTCTGTGTGTATATGTATATGTATATCTATATGTATATGTATGTACATATACATATACATATACATATACATATACACATACACATACACATATATATATACATATACATATACATACATATATACATATACATATACATATATTATACTTACACACACACACACACACATACATACATATATATATACATATACATATACATACATACATACATACATACATATACATATATACCTATATATATATATGTATATATATATATATATATTCATATATGTATATGTATATATGTATATATATATATACATATACATATATGTATATATATATATATACATATACATATATGTATATATATATACATATATATGTATGTATGTGTATGTATATATATATACATATGTATATATACATATACACACATATACATACACATATATGTGTGTATATATATGTGTGTGTATATATATGTATATATATATGTGTGTGTGTGTGTGTGTGTGTGTGTGTGTGTATATGTATATATATATACATATATGTACATATATGTATATATATAATTACTTAGGGACCAATACATTAAAAGGAGGGAGGTAAACCTGATGGATCTAGCCACAAACCTACAAAGATAAGGGCTAAGAATTCTATTGGATTTACTGGATTTGATTGAATTGCTCTCTTTTAAATTGAATTGTGAAAATGCTGAAATTAGGGTAAATTTGTTGGAATTGATGTAAATACACATAACTAGTAAGCTATAGTTGTCGAATCGATCCACGAGCCTCAATATGAGATTATAAGAGTATTCAAACCCGTTCTCAAAAGGAGCTCCTGATCTGTTGAGACCATAGCGACAACCGCTCTAGTCCTCCCCACTTTTCACACTCCAATGGGGGATTGATTTGCCACTGTAAAGAAAGTCAATTTTGAAGATCACAGCTTCGTACCTACTCTTACGCACAAGAGAGAAGGGAAAAAGGTTGGGAATAGGAGTTTTCCTTAGGTCAAACCCTGGTTTTGGAATTAACCATAAAATAGAAATGAAATATAACTGATTTGTAGTAACGAAAAATGTTCTCCTTTTGAGGGAGATGTTGAATAATGACTGAAACATAAATGCTATACCTCCTTGTGAATTTTTGTTTGTCTCCACATAGAATTAGGGTTTCATGACTTCTTCAATAACATATAGCATTAATGTCAACTCTAATGCTTGAATCTTGACCTTGTCTCTTCTCTAATGCTTGAAAGAAGACTAATTTCTTGCTCACTTGAACTTGAATGTTTGATTGCTTGAATTGATTGATCAATATGATTGTCAGATTCATCTTGTATATCATGAGAGGGGTAGACCTCCTTTATACTTGCCCATCGAAAAACAACTTAATTTTCTAACATGATCTAACATAGGGTCAGGATTCCCGCTTAATTATTGTGACCATCAAGAGGCCCCAAAATGGGTCCTAACTAGGAGGACAAGGGTGTTGGGTTCTCTAGTCCTGTCAGGCACTAGAAATAAAGGGTAAAATTAAGTGCAGGGTAAAAAATATGACAAATATGCATGGTATGAGAAGAATCAAGTCTTTGATTAGGCCTCGGAACATGAATGCCAAAGTGAGGGCCCAAATGAGGATAAAATTGTAAGGGAGTACAATTTAGGATGCTACAATTATCCCCCACTTTAGCGGGAGTATGAGACTAAGCATACTCTCGGTAAAGTACAAAGGTTCACATTGAAAAGCTTTTATCAAGATACTAAAGAGGCAAGATACACCAAGCCCCTAGTGGACTTTAGGTATCCTACAACTTCAAGATCAAAATAAAAGGGACATTATAAGAGAGAGAAAGAGAACCATGACTACTAGCCTAGTAAGGTTCACTTATTATGAGTCATGAAAAAAAAAATAACAAAATTAACAAGCAAAAGAATAAGCTTGCAAAGTAAATTGAGTATTGAGATATGCATAGAGAGAAACATTGAGTGGAGTGTGTGCCCCCACGTTAAAGCGATTGTGTATGCCATAATAGGAGCAATTGCTTTAAGGTAGTATACATTCATCCAAAAGACAAGAACATTATCACAATGATATGCCCTCAAAAAAGGACAAGTCAAAAGATAATGATCACAAAACACAAAACACATAAGGGTTCTACTTAACTCTGGGGTCAGTATGCTCTTATGATAAATAATATATATCATTTACATATATTTACATTGAATTGTCCTCATCCCCTAAAGAAAGTAGAACCACAATGGAAGAAAGGCACATGTGTCTTTTGAGTCAACATGGGAGAGATCTTAAGAGATCTCAATGCTTTGCATCATCCTCATGTAGACATCACTAGGGACAACAAATAGTGTTGGCATTGTATTGTCATTGATGTCAACCAGTATGGTCAACCAGTATGCAGGTAGGTAAGTAAGGTATGTTACTGGTATGCAGACATAAGTGTTATCTACCGGTAAGAAAGTAAGGTACAACAGAAGGAACATGACCATCGGTATGCAAGAAGGTGTATATTCAACCAGTAAGGATGACAATTGGTAAGAACGCAAAAGAGATAGAGTAAAGAGCTCCTATTAGATGGACATGGGTCTGAGTTTGGTGACCAGGATAATGTGTCTCAACCAACAGAACAGTGAAGTGCAGGTATGAAGGTTAACCAAGTAAAGCATCACCGGTAGGATAAGATAACCCGTAGTGTAAGGGATACACCGGTTGCATGCATGGTCGGTGACTGAGTCTAAACTAACACAATGGACTGAGCTAAGTTGGATGCCGATTGATATGCCATGTAGTCCAAGGATAACTTTAAGAAACCACCCCCTGGGCAACTGTGTAAAATCCTAGCGAATTAGACATTATTTTCAAGGGGAAATTTTCATATTGATGGCGAATTTTTTTTTCAAAATAGGGCAAAAAATTATTTTGTATTGGCGATTTTTTTCTAGGGTATGAAAATTCCATAAATTTCTAGCGAATTATACCTTGTTCTATGGGGAAAATATATATTGTAGGAGGTGGATAATTTTTGTTAAAAGGAATAAATATATAATTGTATGGGTGAAAAAATTTACTCCCAAGGAAAAATTATTTAAATGTATTGGTGATTTTTATCCACAACTTGAAAATTATTTAATTTGTTTTGGCGAATATTTTTGTTATTTATAAAAAATATATAATTTATTGGTGATTTCATGAATTCATTGCCATTAATAGACAAGGCACATCACATCACATTAGTACATCACATTGAGTCTGGACTCTGCACGATGTATCAATAAGTGTGGCCTCTTTGACACGTGAAGGGTGACACATACCTAAAATCCATCAATGATTTTAAATCATTCGATGATCGTAGATCAATGGCTGAAGTTTTATTTTGGCCCAATTTTTTGAAGAGAACATAGCTCACCAGAAAGTGCCTAGAATGAAATTGGATTCAATAGACATGTATCAAATGTCACAAATCATGATCGATAATTTTGGTCATTTAATATATATCTATTCACTTATTGCAATCCACTATGTCCTCACGACTTCCAATGTGGTACTTGCCAACTTGGTACTAGTTTATAGTTATTTCCAGTTTCACACACTCGTGCATTTATGGGAAAGATTTGTAGAGATACGAAAGATTTAAAAAAATTTAAAATAATTAATATGGTTAAAGAAGTAATTATTACAATCAAGAGCTTCAATTATTTATATACGATCTCTGCTTCTTTCATCTTCAATTAGCCTTTGCCATTTGCTAGATAAATCATCGGAGCTCATGGTATTTAAATTCTTCCTCTGGTTTAGGTTTATAGGCACAGGTTGTTTAATTTTTTAATCGAATTTCTCAAGATGGACACTCTCATTCGCTTGAGAAGCATTTCTGCAGAGGACCAGAGAGCCTTTCTGGGCTCTGTGAGTTACCCAACCCTCCAATCCGTCTGCAAGGAGGTTGGGATGTTCACCAATGAGGTTGTGTGGATGGTGTTGGGCAGAGAGTTTCTACGAAATGAAAATAGATATCGTGTTAACATAGACATTACATCCCGGTTCTTGGTGTCTCTTCTGGACCTGGGAGGAGACAAGGTAGATATGCTGATGCTGTTGAGGAAGGTTTTTAAGGAAGATTTCCTTGGAGACAACATTACTGTTGTCATCCTTGTAGAAGTAGGGGTGGGGATCCCTTGGGCAAGTGAATTATCCAAGCTTCTCCTCCCTAACCAAATAGTGCCAGTGGCCAAGCAACCGTTTCTCCTGAACCTAAATGCGGAGCACTTGACGCGTCACAGGAAATGGGTGCGAATTGGTAGGGACTTCCTCCAGAAAAGGTTGCTCCTGGACAACTTTCCAAACTACATATGGCTTGAAGAATTCTCTTAGCTTATGCTCTCTGAATAATTCTACATGGAAGGAGGGCCAGATTCTTAGGGCAAAGTTGTAAATCATCCACTACTTGTGCCCTAGCCCTGACCCCCTAGTAGTTTTTTTTTTGCCTATGTCCTCGAAACCTCATAGGCTCAGTGGCTCACTCATTTTGGCTTTTAGAGGGACTCAAGTCTCAGACATAAAAAATGTAAATTTCCAAAGCATAAATATTAATGATAATTTTTCAAATTCTAGTTTGTTTCAGTTTGCCTCTTAGAGTCTTATGGATATAAAAATACTTTCTATGATTTTATTTCATTTTTATTAATGAATTTTTTTCAAATGCTTTTTGTCTATGAGCTACGTTATTTCAATATTTTGTTAAATAATGGAAATAAATTTAATATTGTGATCTTTTTTATGTAATGCTTCTTCCTCTATATTTAATATATAAAAAAAAAAATTAGTTCGTTCCATTAATTATTTGTACATTGATTATGGTTGATTATAATTTTATAAATATATAGGTAAAATTTGAACTAAAACTCCAACTTACTTGTTGAAGTTTTGAACTAGTGCATGTGTGGGTTGGTACTGGATACATGATATGATTTATAGTTAAGATTTTGTCATAATGAAGAAATTTGAGACATTTATGAAGGGTAGATGGGATCGCTTTCATGGAAGAGAACAAACGGCAAGGATGTCCCAACTTCACACAAAATTGACCTGAAGTAGGATTTAGGAATGATAGCAAAAATGACATCTAAGCACTTAGTACCAACCTTAAGGGGAACAGGAAGAGTAATAGAACCTATAGTAGGACAAGAGAAACCATCTAAGATCTTAACCACTAAATCAAAATTATCATATCAATATGTTACTTCATGCAACTGTAAAGTATAAAGATATTCTTAACTTATTACATTCACCATACATGTTGGATCAATCATCAATGAGAACCCCTCGTGAGAGTATGTATTTGACCTTTGCAGGTGATATATAGACATAGTGGTCCATCAGGTATTTCAAATTTCAATTTCCAATAGTCTCACTAGAATCAAAGGTAATGCATATTGCATGGGTCCTTAGGAGGTGCAGGTTTATCAATAAGATTCACCACATTATTTATAAATAAAATTATATTAAATTAAAATTTATATTAAACTAAATTTATGTTGAACTTTTATATATATTTTTAGTCTTTATTTATTTATTAAATTAAAATTTATATTACACTAAATTTATGTTGAACTTTTATATATATTTTTAAACTATTTTTAAAAATTATATATCGTAAACATATTTTTAAAGAATTTTGTTAAACTTTAAATTAATATTTTAGATTTAATATTGTGAATGTTTTCTTTTTTATATTAAACTTTTACCTTTCAAATTGTATATCAAAATTTTTATTTTTATTTAGTTATTTTTTTTATTCTAGAAACTAAGTTTCATGTTCTATACTATTTTTGAAATTCATATTTTTACAAATAATATTAACATTATATTTTTAATAGTTATCTCAAACTATTGCACATCTTTAAATGTCTCTTATTATGGGACCGATGACATTTGACAACAGGTACCATCGTCCATTGGATGACCAAAGATCAACGGCTTAAGGTGGATTTCAGGACGAATGTGGGAAGTGAATGCATTTGTGAGAACTTTGCCTAGAATTGAATGTTTTAAATTTAATTAAATATTATTAAGTCTATAAAGCTCTTTTTCAGGTGAAAGTTTAAAATGATTAAACAGACTTAAAAAATAGTCCAAAAAATTGACACAAGTATGGTGATGTGCCCGAAAAATGGCAGAAGTCATGGGACCCATGACATCTGACAACAGGTACCATCATCCATTGGATGAGAAAAGATCAACGACTTAGGGTGGGTTTCGGCCCGAATGTGGGAAGTGAACACATTTGTGAGAACTTCGCCCGGAATTGAACATTTTAAATTTAATTAAATATAATTAAGTCTATAAAGCTATATTTTGGGCGGAAGTTTAAAATGATTAATGAGACTAAAAAAACAGACCTGAAAAGTGACATGAGTATGGTGACGTGCTCGAAAAATGACAGAAGTCATGGGACCCATGACATCTGACAACAGGTACCATCGTCCGTTGGATGAGCAAAGATCAATGACTTAGGGTGGATTTCAGCCCGAATGTGGGAAATGAACACATTTGTGAGAACTTCACCCAAAATTGAACTTTTTAAATTTAATTAAATATAATTAAGTCTATAAAGCTATTTTTCGAGTGAAAGTTTAAAATGATTAAACAAACTTAAAAAATAGTCCCGAAAAGTGACACAAGTATGGTGACGTGCCCGAAAAATGGCAGAAGTCATGGGACCCATGACATCTGACAACAGGTACGATCATCCATTGGATGAGCAAAGATCAACGGCTAAGGGTGGATTTCGACCCGAATGTGGGAAGTGAACACATTTGTGAGAACTTCACCCGGAATTGAACGTTTTAAATTTAATTAAATATAATTAAGTCTATAAAGCTATTTTTTGGGTGGAAGTTTAAAATGATTAAACAGACCTGAAAAGTGACACGAATATGGTGACGTGCTTGAAAAATGATAGAAGTCATGGGACCCACGACATCTGACAATAGGTACCATCGTCCATTGGATGAGCAAAGATTAACGACTTAGGGTGGATTTCAGCCTGAATGTTGGAAGTGAACATATTTGTGAGAACTTCACTTGAAATTGAACTTTTTAAATTTAATAAAATATAATCAAGTCTATAAAGCTGTTTTTCAGGTGGAAGTTTAAAATGATTAAACATGCTTAAAAAACAATCCCGAAAAGTGACACGAGTATGGTGACATGCCCAAAAAATGGCAGAAGTCATGGGACCCACAACATCTGACAACAGGTACCATCATTCATTGGATGAGAAAAGATCAACGACTTAGGGTGGTTTTCGGTCTGAATGTGGGAAGTGAACACATTTGTGAGAACTTCGCCCAGAATTGAACGGTTTACATTTAATGTCCTCAGAATTTATAGTGAAGTAATGAATGTTTTGTCCTTTGACATCGAATAGTTATTAATAATAATTAATAAAATTACAACATGATTCTAGATATTTTGCCCTTTAGGTATTACTTATATACTTTTTAGAGTTTTCAAAATAAGAGACTCATAAATCATAATCGTATTTCATTTCATGGACAAACCAATAATCGAGGGAGATTCAGAAACAATTACTAGATTGAGGAATGCAAGTTGCAATAGAGACTGGCTCCACCAATTTAGTGAAATAGAAATTCCGGGTAAAATATAGAACACCTACATCCCGCCTTTTTTTCTTTTTTTTAATCTCGTGGTCCAATTTGAGGGTTAGCATTTTTCAGGTTTTTATCTAGCATTATTTTGAATTATTAACAATAACAGCGATGGGGAAAACAAGAAGCCAAGTGAAAACAAAAATTGTACCTAACCGAACTGGTTAAAACACCAGGTTTCACTGATGGATACCATGACATTTATGACCCTTCTATACATGGTGAAAAGTGTATTATAGATATTATATATGCATTGTCTAGTAAGGCGGCAGATGCATCCAAGGCAAAATTTACTATTTTCAACCCAATGTTAAAATAAAGAACAAATAAAATTACATCGTGGGATGCTAGATTGGGAAGCTTGGTGTTACCTGAAGCATTCCCTTGCCCTAATTTTGTCATGGTCTACACTGAAAATTATGATGAAGATAAAAAAGCAATTGTCAATAAAAATACAAAAGAGGAAATTCTATCCATAAATGAGGGAGAATTTTCTCGTTTGTTGAACCTAGGATTTGAAGCACAAAACTCAAACGTCCAAATTGACCTAGGAAGGCTCGTAGGGAATTATGAGAGTCCCAATACAAGTCGTAGAGATTCATTTATCAAAGCTCTAATTAAGAGTGGTATTCTGTTGGACTAGAATCATAAGCCTCCTTATGATTCTAACATTTTTGTTCCATGGGTTGGAGATACTATTTCCTTGCTGTCATTTTTCCTGGGATTGGAAAATGATAGGGAAGTGGGTTCAAGCTTTCTTGAAATGATTATAATATCCATTGTGTAGGTCAGCCAGCAAGATATAATTTTATTGAGAACATTGTTCAATCCATGCAAAAATAATTACTAATGATCAAAAAAGGTTCCTGTAAGACATTTAGGTTCTCATCCTACTTGTGTTATCTCCTTCTATCCAAGTATCGTGCAATATTCGAGACCAACAATCTTCAAATTATGAACTATAAGATTGATGAGAAGACTCAAAACAAAACAGAGTGTCCAATATATGGATGGACACCAAAGATAAGGATGCATGATAACAGAAAGAACTACAACCATTTTGTAGACTTCTTTTTGGCACCAATGTATAATGAAATTACAAGCACTCCAATGCCTAGGTTGCCTGTCTTGTAGAGATTGCATTCAACTCGGAAGTCAAATATAATTGGCTGACTAGTTCTTCATGGAAGAATTCACTATGTTAAGGTTTAATAGATCGACAATAAAACCATACAGACTTCAAAAACATGTGATAGAGAGGGTATTTGCATTGGAATATGTACGACAATTGGAGAGCACAGATAGGCACTTCCATGGTCAACAAAAGAAGAGCATGTTTCCCTCCTTGCCTTTCTCATGTGGAGGGTTTGCATTTGAGAGAAAAGCATTCAATGTGGCACATGATTTTTTGACAGTTTTTAACTTTGGTGATGAGGGTCTCTGTCAGTATGATCCAATCGGTGTAGTTCAAGCAAGGCTTAATAAAAATGGGAACTCTTCAGTGTTATGTCAACATGAAAGGAAACCATTGCTAGAAAAGCTTAGAAACATGGACTCCTAGGATGAGGTAAAAAAAGAGATGGAGAAAATTACAGCTGACAATAACATTTCAGCAGAAGAAATTTCATCACAAATTATGGTATTGCACACACAGAGGACAACAGAGGAGGGCCAAGGCATCAAAAATAGGAGGTCCTACAATTTCTACCAAAAATCTGCTAATCCATTTAACAAATCTATTCTCAAATCAATTCTATAAGAATGTAAAGATAATTTTTGGACTCAAAACAAAATAAATGATTTTTGGACTATGAGGAAGAATCTCGGTGAACCAAAGACCAATGCAGAATTTGAGACCATCGACGAGGATGAAGAGTTTAGAAAATTGTGGAATATGGAGCATCCCACAACAACATATGATAGGAGTGAAGATGATGATGAGTATGAGGTTGAGCCCACTCCAACAACTACTACAGTCCTAAAATATTAGGTGGAGTCAATGAGTCCATGAAAGAAAAATATAGGAAAGGGGCAATCATTGTGGGAAAAAAGGGTTTTGAAGGTGGTGGTCGAGGTCGCAGAGGAGAGGGAATTTGGTATCCACTTTAGGTACAACTTCCATCAGATTTAAAATCAAAAGCTCTTGTTAAACTAGCCATTGGACTTGATTCTTCAGATTCATCATGGATAGGTACTACTAATTACCCTCAGGGTCCACCTACATTTGTTTCAGGTTCAAATCCACAACCACCACCACATCATGGTATTCCCATTGGTGATGAAATATGTGTCACTGCCATAGGTGGGGAATCTAGGGATGGTATCCCCATTATTGTTCAATCAAGTGCTATTGTGATTGGTGGGGTTGGCATGGGTGCTACTACTGATACTAGTTGTCTTGGTGTTGGACAAGGGCTACAAAAAAATATCTCTCACAAGAGGCCACTAGTGGTAGATACTCATATTATTCAAAATCCTATATCAAGTGCCATTGACACTACAAAACAATCATTTGCAGCTTCAGATCACACACCTCCAAAGATTATGAAAACTACACATGAAAGTGTCAGTGGAAGTGGGACGGGTGAACTCACAAAGTTGGTTCCCACTTTTTGGTACATCCTGATTTTTGCTGAAATCATACATTTTTTGGAAAATATAATTATTTAAGCTTTAAGAGGTCCCATTTGAAGTTATTAATTGAAGAGAGTTAGATCAAAGGCTCTTAGATCAAAATTTCTTGGATAGAACCTTTCTACTTCTAAATCATACTTGCAATGGAGTCTCCTTTGCATCTATCAAATGCTGATAAAAAACCAACTTTACATTAGCTTTTGAGGGGTCAAACAAATTCATTTAGAAGTTTTATTTTCTTGAGGATTTAGTCCTTATTATAAGCTTTCCAAATAGTATAATTTTTAATATATTTAAGTTTATTAATATATTTTTATTTTATTTTTTATGAATGTAGGTTTTTCACCGAACATGAACTTCTTTGTTCAATGCATTGGGAAAAATAGCAAACTAATTCAAAAAAATTATGAAAAATATCTATGCCCTAGGTATTGATGTCTTCTTTCTAACAAAAAAAATAAAACTCAATTTTGATATATATAGAGCAAGTTATGTGTTCAAACGTACACCTATATCTGAATTATAATTAGTCGGACTTCAAAACTTAATAAAATAAAAAATATTCAACATATCACTACCAAACCAACTGCATGCCCTGGGTATTGATGTTACAAACCAAAATTTAAAAGAGATAAGTTTTTATCATTTATAGAAAAAAATTTATACGTTTCGGGATGCACATCACTCTTAAAAAATGTTGTTTCCTGGAAAAAACTACTTTTGAGGGAGATGGAAAAATCAATAAAATTTTATTCAAAAAAATTTGAAAAACATATATTTAAAATCTTCAAAAAGGATGTTACAAATCACTAGTTTACATCATCTTCAAATTCTTAACGATTTAAAAGTTATAGGTGTCGGAAAGTGAAGGTTTTTTGCAAAATGTTCATCTAAGTGTCAAAGTTGGTCAAAAAGTGGGAACCAGTATTGTGAGTTCACCCGGACATGATCAATAATTGTTGTTGGTAATCCTAGTCAAGCATTAGTTAAAACCATAGGCATAAGTGGATCTAGAGCCTCTGATATTCCTATGTCACCTTTCAAACATTCAATTGCTTCAGCAAGCCCAAATTTTCAATTTTGTGATTACTATAAAAAATATGAACACACAACAAAAGAAAATAAATAAAAAAAGAAAGCATTTCATAGGGTTTCCCTGACTGAAGTTTTAGATGAACAACCTGCAAGGAACATGGTATTTCCAACATATGACCCATAGAAAGATATGATGGAGTTCATGGTTGTTATGCCCCCGACCCCAACTAAAGATAAAAATCCACCACATAGTCAAATAGATCCCTCTGAATTTCAAGTTAGCACCCTCCAAATGGATTTCTCCAAAGTACATAATGTGGACAAAATTAGTGTGTCAAAAAGGACTAACAAAGTGGTCTACACTTCACTGATAAAGGTGGAGAGAGAAAAAAATAAACTAGAGAAACAAATAGAAAAGTTACAGGTAGACCTAGCAAACAAAAAAATCAAGGAGGAAAGCAGCAAATAAAAAGTGCAATGATTTACAGAAAAGGATAAAAAATTCAGGCTCTATAGTAGAAATTGCAGAGCAGGAGAAGATGGATGCAGAATTGAAGGACCCGATAGAAAAACTTGCTAAAAGTAGTAAAAAAATTGATGAGGAAAGAGCCAGTTTTAAAAAAATTATACAAAAGTTATGAGTCTGTTGCTGCCAAAATAAGAAAAATACATAACCTATTGGATTGTGGGAAGGAAAAAGAAAAACATTTGCAAGAGGAAGTAGAGGAAGAAAGAAAAAAATGTGCACAAATGAAAGAAGACCTGCACAATGCAAATGATAAAATAAAAACTTTGGAGGATAGATTGAAAGATAATATGAAAAATACAACGAAGTATGTACAAGAAAACATTTGGCGGCAAATAATGCAGAGGAGTGACAAGTTGTGTGAATGATTTGAAATGAATGAAAGTCAGAGTAATTTATATGAAAATCAAAGGGCACTTTGAGAAGAGCATACATGTTTATTCAAAAGAGGATATGGCAAAAAAGATTCTACAAGTAGTCTACAGTACCAGTGATAGCTACTTGGCATCCAAGGGAATTAAGAGCCGCATTGATGCCAAAGTTAAGACATCATTTATCATTCAAAAATGCCAAAAACTAAGGGAAACATCAAAAGTTATGGAAAAATGTAGAAAAAAGATATTGAAGCTACAAGAAAAGAAAAATAATTTGATTAAACTTGGTTTGCCTAAGACCGTTGACCCATCAAATAAATTCATTGGAAAAGTTGCTTACAAAAAAAAGCATGGAGATAAAAATGAAGTCTGATTTAGACTTGCTTCCTAAGGACACAACTCCCCAAAGCTTTCTGAAATTCATCCAACCATTTACAACTCTAAATTTGGTATTGGATGAAACAATGATGTCAAGTCAATCTTTTAAATATGGTATGTTGACGAAGTTGCAGTTGACTTTCCATAGTTTACAGAATATTGACCTTCCATTAGACGAAGAGTGGAGCACCATACAAAAACTGGCACAAAAATCTTAAGAATCATAGTATGTATTGCACAATTTTATTCTTTTACTCTTAATTTCAAGGTTTTATGTTTTTTTCTGTTTGGAATTTGGCATCGCTTGAAATAACTTTATTTTTTTAATAGGAAAAAACCATCACTCACTATTGCTAATTTTCTAATCCAACCTATGAATCTATGATGCACAGTGCAAAACTTTAGCCAGTAAATTTGTATTCTCAAATTCTCCCTTGCTTTAACATTTATGCATTTCTCTATTTCTGATTACTAGGTTTTAGGCACTGCTATTATCTATATTTAATTTGTCATGGCATGAATTAATATTTAATTTTGAACTATTTTTTGAATAGGAGACATCAGACATGTAGCAGATGTTAAATTGCCAATACGGCCTGTGATGGCCATATAAATCTGTGTTGAGTTTGTGATTTTGATGTTGAGTCTTCACATGTTGCAAACTTGCAATTCGACCTGAAGCTGTTGTTGCTCCCTTGTTTCTATAAAAGGGAATTCAGGGTCATTTGCAAAGGGTTCTGAAACTTTGTATTCACTTTTGCATGGACATTGGAGAATCACACAGGAGTTGTTGTTGCTCTCTTGTTTCTATAAAAGGGAATTCAAGGTCATTTGCAAAGGGTTCTGAAACTTTGTATTTACTTTTGCAATTTGCATGGAGAATCACACAGATTGGTGCATTACTATTGAATGAATTGTATCATATGACTATATTTTGAAAGAATTAATTAAAATCTAAGTTCTTAAACATGTCTAAATAAATAATAAACATCTCTGTATCAATAAACACATTATGGTCTTTTATTATGCTATTTTAAATCTGGAAATAAAAAAGTTGAAAAATACAATTACAAATCAATATTAAATTCTAATTGCAAAAAGTAATATGCTTTTGTAATATGAATGATGAGATAAAGTAATAAGATTAATAAATACCAATCTCTTATAGTTTCCATTCATCCTCATCAAATTCAGAGCTTTCTTGATTCTTGTCTGTGGTTTCTTCACTCTGAGTCTGCATACCTTTGTTGAACTGCATCTCAATGCTACCAATAGGTCCAGTACATGAGTCAATAGTCCCACTAGCACTTTGGTTTTAAGCCTTTCCCAAACCTCTTCTTTCACATTTGGACCTCCAGATTTGCAGTGCCCTATCACAAGGAAAAGTGTGGACATCATACCTAGATGTATAGAGTGTCAAGCAATTTTTCAAACTTTTGTCTAGTTTGTTTCTTAACTTTGATTTTAGGAACCCCAAAGCACTAAAAACTCTCTCATCTTCCACTGAACCCAATATCATGGTAGGACATAAATCAGCAAGCTTCAAATATTCTAGCATTGAATCACGCAACGCTGCGTTCTTAGCTATATATTTCCAAAGCCTTGTTACTGATCCCTCTTCGTGTGGGTTCTCCATTTTGCCATATTGTTCTCTCCTAGTGTATGCAAAATGAGATGATTTCTCTCAAAGATGAGTTTCATCTAATATTCCATTTATAGTTACTCCATTCAATTCTCTAGATATGCAAAATTGTTTTGTCAAAGTCAGTAGCTTACTTCAAAAATCAGCTGCACTGTTGAGGCTCCAATACTAAGGAAACATAATAGACATGGCTTCGAGTAGGTTGTCAGGAGGGAATATACTTCTAATTTGTGAGGAAAGATCATAGGCAATTTTCTTCACATAAGTAGTTACAGTCTCAACAATCTTGTCGAAATCTTCGCTTGTAACTCTTGCTAGTTGCTTCCTGGAGCGCTTTCCTGGTTCCTTGGGGTCGACCATGGCATAGAAGTGTGTTGGTATCTCAACTCCCCATACATTGGCACATACCTCCCCATTTGCATTGATTTGTAAAAAGTTATCAGGATTGTTCAAATTTGTAAGTGTCCACCACTTAACAAATTTTTCATTAGATAGTGTTGGTTGATTTTGATAGAGATTGTTGAGGGTCATGCATGTCATCTTACACAACATAGCATATTCTACAATTTACAGAGCTCTTTTTTGGGCAACCTTCATAATATTCCTCATTTCCTCTAGCATGGCCAAAAGATCTGCTAAAGTTAATAGTGTCTCAAGATTACTTAACCTCTAAAGAAGGTCAAGAAATTTTGGTTGTTCTGATTCGTCGCAAGTTGTGTGAAATAGTCCAATCAAGAATGGATATTCTGAAAAAACTCGATGCGTTGGACCATCCAAACAAATCCATTTGGTACCATTATCCTTGATAAGCTTGTTCCCATCAATTATTCCATCAACAAAGTGTTGAAATTCCATAAATCGCTTGGGACTTCGACAAAAGTGTGAGTAGAGCTCTCTGATTAAAATTTCAATTTTTTTTACCGAAGCATACTTGCTCACAATTCTAAAAGCTAGATTCATTATGTGAGCCATGCAGTTAATTGCAATAATGTACGGTGCAAATGAAATTTCAATTTTTGTACAATGACCATTCATGTGACCTTGCATTACTAAAGCTCCATCTGCTCCAACACAAACCAATTTTTTAGCAACCGTCATGTCATCCATACCTCCATATTCAATTAAATTTCTCTTTACTAGTTGAAATAAATTTTCTGTTGTCGCACTCTCCTCCATTTTAGCAACAGATAGTAGATGAGGTTGGCGGGCATGATTCTGTATAGTATAAACATGCATGCATACCCATGAAGTATTGTCTACTGCCGTAACTTCATCTAAAGAAAATGCAATAAAGTTTGAATCTCTTATTTTTTCCCTTACATCTTCTTTTTCAACCTCAGCAAGACAACTTGCCCATTCCCATCCACTATTTACTGACCAGTGTCTATTAGGATAGTTAGGAACTTTGAAAAAGTTTAATATACCACTAATCAATGGGAAATCTGTCATAGCGCGCCCTCTGCTCAAAATATAAAAAACAACGCTTAACTAAACAACTTTTCCCAATTGTTCTATTTGTATTGCTTTTCCAAAACTATCTTCAATAGAACCTTTAACTTCAGCAGGATTCGTCTGTATTTTCTCATGAAAATAATACTCTTCGACATTCCTCACATGCTTACAATCCTCCTTTGTTTCCATTGTATCACTGATTTTTCAACTCTGTCTATCTTTTGTTTTTCATAAAATTTACCCATATGCTTTTCTATGGTGTCAAATTTTAGCTGCAACCTAATTTCCTTGTTATGTTTCCAAGTGCAAATCTTACACCTGCATTCTATTGGAGCCTTGCCTTCAATTGGATTCTTCACTGGTTCAATGAATGGATACTTTGATGCCCAATTAATTTGAAAATTCCTCACTGACATATCCCACTCCTGATCTTTTTTTGATTGTGTTTCACCCTTTTTTGATATGACTTTTCCTTTCCCCTTTCATGCATTATCATCAATGGCATTATCACCCAAGTCAATTATATCATTCCGGCTAACTTGGGCATGTACCAAATAATCTTCTTCAAGATCATCCTGATCTGAGATATCAAGTTCATTGTCGTCTTCAACATGCGGTGCAAGTGGCGAATTTTGTACTTGTACTTGTGATGATGTACCTTCTTGATTTTCACCACAATCTTTTCCAATTGCAAAGTACGAAGAAAATGTTCTTTTTTTTTTTGGCCTCTCATGACCTTCCCCACATTCAGGTTTCCTACCCCTCTTCTTGTTCGACATCTCCAAAGAAATAAACGCTGCCAAAAAAATATCAATTTGTTGAAGAAGCAATAATAGACTATAATGTGTAATATATGTTTCATTGGCCCTACGACATACAATCTAGATGTCTGAGGTCTAAATGTTCCCCCTGAGTCTTGACTGCTTGGCACTGACAGGTCGCCACTGAATAAAAATGAACTCAACAATGCAAACAAATATAAGTAAATTTAGAATAATATTATAACACTTCAAAAATATGATCACTCACCTTTAGGTCACTAGAAGATGCCAATGTAGTCAACAACAATGATTTTCCTTGGTTTGAAACTTCGCTATTGATCAAAATTCAAAGCCTAGAACCCATTAGATTGTGTTGAGATAGACCTAATCTTTGCATGTATTTGTACCAATTCTTATATGGCTAATTCTGTGGGAATTTTATGTGGTATACAAATATTTGGTGAATCTGTCTTAACTATAACATGACTTATGTAATTTTTGAGGCGATTATAGGTTGTCCAAATATGACTTATGTAATTTTTGAGGTGATTATAGGTCATCCAAATAATTGGCAAATATAATATAGTTGGCGAAAGTTGGGGTGAATGGAGACACGCATCGGCAAAATGTCAGGCGAATAGGGTCCTCTTGGCTAACAAATTTTCACATGCCTATAGGCGAATTATGGTCATCTATTAAGGCAACCTCAGAGAGTGTAGGCGAAAAAATTAAATTTACCGTGTGTCCACCATATATTGTATTGTCAAAATCATCGCATAGAAACATTTAATAGCTTAAAACATATGGCGGTCAGACCCTGACTTTGACAGAAATTGATAATGTTTTAGCGACATGGCCACCCCCAATCGGTACAAAATATGTGCTGATGCCCTCCTAAATGACACAATGGTTAGTTTAAGATCAAACAACACAAAACACACAAGACGTTAGAGTTAGTCAATCAAAAAAAACCAAACACATGAAGGCATTCCAAAGGAGACACTAAAAACACATGCTAATGAATCTTACTAAAGAAGTAAGACAATGAGATATCTCCAACTATCTCTCAACATGATATTAGTTCTTTCTCCCTTGTTCCTCTCCTCTCCAAGTTCCAAAATAGTGTAGCTCTCAGCAGCTTTTTGCACTATGGATGCTTATGGAGGATTGAGATTGTAGTATAGCTCCAAACATGAAATGAAAAAGCTATTTTATGCTAAAATGATATATTTTAACCAAAAAGACAAGATTCAGTTATGCTATGCTAAATGCTCTCTAAAATGGCTATAGTCTAAATGCTTACAAGTTTCAGGATCTGGATTATGAAGGAATGGGCTCTATTTATAGGAAAAATGGAGCAATGGATGGTTGAGATTGAGCAATCTCAACAAGGGTCAGGATTGAATGATTTCAAATCCATGTGAGGGCTTTCAACCCAATCCCAGGATGACAAGTGTCAATGTGAGATAGGTTGAGAGGAGAGGGAATAAGCATTAAATGCCTGATATGACCTTGGGATTTTGAGTCAAGGTTGGTTGAATGAATAAACTCTTTATTCAAAGAATAAAGCTTTTATCCAATGGATAAATTCTTGTGCAAATGTGAAATGGATGAATATGGTCAAACAATAAATGTTTGGGGAGACAAGATTGAAATAACCATAAATGGTTATGTAAGAGACATAAATGGTCATGTAAGAGCCATTAATGGTCTTGGAAGACTTTGGGGGTTAATTTGTTGAACACACAAAGCATTAAATGCTTTTCAAAGACTTTGGAGTCTTTGAGAAGTGACTCCATTTTGCTTAGGAATGTGACAATAATTAGGGGATGGATTAGGTTAATTAGGAAGGGGTTAGAAGAATCTAGAAGGGGATTAGATTTTGCAAGTGGATTTGATGGGTGAGGGAAAATAGGATTTTATTAAAAATAAAAATTCATTTATTTCAATAAATGTGTGCAAGTTGCATTTGTAGGAAAATGCAAGTGGGGTGGGGATAATGATTTAAATAAATGTTTTATTTAATTTATTTAAAAGAGGAAAAGGGGATTTAATTAAATAAATTGATTTTATTTATTTAATTGATTGGAATTGGATTTTAATGAATTAATTAAAATAAATTGAATAATTTATTTAATTAATAGAAGAATGTTTGGAGATGAATTAATTAAATATTAATTTAATTAATTGATGGCTAGTGGATTTTTAATCAAATAAATATGAAATATTCATTTAATTAAAATGGACAGATTTGTGTGACTACATGTGCCATTTCCGACATGGCCGATGTGAAAAGTTCTCCATTGGCGAATATTCACCACTAAAGTAATATCTGACATAGTCTCCAAGTGGCAAGTGAACAGTGCATCATGAAACTAGTCAGTGATTGGTAAAACATTTAATGTACTTTGCATAAATCACGGGATGATGACAGAGGTTTGCATCTCAAAGAAGAATGACAGAATAAAGATTGAGAATGGTGATGTAAGGATTGATGCAGGTCATCGAGTAGTAGATCAGATTTGGTGAAGAAAATCATCTAGAGTATTTATGGTGATTGACAAAAATAAGATCCATGTTTGCCAAATATAGTAAGTGTGTTCCAGAAGGAATGGAAATGGAGGTGAACCTTGATTTGTTGAAATTCATCAAGAATGGATAGGATATTTGATGTGATCTGATACAGTTCATGGTAGGTAGAAGAAACCCTGATTGCAGATAGTTTGAACCTCATTCTGTCAGGAAAGCTTATGTATAAATATGCAGATTGAAGAGATGATATGTGATGCCAGTTGTGAGAAGAGGGAGTGCTTGAGTAAGCAGAGAGATAATCATTCTGAGAGTTCATCATAGAAGATTGAAGTGACTGATTATTTGAAGGTAGAACTGGTAAGAGGCTTTAACCGGTAGAGACAGGGAAATCGGTGAATTGTTATATAATAGTCAAGCAAATCGACAGTGATTGAACTGGTAGGAAGGCATCAGAGAGTGATAGAGTGCACGACAAGGATTAGATGAAGTCAAGAGAGGCAGAGGCTGACTGGTAAGGGGTCAGAGTGAGTGAATAGTGAACTGGTAGTGAAAGAAGTAGTGAGATAGAATAACCGATGGAGTTTATTCATTGGAGGTGTTACAAAATCCATTTTTAACAAGGTGCTTTCATTTTATATCATTGAATTGGTTCTCGGTGTAAGGGTTGGTGCTCCATTGGGTTGGTGCCCATAAAATTAGGGGTTGGTGCTCCTTAGGTTGGTGCCCTAAATCAGTAGGGGTTGGTTCTCCTTAGCTTGGTACCCTAAATCTTTGTAATACTATGTTTTATTGTGAGGCTGGATTGGAGCAGTAGACTCCAGCAACATTTCTCACCGAGATTTTTCCCACATTGGGTTTTCCTCATATATCTGGTGTTGTGAGATGCATTCCTTGTGTGTTTGATTACTAGTGTTTTCATTACTTTACTAGTTGCACACACATAGTTGGAAATTTTTTGAAATCAATGATTCACCCCCCCTCTCAATGACATATTGTGTTCTACAAATAGAAGAAAGTTACAAACAAGCAAGAGAGAAGAGAGATAGAGGATCTATGGTACAAATGAAGCTGATCAAGAATGTCATCTGCCTCCCAATCTTGTTCAACATTGTTTTGGGAAGGTGGACAATATGCAAGAGGAGCAACTTCAATAATTATAGATGGAGCTACAACTAGTTCCAAACAAGGACCATGTTCTAATGATGAATCACTTTGTCTGTTACTTGGAGTAGGATTAATGCTTGTGAAAATTGTTTATATAAATCATTACCAACATCAACATTCATATTCATCATTGGAATCATTAGTATCAACATTGTGTTAGAATCAATGATAGTCCCAAAGACATTGAGAGGGGGGGGAGGGTGAATCAGTGTCTAACCAGTTAGAAGAAGATTTAACCTTATTAAGAACTTTTCATCCCAAAATAGTGTACCGATAATTAAGAATTGATATAGTAAACAGGAATAACAGAGACAACATAGAAAACACACCATAACACAAGATATTTAATGAGGAAACCTGGTGTGGGAAAAACCTCAGTGGGATTTGTGACCCACAATATTCACTCACTGGCCAATGAATAAATATTACTTACCATGAGGGGCGTGCACATGCAGGAAGGCTAGCAGCCTAGAGCTCACTGCTCAATCACAAAACATAAGTCTCACTGACTTACAAAATGAATTATCAAAATCCAATACAATGTGCTGCTTTAGATCAACATCAACTATGCCAAGTTCAGTACCAGTTTAAGCTCAATCCATTACCAAAACCTTCGCTATCAACTATATCACCTTATACAAAAATATCAACTATCATGTATCATCCTTTCTCATATACTACATACTCACATATTAAAAATAACCTATAAGATCTCATAGATATATATGAGTCTTTTACAATATGCCATGTCGGCTTTTACAAAAGATAAAACAATAAATAAAAGTTTATTCCATGTCGGCTTGAGTGTCGGTATCCATTATTACCGTTGCTGGTGAAGTGCCTGTCGGTGAATGTAGAAGTTTATTACCGGTGTCGGTAACTGTCAGTGGGTTGATAGATGATTTCCAGTTGGTTCCCATCAATGACAACATCAACTATTCTCATAAGAGTGTAGAATGCCAACAATCTCCCCCTTTGGCATTGATGGCAACACTCATGAGAAAAATCCAAAACTGTTCCAAAAACTAGAGTCCAAAAAGTTTCCAAAAAGATGTGCTCCACCTGAGCAAATGATCTCCTCTGAATAATCATTTTTCTCTCCACTACTCCCCCTTTGACGTCAATGACAAAGGTGGTCAAACATTGTCAAACAAGTGCAAAACTTTCACCTCAAGGTCTATAACCGGTTGGTTACAATCTGAAAGATATCTACTAAAACCAAATTAAGACTCTGCATAAACCTTTTGTTGTCATTTAAGGTTGCCTCAGTCTATTGGATCGTGTCAGTGAGATGATGCATGTGCTCTTCCGGTGATCATTCTCCTTGAAGTAATGCCTTAGATATTTCCATTCTCTAAGATATAAGATTGTCCAGTTTTGGACCAAGTTTATTTTTCAGTTCTTTGATTTGAGACCTTATCTTGCCTTTTCTTTCTCAAGTTTCTCTAGTTTTTCTTCAAAGCCTGCCATTTCTTTCTCAAAAACTGATATGTGGCCGGATGAGCCAATTATGTTATCAGCCATGTATTCATTTCTTTCTATACTTTACTGATTTTCTTGTCTATATCCTTTGTTAGAATGTGTGGTTTGCATGTTTCTCTGTATAACTCTTTGTATTCCAAAATTGTAGAGTTCAGTGCTGGTAATAATGTATTTAGGTGTTCAGTGCACTTATTTATGGTGTCATCAAATAATCTGTTCTTCTCCTTTTCAACTCTGTCCTTTATAGTATCCTCATTCACTTTATCAACCATTATTACATTGTCAGCAATAAATTTGGATAATGTGTCCAATTTACCTAAAGAATCCTTAACATGATCTATGTTACATTTCGGTGCAATCAATTTAAGAATTGGTATGGTGTCATCAATTGCTTTGTAGGCCAAAGCATTGCAATCCGTTATCTTTTTTATTAAATCCAAGAGTACCTCTGTTACATTAGTAGGTCTGAATTCACTTGATGATGTGTCAGATGTTTGACCAATTGCCTTTATTACCTCTGTGCTTCTATCAGTTGTAGCCATTTTGATTGTGTTTACCTCCAGTGGATCAGTCTGTTTTTGCATCTCAATTAGAAAGGGTTTCTCAGACTGCTTTGATGTCACAGTGATTGTCAGTTTCTCTTCCATGGTATGTACCTCTGCCTTAGTAGGTTTCTCTGTATGCTCAACTGTCGGTATCTCAGTTTCTGTTGGCCTTGTGCCAACATTTATTCCTTCAATTGGTTTCTCTATTTTTTATGATTGCTCTGTTTGGGTTGGGATCTCAACCTCAACAGTCTCTACCAGTTTCTCTGCCATGTTGCCACAGTCAACATTGTCATCCTTAACCTCTGCATTGTCCTTGTCCACAACAATATTCACTTTCTGAGTGTCCACATTCATTGTAAATAGTATCTCAGATTCAGGATTAGTGTCATCATGTGTGACACCTTCAGTGTCAATAATTGGTGGATCATTAGTATGTACCGGTGTAGTATCCAAAGGTGGCGGTAAATTGTCAGTGATCTTGATGTTTGGAATACCACCAACTTTACCTTTCCCCTTGTCCTTATCCTTTTGATACACTTTGAATGTTTTCTTTGGCCAGTTTATTTCCTCTTTTTATCCTTCTCCACACAGAATATATCCCAGTTATCTGCAATCTCTTTTACTCTACCTGCCATTAAACCTACTTACCGGTGACCACTGGCAAAAATAGATCAGTTAGCCTTTGAGATTAGTTGATCAATTTCCTCTTTTGAGTTTACCAGATGTACAACTAGAAGTTTTTCAGCTTTTAGTTTCTTATCCAATTCCATCACTGCAATCCTTTTTGCCTCCAATCTCCTATATAGATCATTGGGTAAGTCATCCACTACTTCAATTAAAACCTTTTTGTATATATCCAGATGATAATTATACCGTTCTTAATGCTTTCCTTGTCTGAATCATTGAATGTGTCATACAGTTGGTGTACATTGGCCAAATTTTCATCATCAATTATTTCATTTAGTAAATCATTTAAAGAAGGGGTGACAGGTTGTTGTTTCTTCTTTGGTGTTAATTTCTTTGGTGGTCCCCATACTGCATGTTGTTTCTTCCTTAAAGTCCTTGTTCTTTTGGGTGAAGGAGAGGGTACCGGCGAAGGTTTTCTCTTCCTCTCAACTCTCTTGAACTCTGCTAGTTTCTGACTATTAGAAGATGTGTGAACCGGTGAAATGTGTGCCTCCGGTTGTAGTCCTTCCAGCTCACTAGCCGATATCCCACTGATGTTCATTACATTTTCTTTGATTTCTTGTACCTTCTTTGATGCATCCCTAATATATTTTTCTCTTTTCTTCCTTTGCTTCAATATTTTCACATCACTTTCAATAGTTTCAGCACTACCAAAAACTTGTTTTGTTGGTTCTCTTGGTGCATCTAACAAAGCTTTTGCATAAGTCTCAATAATGTTGAGATCTACCTCATATCCCATTTTAGTCACCCATACAGTCCTAAGGAGTACAACTTCCATCCATGTCTCATCATTCTTGATGGCAAAACATATTTCTTTGTCATATTTGTCCACTACACTTTGTGGTAGTCTTTCTCTAGTTTTCATTTTAGGCTGAAAAGCTTTAAAGTATTTAGTTATGTTGTTGTCATTTGTAGTTCCCATGCCGATAAAAGCTTCTTGTAATTTTTTTCCTACCGGTATGTCATATCCAAAGTCTTTCAGTCCTGTACCAAGGATTTCCTTAGTAAAATACAACATTAAGCATACTAAAAGATTACCAAAGAGAAATGTCCCTTTCTTATTTCCTTTAATCTTTTTCAAATTATCTATGAGTTCATCTTTCAGCCATTCACACACATCTATCATTGCATTGTTGTTAACCATCTCATAAGAACTATTAATGCAAAGACTAGAAATTGAATTAAGCCTATTTGCATGTGTAGTCTTGTAACCTAGCACCATACTTATGAATCTCACATTGATGTCTTTGATATCATTCACTCTTAGTGATCTACTGTCAGATGTTGCTCTAGTTAGGGTCATTACTTTTTTGTTAGGAACTTTCTTTATTTTGTCAGGTCTGCTGTTGGTTGAGGCTAAACCAGTTACTACCCTAATTGCTTGCCGGGTTATTTTGCAGACAAAATCCAAGCATATAAATTCTCCATGTGCTCTACTTAGGACAATTATCACTACTTCTTCCAGAAATTGGGGAATGTTCAGTATTTCCACATAAAACCTAGAGTTTCTACAATCTTGTGCTTGGGTTTAACCATGCCATGTTCATCACAAATTACATTGGTAAACATTTTCATCAAATCTTCAGAACCTAGTTCTTCTATATTGCAATGTATATACATCCTAGGGTCTTCAGCATAAGCTGCACCTTTAGGAATTTTTGAAAATGCTCCTATGGAATCATCTTGCTTAGCTACTTCAGGAATTATTTTAAACATGGGCCTAGGGCATTTTACATTTTCCACAATAGTAGGGTTTGCAATAAACTTGGGAGCAAAAGAAGAAGCCATTGAAAAATACCTTTAGCTGCCTGAAAATATTCTTAATGCTTGAAAATATCACTTCACACCTTCGCCTTGAATGCCTTTGCTCTTTTTTGTGCTCTCTACTAATTTGAATGCTAGGTGAATCAAAAATGAGGGAAATCCGATGATTTGTAATGACTTTTCTCTTACCAACCACATTAAATGCTCGCCGGTTAAGTGAAAACTTAACACATTTGCTAGTAAAGAAGAAATCTATCTTCTCACCATCGATTGAGGGTAATCTGCATGATATTCAATTTGCTGCAATAACCCCAAAGGGTTACTTCTCAGTTGGATGAAGATTCTCCTACTGGTGGAGGGTTACTCTGTTCTACCGGTATAGAGATAGTCTCATCAACATTATGATCTCTCTTCCTAATCCATTGTTTTGAAAATTCTTGCTTTACCTCATCTACCTTTTCTTTGCCTTTCAAACTTGATCCTTGATTATTTGCCGATGAAGTCTTGTTTCTACAAAATTTTGCAATATTTCCAATTTTTTTACAAGCATAACAAGTCACATTATTCCTCTGAATAGCTTTTCTATATCCTATGTCAGTTTGTGTTCTGCATTGATTAGATAAGTGTCCATATCTTCCACAAACATAACATTTCACATTCATTTTGCACTTTTATGAATTATGACCAACTTTGTTGCATTTGGAACATTGACCGGTGGGTGCATTAATATTTTGATTTTTCTAAATCTACATTGATTTTCTTTATGACCATATTTGTTGCAATTGAAACATTTTCCATTAAAATTGTAAGCATTAGGTTGTCTTATTGGTTTGTTCTGATCTAGATTGTTTGCAGTACCGGAACTTTCTCCAACTTCAAATCCAAGTCCATTTGTATCTCCATTAGGTTTCTGACTTTTCAGCATGTTATCAAGTTCCTCTGAACTTTTCTTGAATTTCTCTTTGTATTGATTTGCAATAGCCAACTCATTTTTCAGAATTTCCTTTTGTCTCATAAGCTTAGTTTTATCATGTTGCATGTGAATCAGATCTGTCTTCAACATATCATTTTCATGACTAAGTCTTAGATTTTTATTTTTAGCATCATTGAATCTCCTAGTCGAATCATATTCATTTTTCTTTCTGTCTTCAATGTCTTTACAAAACCTCATAGTCATATCTTGCATTTCATTCTTCATAGTACTGTTTTCTTGTCTCAACTTGTTTGCAAATTCTCTAAGAGTTTCTTTTTCATCATCCTCATTCTACATCTGCATATGGAGTTCTTTTCTTTTTTTCTTTGCAATAACCAGGTTATTTTGAAGTGCCAAAAGAAATTCTTGAGTAGTTTTAAGTTCTTCCTCCAATCTGATGTTCTTCACTTTTTCTGCATCATAATCTACAAGAGCTCCTTCCAATTGTTTCCTTAAATTCTCCATCTGTACCAGTGTCAGAATCTTCCTCAAGCTATTAGGCTTTTGAAAATAGAGGACCAGGATCTGATACCAATTGTTAGAATCAATGACAGTCCCAAAGACACTGAGAGGGGGGTGGGGTGAATCAGTGTCTAATCGGTTAGAAGAAGATTTAACCTTATTAAGAACTTTTCATCCCAAAACAATGTACTGGTAAATAAGAATTAATACAGTAAACAAGAATAATAGAGACAACATAGAAAACACACCATAACACAAGATATTTAACGAGGAAACCCGGTGTGGGAAAAACCTCGGTGGGATTTGTGACCCACAATATTCACTCATTGGCCAATGAATATATATTACTTACAATGAGGGGCCTACACGTGCAGGAAGGCTAGCAGCTTAGAACTCACTGCTCAATCACAAAACAAAAGTCTCACTAACTTACAAAATGGATTATCAAAATCCAATACAATGTACTGCTTTAGATCAGCATCAACTATGCCAAGGTCAGTACTAGTTTAATCTCAGTCCATTACCAAAACCTTCGCAGTCAACTATATCACCTTATACAAAAATATCAACTATCATGTATCATGCTTTCTCATATACTACATACTCACATATTAAAAATGACCTATAAGATCTCATAGATATATATGAGTCTTTTACAATATGCCATGTCAGCTTTTACAAAAGATAAAACAATAAACAAAAGTTTATTCCATGTCGGCTTGAGTGTCAGTATTCATTATTGCCGCTGCCAATGAAGTGTATGCCGGTGAATGTAGAAGTCTATTGTCGGTGGTGGGTTGACAGATGATTGCCAGTTGGTTGCTAGTTGGTTGCCATCAATGACAACATCAAGTATTCTCATAAGTGTAGAATGCCAACACATTGTTGGCATGAACATCATTTTCATCCATCTCTTCGTCAAGATTAATAAAAATATGATTTTTAATTGGAATAGAACACAAACCATCATTTTTATTAAGTATTTATGTCTTGGAGATTTAGGTTAAACTTCCTTCCTAGGGTTAGGCAAAGGTTGGACAAATGGGATCATATCAACATTTGGATTGTCGGGGGAGGAAATGGGTTGAGAAGAAAGTTCATTAGACTTGGTATGATGTCTCTGTTGACATTCTCTCATGAAATGGTTTCTTTTAGTTTTAGCCAAGGGTTGTAAAGGTTTAGGATCAATAGACATAGGATCATTCTCTTGTTTTAAAGAATGATGCACTGGAGAAGGTTTTTTAGGTTGAAAGATAGGAGATGCCAGGCGCTTCCCTTTGTAAGATGTAGGAGGTGGAAATACAACATATAATGGAGGAATAGAAGGTGTAGGAAGAAGACCAAGTCTTGAAGAACACAAGTGATCACTGAGATGGGGGATGAATCAGCGATATTCTAAAATTTTAAATCAAAGTGTGGAAATATAAATAAATAAAAAACACACACACAAAAACAAATCTCATAGAACAAGAAATTATGAGGAAAACCCAATGTGGGAAAAACCTTAGTGTGAAGAGTTGTTGGAGTCTACTACTCCAATCCAGCCTCACAAAGAAAAAATCATTGGTTACAATCTGATTTAAGGGCATCAACCCTAGAGAAGCACTAACTCCTTAATTTAGAGCACCTACTCAAGGAGCACCTACCCCTAGATTTTTTAACACCAACTCAAGGAGCATCAAACCCTACTCTAAGCACCCACTCAAAGAGACACTATCAATTACAATGTAAATTTTAAATACAATGAACTTTCTTGTTACAAGTGAGTCTTGTAACCATTTTTAAAAATAGGAATCCTCTGCACACTGCAACTTCTGATATGAAATTCCTTGAAATCTCTTTGCTGCCCTTTTTGTCTCTGCACTCTATTTTTCTATTTTCACCCAGCTGAATACTTTGTTTCTCCTTAATGCCCTCTCTCTCTCTCTCAGCCACAACACATGATCCAAATGCACACACACACGCACGCACACACACACACACACACACACACACACACACACACACACACACACACACACACACACACACACACACACACACACACACACACACACACACACACCTTTTCTTCACTTTTTGCTTAAGCTTAACTCAACCACCTCAGTCATGTCACTTCAAAGATATTTCTTGCCAGTCATCTCTATACATACAAGATTTCCCTCCAAGAAAATAATTAAAAAAATGATCTTCTCGGCCTCTAAGAAAAAATATTGTCTGGAAGGATATACATGTAGTTTCCCACCATTAATACATTTCATTCGGTCTTAGATTGACATTAGAAAGTAGGTTACAAAAATGAGTAACCCTCATTCATTTTCAGTGAACTTGTCATGTCAACTTAAACATTCCTACAATCCTCATCTGCAAAATCTCATCAATTGAAGATTAAGTGTCATCTTGGAGCCGCCAGACAACTACACTTAGATTATCAATAAATGCTCCCTTGAATCTAATTGGAGTTTCAAATAGCTCAGATTAGTTTTTTTTCTCTTCATTCGAGCTTTGTATATGTCTCATTCAAGCAGAATCCATTTGTCCTGAACGTCCACATCTTCTACATATTTGATTTAGCTTTCATTTATTTTTGAATGTTCCATGTCATCAAAAACTTCATCTTTGTCTTCTGATCAACCTTCATCAAATTCCTAGGTGGACCATTTGCATATTGAGCTGCAACTGTGTCATCAAAACCCTCTAATTTGGTCAAAAATTGGACAATGGGTTTTATCAGCAAGAGACATCAAAGTCATGATGAAGAAACCTTATCGATATATCTCTAAGTGGTTGGCACGAAGAAAAGTGGATTAGACCAAAACCCAAAGTCTCACAAAAAAGAAAACACTTTGCCAAGACGAGATGATTGTCACATCGACATGGAGCATATGTCGCCCAAACATTTGTTGGTAACACCGAAACATAAGTATTTCAATGTAGCAATAGAGAGGTGCCCAAAGGGAAAGAAGGTCTTTTCAAAAGGGAAAGTCTTGGCAAAAATAATTCCCACATTATGGGGTGCACACAAACTGTCACGACCCGGGAGGACAAATCTATGGCTGCCACATGACATCATGGAGGACAAAGAAGGAGGGCCCCATATGATCACTACACAACATGAATAACCCAACTAGTGGAAAACACGTGGATCCATGAACTATGGGCCCGGATGAAGCCCTTCCAAAAGGGAAATATATTTTGATGAAACATGCAGAGGCTACTAAAAGAAGAAAAGGGTCTCACCGAAAGACCTCCTCACACCGAAAACTAACCTTGTCGCCAAGACAATACTTCGGTCACACCGAAATGAAAAAAGAGTATCAATATAACATTTGGGTGTCGATAAGAGTTAAACGAGATCTTAGCAATAGACCAAGTCTCATTGACATAGATACATGTTAATGAGACATGAAAGCCATCTCACTAAAAATTGCTAGAATTAAGAGGTTTTTGACATTTCTCAATCTGCAACTTGCAGAGATAAAATCAAATGGATCAACCACATTGAGAGACAAATATGGAACATGATGCCAACATTTATGACATGAGTTCAACCCTTCTTTTTTTTGTGCCTCTGCAATCCATTTTGTCTGCATTTTTATCTGTATCTCATCTACAACTTGCAACTGCTTGACCATGTTGACATTAATGACAACATTTGCCAACAATCTCCCTCTTTGGCATTGATGTCAACACTTTGAAATCAATCCCCCCCTTTGAAAACAATGGAAAAGGGTCTTAGCTTCCCCATGATAATTCAACTGTGATGCAAATGGACAGCCAATCATGCATACAATCTATATATGTTTGTTGTACACATTGCATTTGAGATAATTAGGCAAATTTAATCTGAAATATCATTAAAATAGTATTCTCCCCCTTTGATTCAAATTAATTCTCATCACTTCTTGTATGTGTCTGCAGGTCCTTGGGATGTTCACTCTTTTTACCCTTTCTCATATATGTGGCCTCTCAAAGCATTGTAGAAAACACTCAACCTGTGAGAATCTGATGCACTTCTCTACACCACATATATCCATTAGTTGTGCTGGCATAGAACCAATTCATTAGTCTCCTCCTGAACCAATACACCTATATGATTGTGTGCACCTCTACTACCTATATGCTAGATGAACCATTATTACAATATATGCTAGGCTAATAGACACTTGCTAGAAGAACCATTATTACACTATAAATCTTTTGTGAACCAAAACCAATGTACATTAACACCTTGCACACACATGTGGGCTCAAGGATTAAAGATGAATCTCTTAGTTCCCCTAAACCATGACCATTTGAATTACTCAAGTATTGAAGGATGAAGGGACCACACCCAATTTGAGTCTCAAGTACTCAAAAGTATCCTTGGGCAATGGTTTGGTAAAAATATTTGCTACTTGTTCATTGGTGCACACATATTCTACCTTGACTTCTTTCTTTGCAACCTTTTCCCTAAGAAAATGATACTTGATTGCTATGTGCTTTGTCCTATAATGCATGACAAGGTTCTTTGAAATATTAATAACACTTGAATTGTCACACATAATGGGAATGGGGTCAAAAAATTCTACTTGAATATCCTTAAGTGTCTATTTCATCCATAGGACTTGCGAGGAACAAGTAGTAATAGTAATATATTCAGCTTCAGTAGTGGATAAGGAGATTGACTCTTGCTTCTTGCTATGCCATGGAACCAACCTATTTCCAAGGAAGAAGGCTCCACCATTGGTACTTTTCCTATCATAAATACAACCATCCCATTCAAGATCAATGTAGGCTTGTAGAGTGAACTCACCATTCTTTGGATGCCATAGGCCATAGTCAAGAGTGCCATGCAGCTCCTCATTGCATTGACATGTGATTTCTTAGGAGTTTCTTGAAACCTTTCAACCATGCAAACTTCTTGAACTATATCCGATCTAGAGGTTGTTATATATAATAAACTTCCAATAATGGATCTATACAAAGTCTAATCTACATTGGGTGACTCATCATCCTTACTTATTTTGTATCTTGTCACCATGGGTGTACTAACTGGTTTGATGTCTTCCATTTGAAACTTCTTTAACATGTCCTTAGCATACTTGGTTTGAGTAATGAATATGCCTTTGTTCAGTTGTGATATTTGTAGCCCAAGAAAGTATGCCAACTCTCCAAGTAATGACATTTCAAATTTAGACTAGATTTGATCAACACACTCCTTACACAAGACATCCTTATTGCTTATAAAAATAATATCATTTACATATATGACAACAATGATCATAAGATTGCCATGAGTTTTGATGTACAAATTACTATCAAGACACCCTTTTTTAAAACCTTGTGGATGTAGATGCTTATCCAACCTAGAATACCATGCTCTAGGTGCTTGTTTTAGACAATATAAAGATTTCCTTAACCTACAAACAAAGTTTTCATGCTCATGTAGTTGAAATCCCTTAGGTTTCTCTATGTATATCTCTTCTTCAAGATTTCCATTTAAGAAGGCAAAATTGACATCCATTTGGTATACTTTATATCTCTTGTATTTTGAAAATGCCAAGAACTTTTTGATAGCTTCAAGCCTTGCAACTGGAGAAAAGGTTTCTTCAAATTCTATGCCCTCAACTTGTGAATATCCCTTGCATACAAGACTAGCCTTATTTCTTATGATTTTTCCTTCTTCATTCACTTTGTTCCTATAGAACCATTTAGTTCCAATGATATATTTATCAGTTGGCCTAGGTACTAGCTCCTGTTAGATTTTGTGAGAAGTGAGAATTGAGCAAGGATTTGATGTTGGTCATAGATCACATGCAACTCCAAGAAACAAATGATCAAAGATCAAAATAGTTGAATGAAGATCAATCTGATATGAGAGAAAAATAGAGACAAAAGAGAATTTTGGAGAAGATTCTCACTGAGCTATCATTGAACTAGTGAAGGTGAGAGTATAGTGCTTATTAAATAGAAAAATAATAACATATACATCCAAGAGGTGCATTAACTCCTATTCCCCATAAAAGGTGGGAGGTTTTACCTTCTTGGTAAATGACAAAATATGTGCCATAACCTCCTTACATGAAGACAAGAAAGGAGTTGAGAAAGTTGGCACATAAGGTTAAAAGAGGGTGAGAAACCCAACTACCATAACCCACTTAGGAAATGACAAAACATTGGTCATGAGAGGTGGTACAACAAGCCAAAAGAGGGTGTGTAACTAAACTACCCATGTGAGGTGGAGATTTACACATGTAGCTAAAGTATTTCACCACGTGTCCTCATATTAACCACTCCTAGTAACCTAAGAAAGCTTAATAATATATGTGTAGGAAAACAAATATCCACTAACATAAGGAAAATAAAAAACCTACACTAACACCCCCCCTTAAGCGTAGCTTAGGTGGGTGAAAAGATGGGTCCTGAAAAATGAGTCCATGTTAGATACCCATGTACATAGAGATCCCCCCAAAAGAATATTCCCCCCATAAGAGGAATACCCCCCCCTTAAATAGAGAGAGAAAAAATGAAGGACTAAGAATCCCCTCCTGAAGTAGACACCTTTTGCATACCAAGCAAAGCTCGCAAATGAAGGAACTTGCTTTCAGTGAAGGGTTTGGTGAAGATGTCTACAGTCTACTTTGATGTAGCACAATACTTAAGATCAATGATGCCTTCATGAATCAACTCCTGAATGTAGTGCATATGTATCTGAATTTGTTTCATCCTTTGGTGATGAACTAAATTTCTTGAGATTTTTATAACACTCTGATTATCACAAAAGATGATGATACACTTTCTGATTGGAATACCAAACTCATTCAGAATATTATAAAGCCAAATAGCCTTAGTGTTGGCATTAATTGCCCCTCGATACTTAGCCTCTATTGATGAAAGAGAAATTACAGACTGCTTCTTGCTCAACCAACAAACTAGACTAGAACCAAGTGAGAAGCAATACCATAAAGTAGACTTGCGATCCTAGGAATTATCTGCCTAGTGTGAATCTGTATATCCCACCAAGTCAATATCCATGCATGTTGCATACTAAATTCCATAACTTTGAGTTCCCTTAATGTAGTGGAGGATCCTCTTAGCTTCTTTCCAATGCAACTCATGTGGCTCTTGCATGAATCTAGAGACCATGCCCACAACATATGAAATGTTGGGTCTCATATGAGTCAAGTAGATGAGGCTCCCAACAAGTTGTTAGTATGAAGTGCCATCAACCAAGGGTGAAGAGCACTTAGCCTCAATTTTGACCCCTGACAAAAATGGAGTAGGTGCAGGTTTACAATCAACCATGCAAAATTTGGAGACCATATCAAGTGCATACTTGGGCTGTCCAAGGAAGATACTTGAAGAATACTGAGTGATCTCAATCCCCAATAAGTAATGTAGAAGACCCAAGTTTGACATCAGAAATCTATCATGTAGAGAAGTTTCACTACCTTGATGGTGGATGAGTGACTCTATGTGATCAACAAGTCATCAACATAGAGAACCAGAAATGTGAGAGTATGATCCTACTGCAATATGCATATGTTCAGATCAGAATGGCACCAAGTGAAACCAACGGTCAAAAGGAATAAATCCATCTTAGCATACCAAGCTTGACGAGCCTGTTTAAGGCCATAGAGAGACTTTCAAACTAATACACAAGTGAGGGATCCTGAACAAACCCTCGTGGTTGTTCCATGTAGATTTCATCCTGAAGGTCACCATGAAAAAATGCACTCTTCACATCCATCTGATGAACTTCTTAACAATGGGCTATAGCTATAGAAAGGAAAAGTCAGATGGAATTCATCTTAGCAACTAGAGCAAAAGTCTTTGACTAATCAACCACTGGAAATTAGAAAAAACCTTTTGCTACCAAGCGAGCCTTATACTTGAAGCTTCTTAAAAGGACTGTGGATCAAAAGCTGAAGCAATGAAGAGATGTGGAGCCTGCTAAAATTGTGACCTTGTTCTTCTAGTATCTAATGGATCACCAAGCCAATCTCTTGCTGACTCAAATGTTTTTTGAGCCCAAAGAGGCATTGAGGATGGAGAGTCTGGGAGAGAATCATCAACCTCTAAATGATGACTATGAGAAGAATGTTAATTCTCATCATCACTATCCCCATCTGAAGTGGAGGAAGAAGACTCCTCATCAAGATTAGGAGGATCAATATCCTCTAAAGAATTGTCATCATGATGCAATATATCCAATGTGATAGTGGATGGAGAAGTGGTATGCAAAGAACTAGAAGAGCTATCCTCAAAATGATCACTCCTCTCAATGAACAACTCAAGAGTAGTGGGATGGAGAAGTCTATACCCTTTGACATCATCTGGATAACTAACAAGTACTTAAGGCTTGCTCTACAGATCCATAGCCTTGCTTTTCTTTGCTAGAATGTGGGCCCATGTAAGAGAACCAAACACTCTAAAGTGATTAACTATGGGTTTTTGACCAGTCCAAGCTTGAAAAGGAGTTACCTCCTTCACAATTTTGTGAGGAACTTGGTTCTTGATGTAACACACATAGTTGATAGCCTTTGCCCAGTACTGAGGTGTCAAATACTTGGTGTGAATCATACAATTGGCCATCTCTTTCAAAGACCTATTCTTGTGTTCTACGATACCATTCTGGTGAGGACTATATGGAACTGTTTCTTGCATATTTATACCTTCTAAAGCACAAAATTATTCAAATTGATTATATACATATTCACCCCCATTATATATACGTAGAATCTTGATGAACTTCCCAGATTGTTTCTCTACAAAATATTTGAAATCTAAAAAATTCTCAAAGACTTTAGACTTCTATTTCAGAAAGTAAACCCATGTATATCTAGAAAAATCATCAATAAATGTCAACACATATCTAGCCATGCTAAAAGATGGTTGTGGAAATGGTCCTGCAAAGTCACCGTGTACCAACTCCAATAGATGTATAGCTTTCCATGCTTTTCCTTTATCATACTTCTCAGGATGCTTACCAAGAATGCATCCATGGTAAACTCCATCAAAAAATAAAAATAGAAGGCAATCTTGAAATCATGTCCTATTGACTGAGTTGTTGCAAGTAATGGTAGTTAAAGTGGCCAAACCGTTGATGTGACAAACAACTCACCTCATTTGTATGAGTGAGTAAAACTATTGAAGGAGAGTCATGAACAAAGTGAGAGGACTGATATAATCTAGAATGATGATCTTATTTTGCCACAACAACAATAGACCCATTACGCATTTCATTGAATACCACTGTATTTGGTGTGAAATCAACTCGCTTGCCAAAACCAATGCGAGTGATCTGATAAACAAATAGAAGATTAGTTGATAAAGATGGAACACAAAGGACATCTTGAAATGTTCCTTTTCTCACATCAACAGACACTCTCCCATGAACTTCAACAAGAGTGTCATCACCCATTAGTATGGTAGGCATAGAGCATGGCTCTAAAGAGGTGAAATTATCTTCTGAAGAAGCCATGTGGTGTGAAGAATTTGTTGGCCATTTGGAGGAATTGATTATGTGTTGCGTTGATGTCAACACTAGCTGTTTTGGTTGTTTACCGATATCCTTTTGGTCCCGGTAGGTTGTTTGGTTTATGGTTGGATTAGATCATGATGATCCAGTATCCTCTGGTATATTTGGCTTATGGAATTGTCTTATTCATGATACTAAGATTCATGTTCAGTCAGTTGGTTTTGATTTGGTGATCGGATGCTATCCTGTATGCTAGTAAGCTTGGTTTGTTGTTCGGACGAGGGTTTCATCGGTAGAGCTTTATTGAAGATCTTTGATGTTATGCATAAGTGGTGTTGGTGCGGCTTCTAGTGGAGATTCACAATGTTGATGGTGATCGTGTTCGAGACTTGGTTGATTGGGATCATTGCTTTAGCATGTGTGGACCTAAATTGGGTCCCAGTTTATCTAGGTTATGGACTGACTTAATGTAACATGTTGATTGGACTTCTCTATGTGTTTTTGGGATATCTTATGGGTTGGATATTATTTGTTTGGTCTCAGACCAACATGTTTTGTAATTATGTAATATGTTTTATTATCCGGTGGTCGACCTTATTGTTTGTGGTTGAGGGTTTGCATATATATGATGTAAGATCTCATTGTAGATGATATGCAAGGATGTATAGGAGCGAATAATGTAATAATCATTCAGGCAGAGGATTTGGTCGATCATTGGTGATCAAGTTGGGTTTATGTAAAAGGATTAATTCCTCCAATATTGAACTTAACCAGAACTGTACTCAGGCATAGGAGATCCTATCTTTGCAGTTCATTCATTCTTCTGGATTGTAGTTTGGATTTTTATGTAGTCAATGAGACTCATTTTGTAATGAGCACTGTGCACTAGGCTATTGGCCTTCCTGCAAGTGTAGGCCCCTCAATTGTAATCACATGCTTACTGCAAAATTATTATCTAACTGTAGGTAGGCTTCCCACTGTGGTTTCTCTCTTTATCGAGTTTTCCACATATAAATCTTGGTGTCATGTGGATGGTATTTATTCCCTGATTATTGCTTGTTCTTAATTGGTATATATGCTATTTCAGTATTTGGTTTATGCATTAGGGTATTGATCTTTTGGGTTTCGATATTAAAGTTTTAATTTCTTAAGGTTCCAGTAATCTGGTGACAATTGATTCACCCCCCCTCTTAGTTGTCTTCCAGTTATTTGAATTGTCTAACAATTGTTATCGAAGCTCCAGTCCTCTCTGCAAAAGCTTAACCACTTGAGGAAGATCCTATGGTGACTAACAGTTCAAGTTCATCTAGTTCATTTGGAGATATCTTTCAGAGAGATATTCCTAGGCTTGATGGAACAAATTACAGAGTTTGTAAGATTCAGATGGAGACTCATCTAAGATGTATCAGTAAGGAAATTTGGGAAATCACAGAGAATGGTGTTACACCTTTTAATCCGGCATTTGGTGATCCTCCTCCGGTAAACTTGGATAAGGAGCTTGAGAATGATTGTAGAGAAAGAGAAGCCCTTTTGTGTGCACTTTCCGATCAACAAATAATGGGATTAACTAACAAATCATCAACAAATGCTATATGGGACAAGTTGGAGACTCTTAATGAAGGTGACCCTATTGTTAATATTTCTAAACTTTATGGTTACTGGGTGAGATATCAAAACTTGAAGATGGAAGAAGATGAAAGGATTACTGCATTCATGGAAAGGGTAAATGAGACTGTGATGGTAATTCAATGTTGTGGTGGATATCTAAGTGAAGATGAAATAGTTTCTAAAGTTTAGAGAGCTTTACCACTGACTTACAAGATGAAGGTTACTGCAATTAATGAATTAAGAACAATGGCTAATACTTTTGTCAATAGAGATACCTTGGTTGGGAAATTATATGCTTTTGAGCCTGAAGAATTTGGACCTTCTGGAGCTATGAAGTTTGAACCTTTTTTTAATGAATTTACATCATCAGTCGAAAAGCAAGATTGGAAAGCTTTATATGCAAAGGAATTGGATGATATGAAGAGATAAGATGAAGAATTTGAGCAACTTGAAGTCCTATTTTCTAGAAGAGTACCTAAAGGACTGGTAGGAAGTAAGTATGAAGGAAAATAAACTTTTAAATGTTTTACATCTAATAAGATAGGTCATTTTGCATCTAGATGTCTTGAAAGGAATTCAAGATTTGAAGAAAGAGCTAGAATATCTTTTAAGCCTAACCCTAGATATCAGAACAAGTATAAGTACAAGAAAAACAAAGATAAATCATGCTACATAGCAAATGAGGAAGGTGTGGTTGATTCTAATGATGAATTGACACAAGACTCTGCTAGTGGTTCCAACAATGGAAAGGAATGGGTGTTCCTAGCTATCAAGGAAGATGTTCCGACACTGGAAGAGAATGTACCTGAAGAGAAGGCACTTGCTACTAAAATTGAAGATAAGGATGAATGGGTAATTGATAGTGGTTGTTCACATCATATGACTAGAGATAAAAGGAAGTTTCTATCTTTGCAAGAATTTGATGGTGGTCTGGTTAGATTTGGAGATGACAAATCATGTATGATCAAAGGAAAAGGAACTATATAATTGGATGGTAAGCACAATATTGATAATGTTTATTATGTTGAAGGTTTAAGGCATAATATTTTGAGTGTAGGACAGTTGGTGGATAAGGGATTTCAATTAGAATTCAAGGATGGAAAATGCAAAATCATTAATAGATCTGGATTGGAGATTGCAACCGATACACAAACAAAAGGTAATATGTTTCATTTGAGGTCTGGTGAGAAGACATGTTTAATTGCACAAATTGATGAGAGTTGGGTATGACATAAAAGGATATGTCATGTGCATTTTGATTGCATAGTAAAGATTAGTTCAACTAAGGTAGTTAGAGATATATTTAAGATTGTGAAGCCCTATAATCCGGTATGTAAAGAATATCAAATTGGAAAACATGTCAGAACCTCTTTTAAAAGTATACAAGACAAATCTAATGATGTTCTTGATCTTATTCATACTAATTTGTGTGGCCCTGCTAGAGTTAAAAGTTTTCAAGGTCATAGATATTTTATTCTAATCATTGATGATCATTCTAGAATGATGTGGGTTACTTTTTTAAGGGAGAAATTTGAGGCTTTTGAAAAGTTTAAAATATTTAAAGATAAAGTTGAGACCAAGACAGGATTGAATATTAAATCTTTAAGGTCAGATCATGGTAGAGAATTCACATCCGGTGAGTTTAATACCTTTTTTGAGAAGCACGGCATAAGGAGACAATTTTCTGCTCCTCGGACACCTCAACAGAATGGAGTTGTGGAAAGGGAGAAAAAAACCATCTTGGATGTTTCTACAACCATGATGATGGAAGCTAATCTACCTCATATCTACTATAGAGAAGCAGTGAGCATAATAGTCTATACATTCAATGAAGTACATATCAAAGGAGAAACTAATAAGACACCTTATGAATTATGGTTTGGCAATACACCTACAGTAAAGTATTTAAGAATATTTGGTAGTAAATATTATATCAGGAGAGATGATATCATTGGAAAATTTGATTCTAGATGTGATGAAGGAATATTTATTGGTTATTCTAATGAAAGTAAAGCATATAGATGTTATAACAAGAGATTGCAGAGAATTGTGGATAATGCTAATGTCAAGGTGAATGAGCATAATAGAAGTCAAATCAAAGTTTATGAGAAAGAACCGATAGTGGAAATGATCATAACTGAACCGGTAACACCTTTACCAAAATATAATGTTGAACCAGTTACTCTGGCAATATCAGAAAATTCAACAGTAACTGAAGAACATGAAAGAGTAACAGAGAATCAAAAGACTCCTATGTATGTAAGGCTGAATCATTTAGAAGATCAGATCATTGGGGATAAGAACAATGGAGTGATGACAAGAAGGAGATTGGAAGCTAATGAGGTATATTTAATTTCTCAAGTTGAATCGGTATCATTAATTGAATCATGTAAAGATGAATGTTGGACGAAAGCTATGAAAGAAGAATTAGATCAGATAGAGAAGACAAACACATGGATTTTAGTTCCCCAACCTAAAAATAAGAATGTTATTGGAACTATATGGGTTCTTAGGAATAAACTAAATGAAGATAGACAAGTTGTGAGGAATTGATTATGGTGAAACTTTTGCACTTATAGCTAGGATTGAAGCTATAAGATTATTTCTTGCCTATGCTGCACATAAAAACTACAAGGTTTATCAAATGGATGTCAAGTGTGCATTTTTGAATGGGGGTCTTGATGATAAAGTTTATATTGAGCAACTTGATGATTTTTCACTTTCAGATGATAAAAACATGGTTTGTAGGTTAAGGAAATCTTTATATGGATTGAAACAAGCACCTACAGCTTGGTATGCAAGGTTAGATAAATATCTTTTGAAGCTTGGTTTCAGTAAAGGTAATACTGATAGTAATCTATACTATAAAGTCACTAATGATGATATACTGATTATTGAAGTTTTTGTTGATGACATCAGTTTTGGAGGTGAAGATAAGTTGTGCATGGAATTTTCTAAAAATATGCAGAAAGAATTTGAAATGTCTATGATTGGAGAAATAAAAATTTTCTTAGGTTTGCAGATTACACAGACTGCTAAAGGTATTTTCATCTATCAAAATAAGTATGCTAGGGAGATGTTGAAGAAATTTGGTATGGAAGATTCCAAATCGGTAAGTACTCCTATGGTTACTAGTGAGAAATTGTCAAAGAAAGATGAACATGCACCAGTAAATCTTACGAGATACAAGTCTATAATTGTAGGTCTTCGATATTTGACTCAGACTAGGCCTGACATAATGAATGTTTTTTGTATTGTATCAAGATATCAAAGTGATCGTAGAGAAAATCATGAGAGTGTTGTGAAAAGAATTTTTAGATACTTGAAAGGTACATCTGAATATGGTTTATGGTACCCTAAGGATGATGACTTTATTTTATGTGCATATACAGATGCAGATTGGGCAGGTGATGTTGATGACTGGAAAAGTACTTTCGGTGGAGCTTTATTTCTTGGGAAGAAGTTGGTTTCATAGATCAACAAGAAATAGTCTTGTACTTCTTTATCTACTGTTGAAGCTGAGTATGTTGTTGTTGCTACTAACTGTACACAAGTTCTATGGATGAAGAAAATGTTGAAGGACATTAAAGTGCATTGCATTGGACTGGTAGTTATTCACTATGATAACTCTGCTGCTATAGACATATCAAAGAATCTGGTATTTCACTCTAAGACAAAGCACATATCTATGAAGTATAACTTTTTGAAGGAGAAGGTGGAAGAAAATGAGGTTAGACTAGTTTATGTGAACACTAAAGAGTAGATTGTAGATATTTTCACTAAACCTTCATCTAAAGAATCATTTTAGTACCTTAGAGATAATGTTAGGGGTTTTAGCCCCTCCGATAGAAAACTGATTGATGCTGTTAGACACAATGCACCACTAAGAGAAGGTGAATAAGTGATTCTCAAACTTTTTCCTTTTAGCTATCTTATGTGAGCATACCACTTATCGGATCTAACTTAATGCAGACTTACTGGTTAGTGGGGAGACCAACACAAATACAATCACACACAAAAGGGACATCTCATAACACCATCATATATGAGAAAAACCCAAGATGGGAAAAACCTTAGTGAGAAATGTGCTAGAGTCTATTGCTCCAATCTAGCCTCACAATGAAACTTTGTTACAATGTTTAGAGCTACAACCCAAGGAGCACCAACCCCTGATTTAGGGCACCAACCCCTAACTGATTTATGGGATACAACCCAAAGGAGCTACAACCCCTGCACTAAACTACAACTCAGTGATCACAAAAAACATTCAAATACAAAAGTAGTTATTTTGTTACTAGTGAATCTTGTAACCATTCCATATACCTTACTCTGTTGGTGAGACATCTTCTTTGCTACATTGATTCACCTCTCCTGCTACTCTCATCTGCTACATCACTACTGGTAAACTCTATCAGTACACCTCTCCTCTTCTTCTTCTCTACTGGATCTTCACCTCACTTCTCTTCTCTTCACCGGTACTACACTTTGTCAATTCTATGTTTACGTTCTCTGCAACTTCTTTCACTCCTGTTATGCCGGTATGGATACTACCGGTTCTACACTACTACTAGTTGAACACTTCAACCTTGTTCTTCCTCACACTTAGTCCCTTCTCTATCTCCTTGATGAGCCCTTGACTGATCTGCTCTCTCATGAAACACTCAATCACTTCGTAGGAACTCTAACTCCCTCTCTTTAGCAACAACTTCAGTGATTTTGGCTCATATACATATATCTAGGTTTTTCTTGCCAAGAACCAATTCAAACTTTAGGCAGTTAGGGTTTTCTCATCATCCTTGAGGAAACCAAATCCAATCAGATCTTGTCTGATCTGATCTCCCAGACAACCAACTGTACAACTTTGCCATTTTTGTGCCATCCATAACATGCCTTCCTATTTCAGCAAACTGCAATCAATTTGTCGGCACACCCCTTGATCAATCATCATTAATGGCACAATGAATTACATCAACAACTCCTATCTACATCCAGACAATCTGCATCGATCAGTGCATGCCATGGATATGGTCAGATCTGTCCCATCTCAAGCTGCAACCCCTCTTTAAACATCCCTAGAGCTTCATAGTCACCATTAATGTCGGACCAACCTCAACTACCTCACTGATCTCACTTCACCAACCTATGCATGTTTCGTCCACCACTTCATGCAAGTTTTCCACTTCATCTTCATGTGGCATTACTATCGATATCCACCTCATCACACTGCTCTGTCGGTTCATCTTGGTCACTGACCACACAAATAACTGGTACGCCCATAGTAGTTCACTAACCCTACCAGTGCTAACCACCTTGCTGATTATCCTTCCTTCCATCACCTTTTCTAAACTTCTGGTGTAACCCTTATGTCTGCACTTGTCTTTATCAGGTGAGAGCCTTATCTTCCTTATCTCTTCTTTGATGTTTCACCAATTGACATAATATGTCAACTTATCACCAATGTAGATTCTGGTAGATGTGTCTTCTAGTGGACAACATACTTTCCTTCTTGTCGGTGAGACACGTTGATGACACCAAGTCATCATACTCCAACTTTTCTACATCATCCTTCCTTCAGCATCCTGGTATCACCATGTATATTCCTGTAGACTCACTAGCACCCTTCTTCATCAAGCCAGTTCTCCTCTCAACTGGTTTGTTAGGATGAAAAACACACCATCTCAACATCTCATTCTGTTGGCATTATGTGAACCGGCATGAGCATTATGTGAACTGGTATGAGCCTTATGTAAACCGGCATGAAGACATAATGATATTGTATGTTGTCATTGATGTCAATATGAGACATAGTGTGAACCGACACATGAGATAAGTGAAGAAAGAGGTACCGGCATATGTGTGAACCTGTATATGTCAAAGTGAAGCGGCACATTTGTTCAAAGTGAATTGGCATGCAGTTATGGGAACCGGCACATGGAAGCACTATATGACTACCAATTGGTAAGGCAACTTCCACTTCGGGGTTTCCAGTTGGAGTATCTCAAGTCTGAGTGACTTAATCGGTGATCTTTGTGTGATGAGTTAGTAGTATGATGGAGGGTAGATCATGTTGCCATGTAAGCTCTGTGCATGTGAAGGATCTTACATGAAGAAGACTATTCCTATCTACCTCGAGAATGTGTGAAGTCTGTCAAATGGTGGTAATGCATGATGGGTTATCAGCCACCATGAAAATGGTGGATAATGGACGATGGAGAATGTCTTGAGATTGACTCAAGACTGGTGCATTTAATGCAGTATGTTTCAATGGTTAGGATCGAACCATTTGAATTGCTCAACCTAACAGGTTTAGGGTTTAAGGTTTTGCTACCAACTTGTGTGTTCCCTATAAGGTCGATGTTAGGTTTTTGTCTGAAGTTGTTGGCAAAAGTTGTGAGTGTGTATCTAATGAAAGTGATACAAGATTCTTGCCAGACCATAGGAGAGAAGAGATACCTACAAAGTGTATGTGCAGAAGGAAAAGAGGAGCCTAAATGGATCTGTATTAGTATTAAGTGTTATTAATGGATCATTATAATACCTGTTGATCTCTAACCACTTCAACAGTTGTAAAATCCCCTAACAGGGTAGCCTTAACTGGCTTGATTCAAAATCCCTTAAATTGGGTGGTCTTAAATGGCTTGCTGTAAATCCCTTAACTGGGTAACTTGAAGCTAATGAGTTCTGAGAAGCAAGAGAAGCTTAGGATATCCTTTCAACTATTGAGTTCTTAAAATCCTCTAACAAGGTGACCCTATTGGGTTTAACCCTTAACCGGGTATCCCTTAACCGAGGGATCCCTAACAGGATTGGTTCCTACCAGAACCTATTGTAATGGTCTTAACCAGACAAGGCTCCTAACAGAGCGAACTTCTAAAGAGTTCAAAAAGCATCTTGTGGGTATTCATCCCCACCGTGGTTTTTCCTAGTTGGGTTTCCACGTGAAAAATATGTGTGTCATGTGAAATGCTTTTTGTCTTGTGATGCTTTGTTTTATTTGTTATGCACATGAAGGTTCTATGTTTTATGCCTATTTATAAAACATATTGAACTCACTGTTGTGAAGATTTGATAGTTAAATTCTACTAGTTCATGCATGTGAATATTATGATAATGTGGTATTGATCTAAGAGAAAAGCTTAGTGAGTGACCGGTTCATGACTGATTGAGCTATACTGGATGCTACTGGTTGCACTTTGTTTTACCGGTATCTCTATTTATCAGTCATTGTGAGTGTTTGCTGTCTAACTGATTTTGGACTGTATTTGTGTCTGTATTGATTCACCCCCCCCTCTCAGTACCGGTTTGGTACTAGTGGTTCATCATTGAGTTATCACATTCTTCCTTCAATGTCTCGGTAGCACACCTTGTTTTCACTTTCTTATCCGATGTGTATTTCTGATCTCATGCTCTAGAGGCTTCCTCATCTTCCACTTGTACAACCGGTCTCTACATTCAATCACCTGTCTATCTCAAGGAATCATTTTGCTGGTGCAAGTGTGATTTTACCAAGGGGAGGATACATCTTCAACATGACATATGTCCTAGTGGTTTTCCATATGTCATCCTGCACACAGAGGCAACATACTCTATCAACCTATCACCTAGCTTGTGATAGCTTCTTCAACCAATGGGAGTCATGCTGGTTATCCTTACACTAGCAATATAGTGGCCTGTACATACTTCTCCTTTGGTGTTTATGTGAACCAAATAGCATTATGGCACTTCAGCACAATCAATGCCCATCATGTAATCTCTTCATTTTGATTGTATGCACCACCAAATCAACAACCCTTTTACTGAGTGGAGTGGTCACTTTGCTGCACCTTTAGCATATTGGTACATGTTAATTCTTCCTTCTGCATGAAGATGGTTACCTGGTTGTCACCAATGACAACACATCAACTCTTCTCCCATACTAGTCCATCTTTTATTGCAGTTGACATCAAACTCTAATGCCAACAACCTCTTGTTCAATAGTTGACATCAATGTCAGTGATACCGATAACATCCTATACTAGTTGACATCAATGACAACACAATGCCAACAATCTCGCCCTTTGGTATTGATGTCAACACATGTAGTATGTGGTATACAACAATAACTTTCTCCCCCTTTGACAACAATTGCAAAGGGCACTATCAGGATAACATTCCTCCTTGTATCTACCGAGCACTGATAGAAATCTTCCTCCCCCTTTTTATTGGGTGCATCTCCCCCTTTGAATATTATGCACAACATCATCTCAATCATCAACACTTGAGATGGAAAGCTCAGGTACCAAACAACCCTTAACAACATACACTAGTCTCTCTCCTTCTTTCACTCAAAACCAGTTGAGGAATGAATTTCTTCTCTTGAGCATGTGTTCCTACCAGTTTGCCAGACTTCTCTTGCTTTCAACTGATTACCAATAGTCAGATGCAAAATTTCTTTTCCAATATTATCAATCATCTTCTTGATCTACTTCTATGTTCAGTATATCTGATATCTGTTAGAAGATATGGACCTGAAATCCCCCTAAAATACAGACCTCTGATCTTCATCTTATTTGGTCAGGTCCTAAACTAGGACTCACATCTATACCTATGACATCTACCATCATGACCACAGTGCCAACTACACGTCACATATCCAACACCCATAAAGATGTATGTACACAAGATCAACTACCAGACCCACATATGTCATTTAGGTCCTTTTTAATATCACCTAAGACATAACCTCATCCATCCAGGCTACCAGAGTTACTGCAATGATCCCTCAACTAATTGAATTACATAACCTGCAACACTGATCAACATCTGTGCCAGTAGCATGCTACATATACAAGTCTCTTATCTCTATCGAGACATTTTCCTCTTTACCTTTATCTCTCGGTTCCAATTAACTCTGCTACTATACATTTCACCTATAGTAGTAACCCATATTCCATGTGTAATCAAGGTGATAACTACACACATACTGCCATCACATTTTCTTCCCCTTACCGACAGCAGCTTGTTCAACTCCTTGTTCACTTTCAACCAATGGGTGAATGATCTGGTCAATATGTAACTCCCCTTGAGTCCTGCATCTCCTTTAAGACATAGGAGATATCACTTGTGCATTGAATGCACAATGCCAGTCCATGGTCCTATTTTCTTGCTTCTTCCTCCATGTCTTCTTGGTCTCAATTTTCTTCCCCTTTTCAGTTTAGGGAGTAGGTTTCTTCTTCTCCTACTAATTGATCCTTACACTTCTGGATTCTCCATGACAGCCAAAAGTAGTGCTATAGTAGCACACAACATCCATCCCAACTTAATGATTGGGAAATCTCCTACTATACTGGTTTTCTCTTCCTCTTCTTATCATGTCATTGTATCCATCTGCAGGTCTCCTTGGACACCTTGCTTGAGTAGGATCACTACTCATCTTGTTCCATGTAGGTCCTTGTTGCTTATATCTTCTATATCTGCTTCCATGTTGAACATGATTGTTCTATTGATTGTCATAGGATTGCAAGTTCTTCTTCCTGCAATTATAACTTCTATGGTCGGGTTTATTGCAGTTAAAACATACAACATTAGGAATACCGGGAAAGGGGATATGCATTCTTCTACCCATAGATGCATTATGATCATATGCATGAAATCTATAACCATCTGCTTTATTATACCTAGGAAGAACACTCTGTCTATTCCTAGACCTCATTTTACATTCATCTTCCCTATGGCCATAATCTTTACATGCAAAATAATAACTGGAGAAAGGAGGCTTATTGCTTACAAATTTATTTTTCCAAACATGAGGTGATCTTACTGGTTTGGAATATCCATTTATGCTTCTCCGAGAATGGATCTAGGATTGTCCATTCTCTGTAGGTCTTCCATCAGATCTCTTCTTCTACCATGCTTGTCTTGACTTGGTGGCAACAACATTTCTTTGTCTTCTACTAGTAGGAGGTCTTCTCCTATTTATGCTACTGGTAACACTATCTTTCCTCATCTTTCCTTTTCCTTTTAGATCTGCATTTTTTCTCCATGCAGCACCAGTTTTCCTCTTCATGTCTTCACCGGTTGAAGTCATGTCAACCTTCATTCTTGGAGTATCTTTGACTATGAAGGTTTGGCTTTTTCCATTTTCATTTGAGGAGACAAATTGAATATCTTTCTGTGAGGTTTCCTTGCTTGTAGAGCATTCACCGATACCACATCCTAATACTCCATTATCCTTGGAATGTTTCTTCTAGCTTATCATCTTATCCAAGGCTTCAATGCCACCATCATACTTCTTTCTCAATTTCAGGTCATCTTGACATTTCTCAAGTTCTTTCCCGATGGACTCCATTTCACCTATTATCTATTGATGCTCTTAATCCTTTGTCTCTATCTCAGCCTTTAGATATTTGCACCTACATTCCTTGGTTTCTTTTTGTTGAGACTTTAACTCTGAGATACACTTCTCAGATTCTTCAAGGCAACTAATCAACTAGTTTTTCTCAACAACTACAACATTCTTAAATAGCTTGTATTCATTTTTCAGATTCTTCATTTCATTGTTTGGGTGTTGAAATCCTTTGTCCTTAGACTTCATATCTAAAAGCAACTCCTCACATCTTCTCTCCTTGGCATCCAAGATAGACTTCAAGTCACCTGCCATTCTTTTTTCCTCATCTAGTTGAGTGGTCAGTAAGTTGACCTTTTTGTTTGAATCTTCAAGACAAGTTCTCAACTTGCTACATTCTTCATGAACTGATTTATTATATTCCTAAAGTTCATTTCTATCATCTTTTAGCTCATCAAGGGCACTTAGAAGCTCACCTTCTAGATCAGCCTTTGCATCTTCTTCTTCTTTATCATCACTTCCCAATAGATCTTGCCAAATAGATCTATCTACCTTGTCTCCTTCCTCTTCTTCTTCTTCTTCTTTAGTGTCACTGTCAAACACATCATATTGGTGGGATCTATCAACATTATCCACTTTTGATGAGTGACTCTCAATGTCTATCTCATGAGCCATGAAGAGATGAGTCTCCTTATCACCATTGCAACTACAACAATCTAATCTTCCTCTATTATATGTACTTGTGTCTTCTGCATTGTTCTTCTCATTCTCACAAACTGATCTAGTGGTGCAGGGTTCATTTCCATAGAGCTTCCTTAGTCTATCCCATAGACTTTTTGCCGATTTACACTTATCCACCTATGAGGAGACATCACTAGTGAGACCACTAAATATAGCATTAATGGTTTCTTTATTGCACATGAATCTTCTTTCTTCTTCAGGACTAGTGAGAGGACTGACATTCCTAGAGAGACCATTAACAACTGCCATCTAGACATCATAACTTAAGGAGGATAGGCAGACTTCCATTCTACAACTCAAAATAGAATAGTTTGATCTATCAAACACTAGAGCAGGGATTGACACTAAATAGACCATTGTGTCCTTGAGCTAAAATCTACCCAAGTGAGAGAAAGCTTGATAAATAGGGTACCTAGGATCTGATACCAATTGTTAGACACAATGCACCACTGAGAGGGGGGTGAATCAGTGGTTCTCAAACTTTTTCCTTTTAGTTATCCTATGTGAGCATACCAGTTATCAGATATAACTTAATGCAGACTTACCAGTTAGTGGGGAGACCAATACATATACAATCACACAAAAAAGGGACATCTCATAACACCATCATATATGAGGAAAACCCAAGATGGGAAAAACCTCAGTGAGAAATGCTACTGGAGTCTACTGCTCCAATCCAGCCTCACAATAAAACTCTATTACAATGTTTAGGGCTAAAACCCAAGGAGCACCAACCCCTAATTTAGGAGACCAACCCAAAGATCACCAACCCCTGATTTAGGGCACCAACCCAAGGAGCACCAACCCCTAACTAATTTATGGGCTAGAACCCAAAGGAGCTACAAATCAGTGATCACAATAAACATTCAAATACAAAAGTAGTTAATCTGTTACAAGTGAATCTTGTAACCATTCCATATACCTTACTTTGCCGGTGAGACATCTTCTTTGCTACACCAATACACCTCTCTTGCTACTCTCATCTGTTGCATCACTGTCAATAAACTCTATCGATACTACATGTGTTGACATCAATACCAAAGGGGGAGATTGTTGGCATTGTGTTGTCATTGATGTTAACCAGTATAGGATGGTACCGATATCACTTACATTGATGTCAACTAATGAAACAAGAGGTTGGTTGGAGTGCCGTGCAAAGATGGTTGTCTCTACAGGTATGCATTTAACATGGATCCCATGATTTGGGGATCAGATCAGAAGAGTGTAGAAAGAGGAAGTTACTTTAGGTATGTTTGTCGTTGTGCCAAAATCTCAAGCTATCCATGCCCAAAAAAAATGCTAGATATACCCTGATCCACGGGCAGAGGGAGAAAGCCTTGTCACGAATCCTAAGGGCAAGTTGAATGCCTCACTGACTAGGGGGCAGTGAGATGACTTACAATTCCCCCCTCAATGAGACCTGTGGGATTCAAAATCGTGAACCAAGGCTCTGAGACCAATAACTTTAGGTATGTTTGCCATTGTGCCAAAAGCTCAAGCTATCAATGCCCGCTACAAATGCCAGATATACCCAGATCCATGGGAGGAGGGAGAAAGCCTTGTCACAAATCCTGAGGGAAAGTTGAATGCCTCACTAACTAGGGGGAAGCGAGATGACTTACATATGCTATTTGGCATCAATTCAATATGCATTATCAGAGATATTATTCATTCCAGATTGATGTGGAGATGCTACTGCTTAGGGGGAGTAGTTAGCCTTGTGATTCAATGGTTTTTTTTCTTTGATATTTCTTTCAGATTTCTAGCATTGATGTCAAAGGGGGAGAGATATATGTGAAAAATAAAGCTTTACAAAGATATCATTCATAGAGGGAGTTTTGGTCTTTGGTTCAGAACTTTATTGTTATATTGTCTTGGAGAGTTTGTTGGATGTCTTCCTTTGAGGGAGACTTGTTTGGCATTTTCTTGGCACTTGGATGTTTTTCACATCTAGTGTTGCCATCAATGCCAAAGGGGGAGATTTTTGGCCATTTGGAGGAATTGATTATGTGTTGCATTGATGTCAACACTAGCTATTTTGGTTGTTTACTGGTATCTTTCTTGTCTCGATAGGTTGTTTGATTTCCGGTTGGATTAGATCATGATGATCTGGTATGCTCCGATATGTTTAGCTTATTCATTCTACTTAGATTCATGTTAGTTTAGCTGGTTTCAATTTGGTGATCGGATGCTGTCCTGTATGCTAGTAAGCTTGGTTTGTTATTCCGATGAGGGTTTCACTGGTATAGCTTTATTGAAGATCTTTGATGTTATGCATAAGTGGTGTTGGTGCAGCTTCTAGTAGAGATTCAAGATGCTGACCGTGATGGTGTTCAAGACTTGGTTGATTGGGATCATTGCTTTAGCATGTGTGGACCTAAATTGGGTCCCGGTTTATCTAGGTTATGGACTGACTTAATGTAACATGTTGATTGTACTTCTCAATGTGTTTCTAAGATATCTTATGGGATGGATATTATTTGTTTGGTCTCAGGCTGACATGTTTTGTAATTATGTAATATGTTTTATTGTTTGGTGGTCGACCTTATTGTTTGTGGTCGAGAGTTTGTATATATATGATGTAAGATCTCATTGTAGATGATATGCAAGGACGTATAGGAGCGAATAATGTAATAACCATTCAGGTAGAGGATTTGGTCAATCATTGGTGATCGAGTTGGGTTTATGTAAGAGGATTAATTCCTCCAATATTGAGCTTAACCAAAACTGTACTTAGGCATAGGAGATGCTATCTTTGTAGTTCATTCGTTCTTCCAGATTGTAGTCTGGATTTTTATGTAGTCAGTGAAACTCCTTTTGTAATGAGCAGTGTACTCTAGGCTATTGGCCTTCCTGCAAGTGCGGGCCCCTGAATTGTAATCACATACTTACTACAGAAGTATTATCTGACTGTGGGTAGGCTTCCCACCATGGTTTTTCCCTTTACCAGGTTTTCCACGTATAAATCTTGGTGTCATGTGGATGGTATTTATTCCCTGATTATTGCTTGTTCTTAATTGTTATATCTTCCATTTCAATATTTGGTTTATGCATTTTAGTATTGATATTTTGGGTTCTAGTATTAAAGTTTTAATTGCTTAAGGTTCCGGTAATCTGGTGATAACTGATTCACCCCCCTCTCAATTGTCTTCCAATTATTTGAATTGTCCAACAGAACCCAAGTCAATGATCCAAGAATTTGGTTGTGAAGCAACAACAACTACTTGGCCTTACCCTTTCCTTTCCCCTTACTCTTATCTGTGTCCTTTGAAGATCCTTTTAATCAACTCTATTTGACTGAATCACGCACCTTGATATTATTCTTTTGAAGAAGATGTGAAAGGTGATCAATTTGTTCCTTTAAACACTTATGTTAATCATGACCAAGCCATTACAATAAGAACACTTGACCTTCTCCTTCTTAGGTTGTTCACATTTTGATGAAGAGGTCTGATTATCTTCTTTTTGAAGTAGCAATTTTTTTATCATTCTTCATCTCTCCTTGGTTCTTTTGTTTCTTATCTTTCTTACTAGACCCTTTATGTTCTTTTGTGCCTATATTTACATATAAGGCATGTGAATTAGAGGGTTTTATTGTACCCATCTGAACCAATTTGTCTTGCTCCCTAGTGAGTTCTGGAGCAAATTCATCTAGAGAAGTCATTTCGAATGTGGTACCTAGGACACATTTTGTAGCATAGAATGTAGAAAAAAAACACTAAATAGTTAGGACCAAGCTTAGAAAGAATACTCAAGATAAATTGCTTATCATATTTCTTAGTTCCACACTGTTCCAATTGCAATCTTATAGACTTAAGTTTTGTGAAGAAGTCCTATATAGTGTCAAAATTGGCTGGATTTAACCCTATGAGTTCATTCTCCAACTGATGACCTCTTAGCTCATCCTGCTTACCAAAGAGGTTTTCCAAAGTGGTCCACACTGCATTTGGTGTAGTGGTTGATTCAATGTGAAAAAGAAGGTTAGGAGAGAATGACATACATAGAGTACCAAAAGCTTCATCACATTTATTAAACCATTTAATCTTTTCTGCATCATCCCGAGGTTTAGTTTCAATTCCCATAGTAACACGATGATATCCATGTCTTTTCAAATATATTATCATCTTAGAATTCCGTTCAAAATAATTATATGGTGTTAAAAGAGGAACTGTAGATACATCCATGACAACAGAAAAGAAGATTGCAAAGAATTAGGAAAAGTTCAAGAAAGAAGACACAAGAGATACCCCCCCTTTCCACTAGTCTCAAAAATCACCCCTCCCAAATATTACTCCACTAGTCTCAAAAATCACCCCTCCCAAATATTACAAGGTTGGAACTTTATAATTAGTATGTTTACAAAGCCTTTTATCAGATTACAATGCTTTTAAGGCTCCAATGGCCAAAAATAGAAATATTTAATACAAGTAAATTTGATACAAAATATAAAAAAATTAGCCTTATAACTACGTAATATTCTTCAATACCTTTCCAAAAACTATTGATTTTTAAAAAACAAAGTTGTGAGGTGAAAGATATGACCTGTTTAAGGAAAAGAATGCATCTGATTCAACCTACAATATTTGATGAAAAAAACATAATTTTTCAATGAGACCCATGTGAATGGAAAGTGCTCATTTCTATCTTTCTATCAAGTATTTGTTTGCAAAAATATGACACCCGGGGCAAAAGTTATGCAACTTTTAAGAGAGGTTGTTGAATCTAATAGAGAGAAAAATGACTCACGCCCTATTCAAACTTGATTTCTGAAAAGGTATTAATTTTATCGGAACAACACCAAAACCCAAAAGTTTTTTTATGTTGGGAAGAAAACCCATAAATCATTTTTTCCTACAAATGAGTGAAAGTTGGAATTCTAAAGCCGAAATGAAAACAACTCCAGTAAAAAATATTTCACTCTAATTTTTTTACTGTGTCCTCCAAACTTTGATTTTGGTGAAATAAAAGTCACTTTCGACTTTCTCAAGCCTTCTGGATACTCTGGAAATGCTGAAGAAGCTTCCAATAATACCAAAAAACTGCAATCACCCAGATCTCACAAGAACACATACATATAAAACCAGATTTAACTAGAAGTTATTTTCCTTTAAATTGTTCTGATTCTCTAGGTCACACGAGAATGTAGGAGAAGAGCATACTTGGTTTGTAAGGAAAATATTATCTATCTAATAGTCTCAAATCTCTCAAATAAATTAGAAAATTAATGAGCTATACTAGACAACACGGCTCTGATACCATGTTAGATTCTGCAAGAAGCGAGAATTGAGCAAGGATCTAATGTCAGATGTAGATCACATGCAACTCCAAGCAACAGATGATCGAAGATCAAAATAGCTAAATGAAGATCAATCTGATATGTGAGAAAAATAGAGACAAAAGAATTTTTTTGAGAAGACTCTCATTGAGGAATCATTGAACTAGTGAAGGTGAGAGTATAGTGCTTATTATATAGGAAAATAATAGCATATACATCCAAGAGGTGCATTAAATCCTATTCCCCATAAAAGTTGGGAGGTTTTACCTTCTTGGTAAATTCCAAAACATGTGGTCTAACATCGTTGCACGAAGACATGAAAGGAGTTGAGAAAGTTGGCACATAAGGCCAAAAGAGGGTAAAAAACCCAATTACCTCATAACCCACTTAGAAAATGACAAAACATTGGCTATGAGATGTGGCACAACAAGAAAAAAGAGGGTGTGTAACTCAACTACTCACGGAGGTAGAGAGTTACACATGTAGCTAAAGTATTTCACCACGTGTCCTCATAATAACCACTCCTAATAACCTAAGAAAGCTTAATAATATATGCGTAGGAAAAATAAATATCCCCTAACATAAGGAAAATAAAAAAACCTACACTAACAACTCCCATGTCTTATTCTTTTAAATCTACTGCAACTCTTCCTCCACTGCTTTCATCCATTTTTCACTCTTGCTAGTCTCATTATAATTTATAGGTTCCGTTTCAGTCATGAGACAAATGTTTACTTCCTCATTGTTCCTCACATGTATTGTTCTAGTTTGCACACCGTTAATCTTATTACCAATAATTTGATCTTCGGGATGGTTCTTTTGTACATATCTATTTGGGGCCTTGTTGAAAGCCTCATTTTCACTTTCATACTGCTCTTCATCTTCTACATATGGTTCTTCAATCTAATTTACCATATTTTGTCTTCCTTTATGCAAGTCCTCATCTACTCTCACATTTATAATTTCAACTACTCTCTTTGACCTTTTGTTGAAATACTTATAAGCCTTGCTATGAGTTGAGTATCCCAAAAATATTTCTTCATCACATCTTGATTCAAAACTACCTAAACCATCCTCATCTGTTTTGATGAAACATTTACTACCAAACACCTTGAAGTATTTGACTGAGGGTCTTTTGTCATACCATAACTCATATGGAGTCATCTTGTGGTTTACCCTTAATTGAACCCTGTTTAATGTATATACAACTATATGGGTTTCCTCCCAATATACATCAGGTAGATTTGATTCATTTATCATGGTTCTAGCCATCTCCTTGACAATTCTATTCTTTCTCTCACAAACACCATTTTATTGTGGTGTCCTAGGGGCTGAATATTTTCTTCTGATTCCATGTCTTTCACAATAGTCTCCAAATTCATTTGATTTGAATTCTCCCCTTCTATCTGATCTTAGACATTTCAACTTATATCCACTTTCATTTTCAACCATTTTCTTAAATATTTTGAATCTTTCAAAAGCTTGAGACTTATCTTGTAGGAAGGTGACCCAAGTCATCCTTGAGAAATTATTAATCAATAGCATAAATCATTTCTCACCATTTAGTGCTCTTGATCTGGTTGGCCCACACAAATTAGTATGCACAAGTTCTAAAGGTCTTGTTGTTGAGTACTCCTTTGTTTTAAAACTCACCTTGGTTTTCTTTCCTCTTTGGCACTCATCACAAATGTTATTAGCTAGCTTGATAATCTGATGTATGTGTCTTACATACCCATTCTTTCTTAGTTTGACCAAGTTTTCAAAAATGATGTGTCCTAGCCTTCTATGCCATAACCAACTTTCATCAACTTGACCCAATATGCACTGACATTCAAAGCATTCTTTCAAGTTGTATACATTACCATCATTCCTTTTTCCTTCAACAACCAATTGACCATTTCTCTCTTTTATGATTTCACATCTCTTAGAATCAAATATGAACTTATATCCTTTATCGCACATTTGAATCACACTGAGTAAGTTGTGTTTCAATCCTTCAATATAATACACATTATGAGCTTTCAGTTTTCTATCAATGCTTAGAGTACCCTTGCCTTTTATCTTGATTGAGGAGTTGTCTCTGAACCTTACTAAACCTCCATTCCAATCTTCAAACTTGGTGAATTTCTTCTTATCTCCTATCATGTGATTGGAACATCCACTGTCAACAACCTAGAGATTTCTTCTTTTTGCATGCAAGGTTGTTTGCACAATTAGACTTGACTCCTTTTTGTCTTTTTCTTTTTCTATCCATATTTGTTTAGTCTCTTTCCTCCTTTTGGCTGTGACCTTCTAATTTGATACTATTTTTGGTTCAGTTGCTAATTACTTTTTATGTTTGGCAGCTCTTAGTTAAATAGGGGGACTGCTATATGACTGATACACCTTTCTCCTTCACTCATGACTTTTATGACCAATTCCATTACAATGAAAACACATGACATTTACATCTCTTAGAGTAGAAAAGGTAATCTTTTGAACATAACTAGGAGCAGCCCTAATCATATGTCTACAATTAGAATTTTTTTGTCCATAAGCATTGCATTTGAAGTAATATCCATGGAATTGAGGACCATACCACTTATTGTTGTTGAGTATGTTTCTTGTTTGTCTCCTTGAATCAACATATCTTGGTCTCCTTGAGCTCTTCCTTGTGTCTTTGACCTTTGTGAAACCTTCATTATCCACCTTGGCTTTCACTTTTGGATCAACTTGTTTTGTTTTTTTGCAGAAACACAACTTTTCTTTGTGGCATTGGTGATTGCAAGAGTTCATCCTTGTCCACTCTTGCTTGAGGATACAAAATGTATATCCTTATTAGAAGTATCTCCATTTGTGGAACATTGGCTGACATCAAATCCTGATCCTGTGGAGTCTTTTGAGTGCTTTTGTTTCTTCAACATATCATGCAAATCATTAGTGCTACTCTCATAATTTATTATTGTCTTGCGATCATGCTTACACTTTTCTAGTTCATTTCTAAGATTTACAACTTCTTGTTCCAACTTTTGACATTACTTTTTTTTAGCTTCCAAATCTGATTTTGTCACTTCAAACATTCTCTTGGCTTATTCTAATTGATTTATCAGATTTACAATATTTAACTCAGACTCTTCAAGACACTTATTCAATTTGTATTTTTCCTCCATAGCAACATTCCTAAGCTTCTTGTTTTCTTTCCTGAAGTTCCTGATCTCTTCAAGTGCACATATAAGTTATCCTTCAAAGTCTACTTTAGCTTCAACTTCATCTTCTTCATCACTTTCAAGTGAGCTTTGATTTTTAAATTGATATCTACACTCTTTCCTTGATGTTTGTCCTTCACCCAATTCTTCTTGTGCCATAAAGAGATTAACTTCTCTTTCATCCTCACTATAGCTCACATTAGAGACATTTTATTCATCAGTGGCATCGCTTTCAATTGTGTAGAGGTTGTTCTTCTTTTTGAAATTTCTTCTTTTGGGTTTGTAGAATTTCTTCATCTTTTCCTTACCCATGCTCTTCACATTTTGTTTTTCATCATCTCCATTTTCTTCATAAGGACGCTTAGTAGAAAAGTGTCCTATCTTGCCACAATTGAATTTAATCTTTCCTTTGTATATTCATGATTCTTTCTTGACTTTTCTAACAAAGTTGGCTTTTGCAACATCTGAGTGTTTTTTCTTCATTGGTAGCTTGTTCTTTCCCTTTCTTCATTGTATTGAAAATAACCTCCCTTTTTGAAGTTTCACCACTTACTATCCTCACCTCATAAGCTAATAGGGAGCCAAATAATTCATCCATAGAGAAATTCTTTTAAGTTTGTAGATTCTTCAATAGATGAGACCTTAGTATCATACTTAGATGTAAGTGATCTTAGCACCTTTTTGACTATGACTTCAATTGGAGTGTCTTCTCTAAGACCTCTTATTGCATTGACAGTTTCATCTACCCTTTGTAGACAATCAAATATCTTCTCTTCCTCTTTCATTTTCAGACCTTCAAATTGACCTTTTAGGTTTTTTCAATTTGGCTTCTTTTACCTTAACATCTCCTTCATATATCCTTTGCAGCTTGTCCCATGTTTCTTTGGCTGATATGCAGTGCATGACTTTGAAAAACTCTATGTTTGATAGTCCACTAAGGATGGCATGCTTTTCTTTGGCTTTGTGCTCATATTCCTTCTTAGCATCAGTGTTGGTAGGAGCAATGGTAGGGAATGTATATCCATTTTTGACAGACATCCAAACATCATATCCAAGGGAAGACAAGTATGTTTACATTATTCTACTCCAAAAGGCATGATTGGTTCCATAAAACATAGAAACCTTAGTAGAGGAGGATTCATTTCTATTCATAGTGATCACTAATCAGTAGCTACCCAAGCTGGAGAAAGCTTTTCTATAACGGAACCTTTCTCTAATACCAATTGAAGAACACAAGTGATCACTAAGAGGGTGGGTGAATTAGTGATATTCTAAAATTTTAAATCAATGTGTGCAAATATAAATAAATAAAACACACACACACACAAAGACAAATCTCATAACAAAAGAATTTACGAGGAAAACCCAATGTGGGAAAAACCTCAGTGAGAAGAACTACTGGAGTCTACCACTCCAATACAACCTCACAAAGAAAAAATCACTGGTTGCAATCTGATTTAAGGGCACCAACCCTAGATAAGCACCAACTCCTGAATTTAGAGTACCTACTTAAGGAGCACCTATCCCTCGATTTTTGAGCACTAACTCAAGGACAATCAATCCCTTCTTTGAGCACCCACTCAGAGAGACGCTATCAAATGTAAATTTTGAATACAATGAAATTTCTTGTTACAAGTAAGTCTTGTAACCATTTTTTTAAAAAAAGAATCCTCTTGTTGGTCACCAAAACTAGTTAACCCAAGTTCACCTACAATTGATCTATGAAATAGCCAATTTCAATCTGTGAAATACTTCAGGGCTTGGACAACATAACATAGGATCCTAATGATCCTCCTGCACTTCAGGTTCTGCTAGACCTAGGGGGGGACACCCTTTTGATGCATAGAATTAAACCCATTACACACTTATAATAGAATCAATAAAAGAAGATAGATCTCATAAAAGGTTCAAAAACAAGGAGGGTACTATAGATAGGCTAAATCTACATTGACAACTCAACAATGTTTGAATCATGAGAAAGATGGAACACTCCCATAGAACAAAAAACAAAAGATATTCTGATTTTGGATTTTACAAAAGACTAGTGCCTTATCTAGGCCACATAGTCATGCATAAAACTGGAAGAGAAATATCAAGTGCAAGCTTCTTTCAACATTAAATTTTCATGCATCAATGCCTTACATTAATACAATCCTCTTCTCTGTCATGAAATCATACTTATGTGTACCCAACAAATACATTCAGAAACACTAATGGTGGGTTTCAGGATTTAAATCCTTCCTTAAAGAATACCCAAAAGACAAGCATTACACTCTCAGAGAAGACTAAAAGAGACAAATCCATATTATCCTTGATAATGTGAAACTGTATGAATCTTAATACATTTCTGGAGACAATTTCATGGAAAATCACACATGCCTTGCATATGTGTAAACCTACAAACTAAAACAAAACCTACAACAAAGACAAAACTGGAAACCCAAAAGAACACACTATCATTTGCAAAAAATGAAAAATGTCATCACTGGAACCTGCAATTTCGGATTTCTCCCTTAGAGAAAGTCTCCAAAAAACTGGAACCCTTACAATTGAGAAGAACTGAGAATATGAAGAAGAGGGAAAAGACCAGATTTCATCAGAAATTGCCAAGTGTCCTCTTTCCCCAACTGAAAAATATTTTCTTTCTCCTTCCCATGGAAATTGCTCTCAAAATATCTAATTTTTGTTAAAACTAACTTCAGAACTGAATTCCTCATTCTGAGAGCTTTCTGACGATATATAATACTTGCTATTTTGGGTAAAAAATACCCCTTGGGCGAATTAATCTCAGATGCACCTCTGCACAACCAGTCATTTAAATTTTTGCATTTTCCACTATAGTCGGAACTATATTAATTAACTTTGATTTTTGCCTATTTTCAACCTGCACTTTGCCACATGGCACCCTCTGATTCTCTCTAAGGTCCATTGGGATGCCACCTCACCTGCCACCTGTCCGCCACTGGACCCCCCAACTGGACCGCCACCTCATCAGTCGCTGAGCCACGAAGGGTAACATTCGAGCATCTTCGCATAGCAGATCAATGATAGTCGTCTGATCATCCTCAAGATGCTTGATCTTTAATCTTACTTTTCTGCATGTGCTTTGTCGCTGATCCGCGATGGGTAACTGTTGAGCATTTTTGCGCTGCGGTATAGCGACAACTTTCTGATCTTCCTCAACTTGCTCGCTAGTTAATTTGCCCTTTTACTGCAAAACCTGTGTGCCTTAGGAATCATGCATGCACATGGGGTCCAGCAGATCACCAACTTCCACTTGTGTCAAAAGCCTCCCACTTTCGACACTATAGATATGTGTGTCTTTGTATTTAAATACCAAATACTCCCACTTCACTGCTAATGTGGGACAAATATATTTGCGCATTCCCCTGGTTTGTTCATTCGTATGAAATTTTTAATGGCTTTCCTACTACCAATGCAATTTACTTGGAAGGTTTCAATGCCCACTGCATAGCGCAAGGGTCGCGAAATTTGATTCTGCACCCCCCATTTGCAATTTGCTTGAAAATTTCTATTTCCTTTTCAACCACGCAGAGGGAGGAATATATTAGTTTACACATATGAATTGCATTTGCTGAAGTTTCATTACCTTTCCTATTCCATGTGCCACACAGAGGGATGAATAGATTATTTTACACCTACCAATTGCAATTGCAAAGAACTTAATGTGCCCCTTCCATTTGCATCATCGCAGGGGAGATGCTAGCAGGAGTTGTGGCACTATGGTTTTGCACCTACCAATACATTTGTTTGAAACTTTATAAATGCCCTCTTCTCCTTTGCAGGGGATACTGGCTTCAAACCATGCCAAATGTATTTGCTGGAGAGTTTTGAATGATAACCAAATCAATTCCTTTAGCAACCTCCTTGGCTGGGATCCAACATACTCTTAATTGATTTCCTCTTTAGTGTCTGCATCATCTTCCTTTCCACATGCTTCACTCATTTCCTGAGCAATTGTCTTTGCAATTTCCTTAGTAATCTCATAAGTATCATCAACACTTATATTAACTTTTGGAAAGGGAATTGATGAGCAATAGTGATAATATCCATTGTCATCATTTTTAAATCGTTGAGATAACGAGCTTCATGAATGACATATTAACCCCAATTTTCAATACCATAAAGTTCCATAATAACCTCTCAGTTATATGCCCACATAATGAAATGAAATCATCTCTTAATAAACCATTTTGCCAGTGTGGGTCGAGCCGGTACTGATATGCATTATTGTGAATTAAGACCATTTCGCCATAAAATTAATACACCGATATGAGCCAAATCGGGCCCCAAAGTGGGCCTGACTAAAAAAAATTTTGTTTTCATTCAATTGACCCTAGAAAAGCCTTCAGGAATCTTGAACATACCTTTGGAGTTGATCGACACAGTTTTCTAATCATTAAAACTCAATCTGCGACTGTCAGACAAATGTGTCACATTTTTGCATTTAAACCCAAAGATGCAATTGTAAAACTGGTCAAAACACCTTTCTCAACTTCACAAACTGATAGGCATGTACTTTGATATGTTAACTTTCATCTTGCAAAATAATTCCTCACGAAGAATCTCGGGTGAAGAAATACTAATGCACAAAGTTGATTAAATGGCTCTATCAGCACTATGAACCTGATAAAAATCAATGTGCAGGAACCACAAAGTGCCTTTACTAAAAATATCAAATGATCTCCGTAGATCCCCAAATATGGGTCATAGATACCTTGAAGTAAAAAGAATACCATAGAATGTTTAATTCAACCAAAAGGCTGACTGGGTGCAAATGGTGAGCTCATGAAAATAGCCACTTTAACAGATGTAGCAATGAAAGTGCAGAAAACCGAATAAAGTGGCTCAAGAAATCATCTTGGAAAACTGATCAAACGGATTGGCTATGACTTGAAACTTGGCATGTGGACTCACCTATATGCATAGAATTCGATGCACTTTGAATTTCAACATGACGATCTACTGGTCAAAAGTTATAGGTGCTCAAAGTAGGCCACTTAATAAAATATGAATTTGTGCATAGAACAACTTTCAGTCCACTCCTCGAAATGGGTACTTGACAAATTGATTGAAATTGAATTCTAAAAGTTGTATAACACTTCATAGGCCAAATGAAAGGTGCACAATACGATTCCAAGGCTTTACCACTTAATAACCAACGGGCTCCATTTTACACTTCTTCAAAATAGGCCTATCAAGTTAACTCATTAGATGGTCCTTTGAAAGTGCAGAGAATTTTTTTGAAATGGGCCTCTCAAAATACTCAAATTTTATGAGTCCCAACACCTATCAACATTACAACTTTTGATATGAATGTTGGCAACAACAATAAAGGAAAACTGAGATGGGGGGGGGGGGGTGAATACGTTTTCACCGGATTAGCAAACTTAACCCCAAATGCAAATTTGATTAAATGCAGAAACAAAATAGATAAGCAAATTGATAGCATAGCACACAACACCAATATTTTGACATGGAAAACTTGGTTAAGGGAAAAACCACGATGGGAACCTACCCACAATAAGATGATACTCTATAGTAGTATGTGAAACTAATTACAATGGGGAATGTACATGTATTCAAGCTCACTGCCTAGAGCTCACTAAAAATATAATGACCCAGAAGGCTACAACTATCAAGGAAGGTTCACTACCTTACAAGGAAGTCTCACTGACTTACAAAATATTCAAACAACAATCCAAAATCAAATGAATTGAAAGAATAACATCTACAAATGCTTGTGATAGTTCTAGTTAAGCATATTTGTCTTCTCTACACTCCAATCTCTGCTCAATCACAATGCCAAAGGATGTATTCACTTGTTCACACCTTTACCATTCTTTGATAATGCAGTCACTTCATAAATACACAATTTACATGACTATACCATCTATTTATACAATTCATCAACCTTGAATACAAGGTCGGCTCAACACAAAAATACCTAATTATAAAATTTCATCACCGGATACAAAGATCGACCACCAGACCAATATAATGATATACATGACATAACATGGACCTAAATCAAATTCTCAAACATGCAACACCACCAGAATCAACTCCAAGATCAATCGCAACACACTAAACCACCAAATAGGTCTCATATTATGAAGAATACCACCAGATAAACAAAAAACTGAAACCATGCACAATGACCAATGTAGATCATCAAAACAAATAGGACATAATAAGGAAACACTAGCAAGCATGTTATAATCATCTATAAAAACTGCACCAACACCACTTATAAAATCTTAATTGATCAACATCTGAAACTCAAGAACACTCAAACATCAACAACTTCCACGAGGAAAAATAACTTGTAGAGTACCAAATCACAAACCATCTAAAATGAAGATACACAAGAACATCCCAAACAATCTCTTAAAATCACAACTCAAGATCTGATCATATCGGAATATACCAAAGGAAATACTAAACTCTACAAAGCACTGATCAGAAGAACCAAACTGTAAACTAGATCATATGATATGACCAATTAAGCTCTCAGATCACTGAAACCAGTACAAAAAGATATAATGATACTATTAATACTCCAAATACTAAACCATGATCCCAATAAACCAATCTGCAACCCCAAGAGCAATAAATCACAAGAATATGTTGACATCAATGACAACAACATATCCTAGCAGCAACAATGTCCAACAATCTCCCCCTTTGGCATTGATGGCAACATATGGATGTGAAAAATAATCAATGCAAAGAAAGAAAACATCTCCAACAAACTTCCCCTAAGATCAAGCTCACCAACCGAAGATAAGACATTTTTTCACATGCTTTCTCTCCCCCTTTCGAATCAATGACATAGGTTCTCAAAACAAAAAACCAAACTTACTCTCCCCCTTAGATAAACAAATCATGATTATAACCAGCTCAACTGAACCACAAACAGACTACTCCATCAGAGGAGCAACATAAACTTATCAATTTGGACAAAAAGATAAGACTGTGAAGTCCACTGGATTGATGCAACTCAATGCATCTAGTTCCCATTAAGAGGGGTAGATACCCCTAACTTGTCTCTCAAATAGACAAATGTATCGACAGGCAAAGGTTTGGTGAAAATATCAGCAATTTGCTCCTTTGTAGATACATACTCTAACTTCACTTCCTCTTCACTGACTTTTCTCTCTCAAGAAACGATACTTGATTGATACATGTTTAGTCTTTGAATGTTGCACTGGGTTCTTTGACATACTAATACCACTAGAATTATCATAGTATATGACAGTAGCCTCATCATAGATAACTCTGATAGCTTCAACATTTGTTTCATCCAAACTACCTGAGTGCAATTACTAGCATAAACAATGTATTTAGTTTTAGCAATAGATAGGTAAATTGAATCTTGTTTCTTACTTGCCCATGAAACCAATTTCTTACTCAAAAATAATGCACCATTAGAGGTACTTTTCTAGTCATCAACATCACCAGCGCAATCAACATTAGTATAAACACATAACATGAAGTCATCACTCTTTAGATACCATAGACCATAATCCACAGTCCCTTTCAGATATCTAAATATCCTCTTTACAACAGTGACATGACTCTTTTTTGGATCAACTTGGTATCTATAAGCCATGCACACAACATGCATAATGTCAGGTGTAGTTTGAGTCAAGTATAGAAGTCCACCAACCATAGATCTGTGTAAGGTCTGATTAGCTTTTGAATATTCATCATTCTTAGACAATTTGTAGCCAGTCACCATAGGAGTTCCAACCGGTTTATAATCTTCTAACCAAAAATTCTTCAGTAATTCCTTCACATATTTAGCTTGAGATATGGAAATACCTTTTTCAGTTTGTAAAATTTGCAAACCTAAGAAAAATTTCATCTCTCCTATCATAAACATCTCAGATTCTTTCTGTATAGCACCAAAAAAATTCATACTCAAGTCATCATCTCCTCCAAATATCTTGTCATCAACAAAAACTTCAACAATCAAAATATTATCATTCTCAATCTTGAAATATAGATTACTATCAGCAATACCTTTATTAAATCGCAATTTCAGCAAATACTTATCCAATCTAGCATACTAGGCTCTAGGGGCTTGTTTCAGTCCATAAAGAGCTTTCTTTAGTTTACATACCATATCTCCATCATCTGATAATGAAAATCCATCAGGTTGTGTTAGCAGCAGCCAAGAAGGAAGACCGAGAGGGGGGGTGAATCAGTCTTCACTAGAATATAAAACTTTAAGCACAATAACAGATCAACCAAATTATAGAAATAAACAAATAAGCAAATCAACAACACAACACACAACACCAAGATTTTGATGTGGAAAAATCGATTAAGGAAAAAACCACAGTGGGAACCTACCCATAGTAAGATGATACTCTGCAGTAGTATGTGAAAATATTACAATGGGGAATGCACATGCATTCAGGCACACTGCCTAGAGCTCACTGCTCAAAAGATATTTGCCTGGAAGGCTACAACCCTCAGGGATGTCTCATTGATTTACAATAACATTTGGACTACAATCCAAAAGAAGTGAATTGAAAGAATAGCATCTCCAAATGCCTGATTACAATTTCGGTTAAGCACAATTGTATGCTCATCAACACCAATATCACCTCAAACTCAACACTGAATGATAAATTACTTGTTCTCATAGAAATCCTTTTCTAATAATGTAAACACAATATCAACACTCAAACTACATGACTACATCACCTATATATACAATTCATCAATCTTGACAACAATGTCAGCTAAACCCTCAACCCTCAACTCACAATTACAAAATCACATCACAGGATACAAAGATCAATCACCAGACCAATATAATAATTTACATAGAATAACATGGCCCTAAATCGAATTCCCAAATGATCAACTCCACCGAAAATTATGCCAAGATCAACCGCAACACACCACACCACCAAAAATACTGCAATACTCGTTGATGAAAACACCAAAAAATCACACAACGATCAATGTGGATTGCCAAAACAAATAGGACACGACTAGGAAACACCAACAAGCACATTAGAACCATCTAGAACAGCTACACCAACACCACTTATCAAATCTTCATCGATCAACATCTAGAAGCTCAAGAACACAACCAATCAGCAACTGTCATGAAGAAAGATAACTTGCGGAGCACCAAATCATGATCCATATGAAATGAAGATACCAAGATCAACCAAAACAATATCCCAAAGTCTCAGCACAAGATCTGATCACACCAAAATATATCAAAGGAAATACCAAACTCTACAAAATAGTGATCAGCAAAACCAAACTACAAAACCAAATAAAAAAATCTTCCCAATCACACTAGAATAAATCACAAGAAAATATTGACATCAATCACAACAACATATCCTAGAAGCAACAATGACCAACCATATCCAACAATCTCCCCCTTTGGCATTGATGGCAACATATGAATGTGAAAAATAGTCAATGCAAAGAAAGAAGATATCACCAGCAAACTCCCCCTAAGGTAAAGATAGATAAAGCAGTTTTTCACATGATCTCTCTCCCCCTTTGACAACAATCTCAAAGATCTCAAATTAGATAACCAAACTTATTCTCCTCCAAAATAGAAACTTGAATCTCTCTCCCCCTAAAACACAAACTACTCCAGCAAAGGAGGAGCACCAACTCATCAATCCGGATAAAAGAATAAGGCTCTGAAATCTGCCAGATCGATGCAACTCAATGCATATAGTTCTCATTAGGAGGGGTGGATACCCCTAACTTATCTCTCAAATAGAAAAATGTATCTGTAGGCAAAGATAATGAAAATATTAGCTATCTGTTCCTTTGTAGATACATACTCCAGCTTCACCTTCTCTTCACTAACTTGCTCTCTTAGGTAATGATATTTGATTGACACATGTTTAGTCTTTGAATGTTGCATTGGATTCTTTGACATGTTGATAGCACTGGAATTATCACAGTATATAACAATAGGTTCATCATAAATAACTCTGATATCTTTCAACATTTTCTTCATCCAAACCACCTGAGTCCAATTACTAGTAGCAACAATGTTCTCAGCTTCAACAGTAGATAAGGACATTAAATCTTGTTTCTTGCTAGCCCAAATTCTTACCCAAAAAGAATGCTCCACTGGTAGTGTCTTTTAGTCATCTACATCACCAGCCCAATCAACATCATTGTAGGCACACAACATGAAATCATTATTCCTCAGGTACTATAAACCATAATCCATAGTTCCCTTCACATATTTGAATATCCTCTTAATAGTAGTGACATGACTCTCTTTAGGATCAACTTGATATCTAGTAGCCATGTGTATAGTATGCATAATATCAGACCTAGTCTGAGTAAGATATAGCAATCCACCAACCATAGATCTGTACAAACTCTGATTAGCTTTCAAAGATTTATCATTCTTGGACAATTTACAACTAGTCACCATAGGAGTTCCAACCGGTTTGGAGTCATCTAATCTGAACTTCTTCAGCAATTCCTTCACATACTTAGTTTGAGATATGAATATACCTTTTCTAGTTTGTACAATCTGTAGACCTAAGAAGAATTTCATCTCACCAATCATAGACATTTCAAATTCTTTCTGCATATCACCGACAAACTTCATGCTCAAGTCATCATCACCACCAAAGATAATATCATCAAAAAAGACTTCAACAATCAGAATTTTATTATTTTCAATCTTGAAATACATATTACTGTCAGCAAGACCTTTAGTAAATCCTAATTTCAACAAGTATTTGTCTAATCTAGCATACTAGGCTCTAGGAGCTTGTTTCAATCCATAAAGGGCTTTCTTCAACTTACATACCATGTCTCCATCATCTGATAGTGAAAATCCATTAGGTTGTTCAATGTAAACTTCTTCTTCAAGATCACCATTCAAAAAGGTAGATTTGACATCCATCTAATATACCTTGAAATATTTATAAGCATCATAAGCAAGCAACATTCTAACAACTTCAAGTCTAGAAACTGGGGTAAAAGTCTCCTCATTATCAATCCCTTCTTATTGTGAATACCCTTTGCAGACCAGTCTATCTTTATTTCTGACAACTTCAATGACTTCATTCAATTTGTTTCTGAATACCCATTTAGTACCAATTGCATTCTTATCCTTAGGTCTAGGCACAAGTTCCCAAGTATTATTCTTTTCAATCTGATCTAGTTCTTCTTCCATAGCTCTCATCTATTTTTCATCTTTACAAGCTTCAACAACACCTTAAGGTTCAACTTTAGAAATCAAATATACTTCTTCAGCAACTAACCTTCTTCTAGTCATCACACTTTTATTATTTTCACCAATAATCTGATTTTCAGACTGATTCAATCTTACATACCTTAGAGTCTTCTGATTCTTCTAATTTTTAGGTTCCTAAACATCTTCACCGACAACAAAAACATTCGGATTAATAGTTTCTACCGGATCATTCTACTTAGGTTCTTCAGGCTAAACAGGAGCTAGAATAACATGTTGACCATCATCATTACCACATGCTTTGATCTCCTTCCTAGGGTTCTCATCCACTTTGACATTTTCACTCTCAACTATCTTTCTCAACTTCTTATTATAGCATTGGTAGGATTTTCTTTTAGTTGAATATCCCAAGAAGATACCTTCATCACTTTGAGCATCAAACTTTCCTATATCCTCATCTCTCTTGATATAACATTTGCTACCAAATACTCTGAAATATCTCATAGTAGGAACATGACCGAACCATAGCTAATAAGGGGTCTTACCAATATCACCTTTGATATGAACTCTATTGAATGTGTAAATAGAAGTGCTAATGGCTTCTCTCTAGTAAATCTTTAGAACATTTCCTTCAATCAGCATATTCCTTGCAACATCCAAAACAATTGTGTTCTTCCTCTCAACAACTCCATTTTGTTGAGGGGTTCTAGGAGTAGATAATTGTCTTCTAATTCCATGCATCTCATAGAATGAATTGAACTCTCTGGAACAAAATTCTCCACCTCTATCAAATATCAGAGATTTCACCTTCAATCCAGACTCAGTTTCCACCTTAGCTTTGAATATTTGAATTTATCCAATGCTTCTGATTTCTCCTTCAAAAAGACAACCCACATCATCCTAGAATAATCATCAATTAGCAGCATAAAATATATATCACCCTGCACACTTCTAACATTTGTAGGTCCACATAGGTAAGTATGCACAAGATCTAGCAGTTCATCAGATGTATATTGTTTTCTCTTGAAGGAAATTCTTGTTTTCTTACCCAACTGACATTCCTTACATACCAGATTAATAGGCTTAATAATCTTAGGTAGATCTCTAACAACATGTGTAGAAAAGATCTTAATCATTGAATCAAAGTTCACTTGACACATCCTCCTATGCCAAAGCCAACTCTCATCTATCTTAGCAATCAAACAATTTTTCTCACCAACTTTCAAATAAAAAATGTTACCTTCAGTCTTAGTCTCATATGCAATCTTTATATCGTAGGCATTCAAGATCTTACATTTACCATCCTTGAATTATAGATCATAACCCTTATCAACCATCTGTCTAACACTTAAAAGATTATGCTTCAAGCCTTCAACATACAAGACATAATCAGTGTTATTCTTACCATCAAAAGAAATATAACCTCTCACATGGATTACACAGGCTTTGTCACATCCAAATCTAACTATTTCACCATCATACCTTTCCATGCTTACAAATTTTCTTTTATCACTAGTCATATGATGTGAGAAACCATTGTCAATCACCCATTCATCCTTTTCTTCTACCTTAGTAGCCAAAGCTTTCTCCTCAATAGAACAACTAGTGGAATCAATAGGTACAGGTCTATCTTCTTTAATGGAAATAAACACAACTTCATCTCCTTCTGATGCATAATAATAGTTCTTCTAGTTCCTAAACCTCTAGTTAGACTTGTAAGATTTGTCATACCTCTCATGCTTGTCATATCTATCATTCCTATCATGCTTAACAAACTTATCATACTTGTCATACTTAGCCATTCTCTCTGGGCATCTAGAAGCAAAAAATCCTATCTCATTGCAAGAGAAACATTTCAAGGGCAACTTTCCATCATACTTACCATCACCTTTAGGCAATCTCTGGGCAAGCAAAGCTTCAAGTTCATCAAGCTCTCTTTCTTTCTCTTTCATCTCTCTTCTCTTTCTTTCATATTTGGATATTTTGCACTCATCGGGATCATACTTTTGCTTACCAGATACAGACGCAGATGCTCTAAATGTTGTTTCAGACTTTCCATGTGATTCTCCAAACTCACTCAACTCAAATGTAGCAAGATTTCCAACCAACATATCTCTTGTCATTGTAGTCACACTTCATATCTTATCAATAGAAGCAACCTTATGTTTATAAGGAGGCAAAGATATCAACACCTTGGCAACAATTTCATCTTCCTCAATGCTTCCACCGACACATATGATACCTAGGACAAGGTCATTCACCCTAGCCATAAAAGAATGTATGTTCCCATCATCTCCCATCTTCAATGTCGTATTTTTCTTTTAAACTCTACAACTTAGAAACTTTAACCTGTTTATCTCCTTCATATAGAATCTCAAGCTTCTCCTAGATCTCACGTGCAGTCTGAAGTCCCATAACATTTGTCATTTCTAAATCAATAAAGGCACTAAGAGATGCTTCCTTCGCTTTAATATTATATTCTACTTCCTTAACCTCATCCAGAGTAGATGGTCCATTCTGAGGAACAACATAGGGATTATTTGTGATCTTCTAGTAATATTCTTCAAGACATTTCAAGCGCACCTCCATCCGGTTCTCCCATATAGTATAGTTTCTTATGTCAAACCTCAGACTGTCCTTCTTGAAAAGAATACCTTGATTTTTCATCTCGGATCTCCTCAAGTGATTAAACTTCTACCAGAGGATCTTGCTCTGATACCAATTTTTAGCAATAGCCAAGAAGGAAGACTGAGAGGGGGGGTGAATCAGTCTTCACCAGAATATAAAAATTTAAGCACAATAACAGATCTACCGAATTACAACAATAAACAAATAAGCAAATCAACAACACAACACACAACACCAAGATTTTGACATGGAAAACTCAGTTAAGGGAAAAACCATGATGGGAACCTACCCACAGTAAGATGATACTCTGCAGTAGTATATGAAAATATTACAATGGGGAATGCACATGCATTCAGGTACACTGCCTATAGCTCACTTCTCAAAAGATATTTGCTCAGAAGGCTACAACCCTCAGAGAAGTCTCACTAACTTACAATAAGATTCAGACTACAATTCGAAAGAAGTGAACTTAAAGAATAACATCTCCAAATACTTGGTTATAGTTCTAGTTAAGCATAATTATTTGATCAGCAACACTAATCTCACCTCAAACTCAACACCGAATGATAAATTACTTGTTCGCACATAAATATTTCTCTAATAATGCATACACAATATCGACGCTCAAACTACATGACTACATCACCTATATATACAATTCATCAACCTTTACAACAAGGTTGGCTAAACCCTCAGCCCTCAACTCACCATTATAAAATCACATCACATGATATAAAGATCAATCACTGAAACAATATAATTATTTACATAGCTTAGCATGGTCCTAAATCAAATTCCCAAATGATCAACTCCACCAAAAACCACACCAAGATCAACCGCAACATGCTACACCACCAGAAATACCGCATAACACACAAATCAATACCAGTTGATGAAAATCAACAAAAACTCACACAAGGATCAATATAGATTGCCAAAACAAATAGTACATAAATAGAAAACACCAACAAGCATGTTAGAACCATCTAAAATAGCTGCACCAACACCACTTATCAAATCTTCATCGATTAACATCTAGAAGCGCAAGAACATAACCAATCATCAACTGCCACAAAGAAAGATAACTTGCAGAGCACTAAATCACGATCTATCTGAAATGAAGATACACAAGATCTGATCACACCGGAACATACCAGAGGAAATACTGAACTCTACAAAATAGTGATCATCAAAACCAAACTACAAAACCGAATCAGAAAACCTTCCCAATTACACCAGAATAAATCACAAGAATATGTTGACATCAATGACAACAACATATCCTAATAGTAGCAATGACCAACCATATCCAATAGGTTGCTCAATGTAGAATTGTTCCTCAAGATCACCATTCAAAAAGGTTGACTTGACATCCAATTGATATACCTTGAAATCCTTATAAGCAGCATATGCAAGCAATAGTCTAACAACTTCAAGTCTAGCTACCAAAGCAAAATTATCCTCATTATCAATTCCTTCATTTTGTGAATATCCTTTGCATACCAATCTTGATTTATTTCTAACAACTTCACTAGCTTCATTCAATTTGTTCCTGAATACCCATTTAGTACCAATCATATTCTTGTCTTTAGGTCTAGAAACAAGTTCCCATCCATTGTTCTTTTCAATCTGATTCAATTCTTCTTCCAAGCCTTTAACCAATTTTCATCTTTGCAAGCTTTAACATCTTTAGGCTCAATTTTGGAAATCAAACATACCTCTACAGTATCTAGTCTTCTTCTAGTCATCACGCCTTTATTTTTATCACCAATGATCTAATTTTTAGAACAATTCAATCTTACATACCTCAGAGTCTTCTGATTATTCTAATTTTTAGGTTTCTGCACCTCTTCACTGGCAGCAACAATATCCTGATTAATTGCCTCTACTCGATCATTTTGCTTCAATTCTTCTATCTGAATTTTCTTGAACATTTCGATCATCATCATATCCACATGCTCTGATTTTTTTTCCATAGTTCTCATCAAACTTCACATTTGCACTTTCCACTATCTTTCTTAGTCTCTTATTGTAGAATTGATAGGATTTTCTCTTTGTTGGATATCCCAAGAAAATTCCCACATCACTTCTTGCATCAAACTTCCCTATATCCTCATCTCTCTTGATATAACACTTGCTTCAAAATTTTTGAAATATCTCACAGTAGGAACATGACCAAACCATAGCTCATAAGGAGTCTTACTAGAATCACCTTTTATATGCACTCGGTTGAATGTGTAAACAATAGTGCTAACACATTCTCTCCAATAGATCTTTGAAACATTCCCTTCAATCAACGTAGTCCTTGCAACATCCAAGATAGTTTTGTTCTTCCTTTCAATAACTGTATTTTGTTGTGGGGTTCTAGGAGTAGATAATTGTCTTCTAATTCCATGTTTCTCATAGAATGAGTCAAACTCACCAAAACAAAATTCTCCTCTGTTAGATCTCAAACATTTCAGCTTCAATCCTGTCTTAGTTTCAACCTTTTCTTTGAATATCTTGAATTTGTCCAATGCTTATGATTTTTTCCTCAAAAAGGTAACCCACGTCATCTTGGAATAATCATCAATTAGTAACATGAAATACCTATCACCCTGCACACTTCTTATACTTGTAGGTCCACATAGGTCAGTATGCACAAGATCTAGCAATCCATCATATTAATACTGCTTACTCTTGAAACAAATCCTTGTTTGCTTTCCCACTTGATATTCCTTACATATCGGATTAGCAGGTTTAATAATTTTAGGCAAATCTCTATCAATTTGAGTAGAACTGATCTTAATCATTGAGTCAAAATTAACATGACACATTCTCCTATGCCACAACCAACTTTCATCAATCTGAGAAATCAAGGAAATTTTCTCACCGACATTCAAATGAAAGATATTACCTTCAGTCTTAGTTCCTGATGCAATCGCTATACCAGAGGCATTTAGGATCTTGCATTTTCAATTCTTGAATTGCAAATCATAACCTTTGTCAACCATTTGTCCAACACTTAAAAGATTATTCTTCAAACCTTCAACATACAAGACATCATCAATGCTATGCTTACCATCAAAGGAAATAGAACCTCTACCATGGATCACACAAGATTTGTCATCTCCAAATCTTACTATTCCACCATCACAGTTCTCCATATTTATAAATTTTCTTTTATCACCGGTCATATGATGTTAACAACCATTGTCAATCACCCATTCATCATTTTTTTCAACTTTAGTAGCTAAAGCTTTCTCCTTAATAGTGCAGCTTGTGGAATCAATAGGTATCGGTCCATCTTCTTTAATAGAAATAAACACAATTTCATCTCCTTTTGATTCTTCATTTGTAACACCTTCATCAACAACATAATAATAGTTTTTCTGATGTTTATACTTCTGGTTAGGCTTTTAAGACTTATCATACTTCTCATACTTCACATATCTATCATTCTTATCATGTTTATCAAATTTATCATGCCTATCATATTTAGACATTCCCTCCAACCACCTAGAAGCAAAATGTCCTATCTAGAGAAAAATTTCAGAGGCAATTTTCCATCATACTTACTAGCTCCTTTAGGAAATCTTTGGGCAATCAATGCTTCAAGATCATCCAATTATCTTTCTTTCTCTTCCATCTCTCTTCTCTCTCTCTTTCATATCTGAATATTCTACATTCTTCTGGATCATACTTTTGCTTTCCAGATATAGATGCTTTAAATGTTGTCTCAGAGTTTCCATGTGATTCACCAAATTTGCTCAATTCAAATGCAACAATCTTTCCAACTAACATATCTATTGTCACAATAGTCACACTCTAGATCTCATCAATAACAACTACCTTATGTTTGTAAGCACGAGGCAATGATCTCAGCACCTTAGCAACAATTTCATCTTCTTCAAGGGTTCCACCAGCACATTTGATACCTAGGACAAGTTCATTCACCTTAGCCATGAAGGATGTTATGTTCTCATCTTCTCTCATTTTCATCATCTCATACTTCCCTTTAAAACTCTGCAACTTAGCAACTTTGACTTGTTTATCTCCTTCATACAAGGTCTCAAGCTTCTCCCAAGTCTCATGTGCAGTCTTAAGTCCCATCACATTAGTCATCTTAGAATTAGTCAAGGCACTCAACGATGCTTCCTTATCTCTAATGTTATTTTCAACATCCTTGATCTCAACAGCAGTAATCGATCCATTCTAAGGAATATAATAGGAATCCTTGTAATCTTACAGTAATCCTCTCCAATATATTTCAAGTACACCTCCATCCTATTCTTCCATATAACATAGTTACTTCCATCAAATCTTGGACTCTCCTTCTTAAAAATAACAACTCCATTCACCATCCTGAATCACCTCAAGTGGTCAAGCTTCTTCTGGAGGATCTAGCTCTGATACCAATTGTTGGCAACAACAATGAAGGAAAACTGAGAGGGGGTGGTGAATCAATTTTCACTAGATTAGCAAACTTAACCCCAAATGCAAATCTGATTAACTAAAACAACAACAAAGATAAGAAAATTGATAGCACAACACACAACACCAAGATTTTGACATGGAAAACCTGGTTAAGGGAAAAACCATGACAGGAACCTACCCATAATAAGATGATACTCTGCAATAGTATGTGAAAATAATTACAATGGGGAATGCACATGCATTCAGGCTCACTGGATACAGCTCATTGCTCAAAATACAATAACTCGGAAGACTACAACCCTTAGGGAAGGTTTACTACCTTACAAGGAAGTCTCACTAACTTATAAAATATTTGGACAACAATCTGAAATCAAATGAACTGAAAGAATAGCATCTATAAATGCCCGATGATAGTTCCGTTTAAGCACATTTGTTTACTCTACAACACTCCAATCTCTGCTCAATCACAATGTTGAAGAATGTATTCGCTTGTTCGCACCTTTACCATTCTCTGATAATGCAAACACTTCATCAATACACAATTTACATGACTATACCATCTATTTATACACTTCATCAACCTTGACTACAAGGTCGGCTCAACCCAAAAAGACCTAATTACAAAATTTCAACACCCGATACAAAGATCAACCACTAGACCAATATAATGATATACATGACATATCAAATTTTAAAACATGCAACACCACTAGAATCAACTCCAAAATCAACCGCAATAGGCTACACCACCAAATAGGTCTCATATCATGAAGAACACCATCGGATAAACAAAGCACCAAAACCATGCACAATGACCAATGTAGATCATCAAAACAAATAGGAAATAATAAGGAAACACCAACAAGCACCTTAGAATCATTTTTAATAGCTACACCAACACCACTTATCAAATCTTCATTGATCAACATCTGAAACTCAAGAACACTCAAACAATAGTAACTGCCACGAGGAAAGATAACTTGCGAAGCACCAAATCACAAACCATCTAAAATAAAGATACTTAAGAACTGATAACTCAATTATGAATGCTGAGTACCAAATTGGTACTAAGTGGGGGGGGTGAATCAGTATAGGTACAAAAACTTTTTCCTAACCGGTTTGATTGCAGACTGTAAATTACTAGCAATCTCTAACACTAGTTCAAACCATACTACTACCGGTTGAACACAATGCAACTGTGAAAGACATGAACTGGTCAAAATTCTTAGCTTTCCACACAACCTACTTCCTCATTTCTATTTTGTCCTTATGCATAAACATATAATCTATCATTAGAAATGTAATAACTTACTAGTATAACATGATTCACCGCTTGATAGAGAACAACAAAGCATCACATGAAAGAGGCATCACACATGACACACACATTTTTCACGTGGAAACCCAACTAGGAAAAACCACGGTGGGGATGAATAACCACAAGCTAATTTGAACTCTTTTGAAGTCCGCTCTGTTAGAAGCCTAGTCCGATTAAAGACTATTACAACAGGTTCTGTTAGGAACCAATCCTATTAGGGATCACCTAGTTAAGGGATGGCTAGAATACCCGGTTAGGGGTTAAACCCTGTTAGAGGTTACCTTGTTAGAGGATTTTATGAACTCAAAGGCTTTGAGTCGCCCTGTTAAAGGATTTACAACAAGTTGGTTAAAGCTACCCGGTTAAGGGATTTTCCATCTGTTGAAGTAGTTAAAGATCAATAGGTATTACAATGATCTAGTAATAGCACTCAATGTCAATGCAGATCCACTTTACTTCCTTCCTTCTGCACACACACTATGAAGGTATCAATCCTCTCATTTGGTCTGGCAAGAATCATGTATCTCTGCACTTAGATACACACACAACATTTTTCAACAACCTCAACATGAAACACAACATTGACCTTATAGAACACAGATAGGTCGGCAACATAAACCCTAAACCCTAAACACTTAGGTTGAGCAATTGATCGGTTCAATCCTAACCATTGAACACTTTGCATTTGAATAAAATGGTCTTGAGGTAGATAGGATCAATCTCCTTCATGCAAAATCCTTCACGTGCATGAGACTGATGTGGCAACACGATCTGATCTCCATTATAATGCTAACTCATCACACAATCTCATTGGTTTGAATCACATAGGCTTGGAACACTTCAACCAGAAACCCTGAAGCTAAGACTACCAACCGGTAGTCCTACCACACTTCATGTATCGGTTCTCATCCTGACATACCGGTGCCAGTTCACAACATCATACCAGTTCACTTGGATAAGCATATATACCGGTTTACACCACCATACCGATTCTCTTTGCTAGTTGCTTAACTTCAATATACCGGTTCACTTCTTAGCATATTGACATCAATGACAACATACAATATCATCATGTCATCATACTCTTGCACATATGCCAACAATCTCCCTCTTTGGCATTGATGGAAATATACAAAGATAGCACTTAGCATCACATCTTCTCCCTATTGCTGCAGATATCTTCCCCGCTTCACATCTTCTCCCCCTTTGACAACAATGCCAAAGTGGAGGCACAAGCTTCCCTGTTCCACTATGTTGCTCCCCCTGAGGAGTAGCATCCTTCAACACATCAATCATAAAAAAGATTGGACATTGCAATACTTGACTGATGTGGAGCACATACTTTTAGTTCACCTCTTGAAGGGTCAACACCTCTAACTCACCTCTTAGATAGGTAAAAGTAGCCTTTGGTGGAGGCTTGGTGAATATGTCTGCTAACTGCTCCTTACTGGGAACATGTTCCAATGCCACCTCTTTGTTCTGAACCTTTTCCCTCAAGAAATGATACTTGAGTTCAAAATACTTGGTTCTAGCATGTAAAACCAGATTCTTGGAAATGTTAATTGCACTTGTATTGTCACAGAATACTTACTGGTTCAGATACAGGAACTTTGAAGCCATTCAATACATTCTTCTTCCAAATAGTTTGGGTACAGTTCATAAAAGCTCCAACATACTCTGCTTCTGCTGTAGACTAAGAGATACAACTCTACTTTTTACTCATTCATGAGACCAATCTACCACCGAGAAATAATGCACCACCGGTTGTGCTCTTCTGACCATCTACATTACCAACCCAATCAGCATCTGTGAACACTTTCAGGTTGAACTCATTATTGTATGGATACTATAACCCATAGTCAATAGTTCCTTTCAGATATCTAAGAATCTTCTTGACTACTACCAAGTGGGATTATCTTGGGCTTGAAACCAAGCGGTAATACCCACTACATGTGCAATGTTCGGTATGCTATGCACTACATAATGCAACTTACCAATCTTTGATCGGTATTCCTTCTCATTTACCATTGCTGAGTCATCTTCTTTTGATAGTTTACAACCAGTCACCATTGGTGTACCAACTAGTTTACTATCTTCCATGCCAAAGGTCTTCAACACCTCTTTGACATACTTGGACTGAGTAATAAAGATTCCATCTTTCATTTGTTGAATCTGTAGTCCAATGAAGAACTTAATATCCTCTATGAGTGTCATCTCAAATTCCTTCTTTATCTCATCGGCAAAATCATGACTCATCTTGTCATCTCCTCCAAAGATGATGTCATCAACAAATACGTCACAGATCAGAATATGATCTCCTTCTGATTTCAAGTGGATATTGCTATCTTCACTTGTTCTTTCAAATCTAATCTTCAGAAGATGGGAGTGCAAGTGTTCATACCAAGCTCTAGGTATACAAGGATTTATGTAGCCTACACACCATGTCACTATCTTCTGATAGGGCAAACCCATCTAGTTGCTCTATATACACCTCCTCTTAAAGTATTCCATTTAGGAATGTAGATTTTACATCCATTTGGTATACCTTGAATCCTTTAAAAGCTGTACATGCAAGAAGCATATGAACTCCCTCCAATCTGGTTACTGGAGCAAAGGTTTCTCCATAGTCTTCTCCTTCTTCTTGAGTATTCCCCTTACACACCAGTCTAGCTTTGTTTCTTATCACTATCCCATCTTCATTCAGCTTATTTCTGAAAACTCATTTCGTACCAATGACATTTTTATGCTCTGGTCTGGGTACCAAGGACCATGTACCATTCTTTTCTATCTGATCAAGTTCCTCTTCCATTGCCTTGATCCAATGTTCATCTTTATGTGCCTCTTTCAATGATTTAGGCTCAAATTCAGAGATCATACATGATTTTTCTCTGACCTTTCTTCTTGTAAGAATTCCTGCATGTTTGTCTCCTATGATTTGCTTTGGATCATGATTGAGTTTGACATACCTAGGTATATTCTTAATAGCTTCCTCTTTCTTTTCTTCATCATCCTCATCTTCATCAGCATCTACCGATGTAGAAGCACAGTTGCTAGTAGTTGCTGGTACTGGGCAAATTTGCAACTGGTTCCCAGAAGGTTACTACCAGTTCATCTCCTGCATGGTCTCTGCCGGTTTCCTCAGATTTGTCAGAGTTTTCATCAACCCTAACATTGACACTTTCAACAATTCTCTGAGTCCTATTGTTGAAATATTTGAGAGATTTTCTCTTAGTGGAATACCCTAGGAGTATTCCCTCATCACATTTGGTATCAAACTTAAATTGATGTTCACTCCTCTTGATATAACATTTACTACCAAACACTCTGAAGTAGCTTACCACTAGTGTCTTACCGGTCCAGTACTCATAAGGAGTCTTATCCTTTCCATTCTTGATGAGTACTTGGTTCATTGTGTAGACTATAGTGCTCACCGCTTCTCTCCAAAAGGTGTGAGCGACCTTTCCTTGGATCAACATAGTGTTAGCCACTTTAACCATAGTCCGATTCTTCCTCTCTGCTAGGCCATTCTGCTATGGAGTCCGGGGGGTAGACAATTGCCTCTTGATGCCATTCTCTTCACAATTTTTGTTGAATTCATTGGAAGTGAATTCCTCTCCTTAATCAGTTCTAAGGCATTTGATTCTTCTACCACTTTCCTTTTCTACCAGTGCTCTGAAGGATTTGAACTTTCCAAAAGCTTCAGATTTGTCCTTCAAGAATGTGACCCACATCATTCTTGAGCAATCATCTATAAGAATCATAAAATACCTATCTCCCTGCACACTCCTAGTCTTCATAGGACCACACAAATCAGTATGCACAAGATCAAGTAAGTTGTCAGCAGTGAAAGATTTACCTTTGAAGGTTGAGGAAGACATTTTTCCCAGTTGATACTCTCTGCACAAAGGATTTTCTGGTTTGCTCAGCACAGGTAATCCTCTAACTGCCTTGGTCTTACTGGCCTTCACAATGTTATCAAAGTTTACATGGCAGAGTCTCCTATGCCATATCCAGCTATCATCAAACTTAGCCATGAGACATGTACTTATATTTGCATTCAGCTGAAATAAGTTACCTTTGGTCTACATACTAGTGGACATCAGTTCACCATTCTTTCCTTTGATTTTGCAGACTCCATTTTTGAATTCCAGAGTGAGTCCACCATCATTTAGCTGTGCAACACTCAATAGATTGTGTCTGAGACCTTCCACCCAATACACATTGTCAGCATTGCTCTTTCCATTTAGAGAGATGGACCCTCTGCCTTTGACCATACATGGTGCATCATTACCAAAGCGAACCACACCACCATCATACTCTTCCAAGGATATAAACATGCTCCGATCACTAGTCATATGGTGAGAGCAACCACTGTCAATAATCCACTCATTGGAATTATCAAAGTGAGAGATAGGAGCCTTCTTGTCTGACACATCCTCCTTGATAGCAACAAACACAATATCTTCATTTTCTTCATCTTCTAATTCCTCATCTGTGACACCTTCATCAACTACTGCAAAACAGTTTCTCCGGTTTCCTCCTTTGAATTTCTTGAACCTTTCCTATTTGTCCTTGCTATCACCATTAGGATAGTTTATAGCTATGTGTCCTATCTAGTTACAAGAGAAGCATTTCAAAGGAAGCTTACCACTGTATTTTCCGGTTCCCTTAGGAAGTCTCTTGTCAAGAAGAGCTTCAAATTCCATCAGAATCTCCTCAACATCCATTTCTTTGCTCTGTCTTGGTTCACCACTGGTGTTTGCTTCTTTTCCTTTTTTGGATGGTGCAGCAGATGCTCTAAAAGTTGATTCAGTCCTCTAAACAGTTCCATCAAAATTATTTATCTCATAGGTTGTTAATTTTGCAATGATGGAGTCTAGGGATACCTTAGTCTTGTCTATTGATCTCAACTCTAGAATAGCAGCAAGCCTTATTGCATAGACCGGTAATAGAGATCTCAAAACTTTGCTAACAACGGTGGAATCTTCCATTTTACCACCTGCACTCTTGATATCTCCAACAATGGTTTTGATTCGTATTCCATATTGTTGAATGGTCTCACCTTCAACCATCTGCATGTCTTCAAACTTCCCTCTAAGGATTTCTTCCTTAGCTTGTTTTACATGCTCATCACCGCCATAGATACTCTCAAGAGTATCCCATACTTCTTTGGGATTGTCTTTATCTTGGACATCAATAAACTCAATGTTAGATAAGCTACTGATTAGGGCTTCCATGACTTGCCCATTCTCTTGAATATCTCTCTTTTGGTCATCGGTGAGAGTACTGGTAGGGATAACATAAATGTTCTCAACATAGCTCTAATGTTAAGCACCCATGCTTCTGATGTATATCTTCATTCTGTCCTTCCATATTTTAAAGTTATCTCTGTTGAACTTTGGACCTTCCCTCTTCATCATTACAATAGGATCTTTCCCTCAAACGGTTAAGCTTACAATACAGAGGACCTGGAGGACGCTCTGATACCAATTGATAACTCAATGATGAATGCTGAGTACCAAAATGGTTTGATTGTAGACTGTAAATTACTGGCAATCTCTAACTTTGATTCAAACCAGACTACTACCGGTTAAACACAGTGCGACTGTGAAAGACATGAACTGGTCAAACTTCTTAGCTTTCCACACAACCTACTTCCTCATTTCCATTTTGTCCTTATGCATAAACATATAATCTATCATAAAAAATGTAATAACTTACTAGTATAACATGATTCACCGCTTGATAGAGAACAACAAAGCATCACATGAAAGAGGCATCACACATGACACACATATTTTTCACGTGGAAACCCAACTGGGAAAAACCATGGTGGGGATGAATAACCACAAGCTGATTTGAACTCTTTTGAAGTACGCTTTGTTAGAAGCCTAGTTCGATTAAAGACCGTGACAACAGGTTCTGTTAGGAACCGATCCTGTTAGGGATCACCCAGTTAAGGGATGGCTAGAGTACCCGGTTAGGGGTTAAACCCTGTTAGAGGTTACCTTGTTAGAGGATTTTATGAACTCAATGGCTTTGAGTCACCCTATTAAAGTATTTATAGCAAGTTAGTTAAAGCTAGCTGGTTAAGGGATTTTTCATCTGTTGAAGTAGTTAAAGATCAACAGGTATTACAATGATCTGGTAATAGCACTCAATGCCAATGCAGATCCGCTTTAGTTCCTTCCTTCTGCACACACACTATGCAGGTATCAATCCTCTCATCTAGTCTGGCAAGAATCATGTATCTCTGCACTTAGATACACACACAACATTTGCCAACAACCTCAACATGAAACACAACATCAACCTTATAAAACACAGATAGGTCGGCAGCATAAACCCTAAACCCTAAACACTTAGGTTGAGCAATTGATCGGTTCAATCCTGACCATTGAACACTTTGCATTTGAATACAACAATCTTGAACAAATCTCAAGACATTCTCCATCGTTCGTTCTTCACTACTTCATGGAGGCGATAACCCATCATCTGTTCTCCACCGTTTGCAAAGACTTCACACATTCCCGAGGTAGATAGGATCAATCTCCTTCATGTAAGATCCTTCACGTGCACAAGATTGATGTGGCAACACGATCTGATCTCCATTATAATGCTAAGTCATCACACAATGTCATTGGTTGAATCACACAGGCTTGGAACACTTCAACCAAAAACCCTGAAGCTAAGACTACCAATTGGTAGTCCTACCACATTCCATGTACCAGTTCTTGTTCTGACACTGGTTCCGGTTCACTTGGACAAGAATACAGCTTCACTTATTGCACATATACCAGTTTACACCACCATACCGGTTCTCTTTGCCAATTGCTTAATTTCAATACACCGGTTCACTTCTTAGCATATTGGCATCAATGACAACATACAATATCATCATGTCATCATACTCTTGCACATATGCCAACAAGAACATCATACTCTTGCACATATTGGCATCAATGACAACAACATATCCTAGTAGTAGCAATGTCCAACAATGAAATTCCTTGAAGTCTCTCTGCTACCCTTTTTGTCTTTGCATTCTATTTTTCTGCTCTTACCTAGTTGAATACTCCGTTCTACTCAATTCTCTCTCTCTCTCTCTCTCTCTCTCTCTCTCTCTCTCTCTCTCTCTCAGCCACAGTAGATGATCCAAATGCACACACACACACCTTTTCTTCACTTTTTGCCTAAGGTCAACTCAACCACCTCAGTTATGTCACTTCAAAGCTATGTCCTGCCGGTCATTTCTATACATACAAGATTTCCCTCCAAGAAAAGAATTTTAAAAATGATCTTGTCCTCTAAGAAAAAATCTTATCTGTAAGAAGAGACATGTATCCGCCCACCATTGATGCATTTCATTTGGTCTTAGATTGACATCAGAAAGTAGGATACTAAAATGAGTAACCCTCGTTCATCTTAAGTGAACTTGTCGTGTCAACTTAAACACTTTTGGAATCCTCATTTGCAAAATCTCATCAACTGAAGATTGAGTGTCATCTTAGAGCCGTCAGCCAAATGCACTTAGATTCTCATTAAATGCTCCCTTGAATCTAATTAGAGTTTCAAACAGCTTGGATTAGTTTATTCTGTTGGGAATTAGTGTTCACATAGGTGTTATAAATTGGAGTTTATGTGAGTTAGTGTTATGAATAAAAGTCATAATATTAAGTTGTTGACAAACAACTTAATATTATTGATAGGTAATAGGTTAATGGTATGGATGGGTTTCCATTGAGTTGTTAAAACAACTCAATATATTTAGTAGAGTTGTTCCCAAAAAAAAAAACATTTTTGAAATCCTATAAATATGTAAAGTGTCTGAACGAAAAATCAATGAGAATAGAATCACGTATTAATTTATTTTGATTAAGAGCTTCTTAATCTTTGTCCATATTTCTTATATGGTATCAGAGCGGGTTCATATTCTGTGCTTCTGATAAGGAGAGAATATTGGCTTTTTAAATGCCCATATCATAGCAGATATTATCAGATCTTGGCAATTTTGTGGAAGGCCCACATGATTATCATTTTGGATGGCCTATCGATCCGTGGACTGCTTATTCTCTAGATCAATATTATTGAGAGCATGTGTCTTATTATTTGTCTAAGGAGGTTAACGCTTTAGCTGTGTGCATTATATCAGACATTCTTTGCCTTGGTATAGGTCGCAGGAAACCACTCTTAATTTGGTGCTATCTTCCTTTTGGGTAGCATACTCCAGATCAAGATCAGGGACAAATCAACTAGGAATGTGGGGAGATGAACCTCTCTCACCACAACATGTAGATAATGACATTCTGAGCATCTAGAGCCATTGAATAGCCTTGGAATCAGGCGAATTCATATTTTGATTGCATTCCTTCAAAGAGGCTTGTGTGTAGTGATCAAACTTTGACTAGATCTTATTCTTGCTAAGACATTGTGTGCAGTAAGAACGTCTTTTCTTAGCTAACTGTGAAGATCATAGTTGAAGGAGAAGGGTGATTGAGTGTGCAAATAAAATTTGTCTGTATTCATCGTGGACAAGATATATGGAGACAAAAGGAGGGCCGATCTAGGTAATGGAACATTCAACGCTCAGCTTGCCTATGAGATCATGTGGAAACTCCTTCGTATGCCTTCCTGCAGTAAGATATCCATAAATATCAAGCAAGTATCGAGTATGATCATGTTTTGTTTTATATTATATCAATACTTAGAATGTGAGTCAAGTTAGTCTACGTAGATAGATTGACTGTTAATGATAAGTTTTAGATTAATTTTAAATTATTATAATTTGACCGTCTCTAAGTGTGATTGAGTCAAGTTGTATTTGTTTTTAAGAATATTTTATGTGAGTCTAAAAGTCCAATGAAAATATTGTATGCAACTCAAAGTCAAGTTGTATTATTATTTTAGTTGAAAAAGGTGTTATTGTTTTAATTGTAATTGGACGTATTATCATTTGTACGCGACGTTCATTTTGAGGGGGTCAAATAATATTTTTTTAAATGGAGAAAAATAGTGTGTTGATGGAGAAATTTGAAGGTTCAAAATTTCACACTTGGTAGATCAAATTACAATTCATCCTTATTGAAAAGGATCTATGGGATGCGGTAAGTGGAGCAACGACAAAACCAACTGATGTTGATGAACTTGCAAAGTGGACTGCTAAGGATCGAAGGGAAATAACTCTAATTGGTCTTGGATTGTCAGATGCATACCTCCATCATATCAACTTAAAAAAGACCTCAAAGGAAGTGTGGGATGGTTTGAATGCTTTATTTGGATCACAAGCAATGAGCACAAAGACGAGCTTAAAGAAAAAATTGTTTGGGCTAAAAATGGCGGAAGGGGATAATATTGTTTAACATATCAATAAGTTTCATTCTTTATTGAATCAACTAGCCGGGATAAAAGCTATAGTGGATGATAATGATGCTAAAGCCATTTTGTTAAATAGCATGACTCCTAGTTGTAGTAATATTGTATTCACATTGAACAAAGTAAATGATAGCCTAAAAGATACAATATCTACTCTAATTGATGAGGAAGCTAAGAAAATTGAGCCAATTTAAGAGAAAACTGCAATGTTTTGTACAAATAAATTGAACCGTTCCTTCAAATCCAATTCTTCAACATCAAAGGGAAATTGTTTTTCAAAGAATAGAATTTTGTGCTACTATTGTAAGAAGGGACACATTGTTATGAATTGCACTAAGCGTGTCAAGGATCTCCTTGATGGAAAGCTAAATATAGATAAGGCATTGACTGCAAATGATGATGAAGAGTGCCTTCATGGGGTAGCTATTGAAGACCCTTCACATGAAGACAGTGAGGAGGAATATGTTGTCTAAATGAAACTCACTAGAGATTGGAGGCACAGGAGGCTAGAGGAAATTTAGCGACCTCTCGCCAGTCACTAGCGATGGGGTCACAAAACTGCATTAGTGACAAAATAACTTGGCCAAAATGATTAAAGCCAAGATTGGTTTCTAGGTGGCAGTGGCAACCATCTCATATCATTTGTGATTAAAGTGGCAATGATATTAAATGGTGGCTACATATGCGACAACAAAGACTTGGTTCTCAACCTTTGTAAGTTGTGGATGGATATGTTTGTCCCCAATCACTATTGTTGGTTTTATGTGAACGGATATGTTTGTCCCCATTCACAAGTTGACTGGATGTGTTTGTGCCCAATCGCAAGAGTTTTAATTATGATAGGATGTGTTTGTAGTTGTTCATGACCGATGTTGGATAGATGTGTTTGTCCCTATCCAAATTTTATGTAATACCTTGGGTATATGTGTTAGTCCCTATCCTTGAATGGAAGTACTAAGCATAGTGAGGATAATTTCACTATTACTTCTTCTAAGTAGAAGTGTTTGCCACAATTACTTCTTCTGAGTAGAAGTGTTTGCCCCTACTCTTATCTTATAGTGTTTGGTGAGCTACTATGTGCAATCATCAAGTATTGTGATGTACTCTCACCCCATGTTCACACTAAGGGGGGGTGTTGGGAATTAGTGTTCACATAGGTGCTATAAATTAGAGTTTATGTGAGTTAGTGTTATGAATAAAAGTCATAATATTAAGTTGTTGACAAACAACTTAATATTATTGATAGGAGACATGATAATTAATTATTATGTTTGTTGTAGTTTGTTAGATAGGTAATAGGTTAGTGGTATGTATGGGTTTGCATTGAGTTGTTAAAACAACTCAATATATTTAGTAGAGTTGTTGTGAGTTGTTCCCTAAAAAATAGAATTTTTGAAATCCTATAAATACGTAGAGTGTTTGAATAAAAAATCAATGAGAACAGAAGCACGCATTAATTTATTTTGATTCAGAGCTTCTTAATCTCTATCCATATTTCTTATATATTCTTCTCTTCATCCGAGCTTTGTATTTGTCTCATCCAAGTGGAATCCATTTGTCATGTATGTGCACATCTTCTTCAAATTTGATTTGTCTTTATTTTTTTTAATGTTCCATGTCATCAGAAAAATTGTATTTATCTTCTATCCAACCTTCATCAAATGCCCACGTGGACCATTTTCATATCGAGCTACAATTGTGTCATCAAACCCTCTGATTCGGTCAAAAAATGGGCATGGGGTTTTATCGGCAAGAGACATCAAAGTCATGATGAAGAAACCTTATCGCTATATCTCTAAGTGGTTGGCACGAAGCAAAGTGGATTATACCGAAACCCAGTCTCACAAAAAAGAAAACACTTCGCCAAGATGGGATGGTTGTCACATCGACACAGAGCATATGTCACCCAGACATCTATCAATCACACTAAAGCATAAGTATTCCATGTAGCAACAAAGAGGTGCCCAAAGGGAAAGAAGGTCTTGCCGAAAGGGCAAGTCTTTGAAAAATGACTTCCCACATTGCGAGGCCCACACAAACTATCACGATCTGGGAGGAAAAATCTATTGCTGCCACATGACACCATGGAGCATGATGAAGGAGGGCCCCATACGATCACAATGCAACATGAAAACCCAACCAGTGGTAGACACATGGATCCATGAACTGTGGGCTAGGGTTTACTTTAGTGGTGAATATTCGCCAATGGCGAATATTTCACGTCAGCGACCTGGAAAATGGTGAATATATTGTACCAATCGGGGGTGGCCATGTCGCTTGGATTTTATAAATATTCATCAAATGCATGGTCCAATCACCCATTGTTTTATGTAATTAATTGTATCTCTATCAAGATTCTACCAATAGAATCTACGTTTTCCAACATGGTTATTCAATATTTTTGCCTACATTTTCCGAGGTTGTCTTAATAGATGACCATAATTTACCAATAGCCATATAAGTATTTATTGGCCAGGAGGACCCAATTCGCCTGGCATTTTTCGGAAGCATGTCTGAATTCACCCCAATTTTTGCTATCTCTATTATAATTACCAATTAATTGGATGATCCATAATCACCTCAAAAATTATATAAGACATGTTATAGTTGATTCACCAAATATTTGTATACCATATAAAATTCCCACCGAATTCACCAAATAAGGATTGGTATAAATATAGAAAAAGATCAGATTTATCTCTACACAATTTGGTCAGTTCTGAGCTCTCAATTCAGATCACTAATGAAGTTTTAGACCAAGAACAACCATTGTTGCTGACTACATTGGTGATTTCTAGTGACCTAAAGGTAAGTGATCATATTTTTGAAGTGTTATAATATTATTCTGAATTCATCTCTATCTATTTTCATTTTTGAGTTCATTCTTATTCAATGGTCACCTGGGAGACCTTAGACATCTAGATTGTAGGTCATAGGGTCAATGAATCATATAGTCTATTATTACTTCTTCAACAAGTCGATATTTTTTTGTAGCCTTTATTTCATTGGAGATATCAAGTAGGAAGAAGGGTAGGAATCCTGAATGTGGGGAAGGCCAAGAGAGGCCAACAAAACGCAGAATGGTGTCTTCATACTTTGGCATTGGCAAAGATTGTGGTGAAAATCAGGAAGGTACATCACCACAAGTACAAGAACAATATTCACAACCTACACTGCATATTGAACAAGGCGGCGAACTAGATATCTTAGATCATGATGAACTTGAAGAATATTTTCTGGTAGATACCTAGGTTAGCCAAAATGATATAATCGACTTGGGTGATAATGCAACAGATGATAATGTAGGGAAGGGGAAAAGAAAAGCCAAATAAAAAAAGAATCAACCCAAATCAAAAAAGGACCAGGAGTGGGATATGTCAGTGAGGAATTTTCAAATTAATTAGGTGTCAAAGTATCCATTCATTAAATTAGTGGAGAATCCAATTAAAGGTGAGCCTCCAATAGAATGCAAGTGTAAGATTTGCACTTGGAAACATAAAAAGGAAAAGAGGTTGTAGCTAAAAATTGACACCATAGAAAAGCATATGGGTAAAGTTTACGAAAACAAATGATAGATGGAGTTGAAAAATCAGAGATAAGATGGAAAACAAAGGAGGAATGTAAGCATGTGAGGAATGTCGAAGAATTTTATTTTCAAGAGAAAATATAGACAAAGCCTGCTGAAGTTAAAGGCTCTATTGAAGCTATCCTTGGAAAAGTAATGCAAATAGAACAACTAGGAAAAGTTGTTCAGTTAAGTGTTTTTTTTAATATATTGAGCAGAGGGCGTGCTATGATAGATTACCCATCAATGAGTGGTTTATTACACTTTTTGAAAGTTCCCAATGATCCTAATAGTCACTGGTCACTAAACAGTGGATGTGAATGGGCAAGTTGTCTTGCTAAGGTTGAAAAAGAAGATGTAAAGGAAAAAATAAGAGAGTCAAACTTTATTGTGTTGTGTTTAGACAAAGTTACGACAATAGATAATACTTCATGGGTATGCATGCATGTTTATATTGTACAAAATCATGCCCGCCAACCTCATCTACTATCTGTTGCTAAAATGAAGGATAGTGTGATAGAGAAACACTTATTTCAACTAGTAAAGAGTTGTTTAACTAAATATGGAGATATGTATGATAGGATGATTGCAAGGTCATAAGAATGTCTTTGTACAAAGATGGAAAGTTCTTGTGCACCCTACATTATTGACATTCACTGCATGGCCCACAAAATCAATCTAGCTTTTGGAATTGTGAGCAAGCATGCTCCAGTAAAAAAAAATGAACATTTAATCAGAGATCTCTACTCACACTTCTGTCAAAGTCCAAACAATTTATGGAATTTTAACACTTTTCTGATGGAATAACCGATGGGAAGAAGCTTCTTAAGGATAATGATACTAGATGGATCTCTTTGGATGGACTAACCCATTGAGTTTTTTTCAGAATATCCATCCTCCATTGGACTATTTCACACAAATCATGATGAATCAGAGCAACCAAAATTTCGTGACCTTCTTCAAAGGTTAAATAATATAGAGACACTCTTAACTTTAGCAACTCTTCTCCCCATGCTAGAGGAAATGAGGAATATTATGAAAAAAGCCTAGCAAAGAGCTATGCATATTGTAGAATATGCTAAGCTATGTAAGATGGCATGCCTCACCCTCGATAATCTCTATGGATCTCAACCAAAATTATCTGATAAAAAATTTGGTAAGTGGAAAACACTCATAGATTTGAACAATCCTAATAAATTTTTATAGATCGGTGCAAACAGGGAGTTATGTGCAAGTGTATGTGGAGTTGAGATACCAATGCACTTCTTTTCCATGGTTGAGCCTGAGGAACCAAGAAAGTGCCCCAAGAAGCGACTAGCAAGAGTTACAAGGGAAGAGTTTAGCAAGATTGTTGAGTTTGTAACTTGATCTATGAAGAAAATTGCTTATGATATTTCCTCACATATTCGAAGTATATTCCCTCTTGAGAAACTACTTGAAGCCATGTTTATTGTGTTTCCTCAATATTGGAACCTCAAGAGTTCAATTGATTTTCGAACTAAGCTACTGACTTTGATAAATCAATTTTGCAAATCCAAAGAATTTAATGGAGTAACTATAAATGAAATTTTAAATGAAACTCTTCTTAGAGATTAATCAACCCATTTTGCATACACTATGAGGGAATAATATGACGTAATGGAGAACCCCCATGAAGATGGATTAGTAACAAGGCTTTGGACAAATCTAGGTCAGAGTGAAGTGATGTGTGATTCAATATTACAATATTTCAAGCTTGTTTCTTTATGTCTTACCATGATATTTGGTTTGATGGAGAATGAGAGAGTTTTTAGTGCTTTGGGGTTCCTAAAATCAAAGCTACGAAACAAACTAGACAAGAATTTGGAAAATTGCTTAAGGCTCTATACATCTAGGTATGATGTCCACACTTTTCCTTACGATAGCACACTGAAAATATGGAGGTCCAAATGTGAAAGAAGAGGTTTGAGAAACACTTCAAACCAAAGTGGCAGTGAGACAATTGACTTATGTACTGGACCTACTGGTAGCATTAAGATGCAATTCAATGGAGGTATGTAGACTCAGAGTGAAGAAAACACAGACAAGAATCAAGGAAGCTTTGAATTTGTTGAGGAGGAATGACAACTTTAAGAGATTTAGCACTACCAATTCCTAGGTATTTAATAATCTTATTACTGTATCTCATCATTCATATTACGAAAACAAATTATTGTGGTTGATAACTTGATGATATTTTATGTGTCTGTCAACTTTTAGTAATTAAAATTTAATATTGATTTACAATTGCATTTTTCAACTTTCTAATTTCAGATAGAAAATAGCAGAATAAAAGAGTGTAATGTGTTTATTGATAGAGTGATGTTTATTTAGACATGTTGAGATTTTCATTTTTTTTCAAAATATAGCCATATGATACAATTCATTCACTACACAACTTTGTGTGATTCTCTATGCAAAAGTCAATATGAAATTTAAGAACCCTTTGCAAATGACCTTGAATTCCCTTTTATAGAAACAAGGGCAATAGCTTCAAGTCTATTTGCAACATGTGAAGACTCAACATCAAAATCAATTACTAAGGCACTAAATCTATTGTCCCACAAGTATCAAAAGCTTGGTACAATTTTACAAGACTAAAGGTGTTAGAAGCAATCAAGAAGGAAGACTGAGAGGGGGGGGGGTGGTGAATCAGTCTTCATTGGATCTCAGTAAATTAAACTTTGAAACATAAGCTGATAGATTGCAACAATGATAGATAAGAAAATTAACAACACAACACACAACACACAACGCCAAGATTTTTGACGTGGAAAACCCGGTTAAGGGAAAAACCATGGTGGGAACCTACCCATAGTAAGTGAAAATATTACAATGGGGAATGCACATGCATTCAGGCACACTACCTAGAGCTCACCGCTCAAAAGATATATGCCCGGAATGCTACAACCCTTAGGTAAGTCTCAATGAATTACAATATGATTCAGACTACAGTCTAGAAGGAATGAACTACAATGATAGCATCTACAAATGCTTGATGATAGTTCAAGTTAAGCATAATTGTTTGCTCTCCAACACCAATCTCACCTCAACACTCACCAAATGATAACTCTCTTGTTCACACAATCACCTCTCTCTAATAATGTAGACACAATACCGACACCTAAATTACATAAACATCTCACCTATATATACAAATCATCAACCTTGATAACAAGGTCAGCTAAATCCTCAACCCTCAAATCACAATTACAAAAATTATATTGCACAATACAAAGATCAACCACCAGACCAATATTATGATTTAAATTACATAACATGAACCTAATTCAAATTCTCAAATGTTTAAATCCACTAGAAATCCCACCAAGATCAACCACAACACGCTAAACCACCAGAAATACCGCATAAAACGAAAATCATCACCGATTCATAAAAATCACCCCAACTCACACAACGATCAATGCAAATCACCAAAAAAAATAGGAAACAACTAGGAAATACCAACAAGCACATTAGAATCATCTGGAATAGTTGCACCAACACCTCTTTTCAAATCTTCATCGGTAAACATCTCAAAGCTCAAGAATACAATCAATCAACAACTATCATAAGGAAAGATAACTTACGTAGAACCAAATCATGAACCATCTAAAATGAAGATATACAATATCATCCCAAACAATAATCCAAAATATGAACACAAGATCTGATCACACCAAAATATACTGAAGGAAATACCGGATTCTGCAAAACAATGATCAACAAAACCAAACTACTAAAAACCGGATCAAAAAGTTTTCCCAAACTCATCAAAATAGACCATAGGAATATGTTGACATCAATGACAACAACATATCCTAGCAGAAACAATGATCAACCAAATCCAAAAATCTCCCCCTTTGGCATTGATGGCAACATATGAATATGAAAAACAATCAATGTAAAGAAAGAAGATATTACCAACAAACTCCCCCTAAGGTCAAGATGAATAATGCAGTTTTTCACATGATCTCTCTCCCCCTTTGAAAAAAATGCCAAAGATCTCCAAAATAGAAAACAAACTCTCAATACAAAATAATGAATCTCTCCCTGGGATACACAATCAAATCAATAGACTACTCCAGAAGAGGAGCAACACCAACTCATCAATCCAGATAAAAGAATAAGGCTCTGAATTCCATCAGATCGATGCAATTGAATGCATCTAATTATCATCAGGAGGGGTGGATACCCCTAACTTATCTCTCAAATAGACAAATGTATTTGTAGGCAAAGGGTTAGTGAAAATATCAACAATTTGTTCCTTTGTAGATACATATTTCAGCTTCACCTTTTGTTCATTGACTTTCTCTCTTAAGTAATTATATTTGATTGATCTATATGCTTAGTATTTGAATGTTGCACTAGATTCTTAGACATTTTTATAGTGTTGGCATTCTAAACTCTTATGAGAATAGTTGATGTTGTCATTGATGGTAACCAACTGGCAAATCACCGGCAATTGGTTTCTACATGCTCGACATCACAAATTTCATACATTGGCAGACACCAACACTGACAGGCACTTACACTGCCATTCAAATTACATCAGCAACAAAGCATATCAGCACTCCAACCGACATGAGATGAACTTTTTTTTATTGTAATATAATTATATTTTTTAAGCCGACATGGTATATTGTAAAAGACTCATATATGTATGAGATTGTATAAGTCATTCTGGTGTGTAGTAGAAGACATGTATGGTAGATAATAATTGTTTAGTGGTAGCAAAGGTTTTGGGATAAGGTATCTATCTGAGCTTAAACCGGTACTAAACTTGGCATTAGAGATGTTGTTTTGAGCAGTACATTGTATTGGATTTAATAATCCATTTTGTAGTTAGTGTGACTCTAGGTTGTTGGCCTCCCTCCATGTGCAGGGCCCTTATTGTAAGTAGTATTTATTCATTGGCCAGTGAGTAAATATTGTGGGTCACAAATCCCATCGAGGTTTTTCCCACACTGGGTTTCCTCGTTAAATATATTGTGCTGTGTGTTTCTATGTTGTCTCTATTATTTCTATTTACTGCAATAATTCTTATTTACCAGTACACTGTTTTGGGTTACAAAGTTATAAATAAGTTTAAATATTCTACTAACCGGTTAGGCACTGATTCACCCCCCCTCTCAGTGTCTTTGGGACTGTCATTGAATCTAACAATTGGTATGAGAGCTTGGTCCTCTATTTGTAAAAGCCTAATAGCTTGAGGGAGATTCTGACACTGGTATAGATGGAGAACTTAAGAAAATAGTTGGAAGGAGCTCTTGAAGATTTTGATGTAGAAAAATTGAAGAATATCAAACTTGAAGATGATCTGAGGACTGATAAGGAATTCATTAAAGGAATTCAAGAAGATCTGGTTATAGCACAAAATAAGAGAAAAGAACTTCATGAGAAGATGCAGAATCATGATGATGAAATAGAGACACTTAGAGACATTGCAAATAAGTTGAGATAAGAAAATAGTAATATGAAGAATGAAATGAAAGATATGACTATGAGGTTATGTAAGGATATTGAAGACAGGAAGAAGAATGAAGAAGACTTGACTAGGAGACTTAATGATGCTGAAAATTAAAATCTCAGACTTGGTCATGAAAATGATATGTTAAAGACAGATCTGATTCACATGAAACATGATAAAGATGAGCTTGTGAGACAAGTTAGAATTCAAGAAAATGAGTTGGTTACTACAAATAAACACAAAGACAAATTCAAGAAAAGTTCAAAAGAACTTGATGACATGCTTAAAAGACAGAAATCTGATGGAGATACAAATGGCTTGGGTTTGAACATGGAGAAAGTTCCGGTATTGCAAACAATCAAGATTAGAACAAACCGGTAAGACAATCTAATGCTTATAAATTTAATGGGAAATGTTTTAATTGCAACAAATATGGTCACAGAGCAAATCAGTGTAGATTTAGAAATAATCAGAATATAAACTCACCCACCGGTCAATGTTCCAAATGCAACAAAGTTGGTCATAATTCAGAAAATTGTAGAATGAATGTAAAATGCTATGTTTGTTGAAGATTTGGGCATTTATCTAATCAATGCAGATCACAAACTGGTCAAGGATATGGAAAGGCTATTCAGAGGAATAATGTAACTTGTTATGCATGCAACAAAATTGGACATATTGCAAAATTCTGTAGAAGCAAGAATGCACCGACGAACAATAAAGGATCTAGTTTGAAGGGCAAAGAAAAGGTAGATGAAGTAAATCAAGAATTTTCAAAACAATGGATTAAGAAGAGTGATCAGAAAATTGGTGAAACTATCTTTGCACCAGTAGAACAGAGTAATCCTCCACCAGTAGGAGATTCTTCATCTAACTAAGGAATAATCCTTAGGGGGTATTGCAACAAGTTGAAAATCATGCATTCTACCCTCGATTGATGGTGAGAAGATACATTTCTTCTTTACCAACAGATGTGTTAAGTTTTCACTTAACTGATGAGCATTTAATGCAGTTTTAAAAAAAGGAACCCTTTTGGCTATAAAGCACTAGAAAACCCTCATTTCAAACTCATCGAGCATTCAAACAATCAGAGAGTACAAAACTGAGCAAGGGAATTCTAAGGTGAAGCTGCGAAGTAATTTATAGGCATTCAGAAATTCGGATAAGAGGTATTTATTTTTGAAATGGCTTCCTCATCTTCTATTTCAGAGTTTATTGCAAAACCTATTATTGTGCAAAATGTCAAACTCCCTAGACCCATATTTAAGATTATCCCCGAGATTGCAAAACAGGATGATTTTGTCGGAGCTTTTTTGAAAATTCCGAAGGGTGTAGCATTTGCAGAAGACCCTATAATCTACATACATTGCAACATAGAAAACATAAAATTGTGGAAGACTTAGGTTTTGTAGAGATTCTAAACATGCTCGAATTTCCAAAGGAAGTTGTTAGACTTGTATTGAGTAGAGTCCATGGAGAATTCATATGGTTAGAGTCAGTTTGCAAGATAACCAGGGAAGCAATTAAGGCAGTTACTGGTTTACCTTTAACTGGTAGTAGACTTGATAAAACCAAGAAAATACCTAACAAGGGAGTTATGAAGTTAACCAGAGCCACATTTGATAATGGGTCACTTAGAGTGAATGATGTTAACGATTTAAATGTGAGATATGTGAGTATGGTACTAGGATACAAAGCAACTCATGCAGATAGAATGAATTTTGTTTCTAGGCTTTGTATTCATAGTGCATATGAGATGGTGAACAATAATGCTAAGATTGATGTGTGTGAATGGCTTAAAGATGAATTAATTGACAATTTGAAGAAGATAAAGGGAGACAAGAAAGGTACTTTCTATTTTGGAAACCTATTAGTCTGCCTGATGCTATACTTTACCAAAGAGATACCCGACATAGGTCACAAGGATTTTGGTTATGACATCCCGATAGGAAGATAGATACAGGATGCTTTCACCGGTATGGGCACTGACAGTGTTAAGAACGTCATAGACTACTTCAAAAAAATTCAAACTAAGATGAGAGCAAGAGAGAGACTACCACATAACATAATTGATAAGTATGACAAAGAAATCTTTTTTGTCATTAAGAGAGATGAAACTTGGATGGAAGAAATAAGCCCTAGAACTATTTGGGTTATTGAGATGGGTTATAAGGTAGACCTATCTATTTTTGAAACTTATGTTAAAGCTCTACTTGATGCACCAAGAGAGCCATCTGAGAAATTATTTGGAAATGCAAAAACTATTAAGAGAAATATATCTATGTAGGAAAGGACAAAAAGAAGAGAAAAAATTATCAGAGATTCCTCCAAGAAGGTCAAAGAAATCAAAGAAAATGTCATGAATATTAGTGGTATATGAGCAAGTGAACTTGAAGGACTGCAACCTAAAGCACATGTTTCACCGGTTGTAACATCCTCCGATACTAATAGTGGTAAGACTTCTAAGTTTAAAAGAGTAGAAAGGAAGAGAAAACCCTCACCGGTACCCTCTCCTTCACCTAAGAAAGTTAGGACGCTAAGGAAGAAACAACAAACAGTTAACCAAAGAAGAAGATTACCCCTAAGAAGAAATAGACACCGGTGACCCCCACACTGAATGATCTATTGAATGAGATTACAGAGGAAGGAAATCTATCTAATGTAAATAAATGGTATAATTATTCCAATGATTATGACAAAAACAAAATTGAAGAAAGCATTATTTTGCACTTAGATATTTATAAGAAATTTTTGATAGAAGTGATTGATGAGATACCCAATGATTTATACATGAGATTGGAAGCTAAAAGGCTATCAGTGATGGAACTGGACAAGAAGTTGAAAGTTGAAGCTCTCTTGGTTGTACATCTGATAAATTATAAGGAAGAGATAGATGAGATTATTTCTGAAGCTAACCGGTTAGTATTTGTTAGTGGACACTGACAAGTGAGCCTGATGGCTGGAAGGGTCAGAAATTGCAGATGAGACTGCAGATAAATGGGACATATTCTTTGTAGAGAAAGAAAAGAAAAAGGAAAGAAGCAGACCAAAAATGGAAAAGACATTCAAGGTATATCAAAAGGACAAAGCAAAAGGTAAAGTAGGTGGTGTACCCTCCATACAGATAATAGATAACATTCCTCCACCAACCTAGGATACCCCTCCATTAGCACCGTCATCACTGGTCCATACAACTAATCCACCGGATATAGCTACTAAAGGTTTAACCCATGATGATACTAATCCTGAGTCAGAGATACTTAGGAGGTAAACATTGTTGTGGATAAAGAAACTTCAGAGGTTAAGGCAGACAGTGTTGAGGACAACAAGATTTTAGAGAAACTGACACAAACTATTGACTCTGAGGAAACTTAGATACTAGCTCAAATAGAGGAACCGGAGACTGAGAAACAAACAGAGTATAAGACAGCTAGCACAGGGTCACCAAAATCTGAGGAACCGACAGTGGTACTAATAGAGAAACAATATGAGGTAGAGGTACATGTTGAGTCTGTGACACCGGCAGTTGCAGAGAAGCTTAATCAGATTGAGAAACCATTAAAGGTAGAGGTACAAACACAAACAGATCCACCGGAAGAAAAGATAAGTAAAGTGGATGCATCTAATGGAAACAAAGAGGATATAGTGAAGGTGATTGGTTAGAGATCTATTGAGAAGAAACCTATAGCAGAACCAAGCACATCTATAGGTGAATTCAGACCCACTAATATTACAGAGGTAATTTTGGATTCAATTAAAAGGATTACTGATTGCAATGCCTTAGCATTTAGGCAATTGATAACACATTACCTATTCTAAAAATGATTGCACCCAATTGTAAGATAGATCACATTAATGATTCTTTAGGGAAATTGGACACATTGTCCAAATTCATTACTGATAATGTAATAACTATAGATGAGGTAAATAAGGATACAATAAAGGAGAGAGTTGATAAAGAGAAAAACACATTCTTTGAAAACACCATAAAGAAATGTACCGATCATTTGGATACACTTTTATCAGTACTCAATTCTATAATTTTGGAGTATAAGGAGTTATATAGGGAATCATGTAAACCTCACTATTTAACACTAGACATTGATGAGGAGATCAAAAAGACACAAAAATAAATTGATGACATTGCAGATAATATAATAGGTTCATCTGGACTTATATCAGTTTTTTAGCAGGAAATGGCAGTTTTTGAGGAGAAGTTGGAAAAACTTGAGAAAGAGAAGGCAAGAATAAGGTCTAATGCCTGGGAATTAAAGGAGAAACTTGGTTCGAGGTTAGATAGTCTTATTACTCAGAGAGGTGAAATATCTAAGGCAACAATTCAATGAGAATGATCACCAGAGCAACAAATGCACTATCTCACTAGTATGATCCAACAAATAGAGGAAACTTTAACTAACAGTAACAAGTTTATGCAGAGTCTGAATATGATTTTGATAGACATCTTTCAAATTGTAACCAACTGGTTACAGACTTTGAGTTAGCATTTTTGTACTCTTTTAATTATTTATGATATCCTTTGTCATTGATGTCAAAGGGGGAGTAGTGGTGAGAAAAATGCATGTACAGACGAGATCACTTGCTCAGGGAGAGCACATCTTTTTGGATTTCAATTTTGGATAACAATATTAATTTTTCCAATAAGTGTTGCCATCAATGCCAAAGGGGGAGATTGTTGGCATTCTACACTCTTATGAGAATAGTTGATGTTGTCATTGATGGCAACCAATTGGCAAATCACCGACACTTGGTTTCGACATGCCCGACATCACAAACTTCATACACCGATAGACACTGACACCAACAAGCACTTACACCGGTATTCAGATTACATCGGCAACAAAGAATACCGACACTCCAACTGACATGGGATGAACTTTTTTTTATTGTAGTATAATTAGCTTTTGTAAGCCGACATGGTATATTGTAAAAGACTCATATATGTATGAGATCTTTTAAGTCATTTTGGTGTGTAGTAGAAGACATGTATGGTAGATAATAATTTCTTAGTGGCAGCAAAGTTTTTTGGATAAGGTATCTATCTGAGCTTAAACTGGTACTGAACCTAGCATTAGAGATTTTGTTTTGAGTAGTACATTATATTGGATTTAATAATCCATTTTGTAGTTAGTGTGACTCTTCATTGAGTAGTGAGCTCTAGGTTGTTGGCCTCCCTGCATGTGCAAGCCCCTTATTGTAAGTAGTATTTATTCATTGGCCAATGAGTAAATATTGTGGGTCACAAATCCCATTGAGTTTTTTCCCACACCGGTTTTCCTCATTAAATATCTTATGTTATGGTGTGTTTCTATGCTGTCTCTATTATTTCTGTTTACTGCAATAATTCTTATTTATCGGTACACTGTTTTGGGTTACAAAGTTATAAATAAGTTTAAATATTCTGCTAACTGATTAGACACTGATTCACCCCCCCCCTCTCAGTGTCTTTGGGACTGTCATTGAATCTAAAATATAGCACTAGAATTATCATAATATATAACAGTAGGCTCATCATAAATAACTCTGATATATTTCAACATTTGTCCAAAATCTGAGTGCAATTACTAGTAGCAACAATGTACTTAGCTTTAGTAGTAGATAAATATATTGAATCTTTTTTCTTGCTAGCCCATGAAACCAACTTCTTACCTAAAAAGAATGCTCCATCAGGAGTACTCTTGCAATCATCTACATCACTAGCCCAATTTGCATCAGTGTAAGCACACAGCATGAAATCATCGTTCTTTGGATACCATAAACCATAATCTATAGTTCCCTTTAGATATATGAATTCCTTTAAAAAATAGTGACATGACTCTCCATAGGATCAACTTGATATCTAGCACCCATACACACAACATGTATAATGTCAGGTCTAGTCTGAGTAAGATATAGTAGTCCACCAACCATAGATTTTTACAAACTTTGATTAGCTCTAGGAGATTCATCATTTTTAGATAATTTACAACTAGTCAGAATAGGAATTCCAACTAGTTTGGAATCATAGATAGTCCAAACTTCTTCAATAGTTCCTTCACATACTTAGTTTGAGATATAAAGATACATTTTCCTATCTGTGCAATCTACAAACCTAAGAAAAATTTCATCTCACCAATCATAGACGTCTCAAATTCTTTTTGCATATCACCGATAAAATTTATCACCACCAAAGATAATTTCATCAACAAAGACTTCAACAATCAAAATATTATCATTTTCAATCTTAAAGTATAGATTACTATCAACAACACCTTTGATAAATCCCAATTTTAGCAAGTATTTGTCTAACCTAGCATACCAGGCTCTAGGAGCTTGTTTCAATTTATAAAGTGCTATCTTCATCTTACATACCATGTATCCATCATTTGACAATGGAAATTCATCATGCCGTCAATGGAGACTTCTTCTTCTAGATCACCATTCAAAATGCAGATTTGACATCCATCTGATATAACTTGAAATCTTTATAAGCAGCATAAGAAAGCAACAATCTATCAGCTTCAATTCTGGCAACCGGAGGAAAAATTTCTTCATAATAAATTCCTTCTTGCTGTGAATATCCTTTGCAGAGTAGTCTGAATTTATTTCTGACTACTTCGGTGACTTCATTCAATTTGTTCCTAAAAAACCCATTTAGTACCAATAACATTTTTATCCTTAGGTCTAGGCACAAGTTCCCAAGTGTTGTTCTTTTAAATTTGATCTAACTCTTCTTACATGTCTCTTATCCAGTTATCATCTTTAAAGGCTTCAACAACTCTTTAGGTTCAACTTTAGAAATCAAACATACTTCTTCTATAACTAACTTTCTTCTAGTCATCACACCTTTATTCTTGTCACCAATAATTTAATTCTCAGAATGATTTAGTCTGACATAGCTTGGAGTCTTATGATTGTTCTAATCCTTAGGTTCCTACACATCATCACTAGTAGCAACAACATCTGGATTTATAGTCTCTATTGGATCATTTTGCTTGGGCTCTTTAGGCTGAAAAGGAGCTAAAACAACATGTTGGCCTTCATCATAAGCTCTAATCTCCTTCCCAAGGTTTTCATCCACCTTCACATTTGCACTCTCAACTATCTTTCTCAGTCTCCTATTATAGCATTGGTAGGCTTTTCTATTTATAGAATATCCCAAAAAGATGCCTTCATCACTTCTAGCATCAAACTTTCCAATGTCCTCATCTCTCTTGATATAGCATTTTCTACCAAAAACTTTGAGATATTTTATAGTAGGAACATGACCAAACCAAAGCTCATAAGGGGTCTTACTGGTATCACCTTTGATATGAACTCTATTGAATGTATAGACTGTAGTGCTAATAGCTTCTCTCTGGTAGACCTTCAGAACATTTCCTTCAATCAACATAGTTCTTGTAGCATCCAAAATAGTACGTTTCTTCCTTTCAACAATCCCATTCTATTGTGGGGTCCTAGGAGAAGATAGTTGTCTTCTAATTATATGCATCTTATAGAAAGAATTGAACTCACCAGAATGAAATTCTCCACCTCTATAAAATCTCAGACACTTCAGCTTCAATCTAGACTCAGTTTCAACTTTATCTTTGAATATCTTGAATTTCTCAAATTCTTCTGATTTATCTTTCAAAAAGACAACCCACATCATTCTGGAATAATCATCAATTAGCAACATAAAGTATCTATCACCCTACACACTTATAACATTTGTAGGTCCACATAGATCAGTATACACAAGATCTAACAGTCCATCAGATGTATACCATTTTCTCTTGAAAAAAATCCTTGTTTGGTTACCCAACTAACATTCCTTACATACTGGATTAACAGGTTTATCAATCTTAGGCAGATCCCTAACAACTTTTGTAGAATTGATCTTGATCAATGAATCAAAGTTTCAATGACACATTCTTCTATGTCATAACCAACTCTTATCTATCTTAGCAATCAAACAACTTTTATCACCAGCATTCAAATGAAAAATGTTACCTTCAATCTTAGTTCAAGATGCAATCTCTATACTAGAGGCATTCAAGATCTTGCATTTACCATCTTTGAATTGTAGATCATAACCCTTATCAACCATCTTGTAGACATCTAAAAATGTTCAACGCTTGCGGAGTCATACTTTAACATTTTGCATTGCCTTATTTTAGGGTTCTTGCGTCGCATTAACATTTCTTCTATGTTGCGCACTTGGTCTTTATCATTTGCGAGCATCGAGTCCTTCTTCTGCATTCTTCATTTGTCTTGATTTTGAATTTGGTCTTGTTGATAATAATCTTCAGTCATGATTTTGGTCGATCTTATCCTGTCGCATCAATGTGCGTGCTCATTTGGCATATTTTGACATCGTCAATTTGATTTCATTTTTGGACATCGTTAATCCTAATCAATGATAGAATTAGGGTTTTGTCCTCTTGTCAATCTTGTCATCTTGCGATCGATTCATCATTGATCCTCATCCTTTTCAATCTCGTTATTTTGTGATCGATTTGTCATCGATTGTTGTTCTTGTCAATCTCGTCAATTTTGAGATCGATTTGTCATCGATCGTTGTCCTTTTCAATCGTGTCAATTTGGATCAATTAGTTATTTTTCCTCATCAATTGGCACCTATCAATTTGGTCTCTTTATCAATCTTGGTTAGTTTGTCAACCAATCTCAATCATTTGTTAGCATTGGTCCTTTGTTAATCAGATTCATGATCGAATCGACATCAATTATCTTTTGTCAAGACCTAATTGTCGTCCTTGCATTTCTAATTCATCTTCTAAGGTTTTATGATTTATTCATTTAATCTTGTTTGTCATTTTCCCTCTAGGTTAAATAATTTATTTATTTATCCTAAGTCTTCTTGTCACAATTAAATATTTATTTAATTGGCTAATTAATTCCCTCTCTTTTTGGGAATTAATTAATGAATGAAAAATTATTAATTAATTTACCTAATTTTCCAATTTACTAATTTCTCCTAATTCTTAATTTTCTAATTTTCTAATTTTCTAATTTCCTAATTTCCAATTCATCTAATTTTCTATTTTCTCCTATTTTTCTAATATTTCCCCTAATTTCATGGGAATGACATAGCAATCTTGTCAATTTGTCATAATTTGTCAATCAATCAATTTTGCATAGAAAGTGTCAATTTTGTCATAATTTGTCATATTTGTCATTCTTGATTTGAAATTTCCTTTCAAATCTCTTCATGCTAATCTTGTCATCTCTCCAATTTGTCTATAAATTGGATGAATTTCTTCAATCAATCGCGCTTCTAGTATCCTTACGCTGTCATCTCGTCTTGTCAATCTTGCTTTTCATCTCATGCTTATGCACTTGTAGGTGAAATCCACAAACAAATCAATTTGAAGGAGAAAGAAGGACAATGGAGAATTTTGGAGAAGACATTCACGTTTGCGATGATTTGCATTTGGTTTAAATGTTTTATTTTTAGTATCTCTATTGAATGTTTTTAGGATTGTTATCATTGCAATTTAGTTTTCTTGATTGAGCTAGTCTAATTTGCCATTTTCTTTGATTATTTCCAAATTCATGTCTACATTAATTGGTGAACCCTAAAAAGACCCTGATTTGTGCATGAAACAAGGAAATGCATCCCTTAGGAGAAAACCCTAAAACTGACAAAATGTGCCCCAATTGTGATGTAGAGTTGATAGTATCCATTGATTACGCATTATGCGCCTATGTCAAATGGATCTGCGCCTGTGTCAAGGCATTCTGTACCTGTGTCAAGACATTCTGTGCCTGTGTAAGGCCAGAAACAGAGGTGAAAATCAGTGTTTTTACTTGCAAGTTTTGCATTCTGTTCTTGTATTCTGGTTTTCTTTGGTACTGATTCTCTATGCAAGACCTTGGCATTACATGTGACGAAGACTAGGAATGAAACTACTAACAAATCTTATGCAGGTTTGCTAGTCAAAGACCAAACAAATCAAACTTCTAACTTAGTAATTTTGCAGGTTGCCTTATATTCCAACCAAACTTTGTGTTTGTGATTCATAATTAGGCACCTAGTTTGTTTGCTAAGTAGGATGGAATGAACATGTGTTCACTTGGCTTGTCGAGTTTGACATTGGAGTAGGAGAGTATGCTCTCATCCTTCTTAGGGTGATCAGAAATCCAGATCTTCGATACCATTCTCATGTTTTGGATTGTTTTTTACCTTTAGAGGGCTTGCCTTCCCGACCATTTGCTTTCTTTTGCAATCAAGTGACAATCGTGAGAAGGGAATGACCCAAAGTGAGCATAGCTAGAGTACCAAGGAGTAGTGCTTAACATAAATCCTTATTAAACACCTTGTATTTAGAGGCCAAAAATCCTTCTAGTTGCTTGAGAAGGAGGAGTGCGAATACTTGGAAGAGATACTAAGTTTTCCATGGGGAGATTTCCATGGGGACTGATGCTTGGCTGCCCTGAGAAGTGAGTGTTGTGGAGGGGAGCCCGTGGGGTCAAGCATCTATGTGTTCTCCTTGAATCTCATAACGAGTCTACCTCTCAAGTACCTACTGTCCTTACCTACTATAAGAAATGTGTGAATGAGCATGATTGTCTTGAGTCTAAGTTAAAATATCTTGTCTTCTTTGCTTGTCAAAAGTTGAGTTGTGTCTCATTTCAAAAACAAGACAAATTGATTCAAAACAAGGTTAAACACAAGAGTATTTCATTCAACAAAGTTCAAAACCCCTTCAAACACGGTTGTCAAACATTTTTCAAAATCTTGTCTCAACATTCATGTCACTTAGATTTAGGTTCATCCTAGGTTTGCATTTTGCAAATTCATTGTCAACTACCAAGGTTAGGTTTCACCTAGGTCATACTTCTTTGCATATCAATAAGGGTCATCCATTTGCATGTGTCCTCTTGCATTAGAGTAATACCATTTCATAATTCAATCGTAGGTTTTGCCTTAGGTTGACATTGTCATACATTTGCATTTGCATCCTTGTCCTCATAACATTAGGTCACATTTGTGTACCCTAGGTCTCTTCATTAAGCTTAGGTCATTATCATATCATATTAGGGTCGTTGGCATAGTAATTGTCCCTTTGCATATAGTGTCAAAACTTTGGTTCGTCATACTTGAATATTCCAAATCTTTGAATAAACCCTAAGTCATTGTTAGGAAGTCTAGACCTTATCAAACTTTTGCCTTTTTGTCATCAATATCATTTGGTCAAACCTAGCTTAGTATCCAAGCATATAGGTGAGACATTGTCATTTTGTCATTTTGTCACTTGGTCCTTTTGTCCTTTGAGGTCTAGACATCATTTCAATTTCCTAAGGGTCTCATTGTTAGAATTGCATTCATGAGTTTGTCAAAATCTTGAAAAAACAACAAAAACATAGGTTGCATTCTTGCCATAGATTGCATTTTCGTCTATTTAATTCCCATTTAGTTACATATCATATATCATCCTTTAAAAATTCCATTTGCATAGTGACATGTCTATTGAAACAAGGTTCCAAGCACCAATGATGCAACAAAGTTTGACATATCAATCGACAATACAATCAAATTTTAAAAGAAGGCAATCACAATTATATCCAACCCAACAACAAGGCAATATCGGTCAAACTTTTTATGATGAAACAAGTCTCCAAATACAAAAACTAGAGGAGAAACTAGCTCAAGAAAAGGAGATATTGGAACAAAGAGTGAAAAACATTGAGAAGAATAGATCACAAATGTCCAAAATGTTTCAAAAATTTCCAGGTCGAAATCAAAAGATTGAGCCAATTGATGTAAAATCTCTTATTGAACGATCAGACATACCAGCTCTCCTCTCACAAATAGAGATGATGAAACAATTTCAAGAAAAAAGACAACAACAATTTCAACATTATGTGCCTTCACAACAAGAACAAGAAGGTGTTTACTATCAATAAGATTTTCAACCATCACAACCAATTGTTCAACGGTTTGAACATTTCCAATAGACACAACCAATAGTCCAACATATACAACCAATACAACCAATGGTCCAATTTCAACAATATGTCCAACCAACTATACAATGTCAACAAATGGTTCAACCAATGGTGGAATATCAACAAGTTCAATCAACATATCAATGTCAACAACCACAACCAAACATTCAAAAACAAAGGTTGCAACACACACCAACCCAAGTTTCAAACATGTTAGAACAATTGAACCAAGTCCAAAATCAAAACATGACATCAAACAAGACCAAATTCTTTCCAAACAATTTCAAATTCCAGATACAACTATGTCAAAACCTTGAAAGAAAGGTGGCTTTATTGCAAGGATCTTAAGGAAATTACCAAGTGAGTTCTTTGAGGAAGATCAAGATAATACACTTATGTCTAGCAATGCCTCATCCCCCCACAAACAAATTGACTCTCCAGTGGCATCTATCCCTACACCTTTAGAAGTTTCACAAGAACCTTCCATATTGTCCTCATCAAACAATACACCCAAGGATGAAATTATCTAAGGGCTATCCATAATTGATTGCCAAAATAATCCAATTCATGATGCACATCCTTGTCATGTTTCAGAAATACAAGACCCAATGCCACCATGCACTTTATTGTCATTACCTGTTTTAGAGGACCCCATTCAAAGTCCCTCTTCCTCATGTTCAAGCATTGATTCCTTGCCAGAATCCATCACAAATGTTCAAAGTGCATTTCCTTCATGCCAAAACATTGATTCCTTGTTAGAATCCCCCATGCATATTCAAAGTCCAACCCCATGTCAAGAGGATAATTTAGAGCATGAAGAAATGAGTCCTAAAGAAAATCAAGATCAAGATCCCAAAACCTTATCATCCCATCCAATTGTTGACCAGGACCCCATGTTCCCAGACACTCATGACGATTCCCCTATTCTTGTCCATCCTATCCAAAGTCCTATTGACACTCCATTCCCCAAGCAAGATCAAGATATCCCAGTCCATCCAATCCCAAACGACCCCCTTCCATTTCATGAAAAAAATGTCCTTTCAAATCCCATTGACATTCCACTTCCCAAGAAAGATCAAGATATCCTTTCCATCCTTTCTGATGATCCTATTAAAAGTACAGTGCAAAGCAACTTTAAAGAGGATTCCAATGATCTTCCTCCTTGTCAAGATCAAATTATTCCTTTAAATCCTCCACAAAACCCTTTTGTTCCTCCATCTCCTTGTCTTAATGCTCCATATACACTCCAAGATCGCATTTCTTTTGATGATCCCATTATTTTTCCCATTCCATCTCTTGAAGAGCCTATCATTGAACTATGTCGACTACACAATCCTAGTCCCCCTCATGATCCTAATCCCCCCCATGATTCTAACATGTTAGTGCAAGATGTTCATGAACCCTCGAAATGCATAATGGATTCATCCACTTTGGTGCAATCCAATCCACTTCAAGATCTCATTATTTCTCTCATATCATATCCACCTCATAATGGACTCGTATCTTCCTCTAAAAGCACAAAGTATCCTACAAGTCAAGATATTCATAAAGGCCAAGGGGTAGACCTTCATGAGAAATAACCCCTCCATATCAAAGAAGATCTTAAGGGTCATGTCTACACAACTCACTCTCAAGATGTGGGTACCCCTACTAAATCCAACATCCCTTCAAAATCCAAACATACACCTTCCCCATCATACTTTCCATCCATCTTAGGTCCTTATATTCCTTCATCCTCTATGCAAGGTCAGCAAAGGCACACATCCTTGAGTAAATTTCATCAATCCAAAAGAACTCCATTTCATTCATATCCATCCATGCATTCATTTCCCCCTCCAAGCAATTTGGATGCCAAGTATAAAAGTCATAAGTCTAGCAATCCACATATATATTCAAGGATCAACATGTCCAATATAATCGACATATCAAAACAAAGAACAATATGATCTATAAAGAAAAAGAAATATCCAAAAGGCCACAAACGCCCACTGAGCAAAATAAAGCAAAGTCAAAATATATATGGGTTCCTAAATCCCTTATGCAAGCCATGCACACCAAAGAACAACAAAAGCATGAAAAATCCAAAACAATGTGCGTTCCTAAGCGGCTCCTTGAAGCACAAAAGCCTAAAGAAACATCAAAATTGGCATCTAAAATTGCTATTCCTCCACCTTCTTCATCCATTTTGGGCCCTTATGTCCCGAAATCCATAGCCTTTCCTTCGTCAAAATCTCAATATCCAAAATACATTTTTCCTCCATCAGTCCATCACCCCTCAAGGTGTGTGCCAATGTCAATCTTGCCAACATTTCTATCCACTCAAGCATAGTTCTTCCAATACCCTATCCATTATCCAATGCATATTTTCCATCCTTCGATCCCTTTGATCCAATCCTTTGCATAAATCCTTGCCTTAGTTTCATCTCATTTTCCATGTCCTTATCCTACCAACGTCTTTGAGCATACTTTTAAAAGTCATGGTCCTTTTTTTTAAGGCTACTATCCAAAAAAAAAAGACGCTTGATTCCTTCTTCCATCCCCTATCATGTGTCCATCTTCTATTGAAAAAGTCAAAATACAAAAAAAAAGTGAAAAAAAAAAGACAAAAGAAAAAAGTAAAGCAAAAATAATTCGTCCACTGGTGAAAACCTGGCAAACAGGCGCCTTGGGCAAGTACCATGATGAAAACTTGGCAAACAGGAATCATGCGTAATCTATGAACTTCTTGCATACTGTACTTGGGGACAGGTTTTATCCTATCATATCCTTTTTCCCCTCATTGTTCCATTATCCTATTGTCCCTCATGTCCATTTCCTCTTTCCACCTTTGATCTTGACAAGACTGAGGATCTTCATGAGCATCATGCATCTTGTTTGCAGCTTCTAGTCCATCATAGCTTTTGGTCTTTATCCATTTTCTTATTACAACCGTTCATCCATATTCCCTATCTTATTGCAACTTTTTGCCACTATCCCTTAGCCTACCCCGACCTTCAGTCCATGTCCCTTATCCATTCTTGGTCTTTCTTATCCTATCCATATCTTATCACTATCCATACACTCTTTTTCATTCCTTGATCTTGATCTAATATAAGGATGCAAAATTTAAACATGGTTTCAAAAACCTCTCGACATGTCCCTCATGCCATGTCACTGCTTTACATAGTCATATCCAGTCTCTTGTCCCATTGTCTCCATAATAAAAGGCCTTTATCTTCCCTCTATCCACCAACATTTCAAAAAGCCTATTTATTCACTTGTCATATTCCTTGCCTTGCTAGACACTGGGGGCAAAAAAAAAAAAATCAATTAAAGTCCTGAAAAAATCCCTAAAAATCGAATAAAGTCCTGAAATAATCCCAAAAAAATCAAATAATGTCCTTAAAAAAATCCCTAAAAAGTCAAATAAAGTCCTGAAAAATGAACAAAAAAATTGTAAAAAACTCAAAATTCCTACAGGGTAAAAACATCAAAATCCAAAAACAATTCCTTTGGCATTTTGCATTTTGTCAATAAATGGTCCCCTTTGTGCATAGACAGATCGCTGAGAATACCTCCAACGACAATCAATCAAACATTGTGCTTTAATGAAATTACGCATTAACAGATGAACTATTCAACCTGATTATAGTTGTCACATCAATCCAAGTAGCATCAATACCATTTGTCCTTGTCACTATTATCATGGGTCTTATATAGGGTGTGGTATACTTGAAACTAGACTATGTCCTGTCTTAGACGTAGTATCGCATTCCCTGGAACCAGACAACATGATCATTCTTGTTTTCAACTTTTGACAATGAAGATCAAGATGTTTGTTTGACTTGTTGAAATTAGCGAGTCTTATCATTTATTGATTTATCTTCGATCATCTTCCTATGTTGCTCGATGATGTCACTGAGTGATTTAGAGTGATCGGGATGGTTCATGGTCCCTTTTGTTTTTTGTTGTGTTTGCTGTTTGTGGAATGTTTGTCACAAACTAGGGCAACTATATCATTAGGTGTTTGTGATAAGTACATTCACTCTGTGAACGCTGCACATACCTCGACCCTTGATGTATGCACCCTAGGATGATTCACTCTTTCCTTGTATGTGATGTGTCTATCTTATGCAAAGGGATTGCATTATTGCTCTAGCCTTCATTGCCATGTTGAGTCGCATCCATTTTGCCATATCAAATAAAGGTTCTCACCTACTTCTATGCATTGGTGAAAGCAAGTTTTTCTTCATCTTTAACTGTCCTCTATCTAATTTCTTCTTACTAACATTTCTTCTGTTAGTTTGGGCAGTCAGTTCGGTCTAGTGCTTCGATCTCTAAAAACATAAGCGGCATCCTGCATTCATTGATTAGTACATTTGCATTATATCAAGCACCATATCAAGCATTTTATCCATTTCATATTATAAATGCATAAAAAAACACATAAAAATATATCCATACATGTTCCACAATGGTACATAAACAGTGCATATGCCATCCATGCATGGAAAGTAAACATAAGCCATAACACATTGCATCCCATCATATAGCTGCATATCATATCATATATCCAAACAATATCGGAGTACAAAAATTGGACTGTCTATCCTAAGTATGGCCCGTAGGCTGAGAACATAATGTCAAACTATATATGTCCCGTCATAAGGAGCATGTGCCTCTGTCACTGGGTGCTTCCTCTATCCTCCTCATCCCTACCATGTCTCACGGATGATTTCCCTCCTACCCTAGGTCCTGGCTATGGTGGTCTCCTAGGTCCACTCACCCCCATGCTTCTCACTGACCTCCGAGAGCGTGGCCTGCTCTCTGTCCTCGATCGTGCTTGATATGACACTACTCTCTACTCTGGTGGAACTGCACCCTCATATAGTGTCCTCCAATGGCATATCTCCTCTCTAGTCTCTACCAACATCTATGCCATCTCACATGCACTAGCATCTCTAATCGACCCAATATACTCGGTGACTCTCTGCTCTTCTTGTTGTGCCTAGGCTATTGTTGTATCTCAAGCTGCTATAAGTCTGGCTATCTCCGCTCTAAACTGATCCTACTCTATCCTTGAGATAGCATTATGTCTCTCTAATGTCACAATGTGATCATGCTGGCTCACTATGGTGGCCCTACATATCTCCATCTCCTCTATGCTTTTTGTCTCTGGCTCTATGGGTATATCCTGCAATGACTCCTGATCGGCTGAATCCAGCTCATACCCTTCATCCTCATCATCTCTATCCTCATCTCCATCCTCATCATCCCCCTCATCCTCATCACCACCCTCATCCTCCTCATCCTCAATATCTCCCTCCTCCTCTCCAGCGAGTGGGAAGTCCTCTTGTCTCCTAGGTATCGGAATATCAGGATCTGTCAATGGCACTGGCCATCATCGTGCAAACCATCACTCATACTCCTCTGTCATCCCAGCGTCCACCACATTTGATCTCCAATCCCATTGTCTCTATTGTAGCTATGTGAAGTCAACATAGGCTATGTGTGGCTGAATCATCCTCCCCCACTGACTCATCTCTCTATGAGATCAGACAAAGTGTGCAGTCCATCTTGGTACATCCTGCCTCTCTCGAAACTGTCGTCTAACTCTCTCTGGTAGGTACATCTCAATCACTCTCTAGTGATTCACTGGTCGCCCAATCAGGTATCTCTCCTGTCTGTAATACGGTAGCTCCTCACTATCATTTGACCATCCAGGGCAATCAAGATATGGCCTCCATGTGAACTCTCTCAATCTGTCTAGCTCATGTCGCCAATATAGTATGTATCTGAATGGACCCTGTCTCAATGTACCCCCATAGTAGTACACATATGGTTGATGTGGTACTACCTATTTCTCTGCAATTGGTCGACATATGGCTATGTGCTCAAATGCCCATACCTGTAACAGTGTGACTCCATAGCTCAAAGTCTGCACCCCCTGATATGCTATCTGATGCAGCTGAAAATATAGCATAGCAAGCATGCATGGTCCCCTTGCGTACACAGTCCCCTCTATCACCATCCACTCTAGCACTCTTCCCCATCCAATAGGGAATCCATGTCCTCGTCTGTCCCCTGCTAGTAGGCATGCTATAACCACAACTATCACCACATATCGCTGATCATACTCTGATGCCATGGTCTCCTAGCCAATCTCCCTCTCTACGATATCTAGATCATTTGTGTCACACTTGAATAATCTACACAACGCATCTCTCCCTATTGTTGGATCATATTCTATCATCTCCCCATGAATCAGAATGCGGAGGATACGCCACATGTCCTCTAGTGTCACAATCACCTCTCCAGTCGCCAAATGGAAAGAGGAAGTCTTTGAATGCCATCACTCTACCAATGCGGTAAGTAGTCCTGTGTTTTCTCTAATCTCGAGCATGAATGTGATATAGTATAATCCAAGTCCTGCTAATATATCTCTATCCATGCTCCTGAGTCTATGTCGTAACATGAAGCAGTTAGGTCGGTTCTCCCACGTAATCAATGGATACTATCAACTCTGCATCACAATTGGGGCACATTTTGTCAGTTTTAGGGTTTTCTCCTATGGGCTACATTTCCTTGTTTCATGCACAAATCAGGGTCTTTTTTATCTATTTTGACCTATCCTACCCTTATCTCTCTTTTCGGGATCATCCGCGCATTGTTTTCGGTCAAATTAGGGTTCTCAGTGCACAACTATGCCTGTGTACCCTGTCCTACACCTGTGTAGCATCAAGTTGCGCCTGTGTACCCTACACAGGCACAGAACATCCTACACAAGCACAGGATGCACCCACACAGGCGCATAAGTCCTTTTTTTCATTCCCTATGGGCCCCGCAATGTCCCGCAAGCAAGTCGAATTCATGAAATTGACAATATGGGTTTTTGAGATACATACCACTGCTCCCACGTTGTCTAGTCATCTGTAGGTGCATACACATTCTCCGAGGTGATCTGCCATTGGAATGTTTTCCATCTCTCTACAAGGGTCCTTTTTCAGAGCAACAAATCCTCCACTTTGGCTAGTGCAAATGAGTTATTTTCCTTCTCCTTGTCTCCTTTATAGCACTTTGTCAGTGCATAGATGGACGTGCACCATCTCCACCTTATGCTAGTCATGGTCTTTTGCACCTTCAACTGCTTTTCATTTGTGTATCCGATCCCCGATTTTCAAACCGTTTGATCCTATCATTTTTTATCATTCTTATCGATCAATTGGCCTCTTTTCTGGATGTTTACGGCCAATTCCTCGAGGGGGCATGCATATGTCATCGTTATTGTCTGGGGCATTTTCATTATTGTTCTTTTAAACAATGCTTAGAATTGCATTGTCTCAAAGAGGGGCAAAATGTAGACATCTAAAAATGGCCAATGCTTGTGAAGTCATACTTTAACATTTGCGCATTGCCTTATTTTAGGGTTCTTCCATCGCATTAACATTTCTTCTATGTTGCGCACTTGGTGTTTATCATTTGTGAGCATTGAGTCCTTCTTTTGCATTCTTCATTTGTCTCACTTTCAAATTTGGTCTTGCTGATAATAATCTTCAGTCATGATTTTGGTCGATCTTATCCTATCGCATCAATGTGCGTGCTCATTTGGCATATTTTGACATCATCAATTTGATTTCATTTTTGGACATCGTCAATCCTAATCGATGATAGAATTAGGGTTTTGTCCTCTTGTCAATCTTGTCATCTTGCGATCGATTCATCATCGATCCTCATCCTTTTCAATCTCGTTATTTTGCGATCGATTTGTCATCAATCGTTGTTCTTGTCAATCTTGTCAATTTTGCAATCGATTTGTCATCGATTTTTGTCCTTTTCAATTGTGTCAATTTGGATCAATTAGTCATTGGTCCTCATCAATTGGCGCCTATCAATTTGGTCTCTTTATCAATCTTGGTCAATTTGTCAACCAATCTCAATCATTTGACAGCATTGGTCCTTTGTTAATCAGAATCATGATCAAATCGACATCAATTATCTTTTGTCAAGACCTAATTGTCATCCTTGCATTTCTAATTCATCTTCTAAGGTTTTATGATTTATTCATTTAATCTTGTTTGTCATTTTCCCTCTAGGTTAAATAATTTATTATTTATCCTAAGTCTTCTTGTCACAATTAAATATTTATTTAATTGGCTAATTAATTCCCTCTCTTTTTGTGAATTAATTAATGAATGAAAAATTATTAATTAATTTACCTAATTTTCCAATTTACTAATTTCTCCTAATTCCTAATTTTCTAATTTTCTAATTTTCTAATTTCCTAATTTCCAATTCATCTAATTTTCTATTTTCTCCTATTTTACTAATATTTCCCCTAATTTCATGGGAATGGCATAGCAATCTTGTCAATTTGTCATAATTTGTCAATCAATCAATTTTGCATAGAAAGTGTCAATTTTGTCATAATTTGTCATATTTGTCATTCTTGATTTGAAATTTCCTTTCAAATCTCTTCATGCTAATCTTGTCATCTCTCCAATTTGTCTATAAATTGGATGAATTTCTTCAATCAATCGCGCTTCTAGTATCCTTACGCTGTCATCTCGTCTTGTCAATCTTGATTTTCATCTCATGCTTATGCACTTGTAGGTGAAATCCACAAACAAAGCAATTTGAAGGAGAAAGAAGGACAATGGAGAATTCTAGAGAAGACATTTACATTTGCGATGGTTTGCATTTGGTTTAAATGTTTTATTTTCAGTATCTCTATTGAATGTTTTTAGGATTGTTATCATTGCAATTTAGTTTTCGTGATTGAGCTAGTCTAATTTGCCATTTGCTTTGATGATTTCCAAATTCCTATCTACACATTTGTCCAACATTCAAAAGATTATGTTTCAAAACTTTAACATACAAGACATCATCAGTATTATGCCTACCATAAAAATAAATATAAACTCTCCCATGGATTACACAGGATTTTTTATCTCCAAATATAACTATTCCACCATTATACCTTTCCATGCTTACAAATTTTCTTTTATCACCGGTCATATGATGTGAACAACCACTGTCAATCACCCATTCACCATTTTCTTATACCTTAGAAGCCAAAAATTTCTCCTCAACAGAACAACTAGTGGAATCTAGAGGCACATGTCTATCTTCTTTAATGGTAATAAACACAATTTCATCTCTTTCTGATTCATCATCTGTAACACCTTCAGCTGTAGCATAATAATAGTTCTTCTGGTTCTTAAATTTCCAGTTAGACTTATAAGGCTTATCATACCTCTCATGCTTCTTAGATCTATCATTCCTATCATGCTTATCAAACTTATCATGTTTGTCATACTTAGTCATTCTCTCTGAGCATCTAGAAGCAAAATGTCCTGTCTTATTACAAGAAAAACATTTCAAGGGAAAATTTCCATCATACTTATCGACACCTTTAGGAAATCTTCAGGCAATTAGTGCTTCAAAATCATCAAGCTCTCTTTCTTTCTTTGCTATCTCTCTTCTTCCTCTTCCATATCTAGATATCCTGCACTCATCAGGATCATATTTCTTCATATTGGATACGAATGATGATTCTTTGAATGTTGTATCAGACTTTCCATGTGATTCTTCAAATTTACTCAGCTCAAATGCAACAAGTTTTCCAACCAACACATCTCTTGTCACCATAGTTATACTATGGATCTCATTAATAACAGAAACCTTATGTTTATAAGCCAGAGGAAAAGATCTCAGTACTTTAGCAACAATCTCATCTTCCTCAATCTTTCCACTGGCAAATATGATACCAAGGAAAATCTCATTCACCTTAGCCATGTATGAATGTATGTTCTCATCATTTCCCATCTTCAATGTCTCATATTTTCCTTTTAAACTCTGAAACTTAGCAACTTTCACTTGACTATCAGCTTCATATAGGATTTCAAGCTTCACCAAGATCTCATGTGTGGCCTGAAGTTCCATAACATTTGTCATTTTAGAGTGAGTCAGGGCACTAAGAAATGCTTTCTTTGCTTTGATATTATATTCAACTTCCTTAACCTCATTTGGAGTGGATGGTCCATTTTGAGGAACAACATAGGCATTCTTAGTAATCTTCCAATAATCTTCTCCAAGACATTTCAAGTTCACCTCCATCCATCTCTTCCACATAGTATAGTTGCTTCCATTAAACCTCGGGGTTTCCTTCTTGAAAAGAATACCTTGAGCTACCATCTTGGATCTCCTCAAGTGATTAAGCTTCTACCGAAGGATCTATCTCTAATACCAATTGTTAGCAACAATCAAGAAGGATAACTGAGGGGAGGGTGAATCAGTCTTCACCAGATCTCAGTAAATTAAACTTTGAAACATAAGCTGATAAACTACAACAATGATAGATAAGAAAATTAATAGCACAACACACAACACCAAGGTTTTTAACATGGACAACCCGGTTAAGGGAAAAACCACAGTGGGAACCTACCCATAGTAAGATGATACTTTGCACTAGTATGTGAAAATATTGCAATGGGGAATGCACACGCATTTAGACACACTGTCTAGAGCTCAATGCTCAAAATATATATGCTTGGAAGGCTACAACCCTCATGGAAGTCTCACTGACTTACAATATGATTCAGACTACAATCCAGAAGGAATGAACTACAATGATAGCATCTACAAATGCTCGATGATAGTTTCAGTTAAGCACAATTGTATGTTCTATAACACCAATCTCACCTCAACACTCACAATGTGATAAATTTATTGTTTGCATAATCACCTCTCTCTGATAATGCATACACAATATCGACACCTAAATTACATAAACATCTTACCTATATATGCAAATCATCAACTTTGATAACAAGGTTGGCTAAAACCTTAACCATTAACTCACAATTACAAAAATTACATTGCATGATACAAAGATCGACCACCAAACCAATATTATGATTTACATTACATAGAATGGACCTAATTCAAATTCTCAAATGATTACATCCACCAGAAATCCCGCCAAGATCAACCGCAACACACTAAACAACCACAAATACCACATAACACAAAAATCATCATCGATTCATAAAATTCACCATAACTCGCACAACAATCAATGTGGATCACCAAAAAAAATAGGGCACGACTAGGAAACACTAGCAAGAATGTTATAATCATCCAGAATAGTTGCACCAACACCTCTTTCCAAATCTTCATCGTTCAACATCTCAAAGCTCAAGAACACAATCAATCAACAACTGTCATGAGGAAAGATAACTTGCAGAGCATGAAATCACAAGTCATCTTAAATGAAGATACACAAGATCATCCCAAACAATCATCCAAAGTCTCAACACAAGATCTAATCACACCGAAATATACCGGAGGAAATACCGAATTCTGCAAAACAATGATCAACAAAACCAAACTACTAAAACCCAAATCAAAAAGTCTTCCCAAACTCACTGGAATAAACCATAGGAATATGTTGAAATCAATGACAACAACATATCCTATAAACATCAATGATCAACCAAATCAAACAATCATGCCAATAATCCAACAAAAGGTGTCAATGACCATCATAATTTGGATTAGCAATTTAGCAACTGTTACATGTCTCCTCATCCTATTCAAAAAATAGAGTGCAAAATTAAAAATTAATTCAAGCAATGACAAATTAAATATAGTTAGTTTTAGTGCACAAAACCTAGAAATCATAAATAGAGAAAGGCAATAAGTGTTTGGAAGTAAGTTTTTCATGAAGAGAGATGCAAATAGATTAGGAAGTTTTGATTCCAAAAGTGATGAAGGAATCTTCTTGGGTTACTCAACCAAGATAAAAGCCTACAAACGCTACAACAAGAACTTGAGAAATTGGTTGATAGTATAAATATGAGAATAGATGAAGACCTACACAAGAAAGAATCTACAATGGCACCCTATATTGATGTTTCAGATGATGAGCATGAAGATCAATCTGAAAATGGACCAGTAGAGGAAGCACCAAGCAAGAAATCCAGCCGGTATGTGTAGGAGAACCATCCGAAAGAACAAATCATAGGAGGTAAAAATGAAGGTGTGCAAATTATAAGAAGACTAGCTTGAAATGATGAGCAAGTAAATTTCTACCTCATGATAGTACTTGAACCAAAAACTTTTGATGAAGCTAGAAAAAGTGAGAAATGGGTAGATGCCATGGATGAAGAGTTGACACAAATTGAGAAGAACCAAACATGGGAACTTGTTCCTAGACTAACAACCAAGAATGTCATAGGTATCAAGTGGGTCTACCAGAATAAGATAAATGAAGAAGGCAAGATAATATGACATAAAGCAAGGTTAGTTTGAAAAGGGTATGCTCAAGTGGAAGGTATTGACTTCGATGAAACCTTTGCATCAGTTGCTAGAATATAGGAAATAAGAATGTTTTTAGCTTTCTTTGCCTTTAAAGGTTGCAAGGTCTGCCAAATGGATGCCAAATCTACCTTTTTGAATGGTAACCTTGAAGAAGAGGTATATATGGAACAACCGAAGGGTTATCTTTTACATGACGATGAGAGTTTTGTATGCCAGTTGAAGAAAGCCTTGTATGGTTTTAAGCAAGCTCCCAGAGTATGATATTCCCAATTGGATAGATACTTGAAGGAGAAAGGATTCCACAAAGGGAATGCAAACAGTAACTTGTATGTCAAGGTAAATGGAGATCACATGATTATAGTGGTTGTATATGTCAATGATATTATCTTTGGTGGCGACAAGGACATCATGTGCAAAGAATTTGTAGATCAGATGAAGACAAAATTTGAGATGTCCATGCTAGGTGAGTTGTCTTATTTTATTGGTTTGTAGATCTCACAGCAGGAGAAAGGAATTTTCATCTCCCAAACCAAGTAAGAAAAAGATATGCTGAAGAAATTTCAAATGGAGGACAACAAACTAGTGAGTACTCCCATGGTTACAAGTTGTAAGTTGAGAAAACTAGATGGGTCATCAAAAGTTAAGAAAAAACTGTATAGGTCTATCATTGGTAGTCTATTATATCTAAAAAATATCTAGACCAGATATTGTACAAGCTATTTGCATGGTAGCAACATTCCAAGCTGCTCCTAGATAGTCTCACCTAAATGCAGTCAAAAGAATCTTCAGGTGTCCGTAAGGATTTATCAGTTATGGCTTGTGGTATCCAAAGAAAGGAGACTTCTCTTTACAGGATTATACTGATGCAGATTGGGAAAGATGTATTGATGATTGAAAGAGAACAAGTAGTGGTGATTTCTACTTAGGAGGCCAGTTAGTATCATGGTACAACAATAAGCAAGACTCAATATCATTATCAACTGTTGAGGCCAAATATATAGTTGTTGCTACATGTTATTCACAAGTGCTATGGATGAAGTAGACTTTGAAGGGCATACAAGTGGAGGTACTGGATCCTATTCAAATTTGGTGTGATAACTCAAGTGCAATCAACATCTCCAAGAATCCAGTAATCCACTCAAGAGCAAAACACATTTCAATCAAGTATCACTTCTTAAGGGAGAAGGTAGCAGACAAGGAGGTCATTGTTGAATATGTTCCAACTGGTGAGCAGATTGCTAACATATTTACCAAACCACTTCCTTTGGGTTTATTTGAGTACTTGAGACACAATATGGGAGTTGTCCCACCATCCGATAACACTTAAATGTCTAGAAGGATGCATGGTTCAGAGGGAGAAAATAATTGTTACTATTGTATGACTCTTAAATTATGAAGCACGGACATAGGGGGAGAATGTGTCCTAACTGGATGTAGACTATGGAAGAATGATTGGTGTCAGACCAAGGTTCCTTTTGCCATTGCTATCCAAGGGGGAGAGAAACTGGAAGAAAGAACAAAAAATGTTGACATCAATGCCAAAGGGGGAGATTTTTGGCATTGAGTTGTCAATGATGTAAACCAGTATTGAAGGCTATCGGGAGGGTATGTTAAAATGGCATAAGGAAGATTAACATGAAATATTGTCAACTGGTATGGTGGAAGACAAAATTGGTATGAAGGTGTGGCAGACAAGCAGGTATTGTGACTGTTAGTATCACAGGTAAGAGGTGATGTGAAGTTGTGTGTTGGCATGACAAGCTGTAACCGGTATAAAGGTTAGTTGTTTTTTTGTGATAATGTTTGTGATAAAGAGGTAGAGTGACAAAGATATCACAAACCATCAAAGGTGAAGTTGAGCTACCAGTGTAGTGTATACTGTCGATTAGCAGTAGGAGAAGGTTTCACTGGTAAGGGCTTGTGCTGGTATGAGTTTGTTGAATGCTCAAGTTTAAATAGACCTTGTGTCTATGAGCTTAGTGTATATCAATGTGATGCCACATGAAGTTGAGGTGGCGGGCATACAGAGGTCGGTGAAGTTTCCATCGACATGGTTTTTGGAGTACTTAATCGATATTAAATGAAATAACCACAAATCATGGGTCGATAATAGATTGATGTGGCTCAAGGAAGAATGAATGACAGAGAAAGATTAGGGAGTTGTTGGCACCTAGATCAAAGCAATAAAATTGGATTGCAAGAGGCCCTCGAGAAGGAAATAGCTGGGTCATAAATGAGTCGACAGATTTCAAGGCTGAAAATCATGGTTGGGTTTTCTATTTTTGGCAAACATACCTTGGATAGATGAAAAATGTGTGATGGCTTATTCCTCCAATGTAGGTGTGTGATCCAAGGAAGATTAGATCAGATTGGATGCAAATTTGGTTGGTAGAAGGAAACCCTAGCCACCCTCTATTTGATTTGTTTTTTGGCAAGAAAGCTTCAGTTTAAATATGGCAACCTAAGACAGATAGTGCTTTGACTGAAGGGTAAATGTGAGTGTGAAATTGTTGTTTAAGAGCCGAAGAGATAAACACTTGAAGTGTTTGTGAATGAGAATTGTGCTGGTAAGGAGAACTAGGATAAACTGGTGTAAGGAATAAACTGACAAAGTGTATAGAATGCAGAGGTGACCAACTGAAAGAAGCAATACCTGATAGAGAGTGACCAAGTGTGATTTGAATTTAGTAGAATAGAGGGAGAGAAGATTAAGAAGAGTTAGAACCAGCAGAAAGGCTAAGTTGCGATGTGTGTTGAGCCGATTCAAACTAGTAAGATAGAAATTGGTAGTGCAGAGCTTTGAAGGGTTGCAAAAATTCTTTTGCAGCAGGGATATCATTTGTATATCTGAGTTTTCATATTACTTTCACTAAGTAGGTTCTTAGTGTATGGGTCATAGCTCCTTTAGGTTGTAGCCTATTAATTGTGTAGGGGTTGGTGCTTCTTTGAGTTAGTGCTCATAAATCAGGGTTTCATGCTCCTTGGGTTGGTTCCCTAAAATTTGTAATTAGGTCTTTTCATTGTGAGGCTGGATTGGAACAAAAGATCTCCAACAACTATTCTCACAAAGGTTTTTCCCACATTGTGTTTTCTTGGTACATCTAGTGTTATGTGTTGCATCTTCATGTGTGTGAAGTATTAATCCTTTAGTTATTTCTCCTACACACATCCTTTAGTAACCAATCTACATCTTGTGTATTTTATATTGAATCGATATAGCTCTGATTAAGGAAAAAATATTTAAATCACCAATTCACCCCTCTCTCAGTGATCCATTGTGTCCAACAAAATATATTCATTTACAAGTTAATATCCTTGTTACAAATGGATTTTGTAACTCTTCTTCAAATTTCCTTGTTGGATCTCTTAGCTAGTTCACTGTAGGTTCTCTACCTCACCCCCTCACTATTGCAACCTTATCTCTTGCTACAACCTAATCGGTTCAGCCTCCTCTCCTTCTCTACTGGTTCTCTCTCTCTGTCGGTTCTCTCTACTAGTTTCCTCTTTTCTTATTTGCTTTGCTGCTCTCCACCACCGGTCTTGATAACTTAGCTAGATATCTACCATCTAATTCAAGTCGGTCCTCATCCTCCCTTCTCTACAATCTTCTATGGCTCTTCTCTACTGATTTGGTCAGCACTGGTTTCCTCCTCTGTTAGACTCAATGGACGACTACCGGTTGCCTCTCTCTTACCAGTTGAACTCTTCAACCTGATTCACTCTCACACTCAGTCGCTCCTCTAACTCTTGATGAGTACTTGACTAATTTTCCCTCTTTTTTAGTAGCAACAGTCTCTCCTTGAGAAGCTCCAAACAATATCTTTGGCTCACATACATATACCTAGTTTTTACAGCCAAGACGTAAGTTTAAACTTGGCACCATTAGGATTTCTTCCACTAATCGCGAGGTATATCAGATCTAATCTGATCTCATTTTGCATGAAGATAGATAGCCTGTAAGCAATCAGACATTACCTACCATATCTTCCTCCTCCCAAGGCATGTTTGCTAAACTTAGCAAACATGGATAGTCAATCAGCGAGACACAAGGTCAATCACCATAAATGGTTCTATAGGTAGCATCACCAACCTCGTTCTGTACCTAGATGCTCTGCATCGATTGATGCATCCAATTGATCACCTCTATTTGACCTTCCTCGAGCCGCGCACCTCTACAATGCATCTGCAACACATCCCATGATTTATGGGGTCTACAATTAATGTCAACCAACTTTGTAACAACCTCATTGGTGTACAATCCATATACCGCTGTATGCATGTCCGCCACCTTGACTGCACGTGGTACCCTTTTTGACATCCACCTTAGCTTAAACTTTTATGTCAGTTCAGATAGGATCACTAACCAAACACTCAACCATCCCTTCTTTTTTGTAGGTTCACTAACCCTGCCAGTATCTCACACTTTACCGGTTAACTGTCATACTGCACTTTGCTGATCTGTTGGTGGAACACCTTAACTAGTTGCCAAACATGTCTATTCCTAGAATTCTCATTCTCATCAGGTAGGAGCACATCACTTAGCCTCTTTGCTTCCTTACCGATTCTCATGCTCATCGGTAGCCATCTCGATGACACCATGTCATCAACCTTTGACTGATACCTTTTATGGTATCTACATACTGGTTGCATTCTCTATTTGTAGCTAATCCACTTTGCCTTCATCATTAGACTGAACATTATCTTAGTCAGTTTGTCAAGGTGACAAACCCATTGATTTTCTACTCTTCCTTTTATGTCCCAGTGGTATAACATGTCTTCTATGTCGGTCCAATGCATATCCCTGATTTCATGCACTTGAGGCATCACTTTGATTTACTGGTAGATTCAATGTGATCCTTCAAACACCTGCCTTTACTTTTGTCTTAACTCATAGAAGTAAGATGCATATTTTTCATAATAGGAGATAAGCTCCACTTACCAATGGGCGTGAGTCCTTGTCATTTGCATCCTGCAATGCACTCTTGTAGCTTCCCTGTTTGTGCAACATATCTTCAAATAGGCACATGTGATCCAGTGTGAGCATATTCACTGTCAGTCATCTCTTCACATGGTGACTACATCTTCATCCGGTGTGAGTCCTGCATCCACATAGCATATCGGTGACTCGTACATTCTTCTCTTCCTATGTTGATGTGATTTAGGTAACATTCAGCCTCTTCATCACAAACAATAACTCAACATCTTGCCCACTCATAGATGTCATCATTTATCAGTTGTTATATCATACCGGTCTCCTATCCATATCTTTCACACAATTCAAACACTAACTTGTGTACCAGTGACTCAACTGTGAATCCAATGGTTATTGCTTTGAATAACATTCTTCTTCTTTATCGGTGACTTGCAACACTAGTTGACATCAATGACTTCATGTCAACAATACTCCCATACCAGTTGTCTTTCTATACCGGTTGACATCAATGAGAACACAATACCAACAATCTCCCCCTTTGGCATTGATTTCAACTCATGTAGTATTTGGCATACTACATAATCTCTCTCCCCCTTTGGATAATCCATAGATTGTCACACATGTAGTATATGGTATACTCCAAAATCTTTCTCCCCCTTTGACAACAATGGTAAAGGGCATTGTCGGGATATCATTCCTCCTTGTATTTATCGGTCACTAACAAATTTTTCTCCCCCTTTATCTATCAAATGCATCTCCTCTTTTGATACCAATTGGTATAATTTGCCAAGTTACAACTTTTGAGATAGAGGATTCAACCATCAACTGACACCAATTGAGTATGCAAAGCTTGATATAGATTGTTAAAGCACTCAAATTGGCAGAAAGGTGTGTTAGTGAATACTACTTACTTGTTGGTCAGACTGCATCATCTCTCCTTTGATATGCAGAAGTTATTCTAACCCTAATTAGCTCATATCAAGTGTTGAAGCTGACACTGATACCAATTGTATCTTCTCCTATGTAGGTAACTCTCTCTTTTTGTAGACAACTCTTTCGATGATCTAGTTGTGATTTCCATTAGATAGACATTGAAATATTTCACAACCTTGGACACTTCCAAAGACACAATCATACCGGTACAATAATAGACACTTGCACACCCTATGTTCACAACAAATTTGATACAAGTCAGAAGTTATGGTTGTCAACTTCCCCTGAGTCATACATCTCAGGTCCATACTATTGGTTGGGTCCAAAAATAGAGCCAAACTACCCCTTATACTGGTTGAGTTGTGCATATGTGATCAATCTAATGATCTATCAACTCCATTATATCTACCATAGAAAATGGCATGATCATGGATGTACACAATTCCATATAATGTCATCATCATGCCATGAATCAAACTGATTAGCCCCAAAGTTATGCATGCATGCATGATCAACAACTAGGCCAACATATGTCATTCAGGTCTTCATCAACACCACTTGAGATATAACTTCCCATTCCTTGTTACCAGAGCTAATGCAATGATCTCCAACCTCATTCTCTTACATAACATGCAAGTACCTATTATCATTCATGCTCGTAAAATCCTACACATACTGGTTTCTTGTACTGGTCCATCATCACTACTGGAGCACCTTTTTGTGACTCCTGACATTTTGTGTCACTATGTATCTAATTTTAATTGTTAATCTCTATCCACTTACACATGCAGTAGTGATCCAACTATGATCTATAGGTGTGTAGCCAAGGCAACCACTACACACACATATCTTCTCATTTCCATCCTTCATACCGGCATCATCTTGTTCTTTCAAGTGCCCTTCTTCACTAAGGGGGTGAATGATCTAGTCAATATCTTACTCCACCTAAGGTCCTGCATCTCCTTTAGGCTTGAGTAGATATCACCTGTATAATGAATGCACAGTTCCGGTCCATGGTCTTCTTCCTCTACACCTGCTTGGTCTCATTCTTCTTCCCATTTCCAATCATGGGAACAAGTCTTACCTTCTTCTACTGATGGGTGCTTTAATTTTTGGACTTTGCATTCCAACCAAAAGTAGTGCTATAGTAGCACACAACATCCATCCCAACTTTGTGATTGGGGAATCTCTTAACATACTAGTTTGACCATCTTCTTCTCATCATGTTGTTGTCATAGGCAACCAGAACCAGTGGACCTCTTTAACTTGCAAGGAAAATTCTCCTTTGACTCCATGTAGGTCTCTAATTTCCATATGCTCTGTATCCATTTCTATGTTGAGCATAGTTTCTATACCTGCCTCCCTCTGACTACAAGTTTCTCTTCCTACATTCAAACTCTCTATGGACAATTCCATTGCAGTTATAACAAACATTATTTGCATAATTGGGAGAGGGGATATGCATGCATCTACTCCTTGATACATTTTTCTTATATGCATGATATCTATAAGATTTTAGAATATTCCTTCTAGATCCCTTTCTACATTCTTATGCCCTATGACCATGACCATTACATACAAAGCAATAACCGAAGAAGGATGGCATATGACTTACAAAATTATTCTACCATGTATGAGGAGATCTTACTTGTTTGGCATCTCCATTTCTCCTTCTTTGAGGATAGATCCTGGGTTGTCCATTCTTTGCATTTCTTCCATCCAATCTCTTCTTCTCCCATACTTGTTTTGTCTTGTGGGTGGTAGCACTTCCTTGTCCTTTATCGGTATCCTCTTTGTTTTGTTCTTATGTTTTTGCTTCCAATGAAGATGTATTCTCCTATCTTCCCTTTTCCTTTGGGATCTGCATTGTTCCTCCTTCTTGCATCACCAGTCTTCATTCTTGTCTACACATCTTCACCAATTGTGGTTAGGTCAACCTTATTCTAGGGATCATTTCTAACTGTGAAGGTCTATCCCTTGTTTTCTCCATTTGAGGAGACAAAAAGAATGTTATTGAGGAGAGCATTCATCGGCATCACTTCCTAAACCTTCAGTGTCCTTGGCATGCTTTTGCTTCTTTAACATCTCATGCAAGGCATCATTGCTGCCATCAAACCAGATTTGCACCTTGAGCTCATCCTGACACTTCTCAAGGTCATTTTGGAGAATCTCCATTTCTCCAAGAAACTATTGATATTCTCTATCCATTACCTCTAGCTCAAGTACTAGATCTTTACACCCACTCTCCTTGGTCTCTTCTTCTTGAGTCTTCAACTCTGAAATGCATTTCTCAGATTATTTAAGGCATTCTATCAACTAGTTTTTCTCCACTATTGTAGCATTCTTGAATAACTTGTACTCATTCCTCACTCTAATTGTTGGACACAATGGATCACTAAGAGGGAAGTGAATCAGTGATTTAAACACTTTTTCTTCAACAGGGATATACCGATGATCTATAAAACAAACTGAGTGCTAACCGGTAGCACAAAAAGTGAAAACTAAGTGTGTGAAAGAATTTTCTAAAACATCAACATAACTCATACACAAGAATGCATCACAAAACACTAGATATATAAGAAAAACCCAATGTGGGAAAAACCTTAGTGAGAATAGCTATTGGAGACCTTCTGCCCCGATCCAGCCTCACAATGTAAAAGATCTTTATTAAAATTTTAGGGAACCAACCCAAGGAGCATCAACCCTTGATTTATGAGCACCAACTCAAAGGAACACCAACCCCTACACAATTTATAGGCTACAACCTAAAGGAGCTACAACCCCTGTACTAAACACCAACTTAGTGAGAACAATATAAAACTCAGTTATACAAATGAGATCCCTGTTGCAAAAGAAGTTTTGCAACCTTACAATATTCTGCTCTACTGATTTCAACCTTACCGATCTGTATTTCCTCCACACACTCTGCAACTTTTCTTTGTTGCTGATTCTAACTTTGCTAAGTCCCCTCTTACAATGTCTTTTCGATTCAACTCACACTGATCACTTTTATCAAATATTGCTTCTTTCAAATTTTCACCTCTGCATCCTATTCCAACTCTACTTGTTTGTTCCTGAAATTGGTTTACCCCACTTCTCCCTACTGGTATAGTCTTCACTCATAAACACTTCAAGTGTTTATCTATTTGGCTTTCAGATGACAATTTCATACTTACCTTCACTCTTTAGCAACACCGATCATAGTCTCAAGTCAACATATTTAATCTTGAGCTTTCCCACCAAAAATCAATTCAAACTAAGAGCGGTTAGGGTTTCCTTCTCCCAACCAAATCTGCATCTGATCTAATCCATCTTGGATTGATCACCCGCATTGGAGGAATGCATCTATATGCATTTTCCATCATCCAATGCATATTTTCTAAAGCTAGCAATCTCGACCATGTTTTTTGACCTTGAAATCTATCAACTCATTTATGACCCAACTACTTCCTTCTCGAGGTCATCTTGCAATCTTATTTCTTTTCTTTGATCCACACACCAACAACTCTTTGATATTTCTCTGTCATTCATTCTTCCTCAAGCCACATTAATCTGTTATGATCCCGTGATTTGTGGTTGTTTCATTAATATAGACTAACTTTTCCAAAAACTATGTCGATATATTCTTCACCAAACTTTGCATGCTTGTCATCTCAGCTCCACATGGCATCACATTGTTCATACACTCAGCTCACTGACACAAGGTTGGTTTACACCTGAACACTCAATAAAATCATACCGGCACAATCCCTTACCGGCAAAACCTTCTCCTTTTGCTAACCGGTAGTGCACACTACACTGGTAGCACATCTTCACCTCTGATGGTTTGTGATCATTTTAACATTCTACCTCTTCATCATAAACAGGTAGCCAACCTTCAAACCGGTTTATGCTCTACCAGTTATCACTCAACTTGCTAACACACACATGCATCTTGCCTCATACCGGTGATGATGTTACTAATAGTCTCAATACCTACTTGTCTTCCACCATACCGGTTGACAAGCCTTCATGTTAATCTTCCTTATGTCAATTCAATCTTCTTCATACTAACTGATATACCTCTACCAGTAGCCTGCAATACCGATTGACATCAATGACAACTCAATACCAACAATCTCCCCCTTTGGCATTGATGTCAACATTTTTTGTTCTGGTTTCATTCCCCGTTTGACAGCAATGGAAAAGGGAACCTTAGTATATCTGATTAGGACACATCCTCCCCCTATGTCCATGCTTCATGATTCAAGAGTTATAAGATAGGAACAATGTTTGACTCCCCCTGAATCATACATCCTTCTATGCATTTAAGTGCTACCAGATGGTGGGACAACTCCCATCTTTTGTCTCAAGTACTCAAATGGGCCCAAAGGAAGTGGCCCGGTAAATATGTCAGCAATCTTCTCACCAGTTGGAACATATTCAACAATGACCTCCTTGTCTACTACCTTCTCCCTTAAGAAGTGATACCTGATTGAAATGTGTTTTGTTCTTGAGTGGATTACTAGATTCTTAGAGATGTTGATTGCACTCGAGTTATCACACCAGATTGGAATAGGATCTAGGATCTCCACCTGTATGTCCTTCAATGTCTGCTTCATCCATAACACTTGTGAGCAACATGTAGCAGCTGCTATATACTCTTACCTCCTTGTCTGCTACCTTCTCCCTCAAGAGGTGATACTTGATTGCAATGTGTTTTGTTCTTGAGTGAATTACTAGATTCTTGGAGATGTTGATTGCACTTGAGTTATCACACGAGATTGGAATAGGATTTGGTATCTCCACCTCTATGTCCTTTAGAGTCTACTTCATTCATAGCACTTGTGAGCAACATGTAGAAACAACTATATATTAAGCCTCGATAGTGGATAATGACACTAAGTCTTGCTTCTTGCTGTGTCATTATACTAACTAATCACCTAAGTAGAAAGCACCTCCACTTGTAATTTTCTAGTCATCAATACTTCCTGCCCAATCTTCATCAGTATAAGCTTGCAAACATAAGTCTCCTTTCTTTGAATACCACAGGCCATAGCTGATAGTTCCTTGCAGATACCTAAAGATCCTTCTGACTGCATTTAGGTGAGACTATTTAGGAGCATCTTGGAATCTTGCTACCATGCAAACAACTTGTACAATATCTGGTCTAGATGTTGTTAAATATAATAGACTACCAATCATAGACCTATACAGTGTTTCCTCAACTTCTAGTGACTCATCTAGTTTTCTCATTTTACAACCAGCAACCATGGGAGTACTTACTGGTTTGGTGTCCTCCATTTGAAAATTCTTTAGCATGTCTGTCGCATACTTGGTTTGAGAGATGAAATCCCTTTCTCCTACTTTGAGATCTGCAAAGCAAGAAAATAGGACAACTCACCCAACATGGACATCTCAAATTCTATCTTCATCTAATCTACAAATTCTTTGCACATGATGTCCTTGTCTTCACCAAAGATAATATCATCCACATATACAACCACTATAATCATGTAATCTCAATTTACCCTGACATACAAATTGTTGTATGCATTCCCTTTGTGGAATCCTTGCTCCTTCAAGTATTTTTCCAACTGGGAATACCATGCTCTAGGAGCTTGCTTCAAACCATACAAGGATTTCTTTAACCGGAATACAAAACTTTCATCTTCATGCAACAAGTACCCTACTGGCTGTTCCATAAACACCTCTTCTTCAAGATTCCCATTGAGAAAGGTATATTTTACATCCATCTGATACACTTTATATCCCTTGTAGGTTAAGAAGGCTAACAACATTCTTATTTCTTCTAACCTAGCAACTAGTGCAAAGGTTTTTTCAAAATCAATACCTTCCACTTGAGCATACCCTTTGCAAACTAACCTTGCTTAATGCCGGACTATCTCACCTTGTTCATTCATCTTGTTCTGATAAACCCATTTGGTACCTATTACATTCTTGTTTGCTAGTCTAGGAACAAGTTCCCAAGTCTGGTTTTTCTCAATTTGTCTCAACTCTTCATCCATGGCATCTACCCACTTCTCACTTTTGCTAGCTTCATCAAACATTTTGGGCTCTACTTCAGTCATGAGGCAAAAATTTACCTACTCACTTTATTGGGCTAATCTCATTCTAGTTTTCACACCTTCATTCCTATCTCCCATGATCTTCTCTTCTGGATGATTCTTCTACACATATCGGTTGGGGATCTTCTTTGGTGCATCTTCTACTAGTCCATTGTCAGATTGTTCTTCATAATCAACATCTGAATCATCAATTTAAGGTGCCAGTGCAGATTTTCCTCTATGTGAGTCTTCATCTATTCTCACATTTATACTCTCAACCACCTTTCTCAATCTCTTGTTGTAGCATTTGTAGGCTTTGTTGTTTTTTGAGTATCCCAAGAAGATTCCTTCATCACTCCTAGAATCAAAACTTCCTAATCCATCAACATCTCTCTTGATGAAACACTTACTTCCAAACACTCTGAAGTGTTTGAGTGATGGTTTCCTTTCATACCATAACTCATAAGGAGTCATTCTACTATTCACTCTTAATTGTACCTGGTTTAATGTGTACTATAGTATGAACTTCTTCCTTCCAGTATATATCTAGTATGTTGGCCTCATTTAACATTGTCCTAGCCATCTCCTTCACTGTCCTATTTTTCCTCTCTACCACTCCATTTTGTTGAGGTGTCCTTGCAGCTAAATATTGTTTTTAGATTCCATGTCTCTCATAGTATTCAATAAACTCATTTGAAGAAAATTCTCCACCTTGGTCTGATCTTAAGCAGTTTACCCAGTACCCGTTTTCATTTTCTACCATCTTCCTGAAAATCTTGAATCTCTCAAATGCTTGTGACTTATCATGCAGGAAGGTTACCCAAGTCATTCTTGAGTAATTATCTATGAGAAACATGAAATACCTCTCACCAACCAATGATCTTATCCTTGTTGGCCCACATAAGTCTATATGTATCAACTCCAAAGGTCTTGAGGTGTTATATTCCTTTGTTTTAAAGCTAACCTTTGCTTGCTTACCTCTGACACATTCATCACAAAATGTGCTTTCCAGTTTTATGATCTGAGGTATGTTTCTCACACATTGGTTCTTGCTTATCTTAACTAGATTATCAAAGTTCACATGGCCTAATCTCTAGTGCCACAACCAACTTTCATCAACCTATCTCGTCATGCATTGGGACTCATAGCATTCCTTCAAATTGTAGACATTACCATCTGTTCTCTTTCCTTCTACCAGAACCTGATCGGTACTCTGCTTTCTTATCTGACAACCGGTAGAATCAAATATAAACTTGTACCCTTTGTCACACATCTAACTTACACTCAGCTGGTTATGCTTCAGTCCTTCCACATAGTACACATCATGATCCTTGAGATTGCCATCAATATTCAGTGTACCCAGACCTTTGATCTTGATTGAGGAGTTATCACCAAACCAAACTGAACCACCATTCCAATCATCAAGCTTGATGAAATTTTTCTTATCTCTCATCATGTGATTTGAGCAACCACTAACAACTACCTATAGATTCCTCCTTTCAGCATGTAGAGCAGTTTGCACAATCAGGGTGGACTCTGTCTTTTTTTTCTCCTTCTCTACCCAAACCTATTTCTCTTCTTTTTTTTCTTCTTCTGTCACTTTGTGTTTCGATTTTGTTTCTAACTTCTCATCTGGTACTATTTTATTTTTCTTGTTATTTGACATCTTACAATACCTTGCTATGTGACCAAACTTTTGACACTTATAACATTTCACATTAGCATTGTAAGAATTACTCAAGGCATTCTTGTAGGACATTTGCATATTGCTCCTACATTCATAACTCTTGTGACCAAACTCATTGCAATTATAAAATGTGACATTTGTACTTTTTAATGCAACAAATGAGTTTCTACTCTCAAACCTAGGGTTTAGATTCGGCTTCCTACAATCTACCATTTTATGACCAAATTTATTACACCAGTGACAATAACCATGGAACTTGGAACATACTAGTTAGGTTGTCTTGAACTTGCAAATTGTTAGGATTCCCATAGATACTGAGAGGGGGGGTGAATTAGTATCTAACCAGTGAGTTGAATTTCTTAACTTAAAATATGTAGAACATATTATAACAGTGTATTGGTATGCAAGAAATAATGCAATAAACAAAATTAAAAGCATCCACATGAAAAACACACCATGAGACAAGGATTTAATGAGGAAACCGGTGTGGGAAAAACCTCGGTGGGATTTGTCACCCACAATATTCACTTACTGGCAAATAAGAGAATATTACTTACAAGAGGGGCCTGCACATGCAGGAAGGCCAATTGCCTAGAGCTCACTACTCAATGGGAAGTCTCACTGACTTACAATTTGGATTATACAAATCCAATATCTTGTACTACTTTACAATAGCATCTATAATGCCAGATCCAGTATCGGTTTCTACTCTATTCTTTACATAAAACCTTTAAACTATATTTCACATAATAGTTCTGCCTAATATCTTTTTTCTTTTTACTTACAAAATGTCTACAATGATCTCTCTTATATATAAGAGTCATTTTACAACTTGCCAAGTTGGCTTACAAAGTTTTTACAATAATAAACAAAATATAATATATCAAAAATCCTGTCGGCCTCTGTGCCGGTATGCTTCATTTCTCTATGCTCGTGCTGGTGGTCTGAGTGCCGGTGTAGAGTGTGATCTGTTGATGCCGGTGAACTATCTTGCTGGTGTAATGCCTTGCTGGTGCCATAGGATTGTAAGGTTGCCATCAATGACAAAACCTTCAATCACCTACAATGTCTCATTAGAGTGTAAATATGCTAACAATCTCCCCCTTTGGCATTGATGGCAACACTCATGAGAAAATTGAAAAGTGTATCCAAAACTTTAATATGTTACCAAAAATATAAGAACTCCCCCTGAGTAGATAAATCTTTTTCTGGTTATTTTCTCATACTACTACTCCCCCTTTGGCATCAATGACAAAGGTTGTCAAGATGTCAGTAGAGTTGTAGTCTCAACTTTGGAACTGGGTAGTTACAATTTGAAATAGATTTGCCAAAATCAAGTTTATACTCTCCATAAAATTCTTACTGTCTCTTATTACTGTCTCTATTCTTTTAGCTGTACTGGTGAGGTGCTGCATATGCTCTACCAGTGTTTTCTGTCCCTATATCAGTGCCTTAGATATTTCCTTCCACAATGATGCTAGATAGTCCAATCTTGGACTCAGTTTTAGTCTGAAATTCTTTGCCTTATCCACTATTCTCTCCTTTTCTCTTTCTAACTTAAGTAACTCTTCCTCAAATTTTGTTATCCTTTGCTTAAAAACTGATAATGTATTAGGCGAGTTAACAAAATTATCAACAAGTTTATTGATTTCATCCTGTACCTTGCTCATTTTCTTATCTATGTCTACTGTCAAAACGTTTGTCTTGCAGGTGTCTTTGTACAGAGTTTTGTATTCTTTCAATAAGTTACATAGTTCTGGTAGAAGTGTCTCAAATTCCCTAGTACACTTCTTTATCTGATCTTCAAAAAAAATTTGTTTTTCAATTTCTACCTTATTCTTCAAAGTCTCTTCATTTATTTGCTCGATAGTCACTGTGTTCTCAGTAATGTATTTACACAAAGTATCAAGTTGTTTTAAAGAATCCTTATTGTCTATGTTACAGTTAGGAGCAATTACCTTCAAAATTGGGATTGTGTCATCTATAGCTTTATAAGCCCATGAACTACAATCTATTATCCTTTTGATTGAATCTAAGAGTAATTCAGTTACATTTGTTGATTTGTGGCCTACTGAGGAGGAACCAAAATTCTGAATTTCGTCGACGGAGGAAGTAACCAAGCTTGTTGTGACCTGTGGTAGGTCTGTTTGTGTTTTCATTTCCTTAAGCAATGGTTTGTGTACTTCTCATGTTGTCGGTTGTATTGTTTCCTCATGACTCTATTCCTGTACCTATTCCTATTCTGGAGCCTTTTGCTCTTCTTGTTTCTCTGTCTGTTCTCCTGTGTTATCATCTACCGGTTTCTCTTGTGTTTGATTAGTTTTCTCAGTTACCGGTGCCTCACTAGCCATGTCTGTCATACTAGTTGTATCTTTATCTACCACAATATTGATCTTTTGTGTATCAACATCTACTATGTACAATACCTCAGGATTAAGATTAGTATCCTTTATGTTCATACTCTCATTTGCCGGTTGATCTTCAGTAGTTTTTACCGGTGATGTAATTTGAGGTGGTGGGGATAAGTTATCTTTAACTTTGATACTCGGAGGTCCACCAACCTTTCCTTTTCCTTTGTCTCTCTCCTTCTGATATACCTTTATTGGTTTGGGGTTCTTCTTGTTTTTCTTTCTCAACAAGAAATATGTCCCATGCATTTTCTGTTTCTTCAGTTACCTTATTAACTCTTCCAACCATTAAAGCAATATGCTGGTGTGTAGTAGAGAATACTAACCGGTTGGCTTCTACAATTAAATCATCTATTTCTCTAGGTGAGTTTACTTGATAAACAGCTAGTAACTTTTCAATTTTGATTTTCTTATCAAGCTCTATAACAACTTGTCTTCTTGCTTCTAGTCTTTTGAACAGTTCATCTAGTACTTCATTTATCACTTCCATCAAAAACTTCTTATACATGTCCATGTGCAAAATAACACTATTTTCCACTTGTTCTTTTTAATCTGCTGTCAAAGTGGCATAGACCTTTCCTATGTTTTTGAGTTTCCCTTCCTCTGTAATTTCATTTAGCAATATGTCAAGAGGGGCCAAGTTTTGTTTTATTCTCTTCTTCTTCTTGGGTGTCAGTTTCTTCTTTGGTGTAGTCTTTGTAACTGGAGATCTTACTGCTTGTTGTTTCTGTCTAGTTCTCCTAGGTGAGGGTGTGGTTGCCGGTGAAGGATATCTTTTCCTTACAACTCTTTTGAAAGCTACAGGCATGTCACTCTCTGAAGAAGTGCCTACTGGTGATAGGTGAGTCTTAGGCTATAGAGTTCCTAACTCATCCTCAGTGATACCAGTTTGCTTTAATACATCTTCTTTAATAGCCTTTGCTTGTCTAGAACCTCTTCTCACAACTGCCTCAACCTTTTTCACTCTCTTCTTAGATTGAATTTATTTTTCTATGGTCTCAGAACTACCAAATACTTCTTCCTTTGGTTCGTTTGGTGCTTCTAGAAGTGATTTAGCATAAGTCTCAATTATATGATCATCTATCTCATAGCCCATCTTTGTTACCCAGATTGTTCTTGGGATGACTGCTTTCATCTAGATCTACTCCTTTTTTATTACAAAGCATATATCATCCTTGTACTTGTCAAAAATCTTCTATGATAATCTGATTCTCTTCTTCATTTTGGCCTTAAGTGGTTGAAAGTATTCATGGATATTCTTTTCCTTGTCTTCACCCATGTTGTTGAATAGTTTTTTCAACTGTTTTCCTACTGGTATATCAAATCCAATTACTTTATAGCCTATACTGGGAACCTATTTGGTTATGTGTAGCATCAAGCATACAAGCAGATTACCAAATCTAAAAGTTCCTTTCTTATCTTTCTTTATCTTGCCTAAGTTGTCAATTAACTCATCTGTTAACCATTCACATATGTCAATCTTCACATTGTCTGTAACCATATCATAAGCACTCTTAATGCATAAACTTGAAACTAAGTTAAGTCTATTTGCATGAGTAGGTTTATACCCTAAAATCATGCTAACAAATCTCACATTTGTATCTGTTACATCATTTACCCTCAAGGACCTTCTATCAGATGTTGCACCAGTTAGTTTAGTTACTAGGTCATTTGAGACCTTCTTAGTCTTGTCTAGTCTTTTACCGGTGGATGGTAACCCTGTGACAACTTTCATAGCTTCCTTGGTAATTTTGTGAATGTGAATTGCATCTAACCAGAAAAATTCACCATGTACCCTTCTTAAGACTATCCTAATCACATCCTTGGGAAATTCAGGAATGCAGAGGATTTCAGTAAATCCTAGGGTTTCAATGATTTTATGTTCCCGTTTTACATTTCCAAAATTATCACATATGATAGATTTATACATTGTTTTGATCTTTTCATCTCCCAATTCCTCTATGTTATAGTGAAAGTAAATTTTGGGGTCTTCAACATAAACAACTCCTTTTGGTATTTGAGAGAAGGCACCTACATTGTCATCTTTCTTTTCTGCCTCGGGAACTAGTTGAAATACAGGCCTAGGGCATTTTATAACCTCGACTATAGTAGGGTTTTCTCAATATTCAAGTGCAGAGGTGGATGCTATGATGATAAATACCTTTTTCTGTCTTTGGATGGATTGATTGTTTGAAATGCTTTGCCTCTTTGCTTGAAATCCCTTAGCTCTGCAAATTTTGCACTCTACGAATGTTTGAAATCATGATGAAATGAAATGGAGCCAAAACCACAAATTTATAATGTTTATTTGCCATCTACCACATTTAATGCATGCCGGTTAAGTATTCACTTAACATTGTCTGCCAGTAATGAAGTAATTTCCAACTTCTCATCTCTAACCAAGAGAATAATAGCACATGTGTCATTAGATTTCCAAACCCTCAAGGAAACTTTCTTCAATTTGATGAAGAACTTCCTATCGGTGGAGCACTACTCTGTCCTGCCGATGAAGCATTGATTGTTTCTATTGGTGGAGGAGTATTCCCAATATTTAGATCAGCTTTTCTAATCCATTGCTTTGAGAATTCTTGCTTAACCTCTTCAACTTTTTCTTTACCTTTCACGCTAGAACTTTTGTTGTTAGCCGGTGATCCTTTACTTCTACAGAATTTTGCAATATGCCCAATCTTGTTACATGCATAACAAGTCACATTATTCTTCTAAATAGCTTTCCCATAACCTATGCCAGTTTGTGTTTTGCATTGATTAGATAAATGTCCAAATCTTCCACAAACATAACATCTCACATTCATTCTGCAATTTTTAGAGTTGTGACCAAATTTGTTGCATTTTGAACATTGACTGGTGGGTGTGTTGATATTCTGATAATTTATAGATCTACATTCATTTTCTCTATGACCATACTTATTACACTTAAAGCATTTTCCATTGAATTAATTTATAGATCTATATTCATTTTCTCTATGACCATACTTATTACACTTAAAGCATTAGGTTGCCTTACCGATTTGTTGTGATCCCATGTGTTTGCAGCACCAGAGCTTTCACCAACTTCAAAGCCAATTCCAGAAGTGTCACCTTTAGGTTTTTGATTCTTCAGCAAGTTACCATGTTCCTCTGAGATTTTCTTGAATTTTTCTTTATGTTGATTTGCAGTTTCTAATTCTCTTTCTAAGACTTCTTTTTGCCTCATCAGTTCATTGGAGTCATTCTGAGTGTGCATCAGATCTATCTTCAATAAATTATTTTCATAGCTAAGTCTTGTGTTTTCATTTGCTGCATCACTTAGTCTTCTGGTCAATTCTTCTTCATTCTTCTCCCTATCTTCAATTTCTTTACAAAATCTCATAGTCATATCCTGCATCTCATTCTTTTTTGTCATGTTCTCCAGTTTCAACTTGCTTATCATATAATTAAGTGATTCCTTTTCATCATTATCATTTTGCATATTTTCACAAAGTTCTCTTCTCTTATTTCTTGCAATAGTAAGATTCTCTTGAAGTGCTTGAATGATATCCTGAGCAGCCTTTAGATCATCTTCTAGTTTGATATTTTTCAATTTTTTTATATCATAGTCTGAGAGAGCTCCTTCAAGTTGCTTCATCAGATTTTCCATATCTACCGGTGTCAAGATCTTCCTTAAGCTATTAAGCTTCTAATACCAATTTTTAGGATTCCCACAGATACTGAGAGGGGGGGGTGAATCAATATCTAACCGGTGAGTTGAATTTATTAACTTAAAACATGTAGAACATATTATAAAAGTGTACTGGTATGCAAGAAATAATACAATAAATAGAATTAAAAGCATCCACATGAAAAACACACCATGACACAAGGATTTAATGAGGAAACCCGATGTGGAAAAAACCTCGGTGGGATTTGTCACCCACAATATTCACTTACTGGCAAATAAGAGAATATTACTTACAAGAGGGGCCTACACATGTTGGAAGGCCAATTACCTAGAGCTTACTACTCAATGGGAAGTCTCACTGACTTACAATGTGGATTATACAAATACAATATCTTGTACTTCTTTACAATAGCATCTATAATGCCATATCCAGTACCGATTTCTGCTCTATTCTTTACATAAAACCTTTAACCTATATTTCGCATAATAGGTCTGCCTAATATCTTTTTTCTTTTTACTTACAAAATGTGTACAATGATCTCTCTTATATATAAGAGTCATTTTACAACTTTCCAAGTTGGCTTACAAAGTTTTTACAATAATAAACAAAATATAATATATCAAAAATCCTGTCGGTCTCTGTGCCAGTATGCTTCCTTTATCTTTGCTGGTGTTGGTGGTCTGAGTGCCGGTGTAGAGTGTGATATGTTGATGCCATTGAACTATCTTGCTAGTGTTAGGAATCTCACAAATAATGAGGGGGGGTGAATCAGTATCTGACTGATATATAGAATTTCTTAACTTAAAACATGTAGAACATAATATAACAGTGTACTGGTATGCAAGAAATAATGCAATAAACAAAATCAAGAACATCCACATGAAAAGCACACCGTAACACAAGGTTTTAACGAGGAAACCCAGTGTGGGAAAAACCTCGGTGGGATTTGTGACCCACAATATTCACTCACTGGCCAATAAGAGAATATTACTTACAATAGGGGCCTGCACATGCAGGAAGGCCAACTGCTTAGAGCTCACTGCTCAATGGGAAGTCTCATTGACTTAAAATGAGGATTATACAAATCCAATATCTTGTACTGCTTTACAATAGCATCTTCAATGCCAGATTCAGTACCAGTTCCTACTCTGTTCTTTACATATACCCCTTAACCTATATTTCGCATAATAGGTCTACCTAATATTTTCCTTAATTCTTATATATCCTATATCAAATGTCTACAATGATCTCTTTTATATATAAGAGTCATTTTACAATTTGCCAAGTTAGCTTACACATTTTTATAATAATAAACAAAATATAATATAACAAAATCCTATCAGCCTCTGTGTCGGTGTCGGTGTCGGTGTCTTGAGTGCCGATGTAGAGTGTGATCTGTTGATGCTAGTATAATGCCTTTGCCGATGCCATAGGATTGCAAGGTTGCCATCAATGACAAAACCTTCAATCACATACAATTTCTCATTGGAGTGTGTATATGCCAACAATCTCCCCCTTTGGCATTGATGGCAACACTCGTGAGAAATTTAAAAAAAGATCCAAAAAAATGTGAAGTCCAAAAATGTTACCAAAAATGTGTGAGCTCCCCCAGAGCGTATGATTCCTGTGATTTGAATTTTCTCAGCCTACTACTCCCCCTTTGGCACCAATGACAAAGGTTGTCAAGATGTTAGTAAAGTTTGTAGTTTCAACCTTGTAACTAGGTAGTTACAATTTGAAAAAGATCTCCCAAAATCAAGTTTATACTATCCATAAACTTCTTGCTATGTTTTATTGTTGTCTCTGTTCTCTTCACTGTATTGGTGAGATGCTGCAAATGCTTTGCCGGTGTTTTCTTTCCTTGTATTAGTGCCTCGGATACTTCTTTTTGTAGTGATGCTAGATAGTCCAATCTTGGACTTAGTTTTGATCTCAAATGTTTTGCCTTATTCACTATCTTTTCTTTGTCTCTTTCCAATTTAAGTAATTCTTCTTCAAAATTTGTTATATTCTCCTCAAAAACTGATAGTGTATCAGGTGAGTTGACAAAACTATCTGCAAGTTTATTGATCTCATCCTGTACCTTGCTCATTTTCTTGTCTATATCTACAATCAAAAAGTTTGTTTTATAGGTATCTTTGTACATATTTTTGTACTCTTTCAATAAATTACATAATTCCGGTAGAAGTGTGTCAAAATCTCTGTTACACTTCTTTATTTGCTCATCAAAGAATTTCTGTTTTTCAACTTCTACTTTATCCTTCAATGACTCTTCTTTTATTTTCTCAATGTTTTTTGAGATATATTTACACAGTGTATCAAGTTGTCCTAAAGAATCTTTATTGTCTATATTATAGTTGGGAGCAATTACCTTCAAAATTGGTATGGTATCATCAATTGCTTTGTAAGCTTGTGAGCTACAGTCGGTTATTTTCTTGATTGAGTCTAATAGTACCTCAGTCACATTAGTTGATTTGAAGCCTGATGATGAATCAACAATCTGAGTACCGATGGAAGTAACCAAGCTTGTATTGACCTCTGGTAGGTCTATTTGTGTCTGCATTTCTTTAAGCAATGGTTTTTCTACTTCACTATTTGTCAGTGGTACTGTTTCCTTATGTACCTATTCTTATTGTTGTTGTCCCTGTTTCGGAGCCTTTTTCTCTATTTGTTCCTTTGTTTGTTGCATTGTCTCAGTCTGTGTTTGAGTCTCTACCTTTTTCTCTTTGACTTCTGCCAGTTTCTCCTATGTGTTATCAGTTTCCTCAACTACCTGAGGCTCACTAGCCATATCAGTCTTATCAGTTGTATCTTTGTCTACCACAATGTTGATCTTTTGAGTATCAACATCCACAGTATATTAAACTTCAGGATTAGGATTATCATCCTTTGCATCCATACTCTCAGCTACCGATTGATCTTCTGTAGTTGTTGTTTTTATCGGTGGAGTAATTAAAGGAGGTGGGGGTAAGTTGTCGCTAACCTTGATACTAGGTGGTCCACCAGCTTTACCTTTACCCTTGTTTCTATCTTTTTGATAAACTTTTATGGGTTTGGGGCTCCTATACTCTTCTTGTTTTTCTTTCTCAACTAGGAATATGTCCCATCCATTTTCTATCTCCTCAGTCAACTCATTAATTCTTCCAACCATTAAAGCAATGTGTCGGTGTGCAGTAGAAAATACTGTCCGGTTGGCCTGAACAATTAGCTCATCAATTTCTTTGGGTGAGTTTACCAGATATACAACAAGTAGCTTTTCAATCTTTATTTTCTTATCTAGTTCTATTACTGCTTGTCTTCTTGCTTCTAGTCTTTTAAATAGCTCATCTGGAATTTCATTAACTACTTCCATCAAAAACGTCTTGTACATATCCATGTGCAATATAACACTATTTTCAACTTGCTCTTTTTCATTAGCTGTTAAGGTGTGATATATTTTCTCTATGTTCTTCAATTTACCTTCCTTTGTGATTTCGTTCAGGGGTGAACTCACAATAATGGTTCCCACTTTTTTGCCACTTTTGACACTAAGATGAACAATTTTAAAATAATCTTCAACTTCCGACAACTATAACTTTTAAACTATTAAGAATTTGAAGATGATGTAAATTAGTGATTTGTAGAATTTTGTCTGTGGATTCTATATATATTTTTTTCAAATTTTTTTGAAGGATTTTTTTTAAATTTTTCCATCTCCCTCGAAAAGTAGTTTTTTACAACAAACTACATTTTTTAAGAGTGATGTGCCTCCCGAAATGCATAACTTTTTTTCTATAAATGATAAAAACTCAATTCTTTCAAATTTTGGTTTGTAACATCAATATCCAAGGCTTGAAGTTGGTTTGATAGTGATATGTTCAATATTTTTCATTTTATTAAGTTTTGAAGTTCGACTAGTCATAATTCAGACATAGGTTTACGTTTGAACACATAACTTATTCTATATATATCGAAATTCAATTTTATTTTTTTTGTTAGGAAGAAGACATTAATACCCAGGGCTTAGATATTTTTCATAATTTTTTTGAATTAGTTTCCTATTTTTCCCAATGCGTTGAACAGAGAAGTTCATGTTCGGTGAAAAACCTATATTTGGTAAAATTAAAAAAACAAGTTCATAATAAACTCAATATGCAATAAAATTATATTCATTGGAAAGCTTGCTTCAAGAACTATAATACTAAATTTTGGGTTGTCAAGATTATTCCATTTGAGCCTTCAACCAGAGGTTTCAAGGCCAAAAATATGCACAAAAATGTAGAAATCTTAAGAGAAGTGTTAAAAAAGGGGTTCGAACGAAAGGGGGTTCGAATGAACCCCCCTTTTTTAGGGGGGTTCAAATGAAGGGGGGTTTGATTGAACCCCCACACTATAATTGAAAAATGACATAAACGGGCATTAAAGGTGGTTCGCTCGAAAGATGGGGTTCGAGCGAAGTGGGGTCTTCGCTCGAACCCCAAAGGGTATTCCATTCGAACACCCCCACTTCGCTCGAACCCCCCGTAAAAAAAATTTTCCACTTTCGCCAATTTCCTTCGTTGGCAAAAGTGGGAACCAACTTTGTGAGTTCACCCTCAGTAGTATATCAAGAGAGGCCAAGTCTTTGTTTGTCCTCTTCTTCTTCTTGGGTGTCAGTTTCTTCTTTGGTGTGGCCTTTCTTACCAGAGATCTCACTGCTTGTTGTTTTTGTCTTCTTCTCCCGCGTGAGGCTGTGGTTGCCGGTGAGGGATCTCTTTTACTTACAACTCTTTTGAAAGTTGCAAGCATGTCACTCCCTGAAGAAGCACCTACCGGTGATAGGTGAGTTTCAGGTTGTGGAGCTGCTCACTCATCCTCTATTATACTAGTTTTCTTCAATACATCTTCTTTGATGGATTTTGCTTGTTTGGAACCTTTCCTTACAACTACCTCAACCTTTTTCACTCTTTTATTTGATTGTATTTGGCTTTCAATGGTTTTTGCACTACCAAATACTTCTTCCTTAGGCTCTCTGGGGGCTTCCAGAAGTGCTTTAGCATATGTTTCAACTATGTGATCATCTATTTCATAGCCCATCTCGGTTACCCAAACTGTCCTAGGGATGACTGCTTCCATCCAGATTTCATCTTTCTTGATGACAAAGCATATTTCATCTTTGTATTTGTCAACAATCTTTTGTGATAACCTTTTTCTTTTCTTCATTTTGGCCTTTAATGCTTGAAAGAAGTCATGAATATTGTTTTCCTTGTTTTCACCCATGTTATTGAATAGTTCTGTTAACTGTTTGCCTACCGGTATATCATATCCAAGTTCTTTGTAGCCTATACCGAGAACCCGTTTTGTTATATATAGCATCAGATATACTAATAGATTTCCAAACCTGATTCCTTTCTTGTCCTTCCTGATCTTTCCAAGGTTGTCAATTAATTCATCTTTTAACCACTCACATACATCAATTTTTGCATTATCTGTGACCATATCATAAGCACTCTTAATGCATAAACTTGAAACTGAATTGAGTCTATTTGCATGAGTAGCTTTATATCCTAATATCATGTTGATAAATCTCACATTAATGTTTGTTGTATCATTAACTCTTAGGGACCTCTTCTCGAATGTTGCACTAGTTAGGTTTGTAACTATGTCATTGGATACCTTTTTGGTTTTATCTGGTCTTTCACCAGTGGTCGGTAACCCTGTGACAACTTTCACAACTTCCTTGGTGATTTTGTGGATTGCATCTAACCAGAAAAACTCACCATGTACCCTGCTTAAGACTATCCTAATCACATCCTTGGGAAATTCAGGAATGCTAAGGATCTCTGTAAATCCTAGGGTCTCAATGATCTTGTGTTCATCTTTTACATTGCCAGTTTTATCACATATCACAGTTTTAAACATGGTTTTAATTTCTTCATCTCCTAGTTCCTCAATATTGCAGTGGATGTACATTCTGGGGTCTTCAGCATAAACAACTCCCTTAGGAATTTGAGAAAAAGCATCTAAGGTATCATCTTTCTTTGCTACCTTGGGAACTAACTGAAATATGGGCCTAGGTCTTTTTATGACTTCAACAATGGTAGGGTTTTCTATATATTCAATTGCAGAGGTGGATGCCATGATTAAATACCTTTTACTGCCTTAGGATGGATGATTTCTTGGAGTGTTCTTGCTTCTTGCTCAAAATGCCTTAGCTCAGAATCTTCACGCTCTTCGTAAGTTTGAAATCTCGGTGAAATGAAATAGAGCCAAAACCTTGATTTTATAGTGTCTTTTCGCCATCTACCACATTAATTGCTTTTCGGTTAAGTATTCACTTAACATTGTTTGCCGGTAATAAGTAATTTCCAACTTCTTATCTCTAACCGAGGGAATAATAGCACATGTGTCAATAGATTGCCAACCCTCAAGGAAATTTTCTTCAATTAGATGAAGAACTTCCTGCTGGTGGAGCACTACTCTATCCTTCCGGTGAAGCATCACTTTGTTCTGCTGGTTAAGCATTGGTTTGTTCTACCAGTGGAGGAGTATTCCCAATATTTAGATCACCTTTTCTAATTTATTGTTTAGAGAATTCTTGCTTAACCTCTTCAACTTTTTCTTTACCTTTCAAGCTAGAACTTTTGTTTTCTACTAGTGTTCCTTTACTTCTATAGAACTTAGCAATATGCCCAATCTTGTTACATGCATAAAAAGTTACATTATTTTTCTAAATAGATTGTCCATAACCTATGCTGGTTTGTGTTCTACATTGATTAGATAAATGTCCAAATCTTCCACAAATATAACATCTCACATTCATTCTGTAGTTTTCAAAATTGTGACCTACTTTGTTGCATTCAGAACATTGACCAGTGGGTGTGTTGATATTCTGATAATTTCTAGATCTACATTCATTTTCTCTATGACCATACTTATTATAGTTAAAGCATTTTCCATTGAATTTATAAGCATTAGGTTGTCTTATCGGTTTGTTGTGATCCTGAGCATTTGCAGTACTAGAGCTTTCACCAACTTCAAAGCCAATTCCAGAAGTGTCACCTTTAGGTTTTTGATTCTTCAACAAGGTGCCAAGTTCCTCTGAGCTTTTCTTGAATTTTTCTTTATGTTGATTTGCAGTTTCTAGTTCTCTTTCTAAGACTTCTTTTTGTCTCATCGGTTCATTTGAGTCATTCTGAGTATGCATCAGATCCGTCTTCAACATGTCATTTTCATAGCTAAGTCTTGTGTTCTCATTTGCTACATCACTTAGTCTTCTGGTCAATTCTTCTTCATTCTTCTTCCTATCCTCAATCTCTTTGCAAAATCTCATAGTCATATCCTGCATCTCATTCTTTGTTGTCATGATCTCTTGTTTCAACTTGCTTATCATATCATTAAGTGATTCCTTTTCATCATTCTCATTTTGCAATTTTTCACAAAGTTCATTTCTCTTATTTCTTGCAACGGTAAAATTTTCTTGAAGTGCCTGAATGATATCCTGAGCTGCCCTTAAATCACCTTCTAGTTTGATATTTTTCAATTTTTCTGCATCATACTCTGCAAGAGCTCCTTCCAATTGCTTCATCAAATTTTCCATCTTTACCAGTGTCAAGATCTTCGTCAAGCTATTAGGCTTCTGAAAATAGAGGACCAGGCTCTGATACCAATTGTTAGGAATCCCACAAATACTGAGAAGGGGGGGTGAATCAGTATCTGACTGGTATATAGAATTTCTTAACTTAAAACATGCAGAACATAATATAACAGTGTACCAGTATGCAAGAAATAATGCAATAAATAAAATCAAGAACATCCACATGAAAAGCACACCATAACACAAGGTTTTAATGAGGAAACCCGGTGTGGGAAAAACCTCGATGGGATTCGTGACCCATAATATTCACTCACTGGCCAATAAGAGAATATTGCTTACAATACAGGCCTGCACATGTAGGAAGGCCAACTGCCTAGAGCTCACTGCTCAATGGGAAGTCTCACTGACTTACAATGAGGATTATACAAATCCAATATCTTGTATTGCTTTACAATAGCATCTTCAATGCCAGATTCAGTACCGGTTCCTGCTCTGTTCTTTACATATACCCCTTAACCTATATTTCGCATAATAGGTCTGCCTAATATTTTCCTTAATTCTTATATCTCCTATATCAAATGTCTACAATGATCTCTTTTATATATAAGAGTCATTTTACAATTTTCCAAGTCGGCTTACACATTTTTACAATAATAAACAAAATATAATATAACAAAATCCTGTCGGCCTCGATGCCGGTATACTTCCTTTCTTCTGTGTTGGTGCCGGTGTCAATGTCCTGAGTGCTGATGTAGAGTGTGATCTACTGATGCTGGTATAATACCTTTGTCGATGCCATAGGATTGCAAGGTTGCCATCAATGAAAAAACCTTCAATCACATACAATGTCTCATTGGAGTGTGTATATGCCAATAGCCGATGTAATGCCTTGTCGGTGCCATAGGATTGTAAGGTTGCCATCAATGACAAAACCTTCAATCACCTACAATGTCTCATTGGAGTGTGCATATGCCAACACAAACGACTGCCTCACTGGGGGTCTTGCTTTCATGCTGCGAACTTTGGTGAATCCTTCATGATCAACACTTGTGTTTCCCCTTGGATCTGCATGTCAGTACATTGAGTATGGTCTCTGGTTCATTCATTGAATATACCAGTTTGTGTGGCAGTTTCTAGCAGCATCTGCATTTGTCTTCTTGCTGGTATCCTTTCTTACCGTGAATGTCTTCTTCTCTTCACCTTGATTTGAAGAAGTGAATTGTATCTCCTTACCGATTGTGTCTTTGCTGTTTGAACTATGACCTTCTTGGAAACCTAAGCCATCGGTATCTTTAGATTGCTTTTGTTTCCTCAGCATCTTGTCTAGGGCTTCAGTGTTGCCTTCATATTTGCCTCTGACTTTTATTTCTTCCTAATGTTTCTCTAATTCTTTTCGGAGTTTCACTATTTTTGATTCCAGATTTTGATGCTCCTTTTCCTTTTCACTCAGACCGGTACTACTAACTTCACAGATCCTCTTGGCTTCTTCTAGTTGGAGTTTTAGATCTACAATAGTTTTCTTGGACTCTTCAAGAGATTGCTCCAACAACTCTTGTTCTTCAACTGCAGCCTTTTCACCTTCTTTGGATCTCTTCTTATTTTCTTCATCTCTTCCAAGGCACTAATGAGATCTTCTTTAAGATCTACTTTTCCTTCTTATTCTTCCTCTTCTCCTTCTTCAGGTACCAGAACCTCTTGAGCCATAAAAAGGTTTTCTTTGACTTCATCTTCACTGCAACAATCATCTGAGGCACTTTCCTCATCTGTGGTATCATTTTCATGTGTAGAGATTGCTCTGCTTCCGGTAGCCTCTTCTACCATGTCGGTAGACATTCTTCTTCCTATCCTTACCATATGATTTGCTACCACTTGATTTATCATCTTCATTCTTATCACCATAGGGACATTTTGCAGCAAAATGTCCAATCTTTCCACATTTGAAACATTTCAAAGGCAGCTTGCCTTTCTATTTGCCTAAACCCATCTTGAGTCTTCTAACAAAGTTTGCCATGATGTCATCAGAGTCTTCATCAGTTGCATCATGAGAAGACTCTTCTTTTCCTTTTCTTGATGTTTTGAATGCAACTTCTTTCTTCACATCCTTAGTGTCGGCAGTCCTCATCTCATAAGCAGTTAAGGAGCCATACAACTCATCCATTGTAAGGAATTTTAGATATTTTGCTTCTTCTATTGCTGAGACCTTTGTATCATACTTATATGTAAGAGATCTAAGTACTTTCTTCACTACCATCTAATCTTGTATTTCTTCTCCAAGCCCTCTAATGGTGTTTGTTGTTTCATCAATCTTTTGGAGATAGTCAGCAATATTCTCTTCATCTCTCATCTTAAAACCCTCAAGTTGTGCTCTCAATGTCTGTAACCTAGCTTCCTTGACTTTAGCATCGCCTTCAAATATTTTCTGCAACTTATCCCAAGTTTTTTTGGTAGAGGAGCAGTGCATGACTTTAACAAACTCATTATCAGATAACCCACTAAGAATGACATGTTTATCTTTAGAATTGTTCTCATATTCCTTCTTAGCATCTGGATAAGTAGGGGGGCTATTAGAGACTATATACCCATTCACAACCGACATCCATACATCACAACCTAGAGAGGACAAATAGGTTTCCATTCTTCTACACCAAAATTCATAGTTGACACCATCCAACATAGGGGCTTTTGAGGAGGTGGATTCATTTCTTTCTATTGTGAACACTTGACAGGATCTACCCAAGCTAGAGAACCCTTTGACAAAATAGGTTACCTAGGATCTCATACCAATTGTTGGCCACAATGGATCACCCAGAGGGGTGAATATGTGATTTAAACACTTTTTCTACAAGGATATATCGGCAATCTATAAAACAAACTGACTGCTAACCGGTAGCTCAAATAGTGCAAACTAAGTATGTAAAAGGATTTTCTATAACATCAACATAACTCATACACAAGAATGCATCACACAACACTAGATATATGAGGAAAACCCAATGTTGGAAAAACCTCAGTGAGAATAGTTGTTGGAGATCTTCTGCCCCAATCCAGCCTCACAATATAAAAGATCTAATTACAACTTTAGGGTAGCAACCCAAGGAGCATCAACCCCTAATTTATGAGCACCAACTCAAAGGAGCACCAATCCCTGCACAATTTATAGGCTACAACCTAAATGAGCTACAATCCTTGCACTAAGCACCAACTTAGTGAGAACAATATAAAAATTAGTTATACAAATGAGATCTCTATTGAAAAACAAGTTTTGCAACCTTACAATATTCTTCTCAACCGGTTTCACCCTTAACGGTTTATATTTCCTCCATACACTCTGCAACTTTTCTTTGTTTCTAATTCTAACTTTTCTAAGTCCCCTCTTACAATGTCTTTTCAATTCAATTTACACTGATCACTTTTATCAGATATTCACCTCTACATCCTATGCTAACTCTACTGGTTTGTTCCTTACATCAGTTTACCCTACTTCTCCCTACCGGTAAAGTCTTCACTCATAAACAATTCAAGTGTCTATCTATTTGGCTTTCAAATGACAATTTCACACTTACCTTCACTCTTCAGCAACACCGATCGTAGTCTCAAGTCAGCATATTTAATCTTGAGCTTTCCTACTAAAAATCAATTCAAACTAAGGGCGGTTAGGGTTTCCTTCTCCCAACCAAACTTGCATCTGATCTGATTCGATCCATCTTGGATCGATTACCTGCATTGAAGGAATGCATCTGTATGCGTTTTCCATCATACAATGCATATTTACTAAAGCTAGCAATCCCAACCATGTTTTTTAGCCTTGAAATTTGTCAACTCATTTATGACCCAACTGTTTCCTTCTCAAGTTCCTCTTGCAATCTGATTTCTTTGCTTCAATCTATGTGCCAACAACTCCCTAATCTTTCTCTTTCATTCATTCTTCCTCGAGCCCAGTCAATCAGTTATCATCTTGTGATTTGTACTTGTTTCTGTGAGGCCTCACCTCGACTCAGTCTGACATTTCAGTGATTTTTATATTAAGACAATAATGGATACTTTATTTTGATGCATTTTGGAATTTAGAACTTATATGATTTCAAAATTTGCATAAGATTGCTATATATTGATGATTTATTTATATGCTATATGAGATAGAACACTACATGATTTTTGAATAAGATGAGATTGCAGTGATAAATGTTGTTATTGATTTTGCAGGACTTTACTATGATAATAGAATTATGATGTATGTTTAAGTTTATGAGAATTGGGATGATTTCTTATGTGAAATTGCTTGGATAAAAGATGTATTTAATTTGTTCAGATGTAAATTGTATGCAAGTGATGATGTGCATTATTATTCCTTTGAATTATATTATATGTGGATATTTGAAAGTACTAATGTGTAAATTGAGATGCGCAGGAAGATATCCATGTGACCATGGAAATTTATGGAGAACCAAACCTAGACTTATGTATGTTCGTAAGCCAGGGGTTGCCTATTTGGAGAGGCAACACCACGTTTGTGTTGTATTTTATTCGTAATAGTATATGCTGCATGTGTGTTAAGTGTATTTAATTTACTTGTGTAAAATCCACAAGAGACGATTTCATGTTTTAAATTGTAAAAGTGTTTTATTTGTGTCACTTGACACATGTGTGGATTTAAGTTTAAATTTTATTTTTGTCTCTTGGTGGGAAAGTGTTCAACTATAGCTTTTTCAATTAATATAACGTGATGTCATAAATACCTTGGGTAAAGAATCTTTGGGGTGGTCAACATAGGTTTGACCCGAAAATAAACTTCAGAGGGGTTTAAAATGGGTTAAATGAACACCTAGGGGTAGTTTAATAGGGTTTCGTTAAGCCCATAAGGTATACCTAAGGGTTAGGGGTAATTTTAGGCAAGTTTCTACTCCTAAGTGACCTTTTAGACACTCTAAAATTTGACTTTTCTGAGTTATGCGAAAATTGAAATTAGAAGTTTGAACTTAGTTGTAAACTTTCCTTTTCGAATGAGAGTTCTCTTTCCCATTCTATCTTACCTTCCTCTTTAGTTTTTAGAAACTTGTGAGAACTGAGAGAATGAGCTTCATAAGCAAGAATTTGAAAATTTGAGGCCAATCACCCACTCTCCATTTTTTGGAGACAAGAGAAATTTTGAAAAGAATAGAATAGATTGGAATAGTAAAATTTGGCTAAGGGTAGAAGGAGAAGATCTGTGGATTTGGGCAGCTCTTCCTGAACCATACTAACCTACCTTTGGGCAGATTAAGGTTGGTTACATTATTCTTAAAATGACTTTTTTTTGCATGTGTTTGAAAGTATGTTGGTGTAAGAAATCTATTTTCTTGTATGTCCTTTTTAGGAATTTCATTTAGTATTTTGTATTATGTTTTGTATGTGGTTTTGGGAGTTTTCAAGACCTCTTAGTCTTGGGAGAGAGGAGGATCTTGTGGGTGGTAGTAGTGACAACCCTTAAGTGAGAGACTCTCATTATGAGAGTGATCAAAAGGGATTTTTGTGTGACCCTTACTGCATGGCCTGTTTGTGCAATGGGGGTCATAAAGAGGGATATAAGGCTAGAATGCCTTGGGGGGCATAAGGAATAAGGGGTTGAAATTCTTGATGTATTTGTTGTGCCATGAGGTGGCTACATGTTTTCCATACTTGCAGTTCTCCTCAGGGTATTGGTCTACTACCACCCTTAAAAAGGTCATCACCAAAGTGTGGTACAATGTAGCTGGGATGGGAGTGTGTTTGAAATCTGTGTGTATTATGTCTTCTATGTGTTTGCATGTTTCTTTCCCATCTAGGGCTTGGTTCTCCAAGCTCGGGGGTGGCTACCAGTTAGCCTAGGCTGGGAGTTGAGCACTCCATGGTCATAGTTGTGATTTAATATGCAGGATTGTCGGGAGAAAAGAATACGACAAGTGGAAGGTTGCAGGAATTATTGTTGTGGAAATTTATTTGCAGTTATAATTATTAGTTTTAAAAGGAGAAATATACCTCATTCGTTGAAATGAGAGGAAAATTGTAAATTAGAAATAAGGACATGAGATTTTAGTTATTGTTATTTAGATAAAGAAACATCTTGTAAATTTTGCAGAATACCTTTTTGATCGTAAAAAGCTAGATATATTCATATTTTCTATTTGAAAAGAAATACTTTTGAATTGCATGCAATAGTCATTGAAATATGAAAATAGTTTTATTTAATTCTGAGTTTTTTCTTTTTACTACGATTTTGTCTTCATTCTAATTGCAGAAAATATGAGTTGTAGTTGTTGATAGAATTTATAAAAAAAAAAATATAATATCTATTTAGTTGCTGTAATAGTTGTAGAATCAGTAATTTATTTTTTGTAGGAAGAAATGAGTATTCCTAAATTAGTATTTTCCAATGTTAAAATAAAATCGTATATCTGGTGTGTTTATGATAAATTGATTTGCAAGAAATTTTTTCATTCTTAAGCATCTAAAATAAAATAAAATAGAAAAGGCATAAGTTAGGCTTGCATGTATATTGTAGATTAAAATAAATTATATATCTCTGTTTTCTGTAAAAGCAATATAGTACAATAAAGTTCTGGAAAATACTCTTCCATTTACTTCAGAAAGTTAGATATTTATCTTAAATACTGGCAATATTTATTTTCAGAGATTGATATCTACAGTAAACAGATTTATTACTTTACTTCTTTTCCTACAATAGAAAATCAAAATCTTCCATGAATTCGGTTTTATTATTAGAAAGGAAATAATAAATAGTTATATATAAATATATATAATTATATACATGCAGACTTCATGTATATATATATATAAAACATATCATAAAATTTACCTGCGAAGCAAATGTAGATATAAACATAAATATATATATATATACATATACATACATAATACATACATACATATACATATATATATATATATAATAAAAATAAATAAAAAAATAAATAAAGAAACAACATATATGGGTAGGGCACGCAGTCCCTATGCGGGCCGCGACCAGCACAGAGGTCACAGCCTTTGTGCAGGCCGCGGAATGCACAAGGCCTGCGGCTCCTTGTAAGGGCCGCATCAGCGCTAGTGGCCGCAACACACATAGCGGCCAAGGCCGCTATGTGGGCCACGACCCCCATAGTGGGTCGTCCCACTGGTGGCGCCACCTCTTCCATTCGGCCGCCTCTTCCTTGTGTTCGGCCACCACTACTCCCTCATGGAGATCTCCGCCTTCATTTGCTCGGCCTCTATGCGATCCTCCGCCCTGCCATGAGTTAAGGATAAAACCCTAGCCCAGGTAGGGCTAGGGAAAAATAAATTAAAGAAGTATTCAATAAAAGAAAGGTATTAATATATTAATAAAGTTAGGGTTTCTTGGACATGTTCATTATGGAAAAATTCTATATATGTATTATATATATATATATATATATATATATATATATATATATATATATATATATATATATATATATATATATATATATAAAAGTAAAGAAAAAGTATAATCATTTGAGCGAAATTGAGTAGTTGTAATAATATTTGTTTAAGCAAAAAAAACATATCTAATTTATTTACATATATTAAAAATATTTTATGATGTAATATATGTATTAATGTTTGTTTTGATTTTAAAAATTTAATAATAAGGTTGTATATAAGGCAAATGGTAAATCAACTATTTTATTAAGAGTTGGTTGTTTAACATAAGAGTCAAAAAAAAAAGGGGGAATTGTTTTTAGATTTTATTATAAATACACTTATGGGAGATATTCATTAAGAAATTAATTGACACTTTAATCGATTATTTTAATCATTGATTTAAAATGAATTTTAGACAATATGGACTTATTGGAGATTAATTTTATCTTCTTCTACTACTTTAATGAGTTTGATTTAATTAATCTAATGACTATGTTTGATGAGAAAATAAATTAAATCAATTAGCATTCCGCAAATAAATTTTAAGTTAATGTCATTACTTGATTTAATAACAAAATTAGCTCGAATATAGTTTGGACAAAATACATTAGTGCATGTCGTGTTAGCAAACTTTTTGTTAATTAGTTAGTATTTTTAAAAAAAAATTATCCCGTTCTTGCCCTAAATTTTGGGCATGACATTTTGGTATTAGAGCAAGGTTTCCACACTACGAACCTTACTCCACTTACGTTTCACCTTAGACTATTTAAATTATTTTTGTAAATTTATTTTATAAGACATTTAAATTTAACTGAATTAATATTATTCTAAATGAAAGTAATTATCTATTTTACTTTATCTTCCTCTAAGGATGCCTCCAACAATGCGACAAGCTCACAAGCGCGGACGAGGTCCTAGACATGTGCGCATAGCACACGAAGAGGTAGTGAGGGAGGCATCGGTTCCAAAAGAGAACCCAGGAGCACCTCCTGAATAGCCAAATGAACCTAACTAAGACCTCTTAGAAGCAATACAGAATCTTATTGGCATAGTTTAGGAAAGGATCCCAGCAGAGAACCCTCAGGTTAAAAGTCATGACTCTGGGAGTCATAGATCTGTTGATAGAGAATGAAGTAGGAGCCTAGCTCCTATTCCTATAGAGAGTCAGGGTGGAAATGAGCTAGAGTCTGTGCACATGCCAAGACCACCTCCAGTGGTGGAACTAGTTTATTTTGAGAGAGCTCGTCGGGATCCAAGGGATCATATCAGGGAGGTCATGCACCTCCAGCCACCATCCTTCGGAGGTTCTACTGATGGGGTAGAGGCCGAGGCATGGCTTTTGAGTCTTGAGAGGTGCTTTGTGTTGCATTCTTACTTGAGCAACCTAAAAGCACGTGTTGCAGTCCATCTGCTGAGAGGGTCAGCCTCCACTTAGTGGAGACAAGAAGAGTACAAATGCGGATTAGTTCCTGATACTCTCACTTGGGAGATATTCACAAAAAGATTTCATGAGAGATACCTATCAGAACACTTCAAACAGTGTCATATAGATGAATTTCATGATCTCCAACAAAAATGCTTATGAATAACCCAATATGAAAGCAAATTCTTTGAGCTGTTGCCGTATGTAGATTATCTAAAGGATGAGAAACTTCTTGTAAACCGCTTCATCATAGGGTTAAATGCTGGTATAGCTGGGCTTGTTAGGATGTCCGCTCTAGAGAGCCTTCGGGTTGCTGTGGAGAAAGCACTAATTGCCGAGGAAATTTAGGTCAAACCTTAGGACAATAGAGATCGGTTTCAGAACCGAAATCCTACACCTCAGACTTATGGATTCCAGAAACCACATTGGAAAGGAAACAACCGAAACTCTCAGGGGATCTCCAAACCCCCTCCTCTTCAACAAACACCATAGAACCAGAGGTAGAAGCCTCCATAGTATCAGCAGGGCTCCAAGCCCAAATAGTGGCAGACTTAGGGATGGAGACGTGATCAGAGAGCACAGGTGCAGTACACACCACCGGCGAGGACTCAATAGTCCTCTAGGGGTGGGTATAGCAGATCCAGTAGGACAGGAGGTCAGGCTTTCTCTAGGCCTCTAGGTGCCCAGTTTCAAGCACGGGGTGCTTGCTTTATGTGTGGTGCCATGGGGTAGATGGCGAGGGATTGCCCTCAGGGTCAAGTGGTAGGGAATCAGCGGATGGCCACTTCAAAGCTGACAATTGGTGATATGGGTAGGTCCCATAGAGTATTCACAGCAGTTGACAACCGCCAGGCTGAACATCAAGCTATGGTTATCGAATCTACAGGTATGATCAAAGGTAACAATGTATCTATTTTGTTTGATTCAGGAGCTACTGACTCCTTTATATCTCCATTGGTTGTGGATCATTGCGGGCTAGTGGCAACTAGATAGGGTGTCAATTGGGAAGTTGAATTAGCTTCAGGGGCTAAAGTGTCAGTGGATTCAGAGGTTAGGGCATGTCAGCTACAGATTGGCAAGACCACCACTTTAGTAGACCTTAGACTGACACCACTTGGATCTTACGGTATCGTACTTGGCATGGATTGGCTTTATGCCCACAGAGCCAAGATGGATTACCGCCTGAAAAATATTGAGTGTGAGGATGATCATGGTTCGCCCATAGCTATCACCGGGATTTAGAGGCCCGTGTCTCTTCATATGATCTCCGCAATGCAGCTTAAGCGGAGCATGCGAAAGGGATGTCATCTTTTTGCTATCACTATTAGTGACAGAGGAGAAGAGGAAGAAAGAGAAACATCGCTTGACGGCCATCCTATCCTTAAGGGATATTTAGATGTATTTCTGTCAGAGTTACTGAGAATGCCGCCCCGTAGAGAGATTGATTTTCATATATACCTAGTACCAGGAGCCGAGCCAGTTTCCAAAGCACCTTATAGAATGACCACAAACGAGCTTAATGAACTCAAAATACAACTTGAGGAACTCCTTGAGAAGGGTCATATTCATCCTAGCATATCCCCTTGGGGTGCACCAGTCATCTTCGTTAAGAAGAAGGACGAATCTCTCTGATTATGTATGGATTATCGATAGCTAAATAAAGTAACCATCAAGAACCGATATCCTTTGCCCAGAATTGATGATTTATTCGACCAGCTTCAGGGTGCCAAAGTCTTTTCTAAAATAGATCTGAAGTCAGGATACCATCAGCTGAGAATAGTGGAGAGTGATATCCATAAGACCGCATTTCGCACTAGATATGGTCACTATGAGTTTACCATAGTCCCATTCAGACTTACAAATGCCCCAGCAGTTTTTATGAGCCTCATGAATGGGGTATTTTGTACATTTATGGACCATTTTTTTATTGTGTTTCTCAATGATATACTGATATATTCTCGGAATGAGAAGGAGCATGAGGAGCACCAGAAACAAGTATTGCAGTGTTTTCGGGATAACCAGTTGTTTGGCAGTTTGTCGAAGTGTACTTTCTTTTGGTCAGAGGTCAAGTACCTTGGGCACGTTATTTCTGGTGATAGGGTCTTAGTTGACCCATCCAAGAATAGGGCTATTATGGATTGGCCAGCACCAACCAGTGTGACAGAGGTTAGGAGTTTCATGGGCTTAGCAGGGTATTACCGACGTTTTGTCGAGGGATTCTCCAAAGTTGTGCACCCTATTACTTCTCTTCAGCATAAAAGGAAGAAATTTGAGTGGACAGAGAAGTGCGAGAAGGCCTTTAAGGAACTCAAGAAGGAACTTACTAGTGCTCCAATCCTTGTTGTACTAGATCCCATAGTTGACTTCATGGTTTGTACCGATGCTTCACTAGAGGGTTTAGGAGTAGTTCTTATGCAAGATGGTAGGGCCATAGCTTTCGAGTCTAAGAAACTTAAGACTCATGAACTTAATTATCCCACTCATGACCTTGAGCTCACAGCAGTAGTGCATGCACTTGTGAGGCGGAGACACTTCCTTTTAGGTCATCACTTCGAGCTGCATTCAGATCATTAGAGTCTTCAGTACATCTTCACTCAGCCGGACCTTAATGCACATGAGAGGAGATGGATGGAGTTCTTGTGTGAATATGATTTTGACGTTCACTACATCAAAGGAAAGGAAAACGTAGTTGCAGATGCTTTGAGTAGGAGACATCATGAGGTTTACACCATATCTATGGGCATGGATTTGAGAGACCGTATACTACAACACTTGCCAGAGGATGGATGGTATGCAGAGGTTGGTCAGGTAATACAATCATAGGTTACTCTAGAGGGGAAATATGTGGATTATTCTTTGGAGTCCTATGGACTATTATGCCACAGAGGGCGCATTTATGTACCTTCCTCTGGAGGGTTGCGAGAGTTCATTGTCACAGAGGCTCATAGAGATCCTTATGCAGCTCATCCCAGAGTTAAAAAGTTGCATGCTGATTTGAGGCAGTTATATCATTGGCCGGGAATGCGACATCTCATTACTAAGATAGTAGCTCGATGCCTCAAGTGTCAGAGAGTAAAGGTGGAGCACCACCATCCAGGTGGGTTGCTCCAGTCTCATACTATACCAGAGTGGAAGTGGGATACTATATCCATGGATTTCATCATTAGTCTTACTATGTCTTCTCGTCGCCATAATGCTATCTTGGTGACAGTAACCAAGTTGACCAAAGTAGCTCACTTTTCACCAGTCTGTACTACTTTCATAGCTCTAGCAGTAGCATAGGTGTTCTTACGAGACATTGTTAGACTTCATGGCATGCCTCGCAAGATTATTTCTGACAGGGATTCTCTTTTCACTTCTTCCTTTTGGAAGTCATTACATGCAGCTATGGGCACTAAGCTCAATTTTAGTACAGCCTATCACCCAGAAATAGATGGTCAGATAGAGAGGGTCAATCAGGTTTTAGAGGATATGCTTTGCATGTACATCATGGATCATCAGACCTGATGGGAGGAGTATCTCCCTTAGTGGAGTTTGCCTATAACAATGGGCATCACACTTCTTTGAGGATGCCACCCTATCAGGCATTATATGGTAGGCCTTGTAGGATGCCCTTGAGTTGGGATCACATAGAGGATAGAGTTGCTATTGGTCCGGAGATAGTTCAAGATATGGAAGAGCAGGTGGATTTGATTAGGTAGCGTCTTAGAGAGGCTCAAGATAGACAGAAGAAATATGCTGATGCAAAGAGGATAGATTGTAGCTACTTGGTTGGAGATAGAGTCTTCTTGAGAGTGCGACTGCATAAGAGTCCAATCAATTATGGAAAGGGTTCTAAGCTCGCACCTCGCTTTGTAGGACCTTTTGAGATTCTTGAGAGGATAGGCCTAGTTGCCTATCGTTTAGCATTGCCACATAGCCTATCACGCATCCACGATGTGTTTCATGTATCAGTTTTGAGAAAATATATCTATGATGAGTCTCACATTTTAGATTGGGATGCCTTGCAGGTGGAGTTAGACGGGCAGCTAGCTTTGGAGCCCATTCGCATTTTGGCACGCCGAACGCTGGCCCTTCGAGGTTGACAGCTGGACCAGGTTAGGGTCCAGTGGGATTGTTATGATGAGGTTACAACTTCATGGGAGGACGCAACACGTATGAGATCAGAGTACCCCGACCTCTTTGATGAACTCCAGGAGGAAGTTCATGGCTAGAGGGGGAGGGTGTGAGGCCTCACCTCGACTCAGTCTGACATTTCAGTGAATTTTTATAATGAGACAATTATGGATACTTTATTTTGATGTATTTTGGAATTTAGAACTTATATGATTTCAGGATTTGCATAACATTGCTATATATTGATGATTTATTTATATGCTATATGAGATAGAACACTACATGATTTTTGAATAAGATGAGATTGCGGTGATAAATGTCATTATTGATTTTGTAGGACTTTACTATGATAATAGAATTATGATGTATGTTTAAGTTTATGAGAATTGGGATGATTTCTTATGTGAAATTGCTTGGATAAAAGATGGATTTAATTTGTTCAGATGTAAATTGTATGCAAGTGATGATGTGTATTATTATTCCTTTGAATTATATTATATGTGGATATTTGAAAGTACTAATGTGTAAATTGAGATGCGCAGGAAGATATCCATGTGACCATGGAAATTTATGGAGAACCAAACCTAGACTTATGTATGTTCGTAAGCCAGGGGTTGCCTATTTGGAGAGGCAACACCACGTTTGTGTTGTATTTTATTCATAACAGTATATGTTGCATGTGTGTTAAGTGTATTTAATTTACTTGTGTAAAATCCACAAGAGATGATTTCATGTTTTAAATTGTAAAAGTGTTTTATTTGTGTCACTTGACACGTGTGGATTTAAGTTTAAATTTTATTTTTGTCTCTTGGTGGGAAAGTGTTCAACTATAGCTTTTTCAATTAATATAACGTGATGTCATAAATACCTTGGGTAAAGAATCTTTGGGGTGGTCAACATAGGTTTGACCCGAGAATAAACTTCAGAGGGGTTTAAAATGGATTAAATGAACACCGAGGGGTAGTTTAATAGGGTTTCGTTAAGCCCATAAGGTATACCTAAGGGTTAGGGGTAATTTTAGGCAAGTTTCTACTCCTAAGTGACCTTTTAGACACTCTAAAATTTGACTTTTCTGAGTTGTGCGAAAATTGAAATTAGAAGTTTGAACCTAGTTGTAAACTTTCCTTTTCAAATGAGAGTTCTCTTTCCTATTCTGTCTTACCTTCCTCTTTAGTTTTTAGAAACTTGTTAGAACTGAGAGAATGAGCTTCTTAAGAAAGAATTTGAAAATTTGAGGCCAATCACCCACTCTCCATTTTTTGGAGACAAGAGAAATTTTGAAAAGAATAGAATAGATTGGAATAGTAAAATTTGGCTAAGGGTAGAAGGAGAAGATCTATGGATTTGGGTAGCTCTTCCTGAACCATACTAACCTACCTTTGGGAAGATTAAGGTTGGTTACATTATTCTTAAAATGACTTCTTTTTGCATGTGTTTGAAAGTATGTTGGTGTAAGAAATCTATTTTCTTGTATGTCCTTTTTGGGAATTTCATTTGGTATTTTGTATTATGTTTTGTATGTGTTTTTGAGAGTTTTCAAGACCTCTTACTCTTGGGAGAGAGGAGGATCTTGTGGGTGGTAGTAGTGACAACCCTCGAGTGAGAGACTCTCATTATGAGAGCGATCACAAGGGATTTTTGTGTGACCCTTGTTGCATGGCCTGTTTATGCAATGGGGGTCATAAGGAGGGATACAAGGCTAGAATGCCTTGGGGGGCATAAGGAATAAGGGGTTGAAATTATTGATGCATTTATTGTGCCTTCAGGTGGCTACATGTTTTCCATACTTGCAGTTCTCCTCAAGGTATTGGTCCACTACCACCCTTAAAAAGGTCATCACCAAAGTGTGGTGCAGTTTAGCCAGGATGGGAGTGTGTTTGAAATCTGTGTGTATTCTGTCTTCTATGTGTTTGTATGTTTGTTTCCCATCTAGGGCTTGGTTCTCGGAGCTCAGGGGTGGCTACCAGTTAGTCTAGGCTGGGAGGTGAGGACTCCATGGTCATAGTTGTGATTTAATATGCAGGATTGTCGGGAGAAAATAATAGGACAAGTGGAAGGTTGCATGAATTATTGTTGCAGAAATTTATTTGCAGTTATAATTATTAGTTTTAAAAGGAGAAATATACGCTCATTCGTTGAAATGAGAGGCAAATTGTAAATTAGAAATAAGGACATGAGATTTTTGTTATTGTTATTTAGATAAAGAAACATCTTGTAAATTTTGCAGAATACCCTTTTGATCGTAAAAAGCTAGATATATTCATATTTTCTATTTGAAAAGAAATACTTTTGAATTGCATGCAGTAGTCATTGAAATATAAAAATCGGTTTTATTTAATTATGAGTTTTTTCTTTTTACTGCGATTTTGTCTTCATTCTAATTGCAGAAAATATGAGTTGTAGTTGTTGATAGAATTTATAAAAAAATAAAATAATATCTATTTAGTTGTTGTAATAGTTGCAGAATCAGTAATTTATTTATTGTAGGAAGAAATGAGTATTCCTAAATTAGCATTTCCCAAAGTTAAAATAAAATCGTATATCTGGTGTGTTTATGATAAGTTGATTTGCAGGAAATTTTTTCATTCTTAAGCATATAAAATAAAATAAAATAGAAAAGGCATAAGTTAGGCTTGCATGCATATTGTAGAATAAAATAAATTATATATCTGTATTTTCTGTAAAAGCAATATAGTACAATAAAGTTCTGGAAAATATTCTTCCATTTACTTCAGAAAGTTAGATATTTATCTTAAATACTGGCAATATTTATTTTCAAAGATTGATATCTACAGTAAATAGATTTATTACTTTACTTCTTTTCCTACAATAGAAAATCAGAATCTTCCATGAATTCGGTTTTATTATTAGAAAGGAAATAATAAAATAGTTATATATAAATATATATAATTATATACATGCAGACTTCATATATATATATATATAACATATCATAAAATTTACCTGCGAAGCAAATGTAGATATAAACATAAATATATATATACAAATATATATATATATGAATATATATATATATATGAATATATATATATTAAAATGTATATATACATATATATATATATATAAATATATATAGATTTATTAAACTTAATGGATTTCTTTTTAAAAAAATAAAAAATGTAAGTAAATATATATATGAAAAAATATATATATATATATATATATAAATAAATAAATAAAAGAAGCAACATATATGGGAAGGGCTATGCAGGGCACGCACTCCCTATGTAGGTCGCGACCAACACAGAGGTTGCAGCCTCTGTGCAAACCGCAGAACGCACAAGGCCGCATCCGCGCGAGTGGCCACAGCCACTGTGCAGACCGCAACACACACAGTGGCCAAGGCTGCTGTGTGGGCCGTGACCCCCACAGTGGGTCATCCCACTGGTGGCATCGCCTCTTCCATTGGGTTGCCTCTCCCTTGTGTTCGACCGCCACTACTCCCTCATGGAGATCTTCACTTTCATTCGCTCGGCCTCTGTGCGAACCTTTGCCCTGCCATGAGTTAAGGATAAAAGAAAGGTATTAATATATTAATAAAGTTAGGGTTTCTTGGACATGTTCATTATGAAAAAACTCTATATATGTATTATATATATATATATGTATTATATATATATATGTATTATATATATATAATACATATATATATATATATGTATATGTATATATATATATATATATATATATATATATATATATATATATATATATATATATATATATATATATATATATATATATATATATATATATATATAAGTAAAGAAAAAGCTTAAACATTTGAGTGAAATTGAGTAGTTGTAATAATATCTGTTTAAGAAAAAAATAATATATCTAATTTATTTACATATATTAAAGATATTTTATGATGTAATATATGGATTAATGTTTGTTTTGATTTAAACAATTTAATAATAAGGTTGTATATAGGACAAATGGTAAATCAACTATTTTATTAAGAGTTGGTTGTTTAACATAAGAGTAAAAAAAAAGGGGGGGATTGTTTTTAGATTTTTTTATAAATACACTTATGGGAGATATTCATTAAGAAATTAATTGGCACTTTAATCGATTATTTTAATCATTGATTTAAAATAAATTTTAGACAATATGGACTTATTAGAGATTAATTTTATCTTCTTCTACTACTTTAATGAGTTTGATTTAATTAATCTAATGTCTATGTTTGATGAGAAAATAAATTAAATCAATTAGTATTCCGCAAATAAATTTTAAGTTAATGTCGTTACTTGATTTAATAACAAAATTAGCTCGAATATAGTTTGGACAAAATACATTAGTGCATGTTGTGTTAGCGAACTTTTTGTTAATTAGTTAGTATTGAAAAAAAAAATTATCCCATTCTTGCCCTAAATTTTGGGCATGACAGTTTCATTAATGTCAACTAACTTTTCCAAAAACTATGTCGATACAAACTTCACCAACCTTTGCATGCTTCCCACCTCAGCTACACATGGCATCACATCAGTCATACACTCAGGTCACTGAAACAAGGTTGGTTTACACTTGAACACTCAACAAACTCATACCGGAACAATCCCTTATCGATGAGACCTTCTCCTTCTGCAAACTGGTAGTGCACACTACACCGGTAGCACATCTTCACCTCCGGTGGTTTGTGATCATTTTAACATTCTACCTCTTCATTATAAACAAGCAACTAACCTTAAAACTATTTTATGCTCTACTGGTTATCACTCAACATGCTAACACACACATGCATCTCACCTCATACCAGTGATGATGTTACTAATAGTCTCAATACCTATTTGTCTTCCACCATACTGGTTGACAAGCCTTCATGTTAATCTTCCTTATGACGGTTCAATCTTCTCCATACCGATTGACATACCTCTACCAGTAGCACGCAATACCAGTTGACATCAATGACAACTCAATGCCAACACTACTAAGTTCTTCGAGTGCACTTACAAGTTCTCCTTCAATATCAACTTTTTCTTCCTCTTCTTCTTCACCTTCACTATCTGGTGTAGAGGCACCTAAAGTACAAGAGATAAATGAGTTTAAGAGTCCTTATATCATGTATTAAAATATATTTGATTCATTTGTGATGTATTTGAGTCTAAATGTAAGGCTATGTGAAGCCATTTATATGACATTGTTAATATTGTTATGTTAAGGTCCTAGTTTGATCAAGAAGACAAAAATATGAAAGAATGTCTAATAAAGGCTAAAAATCATGTAAAAGGTCTTAAATAGGTTATTTGGACATGTTTAGGGTGATTTTACAAAGTGTGGAGTCATTTTTATTAAGTGTCATAAAAGTTGTCAAAATGCATAAAAATTGTAAAGCATGAAACAATGCAAAAAGGCATTAAAAGTTGTCAAAAGGAAGATGAAAGGTCATAAGGGTGGTTAAGTGGTTTCTAACTACCTAAATATGTATAAATATGATGTATTGGTCGAACCAAATCATATGGGAGAGAATAGAGAAAGAGGAGAACATTTTGGAGCAATTGAGTGAATTTGAATCTCTTATTTTGATTGGTTTTTCTTTGTTAAGTTGTTGTTTCCAGGCCTTGTACGGCCATGTACGACCTGGAAACCCTGTAATATAGTAATGGTTTGATATTATCTCATGATTTAACCATTGGAAAATTTAATGGATTGCATATTCTGAATCTATATTCATATATATTTTATATGAAATTGGTTTGGTGTCTTTTGGTTATTTTTTGTGAAATATATTCGATGCCCTAGGCGGACTGGGCATGCACATGCTTTGTTTGGGAACAGCAGTATTGGGTCTCGGTACAAAGGCCATAACTTTTAATCTAACAATTGGATTCTCCTAAGTTTTTGATATGTTTTAATAAGTATAGTTATCTACATTTTCACCAAAGGGATCTTTGAAATAATATCTGGGTCAAAAGTTATGAATGACAGAATACAAGTCTATGACTGAGAACTTTAAAGATTGAAGTGTGAACCATGAATATGGGTTATTGCATTAAGTTGATATTAATGAAGAGATGATTGAAAGAAGTTGTTATTTTGCCTCTAAAGAATGAGTTTAAATGGATATTGATATTTGAATATGCAGATAGGGATGAAGTCTTTGTTCCCTCTGCATCAAATTGGTATCAGAGCTTGAAGATCTTGAGTGTGTGGGTAGAGCGCCGAGGGAGGCAATCCACACCAGGACCTTGGAGATTTGGTATTTGTTTTGTTGATGAGTTTTGGTTGTAGGTGCTCATCCATCTTGCTGCATATGAAGGTTGGGTTGTGTAAAGGGCCAAGAGAAGGTCCAGGGCCAAGGAGTGGTCTAGTTGATTGCCAAGAGACTAGGGAGAGAGGCATAGAGAAGGACTCCTAGGTGAGGCATTTGGGAGAGTTGTTTGTGGTGAGTTTGAAGTGGCAATTGAAAAGGTGGATCTTTGACTGATAAGGCACCATGGAGTTGCAGCCATTAATACTCCACTAATAGGAGTATTTGAGAAGATAATTTTGAGGACAGTCCTGTGTCCTAAAGGGAGAAGATGATGGTGATAAAGGCATGATAATCTTTTTGGTAGGAGTGATCTGCATGATCATTCTTAGATGTGTGCCACTTATCTTCTAATTCTTGAGCCATGAAGAAGTGGGTTCCTTCTTCACTAATAGTATGACTGCTAGCAGATCTTCCTTCATCCTCTGCAGATACATAAGATGCATTTCTTGTCTTATCATCACAAGCCAATTCTGCAGTAGTGGGCTCATTTTCATGGAACTTCTTCAATCTCTCCCATAAGATTTTTGTCAATCTTCATCTGTCCACCTATGAAGAGACATCACTGGACAGTCCACTAAATATAGCCTTAATTGTTGCTTCATTGTACTGATTTCTTCTTTATGCATCTAAATTGGTGGGAGGATAGACTTTACTAGGGAAGCCATTTACAACAAACATCCAGACATCAAACCTTGGAGAGAATAGGTAGACTTCCATTCTACAACTCCAAATGGAATAGTTTGAACCATCAAAGACTGGAGTAGGGATTGAGACTAAACAAGCCATTTTGTCCTTAAAAAAGAATCTACCCAAGTTGGAGAAAGCTTGTCAACCGGGAACCTAGGCTCTAATATCAATTGTTAGACACAATTCACCACTGAGAGGGGGGTGAATCAGTGGTTCTCAATAATTTCCCTTTCTCTATCCTATGTGTCTATACTAATTATTATATCTAACTCAATGCAGGGTTACCAATTAGTGGGATGATTAATCACAAATGCATTCACACACAAGGGACATCACTTAACACTAGCATATACGAGGAAAACCCAAGATGGGAAAAACCTCACTGAGAAATGTTGTTGGAGACTACTACTCCAATCGACCCTCACAATCAATCTTTGATTACAATATTTAGGGCACCAACCTAAGGAGCACCATCCCCTAATTTTAGGGCACCAACCCAAGGAACACCGACCTCTGATTTTAGGGCACCAACCCAAGGAGCTACAACCTTGCACTGAGCTCCAACTCAGTGAAAACAAAACATATTCATTTACAAGTTAATATCCTTATTACAAATGGAATTTGTAACTCTTCTTCAAATCTCCCTACTAGATCTCTTTACCAATTCACTGTCGGTTCTCTACCTAACCCTCTCATTGCTGCAACCTTATCTCTTGCTACAACCTTATCGGGTTAGCCTCCTCTCCTTCTCTACTGGTTCTTTCTCTCTATCGGTTCTCTCTACTGGTTGCCTCTTTTCTCAACTACTTTTCTGCTCTCCACCACCGATCTTGATAACTGAGTTAGATATCTACCATCTGATTCCTATCGGTCCTTAGCTTCCCTTCTCTGCAATCTGCTATGGCTCTTCTCTACTGATTTTGTCACCACTGGTTTCCTCCTTTGTCAGACTCAATGGCTGACTACCAGTTGGCTCTCTCTTACCAGTTGAACTCTTCAACCTAATTCTCTCTCACACCCAGTCTCTCTTCTAACTCTTGATGAACACTTGACTGATTTTCCCTCTTTTGCAGTAGCAATACTCTCTCCTTCAACAACTCCAAACAATATCTTTGGCTCACATACATATACCTAGTTTTTCCCACCAAGATGTAAGTTTGAACTTGCCACCATTAAGGTTTCTTCCACTGATTGTGAAGCATATCAGATCTGATCTGATCTCATTATGCATGAAGATAGATAACCTGCTAGGAATCAGGCATTACCTACCATATCTTCCTCCTTCCAAGACACATTTGCTTAACTTAGAAAACACAGATAGTCAATCAGCAAGACACAAGATCAATCACCTTAAATGGTTCTACAGGTAGCATCACCAACCTCATTCTACACCTACATGCTCAACATAGATCGATGCATCCCATTGATCACCTTTGTTTGACCTTCCTCGAGCTGCGCACCTCTACAATGCATCTGCAACACATCCCATGATATACTGGGTCTACAATTAATGTCAACCAACTCTATAACAACCTCATCGGTGCACACTCTATCTATCACTACATGCATGTTTTCCACCTTAACTCCATGTGGCACCTTTGTCGACATCCACCTTAGCTTGGACCTCTGTGTCGGTTCAGACAAGATCACTGACCAAACACTCAACTGGTCCTTCTTTTCTGCAGGTTCACTAACCCTACCGGTATCTCACACTTTACCGGTTAACCATCATGTCTGCACTTTTCTGATCTACTGGTGGAACACCTTAACTGGTTGCTAGACATGCCTATTTGTAGCATGCTCATTCTCATCAGGGAGGAGTACATCACTTAGCCTCTTTTCTTCTGAAGAGGGGGAAACGCGCAATGCAGGATTAATGGTTAGTATTCAAATAAAGCACATTAAAACACAAAGAATAACCATTTATATCTTTTTATTTTGTCTCTCCCTCAGATTGAGCCTTCGGTGAAATTGAATAGCGTCTCTATTGAACTTGATTGGATGGGCTCCTTCTTGATGGATGTGGAATGCTCTCCAAATGCTCAACAAGGTAAGTGGATTTCTCGATTGGATTTCGATGATGGATAGAATGATTTGATAATGGAGGATTATGAGGACATTATAGAGGGATGATTAGAAGAGGATGAGAGGAGAAATAGGTAGCATGACAATGCATGAGAAGTGGATCGTTTATGGGAGAATGGGCTCCAATTTATAGATTGGAGGAGGTCAATGCAGGGCAAAGATTGATTTAATCATGAAGGGTTGAGATTGATTTGAGATAGAAGGCATGGATCAAGGGTGCCTTGAGAAATAAATAGAAATATAAAATTCATTGGGAAAAGGGGGGAGAAATTTGAATTTCAAACATGAGGAATTCAAAATTTTAAAATAAGGATGTATTGAATGATTCAAGGAAATTTGAATTTCTTTGAGAGGCTCAATGTTGACGTGACATGATTGGGAATTAAAAATTGAGGGGTAATGATAAGCATGATTATGAGAGATTCTAGAAGGATTAATTAGGTTGAGTGGGATTAGGAAAGGTGATTTGTAGGAATCACATGAATAGGTTAATTAATTAGAATTAATTAACTAAGTGGGTTTAGAGGAAATAATTATTGGAGGGGACTTTAGAAGAATAGGGGAATACTTAATTTATTTGATAAATTAATTATTGGACAATAGTGATAGAACTAATTAAATTAGATTTAATTAATACTAAGAAGAATAAGGATAACACAATTAAGTCAATTAATGATGTTGACAGGCTTAAATTAATTTTAGGTGTCTACATTTTGTCCCTCTTTGATATAGCATCGTGAAATGATGTTATATCAAAGAAGAATAAAACATAGTGGAAGAAAAGGATAAGGACTAGTAGCATGATGCCCCAGTCATGAGATGAAGAAAAGGATAAGGACTAGTAGCATGATGCCCTAGTCATGAGATGAGGAAGAATGGCGAGGAGGAAAGATGATGAGGAAGTAGTGGTATGCCCCCTTGAGAGGACATGCGATTTTGAAGAACACGAGTGTGCTCTCGAAAGGAATGAGAAGAATAGATGATGAAAGGATGAAGATAATGAAAGAGGGAAGTAGGATGGGTTGGAGTGTTGTGAATGAAATGAGACAAAGAAGTAATAATTGGATTGGATTTCTTGTTGAGCAAGTATAGAGAGCAAACCTAGATTTGATATTGCCATGGATAGTCTACATCACTGATTATAAAAACTAGGATGATATGAAGATCCGAGGCATGGACTGACGCTCAGTCAAATAGGAGTACCTTGCACACAATCATGCAAGTATTGATAAACACTAATACAAGGTTGTCGGTTCGTATGAGGAAGACCTTCAAACACACCATGCCATGAAAACTATGCCTCATTATATACCAGCCAAGACATACCAAGATTTAGGATGATCAAGGAAGTCTTGAAGAAGTATAGTCCTGGGAGACAAGATGAAAACAAAGCAAAAAGATCAAGCATGCAAACAATATGCACATGACCAACTGACATCTCTTGACAAGAGAAGGATATGAATTTGGATAAACTGTCAGACTAGGGAAGGAAACATCCCAATGGGCAGGTGATGGATTTGGAAGAACTGTCGTACATGGGAAGGATTCATCCCGATGGGCAGAGCAATGGACTGATGGATGACAAAAGACAAGATCAATGTGCAATATCTATAGATGAGAAGGTTGTTTCTTGTATTTAATTAGTGAATTATGGATGGGTTCTTGGATTAGGCACAAGTCAGTACGAGCTCAGGTAGATGGGGAAAGCTCAGTTTGATGGATTGGATAGGATTGAAAGAAGGATAAATGATTAGATACGATGAAAAAGGGGGGATGGATGATTGAATAGGATTGGATTGGGGATGCGATTATTGATTAAATTGGAAGAGATGGAGAATATGATTGGACGAGATAGGATTGGATTAGAAATTGGATTGGATGGGATGGATTGGTGGATAGAATTTGATTGAATGGAACCAATGACAAGCGAGAACCAAAGATTGGTAAGAGGATTGATGAATGGAAGGAGGGAGTTATTGTTTGGATAGGAGACAGGTGGATGGAGTGGATGGATATGGATAAGATATGGAGGAATAAAGGATGGAGGGTAGGGTGATGGAGATCCTAGGACTATGCTGCAAAGCAGTGCAATGCCCCACACTAGAGGTAATAGAATTAAGGATGAAAGGATGGTGGATAAAGATGTACGAGGTGGAAGGATAATGTGTAATGGATATGGATGGTACAAGATTAAGGCTTTTGTTTTCCAAAGCATGCATGCATATGCCTTATTTTGCCTTTATATGATCAAGATGAAAGATAGGAACAAAAGATTCAATTTGATAGGATGAGGGATATGAGATGGAGGATATGGATAGGATAGTCAAGATCAAAGATACAAAAAGAGAATGGACTTAGATAAGATGTAGATGGATGGGCTGATTATGTGGATGAAGCTTTTCCCCAAGTGTAGAGTGCAAGAGGACAAAAGGATTACACATGATGCTTGTTTTTCAAGTTTTCATCATGGTACTTACCCAAGGCACCACAAGGAGTGGTTTTCACCATTGGATGAAATGATTTTTCTTTACATTTTTTTGATTTATTTTTTGTATTTTTCTTGATTTTGTTTGATTTTTTTTATTTTAAATTTTTAAAATAGTTTGGATGGAGAAGGATAAGGATGAGTGGATATGGAAGATAGTGAATACATGAAGGAGGAAGGGAGGAATCAAGTATATAGCTCCATGGATGGTATCCCTTAGTATTTCTTATAGATGTTGATAACAATGAAATGGATAGGGGATGGAAGATAAGGATTTGCAAAGGATTGGACTAACAAAATGGGATTGTGAAAAATGGATGGTGGATAATGTTGGCTTGATGATGATTATCATGTATTCATCACTTGTTGTCATTGATGAAACACTCTCACACACACATATGATTACATTGACTACCGGTGTAACTGCATTGATTTACACTATTAACCGGCATGTTTAAGGTCTATCTCTAACCCGTACTCTGTGTCAACTAGTATGTGCCTAAGAGATAACATGTGGTTACATTAAGTCAACATCAAAATGAAGATAAATTTGAAGATCAAGTGGAAGATTCTAGGAAAACGGTTCACATATTGTGTTCCAACCTGTATTGACTATTTTAACCGGTATCCATTTTTGTGATGAGTTATGTTTAAATATCTAGATACACTGCACCTAGGAAATTATGTTCCTATGGCTGACATAAGATTTGTATGTCTATTTAAAGACATATTAGTGAATCATTCAAGAAGAGAGAACTTATATAGAAGAGGCGATCTATGTGAATACTGATATGCATAAAGAGTGAAATCTTTTGCTGAAGAGCGATAAGTGTTTAGATGGAGAGTAGTGTTGAATGTACTTAGAATGATCTGATCAAGAAAGTCTTGTGCTACTCAAAATAGATCAAATATTTCTTGTTGTTTTCTAATCATTACAATAGAATCAAATCCCCTAATCGGTTAATCTCTAACAAGCTTGATCGTACAAATCCTCTAACAAGGTGATCCATTAGTTTGGATTCTAAAATCCTCTAGCAAGGTTACTCTTAACAAGGTAGTACTCTTAACAAGGTATAAGCTTCTAATCAAGCTTGGGAGCTCTAACAAGATTCACTTCTAGTAGAGCAATTTGTAAGACCTTAACTGGTTAGTTTTCTATTATTGCAGATAGCTAGCTTGTGAGTTCCATCTCACCGTGGTTTATACCTATTTGGGTTTTCCACGTATAAACACTTGTGTTATGGTGGATGTTCTACTTTATGTGGATGTTGTTATTTCATTTTGGATAGCATGTATTTTGTTCAAATTCTTAATTAAGTTCATCTACTGGTTAGTGTTTAAAGTTGTGCTTGTTTTGGTGTCACTGATTCACCCCCCCCGCTCTCAGTGATTTTCAAGACCATTAATTGGTATCAGAGCCTAACTTCTTTGAAGCCTAACTGCTTAGAAGGAAATCCTGAAACTACCATGGGGGATAGAAGCTACTTCGAGATGGTTGGAGAGAGTTATCTGAAAAGTCTCTCAAGCCAAAAGGAGAGAGTTATCTAAAAAACTACTATAAATATCTGATAATAGTTCTTTAGATGAAGGCAATATTGAAGCTTTAGCTGATGAAGTTGAAAAGGTGAACGGTGGAAAGCTAAATCTAAGAAGAGGACTAGAAGGTCTCACTATTTGCATAAGTCAGGAACTGGAAGCTAGAAGAGCTACTAAAGATCTTATCAAGGTAAGAGATCAGGAGATCATAAAGATCAAATGGGAAAATAATACTATACATGAGGACTTGATTGCTGAAACAGAAGAAAAGGAAAACCTAAAGCTAGATCTTGAGTTGGCATCGTCTCTGCAAGAAAACCTGTCTAAGCATAATGAAGATCTTGTCAAAAAGCTTACTGAAGCTAATGAGAAATTGGAGAAGTTTGTCAAAAGTTCTACCATGCTAGAAGAACAAATTCAATCATAGAGAATGAAGGGTGATATCTCTGGACTAGGTTTTCATACAACTGAAAAAGGTGAATCCTCTAGTACAAAGAACAAAAATGCTTCTAAAGTCAATAAGACTACCAGTAAGAAGGCTTTTAAACCTGTCTGCTTTGTTTGTCACAAGCCTAGTCATATTGCAAATGTTTGTAGGAATAAACCTAACAGAAATGGAAGTTACAATACTAATGCTAGGTATGTGTCTAGAAAGTTTGAAGGTCATTGCTACACATGTGGAATGTATGGGCATAAACATATTGAGTGCAGATATGGATCAAACAATCTTGTACCACACATGCATCCTAGACCAAATGGTGATCGGATAAGGAATTTTGATAACTGGGTAAACTAGAATTGGCAAAGATCCTATGGTAACCGATTTAGTCCATTCAAAATGGAAAAGGCAAGAAATGTTGTTTGCACCTTTTGTAATAACTTTGGTCATGCAACTATGAACTGCAAAAAATGAATAGGAAGAGGAAATGCAGGACCCTAGAGATTATTTGGTATGGTTTGTTACCACTACAACAAACCGGGGCACTTGGCAAAGTTTTGCAGATCAAGGAATAGTAAACCGGTCAACTCTTTCAAGGATTAGAAAGGCAAGTAGAAAATTGATGTTGAGGAAACCAGAGAAGATATGAACCGGAATTAGAAGAAGAAAAGCAAAGAATTGCCTATAGAGGAAACCGTTCCTTCACCCAGTGAAGAGAATCTAGCACCGGTGACTTAAGCCTATCTAACACGGCTAAGGGGAGCGTAATAGTAAAATATTTTTGAACCCCTTTGTAAAATGAGCGGAAAAGAAATTTTTGAATTTTGGTGACTTTTTGCTGACATGTTATCAACCGATATTTCACTTAAGTAGTATAAATAAAAATGGTTTTGTAACCTAAAAGTGTGAGCATTTATTGCGGTCAGTAAAGTGGATAAAAACAAGTTTTACTCTATCTTTTTTACCCTAACTCTTTTGAAAAAGGAATTTGAAGGGATTGCAGAGAAGAACAAGATTGTCTTGGTGTAAATTGGTGAATTTCTTTGTGATTAGGGAAATCAAGTTGAATCGAAAGTTGCATTGAGGTGAACGGGTGCACATTTGAACATTTCAACTGGAAAATGGAGCAACGTGCAAGATACAAGGTATCTCTTTGTATACCACTTCAAAATCTATTAATCTAGAATGGCATCTACTTCTAAATCTGTAGAGAGGTTGATAATCACTGTTGAGCCTGAGGAAGCCCTAAAGGCGGATGAAATTATGTCTTATAATGCATTGTCGCAAGTTCTGAGTGGTGTTGTGGTCAAAGGTGACTTGTCCAGCTATATAGATTGCAAAGTAGAAGATTTAGGAACTCTACACATCTATACTTAGCTGAAACCACTTTGTGATAAGAATGGAAAAATAGAAGCAAAATATGCTAGGGTTTTTGAAAAAGGGTTTCATAATGCCGCATATTTTCTTGAAGACTTTGAAGATGAACACATAAGAATCATCCTGAGTCGAGTCCACAGAAAGAATATGTATTTGGAAAGAACCTATACGATAACTAAGGAGGCTATTAGGGCTGTAATAGGTTAATGCTCAACCGGTGAAATTCTTGTGCTAAGAAGAATTTCAAAGGACACTGTCTTCAAGCTAACCAATTCTACATCTGATAAGCGTACTTTATCTATCAACACTATTAGAGACCTTGCGGTGAAACTTGCAGCAATGGTGATAGGCTACCGGGTCTTCTACTCCAGTAGACTTAGCAGTGTTCCATCTACAACAATTCACATAGCACATAGAATGATTGTTGATAATGCAGACTATGATATTTGTGAAGCTATTAGAGACCAATTATTTTAAAATTTGAAATCCATTAAGAAGGACAATTCACAAAAGTTCAAATATGGTCAGCTATTAGCCGGGTTATTTTTCTACTTTCACAACTTCCTACTAGGTATTGGTGATATTGAATGGTCCAAGGAACAACCAGTCAATGCATAGATCAAGAACAACATTAAGGGTGTGAAGAATACTTATTCAGCTACCACAAACAAGTATCCAAGAAAAAGATGAGGATGAGAGTACGGTTACCTGAAGATGTGGTTAAACACTTTACAAAAGACACAATCTTCATGGTTACCACTGACTTCTGCTTGATGCAAGCAATTCAACCTAGAGAAGAAGAAATGGAAGATATGAGCTATGAGGTCAATCATGATTTACTGGTTGGCTATGCTAATATGTTGTTAGCATCGCCCAAAGACAAAAGAAGGCAAAATTAGACATCTTGGTAGTCCAAGATGCACCAACTAAAACTGGTATTACACCTATAGCTAAAGTGAAAGGAAAGAAAAAGAAATGTGATGAAAAATCTCTTGTGAAAAAGACCACAAGGGTGACTCGGAGTGTCCTAACCAAGAAGGAACTAACACCTAAAGTATATGAAAAGAAGGAGAGTGCACCAAAGAAGAGAAATAGGAAACTAATTTTGTAACCAGAGTCTGAGGGTACAAATTCTAAAGAAGAACCAAAGAAGGAAAAAGCAACCAATAGAACACCTAAGAAGGTAAAGGTAGTGCCAAAGGAAACTACACCTATAGATATTGCTACATACAAACCTAACACAATCTTTGAGAGAACAATGAAGTCATTGGGAAGAAATAGGTTTGACAATGTCAAAGAACATTATGATTCTTTTACTAAAGATGAGCAGAAGCAAGTAATCCAACATGTAATAACTTATTTGGGTCATTACAATAGATTTTCGCATGATTTGGAGAAAGATATTTCAATCTCTTTGTATAATACTTTTTTAGATAAATGGGAGGAAGCCATTCAATTAGAAAAGAAGATTATTGATAAAGTATTTGTACAGTATTTTCCCAATCTATCATCAAATGGAATTAGTACTTTAATTGAGGAATACAAAGCATATTTTGATTTTAAAGTAAGAAGAATGAGGCTTCTTAATGCAAAAAGGTCAGTTGTTGAGTCTAAGACACATCAGCTAGCTTGTATAATCAAAAAGAGGGAAGAATTCATCCACTCTAGCAATAAGGATGATACTACAGATGATGTTCCTCGATCGGAAATGGATGAAGAGGAAATTTTTCAAGCTAACATAGTCTATCCAACTAAGAAGAAGGATGATTCCATTATTCTTGTTGATGAAGATATTCAGGACATAGTAGACCTATATGGAGACATCACTGCGCTAGATATGGATCCTCCTACAATCACATAAGTGTAGGTTACATTAGGTGATCAACCAAGTAATCAACTAAAAGTGGTCAGTGAAGTGGCAACTAAACAACTGGAGAAACTCCAATCTCCATTGGTCATTGCGATTACTCAAAAGGAGTCCACCGAGGAAGCTATTACTCAACAAACTGAAGATACAATAGAGAAAAACATAGAAAGAGCCATCATTAAGAGTATACCCCCTAAACCGACAAAGAAAGAACTACTTGATGATGATGATGAAGATTCTTTAAGTATCTAAGGACCTATTGACATGAACACCTTGAGTGCATTAGAAATGATAAAGATTGCTAATAATATGCAATCTAGAGCACACAAGAAGTGACTCAAAGAGAAAAGGATTGAAGCAGAGACAATCCAGAATGCAGTAGAAATTTTGTTTGGTTTACTACTGGAAACCTCTATCACACATCTTCCCACTCCTATCAGAAAACTTGGTTAGTTAGTTGCAGATGCATCTGATCAAATCAAATCGCTTGAAGATTTTGCTCAAATATCTACTGAGAAGATCCATAAGAAGGCATATGGAGATAAACTGGCTAAGCACATTGAAAATAGAAAAATGGCTTTATCTCATAATGGAAGTTTGTTAAAGAAAGCTATTGAATCTAGAGGGAAGTATCTTGCCTCTACCTCCAATATTACTTTCTTTTATTCTAATATTTCTAAGAATCAAGTTGAAACTGAGCAGGAAATAGAAAGGTTATGCAAGGCATATGTCCCACTCTAGGACTCAATTCATGCCTTTAACCGGTCTATAGATGAATTGCATGACAGACTGAATGGGAATGATAACAAGAGAGCTAAGAGATTCTGATCTTTAAGAGAGCTCAAGAGTCATCTCACCTCATAGGTTGACATTCTTCAGAGAGCCTACTCTAGTGCAGAAGCTATTCTTGCTACTCCTAAAACCTGCACGATTGACTCAATGGAAGAATTATATTCCTAGTTGTTGTCTACCTTTGAGTATACAGATAACATACTAGAATCATGGGAGAATGCTCTATCCTAGATGAAGCACAATTTCAATAATATTTTCATGAGAATAGCCAATGCATGAACTTGTTTAAAATTTTAATATATGATGAACACTTTGATACAGATTTTCTATATATATGTATATATTTTACTTTATCATTTTGGCATTGTTGTCAAAGGGGGAGTAATAATATGTATGCGTGTTTTTGAAAAATTTGTATTTATGCATGCATTAAGGTGGAGTATTGCATTAAAGGGGAATATGAGTACATATGTAAATATGTTGTGTCTGCACACTTAGCGGTATTGTATCTCTTTTTTTTTTTGAAGTGTTGCCATCAATGCCAAAGGGGGAGATTATTGGCCTGATGATGATTATCATGTATTCATCACTTGTTGTCATTGATGAAACACTCTCACACACACATGATTACATTGACTACCGGTGTAACTTCATTGATTTACACTATTAACTGGTACTCTATGTCAACCGATATGTGCCTAACAGATAACCTGTGGTTACATTAAGTTGGCATCAAAATGAAGATAAAGTTGAAGATGAAGATCAAGCAGAAGATTCCAGGACAACGGTTCACATATTGTGTTCAAACCGGTATTGACTGTTTTAAGTGGTATCCATTTTTGTGATGAGTTACCAGCATTGTTTGTTTGGTGGTCATTTTTGTGATGAGTTATGTTTAAATTTATAGATACATTGCACCTAGGAAATTGTGTTCCTATGGCCAACATAAGATTTGTATGTCTATTTAAAGACATCTTAGTGAATCATTCAAGAGGAGAGAACTGATATAGAAGAGGCGATCTATGTGAATACTGACATGCATAAAGAGTGAAATCTTTTGCTAAAGAGTGACAAGTGTTTAGATGGAGAGTAGTCTTGAATGTACTTAGAATGATCTAATCAAGCAAGCCTTGTGCTACTCAGAATAGATCAAATCTTTCTTGTTGTTTTCTAATCATTACAATAGAATCAAATCCCCTAACCAGGTACGCTCTAACAGGCTTCATTGTACAAATCCTCTAACAAGGTGATCCATTAGTTTGGATTCTAAAATCCTCTAGCAAGGTTACTCTTAATAAAGTAGTACTCTTAACAAGGTATAAGCTTCTAATCAAGATTGGGATCTCTAATAATATTAGCTCCTAGCAGAGCACTTTGTAAGTCCTTAACCGGTCAATTTTCTATTACTACAGATAGTTAACTTGTGAGTTCCATCTCACCGTGGTTTTTACCTATTTGGGCTTTCCACATATAAAAATTGTGTTATGGTGGATGTTCTACTTTATGTGGATGATGTTATTTCATTTTGGATAGCATGTATTTTGTTCAAATTCTTAGTTAAGTTCATCTACCAGTTAGTGTTTAAAGTTGTGCTTGTTTTGGTGTCACTGATTCACCCCCCTCTCTCAGCGATTTTCAAGACCATCAGATAATGGATGGGGTTTTGAATAATTTGTGGAAGATCAACATTGGAACACACCTTGAAAGGTGGTGGAGTAGTGGAGGAGAGTGTTTTGAATTAGATAGGGGATAAAGTGTAGATTTTGGGAAATGAGAACCCAAAATAGAAGAAGGAGTTGGGATGGTGGATTTTGGGACATAAGGACCCAAAATGGATTTTGAAGATGGAGGAGTGTTAGATGGAGGATTGAAGGACTTATGAATGGATGGAGCTTTTGGATTAGCAAGTTTGGATGCCGATTTTGATTTTACTTTGGGATGCATTGCTTCTTTGAGAATCCACATAGTTTTTGATATTTTCTTTCTTTTGGATCATATTTTTCTTTTGAGCATGTCGATTTGAGGGGACATGTTGATCCTTTTATTTTTGTGGATTTTGAGCTTTATGCTTTTTAGATTGGGCATCCAAATTGCTTCCAAGAGAAATAGGATGGGTGCATGAAGATGAATGACTTAAGGATTTTATGGATGGTGGGATGATGGAAGGAGTGTGTTGGGAGGCATTCAATGATGTGTGCCTTTGTTGATCTTGATTTAGGATTATTTGAGGTGATAGGGTGGCAGATGGAGGGATGTATGAACCCTAAATGGATGGAAGGAATGGAGGATTTAGCTTTGGAATATAGGGTCCCAAAATGGATGTGGATGATGAGGGATAACAAGATTTTAATTTGTATGAAGCAAATTTGACTTTAAGAGGAATAGAGGATGTACCAACATCTTGATCATTATCTTGAGGACCCTTACTATTTCAGAAATGAGACGCCAGTCCATTTTGAGGGGGATGAGATGTGGAAGGAAGATTAGGATCTTTAGATGGATTGGGATAATGAAATGGAGATGAAGGGATACTTTGATCTTGACTAGGGAGGGTATCATGAGATGGAGTGGGAGGGGTGATTGGATCATTCGATGAAGGGAGAGAGTTGGATAGAGGAATCATATGATCATGAGAGGAAGTGGAGGGGATGTGATCATTAGATGGAGTGGAGGTAAATACATCATGAGATGGAGAGGATTCTATGCTAGCATGCTTTTGAACAAGCTCTCGGCATGTTTGGACTTGTGGGGATTGTGTAATGGAGGAAGGTATGGAAGCTTTGATGTGATTAGATGGGGAAATGGGGGTATCATGAAGTGTGGAGGATTGGGATTTGTTTTGAGGTGGAGGTGATTGGGGTAGATGGAGGACTTGAGGAGACTTGGCCACTTTTCTTTGAGGTGGGGATTTTGTCTCCTTTGCTAGCATGTCTTGGATAAGATTATGGATGATGGATTTGGAGATCGTGGAAAATATATATTTTGGACAATTAGGATTAGATGGAGAATTGGGATTAGATGAGAGATTGGGATTGGGATTGGATGGAGGATTAGGATAAGGGATTGGGGAATTAGGATTTGGATGGGGAGTAGAGGTGATGAATGTGTTGTGAAAGGATGGGGATTGAGATATGGATGGGGGGAGAGATGAAGGTATATATGCAGATGAGGGATAATATGGAGATACAAATGGGGAATAAGATGGATTTCTCTTGTCAAAGGTAGATGAAGGATAAGAGATATGGTATAGATTGGTATTGGGTGTAATATGTTGAGATGGGATGGATGAAGGTATGATAGGCAGGTGGGAGACTATGGGATTGACTTGGTAGGAAGGTTCATGAACTTCCATGACCATCTTCTCATACCAAGCTTTGAAATTGTGGGTAGTCATGTTGAGAATGAATGATTAGATTGGTATTGGATGAATATGAGGATTAGGACTTGGCTTTGAATAATGATGGATTATATTTGATTAGATTTGGATTGGATTTGATTTGGATTGGGATTGATTTGGTTGGATTAGTCCTTGGATTAGGAATTGATTTGATTGGATTGGTCCTTGGATTAGGACTTGATTGGATTGGAATGGTCCTTGGATTAGGACTTGATTTGATTGGATTGGTCATTGGATTAGGACTTGATTTGATTGGAATGGTCCTCAGATTAGGACTTGATTTGATTGGATTGGGTCCTTGGATTAGGACTTGATTTGATTAGTCCTTGGATTAGGACCTAGATGGGGATTGATGATGAATTGGATTTGATTGGATTAAAGGACTAGATGATTTGCTTGATGGAGGATTGGATAACTGGATTAGGAAGATGGATGGATTTGATTGATTGGAATTTTGGAGATTTGATTGGATTAGATGGAGTGATTATGGAAGAGCAGATACATAATAGGAAGAATAAAGGGGGAGGCTACCCAAAGTCGGATGAATGATTTAGACAAAAATATTGGTTGAGGAAGGATGATTGTTTGAATGGATGAAAGTGGATTGGGGATTGGATAATTTCTTGGATAGATAGAACTGGATTAAAGATTTGATGATGACAAGATGGAATTTGGAAAGAGGGATGATTGATTGGTTGTGGGGGATGGAATTGGCAAGATATGTCAAGTAAAGAAAACACAATGGTCAAAAGAAGTTAGACTCAAAAGATACTCATTCTCTTTCACAACATATCCTATGCTGAGTAAGGACAATAGTCAATGGATCCTAATTGGTTTCCCAGCTACGCTTACCCAGAGCAAACACTTAGATGCTTGACCCCACTGGCTCCCCTCCATGACACTCACTTCTCTGGGGAAACCAAGCATCAATTCCCATGAAAACTCCTCATGGAAAACTTTGTGTCTATACTACGGGCTATAAAAATATTGGTGGCTTCGGAGGTCCAACCTCCTGCACCAATGACTACAAGGTTTTTGGCCACTATGCACAAGGTGTTTAATATGGCTTCCTGTTTGGAGCTACCCTTCATAGTTGCACAAGAACAATTGAGGCCTATAGCCACATGAAGCACCAAGAACTTAGTAGTCACACGAGTGTGATTGAGATCTCTAGGATCCTATTAAGCACCCAATGTGAGAGTGAACTCTCATATAGCCCCAACCATTGATTCTTTCGATTTTAATGACCTATTTATTATAGTGAGTTGGGAACCCTAGGTCTAGGTGTACTCACTTGGGTCGTTCCCCTCTCATTGGCTCTAAGAGAAACTTGGGAGGGCAGGCTTGCTAAGGGTAACACAAAGAATATTCCTAGAAAAGACCAAAAGGATATAAATTTTTGATTGCCTAGATAGGAAAGAGAATACTCTCCAACCCTTTGACTCTTCAAGACAAAGAAAAAACAAGATTATTTTACCCCCTAATTAGTTCGAGGTGCCTAATAAAAGAAACACAATGTTTGCTTGAACCTCCTAGGCATCCTGCAAAACCACTTGATTAGTAGTTTGAAAATGAAGTCTTCAACAAGCATCTTGCAAAAGACAAAAGAATGACAAATTTTATTTTTTAAAATTTTTTGGGAATGAGTAGAAAAACAAGAACAAAAACTTTTCTACTAAAGAAAAATGTGGATTTGGGGGAAAATTTGATGGGTAATTGGGGTTTGACTAGGTTTTTGGCACTTTCTAAGGGATAGGAAAGCATAAGATGCAAATTTTAGAAGCGAGGTGAAGGAATGGAAAAAAATTTCCTATAGGGACAAAGGAGCAAAAATTGGAGATAAACACTATGGAAAAATTTGGAGGTGATTGGATAAAACTGGAAGAAGTTATGGCAAACCCTAAAAATAGAGAAATGTGAGATTTCAGGATTCAAAAAGTGGAATTTGGGATAAGGTCCTCAAGGAAGAAAATGTACAAAATGAAATTATGGGGGATCTAGTGAAGTTTGGAGGAAAATGGAGTGAAGATAAAGAAGATATGCCCAAAAAATAGTATAATTTTTATTCTTTTTTATTATTCTTACAGTCGCACTGATTAGCAGACAGTCGCGTTAATGCATGAGTGGTCACACTAACATATATAATATTAGTATAAAATAGATAGCAGATAACAGAAGCAAACAAAAAAAATACGGTCACGCTAATGTAAGCAGTCATGCTATTGCGCAGGCGCTCGCGTCAAAACAGTAGGAGTTACCGCCAAAAAATTCAAACTCAAATTAAAAAAAAAACGCTTGCGCTAATCATATAGCGGTCGCATTGAAGTGACAACTGAAAACAAAAACATAACTAGTCTAGTGTATTTTAAATATTTTTTTGACTAGATTTTACAAAATAGAGATAGAAGTAAGAAGAATGGAAAGAATTAAGAAGAGGAGATAGATGAATTTGCATGGCAGTTGCGCTGAAGCACAGCGATGCACCAAAAAAAATTTCAAATTTGATGTGGTCACACAGAAGCTGCGATGCTGGCGCTGATTAGCATGCGATCACGCTGAAGTGTGAACCTATGAGAAACCTTCACAAAAAACTCAAATATTTTGTTAAATTTGGGACATGGGTCCCACCGGGAGCACCAAAATGAAGAGGGGAAAATGAGAAATGCAGGATTAATGGTTAGTATTCAAATAAAGCACATAAAAACACAAAGAATAACCATTTATACCTTACTATTTTACCTCTCCCTCGGATTGAGCCTTCAGTGAAGTTGAAGAGTGCCTCTCTTCAACTTTATTGGATGGGCTCCTTCTTGATGGATGTGGAATTCTCTCCAAATGCTCAACAAGGTAAGTGGATTGTTGGATTGGATTTGGATGATGGATAGAATGATTTGATAATGGAGGATTATGAGGACATGATAGAGGGTTGATTAGAAGAGGATGAGAGGAGAAACAGGTAGCATGACAATGCGTGAGAAGTGGATCATTTGTGAGGAGAATAGGCTCCAATTTATAGATTGGAAGAGGCTAAGGGAGGGCCAAGATTGATTTAATCATGAAGGGTTGAGATTGATTTGAGATAGAAGGCATGGATCAAGGGTGCCTTGGGAAAATAAATAGGAATCTAAAATTGATTGGGAAAAGGGGGGAGAAATTTGAATTTCAAACATGAGGAATTAAAAATTCCAAAATAAGGATGCATTGAGGGATTCAAAGAAATTTGAATTTATTTGAGAGGCTCAATGTTGATGTGACATGAGTGGGAATTAAAAAATTGAGGGATAATGATAAGCATGATTATGAGAGATTCTAGAAGGATTAATTAGGTTGAGTGGGATTAGGAAAGGTGATTTGTAGGAATCACATGACTAGGTTAATTAATTAAAATTAATTAACTGAGTGGGTTTAGAGGAAATAATTATTGGAGGGGACTTTAGAAGAATAAGGGAATAATTAATTTATTTTATAAATTAATTATTGGACAATAGTGATAGAATTAATTAAATTGGATTTAATTAATACTGAGAAGAATAAGGATAACACAATTAAGTCAATTAATTATGTTGATAGACTTGAATTAATTTTAGATTTCTAGAGCTTCCTTACCGGTTCTCATGCTCATCGGTAGCCATCCCAATGACACCATGTCATCAACCTTTGACTGATACCTTTAAGGAAATTGCATATCAGTTGCATTCTCTATTTGCAGCTGCTCCACTTTGCCTTCTTCATCATCAAACCAAACTTTATCTCAGACGGTTTGTCAAGGTGACAAACCTATCAATTTTCTACTCTTCTTTTTTATTCCGGTGGCATAACATGCTTTCTATGTCGGTCCAATTCTTATCCTTGATTTCATGCACTTGAGGCATCCCTTTGATTTACTGGTAGATCTAGTGTGATCCTTCAAACACCTATCTTTACTTCTATCTTATCTCATAGAATTAAGATGCATACTTGATGGGAATGGGTATGGGATAGACTAGCCTAGTCTATGCTCTTTGATCCTCTCCTTGGATCACCAGGTGTTCCAGCCACACCCTAGGGTCTCTAGGACTTCCCTTGCTTGTGCAATCCCCTAACCTTGCCCAATCCACCCACCAACAACATGTGATTCTTCTCCTAAGGTCTCACCTACTTACAAGTTTCAAAAAACCCTCACATAGGCTGACAAGGGTTTAGCTCCTCCTACACCTTCTTAGGTCCTAAAAAGGATAGGATATGTCTTTGACATAGTTATCCCTCCATTCATGTGCCCCCAAGAGGTTTTGACCTTCCTGTTTGTTACCAATCTCACTATTTTGCTTCTTTCCTACAAAATAGGGCTACAAGGAATGTGCCTAATTAGGCCTCCATTCTGGACTTTTAGGGCTCCCTCTTGCAAATGATGCCCAAAATTGTGAAACCTCCCAAAAGGAATACTATTCATTTGGAAAAGGCTCAACTATTTTCCTAATTTAGGGCCTCCAAGTGTCTGTACATTGCCCTGGGTGAATTTAGGGGTTTTTGAGGGTTTTTAGGCCTCCCAGGGTCATAGTGATGGTTTGCTGTCTTCACCCCCTTGTCTAGATTTGTGGAAGTTCCTACTTATCACAAATGGTGCTCCACACACCCCTCTACAACTCCTCCAAAGGGTGCCTCCTTCCTTGTCCTTCCTTGCTCTCACGGACCTCTGCAACCTTAACCCTTCCTAGTCGGGCAAAGTCCAGTCTCACCTAGGAGTGGGCCTTTGAAAGGCTTTCTTGAATCTTCAAGGGCCCTGCTTCCTCTGAGATACTATATAGGGTCTGCACTCCTAGTCCCCATGGTTTCATGGTGTTTCCACAATGGGGATAGGAGTTGTCAACCCATTTACACAAAATAGTCCAAAACTAGACAGTAAAGAAGAAATTTGCAAAGTATTTACAAACACACCAAAACTTGGAAAAAAAACTTAATCTAAGTGCTCAAAATGAATGTATAAACACAATATAAGACTCTCAACATATTTTAGTCTACAAAACAATCCATTTTCAATCTTTTAATGCTCCATTTGTGCCAACTGGCAACAAAAACACAGTCACAGTCAAGGTTTTTTCCCTTTGGCCATACAATCTAACATCCAACCCCTCATTTTAGGGTTTGCAACAATATATAATGTCTTTGCCTTAGTTTGTGTTCCAAGGTTAGGGTTCTCCATGCCAAGCTAAGGTTATGACCTATTAGGTGGAAAAGTTGCATGACAGCTTTGAAAAGTTGTCATGCAACTTTTCGCAACTTTTGAGCAGCTTTTGCAATGTTGCTTTTCTTGACTTTTAGGCCTACATTGGGCTATCCTAGGACACAACCATGCTAAAAGGACCCCAAACTCATCAATGGCACACACACCCTCTAGTCCACAAGAAAACTCAACCTAGACTTGTGAACCTAAGACCTAAACAAGACCAATGAGCTCTTGGCTTTTATTACATTTACATGGCTTCTTAAAGAAGCAAAATCCCAACAAAATCAAATAGAGGAAGACCTTAGAAGGGTGCACCTGCACCATACTCCCCCTTTGCACAAAATTAAGAAACTAGGGGAGAGATGAGAGCCGGGTCAGTACCAAGTTTCTTGAACCTGCCCTCTTCAACCCAAGTGGCTTCAGACTCAGGTTGACCTGCCCACTTCACCAAGTGTTCCATGTAGACCTGGTGTCTAGTAGATTTCTTCACCTTTGACTCCAAGATTTCCTCTTCTATGGGTTTCTTCACTTGAGGTAAGGCATTCACATCCAATTCCTGTAGCAACTTGGCTTTATTTTTAGTTTGTCCTTCTTTTTCACCTTTATATAATATCAAATTAGCAACATTGAAGACTGGTGATATAGCCAAATCTAAAGGAAGGTCCACCTTGTAGGCATTTTCACCATATTTGGACAGAATTCTACAAGGTCCTACCCTCTTCATTTGTATCTTAGTAGGCTTTCTGCTTTGTATTCTAGCTTTACTTAAATGGACCATCACATAGTCACCCACTTTGAACTGAACCTCTCTCCTTTTTTCATCCACTTTAGCTTTCGGTTTTTGAGTAGTCTCTAGGATGGCTCCCTTGACCTATTATTGGACTTCCTTGATGGTTTGAGTGAATTCCTCTACTTTCCCACTCTTCATCTCCATGGAACCAAGTTCTCTTAGTTCACACACCCCTCTTGGATGTCTGCCATAGACAACCTCAAAAGGACTCCTTCCAGTGGTCCTATTTACATTGTCATTGTAGGCATACTCAGCTTGTGGAATAACTAGATCCCAAGTCTGCCCATACTCCTTAGTTAGACACCTCAACAAGTTGCCTAACACCCTATTAATGACTTTAGTTTGACCATCAGTTTGTGGATGGTAAGCTGAGCTAAATGATAAATTAGTCCCTAGTCTTCTCCATAAGGTTTGCCAAAAATGGCCCATGAACTTGCTATCCCTATCTGAAACAATACTTAATGGGAGTCCACAAATCCTTACAATATCCTTAAAGAAGAGATGTGTAATATAACTAGCATCATGAGTAGTTCTACATGGAATAAAATAGTGCATCTTAGAAAATCTATCTACCACCATATAGATGCTATCCATATCTGTCTTTGTCTTGGGGAGTCCTACCACAAAGTCCATGCTCACACACTCCCAAGGCCTATTTGGGACCGGTAATAGCTGATAGAGGCCTGCATTGCTTGATCCTCCTTTTGCCCTTTGACACACACCACATTGCTCCACATACCTCCTCACATCCCTTGGCAACCTAGGCCAATAGTAGTACCTTTGTACTAGATCCAAAGTTTTATTGATTCCAAAGTGTCCACTTAGACTTCCATTGTGTTTCTCTTGTATGAGGTTTTCTCTCATGGATCCTCTAGGCATACATAATTGATTTCCTTTGAACAAGAGACCATTTTTAAGAGTGTAATCTGCATACTCACCATGAAAATTATTCTCAAACTCCTTGCAGACCTTGTAGGCTGATGAGAAGTCCTCATCCTCTTCATAGAGATCCTTGAAACCTTCTATCCCTATGCTCTGCAATTGTAATTCTTGGACAGTCAATAAATTTCGGCTTAAAGCATCTACCACCTTGTTAAGCTACCCCTTTTTATGCTTGATGGTAAAGGTAAAGGTTTGGAGGTACTCCATCCACTTCAAACATCTATTGCTAAGCTTCTCTTGAGTGTTGATGTAACTTAAAGCCTGGTTATCTATGAACACCACAAATTCTTTTGGGAGTAGGTAATGCATCCACTTCTTGAGAGACTGAACTAGTGCATACAACTCTAGATCATATGTTGAATACCTCTTCTTTACCTCATTAATTTTCTCACTGTAAAATGCCATAGGCCTTCCCTCTTGACTCAATACACCCCCTACTGCAATGCCACTTGCATCACATTCCAATTTGAATAGCTTGTCAAATGTAGGTAAGAGTAGGATGGGTTTTGTGGCTACTTCTTGCTTCAATAATTGGAATGCTTCATCAGCTTGTTCAGTCCATTTGAACTTAGTTTTAAGGCCTCCTTTTATGGTGTCAAGTACTGGTGCACATATGCCACTGAATTTCCTCACAAACTTTCTATAGAATTGGGCTAAACCATGGAAACTCCTAACTTCATTCCCTATTTTAGGGGTAGGCCAATTCAAGATTGCCTCCACTTTGCTTGGATCCATCTTCAAGGTTCCCTTAGACACCACAAACCCCAAGTAGACTAACTCTTTCTTCAAAAAGTCACAATTCTCTAAGTTGATTGCCAACTCCTCTTCATGCAACCTCTCTAGGACTAGCCTCAAATGTTCTAGGTGCTCCTCTTTGGTTCTTCTATAGATGAGTATGTCATCTAAGTACACCACCACAAATCTACCTATGAAGTCCTTCAACACCTCATTCATCAACCTCATGAAGGTGCTTGGGGCATTGGTAGGTCCAAATGGCATCACAAGCCTCATACAACCCTTTCGTGGTCTTAAAAACGGTCTTCCACTCATCACCCTCCTTAATCCTAATATGATGATAACCACTTTTAAGGTCCAACTTAGTAAAATACATGGCACCTCTTAAATAGTCCATGAAATCTGTACCTTATGGTGATCCTATTGATTTCCCTTGAATCAGTGCAAAGTCTCCACTTGCCTGCCTTTTTTGTTGCTAGTACTACCGGGACTGCACATGGGCTGATGCTCTTCTTGATCAGTCCTTGATCCAACAACTCCTGTACTTGCCTTGCCACCTCCTTGTTTTGATCAGGTGTGAGCTTATATGCTGCTTTATTGGGTAGGGATGCACTAGGGACAAAGTCTATTTGATGGCTTATAGACCTTCTTGGTGGAAGTGTTGCAGGTGCTCCATCACTCACCTCCTTAGGTACCTCTGTTTGCAAGTTATCTTCCTCCTCCTTTGGCTTCACAAAGATGACACATCCCACTATCTCCTCTTCATGTAGCAGGTGTAAGAACTCTTTACCAGTATTAAGTAAGACACTAGGTGTTCTTGAGGTTCCCTCAGCATTCTCTATCAAAGACTGAATCTTATAGGTTCTGTTGTCCTTCTTGAAGAAAATGGAGTTCTCCTCTCCATCATAGATCATCTTCCTATCAAATTGCCAGGGTCTACCTAGTAGTAAATGATAAGCATCCATGGGTAACACATCACAAAGGATCTTATCCTTGTATCCTCCAATAGAGAACTCTACCCAAGTCTATTCATTGACAAGCACACTCTGTCCTTGATTCAACCATGTCACCTTGTAAGGGCTAGTGTGGGGTATCTTTGTGAGTTTCAACTTCTTGGCTGCCTCATCTAATATGATGTTATCAGTTGACCCTGAATCAACTATCACCTTGCAAACCTTACCAAGGATTTTGCATCTCACCCTAAACAATGTTCTCCTATGCTTAGGTTCATCCTTAACTGGCTGTCTTATCAAGACCCTATTGAACATCAGATTTTCTCCAAAATTTGATTCAATATGGTCCACCTCAGGTGTTTTTTCGCTTGATGTGTCTTCATGGGCATAAGAAACCCTCTTTCCACTGTTTGATGAGGTAGGCTTGTCAGGGCATCTATAGGCCGGGTGTCCCAATTGACCACAATTATAGCATTTCATGGTTGAAAAATAGGAATTACCCCTGCCAGTACCTCTGCTCTTATTTGGGCCCCCTTGTGCACCTCTTCCTCGAGAATGGCCTCCTCTAAGAGTGGTTTCACTATTATGCTCAGTCAACTTGGACTCTCCTTGATTCCTTTGCTCACTTGCCTTGCTTTGGTAACCACCTCATTGATTCATTTGATCTCTACCTCTACCTCTACCCCTATGGTTGGAGTCTCCCTTCCTTTTGTTCCTCTCTTCCTCCTTAGCAACAAGCTAATGACACTTTTGGATGGTCGTAGGAGTCCATAGGCTTATCTCCTCCTGGATGTTCCACTTTAGGCCACTTAGATACCTAGCCACCTTGATGGATTCCTCTTCTTGGACTTTGGATCTAAGACAAAGCTTTTTAAATTCCTCTTTATAGGAGGCCACATCAAGATCTTTCTACTTCAATCCCTATCTCTTCTTATGAAGTTGGAGTTCATAATCCTCTGGCAAGTAGTTCTCCTTGATCTTACTCACCATGGCCTTCCAGTTTGCAATAGGTAGCTTTCCCATGCTAACTCTCTCCTCTTGCAATTACTTCCACCATGTCAAGGCTTCTCCCCTTAGTCTTGATTTGGAAACCTTAACCTTTTGAGCTTCTATCACACCTTCACACTCAAAGTAGTTCTCCATACCCTCAATCCATTCCATGACAGTGTCAATGTCCATCCTTCCACTGAAATGTGGTAATCCTTCAAAAGCTTTTGTATTCAAAGCCTTGATGGCCTTTACAAAAGGTTCTTCATTGATTAAGGGGTCTAGTTCAGGTATGATGTCATCTAGATAAATATCTTTCTTGCCTCTGTCACTAGTGTCCACACCCCAGAGTTCTTGTGCTCTCTGATCAACCACTTCTTGTAGCTTGTTCCTTATCTCACTCATAGCATCTTCAAGGAGTCTATTTTTCTCCTTTTGTTCTTCTACCTCCCTATCCAGCTCTGCATTAGTGACCATTATGTTCTCCCCTACTGATTCACCAGAATATAGAGACATGCACGGTCCACCAAATATTTAACTTGCTCTGATACCAATCTGATGGGAATGGGTATGGGATAGACTAGCCTAGTCTATGCTCTTTGATCCTCTCCTTGGATCACCAGGTGTTCCAACCACACCCTAGGGTCTCTAGGACTTCCCTTGCTTGTGGAATCCCTTGACCTTTCCCAATCCACCCACCAACAACATGTGATTCTTCTCCTAAGGTCTCACCTACTCACAAGTTTCAAAAAACCCTCACATAGGATGATAAGGGTTTAGCTCCTCCTACACCTTCTTAGGTCCTAGCAAGGATAGGATAGGTCTTTGACATATTTCTCCCTCCATTCATGTGCCCCCAAGAGGTTTTGACCTTCCTGTTTGTTACCGATCTCACTATTTTGCTTCTTTCCTACAAAATAGGGCTACAAGGAATGTGCCCAATTAGGCCTCCATTCTGGACTTTTAGGGCTCCCTCTTGCAAACGATGCCCAAAATTGTGAAACCTCCCAAAAGGACTACTATTCATTCAGCAAAGGCTCAAATATTTTCCTAGTTTTGGGCCTCCAAGTGTCTATACATTGCCCTAGGTGAATTTAGGTGTTTTTGAGGGTTTTTATGAGGGTTTTTAGGCCTGCTAGGGTCACAGTGATAGTTTGCTATCTTCACCCCCTTTTCCGGATTGGTGGAAGCTCCTCCTTCTCACAAATGATGCTCCACACACCCCTCTACAACTCCTCCAAAGGGTACCTCCTTCCTTGTCCTTCCTTGCTCTCACGGACCTCTGTAACCTTAACCCTTCCTAGTCGGGCACAGTCCAATCTCACCTAGGAGTGGGTATTTGAAAGGCTTTCCGAAATCTTCAAGGGCCTTGATTCCTCTAAGATACTATATAGGGTTTTCACTCCTATTCCCCATGGTTTCATGGTGTTTCCACAATGGGATAGGAGTTGTCAACCCATTTACACAAAACAGTCCAAAACTGGACAGTAAAGAAGAAATTTGCAAAGTATTTACAAACACACCAAAACTTGGAAAACAAACTTAATCCAAGTGCTCAAATTGAATGTATAAACATAATAAAAGACTCTCAACATAGTTTAGTCTACAAAACAATCCATTGTCAATCTTTTAATGCTCCATTTGTGCCGACTGACAACAAAAACACAGTCACAGTCAAGGTTTTTTCCCTTTGGCTGTACAATCTGACATCCAACCCCTCATTTTAGGGTCCGCAACAATATATAATGTCTTTGCCTTGGTTTGTGTTCCAAGTTTAGGGTTCTCCATGCCAAGCTAAGGTTATGACCTATTAGGTGGAAAAGTTGCATGACAACTTTGAAAAGTTGTCATGCAACTTTTTGCAACTTTTGAGCAGCTTTCGCAATGTTGCTTTTCTTGACTTTTAGGCCTACATTGGGCTATCCTAGGACACAACCATGCTAAAAGGACCTAAAACTCATCAATGGCACACATACCCTCTACTCCACAAGAAAAATCAACCTAGACTTGTGAACCTAGGACCTAAACAAGGACCTAAACAAGACTAATGAGCTCTTGGCTCTTATTACATTTACATGGCTTCTTAAAGAAGCAAAATCCCAACAAAATCAAATGGAGGAAGACCTTAGAAGGGTGCTCCTACACCAATACTTTGCATAATAGGAGATAAGCTCCACTTACCAGTGGGAGTGAGTCCTTGTCATTTGCATCCTGTAATGCACTCATGTGGCTTCCTTATTTTCATAGCATATCTTCAAATAGGCACATGTGATCTAGTGTGGGCATATTCACTGTCAATCATCTCTTAACATGGTGACTACATCTTCATCTGGTGGGAGTCCTACATCCACATAGCATACCAGTGACTTATACATTCTTCTCCTCCCATGTTGATGTGATTTAGGTAACATTCTACCTCTTCATTGCAAACAACAACTCAACATCTTGTCCACTCACATATGTCATCATTTACTGGTTGTTATATCATACCGGTCTCATGTCCTTATCTTTCACACAAGTCAACCACTAACTTGTATACCAGTGACTCAACTGTGACTCCAATGGTTATTCCTTTGAATGACATTCTTCTTCTTTACAGGTGACCTGCAACACTAGTTGACATCAATGAATTCATGTCAACAATACTCCCATATTGGTTGTCCTTCTATATCGGTTGACATCAATGACAACACAATCCCAACAGTAAGCATGTTGGAGTAACCAGTTTACATGTCAGTATTGGGAAGAAGGAAATGGTTTGTGAGTATGCATGCTAATGCTGAACAAGCATGATAGAGAAGTGACTAGTGAGTGATGAGAACTAGAAAGCATGTGATAGGTAGAGCTCATTGCAATATGATCCAATGAAGGGTTAGCAGTGTAACCAACATGCTAGTGTGAAGCCATCTAGCAAGAGTCCTGCTAGATGAAATAAAGGTTGACAGGAAGTGTGTTGCTTTAGTGAGCAAAGATGACATATGGAAAAGGTACTAGGATATATGTCAATTTGGAGATGTATCCTCTCTTCTGTGAAGTCACATCAATACCAGCAGGTGACATAGATCTTCCTTCACTGATGTTTTGCAGTTGAGGGGCAATTGTCTATTCCCCCCTCCTGCTCGGTAAATGGTAATACCTTTCTTATCCCACAACATACTTGACATACATCATGACTCTTCAGGATAAGTTAGTCAAAGTAAGAAAAGGCAGGTGATTGGATGCATAGATCGGATGACTAAAGTGAAATATGAGGAAGCATCCAAAGGATAAGATCTAAGATGTACACTAGATCAGCATGTGATGTCAAGATGTGCTACAGGGATAGAGAAGGAAGTGTTGAGATGATGGGTTTTCCATCTTGGCAAACCGGTTGAGAAGGGAACCGGTCAGATGAAGATGAATCTATACAGTTACACACTTGGAGTTACCAAGGCTCATGTAGAGTTTTTTGTTGCCACTGATGGAGATGGTTGGAGGTTGAAAGCATGAATTTATCTAGTGTCCCAACCAGTAAACAAGGTTACCAACATGAAACTAAGTGAACTGAGAGACAAATGTGAAGTGCTCTCAACGTGATGAAGATGCACATGATGAGTCATCCTAGATTGCTGCTAAGGACCAACATGGTTGATGATTAGGTAAATTTGATACACTAGAAAGACAGAGATGGTGATGGAAAGAAGGTCAACTGGTAAGGTGAGGCATATCAGTAGGGTTAGATGTCTAGTAGGTGTGCACCGGTTAAGTGTTTGGTCGGTGATCCTATTTGAACCAGCACATAGGTCTAAGTTGAGATGGATATCGATAGGGATGCCACTTGGAGTTGAAGTGGCAAGCATACAAAGGTCAATGAAGTTCCATGTCGATGAGGTTGTTGTAGTCAGTCAACATTATATGCAGACCCTATAAATCATGGGAGGTGTTGCAGAGGTGTGCAACTCAAGGAAGGTTGAATAGAGGTGATCGATGGGATGCATCAATCAATGGGGTATGTCCAAGTACAGAATGAGGTTGGTGATGTAATCTGCTAAACCATTTATGGTGATTGATCAAGTGCCTTGCTGATGGACTATTTGTATTTGCTAAGTTTAGCAAACATTCCTTGGAAGTAAGAAGATATGTGGAAGAAACCTTAGTGTGCCAATAGTTTGAAGCTACGTTTGGGTGGGAATTCTTAGCTATAAGAATGGAGGCATAAGACTACATGGATTGATTTTGCCAGAAGGTGTGATGCCAATTGAATGAAAAGATTCAATCTAACTAAGAGAGTGGGAAAACTAAGCATTTGGATGTGTGACTAGTAAGAGGATTGAAAGTGGTTTAACCTGGAAGGTCAAGGTAATTGGTAAACTGTTACAAAGCTTAACAGTAGTATAAACTAGTAGGGTTTGCACTGGTATGAAGTAGGAAGAGAAGAATAAAGCATGCAAAGAGAGAGAGTTAAAGGACATCAAGAAAGGTGAAGGACAAACAAGGGTTGATCTAGCACTGAGGAAGTCACCAGTAACTAGGTGCAAAGATAGAAAACCAGTTGAGCCTGAATCAGTAAGGCAGAAACAACAAGCTAAGAAGAGAGTAAGTAGAGATTAGAAGAGGAGGAGGTAGTGTGTGAGGATATGGCAGTGAACTGGTAAGGAAGTGGAGTGTGAACCAGAAGAGAGGAGGTAGATTAGAAGATAGAGAACACTACCAGCAAAGATGAGTAGGAGAGAAACCAGCAGAGAGAGATTACTTGCAGAGGTTACATAACTCATTTGTAACCAGGATTCAACTATTGTATTATTTTGATATAATGTATTGTTGTCACTAAGTTGGAGCTTGGTGCAGGGGTCAATGCCCTAAATCAGGAGTGGTACTCCTTGGGTTGGTGCCCTAAACAGTGTAACCAAGTGTTTCATTGTGAGACTGGATTAGAGTATTAGTCTCTAGCAGCTCTTCTCACTGAGGTTTTTCTCATCTTAGGTTTTCCTCATATATACCGGTGTCATGTGATGTGCCTTTGTATGATTGCATTATGAAGTCTTGTGTTATCTCACTGGTAGGTTTACTTGTGTTTTCTTTTCTAACCAATACTCTCTCTTAGGATCAAAAGGTGAAAGAAGTTTGGGAACCACTAATTCACCCCTCTTAGTGGTACATTGTGTTCAATAGATATACCAAACATAAACAAACATAGTTGGCATCAATGAAAAAAAAATAAATTGATCATAAAGCATCATATCATAGTTATATCATCACCAAAAGTCCATCAATATATCGTAATCTCTATCAGTTATGCCAATATGCCAACATTCTCCCCCTATGGCATTGATGGCAACACTAAAAGAATACAACACCAAAATAATCAACTGATGACAAATACCAGGAAATCATCATGCCATGATGCATTGATATGTGCTTCACTTTATCTTCTCCTCCTTTGCATTACTTCTCCTTGTCATTGTTCTTATCCCCCTTTGAAAACAATGCCAAAGGTGCAAAGACATCTTTAGTCATCATATCTGTTGCTTCATCTCTACTACTCCCCCTGAGGAGTAGCCCTCTTCCCATCAATCCATAGTGAAAGATATTAAATGAGTCCACTAGATTGATGCTTCCACAGCTTCTTAGTTGACCTTGGGTAGGGCTATAACCCCTAGCTTACCTCTGAGATATTCAAAGGTAGCCTTAGGTAATGACTTAGTGAATATATCTGCCAACTACTCCTTACTTGACAAATGCTCCAATATCACTTTATTTTCTTATACTCTTTATCTCAGAAAGTGATACTTCAATCCAATATGTTTAGTCCTAGCATGTAGTACCGGGTTCTTTGAAATTTGTATAGCACTGGTGTTATCAAAATGTATGATCACCGATTTTGTCATATCCTGCTTGAATCCTTCCAAGACATGTCTCATCCATATAGCTTGTGTACAATTCATGGATGTAGCTACATACTCTGCTTCTTCTGTAGATTGAGAAATACAAGTTTGTTTCTTACTAGTCCAAGATACTAGTCTACCACCTAGAAAGAATGCACCACTAGTTGTGCTCTTCTAGTCATCTACATTTCCTACCCAATCCCCATCAGTGAATACCCGCAAAGAAATTTTTTCTTTATATGGATATCGCAATCCATAATCCATTGTCCCTCTAAGATATCTGAATATTCTTTTCACTATTGTCATATGTGTCTACTTAGGGCTTGTCTAAAATCTTTCTACTAAACCAACTGCATGAGCAATATCCAGTCTACTATGAACAACATAATGAAGTTTCCCAATCATAGATTTGTATTCCTTCTTATCCACTGAGGGTGAATCATCTTCTTTTGACAATCTGCAACCTGCAACTATAGGTGTTTCAACCGGTTTACAATCTTCCATTCCAAAGGTCTTTAACACTTCCTTCACATACTTAGACTGACTAATAAAGATACCACATTTCATCTGTTGTACTTACAAACCAATGAAAAATTTAATCTCATGTATTAGAGACATCTCAAATTCTTGCTTCTTCTCATCTGCAAAAGTCATACTCATATCATCATTTCCTCCAAATATGATATCATCAACAAATACTTCTGCAATCAACATCTTGTCTCCTTTAGTCTTCAAATAAATATTAATATCCTCACTAGTTCTCTGAAATCATATCTTTATTAGATGTGCATGAAGTGTCTCAAACCATGCCCTTGGAGCTTTCTTTAATCCATATAATGCTTTCTTTAATCCATATAATGATTTATACAGTTTGCATATCATATCCTTATCTTCTGATAATGCAAACCCATTTGATTGTTCAATATACACCTCTTCTTCAAGAATACCATTCAAAAATTTTGACTTTACATCCATTTGGTAAAATTTAAAACCTTTAAAATTTTCAAATGCAAGTAGCATTCTAACTCCTTCAAGCCTAGCAACTGGTGCAAAGGTCTCTCCATAATCTTCACCTTCTTCTTGTGCATACCCTTGGAAAACTAGTCTTGGTTTGTTTCTAACAACTACACCATCTTCATTTAGCTTGTTTCTAAATACCCACTTTGTACCAATCACATTTTTATCATCAGGTCTAGGAACAAGTGACCAAGTGTTGTTTTTCTCAATTTGATCAAGCTCTTCATTCATTGCCTTTATCCAATCATCATCCTTAAGAGCTTCAATTCAACTATGGAAATTAGAGAAGAAAGAGCTTTCTCTAATTTTTATTCTAGTTTGCACTCTAGCATTCTTGTCACCTATTATCTAGTTTTTAGAATGATTTAACCTTACATACCTAGGAATTTTTTTTTTCGGTGCAATAACCTCTTCTTGTTCTTCATCTTCTTCATCTTCTATTGGTTGATCATCTCCATCTACATTGTTTTGCTCAACATCTTTCTGCACTTTTGGTTCAATAATCACAAGTTTTTGTTCATCATCTGCTAGATCAAATTTGTTGGTATCATCAGGATCATTAGAGTATTCATCAACTTTTACATTCACACTTTCCACAATATTATTTGTCCTTTTTTTAAAACACTTAAATGCTTTTCTCTTAGTAGAGTAGCCAAAGAATGTTCCTTCATCACTTTTACAATCAAATTTACCAATATAATTATCTCTTTTTATAAAACACCTGCTGCCAAAAACTTTGAAGTAACTGACATTAGAAGTTCCACCATACCATAACTCATAGGGTGTTTTTCATTACCTTTGTTCACCAGTACTCGGTTCAATGTGCATAGTACAATGATGACTACTTCTCTCCAAAACATATTAGGTACATCTCCTTATATTTGCATAGTCCTTACTACTTCAATGGTCCAGTTTCTCCTTTCTACAATTCCATTTTGTTGTGGTGTCCTTGGAGCAAATAACTACCTCTTTATTCCATTTTCATCACAATATCTCACAAACTCATCTAATGTAAACTCTCCACCCCAGTCAGATCTCAAGCACTTAAGATTCTTACCAGTTTCCTTTTTTACTAAGGCCCTGAATGCCTTAAACTTGCTGAAAGATTCTGACTTTTCCTTCAGAAAAGTAACCCACATCATCCTTGAAAAATCATCAGCTAATAACATGAAATACTTGTCACCATAAAAACTTTTAGTCCTCATTGATGAATAAATGATGAATAGTTAGTACCAAACCAATACTGAGAGGGGGGGTGAATCAGTACAGGCAAAAATACTTTTCCTCTAACCGGTTTGACAACAAACACTGCACTTTGGATGGCAAGCACTAACAATGGTCTAAATCAGATTACTACTGATAAGACACAGCGAAAATGTGAAAGACATAAACCCGTAATTCTTAGCTTTCCATACAACCCAATACCTCATTTCCACTTCACCCTTGAGCATAAACAAGTAATCTATCATAAAAAAATATAATAACTGCTGGTTCAACATATTTTACCAGTTTGACACAAAACACTAAACCATCACATGAAAGGCATCACACATGATACACTAATTTTTCACATGGAAACGCAACTGGGAAAAACCACGGTGGGGATGAATACCCACAAGCTATTCTTGAACTCTTTTGAAGTCCGCTTTGTTAGGAGCCTAGTTCGGTTAAAGACTATTACAATAGGTTCTGCTAGGATCCGATCCTATTGGGGATCACTCGGTTAAAGTATGGCTAAATACCTGGTTAAAGGTTAGAACCCTGTTAAAGGTTACCTCACAAGAGGATTTGAAGAACTCATTGCATTGAGTCACCCTGTTAAAGCTACTCAGTTAAGGGATTTTCCAACTACTAAAATGGTTAGAAGTCAACAGGTAATACACTAATCTGATAACATCACTCAATGCCAAGGTAGATCCACTTTAGCTCCTTTTCTTCTGCAATCACACTCTGCAGGTATCAACACATTTCTCCAGTCTAGCAAGAATCAAGTATCACTCACTGGGATACACACATAACATTTTCCAACAACTTCAAAATGAAAAACATCATCGACCTTATAGGAAACAGATAAGTCAGTAGCATAAACCCTAAACCCTAAACATTTAGGTTTTACAATCTAGTCGGTTCAATCCTGATTGTTAATCACACTACATCAAATACAACAGTCTTGAACAAATCTCAAGATGTTCTTCAACATTCATTCTTTGCTGCTTCAGGAAGTTAATAACTCATCAAGTGCTCTCCACCGTTTACAGAGAGTTTGCACATTCCTGAGGTAGATAGGATTGATGAATATGGTGAACAGTTAGTACCAAACTGGTACTGAGAGGGTGGGGTGAATCAGTACAGGTAAAAATACTTCTCCTGAACCAGTTTGACTACAAACACTACACTTTGACTGGCAAGCACTAACACAGGTCTAAACTAGATTACTACCGGTAAAACATAGTGAGAATGTGAAAGACATAAACCGATAACCCTTAGCTTTCCATACAATCTAATACCTTATTTCCACTTCATCCTTATGCATAAATAGGTAATCTATCATAAAAAATATAATGATTGCTAGTTCAACATATTTTACCAGTTTGACATAAAACACTAAACCATCACATGAAATGCATCACACATGACACACTAATTTTTCATGTGGAAACCCATTGGGAAAAACCACGATGGGGATGATACCCACAAGCTTTCTTAAACTCTTTTGAAGTCTGCTCTATTAGGAGCCTAGTTCGGTTAGAGACTTATACAATAGTTTTTGCTAGGAACCGATCCTACTAGGGATCACCCGGTTAAGGGATGGCTAAATACCTGATTAAAGGTTAGAACCCTATTAAAGGTTACCTCGCAAGAGGATTTGAAGAACTCATTGAATTGAGTCACCCTGTTAAAGGATTTACATAAAAGCCTGTTAAAGCTACCCGGTTAAGGGATTTTGAAACTACTGAAATGGTTAGAATTCAACAGGTAAGACACTTATTTGATAACAACACTCAATGCCAAGGCAGATTAACTTTAGCCCCTTTTCTTCTCCAATCGCAATCTATAGGTATCAACACACTTCTCCAGTCTGGAAAGAATCAAGTATCAGTCTCTAGGATACACACATACCATTTTCCAACAACTTCAAAATGAAAAACATCAGCGACCTTATAGGAAACAGATAGGTCGGTAGCCTAAACCCTAAACCCTAAACATTTAGGTTTTACAATCCAATCAGTTCAATCCTGACCGTTATTCACACTGCATCGAATGCAATAGTCTTGAACAGATCTCAAGACATTCTCCAACATTCATTCTTTGTTTCTTCAGGTAGCTGATAACTCATCATGCGCTCTCCACCGTTTATAGAGACTTCACACATTCCTGAGGTAGATAGGATCAATATGCCTGCAAGATCCTCAAGGAAATCCTTCACGCGCACAAGGCTGACATGGCAATACTATTAGGTATTCATTATAATGCTAACTCATCAAAAGATATCATTGGTTGCATCACACAATCTTGGAATGCATCAATGGGAAACCCTGAAGCTGAGACTACCAACTAGTAGTCATGCCAAATGAAAACCCAATAGAAAACTTCCATTTACTGGTTCTCATTCCAACATACTGGTTCACCTTGAACAAACATACTGCTTCACTTTTTCACAAATATCGGTTTACATCATCATACCGGTTCTCTTGCGAGTTCGCTTATTACAACATACCGATTCATACTTCAGCATATTGACATCAATGACAGCATACAATATCATCATGTCATCATGCTCTGCACATATGCCAACAATATCCCCCTTTGGCATTGATGGCAATATACAAAGATATCTTTCTACTTCTACTTCACATCATCTCCCCAATACTACAGATATCTTCCCCACGTCACATCTTCTCCTCCTTTGACAACAATGCCAAATTGGAGGCATACACATATATGTCCCACTATGTTGCTCCCCCTAAAGAGTAGAATCCTTCAACATACCAAATCTGAAAAAGATATATCAATGTAAGACCTGATTGATGTGGAACACACACCTTTAGTTCACCTCTTGAAGGGGCAACACTCCTAATTCACCTCTCAAATAGGTAAAGGTAGCCTTCCTTAGAGGCTTGGTGAATTTGTCTGCTAACTACTCCTTACTAGAAACATGTTCTAAAAGAACTTCTTTGTTTATAACCTTCTCCCTCAATAAATGATACTTGAGCTCGAAGTGCTTGGTTCTAGCATGTAAAACTAGATTCTTGGAGATGTTAATTGCACTTGTCTTCTCACAAAATATACTTACCAGTTTAGATACAGGAACTTTGAAGCCATTTAGTACATGCTTCATCCAAATTGTCTAGGTGTAGTTCATAAATACTACAACATACTCCACTTTTGATGTAGACTGAGAGATACAACTCTACTTCTTACTCATCCATGAGACTAGTCTACCACCAAGAAAGAATGCACCTCTGGTTGTGCTCTTCCAATCATCCACATTACCAACCCAATCAGCATCTGTAAACACTTTTAGGTTGAAATCATTACTATATGGATACCGAAATCCATGGTCAATAGTTCCCTTCAGATATCTAAGAATCTACTTGACTGCTACCAAGTGGGATTCTCTTGGGCTTTTCTGGAACAATGCAGTAATGCCCACTGCATATGCAATGTCTGGCCTACTATGTACTATATAGTATAATTTACCAATTATTGATCGATATTCTTTCTCATTTACCAACACTAAGTCATCTTCTTTTGATAATTTACAACCGGTCACCATCGGTGTACCAACTAGTTTACTATCTTCCATGCCAAAGGTCTTCAACACCTCTTTGACATACTTGGACTGAGTGATAAAGATTCCATCTTTCATTTGTTAAATCTATAGTTCAATGAATAACTTAATCTCCCCAATAAGTGACATCTCAAATTCTTTTTTCATCTCATCTGCAAAATCATGACTCATCTTGTCATCTCCTCCAAAGATTATGTCATCAACAAATACCTCATAGATTAGAATCTGATCTCCTTTGATTTCAAGTAGATATTTCTATCTTCACTTGTTCTTTCAAATCCAATCTTTACAAGATGGGAGTGCAAGCATTCATACCATGCTCTAGGTGCCTACTTTAGTCCATACAAGGCTTTATGTAGCCTACACATCATGTCACTATCTTCTGATAGGGAAAACTCATCTGGTTGCTCTATATACACCTCCTCTTCTATTATTCTATTTAGGAATGTAGATTTTACATCCATTTGGTATACTTTGAATCCCTTGAAGGCTTCATATGCAAGAGGCATACAAACTCCTTCCAATCTGGCTACTGGAGCAAAGGTTTCTCCATAGTCTTCTCCTTCTTGAGCATATTCTTTACACAATAGTCTGGCTTTGTTTCTAGCCACCGAGCCATCTTCATTCAGCTTATTTCTGAAAACCCATTTGGTGCGTATGACATTTTTATGCTTAGGTCTGGGTACCAAAGACCATGTACTATTATTTTCTATCTAGTCAAGTTCTTATTCCATTGCCTTGATCCAGTCTTCATCTTTATGTGCCTCTTTGAATGTTTTAGGGTCAAATTCAAAGATCATTCAATAATTTTCTCTGACCTTTCTTCTTGTAAGAATTCCTACATCCTTATCTCCTATGATCTGCTTTGGATCATGATTCAGCTTTACATACCTAGGAATGATCTTAGTTGTTTCCTCTTGTTTTTCTTCTTCATCCTCATTTTCATCAGCATCAACATCTACCGGTGTAGGAGCACTATTACTGGTGCTAGGCTATTTTGCAACCGGTTCCTAGAAGGTTACTACTGGTTCATCTCGTACTTGCTCACTGTCAGTTTCCTTAGGTTTCTTAGAGCTTTAATCAACTCTAACATTGATGATTTCAACAATTCTCTAAGTCCTATTGTTGAAACATTTGAGAGCTTTTCTCTTTATGGAATACCCTAGGAATATTCCCTCATCACATTTAGCATCAAACTTGCTCTGATGTTCACTCCTCTTGATATAAAATTTTCTACCAAACTCTCTAAAGTAGCTTACCACTGGTGTCTTACCGGTCCAATACTCATAAGGAGCTTCATCCTTACCTTTCTTGATGATTACTCAATTTATTGTGTAGACTGCAGTGCTCACCACTTCTATCCAAAAAGTGTGAGCAACTTTTCCTTGGATCAGCATAGTTCTGGTTGTTTCTCTCTGCTAGGCCATTTTGCTGTGGATTTTGGGGGGCAGACAGTTGCCTCTTGATGACATTCTCTTCACAGTGCTTGTTGAATTCACCGGAAGTGAATTATCCTCCTTGATCACTACTTAGGTACTTAATCCTCTCACCACTTTCTTTTTAAACCAGTGCTCTTAAGGCTTTGAACTTTCCAAAGGCTTCAGACTTGTCCTTCAAGAGTGTGACCCACATCATTCTTAAGCAATCATCAATAAGAATCATAAAATACCTATCTCCCTACACAGTCCTAGTTTTCATAGGACCACACAAATCAATATGCACAAGATAAAGTAAATTGTCTACAGTGAAAGATCTACCTTGAAGGTTGAGGAAGACATTTTCCCAAGTTGACACTCTCTACAAAAAGAATTTTCTAGTTTGCTCAGCGTAGGCAATCCTCTAACTGCCTTGATCTTACTAGCCTTCACAATATTATCAAAGTTTACATGGTAGAGTGTCATATGCCATATCCAGCTATCATCAAACTTAGCCAGTAGATATGTACTAATATTTGCATATAGCTGAAATAGGTTACCTTTGGTCTGCATACTGGTGGCCATCAATTCACCACTCTTACCTTTTATTTTACACACTCCATCTCTGAATTCTAGAGTGAGTCTATTATCATTCAGCTGGGCAACACTCAAAAGGTTGTGTCTGAGACCTTCTACCCAATTAACATTGTCAGCACTGCTTTTTCCATTCAGAGAGATGGACCTTCTACCCTTTACCATACACGGTGCATCATTACCAAAATGAACCACACCACCATCACACTCTTCTAGAGATAGAAACTTACTCCAGTCACCAGTCATATGGTGAGAACAACCACTTTCAATAATCCACTCATTGGAATTATCAAAGCAGGAGACAAGAGCCTTCTTGTCTGACACATCTTCCTTAACTGCTACAAACATAATGTCTTCACTATCTTCATCTTCTGATTCCTCATCAGTGACACTTTCATCAACTGCTAGAAAATAGTTTCTCCTGTTTCCTCATTTGAACTTCTTGAACTTCTCTGGTTTGTCCTTGTTATTACTATAGACGTATAAAAATGACCACATTCCTAAATGAATATTTTATGTTCATTTTTCTATTTGATTAAATCCAATTTAAATTATCCACATTCTTCTATTTTATTAAATAAATCACTCAATTTATTTAAATAAAATTCACTATATCCATTTAATGAATAAATCATTTTATTCAATTAAATCCCCCCTATCCACTTTTAATTAAATTCAAATTTAATTAAATGGTTATCCCAAATTGAATAAATCAAATTTATTTAATTTCAACCAAATTGAATGAATTAAATAATTCAATTAAATCCTATTATTCCCCTATCCACTTGCAAAATCCCAAACCCCTTCCTAATCCCTTCTAGACTCTTCTAAACACTTCTAATTAACCTAACCCTCCTCTAAATTTTGTCACATCCCTAAGCAAAGGGAAGTCACTTCTCAAAAGGCTTAAAGTCTTGGATAACCATTGAAGGTTTTCAACCTTCAACCACTAAAACCCTTAAAGTCTTTGAAAACCATTAAAGGCTTCCAATCTTCAACCACTTAATCCCCAAAGTCTCCAATAACCATTAATGGTTAATTCAAACCTTCCCACATGGTTAAAACATTTGTTTTGACTCAACCTCTATCCAACCCAAGGGTCTCATCAGGCCTTTAATGCTTTGACCATGATTATCTCTTAATCATTTGCACAAAGGTTTATCCTTGGATTAACTCTTAATCCAGTGGGTAAGCCTAACTTAGACTTGACCCTTAGCCTTTAGATAACCATGAGGTCTTCTCAGGCTTTTAATGTCTCCAACCTCTTCTCTCAACCCAATCCTATGTTGACACTTGTCACCATTTCATTGGTGCCAATTGTGCACATGGATCCCCAACTTTCAAACCTGGCCCTTGATTAAACCTTTCAATCTTGACCATCCATTGCCCTGTTTATGCTATAAATAGAGCTCTCATTCCTCCATTCTAAACAATCATCTTTCAAATTTGAAGCATTATACTTATGCTCAAATACTTTCAAGCTTTTTCATATCATCTTTATGCTCCTCATTTAGCCTCTTTTAGATTAGGAATTAGACTAAATATGCATGTTTAGAATAATTTCTTTATCATTTTAGCTCAATCATAGACTAAATATAGTATGCTAGGATAGTATTCATACTAATCTTGTCATCTTATCATTTAGTTTATTGCATTTTAGCATCATACATAGCTTACAACACATCTCATACTAAAATCAATCAAAAGCATCTCTCGTTCTCATATTTGCCATCCCTAAACCACTTTGCTCAGTGATCTGAGAGCAAAATCGTTGGTTTGAGGGACATTGTGAGATAGAGAACCATGGGACCCTCCTTGGGAAGCTGAGTAATACTACGTTACTCCATAGCTTGCACCAAGAAGTCATGTGTGTGTGTGTGGACTAGTATTCTAATAAATTTTCACATATTGAGTTTTATCAGCCCACTTTTCCCACATACAATTACCATTAGGATAGTTTACAACAATGTGTCCTATCCTATTGCAAGAAAAGCATTTCAAAGGGAGCTTACCTCTATATTTACCGATTCCCTTAGGATGTCTCTTGGCAAGAAGAGCTTCAAATTCCATCAAGATCTCCTCATCATCCATTTCTCTACTTTGTCTTGGTTCACCACTGGTACTAGCTTCTTTTCCCTTTCTAGATGGTACAATAGATGCTCTAAAGGCTAATTCAGTCTTCTGAATACTACCATCATAATTATTTAGCTCATAAGTTGTCAACTTAGAAATGATGGAGTCTAGGGATACTTTTGTCTTGTATATAGACCTCAACTCCTGAATAGCAGCAACCCTTATTGCATAGATCGGTAATAAGGATCTCAAGACTTTACTAACAATAGTGGAATCATCTATTTTACCACCTGCACTCTTGATGTCTCCAACAACAGATTTGATTCTTATTCCATATTGTTGAATGGTCTCTCCTTCAACCATCCACATGTCTTCAAACTGTCCTCTAAGGCTCTCTTCCTTATCTTGTTTCACATGCTCATCACCACCATAGATATTCTCAAGAGCATCCCATACTTATTTGGGATTGTCTTTATCATGAACATCAATAAACTCAATGTCAGATAGACTACTGATTAGGGCATCCATGACTTGCCCATTCTCCTAAATCTCTCTCTTTTGATCATCGGTGAGAGTATCAGTAGGGACAACATAAGCATTCTCAATATAGCTCCAGTGTTGAGCACCCATGCTTTTGATGTATATCTTCATTCTATCCTTCCATATGTTAAAGTTGTCTTTGTTGAACTTTGGACCTTCCCCCTTCATCATTAGAGTAGGATCTTTTCCTCAAGAGGTTAAGCTTACAACATAGAGGACTTGGAAGATGCTCTGATACCAATTGATGAATAAATGATGAACAGTTCATCCCAAAATGGTACTGAGAGGAGGTGGTGAATCAGTATAGACAAAAATACTTTTCCTCTAACTTGTTTGACTACAAACACTACACTTTGACTGGCAAGCACTAACACTAGTCTAAATCAGATTACTACTGACAAGACACAGTGAGAATGTGAAAGACATAAACCAGTAACCCTTAGCTTTCCATACAACCTAATACCTCATTTCCACTTCACCCTTATGCATAAACAAGTAATCTATCATAAAAAATATAATGATTGCTAGTTCAACATATTTTACTTGTTTGACATAAAACACTAAACCATCACATGAAAGGCATCACACATGACACACTGATTTTTCACGTGGAAACCCAACCGGGAAAAACCACGGTGGGGATGAATACCCACAAGATGTTCTTGAACTCTTTTGAAGTCCACTCTGTTAGGAGCCTAGTCTGGTTAAAGACTATTACAATAGGTTCTACTAGGAACCAATCCTACTAGGGATCACCCGGTTAAGCGATGGCTAAATACTCGGTTAAAGGTTAGAACCCTGTTAAATTTGAAGAACTCATTGAATTGAGTCACCCTATTAAAGGATTTAGACAAAAGCCTATTAAAGCTACCCGGTTAAGGGATTTTCCAACTGCTAAAATGGTTAGAAGTCAATAGGTAATACAATGATCTAATAACAACACTCAATGCCAAGGCAGATCCACTTTAGCTCCTTTTCTTCTACAATCACACTCTGCGGGTATCAACACATTTCTCCAGTCTAGCTAGAATCAATTAACACTCACTGGGATACACACATTACATTTTCCAACAACTTCAAAATGAAAAACATCATCGACCTTATAGGAAATAGATAGGTTAGTAGCATAAACCCTAAACCCTAAACATTTAGGTTTTACAATCCAGTTGGTTCAATCCTGACCGTTAATCACACTACATCGAATACAACAATCTTGAACAGATCTCAAGACGTTCTTCAATGTTCATTCTTTGTCTCTTTAGGAAGATGATAACTCATCACGTGCTCTCCACCATTTACAAAGGCTTCACACATTCCCGAGGTAGATAGGATCAATCTCCATGCAAGATCCTCAAGGAAATCCTTCACGCGCACAAGACTGATGTGGCAACATTATCTGGTCTTCATTACAATGCTAACTCATCACAAGATTTCATCAGCTGAATCACACAATCTTGGAATGCATCAATCAGAAACCCTGAAGCTGAGACTACCAACCGATAGTGATGCCAAATGAAACCCTAGTACAAAACTTCCATTTACCAGTTCTTATTCCAACATACCGGTTCACCATGAACAAACATACCACTTCACTTTTTCACAAATACTGGTTCTCTTGCCAATTCTCTTACTACAATATACCATTCATACTTCAGCATATTGACATCAATGACAACATACAATATCATCATGTTATCATGCTCTTCACATATCCCAACACTCATAGGACCACATAAGTTAGTGTGCAACCAAATATAGAATATACTAAGAAGAAAAAGTTTTTCTCTTCAAAGAAGATGTAGTCATCTTGCCCGATTGACATTCTTTACACATCGCATTGTCTAGTTTAACAAGTTGTGGCATACCTCTAACCATACTAGATTTGGTGACCTTAACCTTATTATCAAAGTTCACATGACAAAACCTTCTATGCCATAGCCAACTATCTTCAACCTTAGCTACCAAACAACTATTTACACTAGCATTTAGATGGAATAGTTACCTTTAGTTTGTTTACTAGTAGAAATTGGTTCTCCTTTGATCCTAAGATCCTGCACACTCCATTCTTAAACTCAAGATGATAACCTTTGTCATTCAATTGACCAACACTCAACAAGTTATGTTTCAAACCTTCAACCCAATATACATCATCAGCATTACTTTTACCATTCAAAGAGATAGAACCTTTACCTTTTACCATAGAGGGTGAATTGTTCCTAAATCTTACTACACCACCATCAAATTCGTTAAGAGAAATAAACTTGTTCTTATCACCGGTCATGTGGTGTGAGAAACCACTGTCAATAATCCATACATCACTGTTGTCAATGTGAGATACTAAGGCCTTCTTATCAGATAGATCTTCCTTAACAATAACAAACACAATCTCCTCATTATCTTCATCCTCAGATTCTTCATCAGTGACACCTTCATCAACTACAACATATCACTGTTTCTTTCCTTTTCCCTTATATTTTCTAAATTTTTCCTTTTTATCAATATTAGGATAGTTTGTAGCTATATGTCCTATCTTGTTACAAGAGAAACACTTAAGAGGTAGCTTGCCTTTGTACTTACCAATGCCTCTAGGAAGTATTTTTGCTAATAGAGATTCAAATTCCATTAGATTATCTTCATCATCCACATCATCTTTTCTACCTCCATGATGAATTGATCTGCATTCACTACTATGACAAACATATTTCAATTTTCTCACTGGTACACTAGTTACATATGCTTTGAAAGTAGATTATATCTTAGGTACACTGTTATCAAAACTATTCAGCTCAAAAGCAGTGAGCTTACCAATCAAAGAATCAATGCTAACCTTATCATTACTAACTGACCTCAACTCTTGAATAGGAGACACTCTAATCGCATCGACAGGCAATAGGGTTCTAAGAATTTTACTCACCATAGTGTCTTCTTCTATAGTACCACCAACACTTTTGATTCCACCAACAACTTCTTTTATCCTATGTCCATACTGAGTGATATTTTTCCTTCCATCATTCTCATATCATCAAACTTTCCTCTTAAGGCTTTCTTCTTTAGCCTTTTGAACATGCTTATCACCACCATAGATTAATTTTAGCTTCTCCCAAAATTCAAAAGAAGTTTCTTAACCATGGACATAAATATATTCAATATCAGAAATTGTACTTACAATGGCTTCCATTGCTTTCCTACTTTCCTACTACTCCTTAAGTTTATCTACTATCAGAGGACTGCTAGGGGATACATACTTAGTAAAAACATGCTGCAAGAACTAAACACACATACATTTGATGTGAATCTTCATTCTATCACTCCATATTCGGTAGTTATCCTTAGTGAATTTGGGACCCTCCTTTTTCATCATCTTCGGATCTTTTCCTCAAGTGGTTAAGCTTCTGCTGCGAGGATCCGGTTGTTACTGAGAGGGGGGGGGTGAATTAGTAATAACAATAAGTTGCAAACTTTCACCAATCTGAAAACACTTCCCAAAAATAGTTCATAACCAATATTGGTAATTGATCAAACAGTCTCCAAACCAAATTTACCAAGGTGTTCATCAGTAAGAAAACATAGTAGAGACATCAAATGAATAACTCAACAATCCATCCACAACATGAAAAGAGATATTTTTCATGTGGAAACCCAAATGGGAAAAACGATGGCGGGAATTTACACCCACAAAATATTTACACTCTTTAGAAATGTTCCTTGTTAAAGGCCTAGCCCAGTTAGGAGCTTTACAATAATGCCTGCTTAAGAGAAAACCCTGTTAGGAGTCACCCGGTGAAGGGATTTTAACCTCATCTCAATTAGGAGTAACCTTGCTAAAGGATTTAAACCCAAATTAATGAGCCACCTGATTAAGGGATTTACAACATCAAGCCTATTAGAACCTACCTGATTAAGGGATTTTAATATTGCTACAACTGTTAGGAAACAACAAGTAAATGATCTGATTAATGCACTCCCTGCTTGCTAGTATAGATCCATTTCAGCTCTAATCTTCTTCACACATGCATACATCTCAATCTGGTTCGACACACTATCCTTCTTTGATCACCGACACACTAAACCTTCTCAAACTTGACCTAAATACACTTTACAATTAGGTCAGTTACAAAACCCTAACAACATTCAAAATACATTGAATTTACATCATAGATTATATCAGATCATTACAAATCATTTACAGATCATCATATAGATCATTACAACAATTTTCAAGATAATTATAGTCGTTGAATGATCATAACACATCACTGCACATCGATAAGCCGTCAAACCCTTATCACATTCTGCTAAGCACTTTGCTATTTCCCAAGAAATTTGATCCTTGTATGCATTCAAATAACATCTTATCACTTCACACATATTCTGACACATCACCACTAAGTAATGAACTTGATAAGATTCACTGCAAAACCATAAATCATCACTAGTCAAAGATCTTGTTACCAGTTCTCAAACCCTACACTGAATATACAACAATCAATTACAAACATGACTTCTAGTTCTCCAAGCATGATGTGGTTCTAGTCATAGACTCTTTACAATTTCATAAGCTTACATTCCAAACCGTAATGCCTAAATCAACATGGATCTCTACTACAATCATCTCCTTCATTGTTCCTTCTTACTGGTTCACTGTCAGCTTAGAAAATATTCCATTACCTGTTAGACTTAGATAACTTAGATAACTTAGATAACTTAGATGATATACCAAACATAAACAGCACATGGTTTCCATCAATGACAACACAAATAACAGATCATAAAGCATCATATCACAGTTATATCATCACCAACAATCCATCAATATATCATCATCTCTATTAGTTATGTCAATATGCCAACATACAAATTTAGAATTTAACTATACTTAATTAAATGACACATTTCATTTCCGGCGGAAGTTTGTAAAAAAAGTTTATCATTCCCACATTTGGCCCAAAATACACCTTACATTGTTGATCTGTGCTCATCCAATGGATGACGATATCCATTGTCAATTGTCATGGGTTCCATTATCAATAGGTTTTTTGCTAGTTTAGGGGCCACGTCACCTAACACTTCATCGTCCCATGGGCCATAGACTTTCTTTCACGTGAAGACTAACATTAAATGGTGACATGTGTCCCGCTTCCAGAAGAATCATATATAAATAACCATGTTTAATAATATAAATGTTTAACCATGTTTAACTGTGTACATTGTATACTATATAAATGTTTAATAGTTAATTATATATTAAGAAATGTTTAACTATAATTTTAAATCAGTGTTCACGTTCAACATTTAATAATTTCTATTATAATATATAACTAGTATACCTAGATTTAAATAAATCTATGTAAAATTTAATTTATGAATAATTTCTTTTTAAATATTTAATTTTTAACATTAAAAATTTATAATATTAATTTAAACTTTATTAATATAATTTAAACCTATAAATTTATTTTTAAAACTTAAAAATAAAATAAAACAATAACTATTATAAATATTAATAGTAGTAATTATTATTTTTGATTGGTAAAGTAAAAGGGCTTATAGATAGATTGTATTATTATATTCAAAAGTTTACATCATACAAAATGATCCTTCTTAGATCTCATCAGAGCATCTATTTTTCAAAATAGAGATATTTTTCTATTTCTGTTGCTAATCCTTGAAACTCAAAATATGGATAAAATACATAGTAAAACTATTGTCTCTGTTGCTACTCAAAAATAGAGATATTTTGCTATGGATCCCTGTCTCCCAACCGGGGGTGCTCCATCCCCCACCACTGGGTGGTAATTGAGTTTCATCCATCCAACGACATCTACTTCTATTGCCCTGGAGTTTAACTAATACATATTTTTTGAATATTAAATCAAGAACTATATTATATCTATCATCTTCTATAGAGCTCAATCCCCTCCTGAAGTTGGATCATCCTCTTCTTCATCATTTTCACTTTCATTGTTGCTCTCGGACTCTGAAAAGGGGTCATCTTCTCCTCGCCTACTCGTAAGACATTTGATTTCACAAACCCATGGAAGATTGATATCAGTTTCATCCCCTATTGGGGGAACTAGAACACCATCCTCCTCAAATTGCATAACCTTTTTAATGAAATCTAAACTTCTTCTCTTTGTAGGAATACTCACTTCCTAGTGTGCCTGATCCCAAATTAACAATATTGGGAACCTAGGTGTTGGGACACCATTTCTTCTTGCTAACCCATAGAAGGAAGATGAAGGGATAGTGAGATTTAGGTCAATCTCACAAAGAGATCTTTCCATATCGCCCAAGAAGCCTTCCTTAAAGAATCTTCTGCATAACTCTTTCGTTGCCCCTTTATTTTCCCCTAATTTTAGGATAGTAGCCAGAAAATGAGTCAGAATTTCTTACTCAATACCTATGATCAACTATAAGAAATTGAACACCTATAATGTCATAGATAACATCCAAGAGAAGCGGATGGGAAATATTCATCACTTGTTGGAGCCTCTTGCTTGTGATAGGCCCCAAAAAAGCCATTTGTCTCTTCTTTGCAACTAACCTGATATTGGAATCCATTGAAAAGCTTTGCTCTTCTCTGCAATATAGAGAGAAAATGATTGATAATTTGTTAGAAAAAATCATCTTAAAAAAGACGGTGAAGCTTCGCAAACAAGTTTGAAGCCCATAATGAGTACCTAAATACACTCAAATCAAATCCACTGCAACGATCTTTGTAACATGGTTTGCTCGTGTGAAGTTATCCCATGAAAGGATAGGCTATAGAGTGGGCACTGTAGGTACTTCCCATTGTCTATCTGACTTGATATCTCAAAATGCCCGCGTTCCTATGTCATTTAATGATGTTTATTTCAAGACCATTATGACTCATAAAAAATTCCCTTGTCAACTCGACTTTATTGCTATGCATCAAAATAATCAATCAGTCGATTTAAATTTTGAATCCGATGATATGTACTACCAACATAGTTTCATACGGGCCCACATCTCTCCTACTCACTTTCCTGATTTTGAAAATCTTTCCCACTCCAAGGAATATTAAACTTTATACCTGTCGCTATTTTAAAAATATTTCCCGCTCCAAGGAATCTAATATTTTAATGTTAAAGTCACTAAAAGAAAACATTATGGCAGTTGTTTTTAAACATAAAAAGATATTTTAATGTTAAAGTCACTAAAAGAAAACATTATGGCAATTGTTTTTAAACATAAAAAGTTGAAATCCCCATATACCTAGTGCATTTTGCTTAACCTTTATGAATTTTACCTACTTAATATTTTTCATGCAAGGAGAGGAATGACAGGGAAATCACAAATAAACTAATTTTAAAGGGTAAACTCAGGAAATGGGGGTAAATAAAAATAAAACCTAAATATCGATTACCTATGTTCCTACCTTAATAGTTGTCATGATATTTATATATTCTCAAAAGTTTGCCTATAAGAGCTAAATTGTTAATTACTATATTGTTATTTTATTTTGATTATAATATAATATTATTATATAGATTTTTATATATAATATATTATATTATTGATAATATTATTTTATTATCAAATTTTTATATTATTAAATTTAATAAGGATAATTAAAATTATATATGTTTATTTACTTATATAAAGTTTCAAAAGATTTAATTTTAGAACTTGTAAACTATTTATTTGGTGAATGTGTAAAATAAATTTGATAAGAAAATTAAACATGTTAAATATTATTTTAACATGCCTAAAAAAATGCGTAAAAAATTTCATTCAGATAGTGGATCCTGAAAATCTTAGGTGTCCATTCATATGTAATTATTAAGTATTTTAAAAATATGAAAGAATATAAAATAATATATTGATTAAGGTTACTATTTATAATGTTTTATAAATTATAAAACATTTCCAATCATAGTCTATTTTGACAATTAATTAAAATAAATAATATACACCATTGGACCGTGCCCTAGCCATGAAGGCTCTTAGCTCCTCATCTAGCCTTGGAAATAAATCTTTAAGCCTACATTATACCTATGGTATGCTTGAAGAAATTATTCTCCCAAAATCATCTTGATTGCATGCAGGACAAGATGATGGTTTGTTCTAAGAGTTGAGACCACCCTCTTGTCTGTAATCCTGCCAATGAAGGCCATTTGCCTTTTTGTGGCCCTTAGAAGAATGGGCATATCTATTTTCACTCATACTTTTCCCAACCACCGTATTTTCCAGTCGTCATGTATTTATTTTATGAAATTATTACTACTCAACTAACTCTTAATTAACTGAGTGCTTGGAACTGTATTGTAATTTCATTTTGTTAACGATTCACAAAATCACACACATACATTTGTCTGGTTCATTTTCAAATTCATAAATTATTAACATGATATTGCATTGTAATTTTAATTTTTCCCATAAATTATTACACACAGTGACACAATTTTGGCCATTTCATTTAGAAACTGGAATTTGCTAAGCGCAAAAGAATGAGACTGAAAGCATTTTTTAAATCCATAAAAGGCAAATTTTTCATGAATATGTTTCACAAATTTACAATAGTCGATTGTCAGAGTCCCTCCAAAAATTTAAAGCCAAAATGAGGTAGGTTACAAGGAACTAGCCAAAAAAAACAAAACTACTAGGGCACTGGCAATGGACCAGTGGTATGATGGTATCCAAAAAATAGAACAAAAAAATGAAACCCTTCATGGGTAACCCTAAGGATCTTCCCATCCGTCTAAGTAGAATTCTCTAGAGAGGATAAGCTCTCAGAATTCATTGAGCCATTCGTAGTCTGGAAATTCATCTAGGAGAAACCATTTTTGAAGTAAATCCATACCAATCCATGCCCATTTCCTATGTCGTGTCTACTGCTCAGCATTCAGGTTCAAAATAAAAGGTTGTTTGGCCATATTTCGGCCTGGCTAGAGAAGCTTGTTTAAATCACTCACCCATGGGATCCCTACCCCTATTTCTGCAAAGACAACAACTTGAACATCGTCCCCTAGGAATTCTTCATTGAATATCTTCCTTAAGAGCATCAACATATCCACCTTGTCTCCTTTGAGGTCTATAAGATATGCCAAAAATTGGAATGTAATGTCTGTGTTAACTTGGTATCTATCAAAATTTCGCAAAAAATCTCAGCCCAACACCATCCTCACAACCTCGTTTGTAAAAATTCTAGCCTCCTTACAAACTGATGCAAGGGTTGTGTCTTTGACCAATCCCAAAAAGGCCTTTTGGTCCTCCTCATATTTTCTTCTCAACTAGATAGGAGTGTCCATCTTCAAAAATATGAATATCAAATTATACAACCTAAAGACCTAAACCAAAGGCAGAATTTCAAAGGCGAATTGGAGAAGAAAGAATCATATATCGTTTATTAATAGCGATTGCTTCTCTAACCCTCTTAATTCCTTTGTGCTTTAACTTTTTTTAAATCTTTCGTATCTCTTTGTAAATCTTTCCCTTAAATTTATGAGTGTGCAAAATTGGTAATATCATTGATCCCACTACCAAATTGGAAGTCGTGCATGCTAAGTGGATCGCAGTTAGAGAATGACAGTAACAAGACATTAATAGATATCAATTAGGACCGTGCAACATTATTGACCATCCATGTAACCTACTAACCAATTGTAATTCACGATCAAGGTTAAGGCATGGGGTTAATATTTGATATGTGTCTCCATTGACATTCTGGAGACTTTCTGGAGAACTGAGTTTCCTTTAGAAATTTGGGCCAAAATAAAACTTCAACCATTGATCTACGATCATAGAATGGTCTTAAATAATATATTTAAAATTATAAATTGATGGATGTTAGGTTTGGGTCGATGTGGTCACGCTTATCGATACCATTGTGTAATTACTTCTCTAACCCTCTTAATTCCTTCATGCTTTTATTTTTTTAAATATTTTGTATCTCTCTGTAAATCTTTCCCATAAATGCACGAGTGTGCAAAATTGGTAATATCATCAATGCCACTACCAAATTGGAAGTCATGCATGCTGAGTGGATTGCAATTAGAGAATGTCAGTGACAAGACATTAATAAATGTCAATTAGGACCGTGCAACATTATCAACCATCCATGTAACCTACTAACCAGTTGTAATTGATGATCAAGGTTAAGGCATGGGGTTAAGATTTGATACGTGTCTCTGTTCCAGAGACTTAATGGAGAACTACGTTTCCTTCATAAATTTGCACCGAAATAACTTCAGCCATTGCTATACGATCATAGAATGGTCTTAAATAATATATTTAAAATTATAAATTGATGGATGTTGCATAAATTTGGCATTGGACCACATGACGAGTCACAACTCTTGAAAAGTGGCTATTAATAGTGATGCTCTGCAAAAAGGGATGGTTAGGATATTGTCAAGACAAACACAAAACAATAAGCAACAAATAAGTGTTAGTGTTCGAAATCACAAATCAAACACTATCCTAAGAAAGCATATCAAGAGAGACACGACACATAAAATAGAAAGCTTGATAAATAACCTAAGAAATGCAACAAGGCATCTCAAAATGCCCTCCACCATGCTTGTAGCTACTCCTCCCTTGTTCCTCTCCTCTCCAAGTTCCCAAATGAGTGTAGCTCTCAATAGCTTTTTGCACTCTTCTGGATGTCTTATGGAGGTTCAAGATTGTAAAATGGATGATTATGAGAATGCAAATGTGAACAATATAAAACAAGATATTTTCTAATTATCTTATATTAATTTTAGCCAAAAAGACAAATGTAGATGATTATGCTAAATTCTCTCTAAATTTCACTATAAATTTGATGCATACAAGAATTTAGGATCATAGATGTGCTTGAGAATGCTTGAGGCTTGAGGATTTGAAAATGAGGAATGTGAGATCTATTTATAGGTAAAATGGAGCAATGGAGGGCTAAGATTGAGTAATCTCAACAAGGGCCAAGATTGATGGGTTTATGATCCATGTGAGGGCTTTCAATCCAATCCTAGGATGACAAATATCAACAAGAGATAGGTTGAGAGGAGAGAAAATAAGCATTAAATTCTTGACATGACTTGATGGTTAACTTGGGAGGTAAGGTTAATGTTGAGTTGAATGAATAAAGCCATTATCCAATAAATAATGCTTTTATCCAATGGATAAACTCTTGTGCAAGAGTTAGTGAGGATAACCATGGTCAAAGCAATAAATGCTTGAAGAGACCCATGAGTCAAATGAGGGTTGAGTTAGAGATAAAGTCTCTAACCATTGGGCCAAGTTGATTTAACTATAAATGGTTATGTAAGAGCCATTAATGGTCATGTAAGAGCCATTAGTGGTTTCAAAGACTTTAGAGGTTAGCTTGTTGAACACATAAAGCATTAAATGCTTTGAGAAGACTTTGAAGGCTTTGAGAAGTGACTTCAAGTTGCTTAGTAATGTGACAATATTTAGGGGATGGATTAGGCTAATTAGGAATTATTAGAAAGTGGTTAGAATGGTCTAGAAGGGGATTGAGGATTGCAAGTGGGTTTGGTGGGTGAGGGAAAATAGGATTTTAAATTAAAATAAAATTAATTTATTTCAATTGTGGTTGCAACTTTCATTTGTAGGAGAATGCAAGTGGGGGGGGTTTAATGATTTTGTGAGATTTTGCCAAGATCAAGGGCACAATGAAACGTATAAAAGAGAGACAAAAGAATGACAAGAACAAACTGTATTCTCATCAATATGCAAATGATCAACAGGATTAACCAATACAATGAATATGGGCCTTCTTATATAGGCAAGGCCATATGGATGTATGAGCACACAATCATGACATGTGGCTCAATGAGAAACAAGGGTAGGTAAGAAATACTAGGGGTAGGTAGGAGAAATAATATAATATTCCACAAGAGGTGGATGACCCACCGAATGTGGAGTGTAACAACAAAATAAGACCACAAAAGGTGGAATTTCTCCTACAAGCTATATCCCTATGTGCACACTTCCCTAAGTGTCTCAAATCCAAACTATGAAAAGATGCATTATCCTAAGTTAACTTAAGTAAAGTGTAATAATACCCATAATGAATATTTATTTACACCAACACCCCCCTTTAAGTGCAACTTAGGAGAATGAAGACTCAAGTCAATAATGCAAGATGGGTCTCGGCTAAGAGGCTATGATAGGTACCCATGTACAATATGCAAATGCAAGCAAAACTATGCAATAAGAGGCTATGATAGGTACCCATGTACAATATGCAAATGCAAGCAAAACTATGCAATGCAATCTCTCACAAACGGAGAAAGCGAGAAAACCCAGTGGGAAAAAAATCCCCCCCCAAAGAGATATGAATGTACAAAAGACTCTCAAGGAAGAAGGACAAAACCTCAAAGAGGAAAAAGTCCCCCCCATAAAAGAGGAAGGAGAAGTCAGCTAACCCCCCCTGATGTGATATCTCGCACCCCCAAGAGAGCTCGCAATTGCTGAAACTTACTCTTGGTGAAAGGTTTGGTGAATATGTTTGCAACCTGCTCCATTGTAGGACAATACTACAAGTCAATGACCTACTCTTGAATTATCTCTCAAATATAGTGCATATGGATCTCAATGTGTTTGGTCTACTAGTGCTAGACCGGGTTCTTCAAGATTGCAATAGCACTCTGATTGTCACAATGTAGAACTGTTGGTCATGGAGTGGTGACCCCAAACTCTATGAAAATTTGCTGAAGCCAAGTGGTCTTAATTGTTGCGTTAACAACTCCTTGATACTCAACCTCAGTTAAAGAGAGAGCAATAGCATGTTGCTTCTTGCTCTCCCAATAAATGGGGCCTAAACCAAGGTGAAAACAGTAACCTGAAGTACACTTATGATCATCAAGATCGCCAACCCAATTGGAGTCTGTGTAACCAACCAAGCGAAGTCTTGTGCCTACTATATAGTGAATCCCATAGTGATGTGTACCCTAGATTTAATTAAGGATGCATTTGGTGGCTTTCCAATGAAGCTCATGTGGTTCCTGCATGAAGCGGGAAACCATGCCAACCGCAAATGAAAAATCAGGGTGTGTATGAGTCAAGTAGATGAGACTACCCACAAGCTGACGATACAATGTGGCATTAATTGGTGGAGAAGAGCACTGAGCCTCAAGCTTGACTCTTGAAAGAGAGGGAGTCGGTGCAGGCTTACAATCAACCATATGAAAGCATTCAAGTAGATCAAGAGCATACTTGGGCTGCAATAGTATAATCCTAGAAGGTGACTGTGAAATCTCTATCCCGAGAAAGTAGTGCAAAATACCCAAGTCGATCATAGCAAATTTGTTATGAAAAGTAGATTTGACACTGCCAATGATGGATGCGGTGCTCTCTGTAATGATTAAATCATCAACATAGAGCACACGTATCAAGTGTGAGTCATCCTATTGGAAAATGTAGACATTTGGATTGGAATGACACCTAGTGAACCCTGCTAAGAGAAGAAAGGAATCCATCTTGGTATACCAAGCCATGGGGGCTTTCTTAAGGCCATAGAGAGATTTCCTTAGTCTACAAACCAAGGAAGTATCCTGGATGAAACCTTGTGGCTACTCCATATAAATATCCTCATCAATATCCCCATGAAGAAAAGAACTCTTCACATCCATCTGATGTACAACCCAACCATGAGCTGCAGCAATAGCAAGTGTCAAGCGAATGGAATTCATCTTGGCTATGAGCACAAAGGTCTCAGTATAGTCAACACCTGGAACCTGAGAGAAACCTTTCGCAACAAGTCGAGCCTTATACTTATTCATACTACCATCCACTACAAACTTGGTTTGATAGATCCACTTACAACGAACTATATTTCTCCCCTTAGGGAGATGGAATAAATCCCATGTGTTGTTCCTCATCAAGGAACTATACTCTTCCTCTATAGCTTGGTCCCACTTAGGAACCCCTAATGCTTCCTAAAATGTCTGTGGATCGGAAGCAGTAGCAATGAATGCATGTGGAAGGTGTGAGGCCTTACCTCAACTCAGTCTGACATTTCAGTGGATTTTATATTTAGACTATTATGGATACTTTATTTTGATGCATTTTGAAACTTAGAACTTATATGATTTCAGGATTTGGATAACATTGCTATATTTTAATGATTTACTTATATGCTTTATGAGATAGAACACTACATGATTGTTAGATAAGATGATATTGTGATGATAGATGTCGTTATTGAATTTGTAGGACTTTACTAGGATAATAGAACTATGATGTATGGTTAAGTTTATGTGAATTAGGATGAAATTGCTTGATAAAAGATGTATTTAATCGGTGCAGATGTAAATTGTATGCAAGTGATGATGAGTATTGTTGTTCCTTTGAATTATATTATATGTGAATATTTGAAAGTACTAATGTGTAAATTCAGATGCGCAAGAAATTAACCATGTGACCATGAAAAAATTTACGGAGAACCAAACCTAGACTTATGTATGTTCATAAGCTAGGGGTTGTCTATTTGGAGAGACAACACCCCATTTGTGTTGTATTTTATTCGTAAAAGTATATGTTGCATGTGTGTTAAGTGTTATTTAAATTTATTGTGTAAAATCCACAACAGACGATTTCATGTTTTAAAATTGTAAAAGTGTTTTATTTGTGTCACTTGACACATGTGTGGATTTAAGTTTAAATGTTTTATTTTTTTTGTCTCTTGGTGGGAAAGTGTTCAACTATAGTTTGTTCATTTAGTGTAACGTGATGTCATAAATACCTTGGGTTAAGAATCTTTGGGGTGGTCAAAATATGTTTGACCCGAAAATAAACTTCAGAGGGGTTTAAAATGGGTTAAATGAATACCTAGAGGTAGTTTAATAGGGTTTCCTAAAGCCCATAAGGTATACCTAAGGGTTAGGGGTAATTTTAGGCAAGTTTCTACTCTTAAGTGACCTTTTTGACATTCTAAAATTTGGCTTTTCTGAGCTGTGCGAAAATTGAAATTAGAAGTTTGAACCTACTTGTAAACTTTCCTATTCGAATGAGAGTTCTCTTTCCCATTCTGTCTTACCTTCTTCTTTAGTTTTTAGAAACTTGTGAGAACTAAGAGAGTGAGCTTCTTAAGCAAGAATTTGAAAATTTGAAGGTAATCACCCACTCTCCATTTTTGGAGACAAGAGAAGTTTTGAAAAGAATAGAATAGATTTGAATAGAAAATCTGGCTAAGGGTAGAAGAAGAAGATCTGTGGATTTGGGTAGCTCTTCCTCAAATACTATCCTACCTTTGGGCAGATTAAAGTTGGTCACATTCTTCTTTAAAATGACTTCTTTTTGCATGTGTTTGAAAGTATGTTGGTGTTAAAAAAAAAATCTGTTTTCTTGTATGAACTTTTTGGGAATTTCATTTGGTATTTTGCATTATGTTTTGTATGTGTTTTTGGGAGTCTTTTCAAGACCTCTTACTCTTGGGAGAGAGGAGGATCTTGTGGGTGGTAGTAGTGACAACCCTCGAATGAGAGACTCTCGTTTTGAGAGCGATCACAAGGGATTTTTGTGTGACCCTTGCTGCATGGCCTGTTTGTGCAATGGGGGTCATAAGGAGGGATATAAGGCCAGAATGCCTTGGGGGGCATAAGGAATAAGGGGTGGAAATTCTTGATGTATTTGTTGTGCCATGAGGTGGCTACATGTTTTCCATACTTGCAGTTCTCCTCAGGGTATTGGTCCACTACCATCCTTGAAATGGTCATCACCAAAGTGTGGTGCAGTGTAGCCAAGTTGGGAGTGTGTTTGAAAATCTATGTGTTTTCTATCTTCTATGTGTCTGCATGTTTGTTACCCATCTAGGGCTTGGTTCTCCGAGCTCAGGGGTGGCTACTAGTTCGCCTAGGGTGGGAGGTGAGCACTCCATGGTCATATTTATGATTTATTATGCAGGATTGTCGAGAGAAAAGTATAGGACAAGTGAAAAGTTGCAGGAGATTATTGTTGTAGAAATTTAATTTGCAGTTGTATTTATTAGTTTAAAAAAAAAAAAAAAAGATATACCCTCAATTGTTGAAATGAGAGGCAAGTTGTAAATTTGAAATATAGACACGAGATTTGTTATTGTATTTAAATAAAGAAACATCTTGTAAATTTTGTAGAATATCTTTAGGATTGTAAAAAGCTAGATACATCCATATTTTCTATTTGAAAAGAAATACCTTTGAATTGCATGCAATAGTCATTGTAATATGAAAGTCAATTTTATTTAATTCTATGTTTTCTTTTTATCTGTGAATTTGTATTCATTTTAATTGCAGAAAGTTGAGTTGTAGTTGTTGTTAGATTTTAAATAAAATTATCTATTCAGTTGCAGTAGAAATTGCAAAATCAGTAAATGTATTTATTGCAAAAATGAATAATGTATTCCAAGATTAGTTTTCCCTATGTTTAAAATATATATATATATATATATATATATATCTGATGTGTTATGATAAATAGTTTAGTAGGAAATTTATTCCATTTTTAGGCATTTAAAATATATATATATATATATATATATATATATATATATATATATATATATATATATATATATATATATATATATATATATATATATATATCTGATGTGTTATGATAAATAGTGTAGTCACATAAATCTGTCCACTTAATTAAATGAATACTTAGTATTTATTTGATTATTTAACCATCAATTAATGAATTAATTAAATTAATATTTAATTAATTCATCTTAACCCTCTTCTCCTATTAATTAAATAAATTATTCAATTTATTTGATTTAATTCACTTAACCAAATTCAGACCATTAATTAAATAAATAAATCATATTTGTTTAATTAAATCTTCTTTCACATTTAAGTAAATTAATATTTATTTAAATCCCCCAAAATCCCACCTCTCACATTTAAATAAATTTACATTTATTTAAATCACCTTTATCCTCTACCCACTTGTATTTTCCTACAAATGCAAGTTGCACAATTATTTTAAATAAATAATTTATTTAAATCACCTTTATCCTCCACCCACTTGCATTTTCCTACAAAAGCAAGTTGCACAACTATTTTAAATAAATTATTTATTTAAAATCCATTTATCCTCACCCACTTGAAACCTTTAATGGTTTCCCTTAAAGTATTCAAACTTGATGGCTTCCTTCTATAGTCTTCTTAAGCCTTTAATGGTTTCCCTTAAAGTCTTCAAACTTGATGGCTTTAAAGTCTTCAAACTTAATGGCTTCCCTTAAAGTCTTCTTAAGACTTTAATGGTTTTCCTTAAAGTCTTCAAGCCTTTAATGGTTTCCCTCAAAGTCTTCAAGCATTTTAATGCTTGATCTTCATTTTTCTCATTTAAATAAATTAATATTTATTTGAATATTTATCCAAATGCAAATTACACCATTTAATTGAAATAAATGATTTTATTTTAATTGAAAATACCAAAATTTCTCCCACTTGCATTTTCCTACAAAATCCACTTGCATGCCTAAACCCCTTCTAGAATTTTCTAATCACTTCTAAATAACCTAACCCCTTCTCTAAACTTTGTCACATTCCTAAGCAAAAGGGAAGTCACTTCTCAAACCCTCAAAGTCTTTGATAACCATTAAAGGCTTTCAACCTTCAACCACTAAATGGCTCAAAGTCTTTGATAACCATTGAAGGCTTTCAACCTTCAACCACTTAATCCTCAAAGTCTCCAATAATCATTAATGGTTACCTCAAACCCTCCCACATGGTTAAAACATTTGTTTTGACTCAACCTCTACCCAACCCAAAGGTCTCATCAGACCATTAATGCTTTGACCATGATTATCTCTTAAACATTTGCACAAATGTTTATCCTTGGATTAACTCTTAATCCAGTGGGTAATCTTAATTTGGACTTGACCCTTAGCCTCTAGATAACCATGAGATCTTCTCAGGCCTTTAATGCCTCCAACCTCTTCTCTCAACCCAATCCTATGTTGACACTTGTCACCATTTTACTGGTGCCAATTGTGCACATGGATCCCCAACTTTCAAACTTGGCCCTTGATTAAACCATTCAATCTTAACCCTTCATTTCCCCATTTCTTCTATAAATAGAACCCTTCTCCTCAAGCAAAAGGAAGCATTAGAGTATTGTTGTTATACTGGCATTAGCATAGATTTTTTTCATAGCATCACTATCTACTCTTGCATAGTATTTTCTTATCATATTCAACCATCTTGAATCTCCATATGGCATTCATGGCTAGTGCTAAAAGCTGAGAGCTACACTCATTTGGGACTTGGAGAGGAGAGGAACAAGGGAGGAGCAACTATGAGCATCTTGATTAGCTATTTTATTCTATGTTTATATGCTTTCTATTTCATGCTTAATATCTCTCTTGATATGCCTGTTTAGGATAATCTTTTGTTGCTAACACTAACGTTTGTTTCTTGTGCTCTTGTGTGTGTTGCCATCAAACAGATTTTCTAATCCTTTTTGTAGAGCATCATTTGGTGAACCCAACGTGAATCCAAACACCACAAAGATCAACTTTTTTTTTTTTTAACCAATAACATGTTTGAATGTTGAAAATGTCACATAGGTTGCACTTTTGACATTGTTTTGGCGCGTTTGACATTGTTTTGGTGCTATTCACCTTGTTTCAGTGCTTTTCCCTTCTCTGTCTTTCCCTTTCTTTTAGTGCATTTGTGTTAACTAGCGCCTCTGTTCAAACGCAGACTAGCGCTATTGTAACAGAACGTTGTACAAATCACCTTGTAACCAAAAAAAATAAAAATTAGGCTTGTAGAAGCCCACCAAAACATGCGGATTTTTCTAACTAATTGTCTTTTATGCAGGTTCTAATCTTTTTGTGCAGGGGAAGGAGTTAGTTTAAATGCTTTAAAAGTTTCTTTTTTACTTTCTTTCAACAAAAGTTGGTTAAAAAGAATCCATTTTTCCTTCTTGCACAAGTTAAAATAAACCTCACATTTTATTTTAGAGTGCATAAAATGAACCTCAAACTTGTTTTTGGTGCTTAAAAAGAAAATTCATCTTTCTTTATTGCAAAATAAAAAAAAACAACAAACTTCAAAATTTTGCTTTCATTGCAAGTTAGGGATACAGTTTGTTTTGGTGCTTAAAATCAACAAAACAAATTTTCTTTCTTACATCAAACTTAAAAATCACAAGCCACACTTCAATTTTTGGGCAAATAAAAAGAACAATCCACTTGTTTTGATTTTTGCAAAAACAAATTTTACTTCAAGCAAACGTGTTTTTCTTTAAGTTGACCAGGATTTCCGAATTCTAGGTTACAAAACACATTGCCTTTGAAGTTAAAAAGAACACCATGGCTGTTGGAGCAACATCTCCAAATAGTTAGATCACATTTGTAATGGTGGATTAAAAAGAACAAGTGTCTTTCGTACTTGGCACACTTGTGCAAAAAGTCAGTCGAGTGGTCCTACCTCTAACACACACTATCCTCTCCCTTGGCTTTCGTGGTCCTAGGTGCAAGAGAAAAGTGTTAGTAACACTCAAAATTTTATCTTTTTAAGAGAGGCCTGCCAAGGGATCGATACTCTTGGGAACGACCTCGAGCGGTAAATCCTTTGAGCCGCTATAGAAATCAGGTGAGAGCAAAAGTTGTAGCCTTGGGTATAGCTGTTCCTACAGTGTAACTAGCCGAAAGGACAAATGGGCCCCACCACCAGTTACAAGGCTCTTAAGTGAGTCACTGCAGAATGAACTTATGTCCAAAAACATCGAACATGACTAAACGCCTTTAAGTAGTAGCCCACCTGTTCTATTGATTGAGGATATTTGTGATATAATTTAGTGCAAGAGCATAGATGGTTTTGCTCCCAAGATACTCACCATACATATTTCCTTGAGTAGAAACATAGCTTTTTGAAAAGTCACTTGTGGCTTGATAAAAGTGGTGACTCCCCCATCATAGGGATCATCTATTTGTTATGCTCATGCAAGACTTAGTATATCACATCCTGACCTGCCAAGGTGTGAGGCCTCACCTCGACTCAATCTGACATTCAATGGATTTTATATTTAGACTATTATGGATACTTTATTTTGATGCATTTTGAGACTTAGAACTTATATGATTTCAGGATTTGGATAACATTGCTATGATTGGATGATTTACTTACATGCTTTATGAGATAGAACACTACATGATTGTTAGATAGGATGATATTGCAATGATAGATGTCGTTATTGAATTTGCAGGATTTTACTCTGAATATAGAGCTATGATGTATGTTTAGTTTATGTGAATTGGGATGAAATTGCTTATGTGAAATTGCTTGGTAAAAGATGTATTCAATCTGTGCAGATGAAAATTGTATGCAAGTAATGATGTGTATTGTTAAATTATTGAATTATATTATATATGGATATTTGGAGGCACTAATGTGTAAATTGAGATGTGCAAGAAATTTACCATGTGACCATGGAAAATTACGGAGAATCAAACCTAGACTTATGTATGTTCGTAAGCCAGAGTTTGTCTATTTGGAGAGACAACACCCCGTTTGTGTTGTATTTTATTCGTAACAGTATATGTTGTATGAGTGTTAAGTGTTATTTAAATTTATTGTTTAAAAACCACAAGAGACAATTTCATGTTTTATTTTTGTAAAAATGTTTTATTTGTGTCACTTGACACATGTGTGGATTTAAATTTAAATGTTTTATTTGTGTCTCTTGGTGGGAAAGTGTTTAATTACAGTTTTTTCTTTAATAAAATAATGTGTTGTCATAAATACTTTGGGAATATAATATTTGGGGTGGTCAACTTATGTTTGACCCGAAAATAAACTTCAGAGGGGTTTAAAATGGGTTAAATGAACACCTAGGGGTAGTTTAATAGGGTTTCCTAAAGCCCATAAGGTATACCTAGGGGTTAGGGGTAATTTTAGGCAAGTTTCTACTTTATAATAATCTTTTTAACGCTTTAAAAATTGGTTTTTTTGAGTTGAGCGAAAATTGAAAATTAGAAGTTAAATCTAATCAGGATTTTTCCTTTTGGAATGGGAGTCTTTTTGCATTTTTGCTTTCTTTCCTTTTTGGTTTTTTTTTGAAACTTGTGAGAACTCTGAGAGTGAGCTTCTTAAGCAAGATTTTTTAGAATTGGAGGGTAATCACCCACTCTCCATTTTTGGAGACAGAAGAAAATTTGAAAAGAAAATAATGTTATGGAATAGAAAAATTGATTAAGGGTAGAAGGAAAAAGATTTGTGGATTGGACAGCTCTTCATCAAATATCATAATACCTTTGGGCAGATTAAGGTTGGTTTTAGTTATTCTTTTTAATGTCTTCTTCTTGTTTATGTCTGGAAGTTGTTGGTGTAAGAAATCTGTGTACTTGAAAGTTTGTGTTAGAAAATCTTTTGGTATTTTTGCTTTATGAATTGTTGTGATTTGGGAGTTTTCTCAAGATCTCTTACTCTTGGGAGAGAAGAGGATCTTGAGGGTGGTAGCAGTGACAACCCTCGAGTGAGAGACTCTCTTTGAGAGCGATCACAAGGGATCTTTGTGTGACCCTTGCTGCATGGCTTGTTTGTGCAATGGGGGTCATAAGGAGGGATATAAGGCTAGAATGCCTTTGGGGGGCATAAGGAATAAGGGGTTGAGATTCTTGATATTATTATTGTGCCATGAGGTGGCTTCTTGTTTATTTCATACTTGCAGTTCTCCTCAGGGAATTGGTCCACTACCACCCATTGAAAATGTTCATCACCAAAGTGTGGTGCTGTGAAAGCCAAGTTGGGAATGTGTCTGGAATATCTATATGCATTGCTTTCTATGTGTTTGCCTATTTGTTACCCGTCTAGGAATTGGTTCTCCGAGCTCGGGGGTGGCTACCAGTTAGCCTAGGCTGGGAGGTGAGCACTCCATGGTCATATTGTGTTTATCTATTATGCAGGAAAGTCGGGAGAAAGAGAATAGGATCCATGAGAAAGATATAGAAGATTATTATTGAAGATACTTGAATCCAGTTGTAGATATTTGTTTTAAATTTGTTATAGAAGTATGCCTCATTCATGGAAAAGAGAAGCAAGTTGTAATTATTGAAAATAGACTTGAAGTTTTACTGTTGTGGCTATTCAAGAAACATCTTGTAAATTTCTAGTATATCTTAGAGCTGTTAAAGAAAGAAATAGAAAAGCTTGTTTTATTTCTACTTCTGGTTTTTAGTAAAAGAAAAGTTATTTTGAGTTGCATGCAAAAGCTTCTTTGTATTATAAAAAAAAAAAAAAAATAGATTTCATTTAGATTTTATCTATATTTTACTTGTGGCAAAAACAGGAGTTTAATTATGCTAAAAAATCTTAAGTATTTTAAAGAAAAAAGATGTTTTATGTAAATATTTTATTTGAGGAAAAATCAATGGATCTTTTTATTCTAGTGAGTATATTGTATTTCTTAAAATGTATTTCTAAATTGTATTTTTAGTTAGAGTTGATTAAAGAGCTTCTCATATATATATATGTATATATATATAAATTATATATATATATATATATATATATAAATTCCTGAATTAACTTAATGCTTTTCCCTTTGTTATATTAGTTTAAAGTTTTTGCAATGTAAATCTCTTTTTAAAAAAAATATATATATTTATATTGAAATATTTGCACCCTTTTAAACTATGATTATAAATTTATATAAATATAAATATAAATATATATATATATATATAAATATAGATTTAAATATATATATATATATATATATATTTATATATATTATATTTAAAAAAAAAAATTAAATTTTTTTTTAAAAAAATAGGGGAATTGTTTTTGGGTCCACGCGGACCCCACTGTGTGTACGCACAGTGAGGGCCGCGCGGCACCCACTGTGTGCACACACAGTGGAGCCGCTTCGGCTCCCACTGTGTGGACACACAGTGGACAGCCGCGGCCGCCACTATGTGGCCACACAGTGGGGAGCCGCTAGCGGCGCCCACTGTGTGGACACATAGTGGTGCTGCGGCGCCCACTGTGCGCCCACACAGTGGTGCCATGGCCTCCTTGCCTCCACTTCCGTAACCTACAACAAAAGGAAACATGGCCGCCTTGGGGGCTTCGGCCCAGCATGAAAACTTCCTGTAAAAATAAAAGATATGGGTTAAACCCTAGCCCAGGTGGGCTAGGGCAGATGGATTTTAAAAATAATATGATGATTAGATTTGAAAATATAAATATGAGAAAATAGAACCCTACTTTGGGTTGGGGAAATATGGGTCAATATTTAGAAAGTTATTATGTTTTTGAATTAGAATTAAAAATTTTAAAATATATGTAATATATATATATATATATATATATATATGTATCTATATATATATATATGGATATATATATATATATATTTATATGTATATATATAAATTCTGGTCATAATTTGGATTAAGTATTTAATTATAAATATATATATATATATATGTATATATATATATATATATATATATATATATATATTTATATAATTCTGGTTATAATTTGAAGCAAGTAAAGTGAAATAAATAAATTATCGGAGGTAAGCCTAGCTTTTATAATTTTAAATGTATTTAATAATGTCTCGTGTAATTTAATTAGAGTATATAAAATTTAAATTGGATGTTTAGACTATATGTCTTATTGGAGATTAAATTAATTTTTCCTCCCCTATTCCTTTAGCTTGATTGATTTAATAAACCTAATGACTAGGTATATCGAGGAGATAAAATTAAACCAGGGAGTTTTCCAAAAATAATATTTAACAATCTATCGATGCTTGGTTCGTCTCAGAGCTAGATCGAATTTAATTATGAAAATTTCTATAATGCTTGTTGTGTGAGTGAACTTGTTAATTAATTAGTATGTTTTTAAAAAAAAAATTGTTCCGTTTTGCCCTAAATTTTGGGCATGACACAAGGCGGGATTCATAAGGTATGTAGTACCAAAGTCGAAGAAATATCAAGATGTGGGCTAAATTTATCACAACTGGCCATTTGACCTTAGGGATAAAAAGTGTTTGAAGTGTGTTCGTTTTAAAGACCAAGTACAAATTGAGCCGACTTCAGGCTTTGGAAATACACCTTAAAATACATCTAAAGGAAGGGTCATATACAAGTCCAAAGATTGGGTTGATCTAGACCCATACTCATTTGTGCCTTTTAGGCAACATTCTTGTGTTTGTGTGCTTGCTTTGTTTTCTTGTCAAAGAAAAATCAGAAAATCACTTCCCAAAAACAAATTATTCATCCAACCAAACATCTGTCAAAACAACCAAAAACATCAAAAACAAGGTACAAACAACAAAAAGTCAAATTTTATGACCATTCTTCACATCTTGCGAAAGAAGAAGCGTCATCAGAATATCAACTTGAAAAGAAGACCATTGAGCTCAAAGGCTTTGATAAAAAGGAGGAAATTCTTCTATATAAATAGACAAATCTTTGTCTCACATAGAGTCTTTCTGCGTCACATGCGTCTCTACCTTCAAGGAAAAACAAACGAATTTGATTCCGAATCATTGAATCGCAGAGCTCTTATGCAATATAGAGCTCTAAGTTATCACAAAAACCAAGGAGGAAAGATTAATCCCAACTTCTTCCCAAACGTCTGTATCACATACAACACAGCTCGAGAAATACCACCAACACCCGAAAGGGAAGAGGTAGAGTTTGTCTCGTTTGTAACACAAATTTTTTATTGAAGTTGAAAACATTTCATCCATTATCTCACTCATACATCATCACTTCATCATCAATCCATTCCAACTCTCAAAACATTAAGAGGTTCTTGCTTCAAGTTCTCTTTTTAGATATTGCTTGAATCAAACGCATCACATCACTTTTTAGATTGTTTCTACATCTAGGATAAGCTCATCCTAAGAGACACATCTACGTAGGTTAAAACTAGTTCATGAGTGAATCCTCTCATTACTAGGTAGTTAAATCTGTAACACATCTCAGATTTCTCTACACCTTATCACATCAAAACTTATCAAACAAACAAGCAATTCAAAGAAGGAATTTCGGTTACATCCACCTTAAAGGTGTTAGAGATCCACGTGCAACACAATTCACCAACCATCAATCTCTCATTTCAACAAAAACTCATCATCATTTTCACACAACTTCAACAAAAAGCTTATAAACAAAATGGCCCAAACCCGATCACAGTCCAGGCAACGAGAAATAGAAAGGGAAGAAGAAGAAGAGGAAAATCTCAATGAATTTCAAGAAGCACTTGGAGGAAATGCAGATGACGAAAACCCAAGTACTCCCACTCCTGCAACAATAGAAAGGGCTCAGCATAACCCTCTCTTTAATAGACTATTTGACGAAATACTCAGGAGCAATGCGGATGCTCACTTCTTAAAACTCACTCAAGAAGGAGAAAAACTCCCCTTTGACTTTGATCTTGCCCAATTAAGACAAGCATCAGAAAGACAAAAACGCCATGAAGAGGAAAGAGGTAGAGATCCCATCAGATATAACATTCCTCGAGGTAACCCACCACCTCCTCCTCCAAATGAAATGGAGATGTTGCGGCAACAAGTCAAGAATCTCGCCCAACAGCTTCATAGTGGTGTCAAGACTAACCAATTCTCACTCAATGACATTTGTCCCTATCCTTTTGATAGGAATATTTACATGCCACCATTTCCACGAGGATTTGAAACACCCAAATTTGAAAAATATAGAGGAAAGGGGGATCCTCGCGATCATGTCTGAGAATTTCATTCCGCTTGTCTTGAAGTGGCATATGAAGACACCTACCTAATGCGCCTTTTTCCCCAAAGCTTGGGAGGAAAAACCACATCATGGTTTTCCCGACTGCCAGGTGGCATTAGAACATTTGAGGAACTCATCTAGAAGTTCCTCGCTCATTACTCTCATAACATTGAACGCGACATCACCATGGCTGATCTGTGTAACACCAAACAAAAACCAGGTGAACTATTCTCAGTATTCCTGCAACGATGGCACCAAATGTCTAGCAGACGTTCTCTTCAGTTACCTGAATGAGAACTAGTGGAAATATTCATTTCCAACTTAAACGAAGAAATGGAATTTCACCTGGATGTCAAAGACACAGACTCTTTTAATGATATGATCACCAAGGGTTTAAAATGTGAAAGGGCACTTATCAAGAAGGGACTCATCAAAATCTTTAATGAACCAAAAGATGGTCCTCGCCCACGCTTCAATAGCAATAAACCAAACTTCTGGAATAAAAACAAGAATATCATCAATGATGGGGTTGTGGATGCCAGGACTATCCAAAACGCACAACTTGTGGTTTGGTTTGCAGGACAAAATCCTCCACCTCAAAACAACACAAATGTTCCTTCTAATCAAATTCACATCACATCTCATGATGAACCAAGACCTCGTCAGTAAAAACAAAAACGAACATACACTCCCTTAGGGGAACCCATTGAAACAGTATTGCGACAACTCCTTTCTCAAAATTTGGTCACTCTACCTAAACTATCAAACTATGAGCCTCAGGTCAAACTAGCATGGTGGAGAGATACTGAACACTGTGAATTCCATCAAGGAAGAGGACACAAGACAAGTAATTGTCACCGCTTGAAAGATCTTATTCAGGATCTTATTGACCGAGGAGAAATTGAAATTGAAGGACATAACCCAAAAACAACCAATAATGATCATCTGATGTTCAAAAATCCACTTCCATCACAAGATCAAAGGGATCCTTCCACTTCCAGATGAGGCACTGATACCACTGATTATACACAGGCTGCATACAATTACACTATAAATCATCTGTATGATGCCAATGAACAAGTTGCAACCATAACCTTCAAAAATCCCAACTCAAATTGCAATGTTGTTACGCGTCGCGGCAAGGTCACCATAAAGGCAGCTCCACAAGGCACCACCTGCATCCCAAAGCAGTACAATCTTGTGGAACAATTAGACAAAACCCCTGCGCTTATATCCATTTTGGAGCTTTTGCGTCTGTCGCCATCTCATAAAACTATCTTGGATCAAGCACTCCAAGAAGCGTCAGTCCCCGCAAATCTAAATACGGACCAATTTCAAGCCATGGTTGGAAGTCTAAAGTCATCACCTTGTCTCACTTTTTCTGAAAGTGACAACTCTTCCTTCCAACAACCACATAATGCCTCACTCCACATCGAAGGATTTATTAACCAGCATAGGATCAAGCGAGTCTTGATCGATAATGGAGCAGGCCTGAATATTTGCACACTACAGTTGGTCACAACATTGGGATATGCAGTCGAATCAGTGGATCCTCGTCAGAAGATCACAATCAAAGCCTATGACGATGCAGAGCATTCATCCAAAGGAGCTGTGGTACTACCAATCCAAGTGGGCCCTATGGTAAAGCACATCATTTGTCAGGTTCTGGACCTTTCTCTACCATACAATCTATTGTTAGGAAGACCTTGGATACATGCCATGCAAGCCGTTCCATCTACCTACCATCAATGTATCAAGTTCCCACATAACGGTGTAGAGATCACAATTCTGGGTGACGCAAATCCCTTTGCATATTGCCATAATATCAACCATCAACCAGAGATTACCATTCCTAATAATAGAGAAGCCATTTCCTCCACATCATATATAAGTCCCGCCTCTCTTGCCCATTCAAACACCATTATACCCAAGCAAGAAAAGCTTAAGATGAAGATAGCAGAGGAAGGTCCTGGGGAATACAACTTGAGTCAACTCTTTTGTGTGGGACAAATGCCCACTTCTCCTCAAACGCATGGTAAACCACAGTAGGTAATCCAGCAACCACTAAACATACCAGCATGTGCCTTAACGCCTTTCGTTCTTAGAAAGAGTCAAGAGGAAGAAACAGAAGATGAGGACCTGGCAGAATGGATCTATAAAGATCCCATCACCACTGATATACCACGAGTTACACTTCCTACGGACCAGTATGGTAAAGGTCTCCTCATTATGCAAAGAATGGGGTATGATGGTCAGAGTGCTTTGGTATATTGCAAACAAGGATGACATGAACCTCTGCTGCCAGAATTCAAGCCCAAAGGAAATACAGGCCTCGGCTTTGAAAAAGAGATCTTCCCTAAATTAAAATTCAAAGGGAAACCCAGCAAACCCATTTGTCAGCCTACGGCCAAAAGGCCACCTTTCATAGTCAAAGCAGCATCAAGCACCATCACAACTGCCCCATCAAGGCTCAAAATCCCAACACAGCCATCACCAATGTCACTCATCCCACCAAGCGAACTCGTAATCCCATCAGCAACACCATTAGTAGTAGCAACTGTGTCAGAACCCGCAGCAGCATCTATAGCACCAGCAGTTCCAGCAGAAGCAACTGAGTCAATATTACCGATACTCCCCGTACTAGATTCCTTGATCCCCATCAATCTTCCTGTAGCACCGATCACTACAAAGGTACATCAACCAATCACACCTGCAATATTTAACTCAAAGGACATCCCAGTATGGTATAGTAATCGGATGCTGGAAAGTGATTTAGAGACTGACTCACATGAGTGGGAATTTGATTCTGTACAACTTAACACTTCAGATGAGGAAGACACATCACCACCTCCACCACGCAAAGATATCCCTATTTACGGAGAAGCACAGATAAAGACCACTTGGGTTCCTAAGCTGGAAACGTCTTCCACAGACCCTACGTTTCATCCTATGCTTGATTCTGACAGGGAGAGTACCATTAACGACCTTCACCATAATGTCTTAACCCTCACTGATACATCTAACACACTTAACCTAATCGATGAAGTAATGCCCATTATCCACCCTGAACTCATCGAATGGAACCAACCAAATCCCCCATGTCTTGACTTCTTCCAAAACGATGAGGCTATCATTGACTTTTTGGAATTAAGGGATAACCTACCAAGCGGGGATCACAAAGCTGGATTCGCCATTGAAATTAATAGCGCAACATACTTCGGGGTGGATGCCAAACCTTTTAGCTGCAAAAATATAACACTTAAACATGGATCTTCCAGTGAAAATCAGATTGTGGCACTGTTTGATCTGACAAAAGTAAAAAGAAAGAGCGTATCCAATGGTGAAAACCTCTCTGAGGTGCCTGAGGATGAAGGGTTTGACATTCTCCCTGCTAGTATACAACAGGAACAATCAATGATTCTCATCGAGGTAACCAAAGAATACAATGTGGGGACTCCTAAAAATCCTCATATCATACATCTGGCATCTCTTCTTACTCCAAAGGAACAACCTCAATTTATAGAGTTCTTCCAGAAGCGTCGGATCAGCTTTGCATGGTCATATGCAGACATGCCTGGGCTTGATCCTGATTTAGTCATGCATCACCTCACCGTCATAGAAGGAGCCAAACCTATCAAGCAGAAGCTTCATAAGATGCATCCCCAGATTGCAGTGCTAGTCAAAACAGAACTCAAGAAACTCCTAGATGTTGGTTTCATTAGACCAATTGATTATGCAGAATGGATCTCCAATATTGTGCCAGTCGGCAAACCAAAAGGGGGCATCCGCATTTGTGCTGACTTCAGAGATCTGAATAAGGCATGTCCTAAGGATGACTTCCCCCTACCAAATATCGACATCATAGTGGATCTAACAGCGGGACATGCCATGCTTTCACTCATGGATGGCTTTTCAGGATACAATTAGATAAAGATCGCACCAAAAGATCAACATAAGACAACCTTCACATGTCCATGGGGCACATATTGCTAGAATGTAATGCCGTTCGGCCTCAAGAATGCAGGAGCAACCTATCAAAGAGCAATGACCACCATCTTCCATGACATGATGCATACCATGATGGAAGATTATGTGGATGACTTACTAGCAAAATCACTCACTAGAAAAGGACATCTCCACATCTTAGATAAAATCTATGATAGACTGGAACAATATCATGTTCGACTCAACCCAAAGAAATGCGTCTTTGGAGTAACCTTCGGGAAACTTCTAGGATACATTGTCTCAAGCAAAGGAATTGAGGTCGATCCAGCAAAGGTTAAGGCAATCATGGACATGCCACCACCAAAGAATATCAGTCAGCTAAGGACCCTACAAGGACGACTTCAATCCATCCGAAGATTCATTGCACAATTGGTCGATAAGTGTCACCCATTTACACATCTGCTACACAAGAACATCCGCTTTCAGTGGGATGCCCGATGCCAGCAAGCATTTCAGATGCTTAAAGACTATCTCATGAATCCACCATTGTTGATGCCACAAGATCCAAGTAGACCATTGTTACTCTATATCTCGGCAACAAGTACAACATTAGGTGTATTACTGGCACAACATAATGCAGAAGGCAAAGAGTGTGCTGTATACTACATCTCTCGCACACTGGTTGGCTATGAATTCAATTACACACCTATTGAGCGAGCTTGCCTAGCAGTAATCTTAGCAGCTACTAAACTGAGGCACTATATGTTGACACACAAGGTACAACTCATTGCAAAGATTGATCCACTCAAGTATTTACTCAGCAAAGCTGCATTAACAAGTCGCTTGGCCAAATGGGTGATGATTCTAAGTGAATTTGACATTGAGTACGTGGACTGTAAAGCTATCAAAGGTCAAGTTATTGCAGATCAGTTGGCCGATGCACCTCTCATAGGCGATCATCCTCTTATTTCCAATTTTCCAGACGAAGAGATATTCATGATCACAACAACACAACCATGGAAATTATACTTTGATGGTTCATACACTAGACATGGCTCGGGGGCAAGCATTCTGTTTATCACACCTCAAGGTGATAGCATCTCGAAGTCTTACAGGCTCACATTTACATGCACAAACAATATAGCCGAGTATGAGGCCTTGATCACAGGACTCAGGTTAGCCATCCAATGGAAATTACAAGAACTGCAAGTATATGGCGACTCACAACTGGTCATTCGACAAGCAACAGATGAATATCAGACCAAAGATGATAAACTCATGCCATATAAGCAAATGGTGGACACTTTAAAGACATCATTTACTACTATCACTTTTGAGCAGATACCAAGAGATCAGAATCGAGCTGCTGACGCTATGGCTACCATCGCATCTCTCCTAGATCTTCCACAGAATTCAACACATTATGAGTTCTTGGTCGAACAACTTTGGATCCCCACTTATGATATCCCTGAATCTGACATGATATGTCACCTTGTCGGTCCTAAATCCCCATGGTACGGTGAGTTCTACACCTATCTTCATGATCATACCCTTCCTCCCAACCAATCAAATAACTAACGTAAAACCTTCATTCGCCAAACTACTCGATATACCATTATTGCCGAAACCCTATACCGACACGGTCTTGATGGTACTCTCCTTCGATGTTTGGAAGAAGGTGAGATAACAAAGGCTTTGGAAGAGGTCCATGAAGGAATTTGTGGGACTCATTCAAGTGGTCCATCACTCGCCAAGAAACTCCTGCGAGCTGGTTATTATTGGCCATCTATGGAAAAGGATTCCTACTACTTTGTCAGAAAATGCAAGAAATGTCAAGTTCATAGCGACTTGATACATGCACCAGCTCAGGAACTGCAACCAATCATGACACCATGGCCTTTCTGTCAATGGGGCCTTGAACTTGTGGGTAAGATTCATCCATCTTCATCCAATGGCCACAAATTCATTATTACCACCACTGAATATTTCACAAAGTGGATCGAAGCTGTTCCACTTACCCAAGTCACCGGCAAGCAGATCGCCTCATTCATCCTCAACTACATCATCTGCCGGTATGGTGTGCCCATGTCCATCATCACAGATAACGGTCTTCCTTTCAAAAATCAGGATGTTCGTGAACTTTGTGATAAATTTCATATCCAACACCGCTTTTCCACTCCCTATTACCCACAAGGCAATGGTCAGGCCGAAGCATCCAATAAAAACATATTGAGGATCCTAAAGAAGATAGTCAATGATGCCGGCTATGATTGGCATGTTCAACTAAATCCAGTGCTATGGGCATATCGAACTAGCATTCAAACCCCTACAGGTGCAACTCCTTATTCATTGGTCTATGGTGCAAAAGCTATCTTGCCTATTGAGGTTGAGATACCATCACTATGGGTTTCCTTGCACAATCTCATTGATGATGAAGCTTACAAAGTCTCACGTCTTCAGGACTTAGAGTTACTTGATGAGAAGCGACAAGCTGCATACAACCATCTCAAAGCCTATCAGCAGCGCATGAGCAGAAGCTACAATCACCGAGTTAGACCTCGTACATTTGAGGTAGGTGATCTTGTTCTACGAGAGAATCCTCGTAACCAACCAAACCGAGAACATCAGGGCAAGTTTGAATCAAACTGGCTAGGCCCATATGTTGTCACTATTTTGTTCGGGTCCGGGGCATATCAGTTAGCTACATCAGAAGGAGAACCGCTCGCAGATCCAATTAACAGCATGCACCTCAAACGGTTTTATACCTAAGTTGTATAGAGCATCAGGCTCCCCTACATACCAGAAAATACCAAAAACATTCAGAAAAATGTCTTGAAGAAAATACAAACACATTCAAAAAAAGTAAAGAAAAATCATGCATCCAAATGGTGAACAACCACTCCGGTGGCACCTTGGGTAAGTACGGTGGTGAAAACCTAGCAAATAGGTGCCACTCATAAAGGCTATGGCTCCATTGTCTTTCAGACTTGTTGCGATCACATCTACTTCATACATACATCCATCCATCCATCAACCATGGCTTTTTATTCCTCTGCAATTATGATAGTACTCCATACATCTTGCATCCCACTTTTTCATAGTCATGTCTAAAACTGGGGGCAATGCCTTTAACCTATTGATGGAAGTGGATTCTACATTGTCTTATGATTCATTAAGTTCTTCATTCAAACAATCATCAAAAATCCAAAAACATTAAAAAATATCTCGCAAAAATACCGAAAACATTCAAAACAATTCAAAATCCAAAAACATCGACAAAACATTGAAAAATCACACAAAAACATGACAACACCTTGTACATACCCATCCATGCAGATACCAAAATAAACATTGACAAACTACTCACACAATGACCATTTACCAATCAACCACACAATCGACATCAACAATCAAAACTGTCTTCAACAAGGATGCATCCTTCCTTACCAAAATAAAGACAAAAGTGACATTTTCTTTGACAAGAAAATTATGTTAAGCTATCAAATACTTGGTTGATTTGTGAGTACAATCGTTCATTTATCTGTATTAGGATCTTGCAGCATTGTTTTGTATCGTTTGCGCATTATTTTCGATGAAGTTCTGGGGCATGTACTAATGGTGTCTACATGGGAAGTTCACTAAGCTATGTGATCATAGGCAAAAATACAATCATAGATCACTACAGCTTGCTGACTACAATGTATACCTCGACCATATGAGCATGAACCATTACCAAGGATCCATATTCTTTATTCTTTATGTATATATTGTTTGTTTGCAGGTACAATTCTCTTTCTTTGGTTCCTCCTACCTCATCCAAACTGGATAAAGGTTTTATCTCTTATTACGGTATGCACTTGTCTCAGGATATGATCAGCCTAAGATCAAGGAGGACGATCCAAGTCATGCATGAAAGGAGATAATCCTTGTTTGTTCCGCAAGCAATACTCAGGTCAACTTAACTTGCTATATCAAAATCCATGTAAGAAATACTCTGGTCATCTTGAATCTTTATGTCAAGTTGCTTGTATTTTCTTACAACATTTTAAAGCTCAATGATGAAAAGTAAAGCACCATGGATCATCATTCCATCTCATTTGTATATACTGCATTCCATCCATCCATACATTCATAAATAGCTGCATATCATTCATACATAGTAATGACAATGGATACTCTATTTTCCTCTTCTTCCATCGGAATGTAATAGGTCCTCCATTTCTTCTATCTAACATTGAACCCCTCCCCACCCTCCCCATCTCGATAATCACCATCACATACCCTACATCGTGTCCCAATCAACCTAATCAAGCCACGTTCATCACCATCCATCTCTAAATAGGAGGGATTGTGTTTCCTATCCTAAGTCATCCAATAAGTCAAGAAAGTTACTCTATCTGCATAGATACATCGACTCACACACACCTAGACTATCAACAGATACTCTGATCAAGTATCTTTGGGTCTCAACAGGTAATCAATTATGGTAATCCTAGACTACATCAGGCATTTATCATAATGACCTAGTCTCAACGGGGTTGCCATGATTTCCCACAACCATCCATCACACGCACACACTATCAATTGATCAACCAATCAAACACAATCCAACAGATAATTACATCAATTGTCTATGTCTTAACGAGTGTTTTGCTTCATATACCTTGACTTCATCGAGCAATTATATCAATTGTCTAAGTCACATCAGGTCACTTTGATTCACTTACTCAGACTTTATCATGTCCAAGCGACCAACTGACATCAACTGTCACGCTTTGACTTGATCGGGGCAATTAAACCAATTGCACCAGATTGTCCAACCAATTTTGATCAATTGTATAGCATCAATCCAAACCCCACACTACATCTACTATGTATCTCTTGCATGACTTCAGGGTACTCATTGGCTTGTTGTTTCTTCATATTCACTCCATTTTCTCCCATTCTTTCATCATTAGTTCTAATTTCTTCTATTCTACCTCCCTTCCACTTTTCATTCTTTTTCGAGAGATCGCCTGATTTTTCAAAAAAAAAAAAAATTCAGCCCATCTCTCGAGGGGGCATACCACCTATTAAATTTACATTTTATGGGGCATATTTCTTCACACCTATTTTTCTTTCTTTGAAACGATGCGATAAACTGCACCATCTCAAAGAGAGGCAAATGTAGTCACATAAATCTGTCCACTTAATTAAATGAATACTTAGTATTTATTTGATTATTTAACCATCAATTAATGAATTAATTAAATTAATATTTAATTAATTCATCTTAACCCTCTTCTCCTATTAATTAAATAAATTATTCAATTTATTTGATTTAATTCACTTAACCAAATTCAAACCATTAATTAAATAAATAAATCATATTTGTTTAATTAAATCTTCTCTCACATTTAAATAAATTAATATTTATTTAAATCCCCCAAAATCCCACCTCTCACATTTAAATAAATTAACATTTATTTAAATCACCTTTATCCTCTACGCACTTGTATTTTCCTACAAATGCAAGTTGCACAATTATTTTAAATAAATAATTTATTTAAATCACCTTTATCCTCCACCCACTTGCATTTTCCTACAAAAGCAAGTTGCACAACTATTTTAAATAAATTATTTATTTAAAATCCTATTTATCCTCACCCACTTGAAACCTTTAATGGTTTCCCTTAAAGTATTCAAACTTGATGGCTTTAAAGTCTTCAAACTTGATGGCTTCCTTATATAGTCTTCTTAAGCCTAATGGTTTCCCTTAAAGTCTTCAAACTTGATGGCTTTAAAGTCTTCAAACTTAATGGCTTCCCTTAAAGTCTTCTTAAGACTTTAATGGTTTTCCTTAAAGTCTTCAAGCCTTTAATGGTTTCCCTCAAAGTCTTCAAGCATTTTAATGCTTTATCTTCATTTTTCTCATTTAAATAAATTAATATTTATTTGAATATTTATCCAAATGCAAATTACACGATTTAATTGAAATAAATGATTTTATTTTAATTGAAAATACCAAAATTTCTCCCACTTGCATTTTCCTACAAAATCCACTTGCATGCCTAAACCCCTTCTAGAATTTTCTAATCACTTCAAAATAACTTAACCCCTTCTCTAAACTTTGTCACATTCCTAAGCAAAAGGGAAGTCACTTCTCAAACCCTCAAAGTCTTTGATAACCATTAAAGGCTTTCAACCTTCAACCACTAAATGGCTCAAAGTCTTTGATAACCATTGAAGGCTTTCAACCTTCAACCACTTAATCCTCAAAGTCTCCAATAATCATTAATGGTTACCTCAAACCCTCCCACATGGTTAAAACATTTGTTTTGACTCAACCTCTACCCAACCCAAAGGTCTCATCAGACCATTAATGCTTTGACCATGATTATCTCTTAAACATTTGCACAAAGGTTTATCCTTGGATTAACTCTTAATCCAGTGGGTAATCTTAATTTGGACTTGACCCTTAGCCTCTAGATAACCATGAGGTCTTCTCAGGCCTTTAATGCCTCCAACCTCTTCTCTCAACCCAATCCTATGTTGACACTTGTCACCATTTTATTGGTGCCAATTGTGCACATGGATCCCCAACTTTCAAACTTGGCCCTTGATTAAACCATTCAATCTTAACCCTTCATTTCCCCATTTCTTCTATAAATAGAACCCTTCTCCTCAAGCAAAAGGAAGCATTAGAGTATTGTTGTTATACTGGCATTAGCATAGAGCTTTTTCATAGCATCACTATCTATTGTTGCATAATATTTGCTTATCATATTCAATCATCTTGAATCTCCATGTGGCATCCATGGCTAGTGCTAAAAGCTGAGAGCTACACTCATTTGGGACTTGGAGAGGAGAGGAACAAGGGAGGAGCAACTATGAGCATCTTGATTAGCTATTTTATTCTATGTTTATATGCTTTCTATTTCATGCTTAATATCTCTCTTGATATGCCTGTTTAGGATAATCTTTTGTTGCTAACACTAACGTTTGTTTCTTATGCTCTTGTGTGTGTTGCCATCAAACAGATTTTCTAATCCTTTTTGCAGAGCATCAAATAGTTTAGTAGGAAATTTATTCCATTTTTAGGCATTTAAAATAAAAATAAATAGGAAAGGCATTAACTAGATTTGCATGCATATTGTAGATTAAAATTAAATTTTATAATTCTCTTTTCTGTAAAACAATAAAGTACAATATAGTTCTAGAAAATATCCTTCCATTAAGCAGACTTATTATTATACTTCCTTTCCTACAATTGTAAATCAGAATTTTCCATGATTTCGATGTTATTTTAAGAGAAGATATAATAATATAAGTTATAAATAAATATATATATATTTGTATACATGTAGAATTCATGTATATATTTATATATACTTATATATAAAACATATCATAAAAATACCCTGCAAAACAAATGAAGATGTAAACCTAAGTATATATATACCATTATATATATATATATGAATATATACGTATGAAATTGTATATATATATATAGAAATATACATATAGATTTATTTAACTTAATGAATTACCTTTGTTCTTTGTTTTAAAAAAAAAATTTGCATGTAAAATATATTGGAATATATATATATATATATATATATATTAAATAAACAAAAAAATATATATATAAAAAATATAAAAAAAAAATGGGGGGAATGGGCCGAGCACTGTGCATCGCACAGTGATCGGTGGGCAAGCTGCGCACTATGCAATGCACAGTGGTCGGCGGAGCCGCACACTGTGCAATGGACGGCGGTGCCGCACATTGTGCAGTGCACAGTGGATGGAGGGGTCGCACACTGTGCACTGCACAGTGGGCGGCCATGGCTGAGCCGCCTCCAAGAAACCCACTGCCTCTTCCACATTCGGCCCGCTAGAAATAAAAAACACCGCCGACCCTACATAAAACACCGAGCACCCCCCCTGCTAAACATAGGAAGTAAAATGGAACCCTGGCCCGGTTAGGGCTAGGGTAAATAAGTAAAGTGTGATGTTTTAAAAAAAATATATATATATATATAAATAGGAAATAAAGAAAGGGTTAGGGTTAAATGGAGAATAAAGACATAAATAATTATATATATATATATATATATATATATATATATATATATATATATATATATATATATATATATATATATATATATATATATATAATTATAAGAATGGTGTAGATAATAGATATTAATGGGTTCTCTAGGAGCTAAATTATTTGAATGAAAATGAGTACGTTGTATTAATATTTGCTAAGGAAAGAATATATCTAACTTAGTTACATATAATAAAGATATTTAGAATACATTATGTGTATTAATGGTAAATCAACTATTTAATTAAGAGTTGGTTGTCAATCATGGAACTATAAAAGGAAAGGATTGTGTTCTTTTGATTTTAATAAAAATAAACTTATGGGAAACATTTATTAAAAAATTAATTGACACTGAAATCGATTATTTTAATTATTGATTTAAAACTGGATTTTAGACTATATAGTCTTATTTGAGATTAAATTTATCTTCATCTACATTTTTAACGAGTTGAATTTAATTAAACTATTGACTATGTTTGATGCAAAAATAAATTAAATCATTTAGTTTTCCGCAAATAAATTTTAATTAATTTCGTTACTTAGAGTAGTATCAGAGTTAGCTCGAATAATGATATAGCAAACATGTTAATGCATGTCGGGTTAGCGAACTTTGTTAATTAATTAGTATTTAAAGAAAAAAAAATCATCTCGTTTTTGCCCTAAATTTTGGGCATGACATTTTGGTATCAGAGCAAGGTTTCCACAATAGGAACCTTACTCCACTTACGTTTCGCCTTAGATTATTCAAAATTAATCTTGTTAAATTGATTTTATAAGACATTTAAATATAATTGAATTAATATTATTCTAAAAATAAATTAATTATTTATTTTGGCTTATTTTCCTCTTAGGATGCCTCCGACAACGGGACAAGCTCACAAGCGCAAACAGGGTCCTAGACGTGTGCGCATAGCATGCAAAGAGGTAGTGAGGGAGGCATCGGTTCCAAAAGAGAGCCTAGGAGCACCTCCCAAACAGCCAAATGAACCTAACCGAGACCTCTTAGTAGCAATACAGAATCTTATTGGCATAGTTGAGGAAAGGATCCCAGCAGAGAACCCTCAGATTAGAAGTCGTGACTCTAGGAGTCATAGATCTGTTGATAGAGAACTAAGCAGGAGCCCAACTCCTATTCTTGTAGAGAGTCAGGGTGGAAATGAGCCAGAGTTTGTGCATATGCCAGGACCACCTCCAGCGGTGGAACCAGTTTATTTTGAGAGAGCTTGTCGGGATCTAGGGGATCTTATCAAGGAAGTCATGCACCTCCAGCCACCATCCTTTAGAGGTTCTACTGGCGGGGTAGAGGCTGAGGCATGGCTTTTGAGTCTTGAGAGGTGCTTTGCGTTGTGTTCTTACGAGAGCAACCTGAAAGCATGTGTCGCAGTTCATCTACTGAGAGGGTCAGCCTCCACTTGGTGGAGACAGGAAGAGTACAAATGCGGATTAGTTCTTGATACTCTCACTTGGGAAATATTCATAGAGAGGTTCCGCGAGAGGTACCTATCAAAACACTTCAAACAGCATTGTATAGATGAATTTCATGATCTCCAACAAAAAAGGCTTGTCAGTAACCCAGTATGAGAGTAAATTCTTTGAGCTGTTGCCTTATGTAGATTATCTAAAGGATGAGTAACTTCTTGTAAACCACTTCATCAGAGGGTTGAATGTCAGTGTAGCCAGGCCTGTTAGGATGTTTGCTCCAGAGAGCCTTCGGGTCACTATGGAGAAGGCACTAATTGCCAAGGAAATTCAGGTCAGACCACACGACAATAGGGATCGGTTTCAGAACTGAAATCCCACACCTCAGACTTATGGATTCTAGAAACCACATTGGAAAGGAAACAACCAAAATTCTCAGGGGTTCTCCAAACCCCCTCCTCCGCAACAGACACCACAGAACCAGAGGCAGAAGCCTCCACAGTATCAGTAGGGCTCCAAGCCCAAATAGTGGTAGACTCAGGGACAGAGACATGATCAGAGAGCATAGGGGCAGTACACACAGCCGACGAGGACTCAACAGTCCTCCAGGGGTGGGTACAGCGGATCCAGTAGGACAGGAGGTCAGGCTTTCTCTAGGCCTCAGGGCACCCAGTTTCAAGCACGAGGTGCTTGCTTTACATGTGGAGCCACCAAGGCATATGGCAAGGGATTTCCCTCAGGGTTAGGTGGCAGGGAATCAATGGATGGCTGCTTCAGAGCTGATAGTTGGTGATATGGGCAGATCCCATAGAGTATTCATAGTGGTTGACAACCGCTAGGCTAAGCATCAGGCCATGGTTATCGAATCTACAGGTATGATCAAAGGTAAAAATGTATCTATTTTGTTTGATTCAGGAGCTACTGACTCCTTTAGATCTCCATTGGTTGTGGAGCGTTACGGGCTAGTGGCAGCTAGACAGGGTGTCAGTTGGGAAGTGGAATTAGCTTCAGGGGCTAGAGTGTTAGTGGAATCACAGGTTAGGGCATGTCAGCTACAGAATGGCAAGACCACCACTTTAGTAGACCTTAGAGTGACTCCACTTGGATCTTACGAAATTGTACTTGGCATGGATTGGCTTTATTCCCATAGAGCCAGGATGGATTGATGCCTGAAAAAGATCGAGTGTGAGGATGATCATGGTTCGCCCATAGTTATCACCGGAATCAAAAGGCCCATGTCTCTTTGTATGATCTCCGCAATGCAGCTTAAGTGGAGCATGTGAAAGGGATGTCAGCTTTTTGCTATCACTATTAGTGACAGAGGAGAAGAGGAAGAAAAAGAAACATCACTTGATGACCATCCTATCCTTAAGAGATATTCAGATGTTTTTCCTTCAGAGTTACCAGGAATGTTGCCCCGTAGAGAGATTGATTTTCATATAGACCTAGTACCAGTAGTCGAGCCAGTTTCTAGGGCACCTTATAGGATGACCACAAATGAACTTAATGAACTTAAAATACAGCTTGAGGACCTCCTTGAGAAGGGTCATATTCATCCTAGCGTATCCCCTTGGGGTGCACCAGTCATCTTCGTTAAGAAGAAGGATGGATCTCTCTGATTATGTATGGATTATCGGCAGCTAAATAATGTAGCCATCAAGAACCGATATCCTTTGCCCAAAATTGATGATTTATTTGACCAGCTTTAGGGTGCCAACGTCTTTTCCAAAATAGATCTGAAGTTAGGATACCATCAGCTAAGAATAGTGGAGAGTGATATCCACAAGACCGCATTTCGCACTAGATATGGTCACTATGGGTTCACTATAGTCCCATTTGGACTTACGAATGCCTTAGCAGTTTTTATGAGCCTCATGAATGGGGTGTTCCATACATTTCTAGACCATTTTGTTATTGTGTTTCTCGATGATATACTGATATATTCTCGAAATGAGAAGGAGCATGAGGAGCACCTGAAACAGGTATTGTAGTGTTTGCGGGATAACTAATTGTTTGGCAGTTTGTCGAAGTGTGCTTTCTTTCAGTCAGAGGTCAAATACCTTGGGCATATTATTTCTGATGATGGGATCTCAGATAACCCATCAAATATTAGGGCTATTATGGATTGGCCAGCGCCAACCAGTGTGACAGAGGTCAAGAGTTTCATGGGCTTAGCAGGGTATTACCGACATTTTGTCAAGGGATTCTCTAGAGTCGCACACCCTATTACTTCTCTTCAGCGTAAAGGGAAGAAATTTGAGTGGACAAAGAAGTGTGAGAAGGCCTTTCAGGAACTCAAAAAGGCACTTACTAGCACTCCTATCCTTATTGTACCAGATCCCATAGCTGATTTCATGGTTTGTATAGATGCTTCACTAGAGGGTTTAGGGGCAGTTCTTATGCAGGATGGTAGGGCCATAGCTTTCGCGTCTAGGAAACTTAAGACTCATGAACTTAATTATCCCACTCATGACCTTGAACTCATAGCAGTAGTGCATGCACTTGTGAGGTGGAGACACTTCCTTTTAGCTCATCACTTCGAGCTGCATTCAGATCATCAGAGTCTTTAGTACATTTTCACTCAGCCAAACCTTAATGCACGTCAGAGGAGATGGATGGAGTTCTTATGTGAATATGATTTTGACGTTCACTACATCAAAGGAAAAGAAAATGTAGTTACAGATGCTTTGAGTAGGAGACGTCATGAGGTTTACACCATATCTATGGGCATGGATTTGAGCGACCTTATACTATAGCACTTGCCAGAGGATGGATGGTATGCAGAGGTTGGTCAAGTAATACGATCTTAGGTTACTCTAGAAGGGAAATATGTGGATTATTCTTTGGAGTCTAATGGACTGTTATGCCACAGAGGGCACATTTATGTACCTTCCTCCAGAGGGTTGCAAGAGTTCATTGTCACGGAGGCTCATAGAGCTCCTTATGCAGCACATCCTGAGGTTAAAAAGTTGCATGCTGACTTGAGGCAGTTATATCATTGGTCGGGAATGTAGCAACTCATTGCTGAGATAGTAGCTCGATGCCTCGAGTGTCAGAGAGTAAAGGCGGAGCACAGCCATCTAGGTGGGTTGCTCCAGTCTTATGCTATACTAGAGTGGAAGTGGGATACTATATCCATGGATTTCATCATTGGTCTTCCTATGTCTTCTCGTCGCCATGATGCTATCTTGGTGACAGTTGACAAGTTGACCAAAGTACCTCACTTTTCACCAGTCCGTACTACTTTCACAGCTCCAGTAGTAGCACAGGTGTTCTTGCGAGACATTGTTAGACTTCATGGCATGCCCCGCAAGATTATTTCTGATAGGGATTCTCTTTTCACTTCTTCCTTTTGGAAGTCATTACAGGCAGCTATGGGCACTAAGCTCAATTTCAATACAGCCTATCACCCAGAAATAGATGGTCAGACAAAGAGGGTCAATCAGGTGTTAGAGGATATGCTTCGCATGTACATCATGGATCATCAGACCCAATGGGAGGAGTATCTTCCCTTAGTGGAGTTTTCCTATAACAGTGGGCATCACACTTCTTTGGGGATGCCACCCTATCACGAATTATATGGCAGGCCTTGTAGGACGCCCTTGAGTTGGGATCGCATAGAGAACAGAGTTTCTATTGGTCCAGAGATAGTTCAGGATATGGAACAGTAGGTGGATTTGATTAGGCAGTGTCTCAGAGAGGCTCAGGATAGATAGAAGAAATATGCTGATGCAAAGAGGATAGATCATAGCTACTTGGTTGGAGATAGAGTCTTCTTGAGGGTGCGACCGCATAAGAGTCCAATCCATTACGGAAAGGGTTCTAAGCTTGCACCTTGCTTTGTAGGACCTTTTGAGATTTTTGAGAGGATAGGCCCAGTTGCCTATCATTTAGCATTGCCACCTAGTCTGGCATGCATCCATGATGTGTTTCATGTATCAGTTTTGAGAAAATATATCTATGATGAGTCTCACATTTTAGATTGGGATGCCTTGCAGGTGGAGTCAGATGGGTAGCTAGCTTTGAAGCCCATTCGCATTTTGGCATGCCAGATGCTGGACCAGGTTAGGGTCCAGTGGGATTGTTATGATGAAGTTACGGCTTCATGGGAGGATGTAGTACGTATGAGATCAGAGTACCCCCACCTCTTTGATTTATGTTTTATTTTTTTTGTCTCTTGGTGGGAAAGTGTTCAACTATAGTTTGTTCATGTAGTGTAACACGATGTCATAAATACCTTGGGAAAAGAATCTTTGGGGTGGTCAACATATGTTTGACCCGAAAATAAACTTCAGAGGGGTTTAAAATGGGTTAAATGAACACCTAGGGGTAGTTTAATAGGGTTTCCTAAAGCCCATAAGGTATACCTAAGGGTTAGGGGTAATTTTAGGCAAGTTTCTACTCCTAAGTGACCTTTTTGATATTCTAAAATTTGGCTTTTCTGAGTTGTGCGAAAATTGAAATTAGAAGTTTGAATCTAGTTGTAAACTTTCCTATTCAAATGAGAGTTCTCTTTCCCATTCTGTCTTACCTTCCTTTTTAGTTTTTAGAAACTTGTGAGAACTAAGAGAGTGAGCTTCTTAAGCAAGAATTTGAAAATTTGAGGGTAATCACCCACTCTCCATTTTTTGAGACGAGAATTTTTGAAAAGAATAGAATAGATTTGAATAAAAAATTTGGCTAAGGGTAGAAGAAGAAGATCCGTGGATTTGGGTATCTCTTCCTCAAATACTATCCTACCTTTGGGCAAATTAAGGTTGGTCACATTCTTCTTTAAAATGACTTCTTTTTTCATGTGTTTGAAAGTATGTTGGTGTAAAAAAAAAAAAATCTGTTTTCTTGTATGTCCTTTTTGGGAATTTCATTTGGTATTTTGCATTATGTTTTGTATGTGTTTTTGGGAGTTTTTTCAAGACCTCTTACTCTTGGGAGAGAAGAGGATCTTGTGGGTGGTAGAAGTGACAACCCTTGAGTGAGAGACTCTCGTTTTGAGAGCGATCACAAGGGATTTTTGTGTGACCCTTACTGCATGGCCTGTTTGTGCAATGGGGGTCATAAGGAGGGATATAAGGCTAGAATGCCTTGGGGGGGCATAAGGAATAAGGGGTGGAAATTCTTGATGTATTTATTGTGCCATGAGGTGGCTACATGTTTTCCATACTTGCAGTTCTCCTCAGGGTATTGGTCCACTACCATCCTTGAAATGGTCATCACCAAAGTGTGGTGCAGTGTAGCCAAGTTGGGAGTGTGTTTGAAAATCTATGTGTTTTTTGTCTTCTATGTGTCTGCATGTTTGTTACCCGTCTAGGGCTTGGTTCTCCGAGCTCAGGGGTGGCTACCAGTTCACCTAGGGTGGGAGGTGAGCACTCCATGGTCATATTTGTGATTTATTATGCAGGATTGTCGAGAGAAAAGCATAGGACAAGTGAAAAGTTGCAGGAGATTATTGTTGTAGAAATTTAATTTGCAGTTGTATTTATTAGTTTAAAAAAAAAAAAAAAGATATACCCTCAATTGTTGAAATGAGAGGCAAGTTGTAAATTTGAAATATAGACATGAGATTTGTTATTGTATTTAAATAAAGAAACATCTTGCAAATTTTGCAGAATATCTTTAGGATTGTAAAAAGCTAGATACATCCATATTTTCTATTTGAAAAGAAATACCTTTGAATTGCATGCAATAGTTGTTATCACTGATTAAAAATGGGTTTTTCTTTTCCCATAATTGGCTATGGTTTTTTGAAATTTTGAGTAGGGCACTTTTTAAATTGCTTCAGCTCTGTGTAGGGTCTTGAGGGTTTAGGGTTTTTTATTTTAAATTGCATAATGTCTATTTAAAACCCTCTGGTTTCTATTCTTTCATTACTTTATCCACTTAAGTAATGGGTCATGGGACTGCAGGAAGTGTCCCCCCTTGTCGTTTGCCTAGGCGGTCATGTTAATTAGTCACAAAAAATTTATGCCTTATGTGTATTCCTCCTAAAGTTGTCGGGTCTAGTAACTAGTGTGCATCTCGCGGATGGATCTACGACTTTTGCTATTTCGCTAGGCGAAGTTGCGCATAGTTTAAAACCAGTGAAGTTGTGAAAATGGCGTGGCATGCCAACTGAGCGGTTTAGCTAGTTGATGAGAGAAAGTAAAATGGTGGCATGTGGCATAAGCCACAACCATCAGCAGGTCGGGATTAAAGGTTAAAAGGCGGGCCCCAGAGGTGAGTCAGGTTGCAAGTTAGGAGATGACCTGGCGGATACAAGTGTCAAGAATTAATTGGAGCCTAGTGCTTTCTCTCGGCGAGTAAAAAAAGTGACATGTCAGCTCTGAAGATGACTGGACGCCAGGTGTTCAAAGTGAGTCAAAGGGCCCACCCTTCCCAGAGCCTATTTAGATGGTTAAAAGCTGATCAACTAAAAAATGATCTAACAGCCCATGCTATTTCGCAAGGGTAAGATGCTCGTGCTTTATACCCTGCGAAATAGCAAAAGTGAACAAGAATTGTCCATGTGTCATGATGGATGGCAACGTGTCCGGCAACACGTGGTCTTAGAAGAAAGTTGTGGGCCCGCCAAGGTGGAACCGGAGGTATAAGAGAAAGACACGTAGCCAGCGTTAAGTTGAATGTGAAAGGCATTTCAAGGCTAGTGGTTGAGTGCCACGTGGTAGAACATAGCCAATAGAGAAGCGGGACCCAGCGTGGAGCCAAAGCTGTTAGTTAGTATAACGCTCGATCAAGTTTCTTTTGATTGGACGGTCGGCGCTATTTCGCAGGACCAAGCTGCTCGATAGTTATGCTTCGTGAAGTTGCCAAAGAGAAAAATGAAAGACTTGAAGTAATGTTGTGACCCGTTGGAGTGAAAAATATTAATTCTCCTATGAATTCAATTTTGAAGGGATGGTCGAAGCATGCGGAATCAATGTTGTAGTTAAGACCCTGGGTACAATATATGATTTCCCATCAACTGCGTGAAGATATCTTTTAAAGAATTTTTGCAGAGGAGCAGATGTAGAGCTATCTTCTTCAAGTATAGAGCAAGTCAGTTCAGTTACAGAGCAAATTCCTTCAAGTTAAGAACAGGTTTTCTTGTACTCTTGTGTAGCAATTACTGTGTGGTGTGTTTTAGAGAAGATATTGATTTGTCATAGAAGTATTTAGGAGCAGTATTCTTTTCTTACATTTTTTTTTAAATGGTTCCTAAAAGAGAATTTTCTGGCAAAGTCAATTATTGAGAAAGAAGTGTCTGTGATGATTTTCTGGAACAGTTGACGTTGTCAACTAATCAAGCATCGAAGAAAAAGGAACTAGTGCCTAGAGCTCCCTGTTTAAAGATAGGAGAAGGACTATATGACAAGGGTAACTGGTTGAGAGACCCACAGGTTGGATTCTTTGGGTTGGGGTTATTTAAGATTGGATTTGGAATGAGAAATTCTCTGGCCCCGCAAAACAGGATTTGAGAATTAGATGTTGGGAAATTGGTAGTCCCAAGAGTATTTATGGATATAGATTTGTTGACCCAAATTGCACTCAACTATGATCTAGTCACAAGAAGCATTCGGGATATAAATGGAAAAACCCTTATTGAGATTAATGCTGAAGAATTCACAAATGCTTTTGGGCTTAATGAGTTCACCAATTTTCTAGAGCCCATAAATTTCAAGTCATTAGCTCAAATTTATAGTGCACAGAGGAGTCATCTCAGGAATGGGCCTCTCAAGGAGTTTTTTGTGAAGATAGGTGGGTTGACAGTTGTAGGACCCAACATAGAAGAGCCCTTTTCATTGAGTATGTTCACCCTTAGGGCTAAAGGAATGTATTGGGCACTTTGCCAAGTTTTGGGAGAAGATGCTGAAGCAAATATGCCAAATCACTACCTATTAATGATTGCTCAGATTTTGAATCCTTCTCTTGCAATTACCTTTGATTATGCTTCCTTCATTGCAAATGCTATCCATGGAGGGTTAACAGGAATAAAGAATGGAAAGGTGGATAGGCCTTTCAGATGGTACTCACTCCTGATGCATCTATTTCTTTTCAAAGGTGGTGATTACTTTTCCAGTGGATTGGACCTTGTCAAGGAGAAAGAAGGAGAAAAGATGCCAGTACAACTATGGAGTACTGTGTTGTCATGGGATAGGGAGGATGCCAGTTTCTTGAAGTTTGACAAATACTTTGCATCCAAGATCAGGACTCTCCTTTGCTCAAAAAACCCAAGAATCCCCAAGGTTCTTTTGGAATTCATAAGACCAAAAGAATTCATAGAGAACATAAAAATTGTTCACAATTGGGGCGACATTTATTTGTATCTAGTCTCGACAGTTTTCAGAGTGTTTGGTTTTAGAGGCACCCCATTCTTGCTATCTTACCAGGTCCCTCTCAAAGTGGGAATTGCAGAGATCCTTAGACAAATTGGTGGTGTACAAGAGGCAGAGCTGACAGGCAGGGGTAGAGGGACTATTTTCCCTACAGCAACCATAGCCCACCAATTTGTAATAACAAAAGGAGGTTGGAATTACTTTGAGGACTTTCTCAAGCCTTATCATTTGTCTACTATAGTATCTAGGTGTGCTGATCCAGAAGACTTCTTCAACAACAAGTTTAGAAAGAAAGCAACATGCAGAGGTAGGCCTCATCAATTTCAGTTTCCTAAAGACCTCGTCAGAAATGAGTTTGATCTAGATGAGCAGGATCTGAGGAAAGAGAAATGGGTGGCTTATAAGAAAGCCTTGGATTTTGTGCATCAGTTTGATGCCAGCTATGACCCATTGTCTAGTTTCTTCCCTCTTGAGGAGAAAATAAAGTTTTTAATTGTTTGTTTTGAGGATGTGATGCAGACCCTAAAGGAGAAGAGGGAAGCTATAATCAAAAGCAACCCTAAAAAGGTGAGAGTGATCCTAAGTAGGTTAGCTTCCAGCAAAGCAATCCCTCCTGGTGATTATACACTACACAAGAAATCTAGTTATAGTGTGCTGATGCCTACAATAGGGGAGTCGTCTACCTCTAAAGGAAAGAGGAAGATACAAGATGTCATTGACATCCAAGAGAGCCCAAAGAAGCAAAGGGTAGGGAAAGAAGTACAATTGGATGAACCTTTGTATTCCCCATCCCAATCCCCTATCCATATAGGAGATGAGCAAGCAGCAGCTGAGCAACTCCTACAGTTAGGTAGTCTAGGGGAAATTGCCTACACTTATGATGAAGTGGAGGAAGGGATGCTAGAAGAACCCCTTGCTATTGAAATGGAGATTACCACCACTGAACTCAAAGGCCAGGAGTGGGATCCTTAGATAAAGTAGGCAAGTAATGCCTTCTTGGCTGACAACAATTTTGTCACATCAGAAGCATTTATGCAGTTTATATGGAAACAAAACATAGATAAATATAATGCTAGATGTGAAAAGAGAAAAAGTGAGCAGCCTAATAAAGATCCAATCCTAGTAGAAGAGGAAATAAAGCAAGAGATGATGGAAGAGTTCAAAACCATCACCCCCGAGCAAGGGAGAGATATGGTGGCACAAGCTGGAGTGCTTATTTTACCCGAGTGGGATATAGCAGATGCCCTGGTACTAGACGTAGTGAGGAAGCAGACCAAACCCATGGAGGGAATTACTTTCAGTAAGGATAGTGATGGAATTGTCATGTGGTCTCTCAAGAGAAATGAGAGTAAGAAGAGAAAAGATACCCCAAGGTCAAGTTACCTTGGTGGGATGATGGTGAAAAGAGTGCAGAGTACAGGGGTAGTGGAAGTTGAGACTGTAAAATTTAGTGTTGCAGTAGCAAAAAAGGAAGCCAAAGAGAAAGAGATCCTCCAAGTCAAGTTGGAAACAATTTTGAAGGCCTATAACAGTGCTAAAGAGGAGGTAAGAGGTAAGGATAGCATCATTGCTAAGCTGCAGAGCCAGTTGACTGGACAATACCATCAAGATGAGTCTTCAACACTGATGATCTCCTTGTCTCCTGCAAGACCTCCACCTACTAGCCCTATCATTTAGTTTCCACCATCTCTAGCACCCTCCAGCTCTCAAATGGTTGAAATTACTCCTCAAGAATTAGAAAACTTAAAACAGGCTCAGGCCTTATATGCAAAGAAGTATGAGGAGAGAGTAAGGGCTACAATTTCTAGTTTTGCAGATACAATGAATGCCTCATTGCTCTACAACAATGTAGGTAAAATTTTGGATATATGGAATGAGCTTAGGGGAGACAAGGCCATTTTGACACCTATTTTTGACAAATGGAGGCCTAGGGAGTAAGATTTAGATTTTATGTGTGTATCTTGTGATGAAGAAATGGCCAATCCTATTATTAGATCCACTTCTAACATCACTAAAGATTTAGTACAATTAGCAGCAGGGGTGGATAATGTTGATAGGAAAGTTAATTTGTGCAAAAAGGAATATGCTAATCAAGTTTTTGAATTGCTCCTAGGAGTTTTTACTAGCCCAGATCAGCTGAAAGACAAACAAATGTGGCTTAAGGAGGTAGAAGCCAAGCTGTTAGCAAGAATTAAGGGAATTATTTATCTAGATGATGCTTCTTTCTTTGTTTTGACAATACAAGAGATAGAGAAAATTAAGTCACATTATGGTTTTCTCAATTCAGAAGTCAACAAAATAAGAAACTCTTAGAAAAGGTTGACCAAGGCTAAGGATAAAGTGATTAATTTCTCATAGCTGACAGAAGATGTGTATGATGAGTGGACAACAAAATATGCCACCCATGATCCAAAATAGTTGGAGAGTGCCCCTGAAAAGGTAGAAGAGGTTGCAACTGAACAACTTGTTGAAGAAACTATAGAGGCCGAAAGGAGCTTATAACTATTTTTGTGAAAATCTTGTAACCTCTTTGTTTTGAAAGAAATGATTGTAACAAACTCTCCTTGAGAAGTCCGAAGCTTTCTACATCCATGTTGTTATAAATGGATACTAGGACTAGAGGAAAAGGGATCGCAAAAGAATTGTAAGAAAACGCTACAAAAATTTATCTGAGCTTTTCTAAGTCTAATGGAGAATATTCAAAACCTTCTTGTAATATTTCTTGAACTTAATATCAATATAGGGACCATTGGTTTTGAGTGAAGCTTTGTGTCATCTTCAAGTGTGTTTACAATTTGTTTACTATTTTCATTCTGAATAATCCAGGGTTATTTTGTTTGAATGAGATTGCAAGGCAATTTTCAGTAGAAGTGTTTGCTAGCTTTTCTCTTTAGGAGGGAAATTAAAGATGCGGGGATCACTCATACCAGTAAACTCTTTGGAAGAGACTTTGAATCTTGATGATCATAGTTTAATTTGGAATGCATAAATTTTTATAGGTGTCAGGCATATACAAGGATAAATAGAAACCAAGCCAATGGGATGCGTAAAGATATTTTATTTGAGGAGTATTATCTGAGTTTAGATGACTCTGTGACCTTGGATAAGGCACTGGTATTGATTGAGGTTGTTTATTGCATGTTTTGTTGATCGAAATGCTGAATTTAAGTATAATTTCCATTCTTTTGCTTTCAGTTAATTTCAAGGTGAATAGATCCACTGGTTTTCTGGACTGGTTTGCTGTGGGTTTATGTGTGAAAGTGTGAATTTAATTTACAAAGGTATACCTACATGGGCTCTGAGTAAGTCCAAAGTGTAGAAGGTTCAATCAAACCTTGTCATATGTTGTCTTGAAAATTTCCTTATCTTTGATGTCTCTTCTACACTGAGTTCAATCATGTTATTTTAAGGATGTTAAAGAAAATCAGATTTTGAGGACAACAAATGTGGCGACTCCACTGGGGACAGTCACATTAAAGATATAAACATAGATCTATGTTGAGGCTTATAAAGAAAATTGTTGTGTGTTTGTGGATTAGACTTCTTGTTTTCATAATTCCCATAGTTTTGTGGGTGGCGACTCTATTACTTTTGAACCATTCCTTGTGAGATACAAATATTTCTAAAAGGAAGACAAGCAAGATGCAAGGAGCAAAAAACACGAGATCATTCATGAAGAAACATCCTCGTGAAACCTTGCAAGAAGGTCTGCCAGAATAGTCACAAAGAGGCCATAAGAGATCTGTGTTGCATGAGCCATCAAATGCTGCTTGGGTGCAGAAAAACAATAATACTGGTAAGATGCCTGATCGACCTGTTTATGCAAAGTCTAATTCATCTTCCAGAGATTCAGAACATGATATATTAGGTTTCCATTCGGGATTGTTTGGAAATATTGATAAAGCACCCATTTTATATCAAGATTTATCTCATGTTAGTGTTTCTGCAAGAGATAGAACTATCTCAAATGTAATTAGGCACTCCGTTCCAAGGACAATTGATGGGAACATTAGTTTGATTGACATAGATCAAGTTAATGCATCAGACTCTGAAGGAAAATTCCCTGATGAAGATAAAGTTTCTCAAGAGATTGAAGACTTAAATAGAAGAGTCCATCACTTAATCTCCCTAAGAGCCCAAAAGGAAGCAAATAAGGAGAGGGAAGTTAAAGCCAAATTAATGGAAAGAGATAGGCTCCTTAGACAGGTAGCTAATCTTGAAATACTTGCTAAGGAGAAAGCAAAAAGTGATGAGGAAGGCCCTGTGATTAGAGAAATTCTAATCCCCAAAACTAAACAAGCTTATAAGTCAATCGCCCAGCCAACTAGGGAAGTATTTAATGACTCCCAGCTTCCTAAAGCTAATATGGATAAAGGAAAATAGAAATGGGTAGATGATGGAATAGAATCTAAAACTGCAGAAGAGATCTCTCATAAGCTTTTAGTACATGAGAGAGAAATGGAAAGGATGAGGAAAGAAAAGGAAGATCTCCAAATGGAATTAGAAAAGGCTGAGTTAGAAGCAACGAATCAGGAAGTAAAAAGAAAGATTAATTACTTAAAGGCTCCCCCTATTACATTCCCATCAGAAGATATTAGCAAGCCTAATCCCCAACACATTTCCTTTCCTCAAGCTAATACTCAACCTACAGTACAAGCTAATATTGCCTCAGTAAGTCAAATCCCTGTGAATAAATAGTGCACTCAAATACCACAATCTCCAATCCCAAAAGCTAAAATGACCATGGGAAATAACAATGCTATCACCCCTTTTCAAAGAAGACCAATCAATTTAGAACAATATAGACAATTGTTCTTTGATGGGATTCTGGGATATCCCAATCATGTTCCCACTGAGTTAAGAGACAGACTCCATAAATTTGTTGGGAACAATGCAATTAGTGCTAAGGAGCACCTGAAATCCTTTGGGGATCTAATAAATGATTATGAGATAGTAGATGAAGATGTTATTATGAAACTGGTTGTTCAATCCCTGGTTGATGATGCAAGAGATTGGTACAAAGGTCTCCTGGTTAATAGCATAGGGTCATGGGAAGATTTTAAAAATTGTTTTCAAGAGCAGTATGGTGACAAGAATAATGTGAGTTTCATGCTAAATGAATTCAACAATATCAGAAAATTTGAAAATGAAATGGTCACTGATTTCAATGCCAGATTCTAGAAGGCCATGCACAGATTGTATCAACTGATGAGGCTAGATAATAACATGTGTCTTAATACATATTACAATGCATTTGATTCCAAGATGGCCTATATTTTGAGGGATAAGAACCCACATAATTTGAGAGATGCTTTTAGAATTGCCATAAATGTAGAAAGTAACAGAAAAGCATCTGGGAAGTTAGGAAGAAGGATAGATGGTAGATTATGGCAAGAAACCAAACAACAACCTAATAAAGTTGCTAAGGAGGATGATAAGATAGAGAAATTGGTTACGACTATGAAAGATCTAACTGCCAAGGTTAGCAAAAATGATAAACCTCATTATAATTGGCAAGATAGACCCCCTAGATTGCATGATATGCCATATAATACCAATTGGAAGGGTGGTAAACCCCAAATTGAGAAGCCCAAAATTACCCAAAGTCAAGACACTCCAGATCCCTTGAAAGAAAAAAATGTTCACAATATAGAAAATACTCCCTAGTGTATTGCTTGTGATGGACCACATTCTCCTCATCAATGTGCAGTGGCTCAAGCTCTTGAAGAATCTATGAGATCAGAAGCAGAGCCTGACATTAATATGTTTGAAACTATCATAGAAAGTGATGTGGAATCCATGCAAAGTGGATATAGTGATGTGCTGGATAATGAAAGGTTAGTGCAAGGATAGCTAACCTTAGATTGGCATTCTACATTGAATGTGGTGACAATTGAGGATGAAGAGGTTCATCTTAGGAGGCCTAGTGAGGAAGAAGTTAGAAATCTCACTAAAGCTGCAATTGCCAAAGCAAAACACAATTATAACTTGAGAAGCACCAAGAGAGACATTGATCAGGGTGAGCCGGGTTCTATGTTTGTAAAGGAAGTTACAAAAAAGGGGGCATCAAGTAGTGCTATTACTGTTCCTAAGGTTGGTCAAGAAAAAGGGGAACAAGTTAAAGATGTACCCAAAGGCAAAGATGATAAAAATGTTAGTGATGTACAAGGAGCAGAGACAGTGAAAAAGGCAAGTCAATTCAAAACAGAAAGAGTTAGGGCTAATACTGAAACATGCAATAGTTCTACATTTGACATGGCCCAAGATCTTACTCAAATGAAGGTCATTGTTCCATTAGTAGAATTACTAAAGATTAAAGAACATAAGGATGCAGCATTGTCTTTATTCTCTAGTATATCTGATAGTGACATAGTCTTACCCACCGGTTCAACTAAAGTTGGAAAGGATCAAGAGTTCCAAACCCTAGAGGTTTATGTTGGAGCCACTATCACTCAAGATCCTTCTCAGCTAGATCCCTTCTATGTTACCTTGTTAGTCAATAACCGATTGATTAAAAACTACATGATAGATTTAGGAGCTGCTGGTAATGTAATGCCCTATGGTGTTATGAAAGAATTAGGGTTATCAGTAACCACTGTGTATGGGAAGTGCTATGCCATGGATAACAAAGAAGTGCCTATGATAGGTACAATGAAAGATGTAGAAGTAAAAATAGCAACCTTCCTTGAAGCCACTTACAAAATAGATGTTATTGTTACTGACACTAAACCCCACTATGGTATGCTACTTTCCAGACAGTGGGCAGCAGCAGTAGGGGGAAATATCCAATTGGACTTATCTCATGTCACCATTCCTATTAATGGTAATTAGGTCAAATTGTACAAAGAGCCATGAGCTCCTAGGGTGATAGAAAATGTAGACCCTAGTATGCTTAATTGTATGATTAATGTAGACCTAGATAACTTCAAACTTCAACCATTTTTACCTCAATTGAAGAATACTGACCCTATTGTGATCGAGTTACAAGCACAACAGTATGGATTGTGGCTGATGTATTTTGATGGAGCTTGCTCCAAGGAAAGATCAGGGGTAGGGGTTCTTTTTGTGTCCCCATCAAGTATAACTTTTAAGTATTCATTTTTATTAGCATTCCAGTGCACAAATAATACTGCAGAATATGAAGCCCTGTTATTAAGACTTGAGGTTGCAAAAAGGCATGGAATCCAATTGTTGAAAGTAATGGGGGATTCAGAATTAGTTGTCTCTCAGGTCAAATCTAAATATGCATCCAAGAATGATAGATTAAAGCAGTATAGGCATGTTGTTTGGGATATTATTGAACATTTTGATGCATTTTCTATCAATTGGATAGAGCGAGCAAAGAATATTATGGCAAACTTCCTAGCTAATGTCACTTTGAAAAATAATGATGCGACCCTAACTGGTATCTCCACTGTGGAAATAAAATCTAGGCCTGCCATTCCTGACAATGTGTACAATTGGCAAGTTTTTGTTGATGATGAAGACATTCTTAGGTTTATTCAATGTGTTGATGATAATGATGGACAAAATATTGATTGTAATGCATTGGTGGAAGTGGTAGACAATAGAGAGACAATGTTTGGAAATGATGTGGTCTAGTTGGAAACTAATGAAATACCTAAAGGGCTGGTAGAGATGGAGAGCATGTTCAGTTATAATGATAGTCACTTACATCAACAGTCTGCCACCAAGTTGGAAGAATTAGAGGAGGTGAACCTGGGGACAGAATCATCCCCTAAGTTGGTATATATAGGAAAGAAGCTACCCCCTCATGTCAGGACTAACCTTATTAACTTATTGAAAAGGTATAAACATGTCTTTGCTTGGTCTTATGAAGACCTAAAGGCGTATAGACAAGATCTTTTTCAGCATGAAGTTCCTTTACTTCTAGATACTAAGCCTTTCAGACAGAAATAGAGGCCTATCAATCCCTTGTTAGAAACTAAAATGCAACAAGAGTTGACCGAATTGAGAGAAGGGGGGATTATCAAACCAATAAGGCATTCTTCGTGGGTCTCCAATCTGGTCCTAGTAAGGAAGAAGAATGGAGACATCAAATTGTGTGTAGATTTTATGAATTTAAATGTTGCTTCCTTGAAGGATAATTACTCATCCCCAAACATGGAAGCCATGCTACAGAGAGTGAAAGGATGCGACCTTTTATCCACGATGGACGGTTTCTCAGAATACAATCAAGTATTAGTAAAAGAATCTGAACAATTCAAAACTGCCTTTACTACTCCATGGGGAACATACGTTTATGTGAGAATGCCATTCAGGTTGAAAAATGTTGGAGCTACATTTCAGAGAGCCATGGATGTAGCTTTCAAAGAATTCATTAACATCATCATGGTGGTTTATCAAGATTATCTAACTTGTTTCTCTAAGAAGGTTGATGATCATTGTGGATATCTAGAGAAGGTATTCAATAAAGCCTTGGAATTTGGTGTATCACTAAATCCCAAGAAATGTCATTTTGGAGTCACTGAGGGAAAGCTATTGGGACACATAGTTTCCAAGGAGGGGGTAAGGATAGACCCTGAAAGAATTGAAGCAATCAATAAGGTGTCTAAACCTAAAAATGTGAAAGGTATTCAATCTTTTTTAGGCAAAGTAAATTTTGTTAGGAGATTCATTGCAAACTTCGTAGAGATAATGAAGCCTATTGTCAAGCTCCTCAAGAAGGATACCAAGTTTTATTACGATCAAGAAGCCTCAAAAGCTTTTGTTGAGATTAAGAAAGCAATCCAGTCGGCACCAGTGTTGAAATCTCCTAATTACAGTAAGCCTTTTTCACTGTTTTCTTTTGCTTCATATCATACGATGGCTGCACTATTACTACAAAAGGACAATGAAGGATATGAACATCCAATAGCCTTCTATAGTAAGTCTTTGCAGGTGGCAGAACTAAAATATGAGACCATGGAGAAACAAGCTTATGCTCTAGTTAAAGTTGTTAAAGCTTTTAGGCCATACATAGTGAATGCAAATATCATTGCCTATGTCCCACATGCTGCAGTTAAGGAAATTTTGTCTCAGTCTGAGGTTACTGGGAAGAGATGCAGATGGATCAAAAGAATTCAGGAATTCAACTTGGAGATAAAGATCACCAAATAGGTGAGAGGTTTAGGTTTGGCTAAGCTCATGACTAAATCTAATCTCATGAGTGTAGAAATACATAATGTTGAAGTTGGAGATGCTTTAGTCACTAGTATTGAGAGGCAACCTTGGTACTCAGAGATAGTCCAATTTTTAAAAGGTGCCACATTTTTAGAAGAGATGACACACAATCAGAAAAGAAATTTGAAGCTCAAGTCCCAAAAGTATGTGCTCATTTAGGGTGATCTTTTCTGGAGGAAAAGAGATGGAGGGCTACTAATGTGTTTGGATGAATTTCAGGCTAAACACGTGTTGACTGAAATGCATGATGGAGTATGTGGAGGTCACTACTCTACTAAGACTACTACTGGTAAGATAATACAAGCTGGATACTATTGGCCCACTTTATTTAAAGATACTCATGCATATGTTCGGAAATGTGACCCATGTCAAAAATTCTCATCCAAGCTGAAATATGAAGGAGCCTTACCCCTAAATCCAGTCTCTGTAGAAACTCCTTTTGTCCAATGGGGCATTGTTTTTATTGGAGAGATTGTTGAGAGGTCAGGGAGAGGTCATGGATGGATCATAGTGGCCACTGATTATTTCACCAAATGTATAGAAGCCATCCCTACAAGAAGAGCTACTAGTAAAGTTGTCATTGATTTCCTGATGGATAATGTTGTAACTAGATTTGGAACACCTGCAAAATTGGTGATGGATAATGCCATGTGTTTCAGACTAGAAGAGTTTGTAGGCTTTTGTACTAGTCACGGTATACTCATGTCATACTCTTCACCTTATCACCCTCAGGGGAATGGACAAGAAGAATCCAACAATAAAAGCTTGTTGAATATCATCAAGAAAATCCTGGAAGAGAATAAAAGATCTTGGGATCAAAAACTGAAGTTAGCTCTGTGGGTAGATAGAATAATAGTTAAGAAATCCATCGGAATGTCACCTTTTGAACTAGTCTATGGTGCCCAAGCCAGATTGCCGGTGAACAATCTTCTTCTAGTTTATAAGTTTTTGCAAAATGAGGACATGGAGATATCTGAACCAATGGAAAATAGAATGATCCAAATTGTAGAAATGGAGGAGCTTAGGACTTCTGCCCATAAGAGAAATCAAAAGATCTAGTTGCAGTCAAAATATCTTTTTGATAAAAGGACATCATTAAGGAAGTTTCAAATTGATGACATGGTTCTTCAGTGGAATGCAAAAGGACAGGATAAGGGAAAGCACAAGAAATTTGAATCACTATGGATTGGCCCTTTTGTGGTTTATGACTTAAATGGTAAGGATTCATATTTCTTGAAGAATATGAACAATGAAATATAGGAATTTCCAATGCATGGACAATTCCTGAAACATTATTTCTCTTAATGTCCATGCACGGTAGGTCCTTTGTTTGTACATATTTTGTTCCCTTCCTGCTTTTTTATTTTGGTCTATTTCTCCAGAGTTTTTGAGTTTTCTTGTGTTGACCTTGCAATCAACCATTCCCAATCAGAGCCGCTATTATCACTGATTAAAAATGGGTTTTTCTTTTCCCATAATTGGCTATGGTTTTTTGAAATTTTGAGTAGGGCGCTTTTTCAAATGCTTCAGCTCTGTGTAGGGTCTTGAGGGTTTAGGGTTTTTGATTTTAAATCGCATAATGTCTATTTAAAACCCTCTGGTTTCTATTCTTTCGTTACTTTATCCACTTAAGTAATGGGTCATGGGATCGTAGGAAGTGTCCCCCCTTGTCGTTTGCCTAGGCGGTCATGTTAATTAATCGCAAACAATTTATGACTTATGTGTATTCCTCCTAAAGTTGTCAGGTCTAGTAACTAGTGTGCATCTCGCGGATGGATCTACGGCTTTCGCTATTTCACTAGGCAAAGTTGCACGTAGTTTAAAACTAGTGAAGTTGCGAAAATGGCATGGCATGCCAACTGGGTGGTTTAGCTGGTTGATGAGAGCAAGTAAAATGGTGGCATGTGGCATAAGCCACAGCTGTCAGCAGGTCAGGATTAAAGGTTAAAAGGAGAGCCCCAGAGATGAGTCAGGTCACAAGTTAGGAGATGACCTGGCAGATACAGGTGTCAAGAATTAATTGGAGCCCAGTGCTTTCTCTCGACGAGTAAAAAAAGTGACATGTCAGCTCTGAAGATGACTGGATGCTAGGTGTTCAAAGTGAGTCAGAGGGTCTACCCTTCCCAGAGACTATTCAGATGGTTAAAAACCGATCAACTAAAAAATGATCTGATGGCCCGCACTATTTTGCAAGGGTAAGATGCTCGTGCTTTATACCATGTGAAATAGCAAAAGTGAATGAGAACCGTCCATGTGTCGTGATGTATGGCAACGTGTCCAGTGACACGTGGTCTTAAAAGAAAGTTGTGGGCCCGCCAAGGTGGAACCGACGGTATAAGAGAAAGACAAGCGGCTAGTGTTAAGTCGAATGCGAAAGGCATTTCAAGGCTAGTGGTTGAGTGCCACGTGGTAGCACATAGCCAATAGAGAAGTGGGACCCAGCGCAGAGCCAAAGTTGTTAGTTAGTATAACGCTCGATCAAGTTTCTTTTGATCGGACGGTCGGCGCTATTTCGCAGGACCAAACTGCTTGATAGTTATGCTTCGTGAAGTTGCGAAAGAGCAAAATGAAAGACTTGCAAGAACATTGTGACCCATTGGAGCGAAAAATATGAATTCTCCAATGAATTCAATTTTGAAGGGACGGCCGAAGCATGTGGAATCAATGTTGTAGTTAAGACCCTAGGTACAATATATGATTTCCCATCAATCGGGTGAAGATATCTTTTAAAGAATTTTTGCAGAGTAGCGGATGTAGAGCTATCTTCTTTAGGTATAGAGCAAGTCAGTTTAGTTGCAAAGAAAATTCCTTCAAGTTAAGAACGAATTTTCTTGTACTCTTGTGTAGCAATTCTTGTGTGGTGTGTTTCAGAGAAGATATTGATTCATCATAGAAGTATTTAGGAGCGGTATTCTTTTCTTAATTTTTTTTTTTAAATGGCTCGTAAAAGATAATTTTCTGGCAAAGTCAATTATTCAGAAAGAAGTGTCTGTGATGATTTTCTGGAACAGTTGACATTGTCAACTAATCAGGCATCGAAGGCAAAAGAATTAGTGTCTAGAGCTCCCCGTTTAAAGATAGGAGAAGGATTGTATGACAAGGGTAACTGGTTGAGAGACCCATAGGTTGGATTGTCTGGGTTGGGGTTATTTAAGATTGGATTTGGAATGAGAAATTCTCTGGCCCCACAAAACAGGATTTGAGAATTAGATGTTGGGAAATTGGTAGTCCCAGGAGTATTTATGGACATAGATTTGTTGACCCAAATTGCACTCAACTATGATCCACTCACAAGAAGCATTCAGGATATAAATGGAAAAACCCTTATTGAAATTAATGTTGAAGAATTCAGGAATGCTTTTGGGCTTAATGAGTTCACCTATTTTCTAGAGCCCATAAATTTCAAGTCATTAGCTCAAATTTATAGTGCACAGAGGAGTCATCTCAGGAACGGACCTCTCAAGGAGATTTTTGTGAAGATAGGTAGGTTGACAATTGTAGGACCCAACACAGAAGAGCCCTTTTCATTTAGTATGCTCACCCTTAGCGCTAAAGGAATGTATTGGGCACTTTGCCAAGTTTTGGGATAAGATGCCAAAGCAAATATGCCAAATCACTACCTGTTAATGATTGCTCAGATTTTGAATCCTTCTCTTGCAATTACCTTTGATTATGCTTCCTTGTTTGCTGATGCTATCCATGGAGGGTTAATAGGAATAAATAATGGAAAGGTGGATTGGCCTTTCAAATGGTACTCACTCCTAATGCATCTATTTCTTCTCAAAGGTGGTGATTACTTTGCCAGTGGATTGGACCTTGTCAAGGAGAAAGAAGGAGAAAAGATGCTAGTACAACTATGGAGTACTGTGTTGTCATGGGATAGGGAGGATGCTAGTTTCTTAAAGTTTGACAAATACTTTGCATCCAAGATCAGGATTCTCCTCTGCTTGGAAAACCCAAGAATCCCCAAGGTTCTTTTGGAATTCATAAGACCAAAAGAATTCACAGAGAACATTTAAATTGTTCACAATTGGGGTGACATTTATTTGTATCCAGTCTCGACAATTTTCAGAGTGTTTGATTTTAGAGGCACCCCATTCTTGCTACATTAGTAGGTCCCTCTCAAAGTGGGAATCGCAGAGATCCTTAGACAAATTGGTGGTGTACAAGAGGCAGAGCTAACACGCAGTGGTAGAGGGACTATTTTCCCTATAGCTACCATAGCCTACCAATTTGTAATAACAAAAGGAGGTTGGAATTTCTTTGAGGACTTTTTCAAGCCTTATCATTTGTCTACTACAGTATCCAGGTGTGTTGATCCAGAAGACTTCTTCAATGACATGTTTAGAAAGAAAGTAGCATGTAGAGGTAGGCCTCATCAATTTCAGTTTCCTAAAGACCTCATCATAAATGAGTTTGATCTAGATGAGTAGGAGCTGAGGAAAGAGAAATGGGTGGCTTATAAGAAAGCCTTGGATTTTGTGCATCAGTTTGATGCCAGCTATGACCCATTGTCTATTTTATTCCCTCTCGAGGATAAAATAAAGTTTTTAATTGTTTGCTTTGAGGATGTGATGCAGACCCTGAAAGAGAAGAGGGAAGCTATAATCAAAATCAACCCTGAAAAGGTGAGAGTGATCCTAAGTAGGTCAGCTTCCAGCAAAGCAATCCCTCTTGGTGATTATATACTTCACAAGAAATCTAGTTATAGTGTGTTGATGCCTACAACAGGGGAGCCCTCTACCTCTAACGGAAAGAGGAAGATACAAGATGTCATTGACATCCAAGAGAGCCCAAAGAAGATAAGGGTAGGGAAAGAAGTAAAATTAGATGCACCTTTGTATTCCCCATCCCAATCCCCTATCCATATAGGAGATGAGCAAGCAGCAGCTGAGCAACTTCTATAGTTAGGTAGTCTAGGGGAAATTGCCTACACTTATGATGAAGTGGAGGAAGGGATGCCAAAAGAACACCTTACTGCTGAAATGGACATTACCACCACTGAACTCAAAGGCTAGGAGTGGGATCCTGAGATAAAGCAGGCAAGTAATGCCTTCTTGGCTGACAACAATTTTGCCACATCAAAAGCATTTATGCAGTTTATATGGAAACAGAACATAGATAAATATATTGCTAGATGTGAAAAGAGAAAAAGGTGAGTAGCCTAATAAAGATCCAACCCTAGTAGAAGAGGAAATAAAGCAAGAGATGATGGAAGAGTTCAAAACCATCCCCCCTGAGCAAGGGAGAGATATGGTGGCACAAGCTGGAGTGCTTATTTTACCCGAGTGGGATATAGTAGATGAACTGGTACTAGACGTAGTGAGGAAGGAGACCAAACCCATGGAGGGAATTACTTTTAGTAAGGATAATGCTACACTCATCATGTGGTCTCTCAAGAGAAATGAGAGTAAGAAGAGCAAAGATACCCCAGGGTCAAGTTACCTTGGTGGGATGATGGTGAAAAGAGTGCAGAGTACAGTGGTAGTGGAAGCTGCTAGCACTATGCTAGAGACTGCAAAATTTAGTGTTGCAATAGTAGAAAAGGAAGAGAAAGAGAAAGAGATCCTCCAAGTCAAGTTGGAAACAATTTTGAAGGCCTATAACAATGCTAAGGAGGAGGTAAGAGGTAAGGATAGCATCATTGCTAAGCTACAGAGCCAGTTGATTGGACAATACCATCAAGGTGAGTCTTCAACATTGATTATCTCCTCTTTGCCTGCAAGACCTCCACCTACTAGCCCTATTGTTGAGTTTCCACCATCTCCAGCACCCTCCAGCTCTCAAATGGTTGAAATTACTCCTCAACAATTAGAAAACTTAAAATAGGCTCAGGCCTTATATGCAAAGAAGTATGAGGAGAGAGTAAGGGCTACAATTTCCAGTTTTTCGGATACAATGAATGCCTCATTTCCCTACAACAATGTAGGTAAAATTTTGGATATATGGAATGAGCTTAGGGGAGACAAGCCCATTTTGACACCTAATTTTGACAAATGGAGGCCTAGGGAGAAAGATTTAGAGTTTATGTGTGTATCTTGTGATGAAGCAAGGGCCAATCCTATCATTAGATCCACTTCTGACATCACTAAATATTTAGTACAATTAGCAGCAAGGGTGGATAATGTTGATAGGAAAGTTAATTTGTGCAAAAAGGAATATGCTGATCAAGTTTTTGAGTTGCTCCCAGGAGATTTTGCTAGCCTAGATCAGCTGAAAGACAAACAAATGTGGCTTAAGGAGGTAGAAGCTAAGCTGTCAGCAAGAATTAAGGGAATTATTGATCTAGATGATGCTTCTTTCTTTGTTTTGACAATACAAGAGATAGAGAAAATTAAGTCACATTATGGTTTTCTCAATTCAGAAGTCAACAAAATAAGAAACTCTTGGAAAAGGTTGACCAAGGCTAAGGATAAAGTGATTAATTTCTCATGGCTGACAGAAGATGTGTATGATGAGTGGACAACAAAATATGCCACCCATGATCCAGAACAGTTGGAGAGCACCCCTGAAAAGGTAGAAGAGGTTGCAACCGAACTACCTATTGAAGAAACTGCAGAGGCTGAAAGGAGCTTGTAACCTCTTTATTTTGAAAGAAATGATTGTAACAAACTCTCCTCGAGAAGTCTGAAGCTTTGTGCATCCATGTTGTTATAAATGGATACCAGGACTAGAGGAAAAGGGATCGCAAAAGAATTGTAAGAAAATGCTGCAGAAATTTACCTGAGCTTTTCTAAGTCTAATGGAGAATATTCAAAAACTTCTTGTAATATTTCTTAGACTTAATATCAATATAGAGACCATCGATTTTGAGTGAAGCTTTGTGTCATCTTCAAGTGTGTTTACAATTTGTTTACTATTTTCATTCTGAATAATCCAGGGTTATTTTGTTTGAATGGGATTGCAAGGCAATTTTCAGTAGAAGTGTTCGCTAGCTTTTCTCTTTAGGAGGGAAATTAAAGATGCGGGGATCACTCATACCAGTAAACTCTTTGGAAGAGACTTTGAATCTTGATGATCATAGTTTAATTTTTAATGCATAAATTCTCATAGGTGTCAGGCATATACAAGGATAAATAGAAACCAAGCCAATGGGATGCATAAAGATATTTTGTTTGAGGAGTATTATCTGAGTTTAGATGACTCTGTGACCTTGGATAAGGCACTGGTATTTATTAAGGTTGTTTATTGCATGTTTTGTTGGTCAAAATACTGAATTTAAGTATAATTTCCATTCTTTTGTTTTCAGTTAATTTCAAGGTGAATAGATCCACTAGTTTTCTGGATTGGTTTGCTATGGGTTTATATTTGAAAGTGTGAATTTAATTCACAAAGGTATACCCACCTGGGCTCTGAGTAAGTCTGAAGGGTAGAAGGTTCAATCAAACCTTGTCATATGTTGTCTTGAGAATTTCCTTATCTTTGATGTCTCTTCTACACCAAGTTCAATCATATTATTTTAAGGATGTTAAAGAAAATCAGATTTTGAGGACAACAATAGTCATTGTAATATGAAAGTCAGTTTTATTTAATTCCGTGTTTTCCTTTTATCTGTGAATTTGTATTCATTTTAATTGTAGAAAGTTGAGTTGTAGTTGTTGTTAGATTTTAAATAAAATTATCTATTCAGTTGCAGTAGAAATTGCAAAATCAGTAAATGTATTTATTGCAGAAATGAATAATGTATTCCTAGATTAGTTTTCCCTATGTTTAAAATATATATATAGATATATATATCCGATGTGTTATGATAAATAGTTTAGCAGGAAATTTATTCCATTTTTAGGCATTTAAAATAAAAATAAATAGGAAAGGCATTAACTAGATTTGCATGCATATTGTATATTAAAAATAAATTTAATAATTTTGTTTTCTGTAAAACAATAAAGTACAATATAGTTCTGGAAAATATCCTTCCATTAAGTAGACTTATTATTATACTTCCTTTCCTACAATTGTAAATCAGAATTTTCCATGATTTCGGTGTTATTTTAAGAGAAGATATAATAATATAAGTTATAAATAAATATATATATTTATATACATGTAGAATTCATGTATATATTTATATATACTTATATATAAAGCATATCATAAAAATACCCTGCAAAACAAATGAAGATGTAAACCTAAGTATATATATACCATTATATATATATATATACCTATGAAATTGTATATATATATAGAGAGAGAGAAATATACATATAGATTTATTTAACTTAATGAATTACCTTTGTTCTTGGTTTTAAAAAAAAAATTTGCATGTAAAATATATTGGAATATATATATATATATATATATATATATTAAATAAACAAAAAAAAAAAATATAAAATGTAAAAAAAAAATGGGGGGAATGGGTCGAGCACTGTGCATCGCATAGTGATCGACGGGCAAGCTGCGCACTATGCAATGCACAGTGGACGGTGGTGCCACACACTGTGAAGTGCATAGTGGACGGCAGGGCCGTGTGCGCTGCATAGTGGGTGGCAAGGCCGAACACTGTGCAATGCACAGTGGGCGGCCATGGTCGAGCCGCCTCCAAGAAACTCGCCACCTCTTCCACATTCGACCCACTAGAAATAAAAAATGTCGCCGACCCTACATAAAATGCCGAGCACCCCCCCTGCTAAACATAGGAAGTAAAATGGAACCCTAGCCCAGTTAGGGCTAGGGTAAATAAGTAAAGTGTGATGTTTTAAAATATATATATATATATATATATATATATATATATATATATATATATAAAGAGGAAATAAAGAAAGGGTTAGGGTTAAATGGAGAATAAAGACATAAATAATTATATATATATATATATAGTTATAAGAATGGTGCAGATAATAGATATTAATGGGTTCTCTAAGAGCTAAATTATTTGAACGAAAATGAGTACGTTGTATTAATATTTGCTAAGGAAAGAATATATCTAACTTAGTTACATATAATAAAGATATTTAGAATACATTATGTGTATTGATGGTAAATCAACTATTTAATTAAGAGTTGGTTGTCAATCATGGAACTATAAAAGGAAAGGATTGTGTTATTTTGATTTTAATAAAAATAAACTTATGGGAAACATTTATTAAGAAATTAATTGACACTAAAATTGATTATTTTAATTATTGATTTAAAATTGGATTTTAGACTATATAGTCTTATTTGAGATTAAATTTATCTTCATCTACATTTTTAACGAGTTGAATTTAATTAAACTATTGACTATGTTTGATGTGAAAATAAATTAAATCATTTAGTTTTCCGCAAATAAATTTTAATTAATTTCGTTACTTAGAATAGTATCAGAGTTAGCCCGAATAATTATATGGAAAACATGTTAATGCATGTTGGGTTAGCGAACTTTGTTAATTAATTAGTATTTAAAGAAAAAAAAATCATCCCGTTTTTGCCCTAAATTTTGGGCATGATAGAAGGGCCTGATGTTGTGATCGAGTCCTCTGTGTATCTGAAGGATCCCCAACAAGAGAACTTGCCGACTCAAGTGTTTGTCGAGCCCAATGAGGTCTAGGTGGAGGTGGAGAACGAGGATCCTCAATTGCAAGTGGACCCTGCAGAGGTGTAACCCTACGAGTCAAAGTTGAAGGAGTCTCATCATCTGAATCATTGGCATCACTATCCACAATGGAGTAAGGTGGAGGAGGTAGAGAGGTGAAGCTAGGAGAGCTTTCCTCAAAATGAACACTCCTCTCAATGAACACCTCATGTGTCTCAGGATCCATTAGTCTATATGCCTTAACACCCTCGAGATATCCAACAAATATGCCAGGCCTACTCTGAGGTTCCAATGCCTTCTATTTCTGCAGAGGTATGCGAGCCCATGCTGGACACCCAAAGACTCTAAAATGTCTCACAATCAGTTTCCTACCAGCCCAAACCTCAAAAGGAATAATGCATTGCAAATATTTGTGAGGAACCTAATTCTGGATGTGTGTGGCACAACTGATAGCCTCTTCCCAAAAGGCAAGATCAAGAGAACGTGCAAGTATCATACAACTAGCCATTTCTTTGAGAGTTCTATTCTTGCACTTTGCAACTCCATTCTGTTATGGAGTGTATGCAACAGAATGTTGAAAATCAATCCCCTCAAATGTACAAAAATCCTCAAGTCTCTTGTTCACATATTCCCTTCCATTATCTGTATGAAGAATCTTGACCACTTTCCCGGATTGCTTCTCCACATGAGTCTTGAATTCCTCTAATCTGTCAAATACTTCACTCTTATGAATGAGAAAGTAAACCCAAGTGAAGTGATAGTAGTCATAATTGAAGGTGAGGACATAGTGGGTGGTGTTGGAAATGGTCCTGCTACATCGCTGTGAACAAGTTGAAGAACTTCCAAAGCTCTCCAAGCTTTCCCCTTATTAAACTTCTCCTCAGGATGCTTGCCCATGGAACAACCTGAACATACACCCTATGAAAAACTGATTTGAGGTAGACCTATGACCATGCCTTTAGTGCTGAGTTGCTAAAGATAGTGGTAGTTAAGGTGACCAAACCGCTCATGCCATAGCTTACTTTCTGAATTTGAATGAGTAAGCAAGGCCCTAGAAGGAGTACTTGGCACAAAGTGGGAGAATGAATAAAGCCTTGAGTTGTCATTGACTTGTCCCACTGCTACCAAGGCATCATCATCAAGTTCCTTTACCACAACTGAATCAAGTGTAAACTCAACCTTTTTCCCATTCCCATAGTGAGTGATTTGGTAGATAGCGAGAAGGTTGGTAGACAAGTTAGGAACATAAATAAAATTGTCAAATGTTCCATCATCCATGTCAACTGAACCTTTCCCTTCAACCTCTACTTGTGTATCATTACCTATATAAATGTGAGGTACCTTAGATGGATCCAATGAAGAAAATTGCTCCTTTGTAGAACCCATGTGATAAGAGGCACCCGAGTCAAGTATCCACTACTGTGAAGAACCTATTGTAGCCACAAATGCTTTCCCTTTTCCCTTAGACTGTGAGGAAGAGGAAGGAGATGAATCCTTCTTTGTGTAGGCAGATGGCAAGTTGATGTTGTTTTTCTTAAGAAGATTTGTCCACTCATCAACTTTCTTGGTGTGGCATCAATGCTCATCATGACCATACTTCTTGCAATAAGAACAAGTTGGTTTATCCTTCTTAGGTGGACTCCCCTTCTTGGAACAGGATGAATAATCGCCTTGTGATGGGGAGGATGATTGCCCTTTTTCCTGCTATAGTTTTGACTTAGATTACTTCTTCTTCTTGTTGGAATCTATGCCTTGACTCCCTTGATTAGCCACCAAAGCCTTAGAATTTGAAGACTTGAGAAGCCCCATGTTCAAAAACTTAGATTGTTCCAATATCAACATTTCTATGAAAGCATTAAATGAAGGCATAATGTAGGAACTCCCCACTGTCAAATGATGAGTTTGGAAGCTAAACACAAATGCTGCATATTCTGGTACAAGCTTGTCTAACAAGTTGAAAATTCTGAAAAACCTATGCACCAAAATCAGAAAATAACCACACCAATGCAAAGATAACCTTATTTGAGTGTTTGTTTAAATTGGAATGATGAATTTGGAATGAGTAGTAGATTGATTTAAATGTTTATGCATACATGCATTTATTGCAAGATTTGAGTGGTGATTGAATTAAATCCAAGTTGCATGAGTGATTGTGAAATATTATGTCTTATTTTAAAGTAAGATTGTTTTGCTAAAGAGTTAGATATGAATATTGACCCAATGTTTATATGTTCTTTTTATTCAGATATGTATAAATGTATGAACTATCATACTTATGAGTTTACTTTGTTGGTATTATGGATGTGTTGCATTGGTTTTGTCATTGATGTCAACACTTGTCAAAACTTGAGAACACTTATTAGCACTTGGAGATTCTTGGTTATGTTCACTGACATGTTCAGTGACTTATACACAGTCACCGGTATCTGGTTCACCGATAGGTTATATTGTTCACCCGCACTGAGAATGATCTGTTATCATTTGGAGATTACTTGGTTATGTCAAAGACATTGTTTGGACACTTGGTTTTGGTGATTTGATTACTGGTACAATCGAGTTTGCATATTTGCTGTTACCGGCAAATAGGTCTAGGTTATGGACCGACAAGCATTGTCTATTCTAGATCAGCACGACACGTTATGGAGATGTTTTATTGATTGGTTATTATTGTAAATTAATTGTGCCGACATCATGTATCACATATTGATTCATTTGTAATTGATTTAATTGTAATATTCTTAGTGAGCCGACCTACACATTTGGTCTTAGGTTTTGGTATATATGTAAGATCTCATTTGTGAGATTAATGGGATTGTGGAAGAGGAATGTAATAAGGTATATGTGAATATAAGTAGAGCTATACATGCAGACATCATTTGAAGATTCAAGGAAGGTATGAAGAAGGAAAATCAAAGCTTAACCAGTACTGAATCCAACATATGAAGATTTTATTTTGAGCAGTACATTATCATTAGATTTAACCATCCAATAGTAGTCAGTGTGACTCTCATTTTGTGATTGAGTAGTGAGCTCTAGGCAGTTGGCCTTTTTGCATGTGCAGACCCCATTTGTACATACATACTATCTATAGTAGTATAATCTGATTGTGGGTAAGGTTTCCCACTGTGGTTTTTCCCCTTACAGGGTTTCCACATACAAATAACTATGTTATGTGTTGTGGATGTTATTTTTCTTTTGTTTCATGCATTAAATTTTATCGGTATTGTTATTAATTGTTAAACTGTCTACCGACATTAAGTTTGGTTAAGTTATATTTGGGTTAAAATTAATAGACAACTAATTCACCCCCCCTCTCAGTTGCCTTTGAGTCCTAACAATTGGTATCAGAGCGAAGTCCTCTTTTTGTAGAAGTTTAATAGCTTGAGGAGATTCTATGACAACCAACTATTTCAGGAAGGACTGTTCGAAGCTTGATGGAACTATGGTATATGGAAGATAAGAATGGAGACACATATGAATTGCATTGGAAAAGACATATGGTATGTTACAAAGAATGGCTATGTTGGTCCTACTCAAAGTCAACCTAATCCACCAACCTTGGCTAAAGATCAGGAGAATGATTGCAAAGCAAGAGAAGCACTTTTGAGTGCATTGTCAGATCAGCTAATCATGGGATTATCAAACTGATCAACCACTAAAGCTATTTGGGATAAATTAGAGACATTGAATGAAGGTGATACCACAGTCAAAATTACAAAATAGGAATGCTTCCGGGTCAGGTATGAAAATGTGAAAATGGAAGAAGATGAAAGGATTTCTGCTTTTATGGAAAGAGTTAATGAAATTGTTTTGGGTATACAATGTTGTGGAGGATCCTTAAGTGAAGATGAAATTGTTTCTAAAGTTTTAAGAGCATTTCCACTGGCATACAAAATGAAAGTAACTTCTATTAATGAATTGAGAACAATGCCTAATGCATCAGTATCTAGAGACACTTTGGTTGGAAAACTTTCAACTTTTGAACTTGAGGAGTTTGGTCCTATTGTTACAATTAAGACAGATTTAGCTTTTAAATCTTCATCATCTGCAACATCATCATCATCATCTGAAAAATCTGATTGGAAAGAACTCTATGCTAGAGAACTTGAAGAAATCAGAAGAGAGAATGAAGAACTTGAAGAGCTTGAAGCACTATTTGCAAGGAAAATGCCTAAAGGTCTAGTTGGAAGTAAGTATGAAGGTAAAGCACCATTTAAATGTTTTAATTGCAATAAAATTGGTCATACGACATCTAGGTGTCCTGATAGACATGCAAGATTGAAAGAAGAAGCTAAAAGAACATATAAACCTAACCCTGAATATCAAAGATACAGATTTAAGAAGAATAGAGACAAATCATGTTACTATGTTGATGAAGGAGTTACTGATGATTCTGATGAGGAACTAGCAAACAATGGATGGGATTTTGTTGGAATAACAAAAGATCAACTAACACCTACTATTCAACTAGTAGAGTAGGCCCTGGCAGCTAAAATTGAAGAAAAGGATGAATGGATCATTGATTCTGGATGTTCACATCATATGACTGGTGATAAGGGTAAATTCTTAACCTTTCAGGAATACAATGAAGGTCTAGTAAGATTTGGAGATGGCAAAGCTTGTTTTATCAGAGGAAAAGGCACTATATCTTTTTATGGTAAGCACAATACTGATAATGTTTACTATGCTGAAGGTTTGAAGCATAATCTATTGAGTGTTGGTCAATTAGTTGAAAAGGGATTTCAATTACAATTCAAGAATGGTAAATGCAAAATCATGAATAGAACTGGCTTGGAAATTGCAACCGGTAATCAGACTAGAGGTAATATCTTTCATTTGAATAACAATGAGAAGACATGCTTGATTGCACATATTGATGAAAGTTGGTTATGGCATAAGAGACTTTGTCATGTAAATTTTGATTGCATTGTGAAAATTAGTACAACTAATGCAGTAAGGGATTTACCTAAGATTGTTAAACCTCACAATCCGGTATGTAAGGAATGTCAATTTGGAAAGCAAGTTAGAGCAACTTTTAAGAGTATTCTAGAAAAATCCAATAATATTCTTGACTTAATTCATACCGATTTATGTGGTCCAGCAAGAACTAGAAGTTTACAAGGAGATAGATATTTTATGCTAATCATTGATAATTATTCTAGAATGTGTTGCGTTACTTTTCTCAAGGAGAAATCAGAAGCTTTTGGGAAATTCAAACTATTCAAGGTGATGGTAGAGAATGAAACCGGTAAGAGATCGGATCAAGGAGGTGAATTCACATCTAAGGAATTTAATACATTCTGTGAAGTGAATGGAACTAGAAGACAATTATCAGCACCTCAGACACCCCAGCAAAATGGAGTTGTGGAAAGGAAGAACAAAACTATTTTGGATGCAGCTAGAATCATGATATCCAAAGCAAACCTACCTCATGTGTATTGAAGAGAAGCAGTCAATACAACTATTTATACATTCAACATAGTTCACATCAAAGGTGAAACCGGTAAGACCCCTCATGAACTATGGTTTGGTAATACTCCTACTCTTAAATATTTCAGAATATTTGGAACCGAATGTTATATTAGAAGAGATGATTATATTGACAAATTTGATCCTAGAAGTGATGAAGGAATATTTCTTGGTTATTCATCTAAGAGAAAGGCATATAGATGTTTTAATAAGAGATGCAGAAAATGAATAGCTTAGAAGGTCTATGGACTTTGAACTGGTAGTTGAGATAATCACAAATGAACCTACAATGAGTACACCGGTACAGAATGTTGATCCAATCACACCGGCATCATTTGAGAATTCCGCAGTGACTAAAGAACAACAACAAGTGAATACACCCAAGTATGTAAGATTGAATCACTTTGAAAGTCAGATAATTGGGAATAAGTATCAAGGAGTTATGACTAGAGGAAGACTGACAAATGAAGAGGTATGTCTAGTTTCTCAAATTGAACCAGCAACTATTAATGAGGCATGTGAAGATAAATATTGGATTAAGGCTATGGAAGATGAGTTGGAACAAATTGAAAAGAATAACACATGGACATTGGTTCCCCGACCTAAAAACAAAAATGTAATTGGAAATAAATGGGTATTCAGAAATAAACTCAATGAAGATGGTAAGGTAATAAAAAACAAAGAAAGATTAGTATGTAAGGGATATTCACAGAAAGAAGGAATTGATTATAATGAAACCTTTGCACCAGTAGCTAGAATTGAGGAAGTCAGACTATTCTTAGCTTTTGCAGCACACAAGAACTATAAAGTATATCAAATGGATGTTAAATGTGCATATTTGAATGGTGATCGTGAAGAGGAAGTTTACATTAAACAACCTGGTGGATTTTCTTTGATAGATGACAAAGATATGGTTTGTAGGTTAAGGAAAGCTTTATATGGATTGAAGCAAACTCCTAGAGCTTAGTATGCTAGATTGGACAAGTATCTTTTGAAGCTTGGTTACACTAAAGGTAATGCTAACACCAACTTATATTACAAAGTGACTAATGATGACATTATGGTTATTGAATTTTTTGTTGATGATATCATTTTTGGAGGAGAAATGGATTGTGTAAAGACTTTTCTAATAAGATGCAGGAAGAATTTGAAATGTCTATGATTGGGGAGATAAAATTCTTTTTAGAATTGCAGATTTCATAGACTGATAAAGGTATATTCATAAATAAATCAAAGTACTTGAAGGAATTACTTAAGAAATTTGGCATGGAAAACTCTAAACCAGTAAGCACACCTATGACTACAACTGATAAACTATCATTGAAGGATGAATCAACATCTGTTAATCCGACAAGATACAAGTCTATGATAGGAGGTTTACTATATTTGACACAAACAAGACCTGATATTATGAATGCAATATGTATTGTTTTAAGATTTCAAAGTAATCTTAAGGAAAAACATGAATTAACAGTAAAAAGGATTTTTCAGTACCTACAAGGCACAACAAATCTTGGGTTATGGTGTCCTAAAGATGAAAATTTTGATTTATGTGCATACATAGATGGAAATTGGGTAGGAGATGTAGATGACAAAAAAAGCACCACCGGTGGAGCATTTTTCTTGGCAGCAGACCAATTTCATGGTTGAGAAAGAAACCAAGTTGTACATCTTTATCAACAGCAGAATCAGAATATGTTGCAGCAGCAACTAATTGTACACAGGTATTATGGATTAAGAAAATGTTGAAGGACATAAAGATAAAATGCAAAGAACCTATAATCATTTATTGTGATAATATGGCAGCAATTTATATATCAAAGAATCTAGTATTTCACTCTAAAACTAAATATGTTTCTATCAAATTCAATTTTCTGAAAGAGAATGTTGAAGCAAAAGAAGTGAAACTGGTTTATGTGAATACTAAAGAGAAAATTGCAGACATCTTTACTAAGTCTTTGCCTAAGGAAACTTTTGAATATCTAAGAGAGCAGCTTGGAGTTATACCCTTGTTGGTAGAAACTTAGACAGTTGGAGCATGGCATCAGACCGACAGAATTAACAGATAAATTTTTTTTTTCAGCTTTGATGAAGGAGAGCTACTTCTCAGGGGGAGTAGATTGAATAAATTTGGTTATAACAATTGGTATTTGTAATAAGTTCTATGAACTAATTGTATTTGGTTTTGTATTGCTTTGGCATATGATGTCAAAGGGAGAGAGATATCTATGGAAAAACACATTATCTTTTGGGGAGAGATTATTCATTGGGGGAGAGATTGTTACTCTCTATATCTGTATTTTGATTTCTAGTTAATGATCTCTTTGAGAGACTATTGGTTTTGGGTTTTGGCATTTTCTGCTTTGGCACTTAGATGGTTTTTCCATCTTGTGTTACCATCAATGCCAAAGGGGGATATTGTTGGTATTATGGATGTGTTGCACTGGTTTTGTCATTGATGTCAACACTTGTTAACACTTGAGAACACTTATCAGCACTTGGAGATTCTTGGTTATGTTCACCGACATGTTCAGTGACTTATGCAATCACCAGTATCTGGTTCACCGGCAGGTTATATTGTTTATTGGCACTAAGGATTATTTGTTATCATCTAGAGATTACTTGGTTATGTCAAAGACATTTTTTGGACACTTGGTTTTGGTGATTTGATTATTGCTACAATCGAGTTTGCATATTTGCTGTTACCGGTAAATAGGTCTAGGTTATGGACCAGAAAGCATTATCTATTCTAGATCAGCATGACACGTTATGGAGATATTTAATTGATTGGTTATTGTTGTAAATGTATTGAACCGACATCGTGCATCGCATACTGATTCATTTTTAATTGATTTAATTGTAATATTCTTAGTGAGCTGACCTACACATTTGGTCTTAGGTTTTGGTATATATGTAAGATCTCATTTGTGAGATTAATGGGATCGTGGAAGAGGAATGCAATAAGGTATATGCGAATATAAGAATATCTATACATGCAGAAATCATTTGAAGATTCAAGGAAGGTATGAAGAAGGAAAATTAGAGCTTAACCGGTACTAAATCTAGCATATGAAGATGCTATTTTGAGCAATACATTATCATTGGATTTAACCATCCAATAGTAGTCAGTGTGACTCTCATTTTGTGATTGAGCAATGAGCTCTAGGTAGTTGGTCTTTCTGCATGTGAAGATCCCATTTGTACACACATACTATCTGCAGTAGTATCATCTGATTATGGGTAAGGTTTGCCACCCTGGTTTTTCCCCTTACAGGGTTTCCACGTACAAATAACTATGTTATGTGTTGCGGATGTTTGTCTTTTGTTTCATGCATTAAACTTTACTGGTACTGTTATTAATTGTTAAACTATTTACCGACATTAAGTTTGGTTTACCAGTATTATGCACTAAGTTTGGTTGAGTTATATTTGGGTTGAAATTAATAGACAACTGATTCACCCCCCCCTCTTAGTTGCCTCCGTGTCCTAACATACTTTTTTAGTTGGATAATAGTATAACATATATATGTATATGAGAAATTGATTCAATCATATACATATATATCTATATAGTTATTATATATATATATATATATATATATTCAGTTATTATGTTATTTAATTACTTCATGAATTTTGTTTATGCCTATTCATAATTATTTGAGATTAAATATATATATATATGTAAATAGATTGGTGGAATTAAATTATTTTATGAAAATCTATATTATATATATATATATATTATCATGGGGAGTGGTTTATTAAAGAACATGTTAATATTAACATTTTATATATATATAATAAAATAAAAATAACCATTGGAAAGCGACTCAATTGAAAACCTAATGATGGAAAGGGATGGTGGTGATTTAATGCAAAATAATGTTAACAAGGGTGGTTGATAGTAATATCGACCATCCCCCTTATTTAAAGGGAGGGGTCGGTATTACCACTGACCACTCCTCCTCTGTAAAACCTTCCATAAGTAAATCACCACATTAAATATCCGATATGGTAGTTGGCAGGTCTTTGCATGATTTAAGGCAGACCTAGTTTAGAGGAAGTCAACTTGGCATATACCCCCTGATCCATGGTGAAATGGCAGAGAATCCAATGTAATTAGTCGACTTGTCACCCCATGACCACGATGTAATGGCATAGAATCGGTTTAACCAGTCGACCTAGAAACCCATGATTGTAGTGAACAGATGGTTGAAGGTTGATAGACTATGAGATGTGGCTTTGAAGGAATTTAACCCCGTGAGGAAGGTAAACCTGTAAATTATCTTGCTCTTGCTATTAATCAGGACATTAGATAAGTCAGATAAGTTGTTTAGATGTGGAGCATAGGTAAGCAGATCTGTCAGATATTTAGAAACATAGATGCAAGTTTGTCAACATGTATGCAACCAGTAGAGTTCTAAATCAATTGGAACTATAAGAACTTCACTAATTATCAGTGGTGTCATTTTTATGGCTAAGTCAAAGCCAAGAGAATAGCAACCCGTAGGATAAGAGTAGTATAAATAGTAGTGAAGGGCTGATAGAGAGGGAGAGAACAAGAACGACAAGAGAAGAGAAGAAAAAAATAGAAAAGAAAGAATAAAGAGAAAAGACAAAAGGATTAGAGAATGGAATATAGAAGAAAAAAGTAGTGGAGATCTAGATGTGTTTACGACCAAGTCGTAAAAGATCAATGATGATCATCTCAGATTTAGAGTCGAATTCCAAAATAAGGAAGAGTGACAGACACGCCAAAGGAACAACGAACTTCTTGAGAACTTGGTGAGATGGAAAGAAGATAATAATACACCGAGTAGAATCAGTCAGAGGTAGGCTCTATTTTAACAAAGTTTGTTGTAGAAATTTAAAGGGAAAATGTTCTATTTTGAATAGACTTAGACGGAATTAGATTCATAGTTTTTAGATTTTTGATTATGAGAATTATGTCGAATAACATCAAAATACGTTCATTAGAAAATTATATTCTATACATAAATGTTTTAAGGAAGATATTCAAAATGATTGTTGAAAAACATAAATGAAATTCATATAAATTAGACCACCAAATCCTCTAGAAACAGAGTAAGAGGATAGAGTGAATGTGTGTATAAAACTTATAAATTTGAATAAAAATGAAGATGAAATACTAGGATAACAAATTATTAAGAATTGAAGTTTATTTTCAATTTGTGTAGAAAAGACTTACATTTTCGAATTTGATCCTTGCATGAAAAGTAAAGATGATTATTAGGTGTCTCATTTGAAAGGCCATATAGTTAGGCTCTTTATGAATTTTCATCATGTTAGATTGTTCTTATGGAAAATTAGTAAAATCAATGAGTTGAGTTCTTAAATCATGGAAAGTCACATATTAGTATTAAACTAAATATGTTGTTCCAGAAAATAGGTAAATGAACCAAGACACATGGAAAGATAGAGATCATAGACGATATAAACTTAGATTTATCAACCATAAGAAATGGAATGCATGTTAATAATTGCGCTATTTAAATGTTTTGATAATTGAATAAAAGAATGTGTACTCATTTTATTCAATTTATATGTAAGATACATACATGTGTTACACCTTAATATTTTAATCTTGTCTTTAAATTGCTTGAAAGATAGAAGCGAAAGATTGTTTTTCTTTCAGATGTATATTTGTTTATGTATGAAAGATTTCTTCCTATCAGATAGGATTGGTTTTAATGAAAGATTGGTTCTCTCTATTTCTATTCAACGAAAGATTGTCTTCCTTAAACATTATATTAATATCTTATGAGATATAGGAAGCTAGAATTGAAAAGGTGAAAGATTGTCTTCTGTATATATTTATTCTAGATTTATGTGAACAAAGCTAGATAGGCTTGTGTATGCAAAGTTACCTTCTAGGACGGGTGCCAAATATGGAATCTTAGAGAGAATAGTTGTGTTTTCCAAACTATTTATTTTTGCTATGTATGGAATTATACTCGGTCGAGTAATCAAATTGAATAAACCATTGAAATAGATGGAATTCTTTTATTTATTCTCTCTACCATATCCTTGATTGATAATGCTTGTTTCTTAAAAGAATTAGAAAAATGAAAATGCTTGTATCATCTAGGCATGCACCAGATTCCCTCTTGTCTTTCAAATTCTTTTGTTAAAGCAATTCATGCAGGGTCGAGTATTCTTAATTGACCAAGAATTCTAGGGAAGCGTAAGCTTCAAGGTTGGGCGGAAAAAGTGCCTGAATCTTGTTCTCGTCTTCATTCGATGGACTAAAAGGAAGTGACTCAGATCAGAGATCGACATATGTATCTCACTTTCTTTATGTTTGTTTAATACTTAAGGCATTAGAAAGCCTAAGTATGATATAATGATATGTAATGAGAAATTTGTACCTTCCATTGTATATGAAAAATTTATTTAACTCCTTGATATCTATGATTGTTGAAGAATAGTTGGAATAGCCTTTTAAGGTGATAGATGAAGAATATCTAAATGAGTATCTCCCTATTGAGTCAACTATATTTAGTTCAGATGAATCGAAAGGATATACCCAATTAATTCCATAAGAAGAGATATAAATTTGGGTGATATCATTTATGAACAATCGATAAATAAAGTCGCTTTTTCTTGCGAAATCAACATGGTGTCAGGATAGACGGAGAAAGAGTATCTCCTAGTATTGGCATACTTAATGGACACATTTGTCAGATAATAGTTAATTGAGTAAGAGTTGGGTACTTATATAGTAAAGTTGTAGTTGAGACTTTATTGATATAAAAATGATAGTTGAACTATTAGAACCTAGATGCTTGAGATGATTGATTTATTAAATTGATAATTATTCTAACCTATCTCTTGCAAAATATATTATTCAATGTCTATATTGTATGAGGTAGGTACTATATGGATAGGAATTATGGATGATATGATGAAATCTTCATAGGACTCTGTATTCTAGTTATGTGTCCTTATCTTCAAACATGAAATTGTTGGTACTATGTTTGATACTCTCTCTCTCACACACTCTGGAAAAGATACCCCAAGGTGTTGTAACGCTCCTTCATATGTGACTACTCCTAGTCACTCAGTACATTTGATATGTATTCAGTTTGATGCTTTATTTGGTTTATTGATGAATTATTTGATCATTGATTTTTGAATTAGTTATGACTTCTTGACTTGATTTTATTTTCTTTTTCATTTTCTAAAATGGATGTGTCACCAATTTTCTATTTTGTGACCCTTGGTCACACTTGATTTAATGTTTCAATATGAGCATTTTATAATTTACTGTTGAAATTGATCACGTGTTCTCTTAACCTTTAAGGTGGCTTATCTAATGTTTAAAATTTTCATTGTCTTTTGGTTGCATATTGTATTTCATCCTTATCATGATCATAGTGAACCCCTGATAGTATGTCCAAGAGAGTAAGAGCAGAGAGTGTATCAAACATAGGTGTTGTGTCAGTTAGGGCAATAATACTATGTTTGTGTAATTTTTAGTTTGAGTAAATTCAATGTATGGAATAACTAGAGGATAGACCTTGCAAAGGTAACTATATATATATATATATATTAGATAGACAAATTCAAATTATTTCATCAATTATATGAGATCTTACTTCCTTGGTTTTACCTTCGAGATCATGTGACCATGAAAGATGTCTTTTGTTAAAGTAGGTTTTGGAGTCTTAAACATCCAAGAATATATGTTCTTTGGCATAAAGACACATTTGAGTTAATTAAGTATAAGGTTGTGTTAGAAGTTGTATAAGATATGTTATGATGTTAAGAATTTTCCATCGTCATGGTTGCCTTGTTATTTGTCAATTAAAAGTATACATAGTAATTTGGAAATCTTATGGATTGATAGAAGTTTGAGGTATGAAGTAGACTAAATTGGTTGGAATAGTTGGAAATAAAAAGGAAGTCAAGTGATGGGTTCTCATAGATCAAGGAAATTTTATCTACCATGGTTACTATAAAGTCAAACCTGAGATAGCAATTATTTCAGAATCACTTGGAAGAAAAACATTATTGAGGTTTTGAAAGTAGACATTTTGGATCATAGATTTGAGATAAGAACTTGAGGGTAATTAAGAACGTCAATGAAGAATGTACTCACTTAGAGGTAGAAACTTGAGGAAGTAAATATTGCACCATATTTAAAACATTTGGAAATATCTAGTTAATCTAGATATTGTTGATAAAGATGTGATGAACCTAATAACTTTGGAAAAGATAGTTGAGTATGTGGCACAATGTTTAGCAATTGAAAGTTGAGCAAGATCGTATAATCGGACTTTTGTATAAAACCTGAGTATAGGTGGTAGGAAATCAATATGAAATTTATTCAAGAATTGCTTTTGAGTAAGAACAAGCATGATATTATAGCTGGATAGTGTCAACATATTGACAAAGATTACATATTTCATACTTGGATATATATAAAGATGAAGACATTTACTCATTCAACTTATCAATTGCATGGAGTTTCAAAAATAGAAATATCAAATAGGAATGTTTGGATGACATTTTGGAATTGGACAATATTGAATATATCTTTGGGAACTAAATTAAATCGGCATGACATCTTTACATAGATGACCGAATGGGAAGAAAGAAAAAAGAAAAGAAAGAGTTAATCAGGTTGTGGAAAATTCTTTTTGATGTATCACATGAATTAGAAATACGAATGGAAGAAATATTTGCCTTTGGACTGAGTTGGCATACAACAAAATATTTTCATATGTTTTTAGGGAATGATACCCATTATGATGCTTTATGACAAAAATGGCAAACATTTGTTAGTTGGAATAGGATAAAGATAGGATCATCATTGGTTCTAATATGCTTAAAGAATTGGATGAGTAGATGAAATTGATCAAGAATATATTGAAAGAAATAGTCAACAGACAAGCTATGATAATAGAAACAATACTTTCTGTTATTTGATTACTGAAGAAGAAATTCTTTTGAAGGATAAGCCTCATAAGAGATTTATTTTATCAAGGCAATCATCAAAATTGGTACCAAGATATGTGGGACCCTTTGATGTGCTGGAAGTTATGAATCTAGTTGCTTATGGATATAGGATCCAGGAATGGTGCTTGTAGAGAATGTCCAAATTCTTGATCGGAGTAGCATTAAGACTAAGCAGAGATTTCACTCAGTATTGGATCCAGTGGGACCAATATTCTGATGATAGTTCTATTTGGGAGGATGATGCGACAATTGACTATCATATTCATCTTTTGTTTTCTTAGAGTATTATTTGCTTGATGCATGAAATACTTGAATACTTTGATTTTGATTTACATGTTGTAAATTTGGATAGTATAGATGATACTATTATTGTTATATTTGATTGAGACCACAATGTATGGTTAATGTTTATGATGTTGAGAGTTTATGTGTTTATTGATAGAATAATAAGACATTGAGACAATGTCTCTTTTAAGAGGGGAAGGATGTCACGAACCCTATTTTTCCATAATTATTTAATTAGGAAAATAATGTTTATTTTTTGCAACTGAAATGGAAATGAAATGAAATTGGAATGATGAATAAAATAAGATAGGAGATCGAATGCACTGAAATGATTTATATACAATTGAATGATCAGTAATAATTTTTATTGCAAAATTGGGATCGTCATTGCTAATGAGAAACTAAGTGCAAGTGAATGTAGGAACTGGTGAACACAGATGAAGGCGGGAACATGGTTCAGGTAGAGTTGTCTTAGCTCTTTTAATTCGGTAGAATAGATGGACTCTCTCACACACCACATTAGGATTTATAATTTGTATATTGTAAAGATGGATAATTTAGATAACCTTATTTGAGTGTTTCTTTAAATTGGAATGATGAATTTGGAATGAGTAGTAGATTGATTTAAATGTTTATACAGACATGCATTTATTTCAAGATTTGAGTGGTGATTGAATTAAATCCAAGTTGCATGAGTGATTGTGAAATATTATGTCTTATTTTAAAGTAAGATTGTTTTGCTAAGGGGTTAGATATGAATATTGACCCAATGTTTATGATATATTTTTATTCAGATATGTATAAATGGATGAAATATCATACTTATGAGTTTAATTTTTTTGTTGGATAATAGTATAACATATATATGTATATGAGAAATTGATTCAATCATATACATATATATCTATATAGTTATTATATATAATTTCAAATAATTATGAATAGGTATAAACAAAATTCATGTATATTCCCCCCACAACAATGAATTATTCACCAGGATTTTATGGAATTTTCATACGTTAAAAAAAAATTGCCAATACAAATTAATTTTTTTTTCCTAATTTGAATTTTTTTTTGCCATCAATATGAAATTTCTCCTAAAAAATAATGTTGGATTTACCAGGATTTTTACACTTTTCCTTAGTGGGAGGTTTCTTAAAGTTATCCCTATTGTGGACCCTAAGTCCCTTTGAAAGGGAGATCTATTTTGATGAAACATACAAAGGCTACTAAAAGAAAAAAAGGGTCTCACTGAAAGACCTCCTCACATTGAAAACTAACCTTGTCGCCAAGATGATAGTTGAGTCACACCAAAATGAGAAAAGGCTATTGGTATAACATTTGGGTGTCGATAAGAGTTAAATGAGGTCTTAGAAATAGACCAAGTCTCATCGACATGGATACATGTTGATGAGACATAAAAGTTGTCTCACCGAAAACTGCAAGAATTAAGAGGTTTTTGGAATTTCCTAATCTACAACTTGTAGAGATCAAATCTAATGGATCAACCACACTGAGAGACAAATACGGAACATGATGCCAAACTTCATGACATGAGTTCAACCCTTTCTTTTTTGTGTGCCTCTACAATCCATTTTGTCTACATTTTTATTTGTATCTCATATGCAACCTACAACTGCTTGACCTAGTTGACATCAATGACAACATTTGGTAATAGGTGCATCATGAGGAGGAGGAATAAATTTATCATGAAGAAGAGGAATGGGTTTAGGATCTCTAGGATTACTCAAAGATAAGATTATCTCATTCTTCCACTTTTGATAAAATTGAAAAAGAGCATCACTTGTAGGTTTAAGAGGTTGAAATTGTTTACATCATAAGTAATCAAGATTAACATCTCCATGCCTCCCCATGGGTTGGTACATGCTATGATTAATTATTATGGTTTTTTCACTGAGAGAATTTAAAACACTTATGAATAGTGGAAGGAATAACTTTCATGGAAGAGTACCAAGGATGTCCAACTTCACATGAAATTGATCTGATGCAGGAATGATAGCAAACATGGCATCTAAGCACTTAGTACCAACCTCAATGGGAAGAGTAATAGGACCAATACTAGGACAAGAGAAAACATAAAATATCTTAATCACCACATCAAATTTGGCATATGTTACTTGATGCAATTATAAGGTATATGTTAGACTTGTGTGAATATTATTTTCATTGGTTTCAAACTAGCTATCCGGTTTGGACTGAACAATGTATGCGGTCTAGATATTATTCCAGATGTTGTGGATGTGGTATGCAAGGTTTTACATAGTCAGTATGTATAGTTTAGATGTTGTTGTTAGATATTATATGTGTTATGGATATCTCTAGATGATTTTTTGAGTTCAATTTGTGTTTTCTTTGATCCTAGTATCAATTATGAGTCCTGGTATTAGTTGTTTTAGTTAATATCAGTGTTATCTCTTCGAGAATTGTGTTGTAGTCCTCTTGGTATGTGTGGAATGTACATTTTGGAGATATTGAGCTTGGTCTTGTAACTATGGGTTGGTATTCTTGGGTTCAGAATACCCTACCCCATTCTGGTAATCTCGATATATGCATTGGCAATTGAAGTATGTAAAGGAAGTGTGTAGAAGCCTTACAAAGGCTGACATGAGAATATTGATAACGTGTTGAGGATAGATGACACACTATTTTTTATTTGTGTCCTCTGGTATATATATATATATATATATATAGTAGCATGATGGAAAACGTATGTGTATCAAGGTGTGTGATGTGCAAAAGAGAGTTAGCAATAAAGATAGTAGTATGTGAAGTGTCAGTTATGGACAACAAGGCAGACAGTGTTGCACTGGTGCAGTAGTCCTTTACCGGAGCTATTGTAGGATAGTTGTATAGAGATATCTAACTAGATCTATTGTGGAGTTTGAGATTTGTAATCTTAGCTTAATTTTAGAACTGATCCCATGCATTTGGAGATGCAATCCCTTTCAGTTCAAACTTTCCAATTGCAGTGAGAATTCTAGCAGTTAGCCATTTTTCTTGTGTATCTACAATGAGTAGTTTGGCAGTGAGCTGCTTTTATAATTTGGTAGTGAACCACCCCTTTTTGTAAACACAAATATAACTAGTTATATTCTCTTGAGAGTTAACACTCTCCATGATTTTTCCCATTTGAGTTTCCCACGTATAAAATCTAGTGTTTATCTTGTGGTTGTGTTATTCATGTTTATTCTTCATTAACTATTTTAGATCGGTCATGTTTGAATGATATTTTCTATGGAGGGTTTTAGTTGTGAAGAAAGTTTTTAAATCTATGGGAATACTGATTCACCCCCCTTCTCAGTATTTTGGTGCTTTCAACCTAATCAACAAATGGTATCAGAGCTTTGGTCCCTTTCTTGGAAATCTTAACTACTTGAGGGAGATCTATGTTGGTTGAATCATGACACCTATGTTAGATAGCTCAGATAGCCAGAGGAAAAATGAGAGGGGGGTGGGGGGGTAAATTAGTTTTCAATAGATTATAGAACTTTAAGCATTCAAATCCTTATTACCAGAACACATAAACTCAATACCGGAATGCATAAACCAAATACCGAAATAACTGATATAGCAATTAAGCAGAAACATAAATCACACAGCAGTTACCATCCATATAGAACACATGCCAACAAGATTTGTACATGGAAAACCATGGTGGGAAGCCTACCCACAGTTAGATAATACTTTTGCAGTAAGTATGTGATTACAAAATGAGGGATTTTCACATGCAAAAAGGCCAATATCCTAGAGTGCACTGATCATTACAAAAGGAGCCTCACTAACTACAAAATAAATCTAGAAAGAAGAGTGTATTGCAAAGATAACATCTCCTATGATTGAGTACAATTCTAGTTAAGCTCAGTACCGAAGGTCTTAAACCTCTCTTACCAACCCAAATCGATCACCTATGATCAACCAAAATTCATGCATATGGTTACAACATTATTCACACATAGGTAATTGCATAACCATCCCATAACCATAATCCCATGATCTACAAAGAGATATTATACCAACCAGAGACCTAAACAATTAGGTTGGCCACTTAAAAGATAATACAATAAATTCACAACATAAACCTGCAATCCAATAATCAACCAAGTCGGCCTAAGACTAAAACAACATAATCCAATCAATGAATCCATCTGATAATGCATTAGGATCACCCATCAACACATTACATAAGCTGGTCCATAACCTAGCAAAATAGGACTACATTAGGTCTGGTCCAAAATGCAACACCATCGACCAACAGGAATACAAACAAGATAACCAACAACATCCCAAAAGCCATCTAGAAGCTACACCAACACCACTTGTCATGTGAATCAAAAGATCTTCAACAAAGCTCTGCTAGTAAAACCCTTATCGGTGACCAAAAGCCTTACTAGAACAAATGATAGTATCTAAGTCATCAAATCCTGAACCAACTGATCATGATACACATCTGAATATCATGAATGATAGATCCAAATCAATTCCATAAACAAAAGAATACCAGAGCATACCAGATCAATATCATAATCCAACAACTCTACCAGAACCAACCAAAAACTGGTAAACAACCAAAATCATTGCCCATTTGGAGGGATTGATTATGTGTTGCATTGATGTATTGTCATTGATGTCAACACTACCTATTTTGGTTTCTTTACTGGTATCCTTCTGGTCTCGGTAAGATATTTGGTTTCTGGCTGGATTAGATTATGATCTGGTATGCTCTGGTATGTTTGGGTTATGGAATTATTTTATTCATGCTACTTAGATTCATGTTTGGTCAGTTGGTTTTGATCTGGTGATCAGATGCTATCATGTATGCTAGTAAGCTTGGTTTGCTATTCCGGTAAGGGTTTCACCGGAAGAGCTTTGTTGAAGATCTTTGATGTCATGCATAAGTGGTGTTGGTGTGGCTTCTAGTGGAGATTCAAGATGTTGATGGTGATCATGTTTTAGACTTGGTTGATTGGGATCATTGCCTTCATGTGTGTGGACCTAAATTGGGTCTCGATATTGTCTAGGTTATGGAATGACTTAATGTAACATGTGGATTGGACTTCTTGATGTGTTTCTGGGATTTTTTATGGGTTGGATATTATTTGGTTGGTCTTAGGCTGACATGTTTTGTAATTATGTAATTATTTTATTGTTTGGTCGCCGACATTATTATTTGTGGTCGAGGGTCTGTATATATATGTTGTAATATCTCACTGTAGATCATATGTGAGGATGTGTATGTGTGAATAATGTAATAATAATTCAAGCAAAGGATTTGGTCAATCATTGGTGATCAAGTTGTGTTTATGTAAGATGATTTAGTCCTCTGGTATTGAGCTTTACCAAAACTGTATTAATGCATAGGAGATGCTATCTTTACAGTTCATTCATTCCTCTAGATTGTAGTATGGCTTTCTATGTAGTAAGTGAGACTCCTTTTGTGATGAGCAGTGTGCTCTAGGCTGTTGGCCTTACTACAAGTGCAAGCCCCTCAACTGTAATCACATATTGGCCATTTGGTGGAATTGATTATGTGTTACATTGATGTTTTGTTATTGATGCCAACCCTAGCTATTTGTATGCTTTACCAGCACCCTTCTGGTCTCGGTAGGTTGAGTGGTTTCTGGTTGACTTGGATCTGATGTGATCCGGTATAGTTTGGTGATGGAATTGGATTTCTCATGATACTCATGGTCATATTCAGTCATTTGGCTTTGGTCTGGTGATTGGATGCTATCCTGCTTGCTTAGAAGCTTAGTTTCTAGTTCTGGTGAGGGCTTCACTGGTAGAGATTTTGGTGGAGATCTTTGATTAATTGCATAAGTGGTGTTGGTGCATGTTTTGGTAGGGTTTCAGGATGTTGTTGGTGATCAAGTTCGTGACTTGGCGGATGGAGATCACTATTGTAGTGTGTGGACCTATATTGGGTCCCGGTTGATCTAGGTTATGGACCAACTTTAATGTAACATGTGGATTGGACCTCTCGATATATTTCCAGGATGTCTTATGTGTTGGATATTATTTTTTTGGTTTAAGGCCAACATGGTTTGTAATTATGTAATTAGTTTATTATCTGGTGGCCGACCTAATTGTTTATGGTTGAGGTTTGTATATATAGATGTAAGATCTCATTGTAGATCATCATGGTTATGTTAGAGGTCATGCTCAAGGAATGTAATGTGTGAATAATGTAATATCATTTAGGCAGAGAATTTGGTCGATCATTAGAGATCGAATTGGGTGTATGTAAGAGGATTTAGTCCTCCGGTATTGAGCCTAATCGGAACTGTACTCAGACATAGGAGATGCTATCTTTTGCAATTCAACACTTCTCTAGATTGTATTATGGATTTATATGTAGTCAGTGAGGCTCCTTTTGTGATGAGCAGTGCGCTCTAGGTTGTTGGCTTTTCTACAAGTGCAGGCCCCTCAATTGCAATTCACATACTTAGTGCAAAAGTATTATCTGACTGTGGGTAGGCTTCCCACCGTGGTTTTTCCCTTTACTAGGTTTTTCACATATAAATCTTGGTGTCATATGGATGGTTTTTGTCTTATGATTATTGTTTATGCTCAACTTGAAGCACTATTTTCTAGAAGAGTACTTAAAGGACTGGTAGGAACTAAGTATGAAGGAAAAGCACCTTTAAAATGTTTTGCATGTAATAAGATTGGTCATTTTGTATCTAGATGTCCTAAAAGGAATTCAAGATTTGAAGAAAGAGTTAGAAGATCATTTAAGCCTAACCCTGGATATCAGAACAAGTACAAGTATAAGAAAAACAAAGACAAATCATGCTACATAGAAGATGAGGAAGGAATTACTGATTCTGATGATGAACCGGTAGAAGACTCTGCTAGTGGTTCTGACACTGGGAAGGAATGGGTGTTCTTGGCTATCAAAGGACATGATTCGACACTGGAAGATAATGTACCTGAAGAGAAGGCACTTGCTGCTAAAATTAAAGACAAGGATGAATGAGTAATTGACAATGGTTGTTCACATCATATGACTATAGATAAAGGGAACTTTTTATCTTTGCAAGATTTTGATTGCGGTCTAGTTAGAGTTGGAGATGACAAAACATGTATGATCAAAGGAAAAGGAACTATATCATTGGATGGTAAGAAAAATACTGACAATGTTTATTATGTTAAAGGTTTAAGGCATAATCTTTTGAGTGTAGGACAATTGGTAGATAAGGGATTCCAATTATAGTTCAATAATGGAAAATGCAAAATCATTAACAGATCTAGTTCAGAGATTGCAACCGGTACATAGACAAAAGGTAATATATTTCATTTGAACTCTGGTGAGAAGACATGTTTGATTACACAGATTGATGAGAGTTGGCTTTGGCATAAAAAGTTGTGTCATGTGAATTTTGATTGCATTGTGAAGATCAGTTCAACTAAGGCAATTAGGGACATACCTAAGATTATGAAGCCCTATAATCTGGTATGTAAAGAATGTCAAATGGGTAAATAGATCAGAACCTCTTTTAGGAGTATACAAGATAAATCAAATGATGTTCTTGATCTTATTCATATTGATTTGTGTGGCCCTACTAGATTAAAAAGTTTTCAAGGTGATTAAATATTTCATGCTATTCATTGATGAGTATTCTAGAATGACGTGGGTTACTTTTCTAAGGGAAAAATATGAAGTATTTGAAAAGTTTAAAATATTTAAGGTTAAAGTGGAAACTGAGATAGGATTGAAGATTAAATGTTTGAGGTCAAATCATGGTGGAGAATTCACATCTGGTGAGTTTAATAATTTTTGTGAGAAGCATGGTATAAGAAGACAATTTTTTGCTCCTTGGACACCTCAGCAGAATGGAGTTATCGAAAGGAAGAACATAACTATCTTGGATGCTGCTAGAACAATGATGATGGAAGCTACTCTACCTCATATCTACTAGAGAGAAGCAGTGAGCACAATGGTTTATACATTCAATATAGTACATATCAAAGGAGAAACTGGTAAGACACCTTATGAATTATGGTTTGGCAATACACCTACAGTTAAGTATTTCAAAATTTTTGGTAGTAAATGTTATATTAGGAAAGATGATATCATTGGGAAATTTGATCCTAGATGTGATGAAGGCATATTTCTTGGTTATTCTAATGAAATAAAATCATATAGATGTTATAAGAAGAGATTGCAAAGAATTGTGGAGAGTGCTAATGTCAAAGTAGATGAGCTGATCATAAGTCAAAACAGAGTTCATGAGAAGGAACCAATAGTGGAAATGATTATATCTGAACCGGTAGCACCTTTACCGGAATAGAATGTTGAACTAGTTACTCCAGTAGTATCAGAGCATTCTACAATAACTGAAGAATAGGAAAGAGGAACAGAAAGTCAGAAGACTCCTAGGTATGTGAGATTGAATCATTTTGAATATCAGATCATTGGGGATAAAAGCAATGGAGTGATGACAAGAAAAAGACTAGAAAATAATGAGGTATGTTTAATTTCACAAGTTGAACCGGTATCAGTAATTGAGGCATGTAAAGATGAATATTGGTTGAAAGATATGGAAGAAGAATTAGATCAGATTGGGAAAAATAACACATGGACCTTGGTTCCCCAGCCTAAAAATAAAAATGTTATTGGAACTAAATGGGTTTTTAGGAATAAATTGAATGAGGATGGTCAAGTTATAAGGAATAAGGCTAGATTGGTTTGTAAGGGATATTTTTAGAATGAAGGAATTGATTATGGAGAAACTTTTGCACCTGTAGCTAGGATTGAAGCTGTAAGATTATTTCTTGCCTATGTTGGTTATAAAAACTACAAGGTTTATCAGATGGATGTTAAATGTGCATTTTTTAATGGGGATCTTAATGAGGAAGTTTATATTGAGTAGCCTGATGTTTTTCACTATCAAATGATACAAATATGGTTTGTAGGTTAAAGAAAGCTTTATATGGATTGAAACGAGCACCTAGAGCTTGGTATGCAAGGTTGGATAAATATCTTTTGAAGCTTGGTTTTACTAAGGGCAGTGCTGACAGTAATTTATATTATAAGATCATTGATGATGATATACTAATTATTGAAGTATTTGTTAATGACATTATTTTTTGAGGTGAAGATAAGTTATGCATAGAATTTTCTAAGAATATGGAGAAAGAATTTGAGATGTCTGTGATTGGTGAGATGAAATTTTTCTTAGGTTTGTAGATTACTTAGACTGAAAAAGGTATTTTCATCTATCAAACTAAATATGCAAGGAATTCTTGAAGAAATTTGGTATGGGAGATTCTAAACCGGTAAGTACACCTATAGCTACAGATGAGAAATTGACAAGAAAATATGTTTCTGCACAGATAAATCCTACAAGATACAAATCTATGATTAGGGGTCTACTTTATTTGACTCAGACTAGGCCCGACAATATGAATGTTGTTTGTATTGTTTCAATATTTTAGAGTGATCCTAGAGAAAATCATGAGATTGCAATGAAAAGGATTTTTAGATACTTGCAAGTTACATCAGAAAATGGTTTGTGGTACCCTAAGGATGATAACTTTACTTTATGTGCATATACAAATGTTGATTGGGCTAGAGATGTTGATGACCAAAAAAGTACTTCTAGTGGAAATTTCTTTCTTGGAAAGAAGTTGGTTTCATGTATCAGCAAGAAAGAGTCATGTATTTCTTTATCTACTATTGAAGCTAAGTATGTTGTTGTTGCTACTATTTGTACACAAGTTCTATGGATGAAGAAAATCTTGAAGGATATAAAGGTGGATTGTGATGCATTGGTAGTTATTCATTGTGATAACTCTATTGCTATTGATATATCAAAGAATCCAATATTTGATTCTAAAACAAAGCACATATCTATAACATATAACTTTTTGAAGGAAAAAGTGGAAGCAAATGAAGTTAGATTGGTTTATGTGAATACTAAAGGGTAGATTGTAGATATTCACACTAAACCTTTTCCCATGAAATCATTTGAGTACTTGAGAGACAAATTGGGAGTTTTTGCACCTCTGGTAGAGACTTGATTGGTGTGATTTGCCATCAGTCTGACATGCATTGTCAAAGATACTATTCATTCTGGCACTGATGTGGGATGCTATTGCTCAGGGGGAGTAGTCAGCTTTGTCATTCAATGGTTTATGTTCTTTCTTTGATATTTTTGTCAGATTTCTAGCAATGATGTCAAAGGGGGAGAGATATTGATGTGAAAAAGACAAAGAAAGAAAAAGAAAAAGCCATAGGGGGAGAGATATGAATAAGAAAATTAAAGCGAGAGATATTGACATTCAGAGTTGTAAGTGGGAGATTATTGGTTGTCTTCCATTCGGGGAGACTTGTTTGGAATTTCTTGGTAATTAGATGTTTTTCACATCTAGTTGATTTGGATCCGACATGATCTGGTAGGATTCGGTATAGTTTGGTGATGGAATTGGCATTTTCATGATTCTCATGCTCATATTCGGTTAGTTGGTTTTGGTCTGGTGATCGAATGCTATCCTACTTGCTTAGAATCTTAGTTTCTAGTTCCGGCAAGGGTTTCACTGATAGAGCTTTTGGTGGAGATCCTTGATAAATTGCATAAGTGGTGTTGGTGCAACTTCTGGTAGAGTTTCAGGATGCTATTGGTGATCATGTTCAAGAATTTGTCATAACCCTCTTTTTGGACCTTGATATGACTTTCTATTATTATTATTATTATTATTATTATTACTACTACTACTACTATTATAATATTAATTTTATGAGTAATGTTAGAAAGAAAAGATAAATTGAAATGAGGTTGAAGTTTTTAAATAAAAATTTAAGTGGTGACACACACATGAGGTCATAATTTATTTGAAAATGGCTTATTTTCTCAATATCCTAATTGAGCACATGGTGTAGGAGAAATAAGAAGATTCTAGAAAATAAATTATAAATTCAAAATATTAAGGAATAAATATTATATTTAGCAAATATATGACATACGAGTTACAAAATTATTCTATGACAATAATAATTCTATTCATGGCATTTTTTATGATGAAGGAGTTACAAAATGCATTTTTGGAGGAGAATTTTAATTTGAATTTTGAATGCATGGTCAAATGTAACCCCCACTATGACAACAATCATTTTTGCATGAAATTAATTTAGAAATTGTTTATTTTCTCAATATGTTAATTTAGCACAGGTTGAGGAGGAAATGAGAAGTTTCTAGAAGTGAATTTAAAATTTCATCTTCTTGCATGTAACTCCCCCACTATGTCAACAATCAATTTTGCATGAAGTCAATTTCAATTAATTCTTTTGATAGTGGGAATGGTGCACCTATTCTATATAATGTATGCTAAATTTTTTAAGGAGTTCATTTTTGGTTTTGGATGAAAAGAAAATGTAATTTCTTCAATTATTGCAAATTCTTGTTAGTAGTACTAGAATTTTTGTAGTCACATTGTACGATGGGATTTTCAAGATTTTGAAGAGATCTTATCAAGCTACAAGGAAGGAATGAAGAAGGGCAACTGGGAGATTGGAGGTGTTTCAATAACAAGGGAATCATTCGATCCAGGTTCCTTCTTGTCTACTCTCATGTTTTGAAATGGATTTTTTTATGTAGTCGAAGAAAAATTAGAATTCTATTCACTTGTATGCTTTACCTATTGTAAATTTGTGTAGAATTTGATAGAGTAGTTTTATATGCAAATAGGAAATAAAATTTGAATAATTGCCATTAATTAGTAGACTCCATTTTAAATGCAAATGAGGATATCATTTAAACTCTTGTTTTTTCCATTCACATTGATTTTTTTCTTTACAAAAATTTAGATTTCAAGGAATAAGAGTGAAATATATTAGGAACAAATTATCCTCTTTTGCTGATGTAAATCAAGGAAAAAAAAATCAGATTTTTTATTTTTATTTTCTTAGAATAGAATAACATGTGTTTGATTATCTTTGTGAAAGATCTTTTCTTAGAAAAAAAATAACATCTTTATCTTTTTTTGAATAAATATCTCGAAATTTATTTATCTTTCTTGATATATTGTCTCTAAGATTAAATTTGTGAAAACGTACCCCTCTGTGAAAAATTGAATCTAAAAAAAAAGATAAATATGTATTGTGCAAAATTCAATTATTTGTGAGTGCATATCTTTGATCCATTTATCTCAGAAGATATCCATATTGTGATTTTATGCACCACTCTGGTTATCTTTCTCTGTGTAAATACTACCCTCTGTGACTATTTGCATGTGTATATCTCTGTGGGAAAATTAGATCTATGAAAATCCTTTCACAAATCTATAATTAGTTTATTTAATTGTCTCTGGGAATAAATATTCATTCATCTGTGTATTTTATTCCTCGAAGAAATTTAACTTCCTATGATTATTTATCTTTCAGAAATTTATTCCTCTGTTTATTTTATTCCTCAAAGAAATTTAACTTCCTATGATTATTTATCTTTCATAAATGTATTCCTCTGTGTATTTTATTCCTCAAAGAAATTTATCTTCCTATGATTATTTATCTTTCAGAAATTTATTCCTTTGTGTATTTTATTCCTGAAGGAAATTTATCTTCCTATGATTATTTATCTTTCAGAAATCTATTCCTTTGTGTATTTTATTTCTCAATGCAATTTATCCTTCTGTGAATTATTTTTCTTTCAAAAATTAATCCTCTGTGTATATATATATTTTCCTCGGAACAATTTTCTTCCCCTGTGCCTGTTCGGCTATAATTTATCCTTTGTGTAATTAAACTAGATAAGTTTTAAAACATTAGATTTTATGCATACATATTTAAATATATATAAGTAAACATAATATGCATATTCTTTTTAAATTCTTATTTGGAAACTTTCTTTTGCATTATCTAATTGGGGTTATAAATATATTCAATAAAAAAAAAATTATAAAGATTTAACTAAGAGAAAAACAAATATATATATATATGGAAATAGAATTACAATAATTATAAACTAATAAAGTAAAGAAAAACATTTATATAGTTATAAATAAATAAATATATTAATAAATAATAAAGTATATATATATCGAGTTTAGGTTCCAGTAGAGAAATGATATAATGTGAAATATGGATGTCCGGCATCACATTTGTAATAGACAAATATATTATATCCATATTATAGAGTTTTCAAAAAAATAAAAGAATTAATTAAAGATCATATAAGTAATATTATAATAAAAAAAAAAGCAAGATGAAGATGATCTTAAGGAAAAACAAAGAAAAGAAAAAAAGAAAGAAACTTATTGTTCTTTTATAGTAAAGAAAAACATCATGAGATAGTAATGTCACCTGAATTAAAAGTCTTAGTCTTTCTAAATTTTAATCTCCACTTAAATAGGATTTTTCTAATTAGATTTCCTATATCATCAAAAATAAGGGAAAGAGATCCAATATAAAGGTACATGAAAGATTTATGAAAGCTTTTTATAAATGGCTTTCTTGTTTGGAGTGGAAAAATGTCAGCTTTTTTACTTAAAACATACTTTAATCTTTTAGCTGTTATAAATTATTATTTATATGATCATTTTAACATTATATATTATCTTTTGATTCATGTATTATTAAATGTATAATTGTAAGGAAAGAGTTATTTTCTTTTTAAAAGGTTTTGGGAAAAAAATTGAATTGGAGGTTGATATGGCTTGTAACTATTAGTTCAATATTAATTATAGTTCAATTATGTTATTTTAGTATACAAATTCATATATGTCTAATATTTTAATAGATGCCTTAGCAAACAAGAAGAAAATGGCATGTTAGAACTTGTATGGTATAAAAGTAAATATATTAATTTTGGGTGCAACAAATTTAAAACCTCACATAATAATAATACTATCATTTTTCTTATTTAACATATATCTTACTTATATAATTCATTGTAATTTTTATGGTGTTTTCCACTTACATGCATGTACAACATAATACCTACATGTGAAACTTGAGAGAAAAAAAAACCAAAAACAACCCAATGTCTCATCTTAGATATAAGTAAATAATTGCACATTATCCTAATTACTACCATGGAAGAAATATAAGGAGTAATTAGTTATCACTTTATAATCTTGCAAAGGTATTAGTTCAAAAGCAACTAGAAGTTTATTGATTAGAATTATTTATTATGAGACTTAGTATTATTTATTTGGTTAACTAGCAAGTATTTAGATTATTTTCTAGTCTCTTTTTAAAACAATTAGTAATTAAGAATAATGTGGTTAATTTGAAGCTTATTAGTGAATAATTGTTTTTCTTTTCCCTTCAACAATTGAGTATTAAATTCATTTCCAAAGTATGATTATTTGATAATTTAAATTTTATTTCAAGCAATTTAGTACCTTTCAAATATTAGGATTCACATTTAAAGTAGTGGTATCATTTGCAGATGAAATTTATGTTACTTCATATAGAAGAATTAGTTGGGCTTATTATTAAATACTTCTCACTTCAAACAAGTAGGTGTTAAAATTCATTTCCATAGTCTTTCTATTGAATCATTTAATTTTCTTTCAAGCAAATTAGTACTAGGATTCATACTTATTGTGTAATGGTTTGTCCAAAACAATTATATCTTGCAAGTAATTCAAATCATTTTTATAAGTTATCTTTGAAAGTATCATGATTTCCAAGCCATTAGTAATTTCATCTATTTAGTTCAAGTTTTCAAATTTTTTTAATTATCATAACTTACCTTTGGAGAAAATACTATTCCAAGTAGTCGATGTTTATGTTCCTTTCAATTACATAAAATTCATACTTTAGTTTTTAAATTCAAGTGATAATCCCTTGTATATAATAGTTTATTTTTCATAATTGTATTGGTATATTGCTTCATTTAAGCTTCATGAATTCAAAGTTAAATTCCTAGTTAGATAACTAAACAAGAGGAGTTGAAACCAAAAATTAGCAGTGTTCGGTATCTATGGTGCCTCTGGGTCACACTTACAGGTAATGCCATCGTGTTAAACTACTGCACTTAATGCCTAATAAAGCTGCAATAACAACGTTTGTGGCATCATCTCTCTAAATCACCGGGGAGAAATAAGGGTCATTTGGAAGTTAAAATCCAAAGGGCGGGTAATCCCCCTTGGATTGATAATCTAAAAAAATAAATTTTAAATGAATTTACATCTGATCAGTTGAACTTTAGATAACCCCATTAGGGTTTGGATGTGTGTGAAGATCTTGAAAATTTATTTTTATCTTGATGATTTCAACGAATGATAAGAATTAAGGGTGACGTATTTAATAGAAAATAGGACTTAGTTGTTTTAGGACACAAGCAAAAGGCCACCTTAAGCCCTTTTTCTATAGAGCTACCATTGTGGGTAGCAACCGTAGAGAAACTACCTGGGACATTGACCCTAGAAAGGGTTGTGTACCCACCAAACAGTTTACATTAAACCATAGTTAGAAACTAGAACTACATACTTTACGCCTTGATCCCATGCCGAAATGGGTATGTAGGTAGTCTAGGGACGAAGTTGTCCCTTGTACTCAAGTGTTCGAGGATGGGGGTTAGGATTTGGTTATGGGTGAGTAGTTGGTTCTTGAAGCTCCTTGGTCTTTTAATCGAATGGTGCAAATAATAATTGAAATGGTAAACTTAATTCAATGCATACTTAGAAGGAATCCCATATGGATTCGCTTGACTTTTCGAGGCTTCAGGCCAAATTCTGAGGCAGAACTCAAGCTTGTTTTTGTAAATATTTTAATACTCTTAAGGACAGCAACCTCGATGCACTCCTAGTAGGGGAGTGTAGTCTTTAGAGAGTGGATCAAGACCCGGATGGTCCCGATGAGTCTAAAGTCTCTGGCCAGAGCATATCCTATTCTTATGAATAGATGTCTACCCCATTTGGGTAGATGCCTATTCCGGATTGGATAGATGAAACCTCATGTCTCGTATGGACAGATGCCTAACCTGTATGGTTAGATTCCTAGTCCCATATGGATAGATGTCGATCCCGGTTGGATGGATGCTTATCTCATTTGGATAGATGTACCTGAGTATGTGATTGAATAAAAAAAAAAAAAAGAATAAGTAAGAACAAGAAATCAATGTTTTTATCTGAAAATAAAAAATAGTTGAGTTTTTTGATTAAGTTAAGTGGGTTATTACAGAATTGGTAGATGGAGATCACTATTGTAGTGTGTGGACCTATATTGGGTCCCAGTTGATCTAGGTTATGGACAGGTTTTAATGTAACATGTGGACTGGACCTCTTGATATATTTCTGGGATGTCTTATGTGTTGGATATTATTTTTTTGGTCTAAGGCCGACATGGTTTGTAATTAAGTAATTAGTTTATTATCAAGTGGCCGACCTAATTGTTTATGGTTGAGGGTTTGTATATATAGATGTAAGATCTCATTGTAGATCATCATGGTTATGTTAGAGGTCATGGTCAAGGAATATAATGTGTGAATAGTGTAATATCATTTAGGGGTGAATTCACAATACTGGTTTCCACTTTTTGACCAACTTTGACACTTATATGAATATTTTGAAAAAAACCCTCACTTTCCAACACCTATAACTTTTAAACGGTTAAGAATTTGAAGATGATATAAACTAGTGATTTTTAACATCTTGTTTGTAGATTCTAAATATTTTTTTTTCAAATTTGTTTGAATAAAATTTTATTGATTTTTCCATCTCCCTCAAAAAGTAGTTTTTTACAACAAACAACATTTCTTAAGAGTGATGTGTATCCCGAAACGTATAATTTTTTTCTATAAATGATAAAAACTTAATTCTTTTGAAATTTGGTTTGTAACATCAATACCCAAGGCATGCAGTTGGTTTGATAGTGATATGTTGAATATTTTTTATTTTATTAAGTTTTGAAGTTTGACTAATTATAATTTAGATATAGGTGTACGTTTGAACACATAACTTGTTCTATATATATCAAAATTCAATTTTATTTTATTTGTTAGAAAGAAAACATCAATATCTAGGGCATAGATATTTTTCAGAATTTTTTTGAATTAGTTTACTATTTTTCCCAATGCATTGAACAAAGAAGTTCATGTTCGGTGAAAAACCTGCATTCATAAGAAATAAAATAAAAATATATTATTGAAATTAAATATATTAAAAGTTATACTATTTGGAAATCTTATAATAAGGACTAAATACTTTAAAAAAAAACTTTTAAATGAATTGATTTGACCCCCCAAAAGCTAATGTAAAATTGGTTTTTTATCAGCATTTGATAGATGCAAAGGAGACTCCATTGCAAGTATGATTTAAAAGTAGAGAGGTTCTATCCAAGAAATTTTGATCTAAGAGCCTTTGATTTAACTCTCTTCAATTAATTACTTAAAATGGGACCTCTTAAAGCTTAAATCATTATATTTTTTTAAAAATGTATGATTTCAACAAAAATCAAGACGTTCCAAAAAGTGGGAACCAACTTTGTGAGTTCACCCTTAGGCAGAGGATTTGGTCGATCATTAGAGATCGAATTGGGTATATGTAAGAGGATTTAGTCCTCCGGCATTGAGCCTAACCAGAACTGTACTCAGGCATAGGAGATACTATCTTTTGCAGTTCAACAATTCTCCAGATTGTAGTCTAGATTTCTATGTATTCAGTAGGCTCCTTTTGTGATGAGTAGTGTGCTCTAGGTTGTTGGCCTTCCTGCAAGTGTAGGCCCCTTAATTATAATCACATACTTACTACAAAAGTATTATCTGATTGTGGTAGGATTCCCGCCATGGTTTTTCTCTTTACCAGGTTTTCCACATATAAATCTTGGTGTCATGTGGATGGTTTTTATTTTGTGATTATTGTTTATTCTTAATTGGTTTAACTACTATTCTGATATTAATGTTTTGGGTTTCGGTATTGAAGTTTAAATTTTTAATAGTTCCAGTAATCTGTGACAACCAATTCACCCCCTCCCTCTCAGTTGTCTTCCAGTTATTTGAACTGTCTAACATCACATACTTGTTGCAGAAGTATTATCTGACTATGGGTAGGCTTCCCACCATGGTTTTTCTCTTTACCAGGTTTTCCACATACAAATCTTGGTGTCATTTTGATTGTATTTATTCTCTGATTGTTGTCCATGCTTAATTGGTTTATCTTCTATTTCGGTAATTGGCTTATGCATTCTAGTATTGATATTTTGGGTTCCAGTAATAAAGTTTTAATTGCTTAAGGTTTTGGTAATCTGGTGACAACTTATTCACCCCCCACCTCTCAGTTGTCTTCTAGTTATTTGAACTATCTAACAATTGATATCAGATCTTTGGTCCTCTCTACAGAAGCTTAACCACTTAAGGAAGATCCTATGGTGACTAACAGTTCAAGTTCATCTAGTTCATATGCTACTATCTTTCAAAGACATATTCCTAGGCTTGATGGAACAAATTACAGAGTATGGAAGATTCAAATGGAAACTCATCTGAGATGTCTTGGTAAGGAGATTTGCGAAATCATAGAGAATGGTGTTACACCTTATAATCCGACATCTACAAATCCTCCTCTGGCAAACTTGAATAATAAACTTGAGAATGATTGTAAAGCAAGAGAATCCCTCTTGTGTGCACTTTTTGATCAGCAAATAATTGGATTAACTGACAAATCATCTAAAAATGCTATATGGGACAAGTTGGAGACTCTTAATGAAGGTGACCCTACTATAAAGATTGCTAAACTTGATGGTTACTGGGTGAGATATGAAAACTTGAAGATGGAAGAAGATGAAAGGATTATTGCATTCATAGAAAGGGTAAATGAGATTGTTATGGGAATTCAATGTTGTGGTGGAACACTGAGTGAAGATGAAATAGTTTCTAAAGTTCTGAGAGCTTTGTCATCGGATTATAAGATGAAGGCTACTAAAATTAGTGAATTGAGAACAATGGCTAATAGTTTTGTCAATAAAGATACCTTGTTTGGGAAACTATCTGCCTTTGAGCTTGAAGAATTTGGACCCTCTGGAGCTGTGAAGTCCAAACCTGCTTTCCATGCATCTACATCATCAACCGACAAGCAAGATTGGAAATCTTTATATGCAAAGAAATTGGATGATATGAAGAGACAAGATGAAGAGTTTGAGCAACTTGAAGCCTTATTTGCTAGAAGAGTACCTAAAGGACTAGTAGGAAGTAAGTATAAAGGAAAAGAACATTTAAAATGTTTGGCATGTAATAAGATAGGTCATTTTGAATCTAGATGTCCTGAAAGGAATTCAAGATTTGAAGAAAGAGCTAGAAGATCTTTTAAGCCTAACCCTGGATATCAGAACAAGTATAAGTACAAGAAAAAAAGAGATAAATCATGCTACATAGCAGATGAGGAAGGTGTGATTGATTCTGATGATGAACCGACACAAGACTCTGCTAGTGGTTTCGGCAATGGAAAAGGATGGGTGTTCTTGGTTATCAAGGAAGATGTTCTAGCACTGGAAGAGAATGTACCTGAAGAGAAGGCACTTGCTACTAAAATTGAAGATAAGGATGAATGGATAATTGATAGTGGATGCTCACATCATATGAATGGAGATAAAAGGAAGTTTCTATCTTTGAAAGAATTTGATGGCAGTCTGATTAGATTTGAAGATGAAAAAGCATGTATGATCAAGGGAAAAGGGATCTATATCATTGGATGGTAAGAACAATACTGATAATGTTTATTATGTTGAAGGTTTACGGCATAATCTTTTGAGTGTAGGACAATTGGTGGATAAGGGATTTCAATTACAGTTCAGGATGGAAAATGCAAAATCATTAATAGATTTGGATTGTATATTGCAACCATTACTCAGACAAAAGGTAATATATCTCATTTGAATTCTTGTGAGAAGACATATTTGATTGCACAAATTGATGAGAGTTGGCTATGGCATAAAAGGCTATGTCATGTGAATTTTGATTGCATTGTAAAGATCAGCTCAACTAAGGCGGTTAGAGATATACCTAAGATTGTGAAGCCCTATAATCCAACATGTAAAGAATGTCAAATGAGAAAATAGGTCAGAACCTCTTTTAAGAGTATACAAGACAAATCTAATGATGTTCTTGATCTTATTCATACTGATTTGTGTGGCCCTGCTAGAGTTAAAAGTTTTCAAGGTGATAGATATTTTATGCTAATCATTGATAATTATTGTAGAATGATGTGGGTTAATTTTCTAAGGGAGAAATCTGAGGCTTTTAAAAAGTTTAAAATCTTGAAAGCTAAAGTTGAGATAGAGACATTACTAAAGATTAAATGTTTAAGGTCAGATCGTGGTGGATAATTCATATTGGTGAGTTTAATAACTTTTGTGAGAAGCATGGCATAAGGAGACATTTTTATGCTCCTCGGACACCTCAACAAAATGGAGTTGGGGAAAGGAAGAACATAACTATCTTGGATGCTAATAGAACCATGATGATAGAAGCTAATATACCTCATATCTAGTGGAGAGAAGCAGTGAGCACAATAGTCTATAAATCAACGAAGTACATATCAAAGGAGAAATCGGTAAGACACCTTATGAATTTTTTTTGGCAATACACCTATAGTTAAGTATTTTAGAATCTTTGGTAGTAAATGTTATATCAGAAGAGATGGTATCATTGGAAAATTTGATCCTATATGTGATGAAGGAATATTTCTTGGTTATTCTAATGAAAGCAAGGCATATAGATGTTATAACAAGAGATTGCAGAGAATTGTGGAGAGCGCTAATGTCAAGATGGATGAGATGAATAGAAGTCAAATTAGAGTTTATGAGCAAGAATTGGTAGTGGAGATGAATATAACTGAACTCATAACACCTTTACCAAAATAAAATGTTGAACCAGTTACTCCAGAAGTATCAAAAAATTCAACAGTAACTAAAGAAATAGGAAGAGGAGCAGAGAATCAAAAGACTCCTAGGTATGTAAGGATGAATCATTCAGAAGATGAGATCATTGGGGATAAGAATACAGGAGTGATGACAAGAAGGAGACTGGTAGCCAGGTATGTTTAATTTCTCAAGTTAAACCAGTATCAATAATTGAAGCATGTAAAGATGAATGTTGGATGAAAGTTATGGAAGAACAATTAGATGAGATTGAGAAGAATAACACATGGAATTTAGATCTCCGACCTAAAAATTGTCGGCATTGTGTTGTCATTGATGTCAACCGATATATAAGGACAACTGATATGGGAATATAGTTTATGTGATATCTTTGATGTCGCCTAGCTTAGCGGGCTACCAGTAAGGGAGAGAATGCCATTTAGAAGAATGACTATTGGTGTCATCGATACACAAGCTAGTGCTTGAATTGTGTTGAAGTTATGGACAGGTTATCGATATAGTTTGTCACTGGTAAGGAGAGTATGTCAACTAGTAAAGTGATGTGTTGACAATGTATGGTTTCTAACCAGTGAGAATGTGTTAACATGGAGAAGATAAATCAACCAAGTGAGTGGTTGCCAACTGGAAAGTTTATGTCTAGTATACAAGAAGGATGAGGAAGATGTTGGGATGTTGATTATGATGAAGAGGTGAAATGTTACCTAAATAAATTTAACACCAAAGGAGAAGGATGTACAAGTCACCGATATGCTGTGTGGATGCCAAATAGTAGGAATCCCACCAGATAAAGATGGAATCACAAATTGAAGAGAAGATTGACAGTGAGTGTGCCCAACTGGATCACATGTGCCTATTTGAAAATATGCTACTCAAATAGGGAAGCCACATCAGTGTATTGCAGGATGCAGATGACAAGGATCCACTACCAATGGTAAGTGGAGCTTATCTCCTATTATGCAAAGTGTGCATCATAGTTTTGTGAGATAATATAGAAGAGTTAAAGTCAAGTGTTTGAATGCTCACAACAGATCTACTTGTGAATCACAAAGATGCCTCAAGTGCATGAAATTAGGGATATGCACTAGACCAACAAAGAAGGCATGATGAGTTGATGGGACAGGTAAAGAAGTGATGGGTTTATCACTTTGACAAACCGATTGAGATATTATCCGGTCTGATGAGAAGTAGGAAAAGTTGAGCAACTGTAGATAGAGTATGCAGTTGGCATGCAGATGCCTCAAACAGAAATTGTTGAAGGTTGATTATATGGTGTCATCAAGGGTGTTTACCGATAAGTATGTCCATTGATAATATGGACAATGTGCAGATGCACAATACTCCCATCTAATAAAGATGTGCATAAGGTAGGTTAGAAAGAGTGATGACCGGTTGAGTGTTCTACAGGAAAAGAAGAAAGGTGCAAGGTTGATGACAAATTGGTTCAGGGTTTAACTGACAGGGTTAGTAACATGGTAGATGAACTTGGTAATGGAGTTGGTCGGTGATCCCATCCATACCAACACAGGGGCCACATGGAGGTGAAGTGGCATGCATGCATAGGGCAGAATGTTGAGTCAATGAAGTGTCAGACGGTGAGGAAGATGGTGATAGGTCGACATTTATGTCGACTACGTGATTCATGGGATTCATAGTAGAGGTTTGTAGATCGAGGTCAAATGGACAATAGAGATCAAACACAGACTGTTTGAGAAGATCGAGGCAGGTGAAGGGAACCACAAAACCATTCTTGGTGATCAACCAAGAGATCCATTGATAGGTTAAATGCATGTTGCTATAAATAGAAGGCATGATCAGGAAGGCACGACAATGGCAAGATTGATTGACGAGTTACAATTCATCAATGTAGGCAATTAGATCTGATTGGATTTGGTTTGCCTCGAGGTTGATGAGAATAACCTAACCACCCAAATTTTGAATTGTCTTTTGGTGGGAAAACCAGTTTATAAATATGCAAGCCAAAATCTATGAAGGTTGTCACTAGATGAGAGAGTATTGTTGTTGAAGGAGTGAAATCAGTCAAGTTCTCAACAACAACAAGAAGAAGAGATTGAGTATGAGGAAGAATAGGGTTGAAGTGTTCAACCATCATTAGTGAGGCTACCGATAGTCATCCATTGAGTCTGACAAGGGAGAGAACCAGCAGTGACCATACCAACAGAGGAGAGTTGTAGAATATTGTAGAGAAGGCAACTAGAGAACTGGCAGAAGATAGTATCAGTGGAGAGCAATAGTGTTGCAGAGAGAATCGATAGAGATCAGAACTGACAGAGAGTCGAACTGATAGTGGACTAGATAGAAGATCTGAAAGAGAGATTTGAATAAGAGTTACAAAGTTCATTTGTAACATGACTATTACTTTTGTATTTGAATATACTCATAGTAGACCACTGAGTTGGAGCTCGGTGCAGGGGTTGTAGCTCCTTGGGTTGGTGCCCTAAACATTGTAATCAGAGATTCATTGTGATGTTGGATTGGAGCAGTAGACTCCAACAACATTTCTCATTGATTTTTTTCTCATCTTGGGTTTTCGTCGTATATGCTGGTGTTATGTGATCTCCCCTTTATGTGCGAGTGCATTTGTGATTGTCTCTCATCTAACTGGTAAGTCTTCTTTTTGTTAGAACATAAAACCAATACACACATAGGATAGATAAAAGGGAAAAGTTTGGAAACTACTAATTTAGCCCTCTCTCAGTGGTACATTATGTCTAACAATTGGTATCAGAGCCCTAGGTTCCCAGTTGATAAGCTTTATCTAGCTTGGGTAGATTCTGGCTTAAGGACACAATGGTCTATTTAGTGTTAATCCCTACTCCAGTTTTTTATGGTTCAAACTATTCCATTTGGAGTTGCAGAATGGAAGTTTACTTGTCCTCTCTAGGGTTTGATGTGTGGATGTCTGTTATAAATGGTTGCCCCAGTAAAGTCAATCCTCCCACTGATTCTGATGTAGAAAGAAGAAACTAGTACAATGATGCAGAAATGAAGACAATACTCTGTGGGTTATCAGATGATATCTCCTCACAGGGGGAAAAATGCAGATCAACAAAAAGCTTATGGGATACAGTGAAGAAGCTCTATGGAAATGAGCCTACTACTGCAGAACTGGTTTGTGAATAAAAGATGAACAATGCATCCCATGTATCTACAAATGATGAAGGCAAATTTGTTAGCACCTGCAACAATGATGATGAAGGAGCCCATCTCTTCACGGCTCAAGAATCAGAAGATGAGAGGTACACATCGAATAATTATCATGCAGATCACTCCTATCGGAAAGATGCATTTGACAGTGATAGTGAAGATGAAGAAGAATAGAAAGAAGAAGTTGATCTTGAAGGAGAACTTGTAAACGCACTTGAAGAACTTAATAGAGTAAGAAATGAATACAAGTTATTCAAGAATGGTGCAGTTCTAGAGTAGAACCGGTTGATCAAATGCCTTGAAGAATCTAAGAAATTTATTTCAGAGTTGAAGACTCAAGAAGAAGACACCAAGGAGTGTTAGTTGAAAGATCTAGCATGTGAGCTAGAAGTAAAAGATAAAGAATATCATAAGCTACTTGGAGAAATGGAGATTGTCCAAGATGACCTTGAGAAATGTTAAAATGAGCTCAAGGTAAGAATTTGGTCTGATGGTAGTTGTGATGCCTTGGACAAAAATTTTGGAAAAGAAAATGCATGCCAAGGACACTAAAGGATTAGGAAGTGGTACCTGTGAATGCTCCACCAGCAAGAATGTATCCCACAATGACATTTTGTTTGTCTCCTCAAATGGAGATAACAAGGGATAAACCTTCAAAGTTAAAGATGCTCCCTAGAAGAAGGTAGATCTAACCACAACCGGTGAAGACATGTAGACAAGGATGAAGACTAGTGTTGCAAGAAGGAGGAATGATCAGATCCAATATGAAAGGGAAGATGGGAGAAGACAACTTCATCGAAAGAAAGAACATGAGAAGATAACAGAGAAGATCTCCTACTGGTAGAGGACAAGGAAATGCTACCACCCATAGGACAAAGCAAGTGTGGGAAAAGAAGAGATTGGATGGAAGAGCTGTAGAGCATGGTCAATCTAGGATCCATCTCCAAAGAATCAGAAATGGAGATTCTAAACCGGTAAGATCTCCCCATGCATGGCTGAATAAGTTTGTAAGTTATAAACCTTCCTTCTCCAGTTATTGCTTTGCATGTAATGGTTATGGCCATAGAGTAGAAGAATGTAAAAAGGGATCTAGAAGGAACAATCTAGGATCTCATAGGTTTCATGCATATGAGAAAAATGTATCAAGGAGTAGAAACATGCATAATTCCTCTCCCAGTTATGCAAATGGTATTTGTTATAACTGCAATGGAATTGGTCATAGAAGTCATGAATGTAGGAACATAAAAGTTTAGTCACATGACAACTTGTATAGAAGTTATGCTCAACATAGAGATGGATACAGAGCATATGGAAGTCAGAAACCTTCATGGAACCAAAGGAAAAATGTCCCTAGAGGATCAAGAGGTCCACCGGTTTTGGTTGCCAGTCATAGCAGCATGACCAGAAGGTTCCCCAACCATGAAGTTGGGATGGATGTTGTGTACTACTATAGCACTACTTCCAATTGTGATGTAGAATCCAGAAATGGAAGGACCCATCAACAAAAGAGGGTAAGACTTGCTCCCAAAACTAAAAAATGGGAAGAAAAATGAGATCAAGCAGGAATGGAGGAAGAAGCAAGAGGATGCATCCATGGACCAACAATATGAATTCAATGCACATGTGATATCTCCTAAGGCTTAAAGGAGATTCAATACCTTAGGGGGAGTAGTACAATGAACTTATCATTCACCCCCTTAGTGAAGAAGGACACATGGAAGAACAAGTTGTTGTCAGTATGAAGGAAGAAAATGAGATGATAAGTGTGTGTAGTGGCGGCCTTGGCTACACACCTATAGGATCAGAGTTGGATCACTACTGCATGTGTCAATAGATGGAGATTAACAATTGGAATCAGATGCAAAGGGACCCAAAATGTCAAGAGTCATAGGAAGGTACTCCAGTAGTGATGATGGACTGGTACAGGAAACCGGTTGTGTAGGATGTTACCACTATAATTGTTAGCAAGTACTTGTAGGTTATGTAAGACAATGAGGTTCTAGATTATTGCATTAGCCCCGGTAGCATGGAATGAGGATTTTATGTCTCAGATGGTGTTTATAAAGACCCGAATGACATATGTTGGCCTAGTTGTTGATCATGCAGGCATGCATGTTTTTGGGCTAACTGATTTGATTCATGGCATAATGATGACATTACATGGCATTGTGTTCATCCAGGTTCATGTCATAGGTTGTGGAGGATATAATGGAGCTGAAAGATCATCAGATGATCACATTTGCATAGCTCAACCAAAATATGGAGTTGATTAGAGCCCCTATATTGGACCTGATCGACATCGAGGACTTGAGATGTATGACTCAGGGGGAGTTCAAGGGTTCATAAGACTGAATTGGGATGCTTGAGCTTGTGGGTGTACTGATTGCCTAAACTACAGAAGACAAAAATTGTTGTAGGAATACCTAGGAGAATGTCATGGTTAAGGGTATCTAATTTTCATTTGGTTGGTTGTATTCATAGTACATTCACACTTGATCCTAAATAAATTTGGGATCAGACAAGGGAAGATGCAGTTTGACCGGTAGGTAAGTAGTATTCACTGACACATCCTTCTACAATTGAGCACTTGAACAATTAGTATCAGATTTGCATGCTCAATTGGTGTGAGTCCTCCATCTCAAGTTTTGTGAGCTGAGAAGATGCAACGAATGATGGTTGAAGGAGGAGAAGAAACCGGTAGAGAAAAAGGGGAGAAAAATATCTGACAGTGACTGGTAAATATGAGGAGTGAAACTCTGACAGTGCACTTTGCCATTGTTGTCAAAGGGAGAGAAAGATTTTGTAGCATACCACATACTACATGTGTGAGATTTCATGGATAATACAAAGGGGGAGAGAGATTATGTAGTATGCCAGATACTACATGTGTTGACATCAATGCCAAAGGGGGAGATTGTTGGCATTGTGTTGTCATTGATGTCAATCGGTATAGAAGGACAACTGATATGGGAATATAATTGATGTGATGTCTTTGATGTCACCTATCTTAGAAGGCTATCGGTAAGGGAGAGAATGTCATTCAGAAGAATGACCATTGGTGTCACCAGTACACATGTTAGTGATTAACTTGTGTTGAAGTTATGGATAGGTTATCAGTATAGTCTACCATTGATAAGGAGAGTATGTCACCTGGTAAAGTGATGTGTTGACACTGTATCATTCCTAACTGGTGAGCATGTGTTGAAATGGAGAAGATAAATCAACCAAGTGATTGGTTGCCAACTGGAAAGCTAATGTCTAGTGTACAAGCAAGATGAGAAAGATGTTGATCTATTGATTGTGATGAAGAGGTGAAATATTACCTAAATCACTTCAACACCAGAGGAGAAGGATGTATAGGTCACTGGTATGATGTGTGGATACAAAATAGCAAGACTCCCACTAGATAAAGATACAACCACCATTTTAAGACAAGACTGATAGTGAGTGTGCACAATTGAATCAAATATGCCTATTTGAAGATGTGTTTCTCAAACAAGGAAGCCACAAGAGTGCATTGCAGGATGCAGATGACAAGGATCCATTGCCACCAGTAAGTGGAGCTTATCTCCTATTATGCAAAGTGTGCATCATATTTCTATGAGATAAGACATAATAATTAAAGGCAGGTATTTGAAGGCTCACAACATATCTACTTGTGAATCACAAAGATTCCTCAAGTGCATGAAATTAGGGCTATGCACTGGATCGATAGAGAGGGCATGATGAGTTGTCAAGACAAGTAAAGAAGTGATGGGTTTGTCACTTTGAAAAACTGAATGATATATTGTTTGGTCTAATAAGAAGTAGACAAAGCTGAGCAATTGTAGATAGAGTGTGCAACTAAAATGCAGATGCCTCAGATGGAAATTGTTGAAGGTTGATGACATGGTATCATCAAGGGTGTTTACTGGTATGTATGTCCACTAGTAATATGGAAAAGGTATAGATGCAGAGGATTCCCATCCAATGAACATGTGCATAAGTTAGGTTAGCAATAGTGCTAACCAGTTGAGTGTTCCACCAGAAAAGAAGAAAGGTGCAAGGTTGATGATAGGACGGTTTAGGGTTAGTAACTTGGTAGATGAACCTGGTAATGGAGTTGATTGGTGATGACATCCATACCGACAAAGATGATCAAGCAAAGGTGGATGCCAACACAGGGGCCACATGGAGGTGAAGTGGCATGCATGCACAGGGTGACATGTTGAGTTGGTGAAGTGTCAGGTGGTGTGGTAGATAGTGATAGGTCAACATTTATGTCAACTGCATGATTCATGAGGTGCACAACAGAGGTTTGTGGCTTGATGTCAAACAAACAAAAGAGATACAACACAAACTATTTGAGAAGATCAACGTAGGTGAAGGGAACCATAAAACCATTCTTAGTGATCGACCAAGAGGTCTACTGACAAGTTAAATGCAGGTTAATAAAAATAGAAGGCGTGATCAAGAAGGCACGACAATGGAGGGATTGATTGATGAGTTATAGTTCATCAATCTAGGTGATCAAATCAGATTGGGTTTGGTTTGCCTCGAGGTCGATGAGAAAACCCTAACCGCTCAAAATTTGAATTGTCTTTTGGCGAGAAAATAATTTTATAAATATGCAAGCCAAAATCGATGAAGGTTGCTGCTACATGAGAGAGAATTATTGTTGAAAAAGTGAAATCAGTCAAGTGATCATCAAGAAGAAGAAGAAGAGACTGAGTGTTAGGAAAAATAGAGTTGAAGTGTTCAATCGACATCAATGAGGCTACCAATAGTCAGCCATTGAGTCTGACAAAGGAGAGAACCAACTATGACCAGATTGATAGAGGAGAGTTGCAGAAGATTGCAGAGAAGGCAAGTAGAGAATTGAAAGAAGATAGTACCAATGGAGAGAAACAGTGTTGCAGAGAGAACTGATAAAGAGAAGAAGTGGTAGTGGACTGGATAGAAGATCTGACAGAGAGATTTGAAGAAGAGTTACAAAGTTTATTTGTAACATGAATATTACTTTTGTATTTGAATATACTCATAGTAGACCACTAAGTTGGATCTCGGTGTAGGGGTTGTAGCTCCTTGGGTTGGCTCTCTAAATCAGGGGTTGGTGCTCCTTGGGTTGGTTCCCTAAATTAGGGGTTGGTGCCCTAAATATTACAATCAGAGATTCATTGTGAGGCTGGATTCGAGCAGTAGACTCTAGCAGCATTTCTCACAGAGGTTTTTTCCATCTTGGGTTTTCCTCATATATGCTAGTGCTATGTGATGTCCCCTTTATGTGTGAGTGCATTTGTGATTATCTCCCATCTAACCGATAAATCTTCTTTCTATTAGAACATAAAACAAGTACACACACATAGGATAGATAAAAGGGAAAAAATTCAAAACCATTGATTCACCCCCCTCTTAGTGGTACATTGTGTCTAACAATTGGTATCAAAGCCCTAGGTTCTGAGTTGATGAGCTTTATCTAGCTTGGGTAGATTTTGGCTTAAGGACACAATATTCTATTTAGTGTCAATCCCTGCTCCAGTTTTTGATGGTTCAAACTATTCCATTTGGATTTGCAAAATGGAAGTTTACTTGTCCTCTCTAGGGTTTGATGTGTGGATGTTGGTTGTAAATGGTTGCCATAGTAAAGTTAGTCCTCCCACTGATTCTGATGTAGAAAGAAGAAACTAGTACAATGATGTAGCAATGAAGGCAATACTCTGTGGGTTATCAAATGATATCTCCTCACAAGTGGACAGATGCAGATCAACAAAAATATTATGGGAAAGACTGAAGAAGCTCTATGGAAATGAGCCTACTATTGCAGAACTGGTTTGTGAGGAAAAAATGAAGAATGCATCCCATGTATTTGCAAATGATGAAGATATGTTAGTAGCCGCAACAATGATGATGAAGGAACCCATGTCTTCATGGCTCAAGAATCAGAAGATGAGAGGCAAACATCAAAGAATGATCATGCAGACCACTCCTACCAACAAGATTTGTTTGGCAGTGATAGTGAAGGTGAAGAAGAAGAGGAAGCAGAAGTTGATCTTGAAGGAGAACTTGTAAACACACTTAAAGAACTCAACAAAGTAAGAAATGAATACAAGTTATTCAAGAATGTTGCAGTTGTGGAACAAAACTAGTTGATCAAATGCCTTGAAGAATCTAAGAAATGTATCTTAGAGTTGAAGACTCAAGAAGAAGACACCAAGGAGTGTCGGTGTAAAGATCTATCATCTAAGCTAGAAGTAAAAGATAAAGAATATTAAAAGTTGCTTGGAGAAATGGCAGGATGAGCTTGAGGTAAGAATCTAGTTTGATGGAAGTTGTGATGCCTTGGACAAAATATTGAAAAAGAAAATGCATGCCAAGGACACTGAAGGATTAGGAAGTGATTCCGGTGAATGCTCCACCAGCAAGAATGTCTCCCACAATGACATTGTGTTTATCTCAAATGGAGATAACAAGGCACAAAATTTCAAAGTGAAAGATGCTCAAGAAGAAGGTAGTGTTGGCATATGTGTAGAGCATGATGACATGATGATATTGTATGTTGTCATTGATGTCAATATGCTGAAGTATGAACCGGTATGGTCTAGTAAGCAAACTAGCAAGAGAACCGGTATGATGATGTAAACCAGTATTTGTGAAAAAAGTGAAGCAGTATGTTTGTTCAAGGTGAATCGGTATGTTGGAATAAGAAACGGTAAATGGAATTTTTGTATTGGGGTTTCATGACTACCGGTTGGTAGTCTTAGCTTCAGGGTTTCCGGTTGATGCATTCCAAGCTTGTACGATTCAACCGATAAAATCTTGTAATGAGTTAGCATTGTATGAAGACTAGATAGTGTTGCCACGTCAGCCTTGTGCATGTGAAGAATTTCCTTGAGGATATTGCCTAAAGAGTGATCCTATCTACCTCAGAAATGTGTGAAGTCTCTGTAAATGGTGGAGAGCGCGTGATGAGTTATCAGCTTCCTAGAGTGGCAAAGAATGAATTTTGGAGAACGTCTTGAGATCTATTCAAGACTGTTGTATTCGATGCAGTGTGATTAATGGTTAGGATTAAACCGACTAGATTGTAAAACCTAAATGTTTAGGGTTTAGGGTTTACGCTACCGACCTATCTGTTTCTTATAAGGTTGATGATGTTTTTCATTTTGAAGTTATTGGCAAATGGTATGTGTGTATCACAGTGAGCGATACTGGATTCTTACTAGACCGGAGAAGTGTGTTGATACTTGCAGAAGAAAAGGAGCTGAAGTGGATCTACCTTGGCATTGAGTGTTGTTATCAGATCAGTGTATTACCTATTGACCTCTAACCATTTCAACAGTTGGAAAATCCCTTAACCAGGTAGCTTGAACTGAATTTTGTGTAAATCCTTTAATAGGGTGACTCAATTCAATGAGTTCTTCAAATCCTCTTGCGAGGTAACCTTTAACAGGGTTCTAACCTTTAACCGAGTATTTAGCCATCCCTTAACTGGGTGATCCCTAGCAGGATCAGTTCCTAGTAGAACCTATTGTAAAAGTCTCTAACCGGACTAGGCTCCTAATAGAGCATACTTCAAAGGAGTTCAAGAATAGCTTGTGGGTATTCATCCCCACCGTGGTTTTTCCTAGCTGAGTTTCCACGTGAAAATCAGTGTGTCATGTGTGTTGCCTTTCATGTGATGGTTTAGTGCTTTATGTCAAACTGGTAAAATATGTTGAACTAAGTAGTCATTATATTTCTAATGATAGATTACTTGTTTATGCATAAGGGTGAAGTGGAAATGTGGTATTAGGTTGTATGGAAAGCTAAGGGTTGCTGATTTAAGTCTTTCGTATTCTTACTGTGTTTTACCGGTAGTAATCTGGTTTAGATTGGTGTTAATGCTTTCAGTCAAAGTGTAGTGTTTGCAGTCAAACTGGTTCAGGAAAAGTGTTTTTACATGTACTGATTCACCCCCCCCCTCTCAGTATTGGTTTGGTACTAACTGTTCATCATTTATTCATTAGGTAGATCTAACCACAACTAGTGAAGACATGCAGACAAGGATGAAGACCGGTGTTGCAAGAAGGAGGAACAATGTAGATCCCAAAGGAAAAGGGAAGATGGGAGAAGACAGCTTCACTAGAAGAAAGAACATGAGAAGACAACATAGAAGACCTCGTATTGGTAGAATTAAAGGTAATGCTAATAGTAATCTATATTATAATGTCACAGATGATGATATTCTGATTATTGAAGTTTTTGTTGGTGACATTATTTTTGGAGGTGAAGATAAGTTATACATGGAATTTTCAAAAAATATGGAGAAAGAATTTGAAATGTCTATGACTAGGGAAATTAAATTTTTCTTAGGTTTGCATATTACTTAGATTGATAAAGGTATTTTCATCTGTCAAACTAAGTATGCCAGGGAAATGTTGAAGAAATTTGGTATGGTAGATAGTATACTAGTAAGTACTCCTATGGTTACAAGTGATTAATTGTCTAGGAAAGATGAATCTGCACTGGTAAATCCTACAAGATACAAGTCTATGATTTGAGGTCTACTATATTTGACTCAGACTAGGCCTGGCATAATGAATGTTGTTTGTATTGCATCTAGATATCAAAGTGGTCCTGGATAAAATCATGAGAGTGCGGTGAAAATAACTTTTAGATACTTGCAAGGTACATCTAAATATGGTTTGTGGTACCCTAAGGATGATGACTTTACTCCATGTCCATATACAGATGCAGATTGGGCAAGTGATGGTGATGACCAGAAAAATACTTCTGGTGGAGCTTTCTTTCTTGGAAAGAAGTTAGTTTCATGGATCAGCAAGAAACAATCATGTACTTCTTTATCTACTGCTAAAGCTGAATATGTTGTTGTTGCTACTAACTCTACACAAGTTCTATGGATGAAGAAAATGTTGAAGGATATTAAAATACATTGCATTGGACTGATAGTTATTCACTGTGATAACTCTGTTGCTATTGACATATCAAAGAATCTGGTATTTCACTCTAAGACAAAGCACATATCTATCAAGTATAACTTTTTGAAGGAGAAGGTGGAAGAAAATGAGGTTAGACTAGTTTATGTGAACACTAAAGATCATAATGCAAAAATTTTCACTGAACCTTTGCCTAAAGAATAATTTGAGTACCTTAGAGATAGATTAGGGGTTTCGGCCCCTCTGGTAGAGAATTTATTGATGCTATTTGGCATCAGTCTGGTATGCATTATTAGAGATATCATTCTTTCTAGATTGATGTGGGGATGCTATTGCTCAAGGGGAGTAGTTAGCCTTATGATTCATGGTTTTTGTTTTTTCTTTGATATTTTTGTTAGATCTCTAGCATTGATGTCAAAGGGGGAGAGATATACGTGAAAAATAGAGCTTTATAGAGATATCATTCATAGGGGGAGTTTGGTATTTGTTTTAGAACTTCATTGCTATGTCTTTGTGTGGGAGATTGTTGGTTGTCTTTCATTGGGGGAGACTTGTTTGACATTTCTTGGCACTTGGATGTTTTTTACATCTAGTGTTTCTATCAATGCCAAAGGGGGAGATTGTTGGCCATTTGGAGGAATTGATTATGTGTTGCATTGATGTTTTGTCATTGATGTCAATACTAACTATTCTGGTTGCTTTACCGGTATCCTTCTAGTCTCGGTAAGATGTTTGGTTTCTGGTTGGATTAGATTATGATCCGGTATGCTCTGGTATGTTTGGGTTATGGAATTGTCTTATTCATGCTACTTAGATTAATGTTCAGTCAGTTGGTTTTGATCTGGTGATCAAATGGTATCATGTATGCTAGTAATCATGGTTTGTTGTCTCAGCGAGGGTTTCACTAGTAGATCTTTGTTGAAGATATTTGATGTTATGCATAAGTGGTGTTGGTTCAACTTCCAGTGGAGATTCAGGATGTTGATAGTGATCATGTTCAAGACTTGGTTGATTGTGATCATTGCCTAAGTGTGTGTGGACCTAAACTGGGTCCTGATATTATCTAGGTTATAGACCGGCTTAATGTAACATGTGGATTGGACTTCTCAATGTATTTTTAGGATGTCTTATGAGTTGGATATTATTTGTTTGGTCTTAGGATGGCATGTTTTCTAATTATGTAATTGTTTTATTGTTTGGTGAGTGACCTTATTATTTGTGGTCGAGGGTTTGTACATATATATGATGTAAGATCTCATTGTAGATCATATGTGAGGATGTGTATATACAAATAATGTAATAATCATTCAGGCAGAGGATTTGGTCGATCATTAGTGATTGATTTTGGTTTATGTAAGAGGATTTAGTTCTTTGGTATTGAGCTTGACCGGAAGTGTATTCAGGCATAGGAAATACTATCTTTGCATTTCATTCATTCCTCCAGATTGTAGTTTGGATTTATATGTAGTCAGTGGGACTCTTTTTATGATGAGTAGTTTACTCTAGGATGTTGGCCTTCCTGCAAATGTAGGACCCTCAATTGTAATCACATACTTGTTGCAGAAGTATTATCTAACTGTGGGTAGGCTTCCCACCATGGTTTTTCCCTTTATTGGGTTTTTCACGTACAAATCTTGGTGCCATGTGGATGGTATTTATTCTCTGATTGTTGTTCATGTTTAATTGGTTTATGCATTTCGGTATTGATCTTTTGGGTTTCAGTAATAAAGTGTTAATTGCTTAAGGTTTTGATAATTTGGTGACAACTTGGTGATAGTTAGTTGTAGTAGTAACATACTTAACTTCAATAGTAGATAAAGAGGTACATGACTGCTTTTTGTTGATCCATGAAATAAGTTTCTTTCCAAAAAAGAAAGCTCCACCAAATGTGCTCTTCCGTTCATAAACATCTCTAGCCCAATCTACATTTGTATATACATATAATGTAAAGTCATCAACTTTAGGATACCACAAACCATATTCAGTTATTCCCAAAAAAATACCTGAAAATCCTTTTCAACGCACTCTCATGATTTTCTCTAGGATCACTCTGATATTTTGATACAATACAAACTGCATTCATTATATTCGGTCTAGTCTGAGTAAGATAAACAATCGTCCAATCATAGATTTGTACCTTGTAGGATTTACTGGTGCAAATGCATCTTTCTTTGTCAATTTCTCACTGGTAACCATCAGAGCACCAACCGGTTTAGAATTTTCCAACCCAAATTTCTTCAACAACTCCCTAACATACTTAGTTTGACAGATGAAAATACCTTTATCAGTTTCAGTAATCTACAAACCTAAGAAATGTTGGCAATATTGGCATAAGGTTGTCATTGATGTCAACTAGTTTGGCATGGTTACCAATGAGTAAGAAGTGGTGACCAGTATAGAAGAAGTAAGACATGATGATGTCAATCCATATGTGTGTAAGTAGATAGAAGGAAGGTTACTAGTACACATGAAATATGTCATCTACCAGTAAAGCAGGACCACCAGTAAGGCAAGAAAGCAAGCAAGAGAAGAACTGAAGGATGTAAACTGGTATACTTAGAGAAGATTAATGCTACCGGTAAATGGACTGAGTAGTAGGACCAACATGTTTGATGGAAGGCCAAGTTGATCCACTAATAGAGAAGAGGTCTACATGTATGAAGGTGCACTAGTGGAGTTAGCTTTTATCGATAAGGTGAGTTGAACCGGTAGTCATTCTTGGTCAATGAAGAATGTCAAAGTGACATAGAAAACCAAGTAGAGGTGGATGTCGACAAAGATGACAACTGGAAGCCAGGTGGTCATCATGCACAGGTCGATGAAGTGTGCATCGACGTAACAGTTAGCAAGAAGGTTGAATTTTATGAAGAACATGCAAGTCATAGGAGGATGGAAGAAGATTGTGGATCAAGGAAGACAAACTGGCAAGTGATTGAATTAATCCTACAAGAAGATTTGATCTTTGTACCCATTTGCTGAAGGAAATAGTTGAGCCATTAATGGCATATGACAAAGAAATGCAGAAAAGAATAATGTAGACATCTAAATATAGAAAACACACATTCAAATGCGAGTTGTTAGTGGTGCTGATTGATGACATGTAGATCATCTCTCCAGAAAAGAAGATAGGATCAAATCCAATATGGATCAAGTTGGTAAAGGCAAAACCTAACACGACACTGTTTGAATGTTGTTTTGATAGGAACCCTAGAAGATAAATATGTGAGCTCGAGACTGAAATTAGTTGATGCTTGATACGAAGTGTGAGAGAGAAGAGAGATTGAGCAAAGGAGAAATATCTTCTTCCTTAGAGTTTATTATGAGAAAGTTGCAGAGTGAGTTAGCAAATGAACCGGTGAGAGGGTCTAACCGATAGAGATAGAGTAACCAGTAAACTGTTGTAGTTATAATAATCAAGCTAACCAATGAGGTGTGATTGGTCAAGAAGGCATCCAAGGGTGACACAGTGTGGTGTGGGCTGAGGGAGATAGAAGAGAGCCTAGGTTCTTGGTTGATTAAAGCTTGGATAGATTCTGGTCATAGAACACAATGGCAAGAAATGAGTCTACCTCCTCAAAACCCCCATGTTTGATGGATGTAACTATGCCTTATGGAGACCTATATTTCTTCCCTTGGTTTTGATGTGTGGATGTCTATCAAGAATGGGTATACTATTCCTAGTGTACCTCCCACTGATCTGGATGCTAAGAAGGAGTATGAGAATAATGCAAAGGCTAAACATGCTATCTTAAGATGATTGTCTGATAATGCATTTGTCAAGGTCGTGCACTATGCACCCACCAAGGAGACTTGGGATAAAATGCAAAGGTTATTTGAAGGAGATGTCAAATTCAAAGAGGCCAAGCTGCAATCACTAAGGGGTCAAATTGAAGGCAGCAAGATGAAGGATGAAGAAAAGATTGCAGACTACCTTGACAGAATAGATGAAATTGTGAACACCATCAAAGGTCTTGGAGAAGAAATTGCAGATGAGATTATTGTCAAGAAGGTACTTAGATCTCTCACATTTAAGTATGATACTAAGGTTTCTTCCATACAGGAAGCTAAGGATCTAAAGACTTTCACAATGGATGAGCTATTTGGCTCTCTAACAACCTATGAAATGAGAACAACCGGTGAAGCATCCTTAAGGAAAGAGGCAAAATTCAACTCCACCAAAAAGGGCAAGGAAGAGGTTTCTCATAAAGGATCTACTGAAGACTCAGATGCAAAGGTATTAAAATTTGTCAGAAAGCTCAAGGAAGGATCCATGAAGTATAAAGGAAAGTTACCAATCAAAACAAAAAGAGAACTCAAGAAGTTCAAGCTTGCTATAGTAGAAGAATAAGGTCTCTTGAAACAATCCCTGTATGAGTCCAATCAAGTTATATCTGACTTGAAACTCTAGTGGAAGAAGCCAAGAGGATATGTGAAGTTACATCCTCTAACGTAATGAAGAAGGAAAAGGGGCATCAAGATTTGGAAGAAGAAATAGTGAAGCTCAGAAAGGAGCTTGAAAAAAGTAAGGAATAAATGAAAGTGAGAAGCAATTATGAAGGCAACACCAAAGCCTTAGACAAGATGTTGACAAAAAAGAAGCTATCTAAAGATACAAGTGGCTTAGGATTTGAAGAAGGAGAAAGTTCAAATAGAAAAGACATATTCTGTAAGGAGATACAGTTCACTTCTTCAAGTGAAGGTGAAGAGAAGAAGACATTCACGATAAGAAAGGATACCGGTAAGAAGACTTATGAAAATGCTATTAGAAAACTATCACACAAACCGGTATACACAATCAATGAACTAGAGGCCACACTCAATGCACCAACATGCAAATTATAGGAGAAATGAAAGAGTTGATCATGAAGGATTTACCAGAGTCACCAACATGAAAGGAAGACCCTTGGTGAGGCAGACATTTGTAGGACCAAGGCAACCTAACCAATATGTTCCAAACTTTCATGGTTATTGTTACCAGTGTAACAAATTTGGACATAGGTTAGCTGACTGTAGATTAACCAATAAGTCCACTATGAGTTATGAAAGTAGAAATTCATTTAATGCACTCTAGGATATGAATGTTGTCTATTTTTAGTGCAATGGATTTGGTCATAGGAGTTTTGAATGTAGGAAGAGTAAACCGGTGTCCTACATTAGTTTCAAAGATCCATCCTTCAATGAAAATGTGAAATGCTATAACTGTCAAGAGTTTGGACATATAGAAAAGTTTTGTAAGAATAGGAAAATCAAGCAGAAGATGACATATCCTAATCAAGAACTAGTATTTAAACTAGAGCACAAAATTGCTGCTGAAAAGAAGAAGGAAACTAAACCGGTATGGGTTGAGAAAGAAAAGGACAAGGTAGAATCAAGTTTGATAGTGCAAACTGCCCTACATGCTGAAAGGAGAAATCTATGGGTTGTAGATAGTGGTTGTTTGAACCACATGATCGGTGATAAAATAAATTTATGAAGCTTGAAGATTGGAATGGTGGTTCAGTGAGATTCAAAGACAACTCATCCATTAAAATAAAGGGAAAAGGTACTCTAAACATTGATGGAAAACTAAAAGCACATGATATGTATTATGTGGAAGGCCTAAAGCACAACTTTCTGAGTGTGAGTCAGATGTGTGACAAAGGTTATAAATTCACCTTTGATTCTACTGACTACTAGATAAAGAAGGAGAGTAACGGTCAGACTGTAGCCGAAGGCAAGAGGACGAATGGCAATGTATATAATTTGAAAGAATTTTTTGAATCCCAATATATGTTGGGATAAGTGGATGAAAGCTGATTGTGACATAGAATATTGGGCAACAAAATTTTTGATAATCTAGTTGTAGTAAGAAAAAAAGGGTTATGTAAGAAATATACCACAAATTATCAAACCGGTGACCATATTTTGTGATTAATGTGTGAAAGGTAAGAACACGAAGGTGAGATTCAAAAAAAAAGAACACAACACCTCGAGACCACTTGAAATAGTACATGCAGATCTGTGTGGTCTAGCTAGAACAAGAGCTCTTGCCGGTGAAACATATTTTATGCTCTTATTGATGACTATTAAAGAATGACATGGCTTGATTTCCTACAAGATAAATCACAAGCATTTGACAGATTCAAGATCTTTAGGAAGATGGTGGAGAAGGAAAGTGGATGAAAGCTGAAATGCCTAAGATTAGACCGGGGTGGAGAGTTCACATCAAATGAGTTTGAAGATTACTGTGAAAGACATGGAATTAGAAGGAAATACTCAAATCCTAGGATACCAAAACAAAATGGTGTGTTAGAAAGGAAGAATAGGATAGTCAAGGAGATGACTAGAACCATGTTAAATGAGGCCAACTTGCCAGACATATACTGGAAGGAAGCAGTTCATACTACTGCATATACCTTGAACTAGGTTCAACTAAGAACAAATAGTAGAATGACACCTTATGAGTTGTGGTATGACCGGAAACCATCAGTCAAGTACTTTAAGGTATTTGGAAGCAAGTGTTTTACCAACAGGGATATAGATGGTTTAGGTAGTTTTGATTCCAGGAGTGATGAAGGAATTTTCCTTGGTTACTCATCTAACAACAAGGCCTATAAATGCTACAATAAAAGACTAAGAAGAGTCATTGAAAGTGTGCATGTAAGAGTTGATGAGGAAATGCACAAAGGAAGACAATCACAGGTAAACCAGTATGATGACTCCGATGAGGAAGGTCATGAAGCTCAGTAAGACAATGAACCAGAAGAAGCATCCAAAAAGGCTCCTAACCAGTATGTGCAGATGAAAAACCCAGAAGAGCATATTTTAGGTAACAAGAGTGATGGTGTGTAGACTAGAAGAATACTTTCATGGAATGATGAACAAGTCAATTTCTACCTCATGACTGAAATGGAACCTAAGGCATTCAATGAGTCCAACAAAAGTAAAAAATGGATGGATGCCATGGAAGAAGAGTTGTAGTAGATTGAAAAGAACTAGACTTGGGAATTAGTCCCTAGACCAGAAGACAAGAACATCATTGGCACCAAATGGGTGTATCAAAATAAGATGAATGAAGAAGGTAAAATTGTTAGGCATAAAGCTAGACTTGTGTGCAAGGGTTACTCTCAAGTAGAGGGCACTGATTTTGAAGAAAAATTTGCACTGGTAGCTAGATTAGAAGCAATTAGAATGTTTCTAGCCTTTTTTGCCTACAAGGGTTATAAAGTATATCAAAAGGATGTAAAATATGCCTTCCTCAATAGAAATTTGGAAGAAGAAGTGTACATGGAGCAACCAAAAGGGTTTTTGTTACATGATGATGAAACCTTTGTGTGTCGGTTGAAGAAAGCCCTATATGGTTTAAAGCAAGCTTGTAGAGCATGGTATTGAAGGCTAGATCAGTACCTGAAGGAGAAAGCATTCAAAAAGAGGAGTGTTGACAACAATTTATACATCAAGAAAGATGGAAACCACATGATCATTATGGTTGTGTATGTAGATGACATTATTTTTGGAGGCAACAAGGACACCCTTTGCAAAGAGTTTTCTAATTAGATGTAGTTAGAATTTGAGATGTCAATGCTTGGATAATTGACATACTTCCTTGGTTTGCAGATATCACAACAAGATAAGGCAATCTTTATCTCACAAACCAAGTATACAAAGGATATGTTAGAGAAATTTCAAATGGAGGATTGCAAACCGGTGAGTACCCCCATGGTGACCGGAAGAAAATTAAGCAAGAATGATGAAACACCATTGGTGGATCAGACATTGTATAGATCCATGATAGGTAGCTTATTGTATCTTACTACTTCTAGATCGGATATAGTGCAGGCAGTGTGCATGGTGGCTAGATTTGAAGATGCACCTATGTAGTCACATATGAATGCCATAAGCAAAAATTTTAGGTACTTGCAAGGACCACTCAATTATGGTTTGTGGTACCCTAAACAAGGGGAATTCATCTTGGAATAATATACTGATGCTGATTGGGTATGTTGCATTGATGACCGGAAGAGCACAAGTAGTGGTGCATTCTTCATAGGTGACCAGTTGGTCTCATGGCATAGAAAGAAGAAGGATTCACTCTCCCTATAAAATGTTGAAGTAGAACACATTGTTCTTGCTACATGTTTCTCTTGGGTTCTTTGGATGAAGCAAACCCTCAAGGATATATAGGTGGAGATCTCTAATCCTATTTCCATCTGGTGTGATAATTCAAGTACCATCAACATATCAAAGAACTCGATGATGCATTCAAGGACAATGACTATAGCCATCAAGTATCATTTTCTCAGAGAGAAGGTTGAAGGATAGAAATTAAAGATGGACTATATCCCTATAGGAGAACAAGTGGCAGACATCTTCACCAAACCATTGCCAGTAAGCACTTTTGAGTACTTAAGACACAAGTTGGGATTTGTGTCACCTGCCTTATGCACTTAAGTTTGTAAGGAGTTATATGGTTTAGGGGGAGTTCATAGTAGTATCTATATCTCTTGAAACCCATGATGATTATGAGGAAATTAGGGTTGTATGTCTCAATACTAACTGTAATTACTAAGAGAAGATTTGACTAAGGGGGAGATAAGTATAAATCAAAGGGGGAAGAATAAAGCACCCTGACCCTTTGTCATTGTGTCAAAGGGGGATAAATCTACTGGTGTGAAGTCTTGTAGTGAATTGACATCAATTCCAAAGGGGGAGATTGTTGGCATTAATGGCATTAGGTTGTCATTGATGTCAACTCATTTGGCATGGTCACCGGTGAGTAAGAAGTGGTGACTAGTGTAGGAGAAGTAAGACATGATGATGTCAATCCATATGTGTGTAAGTAGATAGAAGGAAGGTTATTGGTACACATTAAATGTGTCATCTACTGGTAAAGCAAGACCACTAGTAAGGAAAGCAAAAGAAGAACTAAAGGATGTAACCTGGTATACTCTAGAGAAGCTCAATGCTGCCAGTAAATGGACTGAGTAGTAGGACCAACATGTTTGATGGAAGGCCGAGTTGATCCACTGAAAGAGAAGAGATCTGCTGGTATGAAGGCCCATTGGTGGAGTTAATTTTTACTGGTAAGGTGAGTTAAATTGGTAGTCAATCTTGGTCAATGAATAATGTCAAACCGACATAGCAATCCAAGTAGAGGTGGATGTCGACAAAGATGACAGCTAGAATCCAAGTGGTGATCATGCATAGGTCAGTGAAGTGTGCATTAACGTAACAGTTAGCAAGAAGGTCAAATTTTATAAAGAACCCGCAAGTCATGGGAGGATGGAAAAATATTGTAGCTTGAGGAAGACAAGATGGCAAGCAATTAAACTAATCCTGCAAGAAGATTTGATCTTCATACCCATTTGCTAAAGGAAACAACTAAGCCATTAGTGGCGTGTGATAGAGAAATGTAGAAAAGCATAGTGCAAACATCTAAATATATAAAATGCATATTGGAATGTGAGGTGTTGGTAGTTCTGATTGATGATGTGTAGATCATCTCTCTAGAAAAGTAGATCAGATCAAATCCAATATAGATCAAGTTGGTGAAGGCAAGACCTAACACGAAATTGTTTGAATGTTGTTTTTGTAGGATTCTTAGAAGATAAATATGTGAGCTCGAGACTTAAATTAGTTGATGCTTGATGTGAAGTGTGAGAGAGAAGAGACCCTGAGCAAGGAGAAAGATCATATTCCTTAGAGTTTATTCTAAGAAAGTTGTAGAGTGAGTTAGCAGTCAAATCGATGAGATGGTCTAACCGGTAGAGATAGAGTAACCAGTAAACTATTGTAGTTCTAACAGTCAAGCTAACCGATGAGGTGTGATTGGTCAAGAAGGCATCCAAGGGTGACACAGTGTGATGTGAGGCTGAGGGAGATAGAAGAGAGGCTAGGAGTAATTGGTGAGTGATCAAAGAGAGTAATCTGATAACCAACTGTGTGAGAACTAGTGAAGAAGAAGAGGTTGTTAACCAACAAAAATCCATTGATCAAGTATTGCAGATTTCATTTGCATCTAGATACTATAAATGTATCAAAATTGTATTTCATTACACAACACCAAGTTAGATCCTGGTGTATGAGTTGGTGATCCTTGGTTCAGTGCCCAAAATCATTGTAATCCATTATTTTATTATGAGGCTAGATTGGAGCAGTAGACTCCAGCAACATTTTTCACCGAGATTTTTCCCATATTGGGTTTTCCTCGTACATCTGGTGTTGTCGGTTGCATTTATGTGTTTTCCTCTTTTGATATCCACATTTATCTTACTGATTTGATTGCTTAGTGCTTAGGGTGATAATCAGTATTCCAATGTTGATTAAAAAAAAGATTTCAAGAACCATTGATTCACCCCCCTCTCAGTGGTACATTATGTTCAACAAATGGTATCAGAGCGCTAGATCACGGGTTAGAATCCCTAGAGTTTCCCCTAGAATCCTCTATTGGTGCAAAGGGGGGGTACCCCTAGAATCCTCAGTAGGATCTAAGGGGGTGTTTGTTGGTCGTTCGGTGAGTTAGCACCTCCTCTAGATTCGTGACATGGCTTCCTCTCACCTCTCGTGGATCCTTAACTCTGGCCACTCTCCCATTCACTGATGCAAAAATGATGAGGATGAAACTCACCTATTTATGGCTCAAGAATCAGAAGATGAGAGGAACACATCCGAGAGTAATCATGAAGATCTCTCCTATCAACAAGATGTGTTTGGGAGTGATAATGAAGATGAAATTGAATTTGATCTTGAATGTGAACTGGTAAGTGCACTAGAAGAGATGCAAAATGTTAGAAATGAATTTAAGAGGTACAAAGATTTAGTTCATGAAGAATGCAGCCAGTTGAGAACATGCCTTGAAGAATCAAATAATAATATCTGCATATTTACATCTCAACTAGAAGAGGCAAAAGTATTGACTAGTGATTTGAAATCAATCTTTGATGCTAAGGAGAGAAGATGTGAGGAACTACAAATAGAAGTGGAGACAAAGGACAAAGAATGTCAAGACCTAAAAAGAGAAGTGGAGAACATCAAAAAGACCTTGAGAAGTTTCAAAATGAGTCAAGGTAAGGATCTGGTATGATTGCAGCACTAAGGCCTTGGACAAAATGTTGAGTAAACAAAAACACTCCTAGGATACCAGAGGATTAGAATATGATACCGGTGAATGCTCCACAAGCGAGGATGTTTCTCACAAGGACATTTAATTTGTCTCCTCTAATGGAGATAACAAGGTTCAAACCTTCATAGTCTGAAGTGCACCAAGAAAGAAGCTTGACTTAGCTACAACTGGTGAGGAATTGAGGCTAAAAATGAAGACCAGTGCAACAAGAAGATCAAATACAGATCCTAAAGGAAAAAGAAATTTGAGAGAAGATAGGTTCATCATAAACAAGAATGCAAGAAGGAAGCCTAAGAGATTCCCCATCAGTGGAAGATAATGAGATGCAACACCCGAGAGAAGTAGAAGTGGAGAAACCAAACTGGTCAGATAACCGCATGTTTGGCATAATGAATTTTTCAAGTAATAAACCTCCATTCTCTGGTTACTTTTTTTCTTGTAAAGGATATGGCCTTAGGGTAGAGGAATGCAAAATGATGTCTAGGAATAGAAAAGGTGTTTTTCCTAGGAATAGCAATTTAGTTTATAAAAGATGTAATGCATTTGGGCATAGAACATCAGAATGTAGAAACGTGCCTAAGCTCACCCCTAGTTATGCTAACCAAAGTCCATTTGCTTCTTCAAGAAATATAAATTATATATGTTATAACTGCAATGGATATTTCCATAAAAGTAATGAGTGCAAAAGAATATGATTCATGTACATAGAAACCTACACAATAGCTATGCCCAAAGGAAAATCATACCTGCAATATCAAGAAGTTAGTTGAAACTCATTGCTGGGTACAATGGCATAATCAGAAAAGGAAGATGAAACTAGTATGTTAGAAGGGTCCCCAATTATTTGATTGGCATGAATTATGTATGCCTCTACAACAATGCTTCTAGTCATGCTACAGAATTTGGTAAAGAAAAGTCCAATGAGTAGAAGAAGGTCAACACTACTCCAAGGGTTTCAAATAATGAAAGGAAAGAGTTGAAGTAGGTATGGAGGAAGAAGGATGAAAATATAACCATGGACCAGAACTATGCATTCATTGCACAAGTGATATCTCCTAAATCTTAAAAAGAGATGCAGGACTAAGGGGGAGCTAAATATTGATCAGATCATTCACCCCATGCTTGATAAGGATAAAGGAGAAGCCAGGTTGTTGCCAGTAAGAAGGAAAAATATGAGATAGGTGTATGTGTGGTTAGTGCCTTGGCTACACACTCATACTTGTGTCAATGTATAGTTCAAAGTGTAATCAGGATAAGAGACAAGTGACACAAGAAGACAAAGGCTAATAAACAAAGTGTCCTAGTGAATTTAGTGAATCAGTAGTGTAAACCAGTGTGTAAAGTATGTTACCGGTATGGATATTAACTAGTATAGTGGTATATGTGATTCAATGTGTCTCAGTTGTGTTGCAGTGGCTCTGGTGGCCTAGACAAATGAATTTATGTCTCTAATGTAATTAGAAGTTGTCCTAAATGATAGTGTGTTGGACCAATAGTCGATCCCATGTGTATGAGACATAATGATGTCAATCGATGTGAGAGTTGACATGGAGTTAATGGGACTTGGCATTGCGGTTAGGTATAATTATATCACAAAGATGGGATGGATGTCATGGAAGTGAAAGATCATCAACACTCATAGATGCTCACTTCCACCATACATGTGTAGTTTGGGGTACCACTTTAGGACCTGACAAAAAAAATGAAGACCAGAGGGTTGTGATTTAGGGGGAGTTCATAGTCATATTTTATTATTGGTATCTAATACACTTGACACGAGAGGAGATCAAGTGTCATTATTGTTGCACCATGGACCGGTATATAGGGAGATGTGAACAAAGATGTGAGTTACCTGCACAGGGGGAGAATATGTCAAACAAATTGGTGTCAGCTCTACAGTTCAAGTGTTGCTAGTTGAGAGGTTGCAGAGCATAGTGGTAAAAAGGGAACAAGCAACCATTACAAAAGGGGAAGAGAGGGCTTGTAGTATACTGGGTGTCAAGACCCTTTTCCATTGTTGTCAAAGGGGGAGAAAGAATCTATAGTATATCAGATACTACATGTGTTGAAATCAATGCCAAAGGGGGAGATTGTTGGCATTGTGTTTTCATTGATGTCAATTGATATAGCATAAAGCAGGGCAACCGTTATGGAAGAATAGTTGATATGTTGTTAGTGCTATCAACTAGTAGTGTGGATATTGAAGCCACCAGGTAAGCATGTTGGAGTAATTGATTTACATGTTAGTAATCGGAAGAAAGAACCAGTTTGTGAGTATGCATGTTGATGCTAAACAAGCATGATAGAGAAGTGATCGATGAGTGATATGAATCGACAAGCTTGTGACTGGTAAAGGTTTCTATAGTATGAACTAATGAAGGGTCAGCAGTGCAATTGAGATGCTAGTATGTTGTCAACTAGCAGAACTCCTACCGAGAAAGAGAAGGTTGATAGAGTGTGTGCTTCTTTAGTGATCAAAGATGACATATGGAAAAGTTATCAGGACATATGTCAAGTTGAAGAGGTATCCTCTCCTCAGTGAAGTCACATTATTACTGGTAGGTGACATAGATCTTCCTCCATTGGTGTTTGGAATTTCAAGTGAAATTGAATATTCTTCCTACTAGTAAGTGGTAATACCTTGCTTATCCCACAATTTACTTGGCATACATCATGACTGTCCAGGATAAGATAGTCAGAGTAATAAAATGCAGGTGATTGGATGCATAGATCAGATGACTAATGTAGAAGATGAGTAAGTCATGTCGCGAATCCATAGGAGGTGTTGACCCGCCGAACGACCAATAAGAAAAAAATCATCTCCCCAATCATAGACATCTCAAATTCATTCTTCATATTGTTAGAGAATTCCGTACACAATTTATCTTCACCTCCAAAAATGATATTATCAACAAAGACTTCAATAATCAATATGTCATCATTAGTGATCTTATAATATAAATTATTGTCAACATTACCTTTAGTGAAATCAAGCTTCAAAATATATTTATCTAGTCTTGCATACCAAGCTCTAGGGGCTTGTTTCAATCCATATAAAGATTTCTTTAACCTGCAAACCATGTTTTTGTCATCTGCAAGTGAAAATCCATTAGGTTGCTAAATATAAACTTCCTCTTCAAGATCTCCATTTAGAAATGCACACTTAACATCCATCTAATAAACCTTGTAGTTCTTATGTGCAACATAAGTAAGAAATAATTTCACAGCTTCAATCCTAGCTACCGGTACAAAGGTTTCATCAAAAATTAATTTCTCCCTTTTGAGAATATCCTTTACAAACCAATCTATCTTTATTCCTCACAACTTGTCCATCTTCATTCAATTTATTCCTAAAAACCCATTTAGTTCCAATAACATTCTTATTTTTAGGTCGGGGAACTAAAGTTCATGTGTTATTCTTTTCTATCTAATCTATTTTTTCTTCCATAGCTTTCATCCAGCATTCATCTTTACAAGCTTCAATTATTGATGTCGGTTCAACTTGAGAGATTAACATAACTCATCATCTACCAAACTTCTTCTTGTCATCACTCCATTGTTCTTGTCTCCAATGATCTGATCTTCTGAATGATTCAACCTTACATACCTAGGAGTCTTCTGATTTTTTGTTCCTCTGTCCTGATCTTCAGTTACTATTGAATTTTTTGATACTATCGGAGTAACTTGTTCAACATTTTATTCTAGTGTAGGTGCTACTAGTTCAGTTATGATCATTTCCACTACTAGTTCTCTATCATAAGTTCTTATTTGACTTCTATTATGCTCATCCACCTTGACATTTGTGCTCTCCACAATTATCTGCAATCTTTTTTTGTAACATCTATATGATTTTCTTTCATTAGAATAACCAACAAATATTCCTTCATCACATCTAGGATCAAAATTTCCAATGGAATCATCTCTTTTGATATAGAATTTACTACCAAAGATTCTAAAAATACTTAACTATCGGTGTATGACCAAACCATAACTCATAAGGTGTGTTACTGGTATCTCCTTTGATATGAACTCTATTGAATGTGTATACTGCCATGCTTACAGCTTCTCTCTAGTAGAAATGAGGTAGATTAGCTTCCATCATCATAGTTCTAGCAGCATCCAAGATAGTTATGTTCTTCCTTTACATAGCTCCATTTTGTTGAGGTGTCCAGGGTACAGACAATTGTATCCTTATCCCTAGCTCCATTCTGTTGAGGTGTTTAAGGTACAGACAATTGTATCCTTATCCCATTCTTCTCACAATAGCTATTAAATTCACTAAATGTGAATTCTCCACCCTGATCTGACCATAAGAATTTAATCTTTAATCCTATCTTTGTCTCAAATTTATCTTTAAATATTTTAAACTTTTCAAATGCTTTAGAATTCTCTCTTAGAAAAGTAACCCACATCATTCTTGAATAGTCATCAATGATTAGCATGAAATATCTATCACCCTGAAAAAATTTTGATTCTCGTAGGACCACACAAATCAATATGAATAAGATCAAGAACATCATTATATTTCTCTTGTATACTCTGAAAAGAAGTTCTGATTTGTTTTCCCATTTGACATTCCTTACATACTGGATTATAGGGCTTTACAATCTTAGGTATATCTCTAACTGCCTTAGTAGAATTGATCTTCATAATGCAATCAAAATTCACATGACACAGCCTCTTCTGCCATAGCCAACTCTCATCAATTTGTGCAATAAAACATGTCTTCTCACTGGAGTTCAAATGAAAGATGTTAACTTTAGTATGTGTATCAGTTGCAATCTCCAATCCAGATCTATTGATAATCTTGCATTTTCTATCCTTGAACTATAACTGAAGTCCCTTTTCCACCAACTGTCCTACACTCAAAATATTATGCCTTAAATCTTCAACATAATAAACATTATCAGTGTTATGGTTACCATCCAATGATATTGTTCCTCTTCCCTTAAATATGCATACTTTTTCATCTCCAAATCTAACCAGACCACCATCAAATTCTTGCAAAGATAAGAACTTCCCTTTATCTCTAGTCATATGATGTGAACATCCACTATCAATTACCCATTCATCCTTCTCTCCAGTTACCAGATCATCTTCCTTGATAGCAAAAAATACCCATTCCTTTCCATTGTTGGATCCATTAGCTGAATCTTGTGTCAGTTCATAAACAAAGTAGCATGATTTGGCCTTGTTTCTCTTGTACTTATGCTTGTTCTGATAATCATGGTTAGGCCTAAAATATCTTTTCTCTCTTTCTTCAAATATTGAATTCCTTTTAGAACATCTAGATGCAAAATGACCTATCCTATTACATGCAAAGCATTTAAAAGGTGATTTTCCTTCATACTTACTTCCTACCTCTTCTAGAAAATAAGGCTTCAAGTTGCTCAAACTCTTCATCTTCTTTCTTCATATCCTCTAGTTCCTTCACATATAAATCTTTCCAATCACTCTTGCTGGTAGATGATGTAGATGCATGAAAAATAGGTTTTGATTTTACAGCTCCAGAAGGTCTGAATTCCTCAAGTTCAAATGAAGATAACTTCCCAACCAGGGTATACCTATTAACAAAGGTGTTTTCCATAGTTCTCAACTCATTAATTGCAGTACCCTTCATCTTATAAGCTGGTGGAAAATGATGCAGAGCCCTGGTATAGGTATAGGTATAGGATAGGTTCCCCCAATCCAAGGACAAAACAAGGACTCTAGCAATCATCTAGAGACTCTTAGGGGTATAGAAAGACCAAATTGATAAGTCCCACATCCTTTCTTTCCTAAATGCTCCCTCACAAGGTCGCATACCTTGAGTGCTTCACAAGGTCTTCTAATGGTTCTCAAGGACCCTATGGCCCAATAAGGTTTGGTCCTCTCTCCAATTCATCAATTCTTATCTAGGGTTTGGTTTGAAATCCCCTAGGATAGGAAGACTCTTTTCAATAACCCATCAGGTTCCCTCTAATGGTTTGTGCCAACTACTGCAATAAGGCCTATAAATCCTAGTAGCCCTGTCAAACCAGTTTTCCACAATTAACTCCTTATTTATCCAAAGGAACTAGACAGCTAATTCCAGATTTGGATACCCTTTAGAGAGTTGTAAAACATATCCCAAGGGTTCTAATATTTTGGGAACACAATAGTCCAAACCCTATCTTGGTTAGGGGATCTAATAGCCCCAATTAGGCTTATTTTACAAAGGAGAAAGTAGACACAGACCCTATCTTGTCAAACCAACATAATGAACACTCTTAGGGCATGGTAAATCCACAAATTCTTGAGTTCTAGGCAATGATCAGACCCCTAACACCACATGTGACACCTATATGCTTGCACTTGCACGGTGGCCACATGGAGTTGCCCACCTTAATGCATCAAACCCTTCCCTCCAACTGATCCTAACCTGCAAAAGGATTTTAGAACCTTAAAATAAACTGGCCATACTTGCATCTCCTCTAAAGACATGGGTCACCAATGAAGGATCAACAAGATGAGGCCATTTCTTGGTAAAACCCTAAGTAAAACTGTCAAATCTAGACCACTTCCAGAAAATGACCGGTTTCTCCCTTGTCCTAGCCAGTTAAGACCTCAGACTTGATGCATATGAAAGGTGATTGGCCACTCTAACACATTCCACTAGTTTCCTAATTCCAAAATGATCATATAGTATGGTACTCCGATCAAAATAGCAAAATTGCAAGAAATTCTCAGAATTTTATTGCTTCAATGATGCCAATTATTTACAAAACTATTCTCTCTCCCCAATGATGATGGGGAATGACATTTTATACCTTAATCAATGGTTATCAACCACCTTTTAAACCGAGGTGACCGTTAGAAGGAATTTGCTCTTTATAACCAAAAGTTGTCATGTTTGAACAACTTTGACACATGTTAAGTCTGCATACCTAAAGTTGTTCCAACATGTCTAAAACCTTCCTAAGACATCTTCAATAGATAAACACTTAGAAAATACTCAACTAAATACTCCTAGGCCCATATTCCCATGGTGGCTTATCAACTTGCCAAATCAATTTCATTGGGTAACAAAGTGGGGTTTATTACAAAAATCAAACAAAGCTATCCTATTACATAGATTGAAAGGTCACATTCCCATGTGCACCCTTTAGGCTTTCATTGTCATGATTATCTTAGTCCTGAGGTTCCCCTGCACCATAATCCTAGGGTGAATGAAACTCAAGTTCACTTGAGATGAGGTCATGTAATGTAGTGCCATGCTTCTTGATCTGATCTTCTTCCAACCAAATGGCTTCAGAGTTTGGTTTTCCTTTCTATCTTAATAAGTATTGTTTGTACTCATTGTTCCTGGTCTTCTTGACAATCTTGGTGTCCAACACTTTCTCAATTTTAGGTGGCTCATGTTTGGGAAGATCTATATCTGTTGCATCTTCTATGACCTATTGTGAGTCACCTACATTAGAATCACCTTTAATGGGAGTTAGATCAAAAACATTAAAAATAGGAGATATGCCAAGGTCAAGTGGTAATTGAATTTCATAGGCATTGTTGCCAAACTTCTTCAAGATTTGACATGGTCCTACTTTCCTCTACATTAGCTTAGTGTGTTTTCCCTTGGGCAATCTTTCCTTCTTCAAATTCACCCAAACCAAATTCCCAATCTGAAACTGTAATTCTCTCCTTTTCTGATATGCATGTTCTTTGTACTTGTCTGATGAGTTTTGAATTTGCATCTTGACCTACTCATGAACTTCCTTTATGGCTTCAACAAACCTCTCCTCATCGGCACTTATAGGGTCTGTATGGGGTAGTTTTCTCAACTACAATACTTCTCTTGGATGTAAACCATACACAATCTAAAATTGTGACTTCTCTGTGCTTCTGTTTACAGTGTCATTGTAGGCAAACTCAGCCTGAGATAAAATTGAATCCCACTTTTCACCATGCTGTCTTGTAAGGAATCTCAACAAATTCCCTAATGATCTATTTACTACTTTTGTCTATCCATCTGTTTATGGATAATAGGCTGATGAAAAGGATAGATTGGTACCAAGTTTCCTACATAGAGTTCTCTAAAAATGTCCAAAATTTTTGACATCCCTATCAGACACTATATTCAATGGGAGTCCATGAATCATTATTACTTCTCTGAAAAATAAATCTTCTATATAAGATGCATCACTAGTGGACTTACATGGCAAGAAATATGACATTTTACTAAACCTATCCACTACCACAAATACACTATCAAACCCCTTTTGTGTTCTAGGTAAACCCATTACAAAGTCCATTGACACACTTTCCCAAGGTCTTGAGGGAATGGGTAAGGGTTGATAGAGACCAGCATTGGTTCTTCCTCCTTTTGCCTTTTGGCAAATAGTGCATGCATCTACAAAATTTATTATATCAACCTGCAATTTGGGCCAAAAGTAGTGCCTCCTTAATAATTCAAGTGTCTTGTCCAAGCCAAAATGACCTGCCATAACCCCTCTATGCTTTTCCTTGATGATATTAGTCCTCATTGAACACCTTGGTATACACAATTTCCCACCTTTAAAGAGAAGTCCATCTTGGATCAGAAAATCAGAAAATTCCACATGATACCTTTCATCAAATTTAGTACATACCTTGTAGATCTCTTTGAAGTCCTCATCTGTAGCTTACATGTCTTTCAATGCATTGATCCCATTGCTTTCTAATTAGATTTCAGATATGGTTAACACTCATCTACTTAGTGCATCAAGAACTTTGTTGACTACTCCTTTCTTGTGTTTGATGGAGAATGTGTAGGCTTGGAGGGATTCTACCCATTTCATATGCCTATGACTTAACTTTTCTTGACTATTAATGAAACTCAAGGCTTGGTTGTCATTATAGACCACAAATTCTTTTGGTAGCAGATAATGCCTCCATTTTTTCAAAGACTGAACTAATGCATACATTGTCTAGGTCATAAGAAGAATATTTTCTCTTTTCCTCATTAAGATTTTCACTAAATAAAGCTATAGGTCTGCCTTCTTGGCTTATTACTACTCCTATGGCCACATGACTAGCATCACATTCAATCTGAAACACCTTATTAAAACCAGGTAAGACAAGTACTGGTTGTTGAGCTACCATTTTCTTGAGAGTTTCAAATGCCTCATCCGCCTCCTTTTTCCAAGAGAACTTTCACTTTTGACCACCTTTTATGGTTTCCAACATTGGAGCACATATTTGACTGAAATCTCTTATGAACTTTCTATAAAATGTGGCTAATCCATGGAAACTTCTAACCTCACCAATAGTCCTAGAAATAGGCCAAGAGAGAATTGCATTTACCTTATCCTAATCCATCTTCAAGTGATCTTTAGATATCACAAATCCAAGGTAGGTGAGTTCTTCCTTCATGAACAAACACCTCTCCATATTGATCATCAATTCCTCTTCACTCAATCTTCTCAAAACCATATCTAGATGCCTCAAGTGTTCTTCCTTTGTCTTGCTAAATATTAGTATGTCATCAAAATACACTATTATAATCTTCCTTGTGAACTCTTTCAAAACTTCATTCATGAGTCTCATGAATGTACTTGGGGCATTAGACAACCCTTTGTCTAATTAACTACTCCTCTACAAGTGTTTGTTGCCCCTTTGTGACCCAAGACACCTTATAGGGGTATGAATGGGCTATCCTCCTCAATTTCAACTTATTCTTAGTATACCCTGAGTCAATCAAAACTTTACATAACTTTCCTCTTGATTGGCAAGTGGTGCGGAAGATAGACTTCCCCTGAGGCAGCTCCATAGATGTTGGTACCTTCAAGAGGGTTCTTCTCAATATTAATGCCTCCCTTGTCTCTGGATAACCATATGAATCAGGTTTACTCCCACCTTGGTAACCTGATTCTTGGGTTAGGTTGGTTCTCCTTTCTCCTTGAGAACTAGACCCCATCTTCTCTGGGCATCTACTAGCAATGTGTCCCTCTTGGTTGCAATTAAAACACTTTATTAGTCCTGCTCCTCTTCCTGATGATCTACCTCTTGAATTAGGCCTTCTCCCTCTGAAGTTGCCTTTATTATTGTTGTCATTCCTTGAGGAGTCTTGACTTCTCTCTCCTTGGAATTCAAAATTTGATCCTCTTCCTCTGAATTTTCTCCTTCCTCTTGATGGCTTACCCCTTCCTCTACTATTTTTCTCTTGTCTTCTCTTAAGATTCTCTTCCATCTTCAATGCTAGCTGATATCATTTATGAATAGTGTCAGGGAACAAGAGGTTCAACTCTTCTTGTATGTTACACCTTAGGCCATTTAGATACCTTGCCACTCTTTCACTTTCATCTTCAATCTTCTTAGACTTTATACTCAATTTCTGAAATTCTTCAGTGTAGGCACACACATCCATCTTTTTCTATCTGAGATTCTGCCTTCTCTTGGGTAATTGGACCTCATAGTCCTCAAGTACATATACTCTCTTGATCTCTGTAGTCATCTTCTTCCAAGAGGTGATCATTCCTCTTGCTTCTTTTACTCTTTCCCTTGCACAAAATTCCACCATGTTAGGGCTGCTCCCTACATTTTTGACTTGGCAATCTTCAACTTTTGGTTGTGAGAAATGTCTTCGCATTCAAAGAAGTTGTTCAAGGACTCTATCAAGTCCATCACTCCATCGACATCCATCTTCCCATTGAAAATAGGTAGATTTGACTTATGGTCCATGGTTATCCTCTCCACGGACTTCAAGACATTGACCAAGTACCTGTGCTCTATAGGAACTTCCTCTTCTTCTCCCACTTCCTCTGAGCTATTAGGTCCTCCTCTTTCTAGTATGTCTTCCAAGTTTGTTATCAACTTTCTAAGATGATCATTCTCTTCTCTATTTTCTTGTACCATCCTAGAAAGTTCCACATTTGTCAGCTTTGGAGGTATGCTTCTACCCTCACCCTCTGATTATTTTGCTGACTTGTACTATTCTCCTTCCCAAAAGGATTCCTCCTACACTCTGGTACCAATTTGATGCAGAGCCTTGGTATAGGTATAGGATAGGTTCCCACAATCCAAGGACAAACCAAGGACTCTAGAAATCATCTAAAGACTCTTAGGGGTATAGTAAGACCCAATTGATAAGTCCCATGTCCTTTCTCTCCTAAATGCTTCCTCACAAGGTCACTTACCTTGAGTGCTTCACAAGGTCTTCTAATGGTTCTCAAGGACCCTATGGCCCAACAAGGTTTGGTCCTCTCTCCAATTCATCAATGCTTATCTAGGGTTTGGTTTGAAGTCCCCTAGGATGGGAAGACTCTTTTCAATCACCCATCAGGTTCCCTCTAATGGTTTGTGCCAACTGTTGCAATAAGGCTTATGAATCCTAGTAGCCCTTTCAGACCGGTTTTCCACAATTAACTCCTTATTTCTCCAAAGAACCTAGACAACTAATTCCATATTTGGATACCCTTTAGAGATTTGAAAAAAATATCCCAAGGGTTTTGATATTTTGGGAACACAAGAGTCCAAACCCTATCTTGGTTAGGGGACCTAATAGCCCCAATTAGGCCTATTTTGCAAAGGAGATGGTAAACATAGACCCTATCTTGTCAAACCAACATAATGAACACTCTTAGGGCATGGAAAATCCACCAATTCCTGAGCTCTAGGCAATTATCAGACCGCTAACACTAGATGTGAGACCTATTTGCTTGCACTTACATGGTGACCACATGAAGTTGCCCACCTTAATGCATCAAACCCTTGCCTCCAACAAATACTAACCTACAAAAAGATTTGAGAAACTTAAAATATATTGGCCATTCTTGCATCTCCTCCAAAGCCATGGGTCACCAATGAAGGATCAGCAAGATGAGGCCATTTCTTGGTAAAACCCTAAGTAAAACTGTCAAATCTAGACCACTTCCAGAAAATGACCAGTTTCTCCCTTGTCCTAGCGAGTTATGACCTTAGAATTGATGCATATGAAAGCTGATTGGCCACTCTAACATATCCCACTAGTTTCCTAATTCCAAAATTATCATATAGTAAGGTACCCTGATCAGAACAACAAAATTGAAGGAAATTCTCAGAATTTTATTGCTTCAATGATGCCAATTATTTACAAAGCTCTTCTTTCTCCCCAATGATGATTGGGAATGAAATTTTATACCTTAATAAATATTTATCAACCACCTTTTGAATTGAGATGACCATTGGAAGGAAGTTTCTCTTTGTAACCAAAAGTTGTCATCAAAAGTTGTCATGTTTGAGTAACTTTGACACATGTTAAGTCCGCATACCTAGAGTTGTTTCAACATGTCTAAAACCTTCCTAAGACATCTTCAACACATAAACACCTAGAAAATACTCAACTAAATACCCCTAGGCCCATATTCCCATGGTGTCTTATCAACTTGCAAAATCCATGTCATTGGATAACAATGTGAGGTTTATTACAAAAATCAAACAAAGCTATCCTATTACATAGATTAAAAGGTCACATTCCCTTGTGTTCGTTTAAGGCCTTCATTTCCCTGATTATCTTAGTCTTGAGGTTCCCCTACACTAGAAAATCTCTCAAGACTTTAGAAACTATTTCATCTTCACTTAGAGATCCACCACAATATTGAATTTCCATAACAATCTCATTAACTCTCTCCATAAAAGAAGTAATATTTCATCTTCCATCTTCAGGTTCTCATACCTCACCTGGTAACCATCAAGTTTAGAAATTTTAACAATAGGGTCACCTTCAATCAAAGTCTCCAATTTGTCCCATATAGCCTTTGCAATTGATTTGTCGGTTAGTCCCATAATTTGTTGATCAAAAAGTGCACACAAAAGGGCTTCTCTATCTTTACAATCATTCTCAAGCTCCTTATTCAGGCCTTCCGGAGGAGGATTTCTAGATGCTAGATTATAAGGTATATATCCTTTCTCAGTGATCTCCCAAATCTCCTTTCCAAGACATCTCACATGAGTCTCCATCTGAATCTTCCATACTCTGTAATTTGTTCCATCAAGCCTAGGATTTTCTCTCTAGAAAATAGCTATAGATGTATTTGATGAACTTGAACTGTTAGATGCCTTAGGAGCTTCCTCAAGTAGTTAAGTTTATCCAGAGAGGACCAAACTCTGATACTAATTGTTAGACAACTCAGATAACTATAGGACAGCTGAGAGGGGAGGTGAATCAGTTGTCAAAAAATTACATAACTTTAAGCATTCAAATCCTTATTATGGTAACACATAAACTCAATATCGAAATGCATAAACCAAATACCAAAATAACTGATATAGAAATTAAGCATAAACATAAATCACAGAACAATTACCATCCATACATAATACATGACACCAAGATTTGTATGTGGAAAACCCGGTAAAGGGAAAAACCATGGCGGGAAGCCTACCCATAGTCAAATAATACTTCTGCAGTAAGTATGTGATTACAAAATGAGGGACCTACACATGAAAAAAGGATAGCCTAGAGTGCACTGCTCATTACAAAAGGACCCTCAGTGACTACAAAATAAATGCAGACTACAATCCGTAAGAAGAGTGAACTGCAAAGATATCATCACCTAAGTTTGAGTATAGTTTGAGTTAAGCTCAGTGCCGAAGGTCTTAAACCTCTCTTACCGACCCAATTCGATCACCTATGATCGACCAAAACTCCTACATATGATTAAAACATTATTCACACACAGGTAATCACATAAAAATCCCATAACCATAATCCCATGATCTACAATGAGATCTTACATTATATATACCAACCCGGGACCTAAACAATTAGGTCGGCCACCTAAAAGATAATACAATAAATTCATAACATAAACCCACAATCCAATGATCAACCAAGTTGGCCTATGACCAAAACAACATAATCCAAGCAATGAATCCATCTGGTAATGCATCAGTATCACCCATCAACACGTTACATAAGTCGGTCCATAACCTAGCAGAATAAGACAACATTAAGTCCGGTCCAAAATGCAACACCACCAATCAATTGGAATACAAACAAGATAACCAACACCACTTATCATGTGAGTCAAAAAATATTCAACAAAGATCTATTGGTTAAACCCATACCGATGACTAAAAGGCTTACTAGAACAAATGATAGTATCTGAGTCATCAAATCCTAAACCAGCTGATCCTGATACACATCTGAATAGAATGAATGATAGATCCAAATCAATTCCACAAACCAAAGCATATCATAGCATTCCGGATCAATATCATAATCCAACAACTCTACCGGAAACCAGTAAACAACCAAAACAGCTTTTGTTGCCATTAGTGACAAAACATCAATGCAACACATAATCAATTCCTCAAAATTGCCAACAACATATATGCACTACCAAAGACTTTTAAATGGATAAAGATTTGAAGATAACTCTTGAAAATTTAGAAAGCATTGAATCAAACAATGAAGAATTGAAAGAGAATGTGAAGATAGAAAATGAATGTGTGCATAAGCTGAGAGAGAAAATTTGGAAGTTCAAACTGATGCATAAGGAGGTTAACAATTAGTTAAAATGGGTGAATGAAACTATCAAATATCTAATGTAGAAGATTGAAGTTAAGGACAACACAGACCAGTTCCTGAAAGAAACAATAAAGAAAAAGTTTGGAGAATGTGAAAATCTTGAACAAGAGGTGAATAATCTAAAGGCAAAAAAAAAGATCCTTAATAGTAGTAAAATCCTAGAAGATTTGATTACCATGCAGCAAGTTAATTTGGACAAAACTAGACTTGGTTTCCAACCTGGTATGTGTTCAAATCAGAATGATAAAGAAGAAAACAAAGAAATCAAAGCTAAAGTGGAGGAGAAGTCAAAATATGAGAGGAAGTTCTAGAATCAGAAATCTAATGCAAGAAGACAACCGATTCGACAAACAAACGCATAAAGGTACCCATCTTTTAACATGGCTATTATTTTAAATATAATAAATTGTAAAAGAATCTAGAATATTAAGAAAAATTAACAGAATTAGGAAACGCATGCAAAATTCAGATTAGACACAAGAAACACTAGAATTTACGTGGAAAACATAGGAAGGGAAAAACCACAAAGAATGCTAATTCTCAATATATAAACAATGATTAAGGTGATTTTTTACAATGGGTGGCTCATTGCTAGTGGGCTCACTTCCCTAAAAGACTCACTACCAATATTCTCACTATAGATGGGCTTATTGCCCTAAAAGGCTCATTATCGATGAAGAAAGAAAGACAAAGAGAATCCACTATAAGAAAAACACAGTCTATACTGTTGGAACAACTTCCGGTAAATATCTCTCATAGTCAATGGATTCCTTCGATATCACATGTCTTCAACATAAAAAGCCATATCTTGAATCATCAAATCAAGCTCCAATATATACTGTCTCCAAAAATTATAATTTTCAATGTCGACTGAGACTGGGATATAAGATAGGTCTCCACTAAACATTTTGGTGGTGGCAAGGAATGAAAAGTGAACCATATCACATTGTTCCTCCTTGAACACATCACCATGCTAAATACATCACCAAGACTGGACCTAAAACACATCTGCACACTATGCAATCCTAATATCTGGTCTAAGGCCTCGAGCTTTGAATCATGCCCGACCCAAAGATAATATAGAAAAAGATCTTCTGAGATACCAAATGCATCTAGTGAAACTAGGAAACCTTCAAGCACACAATATACCTAAATCAAACATTCCTACTCATCATACCACATTTGGACTTAATCCAAACCAAAGGATTTGACATCAATGACAACACATAATGCAATGCTAACAATCTCCCCCTTTGTCATTGATGGCAACATCCATCAACAATATTATGAAAAATGAAAGATCATCATTGAGTGCATAACCATCTCTCTCTCTCCCCCTTTGACAACAATGACAAAGGTGGTCCAATCTTCCCATGAGAAACTCACTTCTTCTCCCCTTGAGAGGAAGCACATCAACATCAGTCCAAAAAAGAATGTACATGTTGCTCACTCGACCAATGTACACTTGAAATGCACATTAGTTCAAACTGGTAGGGAGTAATACCCCTAACTTTTGTCGAAGATACTCAAAGGTATCTTTGCATAATGCCAAGTTGTGAAAATGTCTACAATCTTCTCTTTTGTGAACACATACTCAAGTCTTACCTCATTATCTAGAACTTTCTCCCTCATGAAGTGATACCTGATAGATATATGCTTTGTTTTAGAATGTTGTACCAGATTCTTGGAAATGTTTATTGTACTAGTATTATCACACATGATTGGAATGGGGTCATCAAATTTAACACCAATGTCCTTCAAAGTTTTCTTCATCCATAAAATATGTGTGCAACAAGAAGATGCTATAATGTACTCTACCTCTGCCATAGATAAGGACACAAAATCTTGCTTTATGCTTGACCAAATGACTAACCAAGATCTAAGAAAGAATGCTCCTCCACTTGTGATTTTTCTACCATCAACACTTCCAGCCCAGTCTGTATCTGTGTAAACTATGAGGTTAAATCTGAATTTTTGGATACCATAGACCAAACTCTTTTGTACCTTTAAGATATCTGAAAATCCTTTTTATTGCCACAACATGTGATTCTTTCAGTTCTTGCTGAAAACTTGTTGCTAAGCACACTACATACATGGTATCCAGTCTGGTAGCAATCAAATATCAGTCCTCCAATCATTGACCTATACTGACTTGCATCTACCTTATGTGATTTATCATCCTTAGTTAACTTGCATCCAGTAGTCATAGGTGTACATACCAGTTTGAAATTCTCCAACCCAAACTTCTTCAATAGTTCTTTGACATACCTAGACTAAGAAATGAAAATTCCTTTATCATTCTAATTAACTTGCAATCCAAGGAAAAAATTCAACTCACCGATCATCGACATCTCAAATTGTTTCTGCATTTCAACAATAAATTTTCTGCACATACCTTCATTTCCTCCAAGATTATATCATCAACATACACTACCACAATCAGAATTTTACCTGATTTTGTCTTGAAGTGCAAGTTAATATCTGCTAAACACTTCTAAAATCCTTGATTAGTTAGATACTTGTCTAATCTCCCATAGCAAGCTCTAGGAGCTTGTTTTAGTCCATACAAAGCCTTTTCTATTCTACAAACAATGTTTGGATAATCCTTCTACTTGAATCCTTCCATTTGTTCAATGTAAACTTCTTTTAATTCTCCATTCATAAATGTTGATTTCACATCCATCTGATAAACCTTGAAATCTTTGAATGCTGCAAATGCTAGGAACACCCAGATTGCCTCCATTCTTACAACCAAGGCATAAGTTTCATCAATGGCATTGCCTTCAATCTAAGTGTGTCCTTTGCAAACCAGCCTTTTTTTATTCCTATAGCATCATAAAATTGTGACCTTCCAATTTTCAACCATATTTGGGTCTTCACATTAGCAAAACGAATCCCTAAGCCCGATTGGAGACCTGATACATGCTCACACTACCCGAAGATTGCATTTCCTCACACCCCGCACTCCCTATTGTTGCTTCTTGTCCTAAATTATGACAAGGCAGGGGAATGGCACAACTATCCCCCCTAGGATAGGGGCTCCTAGGACAAGGGTGTGGTACCCCTATCCTTTCCCTATTTTGGGACCCCTTCCATTCAAATCTTGCATTGGACTTTGCATTTTGGAAGCGATAAAAGTTTCCCTATGTCAGCCTATAACGGAAAATCAGTCAATTAACCCTAATTGAAGAATATATAAGACACATTCTCTCTCATTTGCCTAAGTCAATAAGATAAGATATGATAGGAGAAGATAGATGCATGAAGAGGAAATTGCAATCCTAAGAGAAATCAAGCATTCAAGCATTCCTTTTAAAATTCAATTCTACATATCCTTTCAAACAACTCTATCAACATTTCAATTGCATCCTCCCTTGAGCTGAATTTCATTTCAGTCATTTACGTTCATTACTTGCAAGTACTTTTCACCATTTGGTTAATTCCAAAATCAGGGTTTGACTTGAAGGAAAACCCCCAATCCCAACAACATCTCCTCTCTTTTCTGTGTGTAGGTTGCAAGTGCGCAACTGTATTTGAAAATTTGGAATCCATTCTCAAAGAAAGAAAAACCCTTTTTGGTGCACGGAATTTTCGGAGGACTATGTGCACTTTCAACACGGTCCTGACAACTGTCGCCCAAATTTATAGGGGAGCTTCATCTCGGCCTTTTACTACTAATTCCAAATGCACAACTTCATCCTGCATTTCTATCTCAACTTATAATGATTTCTTTGTCTCTTTTACACTTAGTCTTAAATCACATAATTCAACCTATTGCATTCTAAAATAGGGGTTACTTTCACTTTCCGAATTTATTGTCAATTCACTTAGCATTAAATCTCTTGAGATTAGATCTAGTGAATTCTCCCCCCTCTTTTAAATGTAATGTGTGTGAGAGGTTGAAGAGAATCTTTTGTGAAACTTTCACTCCTCCTTTTTAGGAGAGAAAATCTTTCCTCTTGACTTCTCCATCACCCTTTTTCATCACATTACAACTCCTTACAACTTTTCCATCTTCATTCGGCTTGTTCCAGAATACCCATTTAGTATTGATTACATTCTTGTCTTCCTGTCTACTAACTAATTCCCATGTCTGGTTTTTCTCAATCTGATCTAGTTCCCCTTTCATTGCCTTCATCCAATTATGATCTTTGCAAGCTTCTTTAATTGTCTTTGGATTAGTTTCAGATAGCAGACATAGAAAGACATGTTCTTGTGATAACTCCTTTGTTCTTGTCTTCGATGATCTATTCTTCTGAGTGATTCTTATTGACATACCTTGGAGTCTTGGATACAGATGCCATAGCATCCCGATCATTCTTTTCTTCACTCTTGGTTTCTTCCTTTCTTTCCCTTTCTCTAGACTCATCTGAGTTATATCCTGCTGCAATTTTTGACTCTTTTGAAGTATTCTCATCAACTTTTACACTTGCACTTTCAACAATTTTATTCAATCTTTTGTTTCCTTTAACATTTCATAGGCTGCAAATATGGTCATGTCGGATACAAAATTTAGCATTCTTTGATACCAATTGTTAGAATCAATGAACACTGAGAGGAGGGGGTGAATCAGTGTTCTGCATTTTACAAACTTATAAAACTGATTCTTTAACCACTAGATACAAAGAAAATAAATTTTAATGCATAAATACAAAGCAAATAACCACACAACCATAACATTAGAGTTTTTATGTGGAAACCCGTAAAGGGAAAAACCATGGTGGGATTGAGTACCCACAATATTATTGTATTATGGCTAGTAGTAAAACAATATTACAAAAGTGGAATGCACTTGCATTCAGGAATAGTCCCTAGAGCTCACTGCTCAATTGATATACCTTGTATCCAATCACCATCAATGCAAATCTAACACCATGCTCAATAATATCATTGATAGTCATTGACCGACTGTCAAACTAAGATCCAGTAATATTTGTCATCATTGTATTCTATATTTTCCTTAATCTAGGGACTTCACCGTGATGAGAACTAGATACATTAAGATGCATCAATCCAGTGTACTTCATAGTCTTATCTTCTTATCCAGATTGTTGATTTGGTGTTGCTACTGTTATACACAATGCACCACTATGAGGAGGGTGAATCAGTGGTTCTCAAACTTTTCCCTTTAACAACCCTGTGTGAGTATACCAGTTAATAGATCTAACTAAATGCAGACTTACCGATTAGTGGGGAAACTAATCATAAATGCATTCAAACATAAAGGGACATCCCATAGCACTAACATATACAAGGAAAAACCAAGATGGGGAAAAACCTCGGTGAGAAATGTTGCTGGAGTCTACTACTCCAATCTAGCCTCACAATGAATCTTTGATTACAATGTTTAGGGCACCAACCCAAGGAGCATCAACCCCTAATTTTAGGGCACCAACCCAAGGAGCTACAAACCCTTATTTAGGGCACCAACCCAAAGAGCTACAATCCCTGCACTGAGCTCCAACTCAGTGAATACTAAATGTAATCATTTACAAGTTAATAGCCTTGTTACAAATGGATTTTGTATCACTTCTAGAAATCTTTTTGCTAGATCTCTTGTCCAGTTCACTGTTGGTTCTCACTCTATCAGTTCTCTCTTTTGGTTGGCTCTTCTCTTCACTTCTCTAATTCTCTCCATCGGTACTACACTTTGTCAATTCTATGCATGTCTTCTCTGTAGTTACCTTCACTTCTTCTTTGTCTGTATGGACACTACCAGTTCTGCACCTCTTTTGTCAGTTGAACACTTCAACCTAGTTCTCTCTCACACTTAGTCTCTTCTCTTTCTCTTTGATGAGAACTTGACAAATTTATCTTTACATGCAGCAACACTCTCTCATCAAGTGGCAATAATCTCTCCTTCAGCAACACTTAACAATAGCTTTGGCTTGCATATTTATAGCCTGGTCTTCCTGCCAAAAGTCAATTTAAAATTCAATTGATTAGGGTTTCTTCCACCAATCAAATCTTCATCAGATCCGATCCAATATTCCTTGGATCAATCACTTGCATTGGAGGAATGCATCTATACACGTTTTTTATCATCCAATGCATATTTACTAAAAATAGAAAATCTAACCCTATTCTTCAGCCTCGAAAATAGTTAACACATTTATGATCCAGCTATTTCCTTCTTGAGGTCATCCTACAAATTGATTTCCTACCTTGAATACTACTCCAATAAATCTCTAACCTTCCTCAATCATTCATCCTTCATCAAGCTACAAACCCTGCAACTCCCCCGTGATTTTTGCAGTCAACATTTAATGTCGACTAACCACAACTACCTTTCTGGCACTAGACATCACTTCCCTTTACATGTTCACCATAGCTCCATGTGGCATCATTGTCGACATCCACCTTAGCACACTATTTATGTCAGTTCAAACTTAATCACCAACTACACACATAACTAGTACACACATACTGGTTCACTGACCTTACCAACACAAATCATCTTGCCAGTTATACTTCTTGCCAATGTCTTCTGGATCCTACAATTATATCATGTTTTCCTGATCATCAAACATGTCAGACCTCAACAACTATCAGGAGTATCTCATCATGTTTACCTTCATCAATGAAGGTCTTTCACTTTTGCTCATTCTATTCACTCTGCTGCATACCGGTGATCACCTAGAGGACTCCATGTCATCATCCTCCAATGCTCTACACTTGTGGCAATGTAACACATCATTTGCATAATGGTAACTTCATGATTGCAGCTGCAAACCTCATCTTCTCCTGACTAGGTCTCTTCTCTGTTAGAACGCCAAGATGGCAAACTCATCAATTCAACTCTCCTTCTCTATCCTGGTAGCACACCTTGTCCTCACATGCTAATCCGATGTGTATCTTTGATCTTATGCTTTGGCACTTCATCATCTTCTACTTTCTCATCTAGTCTCTACATTCACTCACCTTCTTGTCTCAGGGAATCATTTTGCCGATACAAGTGTGACATCACCAAGGAGAGGATACAACTTTTCGTTGGCATATGTCACTCTTTCTCATACTTCACCTCTGATGTTGATGTTATCCAAGTAACATTCTGCCTCTCCATCACAATCAACAACCCATCATGCAGTCTCTTCATTCTAGTTGTATGCATCACTATGACAACAACCTTTTTCTCACTGGTCACTTTGCTGAACCTCTAGCATACTAGTACATACCAGTTTACACTCTTCTGCATAATGAAGGTCACTAGTGACAACACACCAACTCTTCTCCTATACCGGTTATCCTTCTATACTGGTTGACATCAATGACAACACAATGCCAACAATCTCCCCCTTTGACATTGATGTCAACACATGTAGTATCCGGTGTACTTAGTATCTTTATCCCCCTTTGATCACAATGGAAAAGGGTCACACTGCAGGCTCTTTCTCTCCTCCTTGTCAGATTATTCTACATCTCCCTCTTGAGCTCCATATAGGGAACTTTGGTCTGACACAAGTCATATTTCTTTTATCTTTATCTCTCCCTCTTTGACCTTCATTTGCTTCATCATCTCAAGCAACACTACAAGAGATGGAGGGAACTCATACCAACTAACACACATTAAGTTTACTAGTTAGATACCAATTGTTGATAGGACCAATTGTTCTTATAAATGCAACAACCAGTGGTATGTTCTTCCTCTATGGGGATTTCCCTAACACCAATCATGCAACATGACTTCAGCCCAGTTCTCCTAATTTTACCATTAGAGGCTTAGACACTACCAATTGCTGATGCTAATGTTGGTAGGAATTAAATGTGATTGTACTATTAAAATCACATGTCTATTTTGTGCAAGTAGATCTATCGATTAACCAAATTCTTCTTCCTATTCTTTTCTTCACTAGAACAACAAATGGTGACTTTGATAGATAGACAAATTGAATATAGACATACAAAAGTCACAAACACACCTGTGTTGTCAAACATCTGTCAGATCTACTATTGAGTTCACCATGTCTGATATTAATCAGAAAATATGACCCTGAACTCCCCCTGAAACACAGACCTCTGATCTTCATCTATTTAGTCAAGTCCTAAACTAAGACTCACATCTATACCTGTGACATCCACCATCATGACCACAATGCCAATTACAGGTCACATATTCAATATCACCTGAGACATAACCTCATCCATCCAAGGTACCGGAGTTACTGCACTGATCCCTCAACTCATTGACTTACATAACTAGAAACACTGATCAACATCCATGTCAGTGACATGCTGCACATACTGGTCTCTTATCTCTATCAGGACACTTTCCTCTTAACCTCTATCTCCGGGTCTCAATTACCTCTGCTACCAGTTATTTTACCTGTAGCAGTAAACCATCTTCCATGTGTAGTCAAGGTGGTAACTACACACACATTTCCATCTCATTTTCTTCCTCGTATCGGCAGCAACTGGTTCATCTCCTTTATCCCTTTCAACCAAGGGGTGAATAATCTAGTCAAAATGCAACTCCCCCTAAGTCCTACATCTCCTTTAAGCCTTAAGAGATATCACCTATGCATTAAAAGCATAGTGTCGGTCCATGGTTCTATTATCTTGCTCCTTCCTTCATGCCTACTTGATCTCACTTTTCTTCCCCTTTTCAATCTGAGGAGCAGGTCTTACTTTCTTCTTCTACTGATTTTTCCTCAATCTACCAAATTCTGCAACTTAACCAGAAGTAGTGTTGTAGTAGCACACAACATCCATGCCAATCTCATGATTGGGTAACCGTCTAACATATCGGTTTGCTCTTCCTTTTCTGATCATGCCATTGTGGCTAGTTACCGATTTCCTTGGATTCCTTGATTATGCAAGAACATTTTTCCTCTTCTTCCAAGTAGGTCTATGTTGCTCATACCCCCTATAACTGCTCTCACATAGAGCATGGTTGTTCCACTGGTTTCCATAGGAATGTATATTCTTCTTCCTACATTCATAACTTCTATGACTTAATCCATTACAGTTATAACACACAATATTGACCATTTTAGGAACAACAAATGGATTCTTCCTAGCATAACCGGGAGAGGGGATATGCATGCTTCTACCCCTAGATGCATTTGTCTCATCTGCATGATTTTATGAGATCTTAGATTATTTCTTCTTGATCCCTTTCTACATTCTTCTTCTCTATGGCCATAGCCATTACATGCAAAGCAATAACTGGAGAAAGGAGGTTTATTACTTACTGTAGACACCTAAAAATGGTCAATGCTTGCAGAATCATACTTTAACATTTGCACATTGCCTCATTTTAGGGTTTTTGCATCACATTAACATTTCTCCTATGTCACGCACTTGGTCTTTATCATTTATGAGCATCGAGTCCTTCTTCTGCATTCTTCATTAATCTCGCTTTTGAATTAGGTCTTGTCAACAACAATCTTCAATCATGATTTTGATCGATTCTATCCTATCACATCAATGTGCATAGTCATTTGTCATCATTTTGGACATCGTCAATCCTAATTAGGGTTTTGTCCTCTATCAATCTTGTCATTTTGTGATCGATTTGTCATCGATCGTTGTCATGTTCAATCTTGTCATTTTGCGATCAATTTGTCATTGATCGTTGTCATTTTCAATCTTGTTGTTTTGCAATCTATTTTGTCATCGATTCTTGTCCTCTTGTCAATCTTGTCATTTTGCGATCGATTTGTCATCGATCATTGTCTATCTCAATTATGTCAATTTGGATCAATTAGTCATTGTTCCTCATCAATTGGCACTATTATCAATCAAATCATTTATCACATTGGTCCTTTGTTAATCAGAATCAAATCAATATCAATTATCTTTCATCAAGACCTAATTGTCGTTCTTGCATTGTTAATTCATCTTTTAGGGTTTCATGATTTAATCATTTAACCTTGTTTGTCATTTCTCTCTCTAGGATTAATAAATTATTTATTTATCCTAAGTCTTCTCATCGCAATTAAATGTTCATTTAATTGGCTAATTATTCCTCTTTTTGTGAATTAATTAATAAATGACAAATTATTAATTAATTTACCTAATTCACTAATTTTCCTAATTTCCTAATTTTCATCAATTTTCCAATTTTCTAATTTTCCTAATTCCTAAATTCATTTCTCCCCTATTTTTCTCCTAACTTCATGGGAATGACATAGAAATTTGTCATAATTTGTCATAGTTGACAATCAATCAATTCTTGACATAGAAATTTGTCATAAATTGTCATGAAATATCAATCAATCAAATTTTGCATAGAAAGTGCATAATTTGTCATAAATTGTCATAATTGACATTTTTGATTTGCAATTTCTATTTGAATTGAACCATGCTAATTTGATCCATCTCTCCAATTTGTCTATAAATTGGATGAATTTCTTCAATCTCAGATCCCTAATCAGATTATCGAATTTCTAATCACTTTATCAAATCACGCTTCGAGTACTCTTGAGCAATCATCTTGTCTACTTGCTTTCATATCATGATTATGCACTAGTAGGTGAGATCCACAACAAAGCTATTTGGAGAAGAAAGAAGGACAATGGAGCCGCATGAAGGAGACATCTGCATTTGGTTTGCTTAGACTTCATTTAGAATGTCTCATCTTCATGCTTTCATTGAATGTTTTTAGGATTGTTATCACTACATTTTAGTTTTCGTGATTGAGCTAATGATTAATATTTATTGCATGTGATTATTTCCAAATTCCTAGCTACATTAATTGGTGAACCATTAAATAATCATTCACACAAGCTACAAAGATGATTGCTCAAGAGTACTCGAAGTGTGATTTCCGAATTCCTAAATCATTGCAAAGTCCCACAAACCATTAAATAATCATTCACGCAAGCTACAAAGATGATTGCTCAAGATGATTATTTGATCACTCAAGATGATTAATTGTGATGATTTCTGAATTCCTAGCTACAAAGATGATTGCTCAAGAGTACTTGAAGCATGATTTGACAAAGTGATTAATTTGTCATCGATCGTTGTCTGTCTCAATTATGTCAATTTGGATCAATTAGTCATTGTTCCTCGTCAATTGGCTCATTTATCAATCAAATCATTTATCACATTGGTCCTTTGTTAATCAGAATCAAATCGATATCAATTATCTTTCATCAAGACCTAATTGTCGTTCTTGCATTGTTAATTCATCTTTTAGGGTTTCATGATTTAATCATTTAACCTTGTTTGTCATTTCTCTCTCTAGGATTAATAAATTATTTATTTATGTCAATCCAATCTCTACATGTCTCAGAACTTGGATCAAACTTATCATGATGATGTAAATGTCCAAATACAAAAACTAGAGGAGAAACTAGCTCAAGAAGAGGAGATTTTGGAACAAAGAGTGAAAAACATTGAGAAGAATAGATCACAAATGTCCAAAATGTTTCAAAAATTTCCAGGTCGAAATCCAAAGATTGAGCCAATTTATGTAAGATCTCTTCTTGAATGATTAGACATACCAGCTCTCCTCTCCCAAATAGAGATGATGAAACAATTTCAACATTATGTGCAACCAACTATACAATGTCAACAAGTGGTTCAACCAATGGTGGAATATCAATGTCAACAACCACAACCAAACATTCAAAAACAAAGGTTGCAGCACACACCAAGCCAAATTTTGAACATGTCAAACCCATTTGATCAACATCTAGTTCGAAATCAAAACATTACATCAGACCAGAACCAACTCCTTTCCAAACAAGTTCAAATTCCAGATACAACCATGTCAAAACCTAGAAAGAAATGTGGCTTTATTGCAATTCTCTTAAGGAAACTACCAAGTGAGTTCTTTGAGGAAGATCTAGATAATACAATTATGTCTAGCAATGCCTCATCTCCCTGCAAGCAAATTGACTCTCCAGTGGCATCTATCCCTACACCTCTAGAAGTTTCACAAGAACCTTCCATATTGTCCTCATCAAACAATACACCCAAGGATGAAATTACCAAAGGGCTATCCATAATTGATTGCCATGATAATCCAATTCATGATGCACATCCTTGTCATGTTTTAGAAATACAAGACCCAATGCCACCATGCACTTTATTGCCATTGCCTATTTTAGAGGACCCCATTCGAAGTCCCTCTTCCTCATGTTCAAGCATTGTTTCCTTGCCAGAATCCATCACAAATGTTCAAAGTGCATTTCCTTCGTGCCAAATCATTGATTCCTTGTTAGAATCCCCCATGTATATCCAAAGTCCAACCTCATGTCAAGAGGATAATTTAGAGCATGAAGAAACGTGTCTTGAAATAGATGAAGATCAAGATCCCGAAATCTTATCATCCCATCCAATTGTTGACTAGGAATCCATGTTCCCAGACACTCACGATGATTCCCCTATTCTTGTCCATCCGATCCAAAGTCCTATTGACACTCCATTCCCTGGGCAAGATCAAGATATCCCAGTCCATCCAATCCCAAGTGATCCCCTTCCATTTCATGAAAAAAATGTCCTTTCAAATCCCATTGACATTCAAGATATCCCTTCCATCCTTTTCGATGATCCCATTAAAAGTCAAGAGCAAAGCAGCTTTAAAGAGGATTCCAATGATCTTCCTCCTTGTCAAGATCAAATTATTCCTTTAAATCCTCCACAAGATCCTTTTGTTCCCCCATCTCCTTGTCTTAATGCTCCATATACACTCCAAGATCGCATTTCTTTTGATGATCCCATTATTTCTTCCATTCCATCTCTTGAAGAGCCTGTCATTGAACCATGTCCACTACACAATCCTAGTCCCCCTCATGATCCTAATCCCCCTCATGATTCTAATGTGTCAGTGCAAGATGTTCATGAACCCCTGACATTAACAATGGGTTCTTCCACTTTGGTGAAATTTGATCCACTTCAAGATCTCATTATTTCTCTCATATCATATCCACCTCATAATGGACTCGTGTCTTCCTCTAAAAGAAAAGAGTATCCTACAAGTCAAGATATTCATAAAGGCAAAGGAGTAGATCTCCATAAGCAAGAATCCCTTCATGTTAAAGAAGATCTTAAGGGTCATGTCTACACAACTCACTCTCAAGATGTTGGTATCCCTCCATCAAAATCAAAACATACACCTTCCCCATCATACCTTCCATCCATCTTAGGTCCTTATATCCCTTCGTCCTCTATGCAAGGTCAGCAAAGGCACACACCCTTGAGTAAATTTCATCCATCCAAAAGAACTCCATTTCATTTATATCCATCCATGTGTTCCTTTCCCCCTCAAAGCAATTTGGATGCCAAGTATAAAAGTCATAAGTCTAGCAATCCACATGTATTCAAGGATCAACATGTCCAATATAATCGACATGTCATAACAAAGAACAAATTGATCTATAAAAAAAAAGAAATATCCAAAAGGCCACAAAGGCTCACTGAGCAAAATAAAGAAAAGTTAAAATATATATGGGTTCCTAAATCCCTTGTGCAAGCAATGCACTCCAAGGAACCACAAAAGCATGAAAAATCAAAAACCATGTGGATCCCTAAGCAGCTCCTTGAAGCACAAAAGCCTAAAGAAACATCCAACTTGGCATCCAAAGTTGCTATTCCTCCATCCAAACCTCTCAAATTTGTTCCTTCAGCACCTTCTTCATCCGTTTTGGGCCCTTATGTCCCAAAATCCATAGCCTTTCCTCCATCCAAATCTCACAATCTAAGATCCATTCTTCCTCTATCAGTCCATCATCCCTCAAGGTGTGTGCCAACATCGATCTTGCCTACATTTCCATCTAGTGAAGCCCAGTTCTTCCAATACCCTATCCATTATCCAATGCATATTTTCCATCCTTCCATCCCTCTGGTCCAATCCTTTGCATAAATCCTTGCCTTAGTTTCATCTTATTTTCTATGTCCTTATTCTACCAATGTCTTTGAGCATACTTTTAAAGGTCATGGTCCATTTTTTTTCAAGGTTACTATCCAAACAAAATGATGTTTGAGTCCTTCTTTCATCCCCTATCATGTTTCCATCTTCTATTGAAAAAGCTCAAAAATACAAAAAAAAAAAAAAGTGAGAAATTGAAAAAAAAGAAAAAGAAAAAAAAGTAAAGCAAAAATAATTTGTCCACTAGTGAAAACCTGGCAAACAAGCGCCTTGGGCAAGTACCATGATGAAAACCTGGCAAACAGGTGTCATGCGTAATTTATGAACTTCTTGCACACCACACTTGGGGGTAGGTTTCCTTCTTCATATCCTATTGCCCTTCATTATCCTATCATACCATGTCATACTCCTTCATGTCCTATTACTCCTCCATTATCCTATTGTCCCTCATGTCCAGTTTCCCTTTCCACATTTGATCTTGACAAGGCTGAGGATCATCATGAGCATCATGCATCTTGTTTGCAACTTTCAGTCTATCATAGCTTTTGGTCTTTATCCATTTGCTTATTACAACCTTTCATCTATATTCCCTGTCTTATTGCAACTTTCTGCCACTATCCCGTATCCTATCCCGACCCTCAGTCCATGTCCCTTATCCATTCTTGGTCTTGCTTATCCTATCCATATCTTATCACTATCCATACACTCTTTTTCATTCCTTGATCTTGATCTGACATAAGGACGCAAAATTTAAACATGGTTTCAAAAACCTCTTGACATGTCCCTCAAGCCCTATCACTACTTTACATTGTCATATCTAGTCTCTTGTCCCATCACGCAATAGCCCTTGAAAATTGCAACCGTATTGTCTCCATGATAAAAGGCCTTTGTCTTCCCTCTATCCACCATCATTTTAGCAAGCCTATTTATTCACCTGTCATATTCCTTGCCTTGCTAGACACTGGGGGCAAAATCATAAAAAATGAATAATGTCCTGAAAAAATTCAAAAAAATTGAAAAATGTCCTGAAATAATTCAAAAAAATTGAAAAATGTCCTGAAATAATTCAAAAAAAATAAAATTGAAAAATGTCTTGAAATAATTCAAAAAAAAATTGAAAAAATGTCCTGAAATAATTCAAAAAAAAAATATTGAAAAAAATGTCTTGAAATAATTCAAAAAAAAAAATGGAAAAATGTCTTGAAATAATTCAAAAAAAAAAAAAATTTGAAAAAATGTCTTGAAATAATTCAAAAAAAAATTTGAAAAATGTCCTGAGAAAATCCCTGAAAAGTCAAATAAAGTCCTAAAAAAATGAACACAAAAAAATTGTAAAATCTTGAAACGCAAAACAAAAAAAAAAATCAAAAAGCAAAAACAAGCATTTTGCAATAAATGTCCTCTTGGTGCATAAGACAGATCACTGAGTATACCTCCAACGACACGCAATCCAACACTGTGCTTTAATGAAATCACACTTAAACAGATGAACTTTTTCACTCAAACTAGACATTCAAACTAATCAGAATTGTCATGTCAATCAACCGTAAATCATTTGTCCTTGTCTCTACTATCATGGGTCTTATACAGGGTGTGGTATACTCGAAACCAGACTGTGTCCTATCTTAGACGGGGTATCGCATTCCCTGAAACCAGACAACATGATCGTTCTATCAACACTTTCAACTTTTGACAATGAAGATCAAGGTGTTTGTTTGATTTATTGGCATCTTATCTTTTTTATTGATTTCTCTTCGGTCATGTTCCTATGTTGCTCGATGATGTCACTGAGTGATTTAGAGTGACCGGGATGGTTCATGGTCCTTTTATTCTTTTGTTGTGATTGCTATTTGTCTGCAATGTGTCTGTCTTTTGCAAAAAGGGTTGCATTTCAGCTCTGGCCTTCAATGCCATGATGCTACGCATCCATTTTGCTACATTAAAATAAAGGTTCTCACCTACAAAGTGCATTACTAAAAGCAAGTTTTTTCTTCGTCTCTAACTATCCTCTGTCTCATTTTCTTCTTACTAACATTTCTTCCATCAATTCAGATAGTCAGTTCGGTCTAGTGCTTCGATTTCTCTACATACATATGCTGCATCCTGCATCCATTTGGTTAGCACATTTGCATTGCATCCAACATTTTATCCATTTCATATTATCAATGCATCAAAAAACACATAAAAATACATCCATACATGTTCCACAATAAACAGTGCATAAGTCATCCATACATGAAAAATAACTATCAGTTATAACACATTGCATCCCATCATATCGATGCATATCATATCATATGTCACAATAATATCGGAGTACAAAATTGGACTATCTATCCTAAGTATGGCCCACAGGCTGACTACAAAATATCAAGCTACATAATGTCCACTGTCTATCATAAGGAGCACATGCCTCTGTCATTGGGTGCTCCCTCTGTCCTCCTCATCCCTGCCATGTCTTGCGGATGATGTCCCTCCTGGTCCTGGCTGTGGTGGTCTCATAGGTCCACTCACCCCAATGCTGCTCAATGACCTCTGAGAGCGTGCCCTACTCTCTATCCTTGATCATGTTCGATATGATGCTTCTCTCTGCTCTGGTAGGACTGCGCTCTCATATAGTGTCCTCCAATGGCATATCTCCTCTCCGGTCTCTACCAACATCTATGCCATCTCGCGTGCACTGGCATACCGAATCGACCCAATATACTCAGTGACTCTCTGTTCTTCTCGCTATGCCTGAGCTATTGCTGCATCTCAAGCTACTGTGAGTCTGGCTATCTCCACTCTAAACTTCTCATGCTCTCTCTCTAAAGTCACAATATGGTCATGTTGACTCACTATGGTAGCCCTGCACATCTCCATCTCCTCTGTCCTAGCTGTCTCTAGCTCTATGGGTATATCCTACAATGCCTCCTGCTCGCCTGAATCTAGCTCATCCTCATCATCCCCATCCTCATCTCCATCCTCATCATCCCCATCATCCTCATCTTCGTCCTCATCATCCCCATTATCCTCATCCCCACCCCCATCCTCCTCATCCTCATCATCTCCCTCCTCCTCTCCTGTGAGTGGGAAGTCCTCTTGTCGCCTCGGTACTGGAATATCTGGATCTGTCAATGGCACTAGCCGTAGTCGTGAAAACCATCTCTCATACTCCTCCATTGTCCTAGCGTCGACCACATCTGATCCCCAATCCCACTGTCTCTGTTGTAGCTGTGAGAAGTCAGCATATGCTATGTGTGGCTGAATCATACTCCCCCACTGACTCGTCTCTCTGTGAGATCGGGCAAAGTGTGCAGTCCTCCTTGGTACATCCTACCTCTCTCCAAACTATCGTCTGACTCTCTCTGGCAGGTACATCTCAATCACTCTCTAGCAATTCACTAGTCGCCCAATCAGGTACCTCTCCTGTCTACAATACGGTAGCTCATCACTATCATCTGACCATCTAGGGAAATCACAATAAGGCCTCCATATGAACTCTCTCAATCTATCTAGCTCATGTCACCAATATAATATGTATCCAAAAGGACCCTATCTCAGTGCTCCCCCATAGCAATACACATATGGTTGATGTGGTGCTATCTGTCTCTCTGTAATCGGTCAACATATGGCTATGTGCTCAAATGCCCATACCTGCAGCAGTGTGACTCCACAGCTCAACGCCAGCACTCCCTGATATGCTATCTGATGCAACTAAAAATATAGCATAGCTAGTACACATGGTCCCCATGCATACACCGTCCCCTCTATCACCATCCACTCTAGCACTCTTCCCCATCTAATAGGGAATCCATGACCTCGTCTGTCTCCTGTTAGTAGACATGCTATCACCATAGCTATCACCACATATTGTCGATCATACTCTGATGCCATAGTCTCCTAGCCAATCTCCCTCTCTATGATATCCAGATCATCTACGTCGCACTCAAATAATCTACACAATGCATCTCTCCCTGTCACTGGGTCATACTCTATCATCTCTCCATGAATCGAAATGCAGAGGATACGCCATACATCCTCCAGTGTCACAGTTGCCTCTCCAGTCGCCAGATGGAAGGAGGACGTCTCCGAATGCCATCGCTCTACCAATGCGGTAAGTAGTCCTGTGTTTGCCCTAATCTTGGGCATGAACGTGATATAATATATCCCCAGTCCTGCTAATGTATCTCTGTCCATGCTCCTGAGTCTATGTCGTAGCATGAAGTAGTCAGGTCGGTTTTCCCATGTGATCAATGGATACTGTCGACTCTGCATCACAATTGGGGCATATTTTGTCAGTTTTAGGGTTTTCTCCTATAGGTTTCATTTCCTCATTTCATCCACAAATCAGGGTGTTTTTCATCTAATCTGACCTATCCTTCCCTTATCCCCCCTTTCCGGCTCATTTGCATGTTGTTTTGACCAAAATTAGGGTTTCCATTGCACAATTGTGCCTGTGTCAAGGAACCTACGCCTGTGTCATGTAACCTATGCCTGTGTACCCTACACAAGCACAGATGACCTCACACAAGCGTAGGATTCACCCTACACAAGCGCAGAAGTCAGTTTCTGCACTTCCTGTGGGCCCCGCAATGTCCCACAAGCGATCAAAATTCATGAAATTGAAAATATGGGTTTTTGAGATACATACCGCTGCTCCCGCGTCATCCAGTCATCTATAAGTGTGTACACATTCTTCGAGGTGATCTACCATTGGAATGTTCACCATCTCTCTGCAAATGTCCTTGTCTAGAGCAACAAATGTCCTTGTCTAGAGCAACAAATTCTCCTCTTTGGCTAGTGCAAATGAGCTCTTTTCAACCTCTTGGTCTCATTTATAGATCTTTGTTAGTGCATAGATGGATGTGCACCCTCTCCATCTTATGCTGGTTGTGGTCTTTTGTGTCTTCTATTTCTTGTCCTTCGTGCATCCGGTCTCCGATTGTCAGTCTGTTTGTTCCTATCATTTTCTCTCATTCTTATCGATCAATTGGCCTCTTTTCTAGGCCTTTCTGGCCAATTTCTCGAGGGGTCATCCATATGTCATTGTCATTGTCTTGGGCATTTTCATTATTGTTCTTTGAAACAACGCTTAAAATTGCATTGTCTCAAAGAGGGGCAAAATGTAGACACCTAAAAATGGTCAACGCTTGCGGAATCGTACTTTAACATTTGCACATTGCCTCATTTTAGGGTTTTTGCATCGCATTAACATTTCTCCTATGTCACGCACTTGGTCTTTATCATTTGCGAGAATCGAGTCCTTCTTCTGCATTCTTCATTCATCTCACTTTCAAATTAGGCCTTGTCGACAACAATTGTCAATCATGATTTTGATCAATTTTATCCTGTTGCATCAATGTGCGTAGTCATTTGTCATCATTTTGGACATCGTCAATCCTAATTAGGGTTTTGTCCTCTATCAATCTTGTCATTTTACGATCAATTTGTCATCGATCGTTGTCATGTTCAATCTTGTCATTTTGTGATCAATTTGTCATTGATCGTTGTCATTTTCAATCTTGTCATTTTGCAATCTATTTTGTCATCGATTCTTGTCCTCTTGTCAATCTTGTCATTTTGCGATTGATTTGTCATCAATCGTTGTCTGTCTCAATTATGTCAATTTGGATCAATTAGTCATTATTCCTCGTCAATTGGCGCATTTATCAATCAAATCATTTATCACATTGGTCCTTTGTTAATCAGAGTCAAATCGATATCAATTATCTTTCATCAAGACCTAATTGTCGTTCTTGCATTGTTAATTCATCTTTTAGGGTTTCATGATTTAATCATTTAACCTTGTTTGTCATTTCTCTCTCTAGGATTAATAAATTATTTATTTATCCTAAGTCTTCTCATCGCAATTAAATGTTCATTTAATTGGTTAATTATTCCTCTTTTTGTGAATTAATTAATAAATGACAAATTATTAATTAATTTACCTAATTCACTAATTTTCTTAACTTCGTAATTTTCATCAATTTTCTAATTTTCCTAATTCCTAATTTCATTTCTCTCCTATTTTTCTCCTAACTTCATGGGAATGACATAGAAATTTGTCATAATTTGTCATAATTGACAATCAATCAATTCTTGACATAGAAATTTGTCATAAATTGTCATGAAATATCAATCAATCAAATTTTGCATAGAAAGTGCATAATTTGTCATAAATTGTCATAATTGACATTTTTGATTTGCAATTTCTATTTGAATTGAATCATGCTAATTTGATCCATCTCTCCAATTTGTCTATAAATTGGATGAATTTCTTCAATCTCAGATCCCTAATTAGATTATCGAATTTCTAATCACTTTGTCAAATCATGCTTCGAGTACTCTTGAGCAATCATCTTGTCTACTTGCTTTCATATCATGATTATGCACTAGTAGGTGAGATCCACAACAAAGCTATTTGGAGAAGAAAGAAGGACAATGGAGCCACATGATGGAGACATCTGCATTTGGTTTGCTTAGACTTCATTTAGAATGTCTTGTCTTCATGCTTTCATTGAATGTTTTTAGGATTGTTATCACTGCATTTTAGTTTTCGTGATTGAGCTAATGATTAATATTTATTGCTTGTGATGATTTCCGAATTCCTAGCTACACTTACAAATTTATTTTGCCAAACATGAGGTGATCTTACCAGTTTGGCATCTCCATCTCTGCTTCTCTAGGAATGGATCCTGGGTTGTCCATTCTCTACAGGTCTTCCATCAGATCCTTTCTTCTTCCACACTTGTCTTGATTTTTGGACATCAACATCTCCTTGTCTTCTTCCAGTAGAAGGTATTCTAGGCTTCCTTCTCATGTTCTTGCTTTTGATGAAGATTTCTTCTCCTATCTTTCCCTTTCCTTTGGGATCTACATTGTTGCTTCTTTCAACACCGGTCGTCATCCTTAGCCTCACATCCTCACTTGTTGTGGTAAGATTTATTTTCTTCCATGGAGCATATTTGACTGTGAATGTTTGTCCCTTGCCGTTTCCACTTGAGGAGACAAACTGAATGTCCTTTTGGGGTATATTCTTGCTTGTGGAGCATTCATTGGTATTGCATCCTTGGAGTGTTTTTGTTTGCTCAACATTTTATCCAAGGCATCAGTGCCAATATCATACCAGATCCTCACCTTGAGCTCTTCTTGACATTTCTCAAGGTCTTTCTTGAGGGACTCCATTTCACCTACTATCTGTTGATGCTCTTTATCCTTTGTCTCTAGCTCAACCTTTAGATCTTTGCACCTACACTCCTTGGTGTCTTTTTGTTGAGTCATTAACTCTGAGATACATTTCTTAGGTTCTTCAAGGCATTTGGCCAACTGGTTTTGCTCAACAACTGCAGCATTCTTGAATAACTTGTATTCATTTATTACTTTACTAAGCTCCTTGACTTCACCTTTAGGAATATTCTTTTCATTCATCTTCTTAGCCTTTTCGAGTTGTGTTCTCAAATTTGCACCACATTCTTCACATTCCTCTAGAATTCTGCTTAACTAGTCTTGTTCTTTAGTAGCATTTTTCTTTACCCTTTTTAATTCTCTTCTTGTTTTGTGAAGTTCCTCAAGAGAACCTACTAGATCTTCTTGAAGATCAACTTCTGCTTCTTCTTCTTCTTCATCACTCCCAAATATATATTATCAGGGGGATCTTTCTGCATTATCACTTCTTGATGTGAGATCCTCACATTCTATCTCATGGGCCATGAAGAGATGAGTTTCCTCATCACCATTTTTGCTACAATAATCTGATTTGCCTCTGTCCTCTACATAGGTGTCTACAACATTGTTCTTCTCACTTCCACAAACTAATCTAGTAGTGCAGGGTTCATTTCCATATAGCTTCTTTAGTCTATCACATAGACTCTTTTCTGATCTGCACTTATCCACCTATGAGGAAACATCATCGGTTAGTCCACTAAATATAGCCTTCATGGCTTCTTCATTGCATTTGCTTCTTTCTGCTTTAGGACCGGTGGGAGGAATGTCATACCTAGGGAGACCATTTACAATTGACATCCAAACATCATAACCTAAGGCAAACAAATAGACTTTCATTCTATAACTCCACATAGTATATTTTGACCCATGAAAAATAGGAGTTGGGACTAACTCTAAACAAACCATTGTGCCCTTAACCCAGAATCTACCTAGGCTAGAGAAATCTTGTCTGACTAGGAACCTAGGCTCTGATACCAATTGTTAGACACAATGCACCACTGAGAGGGGGGTAAATCAATGGTTCTCAAACTTTTCCCTTTAACAACCCTATGTGAGTATACTGGTTAATAGATCTAACTGAATGAAGACTTACCGGTTAGTGGGGAGACTAATCACAAATACATTCACACATAAAGGGACATCCAATAACACCAGCATATATGAGGAAAACCCAAGATTGGAAAAAACATCGGTGAGAAATGCTATTGGAGTCTACTGCTCCAATCCAGCCTCACAATGAATCTTTGATTACAATGTTTAGGGAACCAACCCAAGGAGCATCAACCCCTGATTTTAGGGCACCAACCCAAGGAGAACCAACCCCTAATTTAGGGCACCAACCCAAAGAGCTACAATCCCTTATTTACAGAACTGACCCAAGGAGCTACAACCCTTGCACTGAGATCTGACTCAATGAATACAAAACATAAATATTTACAAGTTAACAACCTTGTTACAAATAGATTTTGTAACACTTCTGCAAATCTCTCTACTAGATCTCTTGTCCAGTTCACTACTGGTTCTCACTTTGTCAGTTCTCTCTTCTAGTTGCCTCTTCTCTTTATTTCTCTACTACTCTCCACCGGTACTACACTCTGTTTGTTCTATGTCTACCTTCTCTTTAGTTAAGTTCACTTCTTCTCTGCTGATTTGGACACTATTGGTTCTGCACCTTTGTTTTCAATTGAACACTTCAACCTGGTTCTCTCTCAAACTCAGACTCTTCTCTTTCTCCTTAATGAGCACCTAAAAAACTTATCTTTACATGCAAAAACACTCTCTCATCCAGTGGCAATACTCTCTCCTTCAACAACACTTAACAATATCTTTGGCTTGCATATTTATAGCATGGTCTTCTCGCCAAAAGCCAATTCAAAATTCAATCGGTTAGGGTTTCTTCCACCAATCAAATCTTCATTAGATCTGATCCAATCTAGCTTAGATCAATCACCTGCATTGGAGGAATGAATCTATACGCATTTTCCATCATCAAATGAATATTTGCTAAAAATAGCAAATCTAACCCTGTTCTTCAGCCTCAAAAATAGTTGACACATTTATGATCCAGTTGTTTCCTTCTCAAGGTCAACCTGCAACCTGATTTCATGCCTTGAACACTATGCTAGTAAATCTTTGACCTTCCTCTGTCATTCATCCTTCATCGAGCCGCAAACCCTGCAACTCCCCCATGATTGTCACAGTCAACATTTAATTTCAACCAACCACAACTACGTTTCTAGCACCAGACATCACCGACCTCTACATGTTCACCACCTTAGTTCTGCATGACATCATTGTCGACATCCACTTTAACACACCATTTATGTCGGTTCAGAGTTAGTCACCAACCACATACATAACCGGTACACACATACCGGTTATACTTCCTACCAATGTCTTCTAGATCTAGCTAGCATATCATGTTTTCCTTATCATCAAACATGTCAGACCTCAACAACTATCAAGATTAACTCATCATGTGTACCTTCATCAATGAAGGTCTTTTACTTCTGCTCATTCTATTCACTTTGTTGCATACCGGTGATCACCTATATGACTCCATGTCATCATCCTCCAACGCTCTACACTTGTGTCAACGTAACACATCATCTACATAATGGTAATATCATGCTTGCAGCTATAGATCTCATATTCTCCCGACTGAGTCTCTTCTCTATCGAAATGCCAACATGGAAAACTCATTAATTCAACTCTCCTTCTTTGTCTTGGTAGCACACCTTGTCCTCACATGCTGATCTAGTGTGTATCTCTGATCTTATTCTCTAGGACTTCAGCATCTTCCACTTGCTCATCCGGTCTTTGTATTCACTCACTTGTGTGTCTCAGGTCATTTTGCTAGTACAAGTGTGACATCTCCTTACATCACCAAGGAGATGATACAACTTCTAGTTGACATATGTCACTCTTGCTCATACTTCACCTCTGATGTTGATGTGATCCAAGTAGCATTCTGCCTCTCCCTCACAATCAATAACCCATCATGCAATCTCTTCATTTTGATTGTATGCATCACTATGACTAACCTTTTTCTCACTAGTCACTTTGCTGCACCTATAGCATATCGATACATACCAGTTTACACTCTTTTGCATGATGAAGGTCACCAGTAACAACACACCAACTCTTCTCCTATATCAGTTATCTTGCTATACCGGTTGACATCAATGATAGCAGTACCAACAATCTAATACCAGTTGCATCCTTCTATACCAATTGACATCAATGATAATGCCATGCCAACAACTACTCCACTAGAGTAGTCAGTAAGTGGTTCAGATGTTCAAAGTTGTTAGTTGATCCTAAGGGGGGGAGATTGTCCTTCTTAGATGAAGAGATTATCCTGCAAAGGGGGAGAGAAGCATGATTTGTATTCTATCTTTGGCATTGTCTTTGGAGCTTTGTGTCCATGATCTTAGGGGGAGTTTTTTGGACATTTCTCATGTTGATCTATTCTTTTCCATTGATTGTTTTTCACATTCATATGTTGCCATCAATGCCAAAGGGGGAGATCGGTGGATATTGTTGCTGCTAGGATATGTTGTTGTCATTGATGTCAACATATTCCTATTTTTTTATGTGTTTGGTGATCCGGTGACTATAGTGAGTTGGTCTGGTGTTTGGGATGCTGAATCAACTAGAGAAACTTCATTCTTTATTAATTCCATGTTGATATGTGGTTATTTGGTTGAGTTGAGGATTTTGGTATGATGACTGTTCTTTTGTTCTATGATTGACATTTTGGTATTTGATAAGTTGTGCTCCAATATGACTATATCTTTGGTTGTGGATTTGAGAGAGTATTTTGGATGTTCATGTGTATCTTCAGTTTAGATGGTTCATGATTTGGTGCTCTGCAAGTTATCTTTCTAGTCCAAATTGTTGTTGATAAGTGTTCTTGAGTGTTAGCGTGTTGATCGATGGAGATTTGAATAAGTGGTGTTGGTGCAGCTATTGCAGATGGTTCTAACATTCTTGTTGGTGTCCTATTTGTTTTGATGTTCTCCATTGATCATTGTGTGTGTTATTGAATATCTTTTAGGTCTAGTGATATTTTTTCGTGTTATATGGTATTTTTGGTGGTGCAACGTGTTGCGATTGGTCTTGGTGAGATCTCTGGTGGCGTTACGTGTTCAAGGATTTGATTTGGGTCCATAATATGTTGTTTATGATATTGTATTGGTTCGATGGTTTATTTATGTATCATATGATGTAATTTTATAACATTAATACCAAAATAGCAGTTAAAACAATTAAGCATAAACAATAATCATAGAATAAATACCATCCACATGACACCAATATTTATACGTGGAAAATATGGTAAAGGGAAAAACTATGGTGGGAAGCCTACCCACAACTAGATAATACTTCTGCAACAATTATGTAAATTACAATTGAGGGGCATGCACTTGCAAGAAGGCCAAGAGCCTAGAGTGCACTACTCATCACAAAAGGAATCTCACTGACTACATAGAAATCCAGACTACAATCTAGAGAAGTGTTGAACGGTAAAAGATAGCGTCTCCTATGCCTGAGTATAGTTCTGTTTAAGCTTAATACCAGAGGACTAAATCCTCTTACATAAATACAATTTGATCTCCAATGACCAACCAAGTCCTCTGCGTGAATGATATTACATTATTTGCATATTAAATTCCTTTCCTTAACTACATATGATCTACAATGAGATCTTACATCTATATATACAAATCCTTGACCATAAACAATCAGGTCGGCCACCAGATAATAAACCAATTACAAAATTACAAACCATGTCAGCCTTAGACCAAACAAATAATATCCAACACATAAGACATCCTGGAAACACATCGAGAGGTCCAATCCACATGTTACATTAAACTGGTCCACAACCTAGACCAACTGGGACCCAGTATAGGTCCACATGCTATAGCAATGATCTCAATCTGCCAAGTCTCGAACATGATCACCAACGACATCCTAAAATTTCACCAGAAGCTGCACCAACACCACTTATGCAATTCATCAAAGATATTTATCAAATCTCTACTGGAGAAACCCTCACCGAAACCAGAAACCAAGCTTCTAAGAAAACATGATAACATCTGATCACCAAACCAAAACCAACTTATTGAATATGAGCATGAGTATCATGAACAAGTGGTGCACGAGCACCCAAGACAAGATTGGCAACAATGAGGCCATAATGAATATTTATGATATATTAAGTCTATAAGGTTAAAATGACCATTTGATATTTAAAACATGGATAATAATTCCATTTGGAGTCATCAAACTCATGTAATGAGTCATTTTGTAATAAGTTGTCAAAATGAGTAATGTAATGGGGTCCAATGGGTAGAATAGGTTTTTAATGAGAATTTTAAGTTTATTAAGGTCTTGTGTAACCATATTAATGTAATAAAGTTGATTAGAAAGTGTCAAGATACAAAAAGATTAAAAACTTGTCAATTGACAACTAAAAGTGTCAATTTGACAATAAATTAAAGTTGTAAACACCCAAAAGTGGTTGTATGGGTGGTTAAGAGTTAGTTTTCAGTTTCCACGAAGGGAAGAGGTTTAAATATGTTTGTTATGATCCAAAATGAAGAGGTAGGGGTTGGATTTTCTTGGCATTGTAAGAATTTGGGGTTTGGCAATAAAAATGCAAGGTTTTCCTTGCAATTTTGGTCTAAAATCTGCACTTTATTGGTCTGAAACTCTTCTTCTTTGCTTCATTTTCTATTGGAAATGTAGAGGAGTGTTTGTACTAGCATTTGATACTATTATTGAAGGTTTTACATTCAAATATGATATACTTCTATTGGTTGTTCTAAAATCTGTTGTAGGTGATTGTTTTTGGGAAGTTTTGAAAGTCACAATGCAAATGTGACCCATTCCGCTTTATGTGGTTGTTGTTTCTTATGGAATGGGTCAGGAATATTGTATTATATATATCTCTAACCTTACATGTGCAGGAAATAATGTGGAGATGAAGTGTTGATACCCTAGGCTAAGAGATTGAGTGAGGAAAAGCATGAAAATAAAGGCATGAGTATAGCATCAGAAGATCTACCTTAAGGAGGTAGTTTTTTTATGTGAAAAAGTATTAGGGTATGGTAAATTAATTGTGAATACCAAATTTCAAGATCTGGAAGTGAGTTTTGGGGTTTGAACAAGGAGGCCCTAGTTTTTTAGGCCTAAAAAGGGGGGTTTAGTATCTAACCTATGAAATGATTGTGTATTGTCTTGAAACCTAGAAAATATATGGTTTTGGAACATTTTTCAAGACTATTTTTTTGTTTTGGTATTGTTTTCATATCGTTCGTTGGTACTTGCTTTGGAAAAGAGGGCTAATTGGGCCTAGTTGGTGTGTAGCAGGGTGCTGGTCTGAGTATTTCGTCCAAAATACCAATAGTTTATTTTCACATATGTTAGGTAACTTCCAAAAGGGTATCCATATATGCAATTTTTTTTTCAAGTGTTTTCAAATTATTTTGAGTAAATCATAGAATACTCGCTGAATAGGGTTACTAGGGAATTGGCCTATTTAGGGACATGGGCAAGGGTTTTTGAGTGAACCACTTAATAGGGTAAGTGAATCCTATTGGGTAAAGTGGAATAGGGTATGTAGAGACCCTAGGAAGTGTTGGAACAATTTGGTGAGGTTGAGAGTTCTATTTGGGCATCTTGGTGAAGCCTAGTGAAGGAAGGTGAAACAAGAAGAGTTGATTTTTCAAGAAGAAAGAATGATGAGTTGCAATATGATTGTGGGAGGGTCCATGATGCTCTGCATCAACAAGCCAATTCCATCACCAAACTATACCGGAGCCTAATTTATCATGCCAGATCCAAATCAACCAGAAACCACTCAATCTACTGGGACCATAAGGGTGCCGGTAAATCATCCAAACAGCTAGTGTTGGCATCAATGACAAAACATCAATGCAACACATAATCAATTCCACCAAATGGCCAAAAATACCCCCCTTTGGCATTGATGGCAACACTAGATGTGAAAAACATCTAATTACCAAGAAATGCCAAACAAGTCTCCCCCAATGGAAGATAGCCAACAATATCCCACGTACAACTCTAAAATAAAGACCAAACTCCCCCTATGAATAGTATCTCTGTAAAGATATGAATTATACATATATCTCTCCCCTTTTCTTTTTCTATTTCACTTCCTTTTTCACATCAATATCACTCCCCCTTTGACATCAATGCCAAAAATCTGACAAAAGTATCAAAGAGAAAACATAAACCACTGAATCACAAAACTAACTACTCCCCCTGAGTAGTAGCATCCCCACATCAGTGCTAGAATGAATAGTATCTATGATAATGCATATTGAACTGATGCCAAACCGTATCAATAAAGTCTTTGCCAGGGGGGCAGAAACTCCCAATCTATCTCTCAGGTATTCAAATGATTTGTTGGGCAAAGGTTTAGTGAAAATATCTGCAATCTGCTCTTTAGTTTTCACATAAACCAGTCTAACTTCATTTGCTTCCACTGTTTCCTTCAAAAATTTGTACTTAATAGATATGTGCTTTGTCTTAGAATGAAATATCGAATTCTTTGATATATCAATAGTAGCAGAGTTATCATAGTGAATAACTACCAGTGCATCACAATCCACCTTTATATCCTTCAACATTTGCTTCATCCATAAAACTTGTTTATAGTTAGTAGCAACAACAACATACTCAGCTTTAGTAGTAGATAAAGAAGTACATGTTTGTTTCTTGCTGATCCATGAAACCAACTTCTTTCCAAGAAAGAAAGCTCCACCAGAAGTACTTTTGTAGTCATCAACATCTCCAACCCAATTAGCATCTGTATATCCACAAGTAAATTTATCATCCTTAGGGTACCACAAACCATATTCTCATGTACCTTGCAAGTATCTAAAAATCCTTTTCACTACAATCTCATGATTTTCTCTAGGATCTATTAGGATTCCCAGAGATACTAAGAGGGGGGGGGGGTGAATTAGTATCTAACCGGTAGGTAAATTTACTTGATTTAAAACATGAAAATCATATTAAAACTATATACCGGTAAACCAAAAATAATGCAGTAAACAAGAATAACAACAACCACATGAGAAGCACACCATAACATAGTATTTTTAATGAGGAAACCCGGTGTGGGAAAAACCTTGGTGGGATTTGTGACCCACAATATTCACTTACTAACCAATAAGGGAATATTACTCTTACAATAGGGGCTTGCACATGCAGGAAGGCCAAGTGCTTAAAGCTCACTGTTCCATTACAAAAGAAGTCACAATGACTTACAAAAATGGACTATATTAATCCAAAGTCTTGTACTGCTTCAAATTAGCATTTGTTATGCCAGATCCAACACTGGTTTTGTTGGAAAATAATAGAGTGCAGTGCACAAGCATACAAAGCTATTGATGATACAATCCCAATTTTGAAAATGGTAGCACCCAAGTGTAATGTGGATAATAAAGATTCTTTAAATCAACTTGACACATTGTCTAAGTATATTACTGACAACTTTGTGACAATTGAACAAATAAATGAGGAAGCATTCAAAGAGAAAATTGAGAAAGAAAAACATAAATTCTTTGAAGAGGAAATAAAGAAGTGCATGAGACAATTTGACACTCTTTTACTGACACTATGTAAAACACTAAAAGAATTTAAAAAGTTGTATAGAGATACATGTAAAAAAAAAAATTTGATAGTAGATATAGACAAGAAGATCAGTATGGTGCATGAAGAAATAAATAAATTAGCTAACAATTTCATTAATTCATCTGAACCATTATCAGTTTTTGAGCAGAAAATAATAGGTTTTGAGGAGGAACTTCATAAATTTGAAAAAGAGAAGGAAAGAATAAAAGGAAAGGCAAAATATTTGAAATGGAGACTTAGTCCAAAATTGGACTACCTCGCCTCCTTGAGAAAAGAGATATATGAGGCATTGGTTCAAGGACAGAAGACACCGGAACAAAAAATGCAACACCTCACTGGTATAATTCAGAGGACAGAGGCCGCATTAAAGGACAATGAACAGTTCACTGAGAGCCTGAATCTAGTATTGGCAGACCTTTTTTAGATTGTAACCAATCGATTACAGGGATGAACCTGGAAACCACACTCAATTGACACTTTGACAACCTTTGTCATTGATGCCAAAGGGGGAGTAGTGGTAATGAGAAAAATGATTAGTAGAGAAAAATGATTAGCAGAAGACACCATCAACTCAAGGGGAGCACATATGATTTGGCACACAATTTTTGGTAAGACAGTTTTTGGTAAGACAATTTTGGCAGATTCTTTTTGGACGATACTTTTTGGATTTTTCTCATGAGTGTTGCCATCAATGCCAAAGAAGGAGATTGTTGGCAAATGCACACTCCATTGAGAAATTGTAGGTGATTGAAGGTTTTGTCATTTATGGAAACCTTGCAGTCATATGATACCGGCAAGACAATTATATCGGCATCGACAATGACAAACTCTACACTAGCACATAGAACATCGACAGTGAAAGAAAGGATACCAACACCCAGGCCGACATGAATTTTATTTGTAATATGTTTTGTAATTAATTGTAAAATCATTGTAAGCCAACATGGTGAGTTGTAAGATGACTCATATATGTATGAGATCATTATAAAACATTTGGTAATGAAGGATAGGCGAAATAATGCAGACCTAATATGCGAATTTTAGGTTAAGGGTTTATGTATGTAGTAGAGCTAAAACCGATACTAGATCTGGCATAGTAGATGCTATTTTGAAGCAGTACAAGACATTGGATTATTATAATCCATTTTTTGTAAGTCAGTGTGACTTCCTTTTGTAATTGAGCAGTGAGCTCTAGGCACTTGGCCTTCCTCCATGTGTAGGCCCCATGTGCAGGCCCCTATTGTAGTAGTAATATTCCCTTATTGGCCAGTAAGTGAATATTGTGGGTCACAAATCCCACTGAGGTTTTTCCCACACCAAGTTTCCTCGTTAAACTACTATGTTATGGTGTGCTCTTCTTGTGCTTATTGTTTTTCTTGTTTACTGCATTACTTTTGATTTATCGGTACACTGTATTGACATGCTTTACATGCTTTAAATCAAGTAAATCCTTAAACTGGCTAGATGTTGATTCACCCCCCCCCCCCTCTCAGTATCTTTGGGAATCCTAATAGGTTTAAACTCTTCTATATACATAAACCCTTAACCAATGATTCGCATATTAGGTTTGCATAATTTCGCCTATCTCCTTATTACAAAATGATCTACAATGATCTCATACATATATGAGTCATATTACAACTCGCCATGTTGGCTTACAATGATTTTACAGTTAATTACAAAATACATTTTAAACAAAATTCTTGTTGGCTAGGATGTCGGTATCCTTCCTTTCACTGTCGATATTCTGTGTGCCGATGTAGAGTTTGTCGTTGCTGGTGCTGGTATTTTGTCATTGCTGGTATCATATGATTGCAAGGTTGCCATCAATGACAAAACCTTCAATCACCTACAATTTCTCATTGGAGTGTGCATTTGCCAACAATCTCCCCCTTTGGAATTGATGGCAACACTCATGAGAAAAATAAAAAAGTGTCAAAAAAATGATATCCAAAAATAGTCTGCCAAAATTGTCTTACAAAAACTGTATGCTCCCCCTGAGCAGATGATGTCCTTTTCTGACCATTCATTTTTCTCATCCCACTACTCCCCCTTTGACATCAATGACAAAGGTTGGCATTCACTGTCAGTGGAGTCCTGCCTAGATTCTTGTAATCGGTGGGTTACAATCTAAAAGATATTTGTCAAAACTAAATTTATGCCATTGTTGAATGTTTAGCAGTCTTTTATGGCCTCTTGTTTTCTCTACACTGTACCAGTGAGTATGTGCATTTTCTCTTCTTGTGTCATCATTCTAGGAACCAGAGCCTCAGATATTTCTTTTCTCAAAGAAATAAGATACTCTAGTCTTGGACTAAGTCTGCATTTTAAGTCCTTTGCCTTGTCCTTTATTCCATGTTTGTATTTCTCCAATTTCTTGATTTTTTCTTCCTACTCTGCAATTTTCTTTTCTAATTCCAAAAATGATTTTGATGTTCCAATCAAATTATCAACAATATTATTTATCTTCTCTTGAGCTTTACTGATCTCCTTGTCAAGATCCTCTATTAAGACATTTGTTTTGCAAGTATCCCTATACAGTTTCTTGGAGTCATAGATTATTTCTCCAAGTTTTGGTAAAAGGGTGTCCATTTATTCCTTGTTTTTCTTTACAATATCCTCAAAGAGTTTCTCTTTTTCTTTTATTAGTCTTTCCTTAAATGTATCCTCATTTATTTTATCAATAGTCAATAGGTTGCTAGTGATAAACTTAGATAATGTGTCTAGTTGACCTAAATAATCTTTATTCTCAACACTACACTTTGGTGCTATCAATTTAAGAATTGGTATGGTATCATCAATATCCTTATAGGCCTGTGCATTGCATTCCATGATCTTCTTTATTGAATCTAATAAGACCTCAGTTACATTAGTAGGTCTGAATTCTTTCATAGCTATACCAGATGTTTGTCCAATAGTTCTTACAATAGCCATGCTATCGGCTGTAGTTATTTCCTTGCTTTGTTCAACCTCTGGTAGGTTTGTCTGTGTTTGTATTTCCACAAACAAAGGTTTAGGTTTTTCAGTTTGTTCTGGTGGCACTATCTCTATCTGTACATGTGCTTCAACCTGTACCAATTTGGGTTTCTCCAATTGTGTCTTAGACGGTTTCTCTGAGTTTTCAGTTGTTGGTTCCTCAATTTGTGCCTCTAAACTTTCCTTAGCCAGTTCTTCAAATGGTTTATCTATTGTATATACCAGTTTCTCAATGGTATCCTCTGTCGGTTGCTCTTCCTGTGTAGGTTTTTCTATGTTTAACTCAACCTCCACAATCGGTGACTCAGTAGTCACATCTTTCTCCTTATCCTTAGTGGTCTCTCTGTCAACCATGACATTAACTTCCTGAGTATCTACATTTACTATATACAAAATTTTTGATTGAGGGTTTGTATCTTCTATCGGAGTCTCCATACTCTTAGTGGCCGGTTGATTTTTAGTGATATCTATAGGTGGATTATTTGAAGGAGGTTGGGGCATATTGTCAGTTATTTTTAAACTTGGTGGTCCACCTACCTTACCTTTACCCTTATCTCTGTCCTTTTGATATACTTTGATAGTTTTAGGTCTGAGTAATTCTTCCTCTTTTTCTTTCTCCAAAAAGAAAATATCCCATCCATCAGTAGTTTCCTCATAAACTTCCTTTATTCTACCTATCATTAATGCTACATGCCAGTGAGCAATAGAAAACATTATCTGGTTAGCCTCACTGATTAATTTGTCTATTTCATCAGGTGAGTTAACTGGATGCACTGCCAGTAATTTTTCAATCTTAATCTTTTTATCCAGTTCAACAATAGATAATCTTCTAGCTTCTAATCTCCTATACAAGTCATTTGGAATTTCATCAACAACTTCCATTAAGAATTTCTTGTATATATCTAAGTGCAAAATTACACTATTTTCTATACTTTCCTTATCATCAGCTGATAGTGTATTGTATATTTTATTGATATTCTTCAGCTTACCATCTTCTGTTATCTCACTAAGAAGTTTGTCAATAGGAGAAATAGTTTGTTTCACCTTCTTCTTAGGAGTCATCTTCTTTGTCAGAGGCCTTACTCCCTATTGCTTCTATCTTGTCCTTTTTGGTGTAGGAGAAGGTACCAGTGAAGGTTTTCTTTTTCTTTCAACCCTTTTAAATATAGCAGGTATATCACTTTCAGAAGAAGTTCCAACTGGTGAAAGATGAGTTTCCAGTTGAAGTGCTTGCAACTCACTTTCAGTTATACCAATGTGTTTTAGCACATCTTCCTTGATTGCCTTTTCTTATTGGGTTCCTTTCCTTACAGTTGCTTCCACCTTCTTAACTCTTTTCCTTGATTGTATTGTGCTTTCAACTATTTCTGCACTACCAAATACTTTCTCTTCCAGTTCCTTAAGAGCTTCAAGGAGGGCTTTTGCATAAGTTTCTATGATGTTATCATTTGTTTCAGAGCCCATTTTAGTTACTCAAATAGTTTTAGGGATAACTGCTTCCATCCAAATTTCATTTTTCTTGATCACAAAATAGATTTCCTTATGATACTTGTCCACAATAACTTGTGATAGCCTTACTCTAGTTTTCATTCGATCCTTTAGTGCTTGAAAATGCTCATTTATGTTTTTCTCCTTATTCTCTCCCATATTGTTCAATAGATCTAATAGTTGTTTTCCTACCAGTATATCAAATCCAAAATCTCTAGCACCAATATTGGGTACTTATTTGGTTATGTATAGCATCAGTCAAACAAGTAAGTTTCCAAATCTGAATGTTCCTTACTTATCTCTTTTGATCTTTCCCAAATTGTCTATCAACTCATCTTTAAGCCATTTGCATATGTCTATCCTTGCATTATCATTGACCATATCATAGGCACTCTTGATACATAGGCTAGAAATTGAGTTTAACCTATTTGCATGTGTAGCTTTATAACCTAAGATCATACTGATAAATCTGACATTTATATCATTTACCCTTAGAGAGCTCTTGTCAAATGTTGCACCAGTAAGGTTTGTAACTGTGTCATTTGAGAACTTCTTTGTTTTGTCTGGTCTATTACTAGTGGAGGGTAACCCTATTACAACTTTTACTGCTTCTTTTGTGATTTTATGAACTAGAAAAATTCACCATGTACTCTTCTTAACACAATCCTTATGATATCTTTGGGGAAATCTGGGATACTAATAATTTCAATGAAACCTAGGGTTTCTACTATCTTATGTTCAAGTTTGACATTTCCAGATTCATCACAAATTATAGTCTTATATATATTTTTAATTTCATCATCACCTATTTCATCAATATGACAATGTATATACATCCTAGGGTCTTCAGCATATACTACTCTTTTAGGGATTTGAGAGAATGCACCTATGCTATCATCTTTCTTGGCAATTTCGGGAACTAGCTGAAAAATGGGTCTAGGTCGCTTAACAACTTCAACAACAGTAGGGTTTGCAATAAATTCAGGAGTGGATGAACATGCCATAGCTATAAATACTTCAATCTACCTTAGGGATGAATGATTTGATAGATTGCTTCACTTCTTCGCTTGGAATACCTTCGCTCGGGAATTTTTGCGCTCTTGAAGATTTGAATGTTTGTTGAATGAGAAAGGAGCCAAAGCACTTGCTTTATAATGTTATTTTTGCCAACTACCACATTTAATGCTTGTCAGTTAAGTCACAACTTAACTCATCTACCGGTATAGAAGTGATTTCAACTTCTTACCATCAATCGAGGGAACAATAGCATGTTTTTCATTTTGTTGCTAAACCCCCAAAAGAATTTTCTTCAGTTAGATGAAGAGTCTCCTGCCGGTGGAGTGTTACTTTGTTCTGCCGATGGAGAAGTATTCCCATCAACATTCTGATCTTAATTTCTGATCCATTGTTTTGAGAATTCTTTCTTTACCTCTTCAACTTTTTCTTTACCTTTTAAACTAGGACCTTTGTTATTTTCCGATGAGGACTTGCTTTTGCAAAATTTTGTAATATGTCCAATCTTGTTACAGGCATAACAAGTCACATTGTTCTTCTGAATAGCTTTCCCATTTCCTATGCTGGTATGTGTTCTACATTGATTAGATAAGTGCCCAAATCTTCCACAAACATAGCATCTTACATTCATTCTGCAATTTTTTTAGTTATGACCAACTTTGTTGCATTTAGAACATTGACTTGTGGGTGTATTAGTGTTTTGATAATTTCTAGATCTATATTGATTTTCTTTATGACCATACTTGTTACAGTTAAAGCATTTGCCATTAAATTTGTAAGCAGTAGGCTATCTTACCAGTTTGTTATGATCATGATTGTTTGCAGTACCTGAGCTTTCACCAATTTCAAAGCCAAGGCCATTTGTGTTACCATTTGGTTTCTGATTCTTCAGCATGACACCAAGTTCTTCTAAACTTTTCTTGAATTTCTCCTTGTAATGATTTGCAACAGTTAGTTCATTCTCTAAGAAGTATTTTTGTCTCATGAGTTCAGTTTTGTCATGCTCCAAGTGAATTAGATCTGTCTTTAGCATATCATTCTCATGACTGAGTCTTGTTTTTTCATTTCCAGCATCATTTAGTCTTCTAACCAAGTTTTTTTCATTCTTCTTTCTATCTTCAATTTCTTTACAAAATCTCATAGTCATATCCTGCATCTCATTCTTTGTTGTACTGATCTCTTGTCGTAGCTTATTTACCAGATCATTAAGAATTTCCTTTTCATTTTCCTCATTCTGCCTCTTTTCACAAAGTTCTCTTCTCTTGTTCCTTGCAATAGTAAAATTTTATTGAAGTGCTTGAATAATATCCTCAGAAGCCTTTAGATCATCTTCAAGTTTGATATTATTCACTTTTCCTGCATCATAGTCTGCAAGAGCTGTTTCCAATTGTTTTCTCAGATTTTCCATCTCTACCAATGACAAGATCTTCCTCAAGCTATTAGGCTTTTGAAAATAGAGGACCAAGCTTTGATACCAATTGTTAGGATTCCCAGAGATACTGAGAGGGGGGGGTGAATCAATATCTAACCGGTAGGTAAATTTACTTGATTTAAAACATGAAAAGCATATTAAAAATGTGTATCGGTAAACCAGAAATAATGCAGTAAACAAGAATAACAACAACCACATGAGAAGCACACCATAACACAATATTTTAACGAGGAAACCCGGTGTGGGAAAAAACTTCAGTGGGATTTGTGACCCATAATATTCGCTTATTGGCCAATAAGGGAATATTACTCTTACAATAGGGGCTTGCACATGTAGGAAGGCCAAGTGCCTAGAGCTCACTTCTCAATTACAAAAGAAGTCACACTGACTTACAAAAATGGATTATATTAATCCAAAGTCTTGTACTACTTCATATTACCATCTATTATGCCAGATCCAATACCGGTTTAAGCTCTACTATATACATAAAACCTTAACCAATGATTCCCATATTAGGTCTGCATAATTTCACCTATCTCCTTATTACAAAATGATCTACATTGATCTCATACATATATGAGTCATATTATAACTCGCCATGTCAGCTTACAATGATTTTAGAATTAATTACAAAATACATTTTAAACAAAATTCTTGTCGGCCAAGATGCCGATATCCTTCCTTTCACTACCGGTGTTCTATGTGCCAGTGTAGAGTTTGTCGTTGCTAGTATCATATAATTGCAAGGTTTCCATCAATGACAAAACCTTCAATCACCTACAATTTCTCATTGGAGTGCGCATTTTCCAACAGGATCACTCTGAAATCTTGAAACAATACAAACAACATTCATAATGTCAAACCTAGTCTGAGTCAAATAAAGTAGACCTCCAATCATAGATTTGTATCTTGTAGGATTTACCAGTGTAGAAACATCTTTTCTTGTCAATTTCTCACTTGTAACCATAGGAGTACTTACCGGTTTAGAATATCCCATACCAAATTTCTTCAACAATTCCTTAGCATATTTAGTTTGACAGATGAAAATACCTTTATTAGTCTGAGTAATCTACCAACCTAAGAAAAATTTCATCTCTCCAATCATAGACATCTCAAATTCTTTCTCCATATTCTTAGAAAATTCGATGCACAACTTATCTTCTCCTCCAAAAATAATTCAATAATTAGTATATCATCATCAATGATCTTATAATATAAATTACTGTCAGCACTACCCTTAGTATAACCAAGCTTCAAAAGATATTTATCCAACCTTGCATACCAAGCTCTGGGTGTTTGTTTTAATCCATATAAAGCTTTCATTAACCTACAAACCATGTTTATATCATCTGATAGTGAAAAACCATCAAGTTTCCCAATATAAAATTCCTCATCAAGATCCCCATTCAAAAATGCACATTTAACATCCATCTAATAAACTTTGTAATTTTTATAAGCAGTATAGGCAAGAAATAATCTTATAGCTTCAATCCTAGCTACATGTGCAAAAGTATCTCCATAATAAATTCCTTCCTTCTAAGAATATCCTTTACAAACCAATCTAGCCTTATTCCTTATAACTTGACCATCCTCATTCAATTTATTTCTAAAAACCCATTTAGTTCCAATAACATTTTTATTTTTAGGCTGGGGAACCAAAGTCCATGTGTTATTTTTCTCAATCCGATCTAATTCTTCTTCCATAGATTTCAACCAATATTCATTTATACATGCCTCAATTACTGATACTGGTTCAACTTGTGAAATTAAACATACCTCATTAGTTTCCAGTCTTCTTCTTGTCATCACTCCATTGATCATGTCCCCAATGATCTGATCTTCTGAATGATTCAATCTCACATACCTAGGAGTCCTCTAACTATTTGTTCCTCTTCCCTGTTCTTCAGTAACTATATAATTCTCTAATATTGCCAAAGTAATTGGTTCAACACTCTATTTCAGTAAAGGTGCTACTAGTTTAGATATAATCATTTGCACTGTTGATTCCTTCTCATAAACTCTTATTTCACTTATGTTCAACTCATCTACTTTGACATTAGCACTCTCCACAATTACCTGCAATCTCTTATTATAACATCTATATGATTTGCTTTCATTAGAATAACTAGTAAATATGCCTTCATCACATCTAGGATCAAATTTTCTAGTGATATCATCTCTCCTGATATAACATTTACTACAAAAAGTTTTGAAATACTTAATTGTAGGTGTATTGCCAAACCATAATTCATAAGGTGTCTTATTGGTTTCTCCTTTGATATATACTCTGTTGAATGTATAAACCGTTGTGCTTACTGCTTCTCTCTAGTAGATATGAGGTAAACTAGCTTACATCATCATTATTCTAGTAGCATCTAAGATAGTTATATTCTTCCTTTCCACAACTCCATTTTGCTAAGGTGTTCGGGGAGTAGAAAATTGTCTTCTTATACCATGCTTCTCACAAAATTTATTAAACTCATCGGATGTGAATTCTCAACCATGATCTGACCTCAAACATTTAATATTCAATCTTGTCTCAGTTTCCACTTTAGCCTTAAAGATTTTAAATTTTTCAAATGCTTCAGATTTTTCCTTTAGAAAAGTAACCATCATTCTAGAATAATCATCAATGATTAGCATGAAATATCTATCACCTTGAAAACTTTTAACTCTAGTAGGGCCACACAAATCATTATGAATAAGATCAAGAACATCATTTGATTTATCTTGTATACTCCTAAAAGAGGCTCTGACCTATTTACCCATTTGACATTCTTTACATACCCAATTATTGGGCTTCATAATCTTAGGTATATCCCTAACTGCCTTAGTTGAATTGATCTTCACAATGCAATCAAAATTCACATGACATGACCTTTTATGCCATAGCCAACTCTCATCAATCTATGTAATCAAACATGTCTTCTCACCAGAATTTAAATGAAATATGTTACCTTTTGTCTGTGTACCGGTTGCAATCTCCAAGCTAGATCTGTTAATGATTTTTCATTTTCCATCCTTGAACTGTAATTGAAATCCCTTGTCCACCAATTGTCCTACACTCAAGAGATTATGCCTTAAACCTTCAACATAATAAACATTGTCAGTATTGTTCTTACCATCTAGTGATATAGTTCCTTTTCCTTTGATCATACATGTCTTGTCATCTCCAAATCTAACTAGACTACCATCAAATTCTTGCAAAGATAGAAACTTCCATTTATCTTTAGTCATATGATGTGAACAACCGCTATCAATTACCCATTCATCTTTGTCTTCAATTTTAGCAGCAAGTGCCTTCTCTTCAGGTAAATTCTCTTTTAGTGCCGGATCATCTTCCTTGATATCCAAGAACACCCATTCCTTCCCATTGTCGAAACCACTAGCAGAGTCTTCTACCGATTCATCATCAGAATTAGTAATACCTTCCTCATCTGCTATGTACCATGATTTGTCTCTATTTTTCCTATACTTATATTTGTTCTGATATCCAAGGTTAGGCTTACAAGATCTTTTAACTCTTTCTTCAAATATCCAGGACATCTAGATGCAAAATGACCAATCTTATTACATGCAAAACAATTAAAAGTTTATTTTCCTTCATACTTACTTTCTACTAGTCCTTTAGGTACTCTTCTAGCAGATAGTGCTTCAAGTTGCTCAAACTCATCATCCTCTCTCTTCATATCTTCCAATTCCTTTGCATATAAAACTTTCCAATCTTGCTTATAGGTTGCAGATGTAGATGCATGAAAAGAAGGTTTAGTCTTCATAACTCCAGAAGGTCTAAATTCTTCAAGCTCAAAAGTAGATAGTTTCCCAACCAAGGTATCTCTTTTGACAGGTGTATTAGCCATTATTCTCAACTCATTAATAGCAGTATCCTTCATTTTGTAAGCCGGTGGTAGGGCTTTCAGAACTTTAGAAACTATTTAATCTTCATTCAGAGTTCCACTACAACATTGAATTCCCATTACAATCTCATTTTCCCTTTCCATGAATGCAGTAATCCTTTCATCTTCTTCCATCTTCAGGTTTTCATATCTTACCTGGTAACCATCAAGTTTAGCAATCTTCACTATAGGGTCACCTTCATTAAGAATCTCCAACATATCCCATATAGCCTTTCCAGATGATTTGTCGGTTAATCCCATTATTTGTTGATCAGAAAGTGCACACAAGAGGGCTTGTCTTGCTCTACAATCATTCTCAAGCTACTTATCTAGGTTTTTCAGAGGAGGATGGCCAAATCTTGGATTATAAGATGTGACACCATTCTGTGTGATCTCCCAAATCTCCTTGTGAAGACATCTCAGATGAGTCTCCATATGAATCTTCCATATTGTGTAATTTGTTCCATCAAGACTAGGAATATCTCTGCGAAAGACAACTCTAGATGAACTGGATGAACTTGAATTGTTAGAAGCCATAAGATCTTCCTCAAGCGGTTAATCTTTCTGCAGAGAAGACCAAAGCTCTGATACCAATTGTTAGATAGTTCAAATAACTGGAAGACAACTGAGAGGGGGGGTGAATCAGTTGTCATAGATTACCGAAAGTATTAGCAATTAAAACTTTAATATCAGAACCCAAAACATTAATACCGGAATAGCAGTTAAACCAATTAAGCATAAACAATAATCACAGAATAAATACCATCCACATGACAACAATATTTATACATGGAAAACCCAGTAAAGAGAAAAACCACGGTGGGAAGCCTATCTACAGTCACATAATACTTTTGTAGTATGTGAATTACAATTGAGGGGTCTGCACTTGCAGGAAGGCCAATAGCCTAGAGCGCACTACTCATCATAAAAAGAGTCTCACTGACTACATAGAAATCCAGACTACAATCAGAAGAAGTGTTGAACTGCAAAAGATAGCATCTCCTATGCATGAGTATAATTCTGATTAAGCTCAATATCGGAGGACTAAATCCTCTTACATAAACCCAATTCGATCTCCAATGATCGACCAAGTCCTCTGCCTGAATGATATTACATTATTCACACATTACATTTCTTTCCCATAACCACATATGATCTACAATGAGATCTTACATCTATATATACAAACCCTCGACCATAAACAATCAGGTCAACCACCAAATAATAAACCAATTACATAATTACAAACCATGTCGGCCTTAGAACAAAAAAATAATATCCAACACATAAGACATCCCGAAAACACATCGAGAGGTCCAATCCACACGTTACATTAAACCGGTCCATAACCTAGACCAACTGGGACCCAGTGTAGGTCCACACGCTACAACAATGATCCGTGAAGTCTCGAACATGATCACCAACAACATCCTAAAATTTCACCATAATTTGCACCAACACCACTTATGCAATTCATCAAAGATCTTCATCAAAAGCTCTACCGGTGAAACCCTCACTGGAACCAGAAACCAAGCTTCTAAGCAAACAGGATAGCATCCAATCACCAGACCAAAACCAACTTACTGAATGTGAGCATGAGTATCATGAACAAGCCAATTCTATCACCAAACTATATTAGAGCCTATCGGATCATGCTAGATCCAAATCAACCAGAAACCACTAAACCTACTGAGACTAGAAGGGTGTCGATAAAGCATCCAAATAGCTAGTGTTGCCATCAATGACAAAACATCAATGCAACACATAATCAATTCCACCAAGTGGCCAACAATTAGGTGTTGAGGGTTTGAGTCAACCTTGTAGTCAAGGTTGATAAGTTGTGTAATAGGTGTTATATTAATGTAATTTGAGTATGGTGGTTGTGTCAGAGTTATCAAAGAGTGGTGTATGTTTGAATAAACAAATTCATCTTTTAGTGTGATGTATTGAGCCGAGTGTTGCAGAGAAGGCAAATGAGCTTAACTGAAACTATCATCTGGCATTAGGAGAAGCTATTCTTTCAGTTTATTTTAACCAAATTGTAGTATGAATATTATTTTAAGGTAGTGAACCATCCCTAAGGGTTCTAACCTTTTGGGTCATTATATTTTGGGCAGTGAGCTCTGGGAAATGTTCCTGAATGCATGTGCATTCCCCGTTGTAATATTTTCACATACTACTGCAAAGTATCATCTTATTGTGGGTAGGTTCCCACCATGTTTTTTCCCTTAACCAGGTTTTCCACATCAAAATCTTGGTGTCATGTGTGTTGTTTTTATTGTGTTTATCTTTATTCTCGCTACAGTTGATTAGATCTGAGATTTTGCTTAAATTGTTTAATTCGATGAAAATTGATTCACCCCCCCTCTCTCAATTTTCCTTCACTATTGTTGCCCACACATCTATCCATTGGAGAAATATTACATCATTCATTTGTAGCATGTGTTTGTGTTAGGGTTTTGCAATGTTCATACCATTTCATACAACCTATGGGATTGCATTCAAGAAGCAAAACATCATCATCATCTATTGCAAATCTGAAGGTATACCTTTCCATCGTTTATTTCAAGCATTTGCAATATTTCATTAAAGGTTGATTGCAAACTAGGGTTTGGCTTAGGAAAGCCCCTATTCTCAACCCCTTTTTCCTTCTTTCTATGTGCAAGAAATAGGTGCGCAATTGTACCTCTGGAATTAAGTTTTATTTGCAAAGACGAAAAAACCCTTTTCGACATGCGGAAAGTTCAGAGGATCAAAAGGGTGGGTGTCCTAGTCCAAACACATAGTCCCTACTACTTTTGGAAGACTTTTTAGAGAAGCTCAAAATCATTTTATACTTCTCAGATCCAAGTGCACGACGAAATCTCGAATCTATAGCTCACTATTTTCGCTTATTTTATCTTCAATTTGTGCACTTTACTAATTCAAGTTACAAAAGAGGGCCAAACACATTCCAAACACAATCAATGTACTTATTATTCAATCCTTGTATCATTTAGGATTGGATCTAATGGATTCATCCCCTCTTTTGAATGTAAAGTCCTCCAAGAGAAAATTGACTTAGTGATTTCTCCTTTCCGTGTGGTGAATTTACTAAGCTCAAATTTTCCACTTTACATTTTGGTGAGCCCGACTCTTTACACCCTTATTTCTATTTTATGTTCTCATATCTAAGTGTTTATGCAATTTAAAATTCAATTATTTATTTATAAGTTTGACATCCTTGCAAATTTAAAAAATTTAGAGGTTAATTTCATTAAAACCCTAGTTTTTAATTTCAAAATTGAGTTTGTCAATTGTTTAATTTGGATCAATTATTTCAGATCTGAGCACTTTTCAAAATTTCATCTACAAGACATATTTCACAATTAATTTTTAAAATTCAGTGGTTAATTTCCAAAACCCAAATTTTTAAAATTTTTAAAATTGAGCTTGTGGGTTGTTGAAATTTTGAATTTCCCTCTTCAAATTTTGTTTCTAATTTCAATTCAAATTCAAAATTGCAATCTTATATCAAATTTCAATCTCAAATATAAATTTTAAAATTAAGTGGTTAATTAAAAAAACCCTAATTTTTAAATTTAAATTAGTTTTGTGCATTTCCCAATTTTTCAATTTCCAAATTCCAATCTTAGATCTATTTTCAAATTTAAATTTTAAAATTAAGTGGTTCTTTTTACAAAATCCTAACTTCGAATTTAATTTTCTTGTGGACAATCTCAAATTTAAATTTTAAAATTAAGTGGTTAATTAAACAAACCCTAATTTTTAAAATTAACTTGATTTCTTCAAAATTTCAACGTTTCAATATTTTAAATTTTAAAATTAATAGGTTAGTTTTGGAAAACCCTAATTTTATATTTAAATCTTCCCTCTTTTCAATTTTCAATTTTAAAATTTCGCTAGGCCCTAATTTTGAAATTCAGTCTCTTTTGGATAATTTTCATTTTCAATTTCCTAAGAGACTGCATTATTGCTCTTTATTCTTTCAATCAATTTCTTCATTTAATTGAATAATCATTTTTACTAGAATTTTGTATTATTCAATTATTTTGCAAGTTCCAATTTCAATTCTCATATTTTTCAAAATTAAAAATTCAAATTTTCCCTCCTAGATCTCATTTATTACATAAATTTAGTGGTTGAATTTAAAAAAACCCTAATTTATAAGTTATCTTGTGGATTGCATCTAGTTTATTGCATTCACTTCTTTCATTGTAAGGTTCCTTTCCTTAATTTGGAAAAATGTCAAATTTCTTTTTACAAGAGGAAGCTATTAAGTTGAAAGGATTTAAGATATATGAAAACCCCCTTTATGAGCCTATCAATAATTACTCTCCCTAAAGAGGACATATTGATGCAAGAAGATATTTTTAACACTTCTCTCAATGATCTCCCTATTTGGGATGAACCATTGGAGGAATATGTTCCTCCCTCATGAGAATACCTTGGAGAAAGAGGATGATATTTTGGTAAAAGAAGTTGAAATGACTGAGAATTATTTTGACAACATATCACCTTCTATTTATTTCAATAGCCTTCCTTCTAGAGATGAAGCATTAATTACATATGATAGTATCTTTCCTATTGATTGTCTTAATCACAAAGATACCTTAGATAAAGAAGATGATGCTATTTCCCATAACTGTAATGCTCTCTCTTCCAAAAATGAAGAGCCTAACAAAGATCAAATCAATAAAATTCATATTACTAAGAAATAAAAAACTCTTCCTGATTATCATGGAGTGCCTTACACATATAACAATGAGGTGTTTTCTTTAGATGACACCATACGAATTGAACCATGGTATGTTTTCTTAGCTCCTACAATATTCTCTCCAATTCAAACAAATACACCATCTCCTACTAAAGAATTTCTTAAAGAAGAACTCTTAGAGGATGATTGGGGGTCCTTAAATTTCACACCTTCTTTTGTAGAAAATCTAAGATGCTATAATTTGATACTCAAAATGTTTCTCCTAAATCGTGTCTAGAAATTGATCGGGCCTCTTAAAACTTCAATCCAATTCCACCTAAGCATGAATCCTCTCTTGATCCTAAACACGAATACAATGGACAAGTTTTAGGATGTGTGAAACAAAGTCTCAAAAGTCATGAGAAATCACACTTTTCTAGTGAAAAGCTAGGTTTCCAACCTCTTCCTTTATCGACATCTTCTCCTCCATTGTCTAGTGAATCCACACCTTCTCATTTCAATATTGTATTACAACAAGAAAATGTTTTATCCGATCTTCTCCATGCCAATTTAATCTCTCTTCTTAGTCTTAAAAGAAGAATGAAACATAGACAACATCTCAAAAGTTATTCTTTTTGCAAGTATCATCAAATTCATGGCCATTCTATGAATGAGTGTCAATTTTTGAAAACAAAAATACAACATTATATTGATTCAAACATAATAAAAATAACATTTGAGCATGAATGGAATATTTATCTTGATCATTTCAAATAACATTCAAGTTCCTATTATGTTGTTCTTCATGTGACATTGTCAGCCTACCTATTAGGGGATCATTGTCATTGATAGTGGTACAATTTCAAGTGCAATAATATTTAGTGAGAAACATAATAGTCTATTTATTCTTGTCTCTATGCTTGGGGGGCAAGAATATTATCTTTTCTCTTCCTAAGGTTTAACTATTTTCACTATGGATTGCATTATTCATAACTTGATGTCCTTTCTTTCATTGAGATATCATTCATGCGAGCACATATTTGTTCCTTAGTTAGGACCTATTCCTTTCTTGAAATGGTACGTCTTTTATGAATACTCTCTCCTTAGAGATGTTTTGTGTTCCTTCTTCTATCTCACTCTTTCTCTTTGAATATTACCTCTTCTTTTTCATTGCATTTTTTATAACCTGATCTCCTTTCATACATTGAGTTATCCTTCATGTGAGCACATGTTTGTTCCTTGGTTAGGACCTATCCTTTTCTTGAAACAATATGTTTCTTACAAATAATATCTCTTTAGAAGTTGTGTAACTCATCTCATTGTCCTTAATGATCTCTCTCTCTCTCTCTCTCTTTTCTAAGGATCCACTTTTCCTTTGTGGAATAGTGTTTTCTTATGATTTGATGTCATTCCTTATGTGAAGCTATTGTTTTCTCAAGGATTATATCTTATACAAGAGGTGTAGGTCCTTAGCTGGAACCTCTTATTCACTTGGCAATGCACATTTATCATAAACATACTCCTCACATTGGCTCAAAAGTATGCCATCCTTCATTGATAATCCCTTTCACCTAGCAATAGGAGGAAGGTATGCATTCTTATTCTCCTTCCCTTATTTTGGTAATAGATAAATTATGTTTGTTCAAGATGGCTCCTCTTGGAGGTAGATGCCTTTTGAGAAAAGATCTCTTCTCCTCCAAGGATCTCTTTTACACTTGTTTCAAGATATCTCTTTTTAAACTATCTTATCCTTGCTTGAAGAGTATTTTGTCTCTAGCTTGGATTTATGAAATTGTTGCCAAAGGATATCTCCTTGGTGTTGAAGGTAAGGTATCCTTGTTTCTAGCTTCCTTAAGAAATCAACATAGGGCTATGTTGAAATCTTAAGGAGGGGGGGGGGGGGGGGGGAATCCATATCGCTCCCTTTGTATCATATTGTAGTATACTTTTGCATATCATTTTCACATGTCTTAAATAGGAAACTCATTCTCGAAACCAGACTAAAAAATCTTAGACTGGGATACTTCACACCTAAAAATAGATGCACCATGTCTTAGACGGGGTTACACATCACCAAAAATAGAGCAAAGGCTCTTATATGGGATGGCCTTGAAACTAGGCATGTACCTATCTTAAACGGGGTGTTCATTCTTGGAAATAGAGTAAAAAATCTTAGACCGATATGCGTCACACTCAAAATCAGATGCAACATTTGATTTGCCACTTGGCATTTGCATTTACATTGCATGTCTTAAACAGGTTGAAGCACACTAAAAAATAGAGCAAAGACTCTTACATGGGGTGCTATACACTTGAAACTAGACATCACTTGCACACACACATGAGGATGTGTGGAACTAGCTAAAAACAACTAGATTGTTCTTACTCTCCTCCCTTGCATGGATCACCTAGATAAAAACATCTAGGGGCGAGTAGTCCATGCCTTTTATCACCATTCTTCTCATGGATCACATGGATAAACACATCTAGCATGTATTCATGCTCTCTCTTCTTCTTCTTCTCATGAACTTGTAGTTTTTCTATTGATAGTTCATGGATGATGCTTGCTTTTCTCTTTTATGTGATCACTTGTGTTCATGAGATGGCATTTTCCAAGAATGATATTAGTTGTTGAGACATTTTGATATCGAGGTCTCTTCGGATAGTTGACTTGAGGTCTTGTTTGTTACTCTTAGCTTTTGTTGTGTGTCTTTTTACATGCCCTTTCATATGTTTGATTGAGTTAAGATCCTAAGATTGGGGGCTTGGTTCCTCAAAATTAGTGATATCTTATACTCCTTGTGATCTTGCTGCACATTCCTCATTTTCTACATCCCTCTTCATGGGTATTTGCATAAGCTCATACTCCTACTAAAGTGGAGACTAAATGTAGTGTCCTGAAATTCCACCCCTTTGTAATTTTGACCGCATTTGGGGATCTCACCTTAGCAGTCTAATCCCTATGCTTAATTAGGACCTATTTAGGCCTCCCCCATGTAACCAAGCTTCATCTTTTCACTTTGCACCTTGCATAGCCCTTGTCCATAGACTAAGTTAGAGCAGGAATAGGACACCATGCCTTGGTCCCCATTAGGACCACGATGCCACGCCCTAGTCCTCCCTAATCAGGACCTATTTTGGCCCCTAGGCCCTATCTCAAATTTGAGCAAGAATTGATTCCTCATGTCGACCTATGTCAGAAAATTAAATTTTTGATGACAAGAAGGTGTATAAGGAGGTCTTCCCCTCTTATTTGGAGATACATTCATGAAGGCAGAATTGGATCTCAAGCATTCAAGCATTCAAGCATTCATCATCAAGCATTCTTCAATGTTGCATATTCTTCATCTATCCATTGGAGAAACATTACATTTCATTTGCAAGCATGCATGTGTTAGGTTTTTCCCATTTTCATGCCATTTCACACAACATATGCGATTACATTCAATAAGCAAAGCATCATCATCATCATCAATTGGAGATCTGAAGGTATACCTTTCCATCATTTACTTCAAGCATTTACAGTATTTCATTCAAGGTTGATTCTGAACCGGGGTTTGACTTAGGAAAACCCCTATTCCGAACCCCTTTCTCCTTCTTTCTATGTGCAAGAAATAGGTGAGCACCTATACCTTTGGAATTAAGCTATATTTGTAGAGATGAAAAAACCCTTTTCGACATGCAAAAAGTTCAAAGGACCAAGAGGGTGGGCATCTTGGTCTGAACACACGGTCCCTACTACTTTTGGAAAATTTTGCAGAGCAACTCCGAATCATTTCATACTTCTTAGATCCATGTGCATGACGAAATCCTGAATCTGTACCTCACTATTTATGCTTATTTTGTCTCCAATTTCAACACTTTACTTATTCAACTTACAAACAAGGGCCAAACACATTCCAAACACAATCAAGCAACTTAGTATTTAGTCCTTGTATCATTTAGGATTATATCTTGTGGATTCATCCCCTCTTTTGAATGTTAAGTCCTCTAAGAGAAAATTGACTTAGTGATTTCTCCTTTCCATGTGGTGAATTTACTAAGCTCAAATTTTTCACTTTACAATATGTTTTATATGTGATGGATGCATATACATGTGATGGATGTATTTTAATTTATGTTCTGTATGCTTATAAATGCTTATATGATTCTTGCTTATGAATTTCATTCTTGTATGGATGGATGCAATTGATTTCTATGTGGTGAGTGATTTTATGATGATGTGACTGATGGTATGATGAAAGAATAAGTATCTTGTAGATTACTAAGAGGAGGGGGTGAATCAGTAAACTAAAAAACTGATACAAACTTCCCAATCTCAAATTCAAACTCACAAAGTAAGCTTTCACTTTGAATATCAATACTCATAATAATACTCAACATAAACTGGTTAACTCTTATAACAACTTAATAGTAAACAACTTCCATCTTGTAAACATCAAAATGCTTAATCATATATCAACATTTTCCATCTCTCAATGATTCCAATTATCATGCCTTATCATAATAGTTAAGTAGTCAATCAAATAAACATATAAAATCATAACCATAAAAAAGTTCACCACATGACACAAATATTTATACGTGGAAAACCCAAATAGGTAAAAACCACGATGAGATGAGATGCACAAGATAGCTATCTGAACTCTTCTGAAGTTCGCCCTATTAGGAGCCAAGCCTGTTAAAGCTTTTACAATAAGTCCTATTAAGAATTGATCCTGTTAGGAATCACTTGGTTAAGTAATTTACAAAATGCCTTGATGAAAAGAAAATAACCTATTAGGAGTAACCTTGGTAGAGGATTTGAGAATCCAAACTAGTGGACCACCTTGTTAGAGGATTTAAGAAGTAACCAATCTTGTTAGAGCTTACCCAGTCAGGGGATTTCAATTCTATTGTAATTGTTAGAAAACAACAGGTTTTCTTGATCTGTCTGAATAGCACTACATTTGCTTGATCAAATCCTTTTAAGCTTAAATCTACCTTTACTCAAACTGCAGATCCATTCTCTGGTTAGGCAACCACACACTCAACTAATTTCTGCCAACACTTTGCCAACAACTTTATAAACAACTTCATCGACCTTAAATACAAATAAATTAGGTCGGTAACACAACAAAAACCTAATTCTCTCATAGAGATTACAAACAAATAAGTTCAAGTGTGATCATTGGATTTACATAGCAATCTATACACATTCTTCAAGAAAATTCCAACTGCTCCATGATCACCATTTCATCAGACTTTATAACTCATCACGCGCTATGCATTAGATGCAATCCACTTTTCTCATTCCCTAGACAATCAAACAAATGAACAAACATGCCAAAACAATCTAAACTAATCCTCATACAATGATCACACATGTCTCTATAATTACTGCTCATCATTAGATCTTAAACCAACAAACTTGATCAGTTAGGGTTTAACAAAAAACAACTTGTAGGGTTTATTGGTTACATTGCATAGAAAAGGGTTTAACTCACAAACTAACATACCGGTTTACAACATATTCCTCAAAGCTCTTCCTACCAGTTACAAGAGAATATCAATAACAACAACAATATCAGCAATATCATAAATACCATTACTGGCTCAATTGACATCAATTACAACATAAAATATCATTAATGCAATCTTCATGCAAATGCCAACAATCTCCCCCTTTGGCATTGATGGCAATACAAATATTAACGCCTATAATTACTAGTGTGAATGGTGAATAGGAATCCTGGTTTACATTACCAAGTATTCACCATGCTTTGTCTATCTTCAACCTATCGCTGGTTTCCCTTTTCCAATCACATAATTCTTCTCCACCTTTGACAACAATGCCAAATTGAAAGTAAAACATGTAATTACAAATTTTCACTATGCATCAACAACATACTACAACTTGATGCTCCCCCTATGGTATACATCCACTTCTTCATCAATCCATGTAAAATTCTGCAAGTGATTGAGGGACTGATGCAATCAACATCGTGCTCAACTAACTTCATGAAGAGAGACAACCCCCAATTGATTTCTAAGATACTCAAAAGTGGTCTTAGGCAAAGGTTTGGTAAAGATATCTACAAGCTGCTCCTTGGTAGAAATATTCTCTAAGATAACATCTTTACTTTGAACTTTTCCCCTTAAGAAGTGATACTTCAATTCAATGTGCTTGGTGTGAGCGTGCAAAAAAAGACTCTTAGAAATATTTATGGCACTTGTATTATCACATAAAATATTTATAGGTTCTGAGATCTTAATCTTCAAACCTTCCAAAATGTGCCTCATCCAAATAGCCTGTGTGAAGTACAACTCTGCTTCTTACTACTCCATGAAACAAGCCTCATACCTCCCGAAACGTGCATTTTATTGCACCCCACACTGCCTATTCTTGCAATCTATCCTAGATTAGGGCAGGATAGGGGTGTGGCACCCCTATCCTTGCCTTATTTTGGGCACCCTCCACTTAAACCCGACATCGAGCTTGTCAATAGTGAAGTGAGAAAAGTTTCCCTATGTCGGCCTAAGACAGAAAATTAGTTACAAACCCTAATTGGCAAATATATAAAGATCAATTTTCCCTCCTATTGAGAATAGGTAAGTTGGTGATAAGCGAGAGTAAGGTGAACAAGCATTATTATCAATCAAGCATTCAAGCATTCAAGCATTCCTTTCAAACATTGAGCATCTCAAATCTCCTTTCAATGCTAGGTCTTGCATTTAAGTCAAGGATTCAACCATTTAAGAGGAGATCTCTTTTGACATTATTCTCTACACATCCTTTCAAACAACACTATTTACATTTCAATTGCATCCTCTATTGAGGTGAATTGTACTTCATACACTTCCTTTCATTTACTTGCAAGTATTTTTTATCATTTGGTTAATTCCAAAATGGGGTTTGACCTAAAGACAAACCCCCAATCCCAACAACATTTCCTCTCTTTTCTATGTGTAGGTTGCAAGTTTAAGCTTCATTTTCAGAGATGGAAAAACTCTTTTCGGCGCACAAATTTTTCAGAGGACCAAGTACACTTTCAACCTGGCCCCGACAACTTTCTCTCAAATTTACAAGGAAGCTTTGTCTTGGCATTTTATTGCTAATTCTAGGTGCAAATCTTCATCCCGCATTTCTATCTCAAGTTATAATCATTTATTTACCATCTTTACACTTAGTCTCAAATTGCTTAATTCAACTTGTCCATTCTAAAAGAGGGGTTACTTTACTTTTCAAATTCATTGTCAAATATATTAGCATTCAATCTCTTTCATTGATATTGGATCTAGTGAATTCAACCCCCTCTTTTATTGTGAAGTACAACTCTTCTCAATAGTAAATTGTGAAGTACAACTCTGCTTCTTACTACTCCATGAAATAAGCCTTCCTCCTAGAAAGAATGCTCCACTGGTAGTACTTTTCCGATCATCAACATTTCCTGCCCAATCAACATCTATGTATGCCTTCAAATCAATGTTTCCACCATATGGATACCATAATCCATAGTCAACAGTACCTTTTAGATACCTACAAATTCTCTTGGTTGCTATCAGGTGTGCTTCCTTTGGATTCTTCTAAAATCTTGCAACTATACCAACCACATGGCCAATATCCAGTCTATTGTGAACAACATAGTGTAATTTGCCAATCATTGACCTATATTCCTTTTCATCAACAGACTTAGATGCATCTTCCTTGGATAACTTACAACCTATACCCATTGGTGTTCCAACTGGTTTACTAGCACTCATGCCAAAAGTCTTCAGAACCTCTTTCACATACTTAGATTGTGTAATGAAAATACCATTCTTTATTTGATGTATCTGCAAGCCTATGAAATTTTTCATTTCTCCTACTAAAGACATTTCAAACTCATTTTTTATTTCATCTACAAAACTATTTCTCATGACATCATTACCTCCAAAAATAATATCATCAACAAATACTTCACTGACCAATATTTCATCTCCTTTAGACTTGAGATAAATATTACTATCATCATTAGTTCTTGCAAAGCCTATCTTCATCAGCTGTGTATGAAGCCGTTCATACCATGCTTTGGGTGCCTTCTTTATGCAATCTGCATACCATGTCTTTCTCATCAGTCAATGCATAACCATTTGGTTGTTCTATGTATACCTCTTCTTCCAATATCCCATTAAAAAATGCAGACTTAACATCCATTTGATATACCTTGAACTTTTTATGGGCTGCAAATGCAAGTAAAGTTATGACACCCTCCATTCTTCCTACTGGTACAAAATTTTTGCCATAATCTTCTCCTTCTTCTTGAGCATAACCCTTGCAGACTAATCTTGACTTGTCATGAACTACAACACCATCTTCATTTAACTTGTTTCTGAATACCCATTTAGTACCTATAACATTCTTGTTTACCGGTCGGGGTACCAGGGTCCAAGTCTTGTTATTCTCAATTTGATCCAATTCCTCCTTCATAGCTTTAACCCAATAATCATCACCAAATGCCTCCTTAGCACTTCTAGGTTCAATGGTGGAGATCATGCAAGAGTTCTCTCACTAGTACATTTGGGCCTAATTTTTGACGGCTAATTATCAGATTTGTGATGACCAAACGTCAGGCTTCCGACAAACTTTACCATCAAAAACTCATCATAGTGATTTTTGATGATGCCATTTGCATCAGTCATCCGACATTGTTATGAACTCCCCCAACAACAGCTATATTGGTGGATTTCCATTGGATTTCTGATGGATGTTATGATTACTCCTCAACGACCGTCTGACATGGCAGTGATGTCGGATATATAGCATCCTTGTCGGATGTTCCATTAGTTGTCGTCGAAATTCCGATAGCGAGAGATGATGTGGGTCAAACGACTTTGCCATCGGTGAATGAAAGCATTGAACGAGTTCTATTTTTAAAAATTGCATTAAACATTTTAATTTATTTGATTCAGTGTTATTTGCAAAAAATGATTATCAATGATGTTTCCTTTCTCCAAGAATTGTCTAGGATCTTTCCGTCAGATAATATGTAACATCGAATGACTCAATTTTTTCTTTACAAATGCTTATTTAATTTAATTATTATCTGAGCATGAATTAAAATTTATATTTGTACAGAAGAAGAACATACAAGCTTTAGAGTCATGTGCAACAAAATTTCCTAAAAGAAAGCAAGCAGGCATTATCTTGAATGACATAGAAACAAGCTCATCAGTTTCCTAGAAGAGAGCAATTGGAAAAAAGAAGAGGAAAGTGTTAAAGGGTGATAAATAGATAGAGAGAATGCAATACAAACAAACAATGTCTAGAGTGTCTGATGTGACGTCTCTAATTTATATCCGGGGGAACTAACTGGTTTTGGAGTTCCTACAAAACCTATTGGGCCATGCTTTGGAGGAAATCAATGTGTTCATGCAAGGAGCACATTTTTTCTATTATGAGAATGATGGTTTTGTACCGAAGGATATTTGGAAGTCAATATCCAAAAATTTCTATAGTGTGGAATAAGAGTTGGTAGACTCGAAGTATAATTGTCAGCTTTCTGAAGACCAAGAGGTTATGTACACAATCTCCCAATAGAAGAGCGATTTCAAGAATTACCTCTCCCCCCCATGACTATTCAGGAAACACTTCCTCAAACAAAGGACTATTGGTCTCCATGGGAACAAAGAAAAAAATTGAAGCATAGACTCTAGATGATGTGGTGGTGTCCTTTATGAAGAACTCTACACTATAATTGAAAATTCATGAGGGAAACTCCAAGATAGTGAAGAGAAATACAATCTTGAAAAGTGGGAAGAATGGATCTTGGTTTGGGTGGGGCCAAGTCAGGTGGCTCCTCTAGAGGTTGACAAGATAGAAATCATATTAGGATTTGAAAAAGATCACACTCATGGAACTTCATGTGCGAGTGATCGATTGTGGTGTTTGGGTAATGCATTCCAAATAGATACAGTTGCATGCCATCAGGATAAAAGTCTTTAATCAATACATTACCCATATGGAATGCAACTATATCTATTTGGAATGCATTACCCAAACACCACAATTGATCACTCGCACACGAAGTTCCATGAGCGTGATCTTTTTCAAATCCTAATATGATTTCTATCTCATCAACCTCTAGAGGAGCCACCTGACTTGGCCCCACCCAAACCAAGATCCATTATTTTCACTTTTCAAGATTGTATTTATCTTCACTATCTTGCAATTTCCCTCATGAATTTTCAATTATAGTGCAGAGTTCTTCACGAAGGACACCACCACATCGTCTAGAGTCTATGCTTCAATTTTTTTCTTTTATCCCATGGAGGCCAATAGTCCTTTGTCTGAGGAAGTGCTTCCTGAATAGTCATGGGGGGGAGAGGTAATGCTTGAAATTTCCCTTCTATTGGGAGATTGTGTACATAACCTCTTGGTCTTCTGAATGCTAAAAATTACTTTGAGTCTGCCAACTCTGGTTCCACAGTATAGAAATTTTTGGATATTGACTTTCAAATATCCCTCAGTGCAAAAGTATCATTCTCATAATAGAAAAAAGGTGCTCCTTGCATGAACACATTGATTTCCTCCAAGCGTGGCCCAATAGGTTTTGCAGGAACTCCAAAACCAGTTAGTCCCTCCAGACATAAATTAGAGACGTCACATCAGTCACTCTAGACATTGTTTGTTTGTATTGCATACTATCTATCTATTTATCACCCTCAAACACTTTCCTCTGCCATTCTCCAATTGCTCTCTTCTAGGTAGCTGATGAGCTTGTTTCCATGTCATTCAAGACAATGCCTCCTTGCTTTCTTTTAGGAAATTTGCTTGCACATGACTCTTCAACTTGTATGTTCTACTTCTGTACATATATAAATTTTAATTCACGCTCAGATAATAATTAAATAAAATAAGCATTTGTAATGAAAAGATTTAGTCATTCAATGTTACATATTATCTAATGGAAAGATCCTAGACAATTCTTGGAGAAAGGAAACATCATTGATAATCATTTTTTGTAAATAACACTGAATCAAATAAATAAATAAAAGTTTCATGTGATTTTTAAAAGTAGAACTCGTTCAATGCTTTCATGCACCGACGACAAAGTCATCTGACCCACACCATTATGCATAATAGAACAAATCAATATAATAGGCTATTATAAAGAATATATACAAAAATATGAAAGAACATTAAATTACCATTACAAACCCATAAACCATTAAATAGTGAAAATAGATATAAATTTGTAAATGTCTCCCTATAAACACCACAACCATAACGAAAACAAAATAAATTCTTACCCACAAAAACTTAGCTAGTGAGTTGCAAGTCTACAATATCTCTCAGATGATCAAACCATTTCTTAATTTTGTTCTTCTAGTTAGTCAATGGATTTAGTTGCATGTTCAAGTTTTCTATTTGAAGCCTTCTATTTCCCTATATTTGAGACATAATTAAATTCTTGTGAGTAGGCAATTGATTCAGGAGTTACGTGTGAAGAATTTGGCAAAGTAAATGATGACAATCAAACTCAAATTTTATCTGTCTTGATTAAAGAATTTTATCCTAATGGCATTAAATTAAAGTTCTTTCTCTATTTTTTGGTGATCTCTGGAGCAGAGGTTGCTTTGCATCGACCTGGGATACATTTAACTTGTGTTGTATCTGCGGAAATATGTATCCTAGGATGATGCAATGCAACCTCTGCTCTACCAATACCAGATAGAAGAGAAAGTACTTTAATTTAAAGTCATCACGATAAAATGCTTTCAAGACATATATTAGGTATAAAAGGAAGCCTACCCTATCATTTGAAGGGGCTTACCTACAATTCAAGTGATCTCTTAATTATAAAATCAATTCAATTCCAAGTGAACATGCAATCAAGCATTCATCAAGAATTGAAGGAGAAATCAAGTTAATAAAGATATTTAATAGAGGAGATATTTAATAAAGATATCATCTTTTAAATTAAGAAATGGGTAGGAGATTAAGAATACAAACCTTCCATATTGCACACTTCAAGGTATATTAAATTTAGTTTAAAGTGTATTCATTTAGGGACCTTTCATAAAATATTCTCAACTTACATATCATAAAAGGATCTTAAAATATTCATTGTTTATAATGATCAGAATTTGGTTGTTCCATACACCTTCCTTTACTATTTTAAAAATATCATCGACCAAAATATTGTGCAGTAGTAGTATGGAGTGCATTTCATCTATTTTATGTCTAAATATTTCATCATTCCACTTTCTTTTCAAAGGTGATTGATCGATTGCGGTGTTTGGGTAATGCATTCCAAATAGATCCAGTTGCATACCATTTATCTATCTTGATTAAAGACTTTTATCCTGATGGCATTAAATTAAAGTTCTTTCTCTATTTTTTGGTGATCTCTAGAGCAGAGGTTGCTTTGCATCAACCTGGAATACATTTAACTTGTGTTGTATCGATGGAAATATGTATCCTAGGATGATGCAATGCAACCTCTGCTCCACCAATACTAAATAGAAGAGAAAGTACTTTAATTTAAAGCCATCAGGATAAAATGCTTCCAAGACATATATAAGGTATAAAAGGAAGCCTACCCTGTCATTTGAAGGGGTCTACCTACAATTCAATTCCAAGTGAACAGGCAATCAAGCATTGAAGGAGAATTCAAGTTGGTGCAGGTGCATTTGAAGACAAAAGGACTCAATGAAGCCATTAAAGACTTTTGAAGGTCTTATGAGTGAAGAGCCAATCAATTATGATGTCTTAAGGGGGCATCCTTAAACAAAACACACTAAGCTTTGACTGCTTAGGTGTGTTGTGGGCCCATTCCTTCCATTGACGTCCCTTCCCGTCTATTTCCGTTTAAAAGACAATCACCGTTAGCATTTGAATTCAAACAGTGTTCTCGTGTTTGACTGCATAGAACAAAGCAAATGTTATAAGAAACTCTCATCTTCCTCGCAACTATCATAGAATACCTCCCTGAGGAGATATTCTCATGTCCTTTCCTGCTTTATGTTGTCGATGAAATACATAAGCATCCTCACAATGCAGTCAATGCAACAAATAGATTTCCATTTCAATCAGTTTTATTTGCCAACGTACTCTCTACCTATACCAAAATGGGAGCTTTGGAATAGAGTATGGGCTTCCATCAAAGCAGAAGGTAAGGGAAATTAATATCAGATGCTTATGGTTGGAAATGCTCTGTTTGACATGTTTGGAAAATGTGGAAGTATAGACATGAAAGCGCATGAACTCTTTAGTGAGATGCATCAAAGAAACACGATCTAATGGAATGCTATGATTGCAGGATATGCACAAGATGTGTTTGAAATGGATTTAGAAACTTCCAACCAAATGTGATTAGTGAGTATAGATGTTGTAGTGTAACTGCCCAGGTACACATGCATGCAAAATATGTAAGCTTAGATAAGGCACATGAACTATTTGACATAATGCCTCAAAGATCACCCAATATCCAATGACGGTTGGGAGAAAGAAAACATCAATTTTTTGATAATCTTAAATATTTCTTTATTCATCACTATAAATCTATTATGAATTTAGTCTCAATATTGCAGAAATTTATTCTATTATGAATGCAATATTTAGGGATGTAATCTTTATATATTTTTTTAATTAGGAAAAGGTCCTAATAGAATCCCCAACTAATTAATCTAGAGAAAGATACCACTAAAGAAAGAAATTCAATCCTCGCCACTATGGTCTTGAAGGCTTTTAAGACACTTGGATTCCTATTTTGGCCCACTTTTCCTTGACCCTATGTTAAGATAGTAAACTAGTTTGAGAGAATTTATTGAGTGAGAAATTGTGTATGGTTGCAATTATTTTCATGCATGGAAAGTGATTTAAAGTTTGGACCAATAGAGGATAAGTACTTCTTGAACCTTCAAGGACATGTGTAGAGCACCGCATGGATGTTTCTCCATTATTGAACTCTTTGAATATGTAAGTAAATTATTTTTGCTTGATGACACAGTAAGTGTGGTATTTGTCTTTTCAATATGTTGTGGATAATATTAATCAAATATGGAATTTTTTTGATGCTATATACACTATGTTTTGGATTTAATCTAGGTAAGTGAAGAGGTAATGGAAGAATAAAAGAGGTACACAAAGGAAGAAGAGTGAAATAGGTGGTTTGGGATGGAGGTTGCAAGTATATATGATAATTCATATGGATAATTTGTTGTCTATAAAGACGCAAATAAGCTATCACAACTTCAACATGAATGAATGCCTCATCTACAAAAGCAAAAGGTACCTCTAATGGTTTCAAAATTTGTCAAAATAGTTATGATATACCAAATAATCAAGTGCAATATCCTTTAGGTAACTAATATTATCTTCAAACTATTTATTTTGATTTTAATCATATCCTTTCCATGTGCATTTCCCTTGGTTTTAGTCCCATTTTTTCTTTATTTTATTCAAAACAGAATTTATAGATGCCTCTACTTGTCTCACCACTCATTAATTGTTTGGGATTCTCATTCCATTCTCCAAGGTTGGCATCTATTCTAAGACTTTGTGTCATGGCCAAGCTAATTGATTTGCCTCTAGTTTCTCTCCAATCTAGTCACCTAGTAGCATGTGAAATCTATCTATTCCTAATTATTATTCTCTCCATCTTGTTAATGACCATTTCATTAATGAATCCTTCCTCAGAATTTTGGATAAGTGAGACAATGTTAGCTCAAGGAATCTTTTCAATCCTCTTTCAAGATTCTTTCCCAAGTAATAATCTTGCATATTGGAAAATAAATTATGCTTCTATTTTTCCAAGCTACTCTTCCTTATAATGTTTAGATTTATTCTAAAGTGCTCATTGTGACTTATGTTTACTACTCTTCCTATTAGTCTTATTCCAATATATCCTACAAAAATATGGATGATTACACTTATATTTTATTTGTGTCTCCTAAATATCCACAAAATTTGGAACAATAATATAATTTTTTAATAATATTTAATTGTAAAAGAAAGGATTAAAATGGATCTAAACACTCTAAATAAATTAATCAAGGTTAAAGGGATAAACTAGGATCAATTCATGAAGGCAAGATCTGTTATCTCAAAATTAATAAATTCATGCAAGAAAAGAAATATTAAATCTAGAGATAAAATTCTTGAAAAATTTATCTAGCTAAAAGCGAAAGAATGCTATCAAGCTCTCATTTTCACACAAACTGGCAAAGGTTGTAGAGGAGAAATCACTATTGAACTTACCCCTATGTCATACAACCCTATGTTGGCTAGGCCCCACAATAATTAGAAGATCCTAATTACTACTGTCCTAAACCTTGCATTGACCATCACAATTTTATAGTGAATTGAGTTAATTAGTCCATTAGCGAGATTGGGAAAGAGTTTGGTATTGAGTTACATGTTGGTGGAAGGTTTAAGGAGGTACACTATCATCATAATTAATGTTAGAGAGTGTTGTGTGAAGAAGAATGGCCACGAAAGGAGTGACTATCCTAAGTGCTTGAGACTGTCACAAAAAGTGAGTGTTGCAGCAGTGAATCTTCCTTTGACCTTTGTGTGTTTGGGAGGGTAAAGACCCATGGTGGTATATGCTGAGTGGTTGGGAGGGTAAAGACCCACATATCAACTACCTACTTTGACATCCTAGCATGGTGTCCACCTACTCTAAAACCTTGTGGGCACTCTCTGTCTAATACTAACATATACATAACATGTGCCTCTCATATAACCCTATGTTGGCTAGGCCCCACCATAATTAGAAGATCTTAATTACTAAAAACACTAGATTCTCCCCTAAAAGGTTTTTGAGTCATAGAAGGCCTAGCTTGATAGCCCTATAGTCTCTCATACCTAAAATATCCTTGTGTCTATGATGGTCAAATGTGACTACCCTATGGCCCCTACTATGCTCTAGTAGACCTTTGTCCCTAATATTGATACTATTGGGTTTTTCTTTGTAAATCATATAGTAAGTCTAAATTATCCTTTGAAGGATGGGGAGGCCTATGGACACTTTAGTCCCTTAATCAAGGTTACAAACTTCTCTCATGCCTCTTGTGTCCTCCCATGTACCTCCTTTTCCATAAGAGACTTTGCCATAGCAACCCTAAAGTCATTTGGATCGGCCATGTGTAGGAAAACTAAAATTTTGGGCTTTCCACCCCTAATGAAATAATTGACAAGTAACTTGTCTTGAATGTAATCTACAAACTACAAGAACTCCAAAAACTAACTCTCATGTTAAGCCACTATGAAACCTTATTTTGTAAATTGTGAAACTCATCTATGCATCTCTGTCAAAAATATTTTGAAATAGAACACACTTTGAAGCACTCCCAAATGGTATCTAGAGAGGGTTTCCAATGTGAGTTGGTGCATTTCATCCTCCCAGTACCACAAGGTGGAAGCAAGTCCTCTCAAAAAATTGCATTGAAAATTATGCCTTTAGGTTGCTCAAATATAGATGCAACCCAAAGCATAAATCCAAGCTAATTAGTAAACAAGACTTATCCTCAACCCCATTTGTGGATCTTAAAAATGTAGAGGATTGGAGATGAAGCAACTCTCGAATATGATTCTTTGGCTCATGATATGTGCTTGCTATAGTCTATGCCTCTTGTATTTATGCATGATGAGGCTAGATACTGTGTATTTATCAATATTCTATCTCCTCTATATGTATTTCCAAAATTCAAGGCGAGCTCCTAATAAGCTCCCAAGATGCAAGTATATGCTCCTCTACTACAAGTGGATCCTCATGGCTTATAAGATTTGAGGTCTATACTCGGGCTATTCATCTTGGTGAAAACTCTCAAAGTGATATGACCCTTCCTTCCATTTCCTACACCCTATTTTCTAACCCACACCTCATAACCTTTACCTCACTTCCTATCATTATTACCTTCCATCTACCTTTCATATCCCCTATCTTAACCTCCTCCACTTTCCTACATCATATCCTACACCTTAACCTCATACACACTTACTTTTACTTCACCTACCTAACCCCATTCCATCCTTCGCATCCTTTTATCTCCCCCCATTCACTTTCCTACCTTCCAAACCCCTAACATATCCTAACTTACTCTTTTACCATTACATCCTTCATCACTTACCTCCCTATCTTATCCTAACCCACACCTCATAACCTTATACCTCTCAGCTTCCATTTTATACCACCTTCCTAATGGTACACTTATGCTCCCCTCCAAAACACTAAGAAAAAAAGCACTCGATCACTACACATTGCTCTCACGGTTCTGTAGCAAGGATTTTCTGTCACTACCATATATACTAGCATCCATAATTAGGATATATTTTACATAATGGCACTCGATCATGTACATTTAGGTCATCCATCCCCTTAATTAGGATATATTTTAAATATGGAAAGTAGTGTTAATATGTTTCAGGCTAACTATATTGTTCATTATTTAAAATACAATGTTTAAATAATACATGATTGTAGGATTGTTCAACGGTTTAGGTTTTGTAAGAATTCTTCTTTTAAATCGATCATATCATATTACAGAAACCTCTCACCATCTCTGCTATTGCCAATTAATTTGATAAATATATAATAAAATTTGAATCTAAATATTTGAATATGTATAACAATGAATTTGTTGATTATACCCTACCTTTTTCCTGCAGTGATTAAACCCATAGGGAACTATGTCCACCTCCCTCCTTCGTGTTCACCAAGAGACAACCCCTACTTGCATGTTCCCTATTGTGATCCCCATTGTGATCCCCTAATATGCCCCGAGACAATGTGAACTAAGATACCTTGGGAGGGCCTTTAGGTAGGCACTCGTTCGCTCGACCGGGAAGGGATGCTTACGTGAATAGTTGTGGTTGAAGCCAGCGAAGATGGATAGAGATTCGATAGTGAGTGTCCACCTCCACTTCCAACCTGAGCTGCAGAACCGGCTGGTTTCACACCAATGATCTTCCCCACCATGATAAAACCCACAGGTTTGCGACAGAGGTGGGATGAATGAGAGGCGGGATTTTGTAATGAGGCGGGATTTATGAAATGACTTGGTCCTTTTTTTTTTTTTTAAGTAATGCATGCGGTCATCAGAATTTTGACGAATGCAGGTACTTTTTCTAAAAAAACCCAAATGTCATTGCCAACTCCTTCTCCGTCGAAACCAAATGTTGCATTATCATCGAAATTCCGACGAAATCGGGCATTTAAAAAAAAAAAATCAAGTTTGATCACAATATACCTTCTCCATCGGAAACCTCCATCGGAATTTTAGGCTAAATGTATTAGTGTCTCTTATTCTTCTTCTAGTTAGTACTCTAGCATCCTTATCCCCAATAATCTACTCAGGACTGTGATTCAATCTTACATACCTAGGAATAACATGATCATTCTCTTCAGGTTCATCTTCTTCATTATCATCTTCTTCTGCATTTATTTGTTTCGGTTGAACAAGTACATCAGAATTTGCTTTACCAGTTTCTGATTTAATAGTTTCAGGTTCCAAAAGGAAAATACAAGGATCTTCATCCCTTTTCATTGAACTGGTTCCTTCTAAGACTTTAGGACATTCATCTACTCGAACATCAACACTTTCAACAATTCTCTATGTCCAGTTGTTGAAGCATTTGTAGGCCTTACTCTTGGTGGAATAGCCAAGAAATATCCCTTCATCACTCTTAGCTTCAAACTTGCTTATGTAATCACCTCTTTTAATAAAACATTTGCTACCAAATATCTTAAAATAGCTAACATCAGGTGATCTTCCATACCAATATTCATAAGGGGTCTTGTCCTTACCTCTTTTCACCAGAACTCGGTTCATTGTGTAGACAAGTGTACTTATAACTTCTTTCCAATTTTTTTTCGCTACATCTCCTTGTATCAACATTATCCTGATAGCTTCAACCACTAACCGGTTGTTCCTCTCTACTATACCATTCTGTTGTGGTGTCCTTGGTGCAGAAAGTTGTCATTTGATACCATTCTCATCACAGTACTTAGTGAATTCCTTAGAAGTAAATTCACCACCTTGATCTATTCTCAGACATTTTATCTTTTTGCCACTCTCTTTCTCAACTAAGGCCCTGAATGCCTTGAACTTACCAAAAGCTTCATTCTTATCCTTCAAGAATGTGACCCACATCATCCTTGAACAATCATCAGTGAAGATCATGAAATATCTATCACCTTGAATGCTTCTTGTTCTTATTGGTCCACATAGATCTGTATGAACCAAATCTAACAAGTGCTCTATTGAGAAGGACTTGCTTTTGAAAGTTGAAGAAGTCATCTTTCCTAACTAACATTCTTTACAAAGAGAATTAACTGGTTTATCTAGCTGAAGCAGACCTCTTATTGTCTTGGACTTGCTCACTTTAACAAAGTTATCAAAGTTTATATAAAAAAATATCCTATGCCAAAGCCAGATATCATCTATCTTTTCAATCAAACTGTTGCTAACTTCAGGATTAAGATGAAATAGATTACCTTTGGTTTGTTTCCCGGTTGCAATCAATTCACCTTTGTTGTCAAATATTTTGCACATAGGTCATTTCTAAACTCCAGTGGGTATCCTCTATCATTAAGTTGTGTCACACTCAAAATATTGTTCTTTAGGCCTTCAACCCAATAGACATCATCAGCACTGCTCTTCCTATTAAGAGAAATAACTCCTTTACCTTTAGCCATATAGGGTGAGTCATTGCCAAATCTAACAACATTGTCATCAAATTGCTTCAAGGAAAGAAATTTGCTCTGATCACTGGTCATGTGATGTGAAAAACCACTATCAATGATCCAATCATTAGAGTTATACATCCTGGACACTAGTGCCTTCTGATATGATATCTCTTCCTTAATAGCTACAAACACAATATCTTCAATAGCATCATCATCATATTCTTCATCAGTAATACCACTATTAACCTCTATAAGACAATATCTCTTGCCTTTTCCCTTATACTTCTTGAATTTGTTTCTCTTGTATTCATTTTTACCATTAGGATAGTTAGCTACTATATGACCAATCTTGTTGCATGCAAAACATTTTAAAGGTAGTTTACCTCTATATTTACCAGTGCCTCTAGGCAGTCATTTTGCCAACAATGCTTCAAGTTCCATTAAGTTGTCTTCATCATAAACATCTCTGCTGGATCTAGATTCATAACCATGACAAGTATCTCTACTTTTTCTCACAGATGGGTTAAAGACAGAAGCTCTGAATGCAGATTTTGATTTCTGTATACTGCCATCATAACCATTTAATTCAAAAGAAGTAAGTTTGCCAATGATAGAGTCAAGAGTTACCTTAGTTTTGTCAATGGACTTCAGCTACTAAATAACTGCAACTCAGATAGAATAGACCGGTAGCAGGGTTCTCAATAACTTACTGATCACTGTGGCATCTTCCACTTTCCCTCCTACACTCTTTATTTCACCAACTATCTCTTTTATCCTTTGACCATACTGCTGCATATTCTCACCTTCATACATCCTCATGTCATCAAAATTTCATATTAGGCTCTCCTCTATAGCAATATTAACATGTTCATCACTGCTATAAATCTCTTCAAGCTTTTTCCATACTTCATATACAGTTTCAAGACCATGAACATCCACATATTCTACATCAAAGAGGGAACTGATAATAGCCTCCAATGGTTGATGATTTTCTTGTTGTTCTATTTTTTAATTATCAGTCAGAGTTCCAGTAGGTGCAACATACAGAGTTTCTACATGATCCCAATATTGACTTCCTAGACTCTTAATGTAAATCTTCATTCTGTCACTCCATATCCTATAGTTATCTTTGTTGAACTTCGAACCTTCCTTCTTCATCATGATCTAGAAGATCTTTTCCTTAAGCTATTAGGATTTTAGATTACACATGACCTGAGATGCTCTGATACCAATTGATGGTATGATGAAAGAATAAGTATTTGGTAGATTACTGAGAGGGGGGGCTGAATCAGTAAACTGAAAAACTGATACAAACTTTCCAATCTCAAATTCAAACTCACAAAGTAAGCTTTCACTGTCAAGATCAATACTCATAGGAATATTCAACATCAATCAGTTAACTATTATAACAACTTAACAGTAAACAACTTCAATCTTGTAAACATCAAAATGCTTAATCATATATCAATATATTCCATCTCTCAATGCTTCCAGTTATCATGCCTTATCAAAATAGTTAAGTAGTCAATTAAATCAACATATAAGATCATAACCACAAAAACATTCATCACATAACACAAATGTTTATACGTGGAAAACCAAAATAGGTAAAAACCATGGTGAGATGAGACTCACAAGATAGCTATCTGACCTCTTCTGAAGTTCGCCCTGTTAGGAGTCAAGCCTGTTAAAGCTTTTACAATAAGTCATGTTAAGAACTAATCCTGTTAAGAATCACCCGGTTAAGGGATTTATAAAATGCCTTGATGAAAAGCAAATACCCTATTAGGAGTAACCTCGGTAGAGGATTTGAGAATCCAAGCTAATGGACCACCTTGTTAGAGGATTTAATAATTAACCAAGCTTGTTAGAGCTTACCCGGTTAGGGGATTTCAATTCTGCTATAATTGTTAGAAAACAACAGGTTTTCTTGATCTGTCTGAATAGCACTACATTTGCTTGATCAGATCCTTTTAAGCTTCAATCTACCTTTACTCAAACTGCATAGATCCATTCTCTCGTTAGGCAACCACACACTCAACTAATTTCTACCAACACTTTGCCAACAAATTTACAAACAACTTCATCGACCTTAAATACAAATTAATTAGGTCGGTAACACAACAAAAACCTAATTCTCTCATAGAAATTACAAACAAAGTGTGACCGTTGGATTTACATAGCAATCTATACACATTGTTCAAGAAAATTCTAACCACTCCATGATCACTACTTCATCGGACTTTGTAACTCACCACGCGCTATGCATTAGATGCAATCCACTTTGCTCATTCCCTAGACAATCAAAAAAATGAACAAATGTGCCAAAATAATGTGAACTAATCCTCATACAATGATCACATGTGTCTCCATCATTACTGTTCATCATTAGATCTTAAACCAACAAACTTGATCGGTTAGGGTTTAACAAAAAACAACTGGTAGGGTTTACCAGTTACATTGCATAGAAAAGGGTTTAACCTTATACAGCGGTTTACCGGTTCAACTCACAAACTAACATACCAGTTTACAACATCTTCCTCAAATCTCTTCCTACGGGTTACAAGACAATATCAATAACAACAATAATATCAGCAATATCATAAATACTATTACCAGTTCAATTAACATCAATGACAACATAACATATCATTAATGCAATCTTCATGCAAATGCCAACAGTGACCTACATGATTTTATTGTAATATGTTTATATAATGAGTATGTATGTATCATGAGGATGTGTTTATTGATGCCTATACTTATGTATGATGATGATGATGATGATGATGATGATGATGATGATGATGATGATGATGATGATGATGCATATACACTAGATTTATGTATGATGATGATGATGTTGATGTATATGGATGTACTTATGAAATGGATATGATAATGGTTGATGATGTTATATGATTATGTATTTATTATGATGTGATGCATGCTTATATGATGTAATGTATGGATGGGTATAATGATATGTTGGTACTAATATGAATTTATATGAAAATGCACCTAAATGATGTAAATATATGTAAATGCTACTAGGTTGTTAAAATGAAATGGATAAATGTTTTGAAATGTAATCTAAATGATATGATAATGATTTAAATGATAATCTAAATGCAACTATATGCAATTGATATGAATAATGATAATGAATGCAAGTTTTGTAGCCATGCAAGCCTAGTTATGTTGTCATTTTGTCAGTCAATTTTTTATTCCCTTTTTATCATCATTGAGCTTTTAAGATGTTGAAATTTAGTACAAACATTGATGGTATAGTTGAACCATGATGACCTGAGTACAACTTACATTGATTTTGGTATTCCAAAATGATACAAGTGTCAAGGTATAATTTGAACCAAGATGACCTGAGTGTTGTTTGCATAAAATAGGCAAAAGTTAACCTTCATGCTATACAAATCTAAAATGTCTTCAATGATATGTTTTCAATCATGTCTTGTGAAAAATTTGTATAGTATTTAACGATTCACTCACAGATAGTACACAAAGAAAAATATCAAACTCCCTCCTTGCTTCTCTAGTTTCAAGACATCATTGAGTTTCTTGGGAGATATGATAGAAAAAATAAAACTACCACAGATGAACATTCATGCTTATTTGTGGTACTTGCTAGATAAAAACATTCTGCTAATGGATTGACCTTGGTTGTTCTTGGATTCTACTTGTGATTGTTTTGGGAATGTGGTTTCAATGTCCAATATTGATTTTTGTGATCCTTGTTTGATGTGCATGTCTTGTTGTTTGGTTTTTTGTGTGTTGTTAGCTCAAAGTGAATTATCCCACTAAGTTCAAGATTTTGCCCCCAGTCCAAGTACAACCTTTTATTGTGGATATATACGATGACCACCAAGCCATGGTGAGATATTATTGCAATGCTCAAGGTGGATATAAGATGGATTATCATAGATGTAGAAAATGATAGGAAAAAGAGAATATATGATATATGTACTAATAGATGGAAGAGTCGATCAATCACAAATAGCGCCTGTTGCCAGGTTTTCACTACTTGTTTTTATTGCACCTTTTTTAATTTTCTTGTATTTTCTTGCTTTTTTTTTTTTGGCTTTTTGATTTCTCCCGTGCATTGGTTAGCTCAAGTATAGAGCTTCTTGAGATGTATTTTGTTAATAGGTTCATCAAACAAGCCCCCCTCTGATGTAGATAGTCAATATGCTCCAAATCCATACATGTTGATATGACAATGAATGAACCTAGCCAGTTTGGTTCAAATTTTACCTTTTCCCAATCCTATTGATTGAGACAATTTTCTTTTAGTAATAAGTCACCAACCTAAAACATTCATGACTTTACCCTATGGTTATAGCTTCTAGACATTCATTGTTGATATGCTTCTAGGTGATCAAAAGCATGTTGATGATGTTCATCTAGCAGTTCCAGCTCTTGTAGTCCATTTACCTTGTATTCCTCATCTAGGATGATTCCTTTCAATGATACTCTGAGTATTGAGCATATGTTGTGTTTAAATTCTCTTATTTCTAGGTTTATTGGTGTTATGAACTTTGGGATTTTTTATTATCATGTATTGCCTTTGAGATCTTGGCATGAAATTTTTGCATTTGTTTCCTTAAAGGATTTTATTTGAAATGTGTTCCTATGTTTTGATTTTCAACCTTTGGTTGCTAGGAGTGAAATTTTGTACATAGTGTTTGTTAGGTCCCAGAGACAACTGAGAGGGGGGGGGTGGGGGGTGAATCAATTGTCAAATAAATTCAAACCAAAAACAACTTAACCAACTTAATGCTTAATACTAGTAACTAGTCTAATATGTCGGGAGATAGTTTTAACAATTAATTGCAATACCGGTAAGGATTAATGCATGAAACAAAAAGACAAAGTCATCCACAACATATAACACCAATATTTGTACGTGGAAACCTTGTAAGGGGAAAAACCACGGTGGGAAACCTTACCCACAATCAGATGATACTACTACAGATAGTAAGTGTATACAAATGGGATCTGCACATGCAAAAAGGCCAAGCGCCTAGAGCTCACTGCTCAGACACAAAATAGGAGTCACACTGACTACAATTGGATGGTTAAATCCAATAAGAATGTACTACACAAAATAACATCTTCATATTCTAGATTCAGTACCGGTGTATTTCTGATTGTCTTCTCAAAAACCCTCCTTCAATCTTCAAATGATGTCTGCATGTATAGCTCTGCTTATTCTCGAATATACCTTCACACAATCCTTTTTCACATTCCACATTTGATCTTACAAATAAGATCTTACATTTATACCATACCCTAAGACCAATTTTAGTAGGTCACCTCTACAAGATATTACAATAAAATTAATTTACAAATCAATTAATACCCGATGCAATAACCGATTCAATATGTCGGCTTAATGCATTTACAAAAATAATAAGTCATCTCCATAGTGTGCCATGCTAATCTAGAAAAGATAAACCTGTCGATGTAACCTGGACCTATTTGTCCGTAACAACAAATATGCAAATGCTAATATACCAATAAACAAAACTCCAAGACAAAGTCTCCACATGATTTCTTCAATATAACTAAGTGTTTTCCATATCATTCCAAGTGCCAGTGATCATTATATCCTGCCAGTGTACCAGATACCGGTGACTATGCATAAGTCGCTTGCCGGTGAATGTTGCTGATACTCCAAAATGCCAGAGTTGATAAGTGTTTAGTAGGTGTTGACATCAATGACAAAACCATACCAAAATACCAACAATCTCCCCCTTTGGCATTGATGGCAACACAAGATGGAAAAACCATCGAAGTGCCAAAACAGAAATGCCAAATACCAAAAACCAACAATCTCACAAAAAGAGATCATAACCAGAAATCAAAATATAGATACAAAGAGTAATTATCTATCTCAAATTACAACCTCTCCCCCTGGGAGCAACATGTGTTTTCCTTGTGTTTTTCCATACCAATCTCTCCCCCTTTGACATCAAATGCCCAAGTTATTACCAAGTCAAGTTCATATACAAAATACCAATCAATTTAGTATACCAACTACTCCCCCTAAGAAGTAGCTTCCTCATCAAAGCCAGAGTAAAAGATTTCTCTGTTAATTCTATCGGTTGATGACAATCATCAACTTCCTAAGTCTCTACTGATGGGGGTATGATCCCAAGCTGGTCTCTGAGATATTCAAAAGTCTCCTTAGGAAGAGGTTTAGTAAAGATATCTGCAATCTGCTCTTTAGTATTCACATAAACCAGTTTTATTTCCTTTGCTTCAACATTTTCCCTTAGAAAATTCAGTTTGATAGAAATATGTTTGGTTTTAGAATGTAATACCAGATTCTTAGATATATCAATTGTTGTAGTGTTATCACAATAGATAGTAATAGATTCCTTGCATTTTACCTTTATGTCCTTCAACATTTTCTCAAGCCATAGTACTTGTGTATAGTTAGTTGCTGCTATAACATATTCTGATTTTGTTGTTGATAAAGATGTACAACTTTATTTCTTACTCAACCAAGAAACTAGTCTATTTCCAAGAAAGAATGCTTCACCGGTGGTGCTTTTTCTATCATCCACATCTCCTGCCCAATTTGCATCTGTGTATGCACATAATTCAAAATTTTCATCTCTAGGATACCATAATCCAAGATTTATAGTGCCTTGTAAGTACCAGAAAATCCTTTTTACTACTGATTCATGATTTTCTCTAGGATTACTCTAAAATCTTGAAACAATACATACTGCATTCATAATATCAGGTCTAGTTTGTGTCAAATACAGTAAACCTCCTATCATAGATTTATATCTAGTTGGATTAATAGGTGTAGATTCATCCCTTAGTGATACTTTGTCATTTGTAGTCATAGGTGTGCTTACCGGTTTAGAGTTCTTCATCCCAAATTTCTTTAGTAACTCCTTTAAGTACTTGGATTGACTCAAGAATATACCTTTATCAGTCTGTGAAATCTGTAATCCTGAAAAGAATTTTATTTCTCCAATCATAGACATTTCAAATTCTTGCTGCATTTTGATAGAAAATTCTTTACATAATCCATCTTCTCCTCCAAAGATTATATCATCAACAAAAACTTCTATAACCAATATGTCATCATTAGTCACTTTATAATATAAATTATTGTCTGCATTACCTTTAGAAAAACCAATCTTCAAAAGATACTTATCCAATCTTGCATACCAAGCTCTTGGAGCTTGCTTCAACCCATACAAAGCTTTTCTTAACCTGCAAACCATATCTTTGTTATCTGTCAAAGAAAATCCATCAAGTTGTTCAATGTAAACTTCTTCTTCAAGATCTCCATTCAAAAATGCACATTTAATATCCATTTGATATACTTTGTAGTTCTTATGTGCTGCAAAAGCCAAAAATAATCTGACTACCTCAATTCTAGCTACCGGTGCAAAGGTTTCATTGTAATCAATTCCTTCTTTCTGAGAATATCCCTTACACACTAGTCTTTCTTTATTTCTGATAACCTTACCATCTTCATTAAGTTTGTTTGTAAATACCCATTTGGTTCCAATTACATTTTTATATTTAGGTCGGGGAACTAATGTCCAAGTGTTATTCTTCTCAATTTGTTCTAATTCTTCTTCCATAGCTTTAATCCAATATTTATCTTCACATACCTCATTAACTGATGATGGTTCAATTTGAGAAATAAGACATACCTTTTCATTTGCCAATCTTCCTCTTGTCATAACTCCTTTATACTTGTTTCCAATTATATGATCTTCAGAATGATTCAGTCTTACATACCAGGGTGTCTTTGTTTCTTGTTGTTCCTCAGTTACTGTGGAATTTTCAGATGATATTGGGGTAACTGGATCTTCATTCTATACTGGTGGATTCAGAGTAGGATCATTTGTCAAAATTTTTGTTGCTAGTTCAGAGTCTATATACCTTGAAGTTCCTCTGAATTGTTCATCAATCTTTACATTTATACTTTCAATAATTTTCTACAATCTTTTGTTAAAACATCTATATGCCTTGCTCTTTGCTGAGTAACCAAGAAATATTGGACTTCATCACTTCTAGGATCAAATTTGCCAATATACTCATCTCTTCTGATATAACATTTACTTCCAAAAATTCTGAAATATTTAAGAGTAGGAGTAATACCAAACCATAGTTCATGAGGGGTCTTACCGGTTTCACCTTTGATGTGAACTTTGTTGAATGTATAGACCATTGTATTGACTACCTCTCTCCAATATACATGTGGTAGGTTTTCTTTTGATAACATACTTCTTGATGCATCCAAGATAGTTCTATTTTTCCTTTCAACAACTCCATTCTACTGTGGTGTCTAAGGTGTTGATAGTTGTCTTCTGATTCCATTTACTTCATAGAATGTATTAATTTCCTTAGATGTAAATTCTCCTCCTTGATCTGATCTTAGACATTTGATTTTCTTACCGGTTTCATTCTCTACCATAGCTTTGAACAGTTTGAACTTTACAAGTGCTTCTAATTTTTCTCTAGGAAAAGTAACCCAACACATCCTAGAATAGTCATCAATGATTAGCATGAAACATCTATCACCTTGTAAGCTTTTAGTTCTAGTTGGACCACATAAATCAGTATGAATTAAATCAAGAGCATTATTGGATTTTTCTGGAATACTTTTGAAACTAGCTCTAACTTGTTTTCCAAATTGACATTCCTTACATATTGTATTGTGAGGTTTGACAATTTTAGGTAAATCTCTAACTACCTTAATAGTACTGATTTTCACCATGCAATCAAAGTTTACATGACAGAGTCTCTTATGGCATAGCCAACTTTCATCAATATGTGCAATTAAGCATGTCTTTTCACTATTATTCAAATGAAAGATATTACCTCTAGTCTAATTACCAGTTGCAATTTCCAAACTAGTTCTATTCATGATTTTGCATTTTCCATTTTTGAATTGTAACTGAAATCCTTTCTCAACTAATTGACCAACACTCAAAAGATTATGCTTTAACCCTTCAACATAGTAAACATTGTCAGTGTTACACTTACCATCAAGAGATATTGTACCCTTACCTTTGATCAAACAAGCTTTGTCATCTTCAAATCTCACTAAGCCTCCATTGTATTCTTGAAAGTTAAAGAATTTACCTTTATCTCCTATCATATGATGTGAGCATCCTGAATCAATGATCCACTCATCCTTTACTTCAACTTTAGCTGCCAAGGCCTATTCTACTGGTTGAGCAGTAGGTGTCGGTTGATCTTCTGTTATAGCAACAAAAACCCATCCATTGTCTGTTGGATCCTCATCAGAATCATCAGTCGCTCCTTCATCAACAATGTAACAAGATTTGTCTTTATTCTTCTTAAATATGTATCTCTGATATTCAGGGTTAGGCTTGTATGTTCTTCTAGCTTCTTCTCTTAGTCTAGCATGTCTGTCAGGGCATCTTGAAGCCATATGCCCAATCTTATTGCAGTTAAAACATTTAAAGGGTGCTTTACCTTCATACTTACATCCAACTGGACCTTTAGGCATTTTTCTTGCAAATAGTGCTTCAAGTTCTTCAAGTTCTTCATTTTTTTTCCTTCTTTCTTCAAGTTCTCTTGCATAAAAGGCTTTCCAATCTAATTTGTCAAATGATGATGCAGATGATGTTGATGCTTTACAAGCTAAATTTGTCTTTATAGTAGCAACAAGACCAAATTCTTCAATTTCAAAAGCTGAAAGTTTTCCAATCAATGTATCCCTAGTTACTAATATATTAGGCATTGTTTTTAACTCATTTATAGCAGTGACTTTCATTTTATATGCCGGTGGCAATCCTCTTAAAATTTTTGAAACAATTTCATCTTCACTTAAGGTTCCTCCACAACATTTAATACCCTAAACAATCTCATTTACTCTTTCCATAAAAGCAGAAATCCTTTCATCTTCTTCCATTTTCAGATGTTCATACCTGACCCGGAAGCTTTCAAGTTTTGCAATTTTGACTATAGAATCTCCTTCATTCAGTGTTTCCAAATGATCCCAAATAGCTTTAGTAGTAGACCTATCTGATAGTCCCATGATTTGCTGATCAGATAATGCACTCAAAAGTGCTTCTCTTGCTTTGCAATCATTTTCCTCATCTTTAGTCAAGTTGGGTGGATTGGGCTAACTCTGAGTAGGAGCAGTATAACCATTCTTTGTAACATCCCAGATGTACTTTGCAATGCAATTTAAATGTGTTTCCATTCTGATCTTCCATATGCCATAGTTGGTTCCATCAAGTTTAGGACTATCCTTCCTAAAATAGTTAGTAGACATTAGATCTCCTCAAGCTGTTAAACTTCTGCAAAAGAGGAGTAAGCTCTGATACCAATTGTTAGGTCCCAGAGACAACTGAGAGGGGGGAGGGAGGGTGAATCAGTTGTCAAATAAATTCAAACCAAAAACAACTTAACCAACTTAATGCTTAATACCGATAACTGGCCTAATATGTCGGTAGACAGTTTTAATGGTTAATTACAATACCGGTTAGGATTAATGCATGAAACAAAAAAACAAAGTCATCCACAATACATAACACCAATATTTGTACGTGGAAACCCTATAAGGGGAAAAACCATGGTGGGAAACCTTACCCACAATCAGATGATACTACTATAGATAGTAAGTGTATACAAATGGGGTCTGCACATGTAGAAAGGCCAAGCGCCTAGAGCTCACTTCTCAAACAAAAAATAGGAGTCACACTGACTATAGTTGGATGGTTAAATCCAATGAGAATGTACTACACAAAATATCATCTTCATATGCTGGATTTAGTACTGGTGTAGTTCTGATTATCTTCTCAAAAACCCTCCTTCAATCTTCAAATGATGTCTATGTATATAGCTCTTCTTATTCTCGCATATACCTTCACACAATCCTTTTTTGCACTCCACATTCGATCTTACAAATAAGATCTTACATTTATAACATACCCTAAGACCAATTTTAGTAGGTCTTCTCTACAAGATATTACAATAAAATTAATTTATAAATCAATTAATACCCGATGCAATAACCAATTCAATATGTCGGCTTAATGCATTTACAACAATAATAAGTCATCTCCATAATGTGCCATGTTGATCTGGAAAAGATAAACCTGCTGGTGTAACCTGGACCTATTTGTCGGTAACAACAAATATGCAAATGCTAATATACCAATAAAAAAAACTCCAAGACAAAGTGTCCACACGATGTCTTCCACATAACCAAGTGTTTTCCATATCATTCCAAGTGTCGGTGATCATTTTATCTTGTCAGTGTACCATATACCAGTGACTGTGCATAAGTCACTTGCTTGCCGGTGAATGTTGCTGATACTCCAAAATGCCAAAGTTGATAAGTGTTTAGTAGGTGTTGACATCAATGACAAAACCATACCAAAATACCAGTAGTGTTGGGCAATCTTTATTTTGATCTGGATTACTTATCTTTCATTTAATGTTTGTAATTATCTTATACTTTGTTGTAACACTCATGTGCACTTTTATTTGAAGCCAGAATTTGTATGCAGGTTGCTCTTGGACTTAGTTGATTGTTTTGATTTGTGTCTAAGTTATATTTTATCATCTAATTCATATGTGCTATTCTAGTAAATAGATGCACTATTCTATTCTATGTATGCGCTAGTTTGTTTTGTAAATGCACTGTCCTGAGTATCATATGTGCCAGTCTGAGTGGTAAATGCACCACAGAATTTTATGTATGTGCTATTCTGGTTGAGGGATGCACTGATTTATTTGGTGTGTGTGTTGTACTGGTTAGTATATGTGTCGTTGTTTGTTCTAAATGCATTGTTTTACATAGTGTATGAGCTAAACTATGTGGCAAAAGCACCAGACATCTATGTAAATTCACCAAAGAAATGTATTAATGCTCTATAGTTTCATGCATAGGTGTCATTCTGGTAATTTTTTTGCCTTTCTAGTTGCTTTTTTTGGTCAATTTTATAGTTTGTCAAACCAGAGGCTTGATTTTCGAGATTTATTGTGGTTTCCTGTATTGTTTCTAGTTTTCAATTTAATTGATTTGGTAGATTTTTCACATGTGATGCTTTATGGATTTTGGAATTGGATAAGCCATTTTATGAATTGATGGAATCTCATTTTGGATACGTATTGATACTGAGATTAATGGCATCATGATTTGGATTATGTACAAGGCTATTTGGATTATTAGTGTATGGGTTCAATTCATAACATGGCTTATCCAATTCCCTAAACCCTAAACCCTAAACCCTGAACTTCATCGACTCTGCCAAGAAGTTCTCGCGCTGCGCCATATTCCACCACCATGGATTTGTTGGTGCAATCCTCGTAGACTTGGTTCCTTCATCACTCGAAGTAGATTTCTCTCTGTTTAAATCTCTTATTCTTGCTTTTCCATCTCAATTCAACTTGTTGTACTTTGTCGGCTACCACGGGAATGCAAAACTATGCAGTTAAGCGCGCTCTGGTGACAACACTACTGGGATGGGTGACCTCCCGAGAAGTCCCGGGGGTAATTCTAGAAAGGATCTGCTCTTTCTAGAATTACTTAGGATAAGTAGATTTCAGTCTTTTTGAAATATTTCTAATTTTTGGAAATATTTTGAATTTTGAATTTTTGATTTAGCTTCTAGAGAATTTGAATAGTCATGTAACGGCCATTTTTCCAATGGTCATGTGTTGGCCTTGGAAGATGTAACGGCTAGTGTATTTGCCTCCATGCCTCTATATATTCTCCATCTTTTGTATCTTTTTCTCTTGAGTTCAACTGATGAGCCTTGAATAGGTGAAACTAGTTTTGAACAAACTCAATAAAAGATTCATGATTTTCTGCTAAATCTCTATTCTCTATCTCTTTTCTCTGTCTTCTTTCTTTAGCTACCAGTGATTCTTACAAAAATTTTAAACTCTAAAATTTATTTTTTTCACGATGGCCTCTAGAAGAAGACATGATGATGATGATCATGCTCCATCTCTAAGCAGACATGCAGCTCAGAGTTCTTCATTTGTTGTAGGTACTATTGATGGTGATGATCATCGCACCAGATCTAGTAATATTTTCAGACATGAACGGGCTTCCTCTCTTGCTTCGGATGAGTCCTTTCCGGAAGTGCCCGATCTTGTGCAGATTCAGCAACAAGTTGTTCTCCTCGATAATGAACTTCACCATGAAATTCTGCTTGAGCAGCACTCTCATTCTGAGTTGGAGGAAAATCTTGAGGACATTCGTGCCCGTTAAATGGTGTTAAACTCTAGAGTTTAGCTGGTTCAACCCGATGTTCATCTTGTTCAGCCAAATGTTGTTTAAATGATTGTGCAACCTGATGACGTTGTGCAACCTGATGACTCTTTCGTCCTTGAGACATTTGATAAATCTCAGATGCTTCCTGCTACTATCTCCTCTCTGGTCGAGATTTCCTTCAAAGATTTCAAGCGTAGGCATCAACAAGCCGATCGCTCTAAGGAGTTTCTCTGAAAACTAAATGTTTTCAAAGATTCTGGCACTCTGCCTAAGAATCTTCAGGTGAAACCCCCTAAAGTTTCTATCAACGATCCTGAAGGCAATACCTCCCTGGTCATAGAGCTCGAATCTATCCAAGCCGATACGAATCGCAGGTTTTTAACTGCCTACATCTCTGCCATGGAGACCACTGTTAAAAATCATTCTAAAGCCATTGAAGACCTCTCTTCTAGTTTTACTAGCTCCCTTGCCTCTACCATTCAAGTTGTTAAAAACCAACCCTTTTTGGGTTCTTTTTCTATTCCTTCTGACTTGTGGCTTTCTTCTTCTACGGATCTCTTCGATTCTTAGTGTAACAATTTTCTTGTTGAAATTTTTTTGAAGAAAAATGCCTGCGATGCCGCTGCTTCCTCCAGGCAAGATGCTCGTGATGCTTCCATGAGAGATGCAGATTATGTTTCTGTAGAAAAGTCCATTACTGAGCTCATCAATGATAAGTTCAAGCAACAGATCGGAAACCTAGAGAATGAAATCAAGCAACTGTGCTCTGATTTGACTAGAAAGGCCTTTGCTCCTGCCTAGAATAAGAAGAAAATGTCGTAGCCTACCAAGAAGAAGAAAAATAATCCTTCCCAGCTCGCCTAGTAAGCTGATTCTGCTCTGAACAATTATGGACAAAACCTATCAAAAATGGGGTTCGTTCCGGGAACAACTCCCGGAAGAAGAACACTTCGATTGTCTCTGGTCGGTGGTGATCAAAATCCTCGTCCGTCTAGAACAAGAATCATTCTATGCAATTTGTAGAACTGCCTTCCTCCTCAGCTCCAGAGGCTCCAAATCGCGGTCGTGGTTGTAGCTACAGTCGTTACCGTGGTCGCAACTTGAGTTGTGGGAAGACTAGAAACCAAAACCAAAACAACAATTAGAACGGATAGAATCATGGGCATACTCCGAACGCCCGCTGTTCTGCCTAAGTCTTTGGGGCTGTCATCAATCAAGCACTCTTCTCCCTCATCCTTTTTTCTCGGAAGTTTCCCTCTAAAGTTGAGAACCGGATCTCTTACCTAGCGATCCATAATTTCTCCTTGAGGGAACTTTCCTACGATGAAATTAAAGTGCTTGGATTTGGATTGAAGTTCAATCCTCATCCTCCTCTGATGACCATTGATCAGATCAAAGCTGAGTTCCGCTCATTCGCCAGAAATCTTCGGCTTTGTGTGTTCTTCGGCCCAGATCGTGATGATCCTGCCACTATTCCTAGTTCCAGTAACCTGCCTTTTTTCTGGTGTCTTTCCTTTCATCTTTCATAGATTGAATCCTTCCTAGAATCCTCTGGAACCCAATTATGAACTTAAAGACATCATCAAAAAGGTGAACAAATGTTGCTCCATCAGATTGCTTCCACTTCCTTCAATGCTCGGCCTATGTTGCCCTCTCGGCTCACAAAGACCCTGAAGAATCTTTGAAGAGATACTTCAATCATCATCAAACCAGCCAATAAGAACCTGGGTCTTGTCATTTTGGATAAGTTTTGGTACAAATCCGAAGGTCTCTGCCAGCTTTCTAATGTTGTTGTTTATGCTTCTATTTTTGCTATCCCCTGGGAGGTAATGCATAACACTCTTGTGTCTATAATTGACAGTTTTCCTTTCTTTTTGAAAGGTATCTCTAAGTTTCTGTTGTAGAATCTGATCTCCAAAGCCCACCCTTATTCTTTCTACCTCCTACTCAAGATCCATAAACCTATCTTGGTAGGAAGACCAATCTGCTCTTGTTCTGGTTATTTCCTTGAGCCAGCCTTGAAACTTCTGCACTACCTCCTTCTCCCTATTTTGTTGAGCCAACCCAATCACCTCAGAGATTCTCTGTCTCTCCTTCATGATCTCCAAGCTCTTAGCCTTCCCTGAGATTGCATACTCTTCACCTTTGATGTGGAGTCTCTCTATCTGAGCATTCCCACTACTGTAGGGCTTAAGGCCCTTGAAAGTATGGTTTTTGCTTACTTTGCTCTGCATAATCTCGATTGTCGGTTGATCAATACTAACAAAAGATACTTACAACGGGCTTCTGGATCTTAGGTGCCATTGCAAATTTTAGATAAATACTAACAAAAGATTCTTAGGGTTTGAAGAATTTTAAACAACAGACACTTTCCACTTAACAAATGTAAAATAGATAATCACACTGATATTTCTTGGTAGCTAGCTCTTAGAAATGCTTGAGATCGATGTGTAAATACCTTTAATTTCACTTCGTAGGAGGTTTGATAGCCTTTGAATCGCTTTTCTCTGCTCTCTTGAAAACTTGGTAAGTGTAAAATGACCATGCAAAAGCTTTAAGTACACAATATACCTTATCGGGCTTCGTGCAGTTAGGTCAAAAACATTAAATACACTCAGTACCACTTCCTTTTTATGCTTTTACTGAGTAGCTAGACTTCTTGTATTTACCGACTAGACAGGCTTCCTGTATTTACCAACTTGATAGGATTCCTGAAGACTAGATAAAATTTTTAATTTCCTAATGCATCTTTAGTTATGTAGATTTTGAATTAAGTACATGATAAAATAGGAACTGTTAAGATTTAACCTTTGAAAGAATGCAGTCCCTTTATACCTTTACCGATTAATTTGGAATAGGTGCACCTAACTCGGTAGATAAGGTGCTTTCTTCACTTGACACAAATTCCTTCTTTTTCCAAATCATTTGTAATTTGCTTCTTATTTCCTCAGTCTCTCCTCTAGGTTGATCTTTGCAATCTCTAGCCAAGTGTCCAACTTTGTGACAATGAAAACATGCCATACCAAGATTTCTCCATGATCTTCGGTTGTTCATTCCAAACCTTATAAAGCAGTTGGCACTTATGTGTCCATATCTTCCACAGCATTCACACCATATCCTTGTATTGTAATCCCATGGTACTGTAGAATACTATCGGTTAGGATCTGTGTGAGTTCGATAGCCTCTAGTATTTGCTTGATGTGCAGACCACATATAGTTCTTTTTCTTAAACCAACACTTCTCAGTACTATGTCCATATCTATTGCAGTTTTTACAAAATCCTTTGAATTTTGCCTTCTGATAATTGCTTGCAGACTTTGTCCTACATTGGTTAGATGTGTGACCATATTTATTGTAATTGTGACAATAACCATTAGACCTAGTGACATTTGGTTGCTTACCTATTCTGATTTGGCACATATTAGCAGTATGTCCTTGTTTTCCACAGTAGTTGCAAATAGGCTTCTTTCCTTTGATGTTCTTCTTGTTTCCAGATTGCTTTGATGATTCTCCTCTCTTGGTAGTGTGGATTCCCTTCTCGATAGAGTCTTTTCCTTTGTAACCAAGCCCTGCAACTTTGTTGGGTCTTTTTGTATTCAGTTGCTCATCCAACATCTTTGATGCTTCATAACCCTTTTCCAGTGTTTCTTTGGATTTCCTCTCTATTTCAAGTTCATCGATCAATCTTGATAGTTCAAGTTTTAATGCTTAATTCTCATCATCTTTCAGATTTGCTTCATGATGTGCATAACCCAATTGATCTGACAAATTTTGTTGAATCCTAGTCAACCTTGTGATTTCATCATTCTTTTCAGATACTAATGCTTCAAGCTGTTGTTTTTCTCTTTCTAGATCTCTTACTTTATCCTCGACTGTCCTCAAGGCATCAAGATTTTCAGTCATCTGTGTGTTGAAATGTTCATGTCTTCTTTTCATTGCTTTTAGTTGATCAGTCAGTGCTTTGTTCTTTTCTTTCAGTCTCTTCAGATATATTGTTCACAGATGATGTCTCAATTTGTTCCACTAACTCTTGAGAGTCCTACAAATCATCAGACAATCTTCTTCTAACTTTCAATGATTTTTGCATTTGTCTTTGCATGTCTGCAATCACTTGATTAGCATGACCCAATTCTTCTTACAGATACACAATTCTCCAAGATTGTTTATAGTCTTCCATTGATAAGATCTTTTTCTTTAGGCTGTTAAACCCTTTTCCAAGATTCAAGCTCTGATACCAATTGTTAGGCCCAGTATGGAAAGCTAATGTATTGAGAGGGGAGGGGTGAATCAATACTTCAAATCCTTTCTTCAACAATAACTTTACTGTTATGCATAAACCAAAAAATGTTGTAACATAACATAAAGCTAAAACAAATAAATAACAATCATACATGATTCACTCCATAACACATATATTTTGGTTACGTAGAAACTCTTGGTTAGAGAGAAAAACTGTGGTGGGGATGGCACCCACAACTTCACTACTGCAATAATAAAGGTTGCTCGATTAGAGCTACATGTTAAGCTATTTCTGATAGCTTACCCTGTTAGGAGTATCAAGATCGTTAGATCTACCTTGCTAAAGGATTTTACAACACTTATTCTAAATTTTGCACCTAGTTAAAGGCTTTACAATTTATAGACTTTGCCAGAGTCTTTTACCCTGTTAAAGGTTTCTCTTACAACTCAAAATATTACAATAAAATCTTTACAAATATCTGCAACTTCACATCTGAAATGTTATAGCAGATTCTATATGCTCAAAATGAGATTACCATGCTTATAGCATACCTCGGTAATCTATAAAGTAACTCAGTAAACCCTTCTGTTTACTCTGTTCCTTGACTGTTCTTTGAAATCCTTCTTAGTGACCTTTGTGTCTCTAACAGTCACAATACTCAGTGCTTCCTTATCTATTGCACATGTCTTGCTTCATATATCTCTTTTTTTTATCCTTAATTCATGTTGTATAAATAGATCTCTTATGTCGGTGATCTATTCATGCTTCGATCTTACAAACGTGATTCATCGAATGAATAACCATACAAAATATTTCATTGGATAGATGACCTCAAAATCGTACAAAATCTTTAAGTGCAATTTCCAATGTGATAACAGTTCTTTGTTCCTCAAACTTGTAACATGTTTCCCATGTGTGTCTAGGTTCAATGAATCTAGTAACATGTTTCACTCGGTGTGTGTTCACTTGGTATATCATTATTGCTGCTCGGTAGACATAGAGTGTTACTCAGTAGACAACTCAGTGTATACTAGGCTCTGTGACTACTTTCTTCTATAACTGACTGCTTTGTGTTTACCGACTGAATATTTTAGTAGTAGTAACCAACTAGAGTATATAGAATGACTTTGGATATAAAACTAATGGAAACTTAGTAAGTAGTAACACTTATTCATTAGATGTTCATGTGCGTGGATGAGGATTCTTTATCTCTTTAGCTTGTGCTTGGATTCTTGGAGCAGTTATCATGTATTCATTGTGATTGAAAGACTTCATTGTAATCTTGTACCTTGGATAATTATATTTATAGTTGGGATCTATGATTCTTTATTGTAGAAGATGTTGTTTGTTGGTAATGATTCTCTTGTGTAAGACATGATATATAATTTGGACTATTGTTCTTGTAATTAGAGTTTATGGTTCCTCGTTGGAATAGATGATGTTCATTTGTATTGATCACATTTGTATTAATTGTATTAAGAGATGTGTAATATGAAAAGACTTGTGTGGATTCTTCTATTAAGAAATGAATGATTATGTTCTACAATTGAAGGAATTAAGGTTAGAAACATTTGGTTGTGGTGCATTAAAATGAACCTATAGTATTAGCAACTTAATTATGGGATATATTTCACGTGTGCGTAATGGTATAGTTAAATGAATTCTTTCCTAAGTTCTTAGATGAAATGAATATTAGGATTATTGAAAAAAATGATGTGATAAAGGTATATGATGTTATTCATGTCTAATGTTATGTTAAGTAATGATGTTGAGATACCCTAGGGAATCTTAATCTATGTGATGTAAGTTAATTCCACTTGCACATTTGTGTTCATATGATCGTGTTTAATTAATGTATGTGTTGTAATGGATCTTTAAAAAAAAAATTGTCTCTATTATCTTGTTAGTTGGTTAGTTTCTCTAGGGTATTTTTTTCGGGCATTATAGTATATAGAGTAAAATTTATTATAATTTTAATAAATATTTTTGTAATAATACTTAAATAAAGATAAACTAAAAATACAACAATTTTAAGCAAATTTTCCAATTCATGTCTTTATTATTTATTAGAAATAGAAAATAATTATACCATCTTAAAAAGAATTCTCTGATCTAGTGCATCATATTTTAAAGCATAAGTTTTAGTATAAATTATAAAATATCTAATCAACTCTATTTCTAATTGTAATGAGATAACTTTAGTGAACTTGCAAAAAAACATTATTAATAGCTAACAAAAATTAGAAAGTGTATATTTTAGAAATCAACACTCTTAGATCTACCCAAGGGTGTTTTTAGATTTTTTCAAAATATTTGGACTATGAGAAAATATGGTTGAAATATAGGGTCATTTGTATTGTGAGAATGATGATTTAGTTGGATTCATAGACAAATAACAAATGAAAAATGAGATGAAGAGTGATTTTTCTTGGGTTATTGGATAAAATTATTTTTATTAGATCGTTGGCATCCACATATACCTCATCACTACATGTCTTTAATGAAGATGTTATTTAGACTAAATTTTTATACTTGAAACAACTTAGTTATACTAAAATATGATACAAATTTAAAATTTCACCAAGCAATTATAATCATTTCAACAAATATGCATAGCTACTAGAATAGGGAATGCGGGCATTTTGAAAGGTTGTAGAAAAGAAATATTTAAGGAACAAATGGTCATATTTTTTTTTCAAATTAGGTAGGGATGACTCTAGTACATAAGACAGGCTTTACAAACACTGTTTATGAGTGAGTAGGAAATTGGTAGGTTTTAAAGGCTATAGTTTCTTATTGTATGCAACTGGACAAAGGAAAACTTAGTTGTTGTTGTTGTTAAAGAAGAATCTTTGAGGTGGGTAAGAGAAACAACATCATTATATCTTTGTATATATTACTCTATTTAAATATTTAGGTAGACATTATATTTGGCTACTATCAACTAGTTTTTCTCAAAATCTAAAGTTTTTCAAGGTTAAAAAATGAGTAATGTATCTATATTTGTTCATATTGATGTATTTTTATTTCTTCTATAATCAAATAGCCTCTAATATTAAAACATATAGTTGATGTAATAAGAGAAAAATAAGAATAGTTAATAAAATTTGGATCATTCTTAACTTCTATAAACTATTTGACAAAATTATACATCATCAAACATATTGTTGACATGTTAAACTAAAAAGAAAATCTTTCTTTAAATCTGATTATCATTGACTTGATTTTTTAATTTTAATTTTAAATTCGATAGTTCTTATTCAAAAACATTGAACTCCTTATAAAAATCATATATGTAAAAAAATAACAATACCACTAATCATATATTATTATTCATGCATTTATCCTCGTCTAATTATTCTTGACTTTTCTTCATATAAATTTCAAACAGTATATAAAAGAATAAGGAATAGGTACCCTTGCATCACCAATATATTTTAATTTATATAACTCAAAATATATTGTAACCCATTGCCTATTTGTTTGTATCACTAAAATTTGCATTACACTATTACAAAATTAGGTATCATAGATCAAATTCAAATACATTTCCTATTATTAAAAACTAAATGACTCCTCCAAAGCATAGGAGCTAAAAGAATGGATCCAAATTTCAATATAATCAAGATTATTAAAAGGATGGATCTCATTGATGGTATGGTATTGATGATGAACTACAATTAATAAGTCATCACAGCAAGAACAATTTCTTAGATGCTTCCTCAACTTTTTGAGTTATCGTTATTAAAAGAGAACAAGGAGATAATAATTAGTCCTCCTTTTCTAATTGTCTCAAAGGATCTAAGAATGCCAGTTAATATGGACCCATGATAATTCTTTCTGTTATCCTTTTTAATTTGAATTTGTATTGTATTCCTGTACTTTTCTTCCTGGCATCAATTGAGTGCATTAATATTCTTCTGTAAAGACACCAAGAAAAGGGGACTTTTCAATTGGACTTCATCAAAGCCTATAATTTTCTATGTTTAGTTTTCGCTATAATAACTGATAATAACATATTTTATTATCTGGAGCAGTTGTTGGGTCTGCGTTGCCTGTTCCAAACTATCTTTTGATCTTCTTTTTTGTTCGGAATTATATTTGTCAAGGTTCTTCTATATAGAAATTGAAGTAAAACGATAACACATAGATGGACAAATTTGGGTGTGGTAAATTTACTTTTAATGACTGAAAATTGACTCCCGGAATGTATTTGACAAAAGAACTCGGATAGCAATATATTGAACCTATCATAAAATTCCTTTTTTGGGATTAAATGTTGTAGATTTGTCTTTACATAAAAAACTACAATGAATTTTGAGGACATCAATGTTCGAGAGAGATAAATTGTCAAAATCAAATAGTATAAATTGATTTTTGTATATTCAAATAGATGGATCTAAAGATCTTTAAATAGACATCATGTTTGAAGAGATGTCTTTCTTGCATATGATTAATATTATTGTTTAGTTTTTGAGTTTCATCGTGGAGACTTTTATTTGCATCAACATTTTGGATCAGGCTTCATGATGTTGGGTATATGAAGCCCAACAGTCACATGGATGTTTGTCTTCCCCAGAAGACTCTTCATTTCATATGTGAGATGTCTATATAAATGCCTGAGTGCAGTTATGGATGTACTATGTAATTGGATATTGGTTAATAAGAATTCTCCCTGCATTTCTAGTGGACATAGCCACTGAGTGGTGAACTACGTTAATCTTGTGTCTTGAATTCTTTGTTGTGTCTATTATTTTTTTCTGTTGTTTTCTATTCTACTCGTTTTTTAAACTAACAATTGGTATCAGAGCTATGGTGAAATGTTGAGCAGAGATGGGATCCGATTGGATAGTTGATCCTGGAGTTGGGTGCTTTTATGTTATCAATAAATAGGCTGAAGTTTTAGATGATGAGGCCGAATCAGATGATGAAGCCGAATCAGTCATCAAAAAATTTCTTGGCAGTCTAGAATCGATAGACAGTGATGTCCAAGTGGATGATGAAACCAAACATCATTGGTGGGATGGCTGGAAAAAGGAGGAGACTTTGGCCGGAGAAGAAGAGGGTTTGTTGTATTTGTTGTTTGAAGAAGAGACTGGTTTGTTTCCCTTCCAAGTGGAGGATGCCTCTCGGGGTGAGGAGGATGTAGTCTCAAATCTAGCAAATGAGGATGACCCTAAAGAAGAACAAGCAGATTGCAAAAGTGATGATTTATTGTTGCACATTGCAGCAGTGGAGGCAGAGTGGAATGCATTGATTGCAGGTACTGCACAAGTTTCTGCACAAAATACAACAAATTCATTCAGTGAGGCAATCGTGAGAATTGGGAATGATGTTTGTAGGCTATTCACACCTGTACGAGAGTTTTATATTCGGGTATTAAAATCTGATAATCGTGATCTAGATATTCTATTACGGGGGAGCAGAAGAGCAAGAGACTTTGATGGAGGAGTGTATTATGCATATGTTGATAGTAGTGTTCCTGATTATGGATTATCGGATGAAGTAGTTAGAGAATATGTTTTTAACTCTGATCTAACTTGGAGAAGATTAATTCGCACTGTTCATGAACAGAGTTTGGCAATATTAAAATCTTCTCAAGAGCTGGTTGTAGTATGAGCCTTGGAATGGAGATGCAGGGAATGTTATAGGCTATGCCAGTTGGACTTCATCGGGGAGATTGTTGGGTATATGAAGCCCAACAGTCACATGGCTGTTTGTCTTCCCTAGAAGACTCTTCATTTCATATGTGAGATGTCTATATAAATGACTGAGTGCAGTCATGGATGTATTGTGTAATTGGATATTGGTTAATAAGAATTCTCCTTGCATTTCTGGTGGACGTAGCCACTTAGTGGTGAACCACGTTAATCTTGTGTCTTGGATTCTTTGTTGTGTCTATTATTTTTTTCTGTTGTTTTCTGTTCACTATTATGTGTTTTCCCTCCTTGTTTTTTAAACTAACACATGATTCATAATGAGAATGAGAGAGAGAGCTATAAGAGAAAAATCTTAATGGACTCCGGAAATCTAATATCTCTTACAATTGATATTTTTAACACTTTCAAATCAGCATCCTATCTCGCTTTTATTAATCAAAACGCTTTCAAATCAGTATTTTTATTTAAATTCGGAATGATAGATAGTCCATAAGATCAATTCCCAAAAACGTGATGAACCAACACATGTCTGCTTTGCATACATCCAGAGAGCTAATTCATGGGCTAAAAGTTGGATTGACTGCTTTGTTTTTTAATGCCATTTGTGGTGGCGACCCAGTTTCAAAGTCCATCTCTGACTACAGTTAACACCCGCCTCTCTCTCTGCCACTGCTGACTACTTTGGCCGGCCATCATAAATTGAGAAGTGGGCCATCTGCTTCTAAGTGAGGAATCTTCATTATGATGTTGCATTTATGATTTTCATTTTCCTTAATATCATCTGATTGTCCTGAGCAGTGCAGGTTGATTGAGATTTCAAACAGAATAGACAAATGCTTCTTAAGGCTGTCCATGGTGAGAGAGGATAAATTATTGCAGGTGTGGGGTGGGGCGGGTCCAATCTATAAGATAAGACTATGAACAGTAAATATTTTCTCTCTAATGTTTTCTTAGGGGATAACCTTTTAAGATAAATTGACATTGCAGCCAATGGGATGGACCAAGAGAAATGATCTTTTATTTAAATGTTTTCCTTTTTGCAACAAAACATATGCTAGGTGGATCCAAAATGTTACTCATGCATTCCTCATTGATTGTCCTGGTCTTTTCATGACATTAAAAGAAAGCCCAAGTGGATTACTTGTCTCACAGGCAATGGAAAGCCGAGCAAAAAAAATTAATGGGCTTTAATTATAGATCCCTGGTTTGTATTATTTAAATTGTTAAATGTTGATAGTGACCCAGATAGGGGTTATTCTCCCATTCTTGGCTTCTACTGCCGATTATAAGACAACACAATATGATGCCAATAAATAAGAATGGAATTGTCTTTGTCAATCGAACTGGCCAAATGCTATTCAATTGTCTTCCATCAAGACTTGTTCAGCTACAGTCCTTATCATGAAGAAAAAGTACCAGAAATCAAAGATCGTCATCATGAGTTCTACCATTCTTGCAGTGGCCAAGGATGGTCCAAAGAGGATAGCCACATTCTAACAAGAGATTTTATAGAGATTTTATATCATCTTAAAAAATTGTAGTTATCTAATACGAGAGCATCAGTCTTTAAGCTGAAACCTCTTTGATTAAGAATAAAAAATTAAGCGATATTCATTTTGCTAAAATCATTAAAGACATCAAAATCATTGAAAACACATTCCTTCTATCAACAATCCCTTATGGTATCAACTTCGCTACAACAAAACTTAATCATTAAGCTGAAACCTCTTTGATTAAGAATAAAAAATTGAACGATATTCATTTTGCTAAAATCATTAAAGACATCAAAATCATTGAAAACACATTCCTTCTATCAACAATCCCTTATGATATCAACTTTGCTACAACAAAACTTAATCATTATTATTTTAAATTTTAAATCTGCCATTACTATCCTCACACCACTTCTCCCAACACTGCCCCAATATCTAGTGGGGAAAATGGGTACAAGGACATTCTCCTGTGCAGGTCACAATGAGCTACTTTAGTCGGAATCTACAATGAGACCAAAAGTACAATTACTTTGGAAGGATGCACATTAACTATATCTATAATAATAGCCAGTCCATTGCTTGGAATCCGGTCATGGGTTCACTTTCGCAATAAGATAAGCTGCTTTTTAACTCTAAATTGGGGCCGGCACAATTGAAGTGGAACCAAAAGATTACATAATGTCATACAAAGCTGGAATTTTTTAACTTTCTAAAAGCATAAGAAGCAGCGTGGTGTGGCGGGTCCGCCATATCCTTCCACGGTCTCCCATCTCTCTGTTAGGAAATGACCTACTGCCTTTCCGTTTCAGTCCGGTTTGAATCCCAGGCAAGAGATTCCATGCATACCTTTCCATGGTTACATAATACCATTGCTTTCTAAATTTGTTTTTTATTTCAAGCCAAGTTGATGTGGTCTTAACCATGTGTAAGTAAAAATACACCAGTGTTTAAGTCTAATTATTAAATTGGGTCTATCTATTTGCTAAAATTTGTTTTTATTTAAATATTAATTGGTAGTTAAGATTGCATTGATATTTGGAAAACAAATGAAAAAGTCCATTAGATACTCTGATTTGGTAATTGTAGAGGTTGAAGATAATTGAGAGTTGAATGAAGTTATGTATTGTTAGAAATGTATTTTAGAAAGTTTTTAATCAAGTAATTTTTAATAATATTTTGAGGTGTCGGATTATGTCTTAAAGGACATGATTTCGATTCATATTTAAGTAGTTGTATCTTTTACAAAATGTATATCAAATTGTTAGCTTTTTTTTGAGAAAATTAATTGTTGAGGACAAGTAAGAAGATGATCATAGGATTTACCTTAGTTAGATCCTAAGGCTGATTTTAATGTTCAATTTAAGAAGCTTCCAAGGTATTTTAGAGACTAGATGCAAATGTGGAGGAGTTTTGATCAGTAGAGAGTGAAGCAAGTAATTGATTGGAAGAGGTTATATATAGTTTGAAACATTTACTCTTGTAAGATTTAGATCAAGCAATGATCAATAGTTTTTTGAGATGTGTTATCATGTCTAAAATTGCATTGTCTTGTCCAATACTCAAGTAGTTGTGTCTTTTTTAAAATGCTACATCAAATCTCTAACTTATTTTTGTTTAAAATTTGGTTAACGAAGAGGTTGTTGAAGGGATATTTCTAGGATCTATCTTAGTTAGATCCTACTTCTAGATTAAATTTTTATTTCTACTAGTTTCTAAAGTGTGTGAGAGACTAGTAGCAAAAGTTCAAGAGTGTTTTGTTCAATTAATAGTGGAGTTCTAATGGAGGTTACTAATAGAAGGAGGTTAGATAATGCTAAAGATATTTTCTAGAAATTTATGCACTAGGTTGTTGATAGTATCTCAAGGTGTGTTCTCATCTCTCAAATGTTACAGTCTTATTGTTGGGATTAGTCATGATTAGAAAACAAAGACCGAAATTTCCACAAGCTATGTGAACACAAAACAAGCCAAACGATATTATCAAAGAGTTTATTAGAATATACAAATTAGACTTGCATATATAGACAAGCGAGTGGAGATAAGCAAGGCGAACACAACAATTGATATATGCTTTCAAAGATGAAACACTTGTTAACTCAATATAAGAATACAATTCCTTGTTAAGAATATATTATATATGGGATAGTGTATGCCCATTTAACTTTATAGTTTGATTAATTCAAATTTTAAAATATATGTTGAGGCTTAAATATCAATTATCCTTAAAGATCAAAAAGTACAAACGCAGAGCACATAATTCAGATGCGGGATAGAAGAGCAGAAAATTGAATTGCGAGCCGTAGCCTCCACGTAATGCATGTGTTGACTGCATCACTTTTCACTGTCATGACAGCTTGTGAGTGAACGTGACGCCACTCTCTTCGACATACTTTTGAAACATCAATTTTCTACCATGGAGCTCTTCACAGTCTTCAGTACTTGTAGACTCAATAAGCACGTCATTTCACGTGTAAAAAACGTGGCTTCAATCTCATATGCTGTCTAGGACGGTTTTCAAAGGATTTGCGGCGAGAAAATTGATATATTTGTGCTTACCAATCCGAAACAAGAATATATTTTTGTAAAGACTTTTCCCCACGATTCGAATCCCCACAACCCACGCGATTGTGATATCTCGTGGCCGCTTAAAGATGATATCCATAGAGAAAAGCGAGCATTAAAGACCACAATTCAGTCCTCCATAGTCCATACCAACAAAAAAATATAGTAACTTTTTCTCACTTGCAATAGCATTCAACTCTCCTGGAGATTGACAAACCAAGAATCACATGATCTTATTTCTACCACATGTTTGCAAGATACCAAGGATGAAATGCCAAAGCTGGCGACGTTATACAGAGCATTAAAGTAAGAATTATTGAGCATCCCTGAACATCGTACAAGTGATCAGGAATCAAAAGCCCACCACACAAACCCTTAGATCAGGACAACTCATCTACTAATTGCGGGTCACTGCTTTTTCACCAATAATCCACACACACTTTTTAGTAGTCAAACCAATAACATTCTAATAACACCAACGAGTCAAAGACAAAAACCTACAGAAATTAGGTCACTACTTTCATCATAGCAGAGCTTCTTTGCGTAAAAATAGCATACGAATGACATGTGAGGACTGCTAAAATAGTAGGCTGCAGAGACCAGGAAAAGATGGTGAAATGAATGATAAATTTGTTTGTATTAGCAGGGAATAGGAAGAAAAGTAGATGGGTGAAAGTTGAAATGTTCGAGACTTTTATGAAGACCGCAGAGGGATCCATAAAGACAAATGAAGAGGTGCATGACGATCTATGCTCGGTAATAAATATTTCTGGTCACCCTGTTGTGGAACACTTACAGAGAATGCTCACGTAATCAGTCGTAATTCTCCCCTGCAGGCCTGACAAGCCTGTACTAAAGAAATAGACGCGAGGGGTTTTAGTGGGTATCCCGCTACAATCCACCCAACGTACAAACGGTCGGGATTATTTATATACGTCGTGACATTTTATCCCGTTCTCGTATGTCGTTTTGCCCATTCGTCAAGAATATCATTTTCAATGTTTTAATGCGTGCTTTCTTTTGGAGACTTAGGGCAAAATGTTTTTGTGTAGGCGAGGATTCCGTTCTAGATTAGGGTTTTTTTTTTTGGTTGACGGCCGGCCATTCCAAGAAAATGGTCCAACTGAGCAGAAGAGCAGAACGAGAAACGATAAGACAAGACTTACCAGTTACCAATTTCAACGCTCCAATCCCAATTACTTCGATCAGAGATAAATATAAATGCTCATTGAAGTTTCAACTATTAAAGTTGGTAATGAATAGATTTGCGTTTGTTAATGAGTCTTTTCTTTCACAGATTTGTATTATGAATGGTGAATTGGTTTTAATAAAGGTTAGAACTCCCTCGAAGCATTGTTAAGCCCCTAGAACCACTTTTGTTGGTAGGTGTGAAGAGGTGGGCATCAGCCAGTTTGTAGAGTATATTATACATAGACTAGGCACTGAAATATAGACCTTTACCGGAGATGATCCAGAACCTAACTCCATCCCAAGAGATGATTTGATCTCTCTATTGTAAGACCCCACAAACTTAACATTAGACTATATAGAGAGACACAAACTATATCTATATAAATTATAGAAATATATAAATACGCATAGATACACAAATACAATATACAGAAAGATCATATGAATATAGATAGGTAGGTAGTATAAATATATAGATGGATAAATAGATAAACCTATTATATATAGGAGGGATAGATGGATGGGAAGGAGGATAAGGAAGGGAGAGGGACAATTTACAAAGAGATTATACGAATATAGATAGATAGATTAATGGACATATATATAATTGTTTTAACATGGTTATATATTGGGTCACTACTATATTACAACGGTTTGTTAGATTTGGAACATTCTTTAACAATTCTCATTTTGAGGACGTGGCCTTGAAAAACTCACCTAGAACATAAAATTGATAAAGAGTAGTGGGGTCACATTCAAGGCTGGAGGCACTCGAGGATGCAGAAATTTCCATTATCTCAATTTAGCTTCTCACTTCGAAATGGTGTCTTGATTGAGAAGCATTTTAGGTGTTTTGATTTTGATTTCCTTTTTTAGGTTTTCTTTTTTATGCTAATGCTTTTTTAGGAATACATTTATTGTGGAGTTTAATTTTTGGAGATAGGTAAGGGGTATAGTCTAGAGCTAAAAATGGATGGTTACCCAGAGAGTTCACATGACTATGATCAAGAATTATCATTCTTACAAGGGTCAGAGACAACATGATGGAGACCTATGTGTGTGGAGCGCAATATGGATTGTTGTTAAGAATAATTTAGTGTTTGTTATTCAAGAGATTGAGACAACAAGATCAAGAATTTAGCTTAGAGCTACACCTTTACGAGGGTTGGCCTTTTAGGTCATGAGGCAACTTGGTGGAATTCTAATTGGTTCAGGATTTGTTTCTTCAAAGAAAAATATTCTCAAAAACATGTATTATGTATTCAACAAGTTTGGTATTGTACACCTTAAGGTGGAATCCCTTGGCTAGGTGAAATTTGAAGTTTTTATGGTACATTTGTAGGAATAATGAAATAAAGGGGGAATGTTGATGTAGATATGGTGTATTATATTGTTTACACCATTATTCAATTATACCTACCAGTTATGTGGTTATAGAACCTCATTGTGCATTTTCGCTTATACATGTATCTCTTGGAAATTGAATAATCTATCAAGTATTTCCCCATTTCTCTCTTAGTTTCATCATAAAAGAATAATAAATATTTATTAATATTAAGGTCGTCTACGAAGGATGACTTTGGAAAGAGTTAGAAGTTTTATTTTAACTTGTCATGCCCCTATATTTAGGAAATTGGGATTAGCAATAATTTAGTTTATATCCTATGGATCCCTATTATAGATTGGATGCACAAACTTTTTACACTTTTAATAAATGGGAATACTCCCAAGATCATAATTTACCAATATAAAAACATAATTTAGACCTTATGTATTTCTCTATAACTTATTTAATGAATTCTTTTCTAAATTCCTCCTTTATTACATCATAATAAAAAATCAGACAATAATAAATATGCAAACAATTTAACCATTATAATTAACAATACATTTTCAGATAGCTTACTAAGGGAAAAAAACCGATAAGTATTGCAAAAAGTCAAGGTGGTAGAAGATCAACAAGAATTTCTAAAGTGGCTAATATTGTAAAACACCCTAATAAGGTGGAGATTATAGGCATCGAGGATGGTTGGCAGGAGGAGAAGCAAACTGATAGTGAGGAAGATCAAGAGGAGAAGCCTACTAAGAAGGAAGAAAAAGTCAATGAAAAAGATGATGATAGTAATGAAGAAGCAAGAGAAGAGGAAGAGAAAGAGGAAGATAATAATAGAGTCATTCATGAGGATACAAAGAAGAAATAGAATTTGGACACTGGCTACCACCCAATTAGAAAGAAAGATAATAGGGAGAACACCATGGTTCTTGCTCTAAAAAAATAAGTTGAGAATCTCCAAAACTAGGGAAAAGAGATTGAGGAAATACAAGAGTGGAAAAATAAAGAAAAGCTCAATAAAATTGAACATGGCCTCAAGACAATCATTGAGATTACCAATATTATTATGAACTAAGTTGTCATGGGGGCTAGTACCATGGATCTCCAAGATAAAATATAGAAAAGAAAATAGGACATTGATGATGTTGAAGAAAAGGATGAGGATCATGTAATGAATGAGAGGGGCTCCTAAGGTGGATTCTTTGGATTCCCTCATGGCTAACTAGAACCTCATCAAATGATGATTCTCCTTTGTGCTGATGTCTAGATTTGATATTTAGTCTTTTATTCTATTTATAAAAAAAATCTACTTTATAGTTGGCATTGTGCCTTATGTTTCTCAAACACATTTCTATTAGTACTATTTGTTTGATGATTCGCGCTTATAATTTTGTTCTCTTCCTAAGAACTAGTTGTGAGGCCTATTTGGTTCGCTGCTTAATTAATTAAAAACAATACATTTTCAATCATTACAAATGTAAAAGGAAAATCTATCTTTATTATTGTGGAAACATATCATTAAAATTGTGTGCACCAAAGTGTAACCACAATAGACACTTTTATGTCATTGATATCATATTTTCCTTTCAAAAAATTATTGAATCTTATAAATATATATTTAGTTTCAAGTGAATTGCAGTATACTTCATCATAGACCTTTTTTTCCTTTGATACTACGATGGGACTTTTACTTACCTTGGCTTTTTACATCATGATATTTTGGGAGATAGCTATTAGCGATCTGTTTATAAGCATTGCTTGAAAACCTAGTCATTTTATGAGTACTATTGAATTTAAACAATTGTCCCTTCTTGTTGACACTTTTTATTAGTTTACTAAACAATGGAATAATTTCCCTAATAATGAATCATATGACTGAATATTTTCATTCACCTTATATTTACCTCTATTTTTCTTTTGATAAAAATATGCATTTACTCATTGATTGTCCTCACACCTTTGAAATGAAGTTTGGTGAACTTAATTGACTTTGTGGTGTTAACTATATATTGAAGGAAACCTTAAAAAGAAAATGTTATGACTATCAATCCTTATATTTTCGTATCCTCGTCCCTTTTATCTAAAAAGAATCTTTATATTTTATGGGATTAGCTTCATTGATTTTTTCTTAAATTTGGATAAATATGAAATTAATTGAAATGTGGTTCATGTCTAATATTTGTAATTATTTTTTAATAAAAATACTTTTTAAATTTACTATAATAATAAATAATATATTCTTTCAAAATAATGATATTTGATTAGACATACTAAAGTTTTAATATTTATTAGAATTATTGTAATTGCAAATAATATATTTAATAGTTTCAAATGAAAAAAAAATTTCAAAGTAACAAGATTCAAATGTAATCAAATCTATTTTAAATGAAGAAACCTAAAAATTTATGTAATATTGGAAGTCTACAATTTAACATTCTACTTTTTGCGCTTAACATTATACAATATAAATTATCTATCTTTTATTTATATATACTACTATTTCAATTTAATACAAAATAAGCGTAAATAGTGCAAGTTGAATTTAAAGTAAACTATATAAATTTTTTATATGAGTACTATAATTTAGAACTTTTTTTATATAAATTTTCATATAAGACAATGTATGAATTTATAATTTTTTTTGGGTAGTTAAATTGCTGGAAGTGCCAACTCCCATTAGATTGATGTAAATGTTGGCATTCTACACTCTAGTGAGAAATGATGGTGTTGTCATTGATGGCAACTTACCGGCAACCTTGTGGATACCTTCAGGCACCGGCACCGGCAAGCACTAGCACCAGCAGGCATCAGCACTGATAGACACTTCACCAGTAGTGACAACAATGTATACCGGCACTCCAGCCGATAGGAATAAAGTTTTGTTTATTGTATTTAATTGTAAATATCTTTTGTAAATCTGACATGGCATATTGTAATAGACTCCTATATGTATGAGATATTGTAAATCATTTACAGATGAAGTATGGATGTAGAGAAGTGATGAGTGAATATTAAGGCAGATTTTGTATAGGGTTTATGGTTATAGTATGACCTTAAACCGATACTAAACCTGGCATAGCAGATGTTGAATTGTAGTATTACATTATAATGGATTTTTATAATCCATTTTGTAAGTCAGTGAGACTTCCTTTTGTGATTGAGCAGTGAGCTCTAGGCAGTTGGCCTTCCTGCATGTGCAGGCCCCTCTTGTAAGTAATATCCATTCATTGGCTAGTGAGTGAATATTGTGGGTTACAAATCCCACCAAGGTTTTTACCACACCGGGTTTCCTCATTAAAAATCTTGTGTTATGGTGTGTTTTCTATGCTGTCTTTGTTGTTCCTATTCACTGCATTAATTCTTGTTTACCAATACACTATTTTGGAAAGCAAAATACTTAATAAGGTTAAATATTCTATCAACCAGTTAGATACTGATTCACCCCCCCTCTCAGTATCTTTGGGACTATCATTAATCCTAACAGTTAAAAAATTTAATAGAGTTCTTAAAGCATATAATGGATGCTAGAGTATAACAGAATATTAAAGACCATAAAATATGTTTTGCCAATCCATAAGAGATCTAGGCTAACCAAAAATAGATGTACTACAAACCTAAACCCTAATAGCTTAACCATAGACAAAACAAAATCTACAAAGATTGTCTGACCTCTGATAGACCCAAGAAGAAATCCACTAGTCATCATCTACCACCTTGTTTGGAATGATGTCCTCAGCTTCAATATCCCATTCAAGCCCCTCTAGACAGACGTAGGATTTAACCTAGGATCTTCATTGGTCTCAATTTGCATCCAATTCAACAAGAATTCCAAACCCCTAGTTGCCACATGTCAATTATCTTGGTATTTCTCCTCATCATCAAGCCAAAAAAAGGGGGAATTTGGGGATGTCAAGATGCATTTTGTAGAAAGAGTTTGCAATATTTATTAAATCATATTCCTTAGAAAAATTTTAGTTGCCATTTTTTTTTTTCTATTGGTGAATAATTTAAACCATGCCTTAAATCTTTCATGAATAGGATAAGCTATAAGGTGCATTAAATTGCTACACTTTCATCAAATTTAAGTTTAGCATTGGTTAAATGAATCAACCATGATTTTATTAAGCTTTCAAGTGAAATTATTTAAAATCTTCATCCACCACAAAATTTCCTATCGAACATTTAATTATTTATAGATTAATGGTTGATATTGAGATCAAAAAACCCAAAAGAAACTACCACTAACCATTCTTCAACAAGTAATCAAAAATTCAAAACAAATTTTTGGCTGGATAAATATTTTAGATAGAACATGTGTATAACATCCCAAAATAAAATTAGAACCATTTGATCAATAGGGTAATATAAGGTGTAAATCAATAAAAAACTTAAGGTCTTCTTTTTCTGACATGGGATTTTTAATTTAGTTTATATATGCTCAAGTAGATTCTTGATAATAGGTTTATGCTTGATGACGAAGGTAGCTAGCTCTAAAACTTACTAATATCATGAGAAGATCGCATTGGTATTTCTATCCATGGACCTATAAAGAGACATTGTCCCCTTGACCTCCTTGATACCATAGTGATTATAAATTTTCTTAGTCTTTGCTAGTGGCACCATCACCTTGAGCTTTATGGTGGTTTCTAGTCCTTAGCCCCCATTTGTGAATTTTCAAATATAAGATAAAATATGGGGGGCTACATTAATCAATAATATGGATATTGATGAAACTACAATTTAGGCAGCATTGATTTTATGGTTAGGCCAAGTTAATATTTTTTTCTTTATTAGAAAGAAATTTCACAAAAATTAATGATTTTACCTAGATTCACCAAAATTTTATATAAATTTCTAGTGATGTACATGAATTCACTAAAATAATCATTTTTTTTAAGAAGAAAAGATTTAATAGGAATATTAATACACTTAGCCAATATTTGCTAGGCCTTTATACAAAATGTTATGATCCTTTTCTTAAATTTATCACTAATTCTTTCTTACTAAAGAATATATCAAACTAGGATCTTTGTAAGCCATACTATGAATAATTTCTATATTAATTTAATAAGTTTCTTGATGATATAGATCTAAGGGAGTGTGTGAATAAATCTTCTAAATGAAGAACTAAAATTGTAGTATGCATGTAGCAATTATATATTATTCATTCTGTTGGAAATATCAACATAATTTAATAAAATGATATAAGAAGTAATTTTCTAGTGTAAGGTTGTGTAACTTATATGGCACTATTTTATGCTTTTATAAAAATTCAATAGATTTAATTTTGGGTAGTCCAAATTAGATTACTTTTTAAAATAATATCAATAATCAATGATTTTTAAGTTAAATATTTTACATAGGAAACCACATTATTTAAAAACTAACTCATTTTAGTAGCTTATTTTATGTTTTTATTTTAAAAAGTGGTTTATGTATTTATATTCAAACAAGATGCATGAATAATTGCTATGTATAATTTCATTAGTTCACTCAAGTGTGTTATCAAAGATCTTATAAGTCTAAATTTCAAACTCTCTTAAAATTTATGTTTGTTACATATTTAAAAGTGATGATGTTGTTTTTAGGATTTTATTTACTGAGTAGAATAGTTTTTATATACAAATAAAACATATTTATAGAGGTATAATTACTATATTTTATAAGGTATATTTTTTGTTGGAATAAACACATTTCAATTAAAATTGAACATCTTTATAAATAATTTTTTTAGGCATAGCTATTGAAGCTATTATTGTTCTATATGATGAATATAATCTAAGGTTTTCTAAGAGGAGATTGGAGGGACCACCAAGAGGATGAATTATAATTTACATATTGAAATAGATATTCATTTATAAACTGGTTAAAATTATTGAGCATTTTTTTTTGTAAGAGAAGATCCTCTATTTTAAGTCATTTTATTTTTGAGTTCAACTCTTTGTAATTTTAGGTTTTCTTATAAGATTTGATATCAATAAAATGTGGTGTGGAAGTTATACCTCTTAACTCAAAATTGATAAGGGATAGGTTAAGGTTTTATAAGTGAATCATTTGCGGTGATTGGTAGATGTTACTAGGAATCAGTAACATAAGAATTGGGAGAAAAATAATCATGTAAACTTAAGAGAAGGAAATATAATGATTGCAAGTAATGTTTAATTAACAATACATGGTGACATTTTTTATGCATGGTAAAAATGGTTAGAGGAATCTTAAGTTTTTTATTAAGGGAAAACAAGTTTTGAGGGGACCAGAAACCTCGTACACTAGGTTTTAAAGGGACCTAAAACCCTCAAATTTTGCCAAGATCTGGAAACTACAAAGAAACTTCTTCCAAAAAGATAGGAAAATAAAATTTTTAGACAAAATCATCACATCTGGCTAATACCATCCAAAAGCTAGCACAACCACAAACAAAAAAAAGCCAACACCACACCTGCTAGCATCACAGCCTAGAGCATTAGATGAAGTCGATAGACTCCCACATCCAAACATCAGGGCTTTTTCGGGATCCCCTACCCATATTCAAAAAAATTAGGCAACAAAAGGCTAGCCCGGCCCTTAACCAAAAACACACACAAACTAAGTTGGGCCCTTCAAAACTATTAGCATCCAACCAAAGATAAGCAAGAGGGTTTTGAAAGGCTCCCTAACCTTCGAGTTGGATTTTACAATGTCTCCCAAAACCACCAAAAAATGAAACATAGCATGGGGGTTTTGAAAGGCATCCCTAACCTTAGAAATGGGTTTTGAGGTGGCTCCCAAAACCACAGGTCTGATGCCAACACCCTCGAAACAACTGATAACCGCACTTCCAACAGCAAAGCACCTATCCACCTCTATCCTCTATAGGATAGAAATACCCAGGCTGCACCACAACACCCAACTCCACCTCAATAGAAGGGGGGTTAACTCCAAAACCATCCATCTCCTCTGACAGAGAAGGATGGGCCACCTCAAAAAGGTAAATTGAAGAGAACCCAAGTTACAAAGAGACGACATGCCAAAAAATATTACTAGCAAAAACACAGCTGGATAGAAGAGAACAACCCGTCATCAAATATTCCACCAAGCTCCAGGGTAGAACAAAATCCAAAAGAACTAAAAGAAACCCCAAAGGGCCAGCCAGATCAATCAAAAGAAAGAGGGGAATGGGAATTGGAAGCAAACAATGCATCCCCACCCTCAAGGACTTAAACCAGGGTTCTAGAAAGGACAATGTCACCATAAGAAGGAACAAAGAAACATCAAACAACAAACCCCATCCCAAGGGGAAGGGAGAGAACACAAACCCTAAAAAAAAATAGATGCAAAAGATCCACCTGGGTCCCAAATCAAAGGGAGGGTCTTCCGAAAGATGCAATAGATCAGACCACACCAAGCCCAAAGACAGTAGTAGCAGCCTCTACGAAGAACGACAATAGAGTCGAGGAGAGGAGCAAGGCAACCCAACCAACTAGGGTGGGTAGCCAAACCCAAAGGGGCACACCACCAAGCGCAGGATCTAACCAAGCCGACCTCAACCAAACCCACCGACTCAACACCATGGGCCCCCAAGCCAACCACCAGAGTGGCAAAGAAAGCTGACTCCCCAACCCCATCACTGTTGACGAACACACCAAGAACCCCAACACAACAACCACTAACATGCTCTGAAAGAAGGAGCAGAGACTAGCGACCCATAACACAGGGACTAAGTGAGGCATCAACACCATCTACCACCCACTGCAGACCATCATCTACCACAACCACACCCACCTCCTCAGCAGGTCCATCTCCATCCTCCCCATCAGCCTCCCTTGTTGCGTTTTCACCAAAGGAAACCCTATCCCTCATCCCGCTTCGGCTCGACAACCGGCTCTCACTCACCATTTACCTATTCACACCTATCTTGAAAGAACATGTTACCAATCTTATCATGTTAGAACCTAATTATTAGAGGCATCTTAAGTTGATGATACTTAAAAATGGTCATATTATTGAGAAAGGAATAGGTTGAATAATATAGATTGTAGAAGAACAGTATTGGTGAAGTTATAGAATAAAGTACTAGAAGCTATAGATTATCAAATTATTTTTATTTTAGAAGAGGGGTGGTTTGTTGGTGGCAATATAATTTTTTATGTCTTTGATACTACAACATTCGATATAATATTAGTTAGCTAATGTTAGTGACTTAATCAAATGCTAATTAATGGATGATCTAGGTAATTATATAGAGAATTTTTCATATGATATTGAGATGGTGTTATTTTGTAAAGCATATTTTTGTAGAGAAATAAGTAATCCTTTGTAATTACATGAATTCTATTATTCTATTATTCATATAATTCATGATATAGACATTTTTTCTATGTTTTAATTAGAGTTGATTCCAACCAAGAAAACAATTGTATCATGTAGTCATCTATTCATGTTTTCATTTTTCTTATTTTTTTAATGTAGTTATATATTTATTAATTTTTATTATAATTATAGTATCTTATTTTTTTTGTTAAATTATGTCTTAATATAATTATATATCCTTTCGTAATTTACAGTCATGAACATTTTTTATATGATCTTCTTTTGTAATGTATAATGATATTCAAAATATTAATTTAATTACTATTAAATTATAAAAATGTCATTTCATTTTCATATAATAGGTCAAGGATGACTAGACTGAAAGCTTACCAAATAGAATCTCAATTAATTAAAATTTAAAATTTTATTAGTATAATAGTATTGTATTTATATAACATTATATATCTAAAGACATCATAACAAATCCTTACTATTATATATAAACCATTTATTGGGTGTACATAAAATAAACCTCTTATCAAAATGTTATTACTATTTTTTATGTGCATTTATATTTTTATAGATATAACTTATTATTAGTTTCTATAGATATTAGGTACAACATTTATTATAGTTCACAAAAATGAATTTAGAGAGTTTGTGGATTTGACTATTTAAGTTTCTTTTATCAATTTTTGACATCACACTAAGATTCATCAAATATGAGAAAATATAATGAGTTGTATTACAAAAACTTTTGAGATTGAGATAAGAGATAAGTGTGAATAATATGAGAAAATATAATTAGATAATGGAGGAGAGGGCTCAAACCCTTACACAACAACCATGTAGGAAGACAACAGGGAGGAACTCATAAGTAGTGAGACCACCAAAACCAAAAAGGGAGAAGATCCTTTTTGAAAGAGAGGCTTTTGACCAGAGTAGCTAACCAGTAGGAACAAGGGTCCCGAACCCACAAATGATCACATAATCAGAATGGAAAGGTTCAAGAAAGAACCTTGAACCATCTTCATGAAAAACCCCCTTGAACTAGAGCCAATGTAGCTAAGGGAATGTAAACTAACAATGGATTTTGAAAGGCTTCTTGCAACCTACTACCTTTAGGACCACCTTGAACAAACAATTTCTCATACAAGGACATAAACCATAAAGCTATGGAGGCATCCAGAAACCTAATGACCATAAAAACATCTAGCCATTCTAAAGAAACATTAAATAGTATAACCAAATAATGTACTATAGAAAAACAATCCAAAGGGTTTTGAAAGGCATCCCTAAACCTTTTACTAGTAGAAATCTCTACAAATATAACATAATGGACCACTTCAACAAGTCCACTCTTAGTAGTACCATTAACCTCAACAACCCCTACAAGCACAATATTCAGGTCCACCTGAATAGGCATGTTGTTAGTAGAGAAACTAGCTCAAGGTCCACACAAGGAGACCATCAAGAAAAGTTAGGAAGAAGCCCTTGCTGCAACCCCCCATCTCAATAGGAATAAATGTAATAGAGAACTCAATAGACTTGCCACAACAATCCATAGGCATAAACACCTCAACAATGAGTGCCACCTCATAAGACCTCACAAGAGGAAGAGGGGAGAAAAGGGTAAATGCATACACCCAAGAAGGGACCAATGCCACCCAAAAGAAGCCAAGGACCACCATAGTAACATGAATAAAAGGAAGTAGAGCCCTCTCTAGTAATGCCCATGTAGGGGAACGAGTTCTCAAGATGCAACCAAAGCCAACCAACTACAACATGTCCAAATCCAATAAGGATATTTTCATCCTCAAAATCTCGTGTATCCATAGGAACCCATAAACTCCCTCCTCCGAAGTAGAGAAGCACAAAAAAGGTCAGAACTAGAACTGAAAGGCCCTAAAAAAACACTTTATGTACAACAAAGAATAATAGTCAAAGGAGACACTTGTATCCCTTATAATTATCTATTAAATGTTATTAGTTATTGTGTTTTTTTATTTGTATATATCTCTATCTATATGAAATTTTATCAAGTTACTTGATCTATTATCATTTCATTCAATTTAGATACTTCACCTTGTAGAATGTACCATTTTTTGTCAATTAAGATTGGTAGGATGGATTTAATATAGATTAATTCTTATTATTTTCTTTCCAAAAAAATATTTCTATAACAAGAACATGGTCATCATTAAGGTACATGTGGTTTTTGATGTTAGAGGATTGTCTTGAAATGTTAGAAGTTGAAATCCACTCATGGTTGATATCAAAACTACTTGATTTTTGTGCTAATGGAATAACTTATTTTATGTGTAAGTATCTACACAAGAATAATTAATCTTAAACCTAAAAAAATGAGAAAAATGTCTATGAGACATATGGTGGATAGGACGATATTTTTAATCCTAGAAAATAATTTAAAGGTACATTTGAGGCCATTTTACAAATGATTTTAATAATTTTATTAGAGATGCAATCAATGAATGGGAGGATTGAAAATTGAGACATAGTAGAACCATCATCATTTAATTTGAAGCTATTCCATATTTTAGCTTATCTAAATGATCTAGTGATGTACTTATTGTGGTATCCATCCTAATGAATGACAAATTAATCCAAAATATTTATGCTAAAATAATTACTAAAATAAATGCATAAGATCTTTAAATTCATCTTCTATAAAATTATTAATATAAAAATGTATACAACAAAAACTTAAAAATACAACCAAACCTTATATTATGCTTTCTCTAAGTAAATTTTTTTCAACAAAGAAGAAACAACCAATTAAACTTATTACACTCATTTCTTTCTTCTCTTAAAAAGTACAGTAGTAATATGATTAAAAGTAAAAATAAAAATACAATAAGAAGGTTTATTTTCTCTTATTTATTAGTAAATGGTGGATAACTTGAACATTTTGAGTGAGGGTGTGCTATATATGTTCTTTTTCCCACTACTACTATCAAAACGAGAGTATTAAAAAATATTATTAATATTGTTGTATGTAGAGAGAATTTTTTGTAATTTAAACAACAACAAAAATGGTACATTCTACAAGGTGAAGAATGTAAATAGAATGAAATGATAATAGGCCAAGTAACTTGATAAAATTTCATATAGATAGAGATATATACAAATAAAAAAAAATCAATAACTAATAGCATTTAATAGATAATTATAAGGGATACTAGTGTCTCCTTTGTCTATTATTCTTTGTTGTACATTTGCTCTTAATTTTGTTGTATATATTTTCCTAATTAATACAAGATAAAGTATTTGAATCCAATAAAAGGATAGAAACTAAGTAAATTAATAAAATGTCACATAAATAAATAGACACAAAAGCTTTTACAATCTTTTGAATTTTGTTAATAGATAATCACAATAAAATAAAAGTCTCTTGTTCATTTTCTTACTCTTTGATGTACATTTTGATTTGTTTTTGTATGTAATTTTTTTTTGGTATGTAATTGTAGTAAATAATAAAAGGTAGAGTATGTGAACCTAATGAAAGGATGATAAATCAAGCAACCTGAATTTTTTTCACATAAATAGTTGTTTATATAGTCATACACAATAAATTTTAACATCTTTTAAATTCTAGTAGTTGATAGTTATAAGAGATAAATGTGTTTCATTTGTCTATTAACATTTTTTTTACATTTACTTTTGATTTTATTGTATAAATATGTCCTAACTAATATAAGGTACATAATGTGAACTCAACAAAAAAATCATAGATCAAATAATTTGAAAAAAAAATTATATTAATAGATTGACATAATAATTTTTAACATCTTTTAAAAAAATTAATAGATAAAGAATAAAGATGTCACCTTTGTCTACTTATTTGCTTTTTACATTTACCTTTTAAGTAAATTATGATAAGAAAACCAATAAACTGACAAAATTTCACATTAAAAGATAGATGAAATACTCAGAGACATACGTGAAAAACATATCTTTAAAACAAGATTATGCTCAGGCCAAACACAACTGATACCTAATCATTCTGTATATCTATGAGTTGTCAAAGAGAAAACACTAATATCTAGAATGGAAGCATTATAGCCTTTAACAAGAAAACAAATGTGCAAGATTGATTTTTCAAGCAGGAAACTTTTAGAAGATTCAAGTTGAAATTTGATATTGAGTGTAAAGTAAATTTGAGGAGATGAAGCTGATGTTGGAATAGCCTAAAGTGTAGAAAAGCAAATTTCTATGATGTCCAAGTATAAGCAAAACTTTCTACATTCCAAAATACTTATATTCATATCAAATCAGTCTATGGACAGTGAAAAGATATATATCTGTTCTCACTTATAATCTTATGAAACAATTGTGAGTAAACAAATACCAAACACAATGCACAGTCTGTTCTTCTGAAACATTGGGACTGAATCCATCATTATTGATAAAATGACGAGACTGAGAACCAGAATAATTTGATTATTAAGAAGAAGAAACAGATTAGGTGGTTGAGTAGATGACCCAGGAAGCAGATTTACATAGGAAAGGCATAGCAAAGAAAATAACATACGATGCTTGATTTTTATTAGGGTTCCAAATTGGTGTTTCACGAGGCATATTTGTGAATTTCCAATTTCCCATAATCTGAACATCATATACATTATATGCAGAATGAACAGTGGGCAACTTGATGCAACTAGTTCTGTGATTATAACACGGACAACCAGACATCTTATTGATCCAACTCTAGCAAAAGAATATATGCATGCATTCAAGAAATTATCCAAGGACACGATCCGCTTACCGAATTTGATAAATTACAGGCGTTGCAGGGATATGATATGATATGATTTCCTTTCCTCACGCTTCCTTCTTCGGATCATTCGTGCATCCTTGAAAATCTGACTGCAACTCCAGTTGAAGCCCATTAGAACTACTACTGACGGCATTAACATGACACATGAACTGTTGGCGGCAAGCTTGGCATGTTATTTCAAGTCTGGTTTCATCAATCCTGCGGGTGGCTTGTTCTTTGAGCTGCTGAGCATGGGCCAGTTGTGCTCGAGCCTGTTCTTGTAATCTTTTTGCAGTGGCAAATTCTGCTTCGGCCAATTCGATCTGTCTCTTGGCCAAATCTCTGGCCTGCTCAGCAGAAGCCTTTTCCTGAGATGCCTGTCTGAGTTGTTCTCTCGCCTGTCTTTTCAGAAGCTCAGCTCCTGCAATGTCGCTCTGAGCTGAGGGCATTTCTGTTTTGCTCCCCAGAGATTCGGTGGCTGCGTTTTGCTGCCCGGATATCCATGGCAGATAGAGCAGGCTTGAATCCCGTCTGACCATCATTTGAGCAGGTGCCCAGAGCATTTCAGAGGATGACTGGTTTCTCTGGCTGTTATTTCTTCGACCTACAAAACTGGCAGCTCCTGTAACCATGCCTGAGGGATCTCCGTTCTTCATATGTGTTCCCGTTTCTTCATGGTCTACTGGTTTCCAGGAACTGATATCTTCAGGGAGCGTGAGCCTTTTTGGTCTGCGGTCTGTTCTCACTGGTGATTTGATCTTGTAGTCGGTTCTTAAGCCAATAGAGAGCTGCAGCCCCGGAGCATTTTCGAACATGTCTTCTTCTGAGGTAGATGAACGGATTGGTTCAATGGGTGCTGAGGGAGAATGGGTAATTGGGATTTTTATATGATCTCTAAATAGTACTGCAGCGCCTACATTGGTTACAGCCCCTTGGAGTGTTGTTTCTGATGTATTGGGTTTGTTCTTTGCAGGGAGGAATTGACGCTCTCTCTGATTCACTTTCAGCCAGGCTTGGTCCTGAAACTTTGTGGATTCAAATGGCCTTCCGGCTGATGAAATCCCGGACCTGTTGGCGCTGAATGTGTCGTTGGAACTGCTGGTTCTTCCTGTTAAGGATGGCAGGCTTGGTGGATCACTGTACCCAAAAGTTGCTCTTTCCTTAGCGGCGTTGCAATTGTCTTGGTGTTCTATGAAGCTTTCCACTCTACAAAAAGAAAAGCCAACGGTTTTCAATGTCGGTTGGTGGACAAGCGGGTCACACATCCATGTTCATAGTCAATGCAATTAACAGCTACAGAAGGGAAATGAACATAATTGCAGAGGAGCCATGCCATGCACTCAATTTCAGTTTTCTATGTACTTAAAAGCCCTAAAATGGCTCCATAAGATTGGCCAGAACACATATATAAATAAATACATACATATAAATAGATACCTAGAGAAAACTCTAAAAGGATTTGTTCTTATATATACATCCATATATGAACAAATACCTGGAGAAAACTCTGCCACAGTCACAGGAATGTCCTCTGGTACCACAGGTCTTGAGGTGGGCTTTGTAATCGGATTGAACAGCATAGCCCTTAGAGCACTTCTCACACTTCCATTGCTTCTCGATGCTGTGTTTCCTCCTGAAGTGTTTCTTGATGCCAACCAGGTCTCCAAGAGCATGGCACGGATCATTGTGCAGGCAAGTTGGATCTGGACACACATACACCCGTTTGCGAATTTCCGGTGTGGGTCTTTTCAAGAGCTTCCATGGCACTTTGTGCCTGCGCCTGTGCATCTGCAGATTTTGATCTCTCTGGAAGCCCTGGTTGCATATCTCGCATACATATCTATCGGATTCCATTAACGTCTTGGGCGACAATGCCACCACCTCTGCATCGGGATCTGCTCATCACAACAACAACAAAAACAACCAATTTTATGAATAAATACATACACATATACATATATATAAACGCATCAAATTTACGGTCCTAAACAAGACTTGAGGAAGCAAATTAGAAAAGGAAAAGCAAACCGTACCAGGCGTTCCTGCAGGACGGCGTTTCCGTTTGTTGTTGTTGTTGTTATTGGCGGCGGCGGAGGAAGAAAGCTGAAGAGGAGACGAGCAATTGAATCCCGGAATGGATTGGATATGATGAGACCCAGAAGTGCCCGAGGCAGCTGTTCCAGGCGAGGGCAAGGCCGTCATATTTGACAAACTAAGAGCCACCTCCAAAGAGGGCTTTAGCAGAGAGCACAGGGAATTACTTAATGCATGCATACATACCCACAAAGAAAGAAAGAAAGAAACAAACTTCTTATTCAAACATGGCTCCTTATTGTATCAATCACTGATTGCCTAGGCTACCCAAACATACTAAACAAACTTCTTATTGAATCATGCTTCGTTATTATATCAATCTCTGATTACCTAGGCTACCCAAACATACGAAACAAACTTCTTATTGAATCGTGGCTTCCTTATTCTATCAATCTCTGATTGCCTAGGCTACTACCCAAACATACAACCAAATACAGTAGTGATACCCATCAGTCATCTAATCCCAAGCATGTATATATATACATATAAAACAATAGTGGCAAGATGAAGAGATTAAATAAAGGAATGAGATGAGCTCCAGGCATGGACAGAAAGAACCCCACGCTGGCCAACTGTATTAGCACTCGCCACCAGAATTAGTGGCCCTATTCATAGCCTGCAGGCTTTGCAACTCTTATCATAATTAGCCCCTGAAGGAAGGAAGGAAAAAAACTCTGGGATAAATAGCAAAACGGCTTTATGGTTTGGATTATAATGCTAATGAATAAACCAAAAAGCCAAATGTCTGTTCTGTAAAAGTAGAAAGGAGCGAATAATATATATACCTATATGCTTTGTGAAGCTCACCGGGAGTTGAGATGGCGGTCTAAATTTTTTTCAGTCTGGCACTAGGAATTCCTCTATTTGGCTTTGTTGGACTGACCCGTTAAACGGACTGCTTGGATTAGCGGGCCCGTTGCATAATTTTATGCCTTCATGCAATTTTGTTGTCGTACTAACGGATGCCCTACGCAGACAAAAGCACGTATTAGAAGGAAATAATAACCCGTCGAGAGAACAAAAGCTCCTTCCACGAGGAACAAATTCACCCGCACGAAGACTCATTTGTAACGAAAACCGCTCCGAGTCTGTGCACGTGCGGAGGCCATTATGATATTTTAAAAAACCCTGGTCGTCGACGACTCGACTGCTTCCCTCGTTAACAGAAAACCATCCTTTGGATACTAACTAGTAGTTTGGGAATAAAAAAGATTTCAATGACGTTGATGACATCAAAAATCCCAATTTCATTATGTTATCTTTACATATTTTCATTGTCACATTTCTTATTAGCTATGGACTTGCGAGTTGGATTGGAAAAAGGTTATTTATGAGATGGAATCAATAGTTTTGGTTTTTCTTTTCAATAATTGGAAATCTTCTCAAGTCTTCTTGAAAGTTGGTTTTTTATGTGGGTCAGATTCTTCGTATAGATTGAAATTTTGATTCTATCTTTTTAAATCATTAGTACAAATAGAGTTCCACAATCCATGTCAAAAATTACATCTTGTTTTTAGATTTGATTGTGTTTGAACTTTTGGATCAACGTTTCGGGTCACACTCTCTGAACCATCATCAAGATGAAAGAAAGAGAGTTTAAGGAGATGCAAAATGTTCACACTTCATGAACCATTTTGCATCTCCTTAAACTCTCTTTCTTTCTCATGAACCATTTTGCATCTCCTTAAACTCTCTTTCTTTCATCCTGATGATGGTTCACAAAGTGTGACCCGAAAAATTGATCCAAAAGTTTAGACACAATCAAATCTAGAATCAAGAAATAATTCTTTAAATCATACTCCTCATTAGTGGAATGCTATTGCTGATTGTTTGGCTAAATGGGCATCTGATGTTGATGGCAGTTGGAATGTTATGGGTTGCGGATCTCTTTCTTCAACTTATTGCCCCAAACTTCTTTCACCCCCCTTCAACCAGATAATTTTGTATGTTTTTCTCACTGATTATAGAATTTCAAATGAACCATTACTTAATGCATGAACCATTTTGCATCTCCTTAAACTCTCTTTCTTTCATCCCGATGATGGTTCACAAAGTGTGACTCGAAAAATTGAACCAAAAGTTTAGACACAATCAAATCTAGAATCAAGAAATAATTCTTTAAATCATACTCCTCATTAGTGGAATGCTATTGCTGATTGTTTGGCTAAATGGGCATCTGATGTTGATGGCAGTTGGAATGTTATGGGTTGCGGATCTCTTTCTTCAACTTATTGCCCCAAACTTCTTTCACCCCCCTTCAACCAGATAATTTTGTATGTTTTTCTCACTGATTATAGAATTTGATCACAAAACTAACTATTATCCCAATTTTATGTTATCTTTAATTTTTTTCCATTATCGGATCTCTTATTGGCCTCGGAGAAAGTTTGCGAATAGGGCCGGAAAAAAGTTATTTGTGAGATGGATTCAATTGTTTTGGTTTCCCTTTTGAATTATGGGAAAACGCCTCAAGTCTTCTTGGAAGTTGGCTCTTTATGCGGGTCAAATTCTTTGCCTCATTTGAAATTTTGATTCCGTCTCTTTTACTCATATTCCTCACGAATGATATGTTGTTGCTGATTGTCAAGTTAAATTAGTTTCTATATTAGTTATAATTAGAATGTTATAAATTGAAAATCTCTTGCTTTAACTCACGGCTCGCAACTTCTTTTACTCTTTCCAGTTGATAGTATTTAATTTTTTTTCTTAATGATTTTAGATTTTGATCACACTAATCCTTACTTCCTCAAATTACTCGTATAGACTGCCCAACTTTAAAAAACAATGTTCTGTTTAGAGAGATAATGAGTAAAATGCCCTTGGGGTGGTTTCTTGTGCATATGAATGAATGTGAGGGGTTGAAGGTCAAAGTCCATATTGCTTACGTTGGCATTCTGTGGTGTGTTTCACATCAGGGTGGTCAGACAAATTTATTATGAAGCACAGAGACGTATGATGCGCTTATCCTTTTGTCTTTATACTTATGGATGGGCTCTGCCATTGCCGGCCTTCACAGAGCGTAGATCCTTTCCCCATCTACTCTCCCCCTAATACAAACAAAATTCCTACGTGGACTGTTTTCGGTCGATTCCTTGCATGAACTTGTGCGTGAGATATGACTTGGGGATTGATTACGCGGCCATTTTCGCAGACCTAGCTTTGTTACTTTAGTCGTCATGAGTATCACAATTACAGAACTAGATGCTGTTTTGTGGGTTCCGTTAAAGAGTTTTTCTCCTGAATTGTTACGGTCGGAGAAGATTTAACGAGTTAAATCTGCAAAAATGTATCATTGAGATATTAATAAGAAGCACGAGATCCTCCATGAGTATGTGACCTGTGATGAAAGCCTTTTTCTCGAGTGTCTTGTTGTCTCATGGGTAGGGCCGGGTGGGGTTTTTTATTCTTGCTGAATTGTACGACCCTCAGCGGTGCTCAATAATTGATAAGCTAATGCTCTGCCTTCCATTCCACAAGGACGTCAGCTTTTAGTTATATATTTGTATCTTTATAAAGACTACTGATGACATATTCATCATGGTAATGATAATACCCATCTTGACATGTGATTCTGCTTTACAACGCTCTGTGATAAAATCAATACTATTTGCAAGTGGTTAAATAAATATCCATGTTTGTTTCAATTGTGGTTTACCATTTCGGAAAGTATGTCATTGAAAGGAAAATGGTCCTGCCAAAGGAACTTGTAGTTTGGGAAATTATGATCTCACAAACTTCCACAGTTAACTTTTCCTATTCACTTTCCATATTTGGTGTGCAAAGGAAATACAGTGGAAGATGTGGACATGGAGACGGTGATGGTGATGGTTAAGAGTATATAAAGTGTCATATGGTTAAGATGTGTAGACAATTGTTTATGAAAGTGGGTTTTGATGGTATAATATTTTTACTATTAAGGTGTATGGTAAGTCATAAAGTATAGAAATTGTGTGGATTGTTGGGACTCAAATTATTGAATTATGGATAGATAAAACTGATAAAAAATCCCTTCTAATTCCATTTCTTTATCTCTATTCAAGAATTAAATCTAAATCAATTTATTTTCTCATCCCAAATCCTTTGAAGACAACTGTGGATAATGTGTGAGAATTAAATATATGAATGAGCATGATTAATATTAGTCAGGAGGCCTATAATTGAAACCATTTATGGGCCCTTAAAAGGCAAATGCCTAGATTATAAGAATACAAAATTTTCTTTTGAAAAGAGGAGTATAAAATTGACATTTGAAAAGGAATGGTGGAGGATGTAAGAAATGTTTGAGACGAATGCATGATTCCCTATAAGTTTTAAATAATACTTACTTTGTAGTACAAATATTATAAGAAATAATTTCTAAGTACTAAATGCATGTTGTTTTAGTTAATGCAGAGGAAAATGGAAAGCTAGTGTACCAAAAAATAGCAATAGGAAACACTAAAAGGACATAGGACCGGTCCTTCCACACATGATCATTATTCTTCTTTTGTGATGGAAGAGCTTTACCTTTTAATTCAAAGGTCCTTTTCAAGTGGCTTAAAAGTTCAATGCAATTAATAGAAGTGGGGGTGGTTTGAGAAAGTGGGAGTTTGGGAGTTTGGAATTTAAAGTAATATGTGTCTCTTCTATGCTTTGGACATTCAAACAATTTGTGTTTATAATAATCAAAATTAAAAGTAAGTTCTATAATAATAGATAAAACAGAAGAAAATTTTGAAAGTTATGTATCAATTTTTATAAATTGTTTAAGTTTATTCTTGTTCCAAACCAACAATATATTTTTCATTCTATTCAAATCCTTACCTACTTACCCGACTAAAATAAATCATCATGATCAACAAAGAAGAATCTCTTCTATATCTTATTTTTCATGCTAAGTTTTTAAATCATAGTTATTAGAAAGGAAGATAATAACCACATGTGCAAGAGCAAGATAGCATTGGAGAATCGGTAGCTATCAGATCTAATATTTGAAAGGAAAGTGAGTTAGAGGTCCCAAACTTAGTGGGTGACCATTTGCAGGGCCCTCCCATGGTCCTAATTCAATGATGGTCTCACTAGCTCAATCCTCGATTCGTATCATTTGTTCCTTTCTGGCATTATTTTCGCAGCGTCCTTTCTTAGCACCTAACTTGAGTATAGTCATGAAGTTAATATTATAGAGCTTTGCCCAAACACCCACGTGCACCTGAGAAATACGATTTGATTGCCACAGAGTGCATATATCAATGGCATCATTTGTTCTTTCTTTCGATCTCTTCTATTGGAGAGAAGATGCCAAGCAAAGATCGCCACTATCTGAGTCACCATCAACACTTAATCATCAATGCACCTAACAAAGCTGTATCTTTCTAGGAATCCATATAATTAACGCTTTAAGAAACTTCCTCATGCCATTACCAGTGAAACAAATAATGACCCTTCTTTTAGCACTCCATCTTAATAAGAAAAGGTATATCAACCAATCTTTTGCCTTTAAAACTCTGTATCCAGCTCGTGTACGTTGACCTGAATATATTAAAATAAAAAAAAACACACATCCCCGGTCGATAGATTCCACATGCTACACCCATTCTCTGGTTATTCAATAACAAATAAACAAATTTACTCTTTCAGAAGCAATAACAAATATTTATTCTTCTTTTTAATTGTACTGGATGAATCGATAAAAGATTCTTTGGACGAGTTTTTAAATAATATTAATACTGGTGAAGTTGAATGTTTCTTAATGAGTTCATCATGGATTAAGTCTCATTGAATGCAATATATGGACATCATAAAAGATGAGATCAAGATATGTCGAGAGATCAATCAACAAAATAGATACTGAAAAAGTTTTTCATCTAAAAACCCATATTCTTATGTCCATAATTAAAAATCCTTTGAAATCTTCTATGAAATAGATACATACATACATAAATAAATAAATAATCAATCTTCATCTTAAGAGAAATGAAAACGATGATGAAATGCATGATAATAATCTTCTTCTTTCCAATGCCAATAGATAAATGGATAAACATTCTTAGATCTATCTAAATCTAGTCTTCATGAAGTTGAATAATTATTAATGAGTCTACAAGGATCAAGTCTTGTTGAGTGCAAGGTCACAACATTTTAAGTGATAAGATCAAAGATTATGTCCTCGACGGATTTGATCAACTAGATACACCTCAATCCTTGACACTTAATCGAAATAATTCCAATCTAAGAACCCATACTTTTATTTTAGATACTCTTCCTTTTATGTCCAAAGAGCATTTAATGGAATAGATACTCTTCAGTCCTTAACTGCTAGCCGAAGAGGTTTCAACCTAAAAACCCATACTCTTATATGCGATAGTTAAAAATCTTTTGTAAATGATATAAAATCTTCTATGAATGAAATACATACATACATAAATAAATAAATAATTTGAAGAGAAATGAAAACAATGATGAAATGTATCACAATAATCTTCTGCCCAATTTCAATGGATAAATGGATAAACATTCTCGACTCTATTTAAATTCAATTCTTGGTGAAGTTGAATGGCTCTTAATGAGTCTATAGGGATCAAGTCTTGATGAATGCAAGGTCACAACATCATAACTGATGAGATCAAAGATTGTGTCCGAGATGAATTTGGTCGAGTGGGTACACCTCAATCCTTGACTCTTAATCTAGAAACCCATACTCGTATATGCAGTAGTTAAAAATCTTTTGTAAATGATATAAATCTTCTATGAATGAAATACATACATACATAAATGAAAATGACGATGAAATGTATCATAATAATCTTCTATCCAATTTCAATGGATAAATGGATAAAACATTCTTGACTCTATTGAAATTTAATCTTCATGAAATTGAATGGTTCTTAGCAAGTCTGCAGGGATCAAGTCTTGATGAGTGCAAGGTTACAACATCATAATTGATGAGATCAAGATTGTGTCCGAAATGAATTTAATCGAGTGGGTATACCTCAATCCTAAGATTGTTAAAAATTCTTTAGAGAGATATATAAAATAAATAGATAGACACATGATCATAATCTTGATCTTAAGGAAAATGAAAACTATGATGAATGGCATGATAATAAAGATTCGTGAGTATAAGTACCCGGGCCCCTGTCCGTTTAAGTGAGCCGACCACTGAACTGAACAGTTGCAGAGGGACGTGGGCGTTACTGTAGGAGGAGAGTGACAAGAGGTTCACTCACGGTGCACACTAGCCCTAAACCAGATAAGCCCTAGAAACAACCAGGGTGACGTTTGTAGATAAGATGATCGACTACTTGCAGAGAAAAAGGGTGAAAAGTTGTGTCTGGCCTGTAGCTTTTGCCTCTTTACGCCCAATTGCAATCCCTAACAGTGTTGTGAAAGACATTCGGTGTATCTGTCAGCCTCCAGATATAAAAAGAGATGACGGCCATCAGACCACCTCTTTCTATCCCATCTTTTCTCCCTTTGCTTTATTTTGCATATTATGCTTCACAGCTAAGGAGTGGTGTCTGGATGTGTTTATAGTTTTCGATAAATATTCCTATACCAGATAACGCCCAACGACACAGAAAGCAAGTAAAAATTTGTAAGCTGGAAGTGCAGCATTAAATTTGCTACAAATGTGATGGCTTGGCGGATTAATCAACAAGAGACAAAAGGACTTGCTATTCCTTAACCATCTTTCAACAACTAGTGGACAAGAACAAAATACGTTGCTGATGTGACTGAAAATGTAGACTTCATTAAAACAAGAAAATTAACTTAAAATATTTGTGGCCTTTTGATGATAGCCTATTGGGGAAAGGTGACTACTCTTGCCCAGACTTTCCCGTGATAATAATAATGCAAGAAAAACAAAATCCTATCCAAACATGAATGTCCAAAAATTTTGGACCTTCCCTTGAGAATAAATTAACCTGGGTAAATTGAAACAAAATATAAATCAATGGGAATCTTCCTAACTAGGATCAATCAAGACTATCTTTCATATATGAGAAAATAAACTATTTCTATATAAAAATGGTTTAATATTCCTAGCAATAAGGAGGAATGAAATGTAGGGTTTATAATTTTTTAATGAGACAAATATTATTTAATTTTTACTCATTTAGATTATAATTTACATGTTGTTTATAAAGTTTTTGTTTTTATTAATTATAACATTTATTTAGATATTTGAATAAATCTTAATTTTTGAGTGAAATATTATTTACTTTCATTGTAATATATTCATAACATTTATTTTCTAAAGTTATCATCCAAAATATGTGGGTTATTCTTCACCTAGGTCATTGAAAAAGTATTTTTCCACAAAGATATGATTGAGATGTGGGTACACTTCTATGTATTGGCTATATATTCTCTAATGACAAGGATCAATCATGCCCAATAAATATTCTTATCTCTTTGACCAAATATCATTATGAATTTCAATGTGCCAAAGTTTGACAATTTTCATTATTAATAAATTCCATCACCATTAACCTCTTATATATATTCCACAATCTTCATTTAATATTTAAATTATACATTTTCTAATCTTTTCACTTTCTATGGATGTATCACAAGGACTTGAATTACCCTCTTTTTATGGATGTTATACATTATTTCATTCAGGTTTTTTAATAGAGATGAGAAATTTGTAGTTGCTATACAAGAATTGCATCTTCTTGGAACTCATATAGGATGAAATCAAGTGAGTATAGCTCTTTTTGGTAAAGAGGAAGCACAAATTGGAGTTTTGAACTTATATTCTCTAGAGTTGTATTTATACCCTAGTGTGAAAGATTAAAAAATATTAAAATTTATGCAATTAACTATAGATTAATTTGGTTGAGTATACACTGGCTAATTTAAAATATAAATGTGTACATATTTATTTCATACATAGAGCATATATTTTAAACCATTATACAATAATTATATCAACTTGTCATATATAATAATTAGCATCTCATTATATCTTCTCTTTATACGATAGCCTTCTCAACTATAAATGCACTTTATTTTCTAATTTATGATTTTAAATGTATACCACTATATGTTTATTATATTAGATATGTAGGGTAGGGCCCTAAGCCCAATACATATAATTTAACAAAGAAAAATATAGAAACATAGAAATTGCAAGACTGGCACCCTAGTGAGAACTCTATCTATATGAAACATAAATATGAAAAAAGCTAACATAGAAAATATACCTCCAATATTGAATCAAATAGTCCATAGACTCCTTCCATGTAGTCTTCTATTGAGAATTATTTGAATTCTTTTTTCTAGATTCTTATGTATCCTTCACACTACCCTGCTTCTGGACACTAATTATTGATTTTTGACTACCCTATAATAGTGCCTATAAAATATTTCTTTATTATCCCATCAGTGACATTCACAAGTTTGCCAAGAGAAATATCAATTTTCTTTACCCCAGATTCATAATTACTGATAAGAAAAAGAAAATATCATTAACTTTATAAGTTCGACTCAATTTCTATTCTTGCATATATTTTTGGCCTCTCCCATTTTTCTTTTGACAATAGTGACATATGGCTTAAGGGAGTCAAGTGTTTGAGTTTTGGTTAAAATGAGATGTTGATGTGTTTTTATTGATGTCAACATGTTTTGGTTGTCATTAGTGATTAGTTGGTATATTTGATATTGAGTTTCTTGTGCAGTTGTGTTGACAGATTTTCTCCACATATCTTCTATGTTGTACATCTATTCATGCTGCTTGGATATGTTATGTTGGCATTTTCATGAAGATTGCATTAATGATATGTTATGTTGTCATTGATGTCAATTAACCGGTAATGATATTGTTGATATTGTTGTAATATTGTTTTGTAACCGGTAGGAAGAGCTAGTGAAGGAAACTATAACCGAAAGCATTGTGAAATGAAGTTTTACTTATGTTAGTAAAAGCATTTGGATGTTTATGAGTTTGAAGTTGTTTACTATTATTTTGTTGTAACAGTGAACCATGTTATCTTGAGAGTTTTTATCTTGACAGTGATATTGCATTGATAGTTCTAAGTTTACTTTAAGAGATTGATTTTGAGATTGGTGAAATTAGTATCAGTTTTTCTATCTACCGATTCACCCCCCACCCTCTCAGTAGTTGATCAGATTATTTTTCTTTCATCATGCCATCAACTGGTATGAGAGCATATCAAATCCTCTAAGGTCTAAGCCTAACAACTTAAGGTAAAGATCTTGCAGAACATGATGAAGAAAGAAGGTCTGAGTTTAATAGAGAGAACTATAGGATATGGAGTGACATAATGAAAATTTATATCAAGAGTCTTGGAAGCCAGTATTGGGAGCATGTCAATACTCAATATGTTGCACCTACTGGGATTTTGACTATTGATCCGAAGAAAGAGCAACAAGAAAATCATCAAGCATTAGAGGCTATTATCAATTCTTTGTCTGATGCAAAGTATGTAGACGTTCATGGTCTAGAGACTGCATATGAGGTATGGAAAAAAATTGAAGAGATTTATAGCGGTGATGAACATGTTAAGATCACTAAAGAAGAGAGTCTAAGAGGAAAGTTTGATGACATGCAGATGGCCGAAGGTGAGAATATCCAGCAGTATGGTCAAAGGATAAAAGAGAGTCAGTGAAATTAAGAGTGCAGGAGGTAAAGTGGAAGATGCCACAGTGATTAGTAAGGTACTGAGAACCCTACTACTGGTCTATGCTATCCGAGTTGCAGCCATTCAGGAGGTAAAGTCTATTGAAAAAACTAAGGTAACTCTTGACTCCATCATTGGCAAGCTTACTACTTTTGAGTTAAATGGTTATGATGGTAGTGTACAGAAATCTGAGTCTTCATTTAGAGCCTCTGTTTCTAACCCATCTATGAGGAAAAGTAGAGATGCCCGTCACAATTATGAACCTAGATCCAGTAGAGAAGATGATGATGAAGACATTTTAGTTGAGCTTGAAGCATTGTTGGCCAAGCGGTTGCCCAGAGGTATAGGTAAATATAGAGGTAAATTACCTTTGAAATGTTTTGCATGCAACAAGATTGGACCCTTTTCTACTAACTATCCTAATGGTGATAAACACAAATGAGAGAAATTCAAGAAGTATAAGGGTAAAGGCAAAAGAGATTGTCTTATTGCTATTGATGGTGGTATCACTGATGAGGAATCTGATGGTGATGCTAATGAAGACATTGTGTTTGTAGCCATTAAAGAGGAGATATTTGATCAGAAGGCGTTAGTATCCAAGATGGATAACTCTGATGATTGGATCATTGATAGTGGTTGTTTACATCACATGACCGATGACCAGAGAAAATTTCTTTCTTTGAAGGAGTTTGATGGCGGAGTTGTAAGATTTGGTAATGACTCACCCTGCATGGTTAAAGGTAAGGGAACTATTTCTCTTAATGGAAAGAGTAGTGCAGATGATGTCTATTGGGTTGAAGGTTTAAAGCACAATCTTTTGAGTGTGGCACAACTCAATGACAAAGGATACCCATTGGAGTTTAAGAACGGTATGTGCAAAATCTATGGGAGCAAATGTGAATTGATTGCAACCGAGAAGCAAACTAAAGGTAACCTGTTTCACCTTAATCCTAAATTCAACAACTATTTAATTGCAAAGATAGATGATAGTTGGCTTTGGCATAGGATATTTTGTCATATAAACTTTGATAGCATTGTTAAAGTGAGTAATTCCAAGACAGTGAGAGGTTTTCCTCACTTGAACAAACCGATTAATGCTCTATGTAAGGAATGTCAGTTGGGAAACATGACATCCTCAACTTTCAAGAGCAAATATTTTTCAGCAAAACATTTGTTAGATTTGGTTCATACAGATCTTTATAGACCAATATGGATAAAAATTATTCAAGGTGACAGATATTTTATGATCTTCATTGATGATTTCTCAAGGATGATGTGGGTCACATTCTTGAAGGATAAGACTGAAGCTTTTAGTAAGTTCAAGGCATTCAAGGCCTTAGCTGAGAAGGAGAGCGGTAAAAAGATAAAGTGTCTGAGAACTGATCAAGGCAATGTATTTACTTCTAAGGAATTCACTAGGTATTGTGAAGAAAATGGTATCAAACGTCAGCTTTTTGCACCGAGGACACCAAAGAAGAATGGTATCGTAGAGAGAAACAACCAGTCAATTGTTGAAGTTGCTAGGATGATGTTGATACAAGGAGGTGTTGCAAAAATGTTTTGGAGAGAAGCTGCAATCACAGTTGTCTACACTATGAACCAAATTCTGGTAAAGAGAGGTAAGGACAAGACTCCTTATGAATACTGGTATGGAAGATCACTTAATGTTAGTTATTTCAAGATATTTGGTAGCAAATGTTTTATTAAGAGAGGTGATTATGTTAGCAAATTTGAGGTTAAAAGTGATGAAGGTATATTTCTTTGTTATTCCACCAAGAGTAAGGCCTACAAGTTTTTTAGCAACCAGACACAAAGAACTATTGAGAGTGTTGATGTTCGAGTGGATGAATATCGTGAAGTCTCAGAGGAAACCAGTTTGGAGAAAAAGGATGAAGATCCTTGCATTTTGTTTTTGGAACCAGAAACTATGAAATCTTAAACCAGTAAAGCAAATACTGATGTACCAGTTTAATTGGAATAGATAAATTCAGAAGAAGATGATGATAATGAAGAAGCTGAACCTGAATATAATGATCATGTTATTCCAAGATATGTGAGACTGAATCACAATCCTCAACAAATTATTGGGGATAAGGATGTTGGAGTACTAACCGGAAGAAGAATCAAAGAGAATTCTTGCATGATCTCCACTATTGAACTAAGAACTGCTAAGGAAGCATTTGGTGATGATCATTGGGTTAAAGATATGGAGGAGGAATTAGATCAAATTGAGAAAAACAACACTTGGACCCTACTACCCCGACCGGTAAATAAAAATGTGATAGGTACTAAGTGGGTATTCAGGAACAAGTTGAATGAAGATGGTGTTATAGTTCACAACAAATCTAGGTTAGTTTGTAAAGGTTATGCACAAGAGGAAGGAGAAGATTATGGTGAGACTTTTGCACTAGTGGCAAGACTCGAATGTGTCAGAAGTTTACTTGCATTTGCAACACATAAGAAATTCAAGGTATACCAGATGGATGTTAAGTCAACATTTTTGAATGGGATACTGGAAGAAGAAGTATACATTGAGTAGCCAGATGGTTATGCTCTAACTGATAAGAAAGACATGGTATGTAGATTGCATAAGGCTTTATATAGATTAAAGCAGGCACCAAGAGCAAGCTATGAAAGGCTTCATACACATCTGATGAAGATAGGCTTTCTGAGAACCAGTGATGATAGTAACATATATCTCAAATCTGAAGGAGATAAAATATTGGTCAGTGAATTTTTTGTAGATGATATCACATTTGGAGGTAATGATGACATGAGCAATGATTTTGCAGATGAAATGAAAAATGAGTTTGAAATGTCTCTAGTGGGAGAAATAAAAAATTTCATAGGCTTGCAAATACAACAAATGAAGAATGGTATTTTCATCACACAGTCTAAGCATGTGAAAGAGGTCTTGAAGAAATTTGGTATGAGTGACTGTAAACCAGTTGGGACACCAATGGTTACAAGTTGTAAGTTGTCTAAGGAAGATGAATCCACATTTGTTGATGACAAGGATTATAGGTCAATGATTGGAAAATTGCACTATGTTGTTCACAACAGTTTGGAGATAGCTCATGTAGTTGGGCTAGTTGCTAGATACTAGAAGAATCCTAAGGAAACACATCTAATAGAAACCAAAAGGATTTTTAGATATTTGAAAGGTACCATTGACTATGGATTATGGATTCCATATGGAGGAAATTTTGACTTGAAGGTGTACACAGATGCAGATTGGACAGGGAAAGTTGATGACATGAAAAGAACAACTGGTGGAACATTTTTTCTTGGAGGAACACTTGTTTCATGGAGTAGTAAGAAGAAGAGTTGTACATCAAAATCTACTACTGAAGCTGAGTATGTTGCAGCTTACATGAATTGTACCTAGGAAATCTGGATGAGGCACATTTTGGAAGGTTTTAAGATGAATATTTCAGAACCTATAAAGATTTTATGTGATAATACAAGTGCCATAAATATTTCCAAGAACCCTATTTTGCATGCACGAACCAAGCATATTGAATTGAAGTGTCATTTATTAAGAGAAAAAGTACAGAGTAAAGATATGATCTTGGAGCATGTTTCTACCAAGGAGAAACTTGCAAATATCTTTTCTAAACCTTTTCCTAAGACTACTTTTGAGTATCTTAGAAGTCAACTAGGGGTTGTACCCCTTCATGAGGTCAATTAAGTATGATGTAGATTACATCAATCTCGAAGCTACTTGTAGAATTTTATAAAAGGATTGGTGTAGAAGTGGAGTTATTCCATAGGGGGAGCATCAAATTGCAGGTTGTTGATGCTGCACAGTGAAATTTGACATTACATGTTTTGCTTTCAATTCGGTATTGCTGTCAAAGGGGGAGAAGAATTATGTGATTATGGGGACAAGAACCAGTGACAAGCTAAAGACATGGAGAGCATGGTGAATACTTGGTAATGTAAACTAGGATTCCTATTCACAATCACAACAGCAATCAATGGTATTGATATTTGTATTGCCATCAATGCTAAAGGGGGAGATTGTTGGCATTTGCATGAAGATTGTATTAATGATATATTATGTTGTCATTGATGTCAATTAACCGACAATGATATTGTCGATATTGTTGTAATATTGTTTTGTAACCGGTAGGAAGAGTTGGTGAAGGAAACTATAACCGGTAGGAAGAATTTGTGGAGTGAACCGATAAACCCTACCTATTGATTTGATAAATCCTAAGCGATTAAGTTTGGTGAATTGGTTATATTGGTTTATAATCTGATGATGTGCAGTAATGATTATGACACGTATGATCATTGTATGAAGACAATTTCAAGTGATTTTGGCAAGTTGATGTAACATTTTTTGTCTAGGGAATGAGGAAGTATATTGCATGTAATGAAAAGTGCATGATGAGTTATTGAGTTCGATGAAGCGGTGATCAAGGAGCGATCATGATTTTCTTGATTGATGTGCAGAGATTGCTATGTAATCCAACGATCATACTTGAACCGACTTGTTTGTAATCTCTATGAGAGAATTAGGTTTTTGTTGTGTTACCGACCTAATTGATTTGTTTATAAGGTCGATGAGTTGTTTAGTTTCAGAGTTGGCAAAGTTTTAGTTGAGTGTGTGGTTGCCAAACCGAATGATGTATCTACAGTTTGAGTAAAGGCAGATAGGAGCATGGAAAGGATCTGAACAAGCAAGTGTAGTGCTATTCAAACAAATAAGCAAACTCCTGTTGTTTTCTAACAATTACAACAGAATTGAAATCCCCTAACCGGGTAAGCTCTAACAAGCCTGGTGCTATTCAAATCCTCTAACCAGGGGATCCATTATCTTGGATTTCAAATCCTCTATCGAGGTTACTCCTTACAAGGTATTGCTTCTAACAAGGCATTGTAGTCAATCCCTTAACTGGATGGTTCTTAACATTATCTATTCTTAACAGGACTTTTGTAAAGCTTTAACAGGCTAGGCTCCTAATAGGGCGAACTTCAGAAGAGTTCATATAGATATCTTGTGAGTCTCATCTCACCATGTTTTTTCCCATTTGGGTTTTCATGCCAAAAATATTGTGTCAAGTGGTGAATGTTTTTGTGGTTATGTTCTTATGGTTGATTTTCTTAACTACTTAACTACTTTGATAAGTCATGATAATCAGAAGCATTGTGAAATGAAGTTTTACTTATGTCAGTAAAAGCATTTGGATGTTTATGAGTTTGAAGTTGTTTACTCTTAGTTTGTTGTAACAGTCAACTAGTTTATCTTGAGAGTTTTTATCTTGGCAGTGATATTGCATTGATAGTTCTAAGTTTACTTTGAGAGATTGATTTTGAGATTGGTGAAATTAGTATCAGTTTTTCTATCTACTGATTCATCCCCCCCCTCTCAGTAGTTGACCAAATTCTTATTCTTTCATCATACCAGCATGTTATTAAGAAGTATTTAGAGATGCTAGATTCAAATTTTGGTTCTCCAAATTGTTATGCTAAGGAATTTGCACTCACCAGTATGTGACATTGACACTGTTTCGATGTGAAATGCATGCTCTGCATTTCTCTTCTTTATGGTTTCTAGTGTTACAGTTCTGGAGTCAAGTTGATAATGTCCTTAGCTTCATTCTATTTAGTTAGAACATAGTTTGATGATATTTACTCTAGGTTTGGTCGACCTTAGGTGTTTACACTTCGCATTATTGCTTTTATGATTATGGATCATTATATAACATGTATTTGTTTACTTTGGTCTAAGTTAAGATGTCTTTTGGTCCACTTTACATTCTTTTCCACCATGAAAATGTTTAGTGGTGACCTGATTTGAATTGTGTTCGGTTAAGATTCTTAACCAACCTTGGGAGATTTTGTGTATGTGAGGATACTATAAATGAAGAATAATTTGTTGAGGATTGTGTGTGTGTGAAAAAGTGGTCTGTAAGCTGCAAGCACAATACTTCAATTAAGTCATTATATGCATGGTTAGTAATCAATAATCAATAAGTAAAAAACCATAACAAAGCGACTAATTGCCTTCTAAAAGATGTGAGTATAAGATTGCTCTCAGATTTTTATAAGCAATACCAGTGACTAGACTACACCAAGACAAAGGATTTGATCTATATGATATTAACTATATGGATGCAAAATGGATGAATAATTCAAGCAAATAATCAATTCAAGCAATAATGGATTCAAGCAATATGGATGAGTAAAATGAATGCGAATAATCTAAAAAGGCACAATAATCTTCAATGACTCTAGAGCAAAATTAACGTGATAATAATCTCCAAGCGTGTTCTCAAAAATCTCTGGGGTGAATTGGAATGAGAGCTGAAGAATGAATTTATAGAGAATTATCAAGAGAAAAGCTCAATTTAGGATTAATTGAAAATAATTTAGAAATCAAGTTTAGTTAACCTTGAGATAGATTCCAATTATAGTTTAATTGAAATGCATTCAAATTAGAAGTCCAAGTTGCATTGGAAATAATAATAAATTAATTCCATGTATTTGTGATAAAAATAGATAATTATTTTATTTAATCAAGAAAATAGTCTTTTCAACGCAACTGAACTTCTTTTTCTGAAAAGCTTTGAGTTCCAATTTTAGAGAATAATTCAATAATTCAGTTTAATTGTTTTTTTTTCTGATTTCAAGTTCTAAATTTAGAAAAAGAAATAATATCTCAAGTTTGATTTCTCTCTCAACTCAATTCTTTTATTTAATTCTTTAATTCAACTCTTTGTTTGTGATTAATTCCTCTTTTGTAATAAATTAATTCCTTTTGCATGATTAAATGGCAAATTTATTAATTAATTAAATATGCAAGGATATTTAATAAATTAAATAAGATAATTGATCAAAATGATATTCTTGGAAATGATTCAATTAATTAAATAAATATTTAATTAATATTTGAGTAATTGATTTGCCATGTGATATTTGATGATTAAAGAATTAATAATGTGCCCAAGATTGATTTAATTACCTTTGATTAGGGGCCCATGGTTTAGATGACCATTTTTAGAGTATTACATTTGCCCCTCTTTGAATTAATGTGTGAGCAGCGTGTTAGTTCAAAGAATGTGTGATGTCTAAGAGATGCCAGTTCTGAACTTGAATGATCACAAACTAGATGAAGAGCAAGGTGTTTAGCTTGATTCGAAGCGACAAAGCTAAATGAAGTCTGATTAAAGCGATACCGTTTTCGAACTTGATTGAACTGAGGAACGATAGAAACAAAAGATACCGAACTTGAACTTGATTGATCAAGAAGCGGATCTTACTTATCTAGAACTTGATTAAACTTAGATGCATTGAGTGATGATAAAAATCAATCTTGAACTTGATTGATCAAGACATGATAAAGATAAACTATCCAACTTGATCAAGAAACAAATATTGAACAACTACTTAGATTGAGTGTGATCAAAGATACTCTTTAAACTTTTGATTGAGTTTAAACTAATAATCAGCTTGATTTGAAGTGTTGAAACTGATTTAACGTTAAGAGATTGATTCAGATGAAGGACAAATATCAGCTTGATGTGAAGTGATAAAACTGATATGCCCCTAGCAATTGATTCAATTCAGATAATTGAGAGATCTCAACTTGATGTGAAGCGATGAAGCTGAGATGCCCCTTAGCAATGAGAATTGATTTTCTTTAGTTAAAAAAAAAGATTTTTCTCGACTTTTGATGAAGATTTGAAAAATTTATTTCTCGACTTGTGAGATATGAGGTCATAAGGTTGTGAGTATGCCCCCTTGGAAGTGAAATCGAAAAATAACAAGGGTACATTATAGGCAATTGTGTGGTGAAAATAAGTTATTTCAGCACAAATTGATTCTAAAGAATATTTGAAAAATTCAATGTTGATTGATGAAATTGAGCATAGAGTTGATCGTAAAGTTGATGTGTAGAATTGAAATTGAATTAAGATTCGACGTTGAAATTGAGTGCAATTGGAAGAAAAAATGAGCATTTGATGAAAAGAGCGCTAAGCGGTCCAAACTGTGAATTTGACTAGCAAAATGATCTCAAATTTTGATTTCAATCCTGAAATGGAATCAGAGTTGTCAAATTAGCTAAGGGTACAATTTTCATGTCCATCGGAGCAAGTTGAAAAATTAGGTTTTTGGCTATATATGGGACGAAAGTGTCATTTTCAAATCATTTTAACCCTCCAAGTTTGAAAATTTAAAAAGCCTTCTATGAAGAAAATGGTGGTCCCTACTCATCAGCATCGATTCGAGCACCAAAGACGTCATAATCGACCCCAAAACTATGAGCCATCAGTAAGTGATCGATCTTAAGTCTCTTTATGTTTTCAATTTTGAATTTTTTTGCTCATTTTTCAAGTTTTTCACATGTGTGAGGTCGGGTTTCACGTTTTATCATGCGAGACAGGATTCTATCTCGCACGAGTAACTGGCAAATTTTCTTTTATCGTTTAGGGTCATTAGAATTGTCATTCGGGATGCACCCTTGTATCGTACAACAGGTCTGTTAAAAGACCATTTTGTCATGCAAAACCCAATAGTTTGTCGTACGACATCTATTCCTGACTCGTACGAGATTCTGTCTCTCTGTGTTTTATTGTTTGGGAGACAATGAGCATTTTTGAAGGTCTAAACATGAAAATTTGATTTTGCATTTGACTTAGTTGGATCTGCGTGATGTTTTACTTCTCTTGTAGGCTAATTTGGAATGTTTTTTGATGCTTCGTTTGTTGGGTTTTTGTAGGTTCGGTTACCTCCTGTGCTCTTCTGATGCCTTTATCCTCCTACTATGGCATTAGTTCAACATTTATCTGAGGTTAAGCAAGCTCATATTGACTTGTGCGGCTTGACTCATCTATTGAAATTACCTGATATCCATGTGAACCATGAAATGCTCACGACGTTGGTTGAGCATTTTCACTTAGAGCATAACACATTTCATCTGTCGGTGGGGGAGTTGACTATCACTCCCACTAATTTATATAGGATCCTCTGTATCCCTTTTTCTGGGGATAAGGTGGATTATGATTTAGGGCACCTTCCAGGATTACAAGCAGTGAGGCATGTTTTCAGTGATCCTGACATTTTGATTCGTTCCATTAGTTGGGACATATTGATGAGAAGGTACAGCGAGGAGTTTCCTCTGGCATGTGTTCTAGCAGGGTTCATATGATGTTTTCTGATGCCAGATAGAGGGCAGTAGGGTTTCCAGAGCGGATGGGGTTGGATGCTAGAGAGATTGATAGAGACCCCTTAGAGACTTGGTAGGGGTTCATGTTTATTGGCCCACATGTATCGAGAGATGCATGAGATCATGTATAGAGATGGGCGAAGCATGGACACTGGTGTATATATTTTGCAGGTGTGGGCTTGGGAGCATATTCCCATTTTTTGGCCCATAGTAGATGACAGTAGAGAGCCTGGGCAGCCAATTATATACAGGTATACCGAATACATTATGCACCCCCATCTGGGCAAGACAGATTTTTGGAGATGGGAGCTAGATGACCTGATAGACATTGTATGGAGACCGTACAAAGGTTTAGAGCCATGGGATGACTGGAGGATGGTTCGCAGGGACCTTTTTATTATGTGCCCTATCATCGGGAGATCACAGACTATTGTGGAACGATTCATCATTTCTCAAGTGATGAGGCAGTATGGCCGACCTCAAGGGATCTCGTAGGAGTTTACAGCGTATGCGCGTTACATAGATGAGGAGAGACAGAGATGGTCTCCATGGTTGTCCTGTGCTTTGGCGATGCAGGAGCTGACTGGTTTACATCGCTTGAGGTGGGATTATATGGATGATGTGGTGGATGTGGTGGTATTGCCCCAGTATAGAGATTGGTTTCAGCAGTATCCGTTCCCTTGATTCACAGATCTAGCAGAGTAGGCTCCTCATATTGAGGATGTTGAGAATGATGCCCCCGCACCGGCATAGGGATAGGGATAGGGCCTTAGGTAGGGACAGGTACAGAGAGCTCAGGCTCCACAATGGAGTGGTGGTGATCCTAGTGCTAGCAGCAACAGGGTGCCAGCTGATGTTGGACAATTGAAGGGTGAGGGAGGATCCCTAGGGAATGTAGGAGTGAGATTGGGTGGGGCTGAGGAGGAGCGAATAGCTCTAAGATAGGTCTGATAGCGATGGGATGAGCAGGGTGGAGCTACAGGTGGAGATGGGGGTGGAGAGCTTGTGAGAGAGCAGGGGACTGATGTAGGGAAGTCGATGAGGGCACGTCTTGTAGAGCTGAAGTCACAGTTGATAGTGTCTCAAACTTAGCTGGCGGAGCGAGACTGACAGCTTGTCTAGGTGAGGGCTAAGCGTGATCACCAGACTGCATCATTCAGAGTAGAGTCAAGAGTAGAGATAGAGGCTTTATGATAGGAGGTCCTTCTCCAAAGTAGTAGGGTAGCCTACCATGTGGCAGCATATAGTGTCGTAGTTCCTATTGCGCAGCAGGTGATACCCTACTCGTAGTATATGGTACAATCAAAGGGAGCGCGGGCACCTCGTCAGGATCTCAGGCATCAGGCTCCTCCTCCTCCACCAGGCGATGAGGGAGAGGATGCTATCTAGATTATTTCTTTTTGTAGCTTGGATATTTTTTTTGTAGACACACCCATTTTTTGTAGCCTATACGATTCTTGCTCCGATGGGAGTTTGTATATGTCATTCAACATCATTTTGTACTCTTATACTTGACATGATATATATATATATATATACGAGATCCAATTTGACTTCATCATACTTGTGTTGATTCGTCTATGAGATGTCTTTTATATGCTTTATTTTATATGTATGCATTTCTTTTCAATATGAATGTATGTAATGCAAATGATTATGGATGTCTATTTTTAGTTCTTTTCATATGCAAATAAATGAAAGAGCAATGAGTAATATGAGTAATGCAATGTTTTCATTTTTCTATGCAATAAGATGAATGCATATGAGTCAATAATGAAATGTATGAAGCTATATTGAATGTTATGTATGCAACTAACATCTCATAACACAAGTACTTGATCGAAGAAATGATGATAAACATACCACTTAGCGTAAGAAATGATAATGCTTTCAACTCTCATTCAAAAGATAAAGAGATTATTATCATACCGAAATCACTCTAAATTCACAAAAATGCAGAACGATATGCAAAATGATATGCGAAATGATATGCAAAATGCACCCTGAACCTAGTCACTAGATTTAAAATACTTAAGATTCATCATTGAGCATAATGAACACAATAGGTAGGTTAGAGTTCCTTTCTTTTTCAATGTGCAATATTAATTATCTTGTCTGCAATGACCCTCTTTTCGTTCATATCTTTGGACATATTTCGTAGGGACCCGAATTGCATCATAAAGAAATTCCCTCAAAACAAACAAAGAAATGATATGGACCTCCTTGTAGCATACAAATAAGCGGAGTCGAGGTATGTGAGGCATTTTCACCTTGTTGTGAAGGCTCTTATCATAGACACCCAGCTAATTCATATGTTTCCAGATCATTGGGATCATTCCTACAAGCAGAAAACAATGAAAATATTATGCCCCCAATCCTTGCTCCTCTTAGTCACAATAGACTTCCTCGAGTCACTCAGAGGGATAATAATCGAAAACCAATATAAAAGACAGCACACAAAGAAAATTTTCATTCATATCTCAAACTATTTAGAGATTGTTTTCCATTATGTTGTTTTGCTTGTTTATTCAGTGATAAAAACTCTTTGGTAGTTAGGAGACAGGTGATTGACTCAGAGTGGATGACCAGGTTTCACTGACGGAAAGATGACTTGTTTGACACTGCTTAGGATATGTAAATTGCTCTATTGAGTAACCTAAGACTAGGATGCTGATCAGTTTCAAGTCATGAGGGTTCCAACGAACCAGGATGTCATGAAAGTGACTAAAAAATATGTACAAGCGAAAGCAAAGATTCATGAAAGCAGGAAATGCCAACATTGCGTTGATAGATGGAGCGCTTGAGTACAAGAAATGCCTGTTTGCCAGGTTTTCACCTGCTTGGCAGACATTCAAATTTATTTTTTTACCAAGGTGCCTATTTACCAGGTTTTCACCAGGGCATTTTCTTTCTTTTTTTTTTTTTTGTATTTTATGATTTTTCTAATTTTTTTGATTTTTTTAGGACTTTTTCTAGCTGTACAAGTTGGTGGCACAGAGAATGCTAAGTGAAGAATTTCTTCAAGTGAATGGTGTTAATTGGTTCATGGAGTTGTTCTCCTTCCGAGTTTGAGAGTTGATAGGCACTAGAGTCGAATACTGCAATAACAATGTAGGGACCAAGCCAGTTGGGTTCAAACTTCCCTTTGTTATCTCGGAACTGTTGATTTTTTGGATTTTCTCTCAGAACTAGGTCACCAACCTGAAATTCTCTTTGTCTAACTTTCTTGTTATATCCTCTGGACATTCTCTTCTAATACACTCTGAGATGATCAAATGCCACTTGCCGACATTCATCCAGCAATTTGAGTTCTTGCAATCTAAATATTCTATGATCTTCATCAGTAACAAGACTTTGCAAAGAAACTCTTAGAGATGGTATTTCTACTTCAATAGGTAATACTGCTTCAGATCCATACACCAAAGAGAAAGGTCTAGCCCTAGTAGGTGTTCTGATACTTGTTCTATAAGCCCATAGTGCAGGATTGAGCTACAAATGCCAATCCTTCTCGAATTTGTTCACTGTTCTGTGCAAGATAGTCAGTAGGTTTTTGTTAGACGCCTCAACTTGTCCATTACCTTGAGGGTAATATACTGATGACCAGTGTTGCTTCATTTTGAATTTCTCACAAAGCTCATCCAGATCTTTATTCTTAAATTGTCCTCCATTATCAGTCACGATGGACAAAGGTTTCCCATACCTGCAGATGATATAGTTCAAGATGAACAAGGCAACTTGTTTACCGGTTTCTTTAATGAGAAGAACTGCTTCTACCCACTTGGTGAAATACTCAGTGGCAGTTATGATGAATTTATGTCCATTAAATGAAGCAGGATATATCTGACCAATGAGATCAAAGGCCCATTGCTGAAAAGGCCAGTGTGTTATAAATGATATGAGGTCCCTTGTCGGGGCATGTATGAGATTTCCATGAAGCTGACATTTTTCACAAGTCTTAGCGAATTGGATGGCATCTTTTTCCATGTCTGGCCAGTAGTAGCCAGCTCGTAGTAGTTTCTGAGCTAAAGTAAGGCCATTTGAATGAGATCCACAAATACCTTCATGGACTTCCGATAATGCACGTTTAGATTCTTCACTTTCTAGACATCTAAGCAATGTACCATCCAAACCTCTTCTAAATAAATTGTTAGCTATGATAACATACTACAAAGCATTTCGAGTTAGGTTTCTTTTTTCATTTTGGGTAAGATTTCCAGGGATAAAATGGTTGCATAGATAGGAATAGATGTGGTTGTATCAGGATGAGTCATGTCCAATAATAGAACAAACTATTTAGGTCTCAGGAGAATCATAAGCGAGGTAATATAACTCTTCCACCAGGAAATCAAAGCAAAAATTGGACTCTTGTAACTCAGGTATAGATGCCAAGGTAGCCATAGCATCTGCTGCTCTATTTACGGATCTAGGAATCTGTTGGAATGATACAAAAGCAAAATACTTCTTAAGATCATCAACCATTCTCTTGTAAGGCATTAGTTTCTCATCTTGAGTCTGATATGTATCATTGATTTGATAAACCACCAGCTGAGAATCTCCATAGATATACAATTCTTCAACCTTCCATTCAATAGCTAGTTTTGTCTCATTCACCAAAGCTTCATATTTTGCAATGTTGTTTGTACAAGGGAATAGAATCTTATAAGACTTTAGGATTGAATACTTCTGAGGAGTAATGAATAATATGCCAGCACCTGAACCATTTTGGGTAAAGGACCCATCAAAGAACATTTTCCAAGGTTGTTGAGTAAGGTGCATTATAGATTCATTTGGAAACTCAATGTGTAGCAGTTGAGTGTCCTCAAGCGGAGCTTCAACAAGTTGATTAGAAATCACTTGTCCTTTTATGGCTTTGTGTTCCACATATTCAATGTCAAACTCTATAAGAATCATGACCCATTTCGCTAATCTTCCTGTAAGTGTTGCCTTATTGAGAAGATATTTGAGTGGATCAATTTTGGCCACTAGCTTGACTGAATGTGCTAGCATGTAGTGTCTCAGTTTTTGTGATGCCAAGACTAATGCCAAGCATGCTTTTTATATTATAGTGTAGTTCATTTCATAAGACACCAATGTCTTGCTGATGTAATAAATAGCTCATTCCTTTTTGTTGTCATTCTATTGCACTAGAAGTGCCCCCACTGATGAATCAGTTGCTGATATATATATAAGATTAGTGGTTTACCCTGAATCGGTGGCATCAATATCGATGGATTTGATAGGTACTCTTTTATCTGATGAAGATGTTGTTCACACTGCTAGTCCCAGTTGTATATTATTCCTTTTCTCAATACCTTTGTGAAAGGTTGAGCTTTGTCTGCTAGCTGAGAAATGAATCATCTGATGGATTGGAGATGTCCCTATAGACTTCTCATTTGACTGATGTTCTTCGGAGGCACCATTTCCATTATAGCTTGGACCTTCTTAGGATCAACCTCGATTCCCTTCTTTGAAATAATGTAGCCAAGTAGTTTACCAAATGTCACTCTGAATGCACACTTCTTTGGATTTAATCAGAGTTTGAACTTTTCCATTCTGTCTAGTATAAGACCTAACTCTTGAATATGCGTTGATCTTTTCATAGTCTTCACTAAGTTGTCATCAACATAATCTTCCATATTCTTATGCATCATGTCATGAAAGATTGTTGTAACTTCTCTTTGATAGGTTGCTCCTGCGTTGTTTAGCCCAAATGGCATGACATTCCAACAAAAGGTTCCCCATGCATAGGTGAAAGCTGTCTTTTCTTGATCTCTAGGAGCTATTTTAATTTGATTATATTCGGAGAATCCGTCCATTAGTGAGTACATCTCATATCTGGCATTCATGTCGACTATCATATCAATATTTGGCAATGGAAAGTCTTCCTTCAGACAAGCTTTGTTAAGATCTCTAAAGTTAGTGCAAACTCTAATAGACTTGTCTGCCTTTGACACAGGTACTATGTTTGAAATCCATTCGGCATAATCTATAGCTCTGATGAATCCAACTTTGAGCAATTTTTCTAGTTCAACCTTGACTAATAGTGCTACATGCGGGTGCATCTTATGGAGTTTTTTCTTAACTGGTTTTACTCTTGGTGTAATTGAAAGATGGTGCATAATGAGATTAGGATCCAAACCTGGCATATCAGAGTACGTTCATGCAAATTTTCTTTTCTTTTCTAAGAATAGCTGAGTAAACTCTTTCAATTCTTCTGCCGATAGTGATTGAGCTACATGAATGATGTGTGGTGTCTCTTGACTCCCAATGTTTACTAGTTGAGTTGGCTCGATCAATATGGATGGCCTTTCGTGGAAATGACTTGGCAGTATATCAAGTATCTCACCTTCAAGTGCCTCAGAGAGGTTTTCACCTTTAGATATGTCCTTTATTTTCTCTTTTTCAGATTCTGATACCGCCATTATGTGGTTTTCACCATCAGATCTTTTATTTTATTTTTTCTTGTTTTTGGTACTAAGATACTTGATATCCACTTCTATCATATTTTCACTTTGTTCACTTGTGGAAGAGTCTATGGGTTCAACTGCATTGAGATAATAGGCTAACGTATAGTCATTGGCAAAAGTAGGTATATTCATGGGCTAGTTTTGTAAATTATAGTCAATCAATTTGATATGTACTAAGGATAAATCTTGGATAGGTTCAAGAGAATTCACGGTATTGTTATCACAGTGGTAGATTGAAAAGTTGAGTTCCAAAAGAATACCTTGCATAAGTGTCTCGAGACCAGGAAGAGTCAGATCATGATTATTAAAGTTCACATTAATATTTAGTTGATCTAATCTAATAGACATACTTGTAACATCGTTCACTATGCCAGACTGGATGTCATATCGTGGTTTAAGAGTGATAAGATCAGTAGATAGATTTTCATTGTTTGTATCAGTTGATTATGAATTTGAGGCTGAGTAGATATTGTCCCGAATAGGACTGTAATCAGAGTCATTAGGTGAAGTTTCTAAGTCTCCTTCAAGTGATTTAATAAGTGTATGTATGGTATCAACACCAACATCTTTAATACTGCAAGTTCCTTCATGTTGTGGTTCATTTGTCACTTGTATCTGACACACCTGTTGACATGATCTTGATGTTTCTGTGATTTGTTGTCATCTACTCCATTCAGCTTCTTCTAGACTGATAACCAGTTCTTTTTTTGTATCTTCCAACTCTTCTTGTGTAGTGCTATACCTGATTTGCTCTATTTTAGGATAGGGGTACATAGATGAGAAGCTTTCTGGTACTCTTCCTTCTTTCAATCCTTGTTCATAATTTGCTTGTACATAGTTGGATTAGTTCTTCAAACATTTTTATTCCCTTGGGTAGACTTGAGAACCATTCCATTGCTTGACCCCCTAAACTCCTTGGGAAGAGGTGCATGAGGTACGTTTGATCGTGCATGAACTCCATATAGGCGGCATAAAACTCTCTGCAATGATCTTGAGGATCTGAGGTAAAATCATACTTATCAGATTTTGGGATCTCCACTCGTGAGGGAATGGAGGCATGTATAGATTCTTGTTGAATGGAAAGGGAAATATTGTTTCCAGAGAATATTGTTTTGGGAACTTGTCCTTATTCTTCAGTTCTCTGACCTCCATTTGTAAGGCTAGTAATTGTTTGTGTACTATGAGTATAGGTGATTCTTTCTTTTTAGTAATGAGGGTCTAAACATCATATCCAGTAGGAATTTTAGCACCTTGTTTTGCTAGATCTAAGAAATAGTCTTCCTTCTCTTGGGTCATGATAGCTTTCATCATTTTTCTAAAGTCTTTGTCCTTTTGACAGTCAAGGATTTCTTTTTCTGAAGGTTCAGTGTCTTCGTCAGCCTCACTTGATGATGAGGAATCATTATCATTTATGAGAATGTTATTATCGTCCTTGTTTCTGTTATTGTGTTCTATCTCATATATAGTGGGAGATTTAGGCTCATCAAAAATTGGTTCACCTGATGACGATGGTATGTCAGTGAGTGGATCCTTTTTGTAAAATAGATTGTCGGTGTATGAAAAGGGTATTCCTTTGCCTTTGGCTTCTTTCTTACGAGAACTCCTAGTTTGTGTAGGCATTTTTATGGATTAGTGTGACCTAAAGTTGTTTGTGATGCAGAGGTCAAGATCAATTTCAGAGCTAGTTGTTCGGTTAATGTATTGTTTGGGTGAAACAACTGAGATTCAGTCTAGTTTCAGGAATGATCTATCCTATATAAGACATTTATCTAAGTTGATTCTAAGCATAGTGTAAGATTCAGTCTGGTTTCAGGAATGATCTATCCTGTATAAGATGTTATCTAAGTGACTAAAATTTGATAGGTAGTTGATTGAAGTAGCTGAAAGATGATCGACCAAATCGTGCAACACAAATGGCAGAGGTACACTATCTTGATCTGTTTATGCTCAAGAAAATGATAACCAATATTATGTTCGTTGTAATTTATTTTTAGGCAAATTTGACTGTTCTGTTCTGACAAAACCAGAGACTTGTATGACAGGCTTTTCTGAACAGGATGACAATTTAGCAGTTATAGGACGATAAAAGTTTTTTTTTGTATGAGTTGTTGTCTCGTACCATACGACAGATGGGTATGTGTAGGATGACAAAAAAACTCAGAGCAGTTCTGTTTCGTATGACATAGGATACAAAACCAGACGACAGATTAAAATGACTCATATGACACAAGATCAGGTCTAGGATGACAAATCAAAAGACTCGTACAACACAGGATTAGGTGCAACATGATAAATTATCAGACTCATACGACTGTTCACAGGACAGAGCCTAGAAATTCTAAGGTTTATTTTAATTGCTGAGTATGATAACTAAGTATGACCAATTCTGAGATGGACTGATTTTGGACCAGGATACAAAATTTTGACTTAAGATAGATAAGTTTCTGACAGAGATAGAGTTTCGACTTAGGATGAACTAGTTTCTGACATGGAAAAAGTTTCGACTTAGGATGGAATAATTTCTGACATGGACAGAGTTTCAACTTAGGATGTACTAGTTTTTGACACAGACAGAGTTTCAAATCACTGAGTTGTTTCTTGTCTTCTCTAATTTTGGTATTTCAATTTTTGTTTCAGGGATGATGTAAGGCCCACCCCAACCAAGCTTTGATTAACTTTGTTGACCATGTTTGACCCTACTAATAACTGCTATAATTCAATAGGATGGACTATGTTAGACAGATAGATTTGGTGAGAAAAGTAATTGAACTAGGTTATAGAATCATTTCACCTTGAGGTGTACATTTTTATGCATTATGGATTTAGAACTTATAGGATCCCAAGATTTGGATAACGTTGACATATGTTGATGCTTTATTTATATGTGTTATGATATAGAACTCTATACAATTCCAAAATAGGAAAAATTTGAGATGATATATGTCATTATTCGATTTGTAGGACTTCACTATGATGATAGAAATAGGATGTATGTTTTATGTATGGATTAAAATTATGAGGATTATGATAACTGTGTATGTGGATTTATTTGGATGTAAGATGTATCGATTTGTTTAAATGTATATGGTATGCAAAGTGATTGACGTGTATTCTTATTCATGTGTTTAAATGTTATATGAGGTTATTTGGAAGTACTAATGTGTAATTGAGATGCACAGGAAAATTATCCATGTCACCATGGAAATATTATAGAGAACCAAACCTAGACCTATGTACATTCGTAAAACCAGGGTTTGTCTATTTGGAGAGACAACACCCCGTTTGTATAGTATTTTATTTGTAAAAGTGGATGTTGCATGTGTGTTAGATTGAATTTATGTATTTGTATAAATCCAACAAGAGACAAAATTTTATGTATAATTTCATAAAAGTATTTTCATTGTGTCACTTGACACATGTGTTGATTTATGTTTTGATTTTTGGAATTGTCTCTTGGAGGGAGTTGTTAACCATAGCTTTTTCAATTAATTTAATGTGGTTCTATATTTGCCTTGGGAAGAGAATTGTTGGGGTGTTCAACTTAAGTTTGACCCGAAAATTAACTTCAGAGGGATTTAAAGGGGGTTAAATGGACACCTAGGGGTAGTTTAAGAGTGTTTCCTAAAGCCCATAAGGTATACCTAAGAGTTAGGAGTAATTCTAGGCATGTTTCAACTCCCATGTGACCTTTTAGACACCCTAAAAAGTGGATTTCCTAAGTTGAGCGAAAATTGAAAATTAGAAGGCATCACCTAAGTTGTTAACTTTCCTTTTTGGATGAGAGATCCTTTTGGATCTTTTTCTGACTTTTCCTTTTTCAATTTTAGAAACCTGTGAGAACTCTCATTGAGGCCTTTTTAGGCAAGAATGAGAGATTTTGCGGGTAATCACCCACTCTCCATTTTTGGGGACAAGGAATTTTGAAAGAAAAAGATAGATTTGAATTAGGTATTTGGCTAAGTGTAGAGAAGCAAGAGGTTGTGGAATTGGGCTGCTCATCCTCAACTAATCTAGCATACCTTTGGGTAGTTTAAAGGTTGGTTTAACTTTTCTTGTAATGTTTTTCATATTGCATGCTATGTAGAAAAGAATTGCTTGTTTAAAAAGGCTAGTTTCTTGTATGTTTTCCTTGGAAAATTATTTGTCTTGTATGTTTTACTTATTGTATGCATTTTATGTGCTTTGGGAGTAACCAAGGCCTCCTACTCTTGGGAGAGAGGATGGTCTTGTGGGTGGTAGAAGTTTGATAGCCCTCGAGTGAGAGGCTCTCATTATGAGAGTGATCACAAGGGATATTTATGTGAACCTTGCTACATGGCTTGTTTATGCATTTGGGGGTCATAAGGAGGGAAATAAGGCATGAATGCCTTGGGGGGCATAAGGATGTGGGTTGTTGGACTTATGATGTATTTGGTTTGCCATGAGGTGGCTTTGTGTTTTACCATACTTGCAGTCTCCTCAAGGTACTTGGTCCACTACCACCCTTGAAATGACATCACAATGTGTGGTGCAGTGTAGCCTGGGTTGGGAATGTGTATGTGATTGTTTTTCCCGTGTTTATTGTCTTTGCATGTGTGTAGCCTATCTAGGGCTTGGTTCTCCAAGCTCGGGGGTGGCTACTAGTTAGCCTAGGCTAGGAGGTGAGCACTCCATGGTCATAGCTTATGATTTATTTGCAGGTTGTTGGAAGAAAGGAAGAGGACAAGTAGAAGTTGCAGGTTTTAATTGATTTCAGAAAAGATTTGGGAATGAAAAATTTATGGTTTTAAGTTGCAGCAATGTAAAGGGGAACTATGTGTATCTATTTTCGAAAGGAAATGTATCTTATATTTTTTGTTAAAAAGATCCTCATTTAATAGAAATGAGAGATCCAGTTGTAAAGTTGACTATAATATATTTTAAATATACTTCAAGGAAATACATTGTTTTTATTAAAGTATTATTTGGTTGCAAAATGAATTATTGATGTTGAGCTTATGTTTTGAATTGTTCTTGAAATTTTATATAACTGCTTGCATGTTACTTTGATAACAAAAGTTTAGGTTTATTTTGCATGTAAATTCTGAAAAAAGAAAAGAATCTATTTATTTCCTATGCATACCTCTAATATTAGATTTAAATAATAACACATTTATTTAGTTACTGCTTAAATTATTCAATTCTGTCATTTGCTTATTTGCAAAAAATAAAATCTAGAAGTTAAATAGACTATTTGTTTTAAATAATTTCATAATCTATAGTTGCTACTTAAATTTATTTAGATTACAGTCCATCATTTATTACAGAAAATAAATCTAAGGAAATTAGTCTATCTCTGGTTTATGAAAATTAAAATATTTTTTTTTAAAAAAACATTGATTTAATTCAGAATATTGTAAGCAATCTATTTTAACAGTTTCAAAAAAAAAAATACATTATCAATATTTTTGCATAGTTGAGAATCAGCCCGAGTTTCAAATGTATCTAATATATATATATGTGTGTGTGTGTGTGTGTGTGTGTGTGTGTATGTATATACATATATGTATATATATTAAACTATATATATAAGACAAATTTAAAAGCAAAAAAATATATTATCTATATTTTGGCATGACAAAATTAGCAATATATATATATATATTATAAAATAAATAAAGAATTTTTTTTTTACATAAAACAAAATTAAAAAAAAAAAAAAAAGTATGAAAAAAAGAAAGGGTTTCGGGGGGGGACGAACCCACTGTGTGTACACACAGTGGGTGGTCCATGGCCCACCACTGTGTGGACACATAGTGGGCAGTGTCGAAGCACCGCCACTGTGTGGACACACAGTGGGTCGGCGCCCTGCACCGCCACTGTGTGGACACACAGTGGGTCGGCGCCCCGCGCCGCCACTATGTGGGCACATAGTGGGCGATGCCCACGCCACCACTGTGTGGTCACACAGTGGGTGGTGCCCAGCACCCCCACCGCCTCTTAAAAAAAAAACATCGCTACTCTTCCATGTCCGCCCTGCAACAAAAAAAAAAGGGGGAAAAAAATAAAACCCTAGCCCAGGTAGGGCTAGGGTACAATAAAATGAAGAGATGTTTAAAAATATTAAAAGGGTTTAGTTTTATAATAATAAAATTTAGGGTTTGCATGGATAACTTATAATAAAGGGTAAATATTTTTATAAATATATAACTTCATATATATATATATATATATATATTTAAGTATATATATATATATATATGTATATATATATATGTATATATATATATATATATATATACACATACATATATACATACATACATATATATATACATACATACATAGATGTATGTATGTATGTATGTATGTATGTATGTATGTATGTATGCATATATATATATATATATACACACATAAAGTTTAAGTTGTAAAAGATTAAGACAAATTTTAGGTTATATAATTTATTAAGGGTTTATAAATTATATATGCTTTAATAAACATATTGGCAAATAATTGTCTGATAACCATAAGGATAAATTTTTTTTTAAAATGATGTTCAAATTATATTATTATTATTTTGGAGTTTTAATCTGAGATTTAAACTTAACAGGTAAATATTCTTTAGGAATTTAATTGACTTCAAATAAATTTTAGACATTATAAACAAAGTGCTAGGACTAATTTAATTAGTTCCTTAAAGTATTAATTGATTACTGAAAATTAATAATACCTTCGCCAATTATTTTAGAGAGTTGTGATTTAATTAATCTATTGACTAAATTTGATGAGGTAATAAATAATCCCTTTTAGTTTTTCGCATTTAATTTTAAATTATTTACGTTTACTTAAGTCAGTGGTTTAAGTTAACTCAAACATAGTTAAGATGAAACTTGTTAAGTGCATTTCATATTAGCGTTTTAATGTTATTAAGTGGTGATTTAAAAAAAAAATTATCCCATTCATGCCCAAAAGTTTGGGCATGACATTTTGGTATCAAAGCCCTAGGTTCATACACTGGTGAACATGGGCTACATTCATAACTTAGTTGAAACCAAACTATGGCTCAAAGTGTAACACCTAGGTGAAAAATTTTGAAATAACAAAGTGAAATATAAGTGAAAATTCTTGTAAATCAATAGATCAACATATATCAATTCAAGGGGTTCCAAGGGTCACTAAAAGCCCTGAAATTTTAACTTATTAGTCATAAGGTTTATGGCTTATTAAAAACCCCAAAGGATGCAAAATTTTAAATTATTATTTATATGAAGTATTTTCAGTGTTTAAATAATGGAAATTAGATCTTTTGTACTTATAAGGTTACCATTCAATTTGATCCTAAACGCAATAATTGCCCTAATCAAATCAAGTACGAGGAGTTAAATTCTACAATAAAATACCTCTGATGGTAACTAAAAGAATGCCATCCATCAAGATATGTTCATGACAATGACAAGTCAAGCAAGATAGTCAGACCTAAGATAAAGGCACAATAAACAAGATAAGTAAGATCGAGACAGTTCAAGTTAAGTTTTTAAGCTATGTGAAATTATGATGGTTAAAAAGATCAAGGCTGCCATTGGAAACATAAATGAAGAAGAGTTAAAAGGAACTCTTGTGAAGCTCAGATAGAAGCATTAACCTATCCTAAAGACTAGGTACCTTAAGAATGTGGTCATGTTAGATTTCTTATTAAGAGCATTTGTTAGACAATTTTTGTAGTAATGCAGTAAAGCTAGAGTTGGATAACCCTGAAGAGTAGAACTAAAATGATGAATTGAAATCCCCTTAATTAGAAACCCTAGTAATGCTATAGATGAGTTAAATAAGGATAAAGGAGGCATGAACTTCTTGGGTTAAAACACGTAATTACAATAAACCCTAAGTTCATCCGTGGTTATATAATTGGGGAAACAAGCAAGTAAAACCTCAACTAGTTCCTTTATGGGAAGATAATTTTGGAGAAAGTAAATAATGGAAGAGAGAGTAGAGGGGATTCGGGAATCGTACAAAAATCCCCATTAAAGTGCAAGGAGTGTAAAAGTATTAGGATCCTATAATCTAGGAATGTGTAACTAATATTCGTTCAGAAACTAAGGAGAAAAGTGCAACCCAATCATGGTTAGTCGCTAGGTACAAGACAATATGTAACACAATTTAACTACTAGGCACAATCGAAGAAGTTTTGCAAATTATGGCACTTAAATGTAGAAGTATGCGAAAACATTAAGTATGGGTGAAGCAACAGGCGGATGGAAATGGCTTATGGAAAGATAGTATAACAACAATATAATACCAAAGTTTTAATGTGAATTAGTTGGCAGTATAAAAGATTTTATGAGAACATTGATAAGTAGCCGAATTTTGTGGTTAGCCAAGGGAGAACTTGGAAAATTTTGGATCTTAAGACATTGGTAATTATTGGACACTTTTAAGTTATACCGTAATTAGGTAACAAAATATTATGATGATAAGGTGTTTTTGTGGATTGAAGGAAATCGTAAGTTGTGTCATGCCAGAAATGGGCTGGAAGTAAATATAAATAAGTAATATGGAACCAGATAATTTCCCTTTTACTAAATTTTAAATTAAAAGGATGGGTGTTGGTCACTTTTTGAGTGCACACCCCCTTGACTTCATAGTTTCATAAGTGAAGTAGGAGAGAAGTAGGAGAGAATAAGTCCACTCTCCGAGTTCTTTGAAATATGTCTTGAAATGTGTGGGCAGAAATTGTTGTCGACCATTATCGATCTTACTTGACAATAATTCCACCCCAAATGGCTCTTAACCGTAAGTGTTAGTAATTTGGCAACAAGTTCCTACCTAATGAAGGCAAGTGAATGTTTGAGGTGAGAATATAAGGGGCTAGCATAAGGTGCTAAGAAACCAAATGATGTCCCTAGTAAAATTATATGATTACATTATACAAATCCTAAGTGATTCTAAGTAAACAAGTGTCAATTTTGTACTAAACTATCAACTGTGTGTGTAAGACATGAAAGTGATGATGCTTGAGCTACCACGTAACATTGAATCAAGGTTTAGCATATTAAGATAATTAATAAAAGCCATATTAAATTAAGTTATTAAGGAGGGATGTATTAACAAGATGGAGGAAACTGGATAGTTATTAAATAATTGATATTGAACCAAGTAACTATATAAATGTCTATTTAGTAGAAGATGATCTAATTAAGTACTATTAAATGCAACTGTAATGAAAGGGACTTTTGAGTGAAATTATTATTGCCCTTATAAAATTTATTCACTCCACTTGATAATAGGAGTTATCGTATTTGTTATGCTAGTAATTTTATTAATCCTATCACCTAAGAGTTTTATTGAGACCTAAGGTTTCGTTGGATCAGCTTGTTAAGCTTTAGCCTCTAATTAAGCATAGATTGCGTATAATTAAGGGTTAAAAAAAAATTAGTGCAAGAAGAATGGACGGAGAATGGTTGAGTTAGTGCAATCTCCTGTTAGAATATAATTAAGGATGTTAATAACCCTAAATAGATAGTGGATTTTATCGGAAAGTGTTTCTTGAAATAGTAAGCATGTGAAGGTTAAAATGGAACATGATTTATATATAAAAAAATAATGAATGCGATATCTTGTGTATAAGAATTTATTTCATAAATCAATAAAGGATTTTAAAGAATCTAAGAACCTTAAGAGTCTAACAATCACTTTCTAACACACTCAGGACATGTGATCTTGGGTGATGTGTTGCGGTTACTCCCTAGGGTATGACCAGTATGGTCATCTTGTTTTGAGTTTTGATTCATCAATATTTTCAACTTCTTTGAAAAGTATATGTGACCTAGGGGCTAGTACTTTCTTTTATTTATTTTGTTTTTTTTTTATAAAGAGAGGACCACTAAATTTATGTTTCTTTTTATGGCACTTGCCATGTTTCTAGTTTTAATATCTTTCAATTGCCGACATCTTTCTTCTTTTGAAGGGACTTGGTAAAAGTAATTTGTTTATTTTGACCTTTTAAAGTGTCAAGTTGTCATTTTGATGGTTGATATAGCTAGCCCTAGTGATGTGATTTGTGTAAATGGCTATCATGTTCATTGAACCACTGATAGTGTGTCAAGGGAGAATACCTCAAGGAGTGAAATTAGACACAAAGAATTAACAAAGAATATATTTTATCAAATTAAGAAAAAGGAAGGAATATCCTCCTAAGTAAGATAAATTGTGAGTAATCTGGAAGAGAAAGATGTATAACAATAGTGTGACCTAGACCTAATGAATTGCGAAAATGAGGATTGTCGACTGGTAAATTTGGCATGTGAATGCAGATGATATCAAAAATAAGTATTAATAATTTCCATCACTCCCTTGGAATGGGATTGTTATGTATCTTAATGTTTGGAAATTGTGAATAATGTACCCTATTAAAATTAAACCTTGGAGCCTAGAAATATAAAACCATTTTAATCCCTAGTGGTAGAAAACTACCCTATATAGGGGAGGATTTGAAGAATCTAAATTTGATTATGCCTTGTTACCTAAGAAAGTTGGAAGAAATTATGCACCTAGGACGGATTAGCAAATATTTTATTAACACCCTAATGAGGTGCCTTGATGTAGAATAAGTAGATTCATTTTGGTAAACTGTGATGTCAATTATCTTAGAGGCAAGCATGGATGACAATTGTGGTGGGATAAACATATTTTACACGAACCCTTAATAAGTATGACTCTTAGAAATCAATAGGTAAACTATCATGTGTAACCTTGATTGTGGGAGTTGATGTGTGTTATTGATATGATTTGGATGGTGCATTAATGTAAGTTGTTGAAAAATAGAACTTTGTAAACACCTACCTGAGATCAAAGGAAAATGTAATAAAAATACTAAGAATTTAACCTTGTGAAGATAGTAAGCTAATTACAATACTAAGTTGGTTTTGGTATTTCACCTTTCTAGTAGGCAAGATTAGATTTTGAGTAACTTATTGAAATTATGGGAAATGTTATGTCCCTACTTTGTAATTCTACTCATGCGACTTCTAGGAGTAAGTCGAACTCTAGGGGAGGAGGATGTAAGGCCCACCCCAACCAAGATTTGATTAACTTTGTTGACCATGTTTGACCCTACTAATAAGTGATATAATTCAATAGGATGGGTTGTGTTAGACAGATAGATTTGGTGAGAAAAGTAATTGAACCAGGTTACGGAATCATTTCACCTTGAGGTGTACATTTTTATGCATTATGGATTTAGAACTTATAGGATCCCAGGATTTGGATAACATTGACGTATGTTGATGCTTCATTTATATGCATTATTATATAGAACTCTATATGATTCCAGAATAAGATAAATTTGAGATGATATATGTCATTATTGGATTTGCAAGACTTCACTATGATGATAGAAATAGGATGTATGTTTTATGTATGGATTAAAATTATGAGGATTATGATAACTGCGTATGTGGATTTATTCGGATGTAAGATGTATCGATTTGTTTAAATGTATATGGTATGTAGAGTGTTTGACGTGTATTCTTATTCATGTGTTTGAATGTTATATGAGGTTATTTGGAAATACTAATGTGTAATTGAGATGCACAGGAAAATTATCCATGTGACCATGGAAATATTGTGGAGAACCAAACCTAGACCTATGTATGTTCGTAAAACCAGGATTTGTCTATTTGGAGAGACAACACCCCATTTGTATAGTATTTTATTTGTGAAAGTGGATGTTGCATGTGTGTTCTATTGAATTTATCTATTTGTATAAATCCAACAAGAGACAAAATTTCATGTATAATTTCGTAAAAGTATTTTTATTGTGCCACTTGACACGTGTTGATTTATGTTTTGATTTTTGGAATTGTCTCTTGGAGGGAGTTGTTTAACCATAGCTTTTTCAATTAATTTAATGTGCTTCTATATTTGCCTTGGGAAGAGAATTTTTGGGGTGGTCAACTTAAGTTTGACCCGAAAATTAACCTCAGAGGGGTTTAAAAGGGGTTAAATGGACACCTAGGGGTAGTTTAAGAGTGTTTCCTAAAGCCCATAAGGTATACCTAAGGGTTAGGAGTAATTTTAGGCATGTTTCAACTCCCATGTGACTTTTTAGACACCCTAAAAAGTGGATTTCCTAAGTTGAGCGAAAATTGAAAATTAGAAGGCATCACCTAAGTTCTTAACTTTCTTTTTTGGATGAGAGATCCTTTTGGATCTTTTTTTGACTTTTCCTTTTTCAATTTTAGAAACCTGTGAGAACTCTCACTGAGGCCTTTTTAGCCAAGAATGAGAGATTTTACGAGTAATCACCCACTCTCCATTTTTGGAGACAAGGAATTTTGAAAGAAAAAGATAGATTTGAATTAGGTATTTGGCTAAGTGTAGGGAAGCAAGAGGTTGTGGAATTGGGCTGCTCATCCTCAACTAATCTAGCATACCTTTGGGCAATTTGAAGGTTGGTTTAACTTTTCTTGTAATGTTTTTCATATTGCATGTTATGTAGAAAAGAATTGCTTGTGTAAAACGGCTAGTTTCTTGTATGTTTTCCTTGGAAAATTATTTGTGTTGTATGTTTTACTTATTGTATGCATTTTATGTGCTTTGGGAGTAACCAAGGCCTCCTACTCTTGGGAGAGAGGATGGTCTTGTGGGTGGTAGAAGTTTGATAGTCCTCGAGTGAGAGGCTCTCGTTATGAGAGTGATCACAAGGGATATTTATGTGACCCTTGCTGCATGGCTTGTTTATGCATTTGGGGGTCATAAGGAGGGAAATAAGGCATGAATGCCTTGGGGGGCATAAGGATGTGGGGTTTTTGTACTTATGATGTATTTGGTTTGCCATGAAGTGGCTTTGTGTTTTACCATACTTGCAGTCTCCTCAGGGTACTTGGTCCACTACCACCCTTGAAAAGACATCACAATGTGTGGTGTAGTGTAGCCTGGGTTGGGAATGTGTATGTGATTGTTTTTCCCGTGTTTATTGTGTTTGCATGTGTGTAACTTGTCTAGGGCTTGGTTCTCCAAGCTCGAGGGTGGCTGCTAGTTAGCCTAGGCTGGGAGGTGAGCACTCCATGGTCATAGCTAATGATTTATTTGCAGGTTGTTGGAAGAAAGGAAGAGGACAAGTAGAAGTTGTAGGTTTTAATTGATTTCAGAAAAGATTTGGGAATGGAAAATTTATGGTTTTAAGTTGCAGCAATGTAAAGGGGAACTATGCGTATCTATTTTCGAAAGGAAATGTATCTTATATTTTTTGTAAAAAAGATCCTCATTTAATAGAAATGAGAGATCCAGTTGTAAAGTTGACTATAATGTATTTTAAATATACTTCAAGGAAATACATTATTTTTATTAAAGTATTATTTGGTTGCAAAATGAATTATTGATGTTGAGCTTACGTTTTGAATTTTTCTTGAAATTTTAAATAACTGTGTGCATGTTACTTTGATAACAAAAGTTTAAGTTTATTTTACATGTAAATTCTGAAAAAATAAAAGAATCTATTTATTTCCTATGCATACCTGTAAGATTAGATTTAAATAATAACACATTTATTTAGTTATTGCTAAAATTATTAAATTTTATCATTTGCTTATTTGTAGAAAATAAAATCTAGAAGTTAAATAGACTATTTGTTTTAAATAATTTCATAATCTATAGTTGCTACTTAAATTTATTTGGATTACAGTCCATCATTTATTATAGAAAATAAATCTAAAGAAATTAGTCTATCTCTGGTTTATGAAAATTAAAATATTAAAAAAAACAAAAAAAAAACATTGATTTAATTTAGAATATTGTAAGCAATCCATTTTAACAGTTTCAAAAAAAAAATACATTATCAGTATTTTTGCATAGTTGAGAATCAACCTGAGTTTCAAATATATATATATATATAATTACTTCATATAAATATTTGCAAAATGGTTATACATGTAAGATATATATATATATATATATAAGACAAATTTAAAAAATAAAAAAATATATTATCTATATTTTGGCATGACAGAATTAGCAATATATATATATATATATATATATATAAACAATTTTTTTTTTACTTAAAAAAAAATTTAAAAAAAAAAAATTTAAGTATGCAAAAAAGAAAGGGTTTTTTTTTTTTTTTTGGGGGGGGGGGGGGGGGGGTGAACCCACTGTGTACACACAGTGGGCGGTCTGCCACTGTCTGGACACATAGTGGGTGGCGCAGAAGCACTGCCACTGTGTGGACACACAGTGGGCTGACACCCCGCGCCACCACTGTGTGGACACATAGTGGGCGGCGCCCGACACCCCCACCACCTCTTTAAAAAAAAAAACATCGCTACTCTTCTATGTCCGCCATGCAACAAAAAAAAAGTGGGAAAATAATAAAACCCTAGCCCGGGTAGGGCTAGGGTAGAATAAAATGAAGAGGTGTTTAAAAATATTAAAATGGTTTAGTTTTATAATAATAAAATTTAGGATTTGCATGGATAACTTATAATAAAGGGTAAACATTTATATATATATATATTCATATATATGTGTGTGTGTGTGTGTATACACACACACACATATATGTGTGTATGTGTATGTATATATACACACACATATATATGTGTCTATATATACATATACACACACACACACACACACACACACACACATATATATATGTATATATCTATATATTCATACACACACACACACACACACATATATATATAATTATACATAAATTTTAAGTTATAAAAGATTAAGACAAATTTTAGGTTATATAATTTATTAAGGGTTAATAAATTATATATGTTTTAATAAACATATGGACAAATAATTGTATGATAACCATAAGGATAAAAAAATATTTAAAAATGACATTCAAATTATTTTATTATTATTTTGGAGTTTTAATCTGAGATTTAAACTTAACAGGTAAATATTCTTTAGGAATTTAATTGACTTAAAATAAATTTTAGACATTATAAAAAAAGTGCTAGGACTAATTTAATTAGTTCCTTAAAGCATTTATTGATTACTGAAAATTAATAATACCTTCACCAATTATTTTAGAGAGTTGTGACTTAATTAATCTATTGACTAAATTTGATGAGGTAATAAATAATCCTTTTTAGTTTTCCGCATTTAATTTTAAATTATTTACATTTACTTAAGTCAGTGGTTTAAGTTAACTCAAACATAGTTAAGACGAAACTTGTTAAGGGCATTTCATATTAGGGTTTTAATGTTATTAAGTGGTGATTTAAAAAAAAAAATTATCCCGTTCGTGCCCAAAAGTTTGGGCATGACAGATGAAAACACAAAAAACAAGTAGTATGTATAGTGACTTCAATCACAACAAGCAAACGCTAAGGAATTTGGTGAGGAAAGAAAACCTTTGCTTGTAAACTCAGGTACACACCCAATAGCTAATCAGAATACGACCGTTGAGTCTCATGCAATGGATTCTCAATGCCGTATTATCCGACTCCAAATGCTAATGGGGGCATGAAATGACAAGTATCTTGGGAGCGTTACTATCTCTCTTCCACAAAGATTATCCCCCTTTTGGAGATGAACCAAGTAGCTTCTAATTTTAATTGGATTTATTCAAGGATCCATTCGGCGCATCGAGGTATAAACTCAATTAAGAGGTCCCCAACCTTGAAAACCAAGGTTTAATATACCTAAAGGTACGGAGGAGAGCTATTCCCGAGCATTGTCATTAACTTGATTTTAATCAAATCACATTTATTTAATAGTGGGTTGGAGTACTTGGTGTTTAGCCATTCCCACTTAAGTCATTCCCCTCACATCGGCCATAATGGCTTTAAGATTTTTTCAACCCCTTGGGAGGGCAGGCCTGCTAAAGATGTACAGATCTCAAACAAAGAAAAAAGCCTCAAGGGTCTGGATTTCTGATTGTCTAGAAAAAGACAAGAGCATACTCTCCTACCTCTCAGAATCTTCTAAAAACACAAAAGACAGATTTGTTCTTTAACCAGATAGCAAGTTAGGTTCCTAAGAAATGAATTTAAATAATACACGATGTTTAGTCGATTCTCATTAGGCAACCTGCAAAGACAACAAATCAATAGTCATATTGTCTTTGTGCAACAAGCATATTCTTTGACAAGCATTTTGCAAAAACTGATTAGGCTGTGAAAAATTCTGAGATAGATAGATAAATAGTCAGGGTTAGTCGTCAGAATAATAAAAAAATCATGAAAATTTGCCTCTTTTTAAATTTTTTTTTTTACCAATAAATACAAAGTCATACGACAGTATAAAAACTCATACGATATAGGATCCCAACTTGTACGAGATAGGATTCTAGTTCGTACGACACCTACAGGTTGTCATTTCAGCTTGTGGTAATTGTCGTACAAGATGTATGAACAAAAAAAAATCAAAAAATCTGTAATCTGGAAAATAAAAAAAAAAACAAAGCAATTAGTCTTGGAGGTCGAAAAATGTAGTCTTTGGGCCCCATGGTGGGCGCCAGATGTGTGTGTGTGAAGAAGTGGTCTGCAAGCTGCAAGCACAACACTTCAATTAAGTCATTATATGCATGATTAGTAATCAATAATTAATAGGTAAAAAACCATAACAAAGCGACTAATTGCCTTCTAAAAGATGCAAGTATAAGATTGCTCTCAGATTTTTATAAGCAAATACTAGTGACTAGACTACACCAAGACGAAAGATTTAATCTATATGATATTAACTATATGGATGCAAAATTGATGAATAATTAAAGCAAATAATGGATTCAAGCAATAATGGATTCAAGCAATATGGATGAGTAAAATGAATGCAAATAATCTAAAAAGGCACAATAATCTTCAATGACTCCAGAGCGAAATTAGCATGATAATAATCTCCAAGCGTGTTCTCAAAAATCTCTGGGGTGAATTGGAATGAGAGCTGAAGAATGAATTTATAGAGAATTATCAAGAGAAAAGCTCAATTTAGGATTAATTGAAAATAATTGAGAAATCAGGTTTAGTTAACCTTGAGATAGATTCCAATTATAGTTTAATTGAAATGCATTCAAATTAGAAGTCCAAGTTGCATTGGAAATAATAATAAATTAATTCCATGCATTTGTGATAAAAATAGATAATTCTTTTATTTATTCAAGAAAATAGTTTTTTCAATGCAACTGAACTTCTTTTTCTGAAAAGCTTTGAGTTCCAATTTTAAAGAATAATTCAATAATTCAATTTAATTGTTTTTTTCTGATTTCAAGCTCTAAATTTAGAAAAAGAAATAATATCTCAAGTTTGATTTCTCTCTCAATTCAATTCTTTTATTTAATTTTTTAATTCAACTCTTTGTTTGTGATTAATTCCTCTTTTGTAATAAATTAATTCCTTTTGCATGATTAAATGGCAAATTTATTAATTAATTAAATATGCAAGGATATTTAATAAATTAAATAAGATAATTGATCAAAATGATATTCTTGGAAATGATTCAATTAATTAAATAAATATTTAATTAATATTTGAGTAATTGATTTGCCATGTGATATTTGATGATTAAAGAATTAATAATGTGCCCAAGATTGATTTAATTGCCTTTGGTTAGGACCTTGGTGATGTTGTCGAGATTAGGGGCCCATGGTTTAGATGACCATTTTTAGGGTATTACAAGGATGTCATAGTATTGGTAGCATGTATGGTATGCGATGAGGATGTATGAAAGAGGATCCATCTCCCTGATCATTTGATGAGTTTTGTTTGAGTTGTTGAAAGGCATTGAGTAGTGTGCACTTTCACATGTTAGCTACCAGAAGTAATGAACTGAGGGTATCTATAAATCTTATAGTTGTAGAGGTGTATCTATTGTAGATTATTTCTCTTTTATTCTTTTGGGTAGTGAGCCCTCCAATAGTGACCCTTTCTTTCTTTCTTTCTTTCAGGATATGAACCCTTTGATAGTGGCCTTTCTTTGTAAAAATTACCTTAACTGGTGTCACCCTAATAGGTGTTCATATATTGAGAATTGCATTCTCTATGTTTCTTCCTTAATAGGACTTTCCACATAAAACATGGGCTTCCATTGTATATGATGTGTTCTACTTTTTATTCTTACATCTTTCTGTGGAGTAAGTGTTAAAGTTGAGTTGTTGTGGATTTGATTTAAGGAAAAGTTTTTAGAATTGATTGTACAATTGATTCACCTCCCCTCTCAATTGTATTGTGAATTAGAACATTAAACAATTGGTATCCAAGATTTGTTTCCTTGGAAAAGAGCTTAACAGCTTGAGGAGATCCTAATGGCACACAAATTGACAATCCATATGTTTGATGGACCTGACTATGCTTTTTCAAAAGTGAAGATGCAAGCTTACTGGATTTCTCTTGGTTATGAAGTTTGGAAGTCTGTTACACAAAAGTACACAAAACCACAAACTGGGGTGAACACTCAGGATGAGATCAAGGAATTTGAAGACAATGAAAAGGCAAGGTTTGATATCTTTAATGCTCTTTGTAAGACTGAATTAACAAAGGTTGTATCTTTGGAATCTACTTATGAAGTTTGGGATAAATTAGAAAATACTTACGAAGGAATTGATACATGTAAACAAGATAAATTGTAAAATTCTAAAACTAAATATGAATGATTGTTGATGGATGAAGAAGACAATATAACTAGCTACCTGTAGAAGATAGATGATGTGGTAAATGAGATCAGAGGTCTTGGTGGTAACTTGCTAGAAGATGAAGTTGTGAAAAAGGTACTCAGAACTCTTATTAAACCCTATAACTATAAGGTTTCAACAATAAAGGAATCACAAAATAAAAATAAGTATACTGGAGAATACTTGTATGGATCATTACTTGCTTTTGAGATGAGATAATTTGGTACTACTAGTGCAAGAATAGAAACTGCATTTAAAGCCACTAAATCAACAAAAGATGAGGAATTTGATGAAGAGAACTTTTATGAGATTGAGGAAAACTTTGTGAGAGGAATGAAGAAAGGAACCGAAAGGTTAAAAGGTAAATTACCCTTTAAATATTTCAACTGTGGAAATATATGTCATTATGCTTCTAGACGCCCCGACAGAATTGCAAATCAAAAGAATAAGAAATTCAAAGGAAAGTTTAATAGGAAGGCTTATTATGTTGGATAAGATGAATATATTTTTAATGATGAATCTAATTATGAAGAAAATAGTGCATGTTTGTTCTTGTTCATAAAGGAAAAATATTGTTCGAGTAACCCTAGCAAAATTGTGAAGGAAAAGTCTTTAGAAGATGCTACTAAAACTGAAGGTACTATTGTATCTGATTTTCATGCTAGAAGAGATAAAGATGAATGGATTATTGAAACTGGATGTTCAGATCATATGAATGGTGACAAGAGTAAGTTTGTAAAACTTAAAAAAATTGATGGAGGAGATGATCTAACGGCTAGGATATTTGGAATTGGTTCTATCAGTTTTGATGGAAAACATAATATTGACAATGTTTTCTATGTTAAAGGATTAAATCATAATATTTTGAGTGTTGGTTAAATGTGTGGAAATGGATATAATATTATTTTTTAGGATGATGGGTGTGAGATCAGAAAAAGGTCTGAAACTGTAATTGTAACAAGAAAGAGGACAAATGGAAATGTTTATCAGTTGAGGATAGCTGGTGAATATTTCCTGATGGTGCAAATCAATGAGAGTTGGTTATGGCATCAAAGGATGTGTCACATTAATTTTAATAATTAGGTGAGGATTAGTTCAATTAAAGCTGTGAGAGATTTGCTAAAGATTACAAAGCCCGCTAATGATATTTGTAAAGAATGTCAAGTTGGAAAACAAATAAGGAGAAATTTCAAAGTTAAGGAACAATCTTCTACCAGACTATTGAAATTATTGCACACTAATCTTTGTGGTTTGACCATAATAAGAAGTCAACAAGGTGGTAGGTATTTCATGTTCTTAATTGATGATTACTTTAGAATGATGGGTAACATGTTACTTTCTTAAAAGAAAAATATGAATCTCCAGAAGATTTCAAGAATTCAAGGCTATGGTTGAAAATGAGATAGATAGAGTTTGAGGTATGATAGAGGTGGAGAGTTTACTTTTGATGAGTTTAATAATTTATGTGAGAATCATGGTATAAGAAAGCATTTGTCTACTCCTAAGGATGCCGCAAAAAAATGATGTAGTTGAAAGGATGAATAGAAAAAATTCAAGAGGTTGCTAGAACAATGATGAATGAAGGAAGTCTAGTGGAAATCTAGTAGTGAGTGTTGGTTGTGGCACAAAAGAATGGGACATATCAACTTTGACAACATGATGAAGATCAGTACTACTAAAGATATGAGAGATCTATTAGGGATCATCAAGCCTATTGATAATGTGTACAGGGAATGTCACTTGGGAAAACAAAATAAGAAAAGGTTTAAGAATAAGGAATACTTTACTTCAAACCCCTTAGAGTTGGTTCACATAGACCTTTGCGGAGCTACTAGGACAAGAGGAATCAAAGAAGAGAGGTACTTTTTATTATTGATGATTACTCTAGAATGACATGGGTTACATTCTTATAAGAAAAATCTAAGGCTTTTGAAATATTCTAAGTGTTTTAGTTAATGGTTGAGAACCAAGTAGATGTAAAACCCCAAGTGTTTGAGATCTAATAAAGGAGGTGAATTTACATTAGATGAATTTTTTAAATTTTGTGAAGTCATCAAATTAGAAGCCACTTTCTACTTTTAAGACTCCTCAATGGAATGAAATTGTAGAAAGAAAGAATAGAAATATAATTGATATGGCTAGAATTGTTAGGATTCCCACAGATGTTGCACCTGTTAGGTTAGTCACTAGGTCATTTGAGACCTTCTTTGTTTTATCAGGCCTGTTACCGATGGAAGGTAACCCCGTCACAGCTTTTACTGCCTCTTTTGTAATTTTGTGAATTGAGTCCAACCAGAAGAATTCACCAAGAACCCTGCTTAGAACTATCCTTATAACATCCTTAGGGAAATCCAAAATACTAAAAAATTTCAGTGAAACCTAGGGTTTCCACTATCTTGTGTTCAGGTTTAACATTACTGGTTTCATCACAAATTACTAATTTATACATTTTCTTGATTTCCTCATCACCTAATTCTTCTATGTGACAATGAATGTACATTTTAGGGTCTTCAGCAAAAACTACTCCCCTGGGGATTTGAGAAAATGCACCAACATTATCATCCTTTTTAGCAATTTTGGGATCTAACTGAAATACGGGTATAGGGCATTTAATCACTTTGACTATAGTAGGGTTTGTTATGAATTCAGGAAGATATGAAGAAGCCATGATTATAAATACCTTTATCTGCCTTAGGAATGATTGCTTGCTGAATTGCTTCACTTCTTTGCTCAAAATGCCTTTGCTTTGGAATTTTCGCGCTCTTCGAATGTTTGAATGCTTGATGAAATGAAATTGGAGCCAAAACACTTGATTTATAATGTTAATTTTGCCAACCACCACATTTAATGCTTTCCGGTTAAGTAACCACTTAATTTATCTATCAGTATAGAAGTAATCTCAACTTCTTACCATCAACCGAGGGGATTATAGCATGATTCACATTTAATTGCCAAACCCTCAAATGAATTATCTTCAGTTAGATGAAGAGTCTCCTGCCGGTGGAGTGTTACTCTATTCTGCCAGTGGTGGAGTGTTCCTGTCACCATTTAGATCTGATTTCCCAATCCATTATTTTGAGAATTCCTACTTTACTTCTTCAACTTTTTCTTTACCTTTCAAACTAGGACCTTTGTTATTTACCGGTGAGGACTTGCTTCTACAAAATTTAGCAATATGTCCAACCTTGTTACAGGCATAGCAAGTCACATTATTTTTTTGAATAGATTTCCCATATCCTATGCCGGTTTGTGTTCTACATTGATTAGATAGATGTCCAAATCTTCCACAAACATAACATCTTACATTCATTCTACAATTCTCTGAAATGTGACCAACTTTGTTGCATTTGGAACATTGACCAGTGGGCATATTGATATTCTGATAATTTCTAGATCTACATTGATTTTCTCTATGACCATACTTGTTATAGTTAAAGCATTTGCCATTAAATTTATAAGCAGTGGGTTGTCTTACCAGTTTGCCTTGATCTTGTGTGTTTGCAGTATCGAAGCTTTCACCAGCTTCAAAGCCAAGAACATTAGTGTCACCATTAGGTTTCTGATTCTTCAACAAGTCATCAAGTTCTTCTGAGCTTTTCTTGAATTTTTCTTTGTGTTGATTTACAGTATCCAGTTCTCTTTCCAAGATACCTTTCTGTCTCATGAGTTAATTTGAGTTATTCTGTGCATGCATCAGATCTATTTTTAACATATCATTTTCATAACTAAGTCTTATGTTTTCATTTGCAACATAATTCAATCTTCTAGTCAAGTCTTCTTCATTCTTCTTCCTATCTTCAATTTCTTTACAAAATCTCAGTCATATCCCCCATCTCATTCTTTGCTGTCATGTTTTCTTGTTTCAACTTATTCATCAGATCACCAAGAGTTTCCTTTTCATCATTCTTATTTTGCATCTTTTCACAAAGTTCTCTTCTCTTGTTTCTTGCAATGGTAAGATTTTCTTAAAGTGCTTGAATGATATCCTGTGCAGCTTTTAGATCATCTTCAAGTTTGATATTTTTCAACTTTTCTGCATCATAGTCTGAGAGATCTCCCTCTAATTGCTTCATCAAGTTTTCCATCTCTACTGGTGTCAAGATCTTCCTCAAGTTGTTAGGCTTCTGAAAATAGAGGACCAAGCTTTGATACCGATTGTTAGGATTCCCACAGATACTGAGAGGGGGGTTTGAATCAGTATTTAACTGGTTTGATGATTTTCTTAACTTAAAACATTTAAAGCATATCAATACTATATACCAGTACATAGAAAGTAATGCAATAAACAGAGATAACAACAACCACATGAAAAACACACCATAACACAATAATTTAACAAGGAAACCAGGTGTGGGAAAAACCTCGATGGGATTTGTGACCCGCAATATTCACTTACTAGCCAATAAGAGAATATTACTGCTACAATAGGGGCCTGCACATGCAGGAAGGCCAAGTGCCTAGAGCTCACTATTCAATTACAAAATGGGAAGTCTCACTGACTTACAAAATGGATTATATAAATCTAATGTCTTGTACTGCTTCAAAATAACATCTACTGTGCTAGATCTAGTACCGATTTATAGCTTTGCTTCATACATAAACCCTTAACCTATAATTCACATAATAGGTCTGCCTTATTTTGCCTATATATTTTCTTCCATCTCTTACAAAATGTTCTACAATGATCTCTTATATATATGAGTTATTTTACAACTTGCCAAGTCAGCTTACAATGCTTTTACAAAATATATTACAAACAAAATTCCTGTCGGCTTGTGTGTCGGTATGCTTCCTTTCACTGCCGGTGCCAATGGTCTATGTGCCAGTGTAGAGTTTGTCTTTGCTGGTGCCGGTAAATTGTCTTGCCGGTGTCATAGGATTGTAAGGTTGCCATCAATGACAAAACCTTCAATCACCTACAATATCTGATAAGAGATCTTTAAGAGAAAATGATGTAACTGACATCAATGTCAGATTCATTAGCATGATTTTAGGCTACAAAACCACACATGCAAATAGGTTAAATTCAGTCTCTAGCCTATGCATAAAAAGTGCCCATGATATGATTAAAGATAATGCAAAAATAGATGTGTGTGAATGGTTGAAAGATGAACTTATTGACAATCTTGGAAAGATTAAGAAAGACAAAAAGGGGACATTTAGATTTGGAAACCTACTTGTCTGTTTAATGCTACACATGACAAAACAAGTTCCCAGTATTGGTAATAAAAATCTTGGTTTTGATATACTGGTAGGCAAACAATTATCTGATTTACTAAATAACATGGGTGAAAACAGAGAAAAGAATATAAATGAGTACTTTTAGGCATTGAAGGCCCGGATGAATACCAGAGTCAAATTATCACAAGCAATTGTAAATAAGTACAAGGATGAAATATGCTTTGTTATTAAGAAGGATGAGATTTGGATGGAGGCAGTTATCCCAAGAACCATTTGGGTTACTGAAATGGGTTATGAAATTGATAGCCACATAATTGAAACATATGCAAAAGCCCTCTTGGAAGCACCCAAGGAACCTAAAGAAGAGGTATTTGGCAGTGCTGAGACTATTGAAAATCAAATCCAATCAAAGAAAAAGGTAAAGAAAGTGGAAGAAACAGTTAGAAGAGGATCTAGACAAGCTAAAGCTATAAAAGAAGATGTACTTAAACAAACTGGTATTACTGAAGATGAGTTAGAAACACTTCAACCAGAAACTCACCTTTCACCTATTGCAACTTCTTCAAAAAGTGATATGCCAGCTGCATTTAAAAGAGTTGTAAGAAAAAGCGAACCTTCACTGATATCTACACCTCCTAGAAGAGCCAAATAGAAACAAGAGGTAGTAAGGCCCCTGACAAGAAAAGTAACTCCAAAGAAGAAATTAAAACCCAAGAAGAAGACTCAACAAACCATTGCTCCAATTGACAAACTTCTAAATGAAATTACAAAGGATGGAAAGCTAAAAAACATCAATAAATTATATGATTCATTATCAGTTTTTGAGCAGAAAATAAAAGGATTTGAGGAAGAATTACTAAAGTTGGAAAGGGAGAAGGAAAGAATAAAAGTAAAGGCTAAAGATCTACAATGGAGACTTAGTCCAAAATTGGACTACCTCACCTCCTTAAGAAAAGAAATATCTAATGCTTTGATTCAAGGACAAAAAACATCAGCAGAGCAAATGCAACACCTCACCGGTATAGTTCAGAGGACTAAGGCCGCAAAAAAAGACAACAAAAAGTTCATTGAGAGCCTGAATCTAGTTTTGGCAGATCTTTTTCAGATTGTAACCAACCGGTTACAAGGATGAAATAGGAAACCACACTCAATTGACACTTTGACAACCTTTGTCATTGATGCCAAAGGGGGAGTAGTGGAAGAGAAAAATAATTAGCAAATGACTCATCAGCTCAGGGGGAGCGCACATTCTTTTGGTACTCAATTTCTGGTAAGACAATTCCGGTAGATTCCTTTTGGATGACAGTTTTTGGATTTTTCTCATGAGTGTTGCCATCAATGCCAAAGGGGGAGATTGTTGGCAAATGCACACTCCAATGAGATATTGTAGGTGATTGAAGGTTTTGTCATTGATGGCAACCTTACAATCCTATGACACCGGCAAGAAAATTTACCAGCACCAGCAAAGACAGACTCTACACTAGCACATAGACCACCGGCATTGGTAGTGAAAGGAAGCATACCGACACACAAGCCAACAAGAATTTTGTTTGTAATATATTTTGTAAATGCATTGTAAACTGACTTGGCAAGTTGTAAAATGACTCATATATATAAGAGATCATTGTAGAACATTTTGTAAGAGATGGAAGAAAATATATAGGCGAAATAAGGTAGACCTATTCTGCGAATTATAGGTTAAGGGTTTATGTATGAAACAGAGCTATAAACCGATACTGGATTTGGCATGGTAGATGTTATTTTGAAGCAGTACAAGACATTGGATTTATATAATCCATTTTGTAAGTCAATGAGACTTCCCATTTTGTAATTGAGCAGTGAGCTCTAGGCACTTGGCCTTCCTGCATGTGTAGGCCCCTATTGTAACAATAATATTCTCTTACTAGTCAGTAAGTGAATATTGTGGGTCACAAATCCCACTGAAGTTTTTCCCACACCGGGTTTCCTCATTAAACTACTATGTTATGGTGTGTTTTTCATGTGGTTGTTGTTATCTCTATTTATTGCATTACTTTTTGTTTACCGATATACAATATTGATATGCTTTACATGTTTTAAGTTAAGAAAATCATCAAACTGGTTAAATACTGATTCACCCCCTCCCCTCTTAGTATCTATGGGAATCCTAACAAGAATTATGTTGAAGGATGCTATCCTAGCTAATATGTATTGGAAAGAATATGTGGATATTGTTGTTTATGTTCATAACATGGTACAAGTAAGAGTAAATCATACTAAGACACATTGTCATCTTTGGATTGAGAGACTCACTACTATCATGGGGGCTTCATTAGATAGGCAATATTATATAACGTGCATTCATGTTGGGTGGTTTAATATCCCAAAAATGAGGGTACAATATATTACCAATCAGTGAAAATAGGGGGGAGCGATTTTAATTTAGGCTATGTATTAGGAGGGGGTGACAAAAAGGAGCTTAGGGAAATATTTTTTGAAAATAGGGGGATTCTTTAGTATTCCATGAACACACATGCTATAACCCAGGTTCACTAAGTGAAGCCCCCATGACTACTATAAAGTATTTCAAAATATTTGGAAGCAAGTGTTATATCAAGACAGATGAAGATCTAAGAAATTTCATGGGAAAGTAGATGAAGGCATATTTTTGGGGTATGCTTTTAATAGAAGCTAGTCTTACTAGTGTTACAACAAGAGGCTAAATAATATGGTGGAAAGTACAAATGTAAAAATGTGTGAAGAATGGAATCATACTACTCTTGAAATTGAACTTGAGACTAAAATAAAAGTTATCCCAGCTGCTATAGAAGAATAGATTTATTTTGAAGATGAAGATGGAAAAGATACAAGTGTAGGATAAGAAGGAGAACCTAAGAAAGTGCCCAAGGAACCAACTAAGTATGCGTGAAAGAACCAAACAAATGAATAGATGATTGGAGACAAAAACAAAGATGTTCAAAGAAGAAGAAAAGTTGCATAAACTAGCGAGAAGACAAACTATTGTTTCTTATCTCAAGTGGAACCAAAATCTTATCAAGAAGCAAGAGAAAATGAAAGTTGGATAAAGGCAATGTAAGAGGAGTTGAATTAGATAGAGAAGAATTACACATGGGAATCGGCACATAAATTCATAGAGAAGAATGTGATAGGAACTAAGTGGGTGTTATAGTGAATGGAGATGGACAAGTCACAAGGAATAAGGAAATAGTAGTATGTAAAGGTTATTCACAAGTAGAATGCATAGATTTTGAGGAGACATTTGCCCTAATAGATAGGATGGAGGCTATATGGATGTTACTTGCAATTTGTTCTTTTAAGAACTTTAAGGTATATCAAATGGATGTTAAGTCAACCTTTCTAAATGGAGAACTTGAAGAAGGAGTTTATATTGAACATTTGGATGGGTTTAAGTTATTAAAAGATCTAGATATGGTTTGCAGATTGAAGAAGACATCGTGTGGACTCAAACAAGAATCCAAGGCTTGGTATGTGTTGGTAAACAAATTTGTCTCACAACTTATTTAACTTTAATACCATTTTGCCCAAGGAATGAGGGACAAATTTCACCATACAATTGGGAAAAACATCATATTGATTAACCTTTGAATTAAGGTACAACTCCCTTTAATAAATATTCAATCAACTCCAAATTACATACAACCAATATTATAATTTTCACCAGAAAGTACAAAAAGGTAATTGTATTCACTAGTCAATACCAAATGAACACAATCATTGATTCATATATATAATTATTTGTGTAAAGCCTATAGACTTCACATGTGCGCTAAACCAAAATGAAAACCTTTTAAGATGAATTTCAGTAACATTTTCTGCACATATGGAAAGGTATGACAGATTCTTTCTTGAAAAAAGATTCTAACAGAACTCAAATTTCAAACACCAATCACATAGATTTGAAGCCAAAGACAAACTATCATTTGATTTTCATTCAAAGATGATCATAAACTTTCAATACGTACATAAAGTATTTAGCCAAAATTAAAGAGATAGCTTTTCAAAAACTTAGCGGACCTTCATAAATTCATTACAAAGTTTATAAATAGGCCACCAGACCCAATAGTTCAACCCAAGGTAAAATTAACTCCAAATGAGTTAATGAGAAATTATTCTAACTACATAACAAAAATGAAAGAAAGCTAGACATGCTAGCATACAACTGCCAGCAGTGCTTGTCATGTGGTCGATTCAGTTTTAGCCAAATTGCTATTTTGGGTGATACCATAACCACCTTCACTGCACTCCACTCCCAATGAACCCTTGAGAATTCCTAGATTACCACTGCAAGTGGTAGGCTGATATGAATTACCCTTTGCTTCCAGAGTTCCTTTTTCCTTTTCACCAGCTACACTTTATCTTTGTGAGAGTCCAAATGATCAAGACATACTGTAAGCATTGACTCCACTTTAGCAATCTTTGTAAAGTCTTCCACGGCTAAGGTCTTCTCCACCTTAATATACGTAATGCGACTAGTGAAAATATTGACAATTTCTATTGTATCTTCCAGAGTCTGACCATCCTCTTTAAGCAGGTGAACATCAACACAACGCAACTCTTTTTGTATGATTGTTCTCAGGGTTGTTAGTTCACCTCATTGACTGATAGACTCATTATGACCTTGGTCAATGATTTGATTGCACCATTCTATACTTTCCTTGCATATGAACATTATATCCTAATCTAATCCTGACACTTGTCTTTCAGCAAGAAAATTCATTAAGCCATAGTGTTGAATATCGCGCATTTTCTTTGAACTTACTACCCATTTAGTCTTTTATTTTTGCCATGGAATTAAGTCATCATCCAATTCCTTGGTAACATCATTAGCATCCTTGAAAATTTGAACCAAATCTGATATATAATTAGTTCCTTGATGCACAAACGATGTGAGCCACTCAGAGAAAATCTTTGCGATCATCTTGTTCCATTGAACCTCATCCAAGAATTTTTTATTACCAAGGGATTTTGAACTAAAGGGAACAGAGCTTTGGGACAATGGCAAGGGACTATTTTGCAGAGTGTGGATGTATTGAGCCATTTGCATTAAACTCTGTTTCAACTCTGCTTTATCCTTTTCAACCTTCCAAGTGCGGGAGATAATCCTTTTCGTTGAAGTCTCTAAATGTTTCACATCAACCGCTCTAGTTCCTACCCCCAGATCAACCCGCTCAATAGTATAATCGGCCTTTGAGGTAGTGGCAGCATCTTTATCAGATGTAGGCTTAGCAATATTTGCAGTCCAATGTTTTGTGCCTTCATCAAAACCGATCATGGTCACCATTTTTATCCGCTTTGGCTTAGTAGCTCTCCCTAGACATTTACTCACAACATCTTCCATGGACACAAAAATAGGCACAACATTCCTTTTCTTGGTAATTGAATCACTAAACCATTTAGGAGCGACAGTTAGATCCTTGGATTGCATGGGCGAAGGCCCCCCTAAAGTTAGTAGCATAGCATTAACTATGTTAGACGAAACATCAAGCCCCTGTAAATCTTGGGCATCAACATCTACATTGGTTACAGATTTGTTAGCATCAGAAACAGGGGTTGTGATACTTCCCTGTACTTCTTCGATGTCCAAATCAAGAATGAGATGAGCGATAGGTGGCTGAAAGTTCTTATTGTATCTTGACCTAGTAACTCAGCCACCAATGTAAGGTGCAGCTTCAAAGTAAAGTTTTTCCTTTTTAATCTTCACTTGCTTCTTTCCTGCAATAGAAATAGGAATGTTAGTTAAAATAGTGGTTTTGTTCACACTCTCCATTTTTCTACCCTTATTTCTTGAACTGGTTGCCTTTTCCACATGAAACCTGCAACTCCTTAGCCAATTCTCTATTTTGTGAATTATACTGAAGGTGTGTACTTGTACACTATCTTCCATCTTTCTACACCAATCAACCTCTGGAAGGGGTTCATTATGTACCCATTTCAAGAATTTTGGATCCAATACATCTCCATTATCAACGGTCACACCAGAAGTATCCATTTGCAACTTCATATCGAGAATTTGCTTCAGAGTTAACCTGGACCAATTCCTTTTTCTTACTTCAAATTCATCTAAGAAATCATCCCAGTAATCTTCTAACTGAGGGACATGTTGATCAGGCATTATCTTTTTCACGTAGTGAGCAGTAAAACCTTTGCTGTCAAAATTATATCTCTTCAGGAAGGTTTTCAAATGAAACCTCTTAAATTGTAACTCAAGATTCAGTGCATCAAAAATAGACCTGCAACTATAATGGCCTAAATCAATAGGAAAAATTCCACTGGTTCCAAAATCTTCACCATAATCCTTTACAACATGGGCTAATTGCCTGGAAACTTCAATCAAAACACAATAGTCTGAAACATATCTAGGTAACCTAAAAGGTTCCTTTAAAACCTCCTACCCTTATATAGGTGAAGTGATTGAATTGATTAAAGAAGCTACCATAGATATTAATTAGTTCAATAGCTTCACCCGACATTCTCCTATGCAAATTACCTTGTAACTCAAAAGTTAACCTCCCAACAAAAATATCATTCCAGCGGAGGTAATTGTCAACATGTCCTTTTTGGGTCAAATGGGGGTGATATTCATAGATTTTTATAACCTAAACCCATTTTGCATGGAATAGTCCAGGCCACTCCCTCACACAAGCTAACATATAGAACATATATGAAGACATATAAAAATTTGACATCCTAGGGTAATTGCTCAAACCCTCATGCAACCTTTATGCAATTACGGTGCCCTAGTCAATGAACCGGTCTTTGTCAAGAGTGACTTGGATGAAAAAACACATCCAATCCTCCCAATAGAAGGAGTGTGAATTTCCCCTAATTTTGTTCAACATTACTACCAAATCCCTGATTCCAGGAATCAAATGCTCTTAGGTTAATGGCCTTGGCAGCCTTGAGCCACCCTTTTGAAACTTCAAAAGACAATTTTGTGCAATAATGGTTCTATAATACTGCTTCTTCTAGCTCTGGTAAGGAACTCACAAGGGAAGAAGAGCTTGCTAATTTAGGCAAAGTTGGCCTCATGTTTAACCTATAATCTTTCCCCAATCAACTCAAGTAAAGCAGAAAATAGGTAAAACAAAAACAAGCAGCAAAAAAATATACCCAATTCTTTTTTAAAAACTGCAGCAATTAGGAAAGTCGTTGAACATACCTTCCTCTATCATCTGCAAAACCCCTATCACAGTCTATTTCCCTTTCGCTCCAAAAATCTCCTTAAAACTTATGCTTCACAAATGATAATCTTCGACAAAACATCTACTCAATTTAAAAAGCCAAGAAAATCTTACCCGTGATTTCCAGAAGTTATCATCATTACCCTTTAGTCATGCGACATTACTCTGAAATGATCGCACATGATCATGCATTTAATAACAAGTCACTTCATATCAGAAAACACGGATTCCCACGCCATACTTGCTATTAATGACAACCTTTAAATCATTAGGAAAGAATATTCCTTTTTCCTACCGCCATTTAGCCATTCCTCAAAATTCATGCTGCCATCTTATGAAAAGTCATATGATTTCCAAGAAATCAAATATTGAACTCTGAACCTTGAAGAACAACAGCGACACAAAACATATACATGACCAATATTGAACTTTGAACCTTGAACCAGAAAGGTTCAAGTTCAAGGTTCAACTAATGCAAAACACCGACAAATAGTGAAAAAGCTCACCAAAACCGCGTGAGGGAAAAAAACTTAAACATGATGCCCGTTGAACTTTGAACCTTTAACCCATTTGGTTCAAGCTCAAGGTTTAGGTTCAACACAATGGAAATTAAATAAAAAAGACTGCGAAGACTGATTTGCACAAAACATTCGAGAAACACAACCCGACCAAAAGACCATTTAGGGACATAACTCCATAAGGCAATATAAAAAGTTAAATTTATATATACCACCAATAGTGGCTCTGCATGGGGACTGGAACTGTAAAGTACCAAGCAATGAATCTGAGAATCCCTGGTTTTGCAAAGGATTTGAAAGTAAAGCTTGACCCACACCAAAATTCACAAATCTATGCTAAACACAACAAAACTGTATGTACAAACTAGTAGGGGGCTTCTGCTTACAATTGAAACAATTTTAAGTTATACCCGTTATAGGATAGGGGTAGCTCAAAGCCATCCTGATAAGAAAGTTTGAAATAATTGGGACCTTTTATCTCATGAATTACATAAGGACCTTTCCACAATGACTTGAATTTGCCATGAGCGCCCTTCTGCTCCCTCCTTTTATCCCATAATAACACCAGATCACCTTTCATGAACTTCCTAGATCTTGGCTTCTGATCAAAAATCTTTTTCACCCTCATCTAATGTTCCGTAATCCTATCGACCAATTTTTCCCTTTCTTCCTCGATCTTTATTAAATACATAATTCTCTTCTCAAGAGAATTCTGAAAGAATGTGTCTTCTATTAAAGACTGTAATTTGGAAGCCGCTAATTCTAGAGGAAGAGATATTTGGGCACCAATACCATATACCAACTCAAAAGGAGTCATCCCTATAGCCCACTTAGGTGAGGTTCGATCTTCCCATAGTGCTTCATGCAACTTTTTATGCCAGTCTCTGAAATTCTCGCTAACCAACTTCCTCATGATATTAATCAAGTTTTTGTTACTTGATTTTGCTTGGCCGTTACCCTGTGGATAATAATCAGAAGCATGTGCCAAAGAAACTCCATGATCATAGCAAAATAAAACTAATTCAGATTAAGAGAAATTTAATGCATTATCTGTGACTATTTTCTGAGGAACTCTGAACCTGACAAGAATATTGTCCTTAAGGAATGCACACACAATCTTTGAAGTGGTTTTTTTAATAGGGGTAGCTTCCACCCACTTAGTGAAATGATCTGTTGTTGTTAATATGTGAGTGTGTCCTATGGTAGAGGATGGATTCAATGGACCAATGAAATCTAATCCCCATTGTTTAAAAGGTTCTTCAATCACTACTAGTCTTAAAGACAAGGCAGCCAACTGAGGTTTACCTATAAACAATTTGCACTTTTCACACCTCGCTACCCAAGAATACGCATCTCTGAACATTCTCGGCCAATAGTAACAATTCCTCAAGATTTTATATGCAGTCATCGTGGAGGAGAAATGACCACCGCATGCCTCATCATGAAAGGTTTTCAACAAAGCTTCTTGATGCGGCTTATCTACACACCTGAGAAAGGTCCCATCCAAACCCTTCTTATACAGTATATCATCAAAGATGACATACTTTTCAGCTTTCAACTTTAAATTTTGTTTCTCCCTAGGAGAAAGATAATGTGGACAATCTCCATAAGTGAGATAATAGGCAACATCAGTGGACTAGGAATCCTGATGATTAACAAATAAAGTTAAGGATAGACTTTCCTCTTCTTCAAACTTATTCTCTGCCATTAGTTTACAAAGACCTTGTCCTCTAACCAGCTTAGTGGGTTTAATGTCTAAATTAAACTCTTGAATCTTAGAGACCCAAGATGCTCTATTATTGATATCGACGTCTTGCTGGGTTAAAATACTCTTCACTACAGAGTTTGAAACAAAGACAGTTCCATGTGAATGAAGTATATAGTACCTGAATTGTTTGACAGCTTTCACTACTGCATAAGCTTTCTTTTTTGTCTACGAGTATTTTAGCTCATGCTTATTCAGAGGTACACTCATGAAGGAAACTGGAACTTCCTCATTACCTTCACCTTTCTGCACTAAAATTCCAGACATAGTATGCTCTGATGCATAGAAATAAATAACAAAATCCTTACTAAAATATGGATTAACCAGAGTAGGTGCATGGGAAATTGCTCTTTTTATTTATTCAAAAGCTCTTTTACCTTCTTCATTCCACTTAAAAACTACTTTCTCACTCATCATAATTATGATATATTTAGTAGTATCGGCAAAATCAGGAATAAAACATCTTGGAAAGTTCACCTATCCAAAGAACGACCTCACTCCATCTTTGTTGGAAGGAAGGCTGAGTTGTTGTATTGCTTTTTCTCTCTCCAGATCCATCCTTACTTCTTCCTTCGAAACAATATGTCCAAGAAGTTTGCCTTCTATGACACCAAAAATAAACTTTTTAGGATTTAATGACACTCCATGCTCTCTGCATCTCATCAGAACTTTCCTCAAATCTCGCAGATGATGTTTCCTCTTTCTGGAGAACAAAGTCAAATCGTCTAGATACACTACAATGGTCATATCCCTCAAATTACCAAAGGAAAGATCCATTGCCCTCTGAAACATTGCCCCTGCATTAATCAATCCGAAAGGCATCCTGTTATATGCAAAGGTACCCTAGGGAGTTACAAATGTTGTCTTATGTTGATCTTGCTTCGAGACACTGATTTGGTTATATCCAGAGAAGCCATCCAACATGGACATCATCTCTGATCCTAAAATAGTTTGTAAAATATGATCCATCGCTAGCAGAGGATAATTATCCTTTAGGCTTGCTTGGTTCAAGTTTCCGAAATCAATACAGATTCATATTTCACTGTTTTTCTTCTGAACATGAACAATATTAGAAATCTAGGTAGAATGATGTATAGGATAAATAATTCAGGCCTTCAACATCTTGTCTACCTCGTGAAAGATCGCTTCTGCTACCTTTCAATTAAAATTCCTCAACTTCTACCAGAAAGGATTGACACCAAGTTTCAAAGGAATGTGCTGTTGGAAATTACCATCTCTGAAATTCTTTAAATCATCATAACTCCATGCAAAAACATCTTTGAACTCAAACAATAGGCTAATGAACCTCCCTTTCTCCTCTTCGGAATAGCATTTACCCAAATTAACAAATTTAGGATCCTCCTTAGTACCATTGTGAATTCGCTCATACTCACTAGAGTTTTGAATTACAGGAGTCTTTATCTTCCCTCGCTTCACATACCCATCCTTTCTATCAAAAAGGCGTTCAAGAGACACCAAACCTTTTGGCATTTCATTTCCTTTCAACTGTAATACCCCATCATGCAGTTCCTCTAGTGAATCGAGAGAAAACTCTTTGCAACTTGTTTCTGGTCCTTCATAAAATAAAGAAGTAAAAATCTCAGTGCCCCATAAAATTTTTTGAATCTGCTTATCATTTTCAAACGCCTGCGAGGATTCAAAATTGTCAGGCACACTTAGTCTATAAACCAATTCTACCCTGTAGGTATCAGTTATGAAATCAGAATGAGGCACTAACAAAGCTGCAGATACTGCCAAAGAATCATCCTTTGAGTTAAACTCCCTTGATGCTGCTTCGGCTGAAAAAGCATCGAATGCCTCAATCTCATCCCAAACACAGTTTCTGTAATGTCTCAATCTCTCATTTTTGACTGTGAATAGACCTCTTACCTGCTTCACAATAAGTTCAGCATCACCCTTAATCTTTAGCATCTTGATCTGCAATTTCTTTGCTTCGGCAAGACCTAGTAATAGAGCTTCATATTCATCCGTATTATTAGTGTTTTGAAACTCCAACTTGAAAGCATAAGGAATAATTTTACCTTCAAGAGGTATTAATACTACCCCAGCCCCTGAACCAGTAGATGAACAACTCCCATCAAACTCCATAGACAAGATTTCATCAGACAATCCTAAATCTGTGGTCCTATCCACCTCTTGAAAATCGATTGATATCATATAATTCCCAAAGCCACAATCCTGATACAAAATTTGAGCTGTGTATTTAGCTTTTGTTTCAGGATGCAGGATGACTCTCTGTTTTCCAACTATGATCATTGCTTGAGGCCAATCCATTCTAATTTCCCCACCCATGTCTTTACAAAAGGTACGACTCAATAACATGCCATAACTGGCAGGGATGTCAGCCACCAGAATTGTCAACTTGATTCTTTTATCAAGATGTGCTACTAAAGCCACTTGTGCATCCTTAATTTTACCTAACAAAGGAACCTGTTTGGAATCCATGGAATAACATTTTCCAAAGGTCTTTGTTAAGGTTAAACCTAAATCTTTTGCTACTACTGAGGGCATGGCATTGTTTGATGATCTAGAGTCTATTATACAATTACTCAATTTATGCCCATTGATAAACAAGGACACATAGAAGCGTTTGGGCTTATCTTCTAGACTAGGTTGAACTAATTCAGCTTGTTGGGGAATAATATTTGATGAAACTTCAGGAATTACTAGAGTAGGGATGACATTTTCCTATGCTAAAGAATTACAAGTCACGGGCATTCGGGTTTCACTTGCTAAAACCTAAGTGTCATTCCCTTTGACAAATTCAACTAGTCTATCTAACTCCTTAGGGTTTAACTTCAGATACTCAGCCAGAGTAATCTGAACACAAGATGATTTGCAAAATTCAATGATATCAAAGGAACTATTAAATGAATCAAAACTTGAAGAAGCAACTTCTTGAATAACTTTTGAAACACTTGTAGGATGAGTCAAAATTTCCTTACCCTTTGTAGTGCCATGGACAGGTGTTATAATGTCTTGAAGCTTCAAATTTTGTTGAGTTCTAGTAAGAATTACATATGAGGAATCCTCCAAAGTCACCAACATGTTTCCTCCCCTTTTTGAGTTGGAGACATATTCCATATAATGAATTTTAGAGTCGCCAAACATACTTTGGGAACCTCCTTCATCAACTTCTAAGATTGTTTCTCCTTTACTGATCATTTGAGAAACATGAACCATCTCTGGACATGGAGAACCATCATGTTCATCAGTCAAATGAAACACACATGTATTTATCTTAGGAGGGGGTGCTTCAATAGCAAGTATTTGTTGCATAGGAGGTAACTGTAATTGTCTTCCTCCATTTCCTCCTTGTTGAGTGGGATATTTTCTAGGAATGTCTTGGTATGGTTGAGAATATGATGTACTTGCTTTAGGAGCTTGTCTCTTTAGGGAAATCACATCATTCATTAATCGTTGAATCATAGGGTCAGACGAAGTAGAGGCATTTGCAACCTAGGAAGCAGGAGTTTGCACTTCTCTTTTCCACTTGCCTACCATGATTAAATCATCTTCTAGACTCACAGCTAAAGCTTTCATAGCATCAAGGGTTTGTAACCATTCGCGCCTCATCAAGAAACTTGTTTCTGCAGGCATGGAGTTCATGAAGAAACATTTCAATTTTTCATCGGAGGGTTTTTGTGCTGTTGGAATCTTATGACAAAGCTTATCAAAATGGGCAACAAAATCCCTCATAGGCTCTGTTATTTCTTTCTTTAATTGTGTCAACTGAGCAATGAGTGAATGCTCATCTTCAGTCAATTTGAATCTTAGCTCAAAATTATCTGTTAAAACCTGCCAATTTGTAATAACTCCATCAGGAATATGGTAGAACCAATCAACGACAATGTCAGTAAAAGTTTGAACAAATAACCTTAGTGCCACATCTTCATGTTGAACTACCAACACTCCACATGCAACTTTGAAACTATTTAAGTGTTAAGTGGTGGTTTCTTTGCCATCACCACTAAACTTAGGCAGATGATCTTTTGCTCACTTAGGAAGGTTATGGATTTCCCCCAAAGCTAAAGGTCTGATAGAAGCTCCCCAAGGATTGTTGGCCATTGCTCTAGTAGTAATCAAAGTGGTAAGGTTTATATCAATTAGGGGTAAAACACTGTGTAAAGTTAAGACTTGACAAATAAGTGAAGCAGTTGCTCTTGGTGGAGATATGGATTTACTTCTAGCCCTTATAGGTGTAGCCCGAGAAACAAAACCGAGGTCTAAGAGTTATTGGAAGGTGTGATCAACAATTCCCTCCCTCTATTGTGACTGGGTCTAAGGATTGGACTCCAGTGTGGAAAGCAATTAGGGTAACAAGCGTCTAGGATTTTGTTGTTGATTATCAGGGATTCTAATAAAGAAGACTCTAGGAACAATCACCCTTTCAAAAACTAACATAGGATGATCTACTTGTCTTTCTACTTCATCGAGGAATGCACTTATTATGTCGTACTTAGCTCGACTTCTTCTATGTCTCCAAGCTAGAGTATCCAACTCAGAGATGATGTTGCTTTTCTCTTCTTGTACCCAACTTAGATTTGGTTGTAAAATAGGTAAAAACCCTTCATGAGGCAGCACCATTTATAAAGAACAAAGCATCACCATAAAGACAACTTTTTTCTTTTTAAAAAAAAAATAGCTTAGTTATCTCGTTCGGTCCCCAGCAGAGTTGCCAAAAAAATTTGTTGGTAAACAGATTTGTCTCTCACAATTTATTTAACTTATATACCCTTTAGCCCAAGGAATGAGGGACAAATTTCACCATACAATTGGGAATATCATCATATTGATTAACCTCTGAACTAAGGTACAACTCCCTTTAATAAATATTCAATCAGCTCCAAATTACATACAACCAATATTATGCTTTTCACCAGAAAGTACAAAAAGGTAATTGTATTCACCAGTCAATACCAAATGAACACAAGCATTGATTCATATATATAATTCTTTGTGTAAATCCTATAGACTTCACATGTACGCTAAAACAAAATGAAAACCTTTTAAGATGAATTTCACTAACATGTTCTGCACATATGGAAAGGTATGACAAATTCTTTCTTGAAAAAAGATTCTCACAGAAATCAAATTTCAAACACCAAACATACAGATTTGAAGTCAAAGACAAACTATCATTCAATTTTCATTCAAAGATGATCATCAACTTTCAATACGTACATAAAGTATTTAGCCAAAATTAAAGAGATAGTTTTTCAAAAACTTAGCAGACCTTCATAAAGTCATTACAAAGTTTATAAATAGGCCACCAGACCCAATAGTTCAACCCAAGATAAAATTAACTCCAAATGAGTTAATGAGAAACTGTCCTAACTACATAACAAAAAATGAAAGAAATCTAGACACACTAGCATAGAATTTCCAGCAGTGCTAGTCATGCGGTCGATTTAGTTTCAGCCGGATTGTCCGGATTGCTATTCTGGGTGGACACCATAACCACCTTCGCTACACTTCACTTCTGATGAACCCTTGAGCATTCCTAGATTACCACTACATATAGCAGGCTTATATGAATTACCCTTTGCTTCCAGAGTTCCTTTTTCCTTTTCACCAGCTCCACTTTATCTTTGTGAGAGTCGAAATGATCGAGACATACTGTAAGCATCGACTCCACTTTAGCAATCTTTGTAAAGTCTTCCATGGCTAAGGGCTTCTCCACCTTAATCTGCTTAATGTGACTACTAAAAAGATTGACCATTTACATTGTATCTTCCAGAGTCTAACCATCCTATTTAAGCAGTTGAACATCAACACAATGCAGATCTTTTGCATGCTTGTTCTCAGGGTTGTTAGTTCACCTCATAGATTGACAAACTCATTATGACCTTGCTCAATGATTTGATTGTGCCATTCTATACTTTCCTTGCATATTAACATTATATCCTCCTCTAATCCCGACACTTGTCTTTCAGCAAGAAAATTCATTAAGCCATAGCGCTGAATATCGTGCATTTGCTTTGAAATTACTACCCATTTAGTCTTTTCTTCTTGCCATGCAATTAAGTCAGCATCCAATTCCTTGGTAACATCATTAGTGTCCTTGAAAATTTGAACTAAATCTAATATATAATTAGTTCCTTGATGCAAAATTGATGTGAGCCACTCAGAGAAAATCTCTACGATCATCTTGTTTCGTTGAACCTCATCCAAGAACTTCTGATTACCAGGGGATTTGAACTAAAGGGAATAGAGCTTTGGGACAATGGCAGTGGACTATTTTGTAGAGCGTGGATGTATTGAGCCATTTGCACTAAACTCTGTTTTGACTTTGCTTTATCCTTTTCATCCTTCCAAGTGCGGAAGATAATCCTTTTGGTTGAAGTCTCTAAATGTTTCACATCAACTACTATAATTCCTACCCCCAGATCAACCCGCTCAATAGTATAATCGGCCTCTGAGGTAGTGGCAACATCTTTATCAGATGTAGGCTTAGCAATATTTGCAGTCTAATGTTTTGTGCCTTCATCAAAACCAATCATGGTCTCCATTTTTAGCCGCTTTGGCTTAGTAGCTCTCCCTAGACATTTACTCATGACATCTTCCATGGACACAAAAATAGGCACAACATTCTTTTTCTTGGTAATTGAATCACTTAACCATTTAGGAGCAACAATTAGATCCTTGGATTGCATGGGTGAAGGCCCCCCTAAAGTTAGCAGCATAGCATTATCTGTGTTAGATGGAACATCAAGCCCCTGTGAATCTTGGACATCAACATTGATTACGACTTTGTTAGGATCAGAAACAGGGGTTGTCATACTGCCCTGTACTTCTTTAGCATCCAAATCAAGAATGAGATGAGTGGCAGGTGGCTAAAAGTTCTTCTTGTATACTGACCTAGTAACTCGGCCACCAATAAAATGTGCAACTTTAGAGTCTATTTTTTCCTCTTTAATCTTAACTTGCTTCTTTCCTGCAACAGAAATAGGAATGTTAGTTAAAATAGTGGTTTTGTTCACACTCTCCCTTTTTCTACCCTTATTTCTTGAACTGGTTGCTTTTTCTGGATGAAACCTATAGCTCCTTAGCCAATTCTTTGTTCTGCAAATTATACTGAAGGTGCATGCTTATACACTATCTTCCATCTTTCTACTCCAATCAACCTCTAGAAGGGGTTCATTATGTACTCGTTTCATGAATTCTGGATCCAATACATCTCCATTATCAATGGTCACACCAGAAGTATCCATTTGCAACTTCATATCAAGAATCTACTTCAGAGATAACCTAGACCAATTCCTTTTTCTTACTTCAAATTCATCTGAGTAGTCTCCCAGTAATCTTCTAACTTAGGGACATGTTGATCAGGCATTATCTTTTTCACATAGTGAGCAATAAAATCTTTGTTATCAAAATTATCTCTCTTCAAGAAGGTTTTCAAATGAAACCTCTTAAATTCTAACTCAAGATTCAGTGCATCAAAAATAGACTTGCAACTATAATGGCCAAAATCAATAGGAAAAATTCCACTAGTGCCAGAAGCTTCACCGTAATCCTCTACAACATGGGATAATTGCATGGAAACTTCAATCAAAACACAATAGTCTAAAACATATCTAGGTAACCTAAAAGGTTCACCTTTAAAACCTCCTACCCTTATATAGGTGAAGTGATTGAATTGAGTAAAGAAGCTACCATAGACATTAATTAGTTCAATAGCTTCACCCGACATTCTCCTATGCAAATTACCTTGTAACTCAAAAGTTAATCTCTCAGCAAAAATATCATTCTAGCGGAGGTAATTGTCAACTTGTCCTTTTTGGGTCAAATGGGGGTGATATTCATATATTTTTATACCCTGAACCCATTTTACATGGAACAGTCTAGGCCAATCCCTCACACAAGATAACATATAGAACATATATGAAGACATATAAAAATTTGACATCCCACAGTAATTGCTCAAACCCTCATGCAACCTTTCTGCAATTACAGTGCCCCTGTCAATGAACCGGTCTTTGTCAAGAGTGACTTGGATGAAGAAATACATCCAATCCTCCCAATAGAAGGAGTGTGAATTTCCCCTAATTTTGTTCAACATTACTACCAAATCCCTTATTCCAAGAATCAAATGCTCTCGGGTTAATGGCCAGGTTGCCCTTTTGAAACTTCAAAAGCCAATTTTGTGTAATAATGGTTCTATAATACTGCTTCTTCTCAGAATAAATCCCATAAGACTTTCCAATATTCCAATCCTCATAGGGTTCCCAACGTGGAATACCCATGGCCGCCATTACTGTCTCTCTATCAATAGACAATAGAACCTCACCATTGTTTCTCCTAATGCACCTATTAACTTTGTCATAGTGATTCATGAACTCTAAAACCAACTCAGGATAAGGGGTAGATGGGGGAAATGTTGTTGCTTCCAATAAACCACTTGTGCAATGACTTTCAACATAGAATCGACAGTTGGATTCCTTACTCTTTCTAAGAAAACATTTAAATCTAATTGAACTAGAGCCATATCCACTAGCTTTGGTAAGGACCTCACAAGGGAAGAAGAGCTTGCTAATTTAGGCAAAGTTGGCCTCATGTTTAACCCATAATATTTCCCCAATCAACTCAAGTAAAGTAGAAAATAGGTAAAACAAAAACAAGCTGCAAAACAATATACCCAGATCTTTTTAAAAAATTGCAGCAATTAGGAAAGTCGTTGAACATACCTTCCTCTATCATCTGCAAAACCCCTATCGCAATCTATTTCCCTTTCGCTCCAAAACTCTCCTTAAAACGTATGTTTCACAAATGATAATATTCGACAAAACAACTGCTCAATTTAAAAAGCCAAGAAAATCTTACCCATGTTTTCCATAAGTTATCATCACTACCCTTTACTTGTGCGACATTACTCTGAAATGATTGCACATGATCATGCATTTAATAACAAGTCACTTCATATCTGAAAAAATGGATTCCCATGCCAACTTGATATTAATGACAACCTTTAAATCATTAGGAAAGAATATTCCTTTTTCCTACCGTCATTTAGCCATTCCTCAAAATCCGTACCGCCATCTTATGAAAAGTCATATGATTTCCAAGAAATCAAACATTAAACTCTGAACCTTGAAGAACAACAGGGGCACAAAACATATACATGACCAATATTGAACTTTGAACCTTGAACCAGAAAGGTTCAAGTTCAAGGTTCAACTAATACAAAACACCGACAAACAGTGAAAAAGACTCACAAAAACTGCGTGGGGGAAAAAACTTAAAACATGGTGCCAATTGAACTTTGAACCTTGAAATCATTTGGTTCAAGTTCAAGGTTCAGGTTCAACACAATGAAACTTAAATAAAGAAGACTGCGAAGACTGATTTGCACAGAAAATTCGAGAAACACAACCCGACCAAAGGACCATTTAGGGACCTAACTCCATAAGGCGATATAAAAATATAAATTTATATATACCACCAATAGTATGCTAGATGGGATAGATATCTGCGACAACAAAATTTTAGAAAAGGCACAACAGATATTAACATTTATTTAAAATTTGAAGATGATAAGTTGATGATTGTAGTTGTATATATTGATGATATTATATTTGGAGGATATGACGATTTATGTAAAAAAATTATAGAAGAAATGTAGAAGGAATTTGAAATGTCAATTATTGGTGAGTTATCATTTTATTTTGGTTTACAAGTCACACAATCAGAAGATGAAGTTTTCATTTCTCAAGCCAAGTATGTCCAAGAGATGTTAAAGAAGTTTGGGATGAAAAATAATAAACTGGTTGCAACTCCCTTGGCTACAAGATGTAAATTAAGCAAGAATGATACATTCTTGGATGTTGATAAGAAGAAGTACATATCAATGATTGGAGGACTACTATATTTGATTGCCTCTAGACTAGATATTATGTAGGCTATCTGTTTGGTTGCAAGATTTTAGGCTAACCTAAAGCAAAAGTTCATGATCAAGTAGTAAAGATGATATTCAGATATTTGAAAGACACTCCAAATTTTGGTCTATGGTATAAGAATAATGGTGATTTCATGTTCAAGGTGTACACTGATGCTGATTGGGCTAGATGCGTTGATGATAGGAAAAGTGCAAGTGGAGGTATATTTTTCTTGTGAGACAAATTGGTTTCATAGCTAAGTAAGCAGCAAGATTTAGTGTCATTATCTACTATAGAAACAAAATACGTTGACACATAGTATCGATGTACTCAGATCATGTGAATGAAGCAAACACTTAGAGATATTAGAGTAATGTATGATGAGGCAATTCCCATTATGTGCAAAAATACTACTACTCTAAACATCTCAAAGAATCCAAAAATGCCTTCAAGAACTAAACACGTGCTTCAATTTAATATCATTTCTTGAGAGAGAAGGTTGTAGAGAAATAAGTCATATTGGAGTGCATAGCTACAAAGGAATAGATTGTAGTTATCTGTACTAAGGTTTTGGTAAAAGACACCTTTGTATACCTAACACAAAAGTTAGAGATTATTGCCTCTCCATTTTCTAACTAAATTCATTAAGGTGGTGCTTCTTTATAATGGGAGATTTAAGGCTTATCTTTTGTCTCCTAGACTGATGTGTTGGTTGTTCTTATGGGACTAGTGATGGATTTTTTTTTGGTATTATAGTTGTCTCTATCAGGGGGATTGTTGTTGATAAAATAAGTTTTGTAATTGCCCATTGTCCTTGATGTCAAAGGGGGATAGATTTTAGAGGAAAAAGATGGTATTGGTGGTACAAGTGTTGCCATCAATAACAAAGAGGAGATTGTTCGAAACTTGAATTATGTTGTATTGTCATTGATGTAAAACATGTTTGTTTGGATGTGGTCTAGACACTATCTAGTACGGTGCTAAAAATTAGTTGATAAAAGTTACAAATTTTTAGTAGTGTATGTGATCCAAGATTAGATGATCAGATGTTGTCATGTTGCCTAGTACTGATTTTTGCATACATAAGTTGGTTTTAGAAAGTTATAGTATATGAATTTCAATATTCAAGAAAGAGTACTTAATGTTCCAATAGAAGAATTTTTTGCATCCTTCCAAATTATGAAGATCATGTTGTGTTGAATTCAATATAAAGTTTAAGTTCTATGAATTTTGTACTATCATGTGTACCAGTTCCTCAGATTGCTCAGATGTCAAGGTTAGTTGTTGTTATTTTTTGAAAATAAGGGTATCTATCAGACTGGTCCAAAAATTATCTTATGGCTTCTAGATATGAGGATTCAAGGGTTACGGTTTGGAGGACATGTTCATTTGGTTTGTGTAGTATTCTAGTTCAACTTTCAAGTGTTGGTTTTGTTCTACAAGTTAGTTATATGGTATGTGCTTGACATGCTCTGTTGTGTTGAGTATCAGTTGTTTTGGTTAATCCATCTTATTTGGATTATGCCAATTTTGGTCTAGATAAGCTTCAAAGGACGATTTAGAGTGTTGATATGGATATCACCATGGTGTGTGGTGATAGATTCACTTAGTAATTTGCATTGGAAGATGTTTTTGGGTTGACTAATTGATGTGCTTCATTATCTTTCTACATGCTTCATTTGGCACCAATCTTGGATATTTTGATAGCATGCGTGGTTCATTGGAATCTACTTGAATGAATGTATTATGATGTGTTTTGGTCCCCTTTATGGCTTGGATAGGACTAGAATGATTATTTTTGGTCCAAATGTTCTAATTTATGTAATATTGCTTATTCTATCTTTAGCCAACCTAATTGAGGGTTTTGATGAAAACATTTATATATAAGAATGTATTTTTGTATGTGTTGAGGTATGGAACAAGCATGAATCATTGTGAAGTGGATGATAATGATATTCAAGAACATAAGTTGTGTTGGTGATGTTTGAAATTTAGTTGAGACGTGCTTTGATAGCATATCTTTAGAGTGACAGTAATCATATACAATATTTGTGATCAAATGTACTTGCCATGATATTGGTCATGTGATACTAAGATTCAAGGCTAATTTTATGATTCAGAGGTCCTACTCATTTCAATTTTAGTTAATCCTATGTTTTTTCAATAGATAGTTAGGGTAAAAGAACAATGTTGTGACACCCTTTTATAAAGGAAGTGGCCAACACAACTAAAACTATTTAACTTCAACTGCATAAAAGTGACATTTCTAAATTGAGTTTCAAAATCATGTAAACTAATCAAATGTGGAAATATTAATGAAATTTATGTCTATTACTTTTTAAAATTTAAAAAAAAAAATTGATATTTTTTTATATATATTCCATGACAGATTTTTTATTGCTAAAAAATGTTGAAAATCAGGGGTTTTAGTTGACATCACCAAAAAAATTAAAACGAACTTATTTAAATTTCTTGATTTTAATTTTCCAAATAGAGGACATATATATGCAATGCTAAAAAGGTAAATTGAATTTTGATGTATATCTTTTTGTAATAATATTTTGAAGTCCAATGTAGCTAAATTTGGCAGTTTTCATTCGGTGTCACCTTTTGTCTACTAAATCTAGCTCTATCAAAAAAAAAATATACCCTTTTGGAGAAGATTAGTGAAATATATATTTTTTGTAAAAGAAATTTAAATCATTTATTTATTTTTTTTAATTTCAAATCAACCTCTTTTTAACTGAAAAAACCCACTCACAATGTTTAAAAAATAAAAAAGTATTTAAATTAATCAAAATATTAAATAAATTATGTCTAGATTCATGACTTCAAGCTCTAAAAAAGTATATTTTTGTGTTTTTGTAAAAAAAATATGCTACTTGAAGAAAAATATGGCTAAAGTGAAAAGTTTCAGAAACGCGAACAAAATGTTGATTTTGTCGCGACATTAGATGACACATATGATAGTTTGGATAAACTCAGTTCAAACGAATTAGGTTTATATTAAAAATAGTTCAGCCAAACTCTTGGCTCCATCTAGGCTCAATGACCGCATCAACGGGTACCATGTGACAGAAAAATAGTTCGATCGAACTTAGCTCAATAGAACTTAGTCCGATCGAACGAAGTTCGGCCAGATTGTGCTAGTTAGCCCATAGGGTGACATAGCTTTGTGATTTTTCCCTTGGGTTTGTTGGTAGACTTAGGTATCTTTCCCTCAGATAGTGCATCTTAGTTTTGTAAGACTCTTTTTATCTTTCCCTAAGGTTGTGTACCTTAGCATTGCAAGTCCATTAGGTGCATATTGCTTCTTGGAAAGGAGCTCAAAACCTTCTAATTAGTTTAAATATATTGTGAGAGTGATTCTCACCATGGTTTTTCTCTTATAGTATTTTCCATTTAAATCTGGTGTTCGTGTGTTGAATGTGCTTTGTGCTTTTATGTTTTGTAATTGTAGTTTAAGATTAATTATTGTATAGATTTAAAAATAATTGATTTAGACTGATTCACCCCCCTCTAAATATCATGATCTATTCAACAACATTTTCCAATTCCAATCTTACAATATTTGTAGGCACTAACTTGATCGAGATGCCAATCCCTATGTACAAACTTTTCAACCACCAACGTATTCTAGACATGAGCCGAGTGACAACTAAGAACCAACTCAATAAGTGACACCAATATCCCTTTACACAAGGCACCAACATCTTCTACATAAAAAAATTATCTTTAATATGTTTCTTATTCAACATATTATGATAGAAATTATCCCTCATAGCTCTACATGAATTCACATATGCTCTTCCTTGATCACTATTATCTCTACTCTACTCTACTCTACTCTACTTCACATTATTTTTTCTCTGCTATACATTCAATTTTATTTTTAATAGATCTTCTCTTATTTATGTTTGACTAATAAATAATTACACACATATACATATACTCAACTCCTAAAACTTAAAAAAATAATTCTTCTTTATATAACCTTAATTGTTTTTAACTCTATAATGCTAGGTCCACCTATGGAGGGTTGAGGTTCTCCTCTACCTCATATCAAAGAATGAAAAACAAGATAATCCTCAAATTCAATCACCAAAGGCCAATAACCTTAAAAAAATTCACAGTGTGAATAGCTTGTATCACGAGTTGAGGGTGAAATTTACCTCTTTCCCCTTTTCATCAAACTTCAAACAAGTTAAACCACATAGTCTATCAACATAAATTGATAAACCTTTGGTTGTTGCAGGTTAAGCATCCTCCTCATAATATACTACAAAATAAAACTTCACACCCATTTAAACAAACATATTGATCACCAAAGCTTACTTGAATTGGCAATAAATATAAACTAAGAACATATTCATGTTAGAGGTTGAGGAGTGAAGGTTCTTCATATCTCATTCTCTCACACATAAAACACATTATAAAACATGATTTATTAAGGAAACTATAATTGTTATTAGTGGTAGGGGGTTGGGTGTAACAGTAACACATTCCAAGAATATTGAAAAAGGTTAAATTATAAGCCTAAATAGGAATGATTGATGACCCATAAAGGATTGGGGTCAGAACCTCCTCATCATTCTTACAAAAAGTAGAATTAAACAAATGTTAAATATGAAATCCAATGAACAATGAGTGTCAAGATAATTTTAGGGGTAGGGATTAAGACCTATCCCATATAACATGCAAAAAGTTAATACTTTTAGGTGTCTAAAAATCAAATCAATTTGACACTAAGGATACTTTGGTAATTTTTAGACAATCTAATCCTTGTAGGAATGTGTCAACATACCAATTCATCAACATTTTGAAAATAATGACAACATCCAACTATTAAATCTTTGACCTGAATAACAATATTTTCAACAAGTAGGTCATAGAATATGAAAAAGAAATATGATGATAGGTTAGAACAAAATGATATGGAGGTAACAATATTAAAAAATAATGAGATTCAAGATGATGGTTTACTGCTAAAAGAAGGCATAAGAACAAATGAAAGCATTCCCATAATATGAAGCTAGATTGAATAGTTGAAATTAGAAAAGAAAATGGTATAACAATTCTTGGTTAAAATGGAATCTTTGCGATAAAAGTTTGAAGACATAAAGTATGACTATTTTCATATCATTGATAGGTAAAAAACAATAAGGTAGATAATATGGACGATGATAAGACCATTTTGAGTAAGTTTAAAGAGGTTTTTGTTAGATCTTTGAAAGATCTCATGAATAAATTGATAATATAAATATTATATAGAGTTACGAGAAAGAAAAAATTGACTAAGGAAAGTCATAAAGATTATGGTATGACGAAAGAATAAGTATCCGGTAGAATACTGAGAGGGGGGGGGGCTGAATCAGTATATTGAAAAACTGATACAAAGTTCCCAAGCTCAAACTCAGTCAAACAAAGTAAACATATCTTAGTCAAGATCAATATTCTTAGAAATACTTGACATTAACCAATTTAACTATTATGACAACTTTTAACAGTAAACACCTTCAATCTTGTAAACATCAACAATGCTTAATCTTAACTCAACATATTCATCTCTCAATGCTTAATCTTAACTCAACATATTCATCTCTTAATGCTTAATCTTAACTTAACATATTCATCTCTCAATGCTTCTACTTAACATGCCTTATTAGAAGTTAACCAAATCAACAAATAAGATCACAACCACAAAAGCATTCACCACTTGAAACAAATGTTTATACGTGGAAAACCCAAATAGGTAAAAATCATAGTGAGATGGGACTCACAAGGATAGCTATCTGAACTCTTTTGAAGTTCTCCCTATTACGAGTCAAAGCTTGTTAGAGCTTTACAATAAGTCATGTTAAGAACTAATTCCGGTTAGGAATTACCCAGTTAAGGGATTTACAAATATGCCTTGTTAGAAGCACAATACCCTATTAGGAGTAACCTCGCTAAAGGATTTAAGAATCCAAGCTAATGGACCACCTTGTTAGAGGATTTAACAAGTAACCAATCTTGTTAGAGCTTACTCGGTTAAGGGATTTTACTTCAATTGTAATTATTAGAAAACAATAGGTTTTCTTGATTTGTTTGAGTAGCACTACATTTGCTTGATCAGATCCTTCTAAGCTTCAATCTACCTTCACTCAAAGTGCAGATCCATTCACTGGTTGGGCATCCACACACTCAACAGGTTTTTCTACCAATATTTCCAACAACCTTTACAAACAACTTCATCAACCTTAAATACAAATCAATTAGGTTGGTAACACAACAAAAACCTAATTCTCATCATTGATATTACAAACAAGTCAGTTCAATCTTGACCATTAGAAATCATGACAATTCCAACTGCTCCATGATCATCGCTCTATTGGACTTTGTAACTCATCACACGATGTGCATTAAATGCAATCCACTTTGCTCCTTCCCTAGACAATAAGCAAACATGCCAAATCAATTTGAATTTATCCTCATACAATGATCACACGTGTCTCCATCATTACTGTTCATCAGATAATAAATCAACAAACTTGATCGGTTAGGGTTTAACTACTGATAGGGTTTAGCGGTTACATTACATAGAAAGGTTTGACCCTTTACACCCCCTTTACACTGGTTCACCGGTTCAACTCACAAACTTTACATACTGGTTACAATATATTCTACAACTCTCTTCTTACCGGTTACTAGCCAATATAAAAAATGCCAATATCAACAATAACATGAATACCTTTTACTAGTTCAATTGACATCAATGACAACATATCATTAATGCAATCTTTATGAAAAATGCCAATAAACTCAAAATACCAACAAAAGATACTAAGGAATGTAATGAGGAGGTAGTTAAAATGATCAGTGTTTCTGGTAAGTGTAAATACAAGTGGAAAATATCCTAGGATATCACCAAAGAGGGGATTAATGAAGGGTTAATTATATTTAGTAGTTAATAAATGGTGGAATATACCCTAGAACATTAGTGCATAATTAAATATAATACTTAAATGAAGTAAAATTATATTTCCACCTAAGTTAATGAACCTTTAAAGTGAAATTTTTTGGATCCTATATTCTTAATTTCAACATCACTAAGATATTTTGATATGTAGTCAAAGGTTTTCATTATTGATTTAAATATGTGTGGGTTATTTTTTTCTCCATGCCATGTCATTGCAATTATTCTTGAAAATTGCTCGATGTCATGGTGCTTTGTTTCTGCTTCTAAGTTGGTCGTGTCTTTGAGGATAATGTGTTTTGATTATGAATTTTAATGTTTGTTTTTTTCGCTCAAGTCGACTCTGTTGGCTCGTGTGGGATGTCAAACATCCCTATCAGAAAATATTTTGTTATGATTTTTCCTTTTATGAGGTTTGTGTTATATATGTCTAGGAAATATGAGCTCTATGATAGTAGTGTTTTTATTTGTTCATCCTTATGTCCCTTGCTCATTCTGAAGCTTGATATAGAATCTTTGTTTCTAGAAAGTTTGGCGATTTTCGTGATTTTCTTGCATATGAAGATGAGAAACTTGGGCATATTTTTATTATGTGTTCTCTAGATGTTGTTTATATGGGTAGGAAGGTGGTGGGTAAATCTTGGTTGCTGGAAAATATAAGTGTTAGCATATTTGTTTCTCATTCTCTTACTGTTTGCATGGATTTTCTTATGAATAATTATTTGGTTTAGGCTCTGGCTAGTTCCTTCTTGGTCTCAACATCCTTCTCTTCTCTTGATGTGGATTATGCTCTATCTTTTTATAGTTCTGATTATGGATTGCTCCCTTATGGTGGTTTCATGCCTCTTAATGTGTTTCTTGCTAATGGATGGTTTGGAGAGTTGTTTTATGTAACCAGGTGTGGACTATTTGGTTACTGCTATGATGATACAATTATACTATTTGAATGGTTGATCAATCATGCTCCTCCTTATTTTGCTGCTGCTCTCGATGTGTTTTCTAGGATCCACTCTCTTTTGGACATTCGCGTGATTTTTTGTTTCTCCTCAGTTGATTCTTCCTCCTCGGGTTTTGATGTGATCCCTCATTCTTCTTTAGCACCTTTGGAGGAATGTTCAAGCACATGGTATCTTGAAGACATGATGTAATCTTCTTATGGGTTACTTTTGTTTGTAATTTTGTGGACTGGTCAATATGCACAGGAGGGGGGGGGGGTTATCAGGTTTTTTGGTTTGTATTGGGTTGGGTCATGGGTCTTTGATCATGTATAGGGTGTTATTCAACTGGTATTTTTCAATGGGTATTTGGTCAAGGGCTACAACCAGAGATTTTCTTTGCCTGGTTCTTTCCTGTTGGTATGCCCATCCGAACTAGGCTTTTGTAATCTTTTTTATAAATATATTAATAAAATTATTCAATGGCTTTGCCATTTTTATCAAAAAAAAAAAAAAATAGTCATGATGAAAAGGTGTAAATATTAGGAGTATGCCATATTTTGAAATGCAAAGATGTTTATTCCCAAAAGATATTTTTCCACGCCAATTGGATGATGTGTATGCCTAGGGATATGCCATAATTTTGAATTGTAATTATCTAGGATTTTGATAAAATTTGAGCCTTTAATTTTGTAGCTAACTATTGCCACATCATGTCTATAAAAGGGCCTTAGTTATTCTTTTATATGGATTAAAAATTATTGATGCTTTTCAGATAATTGTTCACTATTGTTTAGTGCCTTATGGTTTCTCCTCACAAAGTGAACAAGATCATTTGTACATTCTTGTAAACTTTTGTGAATCTAAGTCCTACTATAGGTCATTTCCTAATTATACAACATGAAGAACTATAGTTTTTATCATATTTTTAAAATATTGAATTGTTTCACTAACATTAGGGTGCATTTGATGCCTTTCTTCGTGTGATAGATTTTCTTTGAAGATTTATGCATCATCTATGTGTAGTTGTCAACTATTCTAGAGAAAATAGATTAATTTAGGTATTTTACATGTTTCATGAAGGATATTCATGAGAAATAATTGAAAACATATATTTTCTAACCCTTTCCTTCTCCTTAATATTTTTAATTTTCTTTAAAAATATTTTAGATTGTTTAATAAGAATTGATCAAAGTTACTTATAATTTTTTTAAACTTGTTAAAATAACTTTTGATCTTTAAAAATAGAGGTTTAATATTATAATTTGGATATATGATCATATATATTCTCTTAATTAGGTTCTAGAAATTGAAATAATTTATATGCAAATCCATTTATAAAAATAGCTTATAATTAGACCTGATTATTGAAGCCTTGTGATAACAAATTCTCTTTTAGATTTCAAATTTTTATAAGAGAGATAAGATTTCATTTGTAGATTCTATTTATGTTGAAAGTGTTTACAAACCACACTAGCATTGTCCCTTTGGTTAGGAGTACATATATTAAAGAGGGATATAATGCATTGCAAGTAAGGTATCATCATTAGTGATTCTAAAAATAAAAGAAAGGATGCATTTTGGAAATTATGAAAAAAAAGATGAAACAAATTATTGGGCTCAAGAATCTAATACAAGTAAATATTTACAAATGAAAGGGACTTAGATAGTGATGAATAGTGACTACCAGTTCTTATAGGCTTATATCAAGCATTCACACACTAGACTATATATAAGTATATGTTTGTGTGTAATACACATACATATTCAAATTATTTTTTTCTACAATGGGTATGAAATTTAATATTTATTTTTGCTTTTGCAATCCAATGGTTGTATAGTCATAGAGTTTTTAATTTTTTACAATGGTTAAAATAGGATAGGTTTAATGTTCATAATCATTTCACAGGTGTCTTATATCCAATGGAGTGGTCTAATTTTTCCAAGGCATAATCTATGAAACTTCTTTAATGACACCATCATGGTGAAGACATAGAAAAAAAAATTGTAACTTATTTTCAAACCCTAGATTTGCAAAATTATGAAAAAATTGTGTATATCAAAACCTCAAATTTTTATATGTGATCCTACATAACATATTTGATACCTTGAAATATCTAAAACCTTTCCAATATAGTCAATGACATAGACTTCACATTAGATATGATCATATAAAGGTTGCATTAAAACATGAATCTCCAATATTCCTCAATCACAATCAAGGTTCTAATACAACTTGTTAGAAAAATCAAATAGGCAGACCAACTCATTTCCTACATAAACATATTAGAGAAAAATAAAACATACAATCTTACAAATAAGCATGTACAAAGATCAAAGATATACCAAAAGATAACACAAAATAAACCTTGAAGAAAATCTCAGGTGATAAAAATTTATCCTCCAAAAGTATGTGCACTCAATGTATTATTTATCAATAAAAATACTACAATACACTTATAGAGTCTCTATAAATGCTTCTAAAACATTAAACTCCTTAGATGCATCCTCCTTGTGCCGAAGAATGTATCCGGACATCCCATACCATGCTTCACATATGCATTGCATTGAAGAGAGCTCAATTTAGTAATAGTCAAGATAAACAACCAACTAGCCAACCTCAACCACCAAACATATTTTCTTTTATAGAATCAAGCTCACATAAAAAATTAAATGGCAATATGAAACCATGTGCCTTAAATCACGAGTCAGAAAACTACGACTCCACGTTTACTTTTTGATAGTATATTTCTTGATATTAAGTATTTTTCCATGTCCAACTAAGCCATAAAATATATAACCAATGTTACATACACTTTTACAAATAGATCCAAATAAATATTAAATATAATTAAACACATCACTTAATATATACCACAAATAAATAATTAATACTCTATCCATAGGAAATCCTGAAATTATGGCGATGTGGGTATTTTTTAAGTCATGACCAGCGACCAGGAATGGGGGAGAAACCCAAAGAAATATTTGCAAAATGAATATGAAATAGGAGACTAAGTCAGGTGCCTCATGAACAACAAATTGGATGTAGAAATAGAACATGCCATCTTTAAGTATGTTAAGATTAGAAGTAGTGATTTTGGAATAGTTGAGTTATTTGAGTTGTGCTTGAATGAGTCGCGAAGAGGAAAAACACTATGGAGGATTGAAACAAAATTCCAGAGATGGAATGTAGACAAGAGCTCTAAGCCCATCACTCTATGTACTGCGTATAATGAGGCTAGGGAGAAGTTTGTTTATATTCATTTTAGCTTTCGTGTTAGTATTCAGTATTTCATTCAGTTAAAATATATATATATATATATATATATATATTTTGATAATATGAATAGATGAATGTTCAGTATATAGAGTAATTAGGAAATAATAATTATTATCTTATTGCTCTTAGGATTGTGTACATTATCATTGCATAGAAAAGAAAGTATGGAAAGAGGTAGATGTGGTTCTACTCTAGTTAAGCTAAGATTTGAGTAAGTTGATTTACTTACATTGATTTAACATTAATTTCTTTTTTTATATATATTGTTCGAAGAATTATTATTTCTTGTGGCTTTTTTTTTCTATAGGTTCTCATGTTTGACATGATTTAGAGACCTAGGTAGCGGACTTTTAATCATTGTAAATCTTTTGTGAGTTTTTCTAAGAATGAAGGTTTCAGTCTCATTCTCGTACTACAATTGTCTAACTAGCTCCCTTGTTGGTATTTCTTTCAATTTTTGTCTCTAAGTAAAAAGGTTATTTTATCTTGTAAACTTGATTACCTTTCTTTGTGAAGGCTTTGTTCTTGTGCTAGCTTATTTTTGTTGAAGAAAAAATAGAGGTCATCTACATTTTATTTTGCATAGTAAAAACTCAAACTTTAATTGTAATAAAGTTCTTGATTGATGATATTTCTTAAAAGTGTAGAAGAATATTTATATAGTGAATAAATCATAGGGAAACATGGAGATACAATTATCATAATTAATGAAACTGCTAAGTACATACCCATAGCCATCTTAACTTAATAGTGTAATATAAGAAACCTACACTTACATTCCCCCTTAATTACATTGTTCTTACAAATGTATACCTAAAAACTCAAATTTTGTCTTGTTAAGGGACCTTCTGCTAAAGCTCAAATTGTACTAAAAGACAAATAGACATTCTTGAGAAGATATTCCTTTAAAGAAATAAACCTTGAATTAGATGAAACATCATCAAATTGCCTCATGACCTTTGAAAAAGTGTAGCTTTGAGTTGAATCCTTCAATTCATAAATATCATCTCCATGAACTCCCTAATCACAAATTCCCATATTACTAGACAATAATCCATACTAAGATTCACTCATAGATCATCAAGTTATCTCACAACCCTCAAAAGGGTATAATTTTTTATCATATCCTCGTAAACTCACTAGACAATAATCCATTCAAGTTCATCAAATTTCTTACCTGTCTTCAGAAATCAAACATTGTATTATATACATCAAATTTTCATCATAAAAAAGGATAAAATTATTAAACTCCATCGGATGGTTAGAGGTGGGGTAAATCAACATATACTAAAAATCAGATTTAATTTTTTAACTGAACTTTCATTCCATCCAACACAAGTATGAAAGTAAGTAACTAAAACTATTAAAGAAACCACACAAGAAGAACAAGATTTTTACATGGAAAACCCACACTAGGAAAAACCATGGTGAAACAATCTGACTATATGATAAATTGGTTACAATGTTTAGGATAGAGGCCAAGGAGCTCAGTGTCCATAAGATAACTTCCAAAGTTAAGGTGCACAACCTTAGGGTGAGATACATAAAAATACTTGCATAGACTAAATATCACTTCTTCGAGGCAAGATACAATACTCTAGATACAAAGACATCAATAAGGTTGAACTATAGAGAATTGCATCAACTGAAATGTTGATCAAAGCTCACAATTCAAAACATATCTGAAACTATCTTCATCACTCCTCTGTAACACTTCTGGACCGCTTTACTACTTCACATATACTTGACACAAGACAATCAACTTATCTATCTCTCTCTATAGTGATTCCACCCTTTATATAACAATTGTAATCTCAAGGACACCAATTATGTGTAACATGTAAATACCAAATACTCAACCAAAAACACTTTGATGAATATCTAGAAGGAAAAATGAGACATGCAAGGATTCACACCATTTCAACATACCTTCTAGTTCATCCTAAATCATTTCCTATAGATCCACACATAATCACATGGACCAAAATATTATAAGTCCAACGCAAAAGATAAAACTATCAAAGCACATCACCGCAACTTTACACAATCTTCAATGAAAACCATTAAGAGTACTTGTGGATGCCCAAGATAGCATCAACATATACCAATAACACTAAATAACTAAACTACATCACCAAAGTATTAGTAGGTATAGGAATGCAACACATTTTTGTACATTAGCACTGAAAGAGTCATACTTAACTAAACACCAAATGTAGATCTAGGAAACTAACATCAAAGCTCCAAAAATATCAATATACATCATTATAAGCCTTCTAGAAAAATCACAAATAGATTCCACATATCTACATAATCACATTGCAATCACACTATGACTACACAATACCAGACCACATCTAGACTAAAGATTGAACTAAATAGCTCATCTAGATCAACAAGTTTGACATCACTGAAAACAAAATCTCATATTTGTAACAATCTACCCCTTTTACATTGATGGAAACAATTGTGTCGAATCCAAATAACTCCCACTTTGAAAAAATACAAAGGGTGTCTTGATATAGCAAAACTAAACAATTCATATACAATTCCCCCTATCCAAAACACTCACCCCAAAAAGTAAACACCAAAATTGTTTCAAACACTCATCTGCATATGTGCATGCTAAAAAATATCTTACCAAAATTTATCAAGCACCTTGTTGGGAAATTTACCAACTTTTATTAGTTGGGGCCATGATACTTTGATGAGCAAACTTCAACTGAGCCTAAATAGTACTCCAATAAACTCTAGCTAAGACCAAAAGATTATGTTGACTCTCCACCTTCAATAAAAGATATTTTGCCTCTTCACAACTTCCTAGTACCTTTAGTGTCTTGTTGAGAACTTGAGAGTCTTTAAGGATACTCACCATAGTGGTGAGATGTACATCTATAATATCTATCAACTGGTAGAAGTGCCTCTTGTTTTGTTCTTTCTAATTTATCAACAAATGGAGCTTTATGCATAGGTTCTCTAGCTAAACTCTCCTTGACCATCACAATCTTATTTTTAAATTTTATTGACTTAGATACCTCCACAATTCAATTCTCAAAATAAATTATCTGATCCTATATATCTTTAGTTGACTCAAGCCACTTGTGAAAAAAATAATATGCCTCTACCATATTATCTACACTTTTCTGAAAACAAGTTATGCTCTCTTGTAGCTGGATGTGTGCTTCTGCACACTTATTCACTAGATAATTTAGCCTCTACTCTACCATATTCTTCTAAAAAAATTTGATTCTAAATTAGAAGCATATCCCATTAGTCCACTCATCATATCTTGCAACTTCTCCTCTCCACTTAGAGACTCATCGACCTTCACTTCCAAAAGCTTATCATGACAAAAATTCACTATGTTATTTATAAACTTTGTATAGTCCATTTTAGAAATAATGTATTTCTTCCTAGTTGTATGGTGGAGAGAATCACCCAAATGTATCATATGAAGGGGTGATAAAATTTCTAATTCTAACTTACCTTGTGTTACCAGAACTTGCAAAATATTTGATATAAAAAAAAGGTTCAATCCTCATCAGTAACTATAATAATTTTCTTCTTGAATCTTTGGATAATCCGAAAGATTCACAAATTGAAAATTTTCTAATCAGCTTACATCTTTCTTATTCAATAGACTCACCTTCTCTAGAATCTCTTTCTTTTCTTCTTTCTTTTCCTCATGTTTCTCTATCTTCTCTTCTTCAAACTTCTTCTCTATTTCTTCTTTCCTTTCTTTCTCGAGATCTTCCTTCTCCTTCTCTTCTTTGGCAACATCTGGAATCTCCTCTGCTGCAGCATCCATCATATTTTGTTCTATATTTAACTGATTATCTAGGACAATCTCCAAACCAACATTGTCCTTTTTCTACTCTTCTCTTTTGTCTTCTAGAATGGCCATACAACTTGTTTCTCTTAGAACTCAAGTTCAATGTTTGTCTTCTATGAAGCAAAAGAAAAAGTAACATTTAGTATTTCCATGACTATCTTTGCTTCATCCTCTATTCGCTTTGCTACCCTCTTGATGTCTTCTAGATCTCCACTCATTTTTAGATTAATTATTTATTCTATTCAGAATCTTGTATTTAAAACCTGATTTATCCCAGCTCTTTCTTATTTCAATAATAGACTAATAACCATACCAAATCCTTGTGTCCTTATGTTTGTCTCCTTCATTACTATGTCCTTTCTCTTCTTTGTCAACACTCCCAAAATTTCCTTAGGTAACTTATCCTTAATGTCATCTATATATTTGTTCTAAAAATATTAAACCAAGAGAGCCTCAAAACTTACATAACCATAGCTAAAGGTGACAAAACTAAGAGCTCACGAGGAGTGAAGACACATGAACAAAAAATTGCTGCCAAAAAATGGACCTAGCAAAAACCACTAACACAAACCTTGAAACTAGAACCAAACAACAGACATAGAAAATAAAATCAGAAAAAAAAGATACACTCTCCCACCAAAAGCATGAACTGATGGCTTATCAAGTGAGAGAGAACTCCAACTTTCTTTCCAGGTAGATATCTTTACCTTTCTCTAGCACAATGAGCTTTTTAGAGGAATCTTTTCCAAAGGAAATAGCTAGGGAGTCTTGCATAGATTTCACCTTTGAAATAGATTCTTCAAGCCCTATCATGGTTAAGGGCTCTAGGTGTCTTCTTTTCTTGGCTTGCCTCCTTTTGATTTCATCTTAAATGTCATGAAGAGCAGAAGAGGTTTTTTCAGTAATATCCCTAATTTTATCAAACATGCTCTCCATACTCCTCATCATATTATCTTGGTTTTCTTGTAGAGCCTCTGCCATGTCAATTAATTCTCATATTATTGGTATGACTCATTTTCTTAGTGATCTCCTTAACAAAGTTGTCCAATTCTTCCCATTTCTTGATCATCCTAACAAATTTCCCCACGACCATCTAAGCCCTCTGATCCTTCTCATCATCTACCCAACTAGAGGCTCTAGCCTCCACCTCTAAAATAGTTTCAAGATTGGTAATTTTATTTTTTGCCACCTTAAATTAGCCTAGAAGCCAGTGAATGGGAGGTTTATTCCTGTTAAACCCCTCACAAATTTTGTTCACGTTTATCGCAAAGAAGGAAAATTCCTCCAAAAACAAAGCACTCTAGGGAGAGGACTTAGGAAAATCATGGGGGGAAGGGGGCAATAGGGGATTATCCTCTTTACTCACAATATTATCTAGAGTCCAATCAAACCCAATAGACCAAGAAGAGGTTGCATCCTCTAAGTCCTCTTCGACAATGACCATTTTTTCAGCAGAGCTTCGACCAACTGGGGGACACAAAGGAGCTCCCAGAGGGCATTATTCTCTTTAAATTTATCATAGGTATTAGGCTCAATTTGGATCAAGTTTCCTCCCATCCTAACTGTAGAAAACCCAAAGCTAGGAGCCAAGGTAGTTTCACACAAACCATGATATAAAAATCCCAATCAGAAGGGGTAAAATAAATATTACTTCCCTTACCATTAATAGAAACAATCCACCTCAAGATATGATAGAAATACATTGTGGAGAGGAAGCCCAAAAAAAAGAGATTTTCAAATCTTTAGGCTCCATACATTTAGTTGTCCCCATTTAATATGACACGTATTTTTTTTTGAAAATTGTATGAATGTGTCTACACTTTAATGTCCTTGAAGAAGGGGCCCAGGTTGGCAAGCTTGTCAGCAGTCTTATTAGCTTCTCTAAAAATGTGTTGAAACACAATGTGGTCAAGTGTGGAGGTGACACATAGACAATTTCCACCTATAAATGGCTCCACCTTGTAACATCATGATTACATTCTTTGATTCCCCTTCTAGGATTAATCATCTACCTTTATTCTTGGCAATGGAAATGTCAATTAAGATCACCATCAACTCATCCATGCTAGACATTTGATTGCCTAGATTTTACACATAGGCCACCACCACTTTTCTCTCCAAATCTCTTATCATGCCACTCCCTCTTGCCCAACCCAAGCTCCCCTTTAAGGGCCCATAAAAATTTACCTTCAATCATCCTCGATCAAGGGGGACCATTTGATATTGTTCTCAAACCCAACTGGTGAGTAAGGAAATTTTGAAAGGATGTCCATCAAGTCCCAGTTTTTTTCCACCATCCAGTCAAATGTGAGGGAGGATATGAGTGTCTTGATTTGTTGAATGCTTTCATATTTTCATTGAATTAATTGATAATAACATTGGTTATGACCTGCCAAGGGGACTTTTGACCCCTGAAGATTCTATTATTAGGTTCCTTCCATAAACACCATCTACTATGGAGGAAGGCCTACCACCAGAGATCTTGAGTAAGGGGATGGGAAGAAGGTAGAGAGAAAGCCAAAGAGGCCAATATTAAGCACTTATGCTACACCCAGTAAGGAAGGAGTTGGAATTTTTTTGTCTAACCTGCCAGGTGTACATATAATGGAGCAATGGTTGTTCAATAATTTCTTCAGCTTCTTCACATAATGCACATATGTTCACCAAGTAGAATCCTCTCTTATGAAGATTATTAATAGTTTAAAAAAATTATAGAAAATTGTACATCAAAAGAAGCAAATATTTGGAATAGTTTTTGAAGCAGTCACCAATGAGGAGGGTCCTCAAAGAGATCAATCTGGACTAGTCAACAAGAGTAAACACAACACAAACACAAAGATATGATGGAGGCAATGCAAAATGGATTGTTTTATTCCATGAAAATTGATTACATCCAACGGGTAGCAACTGGATTACAACATACCGACTCATAGGCCTAGTAGAACATACATATTAGGTCACAACCGAGACCTTGAATCTTAAGATCTATCTTCTATGCATAGTCTAGCTAATTGATTCTCTATTGCTTACATTCTAATGTGCAATTACAATTATATAGATAGATCCAAAGGATCCAGTGAGCCCAAAAAAGGATCGAAACCCAAAGAACAAGAGCCAACGTGTAAAATAAACAAGGTCGGCCTCCACCAAGAGACTCCTCCAAAAAATCCAAAGGATGAAATGTAGATCGTAGGAAAAGGTCAGCCACATGCCAAGGAACATCAGAATCAATGCCCAAGGTGTTGGAAATTTTGAGGAATTGATTATGTATTGTAATGATATTCATCATTGATGTCAACACTAGTTGCTTTGGTTGTTTACCGGTATCTGGTTGGTCCCCGTAGGATGATTGGTTTCTGGTTCGTAAGATCATGTTGTTTCGGTATGCTCTGGTATGCTTTGGTATGTGGAATTAATTTGGATTGGTTATTCATGTGTTCCTGATGTGTATCACATTTAGTTGGTTTGGGATTTGATATCCGAAAGCTATCACTTGTACTAGTAAGCCTTTTGGTTACCGGTAAGTGTTTTACCGGTAGAGCTTTGTTGAAGATCTTTTGCTGAATCTGATAAGTGGTGTTGGTGTGGCTTCTAGTAGGTTATTCAGATGGTGATGGTTATCATGTTTTTGTCCTAGTTGTTCCTGGTGTTTCATTTGTCTTATGGCGACCTATTTTGGGTCTGGTGTTATCTAGGTTATGGACCGGTTTTTGTAACGTGTTGGGGGATGTTCCTGATGCATTACTGGTGGGATTTAAGGATTGGTTTACATTTTTTTTGGCCTAAGATGAATTGGTTGATCATTAGATTATGGGTTTAAGTTATGAATTTGTTGTATTATCTTTTAGGTGGTTCACCTAATTATTTAGGTCCCAGGTTGGTATAAATATGATATAAGATCTCTTTGTAGATTCATGAGATTAGGGTATGCAAGCGAATAATGTAATAATCATTCATGCAAAGGACTTGGTCTATCATAAGTGATCGAATTGGGTTTGTGGAAGAGGTTTAAGGCCTCTGGTATTGAGCTTAACTGGGACTATACTCAAGCATGGGAGATTCTATACTTGCAGTTCAATCTTCATTCTGGATTGTTGTCTAATGTTTCCTGTATTTAGTGAGACTCCTTTTGTGATGAGAAGTGTTCTCTAGGCTGTTGGCCTTCTTGCATGTGCAGGCCCTTTATTGTAATATTTATTCATCTAATCAATGGATAGATATTGTGGGTCTCCAATCCCACCATGGTTTTTCCTCTTTGAGGTTTTCCACATATAAATCTATGGTGTTATGGTGTTTATCTTTGTGGTTTCATTGTTGCTTATTGTTATATGCTTTTATGTTTACCGGTTGCTAAGGTGTTGTATTAATAAGGTGAAATTTCTCCATTATGGTAGAACATTGATTCACCCCCCCCTCTCAGTGTTCTTGGATCCTAACAATTGGTATTAGAGCCTGGTGCCTTGGACTAAGTCTAACAGCTTGAGGAAGATCCTGTATTTGGAATCTATGGAGATAAGTTTAAGGAACTTCAAGTAGCACTTGAAGACTATGATGTTGAAATATTGAGGAACATGAAGTTGCAAGATGAGTTGAGATCTATGAAGAAATTCATTTTTACTCTGCGGGATAGGTTGTCATCTGCCCAAGCTAAAAGGAAGAAACTTTTACAAAATCAGGATGATGAAGAGAAGGATGCCCTTAAGGAACAATGTGAGAAGTTGAGTCAGGAGAATATTGTCATGAAGAATGAAATTCAATCCCTAACTATGAAGATGTCCAAGGAGATTAAAAACCAGAAGAAGAATGAAGGAAATCTTGCTATATCTTTGAAATATAGATCTGAGGAATGCATTAGGTTGGTTCATGAGAATGATGTGTTGAGAACTGAATTGGTGCAATCACAAAACAATGAGCAAGAATTGGAAACAATGGTAACAATCCTAAGAGATGATCTGACTATTGCAAATGAATACAAAAATAAGTTCAAGGTTAGTTTTGATAAGCTTGATGAATTATTGAAGGATCAAAGGGACACTGGACACACTAGAGGTCTTGGATTTGAGCATGGAGAAAGCTCCGGTATTGCAAATCAAGATAACACATCCAGTCAAAAGGTCAACCAAGATTAGAGGTCACCGATAAGGCAGCCCAGTGCACATAAATTCAATGGTAGATGCTTTTTTTGTAATATATTTGGTCATATGGCTAGCCATTGTAAAAATAGAGCAAATCAGAATAATAATGCAATTCTCAGTCAGTGTTCAAATTGTAAGAATTATGGTCGTAGGATAGAAGATTGTAGAATGAATGTGAAATGTCATGCATGTGGAAATTTTGGACATATGGCTAATCAATGTAGGTCAAGGAATGGTCAAGGTTACAATAAGGCAATTCAGAAGAACAATGTCACTTGTTATGCATGCAACAAAGTAGGACATATTGCTAAATTTTGCAGAAAAAAGAACCTACCGGCAGGAAGTGATGAATCTAATGAGAAGGGAAAGCAAAAGGTTGATGACACTCAGAAGGAGCATGAGAAGAAGTGGGTTATGAAGTATGAGGCTCAATTGATAGAATCAATTGCCCCAAATGTTCATTTGGTTGAAGGATATACCTCGATTACTCAACTGACAGAGCATAATGTTCCTGCACCGACATAAAACTCATCTGGTAACTAAAGCATTCACCTTAAGGGGAGGAAAATTGATGACAAATCTTGCATTACCCCTAGTAGTGGTTTGAAAGCCTATTTCAGAACTTTGGAAGTTAGTTTGAAGGTTAACTGACAAAGATTTGTTGGATCTTGGATCTAGTTTGGTTTACCGGTAAGTCATTTTATGAGTTATGGTTTGGTCATAAATCAACAATTAAGTAATTCAGAATCTTTGGTAGCAAATTTTATATCAAGAGAGATGATTTCATTGGCAAGTTTGATCCTAGATGTGAAGAAGGAATATTTCTTGGTTATTCTAATGAAAGAAAAGCATATAGATGTTATAACAAGAGATTGCAGAGAATTGTGGAGAGCGCTAATGTCAAGGTGGATGAGCATAATAGAAGTCAAATTAGAATTTATGAGCAAAAACCGACAATGGAAATGATCATAACCGAACTAGTAACACCTTTACCGGAATAGAATGCAGAACTAGTTACACCAGCAGTATCAGAAAATTCAATAGCAACTGAAGATCAAGGAAGAGGAATAGGATGTCAAAATATTACTAGGTATGTAAGGTTGAATCATTTAGAGGATCAGATAATTGGACAAGAAGAAGGTTGGCAGCTGATGAGGTATGCTTAATTTCTTTAATTGTACTGGCATCAATTATTGAAGCTTGTAAGGATGAATGTTGGATGAAAGCTATGGAAGAGGAATTCGATCAGTTAGAAAAGGAAAACACATGGAATTGAATATTATTGGAACTAGGCTTGGTTTGCAATGGATATTCTTAGAAGGAAGGAATTGATTATGTTGAATCCTTTCTCTGGTAGCTAGGATTTTCAGATATTTTAAGGATTTTCTGGTATGGTTTTTGTTTTATGATGACTTTATACTTTGACCATGTTCAAATGCAGATTGGGCTAGATATACAGGTAACCGGATAGGCTCATCTGGTGAATCATTCTTTCTTGGAAAGAAACTTATTTCATGGATCAGCAGAAGCACTCATGTACTTCCTTATCTACTACTAAAGATGAGTATGTTGCTGCTACTACTAACTATACACAAGTTCTATGGATGAAGCATATGTTGAATGATATAAAGCTACATTGTAATGTACCAATAGTTATTCATTGTAATAACTCTGCTGCTATTGACATATCAAAGAATCGGATATTTCTATCAAGTATAATTTTATGAAGGATTAGGTGGAAGCAAATGAAGTCAAATTGGTTTGAGGAATCATTTGAGCATTTGAGAGAGCTACCATTCATTTTGGATTGATGTGGTGATGCTACTACTCGGCGGGAGTAGTTAGTCTTGTGATTCAGTGGTTTATGATTTTGCTTTGATATTTATGTCAGATCTTTGGCATTGATGTCAAAGGGGGAGAGATATTCATGTGAAAAACTTATGCAGTTATATACATTAGGGGGAGAGATATTTATGTGAAATAAAAAGCTTAACAGAGATATTAGTCTAAGGGGAGATTATTGGCACATGGATTTGAAAACAAAATTTCAGATTGGTTGTATCCCATTGGGGGAGTTTGGTTCAGGTCTATGGATGGTTAATTGGTATAGAGATATTTGGTTAAGAACCTCATTGTCATATCATTTTGTGGGAGATTGTTGGTTGTCTTCCATTGAGGGAGACTTCTTTGGCATTTCTTGGCACTTGGATGTTTTTCACATCTAGTGTTGCCATCAATGTCAAAGGGGGAGATTGTTGGCAATTTGGAGGAATTGATTATGTGTTGCAATGATGTTTGTCATTGATGTCAACACTAGTTGCTTTGGTTGTTTAGTAGTATCTGGTTGGTCCTGGTAGGATGATTAGTTTCTGGTTGGTAATATCATGTTGATCTAGTATGCTCTGATATGCTTTGGTATGTGGAACTGGTTTGGATTGGTTATTCATGTATTCCTAACATGTATCATTTTCCGTTGGTTTGGGATTCGATGATTCGGAAGATATCACTTGTTCTAGTAAGCCTTTTGGTTACCAGTAAGGGTTTTACCAACAGAAATTTGTTGAAGACCTTTTGATGAATCTAATAAGTGGTGTTGGTGTGGCTTCTAGTAGGTTATCTAGATGCTGATGGTTATCATGTTCGTGTTCCATTTGTTCGTGATGTTTCATTTGGATTATGCCAACCTATTTTGGGTCCAGTGTTATCTAGGATATGGACCAATTTCTATAATGTGTTGGAGGATGTTCCAGATGCGTTATCGACAGAATTTAAGGATTGATTTATATTGCTTTCGGCCTAAGATGACTTGGTTGATCATTAGATTGCCGGTTTAAGTTATGAATTTATTGTATTATCTTTTAGGTGTCTGACCTAATTGTTTAGGTCCCGGGTTGGTTTAAATTTGATGTAAGATCTCTTTGTAGATTGATGAGATCATGGTATGCAAGCGAATAATGTAATAATCATTCATGCAGAGGACTTGGTTGAACATAGATGATCGAATTGGGTTTGTGGAAGAGATTTAAGGAATCTAGTATTGAGATTAACTAGAATTGTACTCAGGCATGGGAGACGCTATACTTGCAGTTCAATCTTCATTCCAGATTGTTGTCCGATGTTTTCTGTAGTCAGTGAAACTCTTTTTGTGATGAGGAGTGTGCTCTAGGTTGTTGGTCTTCCTACATGTGCATGCCCCTTATTGTAATATTTAATCATCTGATCAGTGGATAGATATTATGGGTCTCCAATCCCACCTTGGTGTTTCCTCTTTGAGGTTTTCCACGTATAAATTTGTGCTGTTATGGTGTTTATCTTTGTGGTTGCATTGTTGCTTATTGTTATATTCTTTTATGTTTACCGGTTGCTGAGTTGTTGTATTAATAAGGTTAAATTTCTCCATTCCAGTAGAACACTGATTCACCCCCCCCTCTCAGTGTTCTTGGATCCCAACACAATGCTCTGCAAGCTTTAGAAGGGGTTCTAGTAGATCACCAAAATAGGTCCAAGCAACCAATAACAAGAACTGTCAATCAGTAACAAGAAACTGTCAAGGAAACCGATAGTGATATCTTGCCTGAAAATGATCCAAATGCAATACAGTCTGGAAACAAGAAAGATGATCAAGTCTTAAAGTAGAATCCAATTCCACAGGATCTGGTGAGCCAAACATGGGACACATAGAAAGAAAAGTTGAAACTATAAATAGATTGTAAAATAGAAAGAAAATGTTTTTGGTTGATGCAAGATTTTTATGAACCAGAGATGCTCCTGCATCAAACATCTTGGGTTATTGAAAAAGTGAGCCTCTCACTTCGCTGGGGTCAGAGGAAAACCAAGGCGGTCTACCTTTGCCTAGGAAATCTAAGATTAATCTTCAACTAGTATGTCCTTCCACTTCACAAGATATTCGTTATACTGACTACTCTGGGTACTACGCCCAATCCTATTGTCCAAAATGTCTTCAATATGATATGGTTCCTTCCGGGGCAACTGTTTCTCCAAGTCTGCAATACTGTCCTCATTGAATTCTAGGTCATGATACTCATGAAGATCTCAAAATTAAACTCAGGTGAAATAATTAGACTATCCGGTAACTCCACTTCATATGCATTTCCAGAACTGAACTTCCTCAAAATCTTGCAAGGTCCAAACTTCTACATCTGCAATTTGTTATAAGTTCCTACCGAGAATCTCACTTTTCTTAGATATACCATTACTTCTTCACCAACTTCAAATTCCCTATGTCTCCTCTTCTCATCTACCTTTTCCTTATACTTGTTGTTCATGTCTTCCAAATGCTTCTTAACCTAAATATGCAATGTTGCCATGTGATCTGCAAAATCTTCTGCTTCTGAACTTCTTCGGTCTTCACTGCTAATATCCCTTAACTCTGATATACCTCTAGGATGCACTCCGATAACAATCTCAAAAGGTGTTCTTCCGATACTCCTATTCACTAAATTATTGTAGGCAAACTCTGCTTGTGCAAGGATCAAATCCTAACTTCTAGTTTTATCTCCCACTAAACATCTCAACAAATTTCCCAAACTCCAATTAACAACTTTTGTCTATCCATTAGTTTGTGGTTGAAAAGTAGAACTTGTTATCACTGTTTAAGAAATGGGTTTTCTTTTCCCATAATTGGCTAAGTTTTTGAAATTTTGAGTCAGACACACTATCAACTACTTCAAGTCTGTGTTACGTCTTAAGGGTTTAGGGTTTTAATTTTAAATCGTTCAATGTTTGATCAAAAACCCTCTAGTTTCTATTCCTTTGTTACTTTATCCACTTAAGTACTAGGTCTTGGGGTCGTATGAGGTGTCCCCCCTTGTCATTTGCCTAGGTGGTTGTTGAATTAATCATAAAAATTTATGCCTTATGTATTTTCTTCCTAATGTTGTCAGGCCCAGTAAGTTGCACGCAGCTCTCAGATGGATCTATGGTTTTTGCTATTTCGTTAGGCGAAGTTGCTTGTGTTCTAAGACTCGCAAAATGGTGAAAGGGAAAAGCATGTTCAATGGTGCACATTTGGTCCAGTTTAAAACGGCTCCATCTCGTTCAAGATCTAACAGCTAGCATTAGGTCACAGTCGAAACTAGCCAGTGAAATACCTTTCGCAAAATAGCGAAAATGCTTGGCGGGACCCAATAATGGAGACTTTTCAAACAGCTAAAAGGTGGTTAGGTTCAAGAGAGATCGATGGTTCACGTTGTTTCGTGGCTGATAGATGCTCACGTGTTATGCCCTACGAAGTAGCAAAAAGGTTTTTCGGCCTATGAAAAGGTAGTTTTAATAAGAGCATAACAGATGCATAAATTTCATTTGATCTGACAGTTAGCGCTGTTTTGCAGGAGGAAGATGCTCGATAGTTAGCTTTCACGAAGTATCGAAATGACGTGGTGCTCCAAGTAGGTAGTCCAGTTGGTCGAGATGGCGAGTAAGATGATGTCACGTGGTAGAAGGTCAAAATAGTCAGCAAGTCAGATCTAAGGATTAAAAGGTGGTCCCAGAGGTGAGTCATGCCATGGGATAAGAAGTGACTTGGCAGATATAGGTGGCAAGAATGAGGTGGAATCAGATGTGTCCTCTTAGTGAATAAAAGGTGAACATGTCAATTTGGGAATGACTAGATGCCAGGTGGATGGAGCTGAGTCAGAGGGCCCATGTCTGCCAGATTCAGTTGAGTTGTTAAGCATGGAGCAAGTTAAGTATAATCTAATGGTTCGCGTGTATTCGTGAAGGTAAAATGCTCATTTTTTAAAACCAATGAAACAACAAAGGTTTTTGGGGCCCCAAGGAAAGATAAAGCATGAAGTTAAAAGGGGATCAACTCTGATTCAATCTAAGGGCTCGTGTTGTTTCGTGGCCCAAAGTTGAAAGCAGTTTAAGCTATGCAAAATAGCGAAAGACCGTTAGCCATCAAGATAGAGGCGCAGTTAATGAAGAAGCTGATAGTCCTGATAAGAGTTAAATGTCAAGCAGTTAAAGTTCCATCCAATGCCTGGTGCAGCTTTGCAAAAGAAAAGTGCTTGGAGGATAAAGCCCGTGAAATGGCAAAAAGGAGGTAGGGCCCAGTGCTAAGGCAAAGTTGTTAAGTCAGTGTAAAGACCGATCAAGTTTCATTTGATCAGACAATTGGTGTGATTTTGTTTGAGGAAATTGCTCGAAGGTTATGCTCTGTGAAATAGCGAAAGAGCAAAAAGGAAAAATGTGCAGGCATGTTGTGACCTATTGGAGTGAAAATTTTGAATTCTCTCATGAATTCAATTCTGAAGGGACGACCGAAGCATGCGGTATCAATGTCGCAGTTAAGAGCTTGAGTACCATATATGATCTCATATCAATCGAATGAAAATATCATTCTAAAGAATTGTTCCAGAGAAAGTAGTTGTAGAGCTATTTTCTTCAAATACAGAGCAAATTCATTCAATTGCAGAGCAGATCCCTTCAAGCTAAAAACAAGTTTTCTTGTACTCTTGTTTGGCAATTTCTTAGTAGTGTGTTTTAATTAAGGTCTTGATTTGTCATAGAACCAGTTGGGGGTAATAGTTAAATTGCTTGCATATTTTAAGATGGCACCTAAGAGAGAATTCTCAGGAAAAGTTAATTACCAGGAAAGGGCCATTTGTGATGATTTTCTTGAACAGTTGACATTGTCAACTAATCTGGCATCAAAGGTGAAAGAACTAGTGCCAAGAGCTCCTCGCTTGAAAATAGGAGAGGGGTTATATGATAAGGGTAATTGGTTGAGAGACCCATAGGTTGGGTTGTCTGGGTTGGGGTTGTTCAAAGTTGGATTCAGCATGAGAAATTCCCTAGCCCCAATGAACAACATCTGGGAGTTAGATGTGGGAAAATTGGTAGTTCCAGGAGTATTCATGGACATGGATCTCCTAACTCAGATTGCACATAATTATGATCCAGTCACAAGGAGCATTAGGGATATAAATGGGAAAGCCCTCATTGAAATAAATAATGAGGAATTCAAAAGTTCTTTTGGGCTTAATGAGTTTACTAATTTTCTAGAACCTATTAATTTCAAATCATTAGCTCAAGTATACAGTGTGCAGAGGAACCACCTTAGAAATGGGCCTCTTAAAGAATTCTTTGTGAAGATAGGTGGGTTGATAGTTGTAGGACCCAACACTGAAGAGCCCTTCTCATTGAATTTGTTCACCCTTAGGGCTCAGGGATTGTATTGGTCACTTTGCTAGATTTTAGGAGAGGATGCTGAGGCAAATATGCCTACTCATTACATGCTAATGATTGCTCAGATTTTAAATCCTTCTCTTGTAGTAACCTTTGATTATGCTTCCTTTATCACTGATGCTATCAATGAAGGATTGATAGGAATAAAGAATGGGAAAGTGGATAGGCCTTTTGGATGCTATTCCCTCCTCATGCATCTATTTTTATTCAAGGGTGGTGATTATTTTGCAAATGGAATGGATCTTGTAAAAGAAAAAGATGGAGAAAAGATGCCAATGCAATTATGGAGTACAATGTTGTCATGGGATAGAAATGATGCTAGTTTCTTAAAGTTTGATAAATGTTTTGCATCAAAGATTAGGACTCTCCTTTGTTCAAAAAATCCAAGAGTCCCCAAGGTTCTTTTGGAATTTATTGGACCAAAAGAATTTGTAGAAAATATAAAAATTATCCATAATTGGGGTGATATTTACTTATACCCTATCTCCACAGTTTTCAGAGTATTTGGTTTCAGAGGCACTCCATTTTTATTGCCTTATCAGGTCCCTCTCAAAGTGGGAATTGTAGAAGTCCTCAGACAAATTGGTAGTGTGCAAGAGGCAGAGCTAACAGGCAAGGGTAAAGGGACTATTTTCCCTACAGTTACTATAGCCCACCAATTTGTAATAACCAAGGGAGGTTGGAACTGTTTTGAAGATTTTCTTCAACCTTATCATTTGTCAACTACAGTATCCAGGTGTGCTGATCCTGAAGATTTCTTCAATGGCATGTTTAGAAAGAGGGCAATATCCAGAAGCAGGCCCCATCAATTTCAGTTTCCTGAAGACCTCATTAGAAATGAGTTTGATCTAGATGAGCAGGAGCTGAGGAAGGAAAAGTGGGTGGCTTATAAAAAGGCCTTAGACTTTGTACATCAGTTTGATACTAGCTATGACCCATTGTCTAGCTTTCACCCTTTTGAGGAGAAAATAAAGTTCCTAATTCTTTGTTTTGAGGATGTAATGCAGACTTTGAAAGAAAAGAGGGAGGTTGTAATTAAAAACAACCCTGAAAAGGCAAGAATGGTTCTAAGTAGGTCTGCATATGCCAGAGCAATCCCTCTTGGTGACTACATGTTGCACAAGAAGTCTAATTACAGTGTGTTAATGCCTACAACAGGGGAGCCCTCTACCTCTAAAGGAAAGAGGAAGATACAAGATGTCACTGACATCTAGGATAGTCCAACGAAGTAGAGAGTGGGAAAAGAAATACAATCTGATAAACCCTTGTACTCTCCATCTCAATCCCCTATTCATATAGGAGATGAATAGGCAGCAGCTGAACAACTGATACAGTTAGGCAGTCTGGGAGAAATAGCTTACACATATGATGAAGTAGAAGAGGGAATGCCAAAAGAGACCCTTTCTACTGAGATGAACATCACTACCAATGAGTTCAAGGGATAGGAGTGGGATCCTAAGATCAAGCAGGCCAGTGAGGACTTCTTGGCTGACAACAACTTTGTTACATTAGGAGCATTCATGCAATTTCTGTGGAAGCAGAACATTGATAAGTACATTGCAAGGTGTGAAAAGAGAAAAGGTGAGTAGCCTCATAAAGATCTAGTTGTGGTTGAGGAGGAAATAAAGTAAGAAATGATAGATGAGTTTAAGACCATCACTCCTGAGAAAGGAAGAGATATGGTGGCACAAGCTAGAGTACTCATTCTCCCTGAGTGGGACATAGCAGATGCCTTGGTATTGGAGGTAGTGAGAAAAGAAACCAAACCCATGGAGGGAGTTACTTTCAGCAAAGACAATGCTGCAATGGTCATGTGGTCCCTCAAAAGAGATGAAAATAGGAGAAATAAGGACACCCCAAGGTCAAGTTACCTTGGTGGAATGATAGTAAAAAGAGTGAAAAACACAGGGGTGGTGGAAGCTACTAGCACTGTGCTAGAGACTACAAAGTTTAGTGTTGCAGTAGCAGAAAGGGAAGCTAAGGAAAAGGTAGACCTCCAAGTTAAGTTGGAGACAATTTTGAAAGCTTTCAACAGTGCTAAGGAAGAGGTAAGGGGTAAAGATAGCATCATTGCTAAGCTGCAAAGCCATTTGACATGATAGTATCATCAAGGTGAGTCTTCAACACTGATGATCTCCTCTTCTCCTGCAAGACCTCCACCTACTAGCCCCATTATTGAGTTCCCATCATCTCCAGCACCTTCTAGTTCTCAAATGATTGAGATCACTCCCCAAGAATTGGAGAATTTAAAACATGCTCAAGCCTTGTATGCAAAGAAGTATGAAGAAAGAGTAAGGGCTACAATTTCAATTTTTGCAGACACCATGGGGGCCTCATTATTGTATAACAACATGAGCAAGATTCTAGATATGTGGAATGAACTCAATGGAGTTAAGGCTATCTTAATGCCTATTTTTGACAAGTGGAAGCCTAGAGAGCAGGATTTGGAGCTTATTTGTGTATCTTATGATGAAGCAGGGGTTGATCCTATCATCAAATCCACTTGTGACACCACAAAGGATCTAGTAAAATTAGCAGAAGGAATAGACAATGCTGACAAGAAGATCAACATGTACAAAAAGGAGTACGATGATCATGTTTTTGAATTGATTCCAAGAGTTTTTGTCAACCCAAATCAATTGAAGGACAAACAAGTGTGGCTTAAGGAATTAGAAGCCAAATTATCAGTTAGAATAAAAGGAATTGTTGACTTAGATGATGCTTCCTTTTTTGTTGTAACAATTAGGAGATAGAGAGAATCAAATCTCATTACAGTTTTCTCAATTCAGAGGTTAACAAGATGAGGAATTCATGGAAAAGGTTAACCAAGGCAAAAGCAAAACCGATTAACTTCACATGGCCGGCTAATGATGTATATAATGAGTGGAAAAGAAAATATGCCATTTAGGATGCAGAATAGTTAAAAGAGGTTGTGTAGCGTCCTAAAATTGCGACACTTGCAATTTCGACCGCATTTGGGTCTTCACGATGGCGATGCAACACGGAACCTGAATGGAGACCCTGAAACTTGTTCATGACATCAAAAACTGCATTTCTCGGCACCCTGGCCTGATCCCTCCTTGCACCCTGCTATCCCGGGAGGTGGGACCATGGCGCCCAGCGCCCTGGTCCCTGGCCCTATTTTGGGCCCGGACTCTTTTGGGGCATCGGGTCTTTATGTTTATAAATTGGAAAATAATATTTCCTGGTCGGCCTAAGGTCGGGAAAATTAGTCTATCAGCCCTAATTGACAAGTATATAAACTACATTTCCTCTCCCATTTTGGTAGATGAAAAAAAAAAAAATGCGGAAACGATATTCAAGCATTCAAGCATTCAAGCATTCAAGCATTCCTTCAAGCAATTGAGCATTCTAAGTCTCCATTCAAGGCTAAGTGTTGCATTCAAGACAAGGATTCAACCATTGAAGAGGAGATCACATACAACATACAACATACAACAACATTTACACCTTCGCATGTAAGAATACAAACATTCTTACAACAAGGTATCAGTACTTGTTTACATTACAAATATTTACATTTACAGCATTCTCATTTCTTGGTTAATTCCAAAACCGGGGTTTGACCTAAAGGCAAACCCCTCATCCCTAACCCCCCAATCATCCTCTCTTTTCTGTGTGTAGGTTGCAGGTACGCGGCTGTAATTGAAGATCTGGAATCCTTGTGCAGAGACGAACAGATCCCCCTTCGTTTCGCGGATTTTTCGGAGGACCGTGTGCACGCCGGGCACCATCGTCCTGTCAACTTTCGCTCAAATTTGTAGAATAGGACTGTCTCGACATTTTACTGCTAATTCCAGGTCCACAGCTTCATCCCATATCCCTATCTCTATTTATAAGCGAATCTTTCCTACTTTACATGCATTCCTAGTTCAATCTTTCTATCTACATTCTTTACAAAAGAGGGTATCCTTGATGTCTTAACCCTTGAAACTCATGTAGAATCCAATCTTGCATTGCGTGGGATTGGATCTTGTGGGTTTCAACCCCTCTTTTGAATGTAAAGTCTCTCCTAAGTGAAAACCATCAACCCTAGTGACTCCCCCTTCTCTCTCCTTGGAGTTGGGGAGGGGAGAACGACTAGGGTTTGATTTTTCCGCTTTACATTTTGGTGAACCCGATGTGAACATCCTCATTCTGATTATTCATGGTTAGATCTGAAAATTTTACTTTCCTAATTATATTTCCATGTTTGATCTTTTGCAAATTTTAGAGGTTGATTGCATAAAAACCCTAAAATTTTCTTTTTAAGTAATTAAACTTGTGAAATGTTTAATCGTTAATGCTTGTTTCAGATCTACCCTTCTATTGCAAATTGTCAATTCATATTTATGCTTTAATTCTGAAAATTAAGTGGTTAAATGTCAAAACCCTAATTTTTAAGACCTTCTTGATTCAACCTTTGACTGATAATTTCACTAATCAAAACACTTCCAAATCAGTTGTAACTTTGGATTCCGCAACAAAATCACAATATCTCTCATCCTTGAAAATTTGGAAAAAAGTTGCAAGGACTATGTGCACCCTGAGCGCCATCGTCCCCAACATTTTTTCCGAAATTTCGGGAGCTAGATCTTACTGTATTTTTCTGCTAAAATCCAGAATTTTGGCTGATTTTATCAATTTTAACACTTTCAAAATTAAAGTCAAAGTTGGTCTAGCGATTTCTTGGATTGAGGCTTCTAATCATTCAAAAATTGTTGAAATTGAAATTCATATCAAAATTGTGTTTCTTACAGTCCTAAATCTGAAAAGTGTGTTAGCATTCATTCAAAATTTCAGTGTTTTATTCAAATCTTTACAATTTGTAACTTTTGAAATCAAGTGTTTAATTGCAACAACTTTGATTTCCACTTTCAAATTTGAATTTCGCATGAAATCGAGTCAACTTTTAAATTTCAAAGCTTGCATTGCTTTCAGCATTCCCTCTAAAATCATAAAATTCAAAATTTCAGTTTCCCCTTCTTTTTCAAAATTCAAATTTTAGATTTTTCAACAATCTTGGTAGGGTTCAATTTTGAGATTGCAACTTTAATTTGGCCTATCTACAGATCATAAAATCACTCAATTTTTTCAGATTATCTTTAAAATCATCATAACTTTCATCCCTGAAAATTTTGAAAAAAGTTGCGAGGACCGTGTGCACTCCGTTCGCCACGGTCCCGGACATTTTTTTCGAAATTTCGGGAGATTGTCCTAATTGCATTTAACAGCTTAAATCTAGGAGATTGGCTGGTTTTATTGAAATTTACTGCCTCTAAAATTCAAAATCTTCTCTCTCTCTTTAGTGCATGAGTTTTACAACAATAAGCCCTACTTACACTATTCCCGTTAGATGAAGCCTTAGAATTAAGTCTTTCCAAGGTGTAATTACCAAGGAGATGGAACCTAATTTGAATGGCCTTTTTAACGAGGACATGGGTAATTCCTCTAATCCTCTTAATGATGAAGAAGCTCTCCATGAGGTTTCTATAGAACAACTTTCAAAATTGGATAACCAATTTGATGATTTTCGACAATGGATGTCTCAAGAATACCCTGATAGTGAAGCTCTTTCATTAATTGAGGGTCTAAAACGTATGGTTCAAAGTGATAAGAATGGAATTGATATTTTGCATGGTATTGCACACATTGTGGATTCGAATGTGATGCCTATGAAAAGTTGTGCCGAAACCTTAGGTTATACACAACCTCCTACTCAAGTTAATCATTCTATTCCTTTGACAACTCCTATTGCTAGTATACCTACTTTTACATCAAACATAATGACTACTTCAACACAAGACATTCCTCCTATGATCACAAGTCATGGGGGCAATCCTTCTTCTTCAATCAACCCTCTTCCTTCATTCAATCCAACTTCTTCATTCATTCCTTCAATGAGTGTTCCTATTATATCTCCAGAAATGAACATGACACAAGGGGGCAATTCATTTAACCCTTCCATTCCTCCTTGTAGTGTTCCTCCTTTCCAATCATCTCCTATGACTAACTATCATAGTGTCCCACCACCTTACTCTCTACCTTCTTTCAATAATATAACACCTCCATCACAATCTAACACGTCTAATATGAACTCTTCGACTGAAGCGACCATTAACAATATTGCACAAACTATCTCTTCTTTACAGCAACAAATTGCCTCTATGAATCAATCTAAGTTTAGTGTGCCCACATTTGATGTTGCGAGCCCACTTTCTCTTGACATTGTTCAAGCTATCCCCCCTAAACATGTTCAAATTCTGCATTTGGAGCTTTATAATGGTAAGGGTGATCCTCTAACACATGTTAAGACCTTTCAAACAATATGCACTGATTTTGCTTATGACCAAAGGTTGCTTGCAAAACTGTTTACTAGAACATTAAGAGATAAATCCCTACAATGGTATTGCTCGTTGCCTTCTTATTCTATTACTTCTTTCGAACAACTTGCAAATGCTTTCATTCAACAATTTCAAAACAATATAAGTCCTAAAGTTACTTTGATTGATTTAATGCATTGTAAACAAGGTGTTAAAGAAAAAGTGACTGATTTCATTGGTAGATATAAGCATTTGTATGCTCAAATTTCTTTTCCAGTGCCTGACAATGATATTCAAAGAATCTTTATTTCTAATTTACAAAAAGATATTAGAGCAAAACTCCTATTTTCTAAGTTTACTTCTTTCCAATAGTTGTGCACAACTCTTCACAATTATCAACTAACTGTGAGTCAAATGGAATAAGCAAATCCTATGGCTCCGAGTGATAAGGGTGATAGTAGTCAACAACCATTTGGGAAGTTTAAACCGAACAGAGAGTCCATTAAATTCAATGAAAACATCATCAACAACAATGTGAATGCGGCATCAGGTGTGCCTCCTATTTCTAAGTTTTTCAAGAAAGAAAGAAAGTTCACTCCTTTGAATGAATCATTGCATAGTATTATGAATAAGTTATTGGAACAAAATGTGCTTACTCTTCCTCCTATAAGGCAAATAGATCCTGCAAAGATTAACTCACCCTATTTTGATAACAAATCTTTTTGTCAATTTCATCGTCAACCTGGGCATGATAGTGAAAAATGTTTTCTTTAAAGGGTAAAATTCAAGATTTGATTGATAATAACACTATTTCTGTTTCTGGAGTGAATGATAAAGGTAATACATCTGTAGCTCCTCCTAACCAAAATATTCAGATTTTTACTGATCCGTTACCTTCTCATACCTCTAATACGATTGATACTAATGATTCCTCTGTCTCACCTGATGATCTTGTGTCTATGACTCCGAATGTGATTAACTTTGTGGAGCAGCAGAAAATCCCTAAAGAATTTTCCATCACCTTTGATTCCAGTGAAACTATCAGGGCACTTGATGGTCCTTTATATATAGTTGCAAAAGTCAAGAATACACCTTGCCATGGAGTACTTATTGATCCTTCTTGTATGGTTAATATCATTACTAAAGAATTTCTTTTTACTTTGCAATTGAATCAAGTGATCTATGATGAAACAAATGTGGTTGTGAAACTATTTGATGCATTTTCTTCTCCTGCAATTGGTTCTATTACATTACCCATTGAGGTCCATAACAAATCCCTTGATGTGGACTTTGCTATTATTCCATCATGCGAACAATTTCGTGTGAAGCTAGGCTATCAATGGCTATCTTCCATGAAAGCTATTGCTTCTCCTATTCACAAGTGTTTGAAATTTCCCCATAATGGTGAAGTTGTTACTGCCAATCATAGTCTCTTTAAACCAGCTGAAAGAACTTCTAGCGTTCCTATTGATTACTTTTGGCCTAAACAATTCCAATCTCTTCCTCCGCGGAGTGATCATCTTTTCAAATCTTATCAAAAGTGGAAAAAAGATGTGATCCTATCTCTAAGTGAACCTAGAACACCCAAACTTGACATTCCTATCATTCTTGAGAAGGAAGTTCTTCCTTTGAAAGATAAAACTAATGTCTTTCCTCAAGAAGATTCCCAACCCATCCCTATGGATGTGACTATGCCTATGATTAATAAACTTCCTAAAAGTAGACCTATCCCTCCTCGTCATGATGGACTTGGTCTCCTTCCTAAACCAAATATTCCTCCCTTATATGGAGCAGTTCCTCCTCCTTCCTCTTATGGAGAGAAGAGACCTTCCTCTTCTCCTATTGTTCAACCTAAGAGACCACAACCTAAACACCCAAGTGATAAGGATGAGAACATTCCTCCTCCTCAATCTTCGCAACTCCCTACTAAGACTAGACGAAATCATTCTGCACGTGAACGCCGACGAAAGCGTCGTCTTAGAGCTCAGGCAGTTGCTTCTCAAACTTTGCAATCCCCAAAAACACCTTCAACTAATATTATTCCATTTTCTCCTCAGCTGACGATTGAGCCGAAATTTCCTGAACATAAGGTGCGTGATGGTCTTGATCCTGTGCGAATTAAAGATCCTATTTTTATAAATCTTGATGATGATATAGATGAAAATGTTATTCATGATGAAAATGTTACTTCTTTTCATTCCGATAGTGAATATGAATATGTTGATGTTGATAACCATCTATCTAACGAATTTTCTAAAGCACTTATCCTAGCTCCTAGACAAGAACAATGTGGCTCGGAACATGAACATAGCCCTTGTTTGGATCTTGTGATAGCTCCATCTGCTGTGTTGGATGTTCCTCCTCTAGCGTGTTTCCTACCTTCCTGAAATATTGATCAGCAAGATCGGGCAGTGGATGACGTGCTAGACTAGTTTCATTAGCATAGCAGACTCTCTCCTCCTCTCTTGATCTCTTTTGTTACTTCTTCTATGTGTTATTCTCATTCTTCTATTTGTTGTCCTTAGTGTTGTCTACTTGAGGACGATGCAAAACATTGAGATCTCTTTTGGTCTCTCTCATGTTGACTCAAAAGACACATGTGTTCCGTTCTTCTAGGTGACCTTCCTTGATTGGGGAATGAAGAACAATTATGCATACATACATATGATATACATGAATTATCATACAGCATACTGACCCCGAGGAAAGCAAAGTCACCTCGTGCTTTGTGTTTTTTGTCTATTATCCTTGGGTTTATCTCACACTTGGGGGCTAAATCCTTGTGATAACGTGCTCCTTTCTCATTTCTTATATGTATCACTACCTTAAAGCAACCACCCCTGGTGAGGCATGTGCGATCGCTTTAACGTAGGGGGCATACATCCCGTCCATATCTTTTCAAGATACTTGAAAATTTCTTGACAAATTTAGCTTTGCCTTGAAAATTTTTGATATCTTTCTTGCATGACTCATAGTGAGGGAACCTTACTACTGACAGTCATGGTTCTCCCTCGTGATCTTCCCTTTTACTTTGTCAATCGAAGTCGTAAGATCCTTAGTCCACTGGGGGCTTGGTGTATCTTGCCTCCTTGACGTGGTGAAAGTTTTTCAATGTTGTTTCCTTGTACTTTACCAGAAGTATGAGCGTACACTTATACTCCCGCTAAAGTGGGGGCTAAATGTAGCGTCCTAAAATTGTGACACTTGCAATTTCGACCACATTTGGGTCTTCACGATGGCGATGCAACATGGAACCTGAATGGAGACCCCGAAACTTGTTCATGACATCAAAAACTGCATTTCTCGGCACCCTGGCCTGATCCCTCCTTGCACCCTGCTGTCCCGAGAGGTGGGACCATGGCGCCCAGCACCCTGGTCCTTCAGGACTAGGGTACCTAGTGCCCTAGTCCCCCAGGACCATGGCGCCTAGCGCCCTAGTCCCTAGCCCTATTTTGGGCCCGGTCTCTTTTGGGGCATTGGGTCTTTATGTTTGCAAATTGGAAAATAATATTTCCTGGTCGGCCTAAGGTTGGGAAAATCAGTCTATCAGCCCTAATTAACAAGTATATAAACTACATTTCCTCTCCCATTTTGGTAGATGAAAAAAATAATATGCGGAAACGATATTCAAGCATTCAAGCATTCCTTCAAGCAATTGAGCATTCTAAGTCTCCATTCAAGGCTAAGTGTTGCATTCAAGACAAGGATTCAACCATTGAAGAGGAGATCACATACAACATACAACATACAACAACATTTACACCTTTGCATGTAAGAATACAAACATTCTTACAACAAGGTATCAGTACTTGTTTACATTACTAACATTTACATTTACAACATTCTCATTTCTTGGTTAATTCCAAAACTGGGGTTTGACCTAAAGGCAAACCCCTCATCCCTAACCCCCCAATCGTCCTCTCTTTTCTGTGTGTAGGTTGCAGGTACATGGATGTAATTGAAGATATGGAATCCTTGTGCAGAGACGAACAGATCCCCCTTCATTTCGCGGATTTTTTGGAGGACCGTGTGCACGCCGGGTGCCATCGTCCCATCAACTTTCACTCAAATTTGCAAAACAGCACTGTCTCGACATTTTACTACTAATTCCAGGTCCGTAGCTTCATCCCATATCCCTATCTCTATTTATAAGTGAATCTTTCCTACTTTACATGCATTCCTAGTTCAATCTTTATATCTACATTCTTTACAAAAGAGGGTATCCTTGATGTCTTAACCCTTGAAACTCATGTAGAATCCAATCTTGCATTGTGTGGGATTGGATCTTGTAGGTTTCAACCCCTCTTTTGAATGTAAAGTCTCTCCTAAGTGAAAACCATCAACCCTAGTGACTCTCCCTTCTCTCTCCTTGGAGTTGGGGAGGGGAGAACGACTAGGGTTCGATTTTTCCGCTTTACAGGTTGTAACCGAACAACAAGTAGAAGAAGCTGCGGAGGTCGAAAAGGACTTGTAACCATATTTGTAAAATATTTTGTAACTTCTTCTTGAGAAGAAATGATTGTAACAAATTCTCCTAGGAAAGTCCGAAGCTATGTGCATCCATGTTGTTATAAATGGATACCAGGACTAGTAGAAAGACGATTGCAAAAGAATTGTAAGAAAACACTGCAGAAATTTATCTGAGCTTTTCCAAGTTTTTAATGGAGAATATTCGAAGGTTTCTTGTAATACTTTTTTGAAGAAAATATCAATATATAGACCATTGGTTTCGAGTAAAAACTTTGTGTTGTCTTCAAATGTGTTTGCAAGTGTTTACTATTTCATTCTAAATAATCCAGGGTTATTTCATTTGAATAGGGGTTGTAAGGCAATCTTCAGTATATATGTTTCTTAGCTTTTCTCTTCAGGAGGGAAATTAAATATGCAGGGATCACTTCTACCAGTAAATTCCTTGTGAGATATTTTAATCTTGATGAGCATAGTTTAATTTGGTATGCATAAATTCTTATATGTGGTAGGCATATATAGGGATCTACAGAAGCTGAACTAATGGGATATGTGTAGATATTTGATTACGGGAGTATTGTTTGAGGCTTAGATGACTCTGTAACCTTAGATAAGGCACTGGTATGGATCAAGGTTGTCTATTACATGTTTTGTAGATCAATACTGAATATGAGTACAATTTTCATTCCTTTATTTCAGTTATTTTAAGGTGATTAGATCCACTGGTTTTCTGGACTGGTTTGCTGTGGATTTATCTTTTAAGAGTGTGAATTTAATTCACAAAGGTATACCCACCTAGACTCTGAGTAGGTTTGAAGTGTAGAAGGTTAAATCAAACCTTGTCATATGTTGTCCTAAGAGTTTCCTTCTCTTTAATATCTTTGCACACAGAGTTATCATTTTATTATAGGGATGTTGAAATGAATCAGATTTTGAAGACAACAGAACTGAACTTCAAATATGTCTTCATCTTCTTCCAAAGTGTTCACCAAAAATATCCAACAAACTTAATGTCTCTGTTTGAAACTATGCTATTAGGCAATCCATGCAATCTCATCACTTCCTTGAAAAATTGTTCTACTACATGTAATGCATTTTATGTCTTCTTACAAGGTATGAAATGAGCCATCTTCGAGAATCTATCCACTATTAAAAATATAGAATCATTCCCTCTTGGTGTCTTAGGCAATCCAAGGACAAAATTCATGCTTATATCCTCCCAAGGTCTTACCGGTACTGTCAAATATTTATACAATCCCACATTCTGACTACTACCCTTTGCAACTTGTCAAAATCTACAACTTTGCACATATCTCTTAACGCCCTTATGAATCTGGGGCCAAAAGTATTGTTCACTCACCAATGCTACTATTTTATCAATACCAAAATGTCCAGCTAGTCCTCCAGTATGTTTCTCCTTTAGCGGATTCTCCCTCATAGAATTCTTAGGTATGCACAATTTAACTCCTTTGAATAACATCCCATCCTGAATGAAGTAATCCAGCCACTTGCTTCTATCTACTATAACTAGTTCTCTACATGTTTTCCAAGGTTCTGCAAAATTTGGGTCATCATCATACAAGGTCTTCAAATCTTTAAATCCTAATACTATCACTCTCATCTTTGTCAGCAAATTCCTTCTCCTACTCAATGCATCAACAACTTTGTTATATTTCCCACTTCTATGCTTCAACACAAAGGCATAACTCTACAAGAATTCTACCCATCTCATATGTCTCTAATTTAACTTACTCTGACTGTTCAAATACTACAAAGCTTGATAATATGTATACAACACAAACTCCTTAGGCAACAAGTAATGTCTCCACTTCTTCAAGGTTTGAACTATGGAATAAAACTCCTGATCATACACTGAAATAGGCTACCTCTCTCCCTTCCTAACTCAATATTGCTCCTATTATTATTCCACTTGCATTACAATCCACTTGAAATACTTTATTGAAATCCGGTAAAGCCAACATGGGCTGCTCAATCACTTTCTACTTCAACAGTTCAAAAATTTTGTTTGCTCTGGTGGTCCTTTTGAATTCCTTCCAATCTCTTCTCTATTGGCATTTTGGCATTAAGTTGTCATTGATGTCAACTAGTAAGAAAGAAGGAGTGACCTGCATGATGGAAATTCACATGAGAGTGAGCAGACAGAATGAAGGCTTACCGGTAAGGCATAAACCGAGATGAAGGTTGTGTGTGTGTTAACATGCTGGGCAACAACCGATAGAGCAATAAACGGGTTAGGAGGTTGGCTGCCTATTTTTGATGAAGAGGAAGACTGTTAAAGTTATCACAAACCACTGAAGGTGAAGATGTGTTACTGGTATAGTGTGCACTGTAGGTTAGCAAAAGAAGAAGGTCTCACTAGTAAAGGTGTGTACTGGCATGAGTTTGTTGAATGTTCAAGTATGAACTGACTATGTGTCGGTGAGCTGAGTGATTGACCATGGTGATGCCATGTGGAGCCAAGGTGGCAAATATGTAGAGGTCGGTAAAGCTGTTACTACTTATCAAGTTGCCATTAGTTTAATGTTCAAAGTTTATTCTATATACTATAGTTAGTTACTACTACCGAAATATTCAGTCGGTATGAACAATCAAGTCAGTTACAGAAGAAAGTAGTCTCAGAGCGCAGTATACACCGAGCTGTCTACCGAGTATTATTCCATGTCTACCAAGAAGCAAAGATGACACACCGAGTTGATATACACCGAGTGAAATGTGTTACCAGATTCATTGAACCTGGACATACATATGAAAACATGTTACAAGATCGAGGCACATAGAATCATTATCACATTGGAAATTGCACTTAAAGATTGTGTATGATTTTGAGGTCATCTAACCAATGAAATATTTTGCATGGTTATTCATTCGATAAAAACGTGTTTGTAAGATCAAAGCAATGAATTAGATCACCGTCATAAGAGATCTATTTATACAACATGAATTATGGTCAAATATATACGTGTAGCATGATAGAAAGGAAGATATAGAGATATATGAAGCAAGACATGTGAAAGCACTAAGTGTTATGACTATTACAGAGACACAAAGGTCACCGAGAAGGATTTTAGAGAACAGTCAAAGAACAAAGTAAATAGAAGGGTTTACCAAGTTACTATATGGGTTACCGAGGTATGCTATAACTATATGGTTTACCGAGCTACTATATGGGTTGCAGATATTTGTACTAATTTTATTGTAATATTTTGAAGTTGTAAGAGAAACCTTTAACAGGGTAAAAGACTCTAATCAAGTCTATAAATTGTAAAGCCTCTAACCAGGTGCAACATTTAGATGAAGTGTTGTAAAATCCTTTAGCAAGGGAGATCTAATAGATCTTGATACTCCTAATAGGGTAAGCTATCAGAAATAGCTAAACATGTAGCTCTAACCAAGCACTATTTATTATTACAGTAGTGAAGTTGTGGGTGCCATCCCCACTGCAGTTTTTCTCTCTAACCAAGAGTTTTTGTGTAACCAAAATATATGTGTTATGGAGTGAATCATGTATGATTGTTATATATTTGTTTTAGCTTTATATTATGTTATTGCACTATTAGGTTTATGTATAACAGTAAAGTTATTGTTGAAGAAAAGTTTTGAAGTACTAATTCACCCCTCCCCTCTCAGTACATTAGCTTTCCATATTGGGCCTAACAGTTGGTATCAGAGCTTCAATCTTGGAAAAGGGTTTAATTTCCTAAAGAGAAAGATCTTATCAATGGAAGGCTATAAACAATCTCAGAGGATTGTGTATATACAAGAAGAGATGGATCATGCTAATCAAGTGATTTTAGACATGCAAAGGCAAATGCAAGAAACTCTAAAAGTGAGAAGAAGATTATCTAATGATTTGCAGGACTCTCAAGAGTTAGTGGAACAAATTGAGACATCATCTGAGAACAGTATATCTGAAGAAACTGAAGAAATGATTGGAGCATTGAAAGAAAAGGACAAAGCACTGGTTGATCAACTAAAAGAAATGAAAAGAGAACATGAACATTTTAGCACACAAATGACTAAAAATATTGATGCATTGAGGACAACTGAGGATAAAGTAAGAGATCTAGACAGAGAGAAACAACAACTTGAAGTCTTAGTATCTGATAAGAATGATGAAATCACAAGGTTGACTGGAATTCAACAAAACCTATCAGATCAACTAGGCTATGCACATCATGAAGCAAATCTGAAAGATGATGAGAATCAAGCATTGAAACTTGAAGTATCAAGGTTGACTGATGAACTTGAAATAGAGAAGAAATGCAAAGAAACACTGAAGAAGAGTTATGAAGCATCAAAGATGTTGGATGAGCAACTGAATACAAGAGGACCCAACAAAGATGTAGGACTTGGTTACAAAGAAAAAAACTCTACCGAGAAGGGAATTCATACTACCGAGAGAGGAGAATCATCAAAGCAAGCTGGAATCAAGAAGAACATCAAAAGAAAGAAGCCTATTTGCAACTACTGTGGAAATCAAGGTCACACTGCCAACATGTGCCAAATCAGAAAAGGTAAGCAACCGAATGTCACTAAGTCCAATGGTTATTGTTACAATTGCAATAAATATGGTCACACATCTAATCAGTGTAGGACAAAGACTTTTAACAATTATCAGAAGGCAAAATTCAAAGGGTTTTGTAAAAATTGCAATAGATATGGACATAGTACCGAGAAATGTTGGTTTAAGCAAAAGAACTATATGTGGTATGCACACCGAGCAAATGCTAGAGGTTACCGAACTCACACAGATCCTTACTGACAGTATTCTGTAGTACCATGGGATTACAATACAAGGATATGGTGTAAATGTTGTGGAAGATATGGACATATAAGTGCCAACTGCTTTATAAGGTTTAGGATGAACAACCAAAGATCATGGAGAAATCCTGGTATGGCATGTTTTCATTGTCACAAAGTTGGACACTTAGCTGAAGATTGCAGAGATCAACCTATAAAAGACACTGAGGAAATAAAAGAAAAATTAAAGATGATTTGGAAAAAGAAGGAAATTGAGTCAAATAAAGAAAACACCTTACCTACCGAGTTAGGTTCTCCTATTCCAAATTAATCGGTAAAGGAATGAAGGGACTGCATTCTCTCAAGGTTAAATCTTAACAGTTCCTATTTTATTATGTACTTAATTCAAAATCTGCATAATTAAGATGTAATAGTAAGTTTGAAATTCTATCAAAGACTCTTGAAGCACTTTACAAGAAACCTGCCAAGTCGGTGAATACAGGAAGCCTGTCAAGTCGGTAAATGAAGGAAGTTTGGTTACCCGGTTAAAATGAAAAAGGAGAGTAAATAGGTTAAATGGAACCTAGTGTATTTAATGTTTTTGACCTAACCCGCACGAACCCCGATAAGGCATATTGTGTACTTAAAAGCATTTTTGTGGTCATTTTCAACTCACCAAGTTTTTGAGAGAGTAGAGCAAGCAAATCTAAGGCGATCAAACCTCCTACAAAGCAAATTCAAGGTATTTACATCAATCTCAATGCATTGTTAAGCTAGTTTACAAATCTTATCAAGTTGTTATTATCTGCTAAGTATAAAGCGTCTACCTTTTGAAATCCTGAAACCCTAAGGATCCTTCGTTTGCTTTTCTCTGAAATCTACAATGGCGCCTAAGATCCAAGATCCCATTGTTTTCAAGAATGTAGAAAATCCCTCACTAAAATACTCTTTGACTCCCAAAGTTACTTTTGAACCGGATGACAAAACCGCTTTTTCACTCATCCCGGATAGAGTGTTATTAGTCGAGGATGTGAGATTCTTCACCAAATGTCATGTTGAAGAACTTAGTCATGTTGAAATCAGAGATACCTATGATGAGTTGTGTACTGATGGTAAATTGAATAGCAAGTATGAGCACATTAAGATCAAGGGATTAACTGAAACCCTAACCTATCCCCATGTGTTCAAATCCCAGTGGGTCAAGTTTGTTTTGAGCAGAGTTCATGATGATTTAATGTGGCTAGAAGAGAAACCATTTAATATTACCAAGGAAATCATTCATCTAATTACCGGTTACCCTATTTCTGATCATGCCCAAGCTCAAAAGATGATATCATAGGAGGAATTGATCAGTTTAACCAGAGTGGAATCTGATTGCAGAGGACTGAAATTGAACAATGTCACAGATGAAGAACTAAAATTGGCCATTAGAGTAATGGGCTACTGTTTCATCCAATCGGCAAGGGAAAATAGTGTACCCTATGTAGCAGTAGACCTGGCTTACAAAATTGTGAAAAAGGGAATGAAAATTGACCTATGTGAGGTGTTGATAAAGAACCTATTTGAAAATATGAACACCATCAGGAAGCCGAAGAAGAACAACTCGGCTAATACACTAAAGTTTGGATCATTACTTGTATGCATGTTTTTCTATTTTGAAAAATTCTTTCCATCAGTCGGTAAAGTTGTTTGGGAACTACACCGACCAATCACCCATCAAATCAATGACTTCATCAAAAAGTTAGGTGATAATTTTAATGATGTTATGGATGATTACTTTAGTAAATTTCAAGAGAAAATGCATAACAGATATAAGATTCCACCCCAGCTAGTAGAGAAATACAAAAATGATATATGTTTTGAAGTTGACACCGATTACTGTTATGTGAATGTTGTGGAACCGAGAACTCAATCTTTGTCACCTATGGGTTACGAGATTGATTTTGACATCACACAACAACAAATTGATGCATTTCTTACATTGCCTAGACATGCTACTGAGTTGAGGTATGGAACCTATGAGGAAGTGAAGGAAAAGGTAAAGATGAGCATTGTAGTACCCAAAGCCACAAGAAAGGCAACAAAGATGATAAAGGCATTATCAGAGAAATTTGGAGAAGACTCTTCCTCCACACTTGTTAAAGGTACTTTAGCCATTACTGAAGAGGAATCTGAAGCCCAAGAGGTAGCTATAACACTGAGCACTAAATTTCCTAAGGGTAAAGTGTTGAAAAGAAAGAAACTAGATTCATCAAAGGCCTCACCGACTCCTCCAGTAAATCGACCTAACACTAGAGCATCTGCAACTTCACCGAGTAAGAAAACAAAGAGTGTTACTATTCCCAAGGTAACAAAAACATACAAGAAATCTACTCGGAGACTCATTTTGGCAAAAGAGTCTAGTGATACTGAATCTGAGGATGCAAGCAAATTTCAGATTGTCAAGAGCAAGAAGGTAAATGCACATAGTGTTGAAAACTTCTGTGCTAATCTGAAAGAATATGGTGGATTTGGAGGATTTAGATATGTTAAATATGAAACAAGGAATAATGATGAAAAGAGACAAATTGAAGAAGCTATCATCTGCACACTTCTAAAATTATGGTTAGCTCCATTGGAACTATCTAAATCACTTCCAAATGAACTATATTTACATATTGACAATAGGTGGAAGTATGAAATGGACTCAGAGAAATAGATTAGAGAAAGAAGTCTGGTACATCTCTTTTCTGACATGTCAGTAGCTGAAATAAAGGAACATCTGACAACCTACAACTCAAAGTTTCTCATCAAACAAAGAGCCTTAAAACTGATGAATGGGCTATATATTGAAGTTGAAAATGAGACAAAAGCAAAGTGGCAGGAAATCTTTAAAATCAAGGATGCCGGTGAGCAAGCTACAGTTGAAATTGTTGATGTCACCGAGCAAGATCCTGATGTCACCAAGCAAGACCCTGCTGACACCATTCAAATAGATGAAGATGTCATGGATACAGAGGCACCAGAGTAGGAAATGATAGAAGGCAATGCATATGCAAAACTTGTATCCAGTGAATCAGTCTTGGAACAAGTTCAACCTTATCCACCGGTCAAACAACCTGTCTCAACCAAAACCCCTCAAGATACGGATCAAGGCACTGAAGGTCACAAGTCTACAATAGGAGAAGGTACTACTCAAGAATAGACATCTCAAGCACCTTCTAGAAATACAAATGTTGCAACTAAGACACTGAGTACTGAGACACAAAAGGACTCTACAAAGGCTAAAGAAACTGATCAAAGTGTTGCCTCTACCGAGCAACCTACCGAGGGTCATCAAGCCTCACAAGCCATTGTCTTAGTTCCATCGGTGAAAGGTAAAGAAAAGAAGATGAAAAAGCATAGTTTTAAAGTTGATTTGTCAAAACCAATAGTGTTGCCCAATGTAGACATATCAAAATTAAAGGGGCAAGCACTCATTGATTTCGGTGAACTATGCAAAGCAAAGGCCGAACAAGAGAAGCAAATGGTGATTCAAAAGAAAAATAAAGTACTTCAGAAGGTGAAAGCACTCTTAATAGATATGCTACCTGAAGCTACAGTATCAATAGATGCAGCCATCCACATTCAACTCAATGAACTCCTAACAAAGATAGAGACATCTGGAGTAGATGCATCAGAGTATTTGAGCAAGCTAAAAGACAAAGAGCTCACTGCAAAAATGATAGAAGAGGTATAGACTATAGCTATTTGAAAAGTTAAACTTGTCAAATTTATTATTGAGTTGACTCCTCAACTCAAGCACATTCATTATTTATTTTAGAAACTCTGCACATTTTCTTTATTCATTAAAGACATCAAAAATAAAATAGAGGTAATTGAGAAAGAGATCACCGGTCACTCAAATAAGTTGACCACAAAGCCTAATTCAGTTCAAAAATTTTATACAAAGCTACAACAGCTCACGGCTCAACAATTGGACCTAAGAAATGAAGAACACAAGATCAGGATGGACATAATGACATTTCAGACATTATTCCTTCCTCGTCTTTCATCCATCCAAGAACAGATCAACCGAGCCACTTCCTTATCTACTACACAAGAGGAAAGCACTCTAGATGGCTTAATCTCATTATTAGCTGATATTCAAGCACATAATTCTTTAATGGATAGTGTAAAGAATGCCCTCTCTGTCGCTCTCACCGAAGCACAGACCAAGTACAAATCCATTTTTGACCAGTTACCACCCCTTAATGGTAATTAAGTTTTGATGTTTGTCAAAAAGGGGGAGTGATATAGTATTCAAAGTATCAAACAAAAGGAGTGTAGTATACAAGGGGAGTATACTGAGTAGAGTAAGTAGAGTATCTAAGAGCAGTGAACCAAGTAGTGCAACAACATGCAAAATCAGAGTTTTGTACCGTATATCGATAAGGGGAGTATATCTAGACATATTATTTCATTGACTATTGTATATACTGTCAGTATAATCAATTTTGCAAGTATATAGATTATTGAGTTATAAATTTGAAAGTAGTTTTTGGTCAAACATCTCAACTAATGTCAAAAGGGGATATTGTTACTACTTATCAAGTTGCCATTAGTTTTATGTTCAAAGTTATTCTATATACTCTAGTCAGTTACTACTACCAAAATATTCAGTCGGTATGAACAGTTAAGTCGGTTACAAAAGAAAGTAGTCTCAGAGTGCAGTATACATGGAGCTGTCTAATGAGTATCATTCCATGTCTAACGAGCAGCAAAGATGACACATCGAGTTGATATACACCAAGTAAAATGTATTACTAGATTCATTGAACCTAGACATACATATGAAAACATGTTACAAGATCCAGGCACATAGAACCGTTATCATGTTGGAAATTGCACTTAAAGATTGTGTATGATTTTGAGGTCATCTAACCAATGAAATATTTTGCATTGTTATTCATTCGATAAAAACATGTTTGTAAGATCGAAGCAATGAATTAGATCACCATCATAAGAGATCTATTTATACAATATGAATTAAGGTCAGATATATACGTGTAGCATGACAGAAAGGAAGATATAGAGATATATGAAGTAAGACATGTGAAAGCACTAAGTGTTATGACTATTACAGAGACACAGAGGTCACCAAGAAGGATTTTAGAGAATAGTCAAAGAACAGAGTAAACAGAAGGGTTTACCGAGTTACTATATGGGTTACCGAGGTATGCTATAAGAAAGGTAATCTTATTCTGCACACATAGAATCTGCTATAACATTCCAGATGTAAAGTTGCAGATATTTGTAATAATTTTATTGTAATATTTTGAAGTTGTAAGAGAAACCTTTAACAAGGTAAAAGACTCTAATCAAGTCTATAAATTGTAAAGCCTCTAACTAGGTGCAACATTTAGAAGAAGTGTTGTAAAATCCTTTAGCAAGGTAGATCTAACAGATCTTGATACTCCTAATAGGGTAAGCTATCAGAAATAGCTAAACATGTAGGTCTAACCGAGCACTCTTTATTATTGCAGTAGTGAAGTTGTGGGTGCCATCCCCAGCACAGTTTTTCTCTCTAACCAAGAGTTTCTATGTAACCAAAATATATGTGTTATGGAGTGAATCATGTATGATTGTTATCTATTTGTTTTAGCTTTATATTATGTTACTGCACTATTTGGTTTATGCATAATAGTAAAGTTATTATTGAAGAAAAGTTTTGAAGTACTGATTCACCCCTCCCCTCTCAGTACATTAGCTTTCCATATTGGGCCTAAGAAAAGTCACCATCGACATGGTTGGTGAAATAGCTAATTGACATAAATGAAACAACCACAAATCACGGGATTGTAACTGACTGATGCGTCTCGAGGAAGAAAGAATGACAGAGGAAGATCATGGAGTAGTTGGTGCCTAGATCAATGCAAAGGAAATCTGATCACAAGAAGACCTCTAAAAGGAAACAACTGAGTGTTCTATGAGTCGACATATTTTAAAGTAGGAAATCTTGTATGTGATTGCTATCTTTAGAAAGTATGCATTGGGAAATGGGAAACATGTACAGATGCATCCCTGGAGTACTAGTGATCAACCCAAGATAGACTGGATTGGATCTCATGCAGATTGTGTCATGAAAAAGAAACCCTAACCGCTCCAAATTTGAATTTATTTTTGGTGGGAAACCATGGGATAAAGAGATGAGCTCAAGACAAAGCAAGATGATGATGCAGAGAAGAAGAAGGTAAAAGAGAGATTAAGTGAAAAGAATAATTGTTAGCCTTAGAAATTATTCTAAGAAAGTTTTAGAGTAAGTGAGCAAGAAAACCGGTGAGAGGGTTTAACCGGTAGTGATTGAGTACCAGTATAACTATAGTTTCATAGTTAATCAAAACTGACAAGGTGTGGTAGAGAAGACAACATCCAAGTGTGACACAGTGTGTTGTGAGACTGTGTGTGTGTGTGTGAGAGAGAGAGAGAGAGAGAGAGAGAGATAACAAAGGTCAAGAATCAGAGAGAGTAATCTCACAATTGGTAGTGTGATATTCTATGGAGGAGAAAAGACTATCAACCGACAGTAGTATATTTAATCAAGAGGTGTAGAATTGATTTGCAACAAGAAGCCTTAATTGTATCTAAATTGTATTTTGATATACATCGCCAAGTCAGAGCTTGGTGCAAGGGTTGGTGCTCCTTGGGTTGGTGCCCTAAATCTTTGTAATTCAGTGTTTAACCTATGAGGCTGGATTGGAGAAGTAGTCTCTAGCAGCTTTTCTCACCGAGGTTTTTCCCACATTGGGTTTTCCTCGTACATCTAGTGTTGTGAGTTTCATTTGTGTGATTGATCTCTTTGGATAAGTTCTTGCTTTACCAATTTGATTGTTTAGTGCTTAAGTGGTTAACTGGTATTTTGAAGTTGCTTTGAAAGTAAAAAATTTAGGAACCACTAATTCACCCCCCTCTCAGTGGTACTCTGTGTTCAACAATTGGTATTAGAGAAAGGTTCCCAGTTATCATTAAACCTTGGGTAGATTCTGGACTTTGAACACAATGGAAAGAAATGAGTCTACTTCCTTAAAAGCCCCCATGTTTGGTGGTTCTAATTATGCCTTCTAGAGCAGAAGAATGGATACCTACATTTTCTCTCTAGGTTTTGATGTGTGGATATCTATTAAGAATGGTTATTTTGTTCCTAGTGTTCCTCCCACTGATCCGGATGCCAAAAGGGAATAAGAGAACAATGCAAAGGCCAAATATGCTATCTTGATCGGGCTGTCAAATAATGACTTTGTCAAAGTCATGCATTGTGTTTCAGCAAAGGAGACTTGGGATAAATTGCAGAGGTTGTTTGAAGGAGATGCAAAAGTCAAAGAGGCCAAGCTGCAAGTACTATGGGGCCAACTTGAAAGCATCAAGATGGAAGATGATGAAAAGGTTGAAGACTATCTTCACAAATTTGATGAAACTGTGAATAGCATCAGAGGACTTGGTGAAGGGATTGCAGATGAGACTCTTGTCAAGAAGGTACTTAGATCTCTCACACCCAAGTATGATACTAAGGTGTCTTCCATAGAAGAACCCAAGGACTTGAAGAACTTTACAATGGATGAGTTATTTTGCTCTCTGACATCCTATGAGATGAGAACAACCAATGACACTTCCTTAAGGAAATAAGCAGCATTCAACATTACCAAAAAGGGGAAAGAAGCAGCTACTCATAAAGAATCCAGTGACGATTCTGATATAGAAGTAGCAAACTTTGTCAGGAAGCTCAAAAGAGGATTTGGCCGGTATAAAGGAAAGCTACCACTTAAATTTTTCAACTATGGGAAGGTCAAACACTTTGCTACTAATTGTCCTCACAAAAAAACCAGTGGAGATGCATTAAGAGAGTTTAGAAAATCTACTAGCAAAGATAGAGAAAGAAATGACTACTAGAAAGGAAGGAGAGGCTACTAGAATCAGAACAATCTATATACTATTGAGGACGATACAACAGATGAAGAAAATGCATCAGAAGATGATTACCATGAGAATGATAGAAAAGTCAATCTCTTCATGGCACTTGGTGAACCAGTCGATGAAGATGAGGAAGAGAAGGATATTGAGGCTGAAGTGGACTTAGAAGGTGAACTTATCAGTGCTCTTGAGAAACTGAGCGAAACAAGAAGAGAACTCAAAAAGGTCAAGCTTGCTGCAGTAGATGAACAAGATCTCTTGAAACAATCTCTGGAAGAGTCCAGTCAAGTTATATCTAACTTGAAATTGGAGCTGGAAGAAACTAAGAGGATATGTGAAGCTACATCCTCTGATCTAACAAAGAAGGAAAAGGAGCATCAAGAGTTGGAAGCAAAGCTAGTGAAGCTTAGAAAGGAGCTTGAATAAAGTAAGACAAAAATAAAAATAAGGAGCAAATATGAAGGCAACACCAAGGCCTTAGACAAGATGTTGAGCAAACAAAAGTAATCCAAAGACACTCATGGTTTAGGCTTTGAAGTAGGTCAAAGTTCAACCCACAAAGATAAATCCAACAAAGAAATAAAGTTCACCTCTTCTTTTGAAGGTGAATAAAAGAAGATGTTCACTGTAGGCAAGGATACCGGCAAAAAGACATATGCAGATGCTATTGGAAATCGCCACTTGAATTGGTATACAATAATGAAATGGAGGCCACACTTCTTGTATCAACATGCAGATCCAATGAGAAATACAAGGCTTGATCATGAAGGTTTCACCATATTCAACAACATGAAGGGAAGACCCCCGATGAGGCAGTCCCATTTAGGATCAAGGCACCCTAACCGGTATGTTTTAAACTTTCATGATTACTGTTACCAGTGTAACAAATTTGGGCATAAAATGGATGACTGTAGATTAATCAATAAGGCCCCTATGAGTTATGAAAGTATAAATCTATTTAATGCACTCTGTGATATGAATGTTGTCTTCTATCAGTGCAATGGATATGGTCATAAGAGTTTTGAATGTAGGAAGAATAAACCAGTACCCCAAAATAATTTTAAGGATGCTCCCTTATATGAAGATGTAAAATGCTATAACTACCAAGAGTTTGGATACATAGAAAATTTCTATAAAAACTGGAAGATCAAGTAGAAGAAGATAAATCCTGATCAAGAACCGGTAACTGAATCTAATCACAATAGAGTAGCTGGCAAGAAGAAGGAAACCAAACTGGTATGGATTGAGAAAGAAAAGGAAAAGGCAGAATCAAGTCTCATAGTACAGACTGCCTTACATGCTGAATGGAAAAATCTATGGTTTGTAAATAGTGGTTGCTCAAACCACATGACTGGTGACAAAAGGAAATTCATCAAACTTGAAGACTAGAATGGTGGTTCAGGTTGGTTTGGAGACAGCTCTTCCATCAAAATAAAGGGAAAAGGCACTCTAAGTATTGATGGAAAATTGAAGGCACATGATGTATATTATGTGGAAGGCCTTAAGAATAATCTGCTGAGTGTGAGTCAGATGTGTGACAAAGGTTACAAATTCACCTTTGACTCAACCGGTTGCTAGATAAAGAAAGATAGTACCAGTCAAGTTGTGGTAGAAGGAAAGAGAACATACAGAAATGTTTATAATCTGAAGGAATGCTATGAGTCCCAATGTATGTTACGACAAGTAGATGAAAGTTGGTTGTGGCACCAAAGATTAGGTCACATAAACTTTGATAACCTAGTTGCAGTAAGCAGAAATGGGTGTGTGAGGAATATTCCACCCATCATCAAACCAGTAAGAACATTTTGTGATGAATGTGTAAAAGGTAAGCAAACTAAACTGAGCTTCAGGACAAAAGAGCACAACACCTTAAGACCACTTGAAATTGTGCATACAGATCTGTGTGGTCCAACTAGGACAAGAGAACTTGCAGGTGAAAGATACTTTATGCTCTTCATTGATGATTACTCAAGAATGACATGGGTCACCTCCCTACAAGATAAATCACAAGCATTTGAGAGATTAAAGATCTTTAGGAAGATTGTGGAGAAAGAAAGTGGGTGCAAATTAAAATGCCTAAGATCAGACCGGGGTGGAGAGTTTACTTCAAATGAGTTTGAAGATTATTGTGAAAAGCATGGAATTAGAAGGCAATACTCAGCTCCTAGGACACCACAACAAAATGGTGTAGTAGAAAGGAAGAACAGGACAATCAAGGAGATGGCCAGAACCATGTTAAATGAGGCCAGTCTTCCAGAAACATATTGGAAGGAAGTTGTTCATGCTACTGCATATACATTGAACCGGGTTCAATTAAGAACAAAAAAATGACACCTTATGAGTTGTGGTATGACCGGAAGCCATCAGTCAAATACTTCAAAGTATTTGGAAGCAAATGATTTATCAAGAAAGATATGGATGGTCTAGGAAGTTTTGACTCTAGGAGTGATGAAGAAATATTCCTTGGTTACTCATCTAACAGCAAGACCTAAAAATACTATAACAAAATACTAAGAAGAGTCATTGAGAGTGTGCATGTAAAAGTTGATGAGGACATGCACAAAGGATGTCAATCATAGATTAATCAGTATGATAACTCTGACGATGAAGATGATGAAGCTCAGTTAGACATTGAACCAAAGGAAGCATCCAATAAGGCCCCCAACCGGTATGTACAACTGAATCACCTGGAAGAGAAAATTCTGGGAAATAAGAGTGATGGTGTGCAGAATAGAAGAAGACTTGCCTGGAAAGATGAACAAGTCAACCTCTACCTCATGACTGAAGTTGAACCCAAAACATTCAATGAGGCTAGCAAAAGACAATAATGGATGAATGTCATGGAAGAAGAACTACAATAGATTGAGAAGAACAAGACTTGGGAATTAGTCCCTAGACCGGAATTCAAGAACATCATTGGCACAAAATGGGTCTACCAGAATACGATGAATGAAGAAGGTAAGATTGTTAGGCATAAAGCTAGACTAGTGTGCAAAGGGTACTCTCAGGTATAGGGGATTGACTTTGAAGAAAAATTTGCACTGATAGCTAGATTAGAAGCAATTAAAATGTTTCTAGCTCTTCTCTGCCTACAAGGGTTATACAGTATAACAAATGGATGTAAAATATCCATTCCTAAATGGAACTTTGGAAGAAGTGGTGTACATAGAGCAACCAGAAGGGTTTCTGCTGCATGATGATGAGACATTTGTGTGCCGGTTGAAGAAGGTCTTGTATGGTCTAAAGCAAGCTCCTAGAGAATGGTATTCAAGATTAGATCAGTAGCTAAAGGAGTAGGGATTCAAAAAGGGAAGTGCTAGTAGTAATTTGTACCTAAGGAAAGATGGGAACCACATGATCATTGTGGTTGTGTATGTAGATGATATTATATTTGAAGGCAACAAAGATACCCTCTGCAAAGAGTTTGTTGATCAGATGCAGTCAGAATTTGAAATTTCAATGCTTGGTGAATTGACATACTTCCTTGGGTTGCAGATATTACAACAAGATAAAGGAATCTTTATCTCACAAATCAAGTATGCAAAGGAGATGTTGAAGAAATTCCAACGAGAAGATTGTAAACTGGTAAGTACCCCCATGGTGACCACCAGTAAAGTGAGCAAGAATGATGAATCACTAGTGGTGGATCAGAATCTGTATAGATCCATGATAGGCAGTCTATTATATCTAACTTCTTCAAGACTAGATATAGTTCAAGAAGTATGCATGGTGGCTAGATTCCAAGCTGCACATAAGCAGTCACATATGAATGTTGTATGTAGAATCTTTAGGTATCTACAAAGGACACTCAGCTATGGATTATGGTATCCTAAACAAGGAGATTTTATGTTGGAAGCCTACACCGATTCTGATTGGGAAGGTTGCATTGATGATCGAAAGAGAACAAGTGGTGGTGCATTCTTTCTAGGTTACTGGTTGGTCTCATGGCATAGAAAGAAGTAGGACTCAGTCTCTCTATCTATTGTTGAAGTTGAATACATTGTTGTTGCTATATGCTACTCTTAGGTGCTTTGGATGAAGTAGACTCTCAAAGACATCCAGGTGGACATAACTAATCCTATTCTCATTCGGTGTGACAATTCAAGTACACTCAACATAGCAAAGATTCTGGTAATGCATTCCAGAACAAAGCACATTGCCATCAAGTATCATTTTCTCAAAGAGAAGGTTGAAGGACAGGAGGTGAGGATGGATTATGTCCCTACAAGAGAACAAGTAGCAGACATTTTCACCAAACCATTACCAGTAAGCACTTTTGAGTATCTTCAACACAAGTTGGGAGTTGTGTCATCTGTCTAGGAAGGATTTGTGTGACTCAAGGGGAGTTGACAATGGTCAAAGGGGGAGCTTGGTATGGATCAAAGGGGGAGTGTACAGTACCCTTTGTCATTGTGTCAAAGGGGGAGAAATGTACTAGTATATAGTGTCTTGCGACAAGTTGACATTAAGTTGTCATTGTTGTCAATCGGTAAGAAAGAAGGAGTGACCGACATGATGGAAATTCAGATGAGAGTGAGTAGACATAATGAAGGCTTACCAGTAAGGCATAAACCAAGATGAAGGTTGTGTGTGTGTTAACATGTTGAGCAACAACCAGTAGAGCAATAAACTATTCTAGAGGTTGGCTACCTATTTTGAAGAAGAGGCAGAATGTTAAAATTATCACAAACCACCAGAGGTGAAGATGTGTTACCTGTATAGTGTGCACTACTGGTTAGCAGAAGAAGAAGGTCTCACCAGTAAAGGTGTGTGCCGATATAAGTTTTCTTAATGTTCAAGTATGAACCGATTGTGTGTCGGTGAGCTGAGTGATTGACCATGGTGATGCCATGTGGAGCCAAGGTGGCAAATATGCAAAGGTCGGTAAAGCCACCATCGACATGGTTGGTGAAATAGCTAGTCAACATAAATGAAACAACCACAAATCATGGGAATGTAACTAACTAATGTGGCTTGAGGAAGAAAGAATGATAGAGGAATATTAGGGAGTACTTGGCCCCTGGATCAATGAAAAGGAAATAGCTGAGTGTTCTATGAGTTGACAAATTTCAAAGTAGGAAATCTTGTACCTGATTTCTATCTTTAGCAAGTATGCATTGGGAAATGAGAAACATGTACAGATGCATCCCTTGAGTATAGGTGATCAACCCAAGACAAACTAGATCAGATCTCATGCAGATTGTGTCATGAAAAGGAAACCCTAACCGCTCTGAATTTGAATTACTTTTTGGTGGGAAACCATGGGATAAAGAGATGAGCTCGAGACAGAGCAAGATGATGTTGTAGATAAGAAGAAGAGAAAAGAGAGATTAAGTGAAAACAAGAATTTTTATCCTTAGAAATTATTCTAAGAAAGTTGCAGACTAAGTGAGTAAGAAAATCGGCGAGAGGGTTTAACCGGTAGTGATTGAGTATCGATATAACTATAGTTTCACAATTAAGAATAACTGGCAAGGTGTGGTAGAGAAGACATCATCCAAGTGTGATACAATGTGTTATGAGACTGTGTGTGTGTGTGTGTGTGTGTGTGTGTGTGTGTGTGTGTGTGTGTGTGTGTGTGTGTGTGAGAGAGAGAGAGAGAGAGAGAGAGAGAGAGATAACAGAGGTCAAGAATCAGAGAGTAATCTCACAATCGGTAGTGTGAGATTCTATGGAGGAGAAAAGATTAGCAACCGACAGTAGGATATTTAATCAAGAGTTGCAGAATTCATTTCCAACAAGAAGCCTTAACTATATCTAAATTGTATTTCAATATACATCGCCAAGTTAGAGCTTGGTGTAGGGGTTAGTGCTCCTTGGGTTGGTGCCCTAAATATTTGTAATTTAGTGTTATACCTGTGAGGCTGGATTGGAGCAGTAGTCTCCAACAGCTTTTCTCACCAAGGTTTTTCTCACAATGGGTTTTCCTCATATATTCGGTGTTGTGAGTTGCATTTGTGTCATTGATCTCTTTGGCTTTCCTTCTTGCTTTACCAGTTTGATTGTTTAGTGCTTAAGAAGTTAAGTAGTATTCTGAAGTTGCTTTGAAAGTTAAAAATTTAGGAACCATTGATTCACCCCCATCTTAGTGGTACTTCGTGTTCAACATTCTCATGGTCTCAGTTATAGGGTTACAAACTGAACTAAAATTTCTGATAAACTTCTAGTAAAAGCTAGCCAATCCATGAAATGATCTTGCCTCTCTGATGCTTTCTAGCATAGGCCACTCAATAATTGCTTTAATTTTCTTTGGGTCCATCTTCAAACGATCCTTAGATATCACAAATCCAAAATAGACTAACTCATCCTTCATGAAAGTACACTTCTTAATATTGATCAGCAACCTCTCTTCTCTCAATCTCTGCAAAACTTGTCTTAACTGCAACAAATTCTCTTGTTTTCTCTTACTGAAAATTAGAATGTCATCCAAATACACAATAACAAAATTATGTCATCCATCCTGGGCAAAGGAAACCAGTATATCACTGTGATCTTGTTTATTGCTTTGGAATCAGTACACATTCTCCACTCTCCATTCTTCTTAGGTGCTAATATTGTTGGTACTGCACAAGGGCTTAGACTCTCCATGATCAAACCTTTCTTCAATAGCTCCTGCAATTGTCTATTTAGCTCTTCATTCTCTGTCAATGTCAACCAATGTACAACTTTGTTAGGCAAACTAGCTATGGGAACCAAGTCCATGCAATGACTAATACTTCTCACGGGTGGAAATATATTAGGTACATTATCTAAAATGATGTCTTCATATTTTGTTGGCAAATCTTTTATCTCTTCTGGTTGTTCTCCTTCTAGTTTTGGTTTCTCGGTCTTCTTAGGAATGAAGGAAAAACACACATTCTCATGTCTCAGTCCATCTAGGAATTTCCTTCCATCTACTAAACAGATTCTATCATTCATACAGACTTCATTCTTCAAAGGTTCCTCCAAGGGTAACAAGGTTTGCTTCATCCCATTGGCCACAATAGTGTATGTATTATTCCTCCCATCATGTATTGCCTATCTATCAAACTGCTAAGGTCTACCCAACAAAAGATGACAAACATCCATAGGCATAATATCACACAAGACTTCATCATGATAATTCCCAATTTTAAATTTCACCAAACATTTCTCACTTACTAACAACTTATGTTCATCCTTAGTCTATGCTATCTGATAAGGCTTAGGGTATTTCAATCTCTTCAATTTCAAATTATTCACCATTTCTTCTAAAACAAAATTATCTGAACTACCACTATCAATAAGTTTACAACACTTATGACAAGACAAACGCCACCTTTTCCCACGCTTTCTAGGTATATGGGGTTGCTTTGAGAAATTTATTTCCTGTAGCTTTCTGCAACTCTCGGCCTTCTATTTTGAATAGCATAAAAATGGGAGGAAATAGATGCTGCTATGAACCTAGCAATTGTAAGGAGTAGAAACAAACGGAGGTAATTTGGGGCATCTTCCAGAAGGGCGGGTTTACAAAATTTATGGAGAGATTTCATGGGAGGGATCCCACAATCACTAATTTTTTCTGCAAAAATTGGAGGAAGGGAACCCTGAAGATGGGAGATCAAACTATCTCTATTGATAAAGACCTCATTGCTTAGGTCATGGGTCTTCAGAGGGAAGGAATAAATTACTACATAGACAAAAAACTTGGCAAGGAGGCCATTGAGCGATACCCTAAAATGACAAAGGAGAAGAAACACTTGGTGAAGCTAAGTAAGACATACTACCTGCCTAGGGCTTTTGTTAAGACGTGGAGGGAGGTTCTCTTTTCTATTATGTGATACATTACCTTGGATGGTAGATTCAATAAAGTGTTTGGCTATCATTTTGTATTGCCCAACCATTTCAGGTATGATGAAAAAGCTAATATTCCATATTTCTTGATTTGTTCAATGAATGCTACCATTAATGCCCATAGAGAGAAACCTAAGGGTGATACAACCATACACCATGGTCTTATAGTTTTAATATACCACCATTTAAAACCCAACCAAATTTCCCATCCCTAGCCTTTTATCTCTGAGTCTGAGGAGGAAGGGTCGGATTCTGGTTTTTCAATAGGTGATGAGACTGATAGTGATTCGATAAGTGAGTCAGAGGAGAGTTTGGAAGACTCTGAAGCTAAACTTTGTAAGAAAAGAAAATAGGTGAGTACCAAAATATCCTCTTCTAAGGGTAAGAAAATATATAAAGAAAAGGTTTTCCAGAGTCACTCCTCCTCCTCCTCGGAGGTCTCTGAGGACTCTGAGAAGGATGAACCCCAGTCCCCTCAGAAAAATAAAAATAAAACTTCCATTTAGATAAGGAACAAACAAAAAAGGCAGTATGGTTATGAAATGGAATTGGAGGATAAAGTGCAGAGAAAGGATCCTGACGTCGACCAAAAAGTGGAGGAGAAGATCACAGGGGAAGGTTTTGATCAGAGGGTTGGTGGAAATGTTGATTAGATCACTAGTGGCGATATCCCCAATAATGAACAGGACAATCTTGGTGAGAAAAACCCCCCTTCAAATCCTCCCACTGAGGGTTCGAAAGGGTTTGTGGACACCCTCAAATGGTTAATCAATAGTCACAAGAAAGTTGTGGAGGATAATAAGAAGCTGACCCATACAGTCCAAATTCTAGAGACAATCAGTATTGGGGAAGGCAAATCTATGGCGGATTATGTTGAGGATTTGAGTAAAACTATTGTCAAAGCCGAAGAGATTAGAGATTCCTTCAACACTAGGTTTGAGAAAATTGAGAAGGCCTTGGCAGAGATAAAAATCAATGACAATGCTACAGACCAGAGAATGGCAGAAATTGACAATAAATTCAAAAAAATTGAAAAATGCCTCAAAAGAATTGTTGAACAAAGTTACAACATTCTGAAGGTCTCAGCTAACAATACCAAAATTCTCATCAGCAAACTGGAGAACGAGAAGGATTCCTTGGAGCTGGAACCTGACACTGAAGGTATGGGAGAGGTGCAAGGACCTAGAACGAGGATCATAAGCAAAAAGAAGGAGAAGAAGCCAAACAAGGAAATGGAAGAACTCAAAGTTGTTTCGGCAAACTATGACCAGGTGGTCAATATGGCGGTTGATCTTCTTAAGTCTTTATAGTTGTTGTTTTTTAGGTCTTTTCTCTAGTTATTATGCTTTTTTGTTCCTTTCCTTTTTTGTCTATTTGGTTTACTGGCCTTTTTGCTAGTCTTTTGTAAGATGTTTCTTTGCTGGTTTGGATGCTCTATGTTGAACTATCTTATGATCCTATGTTAAAGGTTTCGGGTCCTTAAAACCTGTTTTTCATATTAATCAAAATAAATTTACAACACTTACCAGATACCTTACATTTGGTCTTGAACAAATTCTTCCTCAACAAAGGCTCTTCATCTCATCCAGTATGACACAAAGCTCTCGTGATCAACAACAATTCTCCATTTTCTAGTTTATCGTCTGGTCTAGTGGGGTTTTCTTTCAAAAATTGTTGCTCTTTCGGTATTCTTTGTATGCTTACCCTCAAATGCATGATGTCCTTCTCCTCCACACTTAAAGAAGGTTCCTCTAAATGTTCTCTTGTCTTGTCTTCCAAAATTCTCATTCTGGTAACCATCTAGTTCCCTCCTTTGGTACAAATTTCTATCATCCTTCTAGTAGGAATTACCTTCTTTGTTCACTTCCTTGTCCTTGTTCTGATCTCTACTGGTTCCTCTTCCTCCTTGAAATATTCTTCCAGTAAATCTTCCACCTCTTCCTCTCTGCCTTTTCTCGTGTCTTTTATTTAACTTCTCTTCTACCTTTAGGGCATACTGGTAAGCCTCTTGAACACTCTCCAATTTAATCAAACTAAGTTCATCTTGTATAGATATCCACAATCCATTCAAATATCTTGCAACTTGTTCAACTTCATCATCAACATGTCTAGATCTTATATTCAACTTGTAAAATTCTTTGGTGTACTCCTTCAGACTAGATTCCTTCTATCTCAAATTATGCAACTTCCAGAACAAATTCACTTGATAATCAGTTGGCATAAACTTTGACTTCAACTTAGCAATAATCCGATCCTATGTATTAATCTTCTCTTTACCTCTTCTCTATCTATCAACTTGCAAATGTTCCCACCAAAGAGATGCATGACCTTTCAACCAAGTACAAGTATATTTCACCTTCCTCTCTTCTACAGTGCTTTCAAAATCTAAATACTTCTCCATCTTTGAGATCCAATCCATCAATTCATCCAAATATAACTTCCCATCATATTCTGGTGGGGTAAAATGAGGTTTAGTATTTGCCCTACTCAAAACCCTCAAAAACCTTTCCTCATTAGGATCAACCACCAGTGGGTTTGCTTATTTTGTTGAGTCTTCTTCTCCTTCATCTTCACTTACATCTTCGATATGTCAGCCTCTTCTCTGGGCTATCTCCACGGCTTCCAACCGGGCTTCTATACCATGCACCATTTCCATCACAGCAGGGTCAGTATTCCCATGTGCTTCACCATTACTAACTCCTCTGTAGCTGTAGGTTGGATCCACAATCCGCCACCCTACAACAAAATTTTAGGACACTCAACCTCCAAAATGAAACTTTTCTCTGATACCACTTGAAGCAGTCACTAATGAGGAGGGACCTCAAAGAGATCAATTCAAACTAGTTAGAAAAATTAAACACAATAGAAACACAAAGATATGATGGAGGCAATGCATAACAGATTATTTTATTCCATGAAAATTGATTACATCCAACTGGTAGCAACTAGATTACAACATACCGACTCATGGGCCTAGTAGAACATACAAAATAGGTCACACCTGGGACCTTGAATCTTAATATCTATCTTCTACACATATTCTAGCTACTTGATTCTCTATTGATTATATTCTAATGCACAATTACGATTATATATATCAATCCAAAGGATCCAATCAGCCCAAAAAGGGGTCAAAACCCGAAGAACAAGACCTAACGTGTAAAATAAACAAGGTCGGCCTCTACCAAGATATTCCTCTGAAAAATCCAAAGGATGAAACATAGATTGCGGGAAAAGGTCAGCCACATGCCAAGGAACATCGGAATCAACACCCAAGGCTCTACAAGCTTCAAAAGGGGTTCCGATAGATCACCAAAATAGGTCCAGGCAACCAGCAACAAGAACTGTCAACCGATAACAGGAAACTATCAAGGAAACCGATAGTGATATCTTGTCAGAAAATAATCCAAATGCGATGCGGTATGGAAATAAGAAAGATGATCAAAAATTCAAGTATAATCCAACTCCACAGGATCCGGTGAGCCAAAAATGAGACACATAGAAAGAAAAGCTAAAACTGCAAACATAAAGCAAAACAAAAAGAAAATATTTTTGGTTGATGCAAGATTGCTATGAACCGGGGATGCTCCTCCATCAGTTTTAGAGCTCCACAACAATGACCAATTAAAGGATGACATAGGGAGAGGAGAAAGGAGCTCAAAACCAAATTTGATAAAATAATTCCCATCCTTAGAGGGAGCCTAGATAGCGTTATCAACAAAGTCAAAATTGAGGAATCTAAATGGTTTGAGAATCCTAATAAATTCAATAGTAGAATCTCTTAAGGGAGAGAAAAATCCTCCATAGTGAATCTTCAAGTTGAAGGAAAGTAACTTGGAACCAAATATTCAACCAAGAAAACACCCATTTTATTCATTAGAGCCAACTCCAAAGACAAGCAGACGGGGTGGCACCTTAGAGGGGTAGTCAAAATCCAAGCATCATTATAGAACCTATTGTTTTCCCATCATCGGCTTGCCATAACAAACCTTTCTGAATAAGAATTTTTTATTTTACCAAATTGTTCCAGATGTGAGAACCTCTCAGAGGATCATGATGGTAAAGGAAGGATAAACCATTGCCACCATTAAGATATTTTTGTGAAATCACTTTAGTCCAATCATCCACACCTTTGGCAATTTTCCAATCAAATTTATTCATTAATGCAAGAATAAGGGATTTAGAATCTTTGATACCAAGGCCACCATTCAACTTACTAGAAAAATTTGTGTTCCAATCCACCAAGGAGATTTTGTTTTTAAGTTCAAATCCCAACCATAGAATTTTTTGTTGAATTTGATCCATCTTCTTTTCCCAAGCCATCAAAATATGAAACCAAGATAAGAGGTACACCACAAAGCTTTGGAGAGATTCCTTAAGAAGTTGAAGCTTGCCTACATTACTAAGAAAGGCCCCTTTCCAACCAACTAGATTTTTCTAAAATTTTCAAGAAGGTTTGAAAAATAGAGTTCTCCACTTTGGCCGAAGTGAGGGGTAATCTCAAATATAAATCATGGAGGCAATATGACAATCCAAAACCATGGCTATATGATTTTGAATAGGAAGAGGAACATTCATAAAGAAAAGAACATTCTTACCAAGGTTAATAACTTACCCCAAAGCAGCCACATAGTTTGAAAGGATAGAGGACCATCCTTTAGCCTTGGCCACAAAATGATTTCCTAGCAAAAGGGTGTCATCAACAAATTTTTGATGGGAAATGACTAACTGGGAGGAGGATAGGTTAATGCCTTTGAGAAACCCTTGCAAAATTTCCTCATCAAATTTTCCACCCAGAACATCCACCATGAGAATGAAGAGATAGGGAGTCAAAGGGTTCCTTTGTCTCAAACCACCCAAGGAAGAAAAGTAGCCCCAAGGGGATCCATTAGCCAAAATAAAGAACACAGGGGAGCTAAAACAATCCTTGGTCAATTTCAAAGTTTTACCCTCGAAACCAAATCTATTGACTTTCACAAGGAAGGACCAAGGCACCTTATCATATTCTTTATAAATGTCCAATTTTAGGAGCACATATTCCTTCTTACTATACTCCATAGAGTGAAGGGCTTCATGAACCAAGAGAAAAAACATTAGAAATTTGACAACCTAGAACAAAACTCTTTTGATCATTATGAGTTGATTTATCTAGTAGGGGCTTTAATCTATCAATTTTTTTTTTGAGAAAATCTTATAGAAGTATTACAAAGGCTAATAGGTCTAAAATTAGACATAGAATTGACACCCACTTTCTGTAGAATCAACAAAATATGTGTGTGATTGATCTCTCTAAGAATGCACGTGGAGGAGAATAATTCATGAGCCACCAATGTGACATCCTTACCCATGGTATCCCAAACATCTTGAAAGAAAAAAGGGGGAAAGCCATAAAGTCCTGGGGATTTGAATGAACCCATCAAGAAAGCCACCACCTTGACTTCCTCCTCGAAAACTTTACATCCAAAAGACAACAAGTTCTCATTGGTAATAAGTTTTGGGATGACATTGAGAAGTCTTTTCAAAATTTCATCTTCCTAATGCACTTGAGGGGGAGGGGTAAGAAAGGTGGAGAAGTAAGACAACACCTCCCTAAGACCTTGAGAAGTCATCTGAAAATTTGTTAAAAGTAATAATGTACCTAATTATTGCTTTCTCAATTGTCTCCTTATTATCATTGATGCATCCAGTTACATTTATGAAGTGGCTTCTAATGAATCAAATCCACATATTGCATTTATTAAACTATCTAAATGTAAAGGCTAATAATTTGGATCAACTTCAATGTTATGCTTCTTCTCCTTAGTCTTTGATGGTACTTTCTTCTCAACTTTTTACTTTTCTTTGTGATGCAGGAGGATTCCTGGTTCATAGAAATCTTCCATCTACCAAAAATATTTTCTTTCTGTTTGCAATTTCAACATTTCTTTCTATGTGTCCTAGATTTGGCTTACCAGAACTTGTAGAGTTGGTTTTACTTGGAGACTTTATCATCTTCCTTATTCCCAAACAATGGAGCATTTGGATCTTTTTCTGGCAAGTTATCACTACCAGTTTCCGAAACAATTTCCTATTACCGGTTGCCTGGACCTATTTGCATTGGTGATCTACCTAATCCCTTACATAGCTTGAGGATCCTAGAGCATTGATTCTAATGTTCCTTGGCATGTGGATGACCTTTTCCCATGATCTACACTTCATCCTTTGGTGGAGGTTGACCTTGTTGGTTTTACACGTTAGGTCTTGTTGTTTGGTTTTTGATCCCTTTTTAGGTTGTCTGGATCCCCTTGGATCGTATAAATCATTGTAATAGAGAATTAGAATGTAACCAGGAAGTTAGATTGAGCATATAAGATAGATATTAAGATTTGAGGTCCCGGTTGTGACCTATTCTATATTTTGAGCATGTTTTAGCAGGCTTGTGAGCTAGTTTCTGTAACCCGGTTGTTACCGGTTGGTTGTAAATAGTTATCATGTTATAATTCAATTTGTTCTGCATTGCCGTCATCATGTCCTTGTGTTTTCCTAGTGTTTACTCTTGTTGACCAGTCTAGATTGATCTCTTTGAGGTCTCTCCTAAGTGGTGACTGCTTCAAGTGGTATCAGAGTGAGTTTACGTTCCTGAGATTGTGTTGTCTTGAGAATTTTGTTGTAGGGTGGTGGATTGTGGATCCAACCTGAAGCTGCAGAGGACTGGCATAAAGATGGTACAAAGAGGAACTAGGAATGGTGGAGCACGTGGGAATGCAAACCCTATTATGATGGAAATGTTGCGAGGAATAGTAGCCTAGTTGGAAGCCGTGGAGACAACCCAGAGAAGAGGCTGACACATTGAAGATGTAAGTGAAGATGAAGGAGAAGAAGCCCCAATAGATCAAGTAAACCCACTAGTGGTTGACCTGGATGAGGAAAGGTTTTTTGAGGGTTTTGAGTAGGGTGAATACTAAACCTCATTTTACACCACCGAAATATGATGGAAAGTTGGATTTAGATGAATTGATGGATTGGATCTTAGAGATGGAGAAATATTTTAATTTTAAAAACACTGTAGAAGAAAAGAAGGTGAAATATGCCTGTACCCAATTGAAAGGTCATGCATCTCTTTGGTGGGAACATTTGTAGGTTGATAGACAAAGAAGAGGTAAAGAGAAGATCAAGACATGGGATCAGATGATTGCTAAGTTGAAATTAAAATTTATGCCAGTTGATTATCAAGTGAATTTGATCCAAAAGTTGTAGAATTTGAGACATAAGGAATCTAATGTGAAAGAATACATCGAAACATTTTACAAGTTGAATATCAGATCCGAACATGTTGATGATGAATTTGAACAAGTTGCAAGATATTTGAATGGATTGTGGGTGTCTATACAAGATGAACTTAGTTTGATCAAATTACAGAGTGTTGAAGAGGCCCACCAATATGCCCTAAAGGCAGAAGAAAATCTAAAAAAAAGAAATGAGAAGACGTAGAGAGGTAGAGATGGAAGGTTTTTGGGAGGAAGATTTCAAGGAAGAAGAGGATATACCGAAGGTAAAGGAACCTGGACAGATCAGAACAAGGACAAGAAAGTGAACAAAGAATATAATTCATACCAAAAATATGATAGAAATTTCTACCAGAAGAGAGAACCAGATGGCTACCGGAATGAGAATTTCGAAAGACAAGACATGAGAGTATTTAGAGGAACTTTCTATAAGTGTGGAGGAGAAGGACATCGTGCTTTTGAGTGTAAGAAGATAGAGAATTCTAGAAGAGAAGCATTGGTGGAAGAAAACCCTACCAGATCAGATAATAAACTGGAAGATGGAGAACTATTGATGATGAGGAGAGCTTTGTGTCATACCGGGAGAGATGAAGAGCCCTTGCAGAGGAAGAATTTGTTCAAGACCAGATGTAAGGTATCTGGTAAGTGCTGCAAAGTTGTTATTGATAGTGGTAGTTTAGATAATCTTGTTTTAGAAGAGATGGTGAATAAGTTGAATTTGGAAATATTGAAACACCCTAAGCCTTATCAGATAGCATGGATTCAGAATGAACATAAGTTGTTAGTAAGTGAGAAATGTTTGGTGAGATTGAAAATTGGGAATTATCATGATGAAGTCTTGTGTGATATTATGCCTGTGGATATTTGTCATCTTTTGTTGGATAGACCTTGGCAGTTTAATCGACGTGCAATACATGATGGGAGGAAGAATACATACACTATTGTGGACAATTGGATGAAGCAAACCTTTCTTTCTTTGGAGGAACCTTTGAAGAGTGAAGTTTGTACGAATGCTAGAATCTGTTTGGTGGATGGAAGGAAATTATTGGATGGATTGAGACATGAGAATGTGTATTTTGTCTTAATTCCTAAGAAGACTGAGAATCCAGAGCATGAATACAAACAACCGAAAGAGATAAAATATTTTCTAACAAAATATGAAGACATCATTTCAGATAATGTGCCTGATGGATTACCACCTGTGAGAAGTTTCAGTCATTGCATGGACTTGTTTCCTGGAGCTAGTTTGCCTAACAAAGTTGCTCATTGTTGGTATTATGGATGTGTTGCATTGGTTTTGTCATTGATGTCAACACTTATCAACACTTAACTTTCTGGAGATCTTTGGTTATGTTGAACCGACACATTATGTTCACCGGCATGTTCAGTGACTTATGCATAGTCATTGGTATTTAGTTCACTGGAAGGTTTCATTGTTCACCGGCACTGAGGATGATCTGTTATCATATGGAGATTACTTGGTTATGTCAAAGACATGGTTTGGACACTTGTTTTGGTGATTTGGTTATTGGTCTAATCGAGTTGGCACATTTGCTATTACCGGCAAATTGGTCTAGGTTATGGACTGACATGTGTTATCTATTCTAGATCAGCACGACATGTTATGGAGATGATTTATTGATTGGTTATTATTGTAAATGCATTGAGCTGACATGATGCATCACATATTGATTCATTTTTAATTGATTTAATTTTAATATTCTTAGTAAGTTGACCTACACATTTGGTCTTAGGTTTTGGTATATATGTAAGATCTCATTTGTGAGATTATGTGTAGAATGGAATGTAATATGGTATGGTAAGGTTGTGATATTCGATATATGCAAATATAAGCAGAGCCACTCATGCAGACATCATTTAAAGATTCAAGGAAGGTATGAAGGAGATAATCAAAGCCTAACCAGTACTGAATCCAACATATGAAGATTCTATTTTGAGCAATACATTATCTAGGATTTAACCATCCTACTATAGTCATTGCGACTCCCATTTGAGTAGTGAGCTCTAGGCAGTTGGCCTTTCTGGATGTATAGACCCCATTTGTACACACATACTATCTACAGTAGTATCATTTGATTGTGGGTAAGGTTTCTCACCATGGTTTTTCCCCTTACAGGGTTTCCACATACAAATATCTGTGTTATGTGTTGTGGATGTTATTTCTCTTTCTGTTTCATGCATTAAGTTTCACCAGTACTGTTATTAACTATTAATCTTTCAACCGACATTAAGTTTGGTTTACCGGAATTATGCATCAAGTTTGATTAAGTTATATTTGGGATGAAATTAATAGACAACTGTTTCACCCCCCCCCTCTTAGTTGCCTCTAGGTCCTAACACTCATCGGATGAGACCGACAAAGAATGAAGAACTGAATAGACAAATGAAAGAGTTGTTGAAGAAAGGTTTGATCAGAGAAAGTCAAAGCCCATGTGCAGTACCAACAATATTAGAACCTAAGAAGAATGGACAGTGGAGAATGTGTATCGATTCCAGAGCAATAAACAAGATCACAGTGAAATATCGGTTTCCTTTGCCTAGGATGGATGACATAATGGACTGTTTGAGGAGAGACAAATACTTTAAAAATATAGATTTAAAGAGTGGATATCATTAGATCGGTATTAGAGAAGGAGATGAGTGAAAGACAACATTCAAGACAAATGAAAGACTATATGAATGGTTGGTGATGCCTTTTGGGTTAAATAATGCACCGAGTACTTTCATGAGGCTGATGAATGAGATATTGAAGAAATTCTTGGGTAGGTTTATTATTGTATATTTGGATGACATTCTAATTTTTCAATAAGAAAAAAGAGGAGCATTTGTTGCATTTGAGACAAGTTTTGCAGAGGTTGAGAGAAGAAAAGTTGCTGATAAATCTTAAGAAGTGTACTTTCATTAAAGATGAGTTAGTCTATTTGGGATTTGTGATCTCTAAGGATGGTTTGAAGATGAACCTTGACAAAGTAAAAGAAATTATTGAATGGCCTACAACGGAAAGAATTGGAGAGGTAAGATAGAAATTTCAGTTTAGTTTGTAACCCTATGACTAAGACCATGAGGGGAGATCAGAAGGAAGGCAAGTGGACCCTGGAGCAAACAAAATTTTTGAGTTGTTGAAGGAGAAGGTGACTGAGAAGCCTATGTTAGCTTTACTTGATTTCAATAAAGTACTTTCAAGTGGATTATGATGCAAGTGGAACAGCAATAGGAGCAGTCTTGAGTGAGGAAGGGAGAGCAGTAGCTTATTTCAGTGAGAAATTGAATGATGCCCGGAGGAGATATTCAATGTATGATGAGGAACTTTATGCCATAGTTCAAGCCTTAAAGAAGTGGAAACATTGCCTGTTTCCTAAGGAGTTTGTGTTGTATATGGATCATCAAGCTTTGCAGTATTTGAATAGTCATAGTAAGTTGAACCAGAGACATATGAGATGGGTAGAATTTTTGCAGAGTTACACCTTTATGTTGAAGCATGGAAGTGGGAAATCTAAGAAATTTGTTGATGCATTAAGTAGGAGAAGGAATTTGCTAACAGAGATGAGAGTGACAGTACTAGGATTTGAGGAATTGAAGACCTTGTATGATGATGACCCAGATTTTGCATAACCTTGGAGAGCATGTAGAGAACCAGTTATGATAGATAGAAGCAAGTGGTTGGATTACTTCATTCAGGATGGGATGTTATTCAAAGGAGTTCAATTGTGCATACCTAAGAGTTCTATGAGGGAGAATCTGATAAAGGAGAAACATAGTGAAGGATTAGCCAAACATTTTGCTATTCACAAAACAGTAGCATTGGTGAGTGAGCATTACTTTTAGCCCCAAATTCATAAGGATGTTAGTAAATATGTGAAAAGTTGTAGATTTTGTCAAGTTTCAAAGGGTAGTAGTCAGAATGTGGGATTATATAAACCTTAGATAGTACAAGTAAGACCGTGGGAGGATATAAGAATGGATTTCATACTTGGATTGCCTAAAAAACTGAGAGGGAATGATTCTATATTTGTGGTAGTGGATAGATTCTCGAAGATGGCTCATTTCATACCTTGTAAGAAGACATCAGATGCATTACATGTAGTAGACCTATTTTTCAAGTAGTGAGATTGCATGGATTACCTAAGAGCATAGTTTCAGATAGAGACACTAAGTTTGTTGGCTATTTTTGGAGAACACTTTGGAAGAAGATGAAAACAAATTTGAAGTTCAGTTCTACTTTTCATTCATGGACTGATGGACAGACATAAGTAGTTAACCAAAGCTTGGGAAATTTGTTGAGATGTTTAGTTTGAGATAAAAAATGGAAGTTGTGATCTGATTCTTGCACAAGAAAATTTTGCCTACAATAATTTGATAAACAAGAGTATCGAAAGAACACCTTTTGAGATTGTTACCAGAGTACACCCTAGAGGTATGTCAGAATTAATAGATATTAGTAGTGAAGACCGAAGAAGTTCAAAAGAAGAAGAATTTGCAGATCACATGAAGGACTTACATATTCAAGCTAAGAAACATTTGGAGGACATGAATAGAAAGTATAAGGAGAAGGAAGATGAGAAGAGGAGACATAAGGAATTTGAAGTTGGCGATAAAGTGAATGTGTATTTGAGAAAATAAAGATTCCCGATTGGAACTTATAATAAATTACAGATGAGAAAGTTTGGACCTTGCGGGATTTTGAGAAAGTTTAGTTCTGGGAATGCATATGAAGTGGAGTTACTAGATAGTCTGAGTATTTCACTTGTGTTTAACATTGCAGATCTTCATGAGTATCATGAACCATAATTTAGCTAGGGCAGTATTGCAGACTTGGAGAAACAGTTTCCCCGGGAGGAACTAGATCATATTGAAGACATTTTGGATAGTAGGATTGGGCGTAGTACCTAGAGTAGTCAATATAAGGAGTATCTTATGAAGTGGAAGGACAAACCAATTGAAGATACATCTTGGATTTCTCAGGCAAAGGTAGACCACCTTGGTTTTCCTCTTACCCCAGCAAAGTGAGAGACACACTTTTTCAACAACCTTGGATGTCTGATGCAGGAGCATCCCCAGTTTATAACAATCTTGCATCAACCAAAAATATTTCCTTTTTGTTTGAAATTTCAACATTTCTTTCTGTGTGTCCCAGATTTAGCTTACCAGAACCCGTGGAGTTGGATTTTACTTGGAGACTTGATCATCTTCATTATTCCCAAACTGTGGAGCATTTGGATCATTTTCTGGCAAGTTATCGCTACCTATTTCCGAGACAGTTTCTTGTTACTAGTTGACAGTTTCCTATCATTGGTTTCCTGGACCTATTTGCATTGGTGATCTACCAAATCCCTTTCGTAGCTTGCGGAGCCCTGAGCATTGATTCCAATGTTCCTTGTAATGTGCTAACCTTTTCCCATGATCTACACTTCATCCTTTGGATTTTTCGGAGGAATTTCTTTGGCAGAGGCCGACCTTATTGGTTTTACATGTTAGGTCTTGGTCTTTGGGTTTTGATCCTTTTTTGGGCCAACCGAATCCCCTTGGATAGTATAAATTATTGTAATAGAGAATTAGAATGTAACCAATAAGTTAGATTGAGCATAGAAGATAGATCTTAAGATTTGAGGTCTCAGTTGTGACCTGTTTTGTATTTTGAGCATGTTTTAGCAGGCCTGTGAGCCGGTTTCTATAATCTGGTTATTACCAGTTGGTTGTAGATAGTTTCCATGTTATAATTCAATATTTTCTACATGCCTCCATCATGTCCTTTTGTTTCAGTTGTGTTTACTCTTGGTGACCGATCCAGATTGATCTCTTTGAGGTTCCTCCTAACCGGTGACTGCTTCACTTTGTGGGGGTCACTTCCAAAATGACTAATGATCTCTTCTTTCTGACTAGAGGCATTGTGTCCTCTTCTTCTTCAAGTCTTCTTTTATCTCTTCAACCTTAGTCCTTTTAGACAATGTATGGATATAAAATTTCTCCTTCTATACTTGTTCATTTGAGGAGTTGGTTTCTACTTCTTCTACCTCAGGCTTTGGATTGTCCTTCTTTCTTATAGCCCTCTTTTTTTTTTTTTCTTAATGCCTTCTTCTCACTTGTAACAGACCTAGATAGGGTTCTAGAGGAACATATCTTTACCAAAGAGGAGGTAGACAAAGACCTATTCCTTATTTTTCACTATTTAGATGACCCCTTAACAAGATTCACACCAAAATGTTTTATTACTAGAGGCAAATCAATCTCCTTGTACAACTTTTGCACCCTTTTATCATGTCATTTCTCTAGCTTTTCCTTACTCATCCTATCTTCAATTTCCCTGACTGTACCAAATCTAGGTCTATTTGGGTCAACTAGTATCTATATGTTTGTAGCAATGTGTCTTTCAATATCTTTTGTAGATACCTCTCAAGTTAGCTCTGTAATCCTTGTTGTCCTCAATGGCCTCAATATAATCATTGTCTCTATCTACACAAATGTAAATACATCCCTATACTTTTGAATCATATTCAAAGGAAAAATTTATCTTTCTTTCATAGTGGCTTGGAGATTCTTAAAACACCCATAATATAATGTATTTTATGCCTTATTATCAATTGTGAAACTCCTAATGTGTTGTCTAATTTTTACTGCTATGGGAGAAAACTTATCCCAACCATGATCTTTAGCACCTGGAAGACCATTCACATTCATGAACATGAATGCCAAACATATAATAAAAAATCTATATTTGAATTAGTACTTACTTTTCTTTGTTCTTTCCAAGTTCTCTAAAAATTGCTCCCTTATAAGCTCGGATAGATCAAATCTCTCTTTGAAAATCATGATCTAATGTGAAATGTAAATGGCTATAGTAGTTGTAGAACCCTCCCAGTTCTAGTAGTAAATCTTGTATACCATAATCATCATCACATACTTGTTGCATGGATCAACAATATCTTCAACTATTATAGCCCTTCCATCTGACTTACCACTAGTCAACTCTGCAACAATGTCATTCTTTAGCAACCTCATCAAAATCATATTGGTGCAACACATACCGGTCAATGTCCTAATAACATCCCTAGTTATCTTGTAGGGTTCATCCAAATATATTATTTCCTCATGAATCCAGCTCAAAATAATCTTAATCCACCCTTCTTCATAGCTAAAGTCTAAAAATTTCTTCCAAACATTCAAACCAATCATTTGAATATTCTTATATTGTTCCCTGAATATAGTCAAATCTTAATCCACTCTTCTTCATAGCTAAATCCTGAAAAATCCTTCCAAACATTCAAATCCATCATTCGAATATTTTTTTATTATTTCTAGATATCATGAAACTTCAGGTGACTAACCTCCTTTAGCTTTGCATGAATGTGTGCCCTAACATCTTCAGTGTATACATAGTCAATTGGAACCCTTGAGAATGTACCTTCTTTGTAAGTCACTATCACAAAATATCCAGATATTTCTTGAACACGGGTCATGGCTTCAATTCAAGCTTGACAACAATCTAGGTTGTTGTTTCACCTTTTTATAGAAATCACAAAGAACCTAGGGAAAAAATTTCAAATGCACTAATCACACAAACAAATTGTTTGCATGCAAGATCTCTCAAGATATAAATATCACAGGTGATCAAAATTATTTCAAAATACCCATTTATCCATTGAATGAACCTACTCAAATTTAAGCACTAATTAATGCATTTTATCATTACAACTCATAAAGCTAATACTTTGTTTTACCACTTTTTACAAACAATGATACAAACCATCAAAAAAATCCAAAAACTTGTAGAAACACCTTCACAACCTCTTCCATGAGGAAGACAACTTAGCATCCAAACTGCAAGGGGGTTCATAAGATCCTCTTTTCGTCCTTCCCCTTAGATAGTACATTTTGTCTAGTTATCAGAAGAGGAATCTACACCAATAGTAAGTGCAGACCCATCCTCACTCTTATCTTTTGCCTTGTCATCTAGTTTCTTCACCCATGTCATCTTCACCTTCTCCTTTTCTTCACTAAAAGTGATTTTCTTTACTGGACCACTAGACTTCTCATTCTTTCCTCTACAAATATGTACAATTTTATTTCAATTATAACAAGTCAAACCTTGTTCTAGACTATTTATATTCCTTTTGATGTTTGACCTACACTCAATGGCCTTGTGCCCAAATTTTTTGCATGCATAATAATATCCATTGAATGACTAAACATTTATACCATAGTTTGTATTCACATATATTCATTCCATAGAATCCTACTTCTACACTCATTTCCCTTATACCTAAACTTAGCACAAGTGTAGCATTGACCATTAAATGACTAATATATAATCTAGCTTCTACATTTACTAGCACTATGTCCAAATGTATTGCATGAATAGCAATTACCATTAAAATTTTAGGAACACGTCATTTGAGTAGGAGTACTGCTTATGTCAATCTTCTTAGTCTAGACATGAATGAAACCTTGTTGATCTTTGTTAGAGTATTTCAATTCAGCTTTGACATTTTCCTTTCCTTTGTCTCTTTTACTAAACCTCTTAGAACTTTCACCATTTTCAAATCCAAGTCTACCTTTATCTTTGTTTTTCTTATGAGCATTGAGCATCACATCAATCACTTCATAGCCACTTTTAAGCTTCAGACTTTTGCCAATTTATTCTTTAGCTTCCTTGAACTCTTTCTTTATCATATTCACTACTTCCTCAAGTTTCATATATTCTCCAAATTTGTCATGTAGATTTGTTTCAAGGGCATCAATAGCCCCTCTTCCTTCATCGAGTATCTTTCTCATATGGTTGATCTTCTCTTCAACTTTCTTCCATCTTTTCTTCTTTAATCCAAATATCCTAGAGCTTGTCTCAATTATCTGTCCATTTTTATAACAACATCAATATCTCATTCATTTTATTCCATAACATCCAAATCATAATTCAACATAGTGTTCAAAAACCTAGATCTAACTTAGTTGTTAGGTTGTTGCTTCAGGAACCTTGCTCTGATAGCATTTATTAAACAACATTTGATGCTAAGAGGGAGAGTGATTCAACATATATACTAAAACTTAATTAGATTTAATATTTTTACTGAACATTCATTCCATCCAACACAAGCATGAAAGTGAGTAACTAAAACTATAAAAGAAACCACACAACAAGACCAAGATTTCTATGTGGAAAACCTAAACTGGGAAAAACCCACAATGAAAACAATCTCACTATATGATAAATTGATTGCAATGGTTAGTACAGAGGCCAAGAATCTTGTTTCCCTTTAGATGACTTGCGAAGCTAAGGTTTACAACCTTAGGGAAAGATACAAAAATAGACTTTCATACACTAAAGACCACTTCTTTAGGGCAAGATAAAATACTCCATATACAAACACATCAATAGAACTAAACTGTAGGCAACCACATCCACCAAAATATTGATCATAGTCCATGATTCAAACCATCTCTGAAATTGTCTGCATCAGTTCTTTGTAACACTTCTAGACCACTATACTACTTCATATATAATTTGCACAGCACATTCAACTTATCTATCTATCTTCATAAGTATTCCACCCTTTATATACCAACAACCTCAAGGAGACTAGAATTAGGTTGGCCTAATTAGGTGTAAAATGTAATTAACAAATAGTCAGCCAATAACAAACTCCAATGCATATCCAAAAGGCAAAATGAGACGTTTAAGGACTCACACCATGTCGGTACACCTTTCAGGCCATCCTAAATTATCTCACAACACACTTATGTTGCTTTATAGATTTTTATGCACATGTATATACAGTTTCTAACTTTGTCTAATACCAAATGTTGAAACCAAAATAAAGATCATCTATATTTTATTTTGCATGTAATAAAAACTCAAACTATATGATGATAAAATTCTTGATCCATGATCTTTATATCAAGTAGAGAGGGATATTTATATTAAGCAAAATCTATGGGAAAACCTCAAGATACAATAATAGCAATTAATAAAATTGCTAACTTCATACTTGCAATGACTTTAACTAAATAATGTAATATAAAAAAGCTATGCTAAAAAAATTCTTATGTGTATAATTAAGTTTCTTTAATATTAAGTCTTGGGGGATACTACCTTGCTGAGATTGGATTCATCTTATCTCTTCAATGTATTGATCAAAGAACCTTTGGATGCTCCTACTTTACTATGATTGTGAGAATAAGTTCATACTCTCACTAATGTTAGTTACATGAGAGGGGGGGTGGGTGAATCAGATAAACTCACAATACAAAATATTCATCAGATTCAACCTCAGTAGAATTTACTTGATATGCAACTATGACTGTAAATCATTCAAACTCATAAATTGATAAACTTGAAACATCAAAACACATTTAACACCAGATTTAACGTGGAAACCCAAATAGGGAAAAACCACTGTGGGATTTCGGACCCACAAAGAAAATATACTCTTCTAGAGTATGCTCGGTTAAAAGCCAATCCCATTAAAGATTACATAAACACATTGCTAGATGTCACCCGGTCAAGGGATTTCCCTTAGATTTATCAGAATATTGCACTTTGTTAGAAGCGACCTTGTCAAAGGATTTCAAACACTCATTCAGAATGTTACCTTGCTAGAGGATTTACAAATAAGATTGTTAGGTCCACTTGGTTAAGATATTTCCTATCACTTACAAAAATGAATAACATTAATAAAATATATCTGCAACTTCACATCTGAAATGTTAAAGCAAACTCTATGTGCTCAAAATAATCTTGTCAAAAGACTTATCTTCCTCTTTGTTGGGCTTCTAAATCTGTTCTTCAATCAGATCTTCAATATTTTGTACTCGGTAATCACCTCTGCAGTATCACTGCTCTTCTATTTGCTCGCATCCTTTGTTCATCAACTTTTCTTTATTTATAAGCAATTCCTAACCACTTAATCTCCTTAATCACATTTCCCATGATTAATCTTAGCCAACAGATATTCAAACTTGACTAGGTTCATTGAATCCTTCGAACTGAAAAACATTTTATCTTGCCTTGAAACTTGTATTCCTTCCTTGGTACTTGTGCTCGGTTATGACTATTCAATCTGTGTTGTAGATCCAACTCTTGAATTTTCATTGCCATTGATCCTTAACAAACTTCTTGCACAACATTCCAATCTTCTATAAATCTCTAGCTCATTGGCATCCTTCATTTAATAATGTATTTATTCATCCAATGCATTCTATTACTGCTCGATTAATACTCGGTAAATACTAAACTTTACTCGGTAACTTCTTTCTTCTTTAACCGACACTGATAACCTTGGTGTTTACCGACTAGCTCCTTGCTCAGTAAAATAGAACAGTATCAAACCTTTACCCATTTTGTTGCATGAAATATTTTCTCCTTATTATTCAGTCTTTGAATACACATATATAGGATATCAAAACAATCAAAATATCATAATCTCATCACTGTCTAACTCGGTAATAGTTTCCCATTGAATAACTTATTACTCCCCTTCATTTTCACATTCTTTCTGTGTCACTTACCGACATCTTTATACTCATCAAAACATACTCTTTAAGATACGGCAACATCATACTGAATCAGAAAATCAATTGCTTGACATCAATGCCAAAATAATATTATTAAGACAATAATCATCCTTTATCAATTATATCATCAATCTCCAACAACCTTCTCAATATCATCATACCAACAAACTTATTGTAATGTCAATAATCTCCCCCTTTGGCATTGATGGCAATACCAACTTGATTTATTCCAATTGATTCAGACTACTGTTATTCTTCTCTTGTTATCCTTGAGCTGTAAACTTCTCCTATAATCTTCTCCCCCTTTGACAACAATGCCAAAAGTAAAATTGATTCATGATTACTTCCCCTGTGAAGTAATTTCCTTGCTGTTAAAACATATCCAAATGTATCATCTTAGTCTCAATCAGAGCATCTTGTCTTCATTCACTATTTCCTGCACAACTTTAGACAACCTTCTAAAGTGTGTAAATCAACATCAACTCACAAATAGTATTCTGTAGAGTCATAGAATTGATTCTTTCACCGAACTCTGTCAGTGAGTACTAGATAGGGGTAGGACCCCTAACTTACTTCTAAGATACTCAAAAGTGTCCCTTGGCAGTGGCTTTGTGAAGATGTCTATTATTTGTTCCTTTGTGCTAACATATTCCAGCACAACTTTCTTTTCTTGAACTTCTTCTCTTAGATAATGATACTTTATAGAGATATGCTTTGTCTCAGAGTGCATTACCAGTTTCTTTGAAATGTTAATAGCACTTGTATTATCATAAAATATAGTTACTGGTTCGGTAACTATCTCATTCATACCTTCTAGCAATTGTTTGATCCATGCTATATTGGTACAATTCAATGCTACAGTGACATATTCAACTTCAGCTGTTGACTGTGAAATGCATCCTTGTTTCTTGCTAAGCCAAACTCACTAGTCTTTCTCCCAAAAAGAAATCTCCACTGCTTGTGCTTTTCCTGTCAACAATATTTCATGCCCAATTAGCATCAGTATAGACTTTTACGTCAAAATCATTCCTCTTTTTATATAGTAAACCATAATCTTTAGTGCCTCTCAAGTATCTAAAAAATTCTCTTGATTGCTCTCATATGGGTTTCTTTGGGATCTGCAGAAAATCTTGCAGCTATACCTACTGCATGTGCTATATCAGGCCTACTCTGAACTACATATTACAACTTTCCAATCATAGATTGGTAAAGTGTCTCATCAACAAATGCAGATTCATCATTCTTTGATAGTTTACAATTAGTAGTCATAGGAGTACTTACAGGTTTAGAATCCTCCATTCCAAATTTCTTCAAGATTTCCTTTATATACTTGGATTGAGTAATGAAAATCCCATTTTTCATTTGCAGTATTTGTAAATCTATAAAATACTTTATTTCACCGATTAATGACATCTCAAATTCTTTGCACATTTCATTTCCAAAGTTCTTACATAAAGAACCATTTCCAAAAAAAATAATATCATCAACAAATATGGCTGAAATCAGTATTCCATTATCCTCATCATTATTCATATACATGTTGTTGTTTTCACTAGTCCTCATAAATCCAATCTTGTTTAAGAGTGCAACATTTCATACCATGCTCTAGGTGCTTGCTTTAGGCCATATAATGCTTTGTTCAACTTACATACCTGATCTTTATTCTTCTCTTCAATAAATCCTTCAGGTTGTTCAATGTAGACTTCTTCTTCTAGTATACCATTCAAAAATGCAGATTTAACATCCATTTGATATACCTTGAAATTTTTGTAAGCAGCATATGCCAACAATGTTCTCACTCCCTCAAGTCTTGCCACAGGTGCAAAAGTCTCACCATAGTCTATTCCTTCTTCTTGAGCATAACCTTTGCAAACTAGCCTTACTTTATTTCGAATGACCTCACATTTTTCATTGAGCTTATTTCTGAAAATCCACTTTGTATCAATTACATTTTTCTCTTTTGGTCTTGGGACCAGTGTCCATGTTTCATTTTTCTTGATTTGTTCAATCTCTATCATAGCATTCACCCAATATTCATTGCTTAATGCCTCTTTTACTATCCTCAGTTCAAACTCGGATATCAGATGTGTTCTGTCTCAGTTTGTTCCTTGTCATCACTGGATCATCCTTATCTCCTATAATCTGACTTGATGCATGATTTCTTTTGACATATTTTGCTAATATAGGCTCGGTAGGCTCTATATGATCTTCTTCATCACTCGACAACTAAGTATTTTCTTCATCGGCTTTCTCAGTTAGACTTCTCGGTTGTACATATACAACCTCTTCATAATCTTCTGGTTCTTTGGAGTTTCTTTCATCATTCCTTTCTGCAAATTCATCAATTTTCACATTTGCACTTTCCACTATTTTGTTAGATGATTTGATCAGACATTTAAATGCTTTACTCCTAGAGGAATAACCAAGAAATGTTCCTTCCTCGCTTTTCTGATCAAATTTTCCATTTCTATCATCTTTGTGAACATAACATCTACTTCCAAATATTTTAAAATAACTTACATTTGGTTTCCTGTTATACCAGATTTCATACGGTGTCTTAATTCCTTTCTTCAGTTGTACTCGGTTTAGGGTGTAAATTGTAGTGCTTATTGCTTCTCTCCAAAATATTTGAGGTACTCTCTTCTCTATCATCAAAGTTCTGGCACAATCTACAATTGATCTGTTTCTTCTTTCAGCTATCCCATTTTGCTATGGTGTTCTCAGTGCAGATACTTGTCTCTTTATACCATGATCATTGCAAAATAAGTTAAATTCATCTAAAATGAACTCTCCTCCTCTATCAGATCTTAGACATTTCAACTATCTTCCTGTTTTATTTTCAACTCTTGCCTTATACCATTTGAACATTTGAAAGGCTTCTGATTTCTCTTTTAAAAACATAACTAACATCATCTTTGAGTAATCATCCACAAATAATATGAAGTATTTATCACCATAATAACTTTGAACTTTCATAGGACCACAAAGATTAGTGTGCACAAGATCTAAAATTCCTTTAGAAGTATAAGACTTACTTGTAAAGCTTGATTTTTTCATCTTACCCATCTGGTATCCTTGACATATTGCATTCTCAGGTTTTTCCAAGCTCGGTAGACCTCTTACTCAGTGCTTCTTACTTATTTTGATCAGGTTATCAAAATTTACATGACAAAACCTTTTATGCCATAACCAAGTATCTTCTATTTTTGCATACAGACAATTGTTCGGAGTTGAGTCAAGATGAAATGTATTACCTCTTGTTTGAGTCCCTGTAGTAGCAAACTTTCCATGTTTGTCATGAACTTTGACAATACCTTTCTGAAATTCTATTCGGTATCCTGTATTGTTTAGCTGTGCTACACTCAACAAATTATATTTCATACCTTCAACCCAATATAAATCATCACATTTATCATTTTCAAGAAGTGTGATAGATCCTTTACATTTTACAGGACATGGTGCATCATTACCAAATCTTACATAACCTCCATCATAATCTTCTAATTTAACAAACTTGTGTTTATCACCTATCATGTGATGTGAGAATCCACTATCTATGATCCAAGAATCATTATTATTTATGTGTGATATTAAGGCTTTTTCTTCATACGTTTCTTCATCTGATCCATCTTTGATAGCCACACATACAACTTCCTCTGTCTCAGTCCCATCAGATTTTTCATCATTGGATTCCTCATCAGCTACTAGGCATGTCTTTCTATCTCTCCTTCTGAAGTCTCGATGCCCTCTGTATTGGTTGTCTTTTTGTCTATCATCTCGCTATTCTCTCTTTTCACTAGATTTTTTGTCAGGATAGTTTGAAGCCATATGTCCAATTTTATCACAGTTAAAACATTTCAAATGTAACTTTCCTTTATACTTACCTTTGCCTCTTGGTAACCTTCTAGCCAATAATGCTTCAAACTCTTCTTGCTATTTGATTTCCTCATATAGTTTGTGTACTTCTTCCATGTTTTTGTGAAATCTCTCATTTTCTCCACTGTGATTTCCTTAAGCATACTTATACATTCTATCATTGTAATCATTAGATTCACCAAGATGAAAAGAACTAAATGCATATTCAACTTTGTTAACCGAAGATCCGCTATTATCAAAATTACTCAACTCAAAAGCATGTAGCTTATCGATAGTAGCATCCAAAGAGACTGGCATGTTTGGTACAGACCTTAATTCATTAATTGCAGAGACTCGAATGGCATAAGTAGGTAGAAGTGTTCTCAGCAACTTACTTGTTACATCCTTTTCTTCAATAGTTCCTCCCACTCCTTTGATTTGATTGACAGTTTCCTTTAACCTTGTACTGTATTGGATTATGTTCTCACCTTCATTCATTCTCATGGATTCAAGTTGTCCTCTTATACTGTCTACTTTTTCTCTTTGAACATGTTCATCACCACCATACATAGATGTAAGCCTATTCCACATAGCTTTGGCATCATTACTTCTAGATCATTAAACTCTAGTCAGTCAATGGTGATGTTATTTCAATCATTGCTTGAATATTTTCTTGCTTTGCCTTTATCTCTTCCATTGTCATCGGGTAGGTGCTAGGTGTAGTGTAATCATTCTCCAGATAATATGTTGCATATTCTCCAATTCTTGATAAGTGCAGCTCCATCCCTTTTCGCCATGTGGTGAAACTTGACTTGTTCAACTTTGGTGCATCCCTTTTATACATCTTCGGATCTTGCCTCAAGTTCCTTTAAACTTTTCTTTTAGAGTTCTAGCTCTGATACCAATTGTTAGTTAGACGAGGGGGGGGGGGGTGAATCAGATAAACTCACAATACAAAATATTCATCAGATTCAACCTCGGTAGAACTTACTTGATATGCAACTATGACTGTAAATCATTCAAACTCATAAACTAATAAACTTGAAACATCAAAACACATTTAACACCAGATTTAACATGGAAACCCAAATAGGGAAAAACCACTGTGGGATTTTGGACCCACAAAGAAAATATACTCTTCTAGAGTATGCTCGGTTAAAAGCCAATCCTGTTAAAGATTACATAAACACATTGCTAGATGTGACCCGGTCAAGGGATTTCCCTCAAATTTATCAGAATCTTGCACTTTGTTAGAAGTGACCTTGTCAAAGGATTTCAAACACTCATTCAGAATGTTACCTTGCTAGAGGATTTACAAATAAGACCGTTAGGTCCACTTGGTTAAGAGATTTCCTGTCACTTACAAAAATGAATAATAGTAATAAAATATATCTGCAACTTCACATTTGAAATGTTAAAGCAGACTCTATGTGCTCAAAATAATCTTGTCAAAAGACTTATCTTCCTCCTTGCTGGGCTTCTCAATCTGTTCTTCAATCAGATCTTCAATCTTTTGTACTTGGTAATCACCTCTGCAGTATCACTGCTCTTCTATTTGTCTGCATCCTTTGTTCATCAACTTTTCTTTATTTATAAGCAATTCCTAACCGCTTAATCTCCTTAATCACATTTCCCATGATTAATCTTAGCCAACAAATCTTCAAACTTGACTAGGTTCATTGAACCCTTCAAACTGAAAAATATTTTATCTTGCCTTGAAACTTGTATTCCTTGGTACTTGTGCTCGGTTATGACCGTTCAATCTGTGCTGTAGATCCAACTCTTGAATTTTCATTGTCGTTGATCCTTAACAAACTTCTTGCACGACATTCCAATCTTCTATAAATCTCCCGCTCATTGGCATCCTTCATTTAATAATGTATTTATTCATCCAATGCATTTTGTTACTGCTCGGTTGATACTTGGTGAATACAAAACTTTACTCGATAAGTTCTTTCTTCTTTAACCGACACTGATAACCTTGGTGTTTACCGACTAGCTCCTTGCTCGGTAAAATAGAACAGTATCAAACCTTTACTCATTTTGTTGCATGAAATCTTTTCTCCTTCTTATTCAGTCTTTGAATACACATATATAGGATATCAAAACAATCAAAATATCATAATCTCATCACTGTCTAACGCGGTAATAGTTGCCCATTGAATAAATTATTACTCCCCTTCATTTTCACATTCTTTCTGTGTCACTTACCGACATCTTTATACTCATCAAAACATAATCTTTAAGATATGGCAACATCATACTGAATCAGAAAATCAATTGCTTGACATCAATGACAAAATAATATTATTAAGATAGTAATCATCCTTTATCAATTATATCATCAATCTCCAACAACCTTCTCAATATTATCATACCAACAAACTTATTGTAATGCCAACAACTAATATGGGGGATAAATGTAGTGTTTAAATTGTAAAACTTAACAATTTCACACTAGGGTTGGATGCACTTTATTCATATTTAATAATAAACAATAGGTAAAATATGAATAATAGGGTTGGTTTATTCCCCTATTCACAACCTTTTTCATGGACCATTTTTCCAAGACTATGGCTCTCAATGCCCCTATCTAGGCAAAAAGAGCTCAACTTTTGAAGAATACAATTTTCCTAAGTTGAAAATAGCCATCATTTACCTTTCTTAATTTACCTTTTCTAAAAGTTTACTTTGATAATTTGTAAGTTGAATATAAATACAACTCCCTTTCCCATTTAAAACTCTAACCAATTCCTTCAAGTAAATTTAATAATAAATTTAAATTATTCAACCATGAATCTACATTCAAGCATACAAGTCTACTACAATCATCATAATCAATTACATTTATTTTCTTCATGTTGAGATAATTCATTAAAATGTTGCAAAACTTCACTCAATTATATTAAGCCATGTGTAAGGTTCATAGAAAAGGGTTTCACACTTGAGGTAATATCTTGTTGACTTATCATTTTGTTACTTATTTAGCATTTATCCTTGTGAGGGAACACACATAGATCTCATCATTATCTATTGTGGAAGTCGAAACACTAACATGAGGTTTTTTTTAGGAAATCCCCCAAATAGTACAACACTTCTCCCTATTTTTTGTGTGTGTGGGTGTAGGTCAGACAACATGAAAGTTATAGGAGTCCAAATAACATAGTGATAGATTGCAAAAAAAATTAGACACATGAAAAACCCTAGACTAATTCAAATAGAACCCCTATCGTCTTTTTGTATAGCTCACCTTCTGATCATATTTATGATCATCCTTTGAAGTCCTAAACACCTCTAAAATCAGGCACCCAACACCTCTATTTGGCATAATCTACTCCAAATTTCAGATCCAGGTTCTTCATTGCGTCTCTATTTTAGTTATTTATATTTTACCTATTGTTTATTATTAAATTCGATAATTTTATCACCATTAACCTAGACCTCATACACACATTTCACTATCTCTTTTCTTTTCTTTTGCAACAAAGGAAAAAATTCTAAGTTTTTGTCTCTCTTTTCAAGGCTATAATTAGGCTTTTTTTTTTTCAAATGTTGTGAAAAGAATTAGAATCTTTAATTAGCATTGAGTAGCCTAGGATCTCATTTCCCAACATATCACAATAGTAAATATTTTTTCTATATAGAAAACCTCTCTCAAAACAATTCACATTTAGGCCAAATAGACATCACTATTGCATATAAATAATTCAAGAACCCTACTTTTATATAAAGTTAAACATATTTTAGTGTTAAGAGAAGAAAATAAAAAAGGTTAGTCATATAGAGGTATTTTGTGTGCATCCTTTTTCTCTCTAAAGTTAAATTTCATGCTCTACATGATTGAAAAGTTATTTTTCTTCCTTGACACTACATTTTTTTAGAGAATTGTTATCTTCTTACATGTTTTTTGAGTTTCAAACACTAATATTTTTTACAATATTTTTTACAAATGGAGTTCTTTTTACATGTTCTTGAGTTTATTTAGAATTACACACTGATGTAGTTTAGAAATTCCTATCTTGAAGGAAACCTAAGATTTTAATATTTTTCCTTTTTAGTCCATGAAAATATATTGAAAATAATTATAAAGACACTATGAATAAAGTGTCAAACTTTTTAATATTTGGGAGCTTTGATTCAAAAACTAGTAAAACATGTGGGTGCCTTTTGTGCTTTTCTTAGTACATGTGTAGCTTGTTTTCTATAATAATAATAATGATTTTTAAGCTACAAATTTATGATTTTCCTATTAACTTATCTTCAATTTGATATTTCAATAAAATATAATGAGTTTCTCTATTCATCCTTCCATGATAACTTTAAATCATGATAATTGTGAGTTTTGATGAAAAGACATATTAATGCATCTCAAATGGTGTAGTATTTTCAATCACCTTTATTGAAATGTTCATGAATAGAGTACAAAATATGTGAAGCTAGCATGGGAAAATAGGATTAATGATTTTATGGTTAATTTTTACTTATTATGTAATCATTCACACCTCAATTTTTCTCATGATATATAGACCAAAATTTGAAAGTTGTTTGAAGAAATGTGTTTATCTTCATTTCCTAACAATCCCACTTTAAACAACTTCATATCCATTGACAATGTATATAATATAATTTTTACTTATATTACTTTGTAGAAGTATGCATATTTATAAGGTCTTAAAAATTGTAATTAAATTAATAAATTTTCTACCTATCCTCCTATGTCATAGATAATCATCAGTTATTCATCTTCTATCAGTTGCCATAATTAGATTTAGGACATAGATTTTTTATTTTGAGAAATTTTTAATAACTTCTTCTACTTCTTCAAATCTAGAGAATAAGGATATATATTGCCTTCCTAATTTATATTATTGGGATGATCATTTTTTTCTTTGTGATTCTCATATTGTATATTTAAGATACATATTTGACTGTAATCAACTCTTCTTTAATGACAACCATTTTACCATTGTTGTCCCATTTACCTTTTCTTTTGATCCTATATTTAATTATTCTTCACATGGGTTAAAATTGCTTCTATCTCCATGCATTGAGTAATCTTTAGGTATTTACATGGGGGTATTCAAGTGAAGTTTAGAGATATGAGACTTCCTACCCTAAATAACTTCTTTGAGTAGGATTTACTTCATCATTCACCAGTACACTCAATTATTCCAAACAAGAAAATTAATATTTTCCAGAAATGGATCATATATAACATTCATATATGGGAATCCTGCTTTGGTACATGAGTTACTATATTTTGGGGGAGTTTCATAGTATTTTATTCTCTTTCATTCGGGTATTTATTGTATATAACATTCATATATGGGAATCCTGCTTTGGTACATGAGTTACCATATTTTGGGGGAGTTTCATAGTATTTTATTCTCTTTCATTAGGGTATTTATTGTATATTTGTGATGGATATGACTATTTTTTATTCGATTTAAATCCCAATTCATCTTGGTTATACCTTTTTTTTTCTTCTTTTTTGGGGGCTGGGGGTTTCTTGTAATTTTTATTCTTTTTATTATTTATGAGACATATTTATAAATGGAAACCTGACATAACCTTGTAACTAGGACCCACACACATCTTTGAATCATCTTCCAATGTTGCACTTATGGTCATTAGTAAAGTAATATTTTTATTTACCCTTTTTTAAAAGTTCAAATTATTCTTTGATTATTTGTTATTAACGATAATTATCTTCTATTTGATAACAAATTATATTGATTTAAACCGTCTCCCATTTTGTAGTGACTTTTTTTCTCTCCACCCTATCTTGGTAGACACTTAACATGTTCATACACCCAATGGTCTAATTGGTGTGCTATTTCGTATTAATTTTTTCATCGACAACAAAAACATGTTCTTTTTCTCATTTCTACTTATGTTATAAAATTTTGTCATACTATTTAAATTTTCAATTTTTCACTAGATTTGTAGACTTTCTCCTTATCAATTATGATACTTATATACCACATATCCAGAAATAAAAGTACAACCTTAAAATAAAATAAAATAAAAACGTGTACCTCTTACATTTCTGAAATAAAAAATAATTTAATTCAAAATATTAAAAGTCATCATCAATATATATTTATATCTATATATAAGAGTTTTTAAAATATTATGTCTTTAATGTGCTCGCTTGGTAAACTTTATTTTAAAGTAGAAATGTTATGCCAATATCCTTTTTTTTATCTAAAGTTAAATTGCATGCTCTACATAATTGAAAAGTTATTTTTCTTCTTGACACTCCATTTTTTTATAACATTAATTTTCTTAGAGAATTTTTATCTTCTTACATGTTTTTGAGTTTCAAACACTAATATTTTTTTACAAATGGGGTTCTTTTTACATGTTCCTTTTTTAATAAGTTCAGTTTATTTAGAATTACACATTGATGGATTTTAGAAGTTCATGTCTAGAAGGAAACCTAAGATTTTAATATTTTTCCTTTTTAGTCCATGAAAATATATTGAAAATAATTATAAAGACACTATGAATAAAGTGTCAAACTTTTTAATATTTGGGAGCTTCGATTCAAAAACTAGTAAAACATGTGGGTGCCTTCTGTGCTTTTCTTTTCTTTGTACATGTGTAGCTTGTTTTCTGTAATAATAATAATGATTTTTAAGCTACAACTTTATGATTTTCCTATTAACTTATCTTCAGTTTGATGTTTCAATAAACTATAATGGGTTTCTCTATTCATCCTTTCATGATAACTTTTAATCATGATAATTATGAGTTTTGATGAAAAGACATATTAATGCATCTCAGATGGTCTAGTATTTTCAATCACCTTTATTGAAATGTTCATGAATAGAGTACACAATATGTGAAGCTAGCATGGGAAAATAGGATTAATGATTTTATGGCTAATTTTTACTTATTGTGTAATCATTCACACCTCAATTTTTTTTATGATATATAGACCAAAATTTGAAAGTTGTTTGAAGAAATGTGTTTATCCCCATTTCCTAATAATCCCACTTTAAACAACATTATATCCATTGACAATGTATATAGTATAATTTTTACTTATATTACTTTGTAGAAGTATGCATATTTATAAAGTCTTAAAAATTGCAATTAAATTGATAAATTTTTTAACTATCCTCCTATGTCATAGATCATCATCGGTTATTCATCTTCTATGTTTTTCCGTAATTAGATTTAAGACATAGATTTTTTATTTTGAGAAAATTCTAATGACTTCTTGTGCTTCTTCAAATCTAGAGGAGAAGTATATATTGCCTTCCTAATTTATATTATTGGGATGATCATTTTTTTTCTTTGTGATTCTCATATTGAATATTTAGGAGACATAGTTGAGCTAACTCTTCTTTAATGACAACCATTTTACCATTGTTGTCTCATTTACCTCTTCTTTTGATCTTATATTTAATTATTCTTCGCATGGGTTAAAATTGCTTCTATCTTCATGCATTGAGTAATCTTTAGGTATTTACATGGGGATATTCAAGTGAAGTTTAGAGATATGAGACTTCCCGCCCTAAATAACTTCTTTGAGTGGGATTTACTTCATTATTCACTAGTACATTCGATTATTCCCAATAAGAAAGTTAATATTTTTCAGAAATAGATCATATATAACATTCATATATGGGAATCCTGCTTTGGTACATGAGTTACTATATTTTGGGAGAGTTTCATAGTATTTTATTCTCTTTCATTGGGGTGTTTATTGTATATTTGTGATGGATATGACTATTTTTTATTCAAGTTAAATCCCAATTCATCTTGGTTATACCTTTTATTTTATTTTCTCCTTTTCTGGGGGTTGGGTTTCTATAATTTTTATTCTTTTTTGTCATTCATGAGACATATTTATAAGTGGATACTTGACAGAACCTTGTAACTAGGACCCACACATACATCTTTGAATCATCTTCCAATGTTGCACTTATGGTCATTGTTAAAGTGATATTTTTATTTACCTGTTTTTTAAAAGTTCAAATGATTCTTTGATAATTTGTTATTAACGATAATTATCTTCTATTTGATAACAAATTATATTGATTTACACTATCTCCCATTTTGTAGTGACTTTTTTTCTCTACACCCTATCTTGGTAGACACTTAACATGTTCATACACCCAATGATCTAATTGGTATCCTATTTCGTATTAATTTTTTCATCGACAAAAAAAACATGTTCTTTTTCTCATTTCTACTCATGTTATAAAATTTTGTCATACTATTCAAATTTTCAATTTTTCATTGGATTTGTAGACTTTCTCCTTATCAATTATGATACTTATATACCACATATCTAGAAATAAAAGAACAACCTTAAAATAAAACAAAAGAAAAACGTTTACCTCTTACATTTCTGATATAAAAACTAATTTAATTCAAAAATATTAAAAGTCATAATCAATATATATCTATATCTATATCGATATCGATATATAAGAGTTTTTAAAATATTATATGTTTGATGTGCTCGCTTGTTTAACTTTATTTTAAAGTAGAAATGTTATGCCAATATCGTTTTTCCTAACCTTTCGTAATCTATAGAATAGGACAATAATAAACATTAAACATATTTTAAAACACCATTAATCATAGTCGTCAAATAAGGCAAAATCCTCCTCACAAGAGTTAAACTCCGGACATACTGGTCAGTGACTAAATGGATTCCATCTACCCAAAGAGATAAAGATCAACGACTTGGTCCCAAGAATTCAATTAATTAAAAAGTAAGGCATGATTTTGCTGTTTCAAAAACAATCAATATAATTATGATAGCCCTTATCTCTTCCTTTGACTCAGTTAAAGCAGGCCATTTACCCAATAAGAAGCTTAGATTTAAGAAGGTTTGTTGTTTTCTTCATTGTTAAGTTATATTTTTTGTCGATTTATAGTTGGAGGGTAGTTCATGTCGATGAAAGTTACAGAGGTATATATCAAAATTATGTTTTGTCTTCAAATTTCATTAAATAGCGAACATAGATATATGCCATTCATCTAATAAGAAGCTTAGATGTAGAAAAAGTTGTTGTTTTCTTCATTGTTAGGTTATATTTTTAATTAGATTCATAGTTGGAAGGTAGTTCATGCGGATGAAAGTTATATTGGTATATCAAAATTGTGGTTTTTCTTCAAATTTCATCAAATAAGAAGTTCAGATATAAGAAGATTTGTTGTTTCTTTATTGTGAGATTAGTTTTTGGGATCCATGATTGGAGGGCGGTTCATAGGGACGAAAATTACAGTGATATATATAAAAATTGTTTTTCACTTTCAGATTTCATTAATACAAATGAAAGTTAGAATGATACATATTAGAACTGTTTCGCTTTCAGATCCCACCAGATATTGATTCACATATAACCCAAATTTTGAGATAATGACGTAGAAATATTTCTCAAGGAATCAACTTCATTACAGTTATCTGCAAGTATTAAATTTCTTATATAAGTCTTCTAAGCAATGACGATTCCAAGGAAATTGTAAAATGGTATATGGCTTCTTCGTCGTTGACATTCACAGCTATTCCATAACACGTGGAGATGCTTGAGCAATCTTGTTATTTAAATCTCTGTCACCCTCAACTCAGGGTTATTCAAATCTCAGATGAGAGAAGTTTATCCAAATACAAGGAATACAACAGCAAAACGACATTTACAGATGGTTTAGGTTATATATTAAAATTAGGGTTTTTTGGGTTTTGTTTTGTGTATCTTTCGTTTGTCTTTGCATGCAATTCAATTGTAGTTTACGTGGTATATTCGATTAAACACTAATCAGACAACGTGCCGACTTCTCGTCATTCTGCATCATCATCTAATTATTATTAATAGCTTGGTGAATTGACATTTTTATATATCATTTTCAGCTCTTTCAATTCTTATTTTTTATGCATATTTTAGGTTACTGAGACTGTTATACGTTACCATGATGTGGGATTGTAACTAATAATTTGGGTTTATTTATATCTATGCAGCAGGCATTCTAGAAGGAGTCGCTTTCTCATGAAAACTATATGCTGGATTGTGGAGTAGACTGCATTTTTTAACATTTGCTGGTTTTGTTTTGGCCCTGACACATTTTGTCTTTGATTGTTGGAGGAAATGTGAAGTCTTTCTGACGATCTCTTTCTCCACAAGTTTGTTTACTTCAATCTTTTTTTTTTTTCTTTGCACGAGATTAAAATGTCTCTGGTTTAATGGATGCCAACAAGAATAGAAACCTTTGCTTGTCGAAGCAAACTATTTTTTTGAAAATATTACTTTTAAACTCAATACTGTCGGGAGAGAAAATAATTATAAATGTTGGGAAGCAAGGAAAATTCAATATTTTATTACACAACCATAAGTCAACAATATCTTGAAACCCAAGCCACCATTGCATGTTTTTAGGGATAAAATACATCCTATTAAATATGTAGCATTATTAAATTAACATTAAATGACAATCTTAACTCATTGATAATTGGATTGATGTAAGTTAAATGTGTTGAGATTGAAATAGATAGGTTCGGGTTTGTATATATATATATATATTTTTTATGGTAGGTTTTGTATGTCTTGTAATGGAAGTTTGTCTTGAGATATTGAAGTGGTGAGGTTATTAAGCTTTAAGAAATTGGGAGTCTAGAAGATATCTAGTATTGTAGTATTATCTTCTAAAATCTAGTTTGTTGTTTTTTTATTGGTGTATATAGAGAAAATAAAGATTTTTAATACATACAAAGAGTCTTCACTAAATGTTATATGACATAGGAAAATATTGGGTGGTTTTGAGAGGCAGCATAATATGAGCCATATTAAGATTAAGGTTCTAAACTTCCTCAAGATTAGTTAAGTCTCGAAAACAAATCAACAAAAAAAAAATAGAAGGACCATGAAAGTAGATCATGTCAAATGTTAGTGTAGACAAATGATGTTAACTTACACTTGATTTATAAAAGGGTTAATAATTAATATACAATGTTATTGCTCTAACTTGGTTAACTTGTTTGAATATAATATGATATATATATTATTCCTTTAAATGATGTCCTATTTATCAATTTTAAACATTTTAATGTGCATGCTAATGGTAAACAATCATTTTTAGATTTGTTGGACCTAAAATAAGAGAAATTTGAATTTTAAATAAGGAGGATGTGATCAAGATGACAATATTATCCAAGAGACATAATTAATAAAGTAATCCAGTCCTAAAAAAATAAAGTTCTTTCAACGATAACATGGGTATATTGAGAAGATTAATAAGGCATTTTAGAATGTAATAATGTGTCTTAGGTTAGTTTATATTCATAAATCCAACAAGAAAGAAACGTAGTAGAAGTGGTTAGTGTATGCCCTTTTTATTCTACAATGTTATATCTTACTAAAGACTAGTTTAACCTAATGGTTTCATGTGGGGCATATCCAAAGTTTTATTAAGGCATCCAATTAGATTTTAAAAGTATTTTTTATTGAAATTGATTTTATGGTTTATAAATAATCAAACTTTTTAATGTGACTAGTAATGCTAGAACTCTAGAGCTATGACCTCATTTCCACACTTCACTTGTTCAAATCCACAAGCTCACGGGTCCAGTGAAGGCACAAGGCCTAGGAGCCTAGTGGCCCAGTAGAGATTTGAACCTTGGTGGCGACTACACCAATGAAGTGTTTTAACCACAACACTACACGTTCAAAAACATCATATTAAATTTATAAATATTTATAATCTGAAAAAATTAATTTAATAATGTTCATCTTATGATACAAAATATTATCTTGCTAAAACTATCTAAGAAATGTAAATTCCTCTTTTTTATGATTAATTTTTATATGTTTATTCTATTTATAAATATATTATTATTAAAATAATTTGATTAAAAAACACAATTACTAATTACATAATCTACCAAACTAGCCTAGTCCTAGTAATTATCCTACTTATCCAAACAACCCTTATTACTAATCACATACTTTAAAAAAATATATATCTATCTTTATTGTGATAATAAATAAAATATCACACATAATCTTAATATAATAGTCATTTTGTATTTAGTGACTTGTTTTTTAATTTCATGATTGTTTAATAATTTTTCTTTCAAATTTGAAGCAATTAATTATTTTAAAGTTTTATAATGTGTTGTCTTTTAGAAGTGATAAAATGATGTTTAAAAAATGCTTGTATTTTTTTATAAAATATTACAGCTACTTACTTTAGATTAAACAATTTTTTATCTTTCAAACAATTTAATAAAATGAATGTGATAAGAAATATATGGAGTATAACTGTATAATTTTCATTAGAAATTGGAATATTTCAAAAACTAGATTTCATATAGTTTTTATTTACAATTTTTGAGATAGTCATAAATTTCATTATAAAAATAGATTTCATATAGTTTTTATTTACAATTTTTGAGATAGTCATAAATTTCATTATAAGGCATTCATTATAATATGTTCATTTTAATATTCATCATTGAAAATTATTCATTCTACAATATTAGAGAATACATTAATAGAAATACATTTTGATTTGGTAAACTAAGAAATGTAACAAATATGCATTCAACAACTCTTGCCTAATATTTTTAATATTTATTTTCGTTGGATTGATCTAGGAGAACTTATCTCCCTATGATAACTCCCTATGATAATGATGCAATCATGATGAAAGAATCCAATGAAGCATTGTCAAACCATGTAGCCAATTTAATAGACACAACCTAACTTGATTGAATAAAAAAATCCTAGGACTAGTACAAAATAATCAGTTCATTTAATAGCCAAAAGGTGATAGCCTTTCCCATAAATATCAAAGCTTTACATAGTATTAAAACTATGAAATGTAGGATTTTGTCTCTAATTTTCAAATATATCATTTATATGAAAATATACAAATAATAAAAATTAATTTTGTAAAGGATGTAAGAAATTTGACTTGTAGATAAAAATCCTTAGCCTCTCTTCGAGCCCTTTTCTTGTTTAATTTTTGATGCCTCGGCTTATTGAAAATCCTTTCCTCTACTTTCACCACATGTCAATAGGGCACACTTTTCAGAACAGTGCCCTTGTCTTAAGCTCGCCAAACTTCACTAGGCCGCCACGTGTCTCTTTCTCGGGCCTTTGAATTAAATGAATCCTTCATGCTAAGCTAGCCATGTGTAGCTCATCAGCGGGGTTTTCTTGAGAAAGGAAAGCGAGAGGCACCAACAAGTTTTTCCAGCTCGCCGAAGGAAGTGAAAGGTAAGGAGAGTCTCTGCCTGACCACCATGCATACCTTCAGCCAAGTAAAATGATGAGGATCATCACGGCTCAAAGAATAATCAGAGGCATCTGCTTATGAATTTGTGCTGGCCGATATAGAGAACTAGTTTGTTAAGGCAGTTAGGCGGAAATGAAAATTCAGAGTGATGGGGAACACTTGTGAAGAAGGACATGATAGTGTTTTTAATATGGGTAGCCATGCAGAAATGAGGAGGAATCATTTTCTATTTTCTTGGGTATCTTGATGTAACAGGGGGGCTATAAAAGGCCAATTGATATCAGTTTTAAGGGGTTCATTTAGAAAAAAAAAAAAATTTTTTAGCTCTGTGCCAATTTATGGCCTTTTTGTTTGTTTTTTCATTCATGTTAAACTATATGTTTTATGTCATTTTGAGTAAGAATTAAAAATCTAGTGAAGGCTTTTGAGATTTTAATATAATTTCTACTAGTTGGATCATGTTTGATACTCTTTCAATTCAGTTATGGTAATTGGAATCATATTATGCTTATGAATGAATTTGTGAGATGAATGTGTTTTTATTAGTATACTATTAACGACCCTTTAGCTATGCATTCATGTATGGTTCTCTGTACTGAGAAAATATTTTGACTCATTAAATATCTAGCATATTGCCTTAGTTTAAGGGTAATTTTTAGTTTTATCTCTTTCCCCTTTTTCCTCATGTAATGGAGAGTCAGCTTCTAAAATCTTGGAGGTCGTTCAATGAAGCACAATAGGTTCCCCATTCACTGAACTTCTCATAAGGTTGTTGTCCAGAAAGAAATTTTAGGCATAAATAGTTCTTTTTCTGGCATACCCAGTGGGACTGAAAACATCTTAGTCATAAGCGGGTGTATGAGTCATAGGCCTATTACCAGATCCCAAATCGTAGTAAATCCTAGTTTGCTAGTACCACCACTGGTAACAGTTGCTCAAGTGAGAGGCACATGAGGAGGTGCACAAGCTCAAGAACAAGTTCAAGTGCAAATGGCAGCCCCTCAGAATTTTGTGATATGGAATAGTGGTAGCCCTTTAATTTTGCCTACTCTTGCACAATGGGATCCATTCCTACGTCTACCCAGAAGGTTTTCCAAAATTTATAGGAGAAGATCTCAAGACTCCTACAAAGCACCTGTAGGATGTAGCTAACATTTGTACAGTGCATAACGTCACATAATAGAATGTGGCATTAATATTTCTTGCGGCGTCATTCAAAGGCAAAGCACAAGATTGGTATTGTTCCTTGCAGACTAATTCAATAGGAGACTAGGATCAACTTGGAGATTGATTTTTTGATCTTTTTACAGAGAAAGGAGACAAATATTCATAATTACAGCAATTGATAACCATCAAGTGGGCTCCTCAAGAAGTTGTAACTGATTTCAACACCAAAGTTCATAAAACTTGGCAAAGGATTTCAAAACTACTTTTCCTCCTTCTGATATGGCATACGTCTTCTATTTAAAAGCCTTTAATTTAGATATATATGTCATGATTTAATCTCTTGGCGGAAATACCTTGCTAGATGCCTATAGCCTAGTGGTCTGAGATGAAAATAGTTTGATTGATGGTGGAAAGCTTCTGCCTAGACCACCTATGCTTGTTTTCCCTGAACTATCAGGCCAAGCACAAGAAGTTGTCCCAAGTTCATCTACACCTCCCTAGTCCATGTATGTGTATCCCAACGCACCATAGAGTAGTGATGTTGCTTCTACTTCTCTAGCAGTAGAGATGAATGACATGAAGAACTTGTTGTGGACCTTCTCTTATGAGATAATTAATATCAAGAGACGAAAAGCAATGCTTATGAGGGCCCCCTTTCAAAATTATCAAGGCGGAAGGCCTTCGTATCAATAAAATCATTTTCAAGGGGGTGCAAAGACAAGTCCTCCAACTAAGCCGAATAATCAGATCACGTTAGTTCCTACTCCATTGCAAGTTATTCCTCCAAATCAAAATAGGGAGTTGGTAGAAGGACAAAAATAATCTTGCTAATGATATGAATTCTTGATGCTTCCCTTGTAATGAAGCACATATGCCTTGGAATTTTCTACGGAGCAATTTGCAACAAAAGGAGGTTGAATAGCGTAGTCAAGGAAACACACTCGATGTGGGAGTTTACACCTACTCATCTCTAGGAATGGATAATGTTGTGCACACTGCCCAAATGCAGGGTATGTCCTTAGAACAAGAATTAGAAATTGCTCCTGATCATGCCCTTTTCTCATGGATGGAAGGAGAGGAGGCGGTGTTTTCTAATGAAGCCCCAACCTCAAAAAAAACCCAGGTGCAGCCTCATTACAACACCCACTCAAAGCATAGACTTATAGGGGAACCTATAACCCAGCAACCCAAAGTTGGGCCAGATAAAACTCAAAGTCAACTCATAATAGTACCACCTTTTCAAAATCCTAAAGAGGTCATACCTTACAAGCCTAAAGAATCAAAGTTGCCACCCCCAACATCTCTTAATGTGGTTGAACAACTCAAGAGAGCGCCCACAAACGTATATTTCTCATATATTTTAGTTATTCTAGAGTAGAAGTCTTTGTTGTGAGTAGCTCTAGGAGAACCATATATGTTGATCGTGATTGGGCTAGCCACAAGACCTGTTCTAACAAAAGATAAGGGATTTGAGACTGGAAGTCAACAACATCAAGTCATAGTACTCACAAATGATGGGAATGAAGCTATGAAATAAAAGGTAGATAAACCAAAACCTACCCCTTTCTTTTTAACACTCATTGTAGGAGATAAGTTACTTCACAATTCTATGATTGTTTCTAGTGTTAGTACTACAGTCAAGCCCAAGAAAATAGATAAAGCTTTAGAGCTTAAGTATGAGCCCTTAGCTAGGGGACATGTAGCTAGATGGAAATAAGGTTCAGGCCATAGGTGTGATTAATGACATCCCATTGACCTTGTACTCTTGCCCTAGTATCATCGTGTAGCAAGAAGTGGTAATTAACATTCCTCCTATCTTCGGTCTCCGTTTGTCACAAGACTTTACTGCAAAAATAGGTGGATATATCTCCTTAGATTGGTCACACTTGATTATAATAACTAAGAACATGTCTAAAATGAAGACATTATCTGAACCTCTACATTCTAAACGTATAGTTGATGAAGCTATGATGAATTTTGAGGCTACTCACACCTCTATTACCATAAAATGAAATATATTGTGTTGAATTATTAGAAAATGTTGAGGTAACTGGTGATCAAACCCCTGAAGAAGAAGTCTTCCAAAATGAATTCATAGATATTGACCCTTTTGGCAATTATCATGCTACCGATATTAGAACTTAAGTGAACTACGATGAAGATCAAGTGATTCCTAAGATCTCTAAAGATTAGCAAGGCATGTTGGATGATGAAAATATTCATTTTTTAAAGCTATGGACTCTATATTTTGATGGAGTGAAATATAAGTCAAGATCCACAGTAAAGAGCATGTTTGATGTCTCCATCTAGAGTAAAGACTCTTAGACCTTTCTGCTTCCAGTTTTCTTGTTCAAATAGTGAGACTAAGTATGAAGGGTTAGTCTGAGGGTTAAGCCCAATATAGCATATGGGCATCAAGAAATTGAAAGTTCTAGGAGACTCCAAACTTGTGTTTAAGCAAGTTCGAGGTACTTCCACAATAAAAAAATATCTGCATGCGCTCCTACAAACACAAAATCTGGGATTTAATTGAGAGCTTTGAAGATTTTAACATCCAAGGAATCCCCAGAAATTAGAATGCAACTGCAGATCAGTTGGAAACAAAAGGATATGAGTTTGATCTTGTCTCTGAGCTGATACAAAACAAACACTCTATTCTATTGATTGTAAGGCCAACTATCCCAAATAATGATCAGAATTGGCAATTTTTTGAAAGTGATTCCCAAATTGTAATGTTCATTCAACAATCATATGAATTTACTAAACTGCTACAACCCAAAGTTGCAAAGTCTTACGAAGACCAAATTATCCAGCTAAAAGCTAACAAGCTTGCAAAGGTCCTGATCAATTTGGAGAACATGTTTGACTGTGATGATGCAAGAAATGATAAAAAGAAGTTTACAATGGACAAGGGAGATTAACTAGATCTCTACGTCAGGGATGGCAAGAAGCTGAAGGTTGACAAGAATGTTCCCTAGCAAGATAAAGATAGATTAATATCTTTATTTGAGATGTATAAAGGATTCATTGCTTGGTATTATGATGAGTTGAAGGGATATAACCCTAGAATTATTCAGCATGCTACTGAGCTTGCAGAAGGAGAAAAACTATCCAACAAAATCAAAGGCCAATAAACCCTAAGATAGAGTCTCTAATGGCTCAAGAGCTAAAAACTTTAAGTGATTCTTGGATAGTATATTTGATTAAGCATAGTAATTGGATTTCCAATCTAGTTCTGGTCTGCAAGAAGAATGGAGACATCCACCTCTGTGTGGACTTTAGAGACCTGAACAGAGCTTCCCTAGAAGATCATTATCATCTACCTTCTATGGAGCAGATTCTACAAATTGTAGCCGGATCAAAGATGCTCTCTATGTTAGATGGTTTTTCTAGATACAATCAGGTCTGAGTTAAAGTAGAAGACCACCACAAAATGACATTCACCACCAAGTAGGGAATGTTTGCATATGCTAAAATGAGTTTTGGTCTCTCCAATATAGGTGCCACTTTTCAATATTACTTTTAAGGAGTTGATAATTATAATCATCTTGATCTATTTAGATGATCTCACTATGTTCTCGAAATCAAAGGAGGATTATTTTGATCACCTTGAGTTATTTTTCCAAAAATGTTTAGAATTTGGAGTCTCTGTAAACCCAAAGAAGTGTATTTTTGGGGTTCCACAAGGAAAATTGTGTGGACATGCAGTGTCTAAAGACAGGGTCTCAATCGGTCCTAACTAGGTGAAGGCTATTAAGGATCTACCCCTGCCAGTAAATAAGAAGGGATTCCAATCCTTTCTAGGAAATATTAATTTTGTGAGTAGATTTATATCAGATTTTGTGGGTATGATCAGTCCAATTACACTCATGTTAAGAAATGGTCAACCTTTCAAGTGGACTAGCCAAGCAACGGAATTCTTTGAGAAGCTTAAAGAAGTTATTACCTCTGCCCTAGTACTAGTTAATCCAAACCTTTCAATAGACTTCATCATGTATTTTTGCACTAGTGAATACAACATAGCCATGGTCCTCACCAAGAAGGATGATGAAAAGAAAAGTGAACATCTTGTGGCCTTTCATTCTAGTACATTAATAATTATTAGGTTAAATAAAATTTTGTTAAAAAGAAATCTTTTTCCATTGTTAAAGGACTCAAAAAAATTTGACATTTGATTACCTACAACAAAATAGTGGTTTATGTAGCACATTCTAATGTGTATGTGAGTACATTATGGAGGAAGAGATCACTAAAAAAATGGGCTAATTGGATCACCAAATTTCTAGAGTATGATATTGAGGTTCAGCCAGCCAAAGTTGTTCATGGGAAAGGGCTATGTGAGTATCTAGCACTAGAACCCAAGACCATAGCTAAAGAAGATTAGTTTGAAATAGTCCTAGTTAATCAACCAGAATCTGAAGGATGCTAGATGATTGATAGAATTAAATTTATGCAAATGGGAAAGTATTCGATAAACCTTCCCTCCCATAAGAAAAGGTTATATAGATTGCAAAATGTTGTCTATGCGCTCATTGAGGGATTTCTTTTCAAAATAAACTTTAATGGAATTCTTTTGCGGTGTGTGAATGGTGAGAAAGCAAAGAAAGTTCTCAGTGAATGTCACAATGGCCCCGTGGGTGGGCATTTTTCAACTAAAACTACTACAATTAAAATTATGTGTGCTAACTATTTCTATCCAAACATGTTCAATAATGCACATTCATTAGTTAGATCCTGCAAGGAGTGTCAATTCTTTGTAGGAAAATGGAAGAATGTGGTCATTCCCTTGAAACCAATAGTGGTTGATGAGCCATTTGAATAGTGGGGTTTTGACTTCATTGGTATGATCAACCCAGCTTCAAGTTTTAGACACAAATGGATACTTACAACAATAGATTATTTAAGTAGATGGATAGAAGCAATTCCCCTGAAGAACACAATAGAAGTAGAAATTATAAATTTCTTGGAGGAGTTAGTTACAATATTTGGCCCACCGAAAACCATTATCTCAGATAACTCTAGGGTCTTTCTAGGTTCTAAAATGTGTCAATTTGTATTAGATCATGGAATTATTATTAAGACTTCTTCGAACTATTATCCATAAGGGAATGGTCTTGCAGAGTCCACAAATAAAAACGTGCTCAGACTTATCAAAAGGATAGGGTCGAAACATAAAGAGAATGGCCTAAACACCTAAAAATAGCACTTTGGGCATATAGAGTTGCGCCAAAGAAAGTATTAAAGACTTCACCATATGAGATAATTTATGGTAAAGAAGTCCTGTTATCCATCTCTATGGAAGTTCCTGCATTACAGCTATTAAAGTCCCTTGAAGTTGAAGAAAATTGAGTTATGGAGGTTAAATTAGTAGAGTTACTTGAAGTACAAGAATTAAGGGAAAAGGTGCACAAGGTATGTGCACAGAGATGGTGGTCAGAAAAGTGGACACCACCCAAAAAAAACATGAAAAAACAAGCAGCGCGTACGTGGTTATAAAATTTAAAATCACCCTGTACGTGCTTAGGTCCGTTGTTCCTGAGCCTAAAAAAGGTAGCGTGTATGCGCTCATAAGCCCTAAAGAACCGCGTACGCAGTACCTATCAATTTTATTATTTTTAAAAACTGGATCTTATTTTCCCCTGACCAGTTCATTTTTTTCCCCATTTCCTCCATGAAACTGCAAACGAGGTGCCTCATTTCTCCTCCAGACACTATGGATCAATATTAGTTTTTCTTAATTTTTGTCTTTCTTTCCTGTTTATTCAATTTGTTTTACGTTTTGAATTTAATTTTGTTAATTTTGATTAGTTTTTGTTATTTTTTGTTTCAAAAACTAGATTGTTATAATCCACAACAAGAACAACAAAATGCACCTCCTGAAAACCCACAAGATACACCCCCAATTCCTCCTTTTGACCGCACACCTGAAACACAGGAGCAATTGATTAATCAGTTAGGGCAAAACACGTCTAAAATAAATAGACTGATTAATAAATTGAAAACATATGAACTTGAGCATCATAAATCCCTCGCCACTAGCCTAGAAACATTAGCTAATGGTGCCATAGTCGTTTCCACATAAATTACAAAATGGGGAAACTTAAGGGATAGGTGTCGTCAATACTATGCTGATGGGTTATCATACGAGGGAGTGAAAAAAAATATATTAGTAAACAAATATTTTCCCTTTTTGTTGATCCTAAAACTGGTGAGTCGTTACCTCTTAATGCAAAGAGGTTTCCCATACATTGGTGTACCAATGTGCAGATGAAGAATCTTTTTTGGCAGAGGTGGTGGATGGTCTTTGATGATCCACCTTGTAATAATTATGAGGTGCCATTGTATTTTTTGAGAAAAGTATATTGTGAATTTGTCCTCAATGTGCGGCCAAACTATTTTGACATGAGAGAGCTCCATGGTAGAGGTGGCAGCTCTGCCCAAGATAGACCTGGAGCCCATAGGCGAGTAGCCTCGAAGAGTCGTCGCCTCCTAGCACCCAAACCCAAGGTGCATCAAGTTGTCCCAGTAGAGTTGAAAGAGTCGATGGAGCTATAGACTCTTCAAGAGGCCACAACATTGACTAGTGCCATCATCTAGCATGGGACATTGCTAGCACACCCTATTGTACTAGATGGTGAGCCATTAGTTGCTCCAGATGGTGATAGAGAGCCCATTCAGCATATGTGTGTCAATTTCTCAGGGATATGCTCAAGGACGGATGATGTGGCCGCTGCAGATGGATCCACATCTCATTTGTGCATGATTTACAGGAGTAGATGTCAGGCCCACATGGCTAAGGATTTGGCATTGATAGAGGAGTTGATGGACATGGTGTTTGCCCATCAGCGACAGACACAAGTGTGTTGATTTGACTTCATAGCATTTTATTTATCAGTTAATTTAAATTTTTAATTACATAAATTAATTTTCATTTATACATCGATTTAAATTGAGACAAATAATATGCATTTCAGGATGCAATAGCAATATCCCATACTCCTCCTGTAGTTACTACAGCTACAACTTCAATGCCTGAGGTATAAATTTTGTAACATGTTAAAATAGAATAGTACACTTTGAATTAAAAAATTTACAAGATATACTAACTATCTTTAATGCTTGGTCCAATTTTTGGTTTGTAGGTGTTGACAAGGGACCAAATGTCCGAGATTGATGACATCACGCTCTTAGCTATATGGTATCATATTTTGTACAACCTTTATTTTATGTATTGGTTTGATGGAATATGCAAGTCATTTCATTTTAGATTTTTTAAATTATGTTTAATATATTATCTTTACTAATATCTCATGTGAATTTTTTTTTTTTAGGGTACTCCCTCTGCTTCTAGGCCTCGTCCTAAGAAAAGAATTCCTCGAAGATGCCAAAATGTGGGAAGAAGGTAATTGAACACATTTTTAGTTGTACAATTGTTTGAAAATGTTGAAATCAATTCTTAGTTGGGGTTTGTAGATTGATTTGTGTTTTTTGTCTATTTTACATGTACACCGGCTATTCAAATATGTGGATTTGTTGAATACACCTGATTCGCTCGTGGATCAAGAGAGGGTGGAGGTATGTATCTCTGCTTTATTTTTTTGATTTCATGATTATATGCACGCATACATGTGAACTTGTGATAAATTATAATCTTATAATTTTTTCATACATGAAATATCCATAACTGCTTCATCAATGGCAAGCCCTCCTCCGTGCATTGGAAAAGTATCTCAGGATCCGGTACACTTTTGTTTGATATATTACATTAATTTTTTTTCACCTACAATACTTATCATTATATTAATTGTATTTAATCTTTGATCATTTTTTGTATTGGTAATAGCAATAGTTTCTCCATCGATGGTGCACCATCCTCAATCCATTGGAGAAGCATCTCAGGCACCGATACATCATTGTTCTCTATATTATAGCTTTTAAGTGTTTTTGATGTGTTTATGTTAGTACATTGTATTAATTGTACATTTAATCTACAATAGACCCCTTCCTGGTTTAGCCATAATGTGGATCCTTTTAAGTTTGTCTTCAAGAAAACCCCTAAGAGTGACAAGGAGAGTAGAGCGAAGACTAGCTCCGATATCAGCTGATGAGGTAATCTACATTTCAATTGCAAAGGAATTATAGTTAAATACATAGTTATGTTGTTAATTGTGAACTATTTTCTACAAAAGAATTCTAACTTGGCTTTTGAATTGTGGTTTTGCAACCATCTACAAAGCCGTGTACTACAACGAAGAGGCTTGATTTTGATGATCCACCACAAGTTTAGGATCATATAGTGTTAGTTGTGGTCATAGAATGACCAATACATGTAGACATATTCTACATTTGTATTATATATCGATTTGGACATGGCATATGCCACATTTTTGTAATACTTGTATTGACTTGGAAGACATGCCTTTTTTTGATATATATAATGTTGATATTCAATCCAATCAATGTGTACTAAGTTCATTATTGTGTATTATTTGTATTTTGTGGTTGTCCTTTTATAAAGTTAATTGATCACTTGCCTATGTAATCAACAATGTGAATATAAACAACAAAAATCTATGATATAAAACATTGCAATCGTGGAATATGATTTGATAACATTTCTAAAATATCGAATTACCCCTACAAAACTCCTTGTATTCAGTTCATTATTGTGTTTTCATTGTATTTGGTGGCTGCCCTTTTATAAACTTAAAATGAATATTTGCCTATGTAATCAACAATATGAATATAAACAACAAAAATCGACCATAAGAATGTAAACAACAATATGTGTGTGGTGCGAGAGCACCCTCATGCTCACAATGGTCAAATTTTGGTTCTCGTGTGCACAAACCGACATCATGAGCATGTTCGGGTGGGTAGGTTTACACTAGGCATGCTCCTCTCATGCATCCCAAAGCGTCGAAACGTTGAGAGTCATACCCTACCAACATGATCTCTCAAGTGCCCTGAGTCCAAACAATTGTCAAACTTTCACGAACTATTTCTTCCAATCCAAGACACATATGATCAATCTGTTTCAACTTGTGGGGTCATGTGAGGCTCCTCTACAATGGTCTATCTCGCTTTTTGATGACTCGAAGCCATTTTCAATTGGTAACATTTTTTCGCCTGTTGCAAAAATCGTAAGTTGCAAGATAGGCTAGAATTAATTCATTTCATCATGTGCACAAACCAATGTCATGAGTGCGTTCGGATGGGCATTTTCATGCTAGGCATGCTCCTCTTGTGCATCCCAAAGTGCCCGAACATTGAGAGTCATACCCTACCGACGCGATCTCTCAAGTGCCCTGAGTCCAAAAAATTATCAAACTTTGATGGATTGTTTCTTCTAATCTAGGATAGATATGATTGATCCATTTAAACCTGTGGGGTTGTGTAAGCCTCGTCTACAATAGCCTATCTCAGTTTTTGATGACTTGGAGCCATTTTCAATTGGTAGCATTTTTTCATTTGCTGCAAAAACTGTCAGTTGCATGCAATACAAAGTTGCAAGATAGGCTAGAATTCAGTTTGTCGTGTGCACAAACCAACATCACGAGAACGTCTGGGTGGGTAGGTTTACACTAGGCATGCTTCTCTCATGCATCTCAAAGCATCGAAACATCGAGTCATACCCTACTAGTGCGATCTCTCAAGTGCCCTGAGTCTAAAAAATTGTCAAACTTTGATGGAATGTTTCTTCTAATCCAAGACACATATGATCAATCTGTTTGAACCCGTGGGTTTGCGTGAGGCTCCTCTACAATTGCCTATCTCATTTTTTGACGACTCGAAGCCATTTTCAATTGGTGGCATTTTTTCACCTGCTGCAAAAATCGTTAGTTGCATGCAATGTAAAGTTGCAAGATAGGCTAGAATTGATTTGGTTCATCGTGTGCACAAACTGACATCACAAACATGTTTGGGTGGGCATGTTTATGCTAGTCATGCTCCTCTCATGCATCCCAGAGCACCGAAACGTCGAGAGTCATACCCTACCGATGCGATCTCTCAAGTGTCATGAGTCCAAAAAATTATCAATCTTTGACAGGCTATTTCTTCCAATCTAGGACACATATGATCGATTTTTTTGAACCTATGGGGTCATGTGAGGCTCCTCTACAATGGCCTATCTTTTTTTTGATGAATTGGAGCCATTTCCAATTGGTAGCATTTTTTCGTGTGCTACAAAAATCGTCACTTGCATGCAATGCAAAGTTAAAAGATAGGCTAGAATTGATTCGGTTCGTCGTGTGCACAAACCGACGTCACGAGCATGTCCGGGTGGGTAGGTTTACACTAGGATTTCTCCTCTCATGCATCCCAAAGCGTCGGAGCATCGAGAGTCATACCCTACTGGCGTGATCTCTCAAGTGCCCTGAGTCCAAAAAATTGTCAAACTTTGACGGACTGTTTCTTCCAATCCAGGACACATATGATTGATATGTTTAAACCTATGGGGTTGCATGAGGATCCTCTACAATGTCCTATCTATTTTTTTGACGACTCGGAGCCATTTCCAATTGGTAGCATTTTTCTTGCCTATTGCAAAAATTGTCAGTTGCATGCAATGCAAAGTTGCAAGATAGGATAGAATTGATTCAGTTCGTCGTGTGCACAAACCGAAGTTACGAGCACGTCTGGGTGGGCAGGTTTGCGCTAGGCATTCTCCTCTCATGCATGCCAATGTGCCAGAATGTCGAGAGTCATACCCTACCAGGGCGATGTACAAGTTGCTTGACAACTTTTTTGATAATTGTTTTGACAATAATGACAATTTTTGCTCAAATTGTATCTAGACTCAATCTATGACTCCTATTACCCCATAATGACTCAAATAATTCTCCATGATTATACAAGAATCAAGAATGCTCATGATTGACCTTATAACATCACATAAACTCAAAACATAGTCACAAAACATAGACACAAAAAATAGTCACAAAACTGTCACATATTATTCAAAAATTTGCCTTTAAATATGGTCAAATCAGCTCTTGGGTATTTGAATATACAAAAAAATGTCTTACAAATCATCTCATGGGCTTTTATATAAAATTTGGCATTACAATATGTGCGATTCATCTCATCGCCATTTTAATATACAAAATTTGGCATCTACGTATGTACAAATCAGCTCATTGTCATTTAAATATACAAAATTATGCCCCTAAACATGCAAAAATCAGCTCATGGGCATTTATATATACAAAAAATGAATATAGAACAATTCATCGACGATATATAAAAAATTCTCAAAATCATTCTACTCTGGACCATAGAATCAATCAAGTGAGCCTTTAGGATTAGCTCTAGCCCATATTGTGTCAAGTATTGCCTCATGGTCACATTCATGAACTTTCCATAAAATCTTGTTATGGGGTCTACTTGTTGGCAATTGCGACTCTATTGGTTAGGTTTCACTATGTTGTCATTGATGGTAAAATGATTTTGGGTTCCAGCTTCATATGGTGTACTGGTAGGCACTTCACAGATTCTACACTGGCACTGGTAGGTCAGGAAGATTTCTTTGGTCACTGGCAATGCAGGCCGACATGGTATAGTAAAGGTTATCAGTATTAGGGGTCAACTTATCTTGGATTCAGCACCAACAACTTGTTTTAATGTTTATTTATTTTTGTTATATGGCCAACATGTAATCTGATATTGTGTATATCTTTGTAAGCCGACATAAGGCATAAATTTGTATAGGGTATATAGGGCAGATTCATTAGATCATTTTGGGATATGAAAAATAAGAAAATAGGAATATGGTGGTGGACATGTGAATGTAATTATTCAGAGAGATTATGTATATGAGGAATTTATTATAAGGGTTATTCTGATAAAAGGGTTTAGGGTTTCAACCAAAACAGATAGAGATTAAACTGGAACTATATTCTGGCATAGAAGATGTTATCTTAAGCAATTCACACTTCTCCAGATTGTTGTCTAGAATTTTATGTAGTCAGTGAGGCTCCTATTGTGATTGAGTAGTGTACCCTAGGTTGTAAGCCTTCCTGCAAGTGCAAGCCCATCATATATTGTAATATCACTTCATATGGTCAGTGAATTTATATTGTGGGTCACAAATCGCACTGTGGTTTTTTCTCTTTGAGGTTTTCCACATATAAATCTGTGTTATGGTTCTCATTTATGTGTTTGGCTTATTGGTTGCATTACTTCTTTCAATTCTATTTATACTGGTATACCGGTTGGTGCATGAATGTTTTGTTAAGGCTAAAATATATTATTCCGGTATAACATTGATTCACCCCCCCCCCTCTCAATGTTATTAGTTTCCAAGAATTGGTATCAGAGCCTTGTGTCTTGGAGGAAGTTTAATAGCTTGAGAAAGATCCTAAAACTAGAATCATTGAATATGGCTTTGGAGAAGCAGCTTGAGATGGCACTTGAAGATTATGATGTTGAAAGATTGAAGAACTTAAAGCTACAAGATGAGTTGAATTCTGCTGAGGAATTCAATCTTGTCCTACAAGAGAGACTATCATCTGTTCAAGCTAGGAGGAAGGAACTTTTGCAAAATCAGGACGATGAAGAGAAAAATGCACTTAAGGAACAATGTCAGAAATTGAGTCAGGAGAACATGGTTATGAAGAATGAAATGCAAGCTATAACTATGAGGATGTCTAAGGAGATTGAGGACAGAAAGAAAAAGGAAGAAAATCTTGTTGTATCCCTGAAGAACAAGTTTGAAGAATGTGGTAGGTTGGTTCATGAAAATGATATGTTGAGAACTAATTTAGTACAATCCCAGAGCAATGAGCAAGAGCTTGAGAGACAAATGACAAAACTAAGAGATGATTTAACTATTGCAAGTGAGTACAATTCAAGATTAGCTCAACACAGCTTGATGAGTTATTGAAGAGATAGAGGTAGATTGGAGATTCCAGTGGACTTGGATTTGAGAAAGTAAAGAGTTTCGGTACCGCTAATGAAGTTCAAAACCATAAGGCACTGGTAAGACAATTCAATGCTTATAAATTCAATGATATATATTTTGTTTGCAATAGATTTGGTCACATGGATAGGCAATGTAGAAACAGAGCAAATCAAAACCCTGATTCTGCTCTCGGTAAATGTTCTAAATACAATAAAATTGGTCATAAGATAGAAGATTGCAGAATGAATGTAGAATGCTATGCTTGTGGAAAATTTGGGCATATGGCTAATCAGTGTAGGTCAAGCAATTTCACCGGTTTTAGCAAAGCAATTCAAAAGAACAATGTTACATGTTATGCATGTAATGAAATTGGACATATTGCTAAGTTATGTAGAAGCAGAAACCCATCGGTTAGTAATGGAGGATCAAATCAAAAAGGAAAAGAGAAGGTTAGTGAAATCTGGCAAGATCATACTTAGAGATGGGTTAGGAAGACTAAAGAGAAATCATCAGATGGGAATGTCCCGGTTACCTATCCGACAGAAGAGGTTGCTCTTGCATCGGTAGTGAGCTCATCTAGTAACTAAGACAGATGCCTTAGGGGTAGGAAAAATTCACGAAGATGATGCATATGCCCGGGGAAGAGGTTCTGGAAGATGTTCCAAATATTGGAAAGGATTATCCGGCATGGATATGTTTTGAGCGAGATCTGGTATCTTTCATTGGAAGTCATTTATGTCAATAGAATATTAGGGTTTTTCTTTCGAAGGATAAACCCTGCATTATTAATCACCCTGCATTCAGAGCAAGTTCAGAGATATTCAGAGCAACTAAGTGCGATCAAAGGCTATTCAGAGGCAATTAGATTTCTTCTTGAGCGATCACACCGGCGTCTAGAAGAATTTGTTGAAGATTTTCACCGACAGTAAACAAAAGGTATTTTTCTTGAAACTTGGAAGTGGGATCATCTTTTGTTCCTATTTTGTTGCAAATCCAACTGTAGTGGAAGTTAAGGACCGCCCCAGGCCAATTTTCAAATGGTATCCACATGTGGCTACCAAGGAAGATTCGATTGGAGCATTTTCTCGCGTTCCAGATGGAGTGATGTATGTAGAAGATGTGAGGGCATACATTCACTGTCATATAGAGGACTTAGGAACTTCAGAGATCAAGGGAATGTATATGAATGAACTAATGGGAGAATCTGGTAAAGATTAAACTGGCATATCAACACATTGAAGATCTAGGGTTTACAGATATTCTGGATCTAGAATTTGAGGATGAAATGATCAGATATGTACTTAGCAGAGTCCATGGGGAATTCATATGGTTGGACAGACCTTATTAAATCACTAAGGAAGCCATCTAGGCAATTAAAAGTTTGCCATCGATAGAAAAACATCCGAATAAGAAAGTGTCAAACAACTTTGTGAGGCAGATCACCGACGCTACATCTAACAAGAGATTGATGAAAGTGAGAACTATCACCGACACCGACATCAATTTTGGAAGCATGGTTATAGGATACAAGGTAACTCAATCAAACTGACTGAATTCTATTTCCAATTCATGTATTTTGGCTACATATAAGATGATGAGAAAAAATGTAAAGTTAGATCTTTGCAGTTGGATGCTTGAAGAGTTATTGATCAACTTAGGGAATATTAAAGGTGAGAAGAAGTGCACCTTCTGGTATGGGGATTTGTTAGTCTGCTTGATTTGATACTTTCTGAATGATACACCTAGTTCTAGTAGGAAGCAATAGGCTTTTGACATTCTGGTAGGAATACAGTTAAAAAAATCAATTGCTACATTAGGAAGTCTAAGAGATGATAAGATATGGGGCTATTTCAAGGCTTTTCAAAAAGCTATGAGGTCTAGGATAAGAATACCTGAGCATATAGTAGAGAAATACTCTATTGACATATGTTTCATGGTTAAGAAGGATGTGACTCTCATGGAGGTAGTCAAGCCCCAGAAGATTTGGATAGAGGAAATGGGATATGAGGTAGATGCACAGATTCTTGATGCCTATGCGAAAAATCTAATTGATGCAGAAATAGATGAGGCAGAGAAACCCTGTGGAACTGCATAGCAGAAGATTCTAGAGGTTGAAATAGAGTTCAACTGGAACAAAAGGGAAAAACAAGAAGGAAAAGCAAGTAAATTTGTATAGGAGGTCTCAAAGGACATAAAGGCACTTATCAATATTGTCCCAGAGAAAGGGAGAAAGAGGAAGGATCCAGTAGTTTACATTGAACCTATTGCTGTTGAATTTGAATCAGAGGATGACACACCATTAGCCTTCAAGAGGGTTGTTAGGAAGAAACCAAAAGAACCTAAGGTAGAACAAAAGAAGCAACTAGTTAGAAAGGTCACAATCAAGTTACCAGCTTAGAAGCAAGCACCTAAGGCTACACCTACAGCTGCATCTGGTACTGTCAGAAGGAAGGAGAAGGATGACACTGATTCTGGTAAGGTTACACCTAAAACTTGTGCATAAATTGTTGATGAAATAACTAAAGATGGAATGTTGAAGAATGTTAATTTTTATTATGATAAATTAGAGGTTGAATGTTATGTTATACTTAGATATTTATAAAAAAGCCTTAATAGAGAGAGAAAATCAAATACCAACTAAGTTATATAACATGTTAGATGCTAGAAGGTTATCTGCTATGCAAGAGGATAATAACATTAAAATGAAATAATGTTTAGCTATCTGTGTTACTATAGCTCCAGATGAGATGGAAAAGACATTTGAGGCTGCAGATAGAAAGGTTTTCAATAGAAAACACAGGATAACTAGCCTGATGCTAGGGAGAATGAATGAAGTAATAAAGGAAACTCAGAAAGCTTTGATTAAATTTTTGGGAGAACACAAAGGATTGTTTACTTCACCAGAGACCAAGATAGATACTATAGATACACCAGTTGAAGGGAAAGCAAAAGGGATCATGGGTACTCCACCCTCAGTTTTGCAGAATATCAAGATAGTGGAAATTGAGCCATCGGTAAACACAAATGTACAGACATATAATGAAACACTGGTTAATACTGAAAAAATTGTACAAGATAATAATATTGAGGACAATTGTCCTCCAAATACTAATGTACAGGTTAAGGATATTGTTCCTAGAGAGGAATCGGCAGTCGCACAAACTGCACCAAGTGGTGAAGCCACTGATGCAAGTGAGGAGGTAATAAAGGATAAATCATAAGAGAAAATAGGGGAATCTGGCAGGGAACCAGTTGTTGGCACATCATTATTGACAACTGACACTTCTCTAGTTGAAAAGAAAACCATCACAGAGATGAGTCCCACAGTACTGATGATGATGGTTTCTCAGATACTATGAAGGAGGGAACCACAGACAAGGGGATTATAGATCAATCCATCACTATTTTGCACAGATTGGTCTCAGAATGTAAGATTGAAAATGAAGCAAGCCCTTCTGACAAGCTTGAGGTAATCACTGAGCACATATCAAAAGACTTTCAATCCTTACAGCAGATCTCTAACAAGCAAGCAATTGAAAGATTCACTCGAGCTAAAAGAGACGCTTTTGATCAGTTAATTCTGATAAAAAATTATTTGAAACAATGTATAAACATATACAGGGTATGTTGCAATACTGGGATACTTACAAGAAATGTAGATAAAAAGATAAAAGAGTTACAAGAGAAAATTGTTAGTATTGCTAACTCTTTTGATGGACTAATTTCATTGAAAACATCAATTGATGGAAAAATTTTGACTTTGGAGAACCAAATTTCTTCTCTTGAAAAGGAAAGAGATAAAATCATTCAGAGAGCCAAAAGTCTGAGAGGTTTGGTGAGTCCAAGATTGGACTCACTCTATGTGTACATAAGAAGGAATGCATGGATATGTTGGGAAAGCCCACACCGGAAGAGGTAAATGAGAAAGAATCTTTTGCATCTTTATTGAGTGGACTTGTATCTATCTCCGACACATTCAAAACCGGTTGGGATACTTATGTGGAATTACTGAAGAAAGCTTATCCAGAAATCTTGAAACTGGTCAAACTCCGGTAACACATTTTTGGAGGTATTCATTGTACAGTTCTTATTCTTTGACATATTTTTTTGGGGCATTGATGTCAAAGGGGGAGTAGTATAGATGTGAAAAATAATGAGAGAGTTTCATACATTAGGGGGAGTTACAGAGTATTTGGAATTTTGGAGATATGGAGTATTTACATATTCAACTCAGGGGGAGCAGGGCAGGATGAAACCATGACCATTTTTCACATGAGTGTTGCCATCAATGCCAAAGGGGGAGATTGTTGGCAATTGACACTCTATTGGTTAGGTTTCACTATGTTTTCATTGATGGCAACATGATTTCGGGTTTCGGCTTCATATGGTGTACCCAGCAGAAACTTCACAAATTATACACCAGCACCAGCATCGGCACCACCAGGTTAGGAAGATTTCTTTGGTCACCAACAATGCAGGTCGACATGGTATAGTAAAGGTTACCGATATTGGAGTCCAACTTATATTGGATCCAGAATTGGCAACTTGTTTTAATATTTATTCATTTTTGTTATATGGCCGACATGTAATCTAATATTGTGTATATCTTTGTAAGCCAACATAAGGCATAAATTTGTATAGGGTATATAGGGCAGATTCATTAGATCATTTTGGCATATGAAAAATAAGAAAATAGGAATATGGTGGTGGATATGCGAATGTAATTATTCAGAAAGATTATGTATGTGAGGAATTTATTGTAAGGGTTATTCTAGTAAAGGGGTTTAGGGTTTCAACTGAAACAGACAGAGCTTAAACCGGAACTATATTCTGGCATAGAAGATGCTATCTTAAGCAGTTCACACTTCTCTGGATTGTTTTCTATAATTTTATGTAGTCAATGAGGCTCCTATTGTGATTGAGCAGTGTGCTCTAGGATATAAGCCTTCCTGCAAGTGCAGGCTCATCATATATCGTAATATCACTTCATATGGCTAGTGGATTGATATTGTGGGTCACAAATTCTGCTGTGGTTTTTCCTCGTTGAGGTTTTCCATGTATAAATATGTGTGTTATGGTTCTCATTTATGTGTTTGGCTTATTGGTTGCATTACTTTTTTCAATTCTATTTATACTGGTATACCAGTTGGTGCATGAATATTTTGTTAAGGCTAAAATCTACTATTCTGGTATAACACTGATTCACCCCCCGCCCCCCTCTCAGTGTTATTGGTTTCCAACACTACCAGGATACTTCATCAAATGAATATTTATTGCAACAACAAGGTTAGAGAAATGAAGAATATGTTTGTGTGTTTCAAAGTCCTCAAACAACCAAACATAAAAATTCTTGATTGGGTATCTCCTAAGCCATGTTCGTGTCATGACAACAAACCCTATTGGGTACTCAATACCCTCTCCATCAATGATTGTGGTTGTCAATTTTCTTTTTGGCTCAACAAAATGACACAAATAGTAATATGGTCCTTCTTTGTTGTTCTCTTCTACAACAACTGCATACACATGACCTGCATTTTATAAAGTGATAATTAATACCAAAAATAAAGTGTGATGTACAACAAAATGAGCCAAAAAGAATACTTGCAAAAAAATTAACTCAAAAAATCACCTGAATCCACTAGGTCGGATACATGGTCAAAATCCACAGATGTATCCATCTAGTTCAATTGTAGTGCTTTGGGAATTTGATATGTATCAATGGGAACCAATTGTCTACAAGACCAGTTTTCAACCCACTCTTGTGATTCACATTCTTCCCACAAACAATACATGCATGAAGAGAAAAAATATACCATCTATCTCATATAAATTACTAGTGAACTTGCATTTGAACTCATAGATGAGTGAATGTCACTCGATCCTGCAACTATATAACAATCTAGATAGTTTTCAATGTTAGATTCAGTGATCAACCAAAAATATCTATGAACCATTGACGTACCTGGATTACCTGGACCCATCGTAGACTTACACAATCACACAATTGTTTCTGCATCTATCAACTCAGCACCACCTTTGTACTTCAATTCTTCTCTAGCTGTGGCTCTTTTTACACATGCTCCTCCACCATCATGCTCTCCCTTACCATGTCCAGCCTCAGTGAAATTCCAAAAATGTTGTACACTGCTTGTCATATACATTCTTGTGAACCAATAAAACATCCTTGTATTCTTGAATTGTGCGGTGCAATTATCATATTCTTGCAGATTGATTTAAGTTTTCAAAATAGTTTTGTCATATTCTTTTAACCATTCTCCTAAAAGTTCCTTCATTCATTTTATCGGGCATTGGCTTGAATATATTCTCATAAATGTCAATTAGATACTTTGGTTTCCTATGAATGATTCTAGGAGGTGTTAACATCGGTGCATTGTGTACATTCAATTCATCAAACAGAGAAGGTGCATGTTCATCATTTAATTGATTATTCAATGTGGTATATTCTTCAATTGCATTAGGTTCATATGACAAATCAAATGTCTCTTCTTCAATTGCATTAGGTGCACTATGTTCATTTGGTAAATTGAATTGAGATGTTGACGATGACATACCTTCTTCTCCCATTGTTCTTATGTCACGTAATTTCTTCATATGTTGTCTTTGTCTTTCCTTTTCAACCTCTCACTGTTCCATCATTCTTCACTTGTTCTTTCACATGGTTGATATCGGTTGTCCTAAATAAAATCATATTATATATATGTAAACAAAAGTTCATAAACAAACAAATAACCATAAATATGCATCTTATCATTTATTTTTTGAATCAAAACTATTAAACAATCATAATAATATTGACAAAACTAATAAGAACAACAATTCAATCATTTGAAATCATGCAAAAACAAAACATTCCCTTACTTCTATGTATAAAACAGTGATAGAAGTGTAGACACAGTTACAGTGGGGCCTTCAATGACCTCAAAAACTTCTTTTGAAGCTGTTGAGGCTCTTGGGAAAATAAAACTATGTCTAAGTACCCCGTACACACTATATTAATAATTGTGTGCATGTTGTTAGCCCCTAAAATGTTGGCAAGCCCAACGGTATATTTTTTCCACCTTGTACTAATAATTAGCATGTACACGCACCTACGCCTTAAAAATGTTATGTAAAGGTAGTGAACTAATAGACTTAGTACCTTGTATGCACTTACAAGTAATAAGTAGTGCGTACATGCTCCTACGCCTTAAAAATGTTATGGCAGGGCAGCAAACTAATAGGCTCAGTACCTCGTACGCGCTATTTGTAGTAAATAAAATGTGAAGGAAAAGGGAGGGAGGGAGAGAGGGAGAGAGAGAGGGGAAGAGAGAGAGAGAGAGAGAGAGAGAGGGAGAGAAGGGGGAGAGAAGGGGGGAGGGAGAGAGAAGGAGGGGGGAGGGAATAAGGGGTATGGAGGAAGGGAGAAGGGGAGAGAGGGAGAGAGGGAGAGAGAGAGAGAGAGAGAGGGGGGGGGGAGGGAGGGAGAGAAGGAGTATGGAGGAAGGGAGAAGAGGAGAGAGGGAGAGAGAGAGAGAGAGGGGGGGAGGGAGAGAAAAGGAGGGTGAGGAAGGGAGGGAGGAAGGGAGAAGGGGAGAGAGAGAGGGGGGGGAGGGAGGGAGGGAGAGAAGGAGTATGGAGAGAGAGAGAGAGAGAGAGAGAGAGAGAGAGTGGGGGGGGGGAGGGAGAGAGAAGGAGGGGGAGGGAGAGAGAGAGAGAGAGAGAGAGAGAGAGAGAAGGGGGGAGGGAAAGATAAGGAGGGGGGAGGGAGGGACAAAGGGAGGGATGGAGGGAGAGAAAAAGGGGTATGGAGGAAGAGAGAAGGGGAGAGAATCAAGTCTCTCTCTCTCTGTCTTTCTCTCTCTCTCCCCCATTCTTTATCTCTGAAGTCTCTCCCTCTCATCCTCTATCTCTCTATCTCACTCTCCCCTTTTCTTAGGTGCATCTCTCTCTCATTATCTCCATCTCTCCTCCCCTCCCTCTCTCCCTTTCTCATTACCTCTCTTTCTCACTCTCTCCCTCTCTCCCTCTCTTTGCACCTCTCTCTCTAGTCTCTTGTACTCTCTTTCCATCCCTTCCTCCCTCTCACTCAAACTCTCTCTATTTCTCACCCTCTCTCCTTCCCTCCCTCCACCTCTTAGGTCTCTCTTTCTCTCCCAATCCCTCTATCCACCTCTTAGATCTCTCTATATCTCCCTCACTCCTTCTCTCTCTCTCTCTCTCTCTCTCTCTCTCTCTCTCTCTCTCTCTCTCTCTCTCTCTCTCTCTCACATTTATCTATTCTCTCCCTCTCAGTCTCTATCTATCTATCTCACTCTCCTCCTCTCATAGGTGTATCTCTCTCCCATTCCATCCCTCTCCTCCCCCTCTCTTCCTTTCTAGGGTCATATGGTATTCTTAGGGGTAATATGGTATCCTAGGGATCCATGCATGTGTCCTTAGGGGTCATAGGACACCATATGACCCATAACGACACATAAGAGGTCATATGGATTCCTAAGGGGTCATAGGACACCATATGACCCCTTAGCACACCATACGACCCATAATGACATCAAATGGTTTCCTAAGGGGTCATAGAATACTATATGACCTCTTAGGACACCATACCACCCATAAAGACACCATATGGAGTCCTAAGGGGTTGTAGGAGACCATATGACCCCTTAGGACACCATATGACCCCTAACAACACCATATGGTGTCCTAAGGGGTCATAAGGTGTCCTAGGGGTCATATGACACCATAAGACACATAATGACACCATATGGTGTCCTAAGGGGTCATAAGACACCATATGACCCCTAAAAACATCTAAGGGGTCATAGGGTGTCCTAAGCGGTCATAGGACACTATATGATCCCTTAGCACACCATAGGACCTATAACGAAACCAAATAGTGTCCTAAGGGGTCATAGAACACCATATGGTGTTGTTATGGGCCGTATGGTGTCCTGAGGGGTCATATGGCATCCAATGACCCCTTAGGACACCATATGGTATCGTTATGGGTTGTATGGTGTCTTAAGAGGTCATATGGTGTCCTAAGAGGTCATAGGACACCATATGACCTCTTAGGAAACAATATGACCTCTAATTACACCTAAGGGGTCATATGGTGGGCTAAAAAAATGATATATTATTTAAAGTTTTGAATAGAACATCATGCAATAGAACATCGGTAGTTTAGTTTTGATATAGCTAAGTTAGACCATTGTCAGAATAATAGAGACTCCAGGTGCAAAAACAATGAGGCTTCACTAAAAAGCAAGTGTAAGAGCTTGACCTAACCCTAAGAGTACTAACTTTCTAAAACATATGATGCTCTTAAATTTGCAAGTTTGTAGGACTAATCTTGATTGTGACTATAGGAATTACACACTTGATTTCTTTGATGGGTATGTACCCTTCCAGGCCTTTTGACAAGTGATGATCATCATATACTACCACTTCCATGCTTACAACAAACATCAATTTCTTTAGATGGCAGGCATTGTGTAACAACATGGGAACTCTCGCATACCCACCAATATCATTCTCTATGACAGCATCTATGTTACTCTCCCTCTTTCTCTTCCTACTGAATCTTTCCTTCACAAAAACATATTGCAAGTAGTCTGACTCATCATTTTTCTTTTTTGACACTATTTTTCACTTCTTCTCTGCTCATTAAAAATGCATTCGAGAAGAATATTGTTGCAGGCTTCCTCGTTTGTCATAGTAATGCACCTGTGGTCCAATTTCAGACCCTTCTTCCTCCTATTCAATATACACACACAAATCCATCAGTCAATTTTCTTAGGAGAGCATACATGATAAAAATAAAAGAGGAATTTGTAGACAAGAAATAAATTCACATACTTCTATAGAAGTGCAGACACATTTGTAGTGGGGTATGGAGGGAGGGAGGGAGAAAAGAAGAGAGAGAGGGATGGGGTATGGAGGAAGGGAGAAGGGGAGAGAGTGAGAGGGGGGAGAAAGAGAGGGAGAAGTAGAAAGAGGGGGAGAGAGGGAAAGAGATGGGGAGAGAGAGAGAGAGATAGAGAGAGAGAGAGGGATGGAGAGAAAGAGAGGCACCTTGTAAGCGCTTAAGAGGGGGAGACAATACACTTACATACACACATATGTGTGTATATATATACTTAATATATTATATATTATTATATACATATATAAATATTATCTATTATATATTATATATAAAAATAATATATTATATGTATATACAATTATTATATATACAATATCGTATTATACACACTCCCAAAATTTAAATAAACGTAGCACGTACGCGTTGTTTATAGTAAACATAGAACGTATGCATTGTTTATAGTTAAGACAGAGCATATGCGCTTCTTACACCATAAGTACCTTGTCCACACTTTTTATACCATAGGTACCCTATATGCGCTTGTGACTATTTACGCTTGGAAATAGGCCTAGATGACAAATCTACGGTTTGGAAGTTTGAGTTACCTCCATTTCCCTCCTTTTTGACATGTTTTATTTTATGAACTTGGCTTCTCGACTTTGTCATCATCAGGTGTACACTTCATCAAGTGGGTATTGCTAAAATTGCCACTAGATTTTCACCCATCTTTTGAGCTTTCTAACCATATAATTTTTTTAAAATTTGAAAAACAATAACATATTATTATTGAATTTATTTTACCAGTGTCTCCATAGTTCTCACAGACATAGGTGCACCATTTTTTTAATAACTTTTGATATACTTATCCAAATTTAAAAAACTTTATATATTATTGTAGTGCACTTGATTCTTTATAATTTTAAAAAAAAAATTGTATTTTTGATTTGTTTAGTGCAACTTATGCTTCGCGCACGAATAAATACCTAATTTTCAAGATGTGCTCGATTGGAAAAATCATAAAACAAAATACTCAACAAAAAAATACAAAAAAATACACATCTTCTAGTGCTCACTCTTAACTATCTTTCTGCCAAAGTATTTGTCAAAATACTAAATTTAACTATGACTTTTTTGATGCGCACGTCAAACACTATGTTATGTTTTTCATAAAAAATCAAGGACCTTTATTTGTGCGCGAAGAATTTGAGCCTCTTAATATTATCCAATTTTGAAAAAGTTTAGTAGTTTGGAAACTAGATTCAGAGTACTACAATATTTTTTCTTTTATTATCTTCATATCTTGAGTGGATGACTTTCAAATTTTGCCTCCAAGTTCAGGTTCACCTGATTTCAGAAAAAAAGTGTCCACTTATACCCCCCTTTTGGACCACCATCTTTGTGCACTTACCCCACAATGCAACGAACAATTGCCAACAAATTGTTAAGAATTGGTTTGACAAGAAAAATGCTAACCTCAATTTCAAACAAGGAGATTCGTTGTTGAAATATGATGAGTGTGTTACTAAGCTCTGAAAACATGATAAATTTGATACCCTTTGGGAGGGTCCATTCGTATTGCAAATTGTAAACAACATAATGATTTTTGAATTGGAAAATATGGAGGGTGAAGTATTCAGGATTATCCTTAACAAAATCCATCTGAAACATTTTAATCCGTGTTTCCTTATCTACTTAGTTGTTGTAAATATTGTAAATTTTTGTATTAAGCGTGAAATATTGAAATTTTGAGCCATTAGAGTGTAAATGGAAAAGAAATTATACAATGAAACACACAATATCATAAAAAGCAAGCCGAAAGATCATATATTCATTATATTGTGTAATATTTACAATATATCGATCAAAATGGCTCTTAGGTCTATGTATGCAAGTAGAAAAAAGTGGTTAAAAGAGAGAGTTCAGTCTTCTTCTTCTTCTTCATTTGAAGATGAAGTTGTTGGCATTGCATGAAGATTGCATTCAAGAAGTATATTAGGAAGTGTTGTCATTGATGTCAATAGCAACCAGTAATCTAGAATTAAAGCAACCAGTAATGAAGCAGTAAAGAAAATGGTAATGATGCAGTGAAGATCAACCGGTAACCCTAACCAATTGAGAAGAAGAACCCTAACCGATGAAGCTTGGTGATTGGTTGTGATAATCTATGACCAAATGATGATCGGTGATGAAGATGCCACATAAGCATGTTGCACATGATGAGTTTAAAAAAGGTTTTGACACATATAGATAACCGTTTATCTTGAGAATGATCAAATTCATAGTATGAAGTGACAAACATGTGATGTGTTACAAGATTCAAAGTGCGGCAATCCAGGAGCGGTTGTAGATGCCTAGAAGAATGTAAAGTTGATTGCATGTAATCTAATGATCAAGATTGAACTGATGTGTTTGTAATCTCTATGAGAATTTTAGGGTTTGTGTTGTGTTACCGACCTAATGTATTTATTTTTAAGGTTGATGGATTGATTGAATGTGTGTTGGGAAATTTGATTAAGTGTGAAAGTGATTGTTGCCAAACCAGGAGATGTGCCTGCAGAAAGTTGTGAAGACAGATAGGAGCAGTAAAGGATCTGATTCAACAAGGAAGTGTTATTTCCAGATCAGTGAAAGAACATGTTGTTCTCTAACCATTACAGTAGTTTTAAATCCCCTCACAGGGTAAGCTCTAACAGGCTTGTTGTTGAAATCCTCTAACCAGGTGATCCATTAGCTTGGATTTGAAATCCTCCACTGAGGTTACCTTTAACCAGGTATTTGTAGTCAATCCTTTAACTGGGTAGTCCTTAACTAGATATGTTCCTAACAGAACATTATTGTATAAGCTTATAGAAAGGCTTGGCTCCTAACAAGGCAAACTTCAGTAGAATTCAAAATACTTGTGGGTATTCATCCCCAGCATGGTTTTTCCCATTTAGGTTTCCATGTGAAAAATCACTGTGTCAAATGGTGAATGATTTTGTGGATGTTTTTTTGGTATGGTTGATATGAATGATTGGTAAATGTGCATAGATAAGATATATCTAAATGATTGGAAATGATCTGAAATATGTTATTATTGGTATTAGTGAAGTGGTTTAAGGTTTTGGTCAAAGGATATTTAAGTTTCAGATCTGTTGCATTATATCACTGAAGTATTAGGTCAATCGATAAGGTTTAATAGTACAATTATAGATTTATTAAAGTGTCTAAACCATTATAATTTGTGAGTTGATTCTTAGATGAAAATAAGTTTGGTGAAAATTTAGTCTATTTTCCAACTACTGGTTCACCCCCCCTCTTAGTGGTTGACCAGATCTTTATAGTTTTATCATATTATCAGAAGGAACCATTGCTACTGGAGGAGTTGGAAGTGCAGTTGGAGCAGGAATAGGGAGGTCGTAGAAGCTGGATGAATTTTATGGAAGTGTTGTCAGATTTGGGAATAACTCTCCCTACATAGTGAAAGGTAAAGGATCCATTTCCCTAAATGGTAATAGTAGTGCTGATGATGTCTACTGGGTTGAAGGTCTGAAACAAAACCTTTTGAGTGTTGCTCAACTCAATGACAAAGGTTACCCATTAGAATTCAAGAATGGATTTTGCAAGATCTTTGGAAGCAAAGGTGAACTGATTGCAACTGGCAAACAAACCAGAGGTAACTTATTTCACTTAAACTATAAAATCAATAGTTATTTGATTGAAAAAGTAGAATATGGTTAACTTTTGCATCGAAGGTTTTTCCATGTGAACTTTGATAACATTGTAAGAGTGAGCAAGTCAAAATCAGTAAGAGGATTGACACAGTTGGACAAACCGATGAATGCTTTGTGCAAGGAATGTCAGTTAGGGAAAATGACATCCTCAACCTTCAAGAGAAAATCTTTCTGAGTTGAACATTTGCTAGATTTGGTTCATACTAACCTATGTGGACCAATGAGGACTAGTAGTATTCAAGATGATTGGTACTCCATGATATTTACTGATGGTTGTTCAAGGATTATGTGGGTCACATTCTTGAAAGACAAGACAGAAGCATTCAACAAATTTAAAGGATTCAGAGCCTTGGTTGAGAATGAAAGTGGAAGGAAGCTGAAATGTTTAAGAATTGATCAAGGTGGTGAATTTACTTTCGAGGAATTCACTAGATTCTATGAAAACAATGGGATCAAGAGGCATCTATTTGTGCCAAGGACACCACAACAGAACGGTATTGCAGAAAGGAACAATCGGTTAGTGGTTGAAGCTGCTAGGACTATGTTAATTCAAGGAGGTGTAGCTAAGACATTTTGGAGAGAAGTTGTCAGCACAGTTGTTTATACAATGAACCAGATACTAGTCAAAAGAGGTAAAGACAAAATACTCTATGAATACTGGTATGGTAGATCACCTAATGTCAATTACTTCAAAAAATTTGGTAGTAGATGTTTTATTAAAAGAAGTGATTATATTGAAAAGTTTGATTCCAAATGTGATGAAGGCATATTTCTTGGTTACTCCACCAAGAGAAAATCTTATAAGTGCTACAACAACTAGACTAAGAAGATCATTGAAAGTGTCAATGTCTGAGTACATGAATTTCCTAAAAAATCTGAAGAAACCAACAAGAAGAAGGAAGAATAAGAACCAAACACACTATTTTTGGAACCGGAATCGGTAAAGCCAGAAGTTGGAGAACTGAATATAGAAGCCCCGGCCCACTTCAACTGGAACAAGAAGTTCCAACAGAAGATGAAGAAAGTGAAGAAGAAGAAGAAGAAGAAGAACCTAAAAACCAAGATCAAGTTATTCCAAGGTATGTCAGACTCAATCACAACCCCAATCAGATTCTTGGTGACAAGGATGCAGGTGTGTTAACTAGAAGAAGGCTAAGAGAAAACTCTTGTATGATCTCCACCATTGAGCCTAGAACATTAAAAGAAGAATTTGCAGGTGAAGATTTGATCAAGGAAATGGAAGAAGAACTTGATCAGATAGAGAAGAATAATACATGGTCATTGGTACCCAGACCAGAAAACAAAAATGTAATATGCACAAAGTGGGTATTTAGAAACAAATTGAATGAAGATGGAGCAATGGTCAGGAATAAAGCCAGACTAGTATGCAAAGGATATGCACAAGAGGAAGGTGAAGATTATGGTGAGACATTTGCACCAGTAGCAAGATTGGAAGGAGTAAGGACTCTACTTACATTTGCAGCATACAAAGGATTTAAGGTATATCTTATGAATGTTAAATTAGCATTCTTAAATGGAATATTGGAAGAAGAAGCCTACATAGAACAACCAGATGGTTATGCATTAACTAAAGAAAAGGATATGGTCTGCAAGCTACATAAGGCACTATATGGTTTGAAACAAAAACCAAGAGCATGGTATGAAAGATTGCACTCTCACTTAGTAAAGATAGGTTTTCAAAGAACCAGTGAAGATAGTAACATATATCTCAAGATAGAAGGAGATAAAATACTAGTAAGTGAGGTATTTGTTGATGATATCATTTTTGGAGGTAATGATGATATGTGTCATGATTTTGCTAATGAAATGAAGAATGAATTTGAGATGTCATTGGTAGGTGAGATAAAAAAATTCATAGGTTTGCAGATCCAACAGGTGAAGGAAGGAATCTTTATTACAAAATCCAAGTATGTAAAGGAATAGATGAAAACTTTTGGAATGGGAGATTGTAAACCAGTTGGAACACCAATGGTTACAGGCTATAAATTGTCAAAGAAAGATGATTCTACACTAGTTGATGAAAAGGAATACAGATCCATGATAAGTAAGCTACATTATGTTGTCCACAACAGACCGGATATTGCTCATGCAGTAGGATTGGTTGCTAGATTTTAGAATAATATGAAGGAGTCACACATGATTGCAACCAAAAGAATTTTCAAATACTTGAAAGGCACAATAGATTATAGATTATGGTATCCATATGTAGGAGAATTTGACTTAAAAGTCTATACCGATGCAGATTGGGCAGGCAATGTTGATGACAGGAAAAGTACAACCAAAGAAGAATTTTTTCTTGGAGGCAGATTAGTGTCTTGGAGTAGCAAGAAACAGAGTTGTATATCTCAATCAATAGCAGAAGATGAGTATGTCACAGCTTACATGAATTGTACCTAAGCAATTTGGATGAAACACATATTGGAAGGTTTCAAGGTGAAGATATTAGAACTAGTAAGAATTTTTTTTGATAACACTAGTGCTATAAATATTTCTAAGAACCCGGTGTTGCATGCTAGGACAAAGCATATAGAGCTGAAGTATCATTTCCTGAGAGAGAAATTTCAAAGCAAAGATGTATCACTAGAGCATGTTTCCACTAAAGAATAGCTAGCAAATATTTTTACTAACCCTCTACCTAAGGCTACATTTGAATAACTTAGAGGTGAGTTAGAGGTTGTACCCCTACATGAAGTTAATTAAGCAAATATGGAAGACATCAATCCTGGAGCCTATTGAAAAACTTGAAGAAGGATTGGTGAAGAATGGAGCTACTCCACAGGGGGAGCAGCTAATTGCAAATCGGTGAAGCATGGATAAGAAATAGACTGGTTTACCTTCACTTTGGTATTTCTATCAAAGGGGGAGAAAAGTATATGATTGATAGCCTTATATGTTAAGGAGAGAAGAAAGATTGCAGACCAGATACTAGCTAAAGATATGAAGATACAGTTGAAGGATGGTATATGTTGAAAAATGTAAACCAGGAATACTATACCTGTGTATATGCCTTACTCTCAATCATGACAATCAATTGGTACTGACATTTGTATTGCCATCAATGCCAAAGGGGGAGAATGTTGGCATTGCATGAAGATTGCATTGAAGAAGTATATTAGGAAGTGTTGTCATTGATGTCTATAGCAACTGATAATAAAGCAGTAAAGAAACTGATAATGAAGCAGTAAAGCAACCAGTAATGAAGTAGTAAAGCAACCGGTAATGACACAGTGAAGATCAACTGGTAACCCTAACCAGTTGAGAAGCAGAACCCTAACCGATGAAGCTTGGAGATCGATTGTGATGATCTATGACCGAACGATGATTGGTGATGAAGATTCCACATAATCATGTTTCACATGATGGGTTTCGAAAAGATTTTGGTGCTTAAAGATAACTGTTTATCTTGGGAATGATCAAATGCATAGTATGAAGTGACAAACATGTGATGTGTTACAAGATTCAAAGTGCGACAATCCAAGAGCAGTTGTAGATGCCTAGAAGAATGTAAAGTTGATTGCATGTAATCTAATGATCAAGATTGAACTAATGTGTTTGTAATCTCTATGAGAGTTTTAGGTTTTGTGTTGTGTTACCAACCTAATGTATTTGTTTTTAAGGTTGATGGAATGATTGAATGTGTGTTGGAAATTTTGATTAAGTGTGAAAGTGATTGTTTTCAAACCAGGAGGTGTGTCTGTAGAATGATGTAAAGGCGGATAGGAGCGGTAAAGGATCTGATTCAACAAGGAAGTGTTATTTCCAAATCGGTCAAAGAGCCTATTGTTCTCTAACCATTACAGCAGTTTGAAATCCCCTCACAGGGTAAGCTCTAATAGGCTTGTTGTTGAAATCCTCTAGCAAAATGATCCATTAGCTTGGATTTGAAATCCTCCATTGAGGTTACCTTTAATAGGGTATTACCTTTAACGGGGTATCTATAGTCAATCCCTTAATTGAGTGGTCCTTAAATGGATTTGTTCCTACGAGAACATTATTGTATAAGCTTCTAACAAGGCTTGGCTCCTAATAGGGAGAACTTCAGAAGAGTTCCAAATACTTGTGGGTATTCATCCCCAACATGGTTTTTCCCATTTGGGTTTCCACATAAAAAAATCATTGTGCCAAGTGGTGAATGATTTTGTGCATGTGTGTTTGGTATGGTTGATATGAATGATTGGTAAATGTGCATAGATATATCTAAATGATTGGAAATGATCTAAAATATGTTATTATTGGTATTAGTGAAGTGGTTTAAGGTTTTGGTCAAAGGATATTTAAGTTTCAGATATGTTGCATTATATCACTGAAGTATTAGATCAGCTGGTAAGGTTTAACAATGCAGCTACAGATTTGTTAAAGTGTCTAAACTAGTAAACTTTGTGAGTTGATTCTTAGATGAAAATAAGTTTGGTGAAAATTTAGTCTATTTTCCAACTACAGATTCACCCCCCCCCTCTCAGTGGTTGACCGGATCTTTATAGTTTCATCATATTATTAGAAGGAGCCATTGGTGCTAGAGGAGTTAGAAGTGTAGTTGGAGCAAGAATAGGCAGAGCCATGAGGTCGTAGAAGCTGGTGTACCACTTTGCACCATAGATTGGCACAATGTTTATGATTCTCATAAGGAAGTGGCAGGGACTGGATGACTTCACTCAATGAGGATCCATTGTGGTTGTGTAGAACCCAATGAGAAAGAGAAGCCAAACCACCACCTCACCACGATTGTTATAGTGTGTCGAAGGTCAGAGGCAGTTGGTATGTCTAGACCTATCACTATCGTATGCACAACTTCTTTAAGCCCACCCAAATAGTTCTTTAGAAATAGTTCTTCAATAAGCTGAATAATTTGAGCCTTGGGTTCATCGAGATCTAGAAAAGAAGCCACAAACTAAGAAATAATATCAGTATTCACCTTATACCTATCTACCCTAGTGACAAAATCCTCATCCAAAACCCATTTAATGCCATCACGAGTGTATGCTTCATTTTGGTTATTCACAAAAGGTGATTCTCAATGATTTCCCCTAAAAAAGACAACCATGGCTTCTTGGTCACTAGCCTAATCAGAATGCCTATGATCATTTCCCCTTGATAAAAAACTCATTGAGTATGATTTGGGCAGTTGTAACCTATAGCTAATTTATAGACCAAGCTCAAAGATCTAGGTGGTAATAGTACAAGATGTCGTCAGAATGAAAATATGAGAATCTGACTTAAATCAAGTGTCCAACATGTGAAATGATTTGGAAAATAGCAATGAGTTGGTGGCAGCAGCCTTGGAAAATGTCAAATTTTTGGCCAAATGCCAAGTGTTCTACTATAGGATTTATGAAATGCATCAAACTCAAGAAAATCAAGCAATAAAGCCTCATGTAAAGTCACTTTGCATGTTGCTTTTAATACAAGGCATATGAAAAAGGCCCATACTTACCATTTGCATGCACAATCCCTTAAAAGGTGGCTCTCAAAGGTGGAATGATCATTTACTATAGTTAGGTGGCATCTTTTCATCAATTGTGAATTAATTGTGCATGAAAGTATTAGTTATCAACATGCCTATGGTAAAGTACATAAACTACCTGGTTAAACTCAAAGCAAGTAAAAGGTTAAATTAAAAATAACAGAAAACTAAGTGTCAAGCATTGGGTTTCAAAGAAATATAGTGAGATTGCAAAGATAAGTGAAGAGATTACCAAGCACGATGGATCACAGTCATAAAAGAAAAACCAGTATGACTACAGGAGCTTCAGCTAGTGGGGAAATGGTAGGGCCATCTACTCCAATGATTGTGGTTGGCATCTTCGGAGAAATGTCTTGTGCTTCTGCTAAGATGTCATGTAAACCAGTATATCCTAACACAAAGGAAACTTTGAAGGTAACACACAAGAACCCAATCTTGTTAAAAGGTGAGTCTGACAAAATTCATGACCTTGAATTATTCTCAAACCCAAAGACCCTTCGAGAAGGCACCTGCACACAGATGCTAGAAAAATTGAAGAAAAAGGATATTGTGTCTTTGGGGTACATGCTCTAGCATTGTGGTCTTTCATAATACATGGTTTTGTCAGTTCATCATTGTCCAGAGTTGATAGATGCATGCGCTCTAAATTTCAAAGTGAATGTAGGAATAGACGCTATTAGGGATATGTTGTGCATTCTTATCTTTTCAACAAAGGTCAAAATATTCAGTAGAAAGAGGACGGAGACTTACTAGTCCACCCGAACTAAAGCCATTAGTATTTGTAATCATGAGTTGAAAAGAGGTAAAGGTGAGGCCCAGTTACCCAAGTTTCCCATAGTCCTAAAGGATTGTAATCAATATTTGAAAGATATTTTCTCTATGCTAGAGTTCATTTGCAGCTTTGACCATGACCAGGAGGTGCATGAGTTCTAGATGGGTTTGATTTTCAAGATTATAAAACATAAAGGTATTTTTTGGTATGACTTCGCAAACATAATTGCAAAAGCCTGATAACTAGGGAGTTGAAGAACTATGACAAAGAGTATAAAATTAGGTATGATTATCTTCTGGCTCATATTTTTTTACATCAAAATATAGACTTCTTCAATTAGTATATGCAAATATTGGTCATTGATGAGAAAAATTGTAAAAAACCTATCTCAACCTGGACCCTCATCCTCTCCGCTACCCATGATTATTATACTTTTTCTTATCAATTCCTAACCCTCATCCTAGAGAACTTCAGAAGAGAAGAATACCACACCAAAATTTCTAAAGAATAGGTTAAATGGATGCTAAATAGTAAACCCACATGTGACTAGTTCCTAGGGGTAGATTTCATAGTCATCAGAATGCATGGTTTCTCTAAGGAACCTTTTCTAGTCCCAACCTACCTAAAAATTAGGATCCTTGCAATAGAAATGTTTAGACATCTTTTAGTTTTAGACAAGTTACATAGAGAAAGGAGGCATAAAAAATGGTATTTATGAGTATCTGTTGGTTTTAGGATCGATTACCCTAGAGAAATGAGGAGAAAAGAGTTTATTGGTGAGTAAATTGGCTCGTCTAGGCCTAGTTTATATAGATGACAAATGGAATTATGATCCCTATGACTTCCTATCAACTTTCAAGATTAAAATGACTCATATTTCCCAACCCTATTGGTAAACATGATGAAATCAATGGGTAAATAAACCCGACATACATGTGGACCCTAACCTCATTTTAGCATCCCAGGTAGAGAAACCACCTTGGCTATCTTTTTATTTGGTTTTAGCGTGAATGGACCCTGCCAATAAAATAGGTGAAGAACTTTGATGTCTAGACTTTCTGATAGGAAATTCAAGACCTAAATTTTGGCTTTTAGGGTCATCCTTTGGATGATAGATTTTATGATATATGAAATAAAGAGCATGATGACACTGATAATGATGAAGAAGAGAAATAAGCATCTGATGAGTAGGAAATGAAGGGGAAGAAGCTGGAGATTGGGTTTGTAACAAAGCCTTTAGTAGTTGATGAATATCCAGCAATCTGGCAACCGCGCACCCAAAATTACAAAAAGAGATCCCAAACTACATAGTAGCCTCAAAAGATTGCTGAAATTAGCAACTCATTTCCTCGGAAGAAACAAAAGACAAGTAGCACCCAAGAGAAAGCTACAAAATAAGTGGTTGTTTCAGCTCTAGCTTCAACTACCCCTACAGTTCAGGTATGTTTTTCTCCCCCTCTTCTTTCTTTTAAGTCTTTAGATAGTCCATTAGTTCACAACCTCATGTCCCTTTAGTTGGTGTTAGTGCCCCAACTTTGATTTCTATCCCCATGGGAAGTTGTGCTCAAATTTTTGACCCTATCCCTGTGTTTGGTTTAGTTATTACACCTTTGTGAGTGGTCCTGTCGTTTGTTGTTTTGTCCATCATGCCCTTTGTCACAGCAACCAATGCTCGAATAGTGTCCACCCCTACTTCACAATTAATTGTGGCCAATATATCTCCTCTATCCTTTGTGTCTATTTTAAGCATTATTCCTCCTCTTGTATCTGTGGGACAGCTACAAAATATTCCCCCATTTTCCCCTTCAGTGCTAAGTTTCCTAAGATAAGAACAGTTCAAGCCCTCTGTAGTCTTGATTCCTTTTTCCCTTCTTGTTGGATTTCCTTTCACAAGCCAACATATCGAGTATCCTTCTAACTTCAAAAATCAGTTTGATGCAATGAGGATGACACAAGAAAAATGAGCACAAAAGAGAAGAAAAAGATGCAACTAGGCATGTCGTTCCATGCATAAAAACAATTTTCAATGAAACACATCAACCTATTATGTTTGCATCTAAGATTCCTAAAGTAGTAAAGCTAGAACGACAAATGTAGCCAGATGACTACATAGTTCATGCAGTAGGAATCAATCTGAGCTAGGTCTGGCCACAAGATAAAGTGGAGCTTATGGAGGAAACACAAAAGCTAGTGATTACAGATTTCCTTAAGCTCATTCATCACCTAGAGAAGAGAGAAAATGAACTGAGGAATGTGAAGGATACTTTTGACCTCTTGAAGGAAAATAAAAAAGTGAAAGATGCAGAGATTGTCCGGCTATTAGAAGATTTGCAGGGGAAGACCCTCACTATTTCTCGGCAAGGACAAGAATAAAAGGCTAAGCTCCAAGAAAATTTGAACAAGCTTACAACCCAAATTCAAAAGGATCAGCAAAAAAAGGAAGACCTATCCAAAAGGCTTCATGAAAAAGATGAGGAGCTAGTGCAGATATAGACGAGCCTCTTATATGAAACCCACATCCAAATGGACTTACAGAATATGACTACAAAAAGAAACTTGGTCCAACAAGTGATAAAAAAACTACAAGTCCTATTGGCTGAGGAGAAGCAAGCAAAGGAATTGGTGGATAACTAATTGCATGAAAATCTCAATGAGCTTGCTCAAGTAAATCATGAACATGCAACCTCCATGAATTTGCAAGTGCAAATGCAATAGGAACTTCAAGACCAACAAGAAAAATTTGACAAAGAGCTCCATAAAGCTCAGGTTTTCTATGAAAAAGAGCAAGAGGCCAAAGCGGAAGCAAAGAGAGCTCTCCAAGAAAAAGTCTCTGAACTTAATTCCTTACAATAGTAAATCTCTATTTCTAAAAAGAAAATTGAGGGATTGATGGTGGAGGTGATGGAAAAAGAGGTGCAAATTAGCTTGCTTCAGGAACCAAATACATTTGTTTCTCCTCAAGTTGATTTCACTCCTATACTACAACAACTCTATATCTCATGATGGGAAAATCAAAATAGTTATCGTCTCCCTCTAGAAACCCTTTAAGTTTGTTGTAGATGTCCAAAATATAGGTGCGGAAGTAGGGAGCATAGTGGATCAAACCCTGTAGACCATTGGTGTCTGAATCTAAGCTGTTGATTGGAAAATTGTATACAATCTCAAACCATATTCTCCTAGTAGTGGAAATAGGAGATCATAGATCAGCTGCTTGAAAATCTATTGAATTTATTAATTGCAATAGAGTAGCTTTGAGTGCAAAAGAGTGTTTAAATACATTAATGGCTAACACCACTCATATAAGGAGGCAGTTTGAACAATTTATGGAAATGGGTCTTCCATCTCCTTTTCTTATTGATGGCTTGGAAGCTTCTGAAGAGAAAATAATGTATCTCTTGGAGAAATGTCAATATGATCAGTCTCTCTTTCAATCACTTGCACTGATTCGCAATGCCTCTGATATCAAAAATAACATTCACATTTTAGCTCAACTCAACTTTCACCTTGAACAACCATTCGTGATGTTGAGTGATTTGTCCTTCAAGGAGATGATCAAATTAGATCAAACATATGAACATCTGCAAGCCCAAACATAGCCTTTGGATGAAGAGTGGTTTCATCTGCAAGCTTCACTCTCCCGACTCCGAAGTCCTTTTTTCTTAGTTTCAATCTCATTTATGAACTAGAATTTTGAGGTTCCTTTATCCGTAGATGAAATGCCCAATTGAGTTGCCAGAAGAAGTTGTGGATAAAAAATCCATAGCCTCCCTTTGGGCCCTTTTCTTGTTAAATTTTTTATGCCCCAGCTTATTTAAATCCTTTCCTCCACTTTTGACACATGTCAATAGGGTACATTTTCAGAACAGTGCCCTTTTCTTAACCTCACAAAACACTGCTAGGCCACCACATGTCTCTTCCCTGCACTCTTGTTTGGGCCTTTGAATTAAATGAATCCTTCATATCGAGCTTGCCACATGTCGCATCGGTGGGGTTTTCTTGAGAAAGGAAAGCGAGAGTCACCAAGAAGTTTTTCCAACTCACCACATGTCTCACCCACGAGTCTTTCAAGAGGAAGTAAAAGACAAGGAGAGTCTCTAAATTATCACCATGCGTAGCTACAACCAAGAAATCAGCCATGTGTTGACAATTAAAATGCCTAGGATTATAACGACTCAAAGAATAATTAGAGGCATGATCTAGTGCCAAGTATCCACTTAGGAAATTATGTAGGCTGATACAGAGAACTAGTTTGTTAAGGCAGTTAGACTGAAATAATGATTCAAAGTGATGGGCAATGCTTATGAAGAAGGACAAGATAGCATTTTGAATATGGACAACCACATGGACATGAGGAGGAATCTTTTTCTATTTCCTTGGTTATCTCGATTTGTAATAGGGGGGCTATAAAAGGCCAATTGATATCAATTTTAAGGGGTTCATTCATAAAATATTTTTTTAGTTGTACTCAAACTTTAATATTTCTCAGTTTATGCAAATAGGCACGTAGACTGTGCCAATTTCTAGCCTTTTTTTTTTGTTTATTTAAATTCATGTTAAACTATGTTTTATGTCATTTTGAGTAAGAACTAAAAAATCTATAATCTATGAAGTCTTTTGAGATTTTAATATAACTTCTACTAGTTGAATCATGTTTGATACTCTTTCAATTCAGTGATGTTGTTTTGGAATCATATTATTCTTATAATGAGCTTGTGAGATGAATGTGTTTTGATTAGCATACTATTATCGATCCTTTATCTATGCATTCATGTATGGTTCTCTATGCTCAGAAAATGTTTTAATTTGTTAAATCTCTAGCATATCGCCTAAGTTTAGGTAATTTTTAGTTTTATCTCTTTCCCCTTTTCCCTCATGTAATGAAGAGTCAACTTCTAAAATCTTGGAGGTCTTTCAGCGAAGCGCAATAGGTTCCCCAATCATTGAACTTCTTGTAAGGTTGTCTTGAAAGAAATTTTAGGAATCAACATGACCCATTATTTTTAAAAATTAAGTTGAATATCAAAATATACACATGTATACCCATAAAATAAGCTGTAAATAAAAAATTGAAAAGGTGCATATGATGCTAAAATTTGGTTGTTTAAATTTTGTACTGTATTAATAAATATACTTTTTATTTCCCAAAATTAAGGATTCCTTTAAACCTCTTCTATAAAAATCACATAATTTGAACTAAAATTAAATACAAGTCACCCAATGACTTAAGATCCTAGAATCGCCTACAAAACCAATCATAGCCTTTCATAAGAGAGTAGAGATAAAATAATATTATTTTATTATGGATCAATAATGATGCATTGATCAAATAGATTAACGAGGAAAGAGAATAAGTGTGTTAGAGAATTTTAACTTGCTATGGTTTTTTTTTTTTTCAGTTCATTTAGTGGTGCTTTTGTGCTTCTAGTTGCTCTAGTTGTGCATCTAGTTTAGCTAGAGTTGAGTTTTTTTTAGCTCCTCATGCTTTCACTTTAGTTCTCCTATTTTTGTCTTAGGACATCTTTGTGCTTTACTTATAAGCACCTCATTGAAAAAATGCAATTCATTTTGTAATCTTTTCTTTTGATGAATATGGAATATTTTTCTTGCTAGTCTCATTTGTGGAAGGTGTCCTAGTTTGTTGTTTGATCTTGTAGGCTTGTCTTGTAAAATTCAACATGGTATTAAATTTCAATCTTTACCTCAACAAAGTGGACATATTATTATGACATGTGTGACAATCATACAGCATGATTAAAAAGGAGATAAGAGTCATAAGTTATCCCTATGTAAAATTAACTAACAAGTGTGAATAGGAACTAGGAGGCGAACCAATTAGATAATATCATTTTCACACCAACATCCCACTTTAAATGAAACATAGGGGAAAATAAAAAATTTAAGGATGAAAATATGCATAGATGATGGGTTCTAGATACAAGGTCATATTAACTACCCATTAAAAAAATATCTCTCACAAAAAAGTAAAGAGAAAAAATCAGTAGGAAAAAACCCCTCTCTAAAAGAGTTGATGTAATAAAATAAGCATGTACAAGTGATAGAATGAGGAATATACAATACCACCAAAGGAATATATCCATAAAAATGTATAGCATATGTATATGGTGAAAATGGATAACAATAATAACAAAATTGAAAGGCTAAATGAATTCAACCACCAAACCCTAGCCTAACAACAACAAAGATCCACCATAACATATGAAGATTACCTAAGACAATGCAAATCACATGAAATCACAAAGATTATACCATCACATGTCCAATAGGGTTTTGATCTCCATTCTTCCTATCTCCATTGATCTTGCTTGATATATTTGCTCTCAGATTTTATGTGCACAAGAGCTCAACAAAGAACAGAATGTGGTTGCAAGTAGGATCGTAGTGTAGTCAAAATGATCATTAGGGTTTGATAATGAAGGAAGCATCTCCTTAAATAGAAGACACAATATGAAATGGAGGGATAAGATTGAGAGGTGTAAAAAGGAGGTCGGCTAGGATTAGAGGGTAGGTAAAAGAAATAATAAAAATAATGAAAGAGGTAGGTAGTGTAGGAATTAAGAGATGAATGACATGTGTCATGTGTAGAAAAAGATAATGAATTAATTAAATAAATAAAGATTTATTTAATTAATGGAAGAAATGGGATCAATTAAATAAATAAAATATTTATTTAATTTAAGAAAAGGATAATTTAAATAAATAAATGTATTTATTTAAATGAGAAATAAGGCTAGAAGAGGATAAATGAATTAATTAAATAAATAAAGATTTATTTAATTAATAGAAGAATTAGGCTTAAATAATTAAATAAATAAAATATTTATTTAATTAGATTGGACAATTTTGGGTGTCTACATTTTGCCCCTCTTTGAGACAATGTGGCTTGTCACGTTGTTTCAAAGAAGATAATGTGAGCTGATACAGAGTTGCCCCAGGATGGGAATGATATGCCCCCTCGAGAGATTGGATGAAAATGTATAGAAAGATTGCAAATAATCTCTCGATAAGAAAGAAAGGCTAGAATGGACTGACCAAATAAAGTGACAAAGTCATGGGATGAGGAAGACTGACTCGGGAAATGAAGGCTAAGGCTAGGGTAGGCTATAAGATAGACCACGGGCAAAAGACATCCTCATTGTCATCTACACCTTCACGAGATCAAAGTGCAGAGCAAGAAAAGAGCAGCAGTAGTCAGCAGCGATGGGTTTCATGCACAGATTCGACCGCGTTCGACGATTTCAGAGGCCAACAGAGGCAGGAGAGCCGGTGAGTACCACCAAACCTCCTCGTACTTTGACGTATTTATTTTTGTCATTAATGCATGCTAGTTAGAGCAATAAATGTGCTTAGGAATAGGGTACCAAAAAGTCTAAAATCGTGTAACCGCGTCTGCATCGGTGTCAGGCGTGTCTGTGTTGTTGCCAGGCACGTCTGTGTCTGGAACCGCGTCTATGTCAAATGCGGGCGCGTTTATGTCATGCAGAGGCATTTGTGTTTCAAAGTTGCGTTTATGAAAAATATAGGCACGTTTATGTCATACAAGCACGTCTGTGTTGTTTAGGCATGCTTGTGAAGTCTATAGGCGCGTTTATGTCAGAAAATGCAAGGTTGTGTCTTCTAGGTCAAATCGGCAGTTCTGTGATGAACATACGCTGTCGATTGGATAAGCTGCTAAGAGGATACACTCAAGCAGGTCCTCTAGAAAGACTAGGATAGATCAAGGCACTTTGTGATGAACAGTGAGCACCAAGATAGAGTACTTTGTGATGAACAGGGAGTACCCAAAGTATGAGCAGCACTTTGTGATGAACAGGGAGTGCAAATGTGAGTAACACTTTGTGATGAATAGGGAGTGTCACACATGTAGTACTTTGTGATGAACAGGGAGTACCACTAGGATAAATAGCAACACTTTGTGATGAACAGTGAGTGTCACTAGGGTAAATAGCCATATGCATTTAGATAGCGAGTAGCATTTTGTGATAAACAGTGAATGCCACTATAACTGACATGATTGAGTTGTTTGACTGCAGGAGTATTTGCCGATGCTAGAGTCACGGGAGAGATACCCATCAACGCAGAGGTTGCGACCTAAGTTGTCGCTCAAGGACAGAGCTGCCATCGAGGAGATGGGCTTGAGACATGTGCTATATGTGCCTGAGTTTCGGGCAAACATGGGGCTGTTGACTGCACTTGCCGAGAGATGGCATTCTGAGACATGCACTTTCCATTTGCTGATGGGTGAGATGACAGTCACCCTTGAGGATGTCTACAGGATTCTGCATATACCGATTGATGGAGATTTGATTCCATATGATCGTGATGGAGATAGGGAGGCATTGAGACGGGTGTTTCAGGATCCCGGCCTAGAGATGAGGGCAGGACATGTGGCATGGGACACCATGACAGCCATAGGGTTAGCATTGCCAGCTGTGATCGGAGGAGCTATCAGTGGGTTCTTGTGTCCGGATAGGGCAACACGGGGATTGGCAGTGGGCTAGGGTGGAGCATTGGAGACACTGGTGATGCAGCACACTAGATATGCTTGGGGACCATGTGTGTTGGCCCACTTATATTATGAGCTTCACTAGTTTGTATACCATGGGTCAGTGGAATTGGGCTGCGGGGTGACACTACTGCAAGTTTGGGCCTATGAGCATCTGCCAATTACTCGACCGATACGCTTCAGGGGTAGAGGTCATGGACGTAGCTTTGTTCATTTATATGACATGATCACCTCGCAGCCGCGGATTGGCAAGTTAGAGCATTGGCGGCGAGTGATAGATGACATTGATGTAGTCATCTGGAGACCATATCTAGGATGCAAGGAGTGGGAGGATGACGTAGTGGACCTACCCTACACCTTCCAGAGCAGGTACCTGATTGGGTGGATGCCCTATATATTAGAGAGATAGCTGGTGGACAGGGTATGCAGGCAGTATGGCAGGATCCAGAGGATGCCACGAGGCTCGGGTATGTATGCCCGTACTGTAGCGTAGAAATTAGGAATCATCAAAACAAGTAGATCAACCAATCAAAACACAAGACATGCTAGCTCAATCAAAAGAACTCTCATTGAAATGAACCTAATTCCAAAGCACATTCAATAGAGGCACAAAAACAAAGCATTTAAAAGAAAATGTCATGCAAACCATATAACAATTCAGATGCTTCTTCCATGCGGCTCCATTGTTGTTCTTTCCTCTTCAATGGGTTTGTGGATCTCACCTACAAGTGCTCACACAATTGAAAGAAAAAAGCTCAAGAGTACTAGAAACAAAAATTCGGTAGTTTGATAGAAATTCGGGATTAAGAATCAAGGGGTTTGATTGAAGAAATTCATCCAATTTATAGAAGAATTGGAGAGATGACAAGATTAGCATGATTCAATTCAAATGGAAATTGCAAATCAATATGACAAATTATGAGAAATTATGCACTTTCCATGCACAATTTGATTGATTGTTAGTTGATGACAAATTATGACACATTCTATGTCAAAATTGATTGATTGTCAATTATGACAATTTATGACAAATTGAAATGTCATTCCCATAAAATTAGGAGATGAAATAGGAGGGAAAAGAAATTAGAAATTAAGGAAATAGGAAATTGAAATTGATGACAAATTAGGAATTTAGAAATTGAAGGAAAATTAGAATTTAGAGAATTAATCAATAATTTTTCATTTATTAATTAATTCACTCACAAAGAGGAATAATTAGCCAATTAAATGAATATTTAATTGTAATGAAGAAACTTAGGATTAATAAATAATTTAGTAATCCTAGAGGAAGAAATGGCAAATTAGGTTAAATGAATAAACCATAAAACCCTAGAAGACGAATTAGAAATGCGAAAATGACAATTACGTCTTGATTGAAGATAATTAATGTCATGATTTTGAATTGATAAATGACCAATACGACAAAATGATTTGATCGATAAACGCACCAATTGACGAGGAACAATGACAAATTGATCCAAATTGACATAATTGAGACAGACAATTATCGATAGCGAAATAATCGCAAAATGACAAAATTGACAAGAGGACGAGGATCGATGATAAAATAGATTGCAAGACGACAAGATTGGAAATGACCACGATTGATGACAAATCGATCGCAAAAATGACAAGATTGCACATGACAGCGATCGATGACAAATCGATCGTTAAAATGACAAGATTTAAGGATTGATGATACGATTGATAAGATTGATAGAAGGACAAAACCCTAGTTAGGATTGACGATGTCCAGAATGATAAGATTGAATACGCACATTGATGCGATAGGATAAGATTGATCAAAATCATGACTGGATAATGTTGTCGACAAGACCAAATTCAAGGATGAGATGATTGAAGAATGTAGAAGAATGACTCGATGTTTGCAAATGATAAAGACCAAGTGCGAATCATAGGAGAAATGTTAATGCGACGCAAAAAACCTAAAATGAGGCAATGCGCAAATGTTAAAGTATGACTTCGCAAGCGTTTGACCATTTTTTGGGTGTCTACATTTTGCCCCTCTTTGAGACAATGCAATTTTAAGCGTTGTTTCAAAGAACAATAATGAAAATGCCCCAGACAATGACAATGACATATGCATGCCCCCTCGAGGAATTGGCCGAAAACATGCAGAAAAGAGGCCAATTGATCGATAAGAATGATAGAAAATGATAGGATCAAATGGACTGCCAAGATTAACGGAAGAAATGTTAGTAAGAAGAAATTAGATAGAGGATAGTGAGAGATGAAAGAAAAACTTGCTTTCAGTAATGCACTTTGTAGGTGAGAACCTTTATTTTTATGTAGCAAAATGGATGCGTAGCATCATGGCATTGAAGGCCAGAGCTGAAATGCAACCCTTTTTGCGAAAGATAGACACATCGCAGACAAACAACAATCACAATCAAAAAAAAGAAAAGGACCATGAGCCATCCCAGTCACTCTAAATCACTCAGTGACATCATCGAGTAACATAGGAACATGATCGAAGATAAATCAATAAATGATAAGATGCACAAATTCAAGCAAATCAAACAAACATTTGGATCTTTATTGTCAAAAGTTGAAAGTGCTGATAGGACGATCATGCTGTCTGGTTTCAGGAAATGTGATACCCCGTCTAAGACAGGACACAGTCTGGTTTCGAGTATACCACACCCTGTATAAGACCCATGATAGTGTGACAAGGACAAATGATTTGGATGCTTATATTCGATTGATAAGACAATTTGGATCAGTTTGAATATTTGATTTTATTGAAAAGGTTCATCTATTTATGCATGATTTCATTAAAGCACGATGTTGGATTGCGAGTATGCTCAGTGATCTGTCAATGCATAAAGGGAATACTTTATTGCAAAATGCGTGTTTTTGTGTTTGTTTTCGAGTTTTACAATTTTTTTTGTGTTCATTTTTTTCAGGACTTTATATGATTTTTATGGATTTTTTCAGGACATTTTTGAAATTTTTAGGAGTTTTTCATGACATTTTTCAATTTTTATGACTTTTTTCATGACATTTTTCAATTTTTATGAGATTTTTTCAGGACTTTTTTCAATTTTTAATACTTTTTTCAGGACATTTTTCAATTTTTATGACTTTTTTAGAGATTTTGCCCCCAGTGTCTAGCAAGGAAAGGAATATGAATAAATAGGTTGCTGAAATGTTGGTGGATAGAAGGAAGATAAAGGCCTTTTATTATGGAGACAATACGGATGCAAGTTTCAAGGGCTATGGCGTGATGGGACAAGAGACTGGATATGATAATGTAAAGCAGGAACATGGAATGAGGGACATGTCAAGAGGTTTTTGAAACCATGTTTAAATTTTGCATTTCACATCCTTACGTCAGATCAAGATCAAGGAATGAAAAAGAGTGTATGGATAGTGATAAGATATGGATAGGATAAGCAAGACCAAAAATGGATAAGGGACATGGTCTAAAGGTCAGGATTGGCTATGGGATAATGGTAGAAAGTTGCAATAAGCCAGGGAATATGGATGAAAGGTTGTAATAAGAAAATGGATAAAGACCAAAAGCTATGATGGACTAAAAGCTGCAAACAAGATGCATGATGCTCATGACGATCCTCAGCCTTGTCAAGATCAAAGGTGGAAAGAGAAACTGGACATGAGGGAGAATAGGATATGAAGGGTAATGATATGGTGTGATAGGATAATGAAGGGCAATAGGATATGAAGGAGGAAACCTGCCCCCAAGTGTAGTGTGCAAGAAGTTCATAAATTACGCATGATGCCTGTTTGCCAGGTTTTCATCACGGTACTTGCCCAAGGCGCCTGTTTGCCAGGTTTTCACCAGTGGACGAATTATTTTTCTTTACTTTTTTCTTCTTTTGACTTTTTTTTTTCACTTTTTTCACTTTTTTTGTATTTTTTTTTTTTGCTTTTTGATTTTTTGCTTTGTTTGTATTTTGACTTTTTCAAGAGAAGATGGACACATGATAGGGGATGCAAGAAGGACTCAAACATCTTGAAATAAATGGATCATGACCTTTAAAAGTATGCTCAAAGACGTTGGTAGGATAAGGACATGGAAAATGAGATAAAACTAAGGCAAGGATTTATGCAAAGGATTGGATCAAAGGGATCGAAGGATGGAAAATATGCATTGGATAATAGGTAGGGTATTGGAAGAATTGGGCTTCAATGGATGGAAATGAAGGCAAGATCGACATTGGCACACACCTTGAGGGGTGATGGACTGATGGAGGAAAAATGTATTTTGGATATTGAGATTTTGATGAAGGAAAGGCTATGGATTTTGGGACATAAGGGCCCAAAACGGATGAAGGAGGTGATGGAGAAATAGACTTGGAAGGTTTGGATGGAGGAATAGCAATTTTGGATGCCAAGTTTGATGTTTCTCTTTGTGCTTCAAGGAGCTTCTTGGGGATCCACATGGTTTTTGATTTTTCATGCTTTTGTGGTTCCTTGGAGTGCATTGCTTGCACAAGGGATTTAGGAACCCATATATATTTTGACTTTGCTTTATTTTGCTCAGTGGGCCTTTGTGGCCTTTTGTATTTTTCTTTTTCTTTATAGATCATATTGTTCTTTGTTTTGACATGTCGATTAGATTGGACATGTTGATCTTTGAATACATGTGGATTGCTAGACTTACGACTTTTATGCTTGGCATCCAAATTGCTTGGAGGGGGAAAGGAATGAATGGATGGATATGAATGAAATGGAGGCATGTGGGATGGATGGAAGGTTCTCCAAGATGTGTGTCTTTGCTGATGTTCTTAGGAATCATCAAAACAAGTAGATCAATCAATCAAAACACAAGACATGCTAGCTCAATCAAAAGAACTCTCATTGAAATGAACCTAATTCCAAAGCACATTCAATAGAGGCACAAAAACAAAGCATTTAAAAGAAAATGTCATGCAAACCATATAACAATTCGGATGCTTCTTCCATGCGGCTCCATTGTTGTTCTTTCCTCTTCGATGGGTTTGTGGATCTCACCTACAAGTGCTCACACAATTGAAAGCAAAAAGCTCAAGAGTACTAGAAACGAAAATTCGGTAGTTTGATAGAAATTCGGGATTAAGAATCAAGGGGTTTGATTGAAGAAATTCATCCAATTTATAGAAGAATTGGAGAGATGACAAGATTGGCATGATTCAATTCAAATGGAAATTGCAAATCAATATGACAAATTGTGACAAATTATGCACTTTCCATGCACAATTTGATTGATTGTTAATTGATGACAAATTATGACACATTCTATGTCAAAATTGATTGATTGTCAATTATGACAATTTATGACAAATTGAAATGTCATTCCCATAAAATTAGGAGATGAAATAGGAGGGAAAAGAAATTAGAAATTAAGAAAATAGGAAATTGAAATTGATGACAAATTAGGAATTTAGAAATTGAAGGAAAATTAGAATTTAGTGAATTAATCAATAATTTTTCATTTATTAATTAATTCACTCACAAAGAGGAATAATTAGCCAATTAAATGAATATTTAATTGTAATGAGGAAACTTAGGATTAATAAATAATTTAGTAATCCTAGAGGAAGAAATGGCAAATTAGGTTAAATGAATAAACCATAAAACCCTAGAAGACGAATTAGAAATGCGAAAATGACAATTAGGTCTTGATTGAAGATAATTAATCTCATGATTTTGAATTGATAAATGACCAATGCGACAAAATGATTTGATCGATAAATGTGCCAATTGACGAGGAACAATGACAAATTGATCCAAATTGACATAATTGAGACAGACAATGATCGATAGCGAAATAATCGCAAAATGACAAAATTGACAAGAGGACGAGGATCGATGATAAAATAGATTGCAAGACGACAAGATTGGAAATGACCACGATTGATGACAAATCGATCGCAAAAATGACAAGATTGCACATGACAGCGATCGATGACAAATCGATCGTTAAAATGACAAGATTGATAGAAGGACAAAACCCTAGTTAGGATTGACGATGTCCAGAATGATAAGATTGAATACGCACATTGATGCAATAGGATAAGATTGATCAAAATCATGACTAGATAATGTTGTCGACAAGACCAAATTCGAGGACGAGATGATTGAAGAATGTAGAAGAATGACTCGATGTTCGCAAATGATAAAGACCAAGTGCGAATCATAGGAGAAATGTTAATGCGACGCAAAAAACCTAAAATGAGGCAATGCGCAAATGTTAAAGTATGACTTCGCAAGCGTTTGACCATTTTTTGGGTGTCTACATTTTGCCCCTCTTTGAGACAATGCGATTTTAAGCGTTGTTTCAAAGAACAATAATGAAAATGCCCCAGACAATGACAATGACATATGCATGCCCCCTCGAGGAATTGGCCGAAAACATGCAGAAAAGAGGCCAATTGATCGATAAGAATGATAGAAAATGATAGGATCAAATGGACTGCCAAGATTGACGGAAGAAATGTTAGTAAGAAGAAATTAGACAGAGGATAGTGAGAGATGAAAGAAAAACTTTCTTTCAGTAATGCACTTTATAGGTGAGAACCTTTATTTTTATGTAGCAAAATGGATGCGTAGCATCATGGCATTGAAGGCCAGAGCTGAAATGCAACCCTTTTTGTGAAAGACAGACACATCGCAGACAAACAACAATCACAATCAAAAAAAAGAAAAGGACCATGAGCCATCCCGGTCACTCTAAATCACTCAGTGACATCATCGAGCAACATAGGAACATGATCGAAGATAAATCAATAAATGATAAGATGCACAAATTCAAGCAAATCAAACAAACATCTGGATCTTTATTGTCAAAAGTTGAAAGTGTTGATAGGATGATCATGCTGTCTGGTTTTAGGAAATGTGATACCCCATCTAAGACAGGACACAGTCTGGTTTCGAGTATACCACACCCTATATAAGACCCATGATAGTGTGACAAGGACAAATGATTTGGATGCTAATATTCGATTGATAAGACAATTTGGATCAGTTTGAATATTTGATTTTATTGAAAAGGTTCATCTATTTATGCACGATTTCATTAAAGCACGATGTTGGATTGCGAGTATGCTCAGTGATCTGTCGATGCATAAAGGGAATACTTTATTGCAAAATGCGTGTTTTTGTGTTTGTTTTCGAGTTTTACAATTTTTTTTGTGTTCATTTTTTTCAGGACTTTATATGATTTTTATGGATTTTTTCAGGACATTTTTGAAATTTTTAGGAGTTTTTCATGACATTTTTCAATTTTTATGACTTTTTTCATGACATTTTTCAATTTTTATGAGATTTTTTCAGGACTTTTTTCAATTTTTAAGACTTTTTTCAGGACAGTTTTCAATTTTTATGACTTTTTTAGAGATTTTGCCCCCAGTGTCTAGCAAGGAAAGGAATATGAATAAATAGGTTGCTGAAATGTTGGTGGATAGAAGGAAGGTAAAGGCCTTTTATTATGGAGACAATATGGATGCAAGTTTCAAGGGCTATGGCGTGATGGGACAAGAGACTAGATATGATAATGTAAAGCAGGAACATGGCATGAGGGACATGTCAAGAGGTTTTTGAAACCATGTTTAAATTTTGCATTTCACGTCCTTACGTCAGATCAAGATCAAGGAATGAAAAAGAGTGTATGGATAGTGATAAGATATGGATAGGATAAGCAAGACCAAAAATGGATAAGGGACATGGTCTGAAGGTCAGGATTGGCTATGGGATAATGGTAGAAAGTTGCAATAAGCCAGGGAATATGGATGAAAGGTTGTAATAAGAAAATGGATAAAGACCAAAAGCTATGATGGACTAAAAGCTGCAAACAAGATGCATGATGCTCATGACGATCCTCAGCCTTGTCAAGATCAAAGGTGGAAAGAGAAACTGGACATGAGGGAGAATAGGATATGAAGGGTAATGACATGGTGTGATAGGATAATGAAGGGCAATAGGATATGAAGGAGGAAACCTGCCCCCAAGTGTAGTGTGCAAGAAGTTCATAAATTACGCATGATGCCTGTTTGCCAGGTTTTCATCACGGTACTTGCCCAAGGCGCCTGTTTGCCAGGTTTTCACCAGTGGACGAATTATTTTTCTTTACTTTTTTCTTCTTTTGACTTTTTTTTTTTTTTTTTCACTTTTTTTTTTTTTTTTTTTTTGCTTTTTGATTTTTTGCTTTGTTTGTATTTTGACTTTTTCAAGAGAAGATGGACACATGATAGGGGATGGAAGAAGGACTCAAACATCTTGAAATAAATGGATCATGACCTTTAAAAGTATGCTCAAAGACGGTAGGATAAGGACATGGAAAATGAGATAAAACTAAGGCAAGGATTTATGCAAAGGATTGGATCAAAGGGATCGAAGGATGGAAAATATGCATTGGATAATAGGTAGGGTATTGGAAGAATTGGGCTTCAGTGGATGGAAATGAAGGCAAGATCGACATTGGCACACACCTTGAGGGGTGATGGATTGATGGAGGAAAAATGTATTTTGGATATTGAGATTTTGATGAAGGAAAGGCTATGGATTTTGGGACATAAGGGCCCAAAACAGATGAAGGAGGTGATGGAGAAATAGACTTGGAAGGTTTGGATGGAGGAATAGCAATTTTGGATGCCAAGTTTGATGTTTCTCTTTGTGCTTCAAGGAGCTTCTTGGGGATCCACATGGTTTTTGATTTTTCATGCTTTTGTGGTTCCTTGGAGTGCATTGCTTGCACAAGGGATTTAGGAACCCATATATATTTTGACTTTGCTTTATTTTTCTCAGTGGGCCTTTGTGGCCTTTTGTATTTTTCTTTTTCTTTATAGATCATATTGTTCTTTGTTTTGACATGTTGATTAGATTGGACATGTTGATCTTTGAATACATGTGGATTGCTAGACTTACGACTTTTATGCTTGGCATCCAAATTGCTTGGAGGGGGAAAGGAATGCATGGATGGAAGGTTCTCCAAGATGTGTGCCTTTGCTGATGTTGCATAGGAGATGGAGGGATATAGGGGCCTAGAATGGATGGAAGCGATGATGGGGAAGGTGGACATTTGGATTTTGACTTTGAAGGGATACCAACACCTTGAGTGTGAGGTCTGTAGCCATGACCATTAGTATACTCTTTGATATGGAAGGGTTCTTGCTTGTGAAGGTCTACCCCTTTGACTTTATCAATATTTTGACTAATAGGATACTCTTTTCTTTGGGAAGAAGATGTGAGTTCATTATGAGGTGGATCTGATATGAGAGAAATAATGAGATCTTGAAGTGGATTGGATTTCACCAAAGTGGAAGAACCCATTGTTAATGTCAAGGGTTCATGAACATCTTGCACTGCCATGTTAGAATCATGAGGGGGATTAGGATCATGAGGGGGACTAGGATTGTGTAGTAGACATGGTTCAATGACAGGCTCTTCAAGAGATGCAATGGGAGAAATAATGGGATCATCAAAAGAAATACAATCGTGGAGTGTATATGCGGGATTAGGACGTGGAGATGGAGGAACAAGTGGATCTTGTGGAGGATCTGAAGGAATAATTTGATCTTGACAAGGAGGAAGATCATTGGAATCCTCTTTAAAGGTGCTTTGCTCTTGACTTTCAATGGGATCATCGAAAAGGATGGAAGGAATATCTTTATCTTGTTTAGGAAGTGGAATGTCAATGGGATTTGAAAGGACATTGTGTTCGTGAAATGGAATGGGATCATTTGGGATTGGATGGACTAGGATATATTGATCTTGGTTGAGGAGTGGAGTGTCAATAAGACTTTGGATAGGATGGACAAGAGTAGGGGAATCATCATGAGTGTCTGGGAACATGGGATCCTGGTCAACAATTGGATGGGATGATATGGTTTGATCTTGATCTTCATCTTCTTTAGGACTCATTTCTTCATGCTCTAAATTCTCCTCTTGACATGAGGTTGGACTTTGGATATGCATGGAGGATTCTGACAAGCAATCAATGTTTTGGCATGAAGGAAATGCACTTTGAAAATTTGTGATGGATTCTGGCAAGGAATCAATGCTTGAACATGAGGAAGAGGGACTTGGAATGGGGTCCTCTAAAACAGGTAATGGCAATAAAGTGCATGGTGGCATTGGGTCTTGTATTTCTGAAACATGACAAGGATGTGCATCATGAATTGGATTATCATGGCAATCAATTATGGATAGCCCCTGGGTAATTGCATCCTTGGGTGTATTGTTTGATGAGGACAATATGGAAGGTTCTTTTGAAACTTCTAAAGGTGTAAGGATAGATGCCACTGGAGAATCAATTTGTTTACGAGGAGATGAGGCATTGCTAGACAAAATTGTATTATCTTTATCTTCCTTAAAGAACTCACTTGGTTGTTTCCTTAAGATCATTGCAAGAAAGCCACCTTTCTTTCGAGGTTTTGACATGATTGGACCTGGAATTTGAACTTGTTTTTGATTTGATGTCATTTTTTGATATTGGACTAGATGTTGATCAGATTCGTTTGACATGTTCAAAATTTGGCTTGGTGTATGCTGCAACCTTTGTTTTTGACTTTGTGATTGCGGTTGTTGACATTGATATGTTGATTGAACTTGTTGATATTCCACCATTGGTTGAACTATTTGTTGACATTGTATAGTTGGTTGGACATATTGTTGAAATTGGACCATTAGTTGTGTTGGTTGCATATGTTGGACCATTGGTTGCGATGGTTGCAAATCTGATTGATAATAAACACCTTGTTCTTGTTGTGGAGGCACATAATGTTGAAATTGATGTTGTCTCCTTTCTTGTAATTGTTTCATCATCTCTATTTGCGAGAGGAGAGCTGGTATGTCTGATCATTCAAGAAGAGATCTTACATCAATTGGCTCAAGATTTGGATTTTGACCTGGAAATTTTCGAAGCATTTTGGACATTTGTGATCTATTCTTCACCATGTTTTTCACTCTTTGTTCCAATATCTCATTTTCTTGAGCTAGTTTCTCCTCTAGTTTTTGTATTTGGACATTTGTTTCATCATAAAGAGTTTGATCAATATAGCCTTGTTGTTGGGTTGGATAGAAGTGTGATTGCCTTGGATTAAAATCAATTGCATTGTCAATTGATATGTCAAACTTTGTTGCATCATTGGCACTTGGAACCTTGTTTCAATAGACATGTCACTTATGCAAATGCAATATTTTTAGAATTTTTCAAGGATAATATATGATATGCAACTAAATGCAAACTAAATAGATGAAAATGCAATCTATGTTTTTGGTTGTTTTTGAAGATTTTGACAAACTTTATGAATGCAAATCTAAAAGAGACCCTTAGGAAATTGAAATGATGTCTAGACCTCAAAGGACAAAAGGACCAATTGACAAAAGGACAAAATGAAGATGTCTCCCCTATATGCTTGGATACTAAGCTAGGTTTGACGAAATGATATTGATGAGAAAAGGACAAAAGATGTGATAAGGTCTAGACTTCTTAACAATGACTTAAGGTTTATCAAAGATTTGGATTACTCAAGTATGACAAGACCTAGTTTTGACACTATATGCAAAGGGACAATTGCTATGATATGATAATGACTTAAGCTTAATGAAGAGACTTAGGGTATGGAAATATGAATGTATGACAATAGTATGACTTTAATGCAAGAGGACATATGCAAGTGGATGACTCTTATTGATATGCAAAAGAGTATGACTTAGATGAAAACCTAACCTTGATACTTGACAATGACTTTGCAAAATACAACCTAGGATGAACCTAAATGCAAGTGACATAAATGTTAAGACAAGATTTTGAACAATGTTTGATAATCATGTTTGAAGGTGTGCTTTGAACCTTGTTGAACTTTTGTTGGATGAATGTCTCTTGTGTTTAATCTTGTTTTGATCAATGTGTTTTGCTTTTGAAATGGGATAACATTCAACTTTCGACAATCAAAGAATACAAGATGTTACAACTTAGACTCAAGACAATCATGCTCATTTCCACATTCCTTAGGGTAGGCAAAGACATTAGGTACTTGAGAGGTAGACTCATTATGGGATTCAAGGAGAATACATAGATGCTTGACCCCATGGGCTCCCCTCCACGGCACTCACTTCTTAGGGCAGCCAAGCATCAGTCCCCATGGAATCTCCCCATGGCGAACTTAGTATCTCTTCCAAGTATCCGAATTTGTCCTTCTCAAGCAACTAGAAGGGTTTTTGGCCTCAAAAAACAAGGTGTTTAATAAGGATTTCTGTTAAGCATTACTCCTTGATGTCATGCAAGCATGATTGAGACATTAAGCCCATCAAGATACCAAAAAAATGTAGTCACGCAAGCACGATTTAGACCAAAAGGCCCTACTTAGATGTTGATATGAGAAAGAGTTCAAGGGTCATCACTTCCCAAGTAACTGCAATTCCCACGTAACACTTCCTTCAAAGCTTTCGCTCCTCGGGTATTTTTTTATAGTGAGTTAGAATGCCAAGGAATTATAGCCGTACTCACTTTGGGTCGTCCCCTTCTCACGATTATCACTTGCTTGCTAAAGCAAAGTGGTCGGGAAGGCAGGCCCTCTAATGGAGACAAACAATCAACAACACAAGCATGGTATCGAAGATCTGGATTTCTGATCACCCTTTGAAGGATGAGAGCATACTCTCCTACTCCAATGTCATACTTAACAAAAAAAGAAAACAAGGGTTCATTTCCACCTATTTATAAATCACTAAGTGCCTAATTAAAAACTCAAACACACAATTTGGTTGTTTCTCCAAGGCAACCTGCAAAACCCAAGTTAGATGTTTGATTTGTTGTCTTTGACCATCGAATCTGCATAACACATGTTAGTAGTTTGATTTTTAGTCTTTGTCATGCATATGCCAAGATCCTACACAAATAATCAGTACCAAAATCCAAAGCATAGAAAATAGAATGCAAAAACACCAAAGATTTCAAGTAAAAACTGCATTTTTCACCTCTGATCTGGACTTTACACAGGCGCAGAAGTCAGGACACAAGCGCAGGATGTCTAACACAAGTGCAGAATGTTTTAACATAGGCGCAAGATGTCTCAACACAGGCGCAGAATGCTTCACACAAGCGCAGAAGTGTCCAGAATGCACTGCACGGCTCTGTTTTTGAGTTTTTGACCTGCAAATCAGCTTAGAAGCACTCCAAAACACAGTAAGATGGTTAGAAGGTTAGTATTCATGTCGGGTTCACCAGTTAATGTAGCGTAGAAATTAGGAATCATCAAAACAAGTAGATCAATCAATCAAAACACAACACATGCTAGCTCAATCAAAAGAACTCTCATTGAAATGAACCTAATTCCAAAGCACATTCAATAGAGGCACAAAAACAAAGCATTTAAAAGAAAATGTCATGCAAACCATATAACAATTCAGATGCTTCTTCCATGAGGCTCCATTGTTGTTCTTTCCTCTTCAATGGGTTTGTGGATCTCACCTACAAGTGCTCACACAATTGAAAGCAAAAAGCTCAAGAGTACTAGAAACGAAAATTCGGTAGTTTGATAGAAATTCGGGATTAAGAATCAAGGGGTTTGATTGAAGAAATTCATCCAATTTATAGAAGAATTGGAGAGATGACAAGATTAGCATGATTCAATTCAAATGGAAATTGCAAATCAATATGACAAATTATGACAAATTATGCACTTTCCATGCACAATTTGATTGATTGTTAATTGATGACAAATTATGACACATTCTATGTCAAAATTGATTGATTGTCAATTATGACAATTTATGACAAATTGAAATGTCATTCCCATAAAATTAGGAGATGAAATAGGAGGGAAAAGAAATTAGAAATTAAGAAAATAGGAAATTGAAATTGATGACAAATTAGGAATTTAGAAATTGAAGGAAAATTAGAATTTAGTGAATTAATCAATAATTTTTCATTTATTAATTAATTCACTCACAAAGAGGAATAATTAGCCAATTAAATGAATATTTAATTGTAATGAGGAAACTTAGGATTAATAAATAATTTAGTAATCCTAGAGGAAGAAATGGCAAATTAGGTTAAATGAATAAACCATAAAACCCTAGAAGATGAATTAGAAATGCGAAAATGACAATTAGGTCTTGATTGAAGATAATTAATGTCATGATTTTGAATTGATAAATGACCAATGCGACAAAATGATTTGATCGATAAATGTGCCAATTGACGAGGAACAATGACAAATTGATCCAAATTGACATAATTGAGACAGACAATTATCGATAGCGAAATAATCGTAAAATGACAAAATTGACAAGAGGACGAGGATCGATGATAAAATAGATTGCAAGACGACAAGATTGGAAATGACCACGATTGATGACAAATCGATTGCAAAAATGACAAGATTGCACATGACAGCGATCGATGACAAATCGATCGTTAAAATGACAAGATTGAAGGATTGATGATACGATTGATAAGATTGATAGAAGGACTAAACCCTAGTTAGTATTGACGATGTCCAGAATGATAAGATTGAATACGCACATTGATGCGATAGGATAAGATTGATCAAAATCATGGCTGGATAATGTTGTCGACAAGACCAAATTCGAGGACGAGATGATTGAAGAATGTAGAAGAATGACTCGATGTTTGCAAATGATAAAGACCAAGTGTGAATCATAGGAGAAATGTTAATGCGATGCAAAAAACCTAAAATGAGGCAATGCACAAATGTTAAAGTATGACTTCGCAAGCGTTTGACCATTTTTTGGGTGTCTACACGTACAGTTAGGGATCAGGCGCAGTTTGGGCCTTTATTGTCATATGATCAGGCACTGACACAGTTGGCAGAGATGGTGCCCGTACCCTGGGATATGTGGCCAGAGATTGAGGACGCCGAGATGGATGCAGAGTATGCAGCATATTGGGCAGGGCATCCATTCCCCCGATTGACAGATCCAGGAGAGCTACTGGAGGGAGATGGAGGAGGAGATGATGATGATGATGGTGGGGTTGATGGGGGCAGAGGCTGACGAAGGCGGAGGGGGGTAGTTCAGGAGAGGAGAGTTGCACCTTGGAGAGAGGGTGGATAGGAGGGACAGGCTCAGGTGGTGAGGGGTCGCGGTGGATTGCCCCTACAGGTACCGGCAGCACAGGGTCCTAGAGTACAGGGACAGAGACAGGGACAGGTACAGGGACAGGTGCCAGTAGCACAAGAGCAGGGACAGAGACAGGTACAGGGACCTAGGCATGTACAGAGACAGGTACCCGTTCAGGCACCAATACAGGTACAGGGACAGGGGCAGGCACCCGCTGAGGGAGAGCCACAAGCAGAGGCAGAGGGTGGGGATCCAGAGGAGGATGAGCTGATTGAGCTCAGGGAGATCTGCTAGGGCCAGGCAGATGAGATACAGGATCTGGATAGGGAGAGAGATCGACTCAGGACGAGGCTCAGGGATACTGAGTGGGAGAGAGATCAGGCGATTTAGCGCTACACAGAGGCTGAGACAGTGCTGAGGGCAGGGAAGCAGGCGGCGGAGGACACAGGGGCAGGCTATGCATATGTCCTACGGGAAGGAGAGGAGATTGCCTACTAGAGGGACCTTTATTATGGTGCAGTGCCAGCAGATCAGCGGGCGAGGAGCTTCCATAGACCATCACGTACAGCGACAACTATGGGAGGGAGCTAAAGGAGATAGGCATCGAGTGGTGGGGTTATGGGTCCTCCACCACCACCAGATAGAGGGGACAGGAGGGATGATCCTGGGGTGGGTCCTTTGAGGGCTCAGATTCCGTCGAGGCTAGGCGGCTCCGAGGGAGGGAGTTCATCATAGCCTTAGAGGACTCCCTATGTATCAGTATTGTACCATTTTTGTATTGTAGACACCTACGGGTGATTTTGTAGCCATATGATTTTTTGACATCATTGTATCATAACACTTTTGATTATATATATGAGATGATTCATTTTTGCGGCAGCTATATGCATGTGTACCTATGTGATGAGATGTTTCATGATGTATGTTTATGATATGGATGCAAATATGTACATGGTGTAATGCAATATATTTTTGTTCTTTTATGTTTTATATGTGTATGCATGATGCAAATGTGAATGTATGTAATGTAAATGAATATAATAATGTAAGTGTAAATTGTGCTAACAGGTGTTGTGTGCAGGATGTGATGCAGTTGTGATATCTATATGTATGTATGAAATGCTTATATGTGGAAATGCAGGTGTAACTACATGAAATGCAAATGTTTTTGGTGTGTCATTATACTCAGTCATGTGATAGCAGGCTGCGCGGACTCAAGAAGGATGATGAGAGTCAATCAAGAAATGGGGATGAAAGATAGAAGATATGAACGTGAAAGAGCTTCTTGTGCATTATCATCATTGAGCTTTATTATGGCAAGTAGGTTATGACAATCGAGGCATATGTTCGACCCAGAAAGTCATTGTACCTATTTGCATGGAGATAAGACAGTCACAAACAAGGAATGCTCCAGTTCACACTAGACTCACAGTGTCCTCATATCCTTGGACAAGTCATCGCATTACTAAGAGACAATCCACAGACAGTAAATGCAAATAGGTGATGATACCCCATCCTCGCCTTTCTAGTCAAAGACATCTTGGAGATAGAATCTCTAGTCAGAGACATCCTGGAAAAGCTAAAAGACATGTCACCAAAAGATAAAATCAAAAGAAAACCAAGACTCGACACCAACATCCACTATAGTCCTCAAGTTTAGTGTCTCTTGTCACTCGTATAAGTCTTATTTGATTGTGGTCACAATGTTCACTTTCACAGAAAGGATAGATAGCACTGAACCATAGTGTTGTCTGAGTCTGTTGAAATATTTGATTTGTTGAAGCCCATTGTTGTTGTTGTGTCTCATCTAAAACTGACTGAATCCATGAAACTGGTACTTTATTGCGGAGAAGATGAAACTTTATTGCGGATCTGTGATGCAAATGTTGCTTTATTGCGGATTGTGCGCGGATAGACTAAAGGAAGCTAGAAGAAACTGTACTCCTTGAAACATGTGATGTTCTCAGTTCCACACCCATCACTAGACGTAGGATTTTGCCTTAGCCACAGATAGGATCTGATTTATTATGGATGGAAAGGGAGGCGAAAAGGGAGGTTTATTATGAATGGCTAACCAATCTTGGGTAGATCAATAACAAGCCATGATGGGAATGGGTAAGTTTATTATGGATGAATAGGTTGTGAGTGTGTGCAAAGTGAAATGATGAAAGTGAATCCTGAAGGAGGGAGGAGCAATGTCTCTACGCATGGCGCTGGTGACCTAGTTTTCACCATGGTACTTGCCCAGGGCGCCACCGAAGTGGTTTTCACCATTGGACGAAATTATTTCTCTTTACTTTTTTTTATTTTTCAATGTTTTTTGTGTCACAAGGCGCCTGTTTGCCAGGTTTTCACCAAGTAACGATTTTTTTGTTTTTATAATTTTTTTGTATTTTTGAATTTTTTTTGATTTTTTTGTATTTTTAAATTAGGATATTCCGAAGAGCTATGTGTAGAACTTGCGAAGGTGCATGCTATTGATAGGATCCTCCAAAGGTTCACCTTCTGTAGTTGAGAGCTGATATGCCCCAGATCCATAGGCTGCTGTAATGATGTAAGGACCAAGCCAGTTTGGTTCGAACTTGCCCTTCTTCTCTCTGTCTTGCTGATTCTTGGGGTTTTCTCTGAGAACCAAGTCACCTACCTCAAATGTGCGAGGCTTGACCTTGTGATTGTAGCTACAACTCATTCGTTGTTGGTAAGCCTTGAGATGATTAAAAGCAGTTTGTCTCCGTTCATCCAACAGTTCTAGTTCTTGTAAGCGAGAGACCCTATAGTCTTCATCAGTGATGATGTTTTGCAAAGAGACCCGTAAAGAAGGTAACTCGACCTCAATAGGCAAGATGGCTTTAGCGCCATAGACAAGTGAATAGGGTGTAGCTCCTGTAGGTGTGCGGACACTTATGCGGTAGGCCCAAAGTGCAGGATTGAGTTGGATATGCCAATTACGGCCAGCGTCGTCGACTGTCTTCTTAAGGATTTTAAGGATTGTTTTATTAGACGCCTCAGCTTGGCCATTACCTTGGGGGTAATATGGTGTGGAGAAATGATGGAAAATATGGAAGCGGTCACAGAGTTCACGAACATCCTGATTTTTGAAGGGACACCCGTTATTAGTAATAATGGAAACAGGAATACCATATCGGCATTTGATATAGTTAAGGATGAAGGTAGCAATCTGTTTTCCAGTGACTTGTGTGAGAGGCATGGCTTCAATCCATTTTGTGAAATACTCTACGGCTGTGATAATGAATTTATGTCCATTAGAAGAAGGAGGGTGCATCTTGCCTATGAGATCAAGTCCCCACTGACAAAAGGGCCAAGGAGACGCAAGTGGTTGTAGTTCTTGTGCTGGTGCATGTATGAGGTCTCCATGAATTTGACATTGCTTACATTTCTTGACAAACTGATATGAGTCTTTTTCCATATTGGGCCAGTAATATCTAGTCCTAATGAGTTTCTTGGCCAAGGTAGGACCACTAGCATGTGGACCACATATCCCTTCATGCACTTCACGTAATGCAATCTGAGCTTCGTCACTTTCTAAACATCTAAGAAGAGTGCCATCTAGACCTCGCCGGTATAGGATATTAGCTAGAATGACATATCGAGAAGATTGGCGAATGAAGGTGCGGCATTGGTTATTTGATAGATCAGGAGGTAGGATATTGTGGCGAAGGTATGTGAAGATGGAACCATATAACTGGGATTCGGGACCGACAATACATATCATTTCAGTAGGAGTGATCTCATATGAAGGAACCAAAAGGTTATCCACCAAGAACTCATAGCAGGTCTCATTTTGAGGTAGATCAATCAATGAAGCAATTGTAGCCATGGCATCTGCAGCACGATTCTGTTCTCTTGGTATCTGCTCAAAATCTATCTTTGTGAAATGTTGTTTCAAATCATCCACCATTTGCTTGTAAGGCAGTAATTTTTCATCTTTTGTTTGGTAATCATCAATTGCTTGACGGATGACAAGTTGAGAATCCCCAAAAATACGAAGTTCCTGAATCTTCCACTAAACTACAATTCGTAATCTAGTTGTTAATGCTTCATATTCCGCTATATTGTTAGTGCAAGGAAATGATAAGCGGTATGATTTTGGTATAGAATCGCCTTGAGGAGTTATAAAGAGAATACCAGCTCTTGCCCCATGCTGTGTGTATGAGCCGTCAAAATACAGTTGCCATGGCCTTGTATGTGATATTGTTAAAATGGATTCATCTGGAAATTCTGAATTTAGAGGAACATCATCAATCATGGGGGCATCTGCTAATTGATCCACGATGGCTTGTCCTTTTATTGCTTTTCTGTCCACATATTCGATGTCGAATTCACTAAGGATCATTACCCATTTGGCTAGTCGTCCAGTAAGTGTTGCTTTATTGAGAAGGTATTTCAACGGATCGATCCTTGCAACTAACTTAGTCTTATGAGTGAGCATGTAATGTCATAATTTCTGCGAAGCAAAGACCACGGCGAGACATGCACGCTCGATTGGCATGTAGTTTAGCTCATATCCCACCAATGTGCGACTGATATAGTATACTGCTTTTTCCTTGCCATCAGCAATTTGTTGTGCTAGGAGTGCCCCCAGTGCTGTTGGAGTAGCTGATATGTATAGTAGCAAAGGCTGATCTGGAACTGGTGGCATCAAAACTGGCGGATTCAAGAGATAATCTTTAAGCATCTGAAAAGCTTGTTGACAGTTATCATCCCATTTGAACTTGACATTTTTATGTAGCAGGTATTGAAAAGGATTGCACTTATCTGCAAGTTGGGCTATGAATCTTCGTATAGACTGGAGTCTCCCTTGTAAGGATCGAAGTTGACTGATAATTCTGGGTGGCGACATGTCCAAGATAGCCTTGACTTTTGCTGGATCGGCTTCGATTCCTCTTTTGGACACAATGAATCATAGGAGCTTCCCGGAGGTTACTCCAAAGACACATTTCTTGGGGTTTAATCTTACTTTGTATTTTTCCAACCGATCAAAGATGACTGAAAGTATGTCCAAATGTGTATCTCTGTCTATTGATTTACCCAAGAGATCATCAACATAATCTTCCACAGTTATGTGCATGAGATCATGAAAGATAGTGGTCATTGCTCTTTGATATGTAGCACCTGCATTTTTTAGCCCAAAGGGCATGACATTCCAACAGAAAGTTCCCCAAGGACACGTGAATGATGTTTTATGTTGATCTACGGGTGCAATCCTGATTTGATTATAACCAGAAAATCCATCCATTAATGATAACATTTCGTGACCTGCTGTGAGATCAACGATCAAGTCAATATTTGGTAATGGGAAGTCATCTTTCGGACAAGCTTTGTTGATGTCTCTGAAATCTGTACATATTCTGATGCTGCGATCTGGTTTACTGACAGGTACTAAATTGGAGATCCATTCAGGATAATCAATTGGGCGTATGAATCTGACATCCAATAACTTCTCTAGCTCTACTTTGACTAGTAATGCCACTTGTGGATGCATTTTTCTTAATTTTTGTTTCATTGGCTTTGCCCCCAGTTTGACTGTCAAATGATGCATTACCAAATCCGGATCTAGTCCAGGCATATCAGCGTATGACCATGCAAAGTTGATTTGTCGTTCCTTGAAGAAGCTTATGAACTGTGACCTTTCGGACTCTGTCAATGATTGAGCCAGGAATATATTGTGTGGAACCTCTTCTGTACCAATGTTTGTCTTGATAGTCTCCTCTACCAACATGGATGACTTTTCCTCATACGAGGCTGGGAGAATGTCAAGCCTTCCATCTCTGGGTGCCTCAGAGAGGTTTTCGCCCTCAGATACGTCCTTTCTTTCTACTTTTTTGGGATCAGATAGCGCCACAATGTGGTTTTCGCCATAAGACCCTTGATTTGTTCTTATTTTCACATTTTTGCGACTAGAAGGTTCGACACCCTCACCAAAATATGCCATGTTGTTGAGTTCTATAGTGTATCCTGCTTTGTGGTCCCTAGGGGGAAGATCATCTCGTAGGCCAAGATAGTCAAAAATAGCTTCATCATTTTGAAATGTGTCAAATTGTGCTGGTCCTTCATAATCCCAGTCAATGAGTTGGTGGTGAACGAGGGGAAGGCCTGTAATATTTCCGGAGTTTGCGGGACTAAGAGTGAAGATGTGATTATATTCGGGTATATCAAGGCAATCATCGAGATCATCGATGTCACTCTCCTCATCAGTTTCGATCGTGAGCGAATCCAAATTGTTGTCACTAGTAGCGCATTCTGGGATAGGTGTTCTCATCCTACGTGATTTCGACCTAGAACCTTGAGACGAAGACTGTGCGGAATCCTCATGGGTTGTTTCTTGACCAACTCTGAACTTTTTATAAAATTCTTCTTCTTCTGTAGGTTCATCTGGCTCTCTGAATGTCTCAGTGAGCTCATAGTCACTGGAGGATTTGTCTGAACCCCATTCCCATTCGTTGGAATCTGTGGAATAGCACTCCTCTTGTTGAACTTTGGAAAATTTGATTTGTGATGCCTTTTCTATCCTTTTAGTATGGATCTTGGAAGTCAGAAAACCAAGTCCCTTTGAGCGTTCCCTTTTTACAGTCAATTCAGGTTGTAAGGGCTCCATAACGCCTTCTTTGCGTAACCCAAGAGGGCTTTTTCCATCATACCCAAATTTTTGTAGAATCTTGAAGCCTTTGCCATATTTCTCACAGGGTATATTGATCTGATCTTGTGTGTCATCTTCAATGTCTTTGTAGAGCATTTTGTATAAACCTTCCTCTTCCAGTTCGCCCCATCTTTGAAAGGTAGTAGGATCCCATTTGAATACCATGATGGATATTTGCTTGTTAGGATGTGGCCTTCCATATTCTTTTGGAGAGCTCATGACTTGTCGTAAATACATGGTCTGATTTAAAGTGTATTCTCCCATGCCTTTGTCCTAAAATTTGCCTTTAAGTTCACCTTGTTTTGATGTCGAAGGTTTCAATGACTCAGGATCAATGTATGTCGAAGAAGGAACAGCTTCACGATTACTGGGAATGATGGTCTCAGTATGTGATCTCAAGTTATTGCAATATATGAATGGATTAGGATCACCGTTAACTGTTACCTCGACTCCGTTGTGAGGAAACTTAATGCATTGATGATATGTCGATGGGACTGCCCTCATTTCTTGAATCCAAGGACGTCCTAACAATATATTATAAGTGAGATCCAGATCTAGGACCTGACAAACCACATCCTTTGTGACTGGCCCAATTCTTAGAGGTAAGGTGACTGTGCCCTTGGATGAGCATTCTTCATCATCATATGCCTTGATGGTGATTTGATTTGTTGAATTCATAGCTTTATCAGAATATCCCAATTGTTTAATGGTGCTCAATGTACAAATGTTTAGACCAGCTTCTCCATCTATCAGGACTCGCTTTATTTGATGTTTGTGTATGAAGGCTTCAACATGTAATGATGCATTATGTGGCTGACTTACGGAGGCGTCATCAGCTTCTGTGAATGTGAGGGAATGTGGAATGGAAAGGTATCCCACCATGGCTTGAAATTGGTCCGCGTTTAGATCAATAGGAATGGCGGTGTCTCTCAAGATTTTGTCTAGAATAGCTTTATGAGCGGGGGATATGCGTAAAAGCTCAAGGATGGATATGAGTGCGGGTGTCTTCCCTAACTGTTCTACAAGGTCATACTCAGGCTTGGTTGATGAAGAAGCAGTATTTTTAGTGGAGGCACCTGGCAACGTAATTTTACCTCGACGAGTTGTAATATGACATTCAGAGGTAGGTCCGGAAGAAGATCCAACACCTCTTAGGACAATCTTGGGTCTCTAAGGAGGATTCTCAGGGTTTTTGTTCTTGATGGTAATAGTAGAGATATGATTGTCCATCAAGATATGATTGATAGTTGAATCATAGTTGTAAGGTGCTCTAGTATAGTTGGCCTGATCATCTATGACTTTGGTTTTTCCCTTGTCATGCTTTGAGAATGGTTCCTTAAACATCTCATGTTCTTGATTGGATGAGTGTCCCTCAATCTCAATATCACCTCTATCAATGAGATCTTGCACAATGTTCTTCAGTCGATGACAATTTCCCATCTTATGACCCTTGCTCTTATGAAATTCACAATACTCATCATCATTCCACCAATTTGGTTTGACCTTTGGTTCATATGGAGGAAAATCTGGAACTGTGATCACTTTGTTTGCCACAAGATTTTTGAAGACTGATTCAAGTGGTTCTCCCAATGGGGTGTACTTCCTTTGTGGTCTAGAAGTTGTTTGAGTATTCACTTGATTGTTTGTAGAACTTGATCCTGAAAAGACGAATTTAGGTCGCACTGTGTTGGCATCAACAACACCATCATTGACTGTGTTCTTGTTTTTATTCCAAAATCTTGGCTTGTCTTTTCCTTTAAAGTCATCTTTGTTTTCCTTAAATATCTTAATGACTCCTTGTTCAATTAGGACCTTTTCTGTTGCTAAGCCTTTTTTGATAACGTCCTTGAAGGTAGACAAACAAGCTTTCCTTAAGTCATAGCCAATGTCTTTGTTAACATTTTGTGTGAACATCTCTACCATTTGTTTTTGTGGAATTTCACAAGAGCATCTACTGGCTAGATTTCTCCATCTTTGCAAAAATGATGCAAAGGACTCTCCTTCTTTTTGCTTAGTGTTGCACAAAGTAGTGACTGATATATCTATCTCTATATTGTAGGAGAAATGTTGAATAAATGCCTCTACTAAGTCACCCCATGACTTAATACCAGGTGGGAGTTGGGAGAACCATTCCATAGCTTGATCACCTAAGCTTTGTGGGAATAATCTCATCAAATATGTCTCTTCTGAAGCTACCTCAATGCAAGCTGTGAAAAACTGTCTTATATGTGCCTTGGGGTCCCCTTTTCCTCTATACTTGTCAAATTAAGGCGTCACAAAGTGTGCAGGAAATGGAGGCATTGGAATGCTCTTGTCAAATGGATAAGGACATATGTCTCTCATTGTGTATGTTGGCTTTGGTGTATTTATGTCCTCCATTTTCTTTTGTAAGTCCCTGATTTGTTGCTCCAAATTGCTCTTAGGTGGAGATTGACTTCTTGGACCATACCCCATGCTTGAGGCACCAATTGGAGGAGGAGCATATTGCATATATGGATGTTATTGATCATACACATGTTCATATGGAGGAGGTCTATATTGATGCGGCATATATGGACCACTTGGTATAGATTCATGTTGAGGAACACCATATCTATTTTGTGCATGTATACCATACTCTACAGGCATGTCATGTTCATATGGAGGATGTCTATATTGATGCAGCATATATGGAGCACTGGGTATAGATTCATGTTGAAGAACCCCATATCTATTTTGTGCATGTATACCATATTCTATAGGCATGTCATGTTCTATTGTGTTGCCCCCAAATTTGACACGGGGTTTCCTTGTGTCCAAATTTTGAGCATGCCTTGGAATATCCCATTGCTTTGGTGGTTGATCCTTAGCATTGATATGTGATTGAGCATTTTTTTCTCCATAAGACTTCCATAATGGTCTGCGAAGGTGAGTATCATATGTTTGACCATGTGTATGTGGGACCTCTGGTTTTTGAAGCAAAGCTGATGGTGATTCAGGTACCATGTGTGGTCCTCTATTTCCTCCACTATTAGGTCTCCTTTGATCCATGTTGGAGTGAGTTTGTTGCAAAGGTCGGTTTTCCATTATTTGAGACATGTCAAAATCATGAGGTATCTTGGCTCCACTTTGTGCCATCATGTGTAAAAAGTATTGTCTATCCCTCCTCATTATTTCCTCAACCAATCGATTGAAATGGGGATTCATAATGGATTCTTCTACATCTGCTGAATGTATTGAAAAGTTGTCCACATTGTCATTGTGTGTAGCATTGTTGTTTGTAGTGTCTGCATTTTCCACATTTGGAATGTTTCTATAAACATCCATGTCAGGTAATGTAGTGTGCTCAGGATTGAAAAATAAATCGTTGTCATACTCATAAGAACTCATGTTTGCGGACTCTTGAGCCTCTTTAGTTTCTCTCCTAGATTTTTGAAGACGGGTTTCAACCATGAACTAGGTATTAACCAAGATGTGTGAGACTAGATGAAAATGGAAAAAGTATGGAAGACCAAGAGTTGGATGAAATGTAAATGAATCTAAGGTGTACTTGCAATGTCCAAAGTGTAAGACCAAGTATGTATGTAGTAGAGTAGGTGTGACTTCCAAAGAGAGCATAGTTTTTCTTGATGAGGTAAGTTGACCTTGACTCTAAGTAAGACCAAATGAGACCCAAAGGTAAGAAACCTTGATGAGGGACCACTTAGCAAAGTGTTGTTGTATGTAGTGTGTTAACAAAGTATGATGAGGACAAGCAAGTGACCTTTTGACTCAAGTTTAGACAAGTATGAATGTAAAATGAGATGTGAAGCAATGATGGACTATGTGAGACCCAAAGACAGGTTGAATGCTAGATGAAACCTGAAGAAACAACCTAGGAAGCTCAAGAATTCTGAAACTGATTTCTTTTGTTTGCTGAACTATGAAATTTTTCAATTCTGGACACAGACGCTTCTGTATACTTCACAGACGCGATTCCCAGACACATACGTGTCTCTATTCAACACAGACGCTATTATGCCCTTCACAACCTTAGTTGACCTAGACGCAGTTAAAACAAACACAAACGCGTTTTTGTAAACTTTGTGCAATTTTTCCAATATGTGAAGTCATTTTGTTGTGACCAAATCTGACTGTTTGACTGTTTGTCGTGACAAGAGGACACAATGTTGATGAGAACTCAATGTTTGCCAGTGTCTAGACTCAAAATGACTCTAAGAAAAGTGTGTTGTTTGATGTAAAATTGTTTTGCATACACTTGAAGACACAAAAGACACAATGTTTTATTGTTTGGTCTTGATTGTTTGAATGTTTAACATAAGTCAAGCACAATTCTTATGGCTGGCCAAGACAATAGTTGTTGATCCCACATAGGGTTTTACCCCTGAGGCTACGCTATTCAGAGCGGATACTTAGATGCTTGACCTCACTGGCTCCACCCTTGGCACTCACTTCTCGGGTCAGCCAAGCATCAGTCCCCATGAAAACTCCCCATGGCGAACTTTGTATCTCTACTAAGAACCGTACGTGTGTGGGCCGCTACTAGAGGTCCGACCTCCTGCCCCAACAACTAGAAGGATTTGGGCTTCTAAAACAAAAAGGTGCTAGTAAGGGCATCCGCTCGTGTGGCCATACATGCGGCACTTTCAGCTCTGTAAATACAGAAGGCTCCCAGCTGGTAGGGGTTACGCCCTACAAATGATCAAATAAATTTGATCAAACAGGTTTATGGGGAGACATAGTGTCAGTATGAACTAATCAGCACACATTATTCATAGTTTTCACCATGAATACATTTGATTATAGTGGTTCGGAAGAGGTGGGTTTTCCTCGCTACCACTTGGGTCATTCTCTTCTCACTAGTAGTCCTAATGACCACACGGGAAGACAAGCCCTCTAAAGATTAAACAAAAAGAGCCTATTGCTCAAGACACAAAAGACAATGATTCAATTTTAGTGCACCAATGGAAGTGTTTGCTATTCTATGAAAACAAAGCACACAACAAAAATTCAAAACCCTAGCCAAGGACCTGCAACAAAAGTTGTTAGTAGTTTGGGTTGTTTGACATAATCACCCCTTCCTACAAACACACAAGTTAGGTACATTTTAAAAACCCAAAAGACTTTGTGACATAGGGGCCTTCAACAAAACGTTTTGCTTCCAAGACAAGCTGCACCAATTTAGTTAGCTAGATCTGAAAGTGTTAGTCCAAAAATAAACCGGATCTGAAACCCTAAGTACAAAATCCGAAAATTGAATCAATGAAAACTTCAAAATTTCGAAACAGTAAATACACAGACGCAGTTCTGTGATGCACAGACGCGCCTAAAAATCATAGACGCTCCTTTCCGACACAGACGTGGGTAGAAATAACACAGATGCGTTTCTGAAACACAGACGCTCCTTTCTAAAACCTGCAAAATAAAATTTGTCGAAAACATAGATGCGATTCCAGATCCCGCAAACACACCAGAAAATCAAAGACGCGATCCGAAAGTTCACAGACGCGAAAAAAAAACTAAAATGCTGTCAAAAAATGTTCGATCTGCAACTTCAAAAATGCAAAATCTGCAACAAGGAGGTTAGATGCAAAGGGACAAGAGTCCCACCGGGCGTGCCAAAATGTATATGGTGAAAATGGATAACAATAATAACAAAATTGAAAGGCTAAATGAATTCAACCACCAAACCCTAGCCTAACAACAACAAAGATCCACCATAACATATGAAGATTACCTAAGACAATGCAAATCACATGAAATCACAAAGATTATACCATCACATGTCCAATAGGGTTTTGATCTCCATTCTTCCTATCTCCATTGATCTTGCTTGATATATTTGCTCTCAGATTTTATGTGCACAAGAGCTCAACAAAGAACGGAATGTGGTTGCAAGTAGGATCGTAGTGTAGTCAAAATGATCATTAGGGTTTGATAATGAAGGAAGCATCTCCTTAAATAGAAGACACAATATGAAATGGAGGGATAAGATTGAGAGGTGTAAAAAGGAGGTTGGCTAGGATTAGAGGGTAGGTAAAAGAAATAATAAAAATAATGAAAGAGGTAGGTAGTGTAGGAATTAAGAGATGAATGACATGTGTCATGTGTAGAAAAAGATAATGAATTAATTAAATAAATAAAGATTTATTTAATTAATGGAAGAAATGGGATCAATTAAATAAATAAAATATTTATTTAATTTAAGAAAAGGATAATTTAAATAAATAAATGTATTTATTTAAATGAGAAATAAGGCTAGAAGAGGATAAATGAATTAATTAAATAAATAAAGATTTATTTAATTAATAGAAGAATTAGGCTTAAATAATTAAATAAATAAAATATTTATTTAATTAGACTGGACAATTTTGGGTGTCTACAGCATATATCCTCTCATAATAGAGAACAAGTGAAACTATAGGTCCTTCAATAATGAAGTAGCTCCTATACTAATTGTAAAGTGAAAAATTGGATCCTAGTGACTCCTCATCTAGGAGAGAGAAAGGAAGCCACTAGGATGATTTTCACTTGGGAGAAATTTACATTCAAAAAAGGGGCTTGAATCCACTAGATCCAAATCCAAGGGAAACAAGGATGTGAATTCCAAGTGGATTGCAAGGGTTGAAGTGTGATTTACCCTCCTTTGTAAATGAGAAAGTTGACTTGTTGACTATGTGGAAAAGAGAGAGAGAATGAGTGAAATGAGGAGCTACTGGTTCAAGATCATGCTGTAATTTCAGATCTGAGCTAATTAGACTGATATAGATCTACCCTGTAAAATTGGAGAAAAAGTCATTGGGACCGTGGTAGGAATGTACATGGTCCTCCACAAAATCTACGAAATGAAAAGGGTTCTTCCGTCTCTGTAATTGAAGCCCAAACCTGCAATTACAGTTGCACACCTGCAACCTACACATAGAAAAGAGAGGAAAAGGGGTTGTGGATAGGGGTTTTCCTTAGTCAAACCCCAGTTGAGGAATCAACCTTGAAAGAAAGTAATTGTAAATGCTAGAAATGTATACCTTGTAGATCTGCAATTTGTCGATGATGATTGCTTTGCTTCTTAAATGTAATCATAAGTGTTGCATGGAATGACATGCAACATGACAAAACCCTAACACACATACATACTTGCAAATGAATGTTGAAATACTACTCCAATGGATGAATAAAGAAGACTTCAATGCTTGAATGCTTGATGATGTATATCTTTTCCTATGCTTTCTTATGATCCACTTTGCTTCAATTTTTCCTCCTATTCCTCCTTATGCAAATGAGAAAACCAACTGGCTTTTATACATGCATCTTGAGGATTAATTCATCTCATAAAAGGCTGACATCATGGAGATTTAGGATCTTGAAGTGTAGATGGCGTCGGAGGGACCTATCTTGGGGCCACCCTAAGAGGGTGGGATAGGGGTGCCACTCCCCTATCCTACCCTATATTGGGGCCCAAAAATGGTCCTGAGGCTATCTTAGGGCTCAAACATGAAGGGGACAAGGGGTGAAAATGTAAAAATAGGTCTTGGCTAGGAAGGAGGATGTCGTTGCCAAGGTGAGGACCTCAAATATGGTTAAAATTGCAGGAGGCACAATTTTATGACACTACATTTAGCCCCCACTTTAGTGGGAGTATGGCTTATGCCAATACTACCGGTAAAGTAGAAGAAATAGAGATGAAGATGCAAGATGTAGAGAAATACCACAATGAGTATAAGACGTCACTAATCTTGAGGAACAAAGCCCCCAATCTTAGGATCTTAACTCACTCAAACATATGCAAGAGAACACAAAACAAAAGGAACAAGACACACAAAACAAAAACAATGTGCAAAAGACACACAACAAAAACAAGACACAAGATGACAAACCAACTAGCCGAAGATACCTCGATACTCAGATATCTCAACAACTAATCAAGACACAAATACCAATGCCATCACATAAACACAAGCGATCACATAAAAGAGCAAATCTGACATCATCCATGAACCATCAATAGCAAAACTATGGGTTCATGAGAGGAAGAAGAGAGAGAACATGAATACACACTTTGGTGATCCATGAGAAGAAAGGCAAACAAGAGAGGAACCATGGACATCTCACCCCTAAAACTAGGTGATCCATGGAGAGAAGAACATAGAAATCTAGCCTCCAGAACCTATGTGGTTGATCCATGTATGGTGGGAGAGTGGGAACACTGTTACTTCCACCCTACCTCAAGCACGTGTGTGTGCAAGTGAGGTTCGAAGCGCCTCATAGGATTCTATGCCTGGGTATGCTACAACCTGTATAGAATGTATAGTACAAGTATTAAGAAAGGTGTGATATCTCACTCTAAGAGTCTATGCTCTGGTTTTGAGAATAATCACCCTACAAAAAGTGGCATCATCTTGCTATAAGAGGTTGTGCTATGGTTCTAAGAATGACCCACTGTACAAGAGAAAAGTGATGACATCTTGCTCTAAGAGGATTCCCTTTGGTTCCGAGAATGTCCCACTATACAAGAAAATTGATGACACCTTGCTCTAAGAGGCCGCCCTCTAGTTCCAAGAATGTCCCACTGTACAATGCATGAGAGAAGTATAGTACAAAGGAGAAGTGTGGGTGCCCCCCCCCTTAAGATGTCAACATAGACTAATGTTGATATCTTAAGAACAAGGATACCTACCTTCATCACAAAGAAGATATCCATTAAGCAACAATATCATAAGTCCAAGCAAGAGATGGAATACTCTTCAAGCAAGGATAAGATAGCTGAAAAGAGATATCTTGTTGTAAGTGTAAAGGTGATCCTTGGAGGAGAAGAGATCTTTTTTCAAAAGAGATCTACCCCCAAGAGGAGTTGTCTTAGACAAATATAACATCTTCTATAATTAAGCGCAGAAGAGAACAAGAATGCAATCCTTCCTTCTATTGCTAGGTGAAAGAGATTCTTGATGAAGGATGACTCACGTTTAGCCCCAAGAGGAATGGGTGAATTTATCATAGATGTACATTACCAAGTGTGAAAAGAGGTTGTCATCAAGGACTTACACCTCTTGTATAAGAGAGAATCCTTAAGCAAACAACCAACAATTTCACACAAAGAATGACATCAAGTAATAAAGCTCACACCATCCATACCATAGGGAAAAGTGGATCCTTAGAGAAAGAGAGAGGGAGAGAGATCATTGCCCCCCAAGTGTAGGACTATGAGAAGAATTACACTTTTAGAGAGATATTACTCATAAAAGACGTACCGTTTCAAGAAAGGAATACATCCTAACCAAGGAAAACACATGCGCTCGCATGAAAGATAACTTCATTCAAGAAAGGACATCAAGTTATGAAGAACACAATAGAAGAGGTAATTTTCAAAGAGAGAGAAAGAAGAAGAAGGAGGTTCATAAAAGTCCTCTAAGAAGAGATTGTTCATAATAGATGTACGATTTCAACAAAAGAGAAGATCCCACTCATGGAAAAGGCATGCGCTTGCATGAAGGAATACTCCATGACAAAAAGGACATCAAGTTATGAATAACACAATATAAGAGGTAATTGTCAAAGAGAGATAAAGAAGAAGAAAGTTCACAAAGGTTCTCTAGATAGATATTATTCATAATAGATGTACCATTTCAAGCAAGGAGAAGATCCCACTCACAGAACAAACATGTGCTTGCATGAAGGAATACTCCATGTCAAAAAGGACATCAAGTTTATGAATAATGTACTCCATAAAGAAAATTGTGAAACCTTAGAAAGAGGAAAATAAATATTCTTGCCCCCCAAGCAGAGAAGAAAAAATAAATATACTATTATATTGCTCAATAAGTATGATTGCACCTAAAATTGTACCACCATGAATGACAAGGAGCCCCTAATAGGTAGTGTTGGCTTGATGATGATTGTAATGTATTCATCACTTATTGTCATTGATGAAACACTCTCACACACACATATGATTACATTGACTACCCTTCAATTGGTTTACACTATCAACTGGTATGTTTAAGGTTTATCTCTAACCGGTACTTTTTGTCAACCGGTATGTGCATAAGAGACAACCTGTGGCTACACTAAGTCGGCATCAAAATGAAGATTAAGATGAAGATGGAGATCAAGCAGAAGATTCCAGGACAATGGTTCACATGTTTTGTTCCAACCAGTATTGGCTGTTCTAACTGGTATCTGATTTTGTGATGAGTTACCAGCATCGATTTCTTGGTGGTCATTTTTTGATGAGTTTTGATCACTTGTCTAGATACACTGCACCTAGGAAATTGTGTTTTGATTTCCTTAGGCCAAAATAAGATTTGAATGTCTATTTTAAGACATCTTAGTGAATAATTTGGAGATATAGAGAATGAGTATGGTTATGATGTTATGCGAATACTGATATGCATCAAGAGTGAAAGCTTTTGTTGAAGAGCGATAAGTGTTAAGATGAAGAGCAGTGTTGAATGTACTTAGAAGGATCTGATCAAGAAATTATTGGGCTACTGAGAACAGATCAAACCATTCTTGTTGTTTTCTAATCATTACAACATAATCAAATCCCCTAACCAGTTAAGCTCCAACAAGCTTCATTGTACAAATCCTCTAACAAGGTGATCCATTAGTTTGGATTCTCAAATCCTCCAATGAGGTTACTCCTAACAGGGTAGTACTCTTAACAGGGTATAAGCTTCTAATCAAGCTTTGGGATCTTGAACAAGATTCACTCCTAGCAGAGCACTTTGTAGACCTTAACTGGTCAGTTATCTATTACTGCAGATAGTTAACTTGTGAGTTCTATCTCACCATGGTTTTTACCTATTTGGGTTTTCCACGTATAAACACTTGTGTTATGGTGGATTCTTTACTTTTTGTGGATGATGTTATATCATTTTAGATGGCATGTATTTTGTTTAAATGCTTGGTTAAGTTCATCTACCAGTTATTGTTTGAAGTAGTGTTTTATTTGGTGTCACTGATTCACCCCCCCCCCTCTTAGTGATTTTCAAGTCCATCAATTATTATTAGAGCCTAACTTATTTGAATCCTAACCACTTAGAAAGGAGTCTTGAAACTACCATGGGGGACAGGAGCTACTTCGAGATGTCTAGAGAGCTAGAAGCTAGCAGAAATGAAGTTGAATCCCTTAGGGGAAAACTAGAAGCTTCTCAAGTCAAAAAGAGAGAGCTATCTGAAAAACTGTTAGAAATATCTAATAATAGTTCTTCAGATGAAGCCAATATTGAAGCTTTAGCAGGAGAAGTTGAAAAGTTGAACGGTGAGAAACTGAATCTAAGGAGAGAGCTAGAAGGTCTCACTATCTGCATGAGTCAGGAACTGGAAGCCAGAAGAGCTACTGAAGAAATTATCAAGGAAAGAGATCAAGAGATTATAAAGATCAAATGGGAAAAAGACACTATGTATGAGAACTTGATTGCTGAAACAGAAGAAAAGGAGAACCTAAAGCTAGATCTTGAGTTGGCATCGTCTCTGAAAGAGAACCTATCTAAGCACAATGAAGATCTCGTCAAAAAACTTACTGAAGCCAATGAGAAATTGGAGAAGTTTGTCAAAAGTTATACCATGCTGGAAGAAAAAATTCAATCATAGAGAATGAAGGGTGATATCTCTGGACTTGGTTTTCATACAACTGAAAAAGGTGAATCCTCCAGTACAAAGAGCAACTATCCAAAGAACAAAACTACTCCTAAAGTCAATAAGACTACCAGTAAGAAGGTTTTTAAACCTATATGCTTTGTTTTCCATAAGCTTGGTCATATTGCAAATGTCTATAGAGACAAACCTAACAGAAATGAAAATTACAATACTAATGCTAGGTATGTGTCAAGAAAGTTTGAAGGTCATTGCTTCACATGTGCAATGTATGGGCATAGACATGTTGAGTGTAGATATGGAGAAAACAATCCTGTACCACACATGCATCCAAGGCCAAATGGTGATCGGATAAGGAACTTTGATAACAGGGTAAACCTGTACTAGCAAAGATACTACGGCAACCGGTTTAGTCCATTCGAGATGGAAAAGGTAACAAATATTATTTGCACCTTCTGTAATAACTTTGGTCATGTGGCTATGAACTGCATGACCTTGGAGATCATTTGGTATGGTATGTTCCCACTGCAACAAACTGGGACACATCAAAATTTTGTAGATCAAGAAATAGCAAACCGGTCAACTCTTTCAAGGATCAGAAAGGAAAGCAGAAAGTTGATGTTGAGGAAACCAAAGAGGATATGAATTGGATTTGGAAGGAGAAAAGTGATGACTCACTTGGAAAATAAATTGTTCCTTCACCTAGTGAAGAGAACCCAACACCAGTGACTTAAGCCTGTTTTAACATGGCTAAGGGGAGCTTAACGATAAAACATCTCCAGACCCCTTGTAAAATGAGCAGGAAAGAATTTTTGATTCATGAATTTTGGTGAGTTTTTGTTGACATGTTATCAACTGGTTTTTCACTTGAGCGATGAAATTAAGTTTTGTAACCCTAAAGTGCGAGCATTTATTGCAGTTGGTAAAAAGGATAAAAGAAAGTTTTACTTTGTCTTTTAACCCTAACTCTTTCGAGAAAGAAATTTGAAGTGATTGTAGAGCCAAATAATATTGTCTTGTTGTCAATTGGCAAATTGTTTTGTGATTAGAGAAATTAAGCTGAATCAAAAGTTGCAGAGAGGCGAACTAGTGTGCATTTGGGTATTTCAAGTAGGAAACGGAGCAACGTGCAAGAAACAAGGTATTTCTTTGGTATACCACTTCGAAACTTGCTTATTTAGAATGGCATCTACTTCTAAGTATGTAGAGAGGTTGATGATCACTATTGAGCCTAAGGAAGCTCTAAAGGCAGGCCAAATTATGTCTTATAATGCATGTCACAAGTCCCGAGTGGAGTTGTGGTCAAAGGTAACCTGTCCAGTTATATTGACTGCAAGGTAGAATATTTAGGAACTCTACACATTTATACACAATTGAAATCACTCTGTGATAAGAACAAAAAGATTGAAACAAAATATGCTAGGGTTTTTGAAAAAGGTTTTCACTGCCTACTTTCTTAAAGATTTTGAGGAAGAACACATCAGAATCATTTTGAGTCGAGTTCACAGAGAGAACATGTTTTTAGAAAGGACTCACACAATAACCAAGGAAGCTATTCAGGTTGTAACTGGTTATTTCTCAACTGGCAAAATTCCTATGCTAAGACGAATTTCAAAGGATACTATCTTCAAATTAACCAGTTCTACATCTGATGGGCGTGCTTTTTCTATAAACAATATTAAAGACCCTGTAGTGAAACTAGAAGCAATGGTAATAGGCTACCGGGTACTATACTCCAGTAGACTTAATAGTGTTCCATCTGCAGAAATTCATACAGCACATAGAATGATTGTTGATAATGTAGATTATGATCTCTGTGAAGCCATCAGAGGGCAATTATTTTAAAATTTGCAATCTATTAAGAAGGACAACACTCAAAAGTCCAAATATGGTTAGCTATTAGTTGGATTATTTTTTTATGTTTAGAACTTCCTACCGGGAATTGGAGACATTGAATGGTCAAAAGACCTACTGACAATGCATAGATCAAGAACAGCATTAAGGTTGTGAAGAATACCTTTTCGGCTACCTTGAATAAGTATTTTAATGAATTTCAGAAAAAGATGAGCATGAGAATGAGATTACCTAAAGATGTGGTAAAACACTTTGCAAAAGACATAGTCTTCGCTGTTACCACTGACTTTTGCTTGATACAAGCAATTGAGCCCAGAGAGGAAGAGATGGAAGATATGAGCTATGAGGTTAATCATGAGGTTAAGCAGGTAAAATTGGACATTGTGGTAGTCCAAGTTGTACCAACAGAAACTGGTACTGTACCTGTAGCTAATGTGAAAGGAAAGAAAAAGAAGTCTAATGAAAAGTCTCCTATGATAAAGACCAAAATGGTGACTCAGAGTGTCCTAACCAAAAAGGAACCGACAGCTAAAGTATATGTAAAGAAGGAGAGTGCACCAAAGAAGAGAAATCGAAAATTGATTTTGCAACCAGAGTATGAGGGAACAAATTTTGAAGAAGAACCAAAGAAGAAAAAAGAAACTGGCAAAACATCCAAGAAGGTAAAGGTAGTGCCAAAGGAAACTACACCTATTGATATTGCTACCTACAAACCTGGCACATTTTTTGAGAGAATAATGAAGACACTAGGAAGGAATAGGTTTGACAATGTGAAAGAATATTTTGATTCTTTCACTTAGAAGATGAGCAGAAGCAAGTCATTCAATTGGTAATCACTTATTTAGGTCATTACAATAGATTTTTGCATGACTTGGAAAAGGATATTTCAATCTCTTTATATAATACTCTTTTAGATAAATGGGAGGAAGCTATTCAATTGGAAAAGAAAATTATTGATGAAATATTTGAACAATATTTCCCCAATTTAACCTTGGATGGAATTAATGCTTTAGTTGAGCAATACAATGTACATTTTGATTTTAAAATGAGAAGATTGAAGCTTCTTAATGCAAAAAGGGCAGTTATTGAGTCTGAGACACATCAGATAGCCTGTGTAATCAAAAAGAGGGAAGAACTCATCCACTCTAGAAATAAGGATAGTACTATAGATGATGTTCCTCTATCAGAAATGGATGAAGAGGAGATTGTTCAGCTTGACATAGTCTCTCCAATCAAGAAGAAGGATGATTCCATTATTCTTGTTGATGAAGATGTTCATAACACAGTGGACCTCTCTAGAGACAACACTGCACTAGATATGGAGCCTCCTACAATTACTAAAGTACAAGTTACATTAGTTGATCAACCGGCTATTGAACTAAAAGTGGAAAATGAACCGACGACAGAACAACTAGAGAAACCCAAATCTCCACCGGTCATTGAAAATACTCAAAAGGAGTCTACTGAGAAAGTTGTCACTCAGTTACCTGAAAAGACAACAGAGCAGAATACAGAGAGATCTATCATTAAGAGTGTACCTCCTGAACCGGCGAAGCAGAAACTACTTGAAGATGATGATGATGATTCTTTAAGTATTTTAGGACCCATTGATATGAACACTTTGAGCATGTCAAAAATGTTGAAGATTGCTAATGTTATGCAATCTAGAGCGCATAAGGAGAGAATGAAAGAGAAAAGGATTGAAGCAGAGACAATCTAGAATGCAGTAGAAATTTTCTCTAGTTTACTACTGGAAACAGTTGTTGCACATCTTCCTACACCCATTAGCACACTTGGTCACTTAGTTACAGATGCATCTGATCAAATCAAGTCACTTGAAGATGCTGCTCAAATGTTTGCTGAGAAGAGTCACAAGAAGAAATATGGAGATAAACTGGCAAAGAATATTGAAAGTGGAAATGGCTCTATCTCATAATGGAAGTCTGTTGAGAAAAGCTATTGAATCTAGAGGAAAGTATCTTTCCTTTACCTCCAATGTTTCTCTTTTATTCTAATATTTCTAAGAGTCAAGTTGAAACTGGGCAAGAAATCCAAAGGATATGCAAGGCATATGTCCCACTCCAGGACTCCATTCATACCTTTAACTGGTCTGTAGATGATTTACATGATATATTGAACAAGAATGATAATGAGAAGTCTAAGAGACCCCAATCTCTAAAAGTGCTCAAGAGTCTACTCACATTATAGATCGATATTCTTCAGAGAGCCTACTCCAATGCAAAAGCTATTCTTGCTGCTCCTGAAACCTGCACATTGGACTCAATGGAAGAATTTCATTCCCAGCTAATGTCTACATTTGAGTATACTGCTAACACATTAGAATCATGGGAAAATGCTTTATCACAAATGAAGCAAAACTTCAATGATATTTTTATGAGATTAGCCAATGCATGAACTTTTTTAAGTTGTTAGTAAATGTTGAACACTTTGATACAAATTTTCTATACATATGTATATATTTTACTTTTTCATTTTGTCATTGTTGTCAAAGGGGGAGTAGAAATATGTATGTGTGTTTTTGAAATTTTTGTATTTATGCATGCATTAAGGGGGAGTATTGTATTAAGGGGGAGTATGAGTATATGTGTAAATTTGTTGTGCATGCACACTTAGTGGTATTGTATTACTCTAAAATTTTCTAAGTGTTGCCATCAATGCCAAAGGGAGAGATTGTTGGCTTGATGATGATTGTAATGTATTCATCACTTGTTGTCATTGATGAAACACTCTCTCACACACATATGATTACATTGACTACCAGTGTAACTTCAGTTGGTTTACACTATCAACCAATATGTTTAAGGTTTATCTCTAACCGATACTTTGTGTCAACTGGTATGTGCATAAGAGACAACCTGTGGCTACATCAAGTTGGCAACAAAATGAAGATGAAGATGAAGATGAAGATGGAGATCAAGTAGAAGATTCCAGGACAACGGTTCACATGTTTTGTTCCAACTGGTATTGACTATTCTAAGCGGTGTCTAATTTTGTGATGAGTTACCAGCACCGATTTCTTGGTGGTCATTTTTGTGATGAGTTTTGATCACTTGTCTAGATACACTGCACCTAAGAAATTGTGTTTTGATTTCCTTAGGCCGACATAAGATTTGAATGTCTATTTTAAGACATCTTAGTGAATCATTTGGAGATATATAGAATGAGTATGGTTATGATGTTATGTGAATACTGATATGCATCAAGAGTGAAAGATTTTGTTGAAGAGCGATAAGTGTTAAGATGAAGAGCAGTGTTGAATGCACTTAGAAGGATCTGATCAAGCAAGTATTGCACTACTCAGAACAAATCAAACCATTCTTGTTGTTTTCTAATCATTACAACAGAATCAAATCCCCTAACTAAGTAAGCTCTAACAAGCTTCATTGTATAAATCCTCTAACAAGGTGATCCATTAGTTTGGATTCTCAAATCCTACAATGAGGTTACTTCTAATAGGGTAGTACTCTTAACATGGTATAAGCTTCTAATCAAGCTTTGGGATCTCTAACAAGATTCACTCCTAGTAGAGAACTCTGTAGACCATAACCGGTCAGTTATCTATTATGGCATATAGTTAACTTGTGAGTTCCATCTCACCGTGGTTTTTACCTATTTTGGTTTTTCACTTATAAACACTTGTGTTATGGTGGGTTCTTTGCTTTTTGTGGATGTTCTTATATCATTTTGGATAGCATGTATTGTTTTTAAATGCTTGGTTAAGATCATCTACTGGGTAGTGTTTGAAGTAGTGTTTTATTTGATATCACTGATTCACCTCCCCCCCCTCCCTCCCCTCTCAGTGCTTTTCAAGTCCATCAGTTAGGCTAACTATGTCACATAGTGAGGAGAAACATAATCGGAACTTGACTATTATTTTAATGATCATGATGAATATGTCATTCATTGTCAGATATTATTTTTAAAATGCCTGAATCAATGTAATATTGTATTTGTGTTTTCAAATCTTGACACTCATTAGTAGAATGGCCATGGATTTGATGATATTTACAAAAAGAAGAATTTTGAGAATGTTGTTGATGTTTTCTTCTTCATTTAGGAAAAAGAGGACATATTAATTTGGAATTGAGAAGATTTGTCAACACATTTTCTTGTTGTAACTCAAAATTAGAATTAGAAGGTGTGGATTTACAAGACAATGGAGAAGAAGATGTGGAGAAAGGAAAGTGTAATTTCTTATGACTTTGTCGCTCACATTCAAGAATTGGTCCATTGCATCCATGTGTTTGTTCAAAATAAGGTTCACTCTTAGGAGGAATTGGATTAAAGTTTTAGGAGGCCCAGTCAATTTTAAGATTTGTGTTAAGAGAAAAATTTGGAATGTGAAATTCAGGCATCTTAGACTTGCCAGAAAAGGTAGGAGTGAAATCTAAGGACCCCCAATCATCCTCTAGGAGTTCTTCTTTAGGAACTTTTTGGTAGAAAATGGGGTATTTAAGTGAATTGAAGAGAGGATTGCAAGAACTAAGAAAGCATATGATGCTTCACTTATGTTCTCATCAATTACCTCATTAGTATATGTGTAAGGCACAACATGATAATCAGAAAGAATTCTTGGTTTCTTAGGAACATGAATAGAATTGATTTGATTTTTGTTAGGATCTTGATTTTTGGGAGAGAGAGCATTATGATCATCCTCTTGTTCTAAGGTATCTTTAAGTTCAAGACACTCATTAGAAAAAGGACTATCATATTTAATTAATGCTTCATCTTTAGAGGGAAGATCATGAAAAGATGGTATAGTATCACTAGGATAAGTAGCCATAATATCATCCTCTTGCACCAAATAATTCTTATGAGGGAGGTACTTTATAGAAGAAGGAACACAATTCTCCAAAGATTCATCTTTAGGAGGGAGATCTTTGAAAGAAGTGTCCATATTCCCTTTTTGCACCAATGTGCCCTAATTAATGAGATCAATTTTGGGAGAAGGTAAATTATAACTATGAATGAAAGGGAGAACTAAATTATCATCATATGCATGAAAGGGAACTTCATGAACATCTTTAATGTAACTCAAAATTAAATTAGCAAAATAAGATAAGAACTACATATTCATTGATGATCAAATAAGAATAATGTTCACCCCATGCATGCATAGAAACTTTAATAAAGGAGGAAAAATGGAATTTGAACTGCAAATTTGAAATTTGAATTTGAATTTGTGTTCAACCTTAGAGAGTGTTAAAATTGATAAAGTATGCCAATTTTCTAGATTTAAGCAGAAAAACATAGTCAATTCTATCTCCTAAAATTTCGGGAAAAAAGTTGAGGACCGTGGTGAAAGTGTACATAGTCCAACCAACTTTTTTCAAAATTTTCAGTGATGATAGGTATGATGATATTAATGTAGAATCCAAAAAAATAGCTAATTTGGAGATGTCTACATCGGGAAAATGTAAAAATTGAAGAATTTGCAGAAAGGAATGATGAAGGAAACTCCAAAGAACCAGAAGATTATGAAGAGTTTGTATATGTACAACTGAGAAGTCTAACCAAGAAAGACGATGAAGAAAATACTCATTTACCGAGTGATGAAGAAGATCATATAGAGCCTATCGAGCCTATATTAGCAAAATATGTCAGAAGAAATCATGAATCAAGTTAGATTATAGGAGATAAGGATGCTCCAGTGATGACAAGGAACAAACTGAGATAGAACACATGTCTGATATCCGAGTTTGAACCGAGGATAGTAAAAGAGGCATTAAGAAATGAAGATTGGGTGAATGCTATGATAGAAGAGATTGAACAAATCAAGAAAAATGAAACATGGACACTGGTCCCAAGACCAAAAGAGAAAAATGTAATCGGTACAAAGTGGATTTTTAGAAATAAGCTAAATGAAAAAGGTGAGGTCATTCGGAATAAAGAAAGGCTAGTTTGCAAAGGTTATGCTCAAGAAGAAGGAATAGACTATGGTAAGACTTTTGCACCTATGGCAAGACTTAAGGGAGTGAGAAAATTGTTGGCATATGTTGCTTACAAAAATTTCAAGGTATATCAAATGGATGTTAAATCTACATTTTTGAATGGTATACTAGAAGAAGAAGTCTACATTGAACAGCCTGAAGGATTTATCGAAGAGAAGAATAAAGATCAGGTATGTAAGTTGAACAAAGCTTTATATGGCCTAAAGCAAGAACCTAGGGCATGGTATGAAAGGTTGCACTCTTACTTAATCAAGATTGGATTTATGAGGACTAGTGAAAACAACAACATGTATATGAAGAATGATGAGGATAATGGAATACTAATTTCAGCCATATTTGTTGATGATATCATTTTTTGTGGAAATGATTCTTTATGCAAGAACTTTGGAAATGAAATGTGCAAAGAATTTGAGATGTCATTAATTGGTGAAATAAAGTATTTTATAGGTTTACAGATACTGCAAATGAAAAATGGGATTTTCATTACTCAATCCAAGTATATAAAGGAAATCTTGAAGAAATTTGGAATGGAGGATTCTAAACCTGTAAGTACTCCTATGACTACTAATTGTAAAATATCAAACAATGATGAATCTGCATCTGTTGATGAGACAATTTACCGATCTATGATTGGAAAATTGCAATATGTAGTTCATAGTAGGCCTGATATAGCACATGCAGTAGGTATAGCTACAAGATTTTCTGCAGATCTCAAGGAAACCCATATGACAACAATCAAGAGAATTTTCAGATACTTGAGACACACTGAAGATTATGGTTTACTATATATAAAGAGGAATGATTTTGACTTAAAAGTCTATACTGATGTTGATTGCATGGGAAATATTGATGACAGGAAAAGCACAAGCAGTGGAGCTTTCTTTTTGGGAGAAAGACTAGTGAGTTGGCTTAGCAAGAAACAAGGATGCATTTCACAGTCAACAGCTGAAGCTAAATATGTCTCTGCAACAATTAATTGTACCATTATAGCATGGATCAAACAATTGTTGGAAGGTATGAATGAGACAGTTACCAAGCCAGTAACTATATTTTGTGATAATACAAGTGCTATTAACATTTCAAAGAATCCGGTAATGCACTCTAAAATAAAGCATATCTCTATAAAGTATCATTATCTAAGAGAAGAAGTTCAAGAAAAGAAAGTTGTGCTGGAATATGTTAGCACAAAGGAACCAATAGCAAACATCTTCACAAAGCCTTTGCTAAGGGACACTTTTGAGTATCTCAAAAGTAAGTTAGGGGTCCTACCCCTATCTAGTACTCACTGACAGAGTTCGGTGAAAGCATCAATTCTATGACTCTATAGAATACTATTTGTGCGTTGATGTTGATTTACACACTTTAGGAGGTTAACTAAAGTTGTGCAGGAAACAGTGAATGAAGACAAGATGCCCTGATCGAGACTGAGATGATACATTTGTATATGTTTTAACAACAAGTAAATTACTTCACAGGAGAAGTAATCATGGATTAGTTTTACTTTTGGCATTGTTGTCAAAGGGGGAGAAGACTAATGATAGGGGGAGAAGATCACAAGAGAAGTTTACAGCTCAAGGATAATAGGAGAAGAATAACATCAATCTAAATCAATTGGAATAAATCAATTTGGTATTACCATCAATGCCAAAGGGGGATATTGTTGGCATTACATTAAGTTTGTTGGTATGATGATATTGAGAAGGTTGTTGGAGATTGATGATATAATTGATAAAGGATGATTACTATCTTAATAATATTATTTTGTGATTGATGTCAAGTAATTGATTTTCTAATTCAGTATGATGTTGCCATATTTTAAAGAGTATGTTTTGATGAGTATAAAGATGTCGGTAAGTGACATAGAAAAAATGTGAAAATGAAGGGGGGAGTAATAAGTTATTCAATGGGCAACTATTACCGAGTTAGACAGTGATGAGATTATGTTATGTTGATTATTTTGATATCCTATATATATGTATTCAAAGACTGAATAAGAAGGTGAAAATATTTCATGCAACAGAATGAGTAAAGGTTTGATACTGTTCTATTTTACCGAGCAAGGAGCTAGTCGGTAAACACCAAGGTTATCAGTGTTGGTTAAAGAAGAAAGAAGTTACTGAGTAAAGTTCAGTATTTATCGAGTATCAACCGAGCAGTAACAGAATGCATTGGATGAATAAATACATTATTAAATGAAGGATGCCAATGAGCTGCAGATTTATAGAAGATTGGAATGTCATGCAAGAAGTTTTTTAAGGATCAACGACAATGAAAATTCAAGAGTTGGATCTACAGCACAGATTGAATGGTCATAACCGAGCACAAGTACCAAGAAAGGTATACAAGTTTCAACGCAAGATAAAACATTTTTCAGTTTGAAGGATTCAATGAACCTAGTCAAGTTTGAAGATCTAATGGCTAAGATTAATCATGAGAAATGTGATTAAGGAGATTAAGCGGTTAGGAATTGCTTATAAATAAGGAATAGTTGATGAACAACATATGCGAGCAAATAGAAGAGCAGTGATACTGTAGAAGTGATTACCGAGTATAGAAGATTGAAGATCTGATTGAAGAATAGATTGAGAAGCCCAGCAAGGAGGAAGATAAGTCTTTTGACAAGATTATTTTGAGCACATAGAGTTTGCTTTAACATTTTAGATGTGAAGTTACAAATATATTTTATTATTGTTATTTATTTTTGTAAGTGACTGGAAATCTCTTAACCAAGTTGACCTAACAGTCTTATTTCTAAATCCTATAGCAAGGTAACATTCTAAATGAGTGTTTGAAATCCTTTGACAAGGTCACTTCTAACAAAGTGCAAGATTTTGATAGATCTAAGGGAAATTCGTTGACTGGGTCACATCTAGCAAATGTGTTTATGTAATCTTTAACAGGATTGGCTTTTAACCAAGCATACTCTAGAAGAGTATATTTTCTTAGTGTGTCCAAATTCCCACAGTGGTTTTTCCCTATTTGGGTTTCCACGTTAAATCTGGTGTTAAATGTGTTTTGTTGTTTCAAGTTTATCAGTTTATGAGTTTGAATGATTTACAATCATAGTTTCATAACAAGTAGGTTCTACCAAGGTTGAATCTGATGAATATTCGGAATTGTGAGTTTATCTGATTCACCCCACCCCTCTCATCTAACTAACAATTGGTATCAGAGCTAGAACTCTGAAAGAAAAGTTTAAAGGAACTTGAGGCAAGATCCAAAGATGTATAAAAGAGATGCACCAAAGTTGAACAAGTCAAGTTTCTCCACATGGCAGAAAAGGATGAAGCTGCACTTATTAGGAATTGGAGAATATGCAACATATTATCTAGAGAATGATTACACTGCACCTAGCACCTACCCGATGACAATGGAAGAGATAAAGGCAAAGCAAGAACATATTCAAGCAATGATTGAAATAACATCAGCATTGACTGACTCAGAGTTTAATGATCTAGAAGGTTGTAATGATGCCAAAGCTATGCAGAATAAGCTTATATCTGTATATGGTGGTGATGAACATGTTCAAAGAGAAAAAGTAGATAGTATAAGAGGACAAATTGAATCCATGAGAATGAATGAAGGTGAGAACATAATCCAATATAGTACAAGGTTAAAGGAAACAATCAATCAAATCAAAGGAGTAGGAGGAACTATTGAAGAAAAGGATGTAACAAGTAAGTTGCTGAGAACACTTCTACCTGCTTATGTTATTCTAGTCTCTGCAATTAATGAATTAAGGTATGTACCAAACATGCCAGTCTCTTTGGATGCTACTATCGGTAAGCTACATGCTTTTTAGTTGAGTAATTTTGATAACATGGGTCTTCGGTTAACAAAGTTCAATCTGCATTCAGTTCTTTTCATCTTGATGAATCTAATGATTACAATGATAGAATGTATAAGTATGATGAAGGAAATCACAGTGGAGCAAGTGAGAGATTTCACAAAAACTTGGAAGAAGTACACAAACTATATAAGGAAATCAGAAAGAAAGAAGAGTTTGAAGCATTATTGGCCAGAAGGTTACAGAGAGGCAAAGGTAAGTATAAAGGAAAGTTACCTTTGAAATGTTTTAACTATGATAAAATTGGACATATGGCTTCAAACTATCCTAACAAAGAATCTAGTGAAAAGAGCGAATAACGAGATGACAGACAGAAAGACAACCAATACAAAGGGCATCGAGACTTTAGAAGGAGAGATAGAAAGACAGGCCTAGTAGCTAATGAGGAATCCAATGATGATAAATCTGATGGGACTGAGACAAAGGAAGCTATATATGTGGCTATCACAGATGGATCAGATGAAGAAAGGTATGAAGAAAAATCCTTAATATCACACATAAATAATAATGATTCTTGGATCATAGATAGTGGATGCTCACATCACATGACAAGTGATAAACACAAATTTGTTAAATTAGAAGATTATGATGGAGGTTATGTAAAATTTGGTAATGATGCACCATGTCCTGTGAAAGGTAAAGGGTCTATCACACTTCTTGACAATGATAAATGTGATGATGTATATTGGGTTGAAGGTCTGAAATACAATTTGTTGAGTGTAGCACAGCTAAACAATACAGGATACCGAATAGAATTTCAGAAAGGAATTGTCAAAGTTCATGACAAACATGGAAAGTTGGCTGCTACTGGGACTCAAACAAGAGGTAATACATTTCATCTTGACTCAACTCGGAACAATTGTCTATATGCAAAAATAGAAGATACCTAGTTATGGCATAAAAGGTTTTGTCATGTAGATTTTGATTACCTGATCAAAATAAGTAAGAAGCATTGAATAAGAGGTCTACCGAGCTTGGAAAAACCTGAGAATGCAATATGCCAATGATGCCAGATGGGTAAGATGACAAAATCAAGCTTTACAAGTAAGTCTTACACTTCTAAAGGAATTTTAGATCTTGTACACACTAATCTTTGTGGTCCTATGAAAGTTCAAAGTTATTATGGTGATAAATACTTCATATTATTTGTGGATGATTACTCAAGGATGATGTCAGTTATGTTTTTAAAAGAGAAATTAGAAGCCTTTCAAATGTTCAAATGGTATAAGGTAAGAGTTGAAAATGAAACAGGAAGACAGTTGAAATGTCTAAGATCTGATAGAGGAGGAGAGTTCATTTCAGATGAATTTAACTTATTTTGCAATGATCATGGTATAAAGAGACAAGTATCTGCACTAAGAACACCACATCAAAATGGGATAGCTGAAAGAAGAAATAGATCAATTGTAGATTGTGCAAGAATCTTGATGATAGAAAAGAAAGTACCTCAAATATTTTGGAGAGAAGCAATAAGCACTGGAGTTTACACCCTGAACCAAGTACAACTGAAGAAAGGAACTATGAAGACACCGTATGAAATCTAGTATGACAAGAAACCAAATGTAAGTTATTTTAAAATATTTGGAAGTAGATGTTATGTTCACAAAGATGGCAGAAATGGAAAATTTGATCAGAAAAGTGAGGAAGGAACATTTCTTGGTTATTCCTCTAGGAGTAAAGCATTTAAATGTCTGATCAAATCATCTAACAAAATAGTGGAAAGTGCAAATGTGAAAATTGATGAATTTACAAAAAGGAATGATGAAGGAAACTCCAAAGAACCAAAAGACTATGAAGAGTTTGTATAGGTACAACCGAGAAGTCTAACCAAGAAAGCCAATGAAGAAAATACTCAGTTACTGAGTGATGAAGAAGATCATACAGAGCCTACTGAGCCTATATTAGCAAAATATGTCAAAAGAAATCATGAATCAAGTCAGATCATAGGAAATAAGGATGCTCCAGTTATGATAAGGAACAAACTGAGACAAAACACATTTCTGATATCCGAGTTTGAACCGAGGATAGTAAAAGAGGCATTAAGCAATGAAGATTGGGTGAATTCTATGATAGAAGAGATTGAACAAATCAAGAAAAATGAAACATGGACATTGGTCCCAAGACCAAAAGAGAAAAATGTAATCAGTACAAAGTGGATTTTTAGAAATAAGCTAAATGAAAAAGGTGAGGTCATTTAGAATAAAGCAAGGCTAGTTTGCAAAGGTTATGCTCAAGAAGAAGGAATAGACTATGGTGAGACTTTTACACCTATGGCAAGACTTGAGGGAGTGAGAACATTGTTGGCATATGCTGCTTACAAAAATTCCAAGGTATATCAAATGGATGTTAAATCTGCATTTTTGAATGGTATACTAGAAGAAGAAGTCTACATTGAACAGCCTGAAGGATTTATCGAAGAGAAGAATAAAGATCAGGTATGTAAGTTGAACAAAGCTTTATATGGCCTAAAGCAAGAACCTAGGGCATGGTATGAAAGGTTGCACTCTTACTTAATCAAGATTGGATTTATGAGGACTAGTGAAAACAGCAACATGTATATGAAGAATGATGAGGATAATGGAATACTGATTTCAGCCATATTTGTTGATGATATCATTTTTTGTGGAAATGATTCTTTATGCAAGAACTTTGGAAATGAAATGTGCAAATAATTTGAGATGTCATTAATCGGTGAAATAAAGTATTTTATAGGTTTACAGATACTGCAAATGAAAAATGGGATTTTCATTACTCAATCCAAGTATATAAAGGAAATCTTGAAGAAATTTGGAATGGAGGATTCTAAACCTGTAAGTACTCCTATGACTACTAATTGTAAACTATCAAACAATGATGAATCTGCATCTGTTGATGAGACAATTTACCGATCTATGATTGGAAAATTGCAATATGTAGTTCATAGCAAGCCTGATATAGCACATGCAGTAGGTATAGCTGCTAGATTTTCTGCAGATCCCAAAGAAACCCATATGACAACAATCAAGAGAATTTTCAGATACTTGAGAGGCACTGAAGATTATGGTTTACTATATAAAAAGAGGAATGATTTTGACTTAAAAGTCTATACTGATGTTGATTGGGTAGGAAATATTGATGACAAGAAAAGCACAAGCGGTGGAGCTTTCTTTTTGGGAGAAAGACTAGTGAGTTGGCTTAGCAAGAAACAAGGATGCATTTCACAGTCAACAGCTGAAGTTGAATATGTCATTGCGGCATTGAATTGTACCAATATAGCATGGATCAAACAATTATTGGAAGGTATGAATGAGACAGTTACTGAGCCAGTAACTATATTTTGTGATAATACAAGTGCTATTAACATTTCAAAGAATCCGATAATGCACTCTAAAACAAAGCATATCTCTATAAAGTATCATTATCTAAGAGAAGAAGTTCAAGAAAAAAAAGTTGTGTTAGAATATGTTAGCACAAAGGAACAAATAGCAGACATCTTCACAAAGCCACTTCCAAGGGACACTTTTGAGTATCTAAGAAGTAAGCTAGGGGTCCTACCCCTATCTAGTACTCACTGACAGAGTTCGGTGAAAGCATCAATTCTATGGCTTTATAGAATACTATTTGTGAGTCAATGTTGATTTACACACTTTAGAAGGTTGCCTAAAGTTGTGCAGGAAATAGTGAATGAAGACAAGATGCCCTGGCCGAGACTGAGATGATACATTTGTATATGTTTTAACAGCAAGGAAATTACTTCACAGGGGAAGTAATCATGGATTAGTTTTACTTTTGGCATTTTTTTCAAAGGGGGTGAAGACTAATGACAGGGGGAAAAGATCATAGGAGAAGTTTACAACTCAAGGATAATAGGAGAAGAATAACAGCAGTCTGAATCAATTGGAACAAATCAAGTTGGTATTGCCATCAATGCCAAAGTGGGAGATTGTTGGCATTACATTAAGTTTGTTCGTATGATGATATTGAGAAGGTTGTTGGAGATTGATGATATAATTGATAAAGTATGATTACTGGCTTAATAATATTATTTTTCATTGATGTCAAGAAATGATTTTTTGATTCAGTATGATGTTGCCATATCTTAAAGAGTATGTTTTGATGAGTATAAAGATGTTGGTAAGTGACACAGAAAGAATGTGAAAATGAAGGGGAGTAATAAGTTATTCAATGGGCAACTATTAACGAGTTAGACAGGGTGTTGGCATTTGGCATTATAATAGACAATGGGAGATTGTTGGCATTTCAATAAGGATATTGAAAAGGTTGTTGATGATTATAGATATAACTAATTAAGGATGTTTACCATCTTAATATTATTATTTTGTCATTGATGTCAAGAAATTGATTTTCTAACTCAGTATGATGTTGCCATATCTTGAGAAGTATGATTTGATGAGTATAAAGATGTCAGTAAAAGACATAGAAAGAATATGATGAATAAGTGGATGAATAAGGTATTCAATGGGCAACTATTACTGAGTTACACAATGATGAGATCATGATGTTTAGATTGTTTTAACATCATACATATGTTGTAAATTGTAAGGTTAATACTACACTATGTTACCGAGCAAAGAACCTAGTTAGTAAACCCTAAGGAACACAGCCGGTAAACCCTAAGGTTATCGCTATTAGTTAATGAAGGTGGAATATCTATCGAGTGAAGTTTAGTATTTACCGAGTTGTTACCGAGTTGTAACTGAGCTGTAACAGAATACATTAAATGGTTACATGTGTTATTTAATGAAGGAAGCTGATGAGCTGGAACTGATTAAATGATTGGTATGTCGTGCATAAAGTTTGTTAAAGAATCTATGGCAAAGGAAAATCAGCATGAAGATCTACAATGCAGATTGAACCGCATTACCCTAGCACAAGTTCCAAGAAATGTATGCAAGTTCCTAAGCAGGGTAAAATGTTTTTTAGATCGAAGGATACATTGAACCTAGACAAGTTTGAAGATCTGATGGCTATGATTGATCATGGGAAGTGTGATCAAGGAGATTAAGCGGTTAGCTAATTGTTTATAAATAGGGTACTGTTGATAAACAATGTATGCGGACAAATGTATGCACAGGGATGCTACATAGTGATTACCGAGCACAGAAGCTTGAAGACCTATTTGAATAACAGAGTATAGAAGCCCAACAGATGGACAAGATTAGTTCTATGTCTAGATTGTATTGAGCAAATAAGAATCTGCTTTAGCATTTTAGATGTGAAGTTGCAGATAGATTTTTATTACTGTTATTTTGTGAAAGTGACAGAAAATATCTTAATCGAGTGGACTTAATAGTCTTATTTGTAAAACCCTCTAGTAAGGTGACATTTTGATTGAGTGTTTAAAATCCTTTAACAAGGTCACTTCTAACAAGGTGAAGATCCTAACAGATCTGAGGGAAATCCCTTAACCGGGTCACATCTAGTAATGTGTTTGTAATCTTTAACAGGATTTGTTTTTAACCAAGCATACTCTAGAAGAGTGTATTTCTTAGTGGGTCCAAAATCCCAGTGTGGATTTTCCCTATTTGGGTTTCCATGTTAAATCTAGTGTTATGAGTGATATGATGTTTATATGCTTTTGAGTTTGCATGTTTAGTAGTTTTGGTTATATTACTGTAGTATATGTTACCGAGGTTGAATCTGATGTTTTTATGGAAGATTAAGGTTGTATGATTGACCCCCCCCCCCTCTCATCTTGTTGGCTATTGGATCTATACTTACATTAAGTATCAGAACTATCAATTGGTATCAGAGCTTTGGACTCTGGAAGGAAAAGTTTAAAGGTACTTGAGGCAAAGATCCAAAGATGTATAAGAGGGATGCATCGAAGCTGAACAAGTCAAGTTTCTCTACATGGCAGAAAAGGATGAAGCTGCACCTATCAAGAATTAGAGAATATGTTGTATATTATCTGGAGAATGATTTCATCACACTGAGCACCTATCCATTGACTATGGAAGAAATAAAGGCAAAGCAAGAACATATCCAAGAAATGATTGAAATAACATCTTCATTGACCGACTCAGAGTTTATTGATCTAGAAGGCTGCAATGATGCAAAGGCAATGTGGGACACGCTCATATCTGTATATGGTAGTGATGGACATGTTCAAAGAGAAAAAGTAGACAATCTAAGAGGACAACTTGAATCTATGAGGATGAATGAAGGTGAGAACATAACCCAGTATAGTACAAGACTAAAGGAGATTGTCAATCAAATCAAAGGAGTAGGTGGAACTATTGAAGAAAAGGATATAACAAGTAAGTTGTTAAGAACCCTTCCACCAAGTTATGCAATCTAAGTCTCTACAATCAATGAATTAAGGTCTGTACCTAATATGCCAGTTTCTTTAGATGCTACTATTGGTAAGCTACATGCATTTGAGTTAAGTAACTATGATAACAGTGGATCTTCGGTAAATAAAGTTGAATATGCATTTAGTTCTTTCATCTTGATGAATCTAATGATTACAATGAAAGAAAGTACAAGTACTCTGAAGGAGATCATAGTGGAGCAAGTGAAAGATTTTGTAAGAACATGGAAGAAGTACACAAACTATATGAGGAAATTAGAAAGCAGGAAGAGTTTGAAGCACTATTAGCCAGAAGGTTACCGAGAGGCAAAGGTAGGTATAAAGGAAAACTACCTTTGAAATGTTTCAATTGTGATAAAATAGGACATATGGCTTCTAACTGTCCTGACAAAGATTCTACTGAAAAGAGAGATTACCAAGATGACAGACAGAAAGATAATCATTATAGAGGACACCAAGACTTCAAAAGAAGAGATAGAAAGACATGCTTAATAGGCGATAAGGAATCCAACGATGATAAATCAAATGAAACTAATACAGAGGAAGAAGTTTATGTGGCTATCAAAGATGGATCAGATGAAGAAAGGTATGAATAAAAATCCCTAATATCTCACATAAATACTAATGATGCTTGGATCATAGATAGTGGATGCTCACATCATATGACAGGTGATAAACACAAGTTTGTTATGTTAGAAGATTATGATGGAGGCTATGTAAGATTTGGTAATGATGCACCATGTCTAGTAAGAGGTAAAGGATCTATAACACTTCTTGACAATGCAAGATGCAATGATGTTTATTGGGTTGAAGGTTTGAAATACAATTTGTTGAGTGTAACACAGCTAAACAATACAGGTTACCGAATAGAATTTCAGAAAGGAATTGTCAAAGTTCATGACAAGCATGGAAAGTTAGCTGCTATCGGGACACAAACAAAAGGTAATACATTTCACCTTGACTCAACTCGGAACAAGTGTCTATATGCAAAGATAGATGATACCTAGTTATGGCATAAAAGGTTTTGTCATTTAAATTTTGATAATTTGATCAAAATAAGCAAGAAGCACCGAGTAAGAGGTCTACCGAGTCTTGAAAAACCTGATAATGCTATGTGTCGAGGATGCCAGATGGGTAAGATGAGAAGATCAAGATTTACAAGTAAGTCTTACACCTCTAAGGGAATTTTAGATCTTGTGCATACTAATCTTTGTGTTCCTATGAAAGTTCAAAGTTATTATGGTGACAAATATTTTATATTATTTGTGGATGATTACTCAAGGATGATGTCAGTAATGTTTTTAAAAGAAAAATCAGAAGCTTTTCAAATGTTTAAGTGGTACAAGACAAGAGTTGAAAATGAAATAGGAAGACAACTGAAATGTCTTAGATCAGATAGAGGAGGAGAGTTCACATCTGATGAGTTCAACTTATTCTGCAATGATCATGGTATTAAAAGACAAGTCTTTGCACCGAGAACTCCACAACAAAATGGAATTGTTGAGTGAAGAAATAGATCTATTGTGGATTGTGCCAGAACCCTGACGATTGAAAAGAAAGTGCCACAAACATTTTGGAGAGAAGCAATAAGCATAGCAGTTTACACCCTGAACCGAGTACAACTGAAGAAAGGTACTTTGAAGACACCATATGAAATCTGGTATGACAAGAAACCTAATGTAAGTTATTTTAAAATCTTTGGAAGTAGATGCTATGTACACAAAGATGATACAAATGGCAAGTTTGATCAAAAAAGTGAAGAAGGAACATTTCTAGGTTATTCTTCTAGAAGCAAAGCATTTAAATGTCTGATCAAATCATCTAACAAAATAGTAGAAAGTGCAAATGTGAAAATTGATGAATTTACAGAAAGAAATGATGAAGGAAATTCCAAAGAACCAAAAGATTATGATGAATTTGTCTATGTTCAACCGAAAAGTCCTACCGAGAAAACTGTTGAAGAAAATGAAGAGAATATCTAGTTACCGAGTGATGAAGAAGATCATACAGAGCCTACTGAGCCTATATTAGCCAGGTATGTCAGAAGACATCATGCACCAAGTCAGATTATAGGAGATAAGGATGATCCAGTGATGATGAGGAACAAACTGAGACAGAGCACATGTTTGATGTCTGAATTTGAACCGAGAATAGTGAAAGAGGCATTTAACAGTGAAGATTGGATAAATGCTATGACAGAAGAGATTGATCAAATCAAGAAGAATGACACATGGACACTAATCCCAAGACTGAAGGATAAAAATGTAATCGATACAAAGTGGATTTTTCATAAACAAGCTAAATGAAAAAGGTGAGGTCATTCGAAATAAAGCAAGACTAGTATGCAAAGGTTATGCTCAAGAAGAAGGAATTGATTATGGTGAAACTTTTGCACCTATGGCTAGACTTGAAGGAGTAAGGACATTGTTGGCATATGCTGCTTTCAAAAACTTCAAGGTATATCAAATGGATGTCAAATCTGCATTTTTGAATGGAATATTAGAAGAAGAAGTTTTTATTGAACAACCTAAAGGATTTGTTGAAGACAAGAGTAAAGATCAGGTATGTAAATTGAACAAAGTATTATATGGTCTAAAACAAGCACCTAGAGCATGGTATGAAAGATTGCACTCTTATTTGATTAAGATTGGTTTTATAAGGACAAGTGAGAACCACAATATGTACATGAAGAATGATGAAAATGGAATACTGATCTCAGCCATATTTGTTGATGATATTATATTTTGTGGAAATGACTCTTTATGTAAGAAATTTGGAAATGAAATGAGCAAAGAATTTGAGATGTCATTAATCAGTGAGATAAAGTATTTTATAGGTTTACAGATACTACAAATGAAAAATAAGATTTTTATTACTCAATCCAAGTACATAAAGGAAATCTTGAAGAAATTTGGAATGGAGGATTCAAAACCAGTAAGTACTCCTATGACTACCAACTGTAAACTATCAAAGAATGATGAATCTACATCTGTTGATGAGACACTTTACCAATCCATGATTGGAAATCTACAATATGTTGTTCACGGCAGACCAGACATAGCACATGTAGTAGGTATAGTTGCAAGATTCTCTGCAGATCCTAAGGAAACACACATGACAACAATCAAAAGAATTTTTAGATACTTGAAAGGCACTGAGGATTATGGCTTAGTATATCAGAAAGGAAATGATTTTGATTTAAAAGTGTATACTGATGCTGATTGGGCAGGCAACATTGATGACAGGAAAAGCGCAAGTGGAGGAGCTTTCTTTTTAGGAGAAAGACTAGTGAGTTGGCTTAGCAAGAAACAAGGATGTGTTTCATAGTCAACAGCAGAAACTAAATACGTTGCTCCAGCATTGAATTGTACCAACATAGCATGGATCAAACAACTGTTGGAAGGTATAAATGAGAAAGTTACCAAGCCAGTAACTATATTTTGTGACAATACTAGTGCCATTAACATTTCTAAGAATCCTGTTATGCACTCTAAGACAAAGCACATCTCTATCAAATATCATTATCTTAGAGAAGAAGCTCAAGAGAAGAAAGTGGTGTTGGAGTATGTTAGCACAAAGGAACAAATAGCAGATATCTTCACCAAGCCACTACCAAGGGATACTTTTGAGTATCTTTGAAGTAAGTCAGGGGTCCTACCCCTATCTTCTACTCACTGATCGAGCTCGATGAAAGCATCAGTTCGATGACTCTATTGAATATCTTTTAAGAGTTGATGTTGATTTACACACTTTAGGATGTTTTCTAAAGGTGTACAGGAAACAATACAAGAAATAATACAAGAATTGAAGACATCAATGCTCTGACCGAGACTAAAGTTGACACATAACAATAGAAATTCACTTCATATAGGAAGAAATTATGTTTTAGTTCTTTACTTTGGCATTGTTGTCAGAGGGGGAGAAGACTGGAGAAGAAGATTGGAAAAGACTGAGAAGATTGACAAAAAAGCAGAAAAGAAAGACTGGAGAAAAGAGGAGAAGTCTAATGTATGGGAGAGAATTTTGATGATAGGAAGAGAGAATTTCAGAATCTCACAAAGAACTCACAACAATCCAAATCAATTAGGTCAAATAAAATGGTTTTGCCATCAATGCCAAAGGGGGAGATTGTTGGCATTTGGAATTATAACAAACAATGGGAGATTGTTGGCATTTGGAATTATAAGAGACAATGGGAGATTGTTGGCATTTCAATAAGCATATTGAGAAGGTTGTTGATGATTATGGATATAACTAATTAAGGATGTTTATTGTCTTGATATTATTATTTTTTCATTGATGTCAAGAAATTGATTTTCTAACTCAGTATGATGTTGCCATATCTTGAGAAGTATGATTTGATGAGTATAAAGATGTCGATAAAAGACACAGAAAGAATATGATGAATAAGGTATTCAATGGGCAACTATTACCGAGTCAGACAATGATGAGATCATGATGTTTAGATTGTTTTAACATCATACATATGTTGTAAATTGTAAGGTTAATACTATACTATGTTACCGAGCAAAGAACCTAGTCGGTAAACCCTAAGGTTATCTCTATCGGTTAATGAAGACGGAATGTCTACCAAGTGAAGTTTAGTATTTACTGAATTGTTGCTAAGTTGTAACCAAGCTGTAATAGAATACATTAAATGGTTACATGCATTATTTAATGAAGGAAGCTGATGAACTAGAACTGATTAAATGATTGGTATGCCATGCATAAAGTTTGTTAAAGAATCTATGGCAAAGGAAAATCAGCATGGAGATCTACAGCGCAAATTGAACCGCATTACCCTAGCATAAGTTCCAAGAAATGTATGCAAGTTCCTAGGCAGGGTAAAACATTTTTTAGATCAAAGGATACATTGAACCTAGACAAGTTTGAAGATCTGATGGCTATGATTGATCATGGGAAGTGTGATCAAGGAGATTAAGCGATTAGCTAATTGTTTATAAATAGGGTACTGTTGATAAGCAATGTATGCGGGCAAATGTATGCACAGGGATGCTACATAGTGATTACTGAGCACAAAATCTTGAAGACTTGTTTGAATAACAGAGTATAGAAGCCTAGCAGATGGACAAGATTAGTTCTATGTCTAGATTGTATTGAGCAAATAAGAATCTGCTTTAGCATTTTAGATGTGAAGTTGCAGATAGATTTTTATTACCGTTATTTTGTGAAAGTGACAGAAAATCTCTTAACTGAGTGGACTTAATAGTCTTATTTGGAAAACCCTCTAGCAAGGTGACATTCTAATTGAGTGTTTGAAATCCTTTAACAAGGTCACTTCTAACAAGGTGAAGATCCTAACATATTTGAGGGAAATCCCTTAACTGGGTCACATCTAGCAATGTGTATGTAATCTTTAATAGGATTTGCTTTTAACCGAGCATACTCTAGAAGAGTATATTTCTTAGTGGGTCCGAAATCCCACAGTGGTTTTTCCCTAGTTGAGTTTCCACGTTAAATCTGGTGTTATGAGTGATATGATGTTTATATGCTTTTGAGTATGCATGTTTAGCAGTTTTGGTTATATTACTGTAGTATATGTTACCGAGGTTGAATCTAATGTTTTTATGGAAGATTAAGTTTGTATGATTCACCCCACCCCCCTCTCATCTTGTTGGCTATTGGATTTGTACTTACATTAAGTATCAGAACTATAACAGGGATGAGATTATGTTATGTTGATTGTTTTGATATCCTATATATGTGTATTCGAAGACTGAATAAGATGGTGAAAAGATTTCATGCAATAGAATGAGTAAAGGTTTGATATTGTTCTATTTTACCGAGCAAGGAGCTAGTCGGTAAACACCAAGGTTATCAGTGTCGGTTAAAGAAGAAAGAAGTTATCGAGTAAAGTTCAGTATTTACCGAGTATCAACTGAGAAGTAATAGAATGCATTGGATGAATAAATACATTATTAAATGAAGGATGCCAATGAGCTCGAGATTTATAGAAGATTGGAATGTCATGCAAGAAGTTTGTTAAGGATCAACGACACTGAAAATTCAAGAGTTGGATCTATAGCACAGATTGAATGGTCATAATCGAGCACAAGCACCAAGGAAGGTATACAAGTTTTAAGGCAAGATAAAACACTTTTTAGTTCGAAGGATTCAATGAACCTAGTCAAGTTTGAATATCTGATGGCTAAGATTAATCATGGGAAATGTGATTAAGGAGATTAAGTGGTTAGGAATTGCTTATAAATAAGGAATAGTTGATGAACAAAGTATGCAGACAAATAGAAGAGCAGTAATACTATAGAGGTGATTACTGAGTACAAAAGATTCAAGATTTGATTGAAGAACTGATTGAGAAGCCTAGCAACGAGGAAGATAAGTCTTTTGACAAGATTATTTTGAGCAGATAGAGTCTACTTTAACATTTCAGATGTGAAGCTGAAGATATATTTTATTACTGTTATTTATTTTTGTAAGTGACAGGAAATCTCTTAACTGAGTGGACCTAAAAGTCTTATTTGTAAATCCTATAGAAAGGTAACATTCTGAATGAGTGTTTGAAATCCTTTGACAAGGTCACTTCTAAGAAAGTGCAAGATTCTGATAGATCTGAGGGAAATCCCTTGATCGGGTCACATCTAGCAAATGTGTTTATGTAATCTTTAACAGGATTGGCTTTTAACCAAGCATACGCTAGAAGAGTATATTTTCTTAGTGGGTCCAAATTCCCATAGTGGTTTTTCCCTATTTGGGTTTCCATGTTAAATCTGGTGTTAAATGTGTTTTGTTGTTTCAAGTTTATCAGTTTATGAGTTTGAATGATTTATAGTCATAGTTGCATATCAAGTAAGTTCTACCGAGGTTGAATCTGATGAATATTTGGAATTGTGAGTTTATCTGATACACCCCCCCCTCTCATCTAACTAACAGTAGTCTCCAGTAGCATTTCTCACCGTGGTTTTTCCCATAATGGTTTTTCCTCGTACATCTAGTGTTGTGGGCTGCATTTGTGTGATTGTCCCTTTTGATATTCTCTTTTGTCTTACCAGTTTGAGTGTTTAGATCTTAGGATAACAATCAGTATTTTGAGGTTGTTTTAAAAGGGAAAAGATTAGGAACCACTGATTCACCCCCCTCTTAGTGGTACATTGTGTTCAACAATTGGTATCAGAGTCTAGGTTCCCGGTTATTTAAAAACCTTGGGTAGATTCTAGACTTAGAACACAATGGAAAGAAATGAGTCTTCTTCCTCAAAAACCGCCATGTTTGATGGATCCAACTATGCCTTCTAGAGAAGAACAATGGAGACCTATATTTCCTCCCTTGGTTTTGATGTGTGGATGTTTATCAAGAATGGGCATGTTGTCCCTAGTGTTCCTCCCCCTGATCCGGATGCTTAGAAGGAGTATGAAAACAATGCAAAGGCCAAACATTATATCCTGAGTGAGTTGTCTGATAATGAGTTTGTCAACATCATGCACTATGCATCTGCCAAGGAGACCTAGGATAAAATGCAGAGGTTATTTGAAGGAGATGCAAAAGTCAAAGAGGACAAGATGCAAGCACTAAGGGGCCAACTTGAACGCATCAAGATGAAGGATGATGAAAAGATTGCAGACTACCTTCACAGATTTGATGAAACTGTGAATACCATCAAAGGAGCTGGAGAAGAAATTGCAGATGAGATCCTTGTCAAGAAGGTACTTAGGTCCCTTACACCTAAGTATGATACAAAGGTGTCTTTCATATAAGAAGCCAAGGATCTGAAGATCTTTACAATGGATGACTTATTTGGCTCACTAACAGCCTATGAGATGAGAACAACTGGTGATGCTTCCTTAAGGAAAGAGGCAGTGTTCAACACCACCCAGAAGGGAAAAGACGTAGCTCCTCATAAAGGATCCAGTGAAGACTTTGATGCAAAGGTAGAAAAATTTGTTAGAAAGCTCAAAAGAGGATCCGACAAGTATAAAGGAAAGCTAACACTCAAATGTTTCAACTGTGGTAAAGTTGGACACTTTGCTGCAGAATGTCCTTATAATGAAACCTGTGGAGATGAGTTAAGAGGGTTTAGCAGATATGCTAGCAAAGATAAAGAAATAAATGTTTATAGGCAAGGAAGAAGAGGCTACCAGAAGTAGAATAGCCTATACACTTTTGATGATGATGTCATAGATGAAGAAAGTGCATCAGAAGATGACTACCATGAGAATGACATAAAAGGTAATCTCTTTATGGCACTTGATGAACCAGTTGGTGAAGATGAGGAAGAAGAGGATATTGAGGCTGAACTAGCTTTAGAAGGAGAGCTTATAAGTTCTCTTGAGGAGCTAAGTAAAACAAGAAGAGAACTCAAGAAGGTCAAGCTTGTTGCAGTAGATGAACAAGGTCTCTTGAAGCAATCCTTGGACATGTCCAATCAAGTTATATTTGACTTGAAACTGCAGCTAGAAGAAATCAAGAGGATATGTGAAGTTACATCCTCTGATCTGCTAAAGAAGGAAAAGGAGCTTCAAGATCTGGATGTAGAAATAGTGAAGCTCAAAAAGGAACTTGAACAAGTAAGGAAGAAATAAAAGTACGAAGCAAATATGAAGGCAGCACTGAAGCTTTAGACAAGATGTTGAGCAAACAAAAGCAATCCAAAGATACTGGTAGCTGAGGTTTTGAAGAAGGTCAAAGTTAAAAAAGAAAAGACACATCCAGTAAAGAGATACAATTTACCTCTTCAAATGAAGGTGAAGAGAAGAAGACATTCACTGTAAGAAAGGATACCGGCAAAAAGACATATGCAGATGTTGTTGGAAATCGCCACACAAACTGGTATACATAAGCAATGAACTAGAGGCCACGCTCATTTTACTGACATGCATATCCAAGGAGAGATGCAAGAGTTGACCATGAAGGATTCACCAGAGTCAAAAGCATAAAGGGAAGACCCCCAATGAGCCAGTCCTTTGCAGGTCCAAGGCAACCTAACCAGTATGTTTCAAACTTCCATAGTTACTGTTACTAGTGTAACAAATTTGGACATAGAATAGTTGATTGTAGATTAACCAATAAGCCCTCTATGAGTTATGAAAGTAGAAATATTAATGCACTCTGGGATATGAATGTTTTCTTCTATTAGTGCAATGGATATGGTCATAAGAGTTTTGAATGTAGGAAGAATAAACCGGTGCCCTACAATAATTTTAAGGATTCATCTTTAAATGAAAATGTGAAATGTTATAATTGTCAAGAGTTTGGACATATAGCAAAGTTTTGTTAAATCAGGAAGATCAAGAAGAAGAAGACAAATCCTAATCAAGAACTGGTAGTTGAACCGGAGCACAAAATAGCAATTGACAAGAAGAAGGAAACCAAACTGATATGAGTTGAGAAAGAAAAGGATGAGGCAGAATCAAGTTTGATAGTGCAGACTACCTTACATGCTGAGAGGAAAAATCTATGGGTTGTAGATAGTGGTTGTTCCAACCACATGACCGGTGATAAAAAGAAATTTATCAAACTTGAAGACTAGAATGGTGGTTCAGTAAGATTCAGAGACAACTCATCCATCAAAATAAAGACAAAAGGTACTCTAAATATTGATGGAAAATTGAAGGCACGTGATGTATACTATGTGGAAGGCCAAAAGAACAATCTGCTGAGTGTGAGTCAAATGTGTGACAAAGGTTATAAATTCACCTTTGACTCAATTAGTTGCTAGATAAAGAAAGGGAGTATTGGTCAGGTTGTGGTAGAAGGAAAAAGAACATATGGGAATGTTTACAACTTGAAGGAATGCTATGACTCCCAATGCATGATAGGATGGGTTGATGAAAGCTGGTTGTGGCACTGAAGATTAGGCCACATAAACTTTGATAACTTAGTTGTAGTAAGCAAAAAGGGGTGTGTGAGGAATATTCCACCCATCATTAAACTGGTAAGCACAGTTTGTGATGAATGTGTGAAAGGAAAGCATAATAAGGTGAGATTTAGGACAAAAGAGCAAAATATCTCAAGACCACTTGAAATTGTGCATAAATCTATGTGGTCCAACTAGAACAAGAGCTCTTGTCGATGAAAGATATTTTATGCTCTTTATTGATGATTATTCTATTAAACAGTTCAAATAACCAGAAGACAACTGAGAGGGGAGGTGAATCAGTTGTCAAAGATTACTGGAACCATTAGCAATTAAAAATTTAATACCAGAACCCAAAATATTAATATTGGAATAGAGGTTAAACCAATTAAGCATAAACAATAATCACGGAATAAATACCATCCACATGACACCAAGATTTATATGTGGAAACCCGGTAAAGGGAAAAACCACAATGGGAAGCCTACCCAAAGTTAGATAATACTTTTGCAGTAATTATGTGAATTACAATTGAGGGTCCTACACTTACAGGAAGGCCAACATCCTAGAGAACATTGCTCATCACAAAAGGAGCTTCACTGCCTACATAGAAATCCAGACTATGATCTAGAGAAGTGTTGAACTACAAAAGATAGCATCTCCTATGCCTGAGTACAGTTTTGGTTAAGCTCAATACTAGAGGACTAAATCCTCTTACATAAACCCAATTCGATCTCCAATGATCGACCAAATCCTCTGCCTGAATGATATTACATTATTCATACATCACATTCCTTTCCCATTCATATATCTGATCTACAATGAGATCTTACATCTATATATACAAACCCTCGACCATAAATAATTAGGTCAACAACTAGATAATAAACCAATTACATAATTACAAACCATGTTGGCCTTAGATCAAAAAAATAATATCCAGCACATAAGACATCCTGGAAACACATCGAGAGGTCTAATCCACATGTTACATTAAAGTCAGTCCATAACCTAGATCAACCGGGACCCAGTATAGGTCCACATGCTACAGCAATGATCTCCATCCACCAAGTCTCAAACATGATCACCAACAAAATCCTGATACTCCACCAGGAGTTGCACCAACACAACTTATACAACTCATCAAATACCTTCATCAAAATTTCTGTCAGTGAAACCTTTGCCAAAACCAAAAGCCAAGCTTCTAAGCAAACAGGATAGAATCTGATCACCAGACCAAAACCAACTTACTAAATATGAGAATGAGTATCATGAACAAGCCAATTCCATAACCAAATCATACCAAAGCTTACCGGATCATGCCAGATCCAAATCAACCAGAAACCACTCAACCTACCATGACTAGAAGAGTACTGATAAAGAATCCAAATAGCTAGTGTTGGCATCAATGACAAAACATCAATGCAACACATAATCAATTCCACCAAATGGCCAACAATCTCCCCTTTTGGCATTTATGGCAACAGTAGATGTGAAAAACATCTAAGTACCAAGAAATGCCAAACAAGTCTCCCCCAATGGAAGACAACCAACAATCTCCCGCATACAGCTCTGAAATAAAGACCAAAACTCCCCCTATGAATAATATCTCTGTAAAGATCTAAATCTCTCTCCTTTCTTTCTATTTTTCACATCAATATCACTCCCCCTTTGACATCAATACCAAAAATCTAACAAAAATATCAAAGCAAAAACATAAACCATTGAATCACCAAGATGACTACTCCCCCTGAGCAGTAGCATCCCCACATTAGTGTCGGAATGGATAGTATCTTTGACAATGCATACCGGACTAATGCCAAACCACATCAATCAAGTCTCTACCAGAGGGGAAGAAACTCCCAATCTATCTCTCAAGTACTCAAACAATTCCTTGGGAAAAGGTTTAGTGAAAATATCTGCAATCTGCTCTTTAGTGTTCACATAAACCAATCTAACTTCATTTGCTTCCACCTTTTCCTTCAAAAATCTATACTTAATGGATATGTGCTTTGTCTTAGAATGAAGTACCAGATTATTTGATATATCAATAGTAGCAGAGTTATCACACTGAATAACTATCCGTGCATCACAATCCACCTTTATATCCTTCAACATTTGCTTCATCCATAAAACTTGTGTACAGTTAGTAGCAGCAGCAACATACTCAGCTTTAGTAGTAGATAAAGAAGTAAATGATTGTTTCTTATTGATCCATGAAACCAACTTCTTTCCAAGAAAGAAAGCTCCACCAGAAGTACTTTTCTGGTCGTCAACATCTTCAGCCCAATCAGCATATGTATATGCACATAAACTAAAGTCATCATCCTTGGGGTACCACAAACCATATTCTAATGTACCTTGCAAGTATCTAAAAATCCTTTTCACCGCAATCTCATGATTTTCTCTAGGATCACTCTGAAATCTTGAAACAATACAAACAACATTCATAATGTCATGTCTAGTCTGAGTCAAATAAAGAAGACCTCCAATCATATATTTGTATCTTGTAGAATTTACCGGTGTAGAAACATATTTTCTTGTCAATTTCTCACTTGTAACCATAGGAGTACTTATTGGTTTACAATCTCCCATACCAAATTTCTTACACAATTCTTTAGCATACTTAGTTTGACAGGTAAAAATACCTTTGTCAATCTGAGTAATCTGCAAACCTAAGAAAAATTTCATCTCACCAATCATAGACATCTCAAATTTTTTCTCCATATTCTTAGAAAATTCTATGCACAACTTATCTTCACTTCCAAAAATAATGTCATCAACAAATACTTCAATAATCAACATATCATCATCAGTAATTTTTTAATATAAATTACTGTCAGCATTACCCTTAGTAAAACCAAGCTTCAAAAGATATTTATCCAACCTTGCATACCAAGCTCTAGGTGATTGTTTCAATCCATATAAATCTTTCTTTAACCTGCAAACCATGTTTGTATCATCTAATAGTGAAAAACCATTAGTTTTCTCAATATAAACTTCATCGTCAAGATCCCCATTCAAAAATGCACATTTAACATCCATCTGATAAACCTTGTAGTTTTTATAAGTAGCATAGGCAATAAATAATCTTATAGCTTCAATGCTAGCTACAGGTGAAAAAGTCACTCCATAATAAATTCATTCCTTCTGAGAATATCCCTTACAAACCAATCTAGCCTTATTCCTTATAACTTGACCATCCTCATTCAATTTATTTTTAAAAACCCATTTAGTTCCAATAACATTTTTATTTTTAGGCCGGGGAGCCAAAGTCCATGTGTTATTTTTCTCAATCTGATCTAATTCTTCTTCCATAGCTTTCAACCAATATTCATCTTTACATGCCTCAATTACTAATACTGGTTCAACTTGTGAAATTAAACATACCTCATTAGTTTCCAGTCTTCTTCTTATCATTACTCCATTGCTCTTATCCCCAATGATTTGATCTTCTGAATGATTCAATCACACATACCTAGGAGTCCTCTGACTCTCTATTTCTCTTCCCTGTTATTCAGTCACTGTAGAATTTTTTGATACTATCGGAGTAACTGGTTCAACACTCTATTCTGGTAAAGGTGCTATAGGTTCAGCTATAATCAATTCCACTATCAGTTCCTTTTCATAAACTCTTATTTGATTTATGTTCAGCTCATCTACTTTGACATTAGCACTCTCCACAATTCTCTACAATCTCTTGTTATAACATCTATATGTTTTATTTTCATTATAATAATCAAGAAATATGCCTTCATCACATTTAGGATCAAATTTTCCAATGATATCATCTCTCCTGATATAACATTTACTACCAAAAATTCTAAAATACTTAACTGTAAGTGTATTGCCAAACCATAATTCATAAGGTGTCTTACTAGTTTCTCCTTTGATATGTACTTGGTTGAATGTATAAGCCATTGTGCTCACTACTTGTCTCCAGTAGATATGAGGTAGACTAGCTTCCATCATTATTGTTCTAGGAGAATCCAAGATAGTTATGTTCTTCCTTTCCACAACTCCATTCTGGTGAGGTGTCCGAGGAGAAGAAAATTGTCTTCTTATACCATGCTTCTCACAAAAGTTATTAAACTCACCAGATGTGAATTCTCCACCATGATCTAACCTCAAATATTTAATCTTCAATCCTATCTCAATTTCCACTTTAGCGTTAAATATTTTAAACTTTTCAAATGCCTCAGATTTTTCCTTCAGAAAAGTAACCCACATCATTCTAAAATAATCATCAATGATTAGCATGAAATATCTATCACCATGAAAACTTTTAACTCTAGCAGGGCCACACAAATCAATATGAATAAGATCAAGAACATAATTTGATTTATGTTGTATACTCCTAAAAGAGGTTCTGACTTGTTTACCCTTTTGACATTTACCAGATTATAGGGCTTCATAATCTTAGGTATATCCCTAACTGCCTTAGTTGAACTGATCTTTACAATGCAATCAAAATTCACATGACAACCTTTTATGCCATAGCCAACTCTCATCAATCTGTGTAATCAAACATGTCCTCTCACTCAAGTTCAAATGAAATATATTACCTTTTGTCTATGTACCGGTTGCAATCTCCAAACTAGATCTGTTAATGATTTTGCATTGTCCATCCTTGAACGATAATTGAAACCCCTTATCCACTAATTGTCCTACACTCAAAATATTATGCCTTAAACCTTCAACATAATAAACATTGTCAATATTGTTTGTACCATCTAATGATATAGTTCCTTTTCCTTTGATCATACATGCTTTGTCATCTCCAAATCTAACTAGACCGCCATCAAATTATTGCAAAGATAGAAACTTCCCTTTATCTCCAGTCATATGATGTGATCAACCACTGTCAATTACCCATTCATCCTTGTCTTCAATTTTAGCAGCAAGTGCCTTCTCTTCAGGTACATTCTCTTCCAGTGCCGGAATATCTTCCTTGATAGCTAGGAACACCCATTCCTTCCCATTTCTGGAACCACTAGTAGAGTCTTTTGTCAGTTCATCATCAGATTCAGTAATGCCTTCCTCATCCACTATGTAGCATAATTTATCTTTTTTTTCTTGTACTTATACATGTTCTAATATCCAGGGTTAGACTTAAATGATCTTTTAACTTTTTCTTCAAATCTTGAATTCCTTTTAGGACATCTAGATTCAAAATGACCAATCTTATTACATGCAAAACATTTAAAAGGTACTTTTCCTTCATACTTACTTCCTACCAGTCCTTTAGGTACTCTTCTAGAAAATAGTGCTTCAAGTTGCTCAAACTCATCATCTTCTCTCTTCATATCTTCCAATTCTTTTGCATACAAAGCTTTCCAATCTTATTTACTGGTTGCAGATGTAGATGCATGAAAAGAAGGTTCGGTCTTCACAACTCCAGAAGGTCCAAATTTTTCAAGATCAAAAGCAGATAGTTTGCCAACCAGAGTATCTATGTTGACAAATGTATTAGCCATTATTCTCAATTCATTAATAGAAGTAGCCTTCATTTTGTAAGCCAGTGGTAGGGCTCTCAGAACTTTAGAAACAATATCATCTTCACTCGGATTTCCACCACAACATTAAACTTCCATAACAATCTTATTTACCCTTTCCATGAATGCAGTAATCCTTTCATCTTCTTCCATCTTCAATTTTTCATATCTCACCTGGTAGCCATAATGTTTAGCAATCTTTACTATAGGGTCGCCTTCATTAAGAGTCTCCAACTTTCCCATATAGCATTTCTAGATGATTTGTCGGTTAATCTCATTATTTGTTGATCAGAAAGTGCACGCAAGAGGGCTTCTCTTACTCTACAATCATTCTCAAGATCTTTATCCAGGTTTGTTAAAGGAGGATTTCTAGATGTCAGAATATAAGGTGTGACACCATTCTGAATGATCTCCCAAATCTCCTTGCTAAGACATCTCAGATGAGTCTCCATCTGAATCTTCCATACTATGTAATTTGTTCCATCAAGCCTAGGAATATCTCTCTGAAAGATAGCTCCACATGAACTGGATGAACTTGAACTTTTAGTCACCATAAGATCTTCCTCAAGAAGTTAATCTTTTTGCAAAGAGGACCCATGCTCTGATACCAATTGTTAGATAGTTCAAATAATTGGAAGACAACTAAGAGGGGGGTGAATTAGTTGTCACATATTACCTGAACCATTAGAAATTAAAACTTTAATACCGGAACCCAAAATATTAATACCAGAATATAAGTTAAACCAATTAAGCATAAAAAATAATCATAGAATAAATACCATCCACGACACCAAGATTTATACATGGAAAACCCAGTAAAGGGAAAAACCATGGTGGGAAGCCTACCCATGGTCAGATAATACTTCTGTAGTAAGTATGTGAATTACAATTAAGGAGCCTGCACTTGCAGGAAGGCCAACATCCTAGAGCACATTGATCATCACAAAAGGAGCTTCACTGACTACATAGAAATCTAGACTACAATCTGGAGAAGTGTTGAATTGGAAAAGATAGCATCTCCTATGCCTGAATACAATTTCGGTTAAGCTCAATACCGGAGGACTAAATCCTTTTACATAAACCCAATTTGATCTCAAATTATTGACCAAATCCTCTACCTAAATGATATTACATTATTCACACATTAAATTCCTTTCCCATTCCTATATCTAATTTATAATGAGATCTTACATCTATATATACAAACCCTCGAACATAAACAATTAGGTCGGCCACCAGACAATAAACCAATTACATAATTACAAACCATATTGGCCTTAGATCAAACAAATAATATCCAACACATAAGACATCTCGGAAACACATCGAGAGGTTCAATCCACACATTACATTAAAGTAGGTCCATAACCTAGATTAACTGGGACCCAGTATAGGTCCACACGCTACAACAATGATCTCCATCCACCAAGTCTCAAACATGATCACCAACAGCATCCTAAAACTCCACTAGAATCTACACCAACACCACTTATGCAATTCATCAAAGATCTTCATCAAAAGCTCTGCCAATGAAACCCTCACTGGAACCAGAAACCAAGCTTCTAAGCAAACAGGGTAGCATCCAATCATAGACCAAAACCAACTTACTAAATATGAGCATGAGTATCATGAACAAGAAAATTCCATAAACAAATCATATTGGAGCTTACTTGATCATGCCGGATCCAAATCAACTAGAAACCACTCAACCTATCAGGACCAAAAGGGTGTCAATAAAGCATCCAAACATCTATGTAGGCATCAATGACAAAACATCAATGCAACACATAATCAATTCCACCAAATGGCCAACATAATCAAGAATGACAAGGGTCACTTTCCTATAAGATAAGTCACAAGAATTTGATAGATTCAAGATATTTAGGAAGATGGTGGAGAAAGAAAGTGGGTGCAAGCTAAAATGTCTAAGATCATACCAGGGTGGAGAGTTCACATCAAATGAATTTGAAGATTATTGTGAAAAACATGGAATTAGAAATAAATACTTAGCCCCTAGTAAACCACAACAAAATGGTGTGGTAGAAACAAAGAATAAGATAGTTAAGGAGATGGCCAGAACCATGTTAAATGAGGCCAGTCTACCAGACACATATGGGAAGGAAGTTGTTCATACTCCTACATATACTTTGAACTGGGCTCAATTAAGAATAAACAATAGAATGACACCTTATGAGTTGTGGTATGACCAAAAGCCATCAGTAAAATACTTCAAAGTAATTGGAAGCAAGTGTTTTATCAAGAGAGACAGGGATGGTCTAGGTAGTTTTGACTCTAGGAGTGATGAAGGAATCTTACTTGGTTACTCATCTAATAGAAAGGCCTACAAATGCTACAACAAAAGACTAAGAAGATTCATTGAAAGTGTGCATGTAAAAGTTGATGAGGATATGCACAAAGGAGGTTAACCACAGGTAAACTGGTATGATGATTTCGATGATGAAGGTGAGGAAGCTTAGTTAGACAATGAACTAGAAGAAGCATCCAAGAAGGCTCCCAACTGGTATGTGCAGATGAATCACCCAGAAGAACAAATTCTAAGAAATAAGAGTGATGGTGTGCAGACTAGAAGAATACTTGCCCGGAATGATGAACAAGTCAACTTCTGCCTCATGACTGAAGTAGAACCTAAAACATTCAATGAGGCAAGAAAAAGACAAGAATGGATGGATGCCATGGAAGAATAACTGCAATAGATTGAGAAGAACCAGACTTGGGAATTATTCCCTAGGCCGGAAGACAAGAACATCATTGGTACTAAATGGGTGTACAAGAATAAGATGAATGAAGAAGGTAAAATTGTTAGGCATAAAGCTAGACTGGTGTGCAAAGGATACTCTCAAGTAGAGGGAATTGACTTTGAAGAAAAATTTACACTGGTAGCTAGATTAGAAGCAATTAGGATGTTTCTAGCCTTCTCTGCCTACAAGGGTTATAAAGTATATTAGATGGATGTAAAATCTTCCTTCCAAAATGGAAATTTGGAATAAGTGTACATGGAGCAATCGGAAGAGTTTCTGCTACATGATGATGAAACATTTGTGTGCAGGTTGAAGAAGGCCTTGTATGGATTAAAGCAAGCTTCTAGAGCATGGTATTCAAGATTAGATCAATACCCGAAGGAGAAATGATTCAAAAAGGGGAGTACTGATAGCAATTTATATATAAATAAAGATGGAAATCACATGATCATTGTGGTTGTGTATGTAGATGACATTATTTTTGGAGGCAACAAAGACACCCTTTGCAAAGAATTTTCTTATCGGATGTAGTCAGAATTTGAGATGTCAATGCTTGGTGAATTGACATACTTCCTTGGTTTGTAGATATTATAGCAACATAAGGGAATCTTTATCTCACAAACCAAGTATGCAAAGGATATGTTGAAGAAATTTCAATTGGAGGATTGTAAACCGGTAAGTACCCCCATGGTGACCAGAAGTAAATTAAGAAATAATGATGAATCACTGGTGGTGGATCAGAATTTGTATAGATCCATGATAGGCAGTCTATTGTATCTAACTACTTCTAGACCGGATATAGTACAGGCAGTGTGCATGGTAGCCAAATTTCAAGTTGCACCTAAGAAGTCACATATGAATATTGTAAGCAAAATCTTTAGGTACCTACAAGGAACACTCAGTTATGAATTGTGGTACCCTAAAAAAGGGGAATTCATCTTGGAAGCATACACTGATGTTGATTGGGTGGGTTGCATTGATGATTAGAAGAGCACAAGTGATGGTGCATTCTTCCTAGGTGATCGGTTGGTCTCATGGAATAGAAAGAAGTGGGACTCAGTCTCTCTATCAACTGTTGAAGCATAATACATTGTTGTTGCTACATGTTGCTCTTAGGTGCTTTGGCTGAAGAAAACCCTCAAAGACATATAGGTGGACATCACTGATCCTATTCTCATCTAGTGTGATAGTTCAAGTGCAATCAACATAGAAAAGAATCTGGTGATGCATTCCAGGACAAAACACATTGCCATCAAGTATCATTTTCTCAGAGAGAAGGTTGAAGGATAAGAAGTAAAGATGGACTATGTTCCTACCGAAGAACAAGTAGTAGACATTTTCACCAAACCATTACTAATAAGGCCTTTGAGTACCTATGACACAAGTTGGGAGTTGCGTCATTTGCCTCATGCACTTGAGAAAGGAAGAATTTATATAGTTTAGGGGGAGTTCATACAAGCATCTATAACTCTTGAACCACATCTCAGTACCGTCTACAATCACTCATAGCAATCTAGGGGGGAGCTCAGTATGGATCAAAGGGGGAGTGTACAATACCCTTTCTCATTGTGTCAAAAGGGGAGAAATGTACAGATATGAAGTGTCTTGTAGTAAGTTGACATCAATGCCAAAGGGGGGTATTGTTGGCATTATTGGCATTAAGTTGTCATTGATGTCAACCGGTTTGGCCAAGTCACCAGTAAGTAAGAAATGGTGACCGGTATAAGAAGAGAAAGATAGAAGGAAGGCTACCAGTAAATATGACTTGTGTCATCTACTGGTAAAGAAGGCTTACCGGTAAGGCATAAACTGGGATGAAGGTTGTCTATTTGTTATAAAGGAACAACAACTAGTGAACAAAACAGAGAGGATGTTTGATGGTCATATCGGTAAGATAAACTAAACCAGTAGTCTACCTTGGTCGACAAATAATGTCAAACTGACATAGGAATCCAAGCAGAGGTGGATGTCGACAAGCATGACAGCTGAATGCCAAGGGGAGGTATTGCACAGGTCAATGGAGTGTGAATCAACGTAATAAATCTGCAAGCGGGTCAGCTTTTATGAGGTCCCCGCAAGTCATAGAGGATGCCAAAGGATTGTAGCTCGAGGAAGGCAAGCTGGCAAAGTGACTAAACTGATCCTGCAAGAAGATTTGATCCTCGTACCCATTTGGTGAAGGAAATAGAAAAGACATTAATGGTGAATGACAGAGAAAAATAGAAAAGTGTGTTGTAGACCTCCAGATTTAGAAAATGCACATTGGAATGTGAAGCTTAGCTGGTATTGATCATTTTCATGAAGATCATATCCCTAAAAAGAAGATCGAATCAAATCTGATTGGGTTCAAGTTGGAGAAAGCAAAACCTAACACAACATTGTTGAATGCAGTTTTAGGTGGGAATCCAAGATTATAAATAGAGGAGCTCGAGATAGAAAAGGATTGATGCTTGAGGAGAAGAAGAGTGAAGAGAGCTTGAGTGCAAAGAAGAATCATCTCCCTTATAATTTATTCTAAGAAAGTTGCAGAGTGAGTATGCAAGCAAACCGGTGAGAGGGTTTAATCGGTTGTGATTGAGTACCGGTAAATTGTAGTAGGTCTAACAGTTGAGCTAACCAGTGAGGTGTAATTGATCAAGAAGGCATCACAGTGTGATGTAGTGTGTTGAGAGGCCAAGAAGTAGAGAGCAATTTGTTAACCAGTAGTGTGAGATCCGGTAAAGAAGAAGAAGATTATTAACCGATAGAGACCTATTTGGTCAAGAGTTGCAGAACTCATTTGCAACAAGAAGCTATAATTGTATCAAAATTCTATTTCAATATACATCACCAAGTTGGAGCTTGGTGCAGGGGTTGGTGCTCCTTGGGTTGGTGCCCTAAATCTTTGTAATTCAGTGTTTCATTTGTGAGGCTGGATTGGAGCAGTAGTCTCCAGCAGCATTTCTCACCGAGGTTTTTCCCATATTGGGTTTTCCTCATACATTTGGTGTTGTGGGCTGCATTTGTGTGATTGTCCCTTTTGATATTCTCTTTTGTCTTACCATTTGAGTGTTTAGAGCTTAGGATAACAATCGGTATTCTGAGGTTGTTTTAAAAGGGAAAATATTAGGAACCACTGATTCACCCCCTCTCAGTGGTACATTGTGTTCAACATGCTTTGCTTCTTGAATGTAATCACAAGTGTTACATGGAATGGCATGTAACATGACAAACCCCTAACACACATACATGCTTGCAAATGAATGTTGAAACACTGCTCCAATGGATGAATAAAAAAGACTTGAATGCTTGATAATGTATATCTTCGCCTATGCTTGCTTATGATCCACTTTGATTGAATTTCGCCTCCCATTCCTCCTTATGCAAATGAGAAAACCAACTCCCTTTTATACAGGCCTTTTGAAGATTAATTCATCTCATAAAAGGCTAACATCAGGGAGATTTAGGATCCCGAAGTGTAGATGGGGCCGAGGGGACCTATCTTGGGGCCACCCTAAGAGGGTGGGATAGGGGCGACATGCCCCTGTCCTAGGGGGGACATGGGCGCCATGCCCCTATCCTACCCTATCTTGGGGCCTGAATAGGGTCTTGAGGTTATCTTGTTGGCATTTGCATGAAGATTGCATTAATGGTATGTTATGTTCTCATTGATGTCAATTGAACTGGTAATGATATTGTTGATATTGTTGTAATATTGTTACTGTAACTGGTAGGAAGAATTTGTGAGGAGAACTGGTGTAATGGTGTAAACCTTATCTATTAACGTAACTGGTAAACCCTACTTGTTGTTTTTGATAAACCCTAACCGATTAAGTTTATTGGTTATATTGGTTTATGATCTGATGATGAGCGGTAATGATTGTGACACGCATGACTATTGTATGAAGACAATACCAAGAGAAATTGGCAAGTTGTTGTAATGGTTTTTGTCTAGGCAATGAGCAAATGTATTGCATCTAATGCAAAGCACGTGATGAGTTTCAAAGTTTGATGAAGCGGTGATCAAGGAGAGATCAAGGTTTTCTTGATTGATGTGCGGAGATTGCTATGTAATCTAACGGCCATACTTGAACCAAATTTATTTGTAATCTCAATGAGAATTAGGTTTTTGTTGTGTTACTGACCTGATTGATTTGTATTTAAGGTCGATGAAGTTGTTTAGTTTTAAGAGTTGGCAAAGAGATAGACACGGTTCAGTTGAGTGTGTGGTTGTCGAACCAGATGATGTATCTATAGTTTGAGTAAAGGAGGATAGGAGCATGAAATGGATCTGATCAAGCAAGTGTAGTTCTATTCAGACAGATCAGCAAACTCCTGTTGTTTTCTAACAATTATAGCAGAATTGAAATCCCCTAACTGGGTAAGCTCTAACAAGCTTGGTAATTTTCAAATCCTCTAACAAGGTAGTCCATTAGATTGGATTTTCAAATCCTCTACCGAGGTTACTCCTTACAAGGTATTGCTTCTAACAAGGCATGTGTAGTCAATCCCTTAACTGGGTGATTTCTAATAGGATCAGTTCTTAACAGGACTTTTTGTAAAGCTTTAATAGGCTAGGCTCCTAACGAGGTGAACTTCAGAAGAGTTCAGATAATTATCTTGTGAGTCTCATCTCACCGTGGTATTTACCTATTTGGGTTTCCACCTCAAAAATATTTGTGTCAAGTGGTGAATGTTTTTGTGGTTATGTTTTCATGGTTGATTTACTTAACTACTTAACTATTTTTGATAAGTCATGATAACCAGAAGCATTGAGAAATGAAGAAGTTGTTTACTATTAAATTATTGTAACAGACAACTGGTTTATCTTATGAGTTTTTATCTTGATAGAGTTATTATTTTAAAGTTTATTTTGATTTTTGATTGGTGAATTTTGTATCAGTTTTTCTATCTACTGATTCACCCCCCCCCCCCCCCCCTCTTAGTAGTTGACTCGATACTTATTATTTAATCATACCATCATATCTCAGGGCTCAAACATGAAGGGGACAAGGGGTGAAAATACAGAAATAGGTCTTGTCTAGGAAGGAGGATGTCATCACCAAGGTGAGGACCTCAAATATGGTTAAAATTGTAGGAGGTGCAATTTTATGACACTACACTAATGATGAATGTTTGAATATAGAAGACAATTAAATTCCTAAAACACATATTCTTTTCCTTAGGAAGAAATAATTCCAATGGTGTATGTAGAATAAACTCTAACTCCAAGAAGAGAGATGAAGTCGCATATCTTTGAAAACTTCTCAAGTGTCTTCATGCTAAATTATATTACAAAAAAAAAAAAAAGAAGTTCTACCCCAATCAAAGAAATAAAATTCAATACCATATAGAAACTCATGAAAAAATAATCCTAAAACAATGGTGATGTGATAATAACTTTACTATAATTATCATAAATGAGAAAGTGAATATCTTCAATAGTGTAGACCAAATATGCAATATGGGACTCTTAAAATAAATTTGAAATACCTTTCAAGTACTCATCCTACAAAGTTGAATTTGAAAGACTATGATCATCCTACTGAATTGAAATACTAGAAATTATAACAACTCTAAAATATGAAGAACAAAGAGGTGGATTAGATGGAAGATCAACACAATTATCAAGAATACCAAGATTCAGGTGACCAAAATTCTCCATAGAAATATGATTGATGCTAGATGTGTGAGTGTAAATACCAATCAAAGGAATTACATCATTATGAGGATAAAATATGAAAAGGTATACAAGTGAAATGAATGACAACCATCCCAATAATTGTGATAAATCTTATCTCTGCATATTTGATAATAATATAATTAGGTGTGCACTCAGCCATCTTCCCTACACTATTTTGTGTGTATTAATAGATGAAAAGGATCTTGCTTGATAAATATGAAATATAAAGTCTTAGTTATCATATTTGTCACTTAACTCTATATCCTTATGCCCACACAAATGACAAATGAAACTACCAGCTAAGTCAAATATACTGATATTTTATACCAACTCTCTGCTTATTTTGCAAAGTCCAACTACCTTCTAATAATATTAATGAATGAAATCTATGTGTTCGTTTAACTAGAAAGCACATGAAAATTGTATCTTTTAACTAGAAAGATTTTAAAGTTAAATTATAACAGATTTTGTATCTAAATAGAAAACAAAGATTTTATACCATAACATTTAAAACAAATACCTCTATGCCATTTGTTCAAATAGAAATTGTCAAAAATAATTTTCACAAATAAAATCTTGACCACTCAATAGATAACAATAAGGCACCTAAACAATTGTGCATCCAACATAAGAAGAATGAACCATTCATCGACCATAACACAAAGTTTGCACTTTGAGAAAAACCATTTAGATCACTTGCATTAATATCTATAAAGTGTTCATATTCAAAAAGAATCCAAAGTAATCTTCTTAACCATTCATTTAGAATATATAACCAAGTCCTAAATAACTTCTTTTAAAATAAGGGCCTCTTAGGGATGGTCGTTTAAAGAGAAATTAAAAAATTACTTGAAAGAAGGAAATGGCCCTCCAGAGCCTATAGTTTTTCCTTAAAACTTAAAATGAAAGTCACAAAATCATATGGAAATAAAACTAATTAGGGAGGATCACCTCCTCTTCTCCGGCCCTTGGTTATTCTTGTCTTGCCTCTTCCACTTCTTCATTTTCTTGTGCTACTTGCATTTGTAGCCTTGCCTTGTAAGCTCTATACCTAGAGACAACTAGTGTTAACACCTTGGCACTTGGATTGTCAGTGTTGTTAAATCTTAGTTTCCACTTTTTAACCTCTCGATCTACTTCCACCAACTTCTTCTATGCATCATAAATTTCTATTTTAAAAGTATGAAGATAAACTATCATACATCCCAGCTTCTCCAATGATGCAAAATCCTTCATTAAGCATTTCTCTAAAGCTTCATGTTACATCATCACTTTTTAGCAATCTCTCTTCAATTTCTTCAAAAACATTTGCTCCTAGAATTTTGAAGTTACTTCTCAGACCCCTTTAAATCAAAGTGGTACTATCCCAAGATTGACCTTATCTCAATATCCAATTCCCTAAGCACAAAAACCTTTCATTCAAGAAATACCATCCAGACCACAAATTCATTGTCCTTTGGATCATTAATGATCCTTTTAGCAACTAGAACAATTGAAGTAATTTTAGTAATTTCCTATACCTCTTAGAAGATCAATGTCAAGTTACTCTTTTATTTCTTAATATTTTATAAATCTATGTTAAGGATCTTCATCTTCTATTACATTCAGGCATAAATTACCATGGCCTATTTAATATACAACATCCCATCAATTCTAAGCCTTTCTACCCATTCATCAACTCCCTTAGAGACAAATTGGCATCTTTTAATTCGTTTAATCTTGTTAGAGTCTAGGTCTTATATTGGGATACTAGGAGCTTTATCAATTGGTTGATCATTCATTTGCAAGATAGATTGAATGAAAGAAAATAAAACACTTATCTATTTTTTAAGATTTACATTCTTCTATTCTTTAGCTTTGACTCTTTTTGACAGCATGCTCGTAGAGAATTTAGCATGATAAATATCACCCTCTATAGTTGAGGGGCCCATGTCAATTCGACTCAAATTAAAATCTCTTTTGTGACCATGCTCGTCTTTATTGCCAATGGGATCTTTGATCTCCAAAATTTAATGACCTATAGCAGAGTCAAAAACCATTCTTGACATTCTTTTAGCCTTTTAGGCTTGGGTGTGTCCTTTAATAGCTTGATCACCATGTCAGCCTCAGTGTCTATCATGGGGGTGTATCTATTCTTCTTCTCTACCACCTGCTTCAACCAAGGAGGGGAGGTAACTATAGAGAAATTGGAATTAACGTTGGTGACAGCATTATTACACGGTACATTAAAAAAATGAATAAAATATATTTTTTTAACATAGAAAAATCAGAACTATCAAACAAAGGATCAAAAATATTATCTTCACCAAATTGATGAGAGATAATAGAATCATTGTCTAGGATAGTGGCACCAAGAGTTGAAATCTTTTATGTGTCAGTGATGTTGGAATTCTACACTCATATGAGAATCGTTGATGTTGTCATTGATGGCAACCAACTGGACACCAACTGGCAACCTGTTGGCAATAGGTTTCTACATGCACCGGTAGACATCGGCACCGACAGACACTTTCACCGGCATCTAGTTCACATCGGAAATGAAGTATACCGGCACTCAGGACAACATGGGATAAAGTTTTGTTTACGTGAATTGTTTTGTAAATGTAATTAACTATTTGTAAGCCGACTTGGTATATTGTAAAAGACTCATATATGTATGAGATCTTATAGATCATTTTATAATGAGATGTATGGTAGAAGATAGTTGTTTAGTGGAAACAAAGTTTTTTGGTTAAGGTATCTATCTGAGCTTAAACCGGTACTAAACCTGGCAATAGAGATGATGTTTTGAGCAGTACATTGTATTAGATTTAATTATCTATTTTGTAGTCAGTGAGACTCTTCATTGAGCAGTGAGCTCTAGGTTGTTGGCCTCCCTACATGTGATGGCCCCTATTGTAAGTAGTATTTATTCATTGGCCAGTGAGTAAATATTGTGGGTCGCAAATCCCACCGAGGTTTTTCCCACACCGGGTTTCCTCATTAAAATATCTTGTGTTATGGTGTGTTTCTATGTTGTCTTTGTTATTTGTGTTTACAAAATTAATTCTTGTTTACCGGTACACTATTTTGGGTTGCAAAGTTATAAATAAGTTTAAATATTCACTAAACCGGTTAGACATTGATTCCCCCCCCCCCTCTCAGTGTCTTTGGGACTATCATTGAATCTAACAATTGGTATCAGAGCCTGGTCCTCTATTTGCAAAATCCTAATAGCTTGAGGAAGATTCTGAAACCGGTACAGATGGAGAACTTAAGAAAATAGTTGGAAGGAGCTCTTGAAGATTTTGATGCAGAAAAATTGAAGAATATCAAACTTGAAGATGATCTGAGGACTGCTAAGGAATTCATTAAAGGACTTCAGGAGAACCTAGTTATAGCACAAAATAAGAGAAAGGAACTTCATGAGAAAATGCAGAATGATGATGATGAAAAGGAAACTCTTAAACACATTGCAAATAAGTTAAGGCAAGAGAATAGTAATATGAAGAATGAAATGCAAGATATGACTATGAGGTTATGTAAGGATATTGAAGACAGAAAGAAGAATGAAGAAGACTTGACTATGAGACTTAATGATGCAGGAAATGAAAATCTAAGACTCAGTCATGAAATTGATATGCTAAAGACAAATCTGATTCACATGCAATATGATAAAGATGAGCTTGTGAGACAAGTTGGAATTCTGGAAAATGAGTTGATCACTGCAAATGAACACAAAGACAAATTCAAGAAAAGTTCAAAAAGGCTTGATAACATGCTGAAAAGACAGAAACCTGATGGAGATACAATTGGACTTGGATTTGAGATTTGAGAAAGTTCTGGTACTAAAATAATTAAGATCGGAACAAACCGGTAAGACAACCTAATGCTTATAAATTTAATGGAAAATGTTTCATTTGCAACAAATATGGTCATAGAGAAAATTACTGTAGATTTAGAAATAATCAGGAAACAAACTCACCCACTGGTCAATGTTCCAAAGGCAACAAAGTTGTTCATAATTCAAAAAATTGCAAAATGAATGTGAAATGCTATGTTTGTGGTAGATTTGGGCATTTATCTAATCAATGCAGATCACAAACCGGTCAAGGATATGGAAAAGCTATTCAGAGGAATAATGTAACTTGTTATGCATGTAACAAGATTGGACATATTGCAAAAATTTGTAGAAGTAAGACTATACCGACGAACAATAAAGGATCTAGTGTGAAGGAAAAAGAAAAGGTAAATGAAATAAAGCAAGATTTTTCAAAACAATGGATTAAGAAGGCGGATCAAAAAGTTGATGAATCTATCTTTGCACTGGTAGAACAGAGTAACCCTCCACCAGTAGGAGATTCTTCATCTAACTAAGGAATAATCCTTAGGGGGTATTGCAGTAAATTGAAAATCATGCATTTTACCCTCGGTTGATGGGAAGAAGATACATTTCTTCTTTATCGGTAGATGTGTTAAGTTTTCAATTAATCCGCGAGCATTTAATGCAGTTTTAAAGAACGTTTTTGGCTATAAAGCACCGAAAAACCCTCATTTCGATTCACCAAGCATTCAAACAATCAGAGAGCATGAAACTAAGCAAGGGCATCCTAAGGCGAAGCTGCGAAGTGATTTTCAGGCATTTATCAAAATGGCATCCTCATCTTTTGTTCCTGAGTTTATTGCAAAAGCTATCATTGTTGAAAGCATCAAATGCCCTAGACCCATGTTTAAAATTATCCCCGAGATTGCAAAGCAAGATGATTCTATCAGAGCTTTTTCAAAAATTCTGAAGGGTGTAGCATTTGCAGAAGACCCTAGAATCTACATACATTGCAACATAGAAAACCTAGGGACTAAGGATCTGAAGAAAATGTTTAATGAGGTTATTACCGATGAAAAAGGCATGACTAAACCTGAATATAAGATTGTGGAAGACTTAGGTCTTGTAGAAATACTAAACATTCCCAAATTTCCAAAGGAAGTTGTAAGACTTGTATTAAGCAGAGTCCATGGAGAGTTCATGTGGTTAGAGTCAATTTGCAAGATAACCAAGGAAGTAATTAAGGCAAATACTAGTTTACCTTCAACCGGTAGTAGGCTTGATAAAAGCAAGAAAATACCTAACAAGGGAGTTATGGAGTTAAGCAGAGCCACATCTGATAGCAAGTCACTTAGAGTCAATGATGTCAAGGATAAAAATGTGAGATATGTTAGTATGATACTTGGATATAAAGCAACACATGCCAATAGACTGAATTTGGTTTCTAGCCTTTGTATTTATAGTGCATATGAGATGGTGAACAATAATGCTAAGATAGATGTTTGTGAATGGCTTAAAGATGAACTAATTGACAATTTGAAGAAGATTAAGGGAGATAAGAAAGGTACTTTCAATTTTGGGAACCTACTAGTATGCTTAATGCTATACTTTACCAAAGAGACACTCGGCATAGGTCACAAGGATTTTGGTTATGACATCCCAGTAGGAAAACAAATACAAGAAGCTTTCACCGGTATGGGCACTGACTGTGATAAGAACATTGCAGATTACTTCAAAACATTTCAAACTAAGATGAGAGCAAGAGAGAGATTACTGCAGAGCATAGTTGATAAATATAACAAGCAAATATGTTTTGTCATTAAGAGAGATGAGACTTGGATGGAAGCAGTAAGCCCTAGAATTATTTGGGTTACTGAGATGTGTTATGAGGTAGACCTACCTGTTCTGGAAACATATGCAAAAGCCCTACTTGATGCACCTAGGGAGCCATTCGAAGGAATATTTGGTAATGCAGAAACTATTTCAAGTAATATATCTATGCAGAAAGAAAGGAAGAAAAGAGACAATTTTATCAGAGATGCCTCTAAGAAGGCCAGTGAAATTAAAGAAAATGTCATGAATATCAGTGGTATATCAACTAGTGAGCTTAAAGGATTGCAACCAGAAGCACATGTTTCACCGGTTGTAACATCTTCTAATACTAATAGTGGCAAGGCTATTGAGTTTAAGAGAGTGGAAAGGAAAAGGAAAACCCCACCAGTACATTATCCTCCTCCTAAGAAAACAAGGACACTGAGGAAAAAGCAACTAGCAGTTAGGGAACTGCAAAAGAAGCTTACACCAAAGAAGAAACAGACACTGGTTACCCCTACACTAGATGATCTACTGAATGAGATTACATAGGAAGGTAATCTGGTAAATGTAAATAAATGGTATAATTCTTTTAAGGATTCTTACAAACAAACTATTGAAGAAAGAATTATTTTACATTTGGATATCTACAAGAAAGTTTTGATAGAAGTAATTGATGATTTACCTAACGATTTATACATGAGATTAGAAGCTAAAAGGTTATCTGTGATGGAACTGGATAAGAAGTTGAAATTTGAAGCACTCTTGGCTATACATCTGATAAAATCTAAAGAAGAGATAAATGAGCTTTTATCTGAAGCAAACCGGTCAGTATTTATCAGTGGACACCGATAAGTAAGCTTGATGGCTAGAAGGGTTAAGGAAATTATAGATGAGACTATAGATAAATGGGACATATTTTCTATTGAGAAGGAAAAGAAAGAGGAAAGAAATAGACTGAAAGTGGAAATGACATTCAAGGTATATCAAAACGATAAGGGAAAAGGTAAAGTAGGTGGTGTACCTGCTATAAAAGTAACTGATAACATCCCTCCACTAGCTCAGAACACCCCTCCATTAACTTCAACATCACCGGTACATATAGCTAATCCACCGGATATGGCTACTGAAGGTATAACTCATGATGATACTAACCCAAAGTCTAAGATACTTTTTACCATGAGTGTAGATACTCAAGATATAAACATTGTTGTGGACAAAGAAACTACAGAGGTTAAGGCAGATGATGTCAAAGACTACAAGGTCACTGAGATAGCAACACACACTGTAGAGTCTTAGGAGACTGAGATACCTACACAAATTGTTTATTCTCATAACACTGAGATACCGGCCCAAGCAGAGCAACCAGAGACTGAGAAACCTATAGAGGACAAGACAACTAACACGAGGCAACCGAAATCAGAGAAACTGGTAGTTGTACAGATTGAGAACCAATCTGAGGCAGAGGTTCATGTTGAGTCTAAGAAATCGACAGTTGCAGAGGTGCTTGATCAAACTGATAAACCATCTAAGTCAGAGGCACTTACACAGATAGATCCACCAGAAGAAAATGTATGTAAACTGGAAGCATTTGATGGAAATAAAGAGGATATAGTGAAGGTAATTGGACAAACATCTGTTGAGAAGAAACCCATAGCAGAACCAAGCACATCTACAGGTGAATTCAGACCTACTAACATAACAAAGATTCTATTGGATTCCAACAAGAGGATAACAGATTGAAATTCCTTAGCATTTAAGGAAATTGATAAGACATTACCTATCTTGAAGATGGTTGCACCTAATTGCAAGATAGAGAACATTAATGATTCTTTAGGTAAATTGGACACATTGTCCAAATTCATTGCTGATAATGTCATAACTCTGGAAAAGGTGAATGAGGATACTATTAAGGAGAGAATTGACAAAGAGAAAAATACATTCTTTGAGAACACTATAAAGAAATGTATCGATCACTTGGACACACTTTTACCGGTACTTAATTCTACAATTTTGGAGTATAAGAAGTGATGCTCTGCAAAAAGGGGTTACAAAAACCTATGGTATGGCAACACACACAAGAAACACAAGAAACAAGAGTCAATGTTAACAACCAAAGATTATTCTAAACAGGCATACCAAGAGAGACACTATAAGTAAAATAGAGCATTTAACTAAGACAACAAATGCAACAAGGCATCTCCAAATGCCTTCCACCATGCTTGTAGCTCATCCTCCCTTGTTCCTCTCCTCTCCAAGTTTCCAAATGAGTGCATCTCTCAGCAGTTTTTTACACTATGGATGTCTTATGGAGGTTCAAGATTGAAATGTTTTAAACTATGCTATGCAAGTGTAAAATAAGCTAAATATGAGATATTATAAAATGAACTAAGATTAATTTTAGTCCAAAATGACAATATGAGTGATTATACTAAAATGCTCTTTTAAAATTGACTATAGATTAAATGCATACAAGTTTTCAGGATTATAGATATGCTTGAGAATTCTTGAGGATTTGAAAATGAGGAATGTCAGCTCTATTTATAAGTAAAATGGAGCAATGGATGGTTGAGATTGAGTGATCTCAACAAGGGTCGGGATTGAAGGGCTAATGATCCATGTGAGGACTTTCAACCCAATCCCAAGATGACAAATGTCAACAAGAGATGGGTTGAGAGGAGAGGGAATAAGTATTAAATGCTTGACATGACTGGAGGGTTAACTTGGGAGGTAAGGTTAATGTTGAGTTTGAAAGAATAAAGCCATTATCCAATAAATAATGTCTTTATCCAATGAATAAACTCTTGTGCAAGAGTTAGTGAGGATAACCATGGTCAAAGCAATAAATGCTTGAGAAGACACATGGGTTACATGAGGGTTGAGTTTAGAGGTAAAGTCTCTAACCATGGGAGCAAGTGGATTTAACCATAAATGGTTATGTAAGAGCCATTAAAGGTCATGTAAGAGCCATTAGTGGTTTGGAAGACTTTAGAGGTTAGCTTGTTGGACACATAAAGCATTAAATGCTTTTCAAAGACTTTAAAGGCTTTGAGAAGTGACTCCAAGTTGCTTAGGAATGTTGCAATATTTAGGGGATGGATTAGGCTAATTAGGAATGATTAGAAAGTGGTTAGAAGGGTCTAGAAGGGGATTTAGGAGTGCAAGTGGATTTGGTGGGTGAGGGAAAATAAGATTTAAATTAAAATAAAATTAATTTATTTCAACTTGTGGTTGCAACTTGCATTTGTAGGAAAATGCAAGTGGGGGGATTTAACGATTTAAATAAATATTTTATTTATTAATTTAAAAGAGGAAAGGGGATTAAATTAAATAAATAGGATTTATTCATTTAATTGATTGTGACTTTGGTTTAATGAATTAATTGAAATAAATTGAATAATTTATTCAATTAATAGGAGAATGTTTGAAGATGAATTAATTAAATGTTAATTTAATTAAATGATGGCTAGTGGGTTTTTAATCAAACAAATAGCAAATATTCATTTAATTAAAATGGACATATTATGTGACTACATTTGTCTCTCTTTGAGATGGTGTGGTTTATCGCGTCGTTTCAAAGAAAGAAAAATAGGTGTGAAGAAATATGCCCCATAAATGTTAATTTAATGGGTGGTATGCCCCCTCAAGAGATGGGCCAAATTTTTTTGAAAAATCGGGCGATCTCTCGAAAAAGAACAAGAATTGGTGGGGAGCTAGAAGAGAAGAATTTAGCAATAACGGTGAAATAATAGAAGAAATCAAAGTGCAATGGAGAAACATCAAGCCAGTGAGTACCTTTAGGTCAGGCAAGAGATATGGTGCAAATGTGGTGTGTGCTTTTGATTGATGCTATACAATTGATTAAAATTTGTTGAACAATCTGGTGCAATTGGTTTAATTGCCTCGGTCGACTCAAAGCATGATAGTTGATGTCTGATATTTTCTTGGACAAGATAAAGTCTGAGTAAGTGAATCAAAGTGACATGTTGGTGACTTAGACAATTGATGTAATTGTTTGATGAAGTCAAGTTATATGAAGCAAAATACTCATTGAGACTTAGACAATTGATGTAACTGTCCGTTTGGATTGTGTTTGATTGGTTGATCAATTGATAGTGTCTGTGTGATGGATGGTTGTGGTGAATCATAGCAGCCCCATTGAGACTAGGTCATTATGATAAATGCCTATTGTAGTCTAGGTTTTCCATGATCGATTACCTATTGAGACCCGAAGAAACTTGATCAGAGTATCTGTTGATAGTCTAGGTGTGTGTGAGTCGATGCACCTATGTAGACAAAGTAACTGGCTTGATTATTGGATGACTTGGGATGGGAAATGCAGTCCCTCCTTTTAGAGATGGGTGGTGATGAATGTGACGTGATTGGTTTGATGGGAACACGATGAAGGGATTATGATGATGTTGATGATCAAGATAGGGAGAGTGAGGGGGGGGGGATTCAATGTTAGATAGAAGATATGGAGGACCTAGGACCGAGTCCTATGGAAGAAGATTAGTAAAATAGAGTATGCATTGTTATGACTATGTATGCATGATATGCAGCTATATGGATGTATGGATGGGTGGAATGCAACAGAATGCAATAGATACAAATGAGATGGAATGATGATCCATAGTTCTTTATTTTTCATCATTGAGAAATGGTAGTATCAATCTTGGACGAGGAAGTAGGAACCAAGTTTGGACCATTGTACCTGCAAGCAAGCAGCTTAAATAAATAAATAAATAAAAAATATGGACCCTCCATAATGGTTTATGCTCATATGGTCGAGGTATACGCTATAGTCAGTAACCCATAGTGATCCATGACTGTATTTTGCATAAGATCACATAGCTTAGTGAACTTCCCATGTAGACACCATTAGTACATGCCCCAGAACTTCATTGGAATAATTCGCAGAAGATACACAAACAATGCTTAGGAACCATCCTGACGACTCTAATCACTTGTAGATATCATAAAGTAGCATAGGAACCTGATATAAATGAATAAATAATGTATCAAACTGACCAAGTACTTGATAGCTTAAACATAATTTTCTTGTCAAAGAAAATAAATGCCATCTTGTCTTTGTTTTAAGTAAGGAAGGATGCATCCTTGTTGAAGATAGTTGTGTGTCCCTGTATTGATTGTTTGGTTGATTTGATAAGTAGTCATCATTTTGAGTAGCCTAAAATGTTTGTTTGATGTCAGTGTCGATGTGGAGGTACAATGTGTTGTCATGTTTTTGGTTGTTTTTTGATGTTTTATGATGTTTTTAGATTTTGTGAGTGTTTTGGAATGTTTTTGGATTTTTGCGAGATAGTTTTTGAATGTTTTTGGTATTTTGTGAAACAGTTTTTGAATGTTTTTGGTATTTTGTGAGATAGTTTTCAAATGAAGAACTCAATGAATCACAAGTAATGCAAAAATCCACTTCCATCAATAGGTTGAGGGCATTGCCCCCGGTTTAGGCATGACTATGAAAAGGTAGGATGCTAGGCACATGAAGTACTATCATTGATTGTTGATCAATAACAAGCCATGGTTGTATTGATGGATGAGTGGATGCAATGAATGTGATAACAACAAGTCTGAAAGACAATGGAGCCATAGCCTTTACGAGTGGTGCCTGTTTTCCAGGTTTTCACCATCGCACTTACCCAAGGTGCCACCAGAGTGGTTGTTCACCATTTGGATGCATGATTTTTCTTTACTATTTTGATTTTTTTTGTATTTTCTTCAAGATATTTATCTGAATGTTTTTGGTATTTTTCTGATATGCATTGGAGCCTGATGCTTTATACAGCTTGTGTATAAAACTGTTTGAGGTGCATGTTGTTGGTCAGATCTGCTAGCAATTCTCCTTCTAAAGTAGCCAACTGATATGCCCTGGACCCAAATATAGCAGTGATTACATATGGACCCAACCAATTTGATTCAAACTTTCCTGGATGTTCTCTGTTTGGCTGGTTATGAGGATTCTCTATGAGAATAAGATCACCTACCTCAAATGCACAAGGTCTAACTCGATGATTATAGCTTTTGCTCATGCACTGCTGATAGACCTTGAGGTGATTGTATGTAGCTTGTCACCTTTCATCAAGTAGTTCTAAATCTTGGAGACGTGATACTCTATATACTTCATCATCTATGAGATCATGTAACGAAACCCGTAGAGATGGTATCTCGACCTCAATAGGTAAGATAGCTTCTGCTCCATAGACCAGTGAGTAGGGAGTTGCACCTGTAGGGGTTTGAATGCTAGTTCGACATGCCCATAGTGTTGGATTTAATTGAACATGCCAATCACAACCAACATCATTGACTGTCTTCTTTATAATTCTCAATATGTTTTTGTTTGATGCTTCGGCCTGACCATTTTCTTCTGGGTAATAGGGAGTAAAAAAGTGGTGTTGGATGTGAAACTTCTCACAGAGCTCATGGACATCCTAATTTTTAAAAGGAATCTCGTTATCTGTGATGATGGACATGGGTACACCATACTGGCAAATGATGTAATTAAGGATGAATGAGGCGATCTGCTTGTCGGTGACTTGGGTAAGTGGAACAGCTTCGATTTACTTTGTGAAGTATTTGGTGGCGATAATGATGAATTTGTGACCATTGGATGAAGATGGGTGAATTTTACCCACAAGGTCAAGTCCCCATTGACAAAAGGGCCATGGTGCTATGATTGGTTGCAATTCATGTGCTGGTGCATGTATCAGGTCTCCATGAACTTGGCATTTCTTGCATTTTCTAACAAAATAGTAGGAGTCTTTTTCCATGGACGACCAATAGTATCCAGCGTGAATGATTTTCTTTTCTAAGGAAGGACTACTTGAGTGAGTCCCACAAATTCCTTCATGTACCTCTTCTAAGGCCTTTGTTGTCTCATCATGTTCTAGACATCAAAGGAGAGTACCATCAAGACTACGTCGGTATAGGGTTTCAGTAATGATGGTATATCGATTGGTTTGGCGAATGAAGGTTTTGTGTTGGTTATTAGATTGGTTAGGAGGAAGTCTGTGATTGCGAAGGTAGGTGTAGAAGTCACCATACCATGGGGATTCAGAACCAAAAAGGCAACATATCATCTCGGATTCAAGGATATCTTAAGCGGGAATCCAAAATTGTTCCACCAAGAACTCGTAGCGTGTTGAATTTTGTGGAAGCTCTAGGAGAGATGCAATAGTAGCCATGGCATCAACAGCTCGATTATGATCTCTAGGTATCTGCTCAAAGGTGATAGTCATAAATGATGCCTTTAAATTGTCCACCATTTGTTTGTACGGCATGAGTTTATCATCCTTGATTTGATATTCATCTATGAATTGTCAGATGACCACTTGGGAGTTGCCATATACTTGTAGCTCTTTTAACTTTCATTGTACGGCTATTTGGAGTCCTGTGATCAAGGCCTCATACTCAACTATGTTGTTTGTGCATGAAAAAGTTAGCCTGTAAGAGTTCGGGATGTTGTCACTTTGAGGTGTGATAAACAGAATGCCTACCCCCGAGCCATGCCTAGTATATGAACCATCAAAGTATAGTTTCCATGGTTGTGCTACTGTGATCATGAAGATCTCTTCATCTAGAAAATTGGAAATGAGAGGATGATCAACTATAAGAGGTGCATCGGCCAACTATTCTGCAATAACTTGGCCCTTGATAGATTTACGATCCACATACTCAATGATGACGGTCATGATTGGCACATTCAATTAAATCCAACACTATGGGCATATCGAACTAGCATTCAAACCCCTACATGCACAACTCCCTACTCACTGGTCTATGGAGCAGAAGCTATCTTACCTATTGAGGTCGAGATACCATCTTTATGGGTTTCCATGCATAATCTCATAGATGATGAAGCATATAGAGTATCACATCTCCAAGATTTAGAACTACTTGATGAAAGGATTTGGATTCCCGCTTATGATATCTCCAAATCCAAGATGATATGTTGCCTTGTCAGTTTTGAATCCCCATGGTACAGTGAGTTCTACACCTACTTTCGTAATCATACACTTCCTCCTAACCAATCGAATAACCAATGCAAAACCTTCATTCGCCAAACCACTCGATATACTATCATTGCTGAAACCCTATACCGATATAGTCTTGATGGTACTCTCCTTTGATGTCTAGAACATGATGAGACAACAAAGGCCTTGGAAGAGGTACATGAAGGAATTTTTGGCACTCACTCAAGCGGTCCTTCCTTAGTAAATAAAATCATGCACACTGGATACTATTGGTCATCCATGGAAAAAGACTCCTACTATTTTGTCAGAAAATGCAAGAAATTGCAAGTTCATGGAGACCTGATACATGCACTAGCATAGGAATTGCAACCAATCATAAAACCATGGCCCTTTTGTCAATGGGGACTTGACCTTGTGGGTAAAATTTATCCATCTTCATCCAACGATCACAAATTCATCATTACCACCACCGAATACTTCACAAAGTGGATCGAAGTTGTTCCACTTACCCAAGTCACTGGTAAGGAGATCACCTCATTCATCCTTAATTACAACATCTGTCGGTATGGTGTACCCATGTCCATCATCATAGATAATGAGCTTCCTTTTAAAAATCAGGATTTCCGTGAGCTCTATGAGAAGTTTCACATCCAACACTACTTTTCCACTCCCTATTACCCACAAGGAAATGGTCAGGCCAAAGAATCAAATAAAAACATATTGAGAATTATAAAGAAGACAGTCAATGATGTCAGTCATGATTTGCATGTTCAATTAAATCCAGCACTATGGGCATATCGAACTAGAGTATTCGGTGGTGGTAATGATGATTTTGTGGCCGTTGGATGAAGATGGATGAATTTTACCCACAAGGTCAAGTCCCCATTGACAAAAGGGCAATGGTGTTGTGATTGGTTGTAATTCCTGTGTTGGTGCATGTATCAAGTCTCCATGAACTTGGCATTTCTTGCATTTTCTGACAAAATAGTAGGAGTCTTTTTCCATGGACGGCCAATAGTATCCAGCGTGCATGATTTTCTTTGCTAAGGAAGGACCGCTTGAGTGAGTCCCACAAATTCCTTCATGTACCTCTTCCAAGGCCTTTGTTGGCTCATCATGTTCCAAGCATTGAAGGAGAGTACCATCAAGACTACGTCGATATAGGGTTTTAGCAATGATGATATATCGAGCGATTTGGCGAATGAAGGTTTTGCATTGGTTATTCAATTGGTTAGGAGGAAGTGTGTGATCATGAAGGTAGGTGTAGAAGTCACCATACCATGGGGATTCAAAACTGATAAGGTGACATATCATCTCAAATTTGGGGATATCATAAGTGGGAATCCAAAGTTGTTCCACCAAGAACTCGTAATGTATTGAATTATGTGGAAGATCTAGGAGAGATGTAATGGTAGCCATGGCATCAGCAGATCGATTCTAATCTCTAGGTATCTACTCAAAGGTGATAGTAATAAATGATGCCTTTAAATTGTCCACCATTTATTTGTATGGCATGAGTTTATCATCCTTGGTTTGATATTCATCTGTGACTTGTCAGATGACCAGTTGGGAGTCGCCATATACTTGTAGCTCTTTTAACTTCCATTGTACGGCTAGTTGGAGTCCTATGATCAAGGCCTCATACTCAGCTATGTTGTTTGTACATGAAAAAGTTAGCTTGTAAGACTTCAGGATGCTGTCATCTTGAGGTGTGATAAACAGAATGCCTGCCCTTGAGCCATACCTAGTATATGAACCATCAAAGTATAGTTTCCATGGTTGTGCTATTGTGATCATGAAGATCTCTTCATACGGAAAATTGGAAATGAGAGGATGATCGCCTATAAAAGGTGTATTAGCCAACTGATCTGCAATAACCTAGCCCTTGATAGCTTTATGGTCCACATACTCAATGTCAAATTCACTTAGAATCATCACCCATTTGGCCAAGCAGCCTGTCAATGCCGCTTTGCTGAGTAAGTACTTTAGTGGATCAATTTTAGCAATGAGTTGTACTTTATGTGTTAATAGGTAGTGCCTCAGTTTAGTGGTTGCCAAGATTACTACTAGGCAAGCTCGCTCAATAGGGGTGTAATTGAGTTCATAGCCAACCAGTGTGCGAGAGATGTAGTAAACAGCACACTCTTTCCCTTATACATTATGTTGTGCCAGTAGAATGTTGTATTTGTTGCTAAAATATAGAGCGAGAGAGGTCTACTTGGATCTGGTGGGATCAGCAATGGTATATTCATGAGATAATCTATAAGCATCTAGAATGTTTGTTGGCATCTGGAATCCCATTGAAAGTGGATGTTTTTGGTTAACAGGTGTGTAAAGGGGTGACATTTATCTGCCATTTGTGCAATGAATCTTTGGATGGATTGTAGCCACCCTTGTAATGTCCTTAGCTGACTGATGTTCCTTGGAGGTGGCATGTCCATGATTGCCTTGACTTTTGATGGGTTGACCTTAATGCCTTTCCTTGAGACAATGTATCCTAGAAACTTCCCTGAGGTTACTCCAAAGACACATTTCTTTGGGTTGAGTCGAACATGATATTGTTCTAGTCGATCAAAGATTTTATTGAATATTTCTAGATGACCTTCTTGTGCTAAGGATTTTGCCAATAAGTCATCAACATAATCCTCCATTATGGTATGCATCATATCATGAAAGATGATGGTTATTTCTCTTTGATGGGTTGCCCCTACATTCTTTAGACCAAAAGGCATTACATTCCAATAGTATGTTCCCCATGGACAGGTGAAGGTCGTCTTATGTTGATCCTCTAGTGCGATCTTTATCTGATTGTACCCTGAAAAGCCATCCATGAGAGAAAGCATGGCATGTCTTGCTGTTAGGTCCATGATCATGTCAATGTTTGGTAGGGGGAAGTCATCCTTAGGACATGCCTTGTTGAGATCTTTTAAGTCAATATAGATACAGATGCCCCCATTTGGTTTGCCAATAGGTACAATATTGGATATCCAATCTGCATAATCAATTGGTCTAATAAAACCAACATCTAGGAGTTTCTTGAGTTCTACTTTGACTAATACCGCAATCTGGGGGTGCATCTTGCAAAGCTTCTATTTTACTAGTTTAGCTCCTTCTGCAATGGTGAGGTGATGCATGACCAAATCAGGATCAATCCCAAGCATGTCTGCATATAACCATGCAAAGTTGATCTAACACTTCTGGAAGAACTCTACAAACTTAGGTTGTTCCTCTCGAGTCAAAAGAGATGCTAGATATATGTGATGAGGAGTCTCAGGAGTCCCCACGTTGAATTATTTTTTTTCCTCAATAAGGATCGTGGATCATTCCAGAGGTGTACTAGAGGGGAGGATGTCAAACCTTTCATCCTCAGGCACCTCAGAGAGGTTTTCACCATTGGATACGCTCTTTCTTTTTGCTTTTTTGGGATCAAACAATGCCATAGTGTGGTTTTCACTGGAAGATCCATGTTTTATCTTTATATTTTTGTAGCTGAAAGGTTTGGCATCCACCCCAAAGTATGTTGCGCTATTAAGTTCAATGGTGAATCCAGCTTTGTGATCCCCAGTTGGTATGGTATCCCGTAGTTCTAAAAATTCAATGATCGCCTCATCGTTTTGGAATTGGTAAAGGCATGGGGGATTAGGTTGGTTCCATTCGATGAGTTTGGGATGGATAATGGGCATTACCTCATCAAATAGGTTAACTTCATAAGATGTGTCAGTGAGGGTTAAGACATTGTGGTGAAGGTCATTGATGGTACTCTCCCTGTCAGAATTGGGCATAGGATGTGACGTAGGGTCTGTGGAAGGTGTTTCCAATTCAGGAACCCAAGAGGTTTTAATCTTTGCTTCTCCATAAATAGGGATTTCTTTGCAAGGTGGAGGTAGTAATGCATCTTCCTCATTTGAAGTATAGAGATGTACAGAATCAAATTCCCACTCATGTGAGTCAGTCTCTGAATTGCTTTCCAATATCCGATTACTATACCAAACTGGGATATCCTTTGAGTTAAACATTGTAGGTGTAACTAGCTAGTGTACCTTTGGAGATGGAATGATTGGAGTTGCGAGAAGGATTATGGGAATCAGTGAATCCAATACGAGGAGTATCAAGATTGTTGGATCTACTGCTTCAAATGGAATTGTCAATGTTGTCGATACTATTGAGGGTTCTGATACTGCTAATGGTGTTGTTGATGCGGTTGCTACTGTTGATGGAGTTGTTGGTTTGATTGGTGGGATGATTGGTACTGTGGATGATATTGCTGGTATTTTTAGCCTTATTGGGGTAGTTGGTGCAGTGCTTGGTGCTGCTGATATAATCAAAGGTGACTTTTTTAGAGTTTTAGGCTGGTATAGAGGTTTACTGGGTTTCCCTTTGAATCTGAGCTTAGGAAGAGTCTCTTTACGAAATCCTAATCCAGTGTTATCTTTAGGCTTTAATTTAGGCTACAATGGCTTGTGTCATCCTTGCTTGCAAGGTCCCAAAGCACTCTGACCATCATAGCCCATTCTTTGCATAATGAGAAGGCTTTTCCATATTGATCTGTGGGAAGCTTAGCTTGTGGGATGTTCGTGGTGATAGGGTCTTTATAGATCCATTTTGCTAAGTCCTCATCTCTGGTCTCTTCTTCTTGACTCTTTCCAAGGATAAAAGGTGTCAAAGTGCATGTTGGCTTGACCAGTGGCATTTGAAGTAACCTTTGTGGTTTACCATGAGTTCTAGGGGAGGTGGGTAGTTTCCCAACACAAAAGAGTTGGCTTAGATTGTACTCCTTAGGACCTTCCCCTGCCATTTTCATTAGTTTCTCTTGCTTGGGTATAGTGGTGTTTGAACTATAAAGAGAATCTGGACTTACATATGATGTGGATGGGATAGCTTCTCTATTGTTGGGAACAGTAATCTCTAGTTGATGATTGATATTATAACAATATACAAATGGATTTGCATTGCCCGAGATTGTAATTTCTACACTGTTAAGCGGGAACTTGATACACTGGTGATAGGTGGATGGAACGGATTGCATGTCATGTATCCAAGGTCTTCCTAACAACAAATTATATGGCAAAGGAAGGTCTAGAACTTGACATATGATGTGCTTCACCACTAGGCCCACTCGGATTGGTAACACAATTGCTCCTTTTGAAGAATGCTCCACATCATCATTAGCTTTTATGGTTATCTTTTTGTGGGGGTCCACTGATTCAACTACATATCCCAATGTTGTGACCAGTTGTAATGCACAGATATTTAGGCCTGCTCCATTATCAATCAAGACTCGCTTGATCTTGTGTTGGTTGATAATTCCTTCAACATGGAGTGAGGCGTTATGAGGTTGTTGGAAGGATGTATTGTCACTTTTAGAGAAAGTGAGACATGGTGATAACCTCAAACTACCAACTATAGCTTGAAATTAATCTGTGTTTAGATTGGTAGGGATTGATGCCTCTTGGAGAGCTTGATCCAAGAATGTTCTATGAGATGGGGATAGGCGCAACAACTCTAAGATGGATATAAGTGTGGGTGTTTTATCTAATTGTTCCACAAGGTTGTACTACTTTGGGATGGAGGTGGTGCCTTGTGGAGCTACTTTAATGGTGATCTTGCTACGCCGCATAACAACATTGTAGGTATGTTTTGGATCTTTGATGGTAATGGTTGCAATTTGTTCATTAGCATCATATAGGTGATTCATAGTGTAATTATAGGCAGCTTGCGTATAATCATTGGTATCTATGTTTCATCCTGAAGTGGAAGGACCCCTTTTATCTTGTGATGGAAGCGGATTTTTAAACATAAGATGATCATTATTCATGTTTTTTGGGTCATGTCCTTCAATTTCAATCTCTCCTCGGTCAATAAGATCCTGAACAATATATTTCAATCTATGGTAATTGCTTGTTTTATGCCCTTTCCCTTGATGGAATTCTCAATGTTCATTATCCCTCCATGATGGAGGTTTGACCTGAGGTTCATAATTAGATGCTTTTGGTATGATCACCAGATTTGACGAGACCAATTGATGTAACACTATTTCAATAGGTTCCCCAAAGGGAGTGTATGTACGTTTTGGTTTATAATTCAGCTGTCCTTGCCTTGGTTCCTCTTGTGGTACATTGTGTCCTTGATTTGGTGGGGGAGGAACCATGTTGTTCTTAGGAGGGGGGTTTTGCCTCGCAAATCAGACCACGGGTTGTACACTCTTGATATTCCTTGCATTTACAACCCCCTCATTGACGATGTTTTTTATTTTATTCCAAAAATTAGGTTTATCACTGTTGAAGTGCAGGTGAGGGACATCTTTTGGTTAATTGTATATTTTGATAAGCCCCTTTTTTATGAGGGTCCATTCACAGTTTAAACCCTGTATGATCATGTCATTAAAAGACTTTGTGCCTTTCATGTCTAAATGGAATTTCATTTCTTCGTTCAAGTTGGAAATAAATATTTCCACTAGCTCTCTTTCAGTTAGTTGAAGAGAACATCTACTAGACATTTGTCGTCGTCATTGTAGGAAAGCTGAAAATAGCTCCCCTAGTTTTTTCTTAGTGTTACACAGATCTGCCATGGTGACATCGCGCTCTATGTTATGGGAATAATGTGCAATGAATTTCTGGACCAGTTCTTCGAATGTCCTAATGATGCCTGATAGTCAAGAAAACCATTGTTTGGTTGTCCCTCCCAAACTCTGAGGAAAGAGGCGCATTAGATATGTGTCTTCATATGCCACTTCTAGGCAAGTGGAGTGAAATTCCCTGCCATGATCATGAGGGTCTCCTTTTCCCCAATAATTTTCAAACTTAGGTGTTTCAAACCCTCATGGAAAAGGTGGCATATGTAGATTCCTAACAAAGGGATAGGGACAAATATCATTAAGTGAAAACTGGTTTGTTTTCACACCACTATGGAGTTGTTGGGCAAGATTCTTGACTTGTTGCCTCAACATGTCAATGTCATTTGGAGGAGGAGGAGGTGGGGGATTTCCTTGATGAAGGTTGTATCTGATGTGATCTCAACCTCTTCCATCCTCGTTATGACTCTGGTGTTATGATGCTTATCGTAATTGTGATGTATCAAAATCAGAGGGTAGTTTGGCTCCCTCTTGGGCAAGTCTTAAAAAGTGAGCATCATCATTGTTCCCGAGGATCTCATCAAAAATTTGATTGAAGAGGGGGTTGTGTTGTGCCCTTTTGATTGCTTCAGGAGTGGGAGTATGATGATTTTCATCATTGATGTTTCCTCCAAGGGCTTCTTGGAACTCATTGACATTTTCCTCTTCTTCCTCTTCAATTTCTTATTGCCTAGTCCTTGATCCGGTTTGAGCCATTTTGTTTAAAATTTTTTCTTGAATTTTAATGAAAATGATGATGAGTTGATGATAAAACGAGAGATAAATGTTTGTTGAAGTGTTTAGCATATGGATCTCTAACACTAAAGGTTTGATGTTACCAAATTCCTTCTATGAATTGCTTGTTGTGTTTGTTGACAATGTTTGGGATGATAAGGTATAGAGAGATCTGAGATGTGTTACAGACCAAGATGTCTAGTAATGAGAGGATGCACTCATATACTAGTATTAACCTATATAGAAATGCCTCTTAGGATATGTTTATCCTAGATGTAGAGGCACTCTAAAAAGTGATGTGTTTTGTGTTTGATTCAAGCAATATCGGAAAAGAACTTTAGGACAAGAACTTTTCTGTTTTGAGAATTGAAAATGGATTGATGATGTATGAATGTGAGAATGGATGGAAATGTTTAAACTTCAATAAAAACTCTGTGTTACAAATGGGACAAATTATTCCTCTTCTCTTTCGGGGGTTGGTGGTTCTTCCCGAGCTATGTTATATGTGATGCAAATGTCTGGAAAGAAGGCAAGATTGATTTTGCCTCCCTTATTTTTATGATAGCTCAAAGCTCTATATTGAGTAAAAGCTCTGCAGTTTAAAGACTCTTGATCAAATTCATTATATTTTCCTTGAAGATATAGATGCATGTGATGTAAGAAGGTTCTATGTGAGACAAAGATTTATCTATTGAGATAGAAAAATCTCCTTCTTTTGATGAAAGCCTTTGAGCTTAATGGTCTTTGCTTCAAATTAATATGTTGATGAAGATTCCTCTTTCTCAAAATGTGGAGGATGGTCATATAGTTTTGATACCTTGTTTTTCACTCTTTTTTTTGTTTGTTTGCCAAGAGTTTGTTTGTGAAAATTTTGTGTTGGATGAATACTTGTTTTTGAATTGGATTTGATTTTCCTTGACAAGAAAATAGAGCAAGCACACAAACACAAGAATGTTGCCTCAAAGGCACAAATAAGTGTGGGTCTAAATCAACCCAATCTTTGGACTTTATGACCCCTTTTCCAAATGTTATTGTGTATGTTTTTCCAAAAAAAAGCCTGAAGTCGGCTTAGTTTATCACTGGTCTTTGACACAAAATGAAGACACTTCAAACACACTTTATCCCTAAGGTCAAATGGCTAGTTGTGATAATTTCAGCCCACATCTTGATATTTCTTCAACTTTGGTACTACATACCGTATGAATCCCACTGTGGCAGGTAAGGATGTGATATACTAAGTCTTGCATGAGCATAACAAATAGATGATCCCTGTGATGGGGGAGTCACCACTTTTATCAAGCCACAAGTAGCCTTTCAAAAAGCTATGTTTCTACTCAAGGAAATATGTATGGTGAGTATCTTGGGAGAAAAACCATCTATGCTCTTGCACTAAATTTATCACAAATATCCTCAATCAATAAAACGGGTGGGTTGCTACATAAAAAGGTGTTTAGTAATTTTTGATGTTTTTGGACATAAGTTCATTCTGCAGTGACTCACTTAAGAGTCTTGTAACTTGTGCTGGGGCCCATTTGTCCTTTCGGCAAGTTACACTTTAGGAACAACTATACCCAAGGCTACAGCTTTCGCTCACGCCTGATTTCTATAGTGGCTCGAAGGATTTACCGTGTGAGGTCATTCCCAAGAGTGATGTGTCTCTTGGTAGGTCTCTCTTAAAAAGATAAAATTTGAGTGTTACTAACACTTTTCTCTTGCACCTAGGACCACGAAAACCAAGGGAGAGGATAGTATGTGTTAGAAATAGGACCACTTGACCAACTTTGCACAAGTGTGCCAATCACAAAAAGCACTTGTTCTTTTTAACTAATTTTCATTGCAATGTGATCTAACTATTTGGAGATGTTGCTCCAACAATCATGGTGTTTTTTTTAACTTCAAAGGCAAAGTGTTTTGTAAACTAGGAACTTGAAATCTTGGTCAACTGAATTAAAAACACGTTTTGCTTGAAGTAAAAATCATTTTGGAACTCGAAGAAAAATGGCTTGTTCTTTTTAGTTTGCCCAAAATGAAATGTTGATTGTGAATTTCCTTTAAGTTTGATGCAAGAAATGAAATTTGTGTTTTCAATTTTAAGCACCAAAACAAAATGAATCCTGACTTGCAAAAAATCAAAAATTGTTGGGTTTTGAGTTTGTGGTTCTTTTTACTTTGGACAAATGAAATTCTTTTTAAGAGCCCAAAATAAAAGGTGTGTTTCTTTTTAAGAACCCAAATTTGAAATGTGAAGTCTATTTTAAACCAAAATAAAAAGTGAATTCATTTTAAAACCAACTTTGAAAAGAAAGTTAGTAAAACAAATAAATCTACTTTTTAGTCTAATTTAAACCTGCACAAAAGAGAAAAATAGTTAGTAAATTCTATCTATTTGGTGGGCTTCTAGAAGCCTAATTTTTTTTGTTTTTCGGTTACAAGGTATTTATGTACAACTCTTTGTTACAATAGCGCAACTCTGTGTAAAAACATAAGTGCTATTTAACACAAAAATGCTAAATAAGAAACAAAAGCGCCAAAAGAAAAGCTAAAGCGCTACCAGAAGAGACAAAAGCGCTAAAAGAACTTTGTCAGACAGAATATAATTTTGTCAAACAGAGAGCCAGAAGCACTAAAAGCAGATACAGTAGCGCTATTTAAGGGTCAATAGCACTAAAAGAAGGTCAATAGCACCAAATGGGAGACAATAACTCTATTATGATGAACAATAGCACTAAAGTGCCCAGTTTTGAATGCACTAAAGTGTGAATGAAAGAGCTAAAGCACAACTTGTGTGTCAATTCAAATCATGAAAAATTGTTAGTAGTTTAAAAATTTGTTGGTTTGGATTCACGTCGGGTTCACCAAATGATGCTCTGCAAAAATGGGTTAGAAAAACTTGTGGTATTGCAACACACACAAGAAACAAGAGTCAGTGTTAACAACCAAAGATTATTCTAAACAGGCATACTAAGAGAGATACTATAAGAAAAATAGAGCATTTAACTAAGACATAAAATGCAACAAGGCATCTCCAAATGCCTTCCACCATGCTTGTAGCTCCTCCTCCCTTGTTCCTTTCCTCTCCAAGTTTCCAAATGAGTGAAGCTCTCAGCAACTTTTTGCACTATGGATGTCTTATGGAGGTTCAAGATTGAAATGTTTTAAACTATGCTATGCAAGTGTAAAATAAGCTAAATATGAGATATTATAAAATGAACTAAGATTCATTTTAGTCCAAAATGACAATATGAGTGATTATACTAAAATGCTCTTTTAAAATTGACTATAGATTAAATGCATACAAGTTTTTCAGGATTATAGATGTGCTTGAGAATGCTTGAGGATTTGAAAATGAGGAATGTCAGCTCTATTTATAGGTAAAATGGAGAAATGGATGGTTGAGATTGAGTGATCTCAACAAGGGTCGGGATTGAAGGGCTAATGATCCATGTGAGGACTTTCAAACCAATCTCAAGATGACAAATGTCAACAAGAGATGGGTTGAGAGGAGAGGGAATAAGCATTAAATGCTTGACATGACTGGAGGGTTAACTTGGGAGGTAAGGTTAATGTTGAGTTTGAAAGAATAAAGCCATTATCTAATAAATAATGTCTTTATCCAATGAATAAACTCTTGTGCAAGAGTTAGTGAGGATAACCATGGTCAAAGCAATAAATGCTTGAGAAGACACATAGATTACATGAGGGTTGAGTTTAGAGGTAAAGTCTCTAACCATGGGAGTGTTGGCATATGTGCAGAGTATGTTGACATGATGATATTGCATTGTCATTGATGTCAATATGCTGAAGAGTGAACCAATAATATGCTAAAGAGTGAACCGGTAATATGCTAAAGAGTGAACCGGTAATATGTTGAAGATGAACAGGTTTATTGAAGTTAAGCAACTCGAAAAGTGAATAGGTGTAATGTTGTGAACCGGTATATGTGAAAAAGGTGAAGCAGTACATTTGTCCAAGTGAACCGGTGTATGGAATGTTTTTCTATCAAGTTTTAATATGGTATGACTACCAGTTGGTAGTCCCAGCCTCAAGGTTTCTAGTTGAAGTGTTTCAAGCTTGTGTGATTCAACCGATGGCATTGTGTGATGAGTTAGCATTGTAATGGAGATCAGATCGTGTTGCACGTCAGCCTCGTGTGCATGAAGGATCTTGCATGAAGGGGATTGATCCTATCTACCTCAGGAATGTGCAAAGTCCCTGCAAATGGTGATGAACGCGTGATGGGTTATCACCTCCAAGAAGCGATGAAGAACGAACAATGGAGAATATCCTGAGATCTATTCAAGACCGTTGTATTCAAATACAAAGTGTTCAATGGTCAGGATTGAACCGACTGAATTTCTCAACCTAAATGTTTAGGGTTTAGGGTTTATGCTACCGACCTATCTATTTTCTATAAGGTCAATGTTGTGTTTCATGTTGAGTTTGTTGGCAAATGTTGTGTGTATATCTAAGTGCAGAGATATGTGATTCTTGCCAGACCAATTTAGAGAATTGATGCCTGCAAAGTGTCTGTGCAGAAGGAAGGAACTAAAATGGATCTGCATTGGCATTAAGTGCTATTCCCAGATCATTGTAATACCTGTTGATCTCTAATTACTTCAACAGTTGGAGAATCCCTTAATAGGGTAGCTTTAACCAGATTGTTGTAAATCCTTTAACAGGGTGACTCAAAGCCATTGAGTTCATAAAATCCTCTAACAAGGAAACCTTTAACAGGGTTTAACCCTTAACCAGGTATTCTAGCCATCCCTTAACCGGGTGATCCCTAACAAGATCGATTCCTAATAGAACCTGTTGTAATAGTCTTTAACCGAACTAGTCTCCTAACAGAGCTGACTTCTAAAGAGTTCAAAAATAGCTTGTGGGTATTCATCCGCACCGTGGTTTTTCCTAGTTGGGTTTCCACGTGAAAAATATGTGTGTCATGTGTGATGCCTCTTTCATGTGATGTTTTGTTATTTCTTGTTTAGCAGTGAAACATGTTGTTCTAGTAAATTATTGTATCTTTGATGATAGATTATATGTTTATGCATAAGGATAAAGTGGAAATGAGGAAGTAGATTGTATGGAAAGCTAAGTGTTGCCAGTTTATGTCTTTCATAGTCTCATTATGTTTAACCGGTAGTAATCTGTTTAGACCAGTATTTGTGTTTGTCTATCAAGTGCACTGTTTGCAGTCAAACCGGTTTAGGAAAAGTTTTTGTTTTTGTACTGATTCACCCCCCCCCCTCTTAGTACTGGTTTGGTACTCACTATTCATCATTGAGTTATCAATTGGTATCAGAGCATCCTCCAAGTCCTCTGTGTTGAAATCTTAACCGCTTGAGGGAAAGATCCTATTGTAATGATGAAGAGGGAAGGTCCAAAGTTCAACAGAGATAACTTTAAAATATGGAAGGACAGAATGAAGATATACATTAGAAGTATGGGTGCTCAACATTGGAGCTATGTTGAGAATGCTTATGTTATCCCTACCAGTACTCTCACCAATGACCAAAAGAGAGAGATTCAGGAGAATGGGCAAGTCATGGAAGCCCTAATTAGTAGTTTATCTAACATTGAGTTTATTGATGTTTAGGACAAAGAGAATCCCAAATAAGTATGGGATGCCCTTGAGAATATCTATGGCAGTGATGAGCATGTGAAACAAGCTAAGGAAGAAAGCCTTAGGGGAAAGTTTGAAGACATGCGGATGGTTGAAGGGGATACCATTCAACAATATGGAATAAGAATCAAAATTGTTGTTGGAGATATCAAGAGTGCAGGTGGTATAATGGAACATTCCACTATTGTTAGAAAAGTTTTGAGATCCTTATTACCAGTCTATACAATAAGGGTTGCAGCTATTCAGGAGTTGAGGTCTGTAGACAAGAAAAAGATATCCCTAGAATGTTAGTTAAGATGAGAGAGGGGGGTGAATCATAAAAACTTAATCTTCAATATATTCAACCTCAGTAGCCTTTACTGATATGCAACTATGACTATAAATCATTCAATACTCATAAATAGATACACTTAAAACATCATAACACATTTAACACCAGATTTAACGTGGAAACCCAAATAGGGAAAAACCACTGTGGGATTTTGGACCCACTAAGAAATATACCCTTCTAGAGTATGCTCGGTTAAAAGCTAATCCTATTAAAGATTACAAACACATTGCTAGATGTGACCTGGTTAAGGGATTTCCCTTAGACTTGTTAGAATCTTGCACTTTGTTAGAAGTGACCTTGTCAAAGGATTTCAAACACTCATTTAGAATGTTACCTTGCTAGAGGATTTACAAATAAGACTGTTAGGTCCACTCGGTTAAGAGATTTCCTGTCACTTACAAAATAAATAACAGTAATTAAATATATTTGCAACTTCACATCTGAAATGCTTAAGCATATTCTATGTGCTCAAAACAATCTTGTTATAAGATCCCTTGTTGGGCTTGTTGGGCTTGTTGGGCTTCTCAATCTGTTCTTCAATCATATCTTCAAGCTTCTGTGCTCGGTAAACAGTACTGTGGCATCATTGTGCATACATTTGCCCGCATACATTGTTCATCAACAATTCCTTATTTATAAATGATTTCTAACTGCTTAATCTCCTTGATCACATTTTCCATGATCAATCTTAGCCATCTGATCATCAAACTTGACTAGGTTCAATGTATCCTTCGATCTGAAAAATGTTTTACCTTGCCTTGGAACTTCTGCTAGGTTATTTTGGTTAAATCTATGCTGTAGATCTTCCTCTTGATTTTCCATTATCGTGGATCCTCAACAAACTTCTTGCACGACATACCAATCATTTATTCATCTCCATCTCATCAGCATCCTTCATTAAATAATGCTTTTATTCATCCAATGCATTTTGTTATAACTCAGTTGTTACTTGGTTAATACTGAACTTCACTCGGTAGACATTCTGCCTTCTTTAACCGATATCGATAACCTTAGGGTTTACCAACTAGGTTCTTTACTTGGTGACATAGTACAGTATTAAACTTATAATCAACAACATGTGTATGATATCAAAACAATCAAAACAACATGATCTCATCATTGTCTAACTCGGTAATAGTTGCACATTGAATAACTTATTATTCCCCTTCATTATCACATTCTTTCTATGTCACTTACCGACCTCTTAATACTCATCAAAACACACTTCTCAAGATATGGCAACATCATACTGAATCAGAAAATCAATTTTTTGACATCAATGACAAAATAATATTATTAAGACAGTAATCATCCTTCTTCAGTTATATCAATAATCTCCAACAACCTTCTCAATATCCTTATTGAAATGCCAACAATCTCCCCCTTTGGCATTGATGGCAATACCAACTTTAAATGGCAATACCAACTGATTCATTCCAATTGATTCGGATTCAGATTGTTGTTTAGACTTCTCCTATTATCCTTGAGTTGTTTAAACCTTCTCCTGAAGTCTTCTCCCCCTGTCATTAGTCTTATGTTGTCTTCTCCATGTAGTCTTCTCCATTTAGTCTTCTCCCCCTTTGACAACAATGCCAAAAAGAAAAACTAATTCATGATTTCTTCCTTTGTGAAGTGATTTGCTTGCAGTCTCATTCACGATTAGAGAATCTTTGTCTTCAATCACTTTTTCCTGTACAACTTTAGGCAACCTCCTAAAGTGTGTAAAGCAGCATCAACTCATAAATAGTTATCCTTTAGATTCATAGAATTGATGCTTTTACCGAATGCTGTCAGTGAGTACTAGATAGGGGTAGGACCCCTAACTGACTTCTGAGATACTCAAAAGTGTCCCTTGGCAATGGCTTTGTGAAAATATCTGCTATTTGTTCCTTTGAAGTGATATATTCCAGCACAACTTTCTTCTCTTGGACTTCTTCTCTGAGATAATGATACTTTATAGAGATATGCTTTGTCTTAGAGTGCATTACCAGATTCTTTGAAATGTTAATGGCACTAGTATTATCACTGAATATAGTTATTGGCTCGGTAACTTTCTCATTCATACCTTCCAACAGTTGTTTGATCCATGCTATATTGGTACAATTCAATGCTGCAGTGACATATTCAGCTTCAGCTGTTGACTGTGAAATGCATCCTTGTTTCTTGCTAAGCGAACTTACTAGTCTATCTCCCAAAAAGAAAGCTCTGCCGCTTGTGCTTTTCCTGTCATCAATGTTTCCTACCCAATCAACATCAGTATAAACTTTTAAATCAAAATCATTCCTCTTTTCATATACTAAGCCATAATCTTCAGTGCCTCTCAGGTATCTTAAAATTCTCTTGATTGCTGTCAAATGGGTTTCTTTGGGATCTACAGAAAATCTTGCAACTATTCCTACTGCATGTGCTATATCTGGCCTGCTGTGAACCACATATTGGAGCTTTCCAATCATATATTGGTAAAGTGTCTCATCAAGAGATGTAGATTCATCACTCTTTGATAGTTTACAATTGGTAGTCATAGGAGTGCTTACAGGTTTAGAATCCTCCATTCCAAATTTCTTCAAGATTTCCTTTATATACTTGGATTGAGTAATGAAAATCTCATCTTTCATTTGCAGTATTTGTAAACCTATAAAATACTTTATCTCACTAATTAATGACATCTCAAATTCTTTGCACATTTCATTTCTAAAGTTCTTGCATAAGGAGTCATTACCACAAAAAATAATATCATCAACAAATATGGCTGAAAGTAGTATACCATTGTTTTCATCATTTTTCATATGCATGTTGTTGTTTTCACTTGTCCTTATAAATCCAATCTTGATCAAAAAGAGTGCAGTCTCTCATACCATGCTCTAGGTGCTTGTTTTAGACCATATAAGGCTTTGTTCAATTTACATACCTGATCTTTATTCCTGTCTTCAACAAATCCTTCAGGTTGTTCAATATAAACTTCTTCTTCTAGTATACCATTCAAAAATCTAGATTTAACATCTATTTGATATACCTTGAAATTTTTGTATGTAGCATATGCCAAAAATGTTCTCACTCATTCAATTCTTGCCACAAGTGCAAAAGTCTCACCATAATCAATTCCTTCTTCTTGTGCATATCCTTTGCAAACTAGTCTTACTTTATTCTGAATGATCTCTCCTTTTTCATTTAGCTTGTTTCTGAAAATCCACTTTGTACTGATTACATTTTTGTCCTTCGGTCTTGGAACCAGTGTCCATGTTTCATTCTTCTTGATTTGTTCAATTTCTTCTATCATAGCATTTATCCAATCTTCAATACGAAATGCCTCTTTTACTATTCTCGGTTCAAATTCAGATATCAATCATGTGTTCTGTCTCAATTTGTTCCTTGTCATCACTGGATCATCCTTATCTCCTATAATCTGACTTGATGCATGATTTCTTTTGACATATTTGGCTAATATAGGCTCGTAGACTCTGTATGATCTTCTTCATCACTCGGTAACTGGATATTATCTTCATTTTCTTCAGCAACTTTCTTAGTAGGACTTCTCGGTTGAACATAAACAAATTCTTCATAATTTTCTGGTTCTTTGGAATTTCCTTCATCATTTCTCTCTGTAAATTCATGAATTTTCACATTTGCACTTTCCACTATTTTGTTAGATGATTTGATCAGACATTTAAATGCTTTAGTTCTAGAAGAATAGCCAAGAAATGTTCCTTCCTCACTTTTCTGATCAAACTTTCCATTTCTGTCATCTTTGTGAACATAACATCTACTTCCAAATATTTTAAAATAACTTACATTGGGTTTCTTATCATACTAGATTTCATATGGTGTCTTCAAAGTTCCTTTCTTTAGTTGTACTCGATTCAGGGTGTAAACTGCAGTGCTTATTGCTTCTCTCCAAAATATTTGAGGTACCTTCTTATCTATCATCAAGGTTCTGGCACAATCTACAATTGATCTATTTCTTCTTTCAGCTATCCCATTTTGTTGAGGTGTTCTCGGTGCAGACACTTGTCTCTTTATACCATGATCATTGCAAAATAGATTAAATTCATCATAAATGAATTCTCCTCCTCTATCAGATCTTAGACATTTCAACTGTCTTCTTGTTTCATTTTCAACTCTAGCCTTGTACCATTTAAACATTTGAAAAGCCTTTGATTTTTCTTTTAAGAACATAACTAACATCATCCTTGAGTAATCATCCACAAATAATATGAAATATTTATCACCATAATAACTTTGAACTTTCATAGGACCATAGAGATCAGTGTGCACTAGATCTAAAATTCCTTTAGAAGTGTAGGACTTACTTATAAAGCTTGATCTTGTCATCTTACCCATCTGGCATCCTTGACATATTGCATTCTCTAGTTTTTCCAGGCTTGGTAGACCTCTTACTCGGTGCTTCTTACTTATTTTGATCAGGTTATCAAAATTTACATGACAAAACCTTTTATGCCATAACCAGGTATCTTTTATTTTTGCATATAGACATTGGTTCCGAATTGAGTCAAGATGAAATGTATTACCTTTTGTTTGTGTCCCGGTAGCAGCCAGCTTTCCATGTTTGTCATGAACTTTGACAATTCCCTTCTAAAATTGTATTCGGTATCATGTATTGTTTAGCTATGCTACACTCATCAAATTGTATATTTCAAACCTTCAACCCAGTATACATCATCACATTTAGTATTGTCAAGAAGTGTTATAGATCCTTTACCTTTCACCAAAAAAGGTGCATCATTACCAAATCTTACATAGCCTCCATCATAATCTTCTAATTTAACAAACTTGTTTTTATCACCTGTCATGTGATGTGAGGATCCACTATCTATGATCCAAGAATCATTTTTATTTATGTGAGATATTAGGGATTTTTCTTCATACCTTTCTTCATCTAATCCATCTTTGATAGCCACATAAACAACTTCCTTTGTATCAGTCCCATCGGATTTATCATCGTTGGATTCCTCATCAGCTACTAGGCATGTCTTTCTATCTCTCCTTCTGAAGTCTCGGTGTCCTCTGTATTGGTTGTCTTTCTATCTATCATCTTGGTATTCTCTCTTTTCACTAGATTCTTTGTCAGGACAGTTAGAAGCCATATGTCCTATTCTATCATAGTTAAAACATTTTAAAGGTAACTTTCCTTTATACTTACCTTTGCCTCTCGGTAACCTTCTGGCTAATAATGCTTCAAACTCTTCTTGCTTTTTGATTTCTTCATATAGTTTGTGTACCTCTTCCATGTTTTTGCAAAATCTTTCAATTGCTCCACTATGATTTCCTTCAGTATACTTATACATTCTATCATTGTAATCATCAAATTCACCAATATGAAAAGAATTGAATGCAGACTCAACTTTATTTACTGAGGACCCATTGTTATCAAAATTACTTAACTCAAATGCATGTAGCTTACTGATAGTAGCATCCAAAGAGACTAGCATGTTTGGCACAGACCTTAATTCATTAATTGCAAGGACGCGAATGGCATAAGCAGGTAGAAGTGTTCTAAGCAACTTACTTATTACATCCTTTTCTTCAACAGTTCCTCCTCCTCCTTTGATTTGATTGACAGTTTCCTTTAACCTTGTACTGTATTGGGTTATGTTCTCACCTTCATTCATTCTCATGGATTCAATTTGACCTCTTAGATTGTCTACTTTTTCTCTCTGAACATGTTCATCAGCACCATACACAGATATGAGCTTAGACCACATCGCCTTTGCATCATTACAGCCTTCTAGATCATTAAACTTTGAGTCGGTAAATGCAGATGTTATTTCAATCATAGCTTGAATATGTTCTTGCTTTGCCTTTATCTCTTCCATTGTCATTGGTTTGGTTCTAGGTGCTATGTAATCATTCTCCAGATAATATGTTGCATATTCTCCAATTCCTTATAAATGCAGCTTCATCCTTTTCTGCCATGTGGAGAAACTTGACTTGTTTAGCTTTGGTGCATCCCTTTTATACATCTTCGAATCTTTGCCTCAAGTACCTTTAAACTTTTCTTCTGGAGTCCAAAGATCTGATACCAATTGTTAGTTAAGATGAGAGGGGGGGGTGAATCATAAAAACTTAATCTTCAATATATTCAACCTCGATAGCCTTTACTGATATGCAACTATGACTGTAAATCATTCAATACTCATAAACAGATACACTTAAAACATCATAACACATTTAACACCAGATTTAACGTGGAAACCCAAATAGGGAAAATCCATTGTGGGATTTCGGACCCACTAAGAAATATACCCTTCTAGAGTATGCTCGGTTAAAAGCTAATCCTGTTAAAGATTACAAACACATTGCTAGATGTGACCCGGTTAAGGGATTTCCCTCAAACTTGTTAGAGTCTTGCACTTTGTTAGAAGTGACCTTGTCAAAGGATTTCAAACACTCATTTAGAATGTTACCTTGCTAGAGGATTTACAAATAAGACTGTTAGTTCCACTCAGTTAAGAGATTTCCTATCACTTACAAAATAAATAACTATAATAAAATATATCTGCAACTTCACATCTGAAATGCTAAAGCAGATTCTATGTGCTCAAAACAATCTTGTCATAAGATTTATCTTGTCCCTTGTTGGGCTTGCTAGGCTTCTCAATCTGTTCTTCAATCAGATCTTCAAGCTTCTGTGCTCAGTAAACATTAATGTAGCATCATTGTGCATACATTTTCCTGCATACATTGTTCATCAACAATTCCTTATTTATAAATGATTTCTAATCGCTTAATCTCCTTGATCACATTTCCCATGATCAATCTTAGCCATCAGATCATCAAACTTGACTAGGTTCAATGTATCCTTCGATCTGAAAAATGTTTTACCTTGCCTTGGAACTTGCATTCCTTCCTTGGAACTTGTGCTAGGTTATTATAGTTCAATCTATTTTGTAGATCTTCCTCTTGATTTTCCATTGTCGTATATCCTCAACAAACTTCTTGCACGACATACCAATCATTTATTCATCTCCAGCTCATCAGCATCCTTCATTAAATAATGCTTTTATTCATCCAATGCATTTTGTTATAACTCGGTTGTTACTCAGTTAATACTGAACTTCAATTGGTAGACATTCTTCCTTCTTTAACCGATATCGATAACCTTAGGGTTTGCCGACTAGGTTCTTTGCTTAGTGACATAGTACATTATTAAACTTATAATCAACAACATATGTATGATATCAAAAAAATCAAAACAACATGATCTCATCATTGTCTAACTTGGTAATAGTTGCCCATTGAATAACTTATTGTTCCCCTTCATTATCACATTCTTTCTGTGTCACTTACTGACCTCTTAATACTCATCAAAAGATACTTCTCAAGATATGGCAACATCATACTGAATCGGAAAATCAATTTGTTGACATCAATGAGAAAATAATATTATTAAGACACTAATCATCCTTCTTCAGTTATATCAGTAATCTCCAACAACCTTCTCAATATCCTTATTGAAATGCCAACAATCTCCTTTCTATTGAAATGCCAACATGAACTCCATCATTGCAAAGCTAACAACCTATGAGCTAAATAATTATGATGGCAATATTCAAAAGACTGAATCAACCTTTAGAGCATCTACTGCACCATCTAGAAAAGGCAAAGAAGCTAGTACCAGTGGTGAACCAAGACAGAATAGAGAAATGGATGATGAGGAGATCCTGATGGAATTTGAAGCTCTTCTTGCCAAGAGACTTCCTAAGGGAACCGGTAAATATAGAGGTAAGCTCCCTTTGAAATGCTTTTCTTTTAACTAGATAGGACACATTTTTGTAAGCTATCCTAATGTTGATAGCAAGGACAAACCGAAAAATTTCAAGAAGTTCAAAGGACGAAACCGGAGAAACTGTTTTGTAGTAGTTGATGAAGGTGTCACTGATGAGGAATCAGAAGATGAAGAAAATGAAGATATTGTGTTTGTAGCAGTCAAGGAAGATGTGTCAGACAAGAAAGCTCTTGTCTTCTGCTTTGATAATTCCAATGAATGGATTATTGATAGTGGTTGTTCTCACCATATGACCGATGATCGGAGTAAGTTTCTATCCCTTGAAGAGTATGATGGTGGTGTGGTTCGTTTTGGTAATGATGCACCATGTATGGTAAAAGGAAGAGTGTCCATCTCTCTGAATGGAAGAAGCAATGCTGACAATGTGTATTGGGTAGAAGGTCTACGGCACAACCTTTTGAGTGTTTCTCAACTAAATAGTAATGGGCTCACTCTGGAGTTCAAAAATGGAGTGTGCAAAATCAAAGGAAAGAGTGGTGAACTGATGGCTACCGGTATGCAGACCAAATGTAACCTATTTCAGCTAAATGCTAATGTCAGTACATGTCTTATGGCTAAGTTTGAGGATAGCTAGATATGGCATAGGAGACTTTTCCATGTAAACTTTGACAATATTGTGAAGGCTAGTAAGATCAAGGCAGTTAAAGGATTGCATATGTTGGGCAAACCGGAAAATCCTTTGTGCAGAGAGTGTCAACTAGGGAAAATGTCCTCCTCAACTTTCAAAGGTAAATCTTTCACTGCAAACAATTTACTTGATCTTGTGCATACTGATTTGTGTGGTCCTATGAAAACTAGGAGTGTGCAGGGAGATAGGTACATTATGATTCTTATAGATGATTGCTCAAGAATGATGTGGGTCACATTCTTGAAGGAAAAGTCTGAAGCCTTTGGAAAGTTCAAATCTTTCAGAGCACTAGTAGAAAAGGAAAGTGATAGAAGAATTAAATGCCTTAGAACTGATCAAGGAGGAGAATTCACTTCCGGTGAATTCAACAAATACTGTGAAGAGAATGACATCAAGAGGCAACTCTCTGCCCCTCGGATTCCATAGTAGAATGGCCTAGCAGAAAGAAACAACTGGACTATGGTTGAAGTGGCTAGAACTATGTTGATCCAAGGAAAGGTTGCTCACACCTTTTGGAGAGAAGTTGTGAACACTGCAGTCTACACAATGAACCGGGTACTCATCAAGAAAGGAAAGGATAAGACTCCTTATCACTACTCGACCAGTAAGACACCAGTAGTAAGCTACTTCAGAGTGTTTGGTAGCAAATGTTATATCAAGAGGAGTGAACATCAGAGAAAATTCGATGCAAAATGTGATGAGGGAATATTTTAGGATATTCCACCAAGAGTAAAGCTCTCAAATGTTTCAACAATAGGACTCAAAGAATTGTTGAAAGTATCAATGCTAGGGTTGATGAAAACTCTGAGAAATCTAAGGAAACTGGTAGAGAGCATGTAGGAGATGAACCGGTAGTAACCTTCTAGGAACCGGTTGCAAATAAGCCTAGTACCAGTAATTGTGCTCCTACACCGATGGATGCTGATGCTGATGAAGATGAGGATGAAGAAGAAAAGCTAGAGGAATCTATTAAGAATATACCTAGGTATGTAAAAATCAATCATGTTCCAAACCAGATCATAGGAGACAAAGATGCGGGAATTCTTACAAGAAGAAAGGTCAGAGAAAACTCATGTATGATCTCTGAATTTGAGCCTAAATCATTCAAAGAGGCACATAAAGATGAAGACTGGATCAAGGCAATGGAAGAAGAACTTGATCAGATAGAAAAGAATGGTACATGGTCTTTGGTACCCAGACCGGAGCATAAAAATGCCATTGGAACCAAATGGGTCTTCAAAAATAAATTGAATGAGGATGGCACAGTGGTAAGGAACAAAGCTAGACTAGTATGTAAAGGATATGCCCAAGAAGAAGGAGAAGACTATGGAGAAACCTTTGCTCGAGTAGCAAGATTGGAAGGAGTTCATATGCTTCTTGTATATGCAGCTTTTAAAGGATTCAAGGTATACCAAATGGATGTAAAATCTGCATTTCTAAATGGAATACTTGAAGAAGAGGTGTATATAGAGCAACTAGATGGGTTTTCCCTATTAGAAAATAGTGACATGGTGTGTAGGCTACATAAAGCCTTTTATGGACTGAAGCAAGCACCTAGAGCATGGTATGAATGCTTGCACTCCCATCTTGTGAAGATTGGATTTGAAAGAATAAGTGAAGATAGCAATATCTACTTGAAATCAGAAGGAGATTAGATTCTGGTTTGTGAAGTATTTGTTGATGACATAATCTTTGGTGGAGATGATAAGATGAGTCATGACTTTGCAGATGAGATGAAGAAGGAATTTGAGATGTCACTCATAGGGGAGATTAAGTTCTTCATTGGACTGCAAAATTAGCAAATGAAAGATGGAATCTTTATTACTCAGTCCAAGTATGTCAAAGAGGTGTTGAATACCTTTGGCATGGAAGACAGCAAACCGGTTGGTACACCAATGGTGACTGGTTGTAAACTATCAAAAGAGGATGACTCAACTTTGGTAAATGAGAAGGAATACCGATCAATGATCGGTAAGTTGCATTATGTAGTGCATAGCAGACCAGACATTGCACATGCAGTGGGTATTACCGCTCGGTTTCAGATAAGCCCAAGAGAATCCCACTTGGTAGCAGTCAAGCGGATTCTTAGATATCTGAAGGGAACTATTGACTATGAATTATGGTATCAATACAATGATTTCAACCTGAAAGTGTTCATAGATGTTGATTGGGCTGGTAATGTGGATGACCGAAAGAGCACAACCAGTGGTGCATTCTTTCTCAGTGGTAGATTGGCCTCATGGATGAGTAAAAACTAGAGTTGTATCTCTCAATCTACAGCAGAAGCTGAGTATGTTGTAGCTTTTGCGAACTACACCCAGACTATTTGGATGAAGCATGTATTGAATGGCTTCAAAGTTCTTGTATTTGAACCGGTAAGTATATTTTATGACAATACAAGTGCAATTAACATCTCCAAGAATCCAGTTTTACATGCTAGAACCAAGCACTTTGAACTCAAGTATCATTTCTTGAGGGAAAAGGTTCAGAACAAAGAGGTGGTATTGGAACATGTTTCCAGTAAGGAGCAGTTAGCAGACATATTCACCAAGCCTCTACCGAAGGCTACTTTTACCTATCTGAGAGGTGATTTAGGAGTGTTGCCCCTTCAAGAGGTAAACTAAAGGTTTGTGGTCCACATCAGTTAGATCTTACTTCGCTATATCTTTTCAAGATTGATGTGTTGAAGGATGCTACTCCTCACGGGGAGCAGCATAGTGGAATAGGAAAACTCGTGCCTCCACTTTGGCATTATTGTCAGAGGGGGAGAAGATGTGAAGCAGAGAAGATATCTGCAGTATTAAGGAGAAGATGTGAGGCAGAAAGAGAGATATCTTTGTATATTGTCATCAATGCCAAAGGGGGAGATTGTTGGCATATGTGAAGAGTATGTTGACATGATGATATTGTGTTGTCATTGATGTCAATATGCTGAAGAGTGAACCGGTAATATGTTGAAGAGTGAATCGGTAATATGTTGAAGATGAACCGATTTACTGAAGTTAAGCAACTTGCAAAGTGAACCAGGATAATGTTGTGAACTGGTATATGTGCAAAAGGTGAAGCGGTACGTTTGTCCAAGTAAACTAGTATATGGAATTTTTTCTATCAAGGTTTAATATGGTATGACTACCGGTTGGTAGTCCCAGCCTCAGGGTTTCCAGTTGAAGTGTTTCAAGCCTGTGTGATTCAACTGATGGCATTGTGTGATGAGTTAGCATTGTAATGGAGATCATATCATGTTGCCATGTCAACCTCGTGCGCATGAAGGATCTTGCATGAAGGGGATTGATCATATCTACCTCAGGAATGTGCGAAGTCCCTGCAAACGGTGATGAACGCCTGATGGGTTATCACCTCCAAGAAGAAGTGAAGAATGAATGATGGAGAATGTCTTGAGATCTGTCATTGTATTCAAATGCAAAGTGTTCAACGGTCAGGATTGAACTGACTGAATTGCTCAACCTAAATGTTTAGGGTTTAGGGTTTATGCTACCGACCTATCTGTTTCCTATAAGGTCGATGTTGTGTTTTATGTTGAGTTTGTTGGCAAATGTTGTGTGTGTATCTAAGTGCACAGATACGTGATTCTTGCTAGAGAAAATAAGAGAATTGATATCTGCAAAGTGTGTGTGCAGAAGGAAGGAACTAAAATGGATCTGCATTGGCATTGAGTGCTATTACCAGATCATTGTAATACCTGTTGATCTCTAATTACTTCAACAGTTGGAAAATCCCTTAACAGGGTAGCTTTAACCAGCTTGTTGTAAATCCTTTAACAGGGTGACTCAAAGCCATTGACTTCATAAAACCCTCTAACAAGTTAACCTTTAACAGGGTTTAACCCTTAACTGGGTGATCCCTAACAGGATCAATTCCTAATAGAACCTGTTGTAACAATCTTTAACCAGACTAGGCTCCTAATAGATCGGACTTCTAAAGAGTTCAAAAACAGCTTGTGGGTATTCATCCCCACCGTGGTTTTTCCTAGCTAGGTTTCCACGTGAAAAATATGTGTGTCATGTGTGATGCCTCTTTCATGTGATGTTTTGTTATTTCCTGTTTAGCGGTGAATCATGTTGTTCTAGTAAATTATTGTATCTCTGATGATAGATTATCTGTTTATGCATAAGGATAAAGTGGAAATGAGGAAGTAGATTGTATGGAAAGCTAAGTGTTGCTGGTTTATGTCTTTCATAGTCTCATTATGTTTAACTGGTAGTAATCTATTTAGACCGGTATTTGTGTTTGTCTCTCAAGTGCACTATTTGCAGTCAAACCGGTTCAGGAAAAAATTTTGTGTCTGTACTGATTCACCCCCCCCCCCTCTCAGTACCAGTTTGGTACTCACTATTCATCATTGATTTATCAGGGAGCAAGTGGATTTAACCATAAATGGCTATGTAAGAGCCATTAATGGTCATGTAAGAGCCATTAGTCGTTAACTTGTTGGACACATAAAACATTAAATGTTTTTCAAAGACTTTGAAGGCTGTAAGAAGTGACTCCAAGTTGCTTAGGAATGTGACAATATTTAGGGGATGGATTAGGCAAATTAGGAATTATTAAAAAGTGGTTAGAAGGGTCTAGAAGGGGATTTAGGAGTGCAAGTGGATTTGGTGGGTGAGGGAAAAGAGGATTTAAATTAAAATAAAATTAATTTATTTCAACTTGTGGTTGCAACTTGCATTTGTAGGAAAATGCAAGTGGGGGGATTTAATGATTTAAATAAATGTTTTATTTATTTATTTAAAAGAGGAAAGGGAATTAAATTAAATAAATAGGATTTATTCATTTAATTGATTGTGACTTTGGTTAATGAATTAATTGAAATAAATTGAATAATTTATTTAATTAATAGGAGAATGTTTGAAGATGAATTAATCAAATGTTAATTTAATTAACTAATGGCTAGTGGGTTTTTAATCAAATAAATAGCAAATATTCATTTAATTAAAATGGACAGATTTATGTGACTACAAGAAGTTATATAGAGAAGCATGTAAACCTCACTGTTTGACAGAGGACATTGATGAGGAGATTAAGAAGACACAAAAAGAAATTGATGACGTTGAGGATAATATGATAGGTTCATCTGATCTTATCTTGGTTTTTTAGCAGGGAATGACATTTTTTGAGGAGAAGTTGGAGAAACTTGAGAAAGAAAAGGCAAGAATATGGTCCAAAACCCAGGAACTAAAGAATAAACTTTGTCCGAGGTTAGATAGTCTGAGTACTCAGAGAGCTGAAATGACTAAGGCAATAATTACTAGCGAATGATCACCGAAGAAGCAAATGCACTATCTCACTGATATGATCCAGCAAACTGAAGCAACTCTAACTGACAGCAAAAAATTTGTGCATATTTTGAATCTAGTTTTGGCAGACATTTTTCAGATAGTAACCAACTGGTTACAGATCTTGAGGTAGCCTTTTTGTACTCTTTTGATTATTTATGACATCCTTTTTTATTGATGCCAAAGGGGGAGTAGTAGAGAGAAAAATGCATGTACAGAGGAGATCACTTGCCTAGGGGGAGCACATCTTTTTGGATTTCAGTTTTGGGATAATAGTTTTGATTTTTCTCATGAGTGTTGCCATCAATTCCAAAGGGGGAGATTGTTGGCATTCTACACTCATATGGAATAGTTGATGTTGTCATTGATGGCAACCAACTGGAAACCTATCGGAAATAGTTTTCTACATGCATCGGTAGACATCAGCACTGGCAGGCACTTTCACCGACATCCAGTTCACACTGAAAATGAAGTATACTAGCACTCAGGCTGACATGAGATTAAGTTTTGTTTATGTCAATTGTTTTGTAAATGTAATTAACTATTTGTAGGTCAACTTGGTATATTGTAAAAGACTCATATATGTATGAGATCTTATAGATCATTTTATAATGAGATGTATGGTAGAAGATAGTTGTTTAGTGGCAGCAAAGGTTTTTGGTTAAGGTATCTATTTGAGCTTAAACCGGTACTGAACCTGGCATTAGAGATGTTGTTTTGAGAAGTAAATTGTATTGGATTTAATTATCCATTTTGTAGTCAGTGAGACTCTTCATTAAGAAGTGAGCTCTAGGATGTTGGCCTCCCTGCATGTGCAGGCCCCTATTGTAAGTAGTATTTATTCATTGGCTAGTGAGTAAATATTATGGGTCACAAATCCCACCGATTTTTTTCCCACACCGGGTTTCCTTGTTAAAATATCTTGTGTTATGGTGTGTTTCTATGTTGTCTCTGTTATTTGTGTTTACCACATTAATTCTTGTTTACCAATACACTATTTTGAGTTGCAAAGTTATAAATAAGTTTAAAACCAGTTAGACAGTGATTCAAACCCCCCCCCCCTCTTAGTGTCTTTGGGACTATCATTGAATCTAACAAATGACAGCATAGGAACACCCATCATTTTATCAAATTTTCCTTTTGATGACACTAATGCATCTTCTTCACATGGAGACTTTAACCCCTTATTATCTTCAAGTTCTTCTCCATCTCCTCTAGACTTTGAATCAACTCTTTGTGAAGAGGAGTATATACCAATTAGATTCTTTGAGATGTTAAGGCTTTAGGATGTATTTTTCTCTCTATTAGGAGCTCCCTTCTATGTGGAAGAACCAACACATTCTTTTGTTTTCTTCTCAATCCATCTCCTTTTTCCCTCAAAAACAAATGAGGTTCTAAGCTTGATATCTACAACTTCTTCTTGAGGTCCTTGGGATTGAGGAAGAGAATTGAGGACAACACTCTAATAGGCTTCATTGACCATTTTGATACCATCATTTATGCAACCCTCAAGAATTGGTAATGGAAAATGGAATTCCCTAACTCGGTCTAATGTTAGCCTCATCCAATTCCTTCTTTGGACTTCCCTCATCTACACAATCTTCCCAATAGTCTTCCAATTGGGGTTGATGTTCATATAGGCTTCCTTCATGCAAATTCATCCAGACAAATTTCTTACTATCAAAATGTGGCCTTGGTGAGAAAGATTGGAAGTTATATTTTTCCAAAATTATTTCTAGACCTCTTGTGGCTTCATTACTTTTACATGAGAAATTAGAAAGGGAAACAAGGAAGGAAGATCCCTTCTTAATTTTTGTATATCTATCATTTACCCTCGCCATTTGGTGATAGTATTCCATGAGACAAAAGTAATTAGAGAGTTAACTTGATAATTTCAATGGGTAATTTTCATTACCCCTATTCTCAAATAAGAGAAATTTCCAAACTAAATGAAAAAGTTGCCAAATTGTGTTATTAGGATTGTATCTTATGGAGAAATTCTTCATTCAAGTGACCCTTCAATCCTTTTGGTCATAACCCATAAGAAAGAATCATTAACATGAAGTAAATCTTGCATTACTTCTTCTCTTTGCAACTGTGGAAAGTATTCGAACACAAGTGTGTCCATCATGACAAGCCCTAGGGTTCTTAAACTAAGCCAAACCTATAATACCCTTTGTTGGCGTAAATTATGTCTCATAATTACACTTTACTTAAATTGATTTAAGATAATGCATTCATTTTAGTTTGCATATGAGACACTTAGGGAAGTGTGCATCTAGGGAAGATGATTGTAAGAGAAATTCCACCTTTTGTGTTGATATCTTGTTTTCACATTCCACCTTAAAATGGGTGATTCACCTTCAATGGAATACTCTATTATTTCTCCTTCCTATCCCTATCTACCCATGTATCTCATTGGGCCACTTTACATGATCGTGTTCTCTCATTTCCATATGGCCTTGCCTTTATAAGCTAGCTCATTTTCATTGTATGGTTTATCCAGTTGATCATTTTTTGCATCTTAATTAGAATACAATTTGTTCTTGTCTATGTTTGTCTCTCTTGTGTTGTGTTTTTCATTGGGCTTTAGATCTTGTTTATTATTGGAAAATTCTTACATGATATCAAAGTCGTTAGACATCTCAGATAACCAATGGAAAACTAAGAGGGGGGTTGAATCAGTTGTCAACAAATTATAGAACTTTAAGAATTAAAACATTATTACCGGAATAAATAAACCAAATGCTGGAATAGAAGATATAATAGTTAAGCACAAATATAAATCATTGAACATTTACCAACCATCCACAAAAGATAACACAAAGATTTGTTCATGGAAAACCCGGTAAAGGGAAAAACCATGGTGGGAATCCTACCCACAGTTAAATAATACTTCTACAATAAATCCAACTAGAAATGCATTGAGATCATCCACCAACACATTAAATAAATCGGTCCATAACCTAGCAGAATAAGATAGCATTAGGTCTAGTCCTAAATGCAACACCACCAATCAATAGAAACATAAACAAGATATACAACTGTTTATGGTGAAAATAGATAACAACAATATTGAAAGGCTAAATGAATTCAACCACAAAACCCTAGCCTAACAATCAACAAAGATCCACCATAACATATAAAGATTACCTAAGACAATGCAAATCAAATGAAATCACAAAGATTATACCATCACATGTCCAATAGGGTTTGGATCTCCATTCTTCCTATCTCCATTGATCTTGCTTGATATATTTGCTCTTAGATTTTATGTGTGCACAAGAGCTCAACAAAGAATGGAAATGTGGTTGCAAGTAGGCTTGATCGCATATGAAAGTTTGAATTCCAGAGTAGTCGGGTAGGGTTTGATAATGGAGGAAGCATCTCCTTATATAGAAGACACTATAAGAAATGGAGGGATAAGATTGAGAGGTGTAAAAGATAAATGGTCGGCTATGATTAGAGGGTAGGTAGAGAAAATAAGAAAATAATGAGAGGGTAGGTAGTGTAGGAATTAAGAGATGAATGACATGTGTCATAGGCAGAAAAGGTTAATGAATTAATTAAATAAATAAAGATTTATTTAATTAATAGAAGAAATGGGATCAATTAAATAAATAAGATATTTATTTAATTTAGGAAAAGGACAATTTAAATAAATAAAAATATTTATTTAAATGAGAAATAAGGCTAGAAGAGGATAAATGAATTAATTAAATAAATAAAGATTTATTTAATTAATAGAAGAATTAGGCTAAAATAATTAGACAAGACAATTTTAGGTGTCTACATTTTACCCCTCTTTGAGATAATTCAGCTTGTCGGGTTGTTTCAAAGAAGATAAGATGAACTAATACAAAGTTGCCCCAAGATGGGAATGATATGCCCCCTCGAGAGATTGGATGAAAATGTTTGAAAAGAGCACAAAAAATCTCTTAATAAGAAAGAAAGGCTAGAATGACCGACAAGATAAGATAGAGTGACAGAGTCACAGGATAACGAAGACTGACACGGGAGACTAGGGCTAGGGCTAGGGCTAGGGTAGTCTATAAGATAGACCATGAGGGGAAAACATCTTCATTTTCATCCACACATCCAAAGAGATCAGAGTGCAGAGAGAGAATAGAGTAGCAACAGTCAGCAGCGATGGCATTGGTTCACAGATTCGATCGCGTTCACCGATTTCAGAGGCCAGTAGATGTAGGAGAGTCGGTAAGTACCACAAAACCTCCTTGTACTTTGTCTCATTAAATGTTGCCATAAATGCATGTTATGTAGTGCATTTAATGCATTTGAGATATGTCAAGCGGGGTCAAAAATGCTAAGGCCCGTATGTGCTGGTGCCAGACACGTCTGGGTTGGCTAGGCGCGTCTGTGTTTGTGCCAGGCGCGTCTATGAATGCAAAGGCGATTGTGTCAAATGCAAGCGCATCTGTGTTGTACAAGCACATTTATGTTATATGGGTGCGTTTGTATAGAGCAGAGGCATGTCTATGTATGTCAGGTGCGTCTGTGCAGAGCAGACGTGTATGTGCAGTATGCAAGCACATTTATGTCATAAAGGTGTGTTTATGTCTTCTAGGTCAAATCGACAGTTCTGTGATGAACATACGATGTCAATTGGATAAGCTACTGAGAGGATACACTCAAGCAGGTCCTCTAGGGCAGACTAGATAGCAAATAGGGCTAGGATTGACAATTTTGTGATAGAACATACGTTGCTAATTAGGAAACTACTCAAGAGGATACACTCAAGAAAAGGCCCTAGGATATGATAGATCGAGGCACTTTGTGATGAACAAGGAATGCCAAAACATAATACTTTGTGATGAACAGGGAGTACTAAAAGAGAAACACTTTGTGATGAACAGGGAGTGCAAAAATGAGCAACACTTTGTGATGAACAGGGAGTGCAAACACGTAGTACTTTCTGATGAACAGAGAGTACCACTGGGATAAAAAGCAACACTTTGTGATGAACAGGGAGTGTCACTAGGATAGAATACCATAAGCACTAGGATAAAAAGTAGCATTTTGTGATGAATACGGAATGCCACTATGATTGACATAGTTGATTTACTTGACTGTAAGAGGACCTACCTATGTTGGAGTCACGAGAGAGATTCCCATCAACTCAAAGTTTGTGAGAAGAGCTGACAATCGAGGAGAGAGCAGTAGTTTAGGCTATAGGCCTGTGACATATTTTGTATGTGCCTAAGTTTCGGGTGAACATGGAGTTGCTGACTGCGTTGGCTGAGAGATGGCACTCAGAGACTTGTACTTTTCATTTGGCTATGGGTGAGATGATAGTCACCTTGGAGGATGTATATAGGATATTGAGGATACTGATCGATGGGGAGTTAGTACCATATGATCAAGACAGAGACATGGATGCATTAAGATGAGTATTTCAGGATCCAGGACTGGAGATGAGGGTTGGACACGTGTCTTGGGATACCATGACATAGACAAGATTAGCACTACCAGTAGTACTGGTAGGAGTGATTAGTGGGTTTCTCTATCCGGATAGGGCGACACGAGGATTGGTTGTGGGATAGGGGAGTACACTGGAGACATTGGTGATAGAGCACACTAGGTTTGTATGGGGACTATGTCTATTGGCACACTTGTACTATGAGTTACATCAGTTTGTATACCATGGATCAGTAGGATTGGGCTGCAGAGTTACATTGTTGCAAGTGTGGGCATATGAGTATTTGTCAGTGACACAACCGATTCATTTCATAGGCAGGGGCCATGGACGCAGTTTTGTGCATCTGTATGATATGATTACATCTCAGCCACGGATTGGGAGACTAGAGTACTGGTGTGGGTTCATTGATCAAATTGAAATTGTAGTATGGAGGCTATACTGAGAGTGCAAGGAGTGGGAGGATGATGCAGTGGAACTGCCATATTTGTTTAGGAGCAGATATCTGATTGGGCAGATGCCATATGTTCTTGAGAGGCAGTTGGTAGACAGGGTGGGTAGGTAGTTCGGCAAGATATAGCAGATGCCACGGGGTTCCAAGATGTATGCTCGAACAGTGAGAGATCAGGTGCACTTCGGGCCATTGTTGTCTTATGATCAGGCAATGACGTAGCTGGTAGAGATGATTCCCTTGCCTTGGGATATGTTGCCAGAGATAGAGGATGTAGGGATGGATGCAGAGTATACTACATATTGGGAAGAGCATCCATTTTCACGATTGATAGATCCAAGGGAGCCGATAGATGGAGATGGTAGAGGTGACGGGGATGATGATGGAGATAGTGGAGATAGAGGTTGATGGAGGAGGCAGGGTGTAGTAGGAGAGAGGAGAGTGGCTCCACAAAGAGAGGGTGGAGAGGAGAGGCAGGCTCGGTAGGCTCACATGGTGAGGGGTAGAGGTGGATTTCCTTTACAAGTGCCAGCAGCATAGGTTCCTAGACAGGTACAAGGACAGGGGCAGGGATAGGGGTAGACATAGGAATAGCCACAGGTACAGGGACAGGGACAGGGTGAGGGGGGAGAGGAGGACGATAAGTTACTAGCTTTGAGGGAGATCTGCTAGGGACAGGAAGATGAGATCCAAGATCTAGAGTGGGAGACGGTGAGGCTCAGGAGACAACTGAGGGATACTGAGCAGGAGAGGGATCAGGCTATCCAGCATTATATAGAGGCTAAGATAGCACTAAGGGCAGGGAGACAGGTAGTAGAGGACACAGGATCTGGATATGCCTATGTTCTACGAGCCGGGGAGGAGATAGGCTACTGGAGAGACCTATACTATGGAGTAGTGCCACCATATCAGCGGGCTCAGAGCTTCCATAGACCATCACGGACAGTGATGACCACTAGAGGGAGGGACAGGAGACAAGCATCGAGTAGTGGGGTCATGGGTCCTCCACCACCACCAGAGAGAGGGGATAGGAGAGATGATCCTGGGGCAGGTTCTTCTAGGGCTCAGACTCCATTGAGGTCAGCTGGCTCCGAGGGAAGGAGTTCATCATAGCCTTAGAGGGCTCCCTATGTATCAGGTTTGTACCATTTTATATGATGACACCTTCAGGTGATTGTAGCCATATGATTTTGACATCATTGTATCATGACACTTATGATTTTGATATATATGAGATGATTCATCCTTACGGCAACTATATGCATGTGTACCTATGTGATGTATGTTTTTATGTGATGTATGTTTCTATGTGATGCTTATGATATGGATGCAAATATGTACATGATGGAATGCAATATATTTTTGTTCTTTTATGTTTTATATGTTTATGCAAATGCAATTGTGGATGTATGAAATACAAATGAATATGATAATGCAAATAACTATTTACATGATGAAAATGTAAAATGTGCTAACATGTGTTGTGTGCAGGATGTGATGTAATTGTGATATCTATATGTATGTATGAAATACGAATATATGGTGATGCAGGTGCAAAACTACATGAAATGTAGATATTTTTGGTGTGTTATTATACTCATTCATGTGATAGCAGGCTACACAGACTAAAGAAGAATGATGGAGGTCAATCAAGAAAGGGGGATGGAAGATAGAAGATATAAAAGTGAAAGAGCTTCTTGTGTGTTATCATCATTGAGCTTTATTATGGCAAATAGGTTATGACAATCCAGGCATATGTTTGACCCAGAAAGTCATTGTAACCGTTTGCATGGAGATCAGATAGTTGCAAACAAGGAATTCCCCAGTTCACACTAGACTCATAGTATCCTCATATCCTTGGACAAGTCATAGAATTACTAAGAGACAATCCATAGACAGCAAAGAAAAATAGGTGACGATACCCCATCCTTGCCTTTCTAGTCAAAGACATCCTGGAGATAGAATCTCTAATTAGAGACATCCTGGAAAAGCTAAAAGACATGTCACAAAAAGATAAAATCAAAAAGAAAACCAAGACTCGACACAAACATCCACTGTAGTCCTCAAGTTTAGTGTCTCTTGTCACTTGTATAAGTCTATTTGATTGTGGTCACAATGTTTACTTTCACAAAAAGATAGATAGCACTGAACCATAATGTTGTCTAAGTCTATTGAAAGATTTGATTTGTTAAAGCCCACTGTTGTTGTGTCTCATCTGAAACTAATTGAATCCATGAAACTGATACTTTATTGCGGAGAAGACAAAAATTTATTGAGGATTGGCGATGCAAATGTTGTTTTATTGTGGATTGTGTGCGGATAGACAAAAGAAAACTGGAAGAAACTGTACTCCTCAAAATAGGTGATGCTCTCAGTTCCACACCCATCACTAGACGTAGGATTTGCCTTAGCATGAAGTTGACATTGCTTACATTTCTTGACAAACTGATATGAGTCATTTTCCATATTGGGCCCGTAAGATCCAGTCCTGATGAGTTTCTTGGCTAAGGTAGGACCACTAGAATGTGGACCACAGATCCCTTCATGAACTTCATGTAACGCAATTTGAGATTTATCCCTTTCTAAACATCTAAGAAGAGTGCCATCTAGACCTCGACGGTATAGGATATCGGCTAAAATGACATATCGAGAAGATTGGTGATTGAAAGGGTGACTTTGATTGTTGGATAAGTCAGGAGGAAGTGTGTTATTATGAAGGTATGTGAAAATGGGACCATATAACTAGGAATCAGGACCAACAACACATATCATCTCAGTAGGAGTGATCTCATACAAGGGAACCAAAAGGTTATCCATCAAGAACTCATAGTGGGTTTCATTCTGTGGTAGATCGATCAGTGAAGCAATGGTAGCCATGGCATCTACGGCTCGATTCTGCTCTCTTGGTATCTTCTCAAAGTATAACTTCGCAAAATATTGTTTCAGGTCATCCACCATTCATTTGTAAGGCATTAATTTTTCATCTTTTGTTTGGTAATCATCAGTTGCTTGACGAATTACAAGTTGAGAGTCCCCAAAAACATGAAGTTCCTGGATCTTCCATTGAACTGCAATCTGTAATCCTATTGTTAATGTCTTGTATTCTGCTATGTTATTAGTGCAAGGAAATGATAATCGATATGATTTTGGTATGGAATCCCCTTGAGGTGTGATGAAGAGGATGCTAGCACCTGCATCATGTTGTGTGTATGAGCCGTCAAAGTATAGTTGCCAAGGCTTTGTGTGTGATACTGTTAAGATGGATTCATCTCAAAATTATGAAGTTAGAGGAGCATCATCTATCATAGGAGCATCTGTTAACTGATCTATGATAGCTTGTCCTTTTATTTCTTTTTTGTCTACATATTCAATGTCGAACTCACTCAGGAGCATCACCCATTTGGCTAGTCGACCAGTAAGCATTGCTTTATTAAGAAGGTATTTCAATGGATCGATTCTTGCGACCAACTTAGTTTTATGATTTAGCATGTAGTGTCCAAATTTTTGCAAAGCAAAGATCACAGCAAGACATGCATGCTCAATTGGTGTGTAGTTTATCTCATATCCCACCAAAGTGTGACTAATGTAGTAGACTGTCTTTTCTTTGCTCTCAGCATCTTGTTGTGCTAAGAGTGCCCCTAGTGTTGTTAGAGTAGCAGATATATATAGTAATAGGGGTTGATCTGAAACCAGTGGCATCAATACTAGTGGATTCAGAAGATAATCTTTGAGTATCTAGAAAGCCTGTTGACAGTTATCATCCCATTTGAATTTGATGTTTTTGTGTAGCTAGTGCTGAAAAGGATGACATTTATCTGCAAGTTGTTCTATGAATCTTTGTATGGACTAGAGTCTCCCTTGCAAAGATCAAAGTTGACTAATATTTCTTGGTGGTTGCATCTCTAGGATTGCCTTGAATTTTGCTGGATTGGCTTCGATTCCTCTTTTTGAGACAATGAATCCCAGGAGCTTCCCGGAGGTTACTCCAAAGACACATTTCTTGGGGTTTAATCTTACTTTGTAATTTTTCAACCAAACAAAAATGACTGAAAGTATGTCCAAATGTATATCTCTATCTATTGATTTTCCCAAGAGGTCATCAACATAATCTTCCATAGTCATGTGCATAAGATCATGAAAGATGGTAGTCATGGCTCTTTCATATGTAGCACCTGCATTCTTTAGCCCAAATGGCATGACATTCCAATAGAAATTTTCCCAAGGACAAGTAAATGTTGTTTTGTGTTGATCCTCAAATGCAATTTTTATTTGATTATAGCCAGAGAATCCATCCATCAAAGATAACATTGCATGACCTGCTATGAGATCTACGATCAGGTTGATATTTTGCGATGGAAAATCATCCTTAGGACAAGCTTTGTTGATATCTCTGAAATCTATGCATATTCTGATGCTATGATCTAGTTTACTGACAGGTACTAAGTTGGAGATCCATTTAGGATAATCAATCGGGCGTATGAATCTGACATCCAATAATTTCTCAAGCTCCGCTTTGACTAATAATTCCACTTGTGGATGCATCTTTCTTAATTTTTGTTTCACTAGTTTTGCCCCTGGTTTGACTGTCAAATGATGCATTACTAAATCCAGATCCAGTCTAGGCATATCAGTGTATGACCATGCAAAATTGATTTGTCACTCTATGAAGAAACTTATGAGCTTTGGTCTTTCTGCCTCTGTCAGAGATTGAGCCAGGAATATGTTATGTGGAATTTCTTCTATACCAATGTTTGTTTTGATGGTCTCCTCTACTAACATAGATGATTTTTCTTCATATGATGCTAGGAGAATGTCAAGCCTTCCATCCTCAGGTGCCTCAGAGAGGTTTTCTCCCTCATATACATCCTTTCTTTTTACTTTTTTAGGGTTAGATAGCGCCACAACGTGGTTTTCACCATAAGACCCTTGATTTGTTTTTATTTTTATATTTTTGCAACTGGAAGGCCCAACACTCGCCAAAATATGCCACGTTGTTGAGCTCTATAGTGTATCTTGCCTTATGGTCCCCAAGCAGAAGATCATCTCATATGCCTAGATAGTCAATAAAGGATTGATCATTTTGGAATGTGTCGAACTATACAAGTCCTTCATGGTCCCAATCAATAAGTTGGTGGTGAACAAGGGGAAGGCCTTCAATTTTTTCAAAGTCAGCGGGACTAAGGGTGAAGATGCAGTTATGTTTAGGTATGTCGAGGTAGTTGTCAAGATCATCGTTGGCACTCTCCTCATCTATCTCGATCATGAACGAATTCAAATTGTCATCACTAGTAGTGCATTCTGAGACGGGTGTCCTCATTCTTTGTGATTTTGACCTAGGACCTAGAGGCAAAGACTGTGTAGGATCCTTAGGGGTTGTTTCCTGACCAACTTTGAATTTTCTATAAAATTTCTCTTCTTCTGTGGGTTCACCTGGTTCTCTGAATGTCTCGGTGAGTTCATAGTCACTGAAGGATTTGTCTGAACCCCATTCCAATTCATTGGAGTCAGTGGAGTAATGGTTTTCTTGTTGATTTTTGGAAGCTTTGATTTGTAATGCTTCTTATGTCTTTCGAGTATTTACCTTGGAAGACATGAAACCAAGTTCTTTCACACGCTCCTTTTTAAATGTTAATTGTAGTTGCAAAGGTTCAATGATACCTTCCTTTCATAAGCCAAGAGGACTTTTACCATCATACCCAAATTTTTGTAGGATCTTAAATCCTTTGCCATATTTTTCACATGGTATGCTGATGTGATCTTGTGTATCATTTTTAGGGTCTTTGTAAAGCATTTTGTATAAGTCTTCTTCTTCTATTTCACCCCATCTTTGGAAGATAGTAGGATCCTATTTGAGTGTAATGATAGATACCCGTTTAGAAGGATGTGGTCATCCATATTCTTTTGGGTAACTCATAATGTGTTGTAAGCACATGGTTTTATTCAAAGTTTATTCACCCATGCCCTTGTCTTGATATTTCCCTTTAAGCTCACCTTGTTTTGATGTCGAAGGTTTTAATGATTTAGGATTAATGTATGTAGAAGAAGGGAGAGCTTCCCTATTACTTGGAAGGATCGTCTCAGTTTTTGGTCTCAAGTTAGTGCAGTATATAAATGGATTAGGATCACCATTAATTGTTATTTTAACTCCATTGTGAGGAAACTTAATGCATTGGTGATATGTAGATGGGACTGCCCTCATCTCATGAATCCAAGGACATCCTAGCAATATATTGTATGTGATATCCAAGTCTAGGACTTGACAAACCACATCCTTTGTAACTGGCCCAACTCTGAGAGGTAAGGCGACTGTGCCTTTGGAAGAACGTTCCTCATCATCATATGCTTTGATGGTAATTTTGTTTGTAGAACTTACAGCTTTATCAGAATATCCCAATTGTTTAATAGTGCTCAATGTACAAATGTTTAGACTTGTTCCTCCATCTAGGACTCCCTTTATTTGATTTTTGTGTAGGTAGGCTTTGATGTGTAAAGGTGCATTATGTGGTTAGCTCACAGAGGCATCATCAGCTTCTGTAAATGTAAGGGAGTGTGGAATAGAAAGGTATCCCACCATGGCTTGAAACTGGACCACATTCAGATCAATAGGGACATAAGTGTCTCTCAATATTTTGTCAAGAATGGCTTTATGTGCGGGGGATATGTTTAAGAGCTCGAGGATGGATATAAGCGTGGGTGTCTTCCCTAACTATTCTATAAGGTCATACTCAGGCTTGGTTGATGAGGAAGCGGTGTTTTTAGTTGGATCACCTTGAAAAGTGAATTTACCTTGATGATTTGTAACATTACATTCAGAGGTAGGTTCGGAAGAAGATCCAATGCCTTTTAGGACAATCTTGGGTCTTTGGGTAGAATTCTAAGGCATTTTGTCCTTGATGATAATGGTAGAGACATAATTGTCCATCGAAATGTGATTGATAGTTGAATCATAGTTATAAGATGCTCTGGTATAGTTGGTTTGTTCATCTATGGCTTTAACTTTTCCCTTGTCATGTTTTGGGAATGGTTCTTTAAACATTTCATGTTCTTGATTGGATGAGTGTCCTTCAATCTCAATGTCACCTCTATCAATAAGATCTTGTATGATGTTCTTCAGTCAATGACAGATTCCTATTTTATGACCTTTGCTTTTATGAAATTCACAATACTCATCATCATTCCACCAATTTGGTTTAACCTTTGGCTCATATGGAGGAAAATCTGGAATTGTTATTATTTTGTTTGCCACTAGCTTTTTGAAAATTGACTCTAGTCGTTCTCCCAATGGGGTATACTTGCTTCGTGACTTTGAAGTTGTTTGAGTATTCACCTGATTGTTTGTAGAGCTTGGTCCCAAAAAAATGATTTTGGGTCGTACTGTATTATCATCAACAACACCATCATTGACTGTGTTCTTGTTTTTATTCCAAAATCTTGGCTTGTCTCTTCCTTTAAAGTCCTCTTTTTTTTCTTTGAATATCTTAATGACTCCTTGTTCAATTAGGACCTTCTCTATTGCTAAGCCTTTTTCAATGACGTCCTTGAAGGTGGACAAACAAGATTTTCTTAGGTCATAACCAATGGTTTTGTTAACATTTTGGGTGAACATCTCTACCATTTGTTTTTGTGGAATTTCACAAGAGCATCTGCTGGCTAGATTCCTCCATCTTTGTAAAAATGATGAAAAGGACTTCATCCTTTTGCTTGGTGTTGCACAAAGTAGTGACTGATATGTTTGTCTCTATGTTGTATGAGAAATGTTGGATAAATACCTCTGATAAGTCACCTCGTGACTTAATTCTAGGTGGGAGTTGGGAGAACCATTCCATAGCTTGATCACCTAAGCTCTGTGGGAATAATCTCATCAAATATGTCTCTTCTATTGCTACCTCAATGCAAGCTGTAAAAAATTGTCTTATATGTGCCTTAGGGTCTCCTTTGCCTCTATACTTATCGAACTTAAGTGTCACAAAATGTATAGGAAATGGAGGCATTGGAATTCTTTTGTCAAATGGATAGGGACATATGTCTATCATTGTGTAAGTTGGCTTCGGTGTATTTATGTCCTCCATTTTCTTTTGTAAGTCCTTAATTTGTTGTTCCAAATTGTTCTTAGGTGGAGACTGACTTCTTGGACCATATCCCATGCCTGAACCACCGGGTGGAGGAGGAGCATGTTGCATATATGAATGGTATTGATCATACACATGTTCATATGGAGGAGGTTTATAATGATGTTGCGTATAAGGACCACTTGGTATAGAGTCATGATGAGGAATAGAATATCTGTTTTGTCCATGTATACCATACTCTACAGGCATGTCATGAGTTTGTTCTAATGTGTTTCCCCCAAATTTGACATGGGGTTTCCTTGTGTCCAAATTTTGAACATGCCTTTGGATATCTAATTGCTTTGGTGGTTGGTCCTTAGCATTGGCATGTGATTGAGTATATTTTTCTGCATAAGACTTCCATAATGGTCTGTGAAGGTGAGTATCATATGCTTGACCATGTGTGTATGGGCCCTCAGGTTTTTGAAACAAAGATGATGGTGATTCAGGCACCATATGTGGTCCTCTATTTCCTCCACTATTAGGCCTCCTTTGATCCATGTTGAGGTGAGGTTCTTGCAAAGGTCGATGTTCCATTATTTGAGACATGTCAAAATCATGAGGGACCTTGGCTCCACTTTGTGCCATCACTTGTAAGAAGTATTGTCTATCTCTCCTCATTATTTCCTCAACCAATCAATTGAAATGGGGATCCATAATGGAGTCTTCAACTTCTGCTGAATGTACGGAAAAGTTGTCCATATTGTCATTGTGTGTATCATTGTTATTTATAGTGTCCATGTTCTCAACATTTGGAATGTTTCTATAGGCATCCATGTCAGGTAATGTAGTGTGATCAGGATTGAAAAAGACATCATTGTCATACTCATAGGCACTCATGTTTGTGGACTCTTGAGCCTCTTTAGCTTCTCTCCTAGATTTTTGGGAATGGGTTTCAACCATGAACTAGGTATTGACCAAGATGTGGGAGACTAGATGAAAATGGGAAGAGTATGGAAGACCAAGAGTTGGATGGAATGTAAATGAATTTGAGGTTTACTGGCAATGTCCAAAGTGTAAGACCAAGTATGTATGTGTTAGAGTAGGTGTGGCTTCCAAAGAGACGATAGTTTCTCCTGATGAGGTAAGTTGACCTTGACTCTAAGTAAGACCAAATGAGACCCAAAGGTGATAGACCTTGATGAGGGACCACTTAGAAAAATGTTGTTGTATGTAGTGTGTTGACAAAGTATTATGCGGACAAGCAAGTGACCTTTTGACTCAAGTTTAGACAAACGTGAATGTAATGTAAGGAGTAAAGCAATGATGGACCTTGTGAGACCCAGAAATAGGCTAAATGCTAGATGAAAACCCGGAGAGATAACCTAGGAGGCTCAACAAGTCTAAAACTGACTATTCTTGTTTGCTGGACTGTAAAAGTTTTTCAATTCTGAACATAGGCGTGCCTGTATACTTCACAGACGCGCTTAAATGACACAGATGTGGTTCTGTCAGAAACAGATGCGTTTCTGAGGTTTTGTAAATGAATGTTACTCAAGAGAAAACAGACACATTTTCGCCCTTCACAGATGCAATTCTATCAGACACAAACGCGTTTCTAAAAACTTAGTGTAATTTTTCCAATTCGTAAAGTTGTTTGTTGTGACCCAATTTGAAATTTTGACTGTATTTTTCCAATTCGTAAAGTTGTTTGTTGTGACCCAATCTAAAATTTTGACTGTATTTCCATGACAAGAGGATACAATGTTGATGAAGACTCAATGTTTGCAAGTGTTTAGACTCAAAATGACTCAAAGAAAAGTGTAATGTTTGATGTAAAAATGTTTTGCATACACTTGAAGACACAAAAGACACAATGTTTTGATGTTTGGTCTTGAATGTTTGATTGTTCAAAATAAGACGAGCACAATTCTTATGGTTGGCGAAGACAATAGTTGTTGATCCCACATGGGGTTTCCCCCAAGGCTACGCTGTGCAGAGCAGATACTTAGATGCTTGACCCCACTAGCTCCACCCTCGGCACTCACTTCTTTAAGGCAGCCAAGCATCAGTCCCCATGAAAAACTCCCTGTGGCGAACTTTGTATCTCTACTAAGAACCGTATGTGTGTGGGTCGCTCTAGAGGTCCAACCTCCTGACCCAACAACTAGAAGGATTTTAGCTTTCTAAAACAAAAAGGTGCTAGTAAGGGCATCCGCTCGTGTGGCCATACATGTGGTACTTTTAGCTCTATAAATACAAAAGGCTCCCAGTCGGTAGGGGTTACACCCTACAACTGATCAAATAAATTTGATCAAACGGGTTTATGGGGAGACATAGTGTCGGTATGAACTAATAAGTACACGTTACCCATGGCTTTCACCATGGATACAGTTGTTTATAGTGGTTCAGAAGAGGATGGCTTTTCCTCACTACCACTTGGGTCGTTCTCTCCTCACTAGTAGTCCTAATGACCACACTAGGAGACAGGCCCCCTAGAGATTAAACAAAAAGAGCCTATTGCCCAAGACACAAAAGACACTAGTTCAATTTTAGTGCACCAATTGAAGTGTTTGATAATCTATAAAAATAAGGCACACAATAGAGATCAAAAGAAAATCCTTGTCAAGGTCCTGCAACAAGGATCTGTTAGTAGTTTGGGTTGTTTCAAATGAGCACCCCTTCCTGCAAGCACACAAGTTAGGTAAATTTTTAGATCCAAAAGACTTTGTGAAATAGGGGGCCTTCGACAAAATGATTTTTCTTTCAAGACAAGTTGCACCAATTTGTTAGCTAGATTAGAAGATGTTAGCTCAATATAAACCAGATCTGAAATCCGAATGATGAAATAAAACCCCAAAACTAGATAACAAACCGAAATGCAAAAGCTGAAACACAGACGTGATTAAACCTAACACAAACACTACAGAAAAATGCAGATGTGTCTTATGAACACACATGACCACCGAACACAGACATGTCTGAAGGCTTCACAGACGCAATTTTGGAACAGAAACATGACCTGCAATCTGCAAAAAAAAATAAAACTAGTGTCAAAGATGCAGACACGAGTCCAGCTATCACAAATGTGACAGAAAATCAAAAATGCGATCTCAAAATGCGCAAATGCGAAAAATGTCAAAATATTGTTGGAAATGTCAGATTTGCAACTTCAAAAACACAAAATCTGCAACAAATATGTTAAATGCAAAAGGGACAAGCGTCCCACTGGGCGTGCCAAGATGTTTATGGTGGAAATGGATAACAACAATATTGAAAGGCTAAATGAATTCAACCACGAAACCCTAGCCTAAAAATCAACAAAGATCCACTATAACATATGAAGATTACCTAAGACAATGCAAATCAAATGAAATCACAAAGATTATACCATCACATGTCCAATAGGGTTTGGATCTCCATTCTTCCTATCTCCATTGATCTTGCTTGATATATTTGCTCTTAGATTTTATGTGTGCACAAGAGCTCAACAAAGAACAGAAATGTGGTTGCAAGTAGACTTGATCGCATATGAAAGTTTGAATGCCAGAGTAGTCGGGTAGGGTTTGATAATGAAGGAAGCATCTCCTTATATAGAAGACACTATAAGAAATGGAGGGATAAGATTGAGAGGTGTACAAGATAAATGGTCGGCTATGATTGGAGGGTAGGTAGAGAAAATAAGAAAATAATGAGAGGGTAGGTAGTGTAAGAATTAAGAGATGAATGACGTGTTATAGGTGGAAAAGGTTAATGAATTAATTAAATAAATAAAGATTTATTTAATTAATAGAAGAAAATGGGATCAATTAAATAAATAAGATATTTATTTAATTTAAGAAAAGGACAATTTAAATAAATAAAAGTATTTATTTAAATGAGAAATAAGGCTAGAAGAGGATAAATGAATTAATTAAATAAATAAAAATTTATTTAATTAATAGAAGAATTAGGCTAAAATAATTAAATAAATAAAATATTTATTTAATTAGACAGGACAATTTTAGGTGTCTACAACAACAACATCCCGAAAGCCATCTAGAAGTTGTACCAACACCACTTATCAAGTGCATCAAAAGATCTTCAACAAAGCTCTGTCAGTAAAACCCTTACTAGTGACCAAAAGACTTACTAGAACAATTAATAGCTCCTGAGTCATCAAATCCTAAACTAACTGATCATGATACACATTTGAATAGCATGAATGACGGATCCAAACTAATTCCACAAACCGAAGCATATCGGAGCATACCAGATCAATATCATAATCCAACTGCTCTATCGAAACCTACCAGAAACCAGTAAACAACCAAAATAGTCGATGTTGCCATCAATGACAAAACATCAATGCAACACATAATCAATTCCTCCAATTGCCAACAGGTATCAGATTCGGTGGGGCTCCATTGGGTAGTCATTTTGGAGAGATCTTGGTGGATTTGAGATTCAAATCTGAGGATCAACATCACTTGGGAGAATCCTACACCAAAATCAACATTTCCATTGAGTTTGAGAGGTCGTTTCCATAAATTTTGACTATAAATTTTCCTATATTAAGAAAAAGTCATTTTGGGGCATCAGGAAAAACAATTTCCATCTTGGTGGTACGGTACATATTTTTCAAAAAAGATTAAAAAGTAATATATATTTTTTGTAGATCTTGTTTTCAAAAATATTGTAATTAATTAGTAGATTTAATTATATTTTTGTAAAGTTCTTTTTATATTCAAAAAATAAAAAACATTATATTTTTTGGAGGGAACCCATGTCAAACCCCCCCCCGCCTACTTGCTTCCCTACCACTAATTGTAGGGTTCGTACCACATTGTTTCTTTATTGTTTTCACTCGTACATCTCCTAGATGCCTTGTTATTTACTCCTCCATGTTTCTTCCATTTTCCCATTGTCCCCCGTGAGCCTCCTTGCTTCTTAGTGCTGCCTCCCACATCCATTAGTTCCTCTCCAAGTAGCCTCCTCGCCACCTAATGGTCACAACACCACCTATCACCATTGTATTTTGCATTCACCTTCTCTCATCCTGAGTGCCTCCACCATTCCAGCCCACTGATGCTAGGGTATCCCCCATGTGGCACAATCTTACTAGCCAGACCCCACACAAGTTAATGCTATGTGTTGTTGGGCACCACATGGAATTTTTTTTCCACGATTGTGCCACATGGAACAATGTGATTTATTATCCCACTACCCAATCAACTGACTTTGTACTGCCAAGCAACTACCTAGTCAATGCACATGCAACTAACACATCAGCATATCTATACGTCCAGTCATCAGATCTATATTCTTGAGTCAGCCTACATAGTCAGCAGGCCACATCAGTAGGTCGTACGCCATGTTAGACTACTATATCAGCATCTATACAACAAGTGTCATCCCAGTCAGTTGCCATGTCAACTGTCCATATTGATGACATCATCATTTCATACTGCTAACATCAACATTTTGTATTGCCAGGAAAGGGTATTTTGGGTGTGATAGCCATATGGACATCAAATTTAACACAATGAGTTACTAATGTTAGCACTATGTCAACACTTTTTAGAAAAAAAAATTGACCCCTCACAATTTGAGTTTTCTTGTTTTAAGTCCAACTTTGGAGTCTCATAACTTGGTCATTTTGAGGCCTTTTTTTATTTGGGCTAGTTTTTTATGCTCTTCATAGTGGTATGGTTAGTTTCTGATTTTGCTGGACATATTTTTCATAATTTTCATTTTTTCACAACTTTACTTGTCCAATCCTTGATTATGCAACTTCTCAAACTTCGTTTAGGTTCATATGACCTCCTTTTCAAGTGTTTTTTTGTTTAAAGTGTATAATGTTTTGTCTAATTTCATGTGGTGCTATTAGTTTTTCACCATTTTGAGTATAAATTGTAATTTCAAAACTTGGTCTTTTTTGGCCTATTTGGTACTTGTAATTTTCTTGGATCTCAATTTAGATCTTGTACATTATTGGTTTAATTCTTGTATAGCCTATTTCATGTAGTTGTCATCTTAAAAGCAGAATCCCACTTTTCCCTTGTTTGCAAGTCCAATAAAGTGCAAAATCATTATTTTGGGGGGTTTCTTTGATTGAGTGAATTTGGGGGGGTGTCTCCTGTGATTGTGCCTCTCTCTATCTTGTGCTCTTTCATTTTTTTTCTATGGGTTCTCCTAAATTTCCACTTCTAACTCCACATAATTATGCATCATAGAAAATTAAAGCATGGAACAAGTTAATGGAAAAAGAACTCATTCATTACATAAATGGAACAATGACAGCACTAGCAAATCCTAATGCTCAATTGGAATGGCTCACTAATAATTCTATGGTTCTTGGAATTTTGAGAAAGTATGTATCAAATGACCTCATTTTTTACATTAAGAAATGTACTATAGTTAAAGAGGCTTAGGATCTATGTGTGTGTGTGTGTGTGTGTGTGTGTGTGTGTGTGTGTGTGTGTGTGAAATTCTATGGTCAAGTTGATGAGATTAGGGGCTAAAAGCTTGACAATTAACTCACAATGTTGGATCCCAAGGATTTTGATACAATCCAAGATTATGTCACAAAATTAATTGAGCTAAGAGCAAAGCTTAAGGATTGTGGCATTGACAAGAAGGATGCTCAATCGGTTTACAATTTGTTGGACAAGCTTCCATCAGAATATACAGCCTTTGTTTCTAGCTTCAACACCCATCGATTGACTTCAAGTGCCTCATTCACTCCACCATAATTTGATGCATTCATGAAGATGTTGATACTTGAGCAAGAAAAGTTGATCAAGATGGGTATTCTCAAGTCTTCAAAGTCCAAATATTTGATGGCTAATCAAGAGAATCAAAGCAATCAAGGAAAAGGAAAGAAACATAAGTAGTCTAAGACAAAGCCACAACAAGATAGAGAACAATCATTCTTTCCACAACAAAGAAATTATTCATCCTCTTCCAAGAAGGGAAATACACCTAAGATGGAGAGACCTACTTGTTCATATTGCAATAAATTTGGTCATGATAAGCATCATTGCCACTCAAAGTATATTGATGAGTTGACAAACATCATTAAGAATAACAACATCAACTTTCCATCCACCTACAAGAAGAAGGAATCATCTCCTTCCACTTCCTCAAAATCAAAGAGAAAAGGGCAAGCATTTGTGGCTAAAATGGGTTCTTCACAATAGTGGATACTTACTTGAGTGCCTCTCATCACATGGGTTCTACAAAGGAGTATTTTTCCTCGTTGGAGCCATCTAAGGTACCTCACATTTTTATTGGTGATGATGTATAAGTGGAAGTTGAAGGGAAGGGTTTAGTTGCCATGGATGATGGAACTTTTGACAATGTTCTCTATGTTCCTAACTTGACCACCAACCTTCTCTCTATCTACCAAATCACCCACTACATAAATGGAAATAAAGTTGATTTTACACATGATTCAGTTGTGGTAAAATAACTTGAGAACGATGCCTTGGTAGTAGTGGGACAATATAATCATAACTCATGACTTTATTCATTTTCCCACTTTGTGCCTCGATCTCCTTCCATGGCCTTTCTCACTCATTTAAATTCAAAAAGTAAGCTATGGCATGAGAAATTTGGTCACCTCAACTACTAGTATCTTCAACAGCTTAGCTCTAAGGACATATTCATGGGTCTACCTCAAATCATTTTTTCAATGGGTGTATGTTCAAGATGCTCCAAGGACAAGCATCCCAAAGAGAAGTTTGATAAGGGGAAATCTTTGAGAGCTTTGGAAGGTCTTCAATTAGTTCACAACAATGTAGCAAGCCCATTTCTAGCTCCTTCATTCAACAAGGCTCGCTATGTCCTCACCTTCAATCATGACTACTCCCTCTTCACTTGGGTCTACTTTCTTGTTCACAAGAGTGGAGTGTTTGACAGATTTATGGCCTTCAAGGATCGTGTTGAGAAGAAATCAAGGATGTTAGTCAAGATTCTTTGCATAGACAATGGAATGGAATATGTGAACAATAGACTTGAGGAATTTTGTGAAGAACACAAGTGATCACTGAGAGGGGGGTAAATCAGTGATCTTCTAAAATTTTAAATCAAATTTTTCAAATGCAAATAGATCAAAAACACACACACACACAAAGACAAATCTCATAACATAAGAATTTATGAGGAAAACCCAATATGGGAAAAACCTCGGTGAGAAGAGTTGCTAGAGTCTACTACTCCAATCCAGCCTCACAAAGAAAATCACTGGTTACAACCTAATTTAAGGGAACCAACCCTAGAGAAGCACCAACTCCTCAATATAGAGTACTTACTGAAGGAGCACCTACCCCTAGATTTTTGAGCACCAACTCAAGGAGCATCAACCCCTTCTTTGAGCACCCACTCAAAGAGACACTATCAATTACAATGTAAATTTTGAATATAATGAAATTTCTTGTTACAAGTGAGTCTTGTAACCCATTTAAAATATGAATCCTTTGCACACTGGTGCTCTGTTATGAGATTCCTTGAAGTCACTCTGCTGCCCTTTTTGGTGCAGTCACCGGTTAGGAAGGACCTCAAAGAGGTCAATCTGGACTAGGCACCAAGAGTAAACACAACGGAAACAAGAAACTATGATGGAGGAAATGCAGAACTGGATATATTAGATCAAGAAAACTGATTATAGATAACCGATAACATCTAGGTTACAAGATTTAGCTCACTGGCCTACTACAAACATGCTTAATTACAGAACAGGTCACTCCCGAACCTCCAAACCTAAGATCTATCTACTATATTCTATCTGATCTCTTCTTACCTTTTTACTTGACTTCTAATTCTCAATTACAATGATTTATATGATCCAAGAAGATTTGGTCAGCCCAAAAAAGGATCAAATGTCGAAGAACAAGACCAAATGTGTAAAACCAATAGGTCGGCCTTTGCCAAAGATATTCCTCCAAAAAATCCAAAGGATGAAGTGCAAATCAAAGGGAAGGTCGGCCACACGCCAAATAACATTGGAATCAATGCACAGGGCTCCGCAAGCTATGGAAGGGATCCAGTAGATTCACCAATGCAAATAGGTCCAAATGGTTCTGGTGCTAGAAAACTGTCTCAGAAACCAAAATTGATAACTTGCTGAAAAATGATCCAAATGCTCTGCAATTTAGGAATAAGGAATATGATCATGTCCTCAAGTAAAATCCAACTCCACAAGATCCATTGAGCCAATGCAAGAAAATGTAGAATGAAATGTTAAAACTACCAAAATAGAAACAAATAGAAAAGAAACATTTTTGGTTGATGCAAGATTGTCAAGAATTAGGGATGCTCCTGCATCACTTTTAGTCTCTGCACATATTCTCAATCTTGTCGTAGTCCTCAATCACTCTTTTTGAATTCTTCTCTCCTTCCTTGCACTCTCTCTTCTTGTGTTTTATCTGTAACACACTTCTTTCTCTACTAGCTCTCTTCCTTCTTCTACACCCCTTGGAATAAACTCACTTCAGTTCTTCATTCACCTCCTTATCTCTACCAACTCTCCTACTCAACTAACTCAATCACATCACTTCAAAACTATCTCCTTTTAGTCTGCTCTATACATTCTAATTTCCCTCCAAAAAAATTTAGAAAATGAATCTACTCGAACATCCAAGAAATCCTCCTCACTATTTGATTGGTCACCCTTATTAATTTCATCTTCTTCCATTCTTGGTTTTGCCTCTGAAAGTAGATTACTACATTAAGTAACTCCTACCTGCTAGGTGTCTTCCTATCATGTTGGTTATGAGATCCCTAATCTTTTCATGGCTAATATCTCATTGACTGGAGATTTTTAGGTCATTCTTGAGCCACTCACACTCTGCAACTATGTCTCCATTAAATACAACCATCCTCATTTCTTCCTCGACAAGATTGATAAGTGTGCAATCTACCATATTAGGAGTATTTATGAAGTCTATCTCTGCATGTAAGATTTCACCTTTCTTCAAAATGGAAGTTGATTTGTCCTGCACAAGCCATCACATCCAAAACTCCTTCTGAGTCATCGAATCAACCATGGTCAACCCCACACATGGACTAAACATCTATCAGCATGCATTGGTGACATTAAAAATCTCTCCATTTGGCCAAAACCTGCAGATAGGGTTTCATTAGCAAGACACTGTGTTGTTATACTGAGCTAAAACCATTTCGTAGATTCAATAAACCCCTAGCTGTTTGATTGAACAATCCTACGAAACCGCGAAGCCAAAAGACCTTTTCGTTGTATTGCTAGTAGTTTTATCTTTCATGACAATCACCTTGGGAAATGGCAAAAACACACTAGTTACTTAACTACATAATCTTCACACTTTTCGTTGTTTCACACATGAGATAACAAAAAAATTTGAATGGGAAAAGGCTAAATGCCCCAACGGTTACCCTTTTTCAATGTGATAAGTGTTGGAATCAATGAACAATGAGAGGAGGGTGAATTAGTGTTCTACAAATTTTAAACTTGTTATAATTCTTTAACCACTGGATGCATAAGAAAGAAAGTAAAGTGCAGCAACGCAAAACAAACAACCATGCAACCATAACACCAATATTTTTACATGGAAACCCAAATGGGAAAAACCATGGTGAGATTTGAACCCATAATATTATTCCACTATGGCCACTAGCAAAACAATATTACATAAGGGGAATGCACTTGCATTCAGGCACACTGCCTAGAGCTCATTGCTCAAGTTACAAAAATAAGGCTACAACCTCAGAGGAAGGCTCACTACCTTACCAAAGATTACAAACTAATTACAATAGTAGTGAACTAGAAAATAGCATCTAACTATGCCAAAAATTAGTTCTCGTTAAGCACAAAGTGATCAAATACATTGTTTTGATAAACTTCTATGTTCTGCTTTACCATATCAACACAATTCAAAGTGTGCACATGAAACTACACTCAATTGCTCCAAAATCACCATATACATTATATCCATCATCTAATGCATTAAGCCAAATGATCTTATATATCCGCATATACAAAAATTAATCTTTCACAAATCGGCTTCACCAAATATAAAAAATGAAACGTGTAGTTGCAACTTGGCATAGATCTATTGTTGAATCATATATGGACCCAAAATACATGATCACATGCTTCCTATAGGTCTCACATATCGGCCCAAACACATTTTCAATCACTGGAATTAACTTAAAGAAGTTGGTCACATGATACACCATCAAACATGAAGAATACTATGTTTTACTATTCTACCAGATACTAGACCTTCAAACAGGAATAGGAATTAACACCGGAGGGTGGATTGTCGCTATAATCTGCTTCATAAACCCAACCAACTAATCACTAATCATCGAAATAAAAACCTGCTTCACTAAAAGTCACAAAGTTGTATACTGAACTGCACTGATAGTCTCAATTCAGAAATACTTTATTCAAGGCATTCGGGTTAACCCAAACTTCATACCAGATCAGATCAAAAGACTGAGTTGTCATCAATGACAACCCTAATACATTATCCATGTATTGGTATCCACTGGATGAGTGTCAATTGCCAACAATCTCCCCCTTTGGCATTCATGGCAACACTCATGAAATATGACTTTGTTGGCAATATAGCATTATAACACACAATGAAAGATTGTTGACATTTCAATAAGGATATTGAGAAGGCTGTTGATGATTATGGATATAACTGATTAAAGATGTTTACTATCTTGATATTATTATTTTTTCATTGATGTCAAGAAATTGATTTTCTAATTTAGTAAGATGTCACCATATCTTGAGAAGTATGATTTGAAGAATTTAAAGATGTTGGTAAAAGACACAGGGAAGAATATGATGAATAAGGGAATGAATAAAGTATTCAATGGGCAACTATTACTGAGTCAGACAATGATGAGATCATGATGTTTAGATTGTTTTAACATCATACATATGTTGTAAATTGTAAAGGTTAATACTATATTGTGTTACCAAGCAAAGAACCTAGTTGGTAAACCCTAAGGAACCTAGTCGGTAAACCCTAAGGTTATCGCTATCGGTTAATGAAGGCGGAATGTCTATCGAGTGAAGTTTAGTATTCACCGAGTTGTTAGTGAGTTGTAATCGAGCTATAACAGAATGCATTAAATGATTACATGCGTTATTTAATGAAGGAAGCTGATGAGCTGGAACTGATTAAATGATTGGTGAGCTATGGATGAAGTTTGTTAATGAATCTAAGGCAATGGAAAGTTGGTATGAAGATCTACAGCTTAGATTGAACTGCAATACCTTGGCACAAGTTCCAAGAAATATATGCAAGTTCCAAGGTGGGGTAAAACATTTTCAGATTGAAAGATGCATTGAACCCGGACACGATTGAAGATCTGATGGCTATGATTGATCATGGGAAATGTGATCAAGGAGATTAAGCGGTTAGCTAATTGTTTATAAATAGGAAACTGTTGATAAACAATGTATGTGGGCAAGTGTATGCACAGGGATGCTACATAGTGATTATCGAGCATAGAAGCTTGAAGACCTATTTGAATAATAGAGTATAGAAGCCCAATAGATGGACAAGATTAGTTCTATGTCTAGATTGTATTGAACATGTTGTCTTCAAAATCTAATTCCCTTTAACATCCTTAAAATAATATGGTTAAACTCGGTGCAAAAGAGACATCAAAGATAAGGAAATTCTCAAGATAACATATGACAAGGTTTGATTGAACCTTCTACACTTCGGACTTATTCAGAGCCCAAGTGGGTATATCTTTGTGAATTGAATTCACACTTTCAAACATAAACCCACAGCAAACCAGTCCAGAAAACCAGTGGATCTATTCACCTTGAAATCAACTAAAAACAAAGAATGGAAATTATACTTAAATTCAGCATTTTGATCAACAAAACATGCAATAAACAACTTCAATCAGTACCAGTGCCTTATCCAAGGTCACAGAGTCATCTAAACTCAGATAATACTCCTCAAACAAAACATCTTTATGCATCCCGTTGGCTTGGTTTCTATTAATCCTTGTATATGCCTGACACCTACAAGAATTCATGTATTCCAAATTAAGCTATGATCATGAAAATTCAAAGCCTCTTCCAAAGAGTTTACTGGTATGAGTGATCCCCGCATCTTTAATTTCCCTTTTAAAGAGAAAAGCTAACGAACACTTTTACTAAAATTGCTTTGCAATTCCATTCAAACAGAACAACCCTGGATTATTCAGAATGAAAATAGTAAACAAATTGTAAACACACTTGAAGACAACACAAAGCTTCACTCAAAACCGATGGTCTGTATATTGATATTAAGTTTCAAGAAATATTACAAGAAGTTTTTGAATATTCTCCATTAGACTTGGAAAAGCTCAGATAAATTTCTGCAGCATTTTCTTACAATTATTTTGCGATCCCTTTTCCTCTAGTCCTGGTATCCATTTATAACAACATGGATGCACAAAGCTTCGGACTTCTCGAGGAGAGTTTGTTACAATCATTTCTTTCAAAATAAAGAGGTTACAAGCTTTTCGCAAAAACAGTTACAAGCTCTTTTTGGCCTCTGCAGTTTCTTCAACAAGCTGTTCAGTTGCAACCTCTTCTACCTTTTCAGGGGCGCTCTCCAACTATTCCAGATCATGGGTGGCATATTTAGTTGTCCACTCACCATACACCTCTTCTGTCAGCCATGAGAAATTAATCACTTTATCCTTGGTCTTAGTCAACCTTTTCCAAGAATTTCTCATTTTGTTGACTTCTAAATTGAGAAAACCATAATGTGACTTAATTTTCTCTATCTCTTGTATTGTCAAAACAAAGAAAGAAGTATCGTCTAGATCAATAATTCCTTTAACTCTTGCTGACAATTTAGCTTCTATCTCCTTAAGCCACATTTGTTTGTCCTTTAATTGATCTGGGCTAGCAAAAACTCCTGGGAGCAACTCAAAAACTTGATTAGTGTACTCCTTTTTGCACAAACTAACCTTCCTATCCACATTATCCACCTCTGTTGCTAATTGTACTAAGACTTTAATGACATCAAAAGTGGATTTGATGATGGGATTGGCCCTTGCTTCATCGCAAGATACACACATAAACTCTAAATCTTGCTCCCTAGGCCTCCATTTGTCAAAAATAGGTGTCAAAATGGCCTTGTCTCTCCTGAGCTCATTCCATATATCCATAATTTTACCTACATTGTTGTAGAGCAATGAGGCATTTATTGTATCTACAAAACTAGAATTTGTAGCCCTTACTCTCTCCTCATACTTCTTTGCATATAAGGCCTGAGCCTGTTTCAAGTTTTCTAATTCTTGAGGAGTAATTTCAACCATTTGAGAGCTGGAGGGTACTGGAGATGGTGGAAACTCAATGATAGAGCTAGTAGGTGGAGGTCTTGCAGGAGAATAGGAGATCATCAATGTTGAAGACTCACCTTGATGGTATTGTCCAGTCAACTAGCTCTGCAGCTTGGCAATGATGCTATCCTTACCTCTTACCTCCTCCTTGGCATTGTTATAGGCCTTCAAAACTGTTTCCAACTTAACTTGGAGGGCCTCTTTCTCTTTGGCTTCCTTCTCTGCTACTGCAACACTAAATTTTGCAGTCTCTGACACAGTGCTAGCAGCTTCCACTACCCTTGTACTCTGCACTCTCTTCACCATCATCCCACCACAGTAACTTGACCCTGGGGTGTCTTTGCTTTTCTTACTCTCATTTTTCTTGAGAGACCACATGACGAGTGCAACATTATCCTTATTGAAAGTAATCCCCTCCATGGGTTTAGTCTCTTTTCTCACTGCATCTAGTACCAGGGCATCTGCTATATCCCATTTGGGTAAAATGAGCACTCCAGCTTGTGCTACCATATCTCTTCCCTACTCAGGGGTGATGGTTTTGAATTCTTCCATCATCTCTTGCTTTATTTCCTCTTCTACCAGGGTTGGATCTTTATTGGGCTACTCAGCCTTTCTCTTTTCACATCTAGCATTATATTTATCTATGTGCTATTTCCATATAAACTACATAAATGCTTCTGATGTGACAAAATTGTTATCAGCTAAGAAGGCATTACTTGCTTGCTTTATCTCAGGATCCCACTCCTGGCCTTTGAGTTCAGTGGTAGTGATATCCATTTCAGCAGCAATGGGTTCTTCTGGCATTCCTTCCTCCACTTCATCATAAGTGTAGGCAATTTCCCCTAGACTACCTAACTGTAGGAGTTGCTCAGATGTTGCTTGCTCATTTCCTATATGGATAGGGGATTAGGATGGGGAATACAAAGGTGTATCTAATTGTACTTCTTTCCCCACCCTTTGCTTCTTTGGGCTTTCTTGGATGTCAATGACATCTTTTATCTTCCTCTTTCCTTTGAAGGTAGAGGGCTCCCCTGTTGTAGGCATCAGCACACTATAACTGGATTTCTTATGCAGTGTATAATCACTAGGAGAGATTGCTTTGTTGGAAGCTGGCCTACTTAGGATCATTCTTGTCTTCTCAGGGTTGCTTTTGATTATAGCTTCCCTCTTCTCCTTCAGGGTCTGCATCACATCTTCAAAGCAAACAATCAAAAACTTTATTTTCTCCTCCAGAGGGAAAAAGCTAGACAATGGGTCATAGCTGGCATCAAACTGATGCACAAAATCCAAGGCTTTCTTATAAGCCACCCACTTCTCTTTCCTTAGCTCTTGCTCATCTAGATCAAACTCATTTCTAATGAGGTCTTTAGGAAATTGGAATTGATGAGGCCTACCTCTGCATGCTACCTTCTCTCTAAACATGTCGTTGAAGAAGTCTTCTGGATCAGCACACCTAGACACAGCAGTGGACAAATGATAAGGCTTGAGGAAATCCTCAAAGCAATTCCAGCCTCCCTTTGTTATTACAAATTGGTGGGCTATGGTAGCTGCAGGGAAAATAGTCCCTTTACCCCTGCCTATCAACTCTGCCTCTTGTAAACCACCAATTTGTTTAAGGATCTCTGTGATTCCCACTTTGAGAGGGACCTAGTAAGGTAGCAAAAATGGGGTGCCTCTGAAACCAAACACTCTGAAAACTATGGAGACTGGATACAAGTAAATGTCACCCCAGTTATGAACAATTTTTATGTTCTCTGCGAATTCTTTTGGTCTTATGAATTCCAGAAGAACTTTGGGGATTCTTGGGTTCTCTGAGTAGAGGAGAGTCCTTATCTTGGATGCAAAATATTTATCAAACTTCAAAAAACTGGCATCCTCTCTATCCCATGACAACACAGTACTCCATAATTGTACCGGCATTTTTTCTCCTTCTTTCTCCTTAACAAGGTCCAGTCCACTAGCAAAGTAATCACCACCTTTGAAGAGAAAAAGATGCATCAGGAGTGAGTACCATCCGAAAGACCTATCCACCTTTCCATTCTTGATTCCTATTAACCCTCCATGAATAGCATCAGCAATGAAAGAGGCATAATCAAATGTAATTGCAAGAGAAGGATTCAAAATTTGAGCAGTCATTAACAAGTAATGATTTGGCATATTTCCTTCAGCATCTTCTCCCAAAACTTGGCAAAGTGCCTAATACATTCCTTTAGCCCTCAGGGTGAACATACTTAATGAAAAGGGCTCTTGTGTGTTGGGTCCTACAACTGTTAACCCTCCTATCTTCACAAAAAACTCCTTGAGAGGCCCGTTCCTGAGATGACTCCTCTGTGCACTGTAAATTTGGGCTAATGATGTGAAATTTATAGGTTCTAGAAAATTGGTGAACTCATTAAGCCCAAAAGCTTTCCTGAATTCTTCAGCATTAATCTCAACAAGGGTTTTCCCATTTATATCCCGAATGCTTCTTGTGACTGGATCATAGTTGAGCGCAATTTGGGTCAACAAATCTATGTCCATAAATACCCCTGGGACTACTAATTTCCCGACATCTAATTCCCAGATACTATTTTGCGGGGCAGGAGAATTTCTCATTCCGAATCCAATTTTAAATAACCCCAACCCAGACAATCCAACCTATGGGTCTCTCAACCATTTACCCTTGTCATACAGTCCTTCTCCTATCTTTAAATGGGGAGCTCTAGGCACTAATTATTTTGCCTTTGATGCCTGATTAGTTGACAACGTCAACTGTTCTAAAAAATCATCACAGACACTCCTTTCTGAATAGTTAACTTTGCCAGAAAATTCTCTTTTAGGAGCCATTTTGAAAACGTAAGAAATGAATACCACTCTTAAACAATTATGTGATGAATCAATTATCTCATCTAAAACACTACATAGGAATTGCTACACAAGAATACGAGAGAACCTGTTCTTCACTTGAAGGAATTTGCTCTGCAACTAAACTGACTTGCTCTGTACCTAAAGAAAATAACTCTGCATCCGCTCTTCTACAAAATTCTTTAAAAGATATCTTCACCCGGTTGATAGGAAATCAAATATTGTACTCAGGGTCTTAACTACAACATTGATTCCGCATGCTTCAGCTGTCCCTTCAAAATTGAATTCATATGAGAATTTGTATTTTTCGCTCCAACGGGTCACAACGTTCCTGCAAGTGTTTCATTTTTCTCTTTCGCAACTTCGCGAAGCATAACTATTGGGTAGCTTGATCCTGTGAAATAGCGTCGATCGTCCAATCAAAATAAACTTGATCGAGCATTAGATTAACTAACAGCTTTGGCTCCGTGCTGGGTCCCACTTCTCTATTGACTACATGATACCACATGGCGCTCAACCATTGGCCTTGAAATTTCCTTCGCATTCCACTTGATACTGGCCACGTGTCTTTCCTTTATACCGCCAGTTCCACCTTGGCGGGCCCACAACTTTCTTCTAAGACCACGTGTCGCCGAACACGTGGATGGCTCTCATTCACTCTCACTATTTCGCCGAGTATAAAGAACGAGCATCTTACCTTTGCAAAATAGCGCGGGCTGTCAGATCATCTTTTAAGTGTTCGGCATTTAACCATTTGAAAAGGCTTTTGGGAGGGGTGGGTCTGCTGACTCACCATGAACACTTGGCGTCTAGTCATCTACAGCACTGACATGTCACCTTTTTATACGCTGAAAGAAAACCATAGGGCCCCAACAAACTCTTAATAGCTGTATCCTCCAAGTCCTCCATCATGACACGTGGACGGCTCTCATTCACTCTTGCTATTTCGCGGGGTATAAAGAATGAGCATCTTACCTTTGCGAAATAGCGCGGGTCGTTAGATCATCTTTTAAGTTGATCAGCATTTAACCATCTAAAAAGGCTTTTGAGAGGGGTGGGCCCACTGACTCACCATGAACACTTGGCGTCTAGTCATCTTCGGAGCTGACTTGTCACCTTTTTTATACGTTGAAAGAAAACCACAGGGCCACAATTTATTCTTGACTGTTGTACCCGCCAGGTCATCTCCTGACTGTGACCTGACTCACCTCTGGGGCCCGCCTTTTAGCCTTTAATCCTGACCCGCTGACTGTTGTGACTTGTGTCGCCTGCTGCCATTTTACTCGCTATCATCAACCAGCTAGACTGTCTATGTCGCATGCCATGTCATTTTTGCAACTTCGCTAGTTTTAAACTATGTGCAACTTTGCCTAGCGAAATAGCGAAAGTTGTAGATCCATCCGCGAGATGCGCACTAGTTACTAGGACCGACAACTTTAAGAGAAAAACATATAAGGCATAAATTTTTTGATTAATTAACATAACCGCCTAGGCAAACAACAAGGGGGGACACTTCCTACGACCCCATGACCCATTACTTAAGTGAATAAAGTAATGAAAGATTAGAAACCAGAGGGTTTAAAACAAACACAAGAGGATCTAAAATCAAAAACCCTTAAACCCTTAAGGTCTAGAACAAAGCTGAAGCATTTGAAACTTCACCCTACTCAAAATTTTAACAAACCATAACCAATCATGGGAAAAGAAAAGCCCATTTTTAATCAGTGATAACAGAACAAATAGGAATCTGCTTTAGCATTTTAGATGTGAAGTTGCAGATAGATTTTTATTATTGTTATTTTGTGAAAGTGACAGAAAATCTCTTAACCGAGTGGACTTAACAGTCTTATTTGTAAAACCCTCTAGCAAGGTGACATTCTGATTGAGTGTTTGAAATCCTTTAATGAGGTCACTTCTAACAAGGTGAAGATCCTAATAGATCTAAGGGAAATCCCTTAACCGGGTCACATCTAGCAATGTGTTTGTAATCTTTAACAGGATTTTCTTTTAACCGAGCATACTCTAGAAGAGTATATTTCTTAGTGGGTCTGAAATCCCATAGTGGTTTTTCCCTATTTGGGTTTCCATGTTAAATCTGGTGTTATGAGGTTTATGATGTTTATATGCTTTTGAGTTTGCATTTTTAACAGTTTTGGTTATATTACTGAAGTATATGTTACCTAGGTTGAATCTGATGTTTTTATGGAAGATTAAGTTTGTATGATTCACCCCCCCCTCTCATCTTGTTGGCTATTGGATCTATACTTATATTAAGTATCAAAACTATCAATTGGTATCAGAGCTTTGGACTCTGGAAGAAAAGTTTAAAGGCACTTGAGTTAAAGATCCAAAGATGTATAAGAGGGATGCACCAAAGCTGAACAAGTCAAGTTTCTCTACATGGCAGAAAAGGTTGAAGCTGCATCTATCAGGAGTTGGATAATATGTTGTATACTATCTGGAGAATGATTTTATTACACTGAGCACCTATCCATTGACTATGGAAGAGATAAAGGCAAAGCAAGAACATATTCAAGCAATGATTGAAATAACATCTGCATTGACAGATTCAGAGTTTAATGATCTAGAAGGCTGCAATGATGCAAAGGCAATGTGGGATAAGCTCATATCAGTATATGGAGGAGATGAACATGTTCAAAGAGAAAAATTAGATAGTCTAAGAGGACAACTTGAATCTATGAGGATGAATGAAGGTGACAACATAACTCTGTACAGTACAAGACTAAAGGAGATTGTCAATCAAATCAAAGGAGCAAGTGGAACTATTGAGGAAAAGGATATAACAAGTAAGTGGTTGAGAACCCTTCTACCAGCTTATGCAATCCGAGTCTTTGCAATCAATGAATTGAGGTCTGTACCTAATATGCCAGTTTCTTTAGATGCTACTATTGGTAAGCTACATGCATTTGAGTTAAGTAATTTTGATAACAATGGATCTTCGGTAAATAAAGTTGAATCTGCATTTAGTTCATTTCATCTTGATGAATCTAATGATTTCAATGAAAGAAAGTATAAGTACTCTGAAGGAGATCACAGTGGAGCAAGTGAAAGATTTCATAAGAACATGGAAGAAGTACACAAACTGTATGAGGAAATCAGAAAGCAACAAGAGTTTGAAGCACTACTAGCCAAAAGGTTACCGAGAGGCAAAGGTAAGTATAAAGGAAAACTACCTTTGAAATGTTTCAATTGTGATAAGATAGGACATATGGCTTCTAACTGTTCTGACAAAGATTCTACTGAAAGGAGAGATTACCGAAATGACAGACAGAAAGATAATCATTATAGAGGACACTGAGACTTCAGAAGAAGAGATAGAAAGACATGCTTAATAGCTTATGAGGAATCCAATGAAGATAAATCAAATGAAACTGATACAGAGGAAGTAGTTTATGTGGCTATCAAAGATGGATCAGATGGAGAAAGGTATGAAGAAAAAGCCTTAATATCTCACATAAACACTAATGATTCTTGGATCATAGATAGTGGATACTCACATCATATGACAGGTGGTAAACACAAGTTTGTTATGTTAGAATATTATGATGGAGGCTATGTTAGATTTGGTAACGATGCACCATGTCTGGTGAAAGGTAAAGGATCTATAACACTTCTTGATAATGCAAGATGCAATGATGTTTATTGGGTTGAAGGTTTGAAATACAATTTGTTGAGTGTAGCACAGCTAAACAACACAGGTTACCGAATAGAATTTCAGAAGGGAATTGTCAAAGTTCATGACAAGAATGGAAAGTTAGCTACTACCGGGACACAAACAAAAGGTAATACATTTCACCTTGACTAAACTTGGAATAAGTGTTTGTATGCAAAGATAGATGATACCTGGTTATGGCATAAAAGGTTTTGTCATGTAAATTTTGATAATCTGATCAAAATAAGCAAGAAGCACCAAGTAAGATGTCTACCGAGTCTTGAAAAACCTGAGAATGCTATGTGTCGAGGATGCTAGATGGGTAAGATGACAAGATCAAGCTTTACAAGTAAGCCTTACACTTCTAAGGGAATTTTAGATCTTGTGCACACTGATCTTTGTGGTCCTATGAAAGTTCAAAGTTGTTATGGTGATAAATATTTCATATTATTTGTGGATGACTATTCAAGGATGATGTCAGTAATGTTTTTAAAAGAAAAATTAGAAGCTTTTCAAATGTTTAAATGGTACAAGGCAAGAGTTGAAAATGAAATAGGAAGACAACTAAAATGTCTTAGATCAGATAGAGGTGAGTTCACATTTGATGAATTCAATTTATTCTGCAATGATCATGGTATTAAAAGACAAGTCTTCGCACCGAGAACTCCACAGTAGAATGGAATAGCTGAGAGAAGAAATAGATCTATTGTGGATTGTGCTAGAACACTGATGATTGAAAAGAAGGTGCCACAAACATTTTGGAGAGAAGCAATAAGCACTGTTGTTTACACCTTGAACCAAGTACAATTGAAGAAAGGTACTTTGAAGACACCATATGAAATCTGGTATGATAAGAAACCTAATGTTAGTTATTTTAAAATCTTTGGAAGTAGATGTTATATTCACAAAGATGATAGAAATGGCAAGTTTGATCAGAAAAGTGAAGAAGGAACATTTCTAGGTTATTCTTCTAGAAGCAAAGCATTTAAATGTCTAATCAAATCATCTAACAAAATAGTAGAAAGTGCAAATGTGAAAATTGATGAATTTGTAGAAAGAAATGATGAAGGAAATTCCAAGGAAATAGAAGACTATGATGAATTTGTGTATGTTCAACCGAGAAGTCTTACCGAGAAAACTATTGAAGAAAATGAAGAGAATATCCAGTTACTGAGTGATGAAGAAGATCATACAGAGCCTACCGAGCCTATATTAGCCAAGTATGTCAGAAGACATCATGCACCAAGTCAGATTATAGGAGATAAGGATGATCCAGTGATGACAAGGAACAAACTGAGACAAAACACATGTTTGATATCTGAATTTGAACCGAGAATAGTTAAAGAGGCATTTAACAGTGAAGATTGGATAAATGCTATGACAGAAGAGATTGATCAAATCAAGAAGAATGACACATGGACACTAATCCCAAGACCAAAGGACAAAAATGTAATCAGTACAAAGTGGATTTTCAGAAACAAGCTAAATGAAAAAGGAGAGGTCATTCGAAACAAAGCAAGACTAGTTTGCAAAGGTTATGCTCAAGAAGAAGGAATTGATTATGGTGAAACTTTTGCACCTGTAGCAAGACTTGAAGGAGTAAGAACATTGTTGGCCTATGCTGCTTTCAAAAACTTCAAAGTATATCAAATGGATGTCAAATCTGTATTTCTGAATGGAATATTAGAAGAAGAAGTTTTTATTGAACAACCTGAAGGATTTGTTGAAAACAATAATAAAGAACAGGTATGTAAATTGAACAAAGCTTTATATGGTTTGAAACAAGCACCTAAAGCATGGTATGAAAGATTGCACTCTTATTTGATTAAGATTGGTTTTATAAGGACAAGTGAGAATAGCAATATGTACATGAAGTGTAATGCCCATACCCTAGTCGGACTTTCAAAACCCGTTTAACCTTGATTGACTTCCTTTGTGGCATTCTAGAATGGTAGATTAACCGATATGCAATGTGTAGTTTAGATAATATAAATAAATTGTGCATACTTATTATTGTGCTTTTGCATCGATTTTCGTGTAAATGTAGTTGTTTCCTAACCCTTGAGATAAATCTTGAGCTAACGCCTTTATTGAATATGTATATGTATATGTGTGCTTGTATGAATTCATGGGTGCAGGAGATTGCAGGTACAACACCGCTTAGGGCAAGGTTTATCTCCTTTGGAATTTGCAAGGTTGAGTATGCTCTTTCATCTTTAGAATTCGGAGTTGGTGGTCATATAACTCTTGTCTTGCCTTAGCCATGGTTAGGTGAGCATCGTGCGTGGATTCATGGAGCTTGCTTTCAATGGGATGCGTGTCGAGAGATTTGGAGGACTTCCTCGATTTGCATGCCTTGCGCGAGGTAAGTGAGGTTTCTTATCCTAAGTATTAAATTCAAAATTAATGAGTAGGCGTACACAATAGTGATATAGGAATTTAAATAGGTAGTTTCTTTTATATGATTAATCACTAATTTAAGAGATTGCTTTAAATTGTTATTGTAGCAAGCTTAAGGTATTTAACTGGGGTTAGTGTGCTCATTTACGCATTTGTAACTTTTATGCATTTGTAGTTGAGAAATTTGAATAAACAAGACTCTTGCATTAGATTAGTCATTTATTTAAAAATGTTGCTTTATTAAGTTATAGGGAGTTAATTTAATAATTAATTTTAATAACTACGATTTTAATAAATTATGCATTTTAGAAGGGAAAATTTTTAAAGTCGTTTGGGAGATAGAAATAAATTACTCATTTTCGCATTTTGGAAGAAAAGGGATAAATTATTATTATTTAAACGAAATTATTTCCTTTTTATTTGTATAGTAGATATAGTATAAAAAGATTGATTCTTAGAAAATTAAAATTTAATCAAAACGCCTTACCCGGTAAGTAGTCCCAAAATATAAATGTAGGCCTAAATCGATATTAAGAAATCAAAATTTAAAAACTCAATAAGAAAAAGAAGCATTTTAATTTTAATAGGGGAAAACATATAAGATTAATAAATAATGGTAATGAATGACTTCCATTTGGGACTTTCAATCATTTTATTTTAAAAATAAATACCTAATTTCGAAATTGAAATTAGGGCAAAAATTAGGGTTTTCTTTTTAATCTTGTTTTGTAAGCATTTTGGGGGCTTCTGGGCCTTGGGTCTTTTTTTTGGGAAAAACATGGTTCTTGCAAGGGAGATTGGGGGATTTTGGAGAGGGATGAGGAATGAGAGCAGCTGATTTGGGAGCTCATCTTCATCAAAATCTCTTCCTGGAAAGCGTTTGGAGGTAAGAAATTTTAATCTACCCTTTTGTTTGTTGTTATGTCCTCCATGAAATGCTGGAAAAATAGAGAGGATTGCTACCCATGAGTGTTTATTAAGATTTAGTTTTCAGTTGGTTGAAGGCTTAGTTATTCTTCAAAGACTCTTCTATTTTGCCCTCCTTTGAAATCCATAATATTCTGAGAATGAAAAAGAGAGAAAAGAAAAAAAAGAAAGGGAGGAATGGCTGTGAGTGTGTTTGTTTTTTTTCAAAAATTGGGGTTGCTGGAAAATACTTCAAATTTGTGTTTTCCGACTGTGTTTTTTGGTGAGATAATCATACATTTTTTTGTATTACTTACTTATATTGTTCTTTTGTTTTAAAAAAATATATCTATATATATTCATTTGGCAAATTGTGGACTGCACTCAGGCAGTTTTGGTCTAGGTCTGCAATGGAAAAAAAATTTGGATCTGGTACTATAATTTTACCAGTGATTGTTTTGAAAATAAAATAAAACAAAATAAAAATAATAAATATATAAAAAAAAAAAGCTGTTTTATGCCCCCCCCCCCCCATCGCTGGGAGGAGGCATTGCTACCATGGTAGCTACTGCTACCAGCTGGTAGCAGCACTACCAAGGGTAGCGGCCTGCTACCAGTTGGTAGCAGCGCTACCAATGGTAGCGTGGCTACCAAGGGGGCCCACGTGGTATTCCACGTGGGTAACCCCAGTTTTCAATATGCCATTTTTTTTAAAAAAAAGAAAACTTTTGTTTATTAATTAGTTTTTTTTTATTATTTATTTTTAATTGTTTTAAAAGAAAGAAACAATAAAATAATAAATTCAGGATATATTTAATAAATAAATTAAAAAAAAGAAAAAGGGGGAAAGAAATCATGTTGGTTTTATATGGAGTTTCTTTTTTATTATCTAAATTTAGACTTTTTTTATTCCTTGTTTAATTAATGTTATTTAAGCTGAGTAGTAATTAATATAGGGAATTTAGAATATTGAAAATTTGAAAACTCATATAGAGGCATATGTTTTCTGCCTCCTTCTGATTTATATAACGGGCTTTGATAATTACTAATCATAAACTATGGGTAAATGTGGAGATTTAATAAATGATATCTTAGGAATTTCTTATATCAACATAAAATATTATCTATATGTGGCTTCTTGGTCCCTTCGTAATGAATATATATCCCGTGAAATACCCCTTAGTGTTCAGATGATAATTTTAATCGGTTAGATATAAATTGAGGATTTACATATACTTGTTTTATATATATGCAAGGAAATTTCTAAATTGTTGGGGGGGTACTAGAGTTCAGTTCTAGACCAACGATGTCAGTGATGTGTATCTAAGGATTAAGAAAATACCCGAATGAGAAAAGATTACATTTATGTGAACTTAGTTGGAAAACTTGTAGAGTTGTTTTTACTGACTGAAATGGTCATTTGCAGTATGGTTGTGATCGCCAAAAAGGCAAGATTGTAAAGACATGTAAATATGTAACCTTAACTATATTAAATACCAAAAGGGTCTTGCAGTTGAGCAGACCCGGAGATGTAGCCCATCCGGGGTGAACTCCGAGATCATATTCTGTGTCATGCGATGTTTATAGCGTGCATTGTTTTATGTTTTTAAATTATCATGAATGGTTGTAATTTTGCATAAGTGTATGGTGGAAATTTAATGAATTCAAATCTAAGTGCATAACATTAAACATCTGGATAAATGAAGTTATTTAAATTCTTAAAACGTTGTGAATTATGAATATGGCAAAGTATTTAAATATTGAAGTTAAAGTTGTGGAAAAAGTAATTTGATAATGTTAATTTAAACTGTAATAGTGGAAGAAATCTAGTTAGAATTACTTCATTGGATTAATTTGTTAATAAGTATGTTAATGGATTGAATGTAAAAGGGAAAACAAAGTTAAAACTTATGTCACAATTCCCAGATTGAGATTAAAAGGTAGAACATCATATCAACATCTATCCTTTTACCTTAGTGAATTGAATTCACGCCATGTTAATTATGCTTCATTGCATTGGATGATTTGTTAAGTTATTTCACGCTTTAACCTTAACTATATTCCTCACCAGAGTAAGATGATAATCGCGTGGACTCAATTAGGTAATTTAAGTTTGTATATTGGATGAATACACTTAGTAATTTATGTTGTAAATATAATCAATAATCCTCACCAGATTTATTTTATAATTGGGTGAACTCAATTAGATGTCCATATTTTTAATCTCTTATAAAAGGAATCCCTCATGATTGCTAAAATTAATCTAAAATGGAAAAGTAATTGAATTGTTGTTTATACATTAAACCCTAGTAAAAGTATCTCTCGCATATTACTGTCATCTAACAAAAGGAAAAAAAAAGAGATATGCAAAAAGATAATTGTATTTTAAACCTGATAGAAGGACGTCATTATGATCTTATCTCTCTAATCTTGAAATGACGAATGTCATCTAGTTAACGATTCTTTAAATTGAAGGATGCTCTCGTGTGTTCTAATGCAGATCCATCTTAATGAAAAATTAGCCCATTTACTTGCATTATTAAAACTTCAAATGTATCCTATGGCTACTCATATTTTACCTTTCATAAAAGAACTTCAACTCATTAGTTGGCTACGCATGATAACAAATGATGAGACCTCACTCTACTCATGGAAGTTTAATCCGAAAGAAACAAATTTATCTTATTAACCATACTGTTTAATATTTTAAAAGAGGTATCAAATGTGGGTGAATATTTTAAGATCAAATGAAGGAATCCTCGTTATATTAAACGTAGTTTAACCCTAACGAATGAATCTCATTAAGCAGATTTATAGCATTAAAGGATGCTGTCAAGTGCGGATGGTTATTTTTTTTTTAGAACTTTAATGAATGAACTTTGTTATATTTAAAACGCTTGAACCCATTTGGAGACCTCCTAATGAAATTATGAATTAAAGTGCTTTGAGTAATTAACCTCTCGATGGTCTCCTCATCAACCAAAGCAATTGGACACTTCCTAAAATTATAAGATGACAACCCATTGAACACATATGTAATTAAGAACTATGCTTTATCTCGTAATTAAGATATCCAGATTAATGGGTCTAAAGACGCAAGTTGAGTTAGGTAAGATTATGTAATCACGTTAGGAAACTCCTTAGGATTGTTTTGAGCCTTCCGCTGTGATAACTAAGTTGACAGATAACTCCAATGTATCTTAATGTTGTGTCTAATTATGAACTGAGACAACTTCAAACTATCTTAACGTTGTAACGTTTCATTAATGCACTTAATTATATTTTTAAAAAAAAAAAAAATTTACACTCTATTTGAGTGTTTTAAACTTAAACCCTTAGGGGTTTCCTGGCGGGGCATTACATGAAGAACGATGAAAATGGAATACTAATCTCAGCCATATTTGTTGATGATATTATATTTTGTGGAAATGACTCTTTATGCAAAAACTTTGGAAATGAAATGAGAAAAGAATTTGAGATGTCATTAATCGGTGAGATAAAGTATTTTATAGGTCTACAGATACTGCAAATGAAAAATAAGATTTTCATTACTCAATCCAAGTACATAAAGGAAATCTTGAAGAAATTTGGAATGGAGGATTCAAAACCATTAAGTACTCCTATGACTACCAACTATAAATTATCAAAGAATAATGAATCTGCATCTGTTGATGAGACACTTTACCGGTCCATGATTGGAAAGCTACAATATGTTGTTCACAACAAACCAGACATAGCACATGCAGTAGGTATAGTTGCAAGATTCTCTGCAGAACCTAAGGAAACACACATGACAGCAATCAAAAGAATTTTTAGATACTTGAAAGGCACTGAGGATTATGGCTTAGTATATCAGAAAGGAAATGATTTTGATTTAAAAGTTTATACTGATGCTGATTGGGCAAGCAACATTGATGATAGAAAAAGCACAAGTGGAGGAGCTTTCTTTTTAGGAGAAAGACTAGTGAGCTGGCTTAGCAAGAAACAAGGATGTGTTTCACATTCAACAGCAGAAGTTGAATACATTGTTGCAGCATTGAATTGTACCAACATTGCATGGATCAAACAACTATTGGAAGGTATAAATAAGAAAGTTACCGAGCCAGTAACTATATTCTGTGACAATACTAGTGCCATTAATATTTCAAAAAATTGTGTTATGCACTCTAAGACAAAGCACATCTCTATCAAATATCATTATCTTACAGAAGAAGCTCAAGAGAAGAAAGTGGTGTTGGAATATGTTAGCTCAAAGGAACAAATAGCAGATATCTTCACCAAGCCACTACCAAGGGACACTTTTGAATATCTCAAAAGTAAGTTAGGGGTCCTACCCCTATCTTCTACTCACTAACCGAGTTCGATGAAAGCATCAATCTGATGACTCTATCAAATATCTTTTAGGAGTTGATGCTAATTTATACACTTTAGGATGTTTTCTAAAGGTGTATAGGAATTATTATAGGAAATATTAAAGGGAACGGGAATTAAAGACAAAATGCTCTGACCGAGACTTAGTTGATACACAACAGCAGAAATTCACTTCATATAGAAAGAAATTACGTTTTAGTTCTTTACTTTTTGGCATTGTTGTCAAAGGGGGAGAAGACTACTATAAAGCGGAGAAGACTAAGAAGACTGAAGATTGGAAAGAAGATTGAAGAAAAGAGGAGAAGACTAATGTATGGGGGAGAGCATTTTAGCATTTCAGAATCACAGCAATCTGAATCTTGTAAGGTCAAATCAATTGGTTTTGCCATCAATGCCAAAGGGGGAGATTGTTGGCAATATAGCATTATAACAGACAAACAGAGATTGTTGGGATTTCTATAAGGATATTGAGAAGGTTGTTGATGATTATGGATATAACTGATTAAAGAAGTTTACTATCTTGATATTATTATTTTGTCATTGATGTCAAGAAATTGATTTTCTAATTCAGTACGATGTTGCCATATCTTGAGAAGTATGATTTGAAGAATTTAAAGATGTCGGTAAAAGATACAGGGAAGAATATGATGAATAAGGTATTCAATGGGCAATTATTACCAAGTCAGACAATGATGAGATCATGATGTTTAGATTGTTTTAACATCATACATATATTGTAAATTGTAAAGGTTAATACTATACTATGTTACCAAGCAAAGAACCTAGTCGGTAAACCCTAAGGAACCTAGTCGGTAAACCCTAAAGTTATCGCTATCGGTTAATGAAGGTGGAATGTCTACCGAGTGAAGTTTAGTATTCACTGAGTTGTTACTGAGTTGTAACCGAGCTATAACAGAATGCATTAAATGATTACATGTGCTATTTAATGAAGGAAGTTGATGAGCTGGAACTGATTAAATGATTGGTGAGCTATGGATGAAGTTTGTTAATGAATCTAAGGCAATGGAAAGTCGGCATGAAGATCTACAACTCAGATTGAACTGCAATACCCTGGCACAAGTTCCAAGAAATATATGCAAGTTCCAAGGTACGGTAAAACATTTTCAGATTGAAAGATGCATTGAACTTGGACATGATTGAAGATCTGATGGCTATGATTGATCATGGGAAATGTGATCAAGGAGATTAAGCGGTTAGCTAATTGTTTATAAATAGGAAACTATTGATAAACAATGTATGCGGGCGAGTGTATGCACAGGGATGCTACATAGTGATTACCAAGCACAAAATCTTGAAGACCTATTTGAATAACAGAGTATAGAAGCCCAGCAGATGGACAAGATTAGTTCTATGTCTAGATTGTATTGAACAAATAGGAATCTGCTTTAGCATTTTAGATGTGAAGTTGCAGATAGATTTTTATTACTGTTATTTTGTGAAAGTGACAGAAAATCTCTTAACCGAGTGGACTTAATAGTCTTATTTGTAAAACCCTCTAGCAAGGTGACATTTTGATTGAGTGTTTGAAATCCTTTAACAAGGTCACTTCTAACAAGGTGAAGATCCTAATAGATCTGAGGGAAATCCTTTAACTGGGTCACATCTAGCAATGTGTTTGTAATCTTTAACAGGATTTGCTTTTAACCGAGCATACTCTAGAAGAGTATATTTCTTAGTGGGTCTGAAATCCCACAGTGTTTTTTCCCTATTTGGGTTTCCACGTTAAATCTGGTGTTATGAGGTTTATAATGTTTATATGCTTTTGAGTTTGCATGTTTAACAGTTTTGGTTATATTACTGAAGTATATGTTACTAAGGTTGAATCTGATGTTTTTATGGAAGATTAAGTTTGTATGATTCACCCCCCCCTCTCATCTTGTTGGCTATTAGATCTGTACTTATATTAAGTATCAGAACTATTAGAGTTAGTGTTGAGTCAACCTGTATACCAAATCAAAATTTCTAAGGCTCCCCCTTAGACCAACAAACTCAAAAACTTGTATCATTCTCTATAAATTTTTTACTCTACTCTCCCCCTTTGACAGCAATGACAATGTTGGGGTGTTGCACAAAAACTTATATACAAGGGTATATACCAAATATTCTATACATACTTGAAGATATCTACAAAAAGGGTCCTCAAAAATCCTAATTGGGTATCCCACCCATTCTTCAAGTTGTCCAAAACTGTAATGAAAGCACTGAAAACAAAAGAATATATCTCCATATCTTTCAAGTCTATCAGAATTGGTTGTGCCATTATCTTCATGCAATCTACTTTGTTTCTCAGCATGGTGTCCATCCAGGGGGCAATAAGGTTTCAGAGTTCACCAACTTGCCTCAGTATTCTATCATTTTCTATATTTAGGCTTGAGATTTGATCAATTAGAGACATCGCTTGTTCTTCTATACTGTTGGTAAAGGCTACATTGGAATCAAACTACTGAGATATACCATCAAGCTTTCCCTGGAAAACATTGATCTGCTTGTCTATATTTGATGTGAATTTGGGAAATATGAGGCATGACTTATATATCTTTCCTCATTCACTCAATGCCTCAGAGATTTTCTGTAGTCCTTTGTTCAATCTGACCCTTTCATCTTCAATCATCTTATGGAATGTCTGCATATGCACATCCTTGAATCTGTTCAATACTTGCTTGGTGGTTGTCCTTTCCAATGACTCAAAATTGGTACCGATATTGTTGATCAACTGTAACAACTTGTCAGGGGGGTTAGAATTTGGATCCAATTGTAGTTCTGGTACCACCTTTTCCAAAACACTTACAATCATCTCAATCAACTTTTTGTCCTCACTCTCTGGCTTAACCAAGTCCTGACTAGCTTGAGCCTGAACTGTTGCAGAAACTATTAGCCTTTCAGATGGAGACATCTGTCTAATGTTAAGAGGTCCATCAAAATTGATGGATATTTGTGGGAAAATCCTTTTCCCTTTGTCCTTCGATGTGTAAATTTCCATAATCACCGAGACATCATCAATTTTCTACTTTCCCTTATTCACCTCTTCGGCCTTATCTTGTACCTTGTCCATCTCTAATTCTCCTTTTCCTGCATCTTCTTCTTCAACCTTTGCACCGATGTTACCACTTGGTGCAATATCATCTTTTGGTGTCTCTTTGGCCTCTTCAACTTTCCCTTCCACCATCTCCGGGTTGTCCTTGTCAACCAAAGGATTTTGATTGTCCTCTGCATCAAGGGTTATATTGGCCTAATCTTCCGGATTAGACTCTATCTGAATTTCATCCTTCTGATTACCTAGAGCACTTGCCTATACTTTTGAAGGGGAATTATCTTCCTTCTATGTTTCATCACATCATACTTGGAGTTGATTGGAAATCGATTGTTCTTTAAGAACTTTTTCCATATCCCTTCAGTCTCTTTTCTAACTTCCTCAACCCTACCAACCATAAGCTTGTTTACTCTATTTTTGCTTTGGAATTCCTTCCTATTGGCTTTCTCCATGAGTTTATCAACTTCTTCTCATGAGATACAAGCATTGATATTGATCAATTCACGTTCTTTCATTTCTCTCGGCTTGCAATTAGCCTTCTAGTAGGTCTTTTGGAATGATATGTTCTAACTCAATTAATGATTTGTTGAAGTTATGCAAATGAAACACAACAACTTCCTTAATTGCCCTCTAATCATTCTCATCAATATTTTCATGGTATGCACTATTATTCTTGAGATTACCATTATTAACTATTTCATCAATCAATTCTTTTGCAGTCAATGGGGGAATGATGGTATATTTACCTTCCACCTTGCCAGATTCAAGACCTTCATCAAGATTTGTCCTTAGCTTTCTTCCTCTTTTTGGCCTACTAGTTAGAGGAGGTTTTGATTTTGTCTTCTTGCTTGGCTAGGCACCATCAAACTATGGTTTCCTAACCACAACAAATTATCCTTTCTTCTTTTCTTTCATGGCTTTCTCATTTGACTTTGTCTCAAATACAATAGGAGATACAGCGACATAATTTTTTTTTAGTTTTTTCTTCTGCTTTAGTACTCCTTTGCCAGATGAGCTTTGAGTTGTTGATTGAGAAGATGGCTTCACCAGAGTAGGAGAAGACTTAGTCTCCTTAGGATTTGTCTTGGAAGGAACTGGTTCAGTCTTAGGCTTCTTTGATTTCTCCTCTACTTCCATCTAATGAGCTTTGTTATCCTTGGCTTTCTTGATGGCTTCTCTAGTAAAGCCCATCTATTCAACCACTACCTCGACCAATCTTGTTGCCTTTATTTTCCTTTCAGGCTAAGTGAACTTCTTATGCAATTCCATATCTTTTTCTTTTAATGTGCCAATTTTTGCTTCTTGAGGGTCAACCGGTTTGCTCAAAAGATGTTGAGCATAGCCTTCAAGAGTTTGAGCATCAACCTCATAGCCCATTGACATTATCCATACTATCCTTGGCTCTACTGCCTCCATATGGCATTGGTCCTTGTCAACTATGAAATAGATAGTATCTGCATATTTGACCACTACTTACTTAGGGATCTTTTCCCTATTCTTCATTCTTCCTTGGAAAGTTTTGAAGAAACTCCATAGGGTAGTTGTTTGATTCTCTTTATTTCCCAATCTTTGTAGACCTTATTTGATCTAAGTAGCTATCAGTAAGTCAAATGCCCATTGTACCCTTTCTGTCTCGGGGATTTCATTCATTAAGTATAGTGCTAGATAGACAATCAATGGACCGAATTTGAAAACATGCTTCTTGTCTAATTTTATTTTCTTCAAATTTTTGAGGAGCTCTTCAAGAATAACTATGCACAAGTCATACTGCATATCCTCTTTCACCATCTGATAAGTTGCATATATTGCAGTACTGGAGACCGAATTCAACCTGCTAGACTGATAAAATTTGTACCCAATAATCATTGATGCAAATTTGACATCATGCTCTAAGATATCATCAATCGTCATTGACCTATTGTCATATTGAGAACTGACTAGTTTTGTGATGGTTGGGTTTGTTACTTTCCTCAAATTAGATTTTCCATCAGTTTGGTAAAGACATGTGACTGCATGAATGACCTTCTTGGTTATCTTATAAGGTTTGTCTAGCCATATGAATTCATTGTGGACACAGCTCAAAATATATCTTACCCATTCATCTTCATCGAACAACGGAAAATGAACAAACTGTGTGAAACCTTTCTCTTGTAACTGTGCATATTCTGGTTTGGGGTTTCCAACTTCATCCATTATGTGCTTAGTATACAAGGTTAAGATCTCCTTACTTTTAGTTTCCTCAATTATGCAGTGAATGTATGTCCTAACATCATCAATGTGTAGAACTTTGTATGGCACAGATAAAAAAGCGTCGTTGGGATCCTCCTCAACAGATTTAAATGGATGTCTTTTGAATTATGGCCTTGCTCGTTTAGAAATTTCTACTACCAAAGGTGTATCAATAGAAGAAGATGCCATTTCAATAAATATAGGGTTCAAAGGATGGACACACTTCTATAAATACCTTTTTCTTCTGTTACATGCACAAGAAGTTCTTGTCAAATCACCTCAAGCCTTCTGATCGCCTTGAAATCTGGTTTGCCTCTCTCTACAGTTTTAACTCTTCGCTTGCAATGTGAGAAATGATTCGCACTTTCCCTTTTTAACTTTGGAAACCCTAACTTTAAGTTGAAATAAATACAATTGTAAAGTTCAATCAGATGTCCTATTTAGCATAATCCAATCCACTGGATTCTAAAATAGGTATGATGAATTCCGGATAATCATCTCCAAGTATCTGCAATCAACCTTGATTGATCACAGATCTCTTTAGGGGGTTCTACAAGATTTTGCATGAAGATGCCACCCCCTAAGGCCAAATGCCTTAGCTACCAGATGAAGATCCTTCTCCGGATTTAGGTACAAAACCACTGGCTTCCTTGGATTCATTTGTCCTAACCCACATCTTCTCATACTTGTTCCTAATCTCTTCTACCTTTGCTTTGCCTTTCTCATCTGATTTTCCTTTGTTTACCAGATCATTATTCTTGATTCTATAGAATTTTGCAATGTGACCAGGCTTGTTACATACACGACAAACAACATTTCTCTACATAGGTCTAAAATTCATCTTATTTGGTCTCATCCTGCATTGGTTAGAGATATGTACAAACATCCCCCAAGCATAATATCTCTTGTTCTAAAAATTATTCATTACTGCTTTGCACATGTTTGACTTGTGACCAAAATTATTGCATATGAAACACTAATCGATAAAGGTAGGACCAATGTTATATTATTCATCCTACTTCTGCATTGATTTTCCATATGACCAAATTTATTGCAAGTAAAATATCTACCATTGAATTTATAGGCATTAGGTTGTCTTACCGGAGTATTCTTACTCTTCTGATGATTAGGATTTGCATTGCTTTGTCCAAAACCGGAGGATTCTCCTTTCTCATATCCAAGTCCTCGCATGTCTTTTCCATGTCTCTAACTATCCAACATCTCATCTGGCCTTGCTGAGCTAGCATTAAATTTGTCTTTGTATTCATTTGTAGTACCAAGTTCATCTCTCAGGGAAACAATCTGTCTTTCAAGTTCTTGACCATCATTCCTTGATTGTGTCAACTGAAGCTTCAACTTATCATTCACATAGGTAAGCTTAAAGAATTCATCTGATTTGTCTTTCAATGATTGAGTCAAACTTTCTTCATTCTTCTTTCAGTCTTGAATCTCCTTAATTAGCTTCATCACAATTGATTGCATTTCATTCTTCAATACAACATTCTCTCTAGCAATCTTTTTACATTCCTCAGTTTTGCTTTGATCTTCAATTCTTTGCTCTTGTTTCTCCTTCAGCTTGTCCATCAGCTCTTTCCTCTTGTCTCTTGAAGTGTTCACTTGATCTTTCAAATCATTAATGAAGTCTTCAGTTGCACTCAAGTTTCTCTTTAAGGAACTTATTTCATTTCTTGTTGCATCAAGATCCTCAAGTGTCACACAAAGCTATCTCTGTAAACTAGAGTCCATGGATTCCAATTTCTGGATCTTCCTCAAGCTATTAGGCTTCCTCAAAGGAACTAGGATCCGATACCAATTTTTGGAATTAGGGAACACTGAGACAAGGGTGAATTAGTGTTCTAAAAATTTTAAACTTGTTATTCTGATTCTTTAACCATCGGATGCATAAGAAAGAAAGTAAAGTGTGGCAACACAAAACAAACAACCATAACACCAATATTTTTACATGGAAACCCAAATGGGAAAAACCATGGTGGGATATTAACCCACAATATTATTCCACAATGGTCAATAGGAAAACAATATTACATAAGATGAATGCACTTGCATTTAGGCACACTGCCTAGAGCTCATTGCTCAAGTTACAAAAATAGGGCTACAACCCTGGAGGAAGGATCACTGCCTTACAAGAGATTACAAACTAATTACAATAATAGTGAACTATAAAATAGCATCTAACTATGCCAAAAATCAGTTCCAGTTAAGCACAAAGTGATTCGTTGCACTATTCTGATAATCTACTATGTTCTTCTTTACCAGATCAACACAATTCAAAGTACACATGTGAAACTGTGCTCTATCACTCCAAAATAACCACATACATTATATCCATTATCTAATGCATTAACCCAAATGATCTTATATATTCGTATATACAAAAATTAATCTTTCACAAGTTGGCTTCACCAAATATCAAAAATGAAATGTGTAGCTGCAAGTCAGCTTAGATCTATTGTCGAATCATATACTGGAACCAAAATACATGATCACATGCTTCCTATAGGTCTCACATATCTCCCCAAACACATTTTCAATTATAAGAATTAAATTAAAGAATCAAGTCACACGATACACCATCAAACATGAAGAATACTCTATTTTACTATTCTATCGAATACTAGACCTTCAAACAGGTGTAGGAATTAACATCAAAGGGTGGATTATCGTGATAATCTTCTTCATATACCCAACCAACTAATCACTAATCACCAAAACCAAAACCTGCTTCACTGAAAGCCACAAAGTTGTATACTAAACTGCATTGATAGTCTCAATCCAAAAATACTTTATTCAAGACATCTGGCTAACCAAAACTCCATACTGTATCAGATCAAAAGACTAAATTGCCATCAATAACAACCCTAATCCATTATCCATGCATTGGTATCCACCGGATGAGTGTCATTTGCCAATAATAAGTGTCGTCTCACATTGAAAAAACGGGAATATCACTATAACCCCAACCAAATCGATGAGAAGGAAAAGAAGTCTTGTCAAAGTACCTTCTCACACCGAAATCCTCCACAACATCAAGGGTCCCACACAAACATAACTCTTTCATGAATGAACCAAGGAATGATTGCCACTTGGACAACTGTGTGCATATAGACAAAGTGGGCCCATCAAAGGCCCCATTAGCAAGAAGACTATTTCGAACTAGTTCCACGGGCCATTGAAACAAGAAGTGAGTCTTGCCGAAAGGAAAGGTCTCACCAAACTATTGTTGGAAACCAATAACACTAAGAGGGGGGGTGAATCAGTGTTATACCGGAATATAAGATTTTGATCTTAACAAAACATTCATGCACCAACCGGTATACCAGTATAAATAGATTGAAAGAATTAATGTAACCAATAATCCAAACACATAAATGAGAACCATAACACACATATTTATACATGGAAAACCTCAATGAGGAAAAACCATGGTGGGATTTGTGACCCTTAATATCAATCCACTAGCCATATGAAGAGATATTACAATATATGATGGGCCTGCACTTGCAAGAAGGCTTACAGCCTAGAGAACATTGCTCGTCACAAAAGGAGCCTCGCTGACTACATAACATTCTAGAAAACAATCTAGAGAAGTGTGAACTACTAAGATAGCATCTTCTATGCTAGAATACAGTTCTAGTGTAAGCTCTGTCCATTCCGGTTAAAACCCTATACCTCTGTACCGGAATAACCCTTATAATTAATTCTTCACATACATAATCTCTCTGATATATTTCGCATCAAATTACATTTACATATTCATTACCATGTATCCCTCCTTACTACAAAATGATCTAATCAATCTTCCCTATATACCCTATACAAATTTATGCCTTATGTCGGCTTACAAGGATATATATAATATCAGATTATATGTCGGCCATCTAACAAAAATGAATAAAATTTAAAACAAGTTGTCGATGCCAGATCCAAGATGTGTCGGCCTCCAATACCGATGACCTTTACTATACCATGTCTTACTGCATTGTCGGTGACCAAAGAAATCTTCTATCCTGTCGATGTTGGTGTCAATGTTGATGCAGAGTCTGTGAAGTGCCTGTCAATACACCATATGAAGTCGGAACCTAAAATCATATTGCCATCAATGATGACATAGTGAAATCTAACTAATAGAGTGTCAATTCAGAACAATCTCCCTCTTTGGCATTGATGGCAACACTCATGTGAAAAATGGTCATGGTTTCAACTTTTGGTTTCATCCTGCCTTGCTCCCCCTGAGCTGATTATGCAAAATGCTCCAATACTCCAAAATTCCAAAAAAACTCTGTAACTCCCCCTAATGTATGAAACCCTTTTATCCTTTTTCACATCTATACTACTCCCCCTTTGACATCAATGCCCAAAAATATGTCAAAGAATAAGTATTGTATACTGAATACCTCCAAAAATGTCTTACCGAAGCTTGACCAGTTTCAAGATTTCCGGATAAGATTTCTCCAGTAACTCCACATAAGTATCCCAACCGGTTTTGAATGTGTTGGAGATAGATACAAGTCCACTAAGTAAATATGCAAGTGATTCTTTCTCATTAACTTCTGTCGATGTGGGCTTACCAAGCATATCCATGCATTTCTTCTTATGTATACCAAGTGAATCCAATCTTGGACTCACCAAACCTCTGAGACTTCTGGCTCTCTGAATGATCTTATCTCTTTCCTTTTCAAGAGAAGAAATTTGGTTCTCCAAAGTTAAAATTTGTCCATCAATAGATGTTGTCAGTGAAATTAGTCCATCAAAAGAGTTAGCAATATTAGCAAGTTTCTCTTGCATCTCTTTTATCTTTTCATCTACTTTTGTTGTAAGTATCTCAGAGTTGCAACATACCCTGAATATGTTAGTACATTGTTTCAAAGAATTTTCAATTAGAATTAACTTCTCCTCAATCTTTTTCTTCTCTCTCTCAATGATCTGATAAAAACTGGCTCTCTTAGCCTAAGTGAATCTTTCAAGTGCTTGTTGGTTAGAGGTCTTTTGTAAGGATTGAAAGTCTTTTGATATGTGCTTAGTTATTACCTTAAGCTTGCTAGAAGGGCTCGCTACATTTTCAATCTTACACTCTAGGACCAATCAATGTAGAATGGTGATGGATTGGTCTATAATCCCCTTATATGTGGTTCCCTCCTTCATCAATTTCTAAGCAGCTATCATCATCAATTCTATGGGACTCGTCTCTATGATGGTTTTCTTTTCCACTAGAGAAGTTCCAATTGTCAATAATGATGTGCCAGCAACTAGTTCCTTACTGGATTCCCCTATTTTCTCTGATGATTTATCTTTTATTACCTCCTCACTTGCATCGGTGGCTTCACCACTTGGTGTAGTCTATGCAACTTTTGGTTCCTCTCTAGGAACAGTATCCTCAACCTGTACATTAGTATCCAGAGGATAATTGTCCTCAATGTTAGTATCTTGTATAATATTCTCATCATTAACCGGTGTATCTGTATTTATTTGTACATTTGTGTTTACCAGTCGCTCAATTTCCACTATCTTGATATTCTTCAAAACTGAGGGTGGAGTACCCATGATCCATTTTCCTTTCCCTTCAACCGGTGTATCTATAGTCTCTGTTTTTATCTCTGGTGAAGAATCCTCTATGTTCTCCCAAAAATTTAATCCAAGCCTTCTATGTTTCTTTTATTACCTCATTTATCCTTCCTAACATCAAGCTAATTATTCTATGTTTTCTATTGAATACCTTCCTGTCAGTAGGCTCAATTGTCTTTTCCATCTCATCTGGAGTTATAGCAACACAGATAGCTAAAATTTCTTGCATTTTAATGTTTTTGTCTTCTTGCATAATAGATAACCTTCTATCATCTAACATGTTATATAACCCTGTCAGTATTTGATTTTCTATTTTTATTAATGCTTTCTTATAGATATCCAAATACAATAGAATTGCATCCTCTACCTCTCTCTATTCATCAACCTCTAATGGATCATAATAAGACTTAACATTTTTCAGTATCCCATCCTTAGTAATTTTATCAACAATTTCAGCACAAGTCATAGGTGGTATAATAGTCACATTACCAGTCTCTAGTGTCAAATCAATGTTACTCTTCTTCCTCCTTCTGACAGTACCAGATGTAGCTGTTGATGTAGCCTTAGGTTCCTACTTTTGTGTCGGTAACTTGATGGTGACCTTCCTAACCAGTTGTTTCTTTGCTTCCACTTTAGGTTCTTCTGGTTTATTCCTCACAACCCTCTTGAAAGCTAATGGTGTATTATCTTCAGATTCTGAGTCTACATTCACAGGTTCAATGTGAACTATCGGATCCTTCCTCTTCCTTTCTTTCTCCGGGACAACATCAATGAGTGCCTTAATGTCCTTAGAAACCTCCTGTACAAACTTAGTTTCCTTACCTTCTTGTTTTTCCCTTTTCTTCCAGTTGAACTCAGTTCCAACCTCAAGAGTCTTTTGTTGTGTTGTTCCACAAGGTTTCTCTGCCTCATCAATTTCTGCATCTATCAGAATTTTTGCATAGGCATCAATGATTAATGCATCTACCTCATAGCCTATTTCCTCTATCCAAATCTTCTGGGGTTTGACTGCCTCCATGAGAGTCACATCCTTCCTAACCATGAAATAAATGTTGGTAGAGTATTTCTCTACTATATGCTCAAGTATTCTTGTTCTAGACCTCATAGATTTTTTAAAAGCCTTGAAGTAACCCCATACCTTATCATCTCTTGGACTTCCCAATGTAGCAATTGATTGCTTTAGCTATCTTCCTACCGAGATGTCAAAATCCCATTGCTTCCTACCAGAACCAAGTGTATCATTCAAAAAGTATAGCATTAAGAAGACTAACAAATTTCTATACCGGAAGGTGCCCTTCTTCTCACCTTTAATCTTCCCTAAGTTTATCAATAACTCTTCAAGCATCCAGCCACAAAGATCTAACTTCATATTATCCCTCATCATCTTATATGCAACCAGAATACATGAATTGGAAACTGAATTCAGTCGGTTAGATTGAGTTATCTTGTATCCTATAACCATGCTTCCAAACTTGATGTTAGTTTCGGTGATAGTGCTCACCTTCATTGATCTCTTATCTGATGTAGCATCAGTGATCTGCCTCACAAAGTCCTTTGACACTTTCTTATCTAGATGTTGCCCTACAGATGGTAAACTTGTAATTTCCCGGATGGCTTCCTTAGTGATTTTATAGGGGTTTTCTATCCATATGAATTCCCCATGTACTCTTCTTAGTACATATCTGACTATTTCATCCTCGAACTTTGGAATATCCAGAATGTCTTTGAACCCTAGATCTTCGATGTGTTGATATGTTGGTTTAATCTTACCAGATTCTCCCATGAGTTCGTTCATATACATCCCTTTGATTTCTGAAGTGCCTAAGTCCTCTATATGACAATGAATGTATGCCCTAACATCCTCTACATATACCACTCCCTTCGAAACATAATAAAATGCTCCAACCGAATCTTCCTTAGTAGCCACATGTGGATACCATTTGAAAATTGGCCTAGGGAGGTCCTTAACCTCTACTACAGCTGGATTTGCAATGAAAATAGGAATAGAAGATGATCTCGCTTCCATGATTCAAGAAAAATACCTTTTTCTCGTTCTCAATGAAAACCTCTAACAAATTCTTCCAGACGTCGGTGTGATCGCTCAAGAAGAAACCTAATCACCTCTGAATAGCTTCTGATCACACTAAGTTGCTCCAAATCACTTTTAAATCGCTCTAAATGATGGGTGAATAAAAATGGTGTATTCGACCTTTTATCCATCAAGAGAAAAACCCTAATCTTCTAATGACATAAATGACTATCGGTGAAAGATATCGGATCTCACTCTGAATATATCAATGTCGAATAATCCTTTTCAATATCTGGAACATCTTCCAAAATCTTCTCCAGGGGCATATGCATCGTCTTCCATGAAATTTGCCTACCCCTAAGGCATCTACCTTAGTTACCAAATGAGCTCATTGCCGATGCAGGAGCAGCCTCTTCTGTCAGATAGGTAACTGGGACATTCCCGTCTCTGAGTGTGATCTTGCTGGATTTCATTAACCTTCTCTTTTCCTTTTTCATTTGATCCTCCATTACCAACTGGTGGGTTTCTTCTTCTAAAGAACTTAGCAATATGTCCAAATTCATTGCATGCATAACATGGAACATTGTTCTTCTGAATTGCTTTGCTAAATCTGGTGAAATTGCTTGACTTGCACTGATTAGCCATATGTCCAAATTTTCCACAAGCATAGCATTTTACATTCATTTTGCAATCTTCTGTATTATGACCAATTTTATTGCATTTAGAACATTTACCAAGAGCAGTTCAGGGTTCTGATTTACTTTGTTTCTACATTGCCTAGCCATGTGACCAGATCTATTACAAAGAAAACATCTACCATTGAATTAATAAGCATTGAATTTCCTTACCAGTGCGTTATGGTTTTGATCTTCATTAGCAATACCGAAACTCTATCCTTGCTCAAATCCAAGTCCACTAGAATCTCCAATCGGCCTTTGTCTCTTCAATACATCATCAAGTTGTGCTGAGTTGATCTTGAACTTTTCTTTTTTTTCACTTGTAGCATTTAAATCATCTCTTAGTATTGTCATTTGTCTCTCAATATCTTTCTCATTTCTCTGGGATTGTACTAAATCAGTTCTCAACATATCATTTTCATGAACCAACCTACCGCATTCTTCAAACTTGTTCTTCAGAGATACTACAAGATTTTCTTCCTTTTTCTTTTTGTCCTCAATCTCCTTAGACATCCTCATAGTCATAGCTTGCATTTCATTCTTCATAACCATGTTCTCTTGACTCAATTTATGACATTGTTCCTTAAGTGCATTTTTCTCTTCATCATCCTGATTTTGCAAAAGTTCCATCCTCCTATCTTGAACAGATGATAGTCTCTCTTATAGGACAAGAATGAATTCCTTAGCAAAATTTAACTCATCTTTTAGCTTTAAGTTCTTCAATCTTTCAACATCATAATCTTCAAGTGTCATCTCAAGCTGCTTCTCCAAAGTCATATTCCATGATTCTTGTTTCAAGATCTTCCTCAAGCTGTTAAACTTCCTCTGAGGCAGAAGGCTCTGATGCCAATTGTTGGAAACCAATAACACTGGGAGGTGGGGGTGAATCAGTGTTATACTAGAATATAAGATTTTAGCCTTAACAAAACATTCATGCACCAAGCAGTATACCGGTATAAACAAAATTTAAAGAAGTAATGCAACCAATAAGCCAAACATATAAATGAGAACCATAACACACAGATTTATATGTGGAAAACCTCAATGAGGAAAAACCATAGTAGGATTTGTGACCCACAATATCAATTCACTAGCCATATGAAGAGATATTACAATATATGATGGGCCTGCACTTGCAAGAAGGCTTACTGCCTAGAGCACACTGGTCATCACAAAAGGAGCTTCACTGACTACATAACATTCTAGACAACAATCCAAAGAAGTGTGAACTACTAAGATAGCATCTTCTATGCCAGAATACAGTTTTGGTTTAAGCTCTATCTATTCTGGTTAAAACCCTAAACCTCTGTACCAGAATAACCCTTACAATGAATTCCTCGCATACATAATCTCTCTAATATATTTCACATCACATTATATTTACATATCCATTACCATGTCTCCCTCCTTATTATAAAATGATCTAATCAATCTGCCCTATATACCCTATACAAATTTATGCCTTATGTCAGCTTACAATGATATATACAATATCATATTATATGTTGACCATATAACAAAAATAAATAAACATTAAAACAAGTTGTCGATGCCGAATCCAAGATGTGTTGGCCTCCAATATCGATGACCTTTACTATACCATGTTGGTCTGCATTGCCGGTAACCAAAGAAATATTCTATCCTACTGGTGTCGGTGTCGAATGCCGGTGTAGAGTCTATGAAGTGCCTGTCGATACACCATATGAAGCCAGAACCCAAAATCATGTTGCCATCAATGACAACATAATGAAACCTAACTAATAGAGTGTCAAATGCCAACAACTATAGGCCATATCTCCAAGACAAAACCCTCATCACATTGAAACAACAAAGGTGATTGGTGTAACTCAAGGAGTCTACATAGCCTAAAATTAGTCATAGCAATAGAAGAGATCACACCAAAAGGAAAGATTTTGCCGAGACAAAAAGGAGGGTCATGCCGAAAACTGTCAGCCTAGTGTATTTTCAACATTCTTCTATCTGCAACAAGGATTAACCAAACCCGATGGATACAAGATATTATGAGACCAATGTAGAACAATAATTCCAAGTCTGAGACAAATGAATTCAACTCTTTTTCACATCATCAATCCATTTTGTCTGTATCACATCTGCAACCTGCAACTGCAACATGCCTTAGTTGACATCAATGACAACATCATGCCAACATTTTGTACTCTTGAGGGGATTGATAATCCATGTTTTATTTCCATTTTATTTCTTTTTGACTTATGTTTGACTCTATATTTGTGTGATATCCTATTAGGTGTGTGTGTGGACATACTCATTTGATCTATGATGGTGGATTATTCATGATGACTCTATATTTCAAGACGATGATGATGATGATGATTTATGCATATGAGGACATACTGATGATATTAAGGTTTATTTCTTATGATTCCTTAATGGATTTGAAATGTGTATTATTATTATTATTATTATGGACCATGATGTACTAACATCTATTTCAGGTGATCTTATTGGAGGATTGATTATGATTATTGATCTTATTGTATATCATGTTAGATGTGTGTGTGTGTGCATGTGTGTATATCTTTTGTAGGTGTTTTTTGTTGTGGTTGATGCATGTACAAGGAATTGACTCCACCTAGCTTCACAAGTTTGAACATGCCTATACAATCCTCTATGGTGGGTTGCATGGAGATAGCATCAAGGCCTGTCTGACCTAACCCTAGCCATCATCCTGAAATAGGGTGATTATCTTGGTCTAGAGTCTACCTTCTTGGATTTTCATGGAGGCAATGTCCATGTACCCTATATTAGTGATTTTGATTTTTGTGCAACTCTTGTTCCCTTTCTGTTGAATACTTTCATGTAGTCTTACTTTGTCTTGTTCTTGTTTTCCCATTTTCTTCAAGTAAAATATGACTTGACAAATCCTGTACCAAAAAAAAAGTTCTCCCAAAATTTGCCTTGAGATAAAAATGTGAAATAATCTTGCATCAATGATATGAAAAAATAAGATCTTATTTATATGCATATGAAATTGAAAAATAATAATAATAACCCAGTTGTCGAGGCCTTTGAATGAAGGTCAGCCATTAAAAATTATTTTAACTATCGCCCTTCCTTCAAAATCATCTATACCATTTTTTTAATATTGTTTTCTAGGGGTTTGAATGAACCCCCCTTCATTCAAAGGGGCTAAGGGGTTTTTTAATGAGCCCCCTTTCATTCAGAGGGGCTAAGGGGGTTTCAAATGAAGGGTTATTCATTCGAACTCCCTTATTTTGCACTTTCCCCCTCTACCTTCAACTTTCCACAATTTTTTTGGTTTTGAGGCTCAATTTGAGGACTAAAATGGAATCAAAATGACAAACCCTACTGTAGGATTATAGTTCTTGAAACGAGTTTTCCATCAACTATAGTTTTAATATATTTTGGTTTTATTATACATTTTTTCAGTTTAATTAAACATAGGTTCTTCACCAAAAATCAAGCTCTTTGTTTTGCACATGTGGAAAAATAGTAGATTACCAAAATAACTTTGAAAAGTATCTATGCAATTGGTATTGATGTCCTTCAACCAACAAAAAAAATTGAATTCCAATAAATACAAAAAAAGTTATGCTCTTAATAGTACACCTATGTCTATATTGTAATTGGTTTGAATTCAAAACTTAATTAAAAAAATATTCTATAAAATATTATGAAACCATATGCGTACATTAGATATCATAGTTACAAATCTGAATTTGAAAAAAAAAAGATTTTTATCCTTCATAGAAAAAAAGTTATGTGGTTTATTATACACAACACTCCTTAAAATGGCGTTTACTCTTAAAAACTAGTTATCGAAGGAGATGGAAAAAGAAATGTAATTTGACTCCAAAAATCTAGAAAAAAATAATATCTAGAATCTATAGACAATATGTCATAAATCACTAGTTTCCTTCATCTTCAAATTACTCATGGTTTAGCAGCTATAGGTGTCAAAAGTGAAGATTTAGTTCAAAATGTTCATTTCAATGTCAAGTTTGGCCAAAAAGTGTAACCCACTATTGTAGGATCACCCTAGAACACCATCTGAACTTCCCTGTGCTCAATGTTTTCATCAATGCATCTACAACTTTCGGCAAAGTGTCAAATTTCTCCAATTTTACCTTCCCGTCCTTTACCATATCTCAAAAAACACAAAATTAAACATTAATGTGCTTTGTTCTGGCATAAAAAGTCAAATCCTCTGCTAAGAAAATGGCACTCTAACTATCACAACAAATAATAATCAATCATGCATCAAACCCAATATTTGAACACAAGCATCTAGGACAAATGGCTTCCTTACAAGCATGAGTAGCTACCATATAATTTGCTTCTATCATAGACAAAGAAACTACAGTTTATTGTTTACTCATCAAACTAATAGCATGACCATCCAAAGTAAAGACATAACCACTAGTGGATCTTTTGTTTTCAATGTCACCTAACCAATATGAATCCACATATCCACGAATATTCACAAAATTTTGAGATCCAATACGATAACCATGATGACATAAGGAATACTCAAAAGTACCACTCAAATATTTGAACACTCTCTTAACTACATCCCAATGAACCCATCTAGGATTAGCCATATATTGACTAAGGACTCCCACTACTTAGGCAATTCCTAGTCTTGTATAAACCATAACATACATGAGAAGTTGCCAACTATTTGCACACAGATTTGTCCCTTTTAAAAGATAAATCAAAACCTCTACACCCTATTGATAGAGACAAATATGTAATAAACAGTTGGAGAAATTGCTAATTAAATTAGTAACTTTCCTCTAAATTTAAGAGGTACAACTCCCTCTTATGATATAATTGGGATTTTAAATTGGGTGTTCTTTTAACCAGAAAGTAGAAAAGGCAAAAGTAGAAACAAAAAAAAGGAAAGGACAAAATTGATAAAGACACAAACAGGTGACTCAAAGTTCACCCATTTGTTACACATGATAAACAAACACAAGAAATTGACAGATATTATTTTCAGATGATGTAAATGCATCAAGACTCAAATTTCTATAAATATATACATCTATAACATAATATGCAGATGAAATCAAAGAATTTATTGCAAATCTCAAAGTAAATGCTAACTAGAAGAACATGCATGAATACAAAGCTTCAAACAGTTCCCATTATTAAAATCACATTCAAAAGCACAAAGTCTTTATTTTCTACATATAAGAATTATGTTTCTGAAAGGAAAAACATACTATCACTTTCCAAAACTTAATTTAAAAACACCTCAAAAATGATAACTGGTTGATTCTCACTCAGGACCAGTCCTCCTCCTATTCTCTTCTGCCTATTGCTATATATGAATAAAAAGTGTGTAATTGTTCTTTGGAAATAACGGTCTTTAAAAACAACCAATTTTTTTCAAAATAAAACCAACAAGTTATTTTATTTTAGACCTTATAAAAGCATAACCTGCAACACTAATAAGGTGTCATATCTCAATTATCTTGGATTGCATAGTTTTTGGATTCCTCAAGCATTTGTTCATAAATATGTGCGTTGATCATTTCATCTTTCTTTTCTTCTTTGGCTAACACTATAGTCACTATCATGAATTCTCTGTCACTATTGTGGCATTCCTAGGCCATAAAATTAAGCCCGGAAAGAATATCTTCATGTGGATTTTCCATCATATTCTTGCCTAGCTACATAACTAGAACAAGACCCTCCCCTGGAAGTACCATTATGCTAAAGACTCACTGTAGGATGAATACTACTATGTTATGAGTCAAACTATTTTAGTGATGGAATTTCTAAGTACAAAAATTTCCCTTTTATAGGCGAGGATTGTGAATCTCTACTTATCCCTTTCCAAAAGATGATAATCACCTACACAGAGCTGCCAACTTGTCAAGTAACCATGTTTTGGCTTAATTTCTAAAAAGGGAAGAAAGTAGGAATGTTGCCACCTTTGGCTTATTGACGAATGATATTTATTTTCCACAACAACATGCAATAATATCATTCTTTTTCAAAAATCATGTATGTACTATCCACACATTTCAACTAACATTCTTTCTAAGGCAACATTAATTTCACTTAATTTTTGGCGATGAAAATACTTCCATCTCATCTTAGAAATTGTGCCAATTACCCATACATATTCACCATCTAATCATCCATTAATGCACCTTGTGCATAGATATCTTGAAAAGATGGTGCGTCGGGAGGTGGATAGATCCTTTAGTTGGGGTACCAGGTGATTTATAAAGCCTCGAATCATACTTGCCGACACGTTCCTGATTTCTAAAAATCTTCAATTGACCAACTATGAAGGAAACAAAAACCATTTAGATTCGAGGATGCCAGAGAACAATTGGATAATCGATAGCTTTGAGAACTGAGGAACTGTGGATGCAAGTTCCTAAATTATGTGGTTCGTTGATTAGGAGCTATAGCTAATGGAAAAGTTAAAGAAGTCCACAAATGGTATTTTTAACTACAACTAGAAATTAGTTGAGAGAGGGGGGGATTCAAAGTTTAAAGATGGGGATAACACCAAAAACACTCGCATATGGCATAGTAGTCATGTCCTCCACCTCAATAGGAGATTTTGGACAATCCTCCACGAATAACTTCATTCTCAATACAACAAGTTTTCATGTTGAATCTCTCCAACACTAAATTCACATACTTACTCTAGCTTAACCAAAGCTTTATGTTATCCCTGTCTCTTCTGATCTTCATCTCCATAATGTACCTAGCTGCACCTAAATATTTCATCTCAAATTGTGCTAACAACTGAGAATTCAAGTTAGAAATCAAATGTCTATTTCCAAATAGTAACATATCATTCACATAGAATGAAATAAAGAGAATGTGACCATTATCAGTTTTGAAATAAACACAATGATTGGATTTAGATCTCTGAAATCCTAAACTCAACACATAGGTATCAAACTTTTGGTACCACATCCTAGGAGACTATTTCAGACTGTACAAAGACTTTTTCAACTTGCAAACCAAATTTTCTTTATATTTCACCACAACATGCTTTGACTATGATATATAAATCTCTTTCTCCAAATCACCATGAAGGAATGATGTCTTCATATCAATTTGCTCAATTTCCCAATCATGAACTACAACAAGTGATAATAAGAACTAAATGGATGTCAACTTTGTAGCAAGAGAGAAAATATCACCATAATCTACTCCCTCAACATGGTAATATCCCTCCGTAACCAACCATGCTTTATGCTTCTCGACACTACCATTAGGGCCCAACTTTTTCTTGAACACCCATTTGCATCCCACAGGCTTATGTTGTTCAAGAAAGGGTACTAGATCACAAGTATTATTCTTCTTCAAAGATGTCATCTCATCATTCATGGCTTCCATCTAGGAATCTGCATCACTCATACTCATAGCCTCTTTAACAATCCTAGGTTCATTGGTGTTGGCAATCAAAGAAAAAAATAACTAGAATCTAATAATGAATATCCAAACCAATCTACTGAATATCTTTCTATTAGGTTGCTCCTATCATTAGTAGACCTCCCCAAAGGCTAAGGTTGAGGTTCTCCATCTTATTCTAAGCTTTCAGAGTTACTATATCTCTCCTCATTATCAGGTCCACTAGAATCTCATAGTTCTTCTTTCTTATGGGTTGAAGGAATTTGAAATACCTCCTTATTCTATTTCACCGCTTTCTCTAATTGTAGCTCAATAGTGGAATGTTTCATCTCTCTGCAAATAAAACTTCTACCATAGAGAACTTTCTTTGTCACTAGATCCCAAAGCTTGTACCCTTTTACACCAACACCATAGTCGATAAAGATGCACTTCACTTCCTTGTTCTCCAACTCCTTTTTTTCTTGAAACATGAGCATAAGCTTCACAACCAAATACTCTTTAAGATGTATCATTGAGGTCTTATTTCTTGACCACACCTCCATAGGTGTCTTATCAACAAGTGTTGATATAGTAGATTTGTTTACCAAATAGTAGGCAGTGGCTATAGCTTCAACCCAAAAAATTTGTCTGAGGCCAGCACCACTAAGCATACTCATATCCCTCTCCATCAATGTCCTATTCATCCTCTTTGTGACTCCATTATTCCAAGGGGTGTATGGAGTTGTCTTATGCCTCTCAATCCCATGGTCCTTACAAAACCTATTTAAATTTGTTGAGAAAAACTAACCACCATTGTCATCCCTCAAACACTTAATCTTTCTACTAGTCTAATTCTCAACAAGACCCTTAAACTCCTTAAACTGACTAAAGATGTCAAGTTTACTTCTAAGAAAATAAATAAATGTCCTACTATATTCATAAATAAATAAAATAAAATACATAGATTTTGAAATTGAAGGAAAATTAGAAAGACCAAAAATATTAGAATGTATCAAGTGCAACAACTCAAAAGATTTGTGAGAACTAAAGTAAAATTGAACATGATTCTATTTACCATAAATGCAGTGTTCATAGAAATCAAACTAGATATTATAATCATCAAGCCTTTTTAGGGTTTTGAGACTCTTCTTACAAATGTGACCAAGTCTTTGGTGCCATAACATTGTCTTCTATGTTGGGAGTTTCATCTCTAAAGAATTGGCACCCTTAGGTATCTAGAAAGCATGACCATCAGATGTAGAAGCAATAGCCCTCTTCACAGCTTGATTTAATGATTAGGATAAAGAATCTAGAGCCCTCTTCTTGGACTCCACAAAAACACTATTGCATTGTATAGAGCATATATCCATCTTATACATGGTGCCTATCCAAACACCCTTATCAAGCACCATAAAGCCTCTAGTCATCTTGCATCTACCTTGAAAGAAAATAACTTACAAACCCACATCACTCAACTCACAAAGAGTAGATTTCGTGCCAAACCTAGATGTGCATAACACCATCGATCGCCTTCACTCTACCATCAGGGAATCTAATCTTGACTCTTCCATGGACAACAACCTTCAGACAAGAGTTATCACCAAGATACAACTTTCCACCATCATATTCTTCATACTAAATGAAAACCAATCCTAATGTGAAGTAGTGTGAAAAGATACACCCAAATCTATCAACCATACATCTTTTGATGCATGCATTGTCAAGGTTATGATAAATGCTTCACCGTCATCTTGAGAGGATTTGTCTAAATCTAAGTTTTATGGTCTCTTCTTCTTTTTCTCCTCCTTACAATATTTATGGAAGTGATTGGTTTTCCTACAGTTTCAACATTTTTACTTGGACTTTCCAAGGGACTTGGATCTTCCACAGGATTTGGATCTGCCTCTTTCATCTTTCTTGTCTTTTTCTTCCCTTTCTCTTTTGATCTACCACAAATTGCAAGAGCCTCTTTAGCTATCTCAAAAGTCTTTGTTTGCATCTTTTTAGAAAGTAACAATGCTACCATCTCATCCATCTTGAACTTGGTGGTTGTACTCCTAATAGCCATAAAAATGTGGTCTCATGAATCAGGCAAAGAACACAACAGAAGCATGCAATGGTCCTCCTCCTTGATCTTGTCACCAATAGAGCCCAACTGAGAAACAATTATATTGAAAGCATTGATATGATCAGCAACGGATCCTCCATCTTCCATCTTTAGAGAATACATCTTCTTTCTCAGAAAAAGATTGTTTACCAGTGATTTAGCCTAATAAACGTCTCCAAGATTCTTCCAAAGATATTTCATACTCTTCTCTTCATGGACATTCAATAGAATGGAGTTTGCTTAAAAAAGCCTTATGAGACCCTTATCTTTTCAATCCATCATATCCCAAACATCTTGTGCTATGGTCTGAGGTTTTATTCTATATATTGCAACCCATAGATCTCTATCCACAAGTATATCATCTATTTCCAACTTCCAAACTTTGAAATTGCTACCATTAAGCTTCTCCATATCAACTTTTGTAGATGTGCTTGCCATCTTCTTCTTGCAACAACATTTTGAAAATACTCTACAAAAGCTCTCACTCAAATTGAGATCAATACAAAAAAACCCACTGCCCTACAACAAAACCAAAATGGGCTAGGCTCTGATACCAACTGAAAGGAAGCTAAGGTGTGGAAAACGCTTCCTAACACTAATAAGAAAACACATTCTCAAGGAGATAATGAGCAACATAAACATATACAATAATGAACACAAGATATATCATGGGGAAAACCCTTTTAGGACAAAAACCTCACACTCTAATAGCATAATACTCTATATTACTGAAATAATAGTTACAATACAATAGTAGTACACTGATTCTTCAATAGGAGCCTCCAACAACACTCTGAATTGATTTTGACAACATAACACTTCACCTGCAAACATCATAACTGCTACTCTCTGAGGCTACCATATATAGAGAAACACCACTCAAGAGGAAGCTTCTAGATGAAATTACAAGATGGAGTCGTGCAAAACATTTGGCCCTATTTTTCAACCATCAAAAAGTATGCAAATGACACGTGTACATCTCCAAATGACTCCCCATTTAAACCTCCTAAGTTGGGTACCCAAATTTTACTATTTTGGGGTATGACAAATGCTCTTATGTATCTTACAGTTGTCATAAGAATCTCATAAATATTGTCATAACTTACAACAATTATAGTTGTAAGAGAATCTGTCATAAATGACTATTATTAGCATATTCTCTTACAACTTTTCATAACCCGACTTAGGCAACCACCTTCTCCATGCAAAAGGTATCCCTTACCACCTATCCAATATGTCATAGGTTGTCATAACATGACACTTGTCTTGAGATCCTCAAAGTGGGATACCTACCTCCACATGTGCAACATATTTGTCATACAATCATCACCACTTGTAAGATGCCACCAAACTTGTGGATCCCACTAGATGACTAGATATTTGTAGGCAATTAATAAATTAAAATAATAAACAAATGCAATAACCAATGTTAGGATTTGCAAAGGTTGAGAAACCTTAATCTTAACAAATCCCCCATTTACCAGAGCTTAAGACATTATAACATCATCAACTTTCTTCGAGTATTGTTATGTGACTTTATTTGGTTAATCTTGAAATATCCAAACCAATTCGGGTCCTATCCATAGTCATGAGTTTTGGCCTTATGTATTTCACATAGAGTTAAGTTTAAATTACCAAAAAATCGATATCATGACTTTATACATTTTGGACTCTGTGCGTATTGAAGAGAACTTAGCTATTATGATACCTTAAGAAAACCCAACTATTAAAACCTTTCAAGAAATCTTGTTCCTATTCTAATTTCAAGGATTTCATTTTATCATTTCATCTATGAATTTGCCGAAAGAAATCTTGTTCCTATTCTAATTTCGAGGATTTCATTTTATCATTTCATCTATGAATTTTCCAAACATTGTGTTTACTCCATTCTCATAACTTGACATAACCTCGGCTCATCCCAAGATTCAAGGATTATAACATATTTTGGGTTCATTCCTCTACTCTCATTTTCCCCAAATTCATCCTTGATTGTCTAAAGTCATGAGTTACTCGAATCTTGCCTCTTAGCCGAATTTGCCTTTTGAAGATCTACCACTTAGCTTATTTGGATTTCATCGATGCACTTCTTTTAACTCTAAAGAGGTCACGAATTTTTTTGACTTATAGTAGCCTTCTCAAACTTTCTTTTGCCTTACAGTCACGTTATCGACTTTATTCACCTCGCAAAACAATCTGCAAGTCATCATATTCCCTGAATTGTGGTATCATCTCACTTACAATCACACTCAGTAAATTTCACCATTATTTTGCAATCTTTTGTTTTTTCTTCCCAAATTTATCATCACCGAGTTGACTGTCTTCTTACGGATTCCCTTGTTTTCCTCATACTTTATTGTCTCAAGTTGTGGCCATAGTGAGAGTCCGAAGGGGCCTCACTAAATCAGTATTTCTTTTCTCTGTTTGCCAATACTATGGTAACATGTGCACATTATGTGCATTTGAAAAGCACCATATAAGAAAGAACCCTAATCTATCAAACCCATGATCGATTTGACAAGCTCGAGGGTCACAACACATATTTGTGAGGATTCGACAAATGATGATATTTTAATATCTTTTTCTACGATTTAAGGATCAGTCTTAAATCACATACATTAAGCAACATATTAAGTCTAGAGAATTTCAGTCAACTCTGAGTGTTTAACACTTTTAAGTCAGAAGTCAAAGCTTAGTGTATGATTTAAGCCAACTGCAACTGGACCTATCTGTAAGCTCTCTCCTAATCATCTTGATTTGTCAGCTCAGAACTCAGGTGATTCTATCATATTAGGCATAGGACTCATATAAGATTGACAAATCCAATGAGGAGTGAATTCTCCAAAACCTTACTGGAATGATGCATTACTATCTTGGAATGATGATTATCATCAATCTTTTACACTTCGAACATTTGAAGGATCTATGGACCTTCAACGAAATCTCACATTTCTTGACTTTTATTTTGGGATTAAGATGTTTCAATCTGTCCAAACATGTTTATTTTTATTATTTATTTTATTGCACCCACTTTGGAAGTCCTAAAAAAAGGGGACTAATGTCATAAGTTGCTATGTCGGAACTATGACAATTTCTTTTACTTACCATGACGGTTACTAGTTCGGTGGAAGAGTCATGAAGAGTTATTATTTGACAATTAATATTTATGATGGTTTTCACTTTCGACAAGTGTCGTGAGGAAAGTATTGCATATAGCAAGGTGACCGAAATGGATGAGTTATACATTGTTACATTGGAAGATGTTTATGACACCACATACCTCTTTGATCTTGGAGTTGGTTTTAGAAACCATGGGCATTTTCCACTTGTGTTGAGCTCTACAAATATGTGACTTCTTAGTGTGTTTTGTATGATAGGTTGGGTATCTTCTAAGAAGCTCTGATGTGCCAATTTTCTCAATAATTCTTTGTTGTTGTATTTACTTTTGAAGAGCATTAGCTCTAGGCAATATATTGCAACTATTGGTGTTGTTGATAATGCAATGGCTTTTAGAGTGTGAGTTTTTTCTCGAAAGGGTTTTTCCATGTATATCTGGTGTTGTGGTTTTATTTGTTTAAATATGATTTTATGTGTTTATCTAATTTGTAATAGTTTGAGAGTTTGTAAGAAAATTTCTACATCATCTCTCCTATTAGATTTATCATTTGGAAGCATTATTCCACACTTTAGCTTTCTTTCACCTTTAGTTGCCAAATTTCTCATCTTTATATTTTAACATCTTCTTTGCAATTTTGGTTGATCTAGATATTCCACAAGTGTGGAAATTTACCAAACTTCCTTTGGCTTTTTTGGCTTCACGTTGCTTCTTCACTATTTTTAGCTTGGCAATATATTTTTTGGCTTTTCAACATGTAAAGGAAATCCCCGAGTTGAAAATGACCCCAAATCTTCTTACAAATTTTAGAATTTTGGAAAGTTTAGATAATGAAGGATTCCTTGTATTTCTTTCTTACTTAGTATTTCTACTCTCAAACTTGTATTATTGGGATTCTAGCTATCCAAGGATTACTTTATTAAAAAAAAATTAAAACTTCACTATTTGTGAATCCTTGGTGACCATCTCTTGACTTAACGGTTTCAACATCTTGAACAAGTTCATCTTACCCAAATTAGGACAAGTTTCCAAAATAGTCGTAAAAACTTCTTTGTATTGTTTTGAGTTTCTAGGGTTTCCAAACAATTAACCTCATTTCATTTCTCTTACCCAAATAAATTCTTTTTTCAATGTCACATCCTCACATAACAATTGCAAGAATACCATATATGGCATGAATTTGACTTAGGACAAAGATTTTATGAGTTCTTGGTTATAAAATCGTCATTGGCAAAACAATTCAAAGAACAAATCAAAGATTGGATCTCTTATCTTTTAGAGTGATCATAAATACTAGGGCTTGGTCTAGTCAATCCTTGTTGGTTATGGGAGATTCCAAACTCTAGGTTTTCAAATGCTTAATGAAGAAAAGACTCAAATTTGTAAATTCTCCCATCAAGAGAATTTTCATTAATACTACACTCTAAGATAACCTATCATGCACTTTTGAGAGATGCCTCATTTTGGATCTCAACATGCCTATAAGGTTAAGGTTTTGGACACTTGTTCAGCTTTACCATATACCAAGACATATTGATCTTTGGTTTACTTCAGGGAATCCATGAAATTAGGGATTCTACAAGATTCGATTTTTCATAACTTTCTAAAACTTCAAAATTTTGCAACTTGAAACTCATTTTCAATCTTCACCCATCATGGATATCACCTTCAATCTTTAAACAATACATGATTAAATTTCAATTCATTAGACGTAAAATACAAAATTTTCTCTCAAAAACATTCCCAAAAAGGTAAGACAAGATGTCATAGGGAAAGAAGACCAAGAAAAGAAAAGGGGGGCCCTATTTTGAACAAGGCAAGTGTGTAGATCACAACACACTTCTCTCAAATAACACATTTTGTAGGAGTACACTCATTCTTGGAATGGTAAAAAAATTATGAGTTGAGAAAAATGAAAGGAGGTTTTGGAGGGATCCCATATCTATCCATAGGCCTAGATAGAACATTTGTAGCTCCCATGAAGTTAGAGAACTACTTCATCATTGTTTGGAAAAAAAAATTAGGTATCCTAAGAGACTTCTTTGTAGCAGATAACATAGAACATAAAATATATCTATTTGCAATAATACATTAAATATAAATGATGCATTATACAAGAGTGCATTTATTCTTGGCATGGTCAAATGGTGTCAATTTGATAAAAAATAATATATTATTATGGATGAACCCCACATCTTATAGGTCCATACAAAATATCCCCATGTTGCACAAACTCTAAGAACTACTCTATCATATATTAGCCACAATGCATAGAACATTAAATATAGCTCTTAGCAACAATACACTAAATTCTAGTAACACATTTTGCAATGGTATATTTGTTCTTGGAATGTTTAAATATTATCAAGATATCAAAATTGTGAGAGGTTGCTAATAGTAGACCCAACATCCACTTTTATTTATAAATTAAAAACTCTAATGCCTCAAAAACTTCGAGAACCTCACTATCATAGATTGGAAAAATTTTACTCTTAGACATATTAAAAGACTTTGCCAAAACCTTGTAGCCTAGATAGATCAAAACATCTAAGAAATGAAATAGGTTATCCTCTAGCATTCACCCACCCACTAATAAATGTTAGTTTAGTAAATGCGGCCCAAAAATGTATAGAATACAAAATATGGCTCTCGGAAATATTGGGCTAAAAATTAAATGGCAAGATCTAAGGCAATTGGTGTTGAGGAGGAAGATTTTGGCACATAGGTATCATTAATAGAAATGAATTTTAGTATTAACTAAGGATAAGGGGTAGGTTATTATGAATTCATAGAGATATATGTGGTATCAAATAAGAGGTGTAAAAATTTAGAGAATATGTATTTATGAATGGTTAGATATTTGGGTGGGATTTAAAGAAAGAGGTGTCCTAATTAGAGAAGGAAAATAATGAGAAATAATGAGAAAAAAAAAGAAGAGAAATGGTATAGAAGAAGGTTTTTGGGTGGAGTAAGAATGAAATGAGGTATGAAATCTAGTGATGATGCTCTCAATATAAATATATATTCATATTTGAAGGCATAAGAACAATTAGCCATAATCAATAATGAACCAAAAAAAATAATAATAATCACACAATAAATAAGAGTTGTAATGTTGGATGCCTAATCAATAAAAATTTCTCCTCACATATTGGGAGGTTCCTCTTTTTAACTTCTTTTAACCTCAATTTAAGGTGTGATATGGTGAATAAGACAAACATATTAGCATGCACAATATTTTTTCCCATGACCTAGTTATGTGTAGTGTGAGCTTAGAGTTATCAATTAGCTTGATTGGAGATAAACTAATAAGATTAAGTTTCAAACATTTTTCTAATAAAATGTACTGAATTTCTTCAAATGTAGTAAGTTATCTAAAAGGACTCAATTTAAAAATTGTATTGCATAATCATCATAAAAATCTCCACTTAATAAGTACAAAATGAAGAATAAAATGATAAATAATTCAAATGGAAAGGTGAACCTCCAATCAAAGAGAGAATTTTTACTAAAACACAAACATAAGAATTAAAAAATATTCCTATAATTTTTAATTTAATATATTTATTATTATACTAATTCAATCCAATTAATCCTATGCATCCAATCTACTCTCTATGGTGTCAAGTATTAGTTTATGGTCAAACTCATGAACTTTTCACAATTATAATTCAATACTTTACCCCATATTAGATGAAGCCTTGATGTCTAGGACCATGGCACTTGACAGTACCATGGCACCTGACAGTACCATGGTTCTCTCAAAAGGGTCATTCTCTCAAAAAGGGCCCATTTTGGGGCCTCGTAATGGTCACCCAGTTTGGGTGGGGACCTAGATCTTGTGTCGGCCTATGTCAGAAATTCAATTAATTGTTTTACCAACAAGTATAAAAGCAAGTTTACCCCCTCTCATTTTAAGACCTAATAAATTGAAGATCTCAATTACACTCTAGCAAAATCAAGTGAGTAAGCAATCAGTCTTCTATCGAGCATTAGAGCAGAGGTGAAATCAAGATTCAAAGCATTAAAGATGGCATTAATATATTATGTTTTATGAAGACTTTCTACATGAAACCCTAATTCCTTGTGAAGACAAACAAAACTTCATTAAAGCTATATATATCATTAGTGTTTCATTCATTTTCAACCTTTCCCTCAAAAGGAAAGCATTTTACTGCAGTATTTCATTTATATTTCAATTCTATTTCATGGTTAATTCTAAAACCAGGGTTTGACCTAAGGCAAATCCCTATTCCCAACAATTTTCCATTTTCACTATGTGCAAGGACAGGTGTATAGTTATGTTTCAAAGGAATAACAAGATTCATAGAGACGAATAGGTTCCCCTTTTAACGGCGGAAAATTAGGAGGATCAAGGCAACCACCACCACGGTCCTGACAATTCAAGCCGAATTTATGGGAACAGATCCGAGCCTTCATCTTCTGCTCAAATCCAGGTTTGTGGCTCCATACAACAATTGTAGCTCACTATTTATGCATAATCTCTTCAATAAGTCACTATTTTACCCTAATCTTTAAATAATTCAAATTCAATTCAATCTTAGGGAAAGAAGAGCCCCATTTAGGAGGCCTCAATTCTGACCAGAATCTTGGTTGATATTAGGCTTAGATCTATCAAATTCCTATATCTCCCTAATGTAATATTAATTAAGTAGAATTAGTGGTTTTATTACATTATATGGTGAAACCCTAATTTTCACCATTACATTTTGGTGAACCTGACATCTTACACCTTAATTTTTTATTTATGTTCTTAGATTTGTTTGTTTATGCATTTTCACATTCAAATTTACACTTACAAGTTTTATTTCCAATTGAATTACATAAATTTAGAGGTTAAATTCACACAAACCCTAATTTATAATTCTAAAATTGAGCTTGTGAGTTGCCTAATTGGGACTCATTATTTCAGATCTGATTGTTTATGCATTTTAAAATTCAAATTTGCACTCGTAGATCTCATTTTCAATTGAATTACATAAATTTAGAGGTTGATTTCACAAAAAACCCAATTTATAATTCTTAAAATATATTTGTGGGTTGCATAATTTTTCAAATCTGATCTTTATGGCATGGTATGCTATGATTTAGAATCATTTATCTTTCAAGTTCACAAATCAAATTGCTTAATTAATTGGTTAATCAATCACTTTTACAAAATGTTGCATTGTTTAATCACAATCTTCAATTTGTGCATTCAAATTTCCCTCCTTTGTGTATGATTTTTATTACCATTAGTCCTACCTACAATATTTTCATGAGAAGAAGTTGTCAAATTAAGGCTCCCCAAGGTTAAATTACTAAGGATATGAAGCCTAATTTGGATAACTTATTTTATAAGAATGTTGGTGGTTCCTCCAACCCAACAAATGATTTCATTTATCCCCATTCTTTTCATAATTCTCATGATGGAGATGAATCACTACTATGGTTACCGTTGACCAATTGGAAAAGATTGACAAAGAATTTGAAAATTTTGAACAATGGATGAGTCAACAACGCTCGAAAAAGTGAGGCAATCCCATTGACTGAAGGATTAAAAATAATGGTGCAAAGAGATTAAATTGATGTTTATTTGTTGCATGACCTTGCTCATATTGTCGACACTAATATCATGCCTATCAAAAGTTGTGTTGAAGTCCTTGGTTAAACTTAAACCACTAGTCAATCCAATCATTCCATTCCCGTGCCTACATCTTTGCCTAGTGTGCCTACATTCACATCTCCTATCATGACTACTTCCACACAAAATGTTAATCCTACACATGTTAGTCAAGGGGACAGTCTTGTTAATCAAAACTCTTATATACTATGAGTCTTCCATTTGTATCCCAATCATCTCCCATGCCTACATATCGTAGTGTTCCACCTCCTTATTCTCAACTTCCACCGATATACAACAATGTTACTTCTTCATCACAATCCAATATGTCCAATTTCAATCCATCCACCGAAGCAACCATCAATAATTTAGCCCAAACTATTTCATCCCTACAACAACAATTGGCTTTCATTGCCCCATCCAAGTTTAATGTGCCCACATTTGATGTAGTAAGTTCATTAGCCAATGACATTGTTCATGTTATCCCTCCTAAACAGATAGAAGTCCCTCAACTAGAGCTTTACAATGGAAAAAGTGATCCCTTGACTCATGTGAAAACATTTCAAACTTTGTGTAATGACTTTGTTCATGATCAAAAACTTATGGGTAAATTATTTACTATAACCTTTAGAGATAAAGCTTTGTAATGGTATGGCTCTTTGCCTCCTTATTCTATCAAATCATTCCAACAATTAGCTAATTCTTGTATTCAACAATTAGCTAATTCTTGTATTCAACAATTTCACAATAAGATTGGTCCTAAGATAACTTTGATTGATTTGATTCATTGTAAGCAAGGAGTTAAAGAAAAAGTGACTCATTTTATTGGTAGATATAAACATTTGTATTCTCAAATTGCTTATCCTATACCTGATCATGATGTTCAAAGAATTTTTATTGCTAATTTACAAAAATACATTAGGGATAAACTTTTATTTTCTGAGTTTACTTCCTTTCCGCAGTTGTGCATAATGTTTCATAATTATCAACTTCAAGTGAGTCAATTTGAATCATCTTCTTTAATGGCTCCGGTTGATATAATTTGAGTGCTCATAAATCTTTTACGAGGTTTAAACCAAACAAGAGAAACATCAAGATAAATAACAATATCAATACTCAAGTGACAGCCATGACATCAGGTGTGGCCCTTTTATCCAAATACTTTAGAAAAGAATTTACTCCTCTTTCTGAATCTTTGCATAGCATAAATCCAAATCGATAAATAATAATGTGTTGAAACTTCCCACCATCAAACCAATTGATACCTCCAAACCTTTGACACATTATCATGATCCCAAAGCTTTTTGCAAAGAAAGGCAACTCCACATACAATTCAACAAACAATTCAACTAAGGAAAACACATTATCTAAAACGGAGAGAATGTTACGAATAGATTGTTTACTCTCCAATAAAGGTACTTCAAAATTATGTGGAGAGTCAGATCATATGAAGTGCTGCCATTAAGTTGGTTATATGAGAGTGGCTAATAATACAAATAAAGGCAACTTGAAGGAGTGGGAGGATGGTTTCTGTAATTCAATCCAAGTCTCTATTGAAAGCAAAATTGGCCAAACTAGACGGAATGTGATCATTGAAAGCATAATTGACCAAACTAGGTGGAATGTAATCATTGAGAGCATTGTTAGAAAGATCAAGGGATTAAACAGTGGAGAGATTCCCATGTAGAGGAGCAATGGTGTCATCCAAATTAAGTTGGGATAAATTGACTATGAAGCTTCTTCCAATAATCAAGTCTATTTAGAATTATCTTTAAACAACAATAATAATGGATGGATGAAGTTCAAAATAAGTGTTTTATATTTGAGCGCAAAAAACATATCCTTCCACATGTTACTGTTGCTTTACCCATAGAAATAAGTACTCGATGAAGAAATATGGAATCTTTTAAACACTAGTTATTAAATGTGGGTGGATAACTAGGCATTTGAATTCCAAAATCATATCACATAATAATTTAAAATTTTATGATTGAAATAATTTGGTAGGGTGACGTGTGATTAGCAGTGCCCTTAAAAAGACAATTCAATACTGGGGATTAAACTTTAAATTCACCTCTATATTTTGGGAAGGCCTGTAGCAATATTCTGATGTTGAGAGACAAGGATCCTATCATTCAATCTACTCCCCATTTGCTTCCAAAGGCCAAATTCTAAGGTACAGAGAGTCCTGTAATTGAATTTTCAGTGGCCTGATCAACATGTAACCCTAGTACTTTCTTGAACATATTAATATATAGCAAAAGTTATAATGTCTGGCGGGATCATATGTTTTAGTTATAAAAAATGTTCCTGAGCTGATGAAATATTCCATGGGATCATCCTTCTAACAAGAGAGAAATTTGAGAAAGTCCCCTGTTCATTAGATTAGGTCGTGTCTAATCCACTCAAGACTTTTGGCACTTCCTCAATACTCTCCACCTAAATATTAAGACAGTTGGCCTCCTGCACATTAAATTAGACTGTGTCCGTCAATAAATAGATGGTTGCAGATATAGACAAATCTTATATCACAATTTGAAAGAAAATTTCGCCTATTTTATAAATACCCTCTCTCAGCTGTCGCCATGTCTTCACTGACTGTTCAAACGTGTGAAACTTTTTATCTCCAGCTCAATCCATTTCTTTCTATATCTTCATTCGCTGCATCCAGGACAGTTTCTAATGTAAATTGATTGCATACAGGTGACTCTGTTTCAATTTTCTGAATGCATGACAGCAACTCTGTATCTGTGTTACTTGATCAGACTTTGTATGTTTTGAAATATATAACATTTTCTGTTCATCTCGCTTTTATCTTTTTTTCTCGTCTGCCTCTCTCCTTCATGATGCAATTGATATAATGTAAGACAGAAAAAGAGAAACACAGAGAGAAACAAAACAGAGCAAATTTCAAGCGCCTAGAAATCTGTTTATCACTATGTATACTGTAGCATAGAGTTAGCTCAGGGATTTATTATGGATTGGTGAAAGTGGCATGCAGGCAGCACTAGGTGGCTGGTCTGTGCTGACAGACTTGCGTGGATAATTAATTTATCTATTCTAACATCGCCCCATATATTAATTATGCTAATTATTTTAATGATCCCTCACAAGTTCCAATACCATGAAAAGAAAAAGAGAAACAAAACGGAGCAGATTTGTCAATGAGCCTTTGTTCTGTTGGTGAAGTTGAAAGGTTCTTAATGAGTCTACCAGGAAACAAGTCTTGCTGAGTCCAAGGCTCCGACATCAAAAAGGGATGAGGCCGGGATTGTGCCCAGGGCGAAATTGCGGAATGGATACCTGTCAGTCCTTGGCTCTTAGCCAAAGAGGTTCAGCCTAAGGCTTGTACTCATGTATCGAATAGCTAAAACGACTTTGTGGATGAAAAATCCTCCATAAAAAAAAACAGAGCAGATTTGGAACGCTTAGAAATCTGTTATCACATATTAAATTCATAGGCAAATACATCATAGATTCAATTTATCTATTCTAACAATTTTGTCAGATTTTGAATGCTCAATTAAAGGGTATATTTTATTATATTAAATTTGAGTGATTCATGCAAGCAGTTCCATGATCCATTGTTTATTTAACCGTTACAAAATTATTCAGACAACTTCAAAAATCAATGACGTTTAAATTCTCATTCATGCTTTACCCTCCCTCTCATGTTTTTGAGTTCAGAGATAATGAATATCAACGCAGAAAAGGAAAACAAATTCTTGAACTTCCGCCTAGCATGAGAGGTTTTGCCATAAATAAGACAATTTATTACACAGTTTGCATCATTCCAATTAAGTGTTTATAAACAACAATACACACTATCAATAATATTACACAATTCACATCATTCTAATAAAGTGTATATAAACCACAATACATAAACTCAAACACATTACTTGGATCAGCTTACAAACTCAAACAGCTATAATTTAGCCCAAGGAGAATTTTACATGAAAGAAGACTAACCTGTGATGGAAGACAAACTTGACACTAGCAAACACGAAATACAAACAAATAGATTAATGGAACATATAGACATCTAAAATGTAGAACTTTGACTGTAAGAGGTCAATGTTTCTGTGGGATTGACATTGTGTAGGAGGTCTCATATGGTATATGTTAAATTGGAAGCAGCTGCACCTCCCATGAAAGATGTCTTGAGGCTCTCCAAGAGCTTGACTACATCTCTCATGGAAAGTCATTCTCTCGTTGATTCACTGGTACAAAGCAAACCAACATAAATAAAAGAAAGAAGACATCTATTGTCTTCCATGTTTTCATTCACATCACTAAATAGGCCACCATCAACAATATCTGCCAGTCTGTTTGGAAAAGCTGATTTCACCCACTTTTGCAAGTTCATGTCTCCCACATACATGTCATCACTTGGCCTCTTTCTTGTAACCATCTCTAATGTCAGAATTCCATAACTATAGACATCTCCCTCTATAGAAACATTCCCGCCAAGTCCATACTCTGCAATTCATTTTATTCATGGAATATTCAAAAAACTATCAAGGGAAATGATAACACCAATATAAAGAAACCTTAAAAAAATTACCTGGAGAAATATAGCCTGTAGATCCTTTGAATGCAAAGGTTGTCCTCTGTGAATCTATGGAGTTTCACAAGGGCTGTCATGTTGGCATCCAAGAGTACATTGCTAGATTTTAAATCACAGTGCACAAGTTGCATAGGACAATGATGATGTAATTATTCCATGCCAAACACTCAATCAATCCCAATTGACAAACATCTTGATCATCTGTTTAAGGTACAAATGCTTTTCCAAGCTCCCATTAGATGCAAATTGAAGAACCAAACCTTTGAAACCAGTGAAGAAAAATGCACTAATGATTCTGATGAGGTTACGGTGCCAAATCCTCACTAACACTTTGCATTCTGCATTAAAGCTTTTATGAGCTTCTTCATTCTGCAAATTAAGATTCTTGATGGCAACCATCTTACCATCCCTCAAAATGCCTTTGTAGGCTGATCCATAGTTACCCACTCCAAGAAAGTTTGACTCATCAAATCCAGATGTTGCAATGACAAGATATTGATAAGAGAATTTTGGATGGCCAAGCCTTTGAAAAGAAATGTTTGATGGATGGACTGGTTGCCTTGTTCCATACCATTCCTATAATGAAGGTGCATAGAATAAATACAATGGTTCCAATGACCGATAAGACAACTTTTTTGAGCAGTGAATGTTTTTCTTGGGTCTGATTTGAGCATGGAAGCAGAGAATAATTTGTTGGACCACATAGGTCAAGGTTTCACATAAACAATGTTATAAAAGTTCTATTTGCAAACAACCCTCCTGGAATCTGCCCTGACAAATTATTGAAAGAAAGATCCGTTTCATGTGCATTTTATAATTTGGAAAGTGAATCTGGTATTGGACCTTCAAAGGCATTGTGAGACAGATTTAGATGCTCTAACGCTGCTGTGCAATCTCCTAGAGAATTTGGAATCGCCCCAGTTAGTCGATTTCCAGAGATGTCTACAGCTTGAAGGTAAAGAAATTGGAGGTTAGTGAGCACGCCCAATTCAGGGGGAATGGTACCTGTAAATATTCCATGACATGGGCTACATCTATAGAAATGCTCAAACACTCACTCGATCCCAATTGACAAACATCTTGATCATCAATTTCAGGGTACAAATACTTTTCCAAGCTCTCATTAGATGCAAATTGAAGAACCAAACTTTTAAAACCAGTGAAGCAAAATGCACTTATGATTCTGATGAGGTTACAGTGCCGAATTTTCCCTAAGACTTTGCATTCTGTGTTGAAGCTTTTATAAGCTTCTTCATTCTGCAAATTAAGAGTCTTGATGGCACCCATCTTACCATCCCTCAAAATGCCTTTGTAGACTGATCCAAAATTACCCCCCTCCAAGAAAGTTTGACTCATCAAATCTAGATGTTGCAATGACAAGATCTTGATAAGAAAATTTTTGATAGCCAAGCCTTTGAAAAGTAATGTTTGATGGATGGAATGGTTGTCTTGAAAGTTTATGTCTCCATACCACTACTATAATGAAGGTGCATAGAATAAATGCAATGGTTCCGACAACCGATAAGACTATTTTTTGAGGATTGAATGTTTTTCTTGGGTCTGATTTGGGCATGGAGGCAAAGAATAATTTGTTGAACTACATAGGCCAAGGTTTCCCATAAACAATGATAAAACAGTTCTATTTGCAAACAACCCTCGTTCTGGAATCTCTCCTGACAAATTATTGAAAGAAAGATCCATTTCATGTAGATTTTTTAATTTGGAAAGTGAATCTGGTATTGGACATTCAAAGGCATTATGAGACAGATTTAGATGCTCTAAAGCTGTGCAATCTCCTAGAGAATTTGGAAACACCCCAGTAAGTCGATTTCCAGAGATACTTATGACTTGAAGGAAAAGAAATTGGAGGTGAGTGAGCACGCCCAATTCAGGGGGAATGGTACCTGTGAGATCACTATCTTCCAAATACAATCCAACTAAAGCGCACAGATTTTTGAAAGGAAGGGGAATGGTACCTGTGAGATTGTTTGCTCCCAAATAAAGGAACTTCAAACTTGCGAGGAGACTCAGGTCGAGCGGAATGCTACCAGGCAGTTGGTTAAAGAAGACGGACAAGCGAAACAAAGTGCGCCAAGAACAGAGAGTGGGAGGAATCATACCTTGTAATTGATTGCGGCTAAGCCTGAGTGTTTGCAGACCGGATAGCTGATTGAGGTGAGGTGGAATGATACATGTGAGGACATTGTAAGAGAGATCGAGGGTCTGAAGAGAGGAAAGATTCCCGGGTAGCGGAGAAATGGTGCCGTCTAAACCCATTTGGGATTAATTAAGGGCGAGGAGAGAGAGAAGAGGGATCGCAAGTAAGGCCGGTCCAATTGCAGAGGAGGTTAAGGGGATTCCAGTCGGGCAGCAAAATGTTGTTATTAGTAATAGCAGCTTGGAATTGCAAGAGCAACTGTTGTTGATGATAGATATTATTCACAGATTGAGTAAGAATGGAGATCGAAAACAAGAAAGGGGAGAAGAAAAGAGGAGCCATGGCAAAGCAACCAAGAGCAGAGAGAAGCACAGAAGGCCATAGAACAGAATAAGTATTTTTATGAAAGGGTTTCCTTCAGAGCCGGTAATGGTGCCTGTCAGGTTATTTTGAAGAAAAATAAACAATTAATTCTGTTTTATGGTTAATCATATATTTTACTATATTTTATTTTTGTTTCAAATACGAGATGTATATGCTTTAAATTGTTAGGATTTGAATGCACATTTTTAAATTATTATTAGGTCAACTTATATATAATATTATCAATAGATAAGAAATAGAAAATTGAATATTGAAAGAGAGGATTGTTAAATAATATTATAATTATTTATTTTATTTTAAATTTCTTTGATTATGCAATAAATCATAAATAGATAAATATAATTAGTTTAATTCTACCTCTACATTAACAAAGAGGAGGCAAAATATTATTGTAACTATTTATTTGATTTTAAATTTGTTTGTCTATGCAATAAATCACAAATAAAAATATAATTAGTTTAGTCCTCCCTCAAAGAGGAGGTTGGAGCAAACCACAATTTCTCCATTATTATAAACAATAATCATTTTTGGGGAGTTATGTTCAGCCCATGGCTATAAGATCATTAGGGAATCAAGCCCCAACCTCTAAGGTATTCAACCTCTTCTCTAAGTTTGCACATGTCTATCAGGAATGACGACGTAAATAATCATACTCAAAATTTTAAGAGATGATATAAATAAAATTTGTAGTGCTTGGAATGTAGTTTCTCAAATACTATTATTTTTAAATGATGAAGATTAATAGGTTTAACTAGAGGGCAAAATTTTAAGAGATGATATAAATAAAATTTGTAGTGCTTGGAATGTAGTTTCTAAAAAAGTATTATTTTTAAATGGTGGAGATTAAGAGGTTTACATAGAGGGAGCACACAAAATATTTTTATTTTTGTAAAAAATATAACATAGTATGTGACGTGTTCTCTCTAAAATGTTGATTTAAAATAAAAGCATTTTAGAAATCACTACGATAAAAAAATAGCTAACATCGCATAGATCATGTCTTAATATTTCTACTAATTTTTTAATGAATGTAACATAGTATGTGACGTGTTCTCTCTAAAATGTTGATTTAAAAAAAAAAAGCATTTTAGAAATCACTACGATAAAAAATATAACTAACATCGCATAGATCATGTCTTAATATTTCTACTAATTTTTTAATGAATGCATAGTTTTTTAATAATTTGGAAAGTAAACACATACCAAAAAATAAATAATTAAGTATACTCCCCCCTTTATAACACAAATCAAAAACTTATTTTCTTTCAAATATTTATAGAATAGAGTCTAAAACAAGATTATAATTTGTTTCAAATTTGGAAGAATGGATTTAAAAATACAATACAAAAGTTTTTTTGAAAGAAAAGAAGACATTGACAAAAGAAATTGAAAATCAAAACCTTAACATATTTAAAATATAGAAAAAAAATTATACACTTAGAAAGGTGAGAAAGAGCTTGATGTTGTTGTTCTACTTTTTTTGTTCGACATTGAAAGATGTGCAAACTTAATGAAAATCATGAATAACATTTAGGTATTTTTTTTCATTTTATAGAAAACATGCCTTTGGGCATTAACATGTTAGTCCAACCATTTGGGTTGGGTTCCCAAGGACAATACAACCTAGGAGTTGCAAATATCTAAGGCACGATATTTAACAAGTGCATTTTCTACAAGTAAAAATAGAAAATGGTCGAAAAGCATGTGGATATTGTGAATTTAGGCCAACACGCTTTGTTTTTTCCAACAAAGTATGTATTTTCTAACATGCAAACACACTTTTTTATAATTTTGAAAAATTTCAATCATTTTTTATAAATATATCACCTATTTTTTATTTTATTAAAATTACATATTTTTAAATTGAATTTGGTAGTTGAATAATTATTATTTTGAAAGAAAATAAAATAGTTTTTGATGTTTATTATTTGATATTGATAATTTTCAATTATTATTTTAACCAAATATATTTAATTGATAAAGAATTCAACATCATATCGATAAAATTTATTTATTTTTAAATGAAATGTTAGAGTAAAGGTATTAGTTTACTTGATTAATTAAATCATATTGATTTAATAATTAAGTCACCTTTTCTCTATTTCACTTAAGCTAAATTTAGGAAGCTAAACTTAGGAATATTAATAATTAATTCATTATTAATTATTAATTGCTTTTAAGGTTTATGTTTTTAGGTTTTGATCTCCTTTTATAAGGATTGATCCCTTTGTATTTCTTAACCAATCCGATTGTCATTATTGCATTCTTTTGCTCTAGGTTTTCAAAGCAATCTTTGTGTTTTGTGAATCTTTCATTGTTGTGACAGGTTATTTACATACAAGTGTTCACTGGGTTATGTGAGGTTGTACTCTACAACTTTAACATGGTATCAGAGCTTCAGACCTGAGGATTTTTTGCTCTTCAAATTGGGAGATTCTACCTATAGCAGGTCTTATGTGCAATTTGGGTTGATTTGGACCTCACCATTGAGTCTGTCACGTGTCAAATAGTTAAGATTGACCTTTTGTTTGTCAATTTTTTATTCACGGGGCCAGATTTGTGAGGGTTTGAAAATTCAATTTTTTTTGTGATCCAGGGGGGCACCTTTTTTTTGGAGCAAATTGGGCAAAAAAGGACATCACGGATGGTTTTCGGAGGTCGATTCCATGAATTTTGATATGTAATTTACCTATTTTCGATGACAGGGGCATCTGAGACATGATTTTTTATTGGCACGTTTTTCGAGACTTGAAAATCCATACGGCCGTCCCTACACCTACATCAGAATTTTTTTTTTTTTAAATCAACTGGTAAAAAATAAAAATAAAAATTAATTGCTAGTTCATAATTTTTTTTTGTTAAAATTTTTTAAAAATCAAGTTGGTGCATGTTAAAAGATTTTTTTTAATTAAAAAAAAATAGTCAACCCTTTGCAGCAAAAGTACATTGCACCAATGCTGACATCAGCATGACATCATGCTGACATCAGCAATACAGACTGCACAATGGCCCCCTTTGAACCCTCTTTGTGCCCTGCAAGAGGTGTTTTTCTTCTTTTGGTCATAACTTGGGCATACGGTATCATTTTTTGGCAAACGAGATATCGTTGGAAAGCTAATTTCGTCTACCTTCCAGATTTGTGGGTTTCACCACCTGGCTTTTTTTTTTTTTTGGTACATTCTAAAACCATTTGAATTCAGAGGTGTTGTTTTCAGTCCTGAGCTCGTATCTTTTCACCGGTTTCTCTGTTTTTTCGCAATTCCAGCGGCATTGGGACAGTGTTTCAAAACTCTTCACAACCATCCATGCACTTTTTCCAGACTTTACTCCAGGTACATTTTATTCAGTTTTTTGTGTTTTCACACTCTGGTGAATTACTTGGACATATGACGTCATGGAAATTTCTCGTTTGCGTGGGATGACTTGTTTTTTTGTTGTTTTTCATGTATTTCCAGTCTTATGTCTTTTTTTTGACATTCTAAGCTTTCATTGTAAGCACTTATTATTTTGTAATCGCACTAAGATAAAGTGCCTCTATATTGCACATCAGTTTTGTGTCTTATTGTACTCACACCATGATATAAAGTGTCATAGGGGTTTGATGTTTGTCTTTGTTTGCCTTCATACCTTTCTCATGCATGTGTGCCTTGGTTTGCACACCCTTTGTATTTGCTTGTACTTTCATGTTTGCACAGTCAGATGTTCTTGGTTCTTCTTCATGCACTACATTATGGCTTTTAGATTCAGTATACCTATCATACCTCTCCCTTGTCAGCATTATGGGGGGTTTCTACTATTGGTGCTAATGCTTCTTTGGTTTCGTATTGGAATGAGCTATGTATTCAGTATTTATTCCTATGTACTAGGCAGATGCAGTAGCTGGTTACCCATGCATTTCGGTGAGATGGAATACTTGCCATATGGACACTCTTTCATTCCTATTTTCTGTAGGCGACATTCCACTTTTTCATTTGATCAATTCTTCAGTTTGTTGGTACTCGTGTCATTTGTATCTTCGGATTCCAGATGTTTTGCCTGTGTTTGCCATCTGATTTGGATTCGAGTAGTGTCATTGAGGTCACTCATGCAGATTCATGTCTTCTTGATCATGATCATCTTTTGTTTCAGAGGAGGTTCTTATTTCAGCATCATAGCAGTCATTCTATGATAGTGTTTGCAGCTTCTTCATGCTTTAGTGATTCTTCATGCTCGTCTTTTGTTCCTATCTTTTGGAACACTCTTGTTTGGAGGCTTCTTAGTCCTTCATTTGAGCTTTCATCTCTTCTTGGAGAGGAGTTTTGTTCCCATGGGATTTTCTCTTTTTTTCTCCATTTTACAGAGATTTCATTGTACTTGGGTACCTCATCAGGCCTTGTTGTCGAGACCCATTTTTCGGCTTTCATGCATCTAGTCCTTAGTTGTTTTTTAGCTTTACCCTATCTTCATGCATTTCGGTGAGACGGAATACTTGCCATATGGACACTCTTTCATTCCTATTTTCTGTAGGCGACATTCCACTTTTTCATTTGATCGGTTCTTCAGTTTGTTGGTACTCGTGTCATTTGTATCTTCGGATTCCAGATGTTTTGCTTGTGTTTGCCATCTGATTTGGATTCGAGTAGTGTCATTGAGGTCACTCATGCAGATTCATGTCTTCTTGATCATGATCATCTTTTGTTTCAGAGGAGGTTCTTATTTCAGCATCATAGCAGTCATTCTATGATAGTGTTTGCAGCTTCTTCATGCTTTAGTGATTCTTCATGCTCGTCTTTTGTTCCTATCTTTTGGAACATTCTTGTTTGGAGGCTTCTTAGTCCTTCATTTGAGCTTTCATCTCTTCTTGGAGAGGAGTTTTGTTCCCATGGGATTTTCTCTTTTTTTCTCCATTTTACAGAGATTTCATTGTACTTGGGTACCTCATCAGGCCTTGTTGTCGAGACCCATTTTTCGGCTTTCATGCATCTAGTCCTTAGTTGTTTTTTAGCTTTACCCTATCTTCATCTTAAGGGGGGGTGTTAGAGTAAAGGTATTAGTTTACTTGATTAATCAAATCATATTGATATAATAATTAAATCACCTTTTCTCTATTTCACTTAAGCTAAATTTAGGAAGCTAAACTTAGGAATATTAATAATTAATTAATTATTAATTATTAATTGCTTTTAAGGTTTATGTTTTTAGGTTTTGATCTCCTTTTATAAGGATTGATCCCTTTGTATTCCTTAACCAATCTGATTATCATTATTGCATTCTTTTTCTCTAGGTTTTCAAAGCAATCTTTGTGTTTTGTGAATTTTCCATTGTTGTGACAGGTTATTTGAATACATGTGTTCACTAGGTTTTGTGAGGTTGTATTTCACAACTTTAACATGAACATTAAATGGGTGTGTAGTTGATAATAAAAAAGACAACTTTGTATAGAAAATCTAAATTGAATTTCAAAGTTAATGATATATCCTCTTTACCATCTCAATTTAATATTTGATAATTTGATAGTTTGAATGATTATAAAATTTACTTAGAAGTCTACTTTAGTATTGAAAGGTATTTTCTTTGTAGAATTCCCATAGGACCTTAAATTATGAATGCTTAAATAATTTCTATATCCTTCGCACATGTTTTATTTGTTGTCAAATCTCATAAATTATATAGCCTCAAAAATATCATTCACAATTGTGAGATTTTGCCAAGATCAAGAGGCAATGGAAAGCACAAATAAGAGAGAACAAAATAGATGATAGAAATAAACTGTATTCTATCAAGATGAAAAATATGATCAACTGGATCATTAAGCATTCGTTACATACAATGAATATGAGCCTTCTTATATAGGCAAGGCTATATGGATATGTGAGCACACAAACATGACATGTGGCTCAATAAGAAATAACATAAAAGGTGGAAATTCTCCTACACACACTATCCCAATGTGGCACAAACACCCAAGTGTCTCATACCCAAACTATTATAAAATGCATTTACTAAGTAAACTTAAGTAAGGTGTAATAATATCCATGATGAATAATTATTTACACCAACACCCCCCCTTAAGTGCAACTTAGGGGAATGCACTTAAGTCTACAATGCAACTAAGTAATGCAAGATAGGTCCCGGCTACAAGGCCATGTTAGGTACCCATGAACAAATGCAAATGCATGAAAACCAATGCAATGAAAATCTCTCACAAAGTGGGGAAAGAGAGAAAAACCCAATGGGAAAAAACCCTCCCCCAAAAGAGAGATGATGAAACCACACAATGCTCTCAATGATGTATGAGAAGAACAAAACTATGTCCCCCCCATAAGAGAGAAGAAGAGACCATGAAGCCCCCCCTCAATGTCAAATCTTCTGCAAAGATGGTCCAATGATGATGACCAAAATACCTCCCCATAAGGAAGAAAGAGAGCCAATGTTGCACCAATAATGTCAAAGTGTGACAAAACTAGGTACCAAGTCGATGACGATGAATCACTCGTTGCAACAAAATGAAGATCAGGCATGGAGACAACCTATTGTGAGCATCATCTGGATACTCAGAAATAGCAGAAATACTGGTACAATCCAAGTCTAATGGGAGCCATGCACAGATGTGTACAATCTAAGTCTCAACTGGAGCCATGCACCAAGTCTCACAAGATATTCCTAATCTACATGTACAAGAGGATTACATCAAATATGACAAGATACAAAGAGGTGTGGCACTTTATGATAGTGCTAGTACAACATTGCTCATGCAAGAGCATACAACATGATAGTGCAAATCTAGAAACATGAAGATGATGCCACCAAGAAGCCATGTAGAATATTGCAGAAAAAGATGCATCCGATTGGGATGTGACCAAGAGATATAAAGGAGCAAATCAACCCCCCCCCCCCTTGACTGTCGGTTGGAAGCACTGCAAGACAGGTGTGAAGTGACAAAAAAAAGTGTTCCCAATTTGACTTATTAAATGATGTTTGTGTTTTTAAAAGATTTTAAAAATCTAAATAAAAACAATTATTATGCCCATACAAAAAAAACTTTATTAAAAAAATAAAGAAAAAAAAGCAAAAAAGGCGATAGTTTCAAAAAAATGAAATGAATAAAAAAACTTTAATAACAATTTATTAAAGACAAAAAAAACTTCATACAAAAAGTTTTTTTTTTTATTATTAAAAAAAAACTTATTTAAAAAAAATAAGAAAAAAGGAATTTTTTTTTTTATTTATTTAAAAAAAATTAAAAATCAAAAAAACAAAATTATTACCCCCCCCACACGGGGAGGGGCTCGCAGGGTACTGTGGGACCACCGCAGGTACACTGTGGGGCCGCAGTGCCTGCGATCACCCGCAAGTACACTGCGGGGCCGCAGGTACCCTGCGATTACCCGTAGTGCCTGCGGTACCCACAGGTACACCTGCGAGGCCACAGGTACCCTGTGGTACCCGCAAGTGGCTTGCGGGCCAAAAAAAAAACCCCCCAAATTTTTTTCGGATTTTTTTTTAATTAAATGAAAACAAAAAAAGCCCCCCTTTTTTAAAACAAAATTTCAATTTTTATTATTTTTTTTATTTACCAAAAATAATTAAAAAATGGAAAAAATAAAAAAAATATTTTCAAACTTGTACCTACAAGTCCATACGACGGGCTAAGAGGGGAGATTTTTTCAACTCGGGGTGACGGAGACCGAATTTGATGAATTGACAGTCGATCTTGGGGTGTTTGGGCCTTCTGAGCGCAATAGCGATGACGGATTTGACCAAAAATGCTCCAAATTTGCAGATCACTGCCAGGACAAGTCACCACCCTCCACCTTCAAATGGCTCTAGATTTGGCCTCGGATGTCAGATTTGGATGAAATAAAAGGCAATTCTTACTTTCTCGAACCTCCTCAATCCAATGATGACCTCAGATCTGACCCAACAAGCTCCAATAATAACCTACAATAGAAAGCTCCAAAATGCAAACCCCAAAATTCTCTCAATTGGCAAACCAATGGCACTCTAATGGCTCTAATACCATGTGAGATTTTTCCAAGATCAAGAGGCAATGGAAAGCACAAATAAGAGAGAACAAAATAGATGATAGAAATAAACTGTATTCTATCAAGATGAAAAATATGATCAACTAGATCATTAAGCATTCGTTACATACAATGAATATGAGCCTTCTTATATAGGCAAGGCTATATGGATATGTGAGCACACAAACATGACATGTGGCTCAATAAGAAACAAGGGTAGGTAGGAAATAGGTGTGGGTAGGTAGGAGAAACAATATAATATTCCACATGAGGTGGATCACCCACTGAATGTGGAGTGTAACAACAAGATCACACCATAAAAGGTGGAAATTCTCCTACACACACTATCCCAATGTGGCACAAACACCCAAGTGTCTCATACCCAAACTATTATAAAATGTATTTACTAAGTAAACTTAAGTAAGGTGTAATAATATCCATGATGAATAATTATTTACACCAACAACAATTTATGTTATAATTGATTATTTACTACTTATAGTTGGTGGGTAAATAAGTCAAAGAACATTCTTTATACTCAAATGATTAGTTCTATCACCTTGCCTTGTATTCATTAATATTATTTGCCCATCATTTCAATAATCCATTGTCACATCCCTTGGTTTCCCTTTGACCACTAGCTTTCATCTAACCACTTTCCCTACGAGTTAGTGCACCAAGATGGGGAACCAAAAAGTTGCCATTTTTTTTGCCCAAACGAAGCCATTTGGTGTGCACCAAATCATGTCCTCACCATATTTGGCATGTTGAACCTAAGATTTGGTCATGTCAAACCTATTTGGCGTGCGCCAAATAAGGAAAGCACCAAATTTAGCGCTAGCCAAATGGAAATGCATTTTGAAAAGTGCATTTCCATTTTGCTAGTGCCAAATTGGGTGCTTGTCAAATGGAAATACATTTTTGAAAAGTGCATTTACATTTTGCTAGCACCAAATTTGGCGCTAGCCAAATGTCTAGCATTGGAAAATTGTCTTTGTCTTTCACTCTCTCTCTCCTAACAAGAATGTATACATGAAATATAACATTTGAATATACGTCACATTTCAATATGTCTTTTTCCTTTTGGAAATGTGACTTATACTTTATGTTATATTTGTATAGTATGAAAATGGAATTGGGTAGTTTTAGGACCTAATCCCACTTCCATTCAAACATTGAAATACGAAAGCACCTAAAGGAGGGTTGTAGCTAATCTAGCTCCAAAAATACCATGATTTTTACATACCATGAGGGTAAGTCAAAAATTACAGATCCCAGTCATGCTTGGCAGAACTAGCTGCGTCTTTTATTTTCCAGTTGTGTGTATAACACGAAGGTTAGTCAGTTGTTTTGGAGCTAGATTAGTCATGTCCCCTAAAGGAGTAATCCTATTTGAATAACTCTTGTGAAAGTGAGTCAAGGGATACTTCTAAGGTTTATATTCCTTCATTGCTATGAAAGGGAATGTGCAAAATATGAGAGGAGTGAAACTATGGAAAGAAGATGAATACAAGTGACTAAAATAATAAAAAAACATACTAATAATCAACAAAACTAAGACAAGAAGTAATGATCTGAGGACATAATTCTGATGTGCACTTGTTATAAAATAACTAAGATGGAATTGGTACTACTAGGGTGTTGTACGCCCTAGTCTAAGGAGCAGTGATGATATGCAAACTGAGAACCTATTTTCTAGGATTTTTTGGACTAGGAGGACCACTTGGCATGGAGTGCCTTAGTCCTAAAGGACTAGGGCATGGGGCACCTTGGTCCTTGAAATCCAGGTCCAAATTCTAATAATGGTTTTGTGCTTTCTTGCTGAGATCTCTCGAAAAATTACCTGCTTTGATGGAAACCTATAACTATACCAACAATCTAAAAAATGATGTGTTTGTGGCTATATAGGGTTTTGTCTCAGTCAAACCCCTTTTTTTTGGTGATTTCCACCTCCACAAATAGCCAATGTTGTACTAAAAATGTGTGTGCCCTAAAATCATGTGTTTGCAAGGTTCCTATGAGCTAAATGCAAACTAGAGTTCTACCCTACATTCTGAGAAAAAACCTAAGATGAGTGTAATGTGAATGCTTCAAATCACAAATGCAATGCAAATCTAAAGCAATAATGTAAATATGAGATCTAATATGATGTAGATATGAAGCTCAATATAGAGACATGAAAACAACATGAAATCATACCAAATCCTACAGAAGAGGTACAAGCCAATCAATAGTCTATGATTTCCTTATCATTCTTCAATATCTCCTAAAGCTTCCATAATTGATGAAATTGTTGCTAAAGACTTGATTGATGGATGAATTTACTAATTTGAGACTTTACACAAAGCTTCCCTTTCACTTCACAAGGATCTCCTTTCAAATTGCTATATTAGGATCCTCAAATGAGGGAAAGAAAGTCTTTATATAGAAACCCTAATTTTAAATTTGATAAAAGGTCAACTTAGAATTGATAAAAAATGACACCAAGTAGGATTTGAACAATATAAGACTGCCAAATTAAGCTCCCAAAATTTGGGGAAAGAAGTTCGGGACCAAGTAGTATACTACCTAGTCAAGCCAAAATATTTTTGATTTTCTAGGGATGCAAGATGTTATGATTCTAAAGTTAAATCCATCTCAGTGGATCAATCCAAGATGTGTAGATATGTGAAAATGTCCCTTGAAGATTGAATTTAGGACTTTATTAGGATCAAATCAAGATAAAATAAAAAGGGGCGCACCTAGGGTTAAAGGTCCAATTTTATGATATGTGAATTGATAAGAGAGGACTTTAGATTTAATTAAATTAATAATTAAATACCTAAATAATTCCTATAATGCAAGATACAATGGGACACACTAAGGCAAGTGCTAAACTAGGTGTGGAATTGGACAACCTTAATTTAGGGTATACAATTTACGATGCTACAATATTTCATGTATATATTGGCAAGATGTTTGAGAGTGGTTTCAAATCTCTAAGAGTTATAATGTAGATTCTAGGTGTTAGACAATCATTTAAATTTTTCAGATAGTCAAATTTTAGTAACTAGCATGCTTCTATCAACATTCTCTCACTCTCTCCATGCCACTATCTTTATCTCCCCCAAACTCTAAACCTATAGATATCTCTCTATTACTCTTCCTCTACCAAATTCTACCTCTCTCTATCTCACTCTCTTATCTAAACCCTAATCTCTAACACTACCTCTTTACATCTCTTTCCTACCCTTCACTCTCTACTATATGCTCTATCTCTCTACCTTTATTTCTCTAGGTCCCTCCCACCTTCCTCCCTTTGTACCTTACCTTCAATCCTTACCCCCATCTCTATCCCTTCCCCCTCACTCTCTCTTCTTCTCTCTCCCCTATCTCTTTCCATTCTCTTGATCACTACTTCTCCCTCCCACCCTCTATCTCTCCCCATACCTAGGTTTCTCCTTCCCTCTAACTTTACCTCTCTACCTCTCCATCCCTGTCTCATTACCCACCTCTCTCCCCATCTATCTCTCTCATCTTTATCTTTCTCCTAGTTCTCTCACCCTCTCTATTTATTTACCTCCCTCTCTATATCTCTCCCTATCTCCTTACCCATCTTTCTCTCTTTGTGAACATATCTCTCTCCCTCACCTCTCCAAATCTCCCTTCTCTAGGTATCTCCTACCCTCTCTCCTTCTCTACCTTGCCTTCCCTCCTTACCCCCATCTCTATTCCTACCTCCCTTCCTCTATCTTCCCTCTCCCTCTCCCTCCTCATCCCTATGTCTCTCCCTCCCTCCATATATACATCTCCCTCCCTATCCCATTACTCACCTCTATCCCCTTCATCTCTCTCACCTCTATCTCTCTCCTTAGGTCTCTCACCCCTCTCTCCTTAGGCTCTAGGTAACTCACCTCTAGACAGAGAGAGACCAAGTGAGACAGAGGGAGGGAAAGAGAGGGAGAGACCTAGGAGAGAGAGAGAAGGGAGGGGATAAGGGAAATATCTCGGGGGAGACCAAAGAGAGAGAGAGAGAGAGGGGGGGGGGTTGATGGAAAGAGAGGGAGAGATTGGAGAGAGAGGAAGGGAATCTAAAACGAGAGGGAGAGATTAGATAGAGAGAAAGTGAGAGAGATGGAGGGAGGAAATGAGGTTGATGGAGAGAGAGAGAGAGAGAGAGAGAGAGAGAGAGAGAGAGAGAGAGAGAGAGAGAGATCTTAAGTGAGAGGAAAGGATGGAAAGAGAGTAAGAGACCAAAGAGAAAAATCCCAAGTTAGAGAGGGATGGATTGAGGGAGGGGTTGAGGGAAAAAGAGGGAGAGAGATAGAGAGGGAGAGAGAGAGGTTGATGGAAAGAGACTGAAGAGAGAGCCCAAGTGAGAGAGAGAGAGAGAGAGAGAGAGAGAGAGAGAGAGAGAGAGAGAGAGAGAGAGAGAGAGACCAAAGAGAGAATGTTGGTATAAGCATGTTGATATCTGAAATTATATGAATATTCTAAAAACTAGAATCTACATTATAACTTCTAGAGATCTAAAACCACTCTCAAACATTCTATCAATATATACATAAAATACAACTTAAAGTGTAAGAAAGGAAAAAGACATTAAAATATGATATACTTAAATATTATATTTTATGTATATATTGCACTAAAAAATGGAGAGAGGGAGAGAGAGATATTGAAAAATTGTTCATGCAATACATTTGGCATGTGCCAAACTTAAATAATGCATCTTTTGAATTTGGCGCATGCCAAATTTGGCGTGCACCATATTTGGCATGCACCAAAGTAACTTCCTTGGGAAAAACCAAACCTTAGGCTTGGTTTTTCCTTGGGTATCCAACCCAAAGGCTTGGATGTCCTTCTCAGGCATGAGATGTGTTTTTTTGCAAGCATGCAAAATTTTCTCACATTTTGGTTTGTGCTCTCCATTAGGTTTGCATGTGTTTCAATGCAAACAAAAATAAACACCATGATATTGTCAAGCTCTCTCTTAGCTATCCAGTCATATAATTATATTCACATTTTGATTATGCTAAGGTCTTCATTTCTAATTTCTTTTGTTAGTGTGCCTATTTTTTTTAAAAAACCAACATGTTGAATTTTGGGGATAGATTTTTATTCGTTCATCGAATTTTGAAACAAATTACATTTTTAGAAACTAGACTCAATTCTATACAATTTAAAAAGAAAAAAAAATGATTTTCAATTATTTTTCACAAATTTTAGGGGGGGAGCGCACTCAAATTTCTATTTTTTAGGATGTGTCCACTTTGGAAATTAGTAAAAAATAATATATTCATTAAAAAAATAAGCCAAAAAATATAGCATAAACTACATGGTGTTAGCTAATTTCTCAGTGGAGTGATTTTTAAACATTCCAATAAAAAAGTTGACATTTTAAGGGGAGCACACCAGGTGCTATGCTGTGTTTTTTTGAAAAAAAATAAGACCACTTAATGTGATCCCCCTTTTTGAAACCTTTAATATCCACCATTTTTTTTTTTAAATATTAGTTTAGAAAGTAGACTCGAAGCACTACAACTCTTGTTCTTGTCACATCTTCATATTTTGAGTGTAACTATCTTCATTTTCTCGTCAAAGTTCAAACTTTATTGATTTCAAAAGAAAAAAAAAGTGGCATCTTAAGACCCTTTTTGGTCCCCCATCTTTGTGCACTTACCCCTACACTATTTGTTAGGGATATATGCCAATTTTTATGATGTTAGATCATAATAGGAAATCATATTCCACATAGTTTCTACCAAGCTCATTTTCAAGGTACCTTATCCCTTCAACCAAGTTAACTCTTACCTCCACTATCCGACAACCTATCATGTGTAGTCTCTTCCTCACTATATATTTTAATCAAACATGAAGAGAATAAGATATGTGATGTGAATTACTTATATTTTGAGTAACCTAACCTGATTTCCTCCTTCCCTTATCCATTACAGGGTAAGATGTTTAGTTAGTTTAGTGAGATCCTAAATATATTTACAATCCAATGTTAAACTCATCCTTCCATTCTTGCCATCACACGTGTTATTTTTTTTCAACACACGTGTTTTACTAATTTCATATCACATAACCCAACATTTCAAACCTCCTTCTATGGTATATAACTTCCCTCCAAATTTCATCCTATACAAATGCTCTTACAAGAAACCTTTCCTTCCATTCATTATTGACCAACTCTCTTCTCCATTACTACTACACACCTCAAATTCCCACTTCATGTCTTATATTCAAACCTTAAATACCTCTTAATTCATCCTATGTTGAACCATTATCTCCTCCTAACCCCATCACATTAACCTCCAAAATTTAACCTATGTTTTTAACCCATCTTGATCCATCTTATTAATCTCTACTAGTCCATCCAATATTCTATTGTCCTTTCTATTCTCATCACATTACCCTTTCTTATTTTAACCTATGTTCCATTATCCCCTCCTGGTCTTGTTCCATCATATTCTCTTAATTCACTAGGTATATTCCATTATTACCTCATCCTATCCCATTAACCTTTGTTACTTCACCTTATGTTTTATGATCCCATCCTAGCCCATCCCACTATAAGAAAAAATGGTTTCTCAACATTGCAATAACAAATAGTTACTATTGATATTAGAGCATAAGGGTGCATGGGGTGTCCTCCCTATAGGGTTCAAAGGGCCTATCACGCTAGTGGGATATTTTGGGGCCATATGATCCAACATACATACATAAATATATACATATATATACATAATATAATTGTAAATTTGGACCATGAACATATGTATATGTATACATACATATACATATACATATACATATATATATATATACACACACACACACACATATGTATGTATATATACACACATATATATACACATATATACATATATATATATATACACACACACATACACACACATATATGTATGTATATATATATGTACATGCATGCGCGCACACACACACACATATACATACATACATATATACATACATACATATACATACATACATATATACATATATATACATATACATACATACATATATATACATATATACATACATTATATACATACATATATATATATACATACATATATACATACATATATATATACATACATATATATATATATATATATGTATGTATATATATATATATATGTGCGTGTGTATATATGTATGTATATATATACATATATATGTATGTATGTATATATATATGTATATATATATGTATATATATACATATATACATATATACATACATACATACATACATACATATACATACATACATATATATGTATATATATATATATGTATGTATGTATATGTATGTATGTATGTATGTATGTATATTATATATGTGTGTGTGTGTGTATGTATATATATATAAATATATGTATAAATAAATATGTTTAAATATATGTATATACATACATATATATACATATACATATACACATACATATATATACATAAACATATACATACATAAACACACATATATATATATATACACATATATATATGTACACATATATATATGTATACATGTATGTATGTATGTATATATATACATACATACATGTATATATATATGTATGTATGTATATATATACATGTATATATGTATGTATGTATATATATGTATGTATGCATGTATGTATATATATATACATATATATATGTATATACATATATATATATACATATATATATGTATATACATATATATATACATATATATATATGTATATGTACATACATATACATACATACATACATATATACATACGTACATATATATACATACATACATACATGTATACATACGTACATATATATACATACATACATATAAACATATTTATTTATATATAATGTATATATATGTATATATATATGTATATATATATGCATATGTATATGTATGTATGTATGCATATATATGTATATATACATATGTATGCATATATATGTACACACACACATATGGGTGTGTGCACCAAGATGGTGTGAAAAAAAGTGGACACACCCCCCCCAAAAAACTTGGAAAAACACAAAACGTGCACATGTTATTTGAAATTAAAAAATCCCTATATGTGTTTTGTCGCGTTTTGCCAAGCCTAACTGAAGCAAAATTGCATACGGGGTTTTTCTTATACTAAACATGTACGTGGTTTAGTTTTCAAAACCCCATACACATTTTTTTGTCAATAATTTTTTTTTTACTGTGGCCGCTGGGTCATTTTCACCCGCGGCCGCAAGAAAAAACACTTTAAGGGTTTCAAGCTAAACGATACGCGAACGAGGTTTTTAAAAATAAAACACACACACAATGGAAAGAGGTATGAGATCAAATTTTTTCATCTATTCTATGCATTTGATAAATTATATTTACAATTAGAATGTAAATTCATCGGTTTTTATTATTTTTTTATTTTTTGTTATGAATGCATATCAGATTCGAAAAATAATGCCCCCCAACAAGACACACCTCTTGAAAAATTAGAAGAGAACCCATAGGAGAACCCACAACCAAACCCTGAAGATACAAACCCTCCAACTCCTCCAGTAGACCATTCACAATCTACACAGGAGGATTTAATAAACCAGTTAATACAAAACACTACCAAAATAACTAGATTGGTGAATAGACTAAAGGCATCTGAGCATGAGAATCATGCATCCCTTGCCACAACCCTAGAATCATTGGCTAGTAGTGCCAATGAAGTTTCCAATCAAATTACAAAATGGGGAAGCTATAGGGATCAATGTTGTGCTTTTTATGCTAGTGGGTTGTCATTTAATGAAGTGAAAAAAAAACATAAGTAAAGCACAAATATGTGCTCTTTTTATTGATCCCAAAACAGGTGAGACCTTACCTCTTAATTTAAAGAGGTTTCCTATACACTGGTGTAGCCATTTGTAGATGAAAAATGCTTTTTGGGATAAGTGGTGGATGGTCTTTGACCAACCACCTTGTAATAATTTTGAGGTTCCATTATATTTTTTTAGGAAACTATATTGTGAGTTTATCCTCACTGAGTGACTGAACTATTTTAATATGAGAGAGTTCCAGGGTAGAGGTGGAGGCTCTTCCCAAGATAGACCTGGAGCTTGGAGAATACTAAACCCCCAAAGTTGCATCCCTCTAGCACCAAAACCTGTGGTCCATGTCACGATCCCAATAGCCCTAAAAGGGTTGATGGAGCTACAAACTATTCAAGTGACCACTGCATTGACCGATGTCATCATTCAACATGGCACACAGTTATCACACCCTCTTGGCCTAGAAGATGATCCAGTAGTTGAGCCATCTAGCCTTGGTGAGCCCATTCAGCATGTGTGTCCCAATTGTTCAGGTATATGCTCTGGGACGGATGTTGAGGCCAGTGCAGATGGTTCCACATCCCATCTATGTATAATTTGCGAGAGTAGATTTCAAGCTACCATTGTAGAGGATGTGGCACTGACTGATGATTTGATGGATATGGTGTATGGTGGTCACACACAGACATAGGTGTGTTGATTTGAATTGATAACATTTTATTTATGAGTCTCTTATAACTTTTAAATGTAAATGAATTTTCATTTATAGATTGATTTAAATTGATATAAACAATATGCATTTCAGGATGCAACATCGGGTGTTAATACACCATTTGATATTCCTCCCATACTTGTTGCAGTTGCAACTTCGATTCCTAGGTATAAATTTTGTAACATGTTAAAATAGAATAGTACCTTGAATTCAAAAATAAAAAATTATAAGATATACTAACTCTCTTTGATGTATATTTATTTTGCATTTCATAGGTGTTGTCAGGGGATCAAATGTCCTAGATTGATAATGTCATCCTCGTGGCCATCAATTTTGGCCTAGAAAGCTATGCAATATCATATTTTGCACACCTCTTTTTATGTATTCTTTTGATTGAATATGCAAGTCATTTAAATTTAGATTTGTTAAATTATATTTAATATTATCTACTGATATCTCTTGTTTTAATTTTGTTTCTTTTAGGGTACCCCACACGTGTCTAGGACACCTCTTCGACGAAAGAAATCCTCAAGGATGCCTAAACGTCAAAAGGTAATTGAACACATTTTTCATTGACACAATTGTTTGAAAAGGTTGAAATTGTCTTAATTGGAACTTGTAGATTGATTAGTCTTTTTGCCTCTTTTATATACAGCGGCAATTGGGATTTGTAGAACTGATGAATGCACATGATACGCCAGAGGATCAAGAGAGTGAAGAGGTATGTATCTCTACTTTATTTTCTTGATTTGATGATTATATTCACATGTACATGTGAACTTTAGATAAATTCTAATCTTATCATTTTTCATATAGGAAAAAGCCATAGCTGCTTCATCAGTGGTGAGCCCTCCCAAGTCTACTGGAGAAGCATCCTAGGCTCTGGTACACTTTTTTTCTATATATTTTAGATTTTTAGTGTTTTTGATCTATATATGTTTTTGATTAAGGGAAAAACAGGTTTTGAAGGGGACCCCAAAACCCTTTACAAAGGAGATTCTAAAAGAATTAGAATCAGCAAAAAACAAAAGAGAAGTTGTCTTAAAGATGAAGCATTAGATAAATAGACAATCAAAAGACAAGATGCTCCCATAGCCAGAGACAAGAACTAGCAACTAGCCAAAAGGCAACCCATCAAGAATTACCTTTAACTTTTCTCTTGTGGGAACGAAGAGTCATATGAAAAGAGGGTGAATAATGCTTAGCTTTCTTTCCTTGAATAGTGACCCAACCCTCCTCCACTTGTGCGGCCTTACTATGCCAATCAAGAGAACCACCCCCAACCTGAGAGGAAAAACCAGCAGGAGAAACACCCACCAACACATTGACAAAATCTCTCCCCACAGATGAGCCAATAACACCCAAGACATTGACATAGGGAGTGGATGCCTAGGGCCCATTCCCTTGAACAATAGGAGACTCAGACAGAGCCTTCGTCTAAAGCCCACAAAGCCCATTAGCACCAGCAACCCCAACATAAAGCTCCTGCACAACTGAAGAATCACACTGGGAATCTTGCACAACTGGAGAATCATGCTGGGAATCCTACACAACCAGAGAATCACATTGGGAATCCAACACAGCCTCCTAAGAAACCAAATGATGCTCAGATTTTTTATGAATAGTGTAGTGCTAAACTGACGCCCCTTTCAACCACGACACTACCAAAGATTTCTTCTCAGAGCCACAGTGAGAAGCCGCATGACCAATTTTGAAGCATATCCTATATCTAAAGGGGATCCCCTCATAGTCTAAAGGCTGAACCCACCCAACAACCCTTAGAAGTATTGAACGAAATCTCCGCAAGCAACCCTTTAGAAGTATCTATCTCAACCAAGATACGGGAAAAAGTGGAATGATAGATCTCATTAGAATCATTATCAACCATCAAAAAGTCCCCAAGCGCATCACCCACCTCCTCAAACAGAGGATCCACCCAAAAGTGAAGGCATAGATTAGGGAGCCGCACTCAGATTGGAATCTTGTTAAAAGTTTCCAAAGATGGATTGAAATTAGCATGCCATGGTTTAATCATCAATACAAATTTATCTTCCCAGCTAAAAAAATTATCACATAAAATCATTCTTCTATCATCTACATTCTCAAACTTAGCTATAAAAAATCCTTTACCCATAGGGTAAATATGTACCTTATCAGAAATGAGTGCCCCCCAATGCTCAAAAATCCAATCATGCAGATTAGGCAGACTAGGCCAAAAACCCTTGAACCTACAGATAACTCCATGAGAAGACAAGATAGAATCATTCAAATCTCTCTCTCTTAGACTCCTCAGACAACTTAATCGACATGGAGCACGAGATTGGGAAAAATCTCTCCCCAGGCCGTCTATGCAGCTTATGGCCAAGAGCGGAAATGGAAGGGCTAGAAAAAACAAACAACTATCTTTTCCCCTCCCCTGCAAGCCTCCAAAAAATTATGTGAACTGTACACAACATTACTCCCCTTGGAAGCCACAACAAACACAGTGCGATCACCGTCCGCTGCAGGCACAAAAGTGGCCACCCCATCGTGTGAGATTCCAATGGCAGTTGAACCAGTAGTAGTCGCACCATCTAGAGAAACCCTAGTGGCAGCAGAAGCATCGTGAGCGGGAAGCATCGTGAATAAGAACTTGTTTGATCTATATATGGTATTACCTTGTATTAATTGCATTTAACCTACAATACTTATCATTGTATTAATTGTGTTTAATCTTATCATTTTTCATATAGGAAATAGCCATAGTTGTTTCATCAATGGCGAGCCCTCCTAAGTCTACTGGAGAAGCATCTCAGGCTTCGGTACACTTTTGTTATATATATTGTAGATTTTTAGTGTTTTTGATCTATATATGTTATTACCTTGTATTAATCGTACTTACCCTACAATAGGCCCCTTCTTGGTTTGGGCATAACATGGATCCTCTCAAGTAACATTTTAAGAAGACTTCTAAGTCTGACAAGGCAAGGAAAGAAAAGACAACAAATCCCAGATCAGCGGATGAGGCAATCTACAATTCAATTGCAAAGAAATTATAGTTGAATGTATAGTTATGTTGATAATTATGAACTATTTTGTGCAAAAGGATTCTAACTTGGCTTTTGAATTGTAGTTGTGCAACCATCTACAGAGCCGCGTACTACATCAAAGAGGCTCCATTTTGATGATCCACCACAACTATAGGATCATATAGTGTTAGTTGTGGTCATCGAAGGACCAACACATCTAGATATAGTCTACATTTTTATTGTATATTGATATGGATATGGCATATGCCATATTTTTGTAAAACTTTAATTGACTTGGCATATATGCCTTTTTTTGTATACATACACAATTATTGTGCATTTTGATATATATAAATGTTGATATTCGATCCAATAATTGTATAGTGTGTTCATTATTGTGCATTTTGTTGATATTGATTTGATATTCAGTACATACACAATTTGTTCATTGTATTCATTATTGTGCATTTTGATATATATAAATATTTTTTATAATTGATATAGTTTACTATTTCTCAAACAAAGACATACAATTCATTATGTGAGCAATATATCCAAAGCGCTTAATGAAATAAGTCTAAATGACAACAAACAAGCTTACAAAATTGTAATAAAAGAGCCTCCAACACACAATCATTAAAATTTGTCTCTACCTAAAATAGCAGTTGCAAGCTAGGTATTGCCAAAACCAATGGCTTGCTAATCAATTACTTTAGCTAAACAAATGACTTTTGTTGAATTCTACCCCATATAAAAGACTTAACAATTGCTATCATGGAATATGAAGCATTGCAACTATGGAATATTATTTGATAATCTTTTCAAGATATTTAACTACCCTTGGAAAACTCCATGTCTCAATCACAATGAAAGTCTTTGATCACTTCAAAATAGCTTCCACTTTTACTAAATTCCTAACAATAGCTAGATCCTTGTCTGATAAATTTTAATCTCAGCTACTCCATAGACTTGGCTAATCTTTGATATCAAACTTAGACAACTATTCGGTGTATTTGGTGACTGCCCTTTTATAAAGTTAAATAAATATTTGCCTATATAATCAGCTATATGAATGTAAACAACAAAAATCTATTTCTTACAATCATGGGTTACAATGAAATAAGATGATTTGATAAGCTTTTTGATGTTCGCAATAGTCAAATTTGGGTTTTTGTCTTTTTTTTGTGTTGTTTGATCTAAATAAGGTCATTTGGGACCATTAATGATCATTTGGAGTCATTTGTGAAATTTTGGGGTCATTTGGATAAAATATGTAAAAGTTGCTATGTTGTTGTCAAAGTTGCTCAGTTGTTGTCAAGGTTGCAAGATAGGCTAAATTTGATTTTGTTCATTGTGGGCATGAACCAACAACACGAGAATGTCTGGGTGGGCAGGTTTATGGTAGGCATGCTCCTATTGTGCCTCCCAGCTCACTAGAACATCCAGAGCCATACCCTTCCGACATGATCTCTCAAGTGCCCTAAGTCCAAAAAATTGTCAAACTTTGATGGACTATTTCTTGCAATCCAGGATGCATATGATTGATTTGTTTGAACCTATAGGGTCATATGAGGCCCGTCTACAACAACCTATCTTGGTTTTTGAAGACTCAGAACCATTTTCACATGGTAGCATTTTTTCAGTTGGTGCAAAAATTGTCAGATGCATGCAATGCAAGGTTGCAAGATACTCTCTTACAGCCTTTGTATCCTCCTCTTTTCTATCATCTGCATGCATGAATGCTATGTGTACAAAAATAGAAACTTGTGTAGAATGGTAATACATAGATTGCACTTCATTTTGAGGTTGTAGTGTATAATTTTCAGTAAAATCAAAGATAGAGATAATGGTACGAAGAGGAAATGTGTCCTTGCATAGCTTGAATTGCTCATCTAACCACTAAGTTGTATGTGTATGCATTATGTACTCATAAACTAATTTCTCTTAAAACATTTTCATAAATTCATCTACACATATAGCGTTTTTCACTAACTCACATCTCTTCAATTCTTTTCCATCTTTAATCCCATATGTGACTATCTTGTATTTTCCAAAAGAAACTAGTTTCTTACCAATTTCATGTGTGCTCTCCAAATGTACACATCTTGGTAAATGTTGCAAATCACCACATGTAGCACAATAACCTTTTAGACACATCATCTTATAATAAATGCAACCATCATGTCTTTTACATAGCACACTTCAAATAAATTCTCTTGGTGACTTAGGAGGTGCTTGTATATTGCATTCCTGCAAAACATCGTTAGTGCAAAGTACAACATATATGACAATAAATATCATAGTGCATGGAAAATTCAATATGGATCCTAAAACAACACGTGGTGCATACATGATCAATATTAACATAAAAAGGTTTTTCCATTTCAAAAAATCTTTGAATAATTCTTATTTGAGGAAACTTTTGAAGGAATCTTTCATTAAATTTTGTTCGAGTCATATCCAAATAGTGTTTGGTATGTGGCTCATGATTTCTAGATCCAATTCGCCTTCTAACAACATCTCTTTGGTTGGGTGAAACCATTGTGTTGTCATGCCAAAAACATTCAATTAATTCTCTTAGTGCATCAACAACAACCTTGTCTTTGCGTGGTAGTCTACCTGAGAACGCCCAAAGAGAATTATTGTTAGGATCCTCTATTTTCTCCCACCTCTCTAATGCTTTATATAATGTTGTTCTACTTATGTTTAATGACTTTCCTATTTTTCTTATCAAAAGATCTTTTTTTATTTTCTTGCTCATTATGGTTGATGTAATAATACATCGAGAAACATTAGAATCTTTAGTACGTGATTTTGAACCAATAGCTTGATATGCATCAAATAGATTTCTCACAATAGTTCTTTCACTATTACTTTTTGATGATCTTAGGCCTAGAATTTTCATTTTCTCTCTAAAATTCAAATTTTTAATCATTTCAACAATTAATTGGCATCTTCTAGTTTGATATAAGTTTTCAAAATAGTGTTTCCATATTCTTTTAACCATTCTTCTACAAGTTTGTTTGTTTATTTTATTGGGCATTGGCTTCAAAATATTCTCATCGATGTCAATTAGATACTTAGGTTTCCTACGAGTAATTCTAGGAGGTGTTAACATAGGTGCATTGCATGCATTAGGTACATTCATCGAATCAAATTGAGTTGGTGTATGTTCCTCATTTGATTTATTATTCATTGTGGTCTCTTCTTCAATTGCATTAGGTTCATTTGGTAAATCAAATGTTGTTGGTGCATCTTTATCATTTGTTTCATTATTGATTGTGATTTCTTCTTCAATTGCATTAGGTTCATTTGGTACATCTAATTAAGATGTTGTGGATGGCATACCTTCTTGTCCCATTGTTCTTAGTTCACCTAATTTCTTCATACACTGCCTTTGTCTTTCCTTTTCAGCCTCCCATTGTTCGATTAATCCTCACTTGTTCGTTCCCATCGTTAATAATGATTTTCCTAAATAGAATCATTTTGCACTAACTAGAACAACAATTCAATCATATGAAATCATGCAAAATAAAATTTAACAAAATTTCCCTTACTTTGACATATAAAACTATCACAGAATCATGGTATCAATTGTAGTGGGGCCTTCAACGACTTCAAAAACTCCTTTTGCGGTTGTTGACTAGATAAAAATATGTGCAAGAAATGTGTACGGGTTATGTTTAGTTAACATGTATGCATAATTAGTCCCTAAAAATACCTCAACAGGGCAACGTTCATAATTACCATAACCCGTATATGTTTTTTGTGTTGAAAAACCCGTATGCAATTTTTTATGTTAAAAACCATAGCCCCACAAGGCTGTGGGCCCCCCTCCCCAAATCCCTTGCAAGAGTGCGGTGGTTACCACACTCCCACAAGGGATTTGGGGAGGGCGCAACCCATCCCTGCGAGGTGGCCCTCAGCCTTGCGGGGTTGCAACAAGCGCCCCGCAGCCCCGCAGGGTTGTGGGACCCCCTCCCCAAATCCCTTGCGGGAGTGTGGTGGTTACAACACTCCCGCAAGGATTTGGGGAGGGGGGCCCTCAGCCTTGTGTGGCTGCGGGGTCCCTACTTCCTTTTTTTAAAATAAAATTAAAATTCAATAATATAAATTAAATTAAAATTTAAAAATAATATAAAACTAAAATAATATTAAAATAAAAATATAAATTAAATTAAAACAATATAAAATAAATAAATAAAATTAAAAATTATTTAAATTAAAATAATATAAAATGGAGAGAGAGAGAGAGAGAGAGAGAGAGAGAGAGAGAGAGAGAGAGAGAGAGAGAGAGAGAGAGAGAGATGTGGTAAGGGAGTGAGGGAGAGGGAGAGAGAGAGGATGGGAAAGGAAGGGATATAGAGGAGAGAGAGAGAGAGAGAGAGAGAGAGAGAGAGAGAGAGAGAGAGAGAGAGAGAGAGAGAGAGAGAGAGAGAGAGAGAGAGAGAGATGGGAAGGGAGGGAGAGTGAGAGGATGGGAAAGGAAGGGAGATAGAAGGGGGGAGGGAGGGAGGGAGGAAGAGAAAAAGAGAGAGGGTGAGAGAGAGAGAGGGATGATAAGGGGAGTGAGGAAGAGGGAGATAGAGAGAAAGAGTGGGGATAGGGAGGGAGGGAGAGGGAGAGGGAGAGTGAGAGGATGGGAAAGGAAGGGAGATAGAAGGAGGCAGGGAGAGAGAAAGAGTGCGGAGGGAGGGAGAGAAAAAAAGAGAGGGTGAGAGAGAGAGGGATGGTAAGGGGAGTGAGGGAGAGGGAGATAGAGAGAAAGAGTGGGGAGAGGGAGAGAGAGAGAGAGAGAGAGAGAGAGAGAGAGAGAGAGAGAGAGAGAGAGAGAGAGTAGATGGGAAAGGAAGGGAGATAGAGGGGGGAGGGAGGGAGGGAAGGAAGGATGGGGTATGGAGGAAGGGAGAGAGGGGGAGCATACTGATTTATTATTTTCATCCTTGAACTTGATGTTCGCTCTCAAGGGATGATCTTAACTTATTTTTGTAAGTAGTATTGGCACTACTTTTTATATTGTAATAACAGTTCATCTTGCCCCTTAGGACACCATATGAACCCTTACGACACATACGACCCCTTAGGACACCATATGACCCCTTAGGACACCATACAATGCCTTAGGATATCATATGGTCCTACTTGGGGTTGTATGGTGTGCTAAGGGATCTTATGGTGTCGTTAGGGGTCATGTGGGGTCCTAAGGGGTCACATGATGTTGTTAGGGGTCATGCGGGGTCCTAAGGGGTCACATGATGTCATTAGGGGTCATGTGGGGTCCGAATTGGGCCATTCATGTGTTACAACACCATATGACCCCTTAGGATATCATACATGGTCCTAATGGGTCTATGTTAATCTTAGAGGATCCGATTTATACTGAGAGGGGGGGTGAATCAGTATTAACAATAATTTGAAATCAAAAAATTGGACTCATAAAACTTTCACCAAATCAAATATAGACCAACACTAGAGTCATTTACGAGTACCTGTATCTACTGATAAACATATGCTAAACTGATATATCAATGATGCACATTAAGTGCTCATTAACCATGCATAAAATAAAAGTAAATCAAACCATCACATCAAAAACATTCACCATATGAACACCATGATTTTCACGTGGAAACCCAAATAGGGAAAAACCACGGTGGGAATTGGTACCCAAAAATATTTTGCACTCTTTTGGAATGCGCCCTGTTAGGAGCCAAGCTCGATTAGAAGCTTACAATGATGCCTTGTTAGGAGAAGACCCTGTTAGGAGTCACCTGGTTAAAGGATTTACCTCAGCCCTGTTAGGAGCTTTGATCTATTAGGATCAACCTCACAAGAGGATTTAGAACTCAGATATTGAGTCAACCTGTTAGGGGATTTTACAATGTGAGGCCTGTTAGGACCTACCCGGTTAAGGGATTTTAGCTACTATAATTATTAGAAAACAACAATGAATGATCTATGTATAGCACTCAACTTCTTGCTTGATCAGATCCAATTAAGTTCTAAGTTTGCATCACTCTGGAAGATCTTCTCACACACCCTGGTTCAGCTTCACATAATTCTCAAAATCACCAACACTTCAAAACATCAACCTTACCGACATAAATAACCTTTACAACTAGGTTGACATCAAAACCCTAAGACTTACTATATAGATCATCACAAATATTTACAACTCATTACAGATCATCATATGGATCATTACAATCAATTACAAATTAATATCAGTCATTGAATGATCATAAATTGTCACAGCAAGTCGATCTGGTACAAAGTCAAACCCTTAGTTCATTCCACTAAGCACTTTGCACATTCCCAAGAAATTTTCTCTTCAAACGTGCCAAAACATCTTTCAAACACATCATGCGGATTGTGTCGCATTATTATCAACATGTGAACTTGATGTAGATCACTGCCAAACCAAAAATCATTACTGGTCAAGAGAATTCTTTACCGGTCCTTAAATCCTTCTTAAACCTTAGCAAAAACTCAACAAAAATTATAAACATAACTTTCAGTTGTCACAACATGATGTGGTTCCGGTTAGATACATGTTACAATGATAGAAACTTACATTCAAAACCATAAAGCCTTAATCATCACCAATCACCAGATACAATCAGAATATTTCCTCGTTTACCGGTTAAGGTCCTAATTCTAAGTTTCTTGATTCTTTACTAGTAAGCCCTCTCCAATAGACCAAAAGATTTAGATGACATAATACAACATAAGTAAACATCAGTAGACATGAATAAACATTAGTTTCCATCAATGACAATATAAATAACTGATCAAAGTCATCCATCATGCAATCTCAATCTCTTCATCACAATATCATCTCAAACAATATTGTACCAATTTAGTCATCATTCTCCATATGTATCAGTTATGCCAAACATGCCAACAATCCCCCCCTTTAGCATTGATGGCAACACTAAACATCAATATACTCAACTCATACTGTTTCACTCTGTTATGGACCTTTTCTGCAACTCTTCTCTTCTCTGCTGCACCTCACTTTATCTTCAAATACACATCTTCTCCTCTTGATCATATGTATTCTCTTATGAATAATCATATTTCTTCTCCCCCTTTGACATCAATGCCAAAGGTGCATAAGCATCACAAAACATCAAATCTGTTGTTGTTGTTGTTGTTGTCTTCAACATGTCTGCAAACTCATCTAAGTTGCTCCCCTTGCAGAGTAGCCTGCATCTCATCAATACAAAGTGAAAAACAGTCATGAAGCCCACTAGATTGATGCATCCTACATTCTAGTTCTTTTTGAGTAGGGGTTTGATCCCTAATTTACCTTTGAGATACTCAAAGGTTGTCTTTGACAATGTTTTTGTGAAAATGTCTGCTAGTTGCTCTTTGCTTGTCACATACTCCATTCCGACTTGTTTTTCCTATACTCTTTCCCTTAGAAAATGATATTTCAATTCTAAGTGCTTTGTTATTGCATCTAACACAAGATTTTTTGAAATATTAATTGCACTAGTATTATCATAGTAAATATTTATCGATCCAGACATATAAAATCTGAATCCTTCAAGCACATGTCTCATCCATATTGCCTGCGTGCAATTCATTGATGTTGCAACATACTCTACCTTTTCTATTGACTGAGAAACACAAGTTTTCTTCTTACTTGTCCAAGCAACCAATCTGCCTCCAAGAAGAAAATCTCCACCGGTAGTGCTTTTCTGACCATCAACATTGTCTACCCAATCTGCATCAGTAAACACATTCACAGAAAAATTTCCTTTATAAGGATACCATAAACCATAATCTATTGTGCCTTTCAGGTACCAGAATATCCTTTTCACCACCACCAAGTGAGTTTCCTTGGGATCCTTTTGAAATCTAGAAACCCATCAAACAACATGTGCAATATCTGGCTTGCTATGAATGACATAATACAATTTACCAATCATAGGCTTGTATTATTTGTCATCAACAGATGGTGAATAATCTTGTTTAGACAACTTGCAACCTATCACCATTAGAGTACCAATCGGTTTACAATCCTCCATGCCAAATATTTTCAACACCTCTTTGACATACTTACTCTAATAGATAAAAATTCCACCATCCAATTGTTGGACCTGCAACCCAATGAAAAATTTAATTTCACCAATAAGAGACATCTCAAATTCCTTTTTCATCTCCTCAGCAAAATCCATTCATAATTCATCATTACCACCAAAAATTATGTCATCCACAAATACTTCAGCTATCAATACTTTCTCTCCATTAGTCTTTAGATATATGTTACTATCCTCACTGGTACGTTGGAATCCTATCTTGATCAGGTGTGAATGCAACCTTTCAAACCATTCTCGCAGTGCCTTCTTCAATCCATTTAGTGCCTTATGTAGTTTGCAAAGCATATCTTTGTCTTTAGACAAAACAAATCCATCCAGTTGTTCTATGTATACTTCTTCTTCAAGGATGCCATTAAGAAAAGTTGATTTAACATCCATCTGATAGACTTTAAATCCTTTAAATGCAGCATAAGTAAGTAGCATTCTTACTCCTTCCAATCTTGTCACAGGTGCAAAGGTTTCACCATAATCTTCTCCTTCTTCTTATGCATAGCCTTTGCAAACCAATCTTGCTTTATTTCTCACAACCTTGCTTTCTTCATTTAATTTTTTTCTAAAGACCAATTTACTTCCAATCACATTCTTGTCTTCTAGTTTGGGAACAAGTGTCCATGTCTTGTTCTTCTCTATCTGATCCAACTCCTCATTCATTGCATTAATCTAGTCATCATCCTTTAATGCCTTTCTTACTATTTTTGTCTCACTAGTAGAAACCAAACAAGAATTTTCTCTGATTTTCCTCCTTGTTTGTACTCCAACATTTTTATCTCCAATTATTTGTTCTTCTGAGTGATTTAGCCTAACATACCTTGGAATAACTGGTTCTGGTGTTGTGCTTCCTTCTTCATGTTCTTCATCATCTTCATCACTCTCTGCATTTACCAGTTGAGCACCTATTTCTGCAACATTTTGCTCATCAGTCTTCTGCACTTCCGGTTCTATAAACACAAGTATTTTTTCATCTTTCTCAGGCTCAGATCTGCTGGTCTCTCTAGGTTTCTCAGAGAGTTCATCTATCTTCACATCATTTAAATGACTTACTCTTTGTAGAGCAACAAAGAAAAATGCCTTCATCACACTTAGCATCAAAATTTTCAGTGTAATCATCTCTCTTAATTAATATTTACTCCCAAAATTTTTGAAATAACTTACACTAGGAGTCTTTCCATGCCATAATTCATAAGGTGTTTTGTTAATACCTTTTTTGACAAGTACTTGGTTCAAAGTATAAAAAACAATGTTGACTGCTTCTCTCCAAAACATCTTCAGTAGTTCACCTTGAATCATCATGGTTCTAGTAGCTTCAACAATTGTTCTATTCATTCTCTCTGCTATCCCATTTTGTTGTGGATTTCTAGGAGCTGACATTTGCCTCTTAATTCCCCGTTCATCATAGAACTTCACAAACTCATCAGAAGTAAATTCACCTCCCCGATCAGATCTCAAATATTTCAGATTCTTCCTGGTATCTTTCTTAACAAGAGCTTTAAATGCTTTAAACTTACTAAATGCCTCAAATTTTTCCTCTAGTCTACTTCTCAGTAGCAATCAATTCTCCATTATTTCCAAGAATCCTACACACTCCACTTTTGAATTCAAGTAGATATCCCTTATCATGAAGTTGTCCAACACTCAAGAGGTTATGTTTTAGTCCTTCAACCCAAAAGACATCATTTGCATTACTCTTCCCATTTAATTATATTGATCCTTTACCTTTAACCATGTAGGGAGAGTTATTACCAGATCTTACAACACCTCCATCAAACTCTTCAATGGATAAGAACTTACTTTTTTCATTGGTCATGTGGTGTGAGAAACCACTATCTATTATCCATTCATCATTGTTAACCATGTGAGACACAAAAGCCTTCTCATTAGTCAGATCCTCCTTCACAACAAAAAATACTATCTCCTTATTGTCATCTTCTTTCGATTCATCATCGGTCACACCTTCATCCACTGCAACATAACAATGTTTCTTGCCTTTTCCTTTGAATCTCCTAAACTTCTCTTTCTTATCAGTGTTAGTCCAATTAGCAACTGTGTCCAATTTTACTACAAGAGAAACACTTGAAAGGTAATTTACCTTTATATTTACTTGTTCTTCTAGGGAATATTTTAGCCAGTAATGCCTCAAGTTCCATTAGATGATCTTCATCATCACCATCACCTCTGCTACCATCATGACTAGACCTACAATCATGATTATGACAAACATATTTTCATTTCCTTGTTGATGTACCAGTTATAGAAGCCTTAAAAGCAATTTCAGAAGGTTTGGAAACACTGTTATCAAAACTGTTTAGTTCAAATGCAGTTAACTTTCCAATTAGAGAATCAACAATGACTTTATCTTTTGAAATGGATATCTGTTCTTGAATAGAAGACACTCTAATAGAATACTACGGCAAAAGAGTTCTAAGCATTTTACTAACAACAATATCTTCAATCTTACCTCCAACACTCTTTATACCACCTACAACTTCCTTAATCCTTTGTCCATATTGAGCTATGTTCTCACCATCAACCATTTTCATATCATCAAATTTTCTTCTCAAACTCTCTTCCTTTTCCCTTTGTACATGTTCATCTCCTCCATAAATTAAATTTAATTTCTCCCATACCTCATTTGCAGTTTCTAATCCATGAACATCAATATACTCAGAGTCAAATAAAGTACTTACAATTGCTTCAAGAGCCTAAATGTTTTCATGTTGTTCTTTGAGTTCATCCGGTGTCAAGGGACTAGTAGTAGGAGCAACATACTTGGTTATCACATGATTCCAATAGTGTGAACCCATTCCTTTAATGTAGATCTTCATCCAGTCACTCCATATCCGGTAGTTGTCCTTGGTAAACTTGGGACCCTCCTTCTTCATCATATTTCACATAATCTTTCCCTCAAGCTGTTAGGCTTTCTGCACACATAGGACCATCACTCTAATACCAATTGTTAATCTTAGAGGATTCGGTCAATACTGAGAGGGGGGAGTGAATCAGTATTAACAATAATTTGAAATCAGAAACTTAGACATAAAAATTTCACCAAATAAAATATAGATCAATAGTAGAGTCATTTACTAGTACCGGTATCTACTAATAAACATTTGCTAAACTGATATATCAATGATGCACATTAAGTGCTCATTAACCATGCATAAATTGAAAGTAAAGAAAACCATCACATCAAAAAAATTCACCATATGAACACCATGATTTTCACATGGAAACCCAAATAGGGAAAAACCACGGCGGGAATTGGCACCCATAAATATTTTGCACTCTTTCAGAATGCACCTTGTTAGGAGCCAAGCCTGGTTAGAAGCTTACAATGATGTCATGTTAGGAGAAGACCCTGTTAGGAGTCACCTGGTTAAGGGATTTACCTTGGCCTTATTATGAGATTTGATCTATTAGGATCAACCTCGCAAGAGGATTTAGAACTCAGATATTGAGTCACCCTGTTAGGTGATTTTGCAATGTGAGGCCTGTTAGGACCTACCTGGTTAAGGGATTTTAGCTGCTGAAATTGTTAGAGAAAAATAGTGAATGATCTATGTATAGAACTCAACTTCTTGCTTGATCAGATCCAATTAAGTTGTAAGTTTGCATCACTCTAGAAGATTTTCTCACACACCCTGGTTCAACTTCACACACTTCTCAAAATCACTGACACTTCAAAACTTCAACCTTATCGACATAAATAACCTTTACAACTAGGTCGACATAAAAAACCTAAGACTTACTACATAGATCATCACATATCTTTACAACTCATTACGAATCATCATATAGATTATTACAATCAATTACAAATCAATATCAGTCATTGAATGATCATAAATCGCCACAACAAGTCGTTCTGGTACAAAGTCAAACCCTTAGCTCACTCTACTAAGCACTTTGCACATTCCTAAGAAATTCGCTCTCCAAATGTGCCAAAACATCTTTCAAACACATCACATGGTTTGTGCCACACTATCATCAACATGTGAACTTGATGTAGATCACCGCCAAACCAAAAATCATTACCGGTCAAGAGAATTTTTACAGGTCCTTAAACCCTTCTTAAACCTTGACAAAAACTCAACATAAACTATAAACATAACTTCTGGTTGTCACAACATGATGCGGTTCCGATCATATACATGTTATAATGATAGAAACTTACATTCAAAACCACATACCCTCAATCATAACCAATCGCCAAATATAATCAAAATATTTCCTCGTTTACCGGTCAAGGTCCTAATTCTCAGTTTCTTGATTCTTTACTGGTAAGCCCTCTCCGGTAGACCAAAAGATTTAGATGACACAATACAACATAAGTAAACATCAGTAAACATGAATAAACATTAGTTTCCATCAATGACAACATAAATAACTGATCAAAGTGTTGGTGTAAATTATTCATCTTGGATATTATTACACTTACTTAAGTTTACTTAGGAAATGCATTTCATAGTAGTTTGGGTATGAGACACTTGGGTGTTTGTGCCACATTGGGATAGTGTGTGTAGGAGAAATTCCACCTTTTATGGTGTTGATCTTGTTGTTACACTCCACATTCAGTGGGTGATCCACCTCATGTGGACTATTATATTATTTCTCCTACCTACCCACACCTATTTCTTACCTACCCTTGTTTCTTATTGAGCCACATGTCATGTTTGTGTGCTCACATATCCCTAGCCTTGCCTATATAAGCAAGCTCATCTACATTGTATGTAATTTTGATATTATTGATCATTTTCTATTGATAAGAATACAACTTATTCTTGTCCTATATTGTGTCTCTATTTTGTACATTTCATTGAGCTCTTGATCTTGGCAAAATCTCACATGGTATCAGAGCCATTGGGGCTTCATTGATTCGTCTTGAAGAGGCATTATTGCGATGTCTAGAGGCAGATCTGAGGAGTAGCATCTTTTGGAGGCGTTCTAGACCAGATCCGACCTCGTCATTGCATTCAGGTGGCCATTTCCATGAATTTTGGTTATAAAGTCAGCCTATTTTGGTGAGAAAATTTTTTTTTGCCAATTTTACTATTATTGTATGAATTTCGAAATTTTTTTTATATTTTCCGAAAAATAAAAATAAAAATAAAAATTTCGTAAAAAAAAAAAAAATTTCAAAAAAAAAAATATTTTGGGGGTTCGAAGACCCCCCCCTAACCCGCAGGACTGCAGGGCTCCTCCAACACTGGTGGCTCCTCCTTCATCGCCCACTGGCAGCTCTCCCGCCGCAGCCGCAGTCCACAGCCTGTAGCTCAACCGGAAGCCAAAGTCGTCGCTCCCCCATGCGACACCGCTCAGCTCCCCCGCTATGGCACCGCCTAGCGCCGCCCGCAGCTCTTCGCGCTACAGTCTCTCGAGCCCGAAGCCTCGCCGACAGCTCCGCCACCACCCGTGTAGGCCCCTCTCCTTCGGCCCAGCCATCGTTGCCACCGCCATGCCGCTTCCAGTTGGCCCCTCCACCGTCGGCGGTCCTTCGCGTCGTGCCACCGGTCGCCGCCACCAGCGACCCACCTGCCACCACCGACCCTCCAGTGAGCCCTCCACTGTTGCTAGCTCCTCTACCACACAAACTCCGCAGGGAACCCGATGAATCCAAGCCCGCCACGTGGCAGGAGGCCACTGGCCTGTGGCCACCTCATCATCTAACACGTCATCCGCCTAGTCAGATTTTTGGCCAACCAGATCGCGCCACGTCAGCAGTCCGTACTGTACGGACGCCCAATCAGCAGGGAGGTGAAGTTTTCATGACAGTCATACGGCCATCAAATTTAACCCCACAGTTTGCTGACATCATCATTTTTCAAAATTTTGCAGGCCCCTCTCATTGAGCTTTTTGATTTTGCAGTTCAACTTCAAATGGCCATAACTTGCTCATTTTTGCTCCTTTTTGGTGCAATTTTTTTTGAAATAGGATAGAATTTCATGTACTTTCACATGGTGGAATTATTTTCTAATTTTGATGGACATATTTTTCATAATTCTCAGTTTTTGGTGACTGTACCTGTCTAATCCCCATTTCTGCAACTTCCAGGTCTCTGTTCGGGCTCATACGATCTCCTTTTCAAGTGCCATTTTTTTTGCAAGTGCATTATTTTTTGTCTACTCTCAGAATATGCTATCAGTTTGTAGTAATTGTGGGTAGAAATTGTAATTTCATCATATGGTCTTATTTGGCCAATTTGGCAATTGTATTGCATAGATCTATCTCTTATCTTTTTTTTTTGTAGTTCTCAGCCTATTGGGGCAGTTGTAAAACAAAATTAGAAGTCCACCTTTCCATTGTTTGCAAGTGGCCTATTGTACACGCACTACATATAAAGTGCCAAAATCATCATTTTTGGGGGGGTACTTTGATTGAGTGAATTTGGGGGGGTGTCTCTTGTGCTTTTGTGCTCTTGTATTCCTTCCTTTTTTCTGCTATGGGTTCTTCTAAGTTTCCTCTCTTAACTCCTCATAATTATGCTACTTGGAAAATTGATGCATGGAGTAAACTTATGGAAAAATGACTCACTCATTACATTGATGGAACTATTGTTGCTCCCGCTGATCCTAAGGTTGATCCAGTTGGTCACTTGGATTGGCTCACTAAAAATATCATGGAAATTGGTACCTTAAGAAAGTATGTATCAAAGGATCTCATTTTTCATATTGAGAAATGTACTCTAATCAAGGATGCTTGGCAAAAATTTCAAGACTTGTATGGTCAAGTTGATGAGATTAGGGGGTATCAAATTGATAGTGATCTCACCATGTTAGATCCCAAGAACTTTGATACTATACAAGATTATGTCACTAAGGCAAATGAGTTGAGGGCACAACTCAAAGATTGTGGCATTGATAAGAAGGATACTCAATTGATATTCAACTTGATAGGCAAGCTTCCACAAGAATATGCAACATTTGTTTCTAGTTTCCAAACCCATAGGATGACAATGGGTTCAAGCTACACAATGCCTACATTTGATGCTTTCAATGAAATGTTGATGATGGAACAAACTAAGTTGATAAGCATGGGCATTCTTAAGGCTTCTAAGTCTCAAGAATTAGTGGCAAATCAAGGGAACAAAGGAAATCAAGGAAAGGACAACTCAAACAAGAAGAAATGGCAATCAAAGCCTAAAGAAAAAGCACCATCTTCTCCACAACAAGGAGATTCATCCTCTTCCAAGAGAGATAATTCACCAAAGAGGGAGAGACCTACTTGTGCTTATTGTAAAAAGATTGGTCATGAGGAGCATCATTGCCATTCTAAGAAGATTGATGAGCTTACACATATCATCAAAAAGCATAACATTGATTTGCCTAAAGTCTACAAGAAGGATGATTCATCAACTTCCACTTCCTCACATTCAAAAGGAAAAGGGCAAGCATTCATGGCTTCTACAAGTGGGAAGACTCACTCTTTTGGAACAAGAAAAGGAAAAGCTCCATGTGCTACTATTAGTCATAATTCAGAGAGACGACTTCTAGATTCAGGGGCTTCTCATCATATGGCATCTTCGCAGTCTATGTTCTCTACATTTGAGCCTTGCACCATGCCACAGATTTTGATGAGCAATCATACATACATGGATGTGATTGGGAAAAGATCTATTGACATTGGGGATAACTCCTTCAATGATGTGTTGTGTGTACCCCACTTGACAAACAATCTCCTTTCTATCTATCAAATCACACATGGTGCAACTAAGAGAGTCATGGAGTTCACACCTGACTCAGTTTTCATTAGAGACTTGGAGACTAGAGCTATCATTGTGACTGGGGTGGTTGATCATGCATCTCGGTTATACTCCTTTTCAGATTTTGTTGATGATGATGATTTCACATTTGATGATTCTACACATGATGATCACACTTCTTGTGATGGTTTAGATTTTGAGGAGAACTTTGGGCACTTGAACATGGGGATTCTCACATGTGACCCCATTCTTGAGCCTTGTATTTCATCTCCTCATATTGATATCACATCACCTATTGCACCTGATGATGTGGATAGTGCGATAGTTTTGCCTTCATGTGAATCAGTGTAGTAGGATATTCATTGTCTTCCAGCTTCAGATTCATGGGATGATTACTTGACAGATATTGCAGGTTTGTTTGTGGAATCCTACATTGCAGATTTGGGAGACATCATTGATGACATTCATCTTCTCTTTGATGAAGGTGATCCTTCTTCGATTGTTGTGAGGGCACACTCTGACCCTCTTGTTCATTCTCTACATGATCATTCTTTCGAGGTTGACATGATTGTGGATACTTATGTACAATAGTTGGAGGAGGTTTCTTTATTTTTTGAGGAGACATGTGAGTCTTTGGGACATGTTCTACATCCATCTCCACTAGATCTTGGAGTGCCTTTTTCAGTAGTGTGGCACAGTTTACAACCTTTGGAGGGGGTATCTTTTAGCGTCGACATGGGGACACTTGAGCAGTTTTTAGAGATTTCTTTCATCATGAGTTTTCTTCATACATCTTCCCTTCATGATTGGGGAGACTTCATGGATACACCTTTGGTTTTGTTTCTTCCTAATGGGAGGAATGTTGTTCGACGTTTGTGGAGCAGTTTTTTCATACATAGAGCTTCTATCATTGGTGCAGATTCCACATTGAGGGGGGGCTTCCTAGCTTCTCTTCTTCTCTCATATGGGGGGGACTTTTTTCTCACATGGGGTTTTGTCCTTCACATTCTTCTATGAGAGTTCTCTTGTATGTTTTTCATCTCTCTTTTGGGGGAGGGTTTTTTCCCATTGGGTTTTTCTCTCTTTCCCCACTTTGTGAGAGTTTTCATTGCATTGGTTTGCATGCATTTGCATTTGTACATGGGTACCTAACATGGCCTAGTAGCTGGGACCCATCTTGCATTGCTTAGTTGCATTGTAGACTTAAGTGCATTTCCCTAAGTTGCACTTAAGGGGGGGTGTTGGTGTAAATAATTATTCATCTTGGATATTATTACACTTACTTAAGTTTACTTAGGAAATGCAGTTCATAGTAGTTTGGGTATGAGACACTTGGGTGTTTGTGCCACATTGGGATAGTGTGTGTAGGAGGAACTCCACTTTTTATGGTGTTGATCTTGTTGTTACACTCCACATTAAGTGGGTGATCCACCTCATGTGGACTATTATATTATTTCTCCTACCTACCCACACCTATTTCCTACCTACCCTTGTTTTTTATTGAGCCACATGTCATGTTTGTGTGCTTACATATCCTTAGCCTTGCCTATATAAGCAAGCTCATCTACATTGTATGTAATTTTGATATTATTGATCATTTTCTATTGATAAGAATACAACTTATTCTTGTCCTATATTGTGTCTCTATTTTGTACATTTCATTGAGCCCTTGATCTTGGCAAAATCTCACACAAAGTCATCCATCATGCATTCTCAATCTCTTCATCACATTATCATCTCAAACAGTCTTCTATCGGTTTAGTCATCATTCTCCATCTGTATCAATTATGTCAAACATGCCAATAGTCTGCACATGTGTTAGAACACCATATGGCCCCTTAGGACATCATACGACCCCTTAAGATATCATATGGTCCAAAGGGGTCATGTCATGTGCTAAGGGGTTGTATGATGTCGTTACGGGTCTTCAGGGTCCTAATGGGGCCACACATGTGTTAGAACACCATACGACCCCTTAGGACATCATATGGTCCTAAGGGGTCATGTGGTATGCTAAGGGGTCATATGGTGTCGTTAGGGGTCTTCTAGGGTCCTAATGGGTCTGTACATGTGTTCGAACATCACATGACCCCTTAGGACACCATATGACCCCTTAGGACATCATACGGTCCTAAGGGGTCATGTCATGTGCTAAGGGGTCATATGGTGTCATTAGGGGTCATGTGGAGTCCTAATGGTGCCACACATGTGTGACAAAACCATATGAGCCACTAGGACATCATATGAACCCTTAGGACATCATTTGCTCCTATGGGGTCATGTGGTGTGATAAGGGGTCACATGATGCCGTTAAGGGTCACGTGGGGTCCTAATTGGGCCACACATGTGTTAGAATGCCATATGACCCCTTAGGATATCATACATGGTGCTAAGGGGTCATATGGTGTCATTAGGGGTCATGTCGGGTCCTAATGGGGCCGCACATGTCTTAGAACATCATATGACCCCTTAGTACATCATACGACCCCTTAAGATATCATATGGTCCTAAGGGGTCATGTCATGTGTTAAGGGGTCGTATTGTGTCGTTATGGGTCTTTGGGGTCCTAATGGGGCCACACATATGTTAGAACACCATATGACCCCTTAAGACAATATACAACACCTTAGGATATCGTGTGGTCCTACTTGGGGTTGTATGGTGTGCTAAGGGATCTTATGGTGTCGTTAGGGGTCATGTGGGTTCCTAAGGGATCACATGATGTTGTTAGGGGTCATGTGGGGTCCTAATTTGGCCACGCATGTGTTACAACACCATATGACCCCTTAGGATATCATACATGGTCCTAAGGGGTCCTAATGGCTCTACACATCTGTTAGAACACCTTATGACCTCTTAGGACATCATACGACCCCTTAAGATATCATATGGTCCTAAGGGGTAATGTTGTGTGCTAAGGGGTTGTATGGCATTGTTACGAGTCTTTGGGGTCCTACTGGGGCCACACATTTGTTAGAACACCATATGACCCCTTAGGACACCATATGACCCCTTAGGACATCATATGGTCCTAAGGGGTCATGTGGTATGCTAGGGAGTCATATGGTCTCATTAGGGATCGTGTGGGGTCCTAATGGGTTTGCACACGTGTTAGAACACCATATGACCCCTTAGGACATCATATGATCCCTTAGGACATCATATGGTCCTAAGGGGTCATGTGGTGTGCTAAGGGGTCATATGGTGTTGTTGGGGATCATGTGGAGTCCTAATGGTACCACACATTTGTTACAACACCATATGAACCTCTAGGACACCATATGACCCATTAGGACATCATATGTTCCTAAGGGGTCATGTGGTGTGCTAAGGGGTCACATGATGTCGTTAAGGGTCACATGGGGTCTTAATTGGGCCACACATGTGTTACAACACCATATGACCCCTTACGACACCTTAGGATATCATACATCATCCTAAGGAGTCAAATGGTGTCATTGGGGGTCCTAATGGGGCTGCATATGTGTTAAAACATCATATGACCCCTTATGACATCACATGACCCCTTAAGATATCATATGGTCATAAGGGGTCATGTCGTGTACTAAGGGGTCGCATGGTGTCATTACAGGTTTTTTGAGGTGGGGCCACAAATGTGTTAGAACACCATATGACCCCTCAGAACACCGTACAACCCTTGAGGACATCATATGGTCCTAAGGGGTCATGTGGTATGCTAAGGGGTCATATGGTGTCGTTAGGGGTCTTGTGGGGTCCTAATGGGCCTGCACATGTGTTACGACACCATATGACCCCTTAGGACATCATACAACCCCTTAAGATATCTATGGTCCTAAGGGGTCATGTCATGTGCTAATGGATCATATGGTATTGTTACAGGTCTTCGGGGTCCTAATGGGGCCACACATGTGTTAGAACACCATATGACCCCTTAGGACAACATACGACCCCTTAGGACATCATATGGTCCCAAGGGGTCATGTGGTATGCTAAGGGGTCATATGGTGTCGTTAGGGGTCTGGTGGGGTCCTATCCTAATGGGTTTGTACATGTGTTAAAACACAACATGACCCCTTAGGACACCATACAACCCCTTAGGACATCATATGGTCCTAAGGGGTTATGTCGTGTGCTAAGGGGTCATATGGTGTTGTTAGGGGTCATGTGGAGTCCTAATGATGCCACACATGTGTTACAACACCATATGACCCACTAGGACACCATATGATCCCTTAGGAGATCATATGCTCCTAAGGGGTCATGTGGTGTGCTAAGGGGTCACATGGGGTCTTAATTGGGCCACACATATGTTACAACACCATATGACCCCTTACGACACCATATGACCCCTTGCGACGCCATATGACCCCTTAGGTTATCATACATGATCCTAAGGGGTCATATGGTGTCATTGGGGGTCATGTGGGGTCCTAATGGGGCCACACATGTGTTAGAACATCATATGAGTTAGGAGTCACGTGGTGTCCTAATTGGGCCACAATGTGTTACAACACCATATGACCCCTTATGACACCATATGACCCTTTATGATATCATACATGGTACTAAGGGGTCATATGGTGTCATTGGGGGTCATGTGGGGTCCTAATGGGGTTGGACATATGTTAGAACATCATATTACCCCTTAGGACATCATTCGACCCCTTAGGATATCATATGGTCCTAAGGGGTCATGTTGTGTGCTAAGGGGTTGTATGGTGTCATTATGGGTCTTCGTGGTCCTAATGGGGCGACACATGTGGTAGAACATCATATGACCCCTTAGGACACCAGACAACCCCTGAGGACATCATATGGTCCTAAAGGGTGATGTGGTATGCTAAGGGGTCATATTGTGTCATTAGGGGTCTTGTGGGGTCCTAATGGGTTTTCACATGTGTTAGAAAACCATATGACCCCTTAGGACATCATACTACCCCTTAAGCTATCACATGGTCCTAAGGGGTCATGTCGTGTCCTAAGGGGTCGTATGGTGTCATTACGGGTCTTCGGGGTCCTAATGGGGCCACACATGTGTTAGAACACCATATGACCCCTTAGGACACCATACGACCCCTTAGGACATCATATAGTCCTAAGGGGCCATGTGGTATGCTAAGGGGTCATATGGTGTCGTTAGGGGCCTTGTGGGGTCCTATTGGGTCTGCACATGTGTTAGAATGCCATATGACCCCTTAGGACACCATATGTCTCCTTAGGACATCATATGGTCCTAAGGAGTCATGTGGTGTGCTAAGGGGTCATGTGGAGTCCTAATGGTAGCACACATGTGTTAGAACACCATATGATGCACTAGGACACCGTATGAGCCCTTAGGACATCATATGCTCCTAAGGGGTCATGTGGTGTGCTAAGGGGTCACATGATGTCGTTAGGGGTCACGTGGGGTCCTAATTGGGTCACGCATGGGTTACAACACCACATGACCCCTTACGACACCATACGACCCCTTAGGATATCATACATGGTCCTAAGGGGTCATATGGTGTCATTGGGGGTCATGGGTCCTAATAGGCCCGCACATATGTTAGAACATTACATGACCCCTTAGGACATCATGCAACCCCTTAAGATACCATATGGTCCTTACGGGGGATATCGTGTGCTAAGGTGTCGTATGGTATCGTTATAGGTCTTTGGGGTCCTAATGGGGCCACACATGTGTTAGAACACCATATGACCCCTTAGGACACCATACAACCCCTCAAGACAACATATGGTGCTAAGGGGTCATGTGGTATGCTAAGGGGTCATATGGTGTCATTAGGGGTCTTGTGGGGTCCTAATGGGTCTGCACATGTGTTAGAACACCATATGACCCCTTAGGAAACCATACGACCCCTTAGGACATCATATGGTTCTAATGGGTCATGTGGTGTGCTAAGGGGTCATACGGTGTTGTTAGGGGTCATGTGGATTTCTAATTGTGCCACACATGTTATAACACCATATGACCCCTTAGGACATCGTATGCTCCTAAGGGGGTCATGTGGTGTGCTAAGGGGTCACATGATGTCGTTAGGGGTCACATGGGGTCCTTATTGTGCCACACTTGTGTTACAACACCATATGACCCCTTACGACACCATACATGGTCCTATGGGTTCATATGGTGTCATTGGGGGTCATGTGGGGTCCCAATGGGGCTGCACATGTGTTAGAACATCATATGACCCCTTAGGACATCATATGGTCTTAAGGGGTCATATAGTGTGCCAAGAGACCTTATATGATGTCAATAGGGGTTATGTGGGGTCCTAAGGGGGAGAGAGAGGGAGACAGAGAGAGAGAGGGTAGGAATATTATGTACTAAGATATAGAGAGACTATATATGCATATATTTTACATACATATATGTATACATACACATACACATTTTATATACATATACATACATATTATATATACATATATATACATAGACATATTATATAAATACATATGTATTTTTATATATTAGGATGTCTTTATGTTGACATAACTCGTACGGGTTTTGTTCTCTCTAAACCCTATACACGCTATTAGTAAAACAAAACCCATACGTGTTTAGTGCATTTAGGCATGTGATTTGGCTTGGATGACAAGGCTGAGGGTTGGAAGTTTGATTTCCTTCCATTTCCCTCCTTTTTGACGTGTTTTATTTTATCAAATTGGTTTCTTGACTTTGTCGTCATCCAGTTTACACCTCATCAACTGGGTTTTTCTAAAATTGCCACCATATTTTCACCCATCTTCTAAGCTTTCTAACCATATAATTTTTTTAAAATTTGAACAACATTAACATATTAATCTTGAATTTCTTTTACCAGTGTCTCCATAGTTCTCAGAGACATATGTGTACCATTTTTTTAATAACTTTTGATCTACTTATACAAATTTAAAAAAAAATAAAATTATTGTAGTGCACTTGATTATTTACACTTACAAAAAGCAAAAAAATTGCATTTTCCATTATTTTGGTGCAGGTTATGCTTCGTGCACCAACATGTGCCTAATTTTCAGGATGTGCCCATTTTGAAAAATCATAAAAAAAAATACTCAACAAAAAATTACAAAAAAATGCACAACTTCTAGTGCTCACTCTTAGCTATCTTTCTACCAAAGGATTTATCAAAATACTAAATATAACTATGACTTTTTTGATGTGCACGCTAGACATTATGTTATATTTTTCAAAAACAATTAGGGACTCCTTTTCGTGCACGAAGGATTTGACCCCCTTAATCTTATCCAATTTTGAAAAAAATTAGTAGTTTGGAAACTAGATTCATAGTACTACAATCTTTGTTGTTTGAGTATCTTCATATTTTGAGTGGATATCTCTCAAATTTCTCCTCCAAGTTCAGGTTTAGCTGATTTCATAAAAAAGTGTCCACTTATACCCCCTTTTTGCACACTATCTTGGTGCACTTACCCATATGTATGTATGTATGTATGTATATACATATATGTAAATGTATGTATGTATATATACATATATATATGTGTGTGTGTGTGTATGTTTGTATATATACATATACATATATGTATATGTATGTATATATGTATGTATATGTATTTATATATGTATGTATATGTACATATACATATGTATGTATATATATATAAATATATATACATATATAAATAAATATATATATATATATACATATATAAATATATATATACATATATAAATATATATATATATATATACACATATATATATGTATATGTATGCATATGTATATGTATATATGTATGTATGTATATATATGTATATATATGTGTATATACATATATATATGTGTATATGTATATATATATATATATGTATATGTATATGTATATGTATATGTATATGTATATAGTATGTATATACACATATATATACATATATATACATACATACATACATACATATATACATATACATATACACATACACATACACATACACATACACATACACATATAAATATACATATACATATACATATACATATACATATACATATGTGTATATGTATATATGTATATGCACACATATATAGATGTGTGATTAGGGTTGTGTCACGTTTATGCCATTTCATACAACATATGTGATTACATTCAAGAAGCAAAGCATCATTATCTGTCATTGCAAATTTGAGGTATACCTTTCCATTATTTATTTCAGTTTTTGCAAATATTCATTCAAGGTTGATTCTTCAACCAACGTTTGAATTAGGCAAGTCCCTATTCCCAACCTATTTTGCCTTCTTTCTGTGTGTAGGAAACAAGTATGGAGTTGCGATATTCAAGATAAGCTTTATTTACAGTGACGAATCAATGCCCCTTCGGTGCATAATAAGTTCAAAGGACCATGGTGACAGACACCAAAGTCCTGACATTTTGGGAGCTCTTTCAGGGATCAAATCCGAATCTACATACATTTCTCAGTTCCAGGTGCACAACTCAATCTCGCATCAGTAGCTCATTGTTTTCATGTTTTTACCTTCATTTCCAACACTTTATCTAAATTCAGCAATCCAATTTACAAAAGAGGGATCCCAAAATAAAATTAATAAAAATTTTTAGACTTAATCCTTGCTGGTTTTTGACTGAATCTATTGGATTCCTCCTTTTTTTGAATGTAATGGTCATCTCAAGCAAAAATTAGTGGTTTTCATCTCTCTTGGGGTAGAAACCCTATTTTTTTACCACTACATTTTGGTGAACCCGACTCCTTATACCTTTAATTATAATTTATGCTCTTAGATTTGAGTGTTTACACAATTTAAAATTTAAATTTTCATTTACAAGTTTGATTTCCTTGCAAATTTTAAAAATTTAGAGGTTAACTTCACTGAAACCCTAATTTTTAAATTCAAAATTAAGCTTGTCAATTGTTTAATTTGGATTAATTATTTCAAATTTGAGTGCTTTTCATATTTTCAAAATTCAAAATTTCACTTAAAAGTTCAAATTTAAAATTTAAGTCGTTAATTTCAAAAACCCCAATTTAGAAAAAAAAGAAATTCAAAATTGAACTTGTGGGTTGTTTAAAATTTGAATTTGCCATTTTGGGAGTTGATTGTTAATGTTTATTCAAATTCAAAATTGCAATCTTGGATAAAATTTCAAATTTAAATTTTAAAATTAAGTGGTTAATTTCAAGAGCCTTAATTTTTAAATTTAAATTAGCCTTGTGGGTTGCATAATTTTTCACAATTATTCTCTTTGCTTAATTAATTAAATAATCATTTTTACAAAAAATTACATTGTTTAATTATTTCAAATTTCAAATTTCAAATTTCAAAATTTAAATTCCAAGTTTCAAAATCTCATTTTTAAACCTCATTTCACATGTTTCAAAATTTCAATTATATATATATATATAAATTTTAAAAAATAAATCAAAATAATCAAAAATCAAATTTGTGGGTCTTATCAATTTACATAAATTAAGAGGTTTAATTAATATTTATTAAAATTTGATTGTTGGGTTGCATAATTTTTTTCAAAATCACAAATCAAATTGCTTAATTAGTTGGTTAATCATTCACTTTCACAAAAAATTTCATTGTTTAATCGCAATTTTCAAAATTGAAATTTAAAATCCCCCTCCTTTATTCATTTTTCCATGCATATATTGAGTGAGTTCATTACTTAGTTACATGACATATGAGTTTCTTGTTTGATCATAAGTGCATATGGAGTTATTATCTTATTTTGCTAGTTCAATTTCAAATTATATTAAAGATGTTCATGATGTTCCATTTCATGCATAGGATAATAATTTAGTTCTCCCTTTCATTCAGAGATATGATCTACCCTCTCCCAAAATTAATCTCATTAATGAGGGCACACTGGTTCAAAAAGAGAATATGAACACTTCTCTCAAAGATGTCCCTTCTAAGGATGAGTCTTTGGGGAATTGTGTTCCTTCTTCTCCTAGAATGTACCTCCCCCATAAAGATTATTTGGTGCAAGAGGATGATATTGTGGCTGCTTTTCCTAGCAATACCATAACTCCTTTTCATAATATCCCCCCTAGAGATGAAGAATTAATTACATATGATAGTCCATTTCCTAATGTTGGTCTTAATCAGAAAGATACCTCAGAGAAAGAGGATGATCCTATTTACCATCATTATAATGTTTCCAATGTTATCTCTCCCAAAAATAAACAACCTAACAAAGATCAAATCAATAAAATTCATATTGTTGATAACCCTAAGGTTGTTGTCCACCTTGATCAAGATATATCTCAACCTCGACAAAAACCAAAAATTGTTCTCGATTATCATGTAGTGTCTTACACATATAATAATGAAGTGTTTACTTTAAAAAATGATGAGCATGCAAATTGAAGAATGATATGCCTTATTAGTTCCTACAATCCTCTCAACAATTCAAACAAATACACCATCTCCTACTAAAGAAGTTCCTAAAGAATAACTCTTAGAGGATGATTGGGGGTCCTTAGATTTCACACCTTTTTTTTTAGAAAATCTAAGATGCTTGAATTTGATACTCAAAATTTTTATACTAACACGTCTAGAAATTAATCTGGACTCTTTAAACTTCAATACAATTTCACCTAAGAGTGAACCAACCAACTATAGATATCATCATCAAAGCTCTTCACAACCAACTTTTGCACATCTCCAACATCAAATCTACTTGCAAATCACTCACATTCACTTCTTGTTAATTCAAACACATCCAATACATTCACTTATACATCTACACTCCTTTATATACAATATTATTCATTAAAACCATTGACTATGTTGGTCACATACAAGATAAACAATGTTACATAAATTTAGCAACCTAGAAATTAAATATCCATTTTGGTCCACTCTAGGAGATAGAGAGGGTCAAAATACATCACAACACATCCTTTTTAAATGATTCCAATTAACCACACATGATGAAACATCCTACAAGGTTGATATCAAATGAAACATGTAGATAAAAATTAAAGCACATTAACTAGATGGCTCAAAACTATCCTCCAATGCAAATTACATAATGCAGATCTCCACATGCCATAGTGAGACCTAAAACACTAACCACAATCATTCTCCAAAGAAAACCTGGAGAAAAAGAATATGATCCAAGTAGGATACATTACCACAGTCAACCAAAAACCAGGCCATCTAACAACACTGAACTTAGATCATCATAACTTCACATTCCAATCAAACATTCACGAGAAAACTAAACTAGAACACTGTACAAAACAAATAAGCATGTACTCTAAACTATAACACTTGAATCCATATATCCGGAACCCACCAAGCATTCTTTGGACCACTTTTGATAGACAACCTCATTGTCAGAAACAACAATAACCAACTCTACCGTCTAAGCAATAGAGAACCTCTAAACTTGATAGTACTATTGGACATTGCTGCTTCTAGGATATGTTGTTGTCATTGATGTCAACATATTCCTTCCTCGGTGATTGAAGATTGGTTTATTGGGATTATGGTTTTGTGTATGGAGTATTTTTTGTATCATTATATTTTTTCAGTATTGGTCTTAGTGATCTGGGAAGCTTAATTGATCATATCAAATGATCCGGTTTTGTAGTTTGTTTATCTGATCAATGCTTTGCAGAGTTCAGTATTTCCTCTGGTATAATCCGGTGTGATTAGCTCATGATCTGAGATTTTGGGACATTGTTTGGGATGGTCTTGTGTATCTTTATTTTATATGGTTCGTGATTTGGTTCTCCACAAGTTATCTTTTCTTCGTGACAGTTGTTGTTGTTTGAGTGTTCTTGAGGTTCAAATGTTGATCGATGAAGATTTATTAAGTGGTGTTGGTGTAGTTGTTACTGATGATTCTAACATGCTTTCTGGTGTTTCCTAACCATGTACCATTTGTTTTGATGATCCGTATTGATCATTGTGCGATTTATTAGTGATTTTGTTGAACCAATGATGTTCTTCGTGTTATGCAGTTTTCCTAGTGGTGTAGAGTGTTGTGGTTGATCTTGGCGTGATTCTGGTGGTGTTGAGCATTTGGATATTTGATTTAGGTCCATGTTATGTCATTTATATAATTATATTGGTCCAGTGGTCAATATTTGTATCGTGTGATATAATTTTGTAATTATGAGTTGAGGGTTTAGCCGACCTTGTTGTCAAGGTTGATTAATTGTATAAATAGGTGATATTGTCATGTAATTTAGGTATCATGGTTGTGTCTGCATTATCAAAGATTGGTGTATGTGCAATCAAGTGATTCATCCTTTGACATTGTGATTGATTAGAGTTTGGTGTTGCAGAGTAGACATTGTGCTTAACCGGAACTGTAATCAGGCATTTGAAGATGCTATTCTTTCATTTCATTTCTTCCGGATTGTAGCCTGAATTTTGTTGTGAGTTAGTGAGACTTCCTTGAGGGTTATAGCCTTCTGGGTCATTATCTTTTGAGTAGTGAGCTCTAAGCAGTATTCCTGAATGCATGTGTATTCCCCATTGTAATATTTTCACATACTACTGCAGAGTATCATCTTATTGTGGGTAGGTTCCCACTGTGGTTTTTCCCTTAACCGGTTTTCCACGTCAAAATCTTGGTGTTGTGTGTTATGTTATCATCTTGCATATTTATGTTATTGCTGCATTTTATCAGATCTATTTTGTGATTAAGTTTGTTGATCCGGTGAAAACTGATTTACCCCCCCTCTCATCTTTTCTTCATTGTTGCCAACAATTGGTATCAGAGCTAGATCCTCCAGAAGAAGCTTAACTACTTGAGAAGATTTGGGATGGCATCTGGAGGTGTTATCTTTAAGAAGGAGAGTCTGAGATTTGAGGGAAGTAACTATGCTATATGGAAGAACTAGATGGAAGTGCACTTGAGATGTCTTGGAGAAGATTACTAAGAATGCCTATTTTGTTCCTCAAAATGAACCGGTTACCCCTAATGAGATCAAGGAAGCTGAAAATAACATCAAAGCAAAGGAAGCATAACTGAGTGCCTTGACTGATTCTGAAATGACAAATGTAATGGGACTTCAAACTACACATGAGATCTAGGAGAAGCTTGAGACCTTGTATGAAGGAGACAAACAAGTCAAAGTTGATAAGCTGCAGAGTTTGAAAGGAAAATATGAAATGTTGAAGATGGGAGAAGATGATAACATAAACACTTTCATGGCTAAGGTGAATGATCTTGTCCTAGGTATCATATGTATCAGTGGAACCCTTGAAGAAGATGAAATTGTTGCTAAGGGTTTGAGATCTTTGCCTCCTACTTATAAACATAAGGTAGCTATTATTGATGAGATCTGGAGTGTGACTACTATAATAAGAGATATGTTGGCTGGAAAGATTGTTGCATTTGAGTTGAGTGAATTTGGTGAATCACATGGAAAGTCTGAGACAACATTTAGAGTGTCTGTATTCGATAAGAAGAAGTATGAACCTGAAGAATGTAGAATATCTAGATATGAAAGAGAAAGGAGAGAGATGGAAGAGCAAGAAAGAGAACTGGATGAGCTTGAGCATTGATTGCCTAGAGATTGCCTAAAGGAGCCGGTAAGTATGATGGAAAATTTCCCTTGAAATGTTTCTCTTACAATAAGGTAGGATATTTTGCTTCTAGGTGCCCAGAGAGAATGGCTAAGTATGATAGGCATGATAAATTTGATAAGAAAGATAGAAATGATAGATATGAGAAGCATGAGAAGTATGATAAGCCTTACAAGTGTAACCAGAAGTATAGGAATTAGAAGAACTGCTATTATGCAGCTGATGAAGGTGTTACGGATGAAGAATCAGAAGGAGATGAAGTTGTATTTCTTTCCATTAAGGAAGATGGACTGGTACTCGTTGATCCCACTAGCTGCACTGTTGAGGAGAAATCTTTAGCTACTAAAGTTGAAGAAAAATATGAATAGGTGATTGACAATAGTTGTTCACATCATATTACTAGTGATAAAAGTAACTTTGTGAGTATGGAAAGGTATGATGGTGGAATAGTGAGATTTGAAGATGAAAAAGCTCGTGTGATCTGTGGTAGAGGCTCTATTTCCTTTGATGGTAAGCATAATACTGATGATGTCTTGTATGTTGAAGGCTTGAAGCATAATATTTTGAGTATTGGACAGATGGTTGCAATTTTTTATGATTTACAATTCAAGAATGGTAAATGTAAGATCCTAAATGCCTCTGGTATAGAGATTGCATCTGGAACTAAGACTGAAGGTAATATCTTTCATCTGAATGCTGGTGAGAAAAGTTGCTTGATTGTTCAAATTGATAAAATTTGTTTGTGGCATAGGAGAATGTGTCACGTTAATTTGGATTTTATGCTTAAGATCAGTTCTATTCAAGCTATTAGAGATCTGTCTAAGATTGTTAAGCTCACTAATCTAGTATCTAAGGAATACCAATTGGGTAAGAAAACAAGAATTTATTTCAAGAGCAAGTAGTATACATCTGATGGATTGCTAGACCTTGTGCATATTGAACTATGTGGACCTACAAATGTTAGAAGTGTGTAAGGAGATAGATATTTCATGTTGCTAATTGATGATTATTCCAGGATGATGTGGGTTGTCTTTCTAAAGGAGAAATATGAAGCATTAGACAAGTTCAAGATATTCAAAGCAAAGGTTGAGACTAAGTCAAGATTGGAGGTGACAATGTTTGAGATCTGATAGAGGTGGAGAATTTTGTTCCGGTGAATTTGATTCATCCCGTGAGAATCCTGGGATTAAAAGTCAATTATATGCTCCTAGAACCCCTCAATAGAATGGAGTTGTTGAAAGAAAGAACAAAACTATCTTGGATGCTGCAAGGACTATGCTGATTGAAGGAAATGTTTTGAAGATCTATTGTAGAGAATCTATTAGCACTGCTATTTACACATTCCGCCAAGTTCATATTAAAGGTGATATTGGTGAGACTCCTTATAAGTTATGGTTTGGTCATGTTCCTACTGTGAGATATTTCAGAGTGTTTGGTAGCAAGTGTTATATCAAGAGAGATGAGGATATAGGAAAGGTTGATGCAAGAAGTGATGAAGGAATTTTCTTGGGTTATTATACTAAGAGAAAAGCCTACCGATGCTACAATAAGAGACTGAGAAATATAGTAGAGAGTGAAAATGTGAAGGTGGATGAGATCCTTGGAAAAGAGATCAGAGCTTGTAGATCTGATGATGGATAGCATGTTTTTATAACGCCTATTCAAACTGAAGAGTTGAAGCAGACTGATTTGGTAGAGACTGATAATTCAGATGTTGCTACTGCAGGTGGAGAGGTGCAAGAACTTGAAAATAAAAACAATTAGAAGACTCCGAGGTATGTAAGATTGAATCATTCAGAAAATCAAATTATTGGAGATAAAAATAAAGGTGTGATGACTAGAAGAAGGTTAGGTGCTAAAGAAATATGTTTAATTTCTAAAGTTGAACCTAAAGATGTTGAAGCTTGCAAGGATGAAAATTAGATGAGATCTATGGAAGAAGAATTAGATCAGATTGAAAAGAATAACACATGGGAGCTTGTGCCTAGACCTAAAGATAAGAATGTGATTGGTACTAAACGGGTATTTAGGAATAGATTGAATGAAGCTAGTGAAGTTGTCAGAAATAAAGAAATATTGGTATGCAAAGGATATTCATAGAAAGAAGGAGTTGAGTACGAGGAGAATTTTTCTCTGGTAGCTAGACTTGAAGCAATTAGATTATTGCTTGCATATGCTGCTTATAAATATTTCAAGGTATATCAGATGGATGTCAAATCTAACATTTTGAATGGTGATCTTGAGGAAGAAGTCTACATTGAGCAACCTAATGGATTTTCATTATTAAATGATGGTGACATGGTATGTAGACTGAAGAAATCTCTTTATGGATTAAAACAAGCCCCTAGAGCCTGGTATACTAGATTGGTTAACTATTTTATAAAATTAGGATTTAATAAAGGTGCTGCTGATAGTGTTAGGATTAATGATAGTCCCAAAGATACTGAGAGGGGGGGGGTGAATCAGTATCTAACCGATTGACAAAATATTTAACGTTATTAAGTATTTTGCATTCCAAAATAGTGTACCGATAAACAAGAATTAATTGAGTAAATAGGAACAGTAAATACATCATAGAAAACACACCATAACACAAGATGTTTAACGAGGAAACCCGGTGTGGGAAAAAACTCGGTGGGATTTGTGACCCACAATATTCACTCACTGGCCAATGAATGGATATTACTTACAATGAGGGGCCTGCACATGCAGGAAGGCCAACTGCCTAGAGATCACTATTCAATCTACAAAATGGAAGTCTCACTGACTTACAAATGGATTATGAAAATCCAATATAATGTACTGCTACAATTCAACATCTACTATGCTAGGTTCGGTACCAGTTTAAGATCATACTATAACCATAAACGTTATACAAAATCTACCCTAATATTCGCTCATCACTTCTACTATCGTATGTCCATCCTTACAAAATGATTTACAAGATCTTATACATATATGAGTCTATTGCAATATGCCATGTTGGATTTACAAAAGATATTTACAATTAAATACAATAAACAAAAGTTTGTTCTTGTCGGCTGGGGTGCTGATATACATTGTTGCCGGTGCCTGTCGGTGATTTACCAGATGAATGCCACAAGGTTGCTGGTAGGTTGCCATCAATGACAACATCATCATTTCTCACTAGAGTGTAGAATGCCAATAGATAGTAATCTATACTTTAAGATTGATAACGATAACATCTTGATTGTTGAAGTCTTTGTTGATGATATTATCTTTGGAGGTTATGATAACTTCAGCATAAAGTTTGCTGGTGATATGTAGAAAGAATTTGAGATGTCCATGATAGGTGAGATAAAAAATTCTTAGGTTTACAAATTTCACAGACTAGAAAAGGTATTTTTATATCTCAAACTAAATATTAGAAGGAATTGTTGAAAAAGTTTGGGCTAGATGAATCCAAATTGGTTGGAATTCCTATGGTGATGGTTGCAAATTGTCTAAGAATGATGAATCTTCGAAACCTAATAAGAGCTTGTTCAAATCTATGGTTGGTGGACTTCTATATCTTACTTAGACTAGGCCGGACATTATGCATGCTATATGCATGGTTGGTAGATATCAAGCTGATCCGAAAGAGAGTCATGTGACTGATGTGAAGAGGATATTCAGATATTTGAAGGGGACTATGGATTATGGTTTGTGGTATCTGAGGAATGATGATCTCATGATATGTGCTTACACTAATGTTGATTGAGCTGGTGATGTTGATGACCAAAAGAGCACCACTGTTGGGGCTTTCTTTTTGGGTAAGAAACTAAATTCATGGGCTTGTAAGAAACAAGATTCAATATCCTTATCTACTACTGAAGCTGAGTACATTGTTGTTGTTGGTAGATGCACTTAGGTGGCTTGGAAGCAAATGTTGAAAGATATTAAAGTTATCTATGATGAGCCTACTGTCATATATTGTGATAATTCTAGTGCTATCAACATGTCAAAGAATCTGGTGCAACATTCAAAGACTAAACATGTGTCAATCAAATATCATTACTTGAGAGAGAAAGTTAGTGAAGAGGAAGATAAGTTGGAGTATTTATCTACAAAGGAACATATTTCTGATATTTTCACTAAGCCTTTGCCTACAGATACATTTGTCTATTTGAGAGACAAGTTATGGGTATCCAACTCTCCTGATGAGAACTAGATGCATTAAGTTGCATCAATCCGGTGGACTTCATAGTCTTATCTCTTTATCTGGATTGATGATTTGGTGCTGCTCCTCTGGTGGAGTAGTCTGGTTATGTGTTTTAGGGGGAGAGATTCATGTTTTTGTTTTGGGGGAGAGAGAGTTTGGTTATCTGTATTTAGTCTTTGGTATTGCTGTCAAAGGGGGAGAGAAGCATGTGAAAAACTATTTTATCTGCTTGATCTTAGAGGGAGTTTGTTGGAGATGTTTCTTTCTTTGCATTGATTGTTTTTCACATTCATATGTTGCCGTCAATGCCAAAGGGGAGATTGTTGGACATTACTGTAGCTAGGATATGTTGTTGTCATTGATGTCAACATATTATTGCTCTGATGATTGCAGATTGGTTTATTGGCATTATGGTTTGGTGTATGAAGTATTTCTTGTATCATTATATTCTTCTGTATTGGTCTTAGTGAGCTAGGAAGCTTAATTGTTCATATCAGATGATTCAGTTTTGCAGTTTGTTTATCTGATCAGTGCTTTGTAGAGTTCAATATTTCCCCAATATATCCTTGTGTGATAAGCTCATGATCTGAGATTTTGGGATATTGTTTGAGATGGTCTTGTGTATCTTCACTTCATATGGTTTGTGACTTGGTGCTCCCCAAGTTACCTTTTCTTCGTGACAATTGTTGTTGTTTGAGTGTTCTTGAGGTTCAGATGTTGATCGATGAAGATTTGATAAGTGATATTGGTGTAGCTATTACTGATGATTCTAACGTGATTTCTAGTGTTTCTTAAGTATGTCCCATCTATTTTGATGATCCACATTGATCATTGTGCGAGTTACTAGTGATTTTGCTGAACTGGTGATGTTCTTCGTGTTATGCGGTTTTCCTGGTGGTGTAGCGTGTTGTGGTTGATCTTGGCATGATTTCCAGTGGTGTTGAAAATTTGGATATTTGATTTAGGTCCATGTTATGTCATGTATATCATTATATTGGTCCGATGGTCGATCTTTGTATTGTGTGATGTAATTTTATAATTATGAGCTGAGTGTTTACCCTGTTGGCATTTACATGAAGATTGCATTAATTATATGTTATGTTGTCATTGATGTCAATTGAATCGGTACTGATGTTGCTGATATTGTTGTTATTGTTGATATTGTCTTGTAATCGATAGGAAGAGCTATGTGAAGGTTATTGTAAATCGGTATGTAAGTTTGTGAGTTGAACTGGTAATCAGAGTAAAAGGTTAAACCCTTTCTATGTTATGTAACCGGTAAACCCTACCAGTTGTTTTTGTTAAACCCTAACCAATTAAGGTTGTTGAATTCATTATGTTGGTTTATGATTTGATGTTGAGCGATAATGATGGTTACATGTAAGGTCATTGTATGAAGTCAAGTTCAAAATGTTTTGGCATGTTTGTTTATCTAGGGAATGAACAAAATGTATTGAATCTAATGCAAAATGCATGATGAGTTATTGAGCTCGATGAAGCGGTAATCAAGGAGTGGTTGACGCTTTCTTGATTGAAGTGTAGAGATTTCTATGAAATCCAACGGTCATGCTTGTACCGACTTGTTTGTAATCTTGATGAGAGGAATAGATTTTTTGTTGTGTTACCAACCTAATTGGTTTGTATTTAAGGTCGATGATGTTGTTTTGTTGCAGTTGGTAAGAGTTGGCAGAAATCAATTGAGTGTGTGATTGTCAAACCAGAGAATGAGTCTGCAGTTTGAGTAAAGGTAGATAGAAGCTTAAATGGATATGATCAAGAAAATGTAGTGCTATTCAAACAAATCAAGAAACTCTTGTTTTTTTCTAACAATTACAACGTAATTGAAATCCCCTAACTGGGTAAGATCTAACAAGCTTGGTTACTTATTAAATCCTCTAACAAGGTGGTCCATTAGATTGGATCTTCAAATCCTCTACTGAGGTTACTCCTTATAGGGTATTTGCTTATAACAAGGCATTTTTAGTCAATCCCTTAACTGGGTGATTCCTAAAAGGATCATCTCTTAACAAGACTTTTGTAAAAGCTTTAACAGGTTTGGCTCCTAACAGGGTGAACTTCAGAAGAGTTTAGATATTATCTTGTGAGTCTCATCTCATCGTGGTTTTTACCTATATGGGTTTTCCACATATAAATACTTGTGTCATGTGGTGGATGTTTTTGTGGTTACGATCTTATTATAATTTGATTAACTATTTCTAATTAGGCATGATAACCGGATGTATTGAGAAGTGAAGTATTGACATATGATAAAGCATTTGGATGATTACAAGTTAAATGATGTTTATTGTTAAGTTGTTGTAACAGTCAACTGATATTCTTATGAGTATTGATCTTGATAATGGTATTTCATTGATAAGATTACTTTGCATGTTTGAGTTTGGAAGTTTTTTATCAGTTTTTCTAGTTACTGATTCACCCCCCCTCTCAATAATCTACCAGATATTTACTCTTTCATCATACCATCAATTGGTATCAGAGCATCTCAGGTCCTCTAAGGTCTAAGCCTAATAGATTGAGGAAAAGATCTGCTAGATTATGATGAAGAAGGAAGGTCCAAAGTTCAATAGAGAAAACTATAGGACACAGAGTGACAAAATGAAAATTTACATCAAGAGTCTGGGAAGTCAATATTGGGATCATATAGATACTAAGTATATTGCACCTACTGGAATTCTGACCGGTGATCAAAAGAAAGAACAACAAGAAAAACATCAAGCATTGGAGGCTATTACCAATTCCCTATCTAATGCTGAATATGTAGATGTTCATGGTCTTGAAACTGCATATGAAGTATGGAAAAAACTTTAAGAGATCTATAGTGGCGATGAACATGTTAAGATTGCTAAACAAGAGAGTCTAAGAGGAAAGTTTGATGACATGAGGATGTTTGAAGGTGAGAATATTCATCAGTATGGTCAAAGAATAAAAGAGATAGTAGGTGAAATTAAGAGTTCAGGAGGGAAAGTGGAAGATTCCACAGTAATCAGTAAGGTATTCAGAACCCTACTACTGGTCTATGCTATTCGAGTTGCAGCCATTCAGGAGATGAAGTCCATTGACAAAACTAAGGTAACTCTTGACTCCATCATTGGAAAGCTTACTACTTTTGAATTAAATGGTTATGATGGTAGTATACAAAAATCCGAGTTTGCATTTAGAGCTTCTATTTCTAACCCATCTATGAGAAAAAGTAGAGATACTAGTCATGGTTATGAATCTAGATCCAACAAAGATGCTGATGATGAAGACAGTTTAGTGGAGCTTGAAGCATTATTGGCAAAGCGGTTGCCTAGAGGCACTGGTAAATACAGAGGTAAATTACCTTTAAAATGTTTTGCATGCAACAAGATTGGTCACATAGCGGCTAATTGTCCTAATGGTGAAAATGAACACAAGATAGATAAATTCAAGAAGTATAAGGGTAAAGGCAAAAGAGATTGTCTTATTGCTATTGATAGTGGTATCACTGATGAAGAATTTGATGATGATGTTAGTGAAGATATTGTGTTTGTAGCTATTAAGGAAGAGATATTAGACCAAAAGGCATTAGTAGCTAGGATGGATAACTCTGATGATTGGATCATTGATAGTGGTTGTTCACATCATATAACCGGTGATCAGAGCAAATTTCTTTCCTTGAAAGAATTTGATGGTGGTGTTGTTAGATTTGGCAATGAATCACCCTGCATCGTTAGAGGTAAAGGAGTTATTTCTCTTAATGAGAAGAGAAGTGTAGATGATGTCTACTGGGTTGAAGGACTAAAGCACAATATTTTGAGTGTGGCACAACTTAATAACAAAGGATACCCACTAGAGTTTAAAAATGGTATGTGCAAAATCTTTGACAACAAAGGTGAATTGATTACAACTGGGGAAAAAACTAAAGTTAACCTGTTTCATCTTAATTTTCTAAAGTTAGCAATTGTTTTATTAAAAAAATAGATGATAGGTGGCTTTGGCATAGGAGATTTTGTCATATCAACTTTGATAACATTGTTAAAGTGAGCAAGTCCAAGAAAATGAGAGGTTTGCCTCAGTTAGACAAACCGGTTAATGCTCTTTGCAAAGAATGTGAGTTAGGAAAGATGACTTATTCAACTTTCAAAAGAAAATACTTCTCAGTGGAGCACTTGTTAGATTTGGTTCATATAGATCTTTGTGGACCAATAAGAACAAAAAGCATTCAAGGTGACAAATATTTTATGATTCTCACTAATGATTGCTCAAGGATGATGTGGGTCACATTCTTGAATGATAAGACTAAAGTTTTTGGTAAGTTCAAGGCATTTAGGGCCTTAGCTAAGAAAGAGAGCGATAAGAAGATAAAATGTTTGAGGACAAATCAAGGCGGTGAATTTACTTCTGAGGAATTCACTAGGTACTATGAAGAGAATGGTATCAAACGACAACTTTCTGCACCAAGGACACCACAACAGAATGGTATAGCAGAAAGGAACAACTGGGCAATTGTTGAAGCTGCTAGGACAATGTTGATACAAGGAGGTGTAGCGAAAACCTTTTGGAGAGAAGCTGTCAGCACAACTATCTACATAATCAACCGGGTTCTGGTAAAGAGAGGTAAGGAAAAGACTCCTTATGAATATTGGTATGGAAGATCACTTGATGTTAGTTATTTCAAGATATTTGGAAGCAAATGTTTTATTGAGAGAGGTGATTACATTAGAAAATTTGAGGCTAAGAGTGAAGAAGGCATATTTCTTGGCTATTCCACCAAGAGTAAGGCCTACAAATGTTTTAACAACCAGACACAGAGAATTGTTGAGAGTGCTGATGTTCGAGTGGATGAATTTCCTAAAGTCTCAGAAGGAACTAGTTTAGAGAAGAAGGATGAAGATCCTTGCATTTTGTTTTTGGAACCAGAAAATGTGAAATCTGAAACTGGCAAAGCAAATTCCGATGCACCAATTCAACCGGAAGAGATAAATTCAGAAGAAGATGATGACAACAAAGAAGTCGAACCTGAAGATAATGATCATGTTATTCCATGATATGTGAGACTGAATAACAATCCTAAGAAGATTATTAGAGACAAGGATGCTGGAGTGCTAATTAGAAGAAGAATTAGAGAGAATTCTTGCATGATCTCCACCATTGAACCAAAAAATTCTAAGGAGGCATTTGGTGATGATCATTGGGTTAAAGCTATGGAGGAGGAATTGGATCAAATTGAGAAGAACAACACTTGGACCCTAGTACCCCGACCGGTAAATAAGAATGTTATAGGTACAAAATGGGTATATAGGAACAAATTAAATGAAGATGGTGTTGTAGTTCACAACAAGGCAATATTAGTCTGCAAGGGTTATGCACAAGAAGAAGGAGAAGGTTATGGAGAAAATTTTGCACTAGTAGCAAGAGTAGAAGGTGTCAGAACTTTAGTTGCACTTGCAGCCCATAAAAAGTTCAAGGTATATCAAATGGATGTTGAGTCTGCATTTTTGAATGGGATATTGGAAGAAGAGGTATACATAGAGCAGCTGTTGACATATGTGCAGTATATGTTGACATGATGATATTGTATGTTGTCACTGATGTCAATATGATGAAGAGTGAACCGGTATATTGAAGTAAGCACTTGCAAGAGAACCGATATGTGTGAAAAAGTGAAGCGGTATGTTTGTCCAAGTGAACCGGTATGTTGAAATGTGAACCGGTATATGTGAAAAAGTGAAGCAGTATGTTTGTCCAAGTGAACCAGTATGTTGGAATGTGAACCGGTATATGGAATGTTTTGTATCAAGGTTTCATATGGTATGACTACCGGTTGGTAGTCTTAGCTTTAGGGTTTCTGGTTGAAGTGTTATATGCCTATGTGATTCAACCGATGACATTGTGTTGCCATGTTAGTCTTGTGCACGTGAAGGATCTTGCATGAAGGAGTGTTAGCATTATAATGAAGAACAAATTGTGTTGCCATGTTAGCCTTGTGCGCATGAAGGATCTTGCATGAAGGAGATTGACCCTATCTACCTTGGGAATGTGCGAAGTCTCTGTAAACGGTGGAGAATGCGCGATGGGTTATTAGCCTCCAAGATGCAGTGGAGAATGAATGATGGAGAACATCGTGAGATCTGTTCAAGATCATTGTATTCAAAGCAAAGTGTTCAATGGTCAGGATTGAATAGACTGAATTGCTCAACCTAAATGTTTAGGGTTTAGGGTTTATGCTACCAACCTACCTGTTTCCTATAAGGTCGATGTTGTGTTTCATGTTGAGGTTGTTGGCAAATGTTGTGTGTGTATCTAAGTGCAAAGATACGTGATTCCTGCCAGACCATATATGACAATTGATACCTGTAGAGTGTGAGTGCAGAAGGAAGGAACTGAAGCGGATCTACATTGGCATTGAGTGCTGTTACCAGATCATTGTAATACCTGTTGACCTCTAACCACTTCAACAGTTGAAAAATCCCTTAACAGGGTAGTTTTAACCAGCTTGTTGTAAATCCTTTAATAGGGTGACTCAAAACCATTGAGTTCATAAAATCCTTTAACAAGGTAACCTCTAATAGGGTTTAACCCATAACCGGGTATTCTAGCCATCCCTTAACTAGGTGATCCCTAGCAGGATCGGTTCCTAACAGAACCTATTGTAAAGTCTTTAACCAGACTAGGCTCCTAATAGAGCGGACTTCAAAAGGGTTCAAAGAACAACTTGTGGGTATTCATCCCCATCATGGTTTTTCCCAGTTGGGTTTCCACATTAAAATAATGGGTGTTATGTGTGATGTTTTTTTATGTGATGCTTTGTTATTCTTTGTGAAGCGGTAAAGCATGTTGAATCAGTAAGTCTTTACATTTCTGTTATAGTATTACTAGTGTATGCATATGGGTGAAGTGGAAATTAGATGTTAGATTGTGTGGAAAGCTGAGTTATCGGTTTATATCTTTCACTGTGCTTAACTGGTAGTAATTTGGTTTAGACCGGTGTTATTGCTTGCCAGTCAAAGTGCAGGGTTCTCAATGAAACCGGTTCAAGGAAAAGTGTTTTTATCAGTACAGATTCACCCCCCCTCTCAGTACTAGTTTGGTACTAACTGTTCATCATTGATCCATCAATTGGTATCAGAGCGTCCTCTAGGTCCTCTATGTTGTAAGCTTAATTGCTTGAGGAAAAGATCATACTCTAATGATGAAGAGGGAAGGTCCAAAGTTCAATAGAGACAACTTTAAAATATGGAAGGAAAGAATGAAGATATACATCAGAAGCATGGGTGCTCAACATTGGAGCTATGTTGAGAATGCTTATGTTATCCCTACCGGTACTCTCACCAATGACCAAAAGAGAGAGATTCAGGAGAATGGGCAAGTCATGGAATCCCTAATTAGCAGTCTATCTGACATTGAGTTTATTTATGTTTAGGACAAAGAGAATCCCAAAGAAGTAGGGGATGCCCTTGAGAATATCTATGGCGGTGATGAGCATGTGAAACAAGCTAAGGAAGAAAGCCTTAGGGGTAAGTTTGAAGACATGCAGATGGTTGAAGGAGAGACCATTCAACAATATGGAATAAGAATCAAACCTGTTGTTGGAGATATCAAGAGTGCAGGTGGTAAAATGGAAGATTCCATTGTTGTTAGAAAAGTTTTGAGATCCTTATTACCGGTCTATGCAATAAGGGTTGCTTCTATTTAGGAGTTGAGGTCTGTAGACAAGACAAAGGTATCCCTGGACTCCATCATTGCAAAGTTAATAGCTTATGATCTAAATAATTATGATGGCAGTATTCAGAAGACTGAATTAGCCTTCAGAGCATCTGATGCACCATCTATAAAAGGCAAAGAAGCTAGTACCAATGGTGAACCAAGACAAAGTAGAGAAATGGATGATGAGGAGATCCTGATGGAATTTGAAGCTCTTCTTGCCAAGAGACTTCCCAAGGGAGTCGGTAAATATAAAGGTAAGCTTCCTTTGAAATTTTTTTCTTGTAACCGGATAGGACACATTGTTGTAAACTGCCCTAATGGTGACAACAAGAATAAACTAGAGAGGTTCAAGAAGTTCAAAGGAGGAAATCAGAGAAACTATTTTGTATCAGTTGATGAAGGTGTCACTGAAGAGGAATCAGAAGATGAAGAAAATGAAGATATTGTGTTTGTAGCGGTGAAGGAAGATGTGTCAGACAAGAAGGCTCTTGTCTCCCGCTTTGATAATTCCAATAAGCGGATTATTGACAGTGGCCATTCTCACCATATGACTGGTGACCGGAGTAAGTTTCTATCTCTGGAAGAGTATGATGGTGGTGTGGTTCATTTTGGTAATGATGCACCATGTATGGTAAAAGGCAGAGGGTCCATATCTCTAAATGGAGGAAGCATTGCTGACAATGTGTATTGGGTAGAAAGTCTAAGGTACAACCTTTTGAGTGTTGCTCAATTGAACGATAATGGACTCACTCCGAAATTCAGAAATGGAGTGTGCAAAATTAAAGGAAAGAACGGTGAACTGATGGCTACCGGTATGCAGACCAAAGGTAACCTATTTCAGCTAAATGCTAATGTCAGTACATGTCTTATGGCTAAGTTTGAATATAGCTAGATATGGCATAGGAGACTCTGCCGTGTAAACTTTGACAATATTATGAAGGCTAGTAAGATCAAGGAAGTTAGAGGATTGCCTATGCTAAGCAAACTAGAAAATCCTTTGTGCAGAGAGTGTCAACTGGGGAAATGTCTTCCTCAACCTTCAAAGGTAAACCTTTCACTGTAGACAATTTACTTGATCTTGTGCATACTGATTTGTGTGGTCCTATGAAAACTAGGAGTGTGCAGGGAGATAGGTATTTTATGATTCTTACTGATGATTTCTCAAGAATGATGTGGGTCACATTCTTGAAGGACAAATCTGAAGCTTTTGGAAAGTTCAAATCCTTCAGAGCACTTGTAGAAAAAGAAAGCAGTAAGAAGATTAAGTTCTTAAGCACTGATCAAGGAGGAGAATTCACTTCTGGTGAATTCAACAAATACCGTGAAGAGAATGGCATCAAGAGATAACTGTCTACCCCTTAGACTCCATAACATAATGGCCTAGCAGAGAGAAACAACCGGACTATGGTTGAAGTAACAAGAACTATGTTGATCCAAGGAAAGGTTGCTCACACCTTTTGGAGAGAAGCGATGAGCACTGCAGTCTACACAATGAACCAGGTACTCATCAAAAAAGGTAAGGAAAAAACACCTTATGAGTATTGGACCGGTAAGACACCAGTGGTAAGCTACTTCAGAGTGTTTGGTAGTAGATGTTATATCAAGAGGAGTGAACATCAGAGCAAGTTTGATGCTAAATGTGATGAGGGAATATTCCTAGGGTATTCCACAAAGAGAAAAGCTCTCAAATGTTTCAACAATAGGACTCAGATAATTGTTGAAAGCATCAATGTTAGAATTGATGAAACCTTTGAGAAATCTGAGGAAACCGGTAGTGAGCAAGTAGGAGATGAATCGGTAGTAACCTTCTGGGAACCGGTTGCAAAACAACCAAGCACCAGTAATTGTGCTCCTACATCGGTGGATGCTGATGAAGATGAGGATGAAGAAGAAAAGCAAGAGGAAATGACTAAGATCATTCCTAGGTATGTAAAGCTGAATCATGATCTAAAGCAGATCATAGGAGACAAGGATGCAAGAATTCTTACAAGAAGAAAGATTAGAGAAAACTCTTGCATGATCTCTGAATTTGAGCCTAAAACATTCAGAGAGGCACACAAAGATGAAGACTGGATCAAGGCAATGGAAGAGGAACTTGATGAGATAGAAAAGAATGGTACATGGTCTTTGGTACCTAGACTGGAGCATAAAAATGTCATTGGACCAAATGGGTTTTCAGAAATAAGCTAAATGAAGATGGCTGAGTGGTTAGAAACAAAGCCAGATTGGAGTGTAAAGGATATGCCCAAGAAGAAGGAGAAGACTATGGAGAAACCTTTGCTCTAGTAGCCAGATTGGAAGGAGTTCGTATGCTTCTTGCATATGCAACATTCAAGGGATGCAAGGTATATCAAATGGATGTAAAGTCTGCATTCCTGAATGGAATACTAGAAGAAGAGGTGTATATAGAGCAACCGGATGGGTTTGCCCTATCAGAAGACAGTGACATGGTGTGTAGGCTACATAAGGCCTTGTATGGACTAAAGCAGACACCTAGAGCATGGTATGAACGCTTGCACTCCCATCTTGTGAAGATTGGATTTGAGAGAACAAGTGAGGATAGTAATATCTACTTGAAGTCAGAAGGAGATCAAATTCTTATCTGTGAAGTATTTGTTCATGACATAATCTTTGGAGGAGATGACAAGATGAGTCATGATTTTGCAGATGAGATGTCACTTATAGGGAAGATTAAGTTCTTCATTGGACTACAGATTCAACAAATGAAAGATGGAATCTTTATCACTCAGTCCAAATATGCCAAAGAGGTATTGAAGACCTTTGGTAGGGAAGACAGCAAACCGGTTGGTACACCGATGGTGACTAGTTGTAAATTATCCAAAGAGGATGACTCAAGGTTGGTAAATGAGAAGGAATACCGATCAATGATTGGTAAATTTCACTATGTAGTACATAACAGACTAGACATTGCACATGTAGTGGGCATTGCTGCATGGTTCTAGAAAAGCCCAAGAGAATCCCACTTGGTAGAAGTCAAGCAGATTTTGAGATATCTGAAGGGAACTATTGACTATGGATTATGGTATCCATATAGTAATTGTAGACGTATAAAAATGACCATATTCCTAAATGAATATTTTATGTTCATTTCTCTATTTAATTAAATCCAATTTAATTAAATTATCCACATTCCTCTATTTAATTAAGTAAATTACTCAATTTATTTAAATTAAATTCACTATACCCATTTAATGAATAAATCATTTTATTCAATTAAATTTCCCCTATCCACTTTTAATTAAATTCAAATTTAATTAAATAGTTATCCTAAATTGAATAAATCTAATTTATTTAATTTCCCCAAATTACAACCAAATTGAATTAAATCATTTAATTCAATTAAATCCTATTATCCCTCCATCCACTTGCAAAATCCTACATCTCCCAGTTGCCTTCCTAAACCCCTTTCTAATCCCTTCTAGACTCTTCTAATCACTTCTAATTAGCCTAACCCATCTTCTAAACTTTGTCACATCCCTAAACAAGGGGAGGTCACTTCTCAAATCCTCAAAGTCTTTGATAACCATTAAAGGCTTCAAACCTTCAACCACTTAAATCCTCAAAGTCTTTGATAACCATTAAAGGCTTCAAGCCTTCAACCACTTAATTCCCCAAAGTCTTCAATAACCATTAATGGTTAACTCAAACCCTCTTACATGGTTAAAGAATTTGTTTTAACTCAACCTTCACCCAACCCAAAGGTCTCATCAGGCCTTTAATGCTTTGACCATGATTATCTCTTAATCATTTGCACAAAGGTTTATCCTTGGATTAACTCTTAATCCATTGGGTAATCCTAATTTAAGCTTGACCCTTACCTTCTAGATAACCCTAAGATCTTCTCAGGCATTTAATGTCTTCAACCCCTTCTCTCAACCCAATCTTATGTTGACACTTGTCACCATTTCATTGGTGCAAATTGCAAACATGGATCCCCAACTTTCAAACTCAACCCTTGATCAACTCTTTCAATCCTGACCATCCATTGCCCTGTTTTTGCTATAAATAGAGCTCTCATTCCTCCATTTTTAACAATCATCCTCCAAATTTGTAGTATCATACTTATGCTCAAATACATTCAAGCTTTCATATCTCATTTTATGCTCATCATTTAGCCTCTTTGAAATCAGGAATTAGTCTAAATATGCATGTTTAGAATACTTTCTTTATCATTTAGCTCAATCATAGACTAAATATATCATGTTAGGATAGTATTTATACTAACCTTGTCATCTTATAATCTAGTTCATTGCATTTCTAAGATCATGCATAGCTTAGGATGCATTTCATTCTAAAATCCATCAAAGCATCCCTCGTTCTTGCATTTGCCATCCCTAAACCATTTTGCTTAGTGATCTGAGAGCAAAAACATTGGTTTGAGGGACATTGTAAGATAGAGAACCATGGGACCCACCTTAGGAAGCCGAGTAATACTTCATTACTCCATAGCTTGCACCAAGAAGTCATGTGTGTGTGTGTGGACAAATCTTTTGGAACATTTTTCACATATTGAGTTCTATCGACCCGCTTTTCTCGCATACAGTAATGATTTCAACCTGAAAGTATTTACAAATGCTTACTGGGATGGTAATGTGGACGACCGGAAGAGCACAACTAGTGGTGTATTATTTCTTGGTGGAAGACTAGTCTCATGGATGAGTAAGAAACAAAGCTGTATCTCTCAGTCTATAGCAGAAGCGGAGTATGTTGCAGCATTTATGAACTGCACCTAGACAATTTGGATGAAGCATGTATTAAATGGCTTCAAAGTTCCTGTATCTAAACCGGTAAGTATATTTTGTGACAACACAAGTGTGATTAACATCTCCAAGAACCTGGTTTTACATTCTAGAACCAAGCACTTTGAGCTTAAATATCATTTCTTAAGGGAAAAGGTTCAGAACAAAGAAGTTGTACTAGAACATGTTTCCAGTAAGGAGCAGTTAGTAGACATATTCACCAGGCCTCTACCGAAGGCTACCTTTACCTATTTGAGAGGTGAATTAGGGGTGTTGCCCCTTCAAGAGGTGAACTAAAGGTGTGTGCTCCACATCAGTCAGGACTTACATTGATATATTTTTCTCAGGATTGGTGTGTTGAAGGATGCTACTCCTTAGGGGGAGCAACATAGTAGAAAATAGATGCTTATGCCTTCACTTTGGCATTGTTGTCAAAGGGGGAGAAGATGTGAAGCAGAGAAGATATCTGCAGTATTTGGGGAGAAGTTGTGAAGCTCAGAGATATCTTTGTATATTGCCATCAATTCCAAAGGGGGAGATTGTTGGCATATGTGCAATATATGTTGACATGATGATATTGTATGTTGTCATTGATGTCAATATGATGAAGAGTGAACTGGTATATTGAAGTAAGCACTTGCAAGAGAACCGGTATGTGTGAAAAAGTGAAGTGGTATGTTTGTCCAAGTGAACCGGTATGTTGAAATGTGAACCGGTATATGTGAAAAAGTGAAGTGGTATGTTTGTCCAAGTGAACCGGTATGTTGGAATGTGAACCGGTATATGGAATGTTTTGTATCAAGGTTTCATATGGTATGACTACCGGTTGGTAGTCTTAGCTTTAGGGTTTCTGGTTGAAGTGTTCTATGCCTATGTGATTCAACCGATGACATTGTGTTGCTATGTCAGCCTTGTGTGCATGAAGGATCTTGGATGAAGGAGAGTGTTAGCATTATAATGAAGGACAAATTGTGTTGCCATGTCAGCCTTGTGCACGTGAAGGATCTTGCATGAAGGAGATTGATCCTATCTACCTCAAGAATGTGCGAAGTCTCTGTAAACGGTGGAAAACGTGTGATGGGTTATCAGCCTCCAAGATGCGGTGAAGAACGAACGATGGAGAACATCTTGAGATTTGTTCAAGACCATTGTAATCAAAGCAAAGTGTTCAATGGTCAAGATTGAACGGACTGAATTGCTCAACCTAAATGTTTAGGGTTTAGGGTTTATGCTACCAACCTACCTGTTTCCTATAAGGTCGATGTTGCGTTTCATGTTGAGGTTGTTGGAAAATGTTGTGTGTGTATCTAAGTGCAAAGATACATGATTCTTGCCAGACCAGATATGAGAATTGATACCTGCAGAGTGTGAGTGCACAAGGAAGGAACTGAAGCGGATCTGCATTGGCATTAAGTCATGTTACTAGATCATTGTAATACCTATTGACCTCTAACAGCTTCAACAGTTGGAAAATCCCTTAACAGGGTAGCTTTAACCAGCTTGCTATAAATCCTTTAACAGGGTGACTCAAAACCATTGAGTTCATAAAATGCTCTAACAAGGTAACCTTTAACAGGGTTTAACCCTTAATCGGGTATTCTAGCCATCCCTTAACCGGGTGATCCCTAGTGGGATCGGTTCCTAACATAACCTATTGTAAAGTCTTTAACTGGACTAGGCTCCTAATAGAGCGGACTTCAAAAGGGTTCAAAGAACAACTTGTGGGTATTCATCCCCATCGTGGTTTTTCCCAGTTGGGTTTCCACGTGGAAAATATGGGTGTTATGTGTGATGTTTTTTTATGTGATGCTTTGTTATTCTCTATTAAGTGGTAAAGCATGTTGAATCAGTAAGTCTTTACATTTCTGTTGTAGTATTACTAGTGTATGCATATGGGTGAAGTGGAAATTAGATGTTAGATTGTGTGGAAAGTTGAGTTACCGGTTTATATCTTTCACTGTGCTTAACCAGTAGTAATCTAGTTTAGACCAGTGTTATTGCTTGCCAGTCAAAGTGCAAGGTTCTCAGTCAAACCAGTTCAAGGAAAAGTGTTTTTATCAGTACTGATTCATCCCCCCCTCTCAGCACCGGTTTGGTACTAACTGTTCATCATTGATTCATCAATAGCTGGATGTTTATGCTTTGACTGATGAGAAAGACATGGTATGGAGATTGCATAAGGCTTTATATGGATTAATGTAGGCACCCAAAGCATGGTATGAAAGGATTCATACACATCTAATGAAGATAGAATTTCTGAGAACCTGTGATGATAGTAACATATTGTTGGCTTGATGATGATTGTAATGAATTCATCACTTATTATCATTGATGAAACACTCTCACACACACATGTGATTATATCAAGTGAAGATTCATGGAAAATGATTCATATGTTTGATTCAAACCAATATTAATTGTTCCAACCGGTATTTGGTTATTTCTGTGATGAGTTACCTGCACCAACTACTTGGTAGTAATTTTTTTGAATAGTTATGATCATATGTATAGATACACTACATCTAGGAAATTGTGTTTTGATTACCTTGGACCGACATAAGCTTTGAATGTCTATTTAAAGACATCTTAGTGAATCATTTTAAGGGAGAGATGCTATGTTACTGATGGTATGCATGAAGAGCGAAAGTTTTTGTTGAACAACGGTAAGTGTTAAGATGAAGAGTGTGTTGAAGAGTAGTGTTGAATGTACTTAGAAGGATCTGATCAAGCAAGTATTGTGCTACTCAGAATAGATCAAACCTTTCTTGTTGTTTTCTAACCATTACAACAAAATCAAATCCCTTAACTGGGTAAGCTGTCACAAGCTTCAATGTACAAATCCTCTAACAAGGTGATCCATTAGTTTGGATTCTTAAATACTCCAGTGAGGTTACTCCTAATAGGGTACTACCTTTAACAGGGTACAAGCTTCTAATCAAGCTTTGAGATCTCTAACAAGATTCACTCCTAGCAAAGCACTTTGTAGACCTTAACTGGTCAGTTATCTATTACCGCAGATAGTTAACTTGTGAGTTCCATCTCACCATGGTTTTTACCTATTTGGGTTTTCCACATATAAACACTTGTGTTATGGTGGATGCTTTACTTTTTGTGAATGTTGTTATATCATTTTGGATTGCATGCATTGTGTTTAAAAGCTTTGTTAAGTTCATCTACCAGTTAGTGTTTGAAGTAGTATTTTATTTGGTGTCACTGATTCACCCACCCTCTCAGTGATTTTCAAGTTCATCAATCAGTATTAGAGCCAAACTTATTTGAAGCCTAATTGCTTAGAAGGGAGCCTTGAAACCACCATGGGGGACATGAGTTACCATGAGATGGATAGAGAGCTAGAAAGCTACCATGAGATGGCTAGAAAGCTTCTCAAGTCAAGAGGAGAGAGCTAACTGAACAACTATTAGAGATACCTAATAATAGTTCTTAAGATGAAGCCAATATTGATGCTTTGGTAGAGGAAGTTGAAAAGTTGAATGGTGAGAAACTAAATCTAAGGAGAGAGTTAGAAGGTCTCACTATCCGCATGAGTCAGGAACTGGAAGCCAGAAAAGCTGTTGAGGATCTTATCAAGGAAAGAGGTCAAGAGATTACAAAGATGAAACGAGAAAAGGACACTATGTATGAGAATTTGATTGCTGAAAGAGAAGAAAAGGAGAACCTACAACTAGATCTTGAGCTTGCATCATCTCTGAAAGAGAACTTGTCTAAGCATAATGAAGATATCATCAAACAACTTACTGAAGCCAATGAGAAATTGGAGAAGTTCATCAAAAGTTCTACCATGCTGGAAAAATGAATTCAATCACAAAGAATGAAGGGTGATATCTTTGGACTTGGTTTTTACACAACTGAAAAAGGTGAATCCTCTGGTACTAAGAACAAATCTTCTCCTAAGATCAAAAAGCCTACTAGTAAGAAGGTCTTTAAAACCATCTTCTTTCTTTTCCATAAACTGGTCATACTACAAATGTTTGTAGAAACAAACCAAACAAAAATGTAACTTACAATTCTAATGCTAGGTATGTGTCCAAGAAATTTGAAGGTCATTGCTTCACATGTGGAATGTATGGACATAGATCTGTTGAGTGTAGATATGGAGCAAACAACCCTATGCCACACATGCATCCAAGACCAAATGGTGACCGGATGAGGAACTTTGATAACCAGGTAAACCTAAACTAGCAAAGATCCTACAACAACTGATTTAGTCCATTCAAGATGGAAAAGGTAACAAATGTTATTTGCACCTTCTGTAATAACTTTGGTCATGTGGCTATGAACTGCAGAAGAAGAACAAGAAGAGGAAATGTAGGACCTTGAAGATCATCTGGTATGGCCTGTTATCACTGTAACAAACCAGGGGACTTAGCAAAATTCTATAGACCTAGAAATAGCAAACCGGTCAACTCTTCCAAGGATCAGAAAGGAAAGAAGAAAGTTGATATTGAAGAAACTAGAGAGGATATGAATTGGATTTGGAAGAAGAAAAGTGATGACTCACCTAGAGAAGAAACTGTTCCTTCACCCAGTGAAGAGAACCCTACACCGATGACTTAAGCCTTTTTAATATGGCTAAGGGGAGCTTAATGGTAAAACATCTCCAGACCTCTTGTGAAAAATGAGTGGGAAATAATTTTGAAACATGAAATTTTGGTAACTTTTTGTTAACATGTTATCAACCGGTTTTCCACTTGAGCGGTGAAATTAGGGTTTGCAACCCTAACAAGAGAGCATTTATTGCAGTAGGTAAAAAGGATAAAAGCAAGTTTTACTTTGTTATTTTTAGCCTAACTCATTCGAGAAAGAAACTTGAAGTGATTGCAAAGCTGAGTAAGATTGTCTTGTTGTCAATTGTCAAATTGTTTCGTGATTTGAGAAATTAAGTTGAATTGAAGGTTGCAGAAAGTCGAACCAGTGTGCACTTGGGCATTTCAACTGGTAAATAGGGCAACGTGCACGAAATAAGGTATTTGTTTGAACATACTGTTTCGAATCTTGTATGTCTAGAATGACATCTTCTTCAAAGTTTGTAGAGAGGTTGATGATCACTTCAGAGCCTATGGAAGCTCTAAAGGTAGATGAAATTGTGTCATATAATGTATTATCGCAAGTTCTGAATGGATTTGTGGTAAATGGTGATCTGTCTAGTTATATAGACTGCAAGTTAGAAGATTTAGGATCTCTATACATTTACACACAGCTGAAATCACTTTGTGATGAGAACGGTAAAATTAAGACACAATATGCTAGGGTTTTCCAAAAGGGTTTTCATAATGCCTCTTATTTTCTTGAAGAATTTGAAGAAGCACACATTAGAATAATTTTGAGTAGAGTTCATGGAGAGAACATGTACTTAGAAAATACTCACACAATTACCAAGGAAGCCATTCAGGCTGTGACTGGCTACTTTGCAACTAGCGAAGTACCTGAGCTAAGGAAAATTTCTAAGGATACTGTCTTTGATTTAACTGGTTCTACATCTGACAGGCGTTCTTTTTCTGTCAACAACATCAAGGACCCTTCAATAAAATTAGCAGCAATGGTGATAGGCTACCGAGTATTTTATACCAGTAGACTTAACAGTGTTCCATCTACAACAATCCACACAGCTCACAAAATGATTGTGGATAATGCTAACTATGATATCTATGAAGCTATCAGAAGACAACTAGTTTTGAATTTGAAATCTATCAAGAAGGATAGTAGTCAGAATTTCAAGTTTGGTCAGCTTTTAGTCGGTCTATTCTTTTACTTTCAGAATTTTCTACTGGCGATAGGAGACATTGAGTGGTCAAAGGACTCACCGGTCTCGACACAAATCAAGAATATCATCAAGGCTATAAAGAATACTTTCCATGCTTCCCTGAACAAGTATTTCAATGAGTTCCAGAAGAAAATGAGTATGAGAATAAGAATACCAGAAGAGGTGGTAAAGAACTTTGAGAAGGACATAATCTTCACCGTTACCACTAACTTTTCCTTAATGCAAGCTATTGAGCAAAGAGAGGAAGAAATGGAAGACATGAGTTATGAAGTAAACTATGATCTTTTGGTTGGCTATGCTAACACCTTATTGGCATCACTGATAGCCAAAGAGAAAAGAAAATTGGACATTATGGCAGTCCAAAATGAAGCTGCACAAGCTGATACTACACCTGTGAAAAGTGCAAAAGGAAAGAGTAAAAGTCCTGGTGAAGCATCTCCAGCAACAAAGAGTACTAGGGTTACCAAGAGTGTCCTAACCAAAAAGGAACCAAAACCCAAGGTATATATTAAAAAAGAGACAAAGAAGAGAGGCAAAAAAATATTTTTGCAACCAGAATCTGAGGGAACGAATTCTAATGAAGAACCAAAGAAGGCAAAGACATCCAAAAAAATACACAAAAAGGTAAAGGTAGTGCCAAAGGCAACTACACCTATTGATATAGCTGCTTAGAAACCAGATACCCATTTTGAAAGAACAATGAAGACACTAGGGAGGAATAGGTTTGACAATATCAAAGAATATTTTGATTCCTTCACTAAAGATGAGAAAGAGAAAGTGATTCAATAGGTAATCACTCATTTGTGTCATTATAATAGATTTACACATGAGTTGGAAAGGGTTATTTCAATCTCTTTGTATAATATTCTTTTAGATAAATGGAAGGATGCTATAAAATTGGAAAAAGGAATTATTGATGAAATATTTGTACAATATTTTCCCAATTTAACTACGGATGGAATTAGTGCTTTAGTTGATCAATACAAAGCACATTTTTCTTTTAAAGCAAGAATATTGAAGCTTCTTAATGGTAAAAAGGCAGTTGTTGAAATTGAGACATATCAGATAGCCCGTGGAATCAAAAAGATGGAAGAACTCATCAATTCTTCTAAGAATAAGGATACAAAAGAGATAGCTGATGATGTTAATAGACCAGAAATAGATGAAGAGGAGATTATTCAACCTGATGAGGTCTATGCTCTCAAGAATAAGGATGATTCCATTATTCTTGCTGATGATGATGTTCAGAATATATTGGACCTATTTGGAGACAACACTGTACTAGATATGGAGCCCCTAACAATCACCGATGTACAGGTTACACTAGTTGGCTACTCAACTAAAAGTGGACAATCTACTGGCAACAGAACAACTGGAGAAACCCCAATCTCCACCGGTCATTCAAGAAATTCAAAAGGAGACTACTGAAAATGTTGCCACGCAGTCACCTAAAAAGACAATAGAGGAGAATACAAAGAAAGCTATCATTAAGGTTGTATCCCTTAAACCAGAAAAGAAGAAACAACTTGAAGATGATGATGATGTTTCTTTAAGTATTTCAAGACCTATTAATATGAACATTTTGAGCGCATCAAAAATGATGAAGATTGATAATGCTATGCAATCTAGAGCGCATAAGAAGAGATTGAAAGAGAAAAGTGTTGAAGCAGAGATAATTCAGAATGCATTAGAAATTTTGTCTGGTCTACTACTGGAAATATCTATAACACATCTTTCTACACCCATTAGCAAACTTGGTCAGTTAGTTGCAGATGCATCTAATCAAATCAAGTCACTAGAAGATGCTGCTCAACTGTATGCTGAAAAGAGCCACAAGAAGAAATATGGAGACAAACTGGCAAAGAATATTGAAAGTGGAAAAATGACTCTATCTCACAATAAAATTCTATTGCAAAAAGCTATTGAAATAGGAGGAAAGTATCTTGCCTCTACCTCCAATGTTACTTTCTTCTATTCTGACATTTCAAAAAGTCAAATTGAAACAAATAAAGAAATGGAAAGGATATGCAAGGCCTATGTCCCACTCTAGGACTCCATACATGCCTTTAACAAGTCTGTAGATGATTTGCATAACATAATGGACAACTATGATAATGAGAAGGCAAAGAGACTCCTATCTCTAAAATATCTCAAGAGTCTGCTCACATCACAAGTAGACATATTACATAGGGCCTACTCTAATGCAGAAGCTATTCTTGCATCCCCTCAAACCTGCACACTAGACTCAATGGAAGAATTCAATTCTCAGCTGACATCTACATTTGAGTATATTGCACACATATTGGAATCATGGGAAAACACTTTGTCACATATGAAGAAGAGCTTCAATACTATTTTGATGAGATTAGCTAATGCATGAACTTTTTTTAAAGTTATTGTTATATATGCTGAACACTTTGATACAAATTTTCTATATATATGTATATATTTTACCTTTTCAATTTGGCATTGTTGTTAAAGGGGGAGTAGAAATATGTATGCATGTTTCTAAAAATTTTGTATTTATGCATGCATTAAGGGGGAGTATGAGTATATGTGTAAATTTGTTGTGTATGCACACTTAGCGGTATTATTGTAAATTTTTCTAAGTGTTTCCATCAATGCCAAAGGGGGAGATTGTTGGCTTGATGATGATTGTAATGAATTCATCACTTGTTGTCATTGATGAAACAATCTCACACACACATATGATTATATCGACTACTGGTGTAACTTCAATTGTTTACACTGCTAACTGATATGTTAGAGGTTTATCTCTAACTGGTACTTTGTGTCAACTGATATATGCATAAGAGACAACCTATGGTTATACTAAGTCAACATCAAGATGAAGATCCAGATGGAGATCAAGCGAAGATTCATGGAAAATGGTTCATATCTTTTATTCAAAATGGTATTAATTGTTCCAGCCAGTATTTGGTTATTCCTGTGATGAGTTACCTGCACTGACTACTTGGCGGTAATTTTTGTGATGAGTTATGATCACATGTCTAGATACACTGCATCTAGGAAATTATGTTTTGATTTCCCTGGACCAACATAAGATTTAAATGTCTATTTAAAGACATCTTAGTGAATCATTTTAAGAGAGAGATGTTATGTTATTGATGGTATGCATGAAGAGCAAAAGTTTTTGTTGAAGAGTGATAAGTGTTAAGATGAAGAGTGTGTTGAAGAGTAGTGTTGAATGTACTTAGAAGGATTTGATCAAGCAAGTATTGTGCTACTCAGAACATATCAAACCTTTCTTGTTGTTTTCTAACCATTAAAATAGAATCAAATCCCTTAACCAAGTAAGCTCTAACAAGATTCAATGTACAAATCCTGTAACAATGTGATCCATTAGTTTGGATTCTTAAATCCTCCAGTGAGGTTACTCCTAATAGGGTACTACCTTTAACATGGTACAAGCTTGTAATCAAGCTTTGGGATCTCTAACAAGATTCACTCCTAGCAGAGCACTTTGTAGACCTTAACCAGTCAGTTATCTATTACTGCAGATAGTTAACTTGTGAGTTCAATCTCACTGTGGTTTTTACCTATTTGGGTTTTCCACATATAAACACTTGTGTTATGGTGGATGCTTTAATTTTTGTGAATGTTATTATATCATTTTGGATTGTATGCATTGTGTTTAAAAGCTTTGTTAAGTTCATCTACCAGTTAGTGTTTGAAGTAGTGTTTTATTTGTTGTCATTGCTTCACCCCCCCTCCTAGTGCTTTTCAAGTCCATCACATACATCTCAAGCTGGAAGGAGATGAAATACTGGTCAGTGAAGTATTTATTGATGATATTATATTTGGAGGTAATGATGTCATGAGAAATAGTTTTGCAGATGAAATAAAAAATGAGTTTGAAATGTCTTTAGTAGGGGAAATAATTTTTTTCATAGGCTTGCAGATGTATACACATAAAAATGGCTATGAGAAATTAAATAAATATTTTATATTTACTTGATAATTATTCTTCTATTAAATAGTTAATTCCAAAAGTTTAATTTATTTAATTCATTTCATGTCTTTCTATTAATTAATTCATCTATTCTATTCCTCTAAAATAATTAAATATCTAATATTTAATTATTCCTCTAACCAAGTTAATTAAATATCTAATGTTTAATTATCTCCTCTAATCAATTAAATATCTAATATTTAATGGTTATTCTCCTATCCTATAGTCTCAAAATATTAAATGATTTCGTAAATTATTTAATTTCATTTCTAGCTCACCATCCATCTCCACTTCATCTTTCCTTTGCCAACTCATCCATCATGTGGCTAAGGAAATTAATATTTCTAAAATATTAATTCACACTTTATCTCCAACTTCCAAATTTAATGAATATTGTGTATGTACACATATTTCATAACCTCCTTCTATATTCTTTCCAACATCCCTACATCATAGGAAGGACTTGAGTCCACTTGTCCTCTCATGCCTAGATCTTCTCCAACCATCCCTAGATTCCCTCAGTTAGCAACCCAGTCAAGGTGAGATGAGTGACACTTGTCTTCTCCTTCCCCCTTTCTCTCAACCTTCACCTTTTCTCACAACCATCCAAATCTACAGATCTAATCATGACCGTTGATCTGAGCCACATCATCTCATCCTCTCAAGGTCTATAAAATCAAGAGCTTTAGCTGAGAGAGAGTTAGACTTCAAGTGCATTTTCAAGCAAATCATTTGTAAAGCTTATGCATCTATGAGTTTTAATCTTGAAGCAAATAGCAATTAGCATTTTAGCATAATCATGTAGTATTGCATATCATAGCATTTGTGAACTATCAGTTATCAATCCATTCTTCATATGCCATCTTGGAAGCCATCAGTGCATTGTCTAAGAGTGGACACATTGAGACATAAACCATGAAGGTAATATTAGTATTTTTATTTCATATGTATTTCATGCAGTTTCATTGGTTGAGTTTGGATTTCTTGTACCACTTCCATTGGTATTTTGTAAAAATAACTTGTTGCAGGTAGCATTCTGAGGAATGAAATTCAAGTCGACAGATTTTGGCACCCACCGTGGGTTCATGGACCTCACATATACCTTTAAAAATCTCGCAAAAGTAAAATTAACACATTTGTAATGCAGATTCACACATGTGTGAATTCTGACAGCACTTTTGTTTGATAGGTTAGCACATTTGCATCTTAGGTTAACACATTTGCATCTTAGGTTAACACATATGCCATCTAGGTTAGCGCTTTTGTCTAAAAATCTACGCATTTGCATTACAGGTTAACACTTTTGTCCTCTAGGTTAGTGCATTTATTAAAGGAAATCATGCTTTTGAGTCCACATAGCAACGCTTTTGTAGTGCAAGTTAGTGCTTTTTCTCTGCAGATTAGCACTTTTGGGGTGAAAGATAGTGCATATGTTAGAATAGCACTTTTGTTTGCAACTGACAAAATTTTCTTGCAAGTTCGAATATCCAAGAAATTAAATTTTTTGAACTACTAACATGCATATGCAGGATGGTGTTTAAGGCAAATTTTATGCATTTCCTCACCTAGTTAATTAAAAGCCTTATTTTGGGAAGTAATATATCATGTCTTGCTCATTTAGTCTAACTAAGAGGATAAATTGACAACATGCAACTTGCATTTTTAGTAACTTCTCTAAAATAGCTGCACATAGACTTTTAAAAAGGCTAGAATAAACACCATGCTTGTTGGAGCAACATCTCCAAATAGAGGTTAGATCAAATTGCTATGGAAAGTTAAAAAGAACACTTATATTCTGTGTCTCGAAAGTGGTAGGCATATGCTCTCCCCTTAATTGGGTTATCAAAAAGCCAAACCCACTCTTTTATGCTTTCTTTACTTTCAAGCAATTAAATCCTTTAGAGGGCCTGCCTTCTCGAGATGCCTTGAGGGGGCCAGTGAGAGGGGAATGACCTAAAATGGAAATGGGCTAATGCCAAGTCCTTCCAATCCACTCTAAATAAATCGTGTTTGTGACGAAAGTCCCAAACAACATGTGCTGATAAGTTTATACCGACACTATGTTTCCCCATAAACCCTATGGAGCATAACCTCTATAGGTTGGGAACCTTCTATATTTACAAAGCTGAAAGTGCCACATGACTGAGAGCCTTTACTAAAAACCACTTGTACTAGTTGCCAAAATCCTTCTAGTTGTTGGGGCAAGAGGTCGGACCTCTGAAGTTTCTCACACACATACAATTCTTAGTAGAGATATAAATTTTGCCATGGGGAGTTTTCATGGAAACTGGTGCTTGGCTGCCCCAGAGAAGTGAGTGCCGAGGGTGGAGCTAGTGGGGTCAAGCATCTAAATATCCGCTTTGAATAGTGTAGCCTCGGGGGAAACCCCATGTGAGATTCAACAACTATTGTCTCAACCTGCCATAAGATTTGTACTTGCTTGTGCATTTTGTTTATTAAAAATTGTATCTTCTATGTTTGTTACATGTTCCAAATCGTCAAAAATTAAATAAAATTATCATCTACGCGTAAGCAAAAATTCAACAAATTGCTAAAAATAATTAAAATTTTTTCAGAAGTTTAATACAAAAGCTTTCCAACATTTGAAACACCAGATCAAACTAAAGTGTCAAAACATCAGTATCAAAATAATTCTTGAAGTAGATTTGTTTGTAAACCATCACGTATTTTCAAACTAGCTCAACAACTGGGTCACTAATCCAACATGTTATTCTCAAGAGGTTTCTACAAGCATAAACATTTAGCAAGCTATTGATTCAAACATCTTAAGTGCAAAAAAATCAACATCATTGTCAAGTCTCTCATCAAGATAATCAAATCCTCTATCACAAAGCTTGATCAATCTATACCAGGTTCATAATCTTGGATACATCTTTCCTATTTTGAACCTAGGTTATATCAAAATCAGAATTGCACCAACATTGGAATCAAACAAACTTGTAAATTGTCAGATGCTTATATGACTTTTAAGTATCACCTGAAGAAAAGAAAACCCAGTTATAAAGCTACTTAGAAAAGAATAAGATTCTTGTATATCAAACACAAGATCTTATTAAAATATAAGACATTCCTACACCATTTTCATCACTACTTACGTGGTTGCGGTACAGAGTTTGATGGAGAAATTTTGCAAGGACGTGCTTTTCAACAAAGAGATGCTTAATCACAACAAACAAACAATAGCGGTAAAATCAACAAAGCATATCTTCCTAAACCAATAATCACCTATTGACTTTGTCCTTTGGAAATTTCAATTTTTTTGAAATAATCACATGCCAGTTTGGACTAGAGCTCAATACGAACAACTGAGAAAACAACAAATGGAGGAAGAAGATAATACTACATTCCAAACTTTTGGGTTTACTGTTGTTGACGAAGAAGCAATCAATAGTACCATTAGAGACCTTGAGAAAGATTTCAAATTTGATAGGCTAATGAAAAAATTGTTGGCAAAACAAAAAGAGAAATATCTCTTGATGTTGGAAAAATCTAGAGCTAAACTACCACAAGGCTTTAATAGAGAAAGCTTGAAATAAGATGTGGAGGCAAGTAACACCCAAAACATAGATGATCCAAACAATGAATATTTGAACAAAGCAAGTCATGAAGAAACAAGGAAAGAAAGGGATGACACAAGAAAAGAGTGTAGTGATAAAAGAACTCATGAAGAAACAAGGAGAAACTATGTGGATAATCCATTGTTAAACCTTACTCAACAAATGCAAACTCTACAACAATAGATACAAGATATGCAAAATGGAACAAGCTCCAAGAAGTATTCATTAGATGATATATGCCCATATCCTTTCGATAAGAAATTGAATATGATACCGTTTCCACAACATTGTGAGATTCCTAAATATGACAAATACGATGGAAAATCCGATCCTCAGGATCACATTAGCGAGTTTTATAATATGAGCATGGAATTTTCTCACGATGAAACTTACCGTATGCATCTTTTTCCTAGGAGTTTAAATGGACAATCAATGGAGTGGTTTTCAATATTACCATCCGGAATCAAATCTTTTGAAGAACTTGTGAATAGATTTATTTCACAATACTCCTACAATATAAGGAATGAGATAACAATGCTGGATCTATGCAATGTTAAACAAAAGAATGGATAATCTTTTATGATCTTCTTACAACGATGGAAATGCCTGTTTAATAGGTACCCCCGAGATGTACCCGATCAAGAAAAAATGGACATATTCATTGATAATCTTATCAGTGAAATGAGTTATCGACTAAGAATGTAATGTCATCCTTCTTTTGCCAAAATGATCAAGAATGGTCTAAAAATAGAGAATGCGATGTTAAAGAAAGGAGAGCTAAAACTTTACAATAATTTCTACAACAACAACAACAACAACAACAATGACAAACCCAAGTTCTTGTCAAAGAATGGGAATGTCAGCAATGGAGGAAATGATGATAATAGTGCTACAAAACAACAACAACAACCAATCTTTAATCTATCAAGTCAAATCCCAAGCAATAACAATCCAGAAAACAATAAAGCCAAGTCCTTCTCCAATCCTCGAAGGAAATTCACAAACACTGGAGAACCTTTGGAATCAGCTCTAAAAACTCTTCTTGCCAACAAATTGATTGTTTTACCAGAAGAAAGAAGTTATGAACCACCAGTTAGGCCAAATTGGTGGAATGACAATCATTTTTTCAATTACCATCGGAATAAAGGACACCAAACAAATGATTGTCAGAGATTGAATTACCTTATCCAAGATCTAATCGATAATGGAACCACCATAGTGGATAGCCATAAGACAAATGAATCACACCTAGCTTTCAAAACTCCACTTCCGAATTATGACAAAGGTGAACCATCCCAATTAAAAGATGACAAAGGAAAAGCCAAAGTGAATTACACTTATACATATGATGATGTGGTAAATGTTATCATTGTTAAATATAATCCACCTTCAGAGCCAATCAATGTTATTACGAGAAGAAAAGCAAAGGTTACCTTTCTAGGTATAACAAAAGACCCAACATCCACTTCACAACAATACAATTTAGTAGAGCAATTACAAAGAATACCCACTCAAATATCAATTCTAGAACTTCTCAAGGTTTCACCTATGCATAAGAAAATTTTGGAGAAAGCTTTTAGTGGAAACAACAGTTTCAAAAGATTTGAATATAGATCAGTTCCAAAACATGGCCAGACACCTTATATCTCCTCATTGCTTATCATTTTCTAAAAATGATGACGCAGCCTTGCAACATCCTCAGAATGCTCCCTTACATGTTGAAGTCACCATCAATAAAACTCATGTAAAACGTGTACTCATAGATGGAGGAGCCAGTTTAAACATTTGTGTATTAAGTTTGATAAAAGCTTTGGGATATTCATAAAATGCAGTAGACCCAAAAAAGAAAATAACTATCAAGGCTTGTGATGAAGCAGAACGTTCTTCTAAAGAAATTGTTGTGCTACCAATAAAATAGGACCTATGGAAATGAATACATTATGTCAGGTTTTAGATTTGAACCTCTCCTACAACATTCTTCTAGGAAAACCATGGATTCATAAGATGCAAGCAGTTCCTTCTACATATCATTGTTGGTGTAAATAATTATTCATCATGGATATTATTACACTTACTTAAGTTTACTTAGGATAATGCATTTCATAGTAGTTTGGATATGAGACACTTGGGTGTTTGTGTCACATTGGGATAGTGTGTGTAGGAGAAATTCCACCTCTTATGGTGTTGATCTTGTTATTACACTATCATATCCACTTATTGTGGAGTGATAATTCCACCTTCGGTGGGTGATCCACCTCATGTGGAATATTATATTATTTCTCCTACCTACCCACACCTATTTCCTACCTACCCTTGTTTCTCATTGAGCCACTTGTCATATTTGTGTGCTCATACATCCATATGGCCTTGCCTATATAAGCAGGCCTCTCTTCATTGTATTGGTTAATCCAGTTGATCATTTTTATATTGATGAGAATACAGTTTGTTCTTGTCATTCTATTGTCTCTTTTATGCTTTTCATTGTGCCCTTGATCTTGGCAAAATCCAACAATCATCAATGTGTAAAATTTCCTCATGAAGGTCAAGAGATCACTGTAATTGCAGATTCTAGTCAATATTGCAATAATTTGAAGCCAACACAAGATACAAGAGTTCCACATAACAGATAATCACTATATCCTACTAAAGAAATTCAAGAAAAGTTATGGGAAACTTTTGAGGAAAATCTCAAATTAAATGATGAAGGAATGGGAAAATATTCTTTGCATAATTTTCCACTTTCCTAAGTCATATGGAAAGCCTACATATATTCAATCAAAGACATCAAAAAGATCAAAACATATGTTTAAAGGAACATTTGTTAGTGCTGGAGCTCTTGAAGAAGAAAATGAAGACAAAGACATTCTTGGTTGGTTGTACAAGGATGAAGATTAAACTATAACAATAGCAGTAGAAGTCAATATTCCCATAAAACAATATGGCAAAGGTTATGAAATCATGCAAAAAATGGGATATGAAGGAAAAGGACCAATTGGTAAGCGACATCAAGGTATTTCAGAACCTATTTGTCCATACTCGCAATCCAAAGAAGATAAATCCGAGCTTGGATATCTAAAATCCAATCAAAAGAAACATAATCATCAACATCAAAAGTGGAAAAAGAAATCAGTCTCTAAAGAAGAAAATTAGCAAGAAAAGCTAAATCAAGCGACATAAATAGTAACCAATAAACAAAAGGAGCAAGAAGAACATGAAAGGAAAGACAAGGAGATTACCATCAAGGGTAAAGAAAAACCTTGTCAACAAGTTCTAGAAATACAAAAAAATGCAAAATCTGAACAAGATATTCCAGAAGCAGCAAAAATAGAGATGACAGAATTTAGGGAACTCTTTGCACCATACAATATTCGTGTATGGTATAGTGAATTACTCCTAGATCATGATTCAGAGACAAATTCAAATGAGTATGAATGGGGTCCAGATGTCTTACCTACTACATCAAGTAAGGAACATAATGAAGACCAAGCAACTATCACGAAAGAAGACTTGTCTATTACAAAACAAAGGATGGAGTTAGAAAGAAGGAAAGAAAAACTCAGAATTCAGAGAAAAGAGGTGTATGCAAAAAGGAAAGGGAATGAAAAAGACAAAGAAGTAATGCCGCAAGAAGTACAAACAAGGATAGACCAAGCATCTAGAAATATAAGATATTCATCAAAAGAGGAACAAGATGTATCCAGATGTGGCAGAACCATAGAAGAATTAAGAGATAGTCAAGTTGGATTGACTATTAGTCCAGAAGAAGTTTAGTTTGAAAGGAGATAAACTCTAGCAAAAGAATCCACTTTATCATGTACACAAGTATGCCAACTCCAAAATGCAAATGAGGGCAATCAAGAAGGAATTTGCAGTATTAAAGATGTGTGTGTTGATATAATCCATTCATTTAAGGGACAAACATCAATTGAAGAACCACTTGAGTGTGAACTACAAAATACTAATACTGATTTTGTTAGAACTAATTGGAGACGCTTGGGAAAGACAATTCTCATAAATATTTAATCTATGACAATACCTATTCTATGTCAAATTATGATCATTATGTCATGAATGTTGAAGCACCTAATGATGAAAGTGATTATGATTCACCCCTTCTTCATCCTGAACTAATTGATTGGGATAATTTAGACAACCTTGAACTGAATGTCTTTTCTAATGATCATGACTTAGTTGTGTACCTTAATGATGTCGAACCCATCACACCTAAGATATCTTCCATTGCAGAATCAAGTAATGTTTCTCGTAGTCAGGAGAATGCCAAAATTTCCAGTCGCAAAAGAGAAATGAAATAAGGAAAGAGACCTATTGTTGAAAACTGTTTCATGGCAACACTAGATCAATCCAAAGAGAAATTAAAGGACATATTTGATGGTGAGAACCTCTTTGAGGCGCTAGAAGCTGGAAAGTTTGACATTCTTCCTATATATTTTTAGAAGAGATCTACTATCCTGATAGAATGAACAGAAGCAGTAAACTTTGGTACAACAAAGGATCCTAAAATACTTCATTATGTTACCTCATTATCAGAAGAAGAGAGGAAATAATAAATGGAATTATTTAAGCAAAGACAAATAAATTTTGCTTGGTCCTATGCAGATATGCCAGGACTTAATCCAGATCTTATCATGCATCATCTTAATGTAGATTTAAAAGCAAAACCAGTTAAGAAGAAGCTAAGAAAGATGCATCCATACATTGCTCTTCTTGTAAAAACCGAGATGAAGAAACTATTAGAAGTGGGTTTTAGAAGACCTGTTGCTTATCTAGAATGGGTTTCAAGTATTGTACCAGTGTCAAAACTAGATAAAAGCATAAGAGCCTGTACAGATTTCAGAGATCTAAATAAAGCATGTCCAAAAGATGATTTCCCGCTACCAAACATTAATATAATAGTGGACTTGTCAGCAGGGCATGAGATGTTTTCATTAATGGATGGCTTCTTAGGATATAATCAATAAGAATCACACTTGAAGATCAAGAAAAGACAACTTTCACTGTGCATGGGGAATGTATTGCTGGAATGTTATGCCATTTGGGCTTAAGAATGCACGAGTAACTTATCAAAGGGCTATGACAACAATTTTCCATGATATGATGCATACATTTATGGAAGATTATATCGATGACATACTTGAAAAATCTCATACAAGACAAGAACATTTGAACATCATAAGCAAGATTTTTGACATGCTGGAAAGATATCAATTGAGATTAAATCCAAAGAAATGTGCATTTGGGGTAACCTTTGGAAAACTCCTTGGGTACATTATATCAACTCGTGGATTTGAAGTAGATCTTGAAAAGGTCAAAGCCATCATGGAGATGGAGTCACCTAAGAACATAAGTCAATTGCGATCTTTACAAGGAAGATTGCAATCAATTAGGAGATTTGTCTCTCAGTTAGCAGATTGATGTATTCCATTCACCCATCTTCTACATAAAAATATTCCATTCAAATGGGATCTAAAATGTGAAGAATCTTTTTTGCAAATAAAAGAATATCTTATGAGTCCTCCAGTACTGGTATCACCAACCAAAGGGAAACCATTGTTGCTCTATATCTTAGCAACATATGTATCATTAGGAGCTCTCCTAGCTCAACATGACGAGGAAGGAAAAGAAAGAGCAGTATATTATATTAGTAGAATGCTTGTTGGTTATGAATTACATTATTCCTCAATAGAAAAGACATGTCTAGCAGTTGTATTTGCAACTCAGAAGTTGTGACATTATATATTGATTCATTCTGTAAAACTAATAGCAACGATAGATCCCCTCAAATATTTGTTGAGAAAGTCAACCTTGACAAGGAGACTAGCCAAATGGGTTATGATACTGAGTGAATTTTATATAGAGTATGTTGACCAAAAATCTATCAAGGGACAAGTCATTGCTGATCAATTGGCTGATACACCTTTACAAAATGACATGCCTTTGCACATCAAATTTCCTAATGCAGATATCTTGACAGTAAGTACAAAATTTTGGGAATTGTACTTTGATAGTTCTTATACACAATATGGATCAGGCGCAGGAATCTTTTTCATCACACCTTAGGGACACACAATTCTGAAATCATATAGACTGCAGTTTCCATGCACCAATAATACTGCAGAGTATGAAGCATTGGCTATTGGGATTAAAATGGCCATTGAATGGAACGTCAAAGAACTATATGTCTATGGTGATTCACAACTTATCATCAACCAAATAAATGATGAATATCAAACTAAGGATGATAAGCTCATGCCATACAAACATTTGGTAGAGGAGTTTAAATAACACTTTAAAGAAATATCATTCACCCAGATTCCAAGAAATGAGAATAAAGCAATAGATGCAATGGCTACGTCATTACAAATTTATCATGGAAGATATCTTAACCCCTACTATTCAATTCTGACATACTTATCGAATTTGCCATATATCAGGAACCAATCAATTCTCATACGGTCAAACTTATCAGTATTTAAAAGAAAATATCCTTCCTCTTGACTTAACCTGCAATCAAAGAAGGAATTTTATCCGTTAGTCCTCTCACTATACTATTATTGCTGATATCCTATATAGGCGTGGTCTAGATGGTACTTTGTTGAGATGTCTTGAACAAGAAGAATCTAAGAAAGTTCTTAACGACGTTCATGAAGGTATTTGTGGCACACACTCAAGTGGTTTAACATTGGCTAAGAAACTTATTCGTATGGGTTACTATTGGCCTACTACGGAGAGAGATTCATTCATATATGCTAGAAAATGCAAACAATGTCAGATCCATGGGAATCTCATTTATGCACTGGCAGAAGAGTTATATCCTATGATAGGATCATGGCCATTTTATCAATGGGGCCTTGATTTGGTAGGAAAGATAAATCCCTCATCTTCTAATGGACATAAGTTTATTCTAATTTCTACTGAATATTTTACTAAATGGATTGAAGCAGTACCTCTAACAACAGTGATAGGAAAACAAATATCATCATTTATTTTGAATTATATAATCCGTCGCAATGGAGTTCCTATGACCATTATCACTGATAATGGAAGACCACTCAAAAATCAAGATGCGAAGGAGCTATGTGAACAATTTCATATCCAACATAGGTTTTCTACTCCATATTATCCACAGGGAAATGATCAAGATGAGGCATCAAACAAAACTATCTTGAAAATATGGAAGAAAACAGTCAATGAAGTTGGAAAAGACTGGCACATTCAGCTAAATCCTGCTCTTTGGGCATACCGAACTAGCATCTGCACTCCAACAGGGGCAACTCCATATTTTTTGGTGTATGGATCAGAAGCCATATTACCTATAGAAGTAGAGATACCTTCTCTATGAGTATCCTTGCAAGGTCTTATACCAGAAGAAGAACAAAAAGTCTCTCGACTCCAGGAACTTGAATTGATTTAGGAACATCGCCAAATGCAACAGATCATTTAAAAGTATATCAACAAAGAATGGAAAGAAGTTATAACCACAGGGTGAAGCTGCACATTTTTTAGATTGGAGATATATTTCTAAGGGAGAATCCAAGAAATCAGAAAGACCAAGACAAGAAGGGAAAATTTGAACCAAATTGGCTAGGACCTTTTGTCATAGTAGCAACATATGGATCAGGAGCATACAAGTTATCTACCCCTAAAGGTGATTGGTTTGATGAACCTATCAATTATATCCATCTCATGAAATTCTATGCTTGAGATATAAAGTCCTAAAAAAATCAATAAAAAGCATATAAAGTCCTGAAGAAATCAATAAACATCCGAAAAGTAGAAAATCCCTAAAAAAGAGAGAAAAGTGCAATAAATTTAGATGGTGAAAACCTAGTAAACAAGCGCTATCTACAAAGTAAGTTCCTCCATCTATGAGATTGCTTTGTGTACCTATCCACTCCATCATATCCAATCTATCACTGCCTAGCTTATCCATTCCATCTTTCGCATCCATTGCTCTGAACCATTAGTATGAAATATGCAGCTTACCAACAATTATCAATCTTTGACATACTTGTCGTAGTCACTGTCCTAAATCTTATCAGAAGCAATCAATTTGCATCTGTATCCCTCCATGGTTTGGATCTTGATCATTTCATACATCCATAATAAATTTTTGTTTTTGCAGGGGAAAAATCCTAATTCCTTTTGCTAAGGTGATCTTTTGAATCTTTGAAAATCAAAAACATTTGAAAAACTTGGAAAAACCAAAAACACCTAGGGTTTTTGAAGCAGATAATAAACAACAAGGCAAAAAAAATCAACGCATTTCATCAATAACTCAATCTTGGTACTCAGAAACCGAAGAATCAACCATCAAGTAATAAAGGATTATCAAAGATCATTCATCAAAATGATTATCTCAGTTAATGACCATAAGAACATGTGAATGACATACAAGATTCAATGTTTATATCTCGATTTTATTGCTAATCATGTACTATATGCGACTCAAGGATGTCCATGACTAGAGAAGCTATGATGGGGCATTATTATTTTTCTTTGATTGCTATCTATGGTTTATCTCTTACTATGGTATGTACTTGTCTCAGGATATGATCAACAAAAGATCAAGGAGGACGTTCCAAGTCATGCATGAAAGGAGATAATCCTTGTCTGTTCTGCAAGCAATACTCAGGTCAACTTGATTCATTATATCAAGTTGCTTGTATTAACTTGTTATATCAAAATCCATGTAAGAAATACTCAGGTCATCTTGGATCATTATGTCAAGTTGCTTGTATTTTCTTACAACATTTTAAAGCTCAATGATGAAATCAATCACTGTTACAAGATAGCATATGAAGAATGGCAGTATAATTTTTAGTTAGATCATTTTAGATTAGCCCATTATTCATCTGCATTATAAGCATATCATTTCATTAACAGACCAATGGTCATAAATCATGATTGAGTATACTTAGACAAACAAAAACAATTTGCATTTTCTCATTTTAGGTGCATTCATCCTTAGAATCATTTCAAATCATTTAGTTGCATTTGATCAATTGCATTAGTTTGCATTTAATTATGTGCAATTCATTAATCATGTAGTGTATCATCATTATTATTTACATTATCATTTCATATCATTTAATTGCATCTTTGCACTTAGACTCATAATCATATAAACAATCAATCATTGCATTTGCATTTTCACATCATTTTCAAATTGCATCAAAAATAAATAGCATTCGACTAGCATATTAGAATAATCATTCATTTGTATTTCTATATAGATCATTGCATCATTTAAGTCAGTAATCATTTTCATTTGCATCCAAGGTCATCAAAATCAAAAATCAAAAAAACATTTATCATTGCATCATGTAGATCATTATCATAAAGCAAGGAAAGATAAATCATCATCATATCATTATCCATCTAATCACTGAATCCATATAATCAATGCATATAGATCATCATCATAAAATAGAGTAACATGCATAATAAAGATCATCATCATAAAAAGTCCATGTATACATATAGATCATCATAAAACAATAAAAAGTCCAAGTATACAATGATATCAGATAAACAATACAAGTGCCTCCAAATCAGGTCACGACTGTCATGTACTACTACCATCTGACTCTGTCCATCTCTGTGGCTGTGGGCATGAAGATCCTCTAGATGCCTATCTCCCATGATCACCACTCCTTTGAGGAGGTCCCATGACTCCACCACTACTAGTATCCATCAACATGGTGGTATGATAGCTACCTACTCTCTAGCTCTCTGTGACTACCTCCTCATATAGTCGTCGCCAACAGGAAGTCTCCTTCCAGGCCCAAACTAGTGCTCTAACAGTGTCAGCTGAGAGAGTACCCAATCCAACCTATTAAATATGATCAAGAAGGCCCTGAGTATCCTGCTGTCTCCTAACAACTCTATCCCTCTTTGATAGTTCTGATACTTACTGTTGAGTACAGATGCCAAGCTAATAAGATGAGAGGGGGGGGGGGTGAATCATACAAACTTAATCTTCCATAAAAACAATGGATTCAACCTCAGTAACATATACTACAACAATATAACCAAAACTGCTAAACATGTAAACTCATAAGCATAAAACATCATAACACTCATAACACCAGATTTAACATGGAAACCCAAATAGGGAAAAACCACTATGGGATTTCAGACTCACTAAGAAATATACTCTTCTAGAGTATGCTCGGTTAAAAGCAAATCCTGTTAAAGATTACAAACACATTGCTAGATGTGACCCAGTTAAGGGACCTCCCTCAGATCCGTTAGGATCTTCACCTTGTTAGAAGTGACCTTGTTAAAGGATTTCAAACACTCAATCAAAATGTCACCTTGGTAGAGGGTTTTACAAATAAGACTGTTAAGTCCACTCGGTTAAGAGATTTTCTATTACTTTACAAGATAACAGTAATAAAAATCTATCTACAACTTCACATCTAAAATGCTGAAGCGGATTCTTATTCGCTCAATACAATTTAGTCATAGGACTTATCTTGTCCATCTGCTGGGCTCTATACTCTATTATTCAAAATAGGTCTTCAAGCTTCAGTGCTTGGTAATCACTATGTAGCATTCCTGTGCATACACTTGCCCGCATACATTGCTTATCAACAGTTCCTTATTTATAAACAATTTGCCAACCACTTAATTTCCTTGATCCCATTTCCCATGATCAATCATAGCCATTAGATCTTCAAACTTGACCAGGTTCAATTTATCCTTCGATCTGAAAATGTTTTACCCCGCCTTGGAACTTGCATACATTTCTTGGAACTTGTGCTAGGGTATTGCGGTTCAATCTGAGTTGTAGATCTTCCTATCGATCTTCCTTTTCCATAGATCCTTAACAACCTTTATACACATTGTAACAATCATTTAATCATAACCAGCTCATTAGCTTCCTTCATTAAATAATGTTTTTATTCATTCAATGCATTCTGTTATTACTCGGTTGCAACTTGGTAAATACTAAACTTCACTCGGTAGACATTTTGCCTTCATTAATTGATAGTGATAACCTTAGGGTTTACCGACTAGGTTCTTTGCTCAGTAACATAGTATAGTATTAACCTTTACAATCAACAACATATGTAGGATATCAAAATAATCTAAACATCATGATCTCATCATTGTCTAACTTAGTAATAGTTTCCCATTGAATAACTTATTCCTCCCCTTATTCATCACATTCTTTCTGTGTCTTTTACCGACATCTTTATACTCACCAAATCATACTTCTTAAGATATGGCAACATCATAATGAATTAGAAAATCAATTTCTTGACATCAATGACAAAATAATAATATTAAGATAGTAAACATCCTTAATCAGTTATATTCATAATCATCAACAACCTTCACAATATCCTTATAGAAATGCCAACAATCTCCCTTTGTCTGTTATAATGCCAGTAATCTCCCCCTTTGGCATTGATGGAAAAACCAATTGATTTGACCTAATTTATTCAGATTGCTTTGAGATTCTGAAATGCTCTCCCACTATCATCAATCTTCTCCCCCATACATTAGTCTTCTCCCCTTTTCTTCAATCTTCTCCCCCTTTGACAACAATGCCAAAAAGTAAAGAGTGAAAACATAATTTCTTCCTGTATGAAGTGATTTTCTGCTGTTATGTGTCAAATTAGTCTCAGTCAGAGCATTTTGTCTTCAATTCCTATTCCCTGTTATTGTTTCTTGCAGACCTTTAGAAAACATCCTAAAGTGTGTAAATCAACATCAACTCCTAAAAGATATTCTGTAGAGTCATCAAATTGATGCTTTCACCGAACTTGGTCAGTGAATAGAAGATAGGGGTAGGACCCCTAACTTACTTCTGAGATACTCAAAAGTGTCCCTTGGCAGTGGCTTGGTGAATATATCTGCTATTTGTTCCTTTGTGCTAACATACTCCAACACCACTTTCTTCTCTTGAACTTCTTCTCTAAGATAATGATATTTGATAGAGATGTGCTTTGTCTTAGAGTGCATAACAAGATTCTTTGAAATGTTTATGACGCTAGTATTGTCACAGAATATAGTTACTGGCTCGGTAACTTGCTCATTTATACCTTCCAACAGTTGTTTGATCCATGCTATATTGGTACAATTCAATGCTGCAGCAACATATTCAGCTTCTACTGTTGACTGTGAAACACATCCTTGTTTCTTGCTAAGCCAACTCACTAGTCTTTCTCCTAAAAAGAAAGTTCCTCCACTTGTGCTTTTTCTGTCATCAATGTTGCCTACCCAATCAGCATTAGTATACACTTTTAAATTAAAAACATTTCCTTTCTGATATACTAAGCCATAATCCTCAGTGCCTTTCAAGTATTTGAAAATTCTCTTGATTGTTGTCATGTGTGTTTCCTTGGGATCTGCAGAGAATCTTGCAACTATACCTACTGCATGTGCTATATCTGGTCTACTATGAACAACATATTGCAGCTTTCCAATCATGGATTGGTAAAGTATCACATCAACAAATGTAGATTCATCATTCTTTGATAGTTTATAGTTGGTAGTCATAGGAGTACTTACTGGTTTTGAATCCTCCATTCCAAATTTCTTCAAGATTTCCTTTATGTACTTGGATTGAGTAATGAAAATCTCATCTTTCATTTGTAGTATTTGTAAGCCTATAAAATACTTTATCTCACAGATTAATGACATCTCAAATTCTTTGCTCATTTCATTTCCAAAGTTCTTGCATAAAGAGTCATTTCCACAAAATATAATATCATCAACAAATATGGCTGAGATCAGTATTCCATTTTCATCATTCTTCATGTACATATTGCTATTTTCACTTGTCCTTATAAAACCAATCTTGATCAAATACAAGTGTAATCTCTCATACCATGCTCTAGGTGCTTGTTTCAAACCATATAAAGCTTTGTTCAATTTACATACCTGATCTTTATTCTTGTCTTCAACAAACCCTTCAGGTTGTTCAATAAAAACTTCTTCTTCTAATATACCATTCATAAATGCAGATTTGACGTCCATTTGATATACCTTGAAATTCTTGTAAGTAGCATATGGCAACAATGTTCTTAGTCCTTCAAGTCTTTCCACAGGTGCAAAAGTATCACCATAATCAATTCCCTCTTCTTGAGCATAACCTTTCCAAACTAGTCTTGCTTTATTTCGAATGACCTCACCTTTTTCATTCAGCTTGTTTCTGAAAATCCACTTTGTATTGATTACATTTTTGTGCTTCGGTCTTGGGACTAGTGTCCATGTGTCATTCTTCTTGATTTGATCAATCTCTTCTGTCATAGCATTTATCCAATCTTCACTGTTAAATGCCTCTTTCACTATCCTTGGTTCAAATTCAGATATCAGACATGTGTTCTGTCTCAGTTTGTTCCTTGTCACCGCTGGATCATTCTTATCTCCTATAATCTGACTTGATGCATGATGTCTTCTGACATACTTGGCTAATACAGGCTCGGTAGGCTCTGTATGATCTTCTTCATCACTTGATAATTGGATATTCTCTTTATTTTCTTCAACAGTCTTCTCGGTAGGACTTCTCAGTTGAACATAGACAAATTCATCATAATCTTCTAGTTCCTTGGAGTTTCCTTCATCATTTCTTTCTGCAAATTCATCAAATTTCACATTTGCACTTTCTACTATTTTGTTAGATGATTTGATCAGACATTTAAATGCTTTGCTTCTAGAAGAATAACCTAGAAATGTTCCTTCTTCACTTTTTTGATCAAACTTTCCATTTCTATCATCTTTGTGTACATAGCATCTACTTCCAAAGATTTTGAAATAACTTACATTAGGTTTCTTGTCATACCAGATCTCATATGGTGTCTTCAAAGTTCCTTTCTTCAGTTGTACTCGGTTTAGGGTGTAAACTATTGTGCTTATTGCTTCTCTCCAGAATGTTTGTGGCACTTTCTTTTCAATCATCAGGGTTCTGGCACAATCTACAATAGATCCATTTATTCGCTCAGCTATCCCATTTTGTAGTGGAGTTCTCGGTGTAGAGACTTGTCTTTTTATACCATGATCATTGCAGAAGAAGTTAAACTCATCAGAAGTGAACTCACCTCCTCTATCAAATCTAAGACATTTTAGTTGTCTTCCTATTTCATTTTCAACTCTTTCCTTGTACCATTTAAACATTTGAAAAGCTTCTGTTTTTTCTTTTAAAAACATAACTGACATCATCCTTGAATAATCATCCACAAATAATATGAAATATTTATCACCATAATAACTTTGAACTTTCATAGGACCACAAAGATTAGTGTGCACAAGATCTAAAATTTCCTTAGAAGTGTAGGACTTACTTGTAAAGCTTGATCTTGTCATCTTACCCATCTGGCATCCTCGGTACATAGCATTCTCAGGTTTTTCAAGATTCGGTAGACCTCTTACTCGGTGCTTCTTGCTTATTTTGATTAGATTATCAAAATTTACATGACAAAACCTTTTATGCCATAACCAGGTATCATCTATCTTTACATATAGACACTTATTCCGAGTTGAGTCAAGGTGAAATGTGTTACCTTTTGTTTGTGTCCCGATAGCAGCTAACTTTCCATGCTTGTCATGAACTTTGATAGTTCCTTTCTGAAATTCTATTCGGTAACCTATATTGTTTAGCTGTGCTACACTCAACAAATTGTATTTCAAACCTTCAACCCAATAAAAATCATTGCATTTTGCATTGTCAAGAAGTGTTATAGATCCTTTACCTTTTACTGGACATGGTGCATCATTACCAAATCTTACATAGCCTCCATCATAATCTTCAAATATAACAAACTTGTCTTTATCACCTATCATGTGATGTGAGCATCCACTATCTATGATCCAAGAATCATTAGTATTTATGTGAGATATTAGGGCTTTTTCTTCATACCTTTCTTCATCTGATCCATCTTTGATAGCCACATAAACTACTTCCTTTGTATCAGTTTCATCTGATTTATCATCATTGGATTCCTCATCAGCTATTAAGCATGACTTTCTATCTCTTCTTCTGAAGTCTCGGTGTCCTCTGTAATGATTATCTTTCTGTCTGTCATCCCGATAATCTCTCTTTTTAGTAGATTCTTTGTTAGGATAGTTAGAAGCCACATGTCCTATCTTATCACAATTGAAACATTTCAAAGGTAGTTTTCCTTTATACTTTCCTTTGCCTCTCGGTAACCATCTGGCTAATAGTGCTTCAAACTCTTCTTGCTTTCTGATTTCCTCATACAGTTTGTGTACTTTTTCCATGTTCTTGCGAAATATCTCACTTGCTCCATTGTGATCCCCTTCAGTGTACTTATTCATTCTATCATTGTAATCATCAGATTCACCAATATGAAAAGAACTAAATGTAGACTCAACTTTATTTACCGATGACCCACTATTATCAAAGTTACTTAACTCAAATGCATGTAGCTTACCAATAGTAGCATCTAAAGAAACTAACATATTGGGTAAAGACCTCTATTCATTAATTGCAGAGACTCAGATTGCATAAACTGGTAGAAGGGTTCTTAACAACTTACTTGTTATATCTTTTTCTTCAATAGTTCCACCTGCTCCTTTGATTTGATTGACAATCTCTTTTAGTCTTGTATTGTACTAGGTTATGTTATCACCTTCATTCATCCTCATAGATTCAAGTTGCCCTCTTAGACTATCCACTTTTTCTCTTTGAACATGTTCATCACCACCATACACAGATATGAGCTTGTCCCACATTGCCTTTGCATCATTGCAGCCTTCTAGATCATTAAACTCTGAGTCGATTAGTGCAGATGTTATTTCAATCATTGCTTGGATATGATCTTGCTTTTCCTTTATCTCTTCCATTTTCAATGGATAGGTGCTCGGTGTAATGAAATCATTCTCTAGATAATATACATCATATTCTCCAACTCCTGATAGGTGTAGCTTCATCCTTTTCTGCCATGTAGAGAAACTTGACTTGTTCAGCTTCAATGCATCCCTCTTGTACATCTTTGGATCTTTGCCTCAAGTACCTTTAAATTTTTTTTTCTTTTCAGAGTCCAAAGCTCTGATACCAATTGATAGTTCTGATACTTACTGTTGAGTACAGATGCCAAGCTAATAAGATGAGAGGGGGGGGATGAATCATACAAACTTAATCTTCCATAAAAACAATGGATTCAACCTCGATAACATATACTACAACAATATAACCAAAACTGCTAAACATGCAAACTCATAAGCATAAAACATCATAACACTCATAACACCAGATTTAGCGTTGAAACCCAAATAGGGAAAAACCACTGTGGGATTTCGGACCCACTAAGAAATATACTCTTCTAGAGTATGCTCAGTTAAAAGAAAATCCTGTTAAAGATTACAAACACATTGCTAGATGTGACCCAGTTAAGGGATTTCCCTCAGATCTGTTAGGATCTTCACCTTATTAGAAGTGACCTTGTTAAAGGATTTCAAACACTCAATCAGAATGTCACCTTGCTAGAGGTTTTTACAAATAAGACTATTAAGTCCACTCGGTTAAGAGATTTTCTATTACTTTACAAAATAACAGCAATAAAAATCTATCTGCAACTTCACATCTAAAATGCTAAAGTGGATTCTTATTTGCTCAATACAATTTAGTCATAGGACTTATCTTGTCCATCTGCTGGGCTCTATACTCTATTATTCAAAATAGGTCTTCAAGCTTCATTGCTCGGTAATCACTATGTAGCATCCCTGTGCATACACTTGCCCGCATACATTGTTTATCAACAGTTCCTTATTTATAAACAATTTGCCAACCACTTAATTTCCTTGATCACATTTCCCATGATCAATCATAGCCATCAGATCTTCAAACTTGACTAGGTTCAATGTATCCTTCAATCTGAAAATGTTTTACCCCGCCTTGGAACTTGCATACATTTCTTGGAACTTGTGCTAGGGTATTGCGGTTCAATCTGAGCTGTAGATCTTCCTGCTGATCTTCCTTTGCCATAGATCCTTAACAACCTTTATACACATTATAACAATCAATTAATCATAACCAGCTCATCAACTTCCTTCATTAAATAATTCTTTTATTCATTCAATGCATTCTGTTATTACTCGGTTGCAACTCGGTAAATACTAAGCTTCACTCGATAGACATTTTGCCTTCATTAACTGATAGCGATAACCATAGGGTTTACCGACTAGGTTCTTTACTCGGTAACATAGTATAGTATTAACCTTTACAATCAACAACATATGTAGGATATCAAAATAATCTAAACATCATGATCTCATCATTGTCTAACTCGGTAATAGTTGCCCATTGAATAACTTATTCCTCCCCTTATTCATCACATTCTTTCTGTGTCTTTTACCGACATCTTTATACTCACCAAATCATACTTCTTAAGATATGGCAACATCACACTGAATTAGAAAATCAATTTCTTGACATCAATGACAAAATAATAATATTAAGATAGTAAACATCTTTAATCAGTTATATCCATAATCATCAACAACCTTCTCAATATCCTTATAGAAATCCCAACAATCTCCGTTTGTCTGTTATAATGCCAACACTCTCAGCCATGAAAGTCTGTACCTGTGCTCAAAGATGATCAATCTATGCTCTAAGACTATTAATGGTCTCCTTCTCTGGCATATCATGCTCTGGTGCAACCTACTCTGGCATATCATGCTTTGGTGTAACCTACTTTGGCAAATCCTATTGTGGTGCATGAACCCCAATCCCCTCCTCACCACCTCCCTATCCACCTGCTGGAATCTCAATCCAAGTAGCTCTTAGATTCTATCATCTAATAAGTGGAACATGATCCTCTGGATCCTCATCATCTCCACCATGAGCTGCAATAACTCTAGGGTCTGGCTAAATCTGACCAAAATCAATGCCTCTCCTGCAACCCCCATCCAGTCTAGTCATCCTGCCTCCTCTTGTCAATGGCAACCCTCTCGGTGATCTCATCCCTGCCCTGCCAGTATCCCTCCCAATCCAGCCAACATATCTCCCACCCATAGGACGTGGTCTCCCAATCCTATCAAGTGGTCCAAACGGTCCTCCATGGACTCTCAATCGACCTCCTCTCCATCTAGGTCTCCTACCACCTCCGTCCCTAGCTTCATCTCCATCTCCCCTAGCCCCCTGAGCAACTCTGAGCTCTCAACTCCATCTCCGTCTCCTAAAAATTGGATCATCTGAATCGTCATCCTCATCTCCTGAGCTAAGAGGAGGATCTGTTGGATCAATAATATGAGGAAATGAATGTGCTAGTATGTACTGAGCATAATCTACAGTAACCCTAGGATCAAGAATGTGCAATCTCATATCATAAGTCACTCTTAGAGTAGCAAGAAACTCTGTGCGCACAAACTCAAATGACAAAGAAGGTCCCCAATCTCTCCTATCTCTATATCACTGAGCATATATTGTCACACTAGTAGGCATAGGCTGGATGATACTAAACTGTCTAAGAATGCGACTAATCAACTATCGCTCAATAATGTAAGGAGTCTGACCAATGAGATATTTACTCTACATAATAAATGGTAATATCTGTGCATCATCCATCCATGGCTCACAATAAACATATGGTCTCCAAGTAATACTATCCAATGAATCAAGCACCCAATGCTAATACTCCATCTTACCCAGCTTATGCTGAGTAAGGATACCTACATAAAGATACACATATGGCTGCCTCTCTCCATGAACTCTATGATGGATAGGCCAAGTAATAGCAATGTGCTCCCAACACCAGATCTGCAATAGTGTGCATCCTATAGACAAACTAGCACTCTCATTATATACCACCTGATGAAGATCATGATATAAATGAGCCAGCATACAAACACCCCAAGCATATCGAGTCCGATGCTGCATCATACTTTGAAGAATCTCACCCCATCCAACAACAAAACCTCATGATTGCCTATCAAGACAAATAAATCCTCCAATCAAACCAACAAGAATCACATGGAGAGTCTCGTAATACATCACCATATCCTCCCATCGGATCTCTCCTCTAGAGATGCTCTCGTCAGCAAAAATGGCTCTGCAAGCCTCTATCCCAACAAGATCCTGAAAATAATACTGCACTAACTCGCCAGTCACTGGGATGTGCAGAATCCTATAGACATCCTCGAGCGTCACACTAATCTCACCTATGGGCAAGTGGGAAGTGTTATGCTCACTATTGGCAATATAGCATTATAACAGACAATGAAAGATTGTTGGCATTTCATAAGGATATTGAGAAGGTTGTTGATGATTATGGATATAACTGATTAAAGATGTTTACTGTCTTGATATTATTATTTTGTCATTGATGTCAAGAAATTGATTTTCTAATTCATTATGATGTTTCCATATCTTGAGAAGTATGATTTAAAAGATTATAAAGATGTCGGTAAAAGACACAGGAAAGAATATGATGAATGAGGGATGAATAAGGTATTCAATGGGCAACTACTACCGAGTTAGACAATGATGAGACCATGATGTTTAGATTGTTTTAACATCATACATATGTTGTAAATTGTGAAAGTTAATACTATACTATGTTACCAAGCAAAGAACCTAGTCGGTAAACCCTAAGGTTATCGCTATCGGTTAATGAAGGTAGAATGTCTACCGAGTGAAGTTTAGTATTCACCGAGTTATAACTGAGTTGCTACCAAGTTGTAACCGAGCTATAATAGAATGCATTAAATGTTTGCATGCGTTATTTAATGAAGGAAGCTGATGAGCTGGAATTGATTAAATGATTGGTGAGCCATGGATGAAGTTTGTTAATGAATCTAAGGCAATGAAAATTCGGCATGAAGATCTACAACACAGATTGAACCGCAATACCTTGGCACAAGTTCCAAGACAAATATGCAAGTTCCAAGGCAGGGTAAAACATTTTCAGATCGAAAGATGCATTGAACCTGGACAAGATCAAAGAACTGGTGGCTATGATTGATCATGAGAAATGTGATCAAGGAGATTAAGCGGTTACCTAATTGTTTATAAATAGGAAACTGTTGATAAACAATGTATGCAGGCAAGTGTATGCTACATAGTGATTACCGAGCATAGAAGCTTGAAGACCTGTTAGAATAACAGAGTATAGAAGCCCAATAGATAGACAAGATTAGCTCTATGTCTAGATTGTATTGAACAAATAGGAATCTGCTTTAGCATTTTAGATGTGAAGTTGCAGATAGATTTTTATTACTATTATTTTGTGAAAGTGATAGAAAATGTCTTAACTGAGTCGACTTAATAGTCTTATTTGTAAAACCCTCTAGCAAGGTGACATTCTGATTGAGTGTTTGAAATCCTTTAACAAGGTCACTTCTAACAACGTGAAGATCCTAACAGATCTGAGGGAAATCCCTTAACCGGGTCACATCTAGCAATGTAATTGTAATCTTTAACAAGATTTGCTTTTAACCAAGCATACTCTAGAAGAGTATATTTCTTAGTGGGTCCAAAATCCCACAGTGGTTTTTCCCTATTTGGGTTTCCACGTTAAATCTAGTGTTATGAGGTTTATGATGTTTATATGCTTGCATGTTTGACAGTTTTTATATTACTGATATATATGTTACCAAGGTTGAATCTGATGTTTTTATGGAAGATTAAGTTTGTATGATTCACCCCCCCCTCTCATCTTGTTGGCTATTGGATCTGTACTTATATTAAGTATCAAAACTATCACTCACTATGCCATCTCTCGGCTAACATCATCAACAATCCTCTATTATGCGTAATCTTAGGCATATACAATAGATGGCGTAAACCACAGGCATCTATATGTCTCACCTCTGCCTGTGTTAGCTCTAACACTAAATGTCGTACTACCAGGAATTTCTCCTGACACTGGAGAACATCAAGTTTCTCCTATTTACCAAGAGAATTCGATGAATCATCATTTATCTATTTATCAAATCAAACTGAAGCAACTTATGTTATCTATGTATCAAATCAAACTAAAGCAATTTACGTTACCTATCTATCAAATCAAACTGAAACAACTTAAGCTATCGAATCATTTTAAAACCTATCAATCATGGTTTTCTATCAATCACTGTGTTCAAACAAAACTTTGCTAAGCTCTTGCATCAGAAACTAAATCGGTTTCTTAGAGCTAATCTATCAAAACATATCAAATCAATCTATCCAACAACATCAATCAATCAATCAATCAATCAAGTCCCTATTCATCATACACGCGCATCAAACACGTTAAATCTAATCATTAAAGTGATTTTTAGCTTTTGCATCTATCAAAACAACATCATTTTGAGCATATGCGCTATCCTATTGAACATAAGCGCTAAACAAAGCATATGCGCTAACTATTTCAACAAACGCGCTAACCCTACACATGAATGCGCGAAACATACAAAAGCGCTATCAAATAATGCATATGCGCTAACAAACGAAACATAAGTGCTAATCGATGCATATGTGCTAACATCCTTAACATATGCGCTATCCTAATGAGCATAAGCGCTATAATGAGAAAATGTGCTAAATCTTATTGCATATGCGCTAAATCTAAATGCAAAAGCACTAACCAAATGCCAAAAAAAGCAAAAAAAAAATCAAAATTAAAAAACGCGCCTAAAAACATGAAAAGTTGCACGAAAAAGTTGAAAACAAAGCTCGAGATAAGATACATACTGGATACCCATACTCAGGAGGTCACTGTTATCGTCGAACATGTTCAAATCGATGGTTCTCCATAGGAATCACCATTTCGCCACCTCACCTAGACAATTTTCTTCACAAGCTGACAAGGATAAAATGAAATTAAAATTAACCTTGGTTAATTTTATATTTACTATTTGAAAGAGTAATTAATGCTATTCAATGGGGCAATTTAATTTAATTTTTTTTACAAATGAATTTAATTGATGCAACCTTTTATCAATTATCATGAGATCAATCGTTCAAATCAAAGTTTTCAACAATTTCATGATCAATCTCCTGAGGAGGCACACAATCAGGATTTTTAATTTCCATCAGGCACGTTATCGAGACTTAGTCTTTGAAACAATGTTGCCTTGACATTATTTCAAAGAAGGGCAAAATATATACACATAAAAATGACTATGAGCAATTAAATAAATATTTTATATTTATTTAATAAATATTCTTCTATTAAATAGTTAATTTGAAAATATTAATTAATTCATCTATTCTACTCCTAAAAAATAATTAAATATCTAATATTTAATTATTCCTCTAACCAAGTTAATTAAATATCTAATGTTTAATTATCTCCTCTAATCAATTAAATATCTAATATTTAATGGTTATTCTCCTATCCTACAGTCTCAAAATATTAAATGATTTCCTAAATTATTTAATTTCATTTCCAACTCACCTTCCATCTCCACTTTATCTTCCCTTTGCCAACTCATCCATCCTATGGCTAAGGAAATTAATATTTCTTAAATATTAATTTACCATTTATCTCCAACTTCCAAATTTAATGAATATTGTGTACGTACACATATTTCATAACCTCCTTCTATATTCTCTGCAACATCCCTACATCTTAGGAAGGACTTGAGTCCACTTGTCCTCTCATGCCTAAATCTTCTCCAACCATCCCCAGATTCCCTTAGTCAACAACCCAGTCAAGGTGAGATGAGTGACACTTGTCTTCTCCTTCCCCCTTTCTCTCAACCTTCACCTTTTCTCACAACCATCCAAATCTATAGATCTGATCATGATCGTTGATCTGAGCCACATCATCTCATCCTCTCAAGGTCTATAAAATCAAGGGCTTCAGTTGAGAGAGAGTTAGACTTCAAGTGCATTTTCAAGCAAATAATTTGTAAAGCTTATGCATCCGTGAGTTTTAATCTTGAAGCAAATAGAAATTAGCATTTTATTATAATCATTTTAGCATAATAATGTAGTATTGCATATCATAGCATTTGTGAACTATCAGTTATCAGTCCATTCTTCATATGCCATCTTGGAAGCTATCAGTGCATTGTCTGAGAGAACACCATCTGCAACCAGGAACTGTGGAGTTAGGACACAATGAGACATAAACTATGAAGGTAATATTAGTATTTTTATTTCATATGTATTTCATGTAGTTTCATTGGTTGAGTTTGGATTTCCTATAGCACTTCCATTGGTATTTTGTGAAACTAACTTGTTGCAGGTAGCATTTTGAGGAAAGAAATTGAAGTCAACACAATAGATATAGAAAATGAAGAATGGTATTTTCATTTCACAATCTAAGTATGTAAAAGAGGTTTTGAAGACATTTGGCATGAGTGACTGTAAATCAGTTGGGACACTAATGGTTACATGTTGTAAGTTGTCCAAGGAAGATGAATCTAAGTCTGTTGATGAGAAGGAATACAGGTGAATGATTGGCAAATTGCACTATGTTGGTCACAACAGACTAGACATAGCCCATGCGGTTGGCATAGTTGCTAGATTCTAGAAGAGTCCTAAGGAGACACACCTGATAGCAACCAAGAGAATCTTTAGATACTTGAAAGGTACTGTTGACTATAGATTATGGTATCCATATGGTGGAAAATTTGATTTGAAGGCATACACAGATGCTGATTGGGCAGAAAATATTGATGACCGGAAAAGAACAATCGGTGGATCATTTTTTCTTGGAGGAAGGCTTGTTTCATGGAGTAGTAACAAGAAGAGTTTCACTTAACAATCTACTACTGAAGCTGAGTATGTTGCAGCTTATATGAATTGCACACAGGCTATTTGGATGAGGCACATTTTGGAAGGTTTTAAGATGAAGATTTCAGAACTTATAAAGATTTTATGTGATAACACAAGTGCCATAAATATTTCCAAGAATATTGTTTTGTACGCACGAACCAACAAATTGAATTGAAGTATCATTTCTTGAGGGAAAAAGTTCAGAGCAAAGATGTTATCTTAGAGCATGTTTCTACCAAGGAGCAACTTGTAGATATTTTTACCAAACCTCTGCCTAAGACTACTTTTGAGTATCTTAGAATTCAATTAGGGGTTGTCCCTCTTCATGAAGTCAGTTGAACATGATGTTGACTGCATCAGTCCCTGAATCACTTGCAAAATTTTAAAAGGGTTGATGTAGAAGTGGATGTATTCCATAGGGGGAGCATCAAGTTGCAGTATCTTGTTGATGCACAGTATAAGTTTAACATTACATTTTTTACTTTAAATTTGGCATTGCTGTCAAAGGGGGAGAAGAATTATTTGATTATGGTAAGGAAAACTAGTGACAGACTGAAGATAGAGAGCATGTGAATACTTGGTAATGTAAACTAGGATTCCTATTCACAATCACAACAACAAAACAATGGTGTTGATATTTTGTATTGCCATCAATGCCAAAGGGGGAGATTGTTGGCATTTGCATGAAGATTGCATTAATGATATGTTATGTTGTCATTGATGTCAATTGAATTGGTAATGATGTTGTTGATATTGTTGTTATTGTTGATATTGTCTTGTAATTGGTAGGAAGAACTTTGTGAAGGTTATTGTAAACCGGTATGTAAGTTTGTGAGTTGAACCGGTAATCGGAGTAAAAGGTTAAAACCTTTCCACAATATGTAACCAGTAAACCCTACTAGTTTTTTTTGTTAAACCCTAACCGATTAAGGTTGTTGAATTGGTTATGTTGGTTTATTATCTGATGTTGAGTAGTAATGATGGTGACACATAAGGTCATTGTATGAAGTCAATTTCAAAATGTTTTGGCATGTTTGTTTATCTAGAGAATGAACAAAATGTATTGCATCTAATGGAAAATGTGTGATGTGTTACTGAGCTCGATGAAGCAGTAATCAAGGAGCGGTTGAGGTTTTCTTGATTGATGTGTAGAGATTGATATGAAATCCAACGATCATGCTTGTACCGAATTGTTTGTAATCTTGATGAGAGGATTAGATTTTTGTTGTGTTACCGACATAATTGATTTGTATTTAAGGTCGATGAAGTTGTTTTGTTGCGGTTGGCAAGAGTTGACAGAAATCAGTTGAGTGTGTGATTGTCGAACCAAAGAATGAGTCTGCAGTTTGAGTAAAGGCAGATAGAAGCTTAAATGGATCTAATCAAGATAATGTAGTGCTACTCAGATAGATCAATAAAATCCTATTGTTTTCTAACAATTACAACAGAATTGAAATCCCCTAACTGGGTAAGCTCTAACAAGCTTGGTTACTTATTAAATCCTCTAAAAGGTGGTCCATTAGATTGGAGTTTCAAATCCTCCACTAAGGTTACTCCTTATAGGGTATTTGCTTCTAACAAGGCATTTGTAGTCAATCCCTTAACCAGGTGATTCCTAACATGATCATTTCTTAACAGGACTTTTGTAAAAGCTTTAACAAGCTTGGCTCCTAACAGGGTGAACTTCAGAAGAGTTCACATATTATCTTGTGAGTCTCATCTCATCGTGTTTTTTACCTATTTGGGTTTTCCACGTATAAATACTTGTGTCATGTGGTGAATGTTTTTGTGGTTATGATCTTATTGTGATTTGATTAAATATTTCTGATAAGGCATGATAACCAGATGCATTGAGAAGTGAAGTATTGACATATGATAAAGATTTCGATGATTACAAGTTAAATGATGTTTACTGTTAAGTTGTAATAGTCAACTAGTATTCTTATGAGTATTGATCTTTATAGTGGTATTTCATTGATAAGATTACTTTGCATGTTTCAGTTTGGAAGGTTTTTATCAGTTTTTCTAGTTACTGATTCACCCCACCCCCCTCTTAGTAATCTACTAGATACTTATTCTTTCATCATACCATCATACCCGACCTTGTTGTCAAGGTTGATAAATTGTATAAATAGGTTATATTGTCATAATTTAGGTATCATGGTTGTGTCTGCATTATCAAAGAGTGGTGTATGTGCGTTCAAGTGATTAATCCTTTAGCATTGTGATTGAGTAGAGTTTGGTGTTGCAGAGTAGACATTGTGCTTAACTGGAACTGTAATTAAGCATTTGGAGATGCTATTCTTTCAGTTCATTTCTTCTGGATTGTAGTTTGAATCTTGTTGTAAGTCAATGAGACTTCCCTAAGGGTTGTAGCCTTTCGGGTCATTATCTTTTGGTAATGTGTTGAAAAGCGATGAGAGGAGATCAAGTGGAAAGTGTTACCCTCCTCAAGAAAGGAGTGCAAGTTTCACAAAGGATTCCCTTTAAATTCTCATGCACATTACATTTAAAAGAGGGGGGTTGAATTCACTAGATCCAATCTCAATGGAAAGAGATTGAATGCTAAATGAATTGATAATAATTTGGAAAATAAAGTAACCCTCTTTTAAAATAGACAAGTTGAATTAAATGAATTGAAACCAAGCATGAAGATGACAAAGAAATTATTATAACTTGAGATAGAGATGTGGGATGAAGTTTTGCACATGGAATTAGTAGTAAAATGCCAAGACGAAGCTCCCCTGCAAATTTGAACGAAAGTTGTACGTACTGGGTTGAAAGTGTACTTGGTCCTCTGAAAAATCTGCATGCTGAAAAGTATTTTTCTATCTTTGAAAAATGAAGCCCAAACTTGCAATTACAGTTGCGCACCTACAAGACACACACATAAAAGAGAGGAAATGTTGTTGGGATTGGGGGTTTTCCTTCAGGTCAAACCCCATTTTGGAATTAACCAAATGATGAAAAATACTTGTAAGTAAGTGAAAGGAAATGTTTGAAGTAGAATTCACCTCAAGAGAGGATGCAATTGAAATGTTGATATAGTTATTGGAAAGGATATGTGGAATATAATGTTTTGAATGTTGAAAGAGATCTCCTCTTCTATAGTTGAATTGTTGAATCGAATGCAACAACTAGCCTTGGAAGGGAGGCTTGAGATGCTCAATGGATGCTTGAATGCTTGAATGCTTGAACTTGATTTCTCTTGTGATCAATTTTTCTTATCATTGACCAACTTCTGTTAATAGGAGGGGAAAACGCTCCTTATATACTTGCCAATTAGGGTTTTTAAATAATTTTCCATCTTAGGCCAACATACGAAAACCTTTTTCCGCTCATAATTGACAAGCCTAATTCAGGATAGGACCAAGGGGGGCCCAAAATAGGGTGGGGACAGGGGTGCCACACCCCTGTCCTGCCCTAATTCATAACAAGAAGTGAGAATAGGAAGTGCGGGGTACAATAAAATGCAAGTTTATGATGGTATGAGCATGTCTTGGGTCTCCAGTCAGGCTTAGGGATTCATCCATCAATGCGAAGACCCAAATGCGGTAAAAAATTGCAGGGTCACAATTTTATGATACTACATTTAACCCCTACTTTAGCGGGATTATAAGCATACACCAATACTACCAATAAAGTACAAGGAAACAAGATTGAAAGACTTTCACCATGTCAAGGAGGCAAGATACACCAAGCCCCTAGTGGACTAAGGACCTTACGACTTAGATTGACAAAGTAAAAGGGAAGATGAAGAGGGAGAGAACCATGACTGCAAGTAGTAAAGTTCCCCTCACTATGAGTCATGAAAAGAAAGGACACCAAAAATTACAAAGCAAAGCCAAGTTCACTAAGTAACTCTAAGTATCAAGAAGGAAAATATGAGCAGAGTGTATGCCCCCACATTAAAGCAATCACACACACCTTATCTGGAGAGATTTCTTTAGGGTAGGATATACCCAAGGCAGAGAAAGAGAGGGAGTATGTTATCACAAGGATTTAGCCCCCATTCAAGGAATAAACCCAAGGATACAAAGCACGAGGTGGCTTCACTTTCCTCAGGGTCAGTATGCTATATGATAACTCATGTATATCATGTATATATGCATAGAATATTCCTCATTCCCCAAAGAAAGGAAACCACCTTGGAAGAAAGGGAACACATGTGTCTTTTGAGTCAACATGAAAGAGATCAAAAGAGATCTCAATTCTTTGCATCGTCCTCAAGTAGACATCACTAGGGACAACAAATAGAAGAACATGGATACACATAGAAGAATGGGCACAAAAGACCGAGAAAAGAGAGAGGTAGAGGATCTACGGTGCTAATGCAGCTAATCCATTATGACATCCACCTCCCAATCTTGCTGATCACAATTTTGGGAAGGCGGGAAACATGTTAGAGGAGAGACATTGAGCATAGAAGATGGAGCTATCACAAGATCCAAACAAGGACTATGCTCATGTGATAAGTCACTTTGTTCATTTCTAGGAGCTAGGATCAAGGTTTTTGAAAATTCTGCAGATAAATGTTTGTCAACATCAACATATTCATATTAACTATCAGAAGCATTAGGAGTTGTATTGCCATCATGAATAACATTTTCACTTATTTCTTCATCAAGATTTATAGAAAGAGGAGCTCTAACATGAATAGAAGTAAACACATCACATGTTTTTTGCAACTTATGATTTGGAGATTTAGGTTCAACATCCGGCTTAGGAGAAAAGGGAATCATGTCAACTATTGGTGTTTTGGGAGATTTAATAGTTTGAGAAAAAACTTCATGAGCTCTAGCACGATGTTTCCTTCAATGATCTCTTGCACAACGATTCCATTGAATCTTAGTAGAAGGCTGAGAAGAAGGAGGAATATTTATTAAAGGAGAAATATTCTCATCTTTGGTATTTGGAGGTTTAGGTTGAGGTCTCTTAGGTTGAACAAGAGGAGAGGAAGGTCTCTTCTCTCTATAAGAGCAAGGAGGAAGAACTGCACCATATAAAGGAGGAATGTTCTTCTTAAGAGAAGGTATAGTTTCATCCATAGGAATAGGTTGGGAATATTCCTTAGGAGGAAAATTAGTTCTATCCGTTAGAGGAAGAACTTCATCTTCAAGAATAATGGGAGTATCAAGTGTTGGAGTTCTCGGTTGGCTTAAGGATAAGATCATATCTTTCTTCCATTTCTGATAAGATTGAAAGAGAGCATCACTTCTTGGTGGAAGAGATTGAAATTGTTGAGGCCAAAACTAATCAATAGGAACACCTGGGTTTCTTTCGGTTGGTCGAAATAAGCTATGGTTAACAGTTATGATTTCTCCATTGTGGGGAAATTTCAAACACTTATGGATTAGAGAGGCAATAGCCTTCATGGAAGATAGACAAGGGTAACTTAACTTCATACAAAATTGTTCAGATGAAGGAATGACAACAAAGTTGACATCTATAGATTTAGTGTGAACCTCAATAGGGAGTGTGATAGAACCAATAGAAGGACAAGAAAATCCATCAAATAATTTAGCAACCACACTAGTATCAACATAGATTGCTTTATACAAATGTAAAGTACAAAGATATTCTTTAGTGATGATATTAACCATGCAAGAGGAATCAATAAGCACACCATGACAAGGTTTGTCTTGGATTTTTGCAACTATGTATAAAGGGCCATTGGGTGCTCTAATGGTCTTGCTAGGGTCAAATGTGATGCATTGATTCTTAGGTGTTTCTTGTTTCTCTACCATATTCACTAAATTTGGAGCCATTGTAGTGAGATCAGATGGAGAGAAAGAGGTATGTTTAGTCTCAATCACGTTAGAGGTATGAGAGGGAAAAGGATCAGTGAAAATATTAAGATTTTGATTAGGAGGAGCTACTAATTTGTTTCCCTTATCATTCACGGCTACCACAAATATAGTATTATTATCAATCAGGTCTTGAATCTTACTTTTTAATGCAAAAAATTTCTTTGTAACTATTTTTATTGGAGGAAGTTTGATAACATTTCTTTGTAACAATTGAGACATGATGCTATGCAAAGATTCACTCAAAGGAGTAAATTTTCTTACTCTTCTGAAAAATTTAGAAATAGGAGGCACACCTATTGTAGCATTCACATTGTTGTTGTTGATGGTGTCATTGAATTTGATGAAGCCTTTATTTGGTTTGACCTTTGCAAATGGTTGTTGAGAACTCTCACCCTTATCACTCGGAGCCATAGGAGTGGATTGCTCCAGTTGACTCATAGTCAATTGATAATTGTGAAGTGTTGCGCACAACCGCAAAAAGGAAGTAAACTTAGAAAGGAGAAATTTGTCTCTAATGTCTTTTTACAAATTAGAAATGAAAATTCTTTGAATATCATTATCAGGCATTGGAAAATAAATTTGAGAATACAAATGCTTATATCTACCAATGAAATCAATCACTTTTTCTTTAACACCTTATTTACAATGCATTAAATCAGTCAAAGCGATTTTATGACCTATGTTGTTTTAAAATTATTGAATAAAAGCATTTGCTAATTGTTGAAAAGAAGTAATAGAATAGGAAGGCACAAAGCAATACCATTGTAAAGCCTTCTCTTAGTGTTCTAGTAAACAATTTGGCAAGCAATCATTGATCATAAGCAAAGTCGGTACACAAAGTTTGGATTGTTTTGACATGTGTTAAAGGATCACCCTTTCCATTATGAGTTCCAATTGAGGAACTTCCACATGTTTAGGAGGGACATCTCTAACAATATCAAGAGAAAGTGGGCTTGCAACATCAAATATGGGCACACTAAACTTGGATTGACTCATAGAAGGAATTTGTTTTTGCAATGATGACACAATTTAGGTAAGGCTATTAATGGCTCCTTCGGTTGAAGAAATTATGTTAGACATGTTTGATTGAGAAGGTGGTGTGATTTTATTGAAAGAAGGCATTGATTGAGAATAGGGTGGTGGAACACCATGGTAAGTAGGCATAGTGGATGATTGAGTAGGAGATGGGACACTAAAAGGAGGGATAGAATGATTGGATGAATTGCCCCCTTGTGTCACATTGATTGGTAGAGAGACAATAGGAACACTCATTGAAGGAATAGATAAAGATGGAGGATTGAATGAAGAAGAGGGATTTCCCCCATGACTAATGGTTGTAGGTATGACATTTTGAGTTGATGTAGCCATGATGTTTGAAGTGAAAGTAGCAATGCTAGTCATTCAAGTGGTCAAAGGAATGGAATGATTGATTTGTGTAGAAGGTTGTGAATAACCTAAGTTCTCAACACAAATATTTATAGGCATGACATTAGAATCAACAATATGAGAAATACCATGCAACATATCAATTCCATTCTTATCACTTTGAATCATGCATTTTAGACCTTCAATTAATGGAAGAGCTTCACTACTAGGATATTCTTGGGACATCCATTATTGAAAGTTGTCAAATTGATTATCCAATTTTGAAATTTGATCTATGGAAACTCTAGTCAAAGCATCTTCTTCATCATTGGAATCATCAATTGGGTAGATTGGAATGTTATTAGGATGGGAAGAATTAGCCATATCCTCATTAAAAAAGTCACCCAAATTAGGCTCCATCTCTCCAGGAATTAAACCTTGGGAAACCTTAATTATAATGCTTCATCTAACGGGGATAGTATAGGTAGGACTAATAGTTGTAAAACTCATGCACTAGAGGGAAAATTTGAATTTTGAATTTTGGGAACAAAGTTTGCAAAATTGAATAATTCAAGAAAATTATTATTATGCACAATTTCCAAGATAATTTATGATGAATGAAAAGAAATTGAAATTGAAAATTAGGGCCAATGAGATACCACTTAATTCTGACAAAATTAGGATTTTTGAAATCAGGGTAGATTATAATTTACCACTTAATTTTAAATGTTTCCTTGAAAGTTGTGATGTTGAAATTGGGAAATATTTTTTATTTTAGAGGGATCAAAATTCGACAAAATCAGCCAATCTTTTGGATTTAAGGAATTAAATACAGTCATAACAGTCTCCCAGAATTTAGGGAAAAAAGTCAAGGACCAAGTTGAAAGTGTACTTGGTCCGCCCAACTTTTTCGGAAATTTTCAGGGATGAAAGTTACGATGATTTTAGAGATAACCCCAAAAAATTGGTTAATTTTATGAAGTTTAGATAGGCAAAATTGAAGTTTGAACATCAAAATAGGACCCTATTAGGGTTTTGAGAAAGATGAAAAATTGAATTGCAAATTTGGAAAAGGTCAAACCTAATAGATAGGGCCACCTTGAATGATATTTAGAAAATTGAAATTGATTGAAATTGGTTGAAATTTGCACAAAATCCAAGTAAATTTGAAAATTAGGGTTTTAGGGCCTAACCATTGAATTTTGAAATTTTGAAATTTGGAAAAAGGAGGGAAACTGAAAAATTTGAATTTTAGGCAAGAAGAAAAGTCTGAAAATAGTCCTAAATCTGAAAATTTAATGTGAATCCAATGTTTACACAAATTCAAGTTGATTTTTGAAAATTAGGGTTTTGACAATTAACCTCTTAATTTTGTAAATTTGATTTGCAAATTGAATAAGACAATGAAAGAATTGAATTTGACAAGTAAAGTAATTTTCAGATCTAAGACAATAGATATGAATTTTTGCAAAACACAAGTTCAATTTCAACTTTAATAGCTAGGGTTTTTAATGAATTAACCACTAAGTTTTGCAAGAAAATTAAACTTGTAAATGAAAAATATGCAATAATTTTTAATGTAAAGCATGTAAGACGTCGGGTTCACTAAAATGTAATGTGTTGAAAAGTGATGAGAGGAGATCAAGTGGAAAGCTTTACCCTCCTTAAGAAAGGAGTGCAAGTTTCACAAAGGATTCCCTTCAACTTCTCATGCACATTACATTTAAAAGAGGGGGGTTGAATTTACTAGATCCAATCTCAATGGAAAGAGATTAAATGCTAAATGAATTGATAATGATTTGGAAAATAAAGTAACCCTCTTTTAAAATAGACAAGTTGAATTAAATGAATTGAAACTAAGCATGAAGATGACAAAGAAATGATTATAACTTGAGATAGATATGCAAGATGAAGTCGTACACTTGGAATTAGCAGTAAAATGCTGAGATGAAGCTCCCCTACAAATTTCATAAAATGTTATCGGGATAGGGTTGAAAGTGTACTTGGTCCTCTGAAAAATACGTGCACTAAAAAGGGTTTTTCCATCTCTGAAAATGAAGCCCAAAATTGCAATTACAGCTGCGCACCTGCAAAATAAATAGGAAAGAGAGGAAATGTTGTTGGGATTGGGGGTTTTCCTTTAGGTCAAACCCAATTTTGGAATTAACCAGATGATGAAAAATACTTGAAAGTAAGTGAAAGGAAATGCCTGGAGTAGAATTAACCTCAAGAGAGGATGCAATTGAAATGTTGATAGAGTTGTTTGAAAGGATATGTGGAATAGAATGTCTTGAATGTTGAAAGAGATCTCCTCTTCAATGGTTGAATCCTTGACTTGAATGCAACACCTAGCCTTGGAAGGGAGACTTGAGATTCTTAATGGATGCTTGAATGCTTGAATGCTTGTACTTGATTTTGATTTTGATCAATTTCTCTTATCATCGACTAATTTCTGTTAATAGGAGGGAAAAATACTCCTATACTTGCCAATTAGGGTTTTTAACGAATTTTTCATCTTAGGCTGATATAGGAAAACCTTTTCCTACTTGCAATTGACAAGTCCAATGTAGGATAGGACTAAGGGGGGCACAAAATAGAGCAGGGACAGGGGCACCACGCCCCTGTCCTGCCCTAATTCAGGATAGGAAGTGAGAACATGCAGTGCGGGGTGCAAGAAAATGCAAGTTTTTTATGGTATGAGCATGTCTTGGGTCTCCAGTTAGGCTTAGGGATTCGTTCGCCAATGCAAAGACCCAAATGTGATAAAAAATTATAGGGTCGCAGTGTCTGCATTAACGAAGAATGGTGTATGTGTGATCAAATGATTAATCCTTCGACATTGTGATTGAGAAGAGTTTGGTGTTGCAGAGTAGACATTATTTTTAATCAAAACTGTAATAAGGCATTTGGAGATGCTATTATTTTAGTTCATTTGTTCCGGTTTGTAGTTTGAATCTTGTTGTAAGTCAGTGCGACTTTCCTAAGTGTTGTAGCTTTCTGGTTCATTATCTTTTGAGCAGTGAGCTCTAGGCATTGTGTGTGAATGCATGTGCATTCCCCATTATAATATTTTCACATACTACTACAGAGTATCATCTTATTGTGGGTAGGTTCCCACCATGGTTTTTCCCTTAACTGAGTTTTCCATATCAAAATATTGGTGTTGTGTGTTGTTTTATCATCTTGCATATTTCTATTATTGCTGCAGTTTATCATATCTGTTTTGTGATTAATTTTGTTGATCCAGTGAAAACTGATTCACCCCCCCATCTCAGTTTTCCCTCATTGTTGTTGCCAACAAGTACAACATGCACATATCATAAACACTATATCTAGAAACACACTCCATAATCTTCATATACCTAAGGAATATAAAGCATTCTTCCAATAATGCATTAAAAACTCTTTCCTACATAAATACCAATTCTTGAATATTGAAACTTCCACTACACCAGTCTTTTGGAAACATCTCAACATCTTCACTAGACCACACAACAATATCAGAACACTCACTTATAGATAATATGCAACACATGGTGACATCAATCACAACACAAGATAGGTTGACATCAATGATAACACAATACAACAACTCAAGTTTTCAACAAGTTGAAATTAGGAGTGCTTTTATCTTTTATTAGATTGAGCTTTATTTAGTGTTAGACAGTTCAGATAATCAGAAGAAAATAGAGAGGGGGGGGGTTAATCAGTTGTCATAGATTATAGGAACATTCAACAAATTAAAACTTTAATACCAAAACCCAAAACAATAATACCATAATAGCAGTTAAACCAATTATGCATAATCAATAATCATAGAATAAAATCCATCCACATAACACCAAGATTTGTACGTGGAAAACTCGGTAAAGGGAAAAAGCATGGTGGGAAGCCTACCCATAGTCAAATAATACTTTTGCAATAAGTATGTTAATTACAATGAAGGGGCCTGCACTTATAGGAAGGCCAACAACCTAGAGCGCACTACTCATCACAAAAGGAGCCTCACTGACTACATATAAATCTAGACTACAATACAGAGAAGTGTTGAACTGTAAAAGATAACATCTCCTATGCCTGAGTATAGTTCTGGTTAAGCTCAATACCGGATGACTAAATCCTCTTACATAAACCCAATTCGATCTCCAATGATCGACCAACTCCTCTACCTGAATGATATTACAATATTCACACATTACATTCCTTGACCATGACCTCTTACATTAACCATGATGATCTACAATGAGATCTTACATCTATTTATACAAACCCTTGACCATAAACAATCAGGTCGGCCACCAGACAATAAACCGATTACATAATTACAAACCATGTTGGCCTTAGACCAAACAAGTAATATCAACACATAAGACATCCCAGAAATACATCAATAGGTCCTATCCACATGTTACATTAAAGTCGGTCCATAACCTAGATCAACCGGGACCAAGTATAGGTCCACACGTTTCAGCAATGATCTCCATCTGCCAAGTCTCGAACATGATCACCAATAGAATCCCAAAACTCCATTAGAAGTTGCACCAACACCACTTATGCAATACATCAAAGATCTCCATCAAAAGCTCTATCGGTGAAACCCCCACTAGAACTAGAAACCAATCTTCTAAGCAAGCAGGATAGCATCCAACCACCAGACCAAAACCAACTGACCAAATATGAGTATAAGTATCATGAACAGGCCAATTCCAATACAAAACTATATCAGAGCATGTCGTATCATACCAGATTCAAGTTAACCAGAAACCACTTAACCTATCGAGACCACAAGGGTGCCAGTAAAGCATACAAACAACTAATGTTGACATCAATGACAAAAAATCAATGCAACACATAATCAATTCCACCAAATGGACAACAATCTCCCCCTTTGGCATTGATGGCAACACTATATGTGAAAAATATCTAAGTACCAAGAAATGCCAAACAAGTCTCCCCTTGTGGAAGACATCCAACAATCAACTGCATATAGCTCTAAATATCTCTCCCCCTTTGTCATTTTCTTTTTCTTTCTTTAAATTTTTCACATCAATATCTCTCCCCCTTTGACATCAATTCCAAAAATCTAACAGAAATATCAAAGCAAAAACATAAGCCTCTGAATCTCAAAGCTAACTACTCCCCTTGAGCAGTAACATTCCACATTAGTGCCAGAATGAATAGTATCTCAGATAATGCATGCCGAATTGATGCCAAACCACATCAATCAAGTCTCTACCGGAGGGGTAAAAACTCCCAATCCGTCTCTTAGGTACTCAAATGATTCCTTGGATAAAGGTTTAGTAAAAATATTTGCAATCTGCTCTTTAGCGTTTACATAAATTAGTCTAACTTCATTTGCTTCCACCTTCTGCTTCAACAAATTACACTTGATATATATGTGCTTTGTTTTAGAATGAAATACTAGATTCTTTGATATATCAATAGTAGCAGAGTTATCACAGTGAATAACTACTGATGCATCACAATCCACCTTTATATCCTTCAACATTTGCTTCATCCATAAAACTTGTGTACAGTTAGTAGCAGCAACAACATACTCATCTTCAACTGTAGATAAAGAAGTACATAACTGTTTCTTGCTGATCCATGAAACCAAATTCTTTCGAAGAAAGAAATCTCCACCAGATGTACTTTTTCGGTCATCAACATCTCCAGCCCAATCAGCATCTGTATATGCACATAAAGTAAAGTTATCATCCTTAAGATACCATAAGCCATATTCTGATGTACCTTGCAAGTATCTAAAAATCCTTTTCACCGCCATCTCATGATTTTCTCTAGGATCAGTCTGAAATATTGAAACATTACAAACATCATACATAATGTTAGGCCTAGTCTGAGTCAAATAAAGCAGACCTCCAATCATAGATTTGTATCTTGTAGGATTTGCCGGTGCAGAAACATCTTTTCTTATCAATTTATCACTTGTAACCATAGGAGTACTTACCATTGTAGAATATGTCATACCAAATTTATTCAATAATTCTTTAGCATATTTAGTTTGACAGATGAAAATTCCTTTGTCAATTTGAGTAATCTGCAAACCTAAGAAAAATTTCATCTCACCAATCATAGACATCTCAAATTATTTCTCCATATTCTTAGAAAATTCTATGCATAATTTATCTTCACCTCCAAAAATAATGTCATCAATAAATACTTCAACAATCAATATATCATCATTAGTGATTTTATAATATAAATTACTGTCAGCACTGCCTTTAGTAAAACCAAGCTGTTACTACTTATCAAATTGCCATTAGTTTTATATCCAAAGTCATTCTATATACTCTAGTCAGTTACTACTACCAAAATATTTAGTCGGTATGAACAGTCTAGTCGGTTACAGAAGGAAAACAGTCACAAAACCCAGTATACACCGAGCTGTCTACTGAGTGTTATTTCATGTCTACCAAGCAATAAAGATAATACATCGAGTTGATATACACCGAGTGAAACGTGTTACCATATTCATTGAACCTGGACACACATATGAAAATGTGTTACAAGATCGAGGCACATAGAACCATTATCGCATTGGAAATTGTACATATAGATTTTGTAAAATTTTGACGTCATCTAACCAATGAAATATTTTGTATGGTTATTCATTCAAGAAATCATGTTTGTAAGATTGAAGCAATGAATCAGATCACCGACTTAAGAAATCTATTTATACAACATGAATTTAGGGTTAGAGATATATGTGAATGAGAGAAATGTGTGTGCATATGTGAATGAAGCAAGACTTATGTGATACATGAGAAATCACAGAGTATTATGACTGTTACAGAGACACAGAGGTCATCGAGAAGGTTTTTAGAGAACAGTCAAAGAACAGAGTAAACAAAAGGGTTTACCGAGTTACTTTATGAGTTACCAAGGTATGCTATAGGCAAGGTAATCTTATTTTGAGCACATAGAATCTGCTACAACATTTCAGATGTAAAGTTGCAGATATTTGTAAAATCTTATTGTAATATTTTGAAGTTGTAAGAGAAACCTTTAACAGGGTAAAAGACTCTAATCAAGTCTATAAATTGTAAAGCCTCTAACCAGGTGCAAAATTTATATAAAGTTTTGTAAAATCCTTTAGCAAGGTAGATCTAATAGATCTTGTTACTCCTAATAGGGTAAGCTATCAGAAATAGCTAAATATGTAGCTCTAACCGAGCACTCTTTATTATTGCAGTAGTGAAGTTGTGGGTGCCATCCCCACCGCAATTTTTCTCTCTAACCAAGAGTTTCTGCGTAACCAAAATATATGTGTTATGGAGTGAATCATGTATTATTGTTACTTATTTGTTTTAGCTTTATGTTATGTTACAACAGTTTTTGGTTTATGCATAAAAGTAAAGATATTGTTTATAAAAGGATTTGAAGTACTGATTCACCCCTCCCGTCTCAGTACATTAGCTTTCCATATTGGGCCTAACAATTGGTATCAGAGCTTGAATCTTGGAAAAGGGTTTAACTGCCTAAAGAGAAAGATCTTATCAATGGAAGGCTACAAACAATCTTAGAGGATTGTGTATCTGCAAGAAGAATTGGATCATGCTAATCAAGTGATTGCAGACATGCAAAGGAAAATGCAAAAATATTTGAAAGTGAGAAAAAGATTATCTGATGATTTGCAGGACTCTCAAGAGTTAGTGGAACAAATTGAGACATCATTTGAGAACAGTATGTCTGAAGAGACTGAAGAAATGATTGGACAATTGAAAGAAAAGAACAAAGCACTGGCTGATCAACTAAAAGCAATGAAAAGAGAACATGAACATTTCAGCACACAGATGACTGAAAATCTTGATGCATTGAGGACAACCGAGGACAAAGTAAGAGATCTAGAAAGAGAGAAACAACGACTTGAAGCTTTAGTATCTGATAAGGATGATGAAATCATAAGGTTGACTGGGATTCAACAAAATCTGTTAGATCAACTAGGTTATGCACATCATGAAGTAAATCTGAAAGATGATGAGAATCAAGCATTGAAACTGAATACAAGATGACCCTACAAAGAAGGAGGACTCGATTACAAAGGAAAAGACTCTACCGAGAAGAGAATCTGCACTACTAAGAGAGGAGAATCATCAAAGCAAGCTGGAATCAAGAAGAACATCAAAAGAAAGAAGCCTATTTGCAACTACTATGGAAATCAAGGTCATACTACCAACATGTGTCAAATCAGAAAAGGTAAGCAACCGAATGCCACTAAGACCAATGGTTATTGTTACAATTGCAATAAATATGGTCACACATCTAATCAATGTAGGACAAAGTCTGTTAACAATTATCAGAAGGCAAAATTCAAAGGGTTTTGTAAAAACTGCAATAGATATGGACATAGTACCGAGAAGTGTTGGTTTAAGCAAAAGAATCACATGTGGTCTGCACAACGAGCAAATACTAGAGGTTACCAAACTCACACAGATCCTTACCGACAATATTTTGCAGTACCATGGGATTACAATACAAGGATATGGTGTGAATGTTGTGGAAGATATGGACATATAAGTGCCAACTACTTTATAAGGTTTGGAATGAACAACCGAAGATCATGGAGAAATCCTAGTATGGCATGTTTTCATTGTCACAAAGTTGGACACTTGGCTGGAGATTGCAAAGAACAACCTAGAGAGGACATAGAGGAAATAAAAGAGAAATTAAAGATGATTTGTAGAAAGAAGGAAATTGTGTCAAATAAAGAAAGCACCTTACCCATCGAGTTAGGTGCTCCCACTCCAAATTAATCGATAAAGGTATGAAGGGACTGCATTCTAACAAGGTTAAATCTTAAACAGTTCCTATTTTAGTATGTACTGAATTCAAAATCTGCATAGTAAGATGTAGTAGTAAGTTTGAAATTCTATCAAAGTCTTTTGAGCACTTTACAGGAAATCTGTCAAGTCAGTGAATTCAAGAAGCCTGTCAAGTCGGTATATGAAGGAAATTCGGTTACTCGGTTAAAGTGCAAAAAGGGAAAGAAAGTTAAGTAGAACCGAGTGCATTTAATGTCTTTGACCTAACTTGCATGGAGCCCGATAAAGTTTATTATGTACTTAAAGCATTCTTCAAGGTCACTTTCATTCACCAAGTTTTCGAAAAGCAGAGTAGAGCGAATCAAGGCGATCAAACAATCTTGAAAGCGAAATCTAAGATATTTACATCAAATCTTATCGCATTGCTAAGCTAGTTTACTGAACTCATTAAGTTGTTATTATTTGCTGAGTGTGAAGTGTCTGCCGTTTGTTAAGTTCTCAAACCCTAAGGTTCCTGTGTCAATTTTTATCTGAAATCAAAATGGCACCTAAGATCCAAGACCCCATTGTTGTCAAGAATGTAGAGAAGCCCTCACTAAAATACTCTTTGACTCCCAAAATTGCATCTGAACCGGATGACAAAATTGCCTTTTCACTCATCCTGGATTGAGTCTTGTTAGTCAAGGATGTGAGATTCTTCACCAAATGTCATGTTGAAGAACTCGGTCATGTTGAGATCAAAGATGCATATGGTGAATTGTGCACGGATGGTAAAATGGATAGCAAGTATGAGCACATCAAAATCAAGGGATTGACTAAAGCCCTAACCTATCCCATGTGTTCAAACCCCAGTGGGTCAAGTTTGTACTAAGTCGAGTGCATGATGATTTCATGTGGCTACAAGAGCAACTATTTAAGATCACTAAAGAAATCATTCATCTGATCACCGGTTATCCTATCTATGATCATGCTCAAGCACAAAAAATGATATCATAGAAGGAATTGATCAGTTTGACTGGAGTAGAATTTGATTGCAGAGGTCTAAAGTTGAACAATGTCACTGATCTTGAACTCAAATTTGCCATTAGAGTAATTGGTTACTGTTTCTTCCAATCAGCAAGGGAAAATAGTGTACCCTTTGTAGTAGTGGACTTAGCATACAAAATTGTTAAGAAAGGCATGAAAATTGACTTGTGTGAAGTATTGTTGAAGAAATTGTTTGAAAATCTGAACACAATCAGGAAGCCGAAGAAGAACAACTCGGTAAATACTCTAAAATTTGGATCACTACTTGTATGTATGTTTTTCTACTTTGAGAAGTTTTTTCCAATAGTCGGTAAAGTTGTTTGGGAACTACACCGACCAATCACCCATCAGATCAATGACTTCATCAAGAAGTTGGGTGATAACTTTAATGATATAATGGATGATTACTTTAGCAAGTTCCAAGAGAAAATGCATAACAGGTACCAGATTCCACCCCAGCTAGTAGAAAAATGCAAAGATGAAATATATTTTGAAGTCGACACCGATTACTGTTATGTGAATGCCGTGGAACTGAGGACTCAATCTTTGCCACCTATGGGTTACGAGACTGATTTTGATATCACACAACAACAAATCGATGCATTTCTGACACTACCAAGGCATACTACCAAACTGAGGTATGGAACCTATGAAGAGGTGAAAGAAAAAGTAAAGATGAGCATTGTAGTACCCAAAGCTACAAGGAAGGCATCAAAGATGATTAAGGCATTAACTGAGAAATTTGGAGAAGAGTCTTCCTCCACACTTGTCAAAGGCATTCTAGCCATCACTGAAGAGGAGACAAAAGCCCAAGAAGCAGCCATAACACTTAGCACCGAATTGCCTAAGGGAAAAGTGTTGAAGAGAAAGAAACAGGACACTTCAATGACCCTACCAACATAGAGACCTAACACAAGGGCATCTACTGCATCACCAAGTAAGAAAAAAAAGACTGTTGTCATTCCTAAGGTAACTAGAACTTACAAGAAATCTACTCGGAGACTCATTTTGCCAAAAGAGTCGAGTGATACTGAATCTAAAGATGCAAGTAAATTTTAGATTGTGAAAAGCAAGAAGGTAGATGTACATAGTGTAGAAATTTTTTGTAATAATCTGAACAAATATGGTGGATTTGGTGGATTTAGATTTGTCAAATATGAATCCAGATCTACTGATGAAAAGAGGCAAATTGAAGAAGCTGTCATTTGCACACTTCTAAAATTTCGGGTGGTCCCATTAGAAGTATGTAATTCTATTCCTAAGGAATTATATGCACATATTGAAACCAGATGGCAATATGCCCTAGACTCGGAGAAACAAATCAGAGAAAGAAGTCTGGTGCATCTCTTTCCTGATATGTCGGTTGATGAAATAAAAGAACATCTGACAAACAACCAAACACAATTTACAGTAAAACAAAAGGCCTTGAAATTGATGAATGGCCTGTATATAGAAGTGGAGAAAGAAACAAAAGAGCAATGGCAGGACATCTTTCGAAGAAAGAATGCTGGTGAACAATCTACAATGGAAATAGTCGATGTCACTGACCAAGAGCCTAATGTCACCAAGCAAGACCCTACTGACACCATTCAAATAGATGAAAATATCATGGATGCAGAGGCACCTGAACAAGAAATGATAGAAGGTAATGCTTATGCAAAACTTATCTCTAGTGAATCTGTTTTGGAACAAGTTAAGCCTTGCCCACCGATCAATCAACCTGCTACAATGGAAGCTCCTCAGGATACAGATGAAGTCACCGAAGGTCAAAAGTCTACAGCAGAAGTTACTTCACAAGAACAAACCTCTCAAGCACCTTCTAGCACAGAAAATGTTACAGCTGAGACACCAAGCACCGAGACACCGAAGGACACTCCCGAGGCTAAAGAAACTGACCAAAGTGTTGTCTCTATTGAGCAACCTACTGAGGGTCCTCAAGCCTCTCAAGCTATTGTAGTGGTTCACCCAGTGAAAGGTAAAGAAAAGAAGTTGAAAAAGCATAGTTTCAAAATAGATTTATCGAAACCGATAGTGTTGCCCAATGTAGACATCTCCAAATTGAAAGGGCAAGCACTCACTGAATTCGGTGAACTGTGCAAAGCAAAGGTTGAATAGGAGAAGCAACTGGCCATACAAAAGAAGAATAAAGTACTTTAGAAGGTAAAGACCTTACTATCAGATATGCTACCTTTAGCTACTGTATCAACCGATGCAACCATCCATATTCAATTGGATGAACTCCTAAATTAGATTGAGACATCTGGAGTAGAAGCATCCAAATACTTGAGCAAACTAAAAGACAAGGAGCTAACTGCTAAAATGATAGAGGAAGTACAAAAATCCATTGCTGTTGGCAAGGTAAAACTTGTCAAATTTATTGCTGAGTTGTCCCCTCAACTCAAGCACATTCTTTCATTATTTTAGAAACTCTGCACATTTTCTTTATTCATTAAGGACATTAAGAATAAAATAGAAGCAATTGAGAAAGAGATCACCGATCTCTCAAATAAGTTGACCCCTGAGCCCAATTCAGTTCAGAATTTTTATACTAAGCTACAACAGCTCATGGCTCAACAATTGGAACTGAGGAATGAAGAACACAAGATTAGGATGGACATAATGACACTTCAAACATTATTCCTTCCTCATCTTTCATCCGTTCAAGAACAGCTCAACTAAGCCACTTACCTCTCTACTACACAAGAGGGAAGCACTTTAGATGGCTTAATTTCATTATTGGCTGATATTAATGCACATAATTCTTTAATGGATAGTGTAAAGGATGCACTCTCTATTGCTCTCACCGAAGCCAAGACAAAGTACAAATCCATTTTTTATCAGTTGCCACCTCCAAATGGTAACTAAATTTTGATGTTTGTCAAAAAGGGGGAGTATATCATCAGAGTATATATAGCATCAAAGTACACAGGGGGAGTGTATAGTATTCAAAGTATCAAACAATCGGAGTGTAGTATACAAGGGGAGTATACCAAGCAGAATGAGCAGGATAAGCAGAGTATCCAAGAGCAGTAAACCGAGCAGTGAATAGAGGAAAGAACAATGATTACAGAGTATTGATCACCGAGCACACATAATCAGAGTTTTGTACAACATATTGATAAGGGGAGTATATTTGATTATACTATCATTGACTAATGTATATACTGTATGTTTAGTCAAATTTTGTAAAGTATACAAATTTTCGAGTAATGACTTTGAAAGTAGTTTTGTCAAACATCTCAACTAATGTCAAAAGGGGAGATTGTTACTACTTATCAAATTGCCATTAGTTTTATATCCAAAGTCATTCTATATACTCTAGTCGGTTACTACTACTGAAATATTTAGTCAGTATGAACAGTCTAGTCGGTTACAGAAGGAAAACAGTCACAAAGCCCAGTATACACCGAGCTGTCTACCGAGTGTTATTTCATGTCTACCGAGCAGTAAAGATAATACACTAAGTTGATATACACCAAGTGAAATGTGTTACCAGATTCATTGAACCTGGACACACATATGGTAACATGTTACAAGATTGAGGCACATAGAACTGTTATCACATTGGAAATTGCACATATAGATTTTGTATAATTTTGAGGTCATCTAACCAATGAAATATTTTGCATGGTTATTCATTCAAGAAATCATGTTTGTAAGATCGAAGCAATGAATCAGATCATCGACTTAAGAAATCTATTTATACAGCATGAATTTAGGGTTAGAGATATATGTGAACTAATGTGATACATGAGAAATCACAGAGTATTATGACTGTTATAGAGACACAGAGGTCACCAAGAAGGTTTTTAGAGAACAGTCAAAGAATAGAGTAAATAGAAGGGTTTACCAAGTTACTTTATGAGTTACCAAGGTATGCTATAGGCAAGGTAATCTTATTTTGAGCACATAGAATCTGCTACAACATTTCAGATGTAAAGTTGCAGATATTTGTAAAATCTTATTGTAATATTTTGAAGTTGTAAGAGAAACCTTTACAAGGTAAAAGACTCTAATCAAGTCTATAAATTGTAAAGCCTCTAACTAGGTGCAACATTTATATAAAGTGTTGTAAATCCTTTAGCAAGGTAGATCTAACAGATCTTGTTACTCCTAATAGGGTAAGCTATCAGAAATAGCTAAATATGTAGCTCTAACCGAGCACTCTTTATTATTGCAGTAGTGAAGTTGTGGGTGCCATCCCCACCACAGTTTTTCTCTCTAACCAAGAGTTTCTGCGTAACCAAAATATATGTGTTATGGAGTGAATCATGTATGATTGTTACTTATTTGTTTTAGCTTTATGTTATGTTACAACAGTTTTTGGTTTATGCATAACAATAAAGATATTGTTGATAAAAGGATTTAAAGTACTAATTCACCCCTCCCCTCTCAGTACATTAGCTTTCCATATTGGGCCTAACACAAGCTTCAAAAGATATTTATCCAACCTTGCATACCAAGCTCTAGGTGCTTGCTTGAATCCATATAAAGCTTTCCTTAACTTGCAAACCATATCTATATCATCTGATAGTGAAAAACCATCAAGTTGCTCAATATAAAATTCCTCATCAATATCCCCATTCAGAAAAGAACATTTAACATCCATATGATAAACCTTGTAGTTTTTATAAGCATCATAGGCAAGAAATAATCTTACAACTTCAATCCTAGCTATAGGTGCAAAAGTCTCTCCATAATCAATTCCTTGCTTCTGAGAATATCCTTTAGAAACCAATCTAGCCTTATTCCTTATAATTTTACCATCCTCATTCAATTTATTCCTAAAAACCCATTTAGCTCCAATAACATTTTTATTTTTAGGCCAGGGAACCAAAGTCCATGTGCTATTTTTCTCAATCTAATCTAATTCTTCTTCCATAGCTTTTAACCAATGTTCATCTAAATAAATGCTTCAATTATTGATACTGGTTCAACTTGTGAAATTAAACATACCTCATTAGTTTCTAGTCTTCTTCTTATCATCACTCCATTGTTCTTATCCCCAATGATCTGATCTTCAGAATGATTCAATCTCACAAACCTAGGAGTCTTCTGACAATTGTTCCTCTTCCCTATTCTTTAGTTATTGTAGAACAATATGATGTTGTCGGAGTAGCTGGTTACACTCTTTGTTCCGATAAAGGTGCTACCAGCTCAGATATAATCATTTCCACTGTCGGTTCCTTCTCATAAACTCTGATTTGACTTCTGTTCAGCTCATCTACTTTGACATTAGCACTCTCCACAATTCTCTGCAATCTCTTGTTATAACATCTATATGCTTTTCTTTCATTAGAATAACCAAGAAATATGCCTTCATCACATCTAGGATCAAATTTCCCAATAGTATCATCTCTCATGATATAACGTTTACTACCAAAAATTTTGAAATACTTAACTGTAGGTGTATTGCCAAACCATAATTCATAAGCTGTCTTACCGGTTTCCCCTTTGATATGTACTATGTTGAATGTATGAAATGTTATACTCACTACTTCTCTTCAGTAGATATGAGGTAGATTAGATTCCATCATCATTGTTCTAGTAGCATCCAAAATAGTTCTATTCTTCCTTTCCACAACTCCATTCTGCTGAGGTGTTTAGGGAGTAGAAAATTGTCTTCTTATACCATGCTTGTCACAAAAGTTATTAAACTCACTAGATGTGAATTCTCCACCATGATCTGATCTCAAACATTTAATCTTCAATCCTATCTCAGTTTCCACTTTAGCCTTAAAGATTTTGAACTTTTCAAATGCTTCATATTTTTCTCTCAAAAAAGTAACCCACATCATTCTAGAATAATCATCAATGATTAGCATGAAATATCTATCACCATGAAAAATTTTAACTCTAGCAGGGCCACATAAATTAGTATGAAAAAGATCAAGAACATAATTTGATTTATCTTGTATACTCCTAAAAGAGGTTCTGACCTGTTTACCTATTTGACATTCTTTACATACCAGATTATAGGGCTTCAAAATATTAGGTATATCCCTAACTGCCTTAGTTGAACTGAACTTCACAATGCAATGTCTTTGTACTAGTTGCAATATCCAAGCCAGATTTGTTAATGATTTTGCATTTTCAATCCTTGAACTATAATTGAAATCCCTTATCTACCAATTGTCCTACACTCAAAAGATTAAGCTTCAAACCTTCAACATAATAAACATTGTTAGTATTGTTCTTACCATCCAATGATATAGTTCCTTTTTCTTTGATCATACATGCCTTGTCATATCCAAATATAACTAGTCTGCCGTAAAATTCTTGCAAAGACAAAAACTTCCCTTTATCTCTAGTCATATGATGTGAACAACCACTGTTAATTACCCATTCATCCTTGTCTTCAATTTTAGTAGCAAGTTCCTTCTCTTCAAGTACATTCTCTTCCAGTGCCAGATCACTTCCTTGATAGCCAGGAACACCCGTTCCTTCCCATTGTCGGATCCACTAGCAGAGTCTTATGTCGGTTCATCACCTGAATCGGTAATGCCTTCCTCATCTTCTATGTAGCATGATTTGTCTCTGTTTTTCTTGTACTTATATTTTTTTTATATCCAGGGTTAGGCTTAAATGATCTTCTAACTCTTTCTTCAAATCTTGAATTCCTTTTAGGACATCTAGATGCAAAATGACCAATCTTACTACATGAAAAACATTTAAAAGGTACTTTTGCTTCATACTTACTTCCTACTAGTCCTTTAGGTACTCTTCTAGCAGATAGAGCTCAAAGTTGCTCAAACTCATCATCTTCTCTCTTCATATCTTCTAACTCCTTTGCATATAAATATTTCCAGTCTTTCTTACCAGTTGTAGATGTAGATGCATGAAAAGTAGGTTCAGTTTTCATAGCTCAAAAGAAGATAGTTTCCCAACCAAGGTATCTCTGTTGATAGATGTATTAGACATTGTTCTCAACTCATTAATTTCATAGCCTTCATTTTGTAAGCTAGTCGTAGGGCTCTCAGGACTTTAGAAACAATTTCATCTTCGCTCAGAGTTCCACCACAACATTGAATTCCCATAACAATCTCACTTACCCTTTCCATGAATGCAGTAATCCTTTCATCTTCTTCCATCTCTAGGTTTTAATATCTCACCTGATAACCATCAAGTTTAGCAATCTTCACTATAGGGTGACCTTCATTAAGAGTCTCCAACTTATCCCATATAGCCTTTCCAGATGATTTGTCAGTTAATCCCATTATTTGCTGATCAAAAAGTGCACACAAGAGGGCTTCTCTTGCTCTACAATCATTCTCAAGCTCCTTGTCTAGGTTTCCCAAAGGAGGATTGCTAGATCTTAGATTATAAGGTATGACACCATTCTGTGTGATCTCCCAAATATCCTTGCCAAGACATCTCAGATGAGTCTCCATCCGAATCTTCCATACTGTGTAATTTGTTCCATCAAGGCTCATAATATCCCTTCGAAAGATAGCTCCAGAAGAACTGGATGAGCTTGAACTGTTAGTCACCATAGGATCTTCCTCAAGCGATTAACATTTCTGTAGAGAGGACCAAAGCTTTGATACCAATTGTTAGATAGTTCAGATAACTAGAAGACAACTAAGAGGGGGGGTGAATAAGTTGTACAGATTACAAGAACATTCAACAATTAAAACTTTAATACCGGAACCCAAAATAATAATACCAAAATAGCAGTTAAACCAATTATGCATAATCAATAATCATAGAATAAAAGCCATCTACATAACACCAAGATCTGTATGTGGAAAACTTGGTAAAGGGAAAAACCATGGTGGGAAGCCTACCCACAGCCCGATAATACTTCTGCAGTAAGTATATGAATTGCAATGAAGGGACATGCACTTGTAGGAAGGCCAACATCCTAAAGCGCACTGCTCATCACAAAAGCGACTTCACCGACTACATATAAATCTAGACTACAATCCAGAGAAGTGTTGAATTGCAAAAGATAGCATCTCCTATGCTTGAGTATAGTTCTGGTTAAGCTCAATACCGGAGGACTAAATCCTCTTACATAAATCCAATTCGATCTTCAATGATCGACCAACTCCACTGCCTGAATGATATTACATTATTCGCACATTACATTCCTTGACCATGACCTCTTACATTAACCATGATGATCTACAAAGAGATCTTACATCTATTTATACAAACCCTCGACCATAAACAATCAAGTCGGCCACCAGACAATAAACTGATTACATCATTACAAACCATGTCGGCCTTATATCAAACAAGTAATATCAACACATAAGACATCCCAGAAATACATCAATAGGTCCTATCCACACGTTACATTAAAGCTGGTCTATAACCTAAATCAACCGGGACCAAGTATAGGTCCACAAGCTTCAACAATGATCTCCATTCACCAAGTCTTGAACACGATCACTAGTAGCATCTTAAAACTCCATCAGAAGCTACACCAACACCACTTATGCAATACATCAAAGATCTCCATCAAAATCTTTGCCGGTGAAACCCTCGCCGGAATCAAGAACCAATCTTCTAAGCAAGAAGGATAGCATCCAACCACCAGACCAAAAACAACTGACCAAATATGAGTATATGTATCATGAACAAGCCAATTCCATCACTAGACCATACTGGAGCATGCCGGATCATACCAGATCCAAGTTAACTAGAAACCACCTAACCTACCGAGACTAGAAGGGTGCCGGTAAAGTATCCAAATAGCTAGTGTTGACATAAATGCAACACATAATCAATTCCACCAAATGGCTAGCATTTAGCACCTTTTTTCTCATTCATTATGACGTCGACACTTGTCAAACTCTATTTCAATCTTCCTCTAGGGTTTAAGTATAGGGATTCCTTGTTATTTCTATAAGGATTCATTTTTTATTTGTATGATGTAACATACTGTGCATCAATAAAATTCTTAAGTTGTTGAGAAAATCTATCTTGCTTGATCTCAATTTGTGATAAGTGTTTTTCTTGTAGGTGATTCATTGTAAGAAAGTTAAGTAGTGGTACAACTTCCTACACTAACCTTGAGAGGAGGGTAATGCAAAAAATTTTACAGATCGTCACAATAGTTACAGAAAACAAAAATAGATATAATAACATTCAAACCATAACACAATTATTTAAGTGGGTAAAATCCTTTCGAGAGAAAAACCCCATGCTCCAAAAGCCACCCAATATATTATTCCACAATCAAAATAGATTACAATATACTTGCAAAGAAAGCTCTTCGCAAGAGTACCACTAAAGAGATTCAGAGGTAACTCAATAGCTATAAGACTCTTACAGACAACCTCTATCTCACATACCTCATATATAGGAGAGACAATACAAGAAACATGTTAGATAACTTAGATAACTAGTGAACAACTGAGAGGGGGGGGTGAATCAGTTGTTAACAGATTATAGAACTTTAAGAATTCAAACCTTATTACCAAAATAACAGATATAATAGTTAAGAAAAAAAATAAACCACAAAACATTTACCAACCATCCACAAAAGATAACACCAAGATTTGTACATGGAAAACCCGGTAAAGGGAAAAACCATGGTGGGAAGCCTACCCATAGTCAGATAATACTTCTGTAGTAAGTATGTGATTAGAGAAAGAGGGGCCTACACATGCAAGAAGGCCAACAACCTAGAGCACACTGGTCATCACAAAAGGAGCCTCACTAACTACAAAATAAATCCCAACTACAATCCGGAAAGAAGAGTGAACTGCAAGAATAGCATCTCCTATGCCTGAATACAGTTCTGATTAAGCTTTGTATTGGAGGTCTTAAACCTCTTTCACCAACCCAATTTGATCACCTATGATTGATAAAAACCTCTGCATATGATTACAACCTTATTCACACACATATAATCCTATATCCCAAAAACCCACAAATATGCCCATGATCTACAAAGAGATCTTACATCATATTTATACCAACCTAGGACCTAAACAATTAGGTCAGACAACTAAAAGATAATACAATAAATTCATAACATAAACCCGCAATCCAATGATCAACCAAGTTGGCCTAAGATCGAAACAACATAATCCAATCAATAGATCCAATCAGAAACACATCAGGATCATCCACCAACATGTTACATAAACTGGTCCATAACCTAGCCAAATAAGATAGCATTATCTCTGGACCCAAATCCAACACTAGCGATCAATAGGAACATGAACAAGATAGCCAACAACATTTTGAAATCCATCTAGAAGCCATGCTAATACCACTTATCACGTACATCAAAAGATCTTCAACAAAGTTCTGCCTGTAAAACCCTTACCGATGACCAAAAGGCTTACTAGAACAAATGATAGCTCCTCAGTCATCAAATTCCAAACCAACTGATCGTGATACACATCTGAATAGCATGAATGACATATCCAAACCAATTCCATAAACTGAAGCATACCAGAGCATACCATATCAATAACATAATCCAACCGTTCTACCAGAACCTACCGAAAACCGGTAAAAAACCAAAACAATGAGTGTTGCCATCAATGAAAAACATCAATGCAACATATAATTAATTCCTCCAATTTGCCAACAATCTCCCCCTTTGGCATTGATGGCAACACTAGACATGAAAAACATCTAGTATCAACTACTATGATAAGTGCTCCATGTAGTGCATCAATCAAGTCTCTACCAAAGGGGTAGAAACATACATGGAGCACTTAGTGAAATGGGTAGATCAACCAGTATCTGAAGCTACTTGGGTGGAGGAGAGCAGGTTCAAGACACTTGGCATAGACCCGGCTCTCATCTCTTCTTCTTTTTCTTAGTTGTGGGTAGAGGGGGAGTATGGTGTAGGAGCACCCTTTCAAGCTCTCCCTCCTTCTTGTTTTGTTGGTGTTATGCTTCTTATGAAGCCATTGTACATAAAAGAATGAGCCATGTGCTCATAGAAGCTAGTTAGGGTCCTAGTGGAGATCTTAGGGGTCATAAGTCAAGATTGAGATATTCTTGAAAATGGAGGGTATGTGTGTCTTTTTGGTGTTTAGGGGTCCTTCATAGCATGGTGGTGTCCTTAAGTTGGCCCATTGTGGGTCTAGGAGTCATGAAGAGCAACATTGGGAAAGTTGCTCAAAAGTTGCAAACGTTGCATGACAACTTTTAAAAGTTGTCAAGCAACTTTTCCACCTAGAGGCCAAAATCCTTAGTTTGGTGTGGAAAACCCTAATATGGGCACAAAAACTGAGGCAAGGATGTTATAAGTATTTGCAAACCCTAAATGCATGGGTTGGATGTCAGAGATTGTATGGCCCAAGCAAGAAGAGCTTGACTATGACTGTTTGTTGGTTACCAGTCAGATTGAATGAAGTTATCGGGCAAGTAAATGGATTGAACTGCATGCAAAACTTTGTGAAATGTCTTCTATGGTGTAAATACTTTCATTGTGAGTGATTATTTTAGGTTTTTATTTACCGGTTGAGTGTGTTTGTAAATAGTTTGTAATTTGCAGTCTCACTGTCCAGTTTTGGACTGGTTGTGCAAATGAAGTCATAACTCCATTCCCCATTGTGGAATCACCATGAAACCATGGGGAATGGAAGTTAAGACCCTGTACTATAGTCCCATGCAAGAAGGGCCCTTAAAAATGCCAGAAGGCCAAGCAAAGACCCACTCCTAGGTGAGACTGGACAGTGCCCGGTTAGGAGAGGTCAAATTGCAGAGGTCTTGGAGAGCAAGGTTGGTTAGTGGAGAGTGCATCCTTTGGAGGAGGTGCAGAGGAGTGAGTGAAGCATCATTGGTGTGAAGGAGGAGCCTCCACCAATCCAAGCAAGGTGGCTAAAACTCAAAACACTCACTGTGACCCAAGCAGACCCTAAAAACCCTCACAAAAACCCTTGAAAACCTTAAAATCCACCTAGGACAGTGTACAGACTCTTGGGGGCCTAAAACCTAGAAAATCCATGAGTCCTTGCTAAATTAATTTCAGTCCATTTTGGGAGATTAGGTTGTTTGTGCATCATTTGTGAGAGGGAGCCCTAAAGGACCGGGTAGGAGGCCTAATTGGTCCTAATCCTTGTAGCCCTATTTGAAGGCAAAAACACAAAATAGTGAAATCAGTAAGGAGTTGAACACTTGAAACCTCTTGGGGGCTCATGAATGGGTGGAAAGACCATGAAATAGACCTGATACAACCTTTCTAAGACCTTGGAAGGTGTGGAACAAGCCTAGCCCTTATTAGCAATAACAAGGGGTTTTGAGTCTCATGAGTAGGTGAGACCTTTGGAGAAGCATTGCAACTCATTGCTGGGTGGATTGGGCAAGGTCAGGGGATTCCTCAAGAAAAGGAAGTCCTAGAGACCCTAGGGTGTGTAGAGAACACCAAGTGATCCAAGGAAAGGATCCAAGAGTATAAACTAGGCCAGTCTATCCCTAACCCCATCCCATCATACCTCTACCGAAACATTCAGTCGGTATGCACAAAATAGTCAGTTAAAGAAGAAAGTATTCACAGAGCCTAGTATACACCGAGTTGACTACCGTGTATCATTCCATGTCTATTGAGCAACAACAATGATACACCAAGTGAAATGTTTTACCAGATTCATTGAACCTAGACACACATGTGGAAACGTGTTACAAGATCGAGGAACATAGAACTGTTATCACATTGGAAATTGCACTTAAGGATTGTGTATGATTTTGAGGTCATCTAACCAATGAAATATTTTGTATGGTTATTCATTTGATAAATCATGTTTGTAAGATCAAAGCAATGAATCAGATCACCGACATAAGAGATCTATTTATACAACATGGATTGAGATCAGATATATACATGTAGTGTGACAGAGAGAGAGATATAGAGGTGTATGAAGAAATACATGTGTAATACATAAGAAAACACTAAGTGTTATGACTGTTACAGAGGCACAGAGGTCACCGAGAAGGATTTCAGAGAACAGTCAAAGACAGAGTAAATAGAAGGGTTTACCGAGTTACTTTATGGGTTACCGAGGTATGCTATAAGAAAGGTAATCTTATTATGAGCACATAGAATCTGCTATAACATTCCAGATGTAAAGTTGTAGATATTTGTAATGATTTATTATAATATTTTGAAGTTGTAAGAGAAACCTTTAACAGGGTAAAAGACTCTAACAAAGTCTATAAATTATAAAGCCTTTAACCAGGTACAACATTTAGAATAAGTGTTGTAAAATCCTTTAGCAAGGTAGATCTAAAGATCTTAATACTCCTAATAGGGTAAGCTATCAGAAATAGATGAACATGTAGCTCTAATCAAGCACTCTTTATTATTGCAGTAGTGAAGTTGTGGGTGCCATCCCCACCATAGTTTTTCTCTCTAACCAAGAGTTTCTGCATAACCAAAATATATGTGTTATGGAGTGAATCATGTATGATTGTTATTTATTTGTTTTAGCTTTATGTTATGTTGCAGTAGTTTTTGGTTTATGCATAACAATAAAGATATTGTTGTTGAAAGGTTTTGAAGTACTAATTCACCCCTCCCCTCTTAGTACATTAGCTTTCCATATTGGGCCTAACAATTGGTATCAGAGCTTGAATCTTGGAAAAGGGTTTAACAGCCTAAACATAAAGATCTTATCAATGGAATGCTATAAACAATCTTGGATAATTGTGTATCTGCAAGAAGAGTTGGATCATGCTAATCAAGTGATTGCAAACATGCAAAGACAAATGAATAAATCATTGAAAGTGAGAAGAAGATTATCTGATGATTTACAGGACTCTCAAGAGCTAGTTGAACAAATTGAAACATCATTTGAGAACAGTATATCTGAAGAGACTGAAGAAATGATTGGAGTACTAAAAGAAAAGAACAAAGCACTGGCTGATCAGCTAAAAGCAATGAAAAGAGGACATGAACATTTCAGCATACAGATGACTGAAAATGTTGATGCATTGAGGACAACTAAAGATAAAGTAAGAGATCTAGAAAGAGAAAAACAATAGCTTGAAGCATTAGTATCTGAAAAGAATGATGAAATCACAAGGTTGACTGTGATTCAACAAAATCTGTCAGATCAATTAGGTTATGCACATCATGAAGCAAATCTAAAAGATAATGAGAATCAAGCATTGAAACTTGAAGTATCAAGGTTGACCGATGAACTTGAAATAGAAAAGAAATCCAAGGAAACACTAAAAAGGAGTTATGAAGCATCAAATATGTTGGATGAGCAACTAAATACAAGAAAACCCAACAAAGATGCAGGACTCGGTTACAAAGGAAAATACTCTACCGAGAAGGGAATTCATACTACCGAGAAAGGAGAATCATCAAAGCAAGCTAGAAATAAGAAGAATATCAAAGGAAAGAAGCCTATTTGCAACTACTGTGGAAATCAAGGTCATATTGCTAACTTGTGCCAAATCAAAAAAGGTAAGCAACCAAATGTCACTAAGTCTAATGGTTATTGTTACAATTGCAATAAATATGGTCACACATCTAATCAATGTAGGACAAAGTCTGTTAACAATTATTAGAAGGCAAAATTCAAAGGGTTTTGTAAAAACTGCAATAGATATGGACATAGTACCGAGAAGTGTTGGCTTAAGCAAAAGAACTATATGTGGTCTACACACCGAGCAAATACTAGAGGTTACCAAACTCACACATATCCTTACCGACAGTATTCTGCAGTACCATGGGATTACAATACAAGGATATGGTGTGAATGTTGTGGAAGATATGGACATATAAGTGCCAACTACTTTATAAGGTTTGGAATGAACAACCGAAGATCATGGAGAAATCCTAGTATGGCATGTTTTCATTGTCACAAAGTTGGACACTTGGCTAGAGATTGTAGAGATCAACCTAGAGGAGACACTGAAGAAATAAAAGGCAAATTACAGATGATTTGGAAAAAGAAGGAAATTGTGTCAAATGAAGAAAGCACCTTATCTACCAAGTTAGGTGCACCTATTCCAAATTAATCGGTAAAGGTATGAAGGGACTGCATTCTCTCAAAGATTAAATCTTAATAGTTCCTATTTTATTATGTACTTAATTCAAAAACTACATAACTAAGATGTATTAGTAAGTTTGAAATTCTATCAAAGTCTTTTGGAGCACTTTACAAGAAGACTGTCAAGTCGGTGAATACAGGAAGCCTGTCAAGTCGGTAAATGAAGAAAGTCTGGTTACTCAGTTAAAGCACAGAAAGGAAAGAAAGTTTAGTGGAACCGAGTGCATTTAATGTTTTTGACCTAACCAGCATGGAGCCTGATAAGTTATATTGTGTACTTAAAGAATTTACATGGTCATTTTTCACTCACCAAGTTTTCAAGAAATCAGAGCAAAGCGAATCAAAGGCGATCAAATCACCTCTCGAGAAAATTTCAAAGGTATTTACATCAATCTTAATGCATTGTTAAGCTGGTTTACTGATCATATCAAGTTGTCATTATCTGCTAAGTGTGAAGCATCTGCCATTTGAAAATCTTCAAACCCTAAGGATCTTTTGTTAATTCTTATCTGAAATCTGCAATGGCACCTAAGATCCAGAATCCCGTTGTTGTTGAGAACATCGAAAATCCCTCACTGAAATACTCTTTAACTCCCAAAATTGCATCTGAACTGGATGACAAAACTGTATTTTCACTCATTCCGGATAGAGTTTTATTAGTCGAGGATGTGAGATTCTTTACCAAATGTCGAGTTGAAGAACTAGGTCACGTTGAAATCAAAGACACATATGATGAATTGTGCACCAATGGTAAAATGGATAGCAAGTATGAGCTCATTAAGATCAAGGGATTGACTAAAGCCCTAACCCATCCCCGTGTCTTCAAACCCCAGTGGGTCAAGTTTGTTTTAAGTAGAGTTCATGATGACTTCATGTGGTTAGAAGAGCAACCGTTTAAGATCACCAAGGAAATCATTCATTTGATCACCGGTTACCCTATTCATGATCATGCCCAAGCTCATAAAATGATATCACAGAAGGAATTGATCAGTTTAACCGGAGTAGAACCTGATTGCAGAGGACTAAAATTGAACAATGTCACTGATGCAGAACTAAAGTTTGCCATTAGAGTACTAGGTTATTGTTTCTTCCAATCAGCAAGGGAAACCAATGTACCTTGTGCATCAGTAGACTTAGCATATAAAATTGTGAAGAAAGGCATGAAAATTGATTTATGTGAGGTGTTGCTGAAAAACCTGTTTGAGAATCTGAACACCATAAGGAAACCAAAGAAGAACAATTCGGCCAATACACTAAAGTTTGGATCACTGTTAATATGCATGTTTTTCTATTTTGAAAAATTCTTTCTGTCAGTTGATAAAGTTGTTTGGGAGCTACACTGACCAATCACCCATCAGATCAATGACTTCATCAAGAAGCTAGGTGAAAATTTTAATGATATTATGGATGATTATTTTAGCAAGTTTCAGGAAAGGATGCATAACAGGTACCAGATTCCACCCAAGCTAGTGGAGAAATACAAGGATGACATGTGTTTTGAAGTGGACACTGATTACTGTTATGTGAATGTTGTGGAACCAAGAACTCAATATTTTCCACCAATGGGTTATGAGATCAATTTTGACATAACACAACAGCAAATAGATTCTTTTTTGACATTACCAAGGCATGCTACCGAGCTAAGGTATGGAACATATGAAGAAGTGAAGGAAAAAGTAAAAATGAGCATTGTAGTACCCAAAGCTACAAGGAAGGCAACAAAGATGATTAAGACATTAACAGAGAAATTTGGAGAAGGTTCTTCCTCCACACCTGTCAAAGGCACTATAGTAATCACCGAAGAGGAATCTGAAGCCCAAGAGGTAGCTATAACACTGAGCACCGAATTGCCTAAGGGAAAAGTGTTGAAAAGAAAGAAACATGATACATCAAAGGTATCACCGACTCCTCCTACTAAGAAACCTAACACAAGAGCATTTGCAGCTTCACCAAGTAAGAAAACAAAGAGTGTTGCCGCACCAAAGGTAACAAAAAATTACAAGAAATCTACTTGGAGACTCATTTTGGCAAAAGAGTCTAGTGACACCGAATTTGAAGATGCAAGTAAATTTCAGATTGTCAAGAGCAAAAAGGTAAATGTACATAGTGTTGAAAAATTTTGTGCTAATCTGAAGCAATATGGTGGATTTGGAGCATTCAGATACATTAAGTATGAATCCAGATCTGATGATGAAAAGAGACAAATAGAAGAAGCTATCATTTGCACACTATTGAAATTCCAATTGGGTCCATTGGAATTATCTAAGTCACTTCCAAATGAATTATATTTGCATATTGACAACAGATGGAAGTATGCCATGGATATGGAGAAATAGATGAGAGAAAGAAGTCTGGTATATCTTTTCCTAGACATGTCGGTAGATGAGATTACTGAACATCTGATGAACAGCCACAGAAAATTCCTAGTCAAGCAAAGAGCTTTGAAATTGATGAATGGGTAGAGAATGAGACCAAGGAAAAATGGCAAGAAAACTTTAAAATCAAGAATGATGGTGAGCAAGCTAAAGTTGAAATAGTTGATGTCACCGAGCAAGATCCTGATATCACCGAGTAGGACCCTGCTGACACTATACAAGTAGATGAAGATATCATGGATACAGAGACACTGGAATAGGAAATGATAGAAGGGAATGCTTATTCCCAACTTGTATCCAGTGAATCAATTTTGGAGCAAGTTCAACCCTATCCTCCGGTCAATCAACCTATTTCAACCAAGGCCCCCAAGGATACGGAGCAAAGCACAGAAGGTCACAAGACAACAGCAGGAGAAGGTACTTCTCAAGAACAAACCTCTCAAGCTCCTTCTAGCACTGAAAATGTTACATCTGAGACCCCAAGCACTGAAGCCGTGACGGACACAAAAAAGGCTACATCAGAGACTAAAGAAACCGACCAAAGTGTTACCTCTACCGAGCAACCTATCGAGGGTCAACAAGCCTCACAAGCCATTGTTTTAGTCCAACTGCAGAAAGGTAAAGAAAAGAAGATGAAAAAGCATAGTTTCAAACTAGATTTGTCCAAACCAATAGTGTTTCCCAATGTTGATATATCCAAATTAAAAGGGCAAGCACTTATTGAATTCGGAGAACTATGCAAAGCCAAAGCTGAACAGGAGAAGCAAATGGCTATTCAAAAGAAAAATAAAAACTTCAAAAGGTAAAAGCACTCTTAACCGATATGCTACCTGAAGCTACAGTAACCAAAGATGCAGCCATCCACATTCAACTAGATGAACTCCTTACCAAGATAGAGACATCTGGAGTAGATGCATCCGAATATTTGAGCAAGTTAAAGGACAAGGAACTCACTGCTAAAATGATTGAAGAGGTACAGAAAGCTTTTGCCATTGGCAATGTTAAACTTGTCAAATTTATTGCTGAGTTGTCCCCTCAACTCAAGCACATTCTTTATTTATTTCAAAAACTCTGTAAAGTCTCTCTATTCATTAAGGACATCAAAAATAAAACAGAAGCAATTGAGAAAGAGATCACCGATCTCTCAAATAAGTTGACCACTGAGCCTAATTCCATTCAGAATTTTTATACCAAGCTACAACAGCTCATGGCTCAACAATTGGAACTAAGGAATGAAGAATACAAGATAAGGATGGAAATAATGACACTTCAAACATTATTCCTTCCTCATCTTTCATCCATCCAAGAACAGATCAACAAAGCTACCTCCCTATCCACTCAACAAGAGGGAAGCACCTTAAATGGACTCATTTCACTGTTAGCTAACATTCAAGCGCAAAATTCACTCATGGACAGTGTTAAGGATGCCCTCTCTGCTGCTCTCACCAATGCCAAGACAAAGTACAATTCCATTTTTGACCCGTTGCCACCACCGAATGGTAACTAAGTCTTGATGTTTGTCAAAATGGGGGAGTGAATATCATATCAAAGTATACAGGGGAATGTAGTATACAGGGGGAGTATATATCGAGTATATACCGAGCATGACAGAGTTTTCAAATTTTGATAGTGAACAGAAAATAGAGCAGTGAACCGAGCAGTTATCATAGAACATTGATCACCAAGCATGCAAAATCAAAGTTTTGTACAGTATAAGTGATAAGGGGAGTATATCTAAATATACTATTTCATTGACTAATGTATATACTGTTTGTTTAGTCAAATTTTGCAAGTATATAGATTTTTTGAGTTATGACTTTGAAAGTAGTTTTGTCAAACATCTCAACTAATGTTAAAAGGGGAGATTGTTACTACTTATTAAGTTGCCATTAGTTTCATATCCAAAGTCATTCTATATACTCTAGTCGGTTACCTCTACCAAAACATTCAGTTGGTATGCACAGAACAGTCGGTTAAAGAAGAAAGTATTCACAGAGCCCAGTATACACCGAGCTGACTACCGAGTATCATTCCATGTCTATCGAGTAGCAACAATGATACACCAAGTTGATATACACCGAGTGAAATGTTTTACCAGATTCATTGAACCTAGACACACATGTGGAAACGTGTTACAAGATCGAGGAACATAGAACTGTTATCACATTGGAAATTGCACTTAAGGATTGTGTATGATTTTGAGGTCATCTAACCAATGAAATATTTTGTATGGTTATTCATTCGATAAATCATGTTTGTAAGATCAAAGCAATGAATCAGATCACCGACATAAGAGATCTATTTATACAACATGGATTGAGATCAGATATATACATGTAGTGTGACAGAGAGAGATATATAGAGGTGTATGAAGAAAGACATGTGTAATACATAAGAAAGCACTAAGTGTTATGACTGTTACAGAGACATAGAGGTCACCAAGAAGGATTTCAGAGAACAGTCAAAGAACAAAGTAAACAGAAGGGTTTACCGAGTTACTTTATGGGTTACCGAGGTATGCTATAAGCAAGGTAATCTTATTATGAGCACATAGAATCTTCTATAACATTCCAGATGTAAAGTTGCAAATATTTGTAATGATTTATTATAATATTTTGAAGTTGTAAGAGAAACCTTTAAAAGGGTAAAAGACTCTAACAAAGTCTATAAATTGTAAAGCCTTTAACCAGGTACAACATTTAGAATAAGTGTTGTAAAATCCTTTAGCAAGGTAGATCTAAAGATCTTAATACTTCTAATAGGGTAAGCTATCAGAAATAGATGAACATGTAGCTCTAATCGAGCACTCTTTATTATTGCAGTAGTGAAGTTGTGGGTGCCATCCCCACCACAGTTTTTCTCTCTAACCAAGAGTTTTTGCGTAACCAAAATATATGTGTTATGGAGTGAATCATGTATGATTGTTATTTATTTGTTTTAGCTTTATGTTATGTTGCAACAGTTTTTGGTTTATGCATAACAGTAAAGATATTGTTGTTGAAAGGTTTTGATGTACTGATTCACCCCTCCCCTCTTAGTACATTAGCTTTCCATATTGGGCCTAACAGCTTCACCTTGCCATCTTCGACCATATCTCTAACAAAATGATATTGAACACCAATGTGCTTGATCCAGGCATGAAATGTCGGGATCTTAGCTAGGTAGATCACACTTTGACTATCACAATAAACTCTCACGACTCCTTGTTTTATTACAATGTCTGAATACAGTATCTTAAGCCAAATGGCATCTTTGCAAGAAGGAGTAGCTACCATATACTCTACTTCAGTAGTTGACAAAGCAACCACAACCCGTCTCTTACTCATCCAATGAATTGCACCACCAAATAAAGTAAACACGTAAGCATTGGTGGATCTTTAGCTATCAATATCACCTGCCCAAGTCTGAATCCACATAGCCATGAATATCGAGGGTAATCACGTCTCCAACTAAATTACCATGATAACACAAAGAATACTCTGAGGTACCCTTCAAATATCTGAAGACTCTTTTGACTGCATCCCAATGAACTCTACTAGGGTTAGACAAATATCTGTACAAAACTCCCATTGCTTGGGCAATGTCTGGTCTAGTACAGACTATAGTATACATCAAACTACCAACTGCACTTTGGTAAGGCACTCTACTCATGTCTTCCATCTCTGATGGGGATGTAGGAAAATCTGTAGCAGATAATTTCATTCCAACTATTAAAGGAACACTCAATGATCTACAATCCTGCATGTTGAACCTCTATAACACTGAATTCACATACTTACTCTATCCTAGCCATAGCTTTTTGTTCACTCTATCTCTTCTAGTTTCTATCACAAGAATGTGTTTCGCTGTACCAAGATCTTTCATTTCAAATTTAGCAGCAAGTTGAGACTTTAGTTCTAAAATCATACCTTTCCCTTTACCAATGAATAACATATCATCAACACACAATGCAATGTACATGAAATGATCACCATTAGATTTATAATAAACATAGTGATCTGATTTAGAACGCCCAAATCCCAAACTCAACACATATGTATCAAATTTCTGGTACCACATCGTAAGAATCTGTTTGAGGCCATACATGGATTTCTTTAATTTACAAACCAAATTACTTTTACCTTTCACCACCTAGTGCTCTAGCTGTGTCATATAAATATCCTCCTCCAAATCACCATGAAGGAAAGCATTTTTTACATCCATTTTCTCAACCTCTAAATCATAAGCAGAAGTAATACAAAGAAAAAATCTAATGGATGTCATTTTGTCAACATGAGAAAATATCTCACCATAATCAACACCCTCAACCTAAGAGTAGCCTTTTGCAACCGAACCTGTTGCTTCCATATGAACCAATCTTTTTCTTGAACACCCATTTGCAACCAACAGGCTTTTGTCCTTTAGGCAATGGTACAAGATCCCATGTATCATTCTTTTTCAAAGTTGCCATTTCTTCTTCCATAGCAATATTCTAGGATTATGCATCATTCATACCTAATGCCTCTTCTACAAATTTCAGTTCATCCACATTAGTATTTAACGAAAAAATACATCTCCAATCATTTGGTGAAAGCAAAAATAGATTTTGGTTTATGTCTTGTAGACCTTCAAACAAGCTGAGTTGGAGGTTCTTCCTCCTCTTTTGAAGATTCAAAGCTATATGAGCTCCCCTCAACTTCTTGCCTATCTAGGGGTCTCGATTCAACTCTTTCAAGAGTAGAAGGAAATTGAATCACATCTTCCTTTTTAGTCTGTTCTGGCTGCAATGTAACAAAAGGAGACTTAATTTCTCTAAAAATAACACTTCTACTATGAATTACCTTTTGTGCAATAGGGTCCCAAAGCTTGTATCCTTTCACACCATAACTATATCCGATGAAGATACATTTCATAGCCTTGTTCTCCAACTTTGTCCGCTTATCGTTTGGCACATGTCCATATTCCTCACAACCAAAAACTCTAAGATGTCTGAATGAAGGCTTGTGACCCGACCATGCTTCCTTAGGCATTTTATCAATAAGGACTGATGTAGGAGACCTGTTAATTAGGTAGCAAGAAGTGGAAATAGCTTTAGCCCAAAAAATTTGTTCTAGACCAACACCACTCAACATACTCCTAGCCTTGTCCATCAATGTCCTGTTCATTCTTTCAGCAACTCCATTATGATGTGGAGAATACAGAGTTGTCTTTTGTCTGTTAATGCCACAGTCTTTACAAAATCTATCAAAATCATTAGAGAAAAATTGACCGCCATTAGTAGTCCTCAAACTTTTTATTTTATTTCTAGTCTGCAACTCAACCATTTCTTTAAATTCTTTAAATCGACTGAAAACTTCAGATTTACTCTTTAGAAAATATACCCATGTCCTTCTACTAAAATCATCAATAAATGAAGTATAATATGTGGATTTTCCAAAGCTCCACAAGTTTTATGATAACTTGACTAAAACTAAATGTGGTTTTGTTTTCTATAAATGCAATGCTCATATAAATCAAAGTCAAGATTACAATCATTCAAAGCTTCAACAAGGTTTTTATTTTCCAAGGTCCTTAGATCCTTTTATCCAATGTGGCCAAGCCTTTGGTGCCATGACATAGTCTTCTCTGCAAGTAACTTTGCTTCAAAAGAAGGAGTACCCTTATGTACCCAAAAGCCATTTCCATCTATTGAAGGTGAAACCCTCAAATCTTCCACAGATTTACTTTTTACAGAAGTGTTATTACATTCAATAGTGTATGCGTCTAGCTTATACAAAGTGTAGAGCTTGACACCTCTAGCAATCACCATAACACCCTTAATCATCTTACATCCTTCTTCAAAAAAGACTACCTACACACCCGCATCTATTAGTTTGCTCACAGATAACCGATTTAATTTTAAACCAGGGATATGCTGCACACCATTAATCTTTTTTATTCGACCATCAGAAAACCTGATTCTAACTTTACCTCGACCAACAATGTCTAAATGTGAATCATCACCTAAGTACACCTTACCTCCATTAAATTCTTCATATTCATAAAACTAATCTCTATTAGAAGTCATATGAAAAGATGCACCTGAGTCAATTAATCAGGCATCATTACCTACATGAGTCGCCAAAGCTACAATAAATGCATCACCTTCTTCCTTCTCGAACTTAGAATCAAAATCAACCTTCTTCTTTTTCTTCTTCTTTTCTTCTTTGCAGACCTTATGGATGTGACCTGGTTTACCACAATTCCAGCAAATGACTTTGGACTTTCTAGGAGATTTTGATCTCCCTCTTGATTTGAACTTATCGCACTTCTCATTCTTCTTCCCTTTCTCCTTAGGTCTTCCACGAATAGTTAGAGCTTCCTTCAAATTTTGGGATACCTTCCTTCGCATCTCTTCACCAAGTAGGGCACCCACCACATCTTCAAACTGTACTACCGATAGACATAACAAGAGAATCCCACGAATCAAGCAAAGAACAAAGCTAGATCCAACATTTCTCCTCTTCGTTCATCTTAACACCGACATATACTAATTGAGCCACCAACATATTGAATGCTTCCAGGTGGTCTGCAACTCATCCGCCCTCTTCCATCTTCAAGGAATACAATTTCTTCCTCAAGAAAATATGATTTAATAAAGATTTTTCTTGATACATTTCACCAAGCTTAGTCCATAGCTTCTTCTTTTTAGTGTTTTCTTCATGGACATTGATAAGAACAGAGTCTTCCAGACACAGTCTGATTAGACCCTTGGATTTTCAGCCCATAACATCATACTAAGTTGCCGAAGTAGGATCTGAGGGCCTTTGGACATTTGCATCAACAACATCCCATAGATCTCGATCTATTAGCATATTTTCCATCTTTAGCTTCTACATCTCAAAATTTGTTCCATTAAATTTCTCCACCTCCATTTTCCTTGATGAACTTGCCATCTGTAAATTCCTGCAACAAGATCAAAAAGTGTATTCTGCAAAAGCTCTCACTCAAATCTGGATTTGTTCAAAAAACCCAACAACCCACAACTGAAACCAAAGGTGATCACTTGCTTTGATACCATTTGTAAGGAAGTTGAGTAGTGGAACAACTTCCTACACTAACCTTGAGAGGAGGGTAATGCAAAAACTTTTATAGATCATCACAACAGTTACAAAAAATAGAAACTCCAAAAGCCGCCCAATATATTATTTCGCAATCAAAATAGATTACAATATACTTGCAAAGCAAGCTCTTCACAGGAGTACCACTAATCAGAGATTCAGAGGTAACTCAATATCTATAAGACTCTTACACACAACCTCTATCTCATGCACCTCATATATAGGACATACAATACAAGAAACTGTCAAACGGTATTACAAAACCATGGGTTAAAACCACCCAATAAGGTGTAGCCGACCTTATCTGCCTTCTAGATGCCCTATGGCGTGTCCATCCCTTTTTACAACTCATTTATGTGTCCGATGTATTTTGTATTTCCCATTTTAGGAGTACAAACTTTTGGAGGCCATAACATGAGAACCATGTGTCCTATTCACGAACTGTTTGAAGCTCATGAAGTGCTCTATTGCCTCATAAATCGCTATGCCATTTACGCCCACTTTTTAGGGCATTTCGGGGCCTCTAAAGTCCTCAAAAACAAATTTAAACCTTTCATTGGACCCCTCCAAAATGAAAAAATTTAATATCTTCAAATCTAGTTGTGATCTTGTGACGTAACTTTACTAGAATGCTTATCTAGACAACCAAAAGCTTCAGGGATAATTTCACACCATTTTGTGCTAAAATGAAAACTAACTATAAATAGTAACCTCATGTAAATGCAAAGTTGAAACACCATTTTTCCAACATTCATGGCTTGTGGGGTTGAACAAATAACTGCAACACCTTCAAGCAAAGGTACCTTTGTTCTAAGGTTCTTTTTGGAAGCCAAAAAAAAATTAACAATTACTAAATAGTTTCACTCAAAGGTGGACCTCCACTTGAAGATGATTTTGCAAAAATATTGAAGCAAAAGATCGTCATTAAAATAACTATCTTTGAATGAATATATTGTAGAAAAAATTCTATTTAAATTAAAAAACTTGATGTCTTATTTTTGGGACCCTTTAGAAAGAGCCATAAGGACTACACAAGGAATTTGAGAAAAAGGAAAGAAGGGAAAACTATAAAGTACAAAAATGCCACATTCTCAACATATATGCAAGAAATAATACACTTAAGTTTTTTAACAAGAGCTATGTTTATAGTAATAGAAACACTATAGGTTTGATGCATATGTTTAGTTTGATGGAAGTGCCACATGATAGCATAGATACACATAAATTAGACATATATGCTAATGTAGGAAATATACACATAATTTCATTAAAAAACATGGATTGGGAGCTCAAAACTTGTAAAGAATATTAAATAGACCTATAAGGATAAAAAATTAGCTTAGAAAACTAGTCACACTCAATATGCTAGAATATAGATGGGGAAAATGAAGAGAAAAAGAAGCAAACAAGGAAAATTTTGAATCCAACTTAATATCCAACTAGTATCTTTGATTGAGAAAAACAAGGAATACAAATTCAAATAGAAATTGAAACCATGATGTAAAACTAGGCTAAGTGGATGTGCTCTTGATGCTATTAGATGTTAAGTTATTCTTTCAAAGTCCTTATTGTGATAGCATATAATTGCTCCACTAATTTTGTTTCATGATTTGGTTGAGTATGGTGGTTGATTTATGCATATGAGATGAGAGGAATGGATCTGACTAATATTTTTGTGAAATGGATGGTTAGGATTGAATGAGGGTAGGCTTAAATTTGAATTTTAGGACAGAGGAGGCAATAAACATTGATAGTTTGTGCATGGAGAGTTGATATTGCTTTAATTAGGTGAATGATTAGGATTCAAAGTCAATTTAAATTTGGATGGTTTTAGTTAAAAATGAATAGTTGAGAATTCATTGAATTGAAGGCTAGGATTGAAGATTAGTTTGATTTAGGATAATGACGATTTGAAATATTTTTCATTTATTTAATTAGTTGGCCATTGGAGATGGATTATTTGGATTAATTTGATGAATTGGCTAGCAAGGATTAAAGATTGGTTTCATTTAAGATTAAAGAAATTTTAAAATGGAAGAGTAGGTGATATGGTTTTTTGGATTTCATGATAAAGATAAATATCTTTTATTTTTTTAAATTGAAGAAAAGAATGAAACTTAATTAATCGAATAAAATGGTCATTTAATTAACTACCGTTAAGATAAATTAATCCAATGAATAGAATTGGTGGAAAAAATGTAACCCAATCAATTAAGTAAATAAAATTGACTGAAGAATGTAACTCAATTAATTTTATTAATTATTGTTGGAGATATTATAAAATTAACCATTAAAAGGAATTAAAACAGTGAATCTCAATTCTTCAATTCGACTGTCAAAATGATCTGAGTCGAAGAGGTTTCAACCTAAAGACCCGTGCTCCAAAAAAAATGATATAAAATCTGATAAAATAAATTGAATACTAATCTACAGACAAAAATTAGAATTTCAAAATTATTGACAGACAAATAAATGAACAATGATAAGATATTATTATTTGATAATCTAACTTTTAATGATGTTCTAAAATTATTCTGCCCCCAACTATTTTATAATTTGTTTTTGTCTTGAGAACTCCTTTCTTCCTTTATAAAACCTCCTCATGTTCCTTGTTGATTTGACAAATCCCACATTAATGTCGGCTCCTCATCCCACTCAAGTTTATCTACAGCTGGTAAAGGAGATTTTTTGAAGATAAGTTTGAGGAAAAGTTGATCCTGGATTTTGACATGTTATTGGAATTTCTTAGTATCAAATTGCATTTGTTTTTCTTTCTTCTTCAGCGCCAAAAGAGTGTTTTCGTTGTTCAATAAAGGGAGGAATGAAAAGTAGCCGCCATTGGATTATTCCCAGCTGATGATAAACTTCAATTTTGCTATAATCTTAGTCACATCAATGAAATAAATCGTTCTACCATGTACTCAAATGTTCTTTATGTCTCATCTTACTTATGGAATTAGACCGTCGAGTTTTTGTCGGCGTATAGTGAGAGTGAGAATAGTGATGATATGCTTGTACGTGTGTCCCCTCCCCTCTGCTAGTAGACTGTTCCATAATTGGGAATCACCAACGTGATGCAAGAACCAACAAGCAAACAGTTTATGAGCTTCATCAAAGGAGGATGAATTTAATGTGGTAAATAAATAAGGTGGGAAAGAAACAAAATGTTTTTGGATTTGATTGTGTGTGTTTTTAAGTTTCGATCATATTATGATCTATCATCAAGATGAATGAAGAGTTTTTCATGAATTAAATAGAATTCAAATCTATGAATTCTATATGCTCTTAGAATGCTTTGCCACCGAAGTAGTGGCCCTTTAAGATCAGTCCATCTTTGGTTCAGTTGTAGCTTTTTTCCAACAGTCACTTTAAGCCACTCTAAGAATGTTTGAAGATCCTAGCTTGACTTGGTTTCAATAGCATGTTCAACTTTTCATGGATCAATTAAGACTTGATTCAACTTATTGTTAAAGTGTTCTATCATTGAACTACGAATGTTTCTAAGACTGCTTTATTTTTTTTTGGATGTGACTTATTTCCAACAATAAAGAAAATAAATCAAATTATGAAATTTGAGAAAAGATTCATACAATTAAATTTCTTAAGCATAGATAACCATTAAGTTTCTCATCTTGTCATTAGACATTCTACCATATCCATTTAGACTACTATATACTTAGCACATAAATTGCTACCTAAATATCTAAACCTCACTCAACAAGGTCAAGACAGTTGAAATACTATCTTATGGAACTTTGATGGCTATTTATACTATGTTCCAAAGTTCCCATCTATGCATAAGAATGTAGGACGGTGGTAGAGATCATAGAATTTTCATGATATGTTTTTAATAATAGATCCTTTTCATGTGTATCTTACAATCATAGTATTCATTGAGATGGTGTCCCTTCGATGCTTTGTTTATCCTTATACGATCCATGTGTATATAATATTTGATTAGAAGATGAATACAATCAATCTCTGTTATTATGATCCATGTGTGTATATAATATTTGATTAGAAGATGAATACAATCAAGCTCTCTTAATATGATCCATGTGTGTATATAATATTTGATTAAAAACCCGTGTTTATTTATAATGCAATCAAGCTTTCTTATTATGAGCCTCTCTTGGCAACACGAGCACCCACTTCCCATCTCCAACATATAAAGGAATTGGTCGGTCCGGTTGAATGGAAGAGTGGGCCATTCGGTTCAAGTGAGGAATCTCCTTGATTATACGAGTGGTGGTTTTCATTTTCATTTTTCAGAAACATTCATCTCAGATACGCCATACATACTCATTAAAGCTTTAACAGAGATGCTTCATAACGATGAAGTGGGTCCAATGGACAAGACCAAACAATGAGCATAAAACATTTCAAAGACTAAAGTTTTGTCAAATCACAGTCTCTTTTGACTGAAATGATCATGTGCAAGTCAACGTACATGATATAGTCTATCTTCTAGCCAGTCTCTCTGAGACACGAGAGTACCCAAGAAGACCAAAAATTGCAACGAATGATGCATTTCAATCAGTTTGTCTTAGCTTAATGCACGTGAATCTTTGGCCAAAGCTGTAATGTTACGTACCAAGAACAAACCTAATTAGAATTGAAATTCTTTTGCACAGCTAACAGTAAGTTAGAAGAATTTGCAATGGAGGAATGAAAGAATGTGGTAGTGAGGAGTATGATTATGAAAGAGACAAGGAAATTGGTCCCCCACTAACGTTGGGGGGCCTCTAAAACCTCAGTTGCACATGTGTTTATCATCCTCACTGAGCAAAACAGTGGGAAAAACAAGAGGAAAGAGATTCACTTATACGGATTATTATGACCCACTTCAGCAGTGTTACAAGCATGGCTCACAAATGAGACGAAAAAGGACTATAATTGCACTGCATAAGAGATAAAAGAAACTTAACACTGGTCAGAGTAGAAGTAGCTCGGACACACTGCTCAAATTTCTTTTGATGCTCATGTGTATTCCCAGTACGAAGAGGGGTCCAGCCTAAAACATTGCATGCATACAGTGCTGTAAAGTAAAGCTTGAGAGTTATGATAACATGGGGAACATATGTGGAAAGATTGGTATTTCGCACTTGGTTAAGATGCTACCTGGCGCTTTTTCAGGTGGTCTACTGATCGCTCCCCTGCCATTCATGACTCCCCTCTAACAACATTCAATTTCAACAATTGCAAGTATGAATTCGTGTGTTCCATTTAACGGTCTTATTGTTCTTATGTATATTTATATTTATATATAGTTGATAGCGAAGTTGAATAGTTCTGAATGAGTTTTTACGATCAAGTCTGTATATGTATATCTATATATAGCTGATAGTAAATTCGAATAGTTTTTAATGAGCTTTCGTAAATCAAGTCTGTATATGTATATCTATATATAATTGATAGTGAAGTTGAATAGTTCTTAATGAGCTTTCACGGTCAAGTCTGTATATGTATATCTATATATAGTTGATAGTAAATTCGAATTGTTTTTAATGAGCTTTCGTGAATCAAGTCTGTATATGTATATCTATATATAGTTGATAGTGAAGTTGAATAGTTCTTAATGAGCTTTCACGATCAAGTTTGTATATACATATATCTATATATAGTTGATAGTAAAGTCGAATAGTTTTTAATGAGCTTTCACAAATCAAATCTGTATATGTATGTTTATATATAGCTGACAGTGAAGTTGAATAGTTCTTAATGATCTTTCACAGATCAAGTCTTATTTATTAAGTTGTTGTTGAAGTTGAGTTGTTCTTAATGAATTTACTATAGATAGTCTTGTGGAATCCAAAGCCTTTAATATTATATTGATGAGGAAGCCAAGTTTCTCAATTCTAATTGTTAACCAGATATATATTGACTTAAACTTTTAATCTATAATTACATCACAATTTTTTTTTTTAAATTTAACATAAAATCTTCTATCAAAGAAATAAACATACCCTAAAAACTTCTTCATAAAATGTGGATATATGAACACCAAATTAAAATGGAAGTGAACAATTTTAAGCCACTTCTATCAACATATATGGAATGATCACATGTTTCAATGAGTGCTACTATCCATAGCATTTGTATAGCTTTGCAAAGATATGGAGAAGTAAAGGTGAAATAAAGGTTTACATAGTAGAGTCAAAAAGCTAAAGCACAAGATATGGATGAGCTCAAGAAACTTAAGTTGAAGACTAGATAATTGTTTTGCAATAGCACATTAAAGTTCTTGAAAAATAGATGCAATAAAAGTAAAAATAGTTATTTGAGCAATTATTACCTGAGCTCCTATATAATAGGGATGTTTGAATCAATGTTCATTAAAATAGTTGGTTATTGTTGTGTCAACTTTAATTTCATCATAAAATACTACCTGTAACATGTTAGTTTCACAAAATACATTTAGGAAATTCTACAGGAAATCCAAACTCAACCAATGAAACTACATGAAATGAATATTAAAATAAAAACACTATTTTTACCTTCATGATTTAAGTCTCATTGAGTCCTAACTCCATTGTACCTAGTTGTAGATGATGTGCTCTCAGACAAGCACTGATAGCTTCCAAGATGGCATATGAAGAATGGACTAATAACTGATACTATGATTAATTTTGCTAAATAATCATGCTAAATGAGAAATGCTAAATTGTTTCAAGATTAAAACTTATGGATGCATAAGTTTTCACAAATGATTAACTTGAAAACTCACTTGAAGACTCACTCTTTCTCAACTCAAACTCCTGATTTTATAAACTTTGAGAGGATCAGATGATGTACCCTTGATCAACGGTCATGATCAGATCTACAGATTTGGATGGCTGTGAGCAAAGGTGAAGGTTGAGAGAAAGGGGGAAGGAGAAGACAAGTTTCACTCATCTCACCTTAACTGGGTTGCTGATTGAGGGAATCTAGGGATGGATGGAGAAGATTTAGGCATAAGAGGACAAGTGGACTCAAGTCCTTCCTAAGATGTAGGGATGTTGGAGAGAATATAGAAGAAAATTTAAGAAATATGTGTACGTACACAATATTTCATTAAATTTGGAGTTTGGAGATAAATGATGAATTAATATTTAAGAAATATTAATATTTTTAGCCACATGATTAATGAGTTGGAAAAGGGAAGATGAAGTGGAGAGGGAAGAATGAGTTGGAAAAGAGATTAAATAATTAAGAATTATTTAATATTTGAGAATAGGATAGAACAATAACCATTAGATATTAGATATTCAAATGATTGGAGGAAATAATTAAATATTAGATATTTAATTAATTAGAGGAATAGGATAGATGAATTAATTAATAAAATATTTTAATTAAATTAATTGATAGAAAGACACAAAATAAATTAAATAAATTAATCTTTTCAAATTAAGTTTTTAATAGAAGAATAAACATTAAATAGCTATAAAATATTTATTTAATCGCTCATAGCAATTTTTATGTTTATACATTTTACCCTTCTTTGAAATGATGTCGAGACAACATTGTTTCAAAAATTAAATCAAGTCTCGATAGTGTGCCTGATGGAGATTAAAATCTTGATTGTCTGCCCCCTTGGGAGATTGATCGTGAAATTGTTTAAAAAAAATTTGGATAAGTGATTGATTTCATGATAATTGAAAAGGTCCTTCGATTATATTCATTTATGAAAAATAAATATAATTGCCCCATTGAAAAACATTAATTACCCTTCCAAGTAGTAAATATAAAATTAACCAAAGTTAATATTAATTTCATTTGCATCCTTATCAGCTTGTGAAGAGATTATCTTGGTGAGGTGGTGAAATGGTGATCCCATTGGAGAACCATTGATTTGAACGTATTTGAAGATATCAGCGACCTCCTGAGTATGGGTAATCGGTATGTATCGTATCCCGAGCCTTTTTGCAACTTGTCGTACAATTTTCCATGTTTGTTTGGCACGTTTTTGCTATTTTGAATTTTTGCGATTTTTGGCAATTTTGTTTAGCGTTTTTGTTTTATTTGTTAGCGCTTTTGCATTTAAAGTTAGCACATCTGATAATTTTAGTGCATATGCTCGGTTTGTCAATGCATTTGTGATGAATGTTAGCGCATATGATTCGTCAGTGCTTATGCTTTTAGTGTTTGCATATTTGATGATTAGGGCAGTGCTTTTGATTATTTCGCATTTTTTTTCAAAGGTTTAGTGCTTGTGTGAAAAAGCTTCACACATATGTTTGATTTAGTGCCTGTGTTCAATAGAATGGTGCTTTTATTAAAAATATTAGTGCTTATGTTTCAAATGAATTTTGGTGATATAAATTTCGGCTTTGTGATTTGATAATGTTGATTGATAGGAACTTGATTGATTGATTTGATAATGTTAATTTATAGGATAAATGATTGATTGATTTGATTTGATCTGATTGGATAGATTAGCTCTAAGAAACTGGTTTAGTTTCTGATGAAGAGGAATGGAGAGTTTTATTGAACTCATTTGATCAATAAAAAACCATGATTTGATAGCCTGATTTGCTTCGTTTGAAAAAGATTTATTAATTGGTGATGTGATAGATTAGCAATCTCTGTGAGAGATAGATAGATTATTGATAATTGATCGAATTCTCTTGGTAAATAGGAGAAACTTGATGTTCTCCATTGTCGAGAGAAATTCCTGGCTATGTGCCACTTAGTGCCAGAGCTTACATAGGCTAAGGAAAGACATATAGATGCCTGCAAATTATGCCACTTGTTATGCATGCCTGATATTACCCATAATAGGGGATTGTTGATAACTTTAGCCAAGAGATGGCATAGCGAGCATAACACTTTCCATCTGCCCACAGGTGAGATTAGTGTGACGCTTGAGGATGTCTACAGGATTCTCCACATCCTAGTGACCGATGAGTTAGTTCAGTACGATTTCTAGGATCATGTAGGGACAGAGGCTTGCACAACCGTATTTGGTAATGAGAGTATTTCGCACTTGGTTAAGATGCTACCTGGCACTTTTTCAGGTGGTCTAATGATCGCTCCCTTGACTTTCATGACTTCCCTCTAAGAACAATCAATTTCAACAATTGCAAGTATGAATTTGTGTGTTCTATTAAACAACCTTCTCTTGTTCTTATGTATATTTACATTTATATATAGTTGATAGTGAAGTTGTATAGTTCTTAATGAGCTTTTGCAATCAAGTCTGTATATGTATATCTATATATAGTTGATAGTAAATTCGAATAGTTTTTAATGAGCTTTCATGAATCAAGTATGTATATGTAATTCTATATATAGTTGATAGTGAAGTTGAATAGTTCTTAATGAGATTTTATGATCAAGTCTGTATATGTATATCTATATATAGTTGATAGTAAAGTCGAATAGTTTATAATTAGCTTTCACGAATCGAATCTGTATATGTATATCTATATATAGTTGATAAAGAAGTTGAATAGTTCTTAATGAGCTTTCACAGATCAAGTCTTATTTATTAAGTTGTTGTTGAAGTTGAATTGTTCTTAATGAAATTACTGTAGATAGTCTTGTGGAATCCAAAGCATTTAATAATATATATTGATGAGGAAGCGGAGTTTCTCATTCCTAATCGTTAGCGAAATATGTATTGACTTAAACTTTAAATCTATAATTACATCACAAAAAAATAAATTTAAATTTAACATAAAATCTTCTATCAAAGAAATATATATACCCTAAATACTTTTTCATAAAATGTGGATATATGAACACCAAATTAAAATGGAAGTGAACAATTTTAAGCTACTTCTATCAACATTTATGGAATGATCACATGTTTCAATGAGTGTTACTATCCATAGCATTTGTATAGCTTTGCAAACATATGGAGAAGTAAAGGTGAAATAAAGGTTTACATAGTAGACTCAAAAGGCTAAAGCGCAAGATATGTATGAGCTCAAGAAACTTAAGTTGAAGACTAGATAATTGTTTTGCAATAACACATTATAAAAGTAAAAGAAAGTTATTTGAGCAATTATTACTCGGGCTCCTATTCAATAGGGGTGTTTGAATCAATGTTCATTAAAATAGTTGTTTATTATTTTTGATTACGGGAAAAATAGGTTTTGAAGGGACCCTGAAACCCTTTACATAAGAACCTTAAAAGATAAGAGCATTAAGAAACAAGACAGGGCAGACTGCAAAAAAACTAGCAAAGTACTGGCCAAAAGCCAGCACAAAAGCCCAACACAACCAGCAACAACCAGCCAAAATAGAAAATAGACAAATAGTTGTTTATTGTTATTATAGAAGATAGATCTCATATTTGATAGGTTGGTAACATTTGTCAAAGTTAACTTTTTTTGACCTTCCTTTTTTTATTATTTTTAAATTGTTTTAATTATTATATAAGATAACAACTTATTTTTTTAATATGAGATTATATTAAAGAAATTGGATGTTAGCTCCTCATAGTTATATAAGATCAAGAAAAATAACCAAACATCTCAACTTTCAAGTATGCATGATAATAGTTTGAAAAAAAATTGTAAACAAAGTTGTGAGAGATAGATAGGCCTATAATAATAGCTTTCTAGGATAATTACAAGGCAAAGGTGTTATAGATGGTAGAGAAAACAAATTACCAAATATGACAAGTTGAGGAACAAGGAACTTCAGCATGCTTGAAACATTTTTATTTCTTACAAAGGGGGTAGAGAAAGAATTATATTTAGATGAAGATAATCAATTTACTAATAGGAAGTATATAGGGTGTGTGCACCAAGATGGTGTACAAAAAAGTGGACACACCTCAAAAAAAACATGAAAAAACACAAAATGAGCATTGGGGTATTTCAAATTAAAAAAAACTCGTATGTATTTAGGCTCGTTTTGCCAAGCCTAACCGAAGCTAAATCGTGTACAAGGTTTAAAGTATACTAACTGCATACACGGTTTAGAAACTAAAACCCCGTACGCGGTTTTAGTTTGTAAACCACATACGCGTTTGTTTGTCAATAAAATTTAAATTAGTAATATGGACTTGTATGCAATTCATTTAGCATTCCATTAGGTTTTTTGGCAGGATACATACAAATATAACATCTAAGTATAAGAAAGATAAAATGCAAAGAGAAATGCCAGCATTTATCTTTGTCTTTTATCTTTCTTATAATTTAAGTTATATTTTACGTATATATTGTCAAGATGTTTGAGAGTGGTTCCAGATCTCTAAGAGTTATAATGCATATTCTAGTTTTTGGAGTATTCTTATTGTAGATGTATAAAAATGACCATATTCCTAAATGAATATTTTATGTTCATGTCTCTATTTAATTAAATCCAATTTAATTAAATTACCCACATTCCCCTATTTAATTAAGTAAATTATTCAATTTATTTAAATTAAATTCACTATACCCATTTAATAAATAAATCATTTTATTCAATTAAATTCCCCCTATCCACTTTTAATTAAATTCAAATTTAATTAAATAGTTATCCTAAATTGAATAAATATAATTTATTTAATTTCCCCAAATTACAACCAAATTGAATAAATCATTTAATTCAATTAAATCCTATTATCCCTCCATCCACTTGCAAAATCCTACATCTCCCACTTGCCTTCCTAAACCCCTTTCTAATCCCTTCTTGACTCTTCTAATCGCTTCTAATTAACCTAACCCATCTTCTAAACTTTGTCACATCCCTAAGCAAGGAGAGGTCACTTCTCAATTCCTCAAAGTCTTTGATAACCATTAAAGGCTTCAAGCCTTCAACCACTTAATTCCCCAAAGTCTTCATAACCATTAATGGTTAACTCAAACCCTCTTACATGGTTAAAAAATTTCTTTTAACTCAACCTTCATCCAACCCAAGGGTCTCATCAAGCATTTAATGCTTTGACCATGATTATCTCTTAATCATTTGCACAAAGGTTTATCCTTGGATTAACTCTTAATCCAATGGGTAATCTTAATTTAGACTTGACCCTTACCTTCTAGATAACCATAAGGTCTTCTCAGGCATTTAATGACTCCAACCCCTTCTCTCAACCCAACCCTATGTTGACATTTGTCACCATTTCATTGGTGCAAATTGCAAACATGGATCCCCAACTTTCAAACTCAACCCTTGATCAACTCTTTCAATCCTGGCCATCCATTGCCCTATTTTTGCTATAAATAGAGCTCTCATTCCTCCATTTTAATCATCCTCCAAATTTGTAGTATCATACTTATGCTCAAATACATTCAAGCTTTCATATATCATTTTTATGCTCATCATTTTAGCCTCTCTTTTCAATAGGAATTAGTCTAAATATGCATGTTTAGAATACTTTCTTTATCATTTAGCTCAATCATGGACTAATATATCATGTTAGGATAGTATTTATACAAACCTTATCATCTTATAATCTAGTTTTATTGCATTTCTAGAATCATGCATAGCTTAGGATGCATTTCATTCTAAAATTTATCAAAAGCATCCCTCGTTCTTGCATTTGCCATCCCTAAACCATTTTGCTCAGTGATCTGAGAGCAAAAACATTGGTTTGAGGGACATTGTAAGATAGAGAACCATGGGACCCACCTTGGGAAGTTGAGTAATACTTCATTACTCCATAGCTTGCACCAAGAAGTCCTCTGTGTGTGTGTGGACAAGTCTTTTAGAATATTTTCACATATTGAGTTCTATCGACCCGCTTTTCCCGCATACATTTCTAGCGCTCACCGTGGGACCACACCCCATATATCAAATCGGTTTTTAAAATTAACCACTTTTGCAGGTCCACGGGAAACAGGAATCAGCGCGTGGGAAACATTCCCTAGCGCATCCGGTTAACAGTCTAGCACGTCCTGCTTACTATTTAGCGCATGGGGTCTATACTCTAGCGTGTGAAGTCTATTCTTTAGCGCATGACTTCCACTAATCTTTTCCTGTAGGTCTCAACACGGAAGAAAAACAAAGTAGTGCATCTGAAAAATAGTTTGGCACGTCGGGTCTGTTAGATAGCACATCCAGTTCATCATCCAGCGCATGAAGTCCATCTTTGAGCACATCAAATCAATACTTTTCCTATAGGTCTCAATGTGGGAGAAAAACAGAGCAGCGCTTCCGATGCACAGAGTAGCGCATCTAGCAAACAGTGTAGCGCATTTAGACATAATTTTAGCGCATCTAGGTTATATTGTAGCACGTACAATCTGTAACGTCGTAAATTGTACGCACTTGCTAAAGCAGTACAATTTCACACCTAGTTTAGCACCCGCCTTGGCGCATTTTGCACTTGGCATTGCATTTCCCTTTAGCACTTAATTAATCAAATTAATTAGGTCTAAGGTTCTATTTCATCATCTTCCACATCATAAAGTCCGGCCCTTTTCATTAAAGTGTGCCCCTTTCATTTTATTCCTCCAATACATCATTTAACCAAAAAACCTAATTAGGTCCTATTTTGAACTTAGGGGCTTGATTTCGGGGGTCAAAACATCTCGAAATCACCTGTAACTTCGGAATTCATTCTAAAATCGTCATATCCGACGACCCTGAAAATTTGGTGAAAAGTTGTTGGGACCGTGGCGCCTAGAGTGCACACGGTCCCGGACATTTTTCCCAAAATTTTAGGAGCACAATCCAATCATAAAATAAAGCTTAACCCCAAGAAATTGGCGGGAGATTCAATCTCTAGGTCAGCCAAAAGTTGGAATTAAGACCTGGGGTTTCATAGATAAGAGCTCTCTTTCCTCATTTGAAGTGATCCGGATTTTGGTTTCAGGAACCTCATATGTAGCAAAAGAGCATATCTTTGAAGACTTGAGCAAAATTCAACATTCATTCATCAAGCATTCATCAATTTCATTCATCCACTTAGGGCTTGGAAGACATTGAAGAGCAATAGGGGATCATCGACTGAAGATTGGCTTGTACTCCTCCCTTGGGGTTGCGTATGATTTCATGTTGTTTTCATGTCTTTGCATGAGCTTCATTACATCATTTGCATTCATGCTTTAGATCATTTTGCATCTTGATTTGGAGCATTCACATTATCATTTACAAGCAATTAGGGTTTACTTTCTAGGTTGCTATAGTTTGCTTACTTGCATTTTAGGATCTTGCACACACACAAGGTCTGCACACACATTACTTTTACAATACAACTTGGCTATTCGTGGAGGTGAAAATCACCAAAGCGGGGGTTTCACTAAGGCAAAACCCTATATAGCCGCCCAAAACACCTTTTCAGATATAAGTGCAGATTTCAGGATTCAGACGACGCCACAAGTTGCAGATCCGGAAGAAGCAGACGGAGACCGAACCATACACCAAGTTTTAGAGCGAAAGACCAGGACAGGGGCGTGGGGCGCCCTGGTCTTGCCAGGACAGGGGTGCTAGGCACCCTGGTCCCTGGGACAAAGGCGCTGGGCGCCCTGGTCCCTCTGTCAGACAGCAAGTTTTCGACAGTTCGGACAGCTTTCTAGGTTGTAAGACAACAGTTTCAGGAGCATTTTCAGGGGCAGAATCAGGACAGTGGTGCCCGTGCCCCCATCCCAAACATTTTCACTCAGATTTTGACTCTAGGTACACATTTGCATTCTTGTCTTGTCCTTGTGTTTACAGCTTTCCATAGTTTAAGTTCAATTCTACAACCTTGTTATTAGTTCATACTTGCACTTTGGGGTTAGGGATTGAACTTGCATCATTTTATCTTTCAATTACAACAAAGGAATAGAAATCCTAATAGGTAGTCCGTGGCTCTCTCTTTCACAAAAAAAGAAGTAGCCAATTGTGTGATACCTCTAGGCTCTTTCGTATTCCACAATGTGTGTCAAAAGGTAGGATTAGGACATGTTAGCCTAGTCTCACTTTTTCCCCTACACATTTTGGTGAACCCGACATGAATCTTATTATTGCTTTCTCTTGCATTGCATTTGTTAGATCTAGATCTAGATTTAGTGTGTTTCACTTAAGTTTTATTTTCAAAAAAAAAAAAAAAGAAAAAAAAAAAGGGAAAGGTGTGTTTCTTTGTTTCTTTGCATTGTATGTTTAAGTTTTATGCGATTGTTATTTCGAAATGTCAGATTTCTATTTACAAGATGTTCATATCCATGATGATGTATGCAATTATGTTGATTATGAGTATAGCCAAGATGAATTAGATGAAGCTTTAGATGAGTTTTTGAACCCTAAAGATACCAAACCTTCATTTTACCAAAAACTCATAAACCTTGTTACTATGCCATTTCGTTGTGATGAGAAAGATAGGTTGAATGATTCCTCTCAAGGGTACATTCCTATCAACTCTTCCACTGAATCTAGTAACATGGTTGTTTTCAATGATCCCCTCTATTAAGAAATGTCTCCTTTTGAATCAAAAGATAAACCTTTTAATCGATATGATCATGCTTTGTTGGATGATGCTCTTGATGACTTTGTGGCTTTATCGAAATCTTTAAACAAAAACAAAACTTCTAAATTAGTTAACATGATAAACCTAAAAGAGCATAATAAGCCTCTCTTTGAAGTCCAAGGTGCTTATCCTTCTCCCACCTTTCAAGTTCCTAAATCACCTCTCCTTACCGTCCAAGGAGGGTATGGTCATGATTCCTTTTTTACTCCGAATAAATCTATCATCACTGTGCAAGGAAGAAAACCTATGAGTCCTTATAGTTACGCCAAGCAATTAACTAGAGAGAGTTATCATGCAGTTGCCCATACTTATCATACTAGAAATAATAGGCAGCCTAATCCTCCTCTTGTTACTCCAGTTTCTCTTCCTAATCCTCAACCAATTCTTCTGCAAGCTCCACGTATTTCACAAGTTCTTGGCAAGGAATATGATCTCATAGAACAACTTAAAGCTACCCCTGCTAAGATATCCCTTTGGGATTTGATCCAAACTTCCTCTGCTTATCATGGAATATTACAAGATGCCTTGAAAGATTTGAATGTTCCTCCACCTAATGCATCTAGTAATATAGTATCTTTAGTTAACTCTGTGATGAATCCTAAAGCTCAAATTGTGTTTACTCAAGACGAGTTGCCTACTACTGAAATTCAACATCAATATGATCCCTTGATGATTGTGGTTATCATAAAAGACACTGCTATAAGACGAGCACTGGTAGATAATGGCTCTGGCCTTAATGTGTGTAGTATTAATCTATTGCATAAGATGAATGTGGATACATCCCTTATTGAGCCTGACTCTCGTCCCATTCGAGGCTTTGATAATGTGGCTAAGTCTTCATTAGCTATTATCACCTTACCCATCACGGTGGGACCTGTTACTTTGCCTACTCCTATCCATGTTGTGTCAGGAAATCTAACATACAACTTGTTATTAGGGAGACCTTGGATTCACAGTATGCAAGTTGTCCCCTCTACATTGCATAGACAAGTTAAATTTATCTATAACAATAAGACATTTACCTTGATAGGTGATACTAAGTTTCAAGCTTGTTTGAAAACATCTACTTCCAAAGGGAGTTCTCCTAAGCCTTCCTCTTCTGGTGATGACTCTTTACCTATGGACGAATCGTCACCCTCTGATAATCAAAGTTCTTTGGATAAGCCTGAAGTTCTTGAAAAAGATTCTTCTCAACTTGAATCGACACATGAAAAGGCTCTTGATCCTGAAAAGGTTCTCGTAGAAGACGACTAGGGATCTCTTGATTTTAATCCCACCTTTGTAGGTGAGTATAGGGTTCCTTCTAGAGAGCTTAAAGTTGAAAAGAAGGAAGAGGCTAAAAATCAATCAATCTTACTTGAACCTATGAGCAATAATTTTGTGGCCGCCTCTCAAACTTCTTCTCCTCACACCTCTAATTCTAAAGGTTGATTCTTTGTCTTATGAAAAACCACCTTCTCTTTCTGAAATGGCTAATCATTATGGTCATGGTTTCCATATTCTAGCTAAGCATGGGTATCATGGGAATGGTTGTGGTGCTCACGAACAAGGGATAAAGGTTCCTCTAGAGAATAATCTTTATGATGTGACCTTTGGACTTGGTTTTAATCCTTACAAGTGCACTAAAGCTTCTAAGAGACCATGTATTAGTGTTAATACTATTTCTACATCTCTACCAATGAGACACCTTGAGTATATTGATGGGGATCCTTCGTGTGCCTATGCTTTGGATGTCTTTCCTACCGATGATGCTTTAGCTGAGCTTTTAGGAGCACATGATACTCTCCCTCGTTATCATCACAATAGCGGACTTCCTTATTGTTTGAACACTGAAGCTTATTTTGGAAAAGAGATTGATAATGATGAGATTGTGAAAGAATTCCCTCAGTTAAAGGATACTCCTCAACAAAGTAATCTTCTCATAAGTGACACCATTAATATTAAGATGGATCCTTGCAATGAAGAAAAAGTTATTAGAATTGGAAAATGTTTGGATGAAGAAGAACAAAAACAATATGCAGATTTATTGCATAAATTCCCTGAGATCTTTGCTTGGACATATTCTGACATGCCTGGTATAGATCCTAAGATTGTTACTCATAATATTGTCTTAGTTCCCAATGCTAAGCCTATGAAACAAAAGATTCAAAAAATGAATCCTAAGGTAGCTTTGCTTGTTAAGGTTGAGATTGAAAAATTATTGGAGGCTGGATTTATCCGCCCTATTGATTATTCCCCGTGGATTTCGAATATTGTCACTGTGGCTAAATCAGATAATAAAATAAGAATGTGTACCAACTTTTGAGATTTAAATAATGCTTCTTTAAAAGATGATTTCCCTCTCCCAAACATTGACATGATAGTTGATTCTATAGCAGGACATGCTTTGTTATCCTTCATGGATGGTTTTTCAGGGTACAATCAAATTTTTATTAATCCTCAAGATCAATTCAAAACTGCTTTCACCACTCCTTGGGGTACGTTTTGTTGGGTGATGATGCCTTTTGAACTTAAAAACGCAGGCGTAACTTATCAACGAGCGATGACCCTTATCTTTCATGGTTATATGCATAAGATTTTAGAAGATTATGTTGATGATGTTTTAGCCAAATCCATTCTCCGTATAGATCATATTAAGATCCTTCGTCAAATCTTTGAAAGAATTCGTAAATATCACATGCGCTTGAATCCCCGAAAATGTGTTTTTTGTGTGGATAGTGGAAAACTATTAGGATTCATAGTTTCGCATCGTGGGATTGAGGTGGACACTAAGAAAATAGATGCTATTGTCAACATGCCACCTCCTAGAAATGTGTCTCAACTCAAAAGCTTACAAGGAAAGATTCAGGCTATTCGTAGGTTCGTATCTCAACTTGCGGATCGTACTTTTCCTTTTACTCAACTTCTCAAAAACAATATCACCTTTCAATGGAATGAAGCTTGTCAGCAAGCATTTGAAGATTTAAAAGTATATTTGGCTAATCCTCCAATCCTTCAACCTGCCGAACCTTCTAAACCCTTCCTTCTTTATACAACTGCTTCCTCTCATGCTCTCGCAACATTATTGGCACAACATGATAAAGATGGTAAAGAGTGTCCGGTTTATTATATAAGTCGAACCTTACTCAATTATGAGACCCGATATTCTGTGATAGAAAGACAATGCTTGGCCTTGGTGTTTGCGACTCAGAAATTGAGACATTATCTTTTGAATTCAGAAGTCCACGTCATGGTAAAGTTTGATCCGTTGAAGCATCTTTTCTCTAAAACTGATTTATCAGGACGCCTAGCTAAGTGGGTTATGATGTTAACTAAATTTGACCCTAAATTTGTTTCACAAAGAGCAATTAAAGGGCAAGCATTGACCGATCACTTAGTTGAGGCCCCTTCACCTTTCTCCTTCCCTAACCCTGAGTCTTTTCCTGACGACGTAATTCTGTGTACAGAGAAAGATGAAACTTGGGAGCTGTACTTTGATGGCTCTAAGTGTCGTACGGGATCGGGGGCAGGTGTTGTTCTAATTTCTCCTACAAAGAAATCCATTCCCTTATCTTATCGTCTCAATTTCCTATGTACCAATAACATTTCTGAGTATGAGGCTCTTATAGCAGGAATAAAGGTAGCCTTGGCTCTGAATGTAAAGCACATACATATTTATGGAGATTCTCAATTAATTATAAGACAAGTAACAGGACTGTATCAAGCAAGACAAGACAAACTATCACAATATAAAGACCTTGCTATCTCTTTGTTACAAAAATTCGATTCTTATACCATGGAACCTGTTCCTCGAAAAGATAATCGACATGCGGACGCAATGGTATGTGTGGCTTCTCTTGTATCTTTAGAGGACCCTGTGGTTGATCTTGAATTTGTTATTCACAACCTTATTTCTCCAGCTATTGTAGATAATTCTAGCCTGGTGACATGTTGCGACTTTATAGACTCAGATGAATGGTATTTGCATATCGTAAGATACTTGACCGATGGTACCTTTCCTGATTCTACCAATAGAAACACTAGGGCTAGAATCTGCAAGTTGTCTCCTAGATATATCATTCTTTCTAATGTTCTTTACCGAAGCGGTTATAACGGTCTTCTCCTTCGTTGTCTTAACAAATCGGAAATCCCTATTGCTCTTGAAGAGGCACATTCAGGTGCCTGTGGGGGGCATTTTGGAGGCAAATCCTTGGTTCAAAGATTGCTTCGTATGGTATATTATTGGCAAACTATGTAGAAGGATTCTTTTTCATTTGTTAAGAAATGTCATCAATGTCAACAACACAATAATCTGATTCATGCTTCTGCCCAAGAACTCCATTCTCAGGGAGCCTTTTGGCCTTTCTCTGCATGGGGATTAGATCTCATTAGTAAAATCTCTCCTCCTTCATCTCAAGGACATACTTTCATTATAACCGCAATAGATTACTTTACAAAGTGGGTAGAAGTTGTTCCTCTTCGCTCTACTACTGCTGACATGATTTGTAGATTTCTTCTAGAAAACATTATTTCTCGATTTGGGATACCTTCCACTATAATCTCAGATAATGGGACATCATTTAAGAACAAAGATGTGAAGAAATTCCTCGAGAAGTATCATATCAAACATCGATTTTCTACACCATACTATCCTCAATCAAATGGTCAAGCCGAATCATCCAATAAGATAATTGAACAAATTCTTCGCAAAACCGTGAATAAGCATGGTAAGGATTGGAGTACTCAGCTAATTTATGCTCTTTGGGCCTACCGAACGAGTGTACGAATTGCTAGAGGAACCACCCCTTATAATCTTGTTTATGGTGCTGATGCTATTATGCCTTTAGAGTTGGAGATTCCATCACTTAGAGTTTCTCTCAAAGGTATAGTAGATGATGACTCTTATAGAGAGCAAAGACTTCAACAGCTTGAGATGCTTGATGAACAACATGTAAATGCTCTTGAGCATATTCAAGCCTATCACAAAACTCTACAACGAAGCTATAATGATAAGGTTATTCAATGTTCCTTCTCAATAGGTGACTTAGTTCTCTATGAGAATCAGCGCAATGTGAATGCCTTACCAAAGGAAAAGGGAAAATTTAGTCCTAATTGGCTTGGACCGTATGTTGTTATTGAAGATTATGGATCAAGTGCTTATAAAATATCGGATGTAGACGGTACACCTCTTAAAGAACCTATAAACGGTATGCACTTGCGTAGATACTATGCTTAATTCCTCATTCCTTATTATTCATCTATTTCCTTTTCACTTCTTCAAAATTGGATAATATGTTAGCATATCTTTGTTAGAGCAATTAGAATTAAATGATATGTTGTTTAATCTATATTGCTTTGTTCCTAACAAGCGTGTTTCTTTACTCTCTAGTTTGTCTTGAATTCATTTATGTAAATTGCAAAAGATTTACATTTTCATTATGTTGGCATATTATACAATGTCTTTATGGGTTAAGTAGAATTGTATCATGTTGTGTTTAAATTAAATCACATTACTGATATGATTCTTAGGCTTAACACATATTTCTTCCCTATCATCAATGTAGTACTTGATTAAATATTTTAATTAAGTCACACATGTATCAATTTATCATGGAGCATTGAGAAATCAATCACATGGAAATTAAATTCAGAACATACATGTACATCTACCAAATGTATTAACTTTAATCAAAATACACATTGTTTTAGGCATTAGAAATAACACGTTTGAGACAAAGAGAAGCATGTGTGTGTATATATATATATATATATATGTGACTCGTATGATACAAAAGTAGGTCACTATACAAAATGTGACCTATCCTACATCATGAGATCATCTCCTATCCCTAGGGCTAGTGGCTGGAGAGTGATGACTAGATGCTCCCTCCTGATCCGGCCGTGAAGGTGGACCCATAGGTGTATAGCGTGATATAGACCATGAATGACTCCGAGAGGAACTCCTACGATCCCTATCCATAAGGATCGTGCGATACGAGGTAGCCTCGGCCTAAGCTACTGCTAGGTCACGGTGTGCCTGCTGAAGGTTCTCTAATAGAACTCTCTCTCTCTCCCTCCATATTTCCACCTGTACTCAAAATGGGGAAAATAAGTCCTCATGCCAACCCGCTTTCCCCTGAGGCCTATAAGCAACCTGTGAGGAACTAGGGATCTGTGCCCTCGTGGAAATATCTGTCACTGCTTGCTAGATCAAGGAGTGCCACTCCTGCACATTAGCTGTAGCAGTAGAACAGATTTTGTATTAGTACCATTCTAAATCATCAAAACATTAATCAATCAACATAAACCTACTATACCTAGATCTCCCTCGTGCCAGTAGGGATCGTGATATGGTAGCATCTGTGACTAGGAACTGCTAGGCTCCCCGCGCTTGAATGATCTATGCACGATGGGTGCAGGTCTTTGTATCAGCTTGTGTTCCCCTTTTGAGTAATATGGGGAGGATCCAAGGCTATGGTATCATCTCCTGAATGGTGGGGAGCTGCATCTGACTCCTCCTCATCATCTCTATCCTCCTCCTCCTCATCTGCATCCTTGCCCGCATCCTCGTTCTCCTCATCATCATCTCTATTTGTGTCATCCTCCTCTCCTTCCTCCTCCTCCTCGGCACTAGGCTGATCTCCTATGGGTGGATCAGGATCTCTTGCCTCCTCATGACCCTCTCCCTCCTCTGGATCCTGGATCCTCATCTCGGTCTCCATGTCTCCATGGACCTGGATGGCCTATCGAGTGATCTGGTGGAAAGATAGGCCCTGGGTATGTCCTCACAAACCATGACAGATACCTGTGCTGTGCTCCGGGATCTATGGCATAATCAGTGACCACATCCTGATCGAACCCCTCTATATCTATGATCTCGATATCATCTATCGTAGGTCTCACTACTGCTCTGGGTCTGGGAAGGACTCGTGAGTGTTGAGTGTAGATGGGTACATCAGCTGGAACACACTGCTCTAGCCCAAACTGCCTCCGTACTTGGTCAAAGTAGAATGGGACTATGATATGTGGGTATCATCCTCTCAGTAGGTGGTTCCTCTGTAAGCATGCTAGCTGCCTCTCCATCTCATCCCATCTGTGCATCCGCAGATATGGTCTCCATACTATCACCTCAGCTGTCAATCTATCAAATGTCACTCTCCAATGTAATAGATCCCCAAATCTCCACTCGCTGGTAAGTGGATAGGCAAACACCCTGGGTCGCTCACTAGCCGCACTCATCGGATAGCCGACAGGCCTGGTGCATGTGAAGTGCTCAAATATCCACACCTGCAGAAGTGTGCATGTCATCAAGTTACAACCCTGTCCAAAAACATACTCCTCAAGGTCGTGATAGAGATGTGCAAGCATACTCCGACCCCAGGTATATACTCTCCTATGTCTCTCCATAGCCCTGATGCACCATGTGAGACCCCCATGCATGTGCGTACCTCGCCCATTAGGGTAGACAGCTAGTGCAATGATGGCAATCATAAGACGTCTCATGAGGGGCACCTCTCCGGTAGGATGTAAGACCCAACTGACCATGATGCGACCTCTCGTCTCACTCGGCATGACTCTCCCTATGCAGTATACTTGCTCCCTTTGATGGTCCTCTGCTGACCGATCGGTCACGTATGTCATGGTAGCTCCTTTGATAGGTAGGCGAAGTATGCGGTACACATCCTCAAGTATCACTATCATCTCCCCTACTGGAAGCTAGAATGTACATGTGTCAGGATCCCATTTCTCCATAAGTGCCATCAGCATCGTAGGATGGAATCGAATGGCCAGCATGAGAATCGCAGACCATAGACCTACTATAGATAGTGTATCTCTCTCTACCTGAGTCAGTCAGGGAATCTGATCTCGCAGACTACGAAGAATCTGCCCCGCAGTGTGCTCTCTCATGTACGGGAGACCCTGCGATACAAAAACATTAGTGTAATCAGTACTCAATCATCACAATCATCTATGCCAAAAATGAAAGCTATCGAGCATCGAAACCTAACCCTAGCATCCCTCGCCAAGTCCTGATTGGGACCATGGTGCCCCACAGGGACCATGGTGCCCTGAGAGGACCTGAAGGGACCATGGCACCCCACAGGGACCATGGCGCCCTTCAGGGACCATGGCACCCTGATAGGACTAGAGCGCCCTGGGTGGGACCCAGGGTTAGATTCTAGAGCCCGCATTTGATCACAGAAAATCAGAGTCAATAGAAAAGAAGAAAGTCAAAGTCAAAGTTCAGTCAACTCACCTCATCCAGTGGCTCGTCGTCGATCACGGTCTGTCGCATGATCTCAATCCTCGTGGGATGCTCTGGTCATCGTGAAGGCATGATGATGGCTATGTGGGCTCCGCTGCAATGAACAATACTCAGAAATCAACAAAGTGACAAATGCAATAGTCACTTTCAAGGTATATACTTTCATTCCTTTACCTTTACTTTCAAAACTCTAATTCTCCTCTATCACTCGTTTCATCATAACTTGAGTTTGGGAGATGCGATTTTTGAACCATTTGTTGCGTAGGAATCATATTTTCATTCCCTTACTCCCTTGATGTGCCAAAATGTGCTCTGATGAAGCCTCTTTAGTGAACATCTATCATCAATAATCTCTCACACAATTTGTCATCAGTAAACATGCTACCCTGTTTCACCTCCCTAATAAGCAAGCCGAAACAGGGGGGCATATAGCTACTCACAAATTTCATCACTTTCCTTAGTAAGCATTAGGTGATTTTGTGATCTAACATGTGTTTTGTAGGGTGTGGTTCCTAACTGTGTACTACAGATACCGCTGGGGGCTTCATTCGACGGACTTATGGATATATCCTTTTTCAAATAATGTTTACTTTCCTGTACTTTAGCTTGCATATGCATGTAGTACTCATATGACCGCTAAAGTGGGGGCTCAATGTAACATCGTAAATTTTACGCACTTGCTAAAGCAGTACAATTTCACACCTAGTTTAGCACCCGCCTTGGCGCATTTTGCATTTGGCATTGCATTTCCCTTTAGCACTTAATTAATCAAATTAATTAGGTCTAAGGTTCTATTTCATCATCTTCCACATCATAAAGTCGGACCCTTTTCATTAAAGTGTGCCCCTTTCATTTTATTCCTCCAATACATCATTTAACCAAAAACCCTAATTAGGTCCTATTTTGAACTTAGGGGCTTGATTTCGGGGGTCAAAACATCTCGAAATCACCTGTAACTTCGGGATTCGCTCTAAAATCGTCATATCCGACGACCCTGAAAATTTGGTGAAAAGTTGTTGGGACCGTGGCGCCCGGAGTGCACACGGTCCCGGACATTTTTTTCGAAATTTTAGGAGCATAATCCAATCATAAAATAAAGCTTAACCCCAAGAAATTGGCGGGAGATTCAATCTCTAGGTCAGCCAAAAGTTGGAATTAAGACCTAGGGTTTCATACATAAGAGCTCTCTTTCTTCATTTGAAGTGATCCAGATTTTGGTTTCAGGAACCTTATATGCAGCAAAAGAGCAGATCTTTGAAGACTTGAGCAACATTCAACATTCATTCATCAAGCATTCATCAATTTCATTCATCCACTTAGGGCTTGGAAGACATTGAAGAGCAATAGGGGATCACCGACTGAAGATTGGCTTGTACCCCTCCCTTGGGGTTGGGTATGATTTCATGTTGTTTTCATGTCTTTACATGAGCTTCATTACATCATTTGCATTCATGATTTAGATCATTTTGCATCTTGATTTGGAGCATTCACATTATCATTTACAAGCAATTAGGGTTTACTTTCTAGGTTGCTCTAGTTTGCTTACTTGCATTTTAGGATCTTGCACACACAAGGTCTGCACACACATTACTTTTACAATACATCTTGGCTATTCGTGGAGGTGGAAATCACCAAAGTGGGGGTTTGACTAAGGAAAAACCCTATATAGCCCCCCAAAACACCGTTTCAGATATAAGTGCAGATTTCGGGATTCAGATGACGCCACAAGTTGCAGATCCGGAAGAAGCAGACGGAGACCGAACCATACACCAAGTTTTAGAGCCAAAGACTAGGACAGGGGCGTGGGGCACCCTGGTCCTGCCAGGACAGGGGTGCTGGGCGCCCTGGTCCCTGGGACAAAGGCGCTGGGTGCCCTGGTCCCTCTGTCAGACAACAAGTTTTTGGCAGTTCGGACAGCTTTCTAGGTTGTAAGACAACAGTTTCAGGAGCAGTTTCAGGGGTAGAATCAGGACAGTGGCGCCCATGCCCCATCCCTAACATTTTCACTTAGATTTTGACTCTGGGTATGCATTTCCATTCTTGTCTTGTCCTTGTGTTTACAGCTTTCCATAGTTTAAGTTCAATTCTGCAACCTTGTTATTAGTGCATACTTGCACTTTGGAGTTAGGGATTGAACTTGCATCATTTTATCTTTCAATTACAACAAAGGAATAGAAATCCTTATAGGTAGCCCATGGCTCTCTCTTTCACAAAAAAAGAAGTAGCCAATTGTGTGATACCTCTAGGCTCTTTCGTATTCCACAATGTGTGTCAAAAGGTAGGATTAGGACATGTTAGCCTAGTCTCGCTTTTTCCCCTACACACAATCCTTTCTGTAGCGCATCACAGACAGAAGAAAAAAATTAAAATTGTAACCAAAATTAAATTTAGACTTGTAGAAGTCCACCAAAATCTAGGTAGAGCTGGAAATTTTCTTTTATCGATTTCTTTTGTTGACCACTAAAGATCAAAATTTTGCTTTGTTGACCAAATTATTTTCCTAGATTAGAAAATCATCGCTATGAAGGATTAAAAAGAACATCATGCTTGTTGGAGAAACATCTCCTCATAGAAGTTAGCAAATCATTATCTTAAAGGTTAAAAAGAACAACTTGATTGCCTTGTCTCGAAAGTGGAAGGAATATGCTCTCCCCTTAACTGGGTGACCAAAAATCCAGACCACTCTTAAAAGCTTTCTTTACTTCAAGCAATAAAACCTTTAGTAGGCCTGCCTTCTCGAGGAGTTGAAGTCAACTCTTAAAGCCATTTATGGCCAGTGTGAAGGGAACGACCTAAGTGGGGAACGACTTTGACGCCAAGAATTCCAACCCACTATAATCAAACGTGGAAAGTGACGAAAGTCCTTTTCAACGGTTGCGTGCAGCGATTAGCCTTCCCCCAGTATCCTTGAGATACGTAAAGCCTTTGTTCTAAAGGTTGGGAAGCCTCCTGAGGGAGTTTATCACTGATGGCCAAATGAGAAGCCTGATTACGAACCATAGAAATAGAAGCTTTGAACTGAGTCAATAACCAAACATTTATAACATCATAGTGCAAGGGTGGGGAAGAATCTTCCCCCAAGATAACTACTCAACTGTGAAGCGATTCACTTTGGGTTAATTTCTGGCAAAAGGCAAAAAAACAGGTGCCCTCTAGGGGGTGACATGGCTGTTTGAGTTGACGGAGTATCGAGACTAGTGGGCTATGATGTTATTTATGACCCTTGACTAAAGAGTCTTTCTGAAGTGTATTATTTGTATCAAAACCTGTTAAAACATTGGGGATTTGAACACATCCTCACAGAACATACACTTTTTGTTAGATTAGGTAAAATGGTTATACTTTTTGTGCCGTGCTTGCATTTACTACTTTATAAAATCATCCATTGAACTTGAAATTTCACAACAAAAGTTCAAAATTTGAAAAAATTCAACCAAAGGAAAAATCAGGGCAGTTTAGCACATAAGAGCAATTTCTTAGCGCGTGTGGACTTTCTATTAGTGCATCCAAAATCAAATTAGCGCGTCGGTTCCAAACAGTAGCGTTTCATCTCAAGGCAAAAAAGTGTGTGAAAATATTTAGCGCATCAAAGAAATAGTCTAGCACGTGGAAGCATCAGCTTAGCACGTGGAGGCTAAACATTAGCGCATCAGGTTCACAGGTTAGCGCGTTGCAAACCCAGGGTAGTGCATAGATTTTTCAAAACAAATAGAAAACAAATTTGAACATTTAAAACTTTAGCGCGTGTCTGGGGGCAGTCTAGTGCATGTGGTCGTTATTTTAGTGCGTAGAGTAATTTTTGTAACGCATATAGTCTCTGTTTTAGCGCGTAATCCAAAACACAAAAACAAAGAGCAAAACAGTGAGGAATTTTAAAATTTTCAAAAACATTTTCAGAAGCCTTCTCCATCAAACATCATTTTTCATCAAACAGAGTAGCGAAAACGAACCGTTAAGACTATTTCTTGAGCTAATTTGTGTCAAAACAAACGTTGTAAAATCCTAAATGAATCACACGATAAAACATATCTATCTTATCATAATCTAGAAACCTCATCATTAGTATCAACAGAATCCTTTACCATCTTACGGATTTTATCTCACAAGAAACACTTGTCTAAAATTTTCAAGTTGTCAAGTCAAGTTTCCATATCGGGAAGCTTTTTATCCATATCATTTGACATACTTTGTCGTGAAGGGGCATCTAAACCTTCGCTTTGATAAAGTAAGATTTGAAAATTTTCAAACAAGATCAACTGAATCCAAACCAATCAAAGGAAACCATTGATCACTCATGCATGACTAATCCTAATATTCTGAGAAGAAAGAACCTTTATCGTAACATCACGTTGAAGAAACAACAACCTAGTTTTTCCAAATTCATCAAGAGAAACAAGTTCTTATACATCAATCATCAACTCTTCAAATCTCATCGAGTATTCCTTCATTACGTCAAACATTATATCCAAAAAAAATCCAACGAATCAGCAACTATGAACCCCAAATCAAACCACCTTGGTGGAATGATTCACACTATTGTGATTACCATCATAACAAGGGTCATCAGACGAATGATTTCATGAGGTTAAAACACGTGGTGCAAGATATGATTGTTCGAGGTGACTTGACAATAGATGGTCTCAAAACAAATGGTGATCATGGAGCCTTTAAAAATCCTCTTCCAAATTACAAAGATGGAGCTTCAACCTCGAACGATACACACGGAGCTCGTATCAACCATATCTACAACAACACCATAAATCACATATTAGCTGAAGAACATCAAGTAAATGTCATCACCATCAGAGATAAGCATGATCATGAATCTGTCAATGTAACAACCCAAACTCAGAAATATGTCTTGAAAGGACATACTACACCTACAACTATCACACCAAAAATCCAATATGACTTGTTTAGCCAACTATGTAAAACTCTAGCATAGATATCTATACTAGAATTGCTGAAACTATCACCAAAGCACAAAGACATATTGGAACAAGCACTATTGGAAACCAATGTACCTCAAAATTTGGATACAAACAAATTTCAAGCCATGGTTGCCCATATGACTGGACCTCATAACCTCACCTTCTCAGAACATGATGATGCTTCCTTAATCCATCCGCATAATATTCCTCTCCATATCGAAGTCATTGTTTGCAAACACCGAGTAAAAAGAGTCTTAATAGATGGAGGAGCCGGACTTAATATATGTACTTTAAAGCTTATCCATGCATTAGGCTTCTCAGAAGAATCTATTGATCCCTACAAGAAGATTACCATAAAGGCATATGATGATGAGGAAAGGTCCTCTAAAGGAACTATGATATTACCTATTCAAGTGGGACCAATACAAAAGGATACTATATGTCAGGTCTTAGATATTGATCTCACCTACAATATTTTGTTAGGACAACCCTGGATACATGAAATACAAGCAATACCTTCTACATATCACTAGTGTGTCAAATTTCCTTATGACGGACAAGAAGTCTCCATATCTACTGATCACAATCCATTTTGACATTGCAATGCAATGGGGGCAACCCAAGATAGTTTGGTTCCTCATAATAGAGAAAAGTAGCGATCTTCAACATAAGATCAACAAACAGCAAAATCCAACTCCTTATGGGGAGACTTCAAACAGAAAATGCAAATCAAAGACCAAGGTATAGGAGAATACTCTTTGGAGCCTTTATGTTTGGCCAAATTGCCAACATCACCTAGATCTCATGGATTGCCTACTACATCAACACATCTGGTCACTTAGCCCATCACCAAATTTGATGGTACCTTCATCCAATTGGGCACTCTGGCACATGAATCAGAAGACAAAGATATTCTTAGCTAGTTATACAAAGATGAGAATGAAGATAATAGAGTAGCTGCTCTAGACATTGTTCTACCTACACACCTATATGGAAAAGGATACTTAATCATGCAACAAATGGGATATGACGGTAAAGGACCTATTGGGAAACGCAAGGAAGGAGTCACTGAACCTATAAATTTTCCTTCACAACCCAATAGAAACAAAGCAGGCTTGGGTTGTGAGCTCACCTTCCTATTAAAAAGGCCACTCCACCTAACTACAAAACCTCAATGGAAAGTAAAGATGAAGTACAAAGAAGAATCCTGGTAGGAAGCACTCTTTGAATCAGCAGAAACAATCCGCAAGGCACGAGAACGTCAAGATCAGAAGTTACATCAGAAAAAGTTTCTAAAACACAAAAGGGCCATATCCGCAGCAGTAGCTCATATTCAAACACCAATATCTCAAGAAACAATAAAATCATCTCTGGATACCTTTGTTTCTCCCCAAAGAAGCATAGTCTATGAACAAATATAGAAAATAGAAGACGATCTGACACAGAATCAACAAAAACTATCAAAATGGTATCTATCATCAAAAATTTGTTTTCACCATACAACATACCAGTTTACAACACTGATAGAATCTGGGATGATGCCTCAGAGGCTGATTCCAATGAATATGAATGGGGTACCTGCTCCAATGCTACTACATATATCCCTAATGATACCGATTATATATCTCTTTCTCAAGAAGAACATAGCGCAAGAGATAGACCTCTTGAAATTGGACCATAGAATATCTATGATGCCATGGAAAGCAAACAAAAACATTATGAACAAGTCTATGTAGAAGATAATACCATTGAAGACCTTGACGAAATCCTGGACTTCTTTAAAACCAAGAACAATCACGATGAAAACTCTATCCTAACCCTCACAGTAGCCGAACTTGATCCACCTAATGATTCCTTATCGCTTGTCTTTCCTGACCTCATCAACTGGGATGAACTTGAAATCCATGATCTACCAATTTTCCTAGATGATGAGTCTATTATCCATTACCTATGTACCGTAAATCCAGAAACAGGCTCTACCAGTGAACAACGTAACGATGTCTGCAAACCAGGGAGTGCCAAGTCTCTCAGTCACAAAAATGAACTAAATAAAGGATCTGATGCTGAAAACCAGTCAATGGCAGCTCTAGATCACAAAAAAGTAAAAATAAAAGACGCATCTGAGGGTGAAAACCTTTTTAAGGCACCTAACGATGGGAGACTTGACACTCTTCCTGAGCACTTTCATGAGCGATCACCCATATTGATTGAGCCCACTCAATCAATCAACATTGGTACCATAGAAGCAGTCAGAAACCTACACCTTGCAGAATCTCTAATAGAGGCAGAAAGATCAGCATTCATCATTTTCTTTAAAGAACAACAAATTAACTTTGCTTGGTCATATGCTGATATGCCTGGAGTGGATCCACACTTAATCATGCATCACGTGTCCATCTCTTCAGGAGTTAAACCAGTCAAGTAAAAGCTACGAAAAATGAATCCACAGGTGGCACTCATGGTCAAAACTGAACTAAAGAAATTATTAGATGTCGGATTCATCCAACCCATTGACTATGTAGAATGGATTTCCAACATCGTTCCAGTATCAAAACCAGATGGTAGTATCAGAATATGCACTGACTTCAGAGACATCAACAAAGCTTGTCCAAAGGATGACTTTCCTCTACCTAGTATCGACATAATTGTGGATCTCACAGTAGGCCATGCAATGCTCTCACTAATGGACGGTTTCTTAGGCTATAATCAAATCAAAATAGCCCTAGAAGATCAAGATAAAACCATGTTCACCTATCTTTGGGGAACGTGCTGTTGGAATGTTATGCCTTTTGGCTTAAAGAATGTAGGGGCCACCTATCAAAGAGCAATGACAACAATATTCCATGACATGATGCATACATTTATGGAAGACTATGTGGATGATTTACTCGCTAAATCCTTCACCAGAGCAGAACATCTCAACATCCTAACAAAGATCTTTGATCGATTGGAGAAATTCCAAGTCAGGCTCAACCCTAAAAAGTGTGTCTTTGGGGTTACATCAGGCAAGTTACTAGGCTACATTGTCTCAGCTAAAGGTATTGAAGTAGATCCAGCAAAGGTACAAGCCATTATGGACATGCCACCACCAAAGAATATCAGTCAACTCAGATCTCTACAAGGATGACTTAAATCAATTGGGTGATTCATCGCTCAGCTAGTAGATAAGAGTCTACCATTTAACCATTTACTACACAAAAATGTACCATTCAAATGGGAGACCAAGTGTGGAGAATATTTTTACCAAATCAAATAGTACCTGATGAATTCACCCGTTCTGGTACCACCAGTCACAGGAAAGCCTCTTATCCTATATATTTCAACAACAGATATATCGTCAAGGCCACTATTGGCACAAGAAGATCAACAAGGGAGCGAATGGGCCATATATTACATCAGTAGGACATTGAATGGCTATGAACTCAACTATACATTCATTGAAAAGGCTTGCCTAACAGTGGTCTTCGCATCTCAAAAGTTCTGACATTATATGCTAGCACACACCATTAAGCTAGTTGCAAAAATTGATCCTCTCAAATATCTAGTTAGCAAGGCAACTCTTACAGGCCGATTGGCTAAATGGGTCATGATTCTCAATGAATTTGACATCCAATACACAGAAAGATGAGCAATCAAAGGACAAGCAATTGCAGATCAGTTGGCTGAAGCACCGCTACCAGGCAAACACACCATGGAGATTGAATTTCCAGACAGGGACGTTCTTGCTCTTTCTACTACACAATGGACTCTATACTTTGACGGATCCTATACACAACATGGTTTAGGTGCTGGCATTTTGTTCATCACTCCTGAAGGACACACTATACCAAGATCATATAGGCTTATGTTTCCATGCACAAATAATGTGGCTGAATATGAGGCATTGGTTATAGGTATCAAAATGACAGTAGAATGGAAAATCACAGAGTTAAAAGTCTATGGGGACTCACAACTGGTCATCCATCAAATCAACAACAGCTATCAGACAAAGGATGACAAGCTACTACCCTACAAGCAAATGGTGGATGACTTCAAACAGTATTTTGTGCACATCACCTTCGAACAAATACCAAGGTTAAACAACAAAGCAGCTGATGCAATGGCTACTATCACTTCATTACAACAAATTATAGAGCAACAGAGTCATTATGAGTTCCTGGTAGAGCAACTGTTCTCCCTAGCCTATGACCACTCTGAATCCTTGGTTATCTATGCCTTGACTGGTTTAGATTCTTCGTTATATGGAGCGATATATGACTACCTCAAGCACAATATCTTACCAATTGACCAATCCCATAACCAAAAACATAACTTTATCTGACAAGCTGCCCGTTACACCCTTACCACTGATACTTTGTATCGTCGAGGTCTAGATGGTACTCTTCTTCGTTGCCTTGATCATAATGGTTCTGATTCTGCTTTACACAAGCTTCGTGAAGGTATTTGTGGCACACATTCAAGTGGCATTACTCTTGCTAAAAAGATTCTAAGGATGGGATACTACTGGCCTACAATGGAGAAAGACTCATATCACTTTGCTAAGAAATGTCCTAAATGCCAGATCCATGGTAATTTGATACATACACCAGCACAGGAACTGCAGTCATTTACAACATCCTGGCCCTTTTGTCAGTGGGGACTGGACTTAGTAGGAAAAATTCATCCTTCATCTTCACATGGACACAAGTTCATTATAACAACAACAGAATACTTTACCAAATGGATAGAAGCAGTTCCCATGACCACAGTGACTGGGAAACAAATTGCCTCTTTTATCCTCAATTATCTGATCTGCAGATACGGTATTCCAAGTTCAATCATCACAGATAATGGATGGCCTTTCAAAAATCAAGATGTCCAAGAACTATGTGAAAAATTCAAAATCCAACATAGGTTCTCTACACCATACTACCCACAGGGAAATGGTCAAGCGAAAGCATCTAACAAGACAATACTGAAAATCCTCAAGAAAACGGTGAATGATGCAGGCAAAGATTGGCACGTACAACTCAATCCAGCACTTTGGGCATACAGAACCAGCATCTGCCCACCTACAAGAGCAACACCATACTCCTTGATATATGGATCAGAAGCCATTTTACCCCTGGAGGTAGAAATCCCATCTCTCAGAGTCTCTTTGAAAGGCTTAATCCCAGATGAAGAGTATCGAGTTAACCGCCTGCAAGAACTTGAACTATTAGATGAAAGACATCAGCATGCTTATACTCATCTCAAAGCATATCAACAATGCATGTGCAGGAGCTACAATCACAAGGTCATTCCCCGTAACTTCAAAGTTGGTGACCTAGTTCTCAAAGAAAATCCAAGAAATCAGCAAGATCGAGAAAAGAAAGGGAAATTTGAACCTAACTAGTTAGGTCCCTATGTTATCATATTAGTCTCTGGATCAGGTGCCTATTAGCTAACAAATTCAGAAGGAGATGTGCTCGACAAACCAACTAACAGCATCCATCTGAAGAAATACTACACTTAAGTAGTCTAGTGCACGGAAAAAGCCAAAACAAGCAAAAAAATCAAAAAATCCAAAAAAAGCAAAAACATAAAGTACAATAAAAACAAATGGTGAAAACCTGGTAAACATGCGCTCTTGTGAAAGAACGGATCCTTTATCTATCACCACACCATTTTATCCGTCAAAACACTATCGGTCATCGCCTGACACTTAGCAAATATCCATTTAGGACATACTTAGCGTAGTCACTATCCCGGTTTATCCATATATATCCTCTTACCACAAATACACCATGGCTTGGAAATCACTGTACATATTCACATCAAGAGGCACACTCAACTAGGGGCATTCAAATCATCTCAATATTGCAAACATTCAAGACATCAAGGCTATTTGCAAAACTCAAAAGCATGACATCCAACAAACCAAAAACTACACTTCATCGCAAAGCAAAACAATTCACAAAAATACCAAGGATGGATGATTTTCTGAAGTACTAGATGTTGCATTATCGCATAAAAATATTAACTAGTTTTGCATTTTTGAACTTGTTGAATTATTGGATTCTCTTCCTTGTCTCACTAAATGCTTCAAAGCTAGAGATCATGAGGAACTTCCAATATTTTCTTAGTCTTCTGTCTGGGAGGCAATCACTTGTATTGTGTGAATACTTGCCTCGAGACGTGATATGTCGAATATCACTGAAGGCTTGATTCCACTTCATGCATACAAATGATCTAATATTGTCTATTTATGCAATACGCACTCAGGTCATCCAGGTTCAATTATACCTTGACGCTTGTGCTATCTTGCAAAATCAAATATCATGTAAATTTTTCTCAGGACATTATGGTTCAATTATACCATTATGCTTGTATAAATTTTTAACATATCCTAAACAAATCAATGCTCAATGATGATACCTAAAAAGAAAGCAAACAACATATGGCTATATCGGATGGCAAATATAGAATGAGGATGCTACCAAAAACATAGTTGCATATCATTTTACAAATTAGTTGCATATCATTTTACAAATTAGTTTCATATCATTTTACAATTAGTTGCATATCATTTAACATGTTTGCATATCCTTTTACATATAGTTGCATATCAAATCATACATCTCATTTTCAAGATACATCTCATAGCATATAAAAACATACATCCTGCATCATACATTATATCATATATTTAAGCATTGCATCATCATGAAGAAATAACCCACATAACATGCATCCATATAAACACACCACATGATCAAAGAAAATGGTGCTGTATATATATATATATATCTCAAAAAATGATCAACAGGTACAAAATGTATCAACACTGTGTCCAGTGCAAAGAATAACAATGATCAAAAATACAACAGAGACCACGTCTCTCAAGTATGACTATCCCCTGACAGAGATGGTCTAGCTCCAGATGCACCTGCCCTTGGATCCCCAGGAAGGTCCTGTCTCAGTGGCCCTATCACACCTCGGCTCTCAAACCGCGACCCAGTATCTCGAGATCAACTAGATCTCGACTGTGCAAAGCTCTGTACTCGCTGGTCCTTGGGTACTGCAGCCTCATAGTGCCACCGATAGTACTCCACCTCCTGAGCTCTCAATGCTAGCTCTCTCAAGGTGTCTCTCATCAGACCAACCGCCACTACTCTCTGCATGCTGGATACCAGCTCCTCCGCTCGCCCCCTCTGCTCTATCTCGGTGTCCCGCTTAGTAGTCAACTGCACGATCTACCACTGATATGTCAAAATCCGTGCCTGCAGCTACTGTACAGTCACCTATAGGGTTCGGATATGCGCATCCTCAATATGTGTAGAGACCCGAACCCGTAGTGGTACCTGTGCAGGGGCAACTCCTCCTACTCGGCCTGTCCTTGATGCTGGAGGTGGGAGCACATCTGTCCTCCTCCTCTACGCTGGTTGCCTCACCTCATTAGTACCCCCCACTGTAGCTAGCACCTCTCCCACTCTCCCCTCTCCACCGGCTCCAATAGCCAATCCACCTCTCCCCTTGTCTATCACCCCCTGTCTCACCGCTCTCTCCACACCCCTATCTCCTCTCCTCCCTCTATCTCCTCGCCTCCCTCTAGCTCCTCTCCCTCGTCCATCTCCTCCATCCTCTCCATCATCATCATCATCTCCCTCTCCCTCCTCCTCATCGAAATCAAAAGCTGGCCTCATCTCCTCCAGATTTGATATCCTGGCCATCGCCCGCATAGCAAACAATCTGGCAAACTCATCGGTCATGCCTGCATCCTGAATCTCTGGGGCATAATCCCATATCTGCCCTACCAACCCGACAAACTCCTCCACCCCCACTACGCTATCAATGGTCGGACCCCAATCACCTACATCCTATCGTCGTCATGCATATAGGCACGCTCCCTGTGGAATACCCTGCTGGCGCCCAAACTGTCTCAAAACTCGGGTCACCACAAACCTCTCTATCACAAACGGGGTCCTCCTGATCAGGTATTTGGTCATAAAAACAAAGGGTATCTCCAGCCCATCCTCTGCCCACACCTCGCATCCTGTATACGGTCGCCAGGTGACCGTATCTATATCATCAAGCACTTTCCTCCAATGCTCTAGTTTACCCAGCTTATGTTGGACAACTAGACCCCTGTATCCATATGCATATGAACACCCCATGGGCCTATCTTTGTTTGCTAGTGGCCTCGCCGCTAGAATGTGCTCCCAGCACCATACCTGTAACAGTGTCACGCCAGCTGACAAACTGTTGTAACCGAGGTATACCACCTCATGTAAGCCCCTGTATAGATGGGCCAATTAAGCTGATCCCCATGAAAATCTCCGCCCCTGTGTCACCATCTCCTCCAATACCAGCCCCCATCCCACAGAGAATCCCTTTGACCTATGATCAGAACAAAGGAATCCACCAATAAACCCTGCTAGTACAGATGGCAGTGGCGCATAATCTAGGTCCAAAAACTCCTGCCACAGGATCTCATAGCCACAAACCGTCTCATCATGGAAGATACGATGCAGTGCCTCTGTCCCACCCTCCTTCGACTATTCATACTGTAGTAGTGCACCTACTACAAGAATCCGCAGGATCCTATAACAGTCCTCTGGTGTGATTGTCATCTCTCCAGCAGCAAAATGAAAGGTGTTTGTGTCGCTATGCCACCTCTCTGTAAGTGCTATCAGTAGCCCTCGGTTCATAGTGAACCAAGGCATATCCAAAAGGGAGGTCAACCCACATCTCTCAATGATGTCGAGATCAGCCTGAGACAACCGCAGTATCAATGTCCACGGTCTCAGAAATCTCTCTCGTGACTGCACCACACCCAAGCACTCCTATCAACAAGCAAAACAAATCCAATATCAGTTTCCACATCAAAACAAAGATATCAAAATCAAACTCACATCAACAACATGATACAATTTGCTCATCTACATCAAGTTCAAAATCCCATCATTTCATATCAACTTGTAAAACAACTCAAGTTATCAAAAACCATATCAAAACTTGTAACACAACTCAAGTCTCCACAATCACATAAACTTGTAAAACAACTCAAGTTTCCCACCCATATCAGCTTGTAATACAACTCAAATTTCCAACCCATACCAGCTTGTAACACAAATCAAGCTTCACACATTGAACTTGAAATAGGGTACACAATTAAATCATATTATGATCAAAACACCACATTGATATCTATACATAACTTGAAAAATCGCACATCAAAATAAGTTATATCAACACTCATATTGGACAAATCCATAAAATCATGACAATAGACACAACAAATTTACCAAACTCCTCATCTTGCAAAATTTTTTCCAGATATGCTAAAACAGACTCTCGCTGTGCTAAAACTTTACCCACGTGCTAGGCTATCTTTCCTACATGCTAATCTATTTACCCTATGCGCTAGACTGACTCTACACACTAAAACTTTCCCCCCGTGTACCACCTAATCTACCCCATGCGCTAAACCCTACCCACGTGCTAATCTATACCTCTCGGGTGCTACCTATTTGACCCTATGCGCTAGGTTAACCCTACGTGCTAAACCCCTTACCTATGTGAACCCCTGTGACCCCTATGCGCTAGGTTAACACTATGCGCTAACCTACTGACCTGACGTGCTACCCAACTATCGCCATGCGCTAAACTTCACCCATGCACTAACCTATATTTCCTATGTGCTACCCTATTTTATTTCGGACGCACCCCTAAAATAGACTTGATGCGCTACTTAAAAGTTTGTATGTGCTAATCTACGACTTTGACGCACTAAAACGCTAGAACCGAGTTTTAAAAATAAAAAAATGACTAAAAATGACCAAATCAAAAATCAAAAGAGGGTCAAAAATGTTGACTTACTAGTGGTCCATACGCTGCAGGTCTTCGGTACCTTTGAACGCACTCGAAACGGTGTCTGTAATACGGAATAGGCATTTTTTCTTCAGACCAAATTCTCATTCTTCAAAGTCAACAAGGCACAAATGGATCAAATCAAAGCTATTTTTACCTTTTATAGGAGGAAAATGAAATTAGGGTTAGCCAAACGGACCTGTAATATGGTCGTGGTCTCCCTTATACCCTAAAACTTGTAACTTATTGGGAGATGAATCAATTTACCCACCTTTCACATAGACGAAATCCTACACATCACACGCAACTCATCAAATCAAATCAAAATTTTTTAAAAAATTGATTCATCTCCCGAGGGGGCATCACCATCAAAATATCGAATCTGGGGCATCACCATCAAAATATTGAATCTAGGGCATCACACATCAAATCAAATCTGGGGTACGACTTGCAAATCAAAAGAGCGACACAAAAATTGCATTTGATCATAAATTATGATAACGCATCATTTTCTTTGAAATAACATGTGCACACACGTCACTTCAAAGAGGGACAAAATGTAGACGTATAAAATTGACCATATTCCTAAATGAATATTTTATGTTCATGTCTCTATTTAATTAAATCCAATTTAATTAAATTACCCACATTCCTCTATTTAATTAAGTAAATTATTCAATTTATTTAAATTAAATTCACTATACCCATTTAATGAATAAATCATTTTATTCAATTAAATTCCCCCTATCCACTTTTAATTAAATTCAAATTTAATTAAATAGTTATCCTAAATTGAATAAATATAATTTATTTAATTTCCCCAAATTACAACCAAATTGAATAAATCATTTAATATTAAATCCTATTATCCCTCCATCCACTTGCAATATCCTACATCTCCCACTTGCCTTCCTAAACCCCTTTCTAATCCCTTCTTGACTCTTCTAATGGCTTCTAATTAACCTAACCCATCTTCTAAACTTTGTCACATCCCTAAGCAAGGAGAGGTCACTTCTCAATTCCTCAAAGTCTTTGATAACCATTAAAGACTTCAAGCCTTCAACCACTTAATTCCCCAAAGTCTTCATAACCATTAATGGTTAACTCAAACCCTCTTACATGGTTAAAGAATTTCTTTTAACTCAACCTTCATCCAACCCAAGGGTCTCATCAAGCATTTAATGCTTTGACCATGATTATCTCTTAATCATTTGCACAAAGGTTTATCCTTGGATTAACTCTTAATCCAATGGGTAATCTTAATTTAGACTTGACCCTTACCTTTTAGATAACCATAAGGTCTTCTCAGGCATTTAATGCCTCCAACCCCTTCTCTCAACCCAACCCTATGTTGACATTTGTCACCATTTCATTGGTGCAAATTGCAAACATGGATCCCCAACTTTCAAACTCAACCCTTGATCAACTCTTTCAATCTTGGCCATCCATTGCCCTATTTTTGCTATAAATAGAGCTCTCATTCCTCCATTTTAATCATCCTCCAAATTTGTAGTATCATACTTATGCTCAAATACATTCAAGCTTTCATATATCATTTTTATGCTCATCATTTTAGCCTCTCTTTTCAATAGGAATTAGTCTAAATATGCATGTTTAGAATACTTTCTTTATCATTTAGCTCAATCATAGACTAATATATCATGTTAGGATAGTATTTATACTAACCTTGTCATCTTATAATCTAGTTTTATTGCATTTCTAGAATCATGCATAGCTTAGGATGCATTTCATTATAAAATCTATCAAAAGCATTCCTCGTTCTTGCATTTGTCATCCCTAAACCATTTTGCTCAGTGATCTGAGAGCAAAAACATTGGTTTGAGGGACATTGTAAGATAGAGAACCATGGGACCCACCTTGGGAAGCTGAGTAATACTTCATTACTCCATAGCTTGCACCAAGAAGTCCTATGTGTGTGTGTGGACAAGTCTTTTAGAATATTTTCACATATTGAGTTCTATCGACCCGCTTTTCCCGCATACACTTATAAATTTCAGACTTAGTCAAATTTCAGTAATCAACATGCTCATATCAACATTATCTCTCTCGCCTCTTCCCTGAATTCCCCCTCTCTTCCTTAACCCCTACCTTTTTGTCTCTTAGGCCTCTCCCTCTCTAGTTTCTTCCATCTCTCAGGTATCTCTCCCTCTCTTTCTCAACTCCCTCACCCTCTTTCTCTCTTTCATTTATCCCTCTCTTTCTCTCCCTCTCTCAAATATCTCTATCTCTCACTCTCTCCCCCTCTCTTCAATGTCTCCCTCTCTCATTCTCTCCCTCTCCCTCTCCCTTCCCCTCCCTTTCTCTTCCTTTATCAAGTATTTCTTTCCCTCTAAGTCTCTTTCTCTCTCCCCCTCTCACTCCATTTCTCTTTCTCTCAAGTCTCTCAAGTCTCTATCAAGTCTCTGGGTATCAACCTTTATCTATCTATCTCTCCTCTTCTATCTGCTCTCTCTCTCTCTATCTCTCTCTCTCTCTCCCATTCTCTCTCTCTTAAGTCTCTCTCTCTCTCTCCCTCTGTACCTCTATCTCTTTATCTCACTCTCCTCTATCAAGTGTATCTCTTTCCCACTCTCTCCCTACCTCCTCCCCTCCATTTCTCTTTTCTACTCTCTTTCTCTCTCTCTCTCTCTCTCTCTCTCTCTCTCTCACTCTCTGCCTCTCTTCGCACACCTCTCTCTTTAGTCTCTTGTACTCCCTTTCTATCCCTTCCTCCTCCTCACTTAGACTTTCTCTATCTCTCACCCTCTCTTTCTCTTTCTCTCACCTTCCCTCCCTCTACCTCTTAGGTCTCTATCTCACCTTCCCTCCCTCCACATCTTAGGTCTCTCTTTCTATCTCAATCCCTCCATCCACCTCTTAGATCTCTCTATATCTCCCCCAATCCCTATCTCTCTCCCTCTCTCTCTCTCTCTCTCTCTCTCTCTCTCTCTCTCTCTCTCTCTCTCTCTCTGTGATTCCCCTTCTTCGTGTCGCCCTCTATCTCTATCTCTCCCTCTATTTCCCTATTTCCCTCTCTCTCTCCATCTCTCTCTCCCCCTCCCTTTCCCTTTCTCTATCTTTGTATCCCCCTCCCAATAAAGTCTCTCTCTCTATATATATATATATGTGTGTGTGTGTGTGTGTGTGTGTGTGTGTGTGTGTGTGTTGGTATTATGGATGTGTTGCATTAGTTTTGTCATTGATGTCAACACTTATTCTTTTGGAGATCTTTGCTTATGTTGAACTAGCACATTGTGTTCACCAGCATGTTCAGTGACCTATGCACACTCAATGGTATATTGTTCACCAGCACTGAGGATGACTTGTTATCATCTCGAGATCACTTGGTTATGTCGAAGACATGGTTTGGATACTTGGTTTTGGTATTTTGGTTAATGGTCTAATAGGGTTGACATATTTGTTGTTACCGACAAATTGGTCTAGGTTATGGACCGATATGCATTATCTATTCCAGATCAGCACGACATGTTATGGAGATGATTTATTAATTGGATATTGTTGTAAATGTATTAAGCCGACATGATGCATTGCATCTTGACTTATTTGTAATTGATTTTATTATAATATTCTTAGTGCGCCGACCTACACATTTGGTCTTAGGTTTTGGTATATATATAAGATCGCATTTATGAGATGAGAAGCAGAGAAGCAATGGTATATGGTATATGGTATTGTAACATGGTATGTGTGAATATTCAAGATCATATGATTAGACCATAGAGAAGGTTCAAGGAAGGTTTGAAGGTGATTATCAGAGCTTAACCGGAACTGAATCCAACATTGGAGATGCTACTTTGAGCAGTACATTATCATTGGATTTAACCATCCTATTGTAGTCAGTCTGACTCCTATTTTGTGATTGAGCAGTGAGCTCTAGGCAGTTGTCCTTTCTGCATGTGCAGACCCCATTTGTATACACATACTATCTGCAGTAGTATCATCGGGTATGTGCACCAAAAGGGGGTCTTAAGATGTCACTTTTTTTTTTTTTTTCTGAAATCAGTAAAGTCTAAACTTCAATGACAAATTGAAGATAGTTACACTCCAAATTTGAAGATGCAACAAGAACAAGAGTCAAAGTGCTTCGAGTCTACTTTCTAAACTATTTTTTTTAAATTGAAAATGGTTGAGATTAAGGGCTTCAAAAAGGGGGGCCACAAAAAGTGGTCCTATTTTTATGCAAAAAACATAACATAGCATATGTTGTGGCCCCCCTAAAATGTTAACTTTTTTTTTCAATTTTTAAAATCGCTTCGGTTGGCAATTATCTAACACCTTGTAGTTTATGCCAGATTTTTCAGCTAATTTTTTAATGAGTATATGATTCTTTACTAATTTTCAAAGTGGAGACATCTTGAAAAACAAAAATTTGAGCGTGCTCCCCCCTAAAATCATTGAAAATTAATCAAAAATCAAAACTTTTTTTTAAAAATTGTGTAGAATGGAGTCTAGTTTCTAAAAATGTATGTGTAGCATCCTAAAATTGTGACACTTGCAATTTCGACTGCATTTCGGTCTTCACGATGGCGACGCAACACGCAACCTGAATGGAGACCCCGAAACTTGTCCACGACACTGAAAACTGCATTTTTCAAGCACCCTGGCCTGAACCTCCTTGCACCTTGCTGTCCCGGGAGGTGGGACCAGAGTGCCCAGCACCCTGGTCCTTCAGGACCAGGGCACCCAGCACCCTGGTCCCCCAGGACCATGGCGCCCAGCGCCCTGGTCCCTGGGTCCTATTTTGGGCCCGGTCTCCTTTGGACTTCGGGTCTTTTTGTTTGCAATTTGGAAAATAAACTTTCCTGGTCGGCCTAAGGTCGGGAAAATCAGTCTATCATCCCTAATTGACAAGTATATAAACTACATTTTCCTCTTTCATTCGATATGATGGAAAAGGTGTGGAAACTATACTCAAGCATTCAAGCATTCAAGCATTCCTTCAAGCAATTGATCATTTCAAGTCTCCATTCAAGGCTAAGTGTTGCATTCAAGACAAGGATTCAACCATTGAAGAGGAGATCACATACTACATACTACATGCTACATACAACATACAAACATACAACAAACAACAACATCTAAACCTTCGCACATAAGGATACAAACATCCTTAGAACAAGGTATTAGTACTTGTTTTACAGTCATTTACATTTACAACACTTGCTCATTTCTTGGTAAATTCCAAAACCGGGGTTTGACCTAATGGCAAACCCATAATCCCTAACCCCCCAATTGTCTTCGCTTTTCTGTGTGTAGGTTGCAGGTACGTGGCTGAAATTGAAGATCTGGAATCCTTGTGCAGAGACAAACAGATCCCCCTTCGTTTCGCGGATTTTTCGGAGGACCGTGGTGCCGGGCGCCATCGTCCCGACAACTTTTGCTCAAATTTGTAGGACAGCGCTGTATCGACATTTTACTGCTAATTCCAGGTCCGCAGCTTCATACTGTATTCCTATCTCAGTTTATAAGCGAATCTTTCTCACTTTTTATGCATTCCTAGCTTAATCTTCCTATCAACATTCTTTACAAAAGAGGGTAGCCTTGTTGTCATAACCCTTGAAACTCATTTAGCATCCAATCTTGCATTGTGTGGGATTGGATCTTGTGGGTTTCAACCCCTCTTTTGAATGTAAAGTGTCTCCCCTAAGTGAAAACCATCAACCCTAGTGAACCTCCCTTCTCTCTCCTTGGAGTTGGAAGAGGGGAGAGCAACTAGGGTTCGATCGCGATTTTCCACTTTACATTTTGGTGAACCCGACGTGAACATCCTTTCTGATTTTTCATGCTTAGATCTAAAAAAATTGATTACATTTCCATGTTTGATCTTTTGCAAAATTTTAGAGGTGATTGCATAAAAACCCTAAATTTTCTTTTTAGTAATTAAACTTGTGAAATGTTTAATTGTTGATGCTTGTTTCAGATCTGCCCTTCTATTACAAATTATCAATTCATATTTGTGCTTTGATTTTGAAAATTAAGTTGTTAAGTGTCAAAACCCTTATTTTTGAAACCCTCTTGATTCAACCTTTGTCCGACAATTTCACTGATCAAAACATCTCCAAATCAGCTGTAACTTTGGATTCCGCAATAAAATCACAATATCTTTCATCCCTGAAAATTTGGAAAAAAGTTGCGAGGACCGTGTGCACTCCGAGTGCCATCGTCCCCGACATTTTTTCCAAAATTTTGGGAGTGAGATCTTACTGTATTTTCTTGCTAAAATCCAGAATTTTGGCTGATTTTATCAATTTTAACACCTTCAAAATTACAGTCAAAGTTGGTCTTGCGATTGCTTGGATTAATGCTTCTAATCATTCAAAAATTGTTGAAATTGAAATTTGTGTCAAAATTGTGTTTCTTACAGTCCTAAATCTGAAAAGTGTGTTATCATTCATTCGAAATTTCAGTGCTTTATTCAAATTCTTACAATTTGTGACTTTTGAAATTAAGTGCTTAATTACAACAACTTTAATTTCCGCTTTCAAAATTGAATTTTGCGTGAAATTGAGTCAATTTTTAAATTTCAAAACTTGCATTGCTTTTGACATTCCCTCTAAAATCATAACATTCAAAATTTCAGTTTCCCTCTCTTTTTCAAAATTCAAATTTTGCATTTTTCGACAATCTGGGTAGGGTTCAATTTCGAGATTGCAATTTTAATTTGGCCTATCTATAGATCGTAAAATCACTCAATTTTTTCAGATTGGCTTTAAAATCATCATAGCTTTCATCCCTGCAAATTTTGAAAAAAGTTGCAAGAACCGTGTTGCACTCCGAGCGCCACGGTCCCGGACATTTTTTCTGAAATTTCGGGAGACTGTCGTGATTGCATTTAACAGCTTAAATCCAGAAGATTGGCTGATTTTACTGAAAATTGCTACCTCTAAATTCAAAATCTTTTCTCTCTTTCTAGTGCATGAGTTTTACAACAATAAGCCCTACTTACACTATTCCCGTTAGACGAAGCCGTAGAATTAAGTCTTTCCGAGGTTTAACTACCGAGGAGATGGAACCTAATTTGAATAGCCTTTTTAACGAGGACATGGGTAATTCCTCTAATCCTCCTAATGATGAAGAAGCTCTCCATGAGGTTTCTGAAGAACAACTTTCAAAATTGGATAACCAATTTGACGATTTTCACCAATGGATGTCTCATGAGTATCCCGATAGTCAAGCTCTTCCTTTAATTGAGGGTCTAAAATGTATGCTTCAAAGTGATAAGAATGGAATTGATATTTTGCGTGGTATTTCACACATTGTGAACTCGAATGTGATGCCTATGAAGAGTTGTGCCAAATCTTTAGGTTATACACAACCTCCTACACAAGTCAATCATTCTATTCCTTTGATGACTTCTATTGCTAGCATACCTACCTTTACATCAAACATAATGGCTACTTCTACACAAGACATTCCTCCTGTGATCACCAGTCATGGGGGCAATCCTTCTTCTTCAATTAAGCCTCTTCCTTCATTTAATCCGACTTCTTCATTCATTCCTTCAATGAGTGTCCCTATTATATCTCCACAAATGAACATGACGCAAGGGGGAAATTCATTTAACCATTCCATTCCTCCTTGTAGTGTTCCTCTTGTCCAATCATCCCCTATAATTGATTATCATAGAGTCCCACCACCTTACTCTTTACCTTCTTTCAATAACATAACACCTCCATCTCAATCTAACACATCTAATATGAACTCTTCGATTGAAGCGACCATTAACAATCTTGCACAAACTGTTTCTTCTTTACAGTAACAAATTGCCTCTATGAATCAATCTAAGTTTAGTGTGCCCACATTTGATGTTGCGAGCCCACTTTCTCTTGACATTGTTCGAGATATCCCTCCTAAACATGTTGAAATCCCGCATTTGGAACTTTATAATGGTAAAGGTGATCCTCTAACACATGTTAAGACTTTTCAAACAATCTGTACCGATTTTGCCTATGACCAAAGGTTGCTTGCAAAATTGTTTACTAGAACATTAAGAGACAAAGCCCTACAATGGTATTGCTCGTTGCCTTCTTATTCTATTACTTCTTTCGAACAACTTGCAAATGCTTTCATTCAACAATTTCAAAACAATATAAGTCCTAAAGTTACTTTGATTGATTTAATGCATTGTAAACAAGGTGTTAAAGAAAAAGTGACTGATTTCATTGGTAGATATAAGCATTTGTATGCTCAAATTTCTTTTCCAGAGCCTGACAATGATATTCAAAGAATCTTTATTTCTAATTTACAAAAAGATATTCGAGACAAACTTCTGTTTTCTGAGTTTACTTCTTTCCAACAGTTGTGTGCAACTCTTCACAATTATCTACTGACTGTGAGTCAAATGGAACAATCACATCCTATGGCTCCGAGTGATAAGGGTGATAGCAGTCAACAACCATTTGGGAAGTTTAAACCGAACAGAGATTCCATCAAATTCAATGAAAACATCATCAACAACAATGTGAATGCAGCATCAGGTGTGCCTCCTATTTCTAAATTTTTCAAGAAAGAAAGAAAGTATACTCCCTTGAATGAATCATTGCATAGTATTATGAATAAGTTATTGGAACAAAATGTGCTTACTCTTCCTCCTATAAGACAAATTGATCCTGCAAAGATTACTTCACCTTATTTTGATAACAAAGCCTTTTGTCAATTTCATCGTCAGCCTGGGCATGATACTGAAAAATGTTTTTCTTTAAAGGGTAAAATTCAAGATTTGATTGATAATAATACTATTTCTGTTTCTGGAGTGAATGATAAAGGCAACACATCTGTAGCTCCTCCTAACCAAAATCTTCAGATTTTCACTGATCCATTACCTTCTCATACCTCTAATGCAATTGAGGCTAATGATTCCTCTCTCTCATCTGATGGTCTTGTGTCTATGACTCTGAATGTGATTAACTTTGTAGAGTAGCAAGAAAATCCTAAAGAACCTTCCATCACATTTGATTCTAGTGAAACCATTAGGGCACCTGATGGTCCTTTATACATAGTTGCAAAAGTCAAGAATACACCTTGTCGTGGAGTGCTTATTGATCCTTCGTGCATGGTTAATGTTATTACTGAAGAATTTCTTTTTACTTTGCAATTGAATCAAGTGATATATGACAAAACAGATGTGATTGTGAAACTATTTGATGCATTTTCTTCTCCTGCAATTGGTTCTATTACATTTCCTATTGAGGTCCATAACAAATCCCTTGATGTGAACTTTGCTATTATTCCATCTTCCGAACAATTTCGTGTGAAGCTTGGCTATCCTTGGCTATCTTCCATGAAAGCTATTGCTTCTCCTATACATAAGTGTTTGAAATTTCCCCATAATGATGAAGTTGTTACTATCAATCATAGTCTCTTTAAACCAGCTGAAATAACCTCTAGTGTTCCTATTGATTACTTTTGGCCTAAACAATTCCAATCTCTTCCCCCGCGAAGTGATCATCTTTTCAAATCTTATCAAAAGTGGAAAAAAGACATGATCCTATCTCTAAGTGAACCTAGAACACCTAAACTTGATATTCCTATCATTCTTGAGAAGGAAGTTCTTCCTTTGAAAGATAAAACTAATGTCTTTCCTCAAGAAGATTCCCAACCCATTCCTATGGATGTGACTATGCCTATATCTAATAAACTTCCTATGAGTAGACCTATACCTCCTCGTCATGATGGACTTGGTCTCCTTCCTAAACCAAATATTCCTCCTTTATATGGAGCAGTCCCTCCTCCTTCTTTTTATAGAGAGAAGAGACCTTCTTCTTCTCCTATTATCCAGCCTAAGAGACCACAACCTAAACACCCAAGTGATAAGGATGAGAACATTCCTCCTCCTCAATCTTCTCCACTTTCTACTAAGACTAGACAAAATCATTCTACACGTGAACGCCGGTGAAAGCGTCATCTTAGGGCTCAAGTAGCTGCTTCTCAAACTTTGCAATCTCCAAAAGCACCTTCAACAAGCATTATTCCATTTTCTCCTCAGCCGAGAATTGAGCCAAAATCTCCTAAACATAAGATGCATGATGGTCTTGATCCTGTGCGAGTTAAAGATCCTATTTTTATAAATCTTGATGATGATATAGATGAAAATGTTATGCATGATGAAAATGTTACTTCTCTTGCTTCTGATAGTGAATATGAACTTGTTGATATTGATAGCCATTTATCTAATGAATTTTCTAAAGCACTTATCCTAGCTCCTAGACAAGAACAATGTGGCTCGGAACATGAACATAGCCCTTGTTTGGATCTTGTGATAGCTCCATCTGCTGTGTTGGATGTTCCTCCTCTGGCGTGTTCCCTTCCTTCCCAAAACATTGATCAGCAAGATCGGGGGGTAGATGACGTGCTAGACTAGTTACATTAGCATAGCAGATTCTCTCCTCCTCTCTTGTGTTACTTCTTCTATATGTTATTCTCATTCTTCTATTTGTTGTCCTTAGTGTTGTCTACTTGAGGATGATGCAAAGCATTGAGATCTCTTTTGGTCTCTCTCATGTTGACTCAAAAGACACATGTGTTCCCTTCTTCTAGGTGACCTTCCTTGATTGGGGAATGAAGAACAATTATGCATACATACATATGATATACATGAATTATCATACAACATACTGACCTCGAGGAAAGCGAAGTCATCTCGTGCTTTATGTTTTGTGTCTATTATCCTTGGGTTTATCTCACACTTGGGGGCTAAATCCTTGCGATAACGTGCTCCTTTCCTTTCTCATTTCTTATGTGTATCACTATGTTAAAACAATCACCCCCGTTGAGGCATGTGTGATCGCTTTAACGTAGGGGGGCATACACCCTGTCTATCCCTTTAGGATACATGAAAATTTCTTGGAGAACTCAGCTTTGCCTTGAAAATTTTCGGTATTTCTCTTGCATGACTCATAGTGAGGGAACCTTACTACTGACAGTCATGGTTCTCCCTTGTGATCTTCCCTTTTACTTTGTCAATCGAAGTCCTAAGATCCTTAGTCCACTTGGGGCTTGGTGTGTCTTGCCTCCTTGACGTGGTGACAGTCTTTCAATGATTGTTCCTTGTACTTTACCGGAAGTATGAGCATACATACTCCCGCTAAAGTGGGTGCTAAATGTAGCGTCCTAAAATTGCGACACTTGCAATTTCGACTGCATTTCGGTCTTCACGATGGCGACGCAACACGCAACCTGAATGGAGACCCCGAAACTTGTCCACGACACTGAAAACTGCATTTTTCAAGCACCCTGGCCCGAACCTCCTTGCACCCTGCTGTCCCGGGAGGTGGGACTAGAGCGCCCAGCGCCCTGGTCCCTGGGTCATATTTTGGGCCCGGTCTCCTTTGGACTTCGGGTCTTTTTGTTTGCAATTTGGAAAATAAACTTTCCTGGTCGGCCTAAGGTCGGGAAAATCAGTCTATCAGCCCTAATTGACAAGTATATAAACTACATTTTCCTCTTTCATTTGATATGATGGAAAAGGCGTGGAAACTATACTCAAGCATTCAAGCATTCAAGCATTCCTTCAAGCAATTGATCATTTCAAGTCTCCATTCAAGGCTAAGTGTTGCATTCAAGATAAGGATTCAACCATTGAAGAGGAGATCACATACTACATACTACATGCTACATACAACATACAAACATACAACAAACAACAACATCTAAACCTTCGCACATAAGGATACAAACATCCTTAGAACAAGGTATTAGTACTTGTTTTACAGTCATTTACATTTACAGCACTTGCTCATTTCTTGGTTAATTCCAAAACTGGGGTTTGACCTAATGGCAAACCCCTAATCCCTAACCCCCCAATCGTCTTCGCTTTTCTGTGTGTAGGTTGCAGGTACGCGGCTGAAATTGAAGATCTGGAATCCTTGTGCAGAGATGAACAGATCCCCCTTCGTTTCGCGGATTTTTCGGAGGACTGTGGCGCCGGGCGCCATCGTCCCGACAACTTTTGCTCAAATTTGCAAGACAGTGCCGTATCGACATTTAACTGCTAATTCCAGGTCCGCAGCTTCATACTGTATTCCTATCTCAGTTTATAAGCGAATCTTTCTCACTTTTTATGCATTCCTAGCTTAATCTTCCTATCAACATTCTTTACAAAAGAGGGTAGCCTTGTTGTCATAACCCTTGAAACTCATTTAGCATCCAATCTTGCATTGCGTGGGATTGGATCTTGTGGGTTTCAACCCCTCTTTTGAATGTAAAGTCTCTCCCCTAAGTGAAAACCATCAACCCTAGTGAACCTCCCTTCTCTCTCCTTGGAGTTGGAAGAGGGGAGAGCAACTAGGGTTCGATCGCGATTTTTCGCTTTACAATATGTTTTTTTAAAATCTAATGAACGTGTAAAAATCTATATCCAAAATAGTGCATGTTTGTTTTTGACAAAAAACGGACACACTGACAAAAGAAATTATAGATGAAAGACAATGAAATCAAAATTTGAAATAAATTACATTGTTGGATAGCTAAGAGGGAGCTCAAGTTTACCACGGTATTTTTTAAAACTTCATTGAAGCATGTGCAAACCTGACGGAGAGCACGACCAAAAATATGTCAAAATTTTCAATAATCTGATAAAAACATGTCTCTAGCTTGAAATGGTCATCCAAACCTTTGGGTTGAATGCCCAAGGCAAATCCAACCCATAGTTTTAGTGTTTCCCAAAGTGGGCAATTAGGCGCATGCCAAATATGGCACTCGCCCTATTTGGTGTGCACCAAATATGATGAATGGATTTTTCCATTTGGTGCACGCCAAATGTGGTCCATATTCCACATTTGGCGTGCGCCAAATGTGTACATAGAAACCCCCATCTCACCTCTCCCTTATTTATCTCCCTTCCCTCGTAGTTCCATCTCTCTCTCTATGAACTAGATCTCATATTCTCTCTCTCCCCTTACCTCTTCTCAAGCTCTTCATTCTTATAGATGCATACTCTTCTTTGTTCCTCCCCTCTCTAGCTCTCACAATTCCCTTATTCTCCTATCCCTCAAGCTATCTCCCTCTTCATCCTTACACCCATAAAATTCCCTCTCTCACCTCTTTCCCTTAGTTTCTTCCTCACTCCCTCCTCTCTCTAGATCCTAAAGGGTCATAGGACACCATATGACCCGTTAGGACACAATATGACCCCTAATAACACCTAAGGAGTCACATGGTGTCCTAAGGGGTCATAGGACACCATATGACCTCTTAGGTTACCATAGGACCCATAACAACACCATATTCTATCCTAAGTGGTCATAGGACAACATATGACCCCTTAGGACACCATACAACCCATAACGACACCATATGGTGTCTTAATGGGTCATAGGACACCATATGACCCCTTAGATGTTGTTAGGGGTCATATTGTGTCCTAAGGGGTTATATGGCATCCTATGACCCCTTAGGACACCATATGACCCCTTAGTACACCATATGGTGTCAGTATGGTTTGTATGGTGTCCTATGACCCCTTAGGTCACCATATGAGCCCCTAGTACACCATATGGGGTTAGTATGGTCTTATGGTGTGTGATGATCCCTTAGGACATCATATGACCCCTTAGAACACCATACGACCCATAATAACAACATAAGGTGCCCTAAGGGGTCATATGGTGTCTTAAGGGGTCATAACACACCATATGACCCGTTAAGACACAATATGATCCCTAACAACACCTAAGGGGTCATATGGTGTCCTATGACCCCATAGGATACCATATGACCCCTTAGGACACCATACGACCCATAACGACACCATATTGTGTCCTAAGGGGTCATATGGTGTCCTAAGCAGTCATAGGACACCATATGACCCCTTACGACACCATACAACCCATAACGACACCATATTATGTCCTAAGGGGTCATATGGTGTTCTAAGGGGTCATAGGACACTAGATGACCCCTTAGGACACCATGTGACGACCCCTTAGGACACCATGTGACCCCTTAGAACACAATATAGTGTCGTTATGGGTCATATGGTGTCCTAAGGGGTCATACGGTATCCTAATGGGTCATATAGTAACCTATGACCCCTTAGGATACCACATAACCCCTTACGTGTCATTAGGGTTCACATTGTGTCCTAAGGGGTTATATGGTGTCCTATGACACCTTAGGACACTATATGACCCCTTAGGACACCATATGGTGTCATTATGGGTCGTATGGTGTCCTAAGCGGTCATTAGGTGTCCTATGAGCTCATAGGACACCATATGACCCCTTAGGACACCATATGACCCATTATGGGTCATATGGTGTCCTAAGGGGTCATATTGTTTCCTAATGGGTCATAACACACCATATGACCTGTTAAGACACAATATGATCCCTAACGACACCTAAGGGGTCATATGGTGTCCTTTGAGCCCATAGGGCACCATATGACCCCTTAGGACACCATATGACCCATAACGACAACATATTATGTCCTAAGGGGTCATAGGATACCATATGACCCCTAACAACACCATATGACCCATAACGACACCATATTATGTCCTAAGGGGTCATATGGTGTCCTAATGGGTCATATGGTGTCCTAACAAGTCATATAGTGTCCTATGACCCCTTAGGATACCATATAACCCCTTACGTGTCGTTAGGGTTCACATTGTGTCCTAAGGGGTCATATGGTGTCCTATGATCCCTTAGGACACTATATGACCCCTCTAGGACACCATATGGTGGCATTATGGGTCGTATGGGGTCATATGGTGTCTTAAGGGGTCATAACACACCATATGACCCGTTATGACACAATATGATCCCTAACGACACCTAAGGGGTCATATAGTGTCCTATGGCCCCATAGAACACCATATGACCCCTTAGGACACCATACAACCCATAATGACACCATATTATGTCCTAAGGGGTCATAGGACACCATATTACCCCTTAGGATACCATACGACCCATAACGACACCATATTGTATTCTAAGGGGTCATATGGTGTCCTAAGGGGTCATAGGATACCACATGACCCCTTATGACACCATATTGTGTCCTAAGGGGTCATATGGTGTCCTAATGGGTCATATAGTGTCCTATGACCCCTTAGGATACCATATAACCCCTTATGTGTTGTTAGGGTTCACATTGTGTCCTAAGGGGTCATATGGTGTCCTATGACCCCTTAGGACACTATATGACCCCTTAGGACACCATATGGTGTCATTATGGGTCATATGGAGTCCTAAGGGGTCAGATGGTGTCTTAAGGGGTCAAAAAACACCATATGACCTATTAAGACACAATATGATCCCTAACGACACCTAAGGGCTCACATGATATCCAATGGCCCCGTAGGACACCATATGACCCCTTAGGACACCATACGACCCATAACAACAACATATTGTTTCCTAAGGGGTAATTGTTGGCATATGCACACTCCAATGAGACATTGTAGGTGATTTAAGGTTTTGTCATTGATGGCAACCTTACAATCCTATGGCACTGACAAGGCATTACACTACACTAGCACTAACAAGATCAGACTCTACATCGGCACTCAAACCACCAACACCGTTAGAGAAAGGAAGCATACTGACATAGAGGTCGACATGATTTTTGTTATATTGTATTTTGTTTATTATTGTAAAATCTTTGTAAGCCGACTTGGCATCATTGTAAAATGACTCTTATATAAGAGACATCATTATAGAACATTTGTAAGTAAGATAGAAGATCATATTTAGAAGAATAAGGCAGACCTATTATGCAAATTATAGGTTAAGGGTTTATGTAAGAAGTAGAGCAGAAACCAGTACTAGATCTGGCAATATAGATGCTATTTTGAAGCAGTACAAGATACTAGATTTGTATAATCCATCATTGTAAGTCCGTGAGACTTCCCATTGAGTAGTGAGTTCTAGGTAGTTGGCCTTCCTAAATGTGCAGGCCCCTCTTGTAGTAGTAATATTCTCTTATTGGCTAGTAAGTGAATATTGTGGGTCACAAATCCCACCGAGGTTTTTTCCACACTGGGTTTCCTCATTAAATCATTGTGTTATGGTGTGCTTTTCATGTGGTTGCTTTTAATTCTATTTATTGCATTATTTCTTGCATACCGATACACTGTTATAATATGTTCTGCATGTTTTAAGTTAAAAAATTCAATTCACCGGTTAAATACTGATTCACCTCCCCCCCCCCCTCTCAGTATCTATGGGAATCCTAACAATTGGTATCAGAGCTTGGTCCTCTATTTTCAGAAGCCTAATAGCTTGAGGAAGATCTTGACACTGGTAGATATGGAAAATCTAATGAAGCAACTAGAAGAAGCTCTTTCAGACTATGATACATAAAAATTTAAAAATATCAAACTAGAAGATGATCTAAAAGCATCTCAGGATATCATTCAAGCACTTCAAGAAAATCTTACCATTTCAAGAAACAAGAGAAGAGAACTTTGTGAAAAGATGCAAAATGAGAATGATGAAAAGGAATCTCTTAATGATATGATAAACAAGTTGAAACAAGAGGGCATGACAACAAAGAATGAGATGCAGGGTATAACTATGAGATTTTGGAAAGAAATTGAAGATAGAAAGAAGAATGAAGAAGATTTGACCAGAAGAATAAGTGATGCTGCAAATGAAAACACAAGACTTAGTTATGAAAATGATTTATTGAAGACAGACCTAATGCACACTCAGAATGACTCCAATGAACTGATGAGGTAGAAAGAAGTCTTAGAAAAAGAACTAGATACTGCAAATCAACATAAAGAAAAATTCAAGAAAAGCTCAGAGGAACTTGGTAACTTGCTGAAGAATAAAAAACCTAAAGGTGACACTTTTGGAATTGGCTTTGAAGTTGGTGAAAGCTCCGGTATTGCAAACACACAGGATCATAGCAAACCAGTAAGGCAACCTAATGCTTATAAATTCAATGGAAAATGCTTTAATTGTAATAAGTATGGTCATAGAGAAAATGAATGTAGATCTAGAAATTATCAAAATATCAAAACACCCACCAGTCAATGTTCAAAATGCAACAAAGTTGGTCACAACTCTGAAAACTGCAGAATGAATGTGAGATGTTATGTTTGTGGAAGATTTGGACACCTATCTAATCAATGTAGAACACAAACCGGCATAGGTTATGAGAAAGATATTCAGAAGAATAATGTGACTTGTTATGCATGTAACAAGATTGGGCATATTGCAAAATTCTGTAGAAGTAAAGGATCACCAACAGACAACAAAAGTTCTAGCTTGAAAGGTAAAGAAAAAGTTGAAGAGGTTAAGCAAGAATTCTCAAAACAATGGATTAGAAAGTCAGACCTAAATATTGTTGGGAATACTCCTCCACCGATAGAACCAATCAATACTTCACCGATAGGACAAAATGATGCTCCACCAGGCAGGAAGCTCTTCATCAAATTGAAGGAAAACTTTCTTGAGGGTTTGGAAATCAATGAGACATATGCTATAATTCCCTCGATTAATGGTGAGAAGTTGGAAATTAATTCTATACCGGAAGACAATGTTAAGTGACTACTTAACCGACATGCATTAAATGTGGTAGATGACAAAATAAACATTATAAATTTGTGGTTTTGGCTCCATTTCACTTCACTGAGATTTCTAATATGCGAAGAGCGTGAAATTTTTAGAGCTAAGGAAAGAGGCAAAGCACTTTAGAAATCAATTCATCCAAAGGCAGAAAAAGGTATTTATCATGGCATCCTCCTCTACACCTGAATTCATAGCAAACCCTACAGTAGTCGAGGTCATAAAATGCCCTAGGCCCATATTTCAACTAGTTCCCGAGGTAGCCAAGAAAGATGACAATGTAGGTGCTTTTTCCCAAATTCCAAAGGGAGTTGTTTTCACAGAAGATCTTCGAATATATATTCATTGCAACATAGAGGAATTAGGAGATGAAGAGATCAAAACAATGTATAAATCTATCATATTTGATAATTCCAATAATGTAAAACTAGAACATAAAATTGTTGAAACCCTAGGATTCACTGAAATCCTCTGCATTCCCGAATTTCCCAAGGAGGTGATTAGGATAGTTTTAAGCAAGGTACATGGTTCATTCTTTTGGCTTGATTCAGTACACAAAAAAACAAAGGAAGTTGTGAAAGCAATAACAGGGCTACCTTCCACCAATAACAGACTAGACAAAACCAGGAAGGTTTCCAATGACCTAGTAATGAACTTAACTGGTGCAACATCAGACAGAAGGTCTCTGAGAGTTAATGATGTGACTGATATAAATGTAAGATTTGTTAGGATGATTTTAGGGTACAAAGCAAATCATGCAAATAGACTTAACTCAGTTTCCAGTTTATGCATTAAAAGTGCTTATGACATGGTTAAAGACAATGTGAAAATTGATGTATATGAATGGTTAAAAGATGAGTTGATTGATAACTTAGGCAAAATCAAGAAGGATAAGAAAGGAAATTTTAGATTCGGAAATCTACTTGTATGCTTGATGTTGCACATAACTAAATAGGTTCCCGGTATTGGCCATAAGAATCTTGGATTTGATATACCAGTAGGAAAACAGTCGACAGACCTATTCAACAACATGGGTGATAACAAAGAAAAGAACATTCATGACTATTTTCAAGCACTAAAGGTTAGGATGAACAAAAGAATCAAACTATCACAGAAAATTGTCAACAAATACAAAGATGATATATGTTTTGTAATAAAAAAGGATGAGATCTAGATGGAAGCAATCATCCCAAGAACAATCTAGGTAACAAAGATGGGTTATGAGATAGATGATCATATAATTGAGACTTATGCTAAAGCACTTCTGGAAGCACCAAATGAACCAAAGGAAGAAATATTTGGTAGTGTCGAGACCATAGGAAAACAAATTCAATCTAAAAAGAGAGTGAAAAAGGTTGAAGCAGTTGTAAGAAGAGGTTCTAGACGGGCTAAGTCTATTAAAGAAGATGTATTGAAACAAACCGATATCACTGAGGATGAGTTAGGTACTCTACAACCTGAGACTCACCTATCACTGGTAGCTACTTCTTTGGAGAGTGACATGCTTGTATCTTTCAAAAGAGTTGTAAGAAAAAGGGATCCTTCAATTGCATCCACACCTTCACCTAGAAGGACTAGACAAAAACAACAGGCAGTAAGGTCACCAGTTAAAAAGACAACACCAAAGAAAAAGTTGACACCAAAGAAGAAGAAGACTAAAGAAAACATGGCCCCTCTTGACAAATTGCTATATGAAATCACAGAGGAAGGGAAACTCAAAAACATAGGAAAGGTCTATGATACACTGTCAGCAGATGACAAAGAACAAGTTGAAAACAGTATTATTTTACACATGGACATCTATAAGAAATTCTTAATGGAAGTAATAGATGATCTACCAGATGAATTTTTCAAAAGACTGGAAGCAAGAAGACAAGATATTGTAGAGCTTGATAAGAAAATCAAAATTGAAAAGTTACTTGTTGTTTATCCAGTAAACTCATCTAAGGAGATAGATGACTTAATTCCAGAAGCCAACCGGTCAATATTCTCTATTGCACACCGACATATTGCATTAATAGCTGGAAGAGTGAATGAAGTAATAGAGGAAATAGAAAATGCATGGGACATATTTCTTGTTGAGAAAGAAAAGCAGGAAGAATACAGGAACCCCAAACCAATAAAGGTATACCAAAAGGAGAGAGACAAAGGAAAAGGAAAGGTTAGCAGACCTCTGAGTATCAAAGTTAAAGATTACTTATCCCCACCACCTCAAATTGCATCACCAATAAAAACTACTGAAGATCAACTCACAAATGTGTAAGGAAGTTAAGTAGCGGAAACAACTTCCTACACTAACCTTGAGAGGAGGGTAATGCAAAACTTTTTCAGATCATTACAACAGTTACAGGAAATAGAAATAGATATAATAACATTCATACCACAACACAATGATTTACGTGGGGAAAACCCTTTCGGGAGAAAAACCCCACCCTCCAAAAGCAGCTCAATATTTTATTCAGCAATCAAAAACAGATTACAACATACTTGCAGAGCAAGCTCTTTGTAGGAGTACCACTAATCAGAGATTCAGAGGCAACTCAATAGCCATAGGACTCTTACACACAACCTCTATCTCACATACCTCATAAATAGGAGATACAATACAAGAAACCGTCAAACGGTATTACAAAACCATGGGCTAAAACCACCCAATAAGGTGTAGCCGACCTTATCTCCCTTCTAGACACCCTATGACATGTTAAAGCACACATCAACATGTGTCGCTTCCTTTTTACAGCTCATTTATGTATTCGATACAAATTATTTTTCCTATTTCAAGAGTACAAACTTCTAGAGGCCATAACTTGAGAACCGGGTGTCCGATTGATGAACCGTTTGAAGCGCCGGAAAGCTCGCGAAGTGCTCTATCACCTCGTAACCTGCTTCACTGGTTATGGCCACTTTTCAAGGTGTTTTAGAGCCTCTAAAGTCCCCAAAATTAAGTTTAAACATTTTATTGCACCCCTCCAAGACGAAAACTTTAATATCTTCAAAACTAGCTGTGACCTTGCCACGCAACTTTACCGGAATACTTATCTAACCAGCCAGAAGCTTTAGGGAGAGTTTCACACCATTTCGTGCTCAAATGAAAAATTACTATAAATAGTAACCTCGCATAAATGCAAGGTTGAGACACCATTTTTCCCAACAAATCTCCCACTTGTCGAACACCTTGCAAGAGCGGAAGGGAATGTCAAGACAATGAATCAATTGCTAGGGGCCATAAGGCCCATAGACTCTGAACACCATCTGAACTTCTCTGTGCTCACAGCCTTAGTTAAAGCATCTGCAAAATTCATCAAAGTTTCCACCTTAACCAGCTTCACCCTACCATCTTCGACCATATCTCTAACAAAATGATACTGAACATCAATATGTTTGGTCCGGGCATGAAATGTCGAGTTCTTAGCTAGGTTAATTGCACTCTGACTGTCACAGTAAACTGTCACTGTACCTTGTTTTATTCCAATATCCGAACATAGTCTCTTAAGCCAAATGGCCTCTTTACAAGCATGAGTAGCTGCCATATACTCTGCTTCAGTAGTGGATAAAGCAACCACAGCCTGTCGCTTACTCATCCAACTAATTGTACCACCAAACAAAGTAAACACATAAGCACTGGTGGATCTTCTGCTATCAATATCACCTGCCCAATCTGAATCCACATAACCATGTATATCAAGGGAAGTCATGTCTCCAACTGAATTACCATGATAACACAAAGAATACTCTGAAGTACCCTTCAAATATCTGAAGACTCTTTTGACTGCATCCCAATGAACTCTACCAGGATTAGACATATATCTAGAAAGTACTCCCACTGCTTGGGCAATATCTAGTCTAGTACAGACCATAGCATACATCAAGCTTCCAACCACACTCTGGTAAGGCACTCTACTCATGTCTTCCATCTCCAATGGGGATGTAGGATAATCTGAAATAGATAGTTTCATTCCAACTGTAAAAGGAACACTCAATGGTCTACAATTCTGCATGTTGAACCTCTGTAACACTGAATTCACATACTTACTCTGGCCTAGCCATAGCTTTTTGTTCACCCTATCTCTTCTAATTTCCATCCCAAGAATGTGCTTTGCTGCACCAAGATCTTTCATTTCAAATTTAGCAGCGAGCTGAGACTTCAGTTCTGAAATCATACCTTTCCCTTTACCAATGAATAACATATCATCAACATACAATGCAATGAATAAGAAATGATCACCATCAGATTTATAATAAACACAGTGATCTGATTTAGAACGTTCAAATCCCAAACTCAACACATATGTATCAAATTTCTGGTACCACATCCTAGGACTTTGTTTGAGGCCATACAAAGATTTCTTCAATTTACAGACCAAATTACTTTTGCCTTTCACCACATAGTGCTCCGGCTGTGTCATATAAATATCTTCCTCCAAATCACCATGAAGGAAAGCAGTTTTCACATCCATTTGCTCAACCTCTAAATCATAAGCAGTAGCAATAGAAAGAAAAAATCTAATGGACGTCATTTTTGCAACAGGAGAAAATATCTCACCGTAATCAACACCCTCAACCTGAGAGTAGCCTTTTGCAACCAACCTTTCTTTATACTTCTCAATGCTTCCATCTGAACCAATCTTTTTCTTGAACACCCATTTACAACCAATAGGTTTTCGTCCTTCAGGCAATGGTACAAGATCCCATGTATCATTCTTTTTCAAAGCTGCCATTTCTTCCTCCATAGCAATCTTCCAGGATTCTGCATCATTCATACCTAATGTCTCTTCTACAGATTTCGGTTCATCCACACTAGTATTCAGAGCAAAAATACATCTCCAATCATTAGGTGAATACCTTTCAGGTGGTTGTCTATGTCTTGTAGACCTTCGAACAAGCTGAGTTGGAGGTTCTTCCTCCTCTTCTGAAGATTCAGAGCTAGACGAGCTCTCCTCAAATTCTTGCCTATCTAGGGGTCTCGATTCAACTCTTTCAGGTGTAGAAGGAAGTTGAATCACATCTTCTTTTTTAGTCTGTTCTGGCTGCAATGTAACAGAAGGAGACTTAATTTCTCTAAAAATAACACTTCTACTGTGAATTACCTTTTGTGCAATAGGGTCCCAAAGCTTGTATCCTTTCACACCATAACTATACCCGATGAAGATACATTTCACAGCCTTGTTCTCCAACTTTGTTCACTTCTCCTTTGACACATGTGCATATGCCTCGCAACCAAAAACTCTAAGATGTCTCAATGAAGGCTTGTGACCTGACCATGCTTCCATAGGCATTTTATCAACAAGAGCTGATGTAGGAGACCTGTTAATCAGGTAGCAAGCAGTGGCAACAGCTTCAGCCCAAAACTTTTGTTCGAGACCAGCACCACTCAACATACTCCTAGCCTTCTCCATCAGTGTCCTGTTCATTCTTTCTGCAACTCCATTCTACTATGGAGAATACGGAGTTGTCTTCTGCCTATTAATTCCATAGTCTTTACAGAATCTATCAAAATCATTAGAGCAAAACTCACTGCCATTATCAGTTCTCAAACATTTTATTTTCTTTCTAGTCTGCAACTCAACCATTGCTTTAAATTCTTTAAAATGACTAAAAACTTCAGATTTACTCTTTAGAAAATAAACCCATGTCCTTCTACTAAAATCATCAATAAATGAAACATAATATGTGGATTTTCCAATCGAAGAGACATCTACTGGACCAAACACATCAGAATGGATAAGATCCAAAACACCACAAGTTTTATGAGAACTCGAGTAAAACTAAACGCAGTTTTGTTTTCCATAAATGCAATGCTCACAAAAATCAAAGTCAAGATTACAGTCATTCAAACCTTCAACAAGATTTTTATTTTTCAAGGTCCTTAGACCCTTTTCTCCAATGTGACCAAGTCTCTGGTGCCATAACATAGTCTTCTCTGCAGGTAACTTTGCTTCAGATGAAAGAGCACCCTTAGGTACCCAAACACCATTTCCATTTGCTAAAGGTGAAACCTTCAAATCTTCCAATGAAGTATCCGTAGATTTACTTTTTACAGAAGTGCTATTACACTCAACAGTGTATGCTTCAAGCTTATACAAAGTGCCAAACCTGACACCTCTAGCAACTACCATAGCACCCTTAATCATCTTACATCCTGTTTCAGAAAAGACTACCTGCACACCCGCATCTATCAGTTTGCTCACAGATAACAGGTTTCGTTTTAATCCAGGGATATGTAGCACACCATTAATCCCTTTTATTCTACCATCAGAAAACCTAATTCTAACTTTACCTCGACCAACAATGTCTAGATGTGAATCATCACCCAAGTACACCTTACCTCCATTAAATCCTTCATATTCAGAAAACCAATCTCTATTGGAAGTCATATGAAAAGATGCACCTGAGTCAATTAGCCAGGCATCATTACCTGCATGACTCACCAAAGCCACAATAAAGGCATCGCCATCTTCCTTGTCAGACTCAAAATCAGAATCGAACTTTTTCTTTTTCTTCTTCTTCTTTTCTTCTTTGCAGTCCTTACGGATGTGACCCGGTTTACCACAATTCTAGCAAATGACTTTGGACTTTCCAGGAGATTTCGATCTCCCTTTGGATTTGGACTTGCCGTGCTTCTCATTCTTCTCTTTAGGTCTTCCACGAACGGTTAGGGCTTCCTTTGAACTGATGGATACCTTCCTTCGCATCTCTTCACCAAGTAGGGCACCCACCACATCTTCAGATTTGAAAACAATAGAAGTACTACCGATAGCCATAACAAGAGAATCCCACGAATCAGGCAAAGAACAAAGCAAGATCTGACATTTCTCCTCCTCGTCCATCTTAACACCGATGGATACTAATTGAGCCACCAACATATTGAATGCTTCTAGGTGGTCTGCAATTCATCCACCCTCTTCCATCTTCAAGGAATACAATTTCTTTCTTAAGAAAATTTGATTTAATAAAGATTTCACTTGATACATCTCACCAAGCTTAGTCCATAGCTTCTTTGCAGAGTTTTCTTCATGGACATTGATTAGAACAGAGTCTACCAGGCACAGTCTGATTAGACCCTTGGCTTTCCGGTCCATAACATCATACTGAGCTACCGCAGTAGGATCTGAGGGCCTTTGGACATTCGCATCAACAACATCCCAAAGATCTCGATCTATTAGCAGATCTTCCATCTTCAGCTTCCACATCTCAAAATTACTTCCATTAAATTTCTCCACCTCTATTTTCCTTGACGAACTCGCCATCTGAATATTCCTACAACAAGATCAAAAAGTGTCTTCTGCACAAGCTCCCACTCAAATCTGGATTAGTTCAAAAAACCCAACTGCCCACAATTGAAACCAAAGGTGATCAGGCTCTGATACCACTTGTAAGGAAGTTAAGTAGCAGAAACAACTTCCTACACTAACCTTGAGAGGAGGGTAATGCAAAACTTTTTCAGATCATTACAATAGTTACAGAAAATAGAAATAGATATAATAACATTCATACCACAACACAATGATTTACGTGGGGAAAACCCTTTCGGGAGAAAAACCCCACCCTCCAAAAGCAGCTCAATATTTTATTCAGCAATCAAAAGCAGATTACAACATACTTGCAGAGCAAGCTCTTCGCAGGAGTACCACTAATCAGAGATTCAGAGGCAACTCAATAGCCATAGGACTCTTACACACAACCTCTATCTCACACACCTCATAAATAGGAGATACAATACAAGAAACCGTCAAATGGTATTACAAAACCATGGGCTAAAACCACCCAATAAGGTGTAGCCGACCTTATCTCCCTTCTAGATGCCCTATGACATGTTAAAGCACACATCAACATGTGTCGCTTCCTTTTTACAACTCATTTATGTATTCGATACAAATTATTTTTCCTATTTCAAGAGTACAAACTTCCAGAGGCCATAACTTGAGAACTGGGTGTCCGATTGACGAACCATTTGAAGCGCTAGAAAGCTCGTGAAGTGCTCTATCACCTCGTAACCCGCTTCACCGGTTACAACCACTTTTCAAGGTGTTTTAGAGCCTCTAAAGTCCCCAAAATTAAGTTTAAACATTTTATTGCACCCCTCCAAGATGAAAACTTTAATATCTTCAAAACTAGCTGTGACCTTGCGATGCAACTTTACCGGAATGCTTATCTAACCAACCAGAAGCTTCAGGGAGAGTTTCGCACCATTTCGTGCTCAAATGAAAACTTACTATAAATAGTAACCTCGCATAAATGCAAGGTTGAGACACCATTTTTCCCAACAAAATGTGAGTATGGATACAGAGGATACAAATCCTAATCCTAAGGTACTATACATAATTGATGTTGATACACAAAAGGTCAACATTGTGATAGATAAAGAAACAACCAGCAAAACAAATATTTCTAGTGAGCCACCGGCAACTGACAGCATTAACAATACAATAGAGCAACAGGTAGAGACTTAGACTAAGACTAAAATAGAGCAACAAATAGAGAGACAAGCAGAGCAATAGGCTCCGGAATAGGAACAGGTTCACATGGAAATAGTGCCACCAACAATAGGAGAAGATCAAAAACCATTGCTTAAAGAAATGGAAACATAGACTGACCTACCAGAGGTCACTGCAAGCTTGGTTACTTCATCCACTGGCGGAATTCAGAATGTTGGTTCCTCCTTAGCAGGCTACAAATCAACTAATGTAACTAAAGTACTTTTGGACTCCATCAAAAAGATAACAGATTGTACTTCACAAGCTTATAAAGCTATAGATGACACAATACCAATTTTGAAGGTAATAGCTCCTAACTATAACATAGACAATAAGGATTCTTTAAAACAACTTGATACTTTGTGTAAATACATCATTGAGAACACAGTGACTATTGAGCAAATAAAGGAAGAGACATTGAAGAATAAGGTAGAAATTGAAAAGCAAAAATTCTTTGAAGATTAGATAAAGAAGTGTACTAGGGAATTTGACACACTTCTACTGGAACTATGCAACTTATTAAAGGAATTTAAAAATCTGTACAAAGATACTTGCAAGACAAACTTTTTGACAGTAGACATAGATAAGAAAATGAGCAAGGTACAAGATGAAATCAATAAACTTGCAGACAATTTTGTTAACTCACCTAATACACTATCAGTTTTTGAGCAAATGATAACAAGTTTTGAGGAAGAATTACTTAAGTTAGAAAGAGAAAAGGAGAGAATAGTAAATAAGGCAAAGCATTTGAGACTAAGACTGAGTCCAAGATTGGACTATCTAGCATCATTACGGAAGGAAATATCTGAGGTACTAGTATAGGGACAGAGAACACTGGCAGAGCATATGTAGCACCTCACTGGTACAGTTAAAAGAACAAAGACAACAATAAAGGATAGCAAGAAGTTTATGGAAAGTATAAACTTAATTTTGGCAGATCTTTTTCAAATTGTAACTACCCAGCTACAAGGTTGAGTGAGACTACAACTCTACTAACATCTTGGCAACCTTTGTCATTGATGCCAAAGGGGGAGTAGTAGTATGAGAAAATAACTAGCAGAAGACTTATCTGCTCAGGGGGAGCTCTTATATTTTTTATAACATTTTTGGATTATAGTTTTGGATACACTTTTGAATTTTCTCATGAGTGTTGCCATCAATGCCAAAGGGGGAGATTGTTGGCATATGCACACTCCAATGAGACATTGTAAGTGATTGAAGGTTTTGTCATTGATGGCAACCTTACAATCCTATGGCACCAGCAAGGCATTACACTATACCGGCACTAACAAGATCAGACTCTACACCGACACTCAGACCATCGGCACCGATAGAGAAAGGAAGCATACCGGCACAGAGGGCGACATGATTTTTGTTTATTATTGTAAAATCTTTGTAAGCTAACTTGGCATCATTGTAAAATAACTCTTATATAAGAGAGATCATTGTAGAGCATTTGTAAGTAAGATAGAAGATCATATTTAGGCAAAATAAGGTAGACCTATTATGCGAATTATAGGTTAAGGGTTTATGTAAGAAGCAGAGCAGAAACTGGTACTGGATTTGGTATTATACATGCTATTCTGAAGTAGTACAAGATACTAGATTTGTATAATCCATCATTGTAAGTTAGTGAGACTTCCCATTGAGTAGTGAGCTCTAGGCAGTAAGCCTTCCTACATGTGTAGGCCCCTCTTGTAGCAGTAATATTCACTTATTGGCCAGTAAGTGAATATTGTGGGTCACAAATCCCAATGAGGTTTTTCCCACATTGGGTTTCCTCGTTAAATCATTGTGTTATGGTGTGTTTTTTATGTGGTTGCTTTTAATTCTATTTATTGCATTATTTCTTGCATACCGGTACATTGTTATAATAAGTTCTACATGTTTTAAGTTAAGAAATTCAATTCACTGATTAGATACTGATTCAATCCCCCCTCTCAGTATCTGTGGGAATCCTAATAGTAATATGGTGTCCTAAGGCATCATAGGACACCATATGAGCCCTTAGGACACCATACAACCCATAATGACACCATATTGTGTCCTAAGAAGTCATATTGTGTCCTAAGGGGTCATAGGATACCATATGACCCCTTACGACACCATACAACCCATAACAACACCAAATTGTATCCTAAGGGGTCATATGGTGTGCTAAGGGGTCATAGGACACTAGATGAACCCTTAGGACACCATTTGATCCCTTAGAACACCATTTACTATTGTTATGGGTCATATGGTGTCCTAAGGGGTCATATGGTGTCCTAACGGGTCATATAGTGTCCTATGACCCCTTAGGACACCATATAACCCCTTACATGTCATTAGGGTTCACATTGTTTCCTAAGGGGTCATATGGTGTCCTATGACCCCTTAGGACACCATATGGTGTCATTATGGGTCGTATGGTGTCCTAAGGGGTCATATGGTGTCTTAAGGGGTCATAACACACCATATGGCTTGTTAAGACACAATATGATCCATAACGACACCTAAGGGGTCATATGGTGTCCTATGGCCCCATAGGACACCATACGACCCTTTAGGACACCATTCAACCCATAGAAACACCATATTGTGTCCTAAGGGGTCATAGGACACCATATGACCCCTTAGGATACCATATGACCCATAACGACACCATATTGTATTGTAAGGGGTCATAGAATACCATATGACCCCTTACGACACCATATTGTGTCGTAAGGGGTCATAGGCTGTTACATGTTGTTAGGGTTCACATTGTGTCCTAAGGCCCTTAGGATGCCATATGACCCGTTAGGACACCATATGGTGTCATTATGGGTCATATGGTGTCCTAAGGGGTCATATGGTGTCTTAAGGGGTCATAACACACCACATGACCCGTTAAGACACAATATGATATCTACTAACACCTAAGGGGTCATATGGTGTCCTATGGCCCCATAGGATACCATGTGACCCCTTAGGACACCATACGACCCATAATGACACCATATTGTTTCCTAAGGGGTCATAAAACACCATATGACCCCTTAAGACACCATACAACCCATAAAGACACCATATTGTGTCCTAAGGGGTCATATGGTGTCCTAAGGGGTCATAGGATACCATACGACCCCTTACGACACCATACGACCCATAACAACACCATATTGTGTCCTAAGGGGTCATATGGTGTCCTAAGGGGTCATAGGACACCATATGACCCCTTAGGACACCATACAACCCATAAAGACACCATATTGTGTCCTAAGGGGTCATATGGTGTCCTAAGGGGTCATAGGATACCATATGACCCCTTACGACACCATACAACCCATAATGACACCATATTGTGTCCTAAGGGGTCATATGGTGTCCTAAGGGGTCATAGGACACCATATGAACCCTTAGAAAACCATACGACCCATAACGACCTCATATGGTTTAGCATATTGGGTTATAGGGTCTATGGTTATTGTATAGGGTCAAGGATTTAGCATATTCGGTCATACGATCTAGGGTATTTGTTATAGGTTTGAAATGGTTTAATTTTTATGGTTGTGGCTATCAGACCATAAGGTATAGAGTATAGATTATAGGGTATAGAGTAGAAATTTATCAAAGGTTAAAAAAATTCAATGGAAGTCATTTGGCGCTAGCCAAATGAGCTGCACTAAAAAATGGTTATATGGGACCCTTGACTCGTGATCCAAGCCCACATTCTCTCATTTTGTCTTCTTTCTATGCATGATCAAACAAAAAACCACTTTTTGCATGGTTATGACATTTTATGCAAGGTTATTTTATACATTCCATTAGCTCTCCACCACCTTTTTTTTCATTTGGCAATGTCAAAGAGGAAGAACGTAGTTTTTTTTTATCAAATTTGAATAATTGAGGTAATATTTTCTTGTTTCAGAATTCAAATACTTATTAAGTGTTATTTTGTTTAAATGTTAGAATAAAAGTGTGAGTCAAAATTGATTATAATCCTATTAGATTTACATTAGATTTAACAATGCATTTGAAGGAAGTTGCATAAGAAAATTATTTGTTTAGTGGTTTAAAACAAAATTTGCAATTTCATACATCCTTTTTAAGATCTTATGAAATAATTTAAAAAAGGAATACATGAAATAATTTCAATTTCATATATCCATTTTAACATATGCATAATTAGGATAGTCATAGATGCATTAGGAATGTCCTAACATAATTAGGACAGTCATAGATCCATTAGGACTGCCCCTTACGCCTCTTGAAATCTCTTTGTGAATTCACTTTATTCTCTTTTATGTGCATGTACATGTATAAATCATCATCATGCCGAGGAAATGACCAAAAAATGTAACACCAGAAGAGCATGAAGCTAAGAATGCAAAAAAAAGAGAAGGAATGAAGCATCTTCATGAAGAAAGGAAATTGAATACCACAAAAGAAGAGGTGCCAATTGAAAAGGAATAGTAAATATCCATCCAATCTAAGAGAGAGAAAAAATTGGCCACACAAAGGCAATGGATGCAAAACCTTCATGCAGTGAGACAATTGAATCCCGAGGTTGAGAACATGTCTACCACAATTCAAGTTGATGGCACCCCATCTCTTACATCTCAAGTTGAAGGCACACCATCTCTTATTAACAAACCGTTGGTGTCTACAACATCTCATATTGAATGCACTCCCTCTATGACATTTGACATTGCAATTACTTCACGACTGACATCAAGTATTGGAGCTACACCATCTAGTACACCTCAATTTCAAGGTATGTCATCATTTTCAACTCCGATTGAAGGTATGCCACCTATCCCTAATGTTGTTGACATTCCTAATCTTGAGGTAACTCAACGTTTGAGAACACCTCCTAGAGTTTTGCATAGAAATCCTAAGTATTTGATTGATATTGATGCTAATGTTTTAAAACCAATGGTTGACAAGATTCTGAAGTGCACTTGTCAAAGATGTTCTAACCAGATATGGAAAATATTTTTTGAGCCTTTAAATGAGACAAGAAGATGTCAAATATTTGTTGAAATGATGAGAAATCTGAAATTTAGGCCCATAATGAAGATTCTTGGACTAAGAACATCAATTGAATCAAGCGATAAATCTATTGTGAAGAATCTGATGAATGCATATGATACTGTTGGTTCTAACTCACGCACAAAAGATGGTAATGCCACATGATGTGTCATTACATCAACAATTGTAAGCACTTAAACTAAGAAAGCTCGCCTCCTTAGAAAGACAAGTAAACAATTGAAGATAAGTAGACAAACTCTAATGAGAGCTATGGGAAAGCAACAAAGAGTGGAGGATCCATATAACAATGAGTTATGGGCATTTTCTAGTAGATTACCACAAAAAGATAAAGCAATTGTTGAAGCCTTGAGATCCCTAATTCAATATTTTTGGAAGAATAACATAAGGGTCTCTCCAAATCAAAGAGATGTTGTAAGAAGGAGGATTGGTAGTAAAATCTGTGATCCACATCCGAAACATTTTTTGGATATGACTCAAACACAATTTTTTGCCAAGTTTCAATGTATGTATCCTCAAATTAAAATTAGTCCACCGATATCTTCAAGGGAATTCATATCTAGCATCTTATGTGAAAGAGTAGATGGTCAAGTATATTACAATAAGTGTTTCTTGGATGGCACATGTGTTGATTGTGGTGGATTGCGACATTTAAAAATTTGTCAACATATGGATATTGGACAAGGAATTGGTAATGAATTAGTAGAATTTGGAAAATACAAGATAGTGGCCTACATGCTAAAATATGGAAAAGAAGCAAAAAGGTGTGAATTGGTTAGTGAGAAGATACCAGTGTATTAGTTTATGGGCATCTTTCATGAGAATATAGTGTATGAGTATGCAAGACTAACAATCAAGCTCGTTGGTTGGACTCACAATTTAAGTTATGCAAGGACACATTTCCACTTCATACAATCGTTTCAATTGTCAACTTTGTAGAGAACTACACACTACAACCGCAAAACGAGGTGTAATCACAATATTACAACTCCACACAAGTTGCTATATTTGTGCATATAGCATTCATTCATGCACATGATAGTATGGAAGAGGATAGGAAGATATTGAGGGAGTATCATTTTTACATCAGTGATGATCGCTCACACTCTACAGAGTTTGTGCAAGGTTGTTTTCAGATATTCTACGATGATTTGGCTAGTCGAAGCATATCATTCCATCAACATATCATATGGTCAGATAATTGTGCATCGAAATTTAAGAACTCTCAGATGTTTTATTGGTTGAGTAGGATGCATAAGTTGACTACTATTCAACATATGTGGAATTTCTCTGAGGCTGGGCATGGAAAAGGGGAGCATGATGGTGCAAGAGCATGTATTAAAAGAGCTTTAGCACGAGAAGAGTTAAAGTACAAAGAGAATGTGTAGATGTATAAAAATGACTATATTCCTAAATGAATATTTAATATTCATTTTATTCTCATTCCTCTATTTTAGTTAAATCTAATTTAATTAAATCACCACATTCTTCTATTTAATTAAATAAATTATTCAATTTATTTATTTAAATTCACTTAAGCCCTTTATATCATTTAATTGAATAAATCATTTTATTTAATTAAACCCCTTCTCTCTACTTTTAATTAAATAGTTTACACCCAATTAAATAAATCTAATTTATTTAAATCTCCAACTTGCAACCAAATTAAAATAAAGAAATTTATTTTAATTAATCGTTTATCCTCCACCCACTTGTATTTTCCTACAAATGCAAGTTGCACAACTATTTTAAATAAAAATTATTTATTTAAAATCCTATTTATCCTCCACCCACTTGTATTTTCCTACAAATGCAAGTTGCACAACTATTTTAAATAAAAATTATTTATTTAAAATCCTATTTATCCTCACCCACTTGAAACCTTTAATGGTTTCCCTTAAAGTCTTCAAACTCAATGGCTTCCTTCTAGAGTCTTCTTAAGCCTTTAATAGTTTCCCTTAAAGTCTTCAAACTTAATGGCTTCTTTCTAGAGTCTTCTTAAGCCTTTAATGGTTTCCCTCAAAGTCTTCAAGCATTTAATGCTTTATCTTCCTTTTTCTCATGTAAATAAATTAAGATTTATTTAAATCCCAAATTCACATTCACATTTAAATGAATTAATATTTATCCAAATGCAAATTACACCATTTAATTGAAATAAATGATTTTATTTTAATTGAAAATCCCAAAATTCCTCCCACTTGCATTCTCCTACAAAATCCACTTGCATGCCTAAATCCCTTCTAGATTCTTCTAACTCCTTCTAATTAGCCTAATCCTATCCTAATCATTGTCACATCCCTAAGCAAAGGGAAGTCACTTCTCAAACCTTCAAAGTCTTTGAAAACCATTAAAGGCTTTAGGTCTTCAACAACTTAACCTTGAAAGTCTTCCAAACCATTCATGGTTAACTCAACCCTCTTGCATGGTTAGAGACTTTTTGACTAACTTAACCCTCATGTAACCCAAGTGTCTCATCAAGCCTTTAATTCTTTGACCATGGTTATTCCTTAATACCTTGCACAAGAGTTTATCCTTTGGGTAAAAGCTTTATCCATTGGATAAACCCTGATCTAATCCTAATCCTTACCTCTTAAGGTAACCATCATGTCCCCTCAAGCATTTAATGCTTCCTACCTCTCCTCTCAAATAGTCCTATGTTGACAATTGTCACCATTTCATTGGTGAAAATTGTAAACATGGATTGATAACTTTCAATCCTGACCCTTGATAACTCCTGCAATCTTGACCCTTCATTGCCCTATTTTCACTATAAATAGAGCTCTCCATCCCTCCATTTTATCATCCAAGCTTTTAGTATCTCATTTATGCTCAATTTTAGCTTGCATTTAGCCTCTCTTCGCAATAGGAATTAATCTAATATGCATTTTAGAGTATTTCTATTATCACTAGCTTAAATCATTAACTAGTATATCATGTTAGGATAGTATTGCTACTAACCTTGTCATCTTATAATCTAGTTTAATCCATTTTGTAGAAACATGCAAAAATAGGATGCATTCATGTTAGAATTAATCTAAAGCATCCCTCATTCTTGCATTAGTCATCCCTAAGTCACTTTGCTCAGTGATCTGAGAGCAAAGACATTGGCTTGAGGGACCTTGTGAGATAGAGAACTATGGAACCAACCTTGGGAAGTTGACCTATCCTTCATAGCTCCATAACTTTCACCAAGAAGTCCCATGTGTGTGTGTGGACAAGTCTTTTGGAATATTTTCATATATTGAGTTTCATCAACCCACTTTCCCCGCATACATTTCTGGCGCTCACCATGGGGCCCTACCCCACTAATCAAATTAGTTTTTAAATCTAACCACTTTTGCAGGTACGTAGGAAATAGGAATTGGCACATGGGGAGCATCCCTTAGCGCATCTGGTCAACATTATAGTGCATCTGGCTCACTGTTCAGCATGTGGGACTCATTCCTTAGTGCATATAGACTATCACTTAGCGTATTAACTTTATTAACATTTTCCTTTAGGTCTCGACATGGGAAAACAACAGAACAACGCATTCAAAAAAATAGTTCAGCTCATCAAGTCTGTCCGATAGCACATCCAGGTTGTTTTGTAGTGCGTAAAGTCCTTTCTGTAGTGCATCACAGACAAAAGGCAAAAATTAAAATTGTAACCGAGTTTAAAGTTAGACTTGTTGAATTCCACAAAAGCCCGTATTTTTCTAATTACTCTGGTGGGTATTTTTACAGGATTTCTGACATCTTATTGCAGGGAGGAGCTTAGTCTTATTTCTAGAACGATAAATAGTTTAAATTTTTACTAACTTGTTTAAGTTAGTTAGAATTTAAAGTCTTTTTAGTTCTTGTTAAATAAAATTGAACTCACCTTATTTGGGCTATAAAAAGAACCACAAAAACAATCTTTTTTTGCTTTTCTAGGAGAGAAATTTTCAATTGGGCTCTAAAAAGAACAAAACAATTTTTCCATTTTGCAGAGCAAAGGTGTTTTAAAAAAACTTCACCATCCTTTGGTGCATAAAAGGATCAATTTAAAAAAAATTCAAGGAAAAAGAACCACAATTTAATTTTTTTTTTCACAATTAAAGAGGGAAGACCTTCCCCTTTTGATCGATTTCTTTTGTTGACCAAACATTGAAGTTTTGCTTTGTTGACCAGGTTCTTTTCCTAGATTAGAAAATCATTGCTTTGAAGGAATAAAATAAACACCATGTTTTTGTGGAGCAGCATCTCCATATAGATTTTAGAAAATCACTGAATTGAAAGGATAAAAAGAACAACTTGATTGCCTTGTCTCGAAAGTAGAAGGTATATGCTCTCCCCTTAACTGGGTGATCAAAAAGCCAGACTACTCTTACGCTTTTAGTCATTTAAAGCATTTACATCCTTTAGCAGGCATGCCTTCCCGAGGGGTTGAAAAACTCTTAAAGCCATTTATGGCTAGTGTGAAGGGAATGACCTAAGTGGGAAACGACTTTGATGCCAAGTGTTCCAACCCACTATAATCAAAAGTGGAAAGTGACGAAAGTCCTTTTCAATAGTTGCATGCAGTGATTAGCCTTCCCCTAGTATCCTTGAGATACGTAAAGCCTTTGTTCTAAAGGTTGGGAAGCCTCCTGAGAGAGTTTATCACTGATGGCCTAACAAGAAGCTTGATTACGAACTTTAGAAATAGAAACCTTTAGCTGAGTTAGTAACCAGACATTTGTAATATCATAGTGCAAGGGTGGGGAAGAATCCACCCCCAAGATCGCTCACCATATATCTCCCATGATAACTACTCAATTGTGAAGTAATTCACTTTGAGTTAATTTCTGGCAAAAGGCCAAAAAATGGGTGCCCTCTAGGGGGTGACATGGCTATTTGAGCTGATGAAGTATCGAGACTAGTGGGCTATGGTATTACTTATGACCTTTGAATAAAGAGTCTTTTTGAAGTGTATTCATTGTAACCAAACCTGTTAAAACATTGGGGATTTGAACACATCCTCGCAGAATATATACTTATTGTTTAGATTAGGCAAAAATGGTTATGCATTTTGTGTTGTGTTTGCATTTGTTACTTCAGAAAATCATCCATCAGTATTGAAAACTTGAGGCAAAACACCAAAATCACAGAAAATAGTCATAACAGGGCAGTTTAGCGCGTAAGAGCAACATCTTAGCGCATATCAACCATTACTTAGCGCATCAAGTATTATAGTAGCGCTTCATCACAATTTGGAAACAATAGGAAACAAGGGACAAAACAGTGATAAATTTTGAAAATTTTGAAAATATTTTTGAAAACCTCCTTTCATCAGCTTCATTTTTCATCAAACCAGAATATCAAAACAAAGTGTTTAAAACTATTTCTAGAGAAAATTTCTAGTTAAACAAAAGTTGTCCAAACATCCAAAACTGGTCACATGATAAACATATCTATCTTATCAAAAAAGGGAAACATCGCCACAAGTGACAAATAGGTCCTTATCTCACGAATTTTATCCCAAACACTCTTGTTCAAAACTCCAAGTTGTCAAATCAAGTTTCCATATTGGGAAACTTTATCCATATCATTTGGTACACTTTGTCATGAGGGGGCATCTAAACCTTCACTTTGATAAAGTAAAACTTGAAGCCTTCAAAACAAGATAAACCGAATCCGAAAACAACTCAAAGGAAACCATTAAATCACTTATGCATGACTAATCCTCATATTCTGAGATGAAAGAATATTTATCGTAACACTCGGTTGAAGAAACAACAACCAAGTCCTTTGAAATTTGCCAAAAGAAATAAATTTTTATACATCAATCGTCAACTCTTCAAATCTCATCGAACATTTCTTCATCATGTATGACTCTATATTCAAAACAAATCCAACAAATTTGACAAAGAACCTTTGAAGACTAGATCATTCTGCTAGAAGTCTGCATTCAGTCAACAAATCAATCAAGGAGGAAAGATCAATCTTGCATTCTTTCCCGATGAGTGCATCACTTACAACATACCTCAATTCGAACTACCAACCCTTGAGCAACACATCGAAGAGGATTTTATCCCCTTTATCATAGAAAGTTTTTACTAGATGCCTATTACTTACTCTCAATGAAACAAACAAAGTGAAACAACACCAGAATCAACCATGAATCGAAGGTTATCTAATCCTTTTGAAGGTCCACATCTAGATGAACCTGAAATCACTGATGAACTCCTTCGAGAATGTCAGGAAAGTGCTTCCTTTCAAAAGCTTGTAGAATGACTCATGGAGACTGACAAAGAAAAATATCTACTCATGCTCACAAGTAAAGGAGTTAAACTTCCCGAAGACTTAGACACAAACATTTTCGGAATAGGATCTCGACATTATGAATATCAAGAATGACAAAGAGAAGAAGAAATTCAAGACCCCGAACAAAACACACCTGAACAAAATATCCCAGAACTGAATATACCCGAACAAAACATACTAGAGAAAAACATACCATTCAACACACCTTTTCAACTAAGAACCAATGCAAGGGGAGATTTCTTCCCTCGATAAAATAATGCACCTTTGGTTGCTCTTTCTTAGCAAATGCAAATGTTACAAAGACAAATGCAAGACATACAACAAGGAACAACGGTATGGTACTCATTAAATGAAATTTGCCCTTATCTGTTTGATAGATGATTGAACATGGTCCCTTTTCCTCCAAATTCAGACGTTCCAAATTTGACAAGTACAATGGGAAAACCGATCCCTGTGATCATGTGTGAGAATTCTGCACCATGAGTCTTGAATTCTCTCATGATGACACCTATCTGATGAGGTTATTCCCAAGAAGCTTGGGAGGACAAACAATGGAGTGGCTATCCAAAATCACACCTCCTGTCAGATCATTTGATGAACTAGTCAACAAATTCATAACACAGTATTCCTATAACATTCAACATGCTATCACCATGTTGGATGTCTGTAACACCAAATAGAAAAACAATGAAACATTCATGGTATTCCTTCAACGTTGGCATCGAATGGTTTCACGATATCCTCGTGATATTTCTAAAAAGGAGAAAATGGAAATTTTCATTGATAACTTGAATAGTGAGATGAGTTATAGACTCAAGCTCCAGTGCATACTGTCTTTCACTAAACTAATAGAAAATGACATTCAAGTAGAGGAAGCATGTGTCAAGAAAGGAACACTCAAATTCTTCAAAGAAGGAACAGGTTCATCAAATTACAATAACCAAAACAACAACAGCTTAGACAAATCCAGATTCTAGACTAGAAACAAAAAAATGGATACGAAGGAGGCAATGAACCACATGATCCAAAATCTAAACAACCCGTGCTTGCCTTATCAGAAAATCCTCAAGCTACAAAGAATCCCAAAGATGCTAACCCAGATACTAATGCTTACGCACCAAATACCAATCAAAGTCAACCCAATACCAACAACACCAATAACACCAACAATGCTCAAAACAATAACACAAATCGAGGGCCTAATAACAATTCACAAGGTAACACTAACAATTTTAAAAAACGCATCTACACACCATTGGGACAATCACTAGAGTCAACATTCATAGAATTCCTGGCAAACAAAATTATTTATTTACCCACAATCAACAACTATGAACCACAAGTCAAACCACCTTGGTGGAATGACTCGCATTTTTGTAATTTCCATCGCAACAAAGGCCATCAAACGAATGATTGCATGAGATTGAAAAAAATTGTTCAAGACATAATTGATAGAGGTGATTTAATAGTGGATGGTCTCAAGACAAATAGTGACCATGGAGCCTTTAAGAATCCTCTTCCAAACTACAACAAAGATGGAGCTTCAAGTTCAAACGATACCTGTGGGGCTCGTATCAATCATGTTTACAATAACACCATCAATCGTATATTAGCTGTAGACAATCATGTAAATGTCATCACAATCCAAGACCAACATAATCATGAATCTGTCAACGTAACAACTAGAGCTCAGAAATATGTCTTGAAGGGACATATGTCAACAACAAACACTATACCCAAAATTCAATATGATTTAGTCAACCAACTGCACAAAACTCCTGCTCAAATATCTATACTAGAGTTGCTAAAACTTTCACCGAAACACAAAGACATATTGGAACAAGCGCTATTGGAAACCAATGTACCTCAAGATCTGGATGCTGACAAATTCCAAGCCATGGTCGCTCATATGACAGGACCTCATAATATCACCTTTTCTGAGCAGGATAATATCTCATTAAACCATCCACATAACACTCCTCTCCATATTGAAGTCATCATCTATAAACATCGAGTAAAACAAGTATTGATAGATGTAGGAGCTGGGCTTAATATATGTACCTTAAAATTTGTCCGTGCATTAGGCTTCTTAGAGGAGTCTATTGATCCACACAAAAAGATTACTATAAAGGCATATGATGATGAAGAAAGATCATCTAAAGGAACCGTATTGTTGTTGATTCAGGTCAGACCAATACAGAAGGATACTATGTGTCAGGTATTAGACATAGACCTTACTTACAATATCTTATTAGGTTGACCCTGGATCCATGAAATACAAGCAATGCCTTCTACCTATCACCAATGTGTAAAATTTCCGTACAATTGGCAAGAAATTTCTATATCAGCTGATCACAATCCATTTCAACATTGCAATGCAATGGGGGTAGCCCAAGCCAGCCTGGTTCCGCATAATAGAGAAAAACAAAATTCTTTAGCACCAGATCTTCAATAGGACAAGTCTACATCACTGTCTCGAGATTTCAAGCAAACACTAAAAATCAAAGAGCATGGCATGGGAGAATACTCTTTAGAGCCCATGTGTTTCGCTAACTTACCAACATCACCTAAATCCCATGGATTACCTACAACATCAACACATCAAGCAATTCAGCCCATCACCAAGTTTGATGGCACATTCATCCAGCTGGGCACTTTGGAAAATGAATTAGAGGAAAAGGACATCCTTAGTTGGTTATACAAGGATGAAAAGAAAAATAATAGGGCAGCTACCATGGAAGTAGTCCTACCCATACACATGTATGGAAAAGGTTACTTAATAATGCAACAAATGGGATATAATGGCAAAGGACCTATCAAAAAATGTAAAGAAGGCGTCATCAAACCAATAGATCCTCATTCACAGTTCAATAGAGACAAAACATGATTGGGTTTTGAACTCACTTTGCCACCAAGGACACAACACAAATATCAAAAACCTCAGTGGAAAACAAAGAAGAAGTACAAAGAAGAATCCTGGTAGGAGGCATTATATGAGTCAGTAGAGAAAATACGTTAGGAACGTGAACACCAAGAAAAGAAACAAACTCAAACGAAACCCATCATTCCAAAGAAGGCAACATCTACAGAAGTACATTATGTTCAAAAGCCAATATCCAACAAAGCAGAATCAAACCCTGATAGCATTATTCCTCCTCTAGAAGGGACCATATATGAACAAATATAGAGAGTGGAGGCAGGATCTGACACTTAATCTGAGAAAACTATAAAACTTGTATCAATCATCAAAGACCTATTCTCACCCTACAACATACCAGTTCACAGCTCTGATAGAATGTGGGATACTACCTCTGAAATTGATTCCAATGAATATGAATGGGGTAGTTGTTCTAATGCTACTGAGGATATTTGTGCAAAAGAAAGCCATACACCCATGTCTCAAGAAGCACACAACACAGAAGATAGACTACTTGAATTTGGTCCACAAAATTTCTATGACGCCAAGGAAAACGAGCAACACCATTATGAACAAGTCTATATGGAAGATGATACCATCGAAGACCTCGACAGAATCCTTAATTTCTTCAACATCCAGTCCAATCACGAAAATACCTCCATCATGACACTTACAACAATAGAGCTTGATCCGCCAAACGATTCCTTGCCGCTTGTCTTTCCTGACCTAATTGACTGGGATGAACCCGAAATACATGATATACCAATTTTCCCAAATGATGAATCTATTATCCACTACCTATGTACCATTAATCCAGAAATAGGCTCTACCAATGAACAAAGTGACAATGTCTGCAACCAAGGGAGTGCCAAGTCTCTCAGTTGCAAAAATGAACCAAATAAAGAATCTATTGCCGAAAACCAGTCAATGGCAGCTATAGATCACAAAAAAGTAAAAATAAAGGATGTATCTGAGGGTGAAAAACTTTTTAAGGTACCTAAAGATGGGAAAATTGACACTCTTTCTGAACATTTTCATGAGCAATCACCCATATTGATTGATCCCACTCAATCAATCAACATTGGTACTATAGAAGTAGCCAAAAACATACACCTAGTAGAATCTCTAACAGGGGAAGAAAAATCAGCATTTGTCAATTTTTTTAAAGAAAAGCAAATCAACTTTGCTTGGTCATATGCAGATATGCCCAGAATTGATCCACACTTAATCATGCATCACTTGTCCATTACTCCAGGAGTTAAGCCTGTTAAGAAAAAACTGTGGAAGATGAATCCCCATGTGGCACTCATGGTCAAAGCTGAACTAAAGAAACTATTAGATGTCAAATTCATTTGACCTATCAACTATGCAGAATGGATTTCCAACATTGTTCCAGTATCAAAAATAGATGGTAGCATCAAAATATGCACTAACTTCAGAGATGTCAACAAAGCCTGTCCAAAGGATGACTTTCCTTTGCCCAGTATCGACATAATTGTAGACCTCACAACAGGCCATGCAATGTTATCACTAATGGGTGGTTTTTCAGGCTATAATCAAATCAAAATAGCCCTAGAAGATCAAGACAAAACAACATTTACCTGTCCTTGGGGAATGTACTGTTGGAATGTTATGCCTTTTGGCTTAAAGAATGCAGGAGCTACTTATCAACGAACAATGACAACAATCTTTCATGACATGATGCATACCTTTATGGAAGACTATGTGGATGATTTACTAGCTAAATCCTTCACCAGAGTAGAACATCTAAGCATCTTAGAAAAGATTTTTGATCGATTCGAAAAATTCCAAGTTAGACTCAACCCTAAGAAGTGTGTCTTCGAGGTTACATCAGGCAAGTTACTAGGCTACATAGTCTCAGCTAAAGGTATTGAAGTAGATCCAGCAAAGGTACAAGCCATTATGGAGTTGCCACCACCAAAGAATATCAGTCAACTTAGATCTCTACAAGGATGACTTCAATCAATCAGGTGATACATTGCTCAACTAGTAGATAAAAGTCTCCCATTTAACCATTTGTTACATAAAAATGTACCATTCAGATGGGAAGCCAAATGTGTAGAATCCTTTTATTAAATCAAACAGTATCTGATGAATCCACCAGTTCTAGTACCACCAATAGCGAGAAAGCCACTCATTTTATACATTTCAATAACAGATATATCACTGGGGGCACTATTGGCCCAAGAAGATCAACAAGGAAAAGAATAAGCTATATACTACATCAACAGGACTTTGAATGGCTATGAACTCAACTATACATTCATTCAGAAGGCTTGCCTAACAGTAGTCTTCACTTCTAAAAAATTTTGACATTATATGCTAACACACACAATTAAGCTAGTGGCAAAAATTGATCCTCTCAAATATCTACTCAACAAGGCAGCTCTTACAAGAAGATTGGATAAATGGGTCATGATTCTCAGTGAATTTGATATCCATTACACAGAACGAAGAGCTATCAAAGGACAAGCAATTGTAGATCAGTTGGTTGAAGCACCGCTACCAGGAAAACAAACTATGGAGATTGAATTTCCAGACAGGGACGTTCTTGCCATTTCTACCAAACAATGGACCCTATACTTTGACGGATCCTACACATAACATGGTTCAGGTGCTGGCATTCTATTCATCACTCTTGAAGGACACACTATACCAAGATCATATAGGCTTATATTCCCATGCACAAATAATGTGGCTAAATATGAGGCATTGGTTATAGGCATCAAAATGGCCGTAGAATGGAAAATCACAGAGTTAAAGGTCTACAGAGACTCAGAACTAGTTGTCAATAAAATCAACAACGACTATCAGACAAAGTATGACAAGCTGCTACCCTATAAGCGAATGGTGGATGACTTCAAGCAATATTTTGTACACATCACCTTCGATAAAATACCAAGGTTGAACAACAAAGTAGCCAATGCAATGGCTACTATTGCTTCATTACTACAAATTCCAGAGCAACAAAGTTGTTATAAGTTTTTGGTAGAGCAACTATTCTCCCCTGCCTATGACCACTCTGAATCTCATGTTATCTATGCCTTGACTGGTTTAGATTCTCCATTATATGGACTGATATATGACTACCTTAAGAACAATATCTTACCCATTGACCTATCCAGAAACCAAAAACGTAACTTTATTTGACAAGCCGCCCATTATACCCTCACTACTGATACTTTATATCATCGAGGTCTAGATGGTACTCTTCTTCGTTGCCTTGATCGTAATGAATTTGACTCCACTTTACATGAGCTTCATGAAGGTATTTGTGGCACACATTCAAGTGGTACTACTCTTGCTAAAAAGCTTCTGAGAATGGGATATTACTAGCTGACAATGGAAAAAGACTCTTATCACTTTGCAAAAAAGTGTCCTAAATGCCAGATCCATGGTAATCTGATACATGCACCAGCACAGGAACTACAACCATTCACGACATCCTGGCCCTTTTGTCAGTGGGGACTAGACTTGGTCGGCAAAATTCATCCTTCATCTTCAAATGGACACAAGTTCATTATAACTGCAACAAAATACTTTACCAAGTGGATAGAAGTAGTCCCCATGACCACAATGACTGGGAAACAAATTGCCTCTTTTATCCTAAATTATCTACACCAAGATGTCCGAGAACTGATAATGGACGGCCTTTCAAAAACTAAGATGTTTGAGAACTATGTGAAAAATTCAAAATACAACATCATTTCTCTACACCTTACTACCCACAGGGGAATGGTCAAGCAGATGCATCCAACAAGACAATATTGAAAATCCTAAAGAAAATAGTGAATGATGTAGGCAAAGATTGGCACGTACAACTCAATCCAACACTTTGGGCATACAGAACTAGCATCTTCACACCTATAGGAGCGACACCATACTCATTGGTATATGGATCAGAAGCTATTTTACCCCTGGAGGTAGAAATTCCATCTCTCAGAGTCTCTCTAAAAGGCTTAATCTCGAATGAAGAGTATCGAGTTAACTGACTGCAAGAACTTGAATTGCTGGATGAAAGACGCCAACATGCCTACACTCATCTCAAAGCATATCAGCAACGCATGTGCAAAGGCTACAACCACAAGGTCATTCCTAGAAATTTTAAAGTTGGTGACCTAGTACTCAAGGAAAATCCTAGAAATCAGCAAGATCGAGAAAAGAAAGGGAAATTTGAACCTAACTGGTTAGGTCCCTATGTCATCATATCAGTCTATGGATCAGGTGCTTATCAGCTAACAACTTTAGAAGGAGATGTGCTCGATGAACCAACTAACAACATCCATCTGAAGAAGTACTACACTTGAGTAGTCTAATGCACGGAAAAAGTCAATTTTTTTTTTTTTAAATCAAGAAAAAGAAAATAAAAAGGGACAATAAAAACAATTGGTGAAAACCTGGCAAACAGGTGCTATTGTGAGAGGACAGCTCCTCTATCTATCTTTATTCTTGAGCTTGTTATATAGCCATAAATCCAACTAATAATGGCCATTTCCCAACACCTTTATCAAATTAAGCATTATCCAGGACATACTTAGCGTAGTCACTATCCTGGCCTATCCACAAATCATTTCATCATATCCCACCATGGCTTGGTCATCACTGTACATATCCATGTTAGGCAATAAATCTAGCCAGGGGCAACATTGATCTACATCCTATCCTATAAATAAATCAAGAACTTGCAGTGAACCAAGAGAATCATGTTAAGACAAACATTCAACAAAACACGAAGAGAACCAAACATGGATACACTTAACGGATTCATAACACATGAGGGATGATTTTCTGAAGTATCAAATGTTGCATCTTGTATAAAGTTTTTACTATTTTGGTACTTAACTCTTTTTGAACTATTGGATCCTCTATATTTTCGCAACGATGCATCGAGCTAGAGAAAGTCATGGAGCCTCCAACATTTTCTTAGTTTTTTGTTTGTGAGGTGATCATTTGTACTATGCAAATACTTGTCTCAAGATGTGATTCAAAGCATATCACTGAAGACATGAATCCACTTTGCACATACAAATGGTTTAATCTTGTATGTTTACATGCAATCGGCACTCAGGTCATCCTGGTTCAATTATACCTTGATGCTTGTGCCATCTTGCAAAATCAAAAACCATGTAAATTTTTCTCAAGTCATTATGGTTCAATTATACCATTATGCTTGTATAAATTTTCAACATATCCCACACAAATCAATTCTCAATGATGATACCTACAAAGAAGGCAAAAACATGTGACTATATAGGGATGACAAATGCAAAATGAGGATGCTCAAATTAGTTGCATATCATTTTACAATTAGATGCATATCATTTTACAATTAGTTGCATATCATTTAACAATTAGTTGCGCACAACATATCATTATCATACATCTCATAGCATATCATTATCATACATCTCATTTTCACGATACATCTCATAGCATATTATTATTATCATACATCTCATTTTCAAGATACATCTCACATCAAATCATATTATACAAGATACATCTCATATATCAAATCACATGCATCTATCTAAGCATTGCATCATCATCATAGAAGCAACAAAATCATATAGAAAGCATCATCCATAACACATCACATAAGGATCAAAGAAAATGGTGTCATATATATATCTCAAAAATGTTCAATGTGCAAAATATGTTATGTTTGTGCCAAAAACAACAAAATGATCAAAATAAAATAGAGAAAACATCTCTCAAGTATGACTATCTCCTGAGGGTGATGGTCTCGCAGCAGATATCCCACCACCAGGATCCTCAGGTGGATCCTGACGAGCAGGCCCTATCACACCTCGACTCTTTGTCCTCGACCTAGTCTCCCTAGATTGACTGGATCTCAAAGCTGTGAAACTCAGAACTCAACGCTCCCTGGGAACCACATCCTCATAATGCCTCTGGTAATACTCCACCTCTTTGGCTCTCAAAGCCAACTCCCTCGGGGTGTCTCTCATCGAGCCACTTGCCACCACTCTCTCCAAAGTCTGTGCTTGAGCCACACCTCTCAATGATATCCCTGTCAACCTATGTCAATCGTGGTATCAATGACCATGGTCTCAGAAATCACTCTCACGACTAAACAACTCCAAGTCACTCCTGTAAAAAACAAAACAAGTCAAATATCAGTTTCTTCATCCAATCAATTCATATCGCAAATCAAATTCATATCAACTTGAAACAATGAAAATCTAATCAAGTTCCACATCATATCCAATTAATTTCCTTATCACATCATATAAACTTGTAAAACAACTCAAGTTTCACATTCATATCAGCTTGTAAAACAACTCAAGTTCCACAACCATATCAACTTGTAAAACAACTCAAGTTCCACAATGATATCAGCTTATAAAACAACTCAAGTTCCACATATATATATATATATATATATATCAACTTGAAACATTGCAAATCAAATCAAATTATCTATCCAAAAACCATATCGGAACTCATATTGGACAACTTATCAAAACAATGACAGTAGACACACAGATTGCCACTTCACACTTATCCCCGAAAAACTGGCAAAAACCTACCTATTTTTTCTTCATCCAAAATCCCACTCACCACTGTGCTATCCTAATCTACCCGGATGCTACCATATTTCATTAAACTCTACGCACTACGCAACCAATCGTATGCGCTACGGTTTAACCTAGATGCACTAAACCATTAAATTCGTGTGGAAAAATTCCAAAACATGATCAAAAATGACAAAACAAAAATCGAAAAGGGGTGAAAAATGATGACTTACCGGTGGTCCATATGTGGCAAGCCTCTGATACCTTCGAACGTGCTCGAATCGATGAGACGCAAACAGAATCGACATTTTGTCTTTTCTCCAAGTGTCACTTTCTCCAAAGTTAGCAAGCACAAATGAGACAAAATAACTCACTTTTTCCCTTTTATAGGGTAAATGAAAATTAGGGTTGTGTGGATGAACATGTAAATTGTTCATGGTCTCATATCAAACCCTTGCAAGCATCATTATCAGGAGATGAATCAATTTCTCACATTCAACATAGACTCAAATTTTCAAAATTTTGATTCATCTCCTGAGGGTGCATTATCAACATCATTTATCAAAATCTGGGGCATGACATGAACATCTCAATAAGACATCACACTGATCATAACCAAATCATGATGACACATCATTTTCTTTGAATCAACATGTGCACACACGTCATTTCAAAGAGGGGCAAAATGTAGACGTATAAAAATGACCATATTCCTAAATGAATATTTAATATTCATTTTATTCTCATTCCTCTATTTTAGTTAAATCTAATTTAATTAAATCACCACATTCTTCTATTTAATTAAATAAATTATTCAATGTATTTATTTAAATTCACTTAAGCCCTTTATATCATTTAATTGAATAAATCATTTTATTTAATTAAACCCCTTCTCTCTACTTTTAATTAAATATTTTACCCCAATTAAATAAGTCTAATTTTTTTAAATCTCCAACATTCAACCAAATTAAAATAAAGCAATTTATTTTAATTAATCCTTTATCCTCCACCCACTTGTATTTTCGTACAAATGCAAGTTGCACAACTATTTTAAATAAAAATTATTTATTTAAAATCCTATTTATCCTCCACCCACTTGTATTTTCCTACAAATGCAAGTTGCACAACTATTTTAAATAAAAATTATTTATTTAAAATCCTATTTATCCTCACCCACTTGAAACCTTTAATGGTTTCCCTTAAAGTCTTCAAACTTAATGGCTTCCTTTTAGAGTCTTCTTAAGCCTTTAATGGTTTCCCTTAAAGTCTTCAAACTTAAAGTCTTCAAATTTAAAGTCTTCAAACTTAATGACTTCTTTCTAGAGTCTTCTTAAGCCTTTAATGGTTTCCCTCAAAGTCTTCAAGCATTTAATGCTTTATCTTCCTTTTTCTCATGTGAATAAATTAAGATTTATTTAAATCCAAAATTCACATTCACATTTAAATAAATTAATATTTATCCAAATGCAAATTACACCATTTAATTGAAATAAATGATTTTATTTTAATTGAAAATCCCAAAATTCCTCCCACTTGCATGCCTAAATCCCTTCTAGATTCTTCTAACTCCTTCTAATTAGCCTAATCCTATCCTAATCATTGTCACATCCCTAAGCAAAGGGAAGTCACTTCTCAAACCTTCAAAGTCTTTGAAAACCATTAAAGGCTTTAGGTCTTCAACAACTTAACCTTGAAAGTCTTCCAAACCATTCATGGTTAACTCAACCCTCTTGCATGGTTAGAGACTTTTTGACTAACTTAATCCTCATGTAACCCAAGGGTCTCATCAAGCCTTTAATGCTATGACCATGGTTATTCCTTAATCCCTTGCACAAGAGTTTATCCTTTGGGTAAAAGCTTTATCCATTGGATAAACCTTAATCTAATCCTAATCCTTACCTCTTAAGGTAACCATCATGTCTCCTCAAGCATTTAATGCTTCCTACCTCTCCTCTCAAACAGTCTTATGTTGACAATTGTCACCATTTCATTGGTGAAAATTGTAAACATGGATTGATAACTTTCAATCCTGACTCTTGATAACTCCTCCAATCTTGACCCTCCATTGACCTATTTTCACTATAAATAGAGCTCTCCATCCCTCCATTTTATCATCCAAGCTTTTAGTATCTCATTTATGCTCAATTTTAGCTTGCATTTAGCCTCTCTTTGCAATAGGAATTAATCTAATATGCATTTTAGAGTATTTCTATTATCATTAGCTTAAATCATTAACTAGTGTATCATGTTAGGATAGTATTGCTATTAACCTTGTCATCTTATAATCTAGTTTAATCCATTTTGTAGAAACATGCATAAATAGGATGCATTCATGTTAGAATTAATCTAAAGCATCCCTCATTCTTGCATTAGTCATCCCTAAGTCACTTTGCTCAGTGATCTGAGAGCAAAGACATTGGCTTGAGGGACCTTGTGAGATAGAGAACCATGGAACCAACCTTGGGAAGTTGAGCTATCCTTCATAGCTCCATAACTTGCACCAAGAAGTCCCATGTGTGTGTGTGGACAAGTCTTTTGGAATATTTTCATATATTGAGTTTCATCAACCCACTTTCCCCGCATACAGAATGAAAACTCAAAAGATGAAAAATCAATTGTTCAGTGGTGCAATGGTACAATTGGTCTAGGTAATCAAGGTAAGTCTTTAGTTCCTAGATTTTTTTGGTTGGTAGTCGATACTAACATTGCAAAATTAGAAGATTGTTGTACATTGACAGGATCAAATGAGCTAGACTCTTTCAAAATCCCTAATGCAGGTTCATGGACTATCCATATGCGTCAGATGGCATGTTATTGTTCTTCATGTAGATATGGTTCCTATAATGAGTGTGAGTCAAAGGAGTGGGTGGACGAATGGTGTATGAGGCCTCTAATCTCACTTGACACATATCGACCTCCGATTGCACTACAACTAACACAGATGGAAGCATCTGTTGACTTTGACCATGTGTCAGATTTAGTCCAACTATATAAATTATCTTCATGCAATTTTTTGTACTTTAATATTTTACCTTAGTTGTTTGCTAAATTCTTGTCACTTTATCATTGCAGGGCATGTTTATGTAGTAATTGCAGTTGAAGACAATAAAGAAGGAACATATTATTACCTGTGTCGTTGTGTGGACACAAAAAATAAATTGGATGGTCATGTGGTAGATGGAGAAAATATTGAGTACCCCACAGGATCAGCAGTTGTTACTGGTACATGGCTTCGAAGGTACCCAGTGAAGAAGTCTAACTTGCAGTTGTTCGAGGACTTCGAGACACATAGAAAGATTCTTCATTATTCTAACCTTGTTGTAGCTTAAAATGTTCATTTGATCAGATATGGGGGTAGACCACTAAACAAGAACCTATGGAAGGTTCATGAGTTTGACCATAAGGCCATACTAGACATGATAAAGAGTAGAGAAAATCCAGATGGTTCATTGGATTAAATGTAAATGTAAAAAATGGTAATATCAATCTTATTTGGATATATGTACATGACTTGTATTTTTTACTACTCGAGGCATTGTAATATAAAAAATTGTGTTTTTTTCTTGTTTTGTGTGATTTTATGTAAACAATGTCATTTTGGACCATTAGAGATCACATGTGATCATTTCGTGAAGTTTGAGGCTAAAATGGTAAAAGATGTAAAAATTGTTCATTTGTTGTTAATCACTCAAAGTGTGAAAAATTATCAAAATTTGGCATCTTTTTTCTTGATGTTAGTGACATGTAAGAATGATTGATCTGATCTTTTGGGATTGTGTTATGGCACTCTAAAAAATCCTCTCTCGGTTTAGGTAGACAAGGATCCAATTGCTCATGGCGACACTTTCTCGATTGCGACAAAAAGCATCAGATGGGTTCAATGAAAAGTTGCACAATGCCCTATCTTTCAATCCACTCATCACGGCATGAAACCATCAATTTGTATGCATCAGGGTGGCCAGGTTTACACTAGGAATGCCTTATTTTTTCTCTTCAACTCGCCCAATCATTGCGGGTCACACCCTGGCAGCGAAATTGTCCAAGTGCTCAAGTTGCTCAAAGTTGTCAATATTCGGCATCATGTTTCTCAGTGCCCGTTAATCATAAGAATGATCCATCTGATCCTACGGAGTTGTGTTATGGCACTCTAAAAAATCCTCTCTCAGTTTTGGTAGACTCAGATCCAGTTGCTCATGGCGACACTTTCTCGATTGTGACAAAAAGCATTAAATGGGTTCAATGAAAAATTGCACAATGCCCCATCTTTCAATCCGCTCATTGTGGCATTGAACTATCAGCTCATATGCGTTGGGGTGGTTGAGTTTACACTAAGAATGCCTTCTTTTTTCTCTCCAACTCTCCCAATTGTTGTAGGCCACACCCTGGCAGCGAAATCGTGTAAGTGCTCAAGTTGCTCAAAGTTGTCAATATTCGACATCACGTTTCTCGGCACCCATTAATCATAAGAAAAAGCCATTTGATCCTATGAGGTCATGTTATGGCACTCTAAAAAATCCTCTCTCAGTTTTGGTAGACTTGAATCTAGTTGCTCATGGTGACACTTTCTCGATTGCGACAAAAAGCATCAAATGGGTTCACTAAAAAGTTGCACAATGCCCCATCTTTTAATCCGCTCATCGTGGCACTGAACTGTTAGCTCATACATGTTGGGGTGGCTGGTTTTACATTAGGAATTCCTTCTTTTTACTCTCCAACTTTCCCGATTGTTGCGGGCCACACCCTAGCAGCGAAATCGCCTAAGTGCTCAAGTTGCTCAAAGTTGTCAATATTCGGCATCGCGTTTATCGGTCCCTATTAATCATAAGAGAAAATCATCTGATCCTATGGGGTTGTGTTATGTCACTCTAAAAATGCCTCTCTTGGTTTTGGTAGACTTGGATCCAGTTGCTTGTGGCGACACTTTCTCGGTTGCAACAAAAAGCGTCAGATGGGTTCAATGAAAAGTTGCACAATGCCCCATCTTTCAATCTACTTGTCGTAGCACCAAACTATCAGCTCATACAAATTAGGGTGGTTGGGTTTACACTAGGAATTCCTTCTTTTTTCTCTCCAACTTGCCCAATCGTTGAGGACCACACCCTTGCAGCGAGATTGCCTAAGTGCTCAAGTTGCTCAAAGTTGTCAGTATTCGGCATCACATTTCTCGGTGCCTGTTAATCATAAGAAAAAGCCATATGAACTTATGGGGTCATGTTATGGCACTCTAAAAAATCCTCTCTCAGTTTTGGTAGACTTGGATCCAGTTGCTCGCAGTGACACTTTCTTGGTTGCGACAAAAAGCATCAGATTAGTTCAATGAAAAGTTGCACAATGCCCCATCTTTCAATCCACTCTTCACGACATTGAGCCACCAGCTCATACGCATTGGAGTGGCTGGGTTTACACTAGGAATTCCTTCTTTTTTCTCTCCAACTCGCCCGATCATTGCAGGCCACACCCTGGCAGCAAAATCGCCTAAGTGCTCAAGTTGCTCAAAGTTGTCAATATTCGACATCTTGTTTCTCAGCGCTCATTAATCATAAGAATGAGTCGTCTGATCCTACGAGGTCGTGTTATAGCACTCTAAAAATCCCTCTCTCAGTTTTGGTAGATTTGGATCCAATTGCTCATGGTGACACTTTCTTGGTTGCGACAAAAAGCGTCAGATGAGTTCAATGAAAAGTTGCACAATGCCCCATCTTTCAATCTGCTCATCATGACACCGAACCCTCAGCTTGTACACATGGAGTGGCTGGGTTTACACTACAAATGCCTTCTTTTTTCTCTCCAACTCGCCCGATCATTATAGGCCACACCCTGGCAGCGAAATCGCCTAAGTGCTCAAGTTGCTCAAAGTTGTCAATATTCGGCATCACATTTCTCGGTGCTCATTAATCATAATAATGAGCCATCTAATCCTATGGGGTCATGTTATGGCACTCTAAAAAATCCTCTCTCAGTTTCAATATATTTGGATCCAATTGCTCGTGGCGACACTTTCTTGGTTGCAACAAAAAGCATCAGATGAGTTCAATGAAAAGTTGCACAATGCCCCATCTTTCAATCCACTCATCGCGGCACCAAACCGTCAGCTCGTACACATTGAGGTGGCCGGGTTTATGCTAGGAATGCCTTCATTTTTCTCTCCAACTCGCCTGATCGTTGCAGGCCACACCCTAGTAGCGAAATCATCTAAGTGCATGCATTAGATGAATATAAGTTTATGGGCTATGCAATTTTTTTAGAATGGGTATTTGTACAATGGTGTCCTACATTGTCTAATTTTGGTTATTTACATGTTTCCTTTATATAGTCTTATTTCGACTATAACTATTGAATTTGTGTTGATCTCCATAATTTTGTGTCTTGAATTACAAACACATATTTAGGTTCAAAGCTTAAGTAACAATAAAATTTGTGCAATTATTCATTTAATCATTTGTACTGCAATTATGGATAACCATGATAAATGATTTGCATTAACCAAAAAGCTATAAATCCATGCAACATTGTATACCATTAAAACTATCAAATATATCCAATACAAACAAATAGGCTTGCCAAAAGCCCTATGGACATAGAATTTCACGTATTCATAAAACAAAACATATGTTCAAAATTGCTATAAAGGCATACAAAGTGATATCCACTAAAGTCAAATAGGGGCTTGCCAAAATCCATATGGAAATAGAATGTCACATATTTGTAATACAAAACATATGTTCAAATTTTCCATATAGGCATACAACATGGTATCCAATAAAGTCAAATAGGAGCTTGCCAAAAGCTATATGGAGATAGAATGTCACATATTTGTAATACAAAACATTTGTTCAAAATTTCCATATAGGCATACAACATAGGACCCTATTCTATTCATTTCCCTCTAGGGGAAGGAAACGGATCATGAAATATCTTTGCCTATTGAGGGGATGGAGATGTATATGATGCAGGTTTTTTTTTAGTACGTCCACTCGACCTCCTCTCTAGACTTTTTTGTAACTCCACCTGATACAATGAAAAGAATGATGTTAGCATATACAAAAATTGAATTTTAGAATGACATATAATAGAATAGTCACTTACCGAATACAAATAAACATGATGTTCATCCACAATAGGTGCACATTCATGATATGGAGTGACAAGCCCCTCCTATAAGCATCGTAGTATAAATAAAACTAAATACAAGTGTCGTTAAAATTTTCAATAACATATTATTAAGATAACAAATGTAATGCTAAATTTACTAAATTTACAAATATATCTCATACTTCTGTTAAAGTCATTGAACTTACTACTGCTATAGCAACACCATGCTCCATTGATGCGCAGATAGCAGGAGGAGTCTCTAATGTCAACATCTGAAAATTAAACAAAGTATATTGATTAATTGCCTAAACTATCTATATTATTTAATAACATTAAAGATAAATTGTTTACCTGGGTGAAAGATTGTCAATGAAATACACCGTGAGGTGTTGATGTTGAAGCTCTAAGATCAAACTATTTGACATCCAAAATGAGTAATTAGAAAATCATTCACATAAGGTTCAACTATCTACATATAATAATTATATTTCTTCACTCATTGTATACCCGTGGAGTCGACGAAGTCGTGAAAAAGGGTGTTGCAGGAATGTTGCTAGTATTGTGAATACTCTGACCTTGATTTTTTATCATAATACTTTACTAATTTAGATATATTCTCAAATTTATATATAAGATTTAATAAAAAGAATGAAAGGAACTTGTAATGAAATTCACCTGGGTATCAATGTCAAATGTTTCATTTAGCAAGGATTCTATCATGACAATGTTCTCTGTAGCAAACTTCGCTCGTGCATGTGCATTCTCAGACTTATTAGGATCATAAGTGCAAAGAGAACCACAAGATTGACAAAAATGAGCTGGAAATCAATGCCTAGAAGAATCACCATCATCACTCGCATCACCCTCTACTAGAGGCCTAGCATACTATATAAGGGTCTGAGTGAGTGAGCTAATCGAGTCTAGAGTTTCAACCTCAATACCCTCCTTCATAATGGAAGGAATAATAACATGCTCCACCATAGGTATGGCCAAGGGTCTTGGTGGGAGATTTGGGTCATGTTGTGCACCCTCTCTATCATGCGAGGAACCCTCACCTCTACCTTGGAAATCTAGAAAATCAAAATAGTTTGGATCTCATTAAGGACAAACTCACAATATAGTTTTCTCAAAAAGTATTGGGGTACCTCATGATTATTGCATGGGGGTGATAAAATACCATCCACTACCTATCCCAAAAATTGTTCTTAATCCCTTCATGATGACACCAATGAATAGGGAATCTCCTACATCCAGGGTGTAAAGGTTGATTCATTCGGGGGTTCGTAAAAAGAGCACACAAGTCAAATTTATTAATTTTCTTTTTCTTCACTTCTGCATATGATAATTTGTCAGCATAAAATTTCTTTTGTTCTTCCTTACTGGACCAAAAATTTATTTTCCCACTCACAGATTGTATGTGAAATACAATAGATGGCAAAGAACTGGCAAGGTTTGTCCTATGGGAGTTTGTTCCAGTGTGATCTTTTAGCCTTGCAATTAAACCTTCAAGCTCTTTTTGGCTATTTTCTATTTGACCTAATAGGTTTTCTTGTGTACCTATGGGATATCTAGGGGTTGTATGAGGTTCTTGATGTGCTTCTTCTTCAATATGGTCTTCATGAGGAGGTGATTGAGTGTTTTCAACATTTTCTTGTCTAATCTCATTTCCTGATAATGAAAATAAAAATAAATTTAAATCAATAAACCTAGTTTAACCTTCAAATTAATAAAAAAATGACAATAAAAAAATAAAAATACATACCTCTTTGATCTCTTCGATGGTGTGGTGGCATTTTGGTGAGAGATGGACAACTTAGTGCCCAATATCAAGCTTTTACAGAGAGCGAGCACAAGAAAATGGCACCCGAAATCACCAAAACATGGGTTTGGGAATGCAGAATGCATCCAAAATGCGGACATGGGTTTTTTTTAAGTTTTAAATGCCCATAAGGCACATGCCTTATAAGGTGCACGCACTATAAGGCATGCGCCTTCTGAGCATTCTTCATTTTTTTTGAAGTGTGGCACCTTTTTCATACCACAACTTCATGCATATACCCCATCTGATTGTGGGTAAGGTTTCCCACCATGTTTTTTCCCCTTACAGGCTTTCCATGTACAAATATTTGTGTTATGTATTGTGGATGTTGTTTCTCTTTCTATTCTATGCATTAAGCTTCACCAGTATTAATACTAACTGCTAATTTGTCAATCGACATTAAGTTTGGTTTATCGGTATTATACATCAAGTTTGATTAAGTTATATTTGGGTTGAAATTCATAATCAACTGATTCACCCCCCCTTCTCAGTTACCTCCTAGGTCCTAACAATTGGTATTAGAGCCAAGTCCTTTTTTTGCAGAAGTTTAATAGCTTGAGGAGATTCTATGGCAACAAACGTTTTCAAGAAGGATAGTTTGAAACTTGATGGAACCAACTATGCTATATAGAAGATTAGAATGGAGACACAAGTAAATTGCATTGGAAGAGACATATGGGATATTACAAAGAATGGCTATGTTGGCCCTACACCGAATCAACCTAATCCACCAACATTGGGTAAAGATCAAGAGAATGATTGCAAAGCAAGAGAAGCACTTTTGACCACATTATCATATCACCAAACCATGGGATTATCAGACCAATCTACTGCTAAAGCTATTTGGGATAAATTGGAGACAATGAATGAAGGTGATACCATTGTCAAAATTGCAAAACTGGAATGTTTCCGGGTCAGGTATGAAAATCTAAAAAATAGAAGAAGATGAAAGAATTTTTGCTTATATGGAAAGGGTTAATGAAATTGTTTTGGGAATACAATGTTGAGGAGGATCCTTAAGTGAAGATGAAATTATTTATAAAGTTTTAAGAGCATTGCCACAAACATACAAAATGAAAGTAATTTCTATTAATGAATTGAGAACAATGCCTAATACATCAGTATCTAGAGATACCTTGGTTGGAAAACTTTCAGCATTTGAGCTTGAGAAATTTGGTCATGTTGCTATAATTAAGAAAGATTTAAACTTCAAAGCATCGGCATCTGCAACATCATCATCATCATCTAAGAAATCTGATTGGAAAGCACTTTATGCAAAAGAACTTGAAGATATTAGAAAGGAAAATGAAGAACTAGAAGAACTTGAAGCACTATTTGCAAGGAAAATGCCTAAAGGTCCAGTTGGAACTAAGTATGAAGGTAAAGCACCATTTAAATGTTTTAACTGCAATAAAATTGGTCTTCTGACATCTAGATGTCCTGATAGACATGCAAGATTGAGAGAAGAAACTAAAAGGACATATAAGCCTAATCCTAAATATCAGAGATACAGATTTAAGAAGAATAGAGATAAATCATGTTACTATGCTAATGAAGGAGTTACTGATGATTCTGATGAAGAACCGATAGACAATGGATGGGATTTTGTTGCAATAAAAGAAGATCAACCGACACCTACTGTCCACTAGTAGAGCAGGCCCTGATAGCTAAAATTGAAGAAAAGGATGAATGGATCATAGATTCCGGATGTTCACATCATATGACTGGTGATAAAAGCAAGTTTTTATCTTTTCAAGAATATAGTGGAGGTCTAGTAAGATTTGGGGATGATAAAGCTTGTTTGATCAAAGGAAAAGGCACTATATCTTTTGATGGTAAGCACAATACTGACAACGTTTATTATGTTGAAGGTTTGAAGCATAATCTTTTGAGTGTTGGTCAATTAGTTGAAAAGGGATTTCAATTACAATTCAAGAATGGTAAATGCAAAATCATGAATAGAACTATTTTGGAGATTGCAACCGATAATCAAACTAGAGGTAATTGTTAGTTAAGATGAGAGGTGGGGGGGGGGGGTGAATCATAAATGCTTAATCTTCAATATATTCAACAGATTCATCCTCGATAGCCTTTACTGATATGCAACTATGATTGTAAATCATTCAATGCTCATAAATAGATACACTTAAAACATCATAACACATTTAACAGCAGATTTAACATGGAAACCCAAATAGGGAAAAACCACTATGGGATTATAGACCCACTAAGAAAATATACCCTTCTAGAGTATGCTCGGTTAAAAGCTAATCCTATTAAAGATTACAAACACATTGCTAGATGTGACCCGGTTAAGGGATTTCCCTCAGACTTGTTAGAGTCTTGCACTTTGTTAGAAGTGACCGTGTCAAAGAATTTCAAACACTCATTTAGAATATTACCTTGCTAGAGGGTTTACAAATAAGACTGTTAAGTCCACTCAGTTAAGAGATTTCTTGTCACTTACAAAATAAATAATAGTAATAAGATATATTTGTAACTTCACATCTGAAATACTAAAGCAGATTCTATTTGCTCAAAACAATCTTGTCATAAGACTTATCTTGTCCCTTGTTGGGCTTGTTGGGCTTCTTAATCTGTTCTTCAATTAGATCTTCAAGCTTCAATGCTTGGTAAACATTACTGTAGCATCATTGTGCATACATTTGCCTGCATGCATTGTTCATCAACAATTCCTTATTTATAAACAATTTCTAACCACTTAATCTCCTTGATCACATTTCACATGATCAATCTTAGCCATCAAATCTTCAAACTTGACTAGGTTCAATGTATCCTTCGATCTGAAATTTTTTTTACCTCGCCTTGGAACTTGCATTCCTTCCTTGGAACTTGTGCTAGGTTATTGCGGTTCAATCTGTGTTGTAGATCTTCCTCTTGATTTTTCATGTCGTCGATCCTCAACAAAATTTTTGCGCGACATACTAATCATTTATATATCTCCAGCTCATCAGCATCCTTCATTAAATAATGCTTTTATTCATCCAATGCGATCTATTATAACTCGGTTGTTACTCGGTAAATACTGAACTTCACTTGGTAGACATTCCACCTTCTTTAACCGATATCAATAACCTTAGGGTTTACCGACTAGGTACCTTAGGGTTTATCGACTAGGTTCTTTGCTTGGTGACATAGTACAATATTAAACTTATAATCAACAACATATGTAGAATATCAAAACAATAAAAACAACATGATCTCATCATTGTCTAACTCAGTAATAGTTGCCCATTGAATAACTTATTATTCCCTTTCATTATCACATTCTTTCTGTGTCACTTACCGACCTCTTAATACTCATCAAAACATACTTCTCAAGATATGGCAACATCATACTGAATCAAAGAATCAATTTCTTGACATCAATGACAAAATAATATTATTAAAATAGTAATCATCCTTCTCTAGTTATATCAATAATCTCCAACAACCTTCTCAATTTCCTTATTGAAATGCCAACAATCTCCTTTCTATTGTAATGCCAACAATCTCCCCCTTTGGCATTGATGGCAATACCAACTGATTCGGATTCAGATTGTTGTGTAGACTTCTCCTATTATCCTTGAGCTATTTAAACCTTCTCCTGAAGTCTTCTCCCCCTATCATTAGTCTTCTCCTAGCTTCTTCATTTAGCCTACACCATTTAGTCTTCTCCCCCTTTGACAACAATGCCAAAAAGAAAAAAACTAATTCATGAATTCTTCCTTTGTGAAGTAATTTCCTTGCAGTTTCATTCACGGTCAGAGCATCTTTGTCTTCAATCACTTTTTCTTGTACAACTTTAGGTGACCTCCTAAAGTGTAAAGTAGCATCAACTCATAAATAGTTATCCTTTAGATTCATTGAATTGATGCTTTCACCGAACTCTGTCAATGATTACTAGATAGGGGTAGGACCCCTAACTGACTTCTGAGATACTCAAAAGTGTCCCTTGGCAATGGCTTTGTGAAAATATCTGCTATTTGTTCCTTTGAACTGATATATTCTAGCACAACTTTCTTCTCTTGAACTTCTTCTCTAAGATAATGATACTTTATAGATATATGCCTTGTCTTAGAGTGCATTACTGGATTCTTTGAAATGTTAATGGCACTAGTATTATCACATAATATAGTTACTGGCTCGGTAACTTTCTCATTCATACCTTCCAACAGTTGTTTGATCTATGCTATATTGGTACAATTCAATGTTGCAGCGACATATTCAGCTTTAGCTGTTGACTGTGAAATGCATCCTTGTTTCTTGCTAAGCCAACTTACTAGGCTATCTCCCAAAAAGAAAGCTCCACCGCTTGTTTTTGTCCTATCATCAATGTTTCCTACCCAATCAGCTATTAGGAATCCCATAGATACTGAGAGGGGGGGGTGAATCAGTATCTAACTGGTGATTAGAATTTCTTGACTTAAAACATGCAGAACATATTATAACAGTGTACCAGTATGCAAGAAATAATTCAATAAAGAGAATTAATAACATCCACATGAAAAGCACACCATAACACAAGGTTTTAACAAGGAAACCCGGTGTGGGAAAAACCTCAGTGGGATTTGTGACCCACAATATTCACTCACTGGCCAATAAGAGAATATTACTTACAATAGGGGCTTGCACATGTAGGAAGGCCAACTACCTAGAGCTCACTACTCAATGGGAAGTCTCATTGACTTACAATGAGGATTATACAAATCCAATATCTTGTACTGCTTTACAATAGCATTTATAATGCCTGATCCAGTACCAGTTGCTACTCTGCTTCTTACATAAACCCTTTAGCCTATATTTCGCATAATAAGTCTACCTAATATTATTTTTATTATTTCTTTCATATCACTTTTAAAATGTCTACAATGATCTCTTTTATATATAAGAGTCATGTTACAATTTGTCAAGTCGGTTTACAAAGTTTTTACAATAATAAACAAAATATAATATAACAAAATCCTGTCGGCCTCTATGCCAGTATACTTCCTTTCTTTGTGTCGGTTCCGGTAACCTGAGTGCCAGTGTAGAGTATGATCTACTGATGCTAGTGTATTGCCTTTGCCAATGCCATAGGATTGCAAGGTTGCCATCAATGACAAAACCTTCAATCACATACAATGTCTCATTGGAGTGTGCATATGCCAACATCAGCATCAGTATAGACTTTTAAGTCAAAAGCATTTCTCTTTTGATACACTAAGCCATAATCTTTAGTGCCTCTCACGTATCTAAAAATTCTCTTGATTGCTATCAAATGAGTTTCTTTGGGATCTATAGAAAATCTTGCAACTATACCTACTGCATGTGCTATATATGGTCTGCTGTGAACCACATATTGTAGCTTTCCAATCATAGATCGGTAAAGTGTCTCATCAACAGATGTAGATTCATCACTCTTTGATAGTTTACAATTGGTAGTCATAGGAGTACTTACAGGTTTAGAATCCTCCATTCCAAATTTCTTCAAGATTTCCTTTATATACTTGGATTGAGTAATGAAAATCTCATTTTTCATTTGTAGTATCTGTAAACCTATTAAATACTTTATTTCACCGATTAATGACATCTCAAATTCTTTGCACATTTCATTTCCAAAGTTCTTGCATAGGGAGTCATTTCCACAAAAAATAATATCATCAATAAATATGGCTGAAAGTAGTATACCATTGTTTTCATCATTTTTCATATACATGTTGTTTTTGCTTGTCCTTATAAATCCAATCTTGATCAAATAAGCATGTAGTCTTTCATACCATGCTCTAGGTGCTTTCTTTAAACCATATAATGCTTTATTCAGCTTACATACCTGATCTTTATTCTTGTTTTCAATAAATCCTTTAGGTTGTTCAATGTAAACTTCTTCTTCTGGTATACCATTCAAAAATGCAGATTTAACATCCATTTGATATACCTTGAAATTTTTGTAAGTAGAATATGCCAACAATGTTCTCACTCCTTCAAGTCTTGCCATAGGTGCAAAAGTCTCACCATAATCAATTCCTTCTTCTTGAGCATAACCTTTGCAAACTAGTCTTGCTTTATTTCGAATGACCTCTCCTTTTTCATTTAGCTTGTTTCTGAAAAATCCACTTTGTACCGATTACATTTTTTTCTTTTGGTCTTGGGACCAATGTCCATGTTTCAGTCTTCTTGATTTGATCAATCTCTTCTATCATAGCATTTATCCAATCTTCATTACTAAATGTCTCTTTTACTATCCTCGGTTCAAATTTAGATATCAGAAATGTGTTTTGTCTCAGTTTGTTCCTTGTCATCATTGGATCATCCTTATCTCCTATAATCTGACTTGATGCATGATTTCTTTTGACATACTTGGCTAATATGGGCTCGGTATGCTCTGTTTGATCTTCTTCATCACTCGGTAACTGAGTATTTTCTTTATTTTCTTCATCAACTTTCTTGGTAGGATTTCTCGGTTGAACATAAACAAATTCTTCATAATTTTCTGGTTCTTTGGAATTTCCTTCACCATTTCTTTCTACAAATTCATCAATTTCACATTTGCACTTTCTACTATTTTGTTAGATGATTTGATCAGACATTTAAATGCTTTACTTCTAGAAGAATGGCCAAGAAATGTTCCTTCCTCACTTTTTTTATCAAACTTTCCATTTCTGTCATCTTTGTGAACATAACATCTACTTCCAAATATTTTAAAATAACTTACATTGGGTTTCTTATCATACCAGATTTCATATGGTGTCTTCAAAGTTCCTTTCTTCAGTTGTACACAGTTCAGGGTGTAAACTGTAGTGCTGATTGCTTCTCTCCAAAATGTTTGAGGTACCCTCTTTTCTATCATCGGGGTTCTGGCACAATCTATAATTGATTTGTTTCTTCTTTCAGCTATCCCATTTTGCTAAGGTGTTCTCAGTGCAGACACTTGTCTCTTTATACCATGATCATTGCAAAATAGGTTAAATTCATCATAAATGAATTCTCCTCCTCTATCAGATCTTAGACATTTCAACTGTCTTCCTTTTTCTTTTTCAACTCTAGCCTTATACCATTTGAACATTTGAAAGGCTTCTAATTTTTCTTTAAAAAACATAATTGACATCATTCTTGAGTAATCATCCACAAATAATATGAAGTATCTATCTCCATAATAACTTTGAACTTTCATAGGACCACAAAGATCAGTGTGTACAAGATCTAAAATTCCTTTAGAAGTGTAGGACTTACTTGTAAAGCTTGACCTTGTCATCTTACCCATCTGGTATCCTCAACATATTGCATTCTCTAGTTTTTCCATGCTCAGTAGACCTCTTACTCGGTGCTTCTTACTTATTTTGATCATGTTATCAAAATTTACATGACAAAACCTTTTATGCCATAACCAGGTATCTTCTATTTTAGCATACAGACAATTGTTCCGAGTTGAGTCAAGATGAAATGTATTACCTTTTGTTTGTGTCTCAGTAGCAACCAATTTTCCATGTTTGTCATAAACTTTGACACATCCCTTCTGAAATTCTAATCGGTATCCTGTATTGTTTAGTTGTGCTACACTCAACAAATTGTATTTCAAACCTTCAACCCAGTATACATCATCACATTTAGCATTTTCAATAAGTGTTATAGATCCTTTACCTTTCACCGGACATGGTGCATCATTACCAAATATTACATATCCTCCATCATAGTCTTCTAATTTAACAAACTTGTGTTTATCACCTATCATGTGATGTGAGCATCCACTATCTATGATCCAAGAATCATTTTTATTTATGTGGGATATTAGGGATTTTTCTTCATACCTTTCTTCATCTGATCCATCTTGGATAGACACATAAACAACTTCCTCTATATCAGTCCCATCAGAATTATCATCGTTGGATTCCTCATCAGCTACTAGGCTTGTCTTTCTATCTTTCCTTCTGAAGTCTCAGTGTCCTCTGTATTGGTTGTCTTTTTGTCTATCATCTTAGTATTCTCTCTTTTCACTAGATCTTTGTCAGGATATTTAGAAGCCATATGTCCTATTCTATCACAGTTAAAACATTTTAAAGGTAGCTTTCCTTTATAATTACCTTTGCCTCTCGGTAACCTTTTGGCTAATAATGCTTCAAACTCTTCTTGCTTTTTGATTTCTTCATATAGTTTGTGTACCTCTTCCTTGTTTTTGTGAAATATTTCACTTGCTTCACTATGATTTCCTTCAGTATACTTATACATTCTATCATTGTAATCATCAGATTCACCAATATGAAAAGAACTGAATGCAGATTCAACTTTATTTACCGAGGACCCACTGTTATCAAAATTACTTAACTCAAATGCATGTAGCTTACCGATAGTGGCATCCAAAGAGACTAGCATGTTTGGCACATACCTTAATTCATTGATTGTAGAGACTCGAATGGCATAAGCAGGTAGAAGTGTCCTAAGCAACTTACTTGTTACATCATTTTCTTCAATAGTTCCTCCTACTCCTTTGATTTGATTGATAGTTTCCTTTAACCTTGTACTATATTGGGTTATGTTCTCACCTTCATTCATTCTCATGGATTCAAGTTGACCTCTTAGACTGTCTACTTTTTCTCTTTGAACATGTTCATCACCACCATACACATATATAAGCTTGGTCCACATCATTTTGGCATCATTGGAGCCGTCTAGGTCATTAAAATCTGAGTCGGTTAATACAGATGTTATTTCAATCATAGATTGAATATGTTCTTGCTTTGCCTTTATCTCTTCCATTGTCATCGGGTTGGTGTTGGGTGCTATGTAATCATTCTCCAAATAATATGTTGCATATTCTCCAATTCCTAATAAATGCAGCTTCATCCTTTTCTGCCATGTGGAGAAACTTGACTTGTTTAGCTTTGGTGCATCCCTTTTATACATCTTCAGGTCTTGCCTCAAGTTCCTTTAAACTTTTCTTCCGAAGTCCAAAGCTCTAATACCAATTGTTAGTTAAGATGAGAGGGGGGAGGGGTGAATCATAAAAGCTTAATCTTCAATATATTCAACAGATTCATCCTCGGTAGCCTTTAATGATATGCAACTATAACTGTAAATCATTCAATACTCATAAACAGATACACTTAAAACATCATAACACATTTAACACCAGATTTAACGTGGAAACCCAAATAGGGAAAAACCACTATGGGATTTCGGACCCACTAAGAAAATACACCCTTCTAGAGTATGCTCGATTAAAAGCTAATCCTGTTAAAGATTACAAACACATTGCTAGATGTGAACCGGTTAAGGGATTTCCCTCAAACTTGTTAGAGTCTTGCACTTTTTTTTTTATTTAGTAAAAATAGGTTTTAAGGGACCCAAAACCCAATTACATTCGAAAGATAGCCAAGAAGGAAACAAAACAAGATAGCTGCAAAGGACCAGCAAAAAAAAAACCAGCAACAAAGAAAGGAACAACAAGAGGCCAACAAGAAATTGGCCCCAAGCCCAACATTACAAGTTAATTAAAAACTCTTAATAGATTCCTTAGCATTCTGAACCAAGAGCATCATTGCCTTGGCCGCTTCCCTCAGTTTGTTGTTTTCCTATCCCAGCTGGCTCTCTTTCATTTTGGTGTCCTTCCCAGTAGTGGTTTGCCTAGTTTTGCATCTGGGATTCTAGTGGGTGGGGCTAGAGGTTAGAGCATCTTCTATAATTACCAGGTTCTTATCTTGATTTTTCCTTTCCAAATGATCCACCAAAGTGTTCATGTTCTGAGAAGAAACTTTAAGGACTTGGAGGCTATGGTTCATGAGGCTTTTCAGAGCCTTCTCATTATGGGCGATCCGGGTGTTGATGTTGTCTTTGTCCTCCTCCGTCTGCTCTTTCAGAGTTTTGATAACATCCTCCAAGTGTTTTAGGTCCCCTTTGATTAGATCTTTCTCCATCCAATCCTCCATCTCCATTTCCTCTTCAGCTTCACTATTTTCCATATCCTCATTCTATTTCCCAGAGTTAGAATCCTTAATCAACTTATTAATCTTATCTTCCAGCTCTTTTTGCTTACCTTGCATATTGGTGATGTTTTTGACAACCCATTTCTGGAAATTGAAGGATTCTAGAGTATAGTTATGGGCAGTGTTCAAGATGGTTTTCGCAGATTCCTTGCCCTGTTTAGTCTCCTTAGAGTTAGGGTTGTCATACTCCTTAGAATTCAGAGAAGCATTCTCACTTTCTGAGCCATTAGGGTTAGAGTGATGGTTTTCAAAGTTACCCCCTTCCTCCCCTTCACCATTGTTCTCATCCTTATTTTGCTTCATTTCAGTATCAATGTCCTTATCCTTTTTCTCTTCCTCATCACAATGCACCTCCTTTTCCTCATGCTCTGTTTTAGCTTTCCTTTTTTTGTGGGAAGGGGTATTGGGATAATCCCCATCCGAGTCAGGGTCTTTGCAGCTCTCAGAGATATGAGCATTAGTGATCAGGGGGTCATCTTTGGTTGCCCTGGACTTGTCCTTTAGATGTTCATATATTAGCAGTATAAGCCCCTAGTGGGATAAAGGGTAAGAGTTAGGCTTTTTAGCATGTCTACAAGACTCTCATTTAGAGAGGATGCTAAATAGAAAGGCAGGGAAATTTTAGCCCCATGATGGAAATGGTTCAAAATAGAAAAGTGATAGTTATAAACTTTTGTAAATCTTCCATCCACAGTCAAATACTCCATTAAAAACCTTAGAACTTTTTGCCAGAAGGGCTTTACCTGCTGGGGAGTGTAGTAGGAGATGTTGTCCTTCTTCACAAGCTTTCCCTTCTCATCCTCCTACTTCGAAAAGTTTTTGAAAGCTTCAACTGCATACTTTCGATCCTTGTAGAATTTAGTACCCTTCATCTGAAGACCAATGACTTCTGCAACTAGGTTTTCATCAATTTGCCAAATCTCCCCAAACAAGGTGACTCCGTTGTTACTCTAGCTTTTAGTAAAACCATAAGACACAGAATTTATGCTTCCATGAAGCTTTTCCATATAGTCAGTAAAGTTGTATCTATGGAGCCTTCTCCAGACCTTTCGTTCACTCTTCCAATTTTCACATCTTGGAGGCTCGTTCCTATTTAGGTTACCACCCATTCTGAGTCTTGCACTTTGTTAGAAGTGACCTTGTCAAAGGATTTCAAACACTCATTTAGAATGTTACCTTGCTAGAGGGTTTACAAATAAGACTGTTAAGTCCACTCGGTTAAGAGATTTCCTATCACTTACAAAATAAATAACAGTAATAAGATATATCTACAACTTCACATCTAAAATGCTAAAGTAGATTCTATTTGCTCAAAACAATCTTGTCATAAAACTAATCTTGTCCCTTGTTGGGCTTCTTAATCTGTTCTTCAATCAGATCTTCAAGCTTCAGTGCTTGGTAAACATTAGTGTAATATCATTGTGCATATATTTGCCCACATGCATTGTTCATCAACAATTTCTAACTACTTAATCTCCTTGATCACATTTCCCATGATCAATCTTAGCCATCAGATCTTCAAACTTGACTAGGTTCAATGTATCCTTCTATCTAAAAAATGGTTTACCTCACCTTGGAACTTGCATTCCTTCCTTGGAGCTTGTGCTAGGTTATTATGGTTCAATCTATGTTGTACATCTTCCTATTGATTTTCCATGTTGTCAATCCTCAACAAACTTTTTGCGTGACATACTAATCATTTATTCATCCCTAGCTCATCAACATCCTTCATTAAATAATGTTTTTATTCATCCAATGCGACCTATTATAACTCGGTTGTTACTCGATAAATATTGAACTTCACTCGGTAGACATTCTGCCTTCTTAAACTGATATTGATAACCTTAGGGTTTACCGACTAGGTACCTTAGGGTTTACCGACTAGGTTCTTTTCTCGGTGACATAGTACAGTATTAAACTTATAATCAACAACATATGTAGGATATCAAAATAATCAAAACAAGATTATCTCATCATTGTCTAACTCAGTAATAGTTGCCCATTGAATAACTTATTATTCCCTTTCATTATTGCATTCTTTCTGTGTCACTTACTGACCTCTTAATACTCATCAAAACATACTTCTCAAGATATGGCATCATCATACCGAATCAGAGAATCAATTTCTTGCCATCAATGACAAAATAATATTATTAAGACAGTAATCATCCTTCTTTAGTTATATCAATAATCTCCAACAACCTTCTCAATATCCTTATTGAAATGCCAACAATCTCCTTTCTATTATAATGCCAACAGTAATATCTTTCATTTGAATAATAGTGAAAAGATATGCTTGATTGAACATGTTGATGAAAGTTGGTTATGGCATAAGAGACTTTGTCATGTGAATTTTGATTACACAGTAAAGATCAGTTCAACTAAGGCAGTAAAGGATTTACCTAAGATTGTAAAACCTCATAACCCGGTATATAAGGAATGTCAAATGGGAAAGCAAGTTAGAACAACTTTTAAGATTATTTTTGAGAAATCCAATAATGTTCTTGATTTAATTCATACTAACTTGTGTGGTCCGGCAAGAACAAGAAGTCTACAGGGAGATAGATACTTTATGTTAATTATTGATGATTGTTCTAGAATCTGTTGGGTTACTTTTCTCAGGGAGAAATCAGAAGCTTTTGGAAAATTCAAGTTATTCAAGGCAATGGTAGAGAATGAAATCGATAAGAAAATCAAATGTTTGAGATGGGATCAAGGAGGAGAATTCACATCTAAGGAGTTTAATATATTTTGTGAAGTGAATGGAATCAAAAGACAACTATCATCATGTCAGACACCTCAGCAAAATGGAATTGATGAAAGGAAGAACAAAACTATTTTGGATGTAGCTAGAAGCATGATATTGGAAGAAAATCTACCTCATTTGTATTGAAGAGAAGTAGTGAATACATTGGTTTACACTTTCATCAGAGTTCACATCAAAGGTGAAACCAGTAAGACGCCTTATGAACTATGGTTTGGTAATACTCCTACTCTTATATACTTTAGAATATTTGGAAGCAAATGTTATATTAGGAGAGATGAGTATATTGGTAAATTTGATCCTAGAAGTTATGAAGGAATATTTCTTGGTTATTCATCTAAGAGCAAGACATATAGATGTTTTAATAAAATATTGCAGATGATTATTGAGAGTGCTAATGTGAAGATAGATGAACAATTTAGAGGAAATTCAAGGTCTATATATTCTAAACCGGTAGTTGAGATGATCATAAATGAACCTATATAGAGTGCACCAGTACAAAATATGGATCCAGTCAAACCGGCATCATCAAAGAATTCCACAGTGACCAAAGAACAACAACAAGTGAACAAACCCAGGTATGTAAGACCGAATCACTCTGAAAGTCAGATAATTAAGAATAAGTATCAAGGTGTTATGACAAGAGGAAGACTAGCAAATGAAGAAGTATGTCTAATTTCTCAAATTGAACCAGCATCTATTATTGAGGCATGTGAAGATAAACAATCAATTAAAGCAATGGAAGATGAATTAGAACAAATTGAAAAGAATAATACATGGACATTAGTTCCCTGACCTAAAGACAAAAATGTAATTGGAACTAAATGGGTATTCAGAAATAAAATTAATGAAGATGGTAAGGTAATTAGAAACAAAGCAAGATTAGTGTGTAAAGGATATTCACAGAAAGAGGGAATTGATTACAATGAAATCTTTGCACTAGTAGCTAGAATTGAGGCAGTCAAATTATTTCTTGCATTTGCAGAACATAAGAACTATAAAGTATATCAGATGGATGTAAAATGTGCATTTATGAATGGTGATCTTGAAGAGGAAGTTTACATTGAACAATCTAATAGATTTTCATTTACAAATAATGAAGATATGGTTGGTAGATTAAGGAAAGATTTGTAAGCATTGAAACAAGCTCCTAGAGCTTGGTATGCTAGATTAGACAAATATCTTTTGAAGTTTGGATACACTAAAGGTAATGCTAACAACAACTTATATTTCAAAATGACCAATGATGACATCTTGGTTATTGAAGTTTTTGTTGATGATATCATTTTTGGAGGAGAAGATGGATTGTGCAAAGACTTTGCTAATAAGATGTAGGAAGAATTTGAAATGTCTATGATTGGGGAGATAAAATTCTTTTTAGGATTGCAGATTTCATAAATTGATAAAGGTATATTCATATATCAAACAAAATACTTGAAGGAACTATTGAAGAAATTTGGTATGGAAAACTCTAAACCGGTAAGTACTCCCATGGCTACAACTTACAAATTGACATTGAAGGATGATTCAGCTCCTATTAATCCGACAAGATACAAATCTATGATTGGAGGTTTACTGTATTTGACACAAAGAAGACCTGATATAATGAATGCAGTATGTATTGTTTCAAGATTTCAGAGTAATCCTAAAGAAAATCATGAATCCGTAGTAAAAAGGATTTTCCAATATCTACAAGACACAACTAATCTTGGTTTATGGTATCCTAAAGATGATAATTTTGATTTATGTGCATACACCGATGCAAATTGGGCAGGAGATGTAGATGACACAAAGAGCACCAGTGGTGAAACATTCTTTCTTGGTAGCAGATTGATTTCATGGTTGAGAAAGAAATAGAGTTGTACATCATTATCAATAGTAGAATCAGAATATGTTGCAGCAGCAACTAATTGTACTCAGGTATTATGGATTAAGCAAATGTTGAAGGACATAAAGGTAAAATGTAAAGAACCTATAATCATTTAATGTGATAATTCAGCCATAATTGATATATCAAATAATCCGATATTTCACTCTAAGACTAAACATGTTTCTATCAAATATAATTTTCTAAAAGAGAATGTTGAAGCAAAAGAAGTGAGATTGGTTTATGTGAATACTAAAGAGCATATTGTAGATATCTTTACTAAGCCCTTGCCTAAAGAAACTTTTGAATATCTCAGAGAGAAGCTTGGGGTTATACCCTCATTGGTAGAGACTTAGACAGTTGATGATTGGCATCAAACCAATAGAAAATAACAGAGAAACCTTTTTCCAGCTTTGATGGAGGAGAGCTACTTCTCAGGGGAGTAGTTGGTTATAACAATTGGTTATTGTAATTGGTTGTATGTTCTGGTATTTGTATTGCTTTGGCATTTGATGTCAAAGGGAGAGAGATATCTATGGAAAAACTCTTTGTATTTAGGGAACATTATCCTTGGGGGAGAGATTAATCAAATCAAATGTAGAGAGTGATTTTGGTTTTGATTTCTAGTATTGATCTATTCTGGAGATTGTTTGGTTTTTGGTTTTTGGCATTCTATTTTTGGCACTTAGATATTTTTCCATCTTGTGTTGCCATCAATTCCAAAGGGGGAGATTGTTGGTATTATGGATCCGTTGCATTAGTTTTGTCATTGATGTCAACACTTATCCTTTTGGAAATCTTTGGTTATGTTGAACTGACACATTGTGTTCACCAGCATGTTCAGTGACTTATACACAGTCACTGGTTTATTGTTCATTCACATGTTATATTGTTCACCGACAATGAGGATGACTTGTTATCATCTGGAGATCACTTGGTTATGTTGAAGACATGGTTGGATACTTGGTTTTAGTATTTTGGTTAATGGTCTAATCAGGTTCACATATTTGTTGTTACCGGCAAATTGGTCTAGGTTATGGACCGGTATGCATTATCTATTCCAAATCAGCACAACACGTTATGGAGATGATTTATTAATTGGATATTGTTATAAATGTATTAAGCTGACATGATGCATCATATCTTGACTTATTTGTAATTGATTTTATTATAATATTCTTAGTGAGTTGACCTACACATTTGGTCTTAGGTTTTGGTATATATGTAAGATCTCATTTATGAGATGAGAAGCAGAGAAGTAACGATATATGGTATATGGTATTGTAACATGGTATGTGTGAATATTGAAGATCATATGAGCAGACCATAGAGAAGGTTCAAGGAAGGTTTGAAGGTGATTATCAGAGCTTAACCGGTACTGAATCCATCATTGGAGATGCTACTTTCAGCAGTAGATTATCATTGGATTTAACCATCCAATTGTAGTCAGTGTGACTCCTATTTTTTGATTGAGTAGTGAGCTCTAGGCAGTTGGCCTTTCTGCATGTGCCGACCACATTTGTATACACATACTATCTGTAGTAGTATCATTTGATTGTGGGTAAGGTTTCCTACTGTGGTTTTTCCCCTTACATGGTTTCCACGTACAAATCTTTGTGTTATGTGTTGTGGACATTGTTTCTCTTTTTGTTTTATGCATTAAGCTTCACGGGTATTAATACTAACTGCTAATCTGTCAATCGACATTAAGTTTGGTTTACCGGTATTATACATCAAGTTTGATTAAGTTATATTTGGGTTGAAATTCATAGTCAACTGATTCACCCCCCCTCTCAGTTTCCTCGTCGTTCCTAACAATATATCTCATTTATCTCTTGTCTCTCCCTCTCAGTCTCTATCTCTTTATAATGCAAGAGCATCCCTGGTTGATGAGCAATCTTACATCAGCCAAAAATATTTCCTTTCAGTTTTGTTATTGCTTAGTCTTTTGTGCAGTTTTCTATGTTCTTACTAGTGCGTACCGGTAGTTTTTTGTTCTTCATGGAAGCTCTTGTTGGAAATTTCCTAGTGGTTTCATGTGGTTGATTGTAGATTTCTAGTTCATTTGGGTTCTTCTTTGGTCAGTTATTACTTTCGATTGGTTGTTCCTAGGTTCTGGGGACAATTCTTGTGCTTATCAATTGATTTTCCTTCATTATCGGCATGATTCTTAGCATATATTGATCCATCTTGGGTCTTGTCCGATGTTCTTTGGCATGTGGACGACCTTCCTGCTGATCTGCATCACTTGGTTGTTATTTTTTGGAAAGATTTCTTAAATCTTAGGGCCGACCTATTTACACATTTCATTTTCTTGCATTGGTGAATGTAATCTTTTGAGGTTGACCTGGATATGTTCCGGTGGGTATAAATATGATGTTATGTAATCATTTGTAGGGGTAGAGGAGGTAGAACTTAGAATAAGGATTCAGATTCGCATGTTGTGATCTTATTGATCTTTGGAGTACCGGTTGGGTTGTTTCTGGCTTGTAGCCTGCATGAAACTGGTTAACTATCAGATGTTCTTTGATGATAATCTGATGATTACCAGATGATTTCTAGAAGTTCTATGGCTTGGATATGATCTATTTATATGAATTTTCTATGTTTTCTTATTACTTTCATGTGTTACTCTTGTTGCATAAGCTAGTTGACTCTTTTCAGGGTTTTCACCGGTTATGGCTGCATCAATTGGTATCAGAGCTAGTTATGGACCGAATGGGGGAAGGATAGTTTGAGGCATTCCTTGAGGTGGACAAATCATCAATTGGAGTCAGGTTGTGTGGGTGTTCAATAAATCATTGAGGGAGGCAATTGGAACTAGTAGTTAGATCATCGAGTTGAGGCAGTTTGCCAAAGTGGAAGGAGAGATGCCACCAAGAAGAACAAACCCCCAGAGGGTAGAGCAGATGATGGAAGACTTCAAGAATGAAGTGAGGAATGAAATCAAGAATTCTTTGGTTGGTTTGTGAAGAAACCCAAACTCTGAGGATGAGTATGAGGAAGCCAGAGAAGAGTTTGAGGAAGCTAAAGGACTAGAAGGTGAGAGAGAGGAAAGATTCCTAAGAGCAATGGCACAAGGAAGTAAAGTGCATAAAGTTGAGGTTTCTAAACTTTTTGGAATGCTGAAACTAGAGGATCTAATCGATTGGATCACAGAGTGGAGGACTACTTTGAGTTTGAGGATGTCAAGGACCTGTAGAGTGTTTGGTTGGCATAAACCAAGTTGAAAGGGCATACTGCCTTGTGGTGGAAAGAGTTGTAGAAAGATAGAGTGGAGAATGGTGAATTGAAGATCACCCAGTGGAGATAGATGGTGGAAAGATTGAAGGCCAAGTTCATACCAGGAGACTATGAACTGGAGTTATTCAAGAAATTGTAGAACCTAAAATGGAGAAACATGACTGTGAAGGAATATACTGAGGAATTCTACAAGGTGGTAATCAGATCTAGACATAGAGAGATGGATAGAGAAAAGGTGGTGAAGTACATCAATGGACTTTCTTTTAACATTCAAGATGAGATGAGTGTGTTGAAGAAGCTTACCAGTATGCTTTCAAGGCTGAGGAGAAGGTGAGAAGAAGACAATCAAATAAGGGAAAGGAGAAATTCAAAATGAATGATAGTATGAGGAAACTGGTTGAAGAAGAGGAGGAAAAACCTAAGTGGAGTAAAGAACTGGAATAGAAGACACCAAGGAAGGGTAGCAGTAGTACTGATAGAGAATTTCTTGGCAAGTGTTCAAAGTGTGGAGAAACCGAACATAGATCCTATGAATATAAGCAAGGAATGGCAAGTGAAGAACTAGATGGTACTGGATCTAACTGTGCACCAGAGCAAGGAGAATCCCTTATGTTCAGAAGAAAGGTTACTGAATCTACTCAAAGGAGGAGTTTTTTTTGGATTGTATGCAAATCAGGTGGTAAGTGTTGCAAGGTCATTGTAGATAGTGGAAGTACTGATAATTTAGTATCTGAGGAGATGGTTGAGAATCTTGGGTTGAAGAGGCTTGAGCATCCTTTCCCTTATTAGGTAAGTTGGTTACAAGATGATCAGAAGATAGAGATAAAGGAATAGTGTTGGGTGAGTTTCAATATTGGGCCTTTTAGAGATGAATGTTTCAATGAATTTTTGTCATGTCTTATTGGGAATACCTTGGAAGTATGATAGAGGAGCTATTTATGACTATAGAAGAAACCTTGTTACTATTGAAAAGGATGGGCAAAAGTTCACATTGATTTCTTTTAAGGAGAAAGAGAAGGAGGTGAAGAATCTAAGTCCTGAGAATAGTTGCAAGAAATCGGTAGCAGAGGTTATACCGGAAGGTTTCACAGAACCGATTACAGAGGTTATACTGGAGGATTTGAAGAAAGATCTGATAGAACCAATTTTTGAGATTATACCGAAAGGTGATATAAGTTGGAAGAAGGATCTGACAGATGAATTTGATGGATCGATGGAACCGATCGACAAAGAGCTCATGGTGACAAACTGCATGAAGTCTTTTGGAAGAACCAATTCAGAGTTGTAGAAATAGAGACAATGTGCAGATCTGAAACAAAGAAGAAAAACAAAGAGAGTCATAGGTTAGAGAAGTCGGTTGAGGCACTAGAGGAGCTAAAACAGAGTTTGGCAGATAAAGAAGGTATTTGGATCAGAAATGAGCATGGGATCTTCATCCCAAATCATTTTAGATGTTCATGAGTTACCTCTCATGGAACATCTTTTTCTACCTGGGTTGGCTGATGCAGGAGCATCCCCGATCGATGAGCAATCTTGCATTAGCCAAAAATATTTCCTTTCAGTTTTGTTATTGCTTAGTCCCTTGTGCAGTTTTCTGTGTTCTTACCGGTATGTGTTGATAGTTGCTTGTTCTTCATGGTAGCTCTTGTTGGAAATTTCCTAGTGGTTTCATGTGGTTGATTCCAAATTTCTAGTTCATTTGGGTTCTTCTCTGGTCAGTTATCGCTTCCGGTTGGTTGTTCCTGGGTTCTCGGGATAGTTCTTGTGCTTACCAGTTGATTTTCCTTCATTACTGGCATGATTCTTGGCATATGGATCCATCTTGGGTCTTGTTTGATGTTCATTGGCATGTGGCTGACCTTCCTATTGATCCACATCACTTGGTTGTTA